>NC_064559.1:100764472-103553639 GCF_937001465.1 Orcinus orca | reverse complement strand
TCCAAGATTGGGATCCAGCTCAGGTTGGGGAAAAGGGAGACGGAGCTGAAGTGGAGGAGGTGCTGACGTCGGGGGACCGGGAAGATATTTTCCGCAGAATGCGACGGAAGAGTATTCTGGCTTATGCGGAGGTAGGTGAAGAGCAGAAAGGAGTCTGGACAGAGATTCCCGTCGAGAAGCCGGCAGGCGGGGGACTCTTCTGCAGCTGAGGAGAGAAGATGCTCTGGCTGGAGGATCCTGGTCCAGGGGCCGGGCGGGGGCCGTCAAGGGCGGCCAGCCACTAAGTCCCCAAAATGGCCTCCCGATGCCCCTCGCAGCCCCACCCCCGCCCCCGCACTCCACCGCTCGCCGGCCCACGTGACCCGACCGGCCCCTCCCGCCCACCCCGGCTGGCGACCCCGGGTCCGGGTCCCTGCGGCGGTGGCCCCGCCCCTCGCGGGAAACGGACCAACCGAGGAAGGGTAAGGCGGGGCGGGTGGTGACGGCCAATGGAGGTGGAGCTCCGGAGGGGAGTAACAGGTTGGTGGGAGGGGGAGAAAGAAGGAGGGAGCGCCGAGGGACAGAGGGGGAGGGCCCGGGAGCCGCGCGTGCAGCTCTACCCGAGCCCGAGCCCGAGCCCGGGAACGCCGAGCCCGGCTGGGGTGAGTGAACCGGGCGGGCGCAAGGGCACCTGAGAGGCAGGCGAGCCCTCAGGTGTACCCCTGAGGGGCGGGAGTCCAGGCGATCAGAGATACCCAGGGCACAGGTGCTGAGTTGGCGAGAGGAGGAAGGGAGGTCAAGTTAGGGTGGGAGTAGTGATTAAGAGCTGGCTCCTACTCTAAGATGCCACACGCAGGTGCCTGGGAAGGTGCCAGGTGAGGGGCACCTGAGGCTAAGGCTATTCCCAGGGCATGGAAGCGTTTCAGGGCCCATATATCTCTGGAGGTCAGACGCCAGTCCCCGGGGCAGAGTTTCTCTTGGAGACCGGAATGGTGGGGGGAAGGAGTCAGTCTCAGTTGGGCAAAGGGAACTGCTGCCTGAGGTTCAGACACGTAAAGGAAAGGGCGTGGAAAGGTGCTGTTTCCCTGAGGTTCTTTACCCGACTGCCAGTCTGAGCCGGTGCTGATACCTCCCTCTGGCTTTGAGGTGGAATCTTTCTCTAACCATTCATCTATAGGGCAAGACAGGTGCAATTAATAGACACTGAGAGGTAGAGCGAGAGGGCACCCCCATCTCTTTGCTAGGTGTGAAACTAAGTCTTTCAGTTTTTGTCCTTTGCTTTCTTGCCAGGGAGAATATTTCCTTCTTTCTCTTGAGAGAGTGCTCTACAAGAGAGGGATTTGAGTAAGCCTAGATCCCTAGGCCTACAAAATGTGTAGAAATACTTCTTTCTAATGAGGCCTCTTTCTGGGGGCTAATGTCAAGCCCTCCCCCCAAGCATACATACTTCTGTGGTTCTAGGTGGGGCCATTGGGTGAGGTTTGGGAGCCTAACCAATTTCCTTGATGCCTCTCAGAAATTCCCCATTATTTCCTTAAACCCTACCAGGCATCCCTGACAGCTGGACCATGATGGCTGTCAGACTAGCCATAGGCACTGGTGCAGGAAAGAAGCAGGACTCCTCAGGAGACCACAGGACTAGGAGATTCAGCACCTCTAAGTCTCCAAGCTGGATGAGAGGTGCACATCAGGTCTGAGACAAAATTTCTGAGGCAGATTCCCTTGCCTTAGGCAGGTGAGGGAATCAGAGCCAGCCTTAGCTTGGCCCCTTTGATGCCCTGCCTGAGGAGAGTTGTTGTAATTGGGAAATAATTAGCAACCGCTATGTTGTCGACAGGCTGCCTGCACATGCCTCTCTACCTCTTTTTTCATCCTGGATATTCGGGAATGGGGGGCTGGCTCTAGGGGACTGCTAATCCAGAGATTTGCCTGACCCTAAGAGGATTCTGGCTTCCTAGAACCCTTCCTGCTTTCCCCAGGCTGACCTGCATGCCATCACCCATGTGGGAGGTGAGGAGGGGGTAGGGCTGCTGCTTTCTTCACGCCAGGGAAGGGGAGAACTGAGGGCCAGGGAGGTGGCCCAGGTTAAGTGTGGGATCTGGAATGCAACCTTGGGAACTTTAGAGGGAGGGGTAGAGGGAGACAAAGTCTTCTGTTACACACTGGCCTGTCTGTCAGTCACCAGGCACACTGTGTATCTGTTCCTGCCTGTTCCCTCCCCACCTTCTGCCTCTTCCTTCAGAGCCTTGGCCTTGGCATCTAAGCTGGACGGAGTCCCTGCCCATGCTTTTGCCCCTCTGCCTCCTCTGTGGTGTGGAATTTCTCTGGTCTGCTTCACAAGCTGCCAGTGGAGTCTCCCTGGCCCTCCCCTTTCCCTTGCCTCTCAAACCAGTCCAGCCAGTTTGCAGGGGCCCAGTTCCTCATTGTGTTTTTTTCCCAACTGGCCAAGCAGCTCTAGTCTGGTGCTCAGGTTTGACTTTTCCAGTGGACTGAGCCAGGAGTACACATGGGGGGGTTCTTTTTTTTTTTTTTGCGGTACGCGGGCCTCTCACTGTTGTGGCCTCTCCCGTTGCGGAGCACAGGCTCTGGACGCGCAGGCTCAGCGGCCATGGCTCACGGGCCTAGCCGCTCCACGGCATGTGGGATCCTCCCAGACCGGGGCACGAACCCGTGTCCCCTGCATCGGCAGGCGGACTCTCAACCACTGCGCCACCAGGGAAGCCCACATGGGGGGTTCTTTTTGGATCCTTGGGCAACCTTATCTTGCTAACTCTTTATGAGAAAATAGGAACCGAAAGAGCAAGGTCATTGAACTGTCCTTTTCTGTTTTCACCATTTGCTTTCCTTGTTTCCTCCGAGGGGAGTCTAATCTCTGTACCTCTAGTTCACCCATTTTCTGCATCTGCCAATTATATAGCATCTAGCATATTGCCAGGCCCTATGTATACCAGTTCTTCCTGGGCACACCTGGAGCCACCCCACCCCCACTTCCTGCCAGGAGTCCAGAGACCCTGTCACTCCTAGTTGGAAGCCAGCTGCTTATGGTTGGGCCAGAGGTGATGGAATTGGGGCAGGGCAGGCTAATGAGTAACTCAGGGAGAAGTGGCTGCCTGATACAAGTGCTGTGTTCTCCCTCTCCTTACAGGCAGGAATGACAGAGGCAGAAAGATGAAGCTGAATTAACTTGTGGCCTAGTCTCTTCCCAGAGTACAGTTGGTGGGAAAAGCAGGGTCAGGCATCTGGTGAGAGGAGAGGCTCTGGGCTCCCTGTTGCCTGGCACTAGATCACTATTTACCTGCCTCTGGGGCTTACGAAAGGCCTTGGAGCTGCCTTGCTCACCGGGCCCCGCCCCGCTGTCCTCTGTAACTGAAGGCGGATAGGTTTCGGGTTTTCCATGTTGAATCATTTAGAGCCCTGCTTTCTGACCCACCCCAAAGATCCCTTTAGCCCTCCTGGCCCTTGACCCACATGTCCTGGGACTGAAGGGGGTTGAGGTTAGGGAGTCACTGGGGCCTCAGGGTACACTTGGTGCCGCCTCTGAGCAGCTTGGTGCTCTTGGGCAGGCAAGGGCTATGCACTCTCTGGGACTAGGCTGGGAACTTCTTGACCTGGATCTGGAAGATCAGTAGATGTACTGTCAGGGTAGAGCTGCATCATGAATAAATCAGGTGACTTCTAGGCACATCTGGTTCCAAAATTATGCCTGAATAGGACAGGGAGTCCAGGCCAGGAAGAGGTCCTGTTACTAGGACAAACAAGAAATGGCTGTGCACGGTCCTTGGGAAATCTCCCCACTGCTGTGTTGAGTCTGCCTTGGTTTGGGATACAACTTCTTTTTGTTTGTTTTTTTGCGGTACGCGGGCCTCTCGTTGCTGTGGCCTCTCCCATTGCGGAGCACAGGCTCCGGACGCTCAGGCTCAGCGGCCATGGCTCACGGGCCCAGCCGCTCTGAGGCATGTGGGATCCTCCCGGACCAGGGCACGAACCCGTGTCCCCTGCATCGGCAGGCGGACTCTCAACCACTGCGCCACCAGGGAAGCCCTGGGATACAACTTTTAATAGATATATATTGACATCTACCATCTGCCAGGCCCTGGGGACACAGGAGTCAGCTGAGAACAATGTCTTTTTTCCCTCCAGGAGCTTATAACCTAGTGGAGGAGACAGATAGGAAACAAATCATCATTCTGATAAATATATAACTAAACTGAGGCACACTCACTGAAGGCCAACTATGGAGTGTATAACGTGAATCTGATCTAGTTTGTGGGAAGGAATGGTCAAGGAAGGCTTCTCTAGGAAGTGGCATCCTTCTGTAAACCAGGGGAAGCCAGGAAGGTCCTGTTGGAAGGAGCAGCATATGTGCAGGATAACATTTGTTGTCAGCTTTGTGACAGGCTTATGCTGCTAGGTGCATTCATGTTTAATATCTTGACATTTCCCCTCTTTTTATTGAAGTAGAACCTAAGTAAATAAAGTACAAAAATCTTAAGTGTATAACATGATACATTTTACAGTTGTGTTTACCCACATAGTTGTTATTATCTAATTCTCACAGGTAATTACCTCATGAGGTATTATTATACCCATTTTACAGATGAGGAAACAGGCTGGGAAAAGTTGTGATTTGCCCAAGGTTATATACATCAAGTGAAGGTCAGAAGCTGGGATTCCAAGCCAGATCCTGACTATAGTCCAGTGCCTTTTCTATTGGATGAGTGGCTTGGAGAACTTACGCCTTTGCCTTGTAGCTTCTTTTCTGGTCCCATTTCTTACTTGAATTCCAACATAGGGCTCTGCCAACTAAAAATATTGCTTTCTGGGGTATCTGAGTCAGTGGTTGGTTAAAGTCCTCCCCGATGTCTGCATAGTGGAAGGATCGGGTCCTTGGGTTCATGGGTGGGCCTTAAGGACCTCTTGAGATTCTGTGGTAAAAGTTTGGGTGGGCTGTCTCCTGGGGGAAGGGTGCATTGCTTTCATCATTTTCTCAGACACCAGAAAAGGTGAAGAACCATTGCTGATAAGGTGTTCCTCCCCCCATGTATCTTCCCCTGTAGGGGAGGGGTTGGGAATGCTACTAGGAATGCTCTTCTTCCAATTCCTTTCTCACCTGGAGCTCCGCCCCTCCCTTCCCCACCCCTCCTGGGTTCCTGAGCTTCCTGGCACTTCTACAATCCCTGAAAGGGGCCTTGCCAAGTTTCCTTGGCCCAGAGCTCCACTGGGAGGTTGAGTTGGGTATGTTTGTGTCTCTGGCACGTCAGAGGCTCCTCCTCCAGTTTGGTGCTAGGCCCTGGTGGAGGTTAGCAGAAGGGGTGGGGAAGCTGGATTTTTATTTGCTTAGAGGAGAACCTCTCCCTGCAAGTTCCTGGAGCCAGAGCAATAAGCAATACCTGGAACACATTCCATTTGCTGACTCTGAGCTTAGGAGACCCAGGGAGCTGGCCTGTAGGTGGTCTTGGCTCTGGCTCTCAGACGGGACAAGTCTGCCTGTCCTGGGGCCTGATACTCTTTTTTTTTTTGGCTGCACCATGAAGCTTGTGGGATCTCAGTTCCCTGACCAGGGATGGAACCCAGGCCTCAGCAGTGAGAGCACCAAGTTCCAACCACTGGACCGCCAGGGAACTAATTCCTGGACTGGTACCCTTAAATGTTACTTAAATCTTTTCTTGAATAGGTAGTACATGGTTCCAGATTCAAAAGGGATAAAAAGATATATAATAGAAAGCCAGTCATTCTCCCATCCCTGTCCCCAGCCCTCAGTTCCCCCAACGCTGATGCATCACTGCTATTGGTTTCTTTGAGTATCCTCCCAGAAACGGGATGACATATCTTGGGGTCTTCTGTATTTGAAATGAGCTCTGGGATTGGAGGCCCCTATTCTCCATTGGGTTGGAGGTGTCTGCAGGTGGGGCTTGGGTTCTGCCTTCCCTGGGGGTAGGAGAAGCACATGGTAGTGCTATAGGTGTACATGTGAAGATCAAGAAAAATCTTTAAACTCTTGACAAAACCAAGCTGCCCAGGACTGTATTAGAGGAAATGGATTCTTCTGGGTCAGTGGGTCTCAGAATGTGGAATCTGGACCAGCAGCATCACATCACCTGGGAACTTGTTAGAACTGTAAATCCTCAGTTTGGGGCTACCTGCTGAATCTGATACTCTGGGGGCAGGGTCCAGCAGTCTGTTTTAACTCGTCCTTCAGGTGACTCTGCTGCTCAGGTAAAGTATGAGAACCACTATTTTGTGTAGAAGGGATTGGCAGGGCAATCACCCTCACAAAAGCTGGGCAAGTGGAGGTTTCTGGGTTTCTACTTGTAGTCTCTCAGCTTAAACTCTTCATCTTCTAGGACCCCTCCTACCCGTGGAGCAGGTGTCCACCATGGCCGAGCCCCGGGGCCCTGTAGACCATGGAGTCCAGATTCGCTTCATCACAGAGCCAGTGTGTGATGCAGAGATGGGCACCCTACGTCGTGGTGGACGACGCCCAGCTAAGGATGCAAGAGCCAATACCTATGGGGTTGCCGTGCGTGTGCAGGGCATCGCTGGGCAACCCTTTGTGGTGCTCAACAGTGGGGAGAAAGGTGGCGACTCCTTTGGAGTCCAGATCAAGGGGGCCAACAACCGAGGGGCCCCAGGAGCTCTGAGCTCCGACTCGGAACTTCCCGAGAGCCCCTACTCTCAGGCCAAGGAGTTTCCTGCCCGCTCGCAGGGAAGCACATCTGATGAGGAGCCCGGGGCCCACTGGAATGGAAGGCTACTGCGCTCCCAGTCCCAGGCCTCACTGGCAGGCCCTGCCCCTATGGGTCCAAGCAACAGGAGCACCAGCCTGCTGGAGCTAGCCCACCAAGGAGCTTACCTGGACAGCACCATTGACACTGCCCCCCTGTCTTCGGTGGACTCCCTCATCAACAAGTTTGACAGTCACCATGGGGGCCAGGCCCGGGGCCGGACTGGCCGCCGCACGCGGATGCTGCCCCCTGAACAGCGCAAGCGGAGCCAGAGCCTGGACAGCCGGCTCCCACGGGACACCGTTGAGGAACGGGAGCGCTGGTCCCCCAACCGCTGGACCCCTAGCACAAAGCATGACCAGCACACGGGCAGCTTGAAACAGTCAGCCCAGAGCTGTCTTGGTGGCTTTAGCCGTTCCCGTCAGACCCAGGACTGGGTCCTTCAGAGTTTTGAGGAGCCACGGGGGAGAGCACAGGACCCTCCCATGCTACAGGTCAGACCTCACCCCTCTGTGGCTTCCAAGCCCTGGCCCCTTCTCATCAGCCCTGACCTACTTGGGTCTCCATGTTGGTTCAAATGACCTATGGCAGAAAGTCTACTTTTTGTCCTCCCCTTTATCCATCTACTTAATAGATGGTATTCACATGTACAAGACACTTCCATGGGCAAAATGCTGAAGGAAGTGGAAGTAACTGTGAAATCACCATTCACAAGCATGGAGAGTTACTTGTCATTGCCCGACCATTAACTGTGCCTCAGTCACCAGCGTTTGCTAGGTCTGCAGCAAATGTGAGGCAGGCTTGGAAGATATGAGTGGCTCCCTGGTGCTCTTGCCAAAACTCCCCGCTTTGTCTCCCACTCAGGAATGCGAGTGCGTGGGGGAGTGACTTTACTCTGAGACAAAGTTAAGCCCATTCTAAAAGTAAATCATTCACAAATTCTAGTACATTAACTGCCATTAGTGACAAATAACCTGTGACACAGCTCACAACTGGTCGAGATCTGTGTGTCGAGCAAAATCTGGTTTGCAGCGATAGTGAGAGGTGTACCCTGCTTGGACCCCTTCCTGGCCTGTTGCTCCGGCCTCAGAGGTGTTGCCTCTTTACCCCACTTCAGGCTTGTTCGTCGTGCTTGAAGGGCCTCGTCTCCCAACTGCCACGTCTCTTCCATCTGAACCCCACACACGCTTCTGGTGTAACCTTTGTAGTCTTCCTATTGCTCTGGGTTTACTTTTTTTATAGTTCAAATCAACTCCAGACCTTCTCCGAGACCAGCAGGAGGCAGTCCCACCAGGCAGTGTGGACCACGTGAAGGCCACCATCTACGGCATCCTGAGAGACGGGTGAGTGGGGACCCTCCCAATAGCAGAGTCACACACCTCCCTTCTTTTCCTTCTAGCTTTGTTCCCCATCTTCCTTGCTCTTAGCCTTTCCTTCCCTCATCTCTGCTACCCCTTTCCTCCCCTAACCTTTGCATCTGTCCTTTTATCCTCCAGAAGCTCAGAAAGTGAAACCTCTGTGAGGAGGAAGGTCAGTTTGTTGCTGGAGCAGATGCAGCCTCTGGTGGTGAGTGGCCTTCTCACGGTGGGGCAGGGGGCAGGGTTAGGGCCTTGTGGGCCTTGGGATCTGGATGTGGACTCGCTTCCTTCCCCCCGTGTCTCTGGCAGATGGTTTCTTCTGGTTCCACTAAGGCAGGGCAGGGTGAACTCACCCAAAAAGTGGAGGAGCTACAGAAAAAGCTGGATGAAGAAGTGAAGGTGAGGAGAGATTAGAGGTGCAGGAGGGATGAAGGGCCACAGGGGGAAAGAACCTTGGCCTGAGCTGGCCCTTCCAAACAATGGAATGAGCACTTGTGTGTCCTGTGAGACAAGAGTATGTGCTAGTCCCAGGAAGGACTTCTGGGGTTCTCTGGAGCTTAGAGAGGAGGAGCACATTCATCAGGGGTCTAACTACTTCTAATTCCATTTCCTTTGGAATTTCCTGTCCTAGCTCTGCCACTCACTGTGGCTGTATAAATCTTGAGTAAATTATTTACCTCAGTTCTTGGCATCATCATAGTAATGATGGCAGTAATCGTAGCTGTCATTTATTGAGTTTCATTTTTGTAGTAGGTACTATCCCGAGTAATATGTAATAATTACAATGACCCTGTAAAATAGGCATCCTTGACCCTTGTATGATGAGAAAGTTGAAGATCAGAAAGGTTAATTGCTCAAGGTGGTAAGTTGTAGAGGAGGAGTGTTAAAATTCAGGTGAGTCTTATGCTCAAGCCTACGTACTCCTCTTTTTTTATACTGCTTCCACCTGTCACAGTATTGCCTTGTATATAGGTGGTGCTCAGTAAGTGTTAGATTGTAACTCCCCTTGTTTCCTGAAAAGCGGTGTCATGTACTGGTTGAGCGGTGGGCTGTGGAGTCAAACTGAATTCAAATCCTGGTACTCTTACTTGTTGGCTATGTAACTGACCTTGGGCAAATTCTTTAAATGTTCTAAGCCTTTGTTTCCTTAACTGTAATGTGAGGATAATAATTGTGCTGTGTTAGTTATCTCTTGCTGTGTAACAAATTACCTCAAAACAAACATCACCCAGTATCTAAGTGCCCAGGATCTGGGAGCCACTTAACTGGGTAGTTGGGGCTCAGGGTCTGTGATGAGCTTCCAGTCAAGGTACTGGCTGGGGCTGTAGTCATTAGAAGACTTGACAGGTGTTGGAGGATTTACTTCTAAAACGGCTTACTCAGTGGTTGTTAGTTGGAGGTCTCAGTTCCTTGCTATGTGGACCTCTTCATAGTGCTGCTTGAGTGTCCTCACAGTATGGTAGCTACCGTCCCCCGGAGGGAGTGATCCAAGAGAGAAGGTAAGGAGGAGGCCGCAATGCCTTTTTCTGACCTAGTCTCAGAAGCTACACATCACTTCCCCCTTTTTCTATTTGTTAGAAGAGACAGCCTATACTCAAAGGGAGCCTATATTAAGTCCAGCCTATACTCAAGGAGAGAGGCTTCACCTTTTGAAAGAAATGTCAAATAATTTGTGGACATATTTTAAACCATTACAAGTACCGAGGCTTGTTATGAGGATTAAATGCAGATAATATACATAAGGTCCCTAGTACAGTGCCTGTCATATAGTGAGTGTCAATAGATGTTAGGTATTCCCATTATTCCTGGTCCTTCTGAGAGGCTTTCCCTACTCTCCACCTGTTTCACTCTCTTTTCCCTTTCCAGAAACGGCAGAAGCTAGAGCCATTCCGGGTTGGGCTGGAGCGGCAGCTAGAGGAGAAGGCAGAAGAGTGCAGCCGACTGCAGGAGCTGCTGGAGAGGAGGAGTGGGGAAGCCCAGCAGAGCACCAAGGAGTGAGTGCAGCTGATGGTGCTTGCAGGGCTGCATGAGGGCCTCAGCCAGAGTTAGAGGCTCCCCCAGGGCTGGGGGAGACAGGGAAATCTCCAGAAGCTGAAAGGGGCCAACAGAGAAGGTTAAAGATAGGACCTTTCTCTTTACCTTCTCTATCAGTAATGCTGACAGCACATGAGTTAGGCTCCCTAGATTTGCCTCTGTGCATCAGGTTCTTAATCTGTAAAATGGGATTTTTTTTTTAAAATGTGATGGAACTGAACATTTCTTTTTTTATTTTTCAATTTATTTTTATTTTTTGGCTGTGTTGGGTCTTCATTTCTCTGCAAGGGCTTTCTCTAGTTGCGGTGAGCGGGGGCCACTCTTCATCGCGGTGCGCGGGCCTCTCACTGTCGCGGCCTCTCTTGTTGCGGAGCACAGGCTCCAGACGCGCAGGCCCAGTAGTTGTGGCTCACGGGTCCAGTTGTTCCGCAGCATGTGGGATCTTCGCAGACCAGGGCTCGAACCCGTGTCCCCTGCATTGGCAGGCGGATTCTCAACCACTGTGCCAATTCACAGGGAAGCCCTGTAAAATGGGATTAACGATGGTACCTACCTCACAGGATTGTTGTGAGGATTTAATCATTCATGTAGCAGAAGTTTTTGCAATGAGTACTGTGTAGTAGGCACTGATCTAGATTCCTGGGGTTCATCAGTGAACCATAAAGATGAAGCATAGCTTCTAGGAAGGGGGCACAGACAGTAAACAATTAACATATTGTATAAGTAAACATATTACATATGAGAAGGTGGTAAGTAGAATAGGTTAAAGCAGCTCAGGAGGGCTGGGTTGCAATATTAAACAAAGTAGTCAGGGGAAGCCTTGTTAAGATTTGAACAAAGACTTGAAGGAGGTTTATAGGAACTAATATAAGTAAAGTGTTTAGAAACGGCCTTACACGTAGTGCTCAATACTGTTGTCTATAATTAATATTAGGCTCCAGAACATGAAGCTCCTCCTGGACCAGGGTGAAATGGTACGGCATGGGCTGGAGACACAGGTGATGGAGCTGCAGGACAAGCTGAAACAGGCCCAGGGTCCTGAGCCTGCTAAAGAGGTGCTAATGAAGGTAGGGAGCAGGATTGGGGTACCTTAGCCTCTGCTTCCTTTCAGCTAGAGCATCCTCAAGTCTGCTCATCTGCAGTTTCCCTAAAGTATGGGGAGTAGGTAGCTGATTACAGGTATCCCTTAGGGTGCTTTCACGCTGACTCAATGACGGCGTGGCACTAGAGCCCAGAATGGTAGATTTCCTTTATCCTAACAGGGCATCTTAGAGGGCAGAGAGCACCTGATACCATGCCTAACAGATAGGAGGTGCTCAATAAATATTTTTGATTGACTTCCACCTTCACTTTGCCCAGGACCTGGTAGAGACCCGGGAGCTTCTGGAAGAGGTCTTAGAGGGGAAGCAGCGGGTAGAGGAGCAGCTGAGGCTGCGGGAGCGGGAGCTGACAGCACTGAAGGGCGCCCTGAAGGAGGAGGTGGCCTCCCGTGACCAGGAGGTAGAGCATGTGCGGCAGCAGTACCAGCGGGACGCAGAGCAGCTTCGCCGGAGCATGCAGGATGCAACCCAGGCACGTGACAAGAGCAGGGCTGGGAAAAGAGAGCACCCCCAGGGAAGGGGGCTGCCTCGAGGTCTTGGTATTTGGGGAATTTTTCATGGTCATAACCGGAACTCCCCCTAAAAGACACATGTGAGATGTAATGAAAACCTTGCTCAGGAAACCTACAAGGGCAGAGGGAAGGAGTGCAGGCCAGAAGTCCTGTGAGGATGTGTGACCAAAGTCCCATGGGGAAATAACTGGGGGAGGCTTCCTGTAGATGACAGAGGGGCAGACTGTGTCTTGGGAAGAGACCCTTCTGCTAGCATTGCACCAGGTACCCTGGGTGTCAGGGTGTGCAGTGGGCATGGTGCCTCTGGACCTGAGCCTCCCCTTCTACACACTCACACTTTGGTTTGGAGTGAGCTCTTCCCTCCAAGCCTCCTGGCCCCTGACTCTCCCCTTCCCTAGGATTACGCAGTATTGGAGGCTGAGAGGCAGAAGATGTTAGTCCTGGTGCGGGAGCTGCAGAGGGAGCTGGAGGAGACCTCGGAGGAGACAGGGCATTGGCAGAGCATGTTTCAGAAGAACAAGGAGGAACTTAGAGCCACCAAGCAAGAGTAAGGACATTGCCCCCCAGGATGCTTATACATGATTCTTATATTCCCCCTCTTTTCTGCCAGTGCTGTGCTCCTTCCTTTCCCATTTCTCAAACTGCCCTTCTCCATCCCCACCTTCCGCCCTCCTGAGGGTGGGTGCCCAGTGTCCTGCCTCCAGGGAGGTGGTTGTCATTGTCATTGTCCTGCTCACCTCTCCCAGGCAGGCGGCCTCACCCTGTTCCCTTTCCCTTTTGTTTCACCTTTCTGGGCTCAGACTCCTGCAGCTGCAGATGGAGAAGGAGGAGATGGAAGAGGAACTTGGGGAGAAGATAGAGGTCTTGCAGAGGGAATTAGGGCAGGCCCGGGCTGATGCTGGAGATACTCGCCAGGTGGAGGAGCTCAAGAAGGTACTTGGGAGTTGGGGGGCAATAGGGCAGGTTGGGGTGATGGGCATCTGCCTCACCTATCCACGAAGGCCTCCACACTTGTGTGGCTGTCTCCCGTGTGCTTGGTTTTCAGGCTTCATCCTGCCTGTTCAGCCTTATCTCTTCCCAGCACACACTCTAGCAGGACTGGTCTCCTCACTCAGTATAGAAGTTTCTAATGGAATGGGCTCTCGGCGGCCAGGTTGGGTTATAGCCAGAGGCTGCTGGCTGCCTCCCAAGAGACCTCATGGGTAGCAGCATTGAGGTGGATTTGTGAAACTCCAGGGTCATTTTTGCAAGCTTGGAAACCTAATTTGGTCAGGATAGCAAAAGTTGTTCTGTCTCTCAGAGGGGACTCATTAACTACACTTATGAAACAAACATTTACAGTTAGAATGCCAGTTTATTAACTTACAATGAGTAGTGTTGTCACATGGACTGGAACACTTGCAGTGGCATGGCCAGCTGACCTATATGGGAAGCCAAATTGTAATTTGAAGGCTGCTTAGAGAGTATAGAATCTAGACACAGGTAGCTAAATGTTTTATCATGTATGGATATTTTATGAATAATAAGGTCATAAAATTGAAGTGAACACAAATAATTTCTTCATATTCCTGGTATCAGTTTATGAAGGACAAGAAAGCAATGAATTATTTCAGATGATTTGAAAATTAGAAAATATTTTCATTAATTATAGGGAACTGGCATTTGTGGCCTCCTGAGAATCCTTCTGGGTTTATATTCTTTCATTTGCTATGCTGTATATGTAGTAGGTGCTCAGTTAACAAGTATTAATTAATCAATTCTTGTTTATCATGCTTTTACTATAAAACTACCTAATTGTAATCAAGGTAATCATATTTTTAAATGAGTAAAGAAATATAGCTCTGAATGATGATTTTCCAGATAAATAAAAGCCTGAGCTTATGCAAAATATTTGGTGGAGAAAAAGATAATAAATGTTAACCAAACATACTTTGGTGGTTGTGAAATCAAAAGTACTCCTAATTTTTACTATACTGTTTTTAAGTTAACAAATATCAAGGATAATCTGAGGTCTGTTAAATATATTGGCTGATATAGTGAACTTGGACATTCCTCTGGACAATCTCAGTTGACTTATTATGCTGGGTAAAGCTAAAAAGCAAAAAAGTAATAACTAGTGTTTCATTTATATATTAAGCTAATTTTATTAAGTATTTAATAAATCAATAAGATATATATTAGGAAAATAGACTAACCCAGTCCACTGTAGACCATACACTGTGCTATTTTTCTTTTTTTTCTTTATTTAAAAAATTTTGAAAATTTATTTATTTTTGGCCGCATCGCACCTCATGTGGGATCCTACTTCCCCGACCAGGGATCGAACCCTCACCCACTGTGGTGGAAGCATGGAGTCCCAACTGCTGGACCGCCAGGGAAGTCCCCTCTTTTTCTTTGTAATTAGTATGTTAGTGTCTTACACTGAAGACTCACGATATACATATAACCTTTCAGCCTAATTATACTTTCCGAATTTCAGAAGTAGCTAATAGATAAAGAATTAGAATGAGAAATCATATTTTGATTTTTTAAAAAAGAAATCATAGCAGCACCAATATTTATTGTGTCACATATTTTGGTTTTCAGCATTTAAAAAAAATAGCCAATCCTGTTTTATGCATACCCTCATCTGTTCTCACTCCATGTAATTTTTTTTAATGGAGATTTAGTTCACATACCATAGAATTCACCCTTTTAAAGTATACAATTTAGTGGGGTTTTGTATACTCACAGAGTTGTACAACCAACACCACCACCACTATCTACTTATAGAACATTTTCATCACCCCAAAAAAGAACCCCGCATCCATTAGCGGTCACCCTCCCCACTCCTGGCAGCCACTAATCTACTTTCTCTCTCGATGGATTTGCCTATTCTGGACATTTCATATAATGGGACTCCTATAATATGGGGCCTTTCATGTCTGGCTTCTTTCACCTAGCATAATGTTTTTCAAGGTTTATCCATGTTGTAGCAAGTATCAGTGCTTCATTACTTTTTATGGCTGAATAATATTCCACTACATGGATATACCACATTTTTTATCTGTTCATCAATTGGTGGACATTTGGGTCCTTTCTGTATTTAGCTGTAATGAATAATGTTGCTATGAGCATTCACTTACAAGCTTTTTGTGAACATATGTTTATACAGTTCTCTTGGGTATATGCCTAGGAGTGGAATTGCTGGGTCATATGGTAACTTTATGGTTAACTTTCTGAGACATTGCCAAATTGTTTTCCAAAGTGGGCATACCATTTCACATTCTCACCAGCAGTGTACGAGAGTTTCAGTTTCTCCACTTTCTGTTATCCCAGGCTGGCTCTCTCTGCCCTGTCACCATTTCCCTTCCCTTCTAGGAGCTGCGCCAGACACAGGAGGAACTTAAGGAGCTGCAGGCAGAGAAGCAGAGCCAGGAGGTGACTAGGCGACACCGGGAGCGGGAGTTGGAGAAGCAGCTGAGGGTAGAGGCTGAACGAGGCCGGGGGCTGGAACTGCAGAACCTCCAGCTACAAAAGACCCTCCAGCAACTGAGACAAGACTGTGAAGAGGCTTCCAAGGCAAGGGGAGTGGGCACAGGGCTTAGGAGGTGGAGGCTGAGGGGTCTGGAGGGCTGAGGAGCCAGAGGGCGTGGAAAATTACCTATCATGGGTATGTATAGACCAAATACCTTGGTCCTAGGTGTGTGGTTAAAAGTAGCCAGGATGTGGCAGGGGGGGAGGTTGGGCTGTACCTGGTGACACCCATTGCATCTCTGTAGGGGTGGGATTCTCAGGGAAGCCTCTGGCTGGTGGCACTACCCCTTTTCACACCTGGGTTCGTGTGAGCTCTCTTTGGGGTGGCTTTCCTGGGAGTCGCCAATGACCTTGAGCCCTGGGGTCTGAGCCACCTCTCCCTGAACCGGCCTCAGGCTCAGATGGCAGCAGAGGCAGAAGTGGCAGTGCTGGGGCAGCGTCGGACAGCAGTGGAGACGACGCTTCGGGAGACCCAGGAGGAAAATGATGACTTCCGAAGGCGCATCCTGGGTCTGGAGCAGCAGCTGAAGGAGGCACGAGGCTTGGCGGAGGGTGGGGAAGTGGCGGAGGCTCGGCTTCGGGACAAGGTGCAGCGGTTAGAGGTCAGTGCTTTTGCTGACATTGTTGGCTTCCTCCTGGCCCTCTCTCCTCTCATCCCTGGCTAAATACTCAGCCATCACTTTGATTTTGCCTGTAGCGTGCTTCTGTTTGCCTCCCTAGTCCTCTGTCAACCTCGGGTTTATTTCCTGAAGTGTGCTTTAGTGTGAACGTCTCAGCCTTTGCACTGGTATTTTTGTCCATTTCCCACTCTTCGCATGTTCTCTGATCTTTGCTGGTTCCTCTGAGCCTGTTTTCATTGCCCACCTTTTTCATAAACATCTCTTCCTCCTCCCTCCCACCTACTCACCTCCAAATGGCTTGAGCCCAAGCTTTGCATCCCCTCAGTTCAGCATCCCTCACCTTCCCCACTCCCAGGCAGAGAAACAGCGGCTAGAGGAGGCCCTGAACACAGCTCAGGAAGAGGAGGGGAGCCTGACAGCAGCCAAGCGGGCACTGGAGGCACGGCTGGAAGAGGCCCAGCGGGGGTTGGCCCGCCTGGGACAGGAGCAGCAGGCTCTGAACCGGGCCCTGGAGGAGGAGGGGAAGCAGCGGGAGGCGCTCCGGCGCAGCAAGACTGAGCTGGAGGAGCAGAAGCGCTTGCTGGACAGGACTGTGGACCGGCTGAACAAGGAGGTGGGGCACGGTGGCCTGGGCTCAGGAAGAGGCTCAGCTCATACAGAAGCTTGCCTGGGGGGCGGGGGGAACAGGGGAGGGAATGGGGTCACGACGTGTGGTGTTTGCTTTCCTCAAGTTCATTGTTGGGGAGGCCAAGTCTACATCTGCAGTGTGGCATCCTTCCTACTTCCCCTCAGTGTTCTTGACCTCCCCCTACCTCCCATTCCTTTATGATCTTGATCCTTGGAGAATGTCTCCTGGAGTTCCTCTTAGAAGTCTGTAAGACCTAAACATAAGAATCTTCGTTGGTAGAGTTTTATATTTAGGGGAAGGAAAAAGGCCTATAATCCCTCCTTAGATGTCTATAAGACCTAAAAACAGGAATTTTCATTGGTAGAATTTTATATTTGGGGGAGGGAAGGAGAAAGGAAGAAAAGGAGATAAATTGCTTTTTTTCAGGTAAGGTTCTCCTCCTAATCGCTTATTTATAAAACCGGAGCAAACACCTAAAATATTTCATCAGTTCTAATATGTACATTTTATCGTCTCTGAAATTGATTTGTGTCTTATAATTGACGGTATGTTATAGTTCAATTGCCAAATTTTTCTTTTTCTTTGTAATAATCATTGGTATCTTGGGTTTGCTGAAATATGGTCATTTAAGGTTTACTTTGTATCAGGCACTATTGTAAGTACTTTACGTAATTAATTAACATAATTCTCACAACAACCTTGTGATATAGGTGCACTGTTATTATCCCATTTTACAGATGGGGAACTGAGACCCAGAGAGGGTAAATAACTTGCCTGTGGTCACACAGCTAATAAGTGGTAGAGCCAGGATTTGAACCCAGGAAATCTATATATTACTCCCAGCCGTACTAGGGACCTAGGTCCAGGAAAGAGCAAGAGAGGGCTACTTCGGCAGGAAGGAGGCTCTGGGAGAGTCTTGGGAGTCTGGGCCCAGAGAAGAGAGAGAGGCATCTGTTAAAGAGATGCAGTGCTGAACAATCTCTTTTCTCTGTGTCTCAGCTGGAGCAGATTGGGAATGACTCTAAGCAAGCCCTGCAGCAGCTCCAGGCCCAGCTGGAGGATTACAAGGAAAAGGCCCGGCGGGAGGTGGCGGATGCCCAGCGCCAGGCCAAGGAGTGGGCCAGTGAGGCTGAGAAGACCGCTGGAGGGCTAAGCCGGCTTCAGGATGAGGTAGGAGCCTAAATGGCAGTAGTCCCAACGTCCTTGGTTTGAAGGTCATTACCTCTTAACCTGTGACCAAGGGATCCTGGGACCTGGGTTTAGATCTAATCACTTCGGTGGGGGAGGGTGGGGGGAGTTGTCCACTGTAGGCAGAGACAGTAGAGGATGCACTGTCTGCACAGCAGTGATTTTCAAACTCTGCTGCACACTAGGGTCACCTGGGGAGATTTTTAAGATCTCAACACCCAAGATGCCTCCTGTTACACTTAAATCACAAACCCTGGGGCTTGGATCCAGGATCAGTAGTCTAGAAGCTCCTCACGTGATTTAAACTTGCGTAGAGAATTTTAAGACGATAGAGAATATGGGCTAAAAGTCAAGTCTTTTTATCATCACCGTGCTCTGGCAATTCTAAAGAATGTCAGAGTTGAAGAATTTTCCCCCACGGGGTGGACTGCTTCCACCCTTCAACCCCCATCTTACCTTATCTGAGCTGCTGCATTTTTCTCTTCTGACCAGACTCAGAGGCTGCGGCAGGGCCTGCAGGCATCCCAGGCTGAGCGGGACTCTGCCCGGCTGGACAAAGAGCTGCTGGTCCAGCGACTGCAGGGGCTGGAGCAAGAGGCAGAGAACAAAAAACGCTCCCAGGATGACAGGAGCCGTCAGCTCAAGGGCCTTGAGGTGAGGACAGTGAGGGGGTGACGGGTGGTGGGTGGGATGGGGAAGGTGAGGGTGTCCGGATCCTGGCACAGGTGGGACTAATGTGGGGAAAAGAGCCAGGACACTCCAGCCTCTGGGATAGGAAACTGGCAGCCGACAGCTGATGGGTTTTGTTTGACTGAGTGTTGTAAACAACTTTGAATTAATTGCCACTGTTTAGAAATTTATAGATGTCACATAAAATTTTGGATTTCTGGCTTTTCTCATACATTTGGAAAATATAATAACACTGGGCTTTGAGTCTTGAATTGTCCACATGGCAACAGTTGGCTGGAGCTAAGCAGTGGCTTCTCCCCTTTAGAGTCAACAGTGGTCTTCAGTTTGCTATATTTGGCAATAACAACAACAACAGTAATAAGAGCAGCAGCAGCAGCAAGCAAACACTTACATATTGTGCTGTGTGCCAGGTACTTAAGAATTATTTAATCCTGAGAGTAACCTTATGGCATGAGTAGGCTTGTTTTCCCCATTTTATAGATGAGGACAACTGAGACACAGAGAGGCCAAGCAACTTGTCCGTGGCCCCTTTGCTAGGAAGCAGTCGATCTGATTTTTAAATCCAGGCAGTCTTGTCTTAGCCTCTACATGGTACTGCCTGACTTGAATTTGCTTCCCCAATCTGTACCCTGATGCTTCAGTTTCTGACTCTCTTTATCTCAGCCTTGGCCTGGGCACTTGGGTTTCTCTCTATTTTCCCATTTGGGAAATAGGGCTGCACCAGTGAGAAATAGATTCTGGGGTTTGTCATCCTGCCAAGGTGCCAAGGTCAGAGCGGGCCCACCCTTTTCCCTTGATGCCTCACTTGGGCAGCAGAGGGCGCTAGCTCCGTGGTGGCTCTGGGCAGGGGCAGGGACCAATAGGTTCTGGGATGTGGGAGAGAGAAGAACCTGTGGAGGCTGGTGTCTGAGAGGCTCCTGGGCAGAGTTTGGCGTTCTGGTGTCCAGCATTTGGGGCAGAATTAACCTGTTGGCCCTCTGCCACAGGAAAAAGTCTCACGGCTGGAGGTGGAGTTAGATGAGGAGAGGAGCACTGTGGAGCTGCTGACGGAACGGATGAATCGTGGTCGGGACCAGGTAACCCCTTCCTTATGCCTTATCCGTGTCTACCCCGATGACAGAACCTCTTGGCCCTTTCAGAAACAACCCTACCTTCCCATCTTTCATATATGGAGTTCTGGCTGCAGAATCGGTGTGTGGCCGGCTCTACTGCAGGGTCTCATCTGCTTTCGGGAGGGGTTGGCGGGTTTCCTCAGGTGGAAAGAAGCCGGGAGTTTGAATGGAGGAAGGAATCCTGGTGGCCTGGGCTGTGGATCTGAGTCTGGGCTGCTTGCATTCAGAAGGGACGTTAGTCCCTGGTGAGACTGAGGAGGCCCTGTTTAAATTCTGTGGCCCCATCCATCTGAGTAGGCTGTGATTTCTTAGTTGCCTGGGAATTTGGGGGATTCAGAGAGCACCCTCCAGCTACTCTGCTCCACTTGGTTCAACTTGCTGGTTCATCATCAGTCCTCCCTAAGTCTGGTTCCTCTGGCCCATCCCCACTAGGTGGACCAGCTGAGGACAGAGCTCATGCAGGAGAGGGCTGCTCGGCAGGACCTGGAGTGTGACAAAATCTCCTTGGAGAGACAGGTGAGGTGGTGGGAGGGTCTTGGGGATAGGCCTCAGGAGGTGGGTAAAATGACCATGGAAGCAATCGCAGGTTGAGTGCTAACCAAGGAGGCTTCCTGTCCCTCTCAGAACAAGGACTTGAAGAGCCGGCTGGCCAGCTCAGAAGGCTTCCAGAAGCCCAGCGCCAGCCTCTCTCAGCTTGAGTCCCAGAATCGGGAGTTGCAGGAGCGGCTGCAGGCTGAAGAGAGGTGACATGAGCCCATCCTCTCTCTCTCCCTCTGGGCTTTTCTCCTCTGGTGTCCCTACATCTTCTGCTTCAGACATGGCCAACCTGGCTTGATCTTTTGGGAGACCTCTTCTCTTGATGGGGAGAAGAGAGAGTTGCAGAAATTCTGAAATGTGAATGACCTCTATCTACCTGGTTCTTTGCATCTGCCCTGGATCCTCCTCAGTCTAATGGTTGGGCTCGTGGCTGAGCCCTTGGAGTTCTTGGAGGCAGTATGGGGCCAAGTAGGAGTTTCTTTAGAAATGACAACAGCCATAGACATCCCCCTACCCCACCCTCTTAGGGAGAAGACAGTTCTGCAGTCCACCAACCGAAAACTGGAGCGGAGAGTTAAAGAGCTGTCCATCCAGATTGATGATGAACGACAGCATGTGAATGACCAGAAAGACCAGGTAAGGATGGCAGCTAGGGCCAGGCAACCATATGGCAAGTATATACTATGCATTTGCTTGAAGGCCAAGAGAGGTCCCATCTCATAGGTCTTCTAAACTTAGACTTTCCTTCTATAAGGTCAGAGAGACTAGAGTGAAAGGACTAGATTAGAGCAGTCATAGTAAGCATGGGTATCGAGTACTTATGATGTGCTAGGCTCTCTTTCTAAGTGATGTATTAACTTATTTAATCCCCAGGACAAACCTAAGAGGTTAGGGTACTGGCCCATGGTCTCAACATTTTCCTAGGGGCAACTGTATATACCTTGTCAAGATTGCTGCAGGGGAGGATCCCAGGCCACAGTAGCAGCAGCTCCTTTTCTAATGTGGGGACTTGGTATCCTGCCTAGCTAAGCCTGAGGGTGAAGGCTTTGAAGCGGCAGGTGGATGAAGCCGAAGAGGAAATTGAGCGACTGGATGGCCTGAGGAAGAAGGCCCAGCGTGAGCTGGAGGAACAGCATGAGGTCAATGAACAGCTCCAGGCCCGGATCAAAGTCCTGGAGAAGGACTCCTGGTACGGGCTCCTCTTCTGACCCCTGTTCCATCGGGATAGCAGAGCAATAAGGGAATGGGCTCTCCTGAACTGGATGGGGAGGAGGATCTCTAAGAAGGGACTTCGCAGGCACTCATTCCTGGGTGAAAGCCAGTGTGACTGTCTTTTAGTACCTCAGCCCCCATCCTGTACCCCATCTCTCCATATCTCTAATTAGTGGGGGAATCTTGTGAATAGCTTTAGGCCTTAGGAGAACTGGGAGTTTCCTTAGCATGAAAAGGGAGGCTGTTTAAATCTTTCTGTCTCCTTCCCTGACCAGTATTTCTCTTTGACTCAGGCGCAAAGCTTCCCGCTCAGCTGCTGAGTCAACTCTCCAACATGAAGGGCTGAGCTCAGATGAGGAATTTGACAGCGTCTACGATCCTTCCTCCATCGCCTCACTGCTTACGGAGAGCAACCTGCAGACTAGCTCCTGTTAGCTCATGGTCCACAAGGGCCCATGAACCACACTTGAGGCCTATCCTGGCCAGTCCTGCTCTGCTCTGCCCAGCCTCAGATTCCTCATCCCTGTGGGGGACCCAGTTATTCAGACCTAAGACAGGGAGGGGTGTGAGTGAAGGTGATAAAAAAGGCATCAGCGCTAAGCCGGTAGACAGACTTTCCCTTTCCTCTGGAGGAGTGGGCATTTTAAGCCAACAGAGCCCCCTCCTTAAGTGCCGACCCCCTCTTCTGCTCCCTCACAGCAGTAGGTTGGTGAGCATATAGGCTGAGAGGGATTGAGCAGGATAGGAAGGGATAGAAATTGCCATGTATATAAAGCTTTATTTCTTTAGCCCTTAACCCCAGGCTCAGGGAAATACCCTATGTGATTCTGCCCCCTTGACTCCTGCAACTCATTTCCTTCCCATTCTGGAGCACTGTAAGGGGAACATTATGGGTAATGGACATGCTGGCGTGGCTCTACCCACTTCTCAGAGGCTCTTCTTTGCACAGTCATGGGGCCCATGTGGTAGTCCCCACCTGTCTCCATTCCTGTAGTTTTTGTCTTCCCCAGGCCAGGATCCAAGGGACCCTTTCTCTTTCTCTTCCTATCTTTACCGTTTCTATGTTCCTTCTTTCTTCTCAGTGCCTTAGCTGGGGTGAGGAGATAAGGATGCTCTTCTTGCCTTTTATTACCTGCACATTCATACCTCTCCAAGGACCACCCTTTCCCCAACCGGGGCCTTCTGCCTTCCCTGCTGCCCCAATGACTGGTCGAGAGACCTACCGGCTTCCCTGCCTATGAGGCCCTGTGAGAGGGACTTTGGGAGGGCCATGATAAGGTGGTGGGGCTGCTTCTGCTCAGGGTTTCCATCCTTCCTCCTCTCCCTCCGTGACTATGGATGTGCTTATAAGATGGTTGCACCTGGGAACCCTGACCACTGTCTACGCAAGTTTGAAAAGCAAAGGTTTTGGTCTCCGGGGCCTTAACTTGTGGTTTCTCTGATCAGATGTGCCCAAACTCAGTAGGGAACCGAGGGACCCTCATTATCTCAGGAGCTTGGACCTGATACAGAGGGGCTAGAGGCTGACTCTTGGTAGAAATGGGAAGAGGCAATGGTGGACTTATTCCTCCTTTGGGATTTGGGGAGAGCCACGTTCTGGTGGGAGGAGGTAAGGGAGATGATTCACCTCTCTTATTTTCTAAGCAGACTCTGTAAGAAGCCTAGAGGAGGGAGAAGCCTGTTCTCACCAATGACTTGTAATTTCATGATTAAAAAAAATTTCCTTTATTCTGCAAATCATATATTCTCTCCCAATCCAATCCAGCATTGAATTTATTTTAAATTAAATATTAAAATTATATATCTATACTGAAATCCTTGACTTGTCTTCTCATTCTTTTTCCTGACTTATTTGGAGGTCTAAATTTTATGAAGAAACCATTTTACTGTACAGCTTAGAGGCTGAAGCTGGGGTTTTCTTCACCTCACTTTTAGAGGCCTTTTACAACAGATCAGATGGAACTTAGGGAACCGAGAAGTGTTTATAGCAGCTCCATTCTTTCCTGAGGAAACTTTTGGGAATAGCAAGGCCAGTAAATGCCTTCTCTGAGGGTTAAAGGAGACAGACCAGAAATGGGTTTTATTCCTTTGGGGCATAGGGATAGCCCAAGCATGCACCTCCCAGGCGCAAAGATACCCATCCATTCTTACCAGGCATGGGACCCAGTCCCTCCATGAGAGGTGGGGAAGTTTCTGTCATCCCTGCCCTTGTGTTGCCTTGAAGAGAGCTAGCTGTTCACCAGAGCCTATTGCCAGATTTAGGGGTTCTGCCCACTCAAGAGTGGGTCAGACCTCTTCTTGTCTGGTGTCCATGTGGACCATAGCCCAGTGGAGAAGCCACCTGCTGAGAGCAGTTGGGCTGGAAGAGGCTCCAAGGTCCTGCTTGGCCATCCTCTATTCTAGGCCCTTAAGATGCTAACCTGGGCTTAGAGAGCAAATGCCACTGGAGAAGTTGAGGTTCATCCCTTCTCAAGAATGCAAATTCCTTTTAAGGCAATGTGTCCCACCTCTCCCATCCATATTAGGGCAGCTTTGGTATAATAGCTTCTGCAAAACAAGCCCCACCCAGAGCCAAGCTAGCTTTGCCTTTGGCCTGGGCTTCCTGCCAGGGAAGGGCACCTGCCAGACTGGCTTAGGCCAGTCTGAGTGAGCTGGTCTTGGGAGCCTGTACAGTGGAGGAAATGTTTGCTCAGCTCCACAAAGCCTACAGGCTGGCCTATGTATAAGGAGAGGAGAATGTATGGAAGCTTTTTTCGAACTCCTCATCCTCTAGGGGCAGGCAGGGTGATTCTGTCTTACCAATACTGGTCTTGGAGTTGAAAGGAGAGGGCAAGACTAATGTTTAAGGTACAACCATACATAACGCTAGGCAAAACTTCAGTTAAGCAGAAAAGCAGCTCCTAAGCCCCACCTTTAGGTAAATCTGAGAGCGCGCAGATGGGCGTGCCCTGAAACGTCTAGGCCACGCCCACTGCATCCCTTTGCTCGCTTGTTGGCGAACGGCGTCCTAGGGGCGTGTCCTATCGTGCCTCCGCCCGTGACGTGCCTATACAAGGAAAGGTTCGGCGCGCGCCAGTCTGGGAGAAGTCGGACCGCAGGGCCCAGGGTTGGGGTCCCAGCTGCGACCCCAGCAGAAGATGAACGGGACGCATAGCTGGTGTACACTGGTGGATGTGCACCCGGAGGGGCAAACCGCGGTAAGAAAAAGCGTCCGCACCGCCTCCCCTCGCGCGGTATTCTCGGTTTCTAATTCCGCCCTTCCAGTGCCCAGCGAGGAGTTCGCTGACATCACCTGGTGCAGCGCTCGGTGCGGTCAGCTCCTCGCGGCGCTTCTCTTTTTCTGCCGCTTCTCGGCGGGAGGTGGAATCCTGGGGAGTTGCGGGATGAAGACTGTTTTGAGGCTCAAGGACAAGGGGCGTCCCTGCCCTTTGGGAGGACACTGCGGCTCCTGCCCGAACTGAGCGCGGATCTCCAGGTGCGCGCTGCTCGGGCGTCCTGTGCGCTGCTAGATTGCGTCGTAGGAGAATGAGCTCCAGGGACGGGATCCCTGTGCTCTTTTGAACTTTGGTTCCCAACGAGGGGGATTAGGCTTTTCTGTGGGTCCTGGTGACCTCAGGGGCCCTTCAAAGAACTTCATGGGGCTTTGGGTGAGCA
The DNA here is from genome assembly GCF_937001465.1 of Orcinus orca. Taxonomy (NCBI): domain Eukaryota; kingdom Metazoa; phylum Chordata; class Mammalia; order Artiodactyla; family Delphinidae; genus Orcinus; species Orcinus orca. Next base: position 103,528,774 of record NC_064559.1, on the reverse strand, counting down.
GTAGCAAGACAAAGGGTAGAGAGTGAAATCCTAGGGCTTGGACTGGAGGGTGGGGGCGGTAGAACTCCAGGTACGTTGAGATTGGCCAGGGACTCTTACCTTTCGCTAGGTGGGGATAGGGCTGTCTGCTTGGGGGTCACCTGTCTGCTGAAAGAGGATTTCTCCTCTTTCCCCCCATGGAGGGTCTCCTGCTCCCCTCCCCCCGTCGGCCAACCGATAGCTTCCTGAGACGTGTTGTTGGTTTTGCTTCCGTCTCCAGCCTTCAAGCCCGGGGCAAGTGGATGGAGGGGATGCCAGAACCTGGGCTGAGAAGGGGAGGGAAGTGACTTACGCGAGAGCTTCTGGACGGAGTGAGAGTGGGGGAAAGAGGAGTGCTCACCCGTCTGCTCCAGTGCTAACCGATCTGCCCAGCTCCCCTCACTGCCTTGGCTCCCAGTACCTGGTCTCCTCCCCACCCCAGCAGACTGTATGATTCTTCCTCTCCAGAGGCAGAGGAGGGTAACTTGTGGCTGAGTGTTTCTAGGTCTGCTGGGGAACTTAACCCAGAATGGGTGTGTATTATTTCATCAATTTCTAAGCTATTGTGGGGGGGAGTGAAATGAGAGACAAGGTGATGGGGCGTTTGTATGCCTCCCTTTCCCCCACTCCACTCCGATTCTGATTCCCTTCCCCTCTTCCTCTCAGCATGCCCTTGAGATAGAGCTAACCCATGTGCACCTGAATTATGGCTCTTCAAAGAATATTTGTTGACTAGTTTCTCATTTCAAGTTTAGGGTATACATGATCACTTAATTCTGTTCACAGTCCCCTCTCTGTTTCTGCCCAGGCTGTGAGAGTTTCCACCACATTACAATTCAGGTCTTGCTACTGCCCAACCCCCGTACCTCCATGCCTCATCTTCAGTAGATAGAAAAAATCCATCCTCTATCGTGTCAGTCCCAAGTCCTACTCCATGAGCTTGCTCACTGTTTTGGGATGGTTGAGGCAGGGAACGGGGTATGAGGAAAATAAAGGAGAGGGGTGTTTGCACTTCTTTTTGCTTGCTGTAGAAAAGAGATCCAGAAAAGTCTTAAGTCTAAGGCATTGGCAGTGTTGAGAATGAATTGACACTCTCTTCCATCCCTTGATGTTTTGCTGCTTGTCTGGCGGGGGAAAATAGTGGATTGAAAAATAGCAAGGAATTCAGACAATCTCCAGCCATAGATTAGTTTGAAGCTTATCAGAGACCTCTAGAATGAGGGGGAGACAGAAATTCCCTTTTATTCTTTCTTTCTAGGCTGGGCTTGAGAGTTATTTGACTTCAAAGGTGGGAATGACATAACTATTGCTGAGATCTGGTGTTAAGAGACATTCCTGAGCTCTTAAGGAAGGGGAGGAGATTGTAAACAATCGATCAGTCAGGAGACAAGCTTTTTCCTGGATTCCTCTCCTCTGAGCCATCCTGCAGATAGAATTTATGGCTCTGGACAGTCTCCAGGAACCTCTTGTATATTCACACCATTGAAGGAGTGCTCAGTGCATGTGTAAAGTGAGTGAGTGAATAAATAAACGAACAGATGTTTCTTCTGGTGTCTGCAGCGTAGACAGTTTAACTGTCTGGTGTGTCCTAGTGAATGTCAGGACCCTTGGACTGTGTTGGTATTTCTCCACCAGCCAGGCCATATGCCTCCGTGCACTGCACATGGACATGGAAATATGGCTAATGCATTCTCTGGGTTGCTTTTATTGTTGGAGGTAGATGTGGCAGGTACAGGGAGCCAGTGTTTTTTTTTTCAAACTGCTGATCATAATCGCATAATCACTGAGATCAACTTAGTGGGTCAGAACCAGCGTTAAAAAAGAAATAGATGTGCTCAGAGCAGGAAGCCGGAAGAAATGGTTCCTCTGTTTACAACACACCCAACAGGAATCATTGTAACAAGGGGCTCAAAACTTGTGGCCTTCCTATAAATAAATACCCTACAGGTGTCCCCCTGTACCTCTACTGGGCAGGACCAGTGGGAAGGGCTCAATATTAGACGAAAAGTTGCAGTATTAGAAGAGTTTGCCTTTTTTAAAAATTTTATTTAATTTTTTATTTTTGGCTGCGTTGGGTCCTCGTTGCTGTGCGTGGGCTTTCCTTTTAGTTATGATGAGCGGGGGCTACTCTTCATTGCCACGCACAGGCCCCTCATTGTGGTGGCCTCTCTCATCTTGGACCACAGGCTCTAGGTGCGTGGGCTATAGAGCGCAGGCTCAGCAGTTGTGGCGCACGGGCCCAGCTGCTCCGCAGCATGGGGGATCCTCCCGGACCAGGGCTCGAACCCGTGTCCCCTGCATTGGCAGGCAGATTCCCAACCACTGCGCCACCAGGGAAGCCCCGAGTTTGCCTTTTAGATCCTGTCTAGTCCATGCATGGGTGGGCCATGAGTGGTCTTATAGGCATAAAGGCTTTGAACTCTCTTTTCAAAAAGGAAGAAAGAGATTCCAGCTATATGCCATTCTGGAAAAGGTAAAACTATGGCGACAGTAATGAGATCAATGGATGCCAGGAGTCTTGGGGGAGAGGGGAGATGAATATACAGAATACAGAAGTGTTTTAGGGCAGTGAAAATGCTTTGTATGATATTATAACGATGGATATATGTCATTATACCTTTGTCCAAACCCATAGAACGTGCAGCACCATTCACTTCGTTAGAGTGAACCCTAAGGTGATCTGTGGATGTTGGGTAATTACAATGTATCAATGTATGTTCATCTTTGGTTAAAAAGTACCATTCTGGTGAATGATATTGATAATGGCTATGCATGTGTGTGGGGAGGTATATGAGAAATTTCTGTACCTTTCTGCTAATTTTGTTGTAAACCTAAAACTGCTCTAAAAACAATAAAGTCTTAAAAAAAAGAAATAGAATTAACACTCTCAGAGTGTTAGGGTAGACATTTTGGCAAAACTTTTGTTTCAGTTATGTCTGTGTATACATATTATATATATGTGTGTGTGTGTGTTTATTTGATTGTGATGTAAAATGTATTTTTTAGGTCAAAAAAGTTTGCAAACCACTGTAGTGAGTTACACTGGCAAATAAAAGCACAGATAAACCTCAAACTCATTTTTTTTAGACATTCCCATTTAAGTTCCCTTATTATAAGCAATAGAGAGTGGCTCCAGCTAACTTAAGCAAAAGAGGAATTTATTAGACGGAAATGGGCAACACAGAGGATTTAAGGGAGAGCTTAAAAAGTCCGAACCAAGGGAGTCCTGGGGCCTGGGTAAGTGGAAGGTATTAATGGAGGGCTTCTGCTTCTGGGTGAAGTGTTTCCAGCTGTTTTAGGTCTTTTTGCCATTCTGCTCAAGATTCCAAGAGGGTGTCACTGGCCCCTTCTCCCCCTTGGCCAGGGCATGTTGGGGTTCCTTGATTGACAGGCCCACCGGATTGCCCAGTGAAGGAGGGAGATTCTCCAAAGCCAAACCCAAGTGCTGTTATCAGTGGAGGAGGATGGAAACTGTGGCAAGAGCAACAGTAGACTTTGATTGGCATGATCTCTGATTTTCTTTCTTTTTCCTTTTTAATCATTTTTTATCAAAGGAATACATGTGTATGCTTTTAAAAAGATCTATTAATATCAAAAGGCCTTTAAAAGAAAATTGTAAGCAGTTCCCTACCCAAGGCCTGCCCCATGGAAGTTACCACTTTTAACTCTTTTAGCTCTTTCTAGTGTTTACTGCCATGTTTCTAAATAGTATGCTTATGATTTATCAGTTTTAGACATCATTGACTTCCTATTGTAGGAATTATAGGAAGGTTTATACTCCCACTCCTTACATGCTCCCTTTTCCTTCTCTCATCTTCCCAAAGAAATTAATATCACAATTTTTTTTTTTTTGCGGTATGTGGGCCTCTCACTGTTGTGGCCTCTCCCGTTGCGGAGCACAGGCTCTGGACGCGCAGGCTCAGCGGCCATGGCTCACGGGCCCAGCCGCTCCGCAGCATGTGGGGTCTTCCCGGACCGGCGCATGAACCCGTGTCCCCTGCATCGGCAGGCAGACTCTCAACCACTGCGCCACCAGGGAAGCCCCACAACTTTTTTTATATCATTATTGGAGTATAATTGCTTTACAATGGTGTGTTAGTTTCTGCTTTATAACAAAGTGAATCAGCTATACATATATATATATCCCCATATCTCCTCCCTCTTGAGTCTCCCTCCCACCCTCCCTATCCCACCCCTCTAGTTGGTCACAAAGCACCGAGCTGATCTCCCTGTGCTATGCGGCGGCTTCCCACTAGCTATCTATTTTACATTTGGTAGTGTATATATGTCAATGCTATTCTCTCACTTCATCCCAGCTTCCCCTTTCCCCCTGTGTCCTTAAGTCCGTTCTCTATGTCTGCATCTTTATTACTTCCCTGCCACTAGGTTCATCAGTACCGTTATTTTAGATTCCATATATGTGCGTTAGCATGCGGTATTTGTTTTTCTCTTTCTGACTTACTTCACTCTGTATGGACTCTAGGTCCATCCACCTCATTACAAATAACTCAGTTTTATTCCTTTTTATGGCTGAGTAATATTCCATTCTATATATGCCACATCTTCTTTATCCATTCATCTGTCAATGGACATTTAGGTTGCTTCCATGTCCTGGCTATTGTAAATAGTGCTGCAATGAACATTGGGGTACATGTATCTTTTTGAATTATGGTTTTCTCAGGGCATATGCCCAGTAGTGTGATTGGCTGGGTCATATGGTAGCTCTGTTTTTAGTTTTTTAAGGAACCTCCATACTGTTCTCCATAGTGGCTGTAGCAATTTACATTCCCACCCACAGTGCAGGAGGGTTCCCTTTTCTCCATACCATCTCCAGCATTTATCGTTTATAAATTTTTTGATGATGGCCATTCTGACCGGTGTGAGGTGATACCTCATTGTGGTTTTGATTTGCATTTCTCTAATGATTAGTGATGTGGAGCATCTTTTCATGTGTTTGTTGGTAATCTGTATGTCTGCTTCGGAGAAATGTCTGTTTAGGTCTTCTGCCCATTTTTGGTATATCACAATTTTTGACTAAACTATGATTCTATTAATAACATTGTGGTTAAGAGCCTAGTTCTGGGAATCTGACCCAGTGGACTAGAGTCAGGGTTTCAGTGTTTGCTTTGCCCAAGATCACTTTGGTAAATTACTTTATCTCTTGTCTCAGTTTCCTCCTCCTTAAAATGGGGATAATAATTGCACCCTTCTCATAAGGTTGTTGTGAAGAATGCATATGAACCATTAAGCACAATGCCTGGCACACGGTAGGTGCTCAGATGTTAGTTGTTATTTTCTGTTACTTACTGGCTAGAGTGTTTTATCTTCCCCCGGTCAAGGGATGGAGAAAGTCTGGGAACTCTGTGGTCTGGTCAAGGTTTGCTCCTTCTCATTATGTTGATGTTTGCTCTTACATGTTCCTTTCCCCTTTCCTCTACCAGTGGAGGGTCTTGAGGATTAGAAGGAACCTATAGGTAGACCCAGAGTGAAGACCTGCGTAACCTTCGCTAGTCCCAACTCAGCCAGGACTGTCTTAGAGTGATATAGTCAGGGTTCATATTTTAGCATCCCACTCTGGGCTCCTTTCCTCCTCCTCCTTTTTCAGAAATCATGGCCAAGGCAGCTGGTATCCCATGATGCACTGGACTCTGATAAAGTGATTCCCTTTAAGTATCCTATCAGTGTTACCCTTCCTTAGAATATTTGCTCTCCCCTCCCCCACCCACCACCAGTCCTCTCTACATTTTTTTATGTTGGTCAGTCTAGGCCAGAGAGGTTCTCTCAATGCCTGAGTGGATTTGAAATTTTATATCAGTTGCAGTCTGAACCTTTGTCTTTACCCTGGAATAGGTGTCATTCCTTTAGGACCTCAGAAGCTGCATTAGTTACATACCAAGTCTTTCCTGAGACCAAGTCTTTCCTGAGCCCGACTCTTTTTTTTTAAACTAAAGCTGTAATTTACTGAACGCTTACTATAGGCCTCATTTTCTTTTTATAACAGCTTTATTGAGATATAATTCACATACTGTACATATCACCCATTTAAAGTATACAGTTCATTGGTTTTTAGTATATTCACAGTTGTATAGTCATCAGCACAACTGATTTTAGAATACTTTCATCACCCCATAAAGAAATCCTGACCCATTAGCAGTCACTCCCTGTTTTCTTCCAACACCCCCCCAATCCCATCAGTCTCTTTCTCTATGATTTGCTTATTCTAGATATTTTATCTAAAAGTAATCATATAACATGTGATCCTTTGTGACTGGCTTCCTTCAATTATCATGTTTTTAAGGTTGATCCATGTTGTAACATGAATCAGTATTTCATTACTTCTTATGGCTGAATAATATTCCATTGTATGGATATATTATGACATGTTCATCGTGAATAAATGTGAGTGGACTTTAGGGTTGTTTCTTCTTTTTTTTTTTTAACTTTTATTGGAGTATAGTTGATTTACAATGTTGTGTTAGTTTCAGGTGTACAGCAAAGTGAATCAGTTATACATATATGTATATCCACTCGTTTTAGATTCTTTTCCCATGTAGCCCATTACAGAGTATTGAGTAGAGTTCCCTATGCTAGACAGTAGGTCCTTATTAGTGGGTGGTTTCTTCTTTTTGTCTATTGTGCATAATGCTGCTATGAACATTTGTTTACAAGTTTTTATGTGGATTTACATTTTACTTTCTCTTGGAAAGAAATACCTAGGATTGGAATTGCTGGGTGAGAATGTTTGCGTTTTAAAAGGGGATTCATCTGGAGTCACTGATGCTTACTCCAAAGGAATGAATGAATTCTAAAATGGTGGAAGCCCTGGCTCTGTGACACCTGGGTGGGGAAGAAACTCCTGGGCAGAGGAACCATTCAAGTTTGGTGACTGCCTGTTCCTTCCACTCATGAGACCTGCCTCAAGCTCAGCCCATAAATTCCTCCTCACTCCACTCCATCTCCCCCATTCATTGCAAGTTCTCACCTTCAGGAGCACTACAGCTGATGTCTCCAAGCCTGCCAGGAATTTGGGGAATCCTGGGCTCTGTGGGAGGATCTGGGTGAGGAGGCTTACCCAGTCACCAGGCTTTGGGCGCCAAAGTTTGCCCATATTTCTCCCGGGTGGGAGTAGCGGGGCGGTGTGTGCACGCAGATGGTTTTGGTTCCACACACGCGTGCTCAGAGCAGGTGGGACAGGTTTCCTCGCTTGCTGGTAATTGTGGTATGTGCCTCTTTGGGTCATGATGCAGAGTCTTGTGAAACACCTTTGTCTCCTAGGGGTGGGGATGTTTAGTTGAGGGAACAGGTATGCGCCAGGGAGGCTGTTGACCCAGATTTAAGCCTAGCCAGCAGGGGCAGGAAGAGGAGAAGAAAATACAGGGGAAAGAAGAGGAAATGGTCTTCTAGGGCCTGGAGGCAAAGAAGCAAAAATCACAAAACAAGGTAATCAGAGACTAGAGAGGGGAGAGGGTGCTGGGGACCTGGGAATTCCAGGCTGGCTGGGCACTAGGTGGGTTTCGTGAAGGGAGATTGGCTGAGCAAAAGGGTGTCTTTCTCAGAGTGGAGAGTTCAGGAGCCCACCTCCCTCTATGTACACACTCTATGTTCCAGGCCCTGGTGTTTCCCTGTGCTAGGGATCCAGGGAATGAGAAAGGCTGCCCCATTTAGGGTGCCACCCTAAATCCCTTTTTCTCATTTCACCTCCCAGTCATCCTGGTCAGCCCTCTGCATAGAGCTTGTCCAGCCCATGCCTCTGGGCGGGTAGCCAGATAAAAAGCAAATACCTGTTCTGTTGGCTAATCTGTGGGGAGGAGCAGGACTGATTCTTTGTGCCATCCCCAACAAAGCACCATCTCTGACCTAGAGAGCCCTGCAAAAGGCAGGACCAAGGGTACCTGAGATCTGTGAGCTGAGTGGGTTAGCAGTCTCAGCCAGGAGAGGGTCATCCCCCAACCACTGCATCCGGCCTCTTTGACTTTATTGGGGCTTTCCTCATCCTGACCTCTTGGGAACCATTGTTTCAAGGTGCTGGCTATTCCCATTTCTCAGAAGGGGAAAATTGAGGTGGCTGCTGCTGTAGCAGCTTGAGAGACCATGTACATTCCCGGTGGGAACAGGGAACAGGGTAGAGGGACAAAATGGTGGAAGAGTGGGTTGTAGGGAGAGGATAAATTAAGGATGCTGGTTTGCAGCTCAGGGGCAATCTTCCACTTCCCTTACTTCCTTCTCGGAGTCCCTTGATCCTCACCCGCCATCCAGTCCTCATGGCCCTCATAGCAGCCTGGGGAGTGGGAGCTGGGGAAACGTATTTTCCCATAGATCTTTCCCCTATTGACGTGAGCCAGTGATGTGAGAACCTCCGGGGCCTCCCTGATATATCTCCGTATCGCTCCTCCTCAGCGTCTTGATCTCTAAGCCCTCAGCTCTGTGTTGACCCCCCTCCCCACTCTGAGGCGTGAGTCACAGCTGCAGATTTGTTTGAACAGAGTGGAGAGGCTGCCTATAATTTGGAGTTGGCTGGGCTTCTCCCCAGGAATGTTTATGAGGTTAGAGACTGCTTACCTTGTGATTAGCTCTGCTCCTTTTTCCTTAGAGAAGATGGCTCCCCTTCCTATCTTGCCGTTCAGAGAGCACCCAGTGGGGACCACCCTGCTAGACATCTTGGGGTATTCCTAAAGCTCCCTGGAGCCTGCTCGCAGCCTCGGGGTCACTCCAGCCCCAGAAAAGGACCAATGGCACCAAGCAGAGAGGGGCCTGGGTTTTCCTTCTTGGCTATGGTTTGGGGTCGTGGGGTGAAGTCTGTGGCCTTACAGACCGGATCCTCTGGTCCTAGAGGATGAGGTGCCAGAGAGAACCCTAGATTTAGTCACAGGCTTCTTTTAGACAGTTTGTCTCACCTACTCTCCTCCCTTGCGGTCTTTCCAGAGCTCCTTGGGAAAGTTAATGCTGCCTTACTTTTGTGAAGTGATTTATGGTTTGCAAAGCACTTTCACACTGTTCCTACACATCTACCTACCCTGCCTAAAGTGTAGGCAAGGTAGGTATTATTACCCCCATTTTGTAGATGGAAAATTGCCCGGAGAAATAAAATGATTTGGTCAAGGATTAGTAGGTGGGATTTGCTCAGATCCCACCTCTAAGTTTAGTACTTTTTCTTTCCTTCTCTTTATTTTATATATTTTATTATAGGAATGTCACACAAATACATTTTTGTTGCAGAAGTTTAAATCACTATAGAAGTATATGGACTGAAAGTCCCTTGACTCCCTTGGCTTTCTCTAGCTTAGTGTATATGAATTCAGTGCTTTTCTGTTGTGCTTACTTTCAAGAATTGCCAACGTGGCATGGTGGGTAGGAGCACAGACTCTGGAGCCACAGGGCCTGGGTTTGAATCCTGGCTCTGCTCCTTACTAGTTATATGACCTTGGGCAAGATACTTAACTTCTGTGCCTCAGTTTTCTTGTCTATAAAATGGGAATTGATACCTACCATATAGTTGTGTCGTGAGGATTAAATGAGTTAATACATGTAAAGCACTTAGAACAGTGCCTAATAGGGCTCAGCATGTAGTAATTGCTTTATTTAGGAACTGGCAATTACCAATACTATGAACATATGTGTGTACTTAAATAAATAAGAAGTCACATTTTATGAATGAATTTGTGACTTGCTTTTTTTTCACTTAATATGTCTTGGAGGTCTTTTCCTGTCAATTTATAGAGGTTTATTTATCAGCAGTGTAGTATTTCATGGTGTGGATGTTACCATACTTGACTCACACACTCACTTACTCAAGAATATTTATGCTGTTTCCACATCTTTAACTATTGTAAAGAGTATTACAGTCAACAGTTTTACACACATCTCTTTGGGCAATGTGCATGGATTTTCATAGGCCATATTCGTAAAAGTTGAATTACTCAAAGGGTTTATAAAATATGCAAACTCTTTATTAATATCACCAAATTAGTTTCTAAAAATACTTTTATAATCTCCAACGATATACATGGGAGATTAGTCTTTTTCCCTGCATCCTCACCAACCCTAGGTATTATCAGTATCTTTAAAATTTGCCAGTCACTTGATCTAAAAATGATATTTCTCGACTTCCCTGGTGGTCCAGTGGTTAAGAATTTGCCTTCCAACGCAGGGAGCCGGGGTTCGATCCCTGGTTGGGGAACTAAGATCCCACATGCTGCTTAACTAAGCCGGTGCGCCACAACTACTGAGCCTGCATGCCACAATTAGAGAGCCTGAGCACTGCAACTATTGAGCCTGCGTGCTCTAGAGCCTGAGCGCCTCAACAAAGAGCCTGCATGCTGCAACGAAGATCCCGCATGCTGCAACTATGACCCCATGCAGCCAAATAAATAAATATTTAAAAAAATAAAAATAAAAATGATATTTCTGTAGGATTCACATGAAGTAACTCACTCGCTTTACTGAAAAGCAAGAAAGGATTCTTGTGTATATGTCAAGTTTTTTCTTTTTCTTTTTTTTTTTTTTTGGCCACACCGTGTGGCCTGTGGGGTCTTAGTTCCCTGATGACCAGGGATCGAACTGTGCCATGCGCCCTGCAGTGGAAGTACGGAGTCTTAAACCACTGGACCACCAGGGAAGTCCCTATATGGGAAGTTTTAAAGCAAAGCAATAAAATGGTCCTGGTGTACTGAACAACCAGGTTAAGAAACAGAACATTACCCATACTTTTGAAGCCCCCTGGGGTCCTTTCTGGATCATAACCCCTCTGCTTCCTCCATAGAATTTGTGAATTTTGTGTTTATTTTCTTGCTTTTTATTATGCTTTTACTGCATGCTCAAGTGATATCTTGCTTAGTTTGACATGTTTTGAACTTTGTATACATGGTATCTATATTCTACTGCTTACTTTTTTATATAACATTAATTTTGAGATTCCTTCATGTCAAAGCATGTAGCTGTAGTTCATTGTACTGATATGCCATATTGCATTCATCCGTTTACTTGTCAGTGCACCATTTGGGTTGTTTCCAGTGTTTTGCCGTTGCAAGCAGTGCTGCTGTGAGCATACTTCTATGTGTCTCATCTTACACTTTTTAAATCAGAATTGAATGAAATCCCCCCCAAATGATAACTCATTATTATTTTCATTTGCATTTCCTTGATTACTGGTAAGGTTGAGCATCTTTCATATATTTATTAGCCACTTATATTTCTTCTTAGTGTTGCCTTTCTTGGTCTTTGCTCTTTTTTTTTTTTTTTCTTGTTTTCCCCTTTTCATGTCTGCTTTTTTCCAGTATTCCCTACCGCCTCTCTAAACTGAGGAATCTAATGTTCTCAAAAGAAAGAGAATTGGGAAAATCCTGGACCACATTACCTGAAATTCACACAACATATATTCTTTGATATGCCCGCTCTAAGCAAGGCACTGTACTAAATAAGCCATCGAGGTCTTCAGAGAGCTTATGATTTTATTGGGGAGATGAATGAATAAGTAGTTATGAAGGAAGGGGACCAGTGTTACAGTGTAGGATAGGTAGGGTGCAGTGGTTGCAGGAGCAGGCTCTGACTAAGGAGTGCTAGGGTCGGACCCTTAGAGCTGAGCCTTCAAGGTTGACTGGGAATTCTCCAAGGAGGCAAGGGAGGGAAGCGTATTATCCCTGGAGGAGAAAACGACATGTACACTTGTGGGGAGGTGGGAGTGTGTATTGCATTGGAAAACTCATCAACAGAAATAGAAATTTGGATTTGGATGCCTTCCTGCAATTGGATCAGGAACGTTTGGGATAGCTAATGTAGGGTACAGGTGGGGTACTGGTGGGAGTCAAGACATTATGTGATATACACTGTGATAGGTCTGATCATGCAGGGACTTTAATGCTACAATAAGGCGTTTTAAATTTTTTTGTTTGCTTTTTTAAAAAAAGCATACATTTATGTGTGTTAAACAATAACATACATACATAAAAGTGCATATATCATATATGTACAGTCAAGTAATTTTCACAAACTGGATACATTTCTCTAACCATCACCCAGATCAAGAAGCAGATCATCAAGAAGCCCCCTCTTGTCCCCTTCTAGTCATTACCTACCCTCCACCCTCAAGGGTAACCACTGTCCTGACTTCTGAAGCATGTATTAGTTTTGCTTGCTTTTATACTTTTTATATAAGTGGAATCATATAGTATACTTTTGTGTGTGACTTCTGTTGCTTAACATTTCTGTAAAGTTCATCCATGTTGCATGTTCACTCTTTTTCATTGTTGTGCAGTGTTCTGTTGTATGACTGTATCACAGTTTATCCATTCTACTCCAAAAACATTTGGGTAATTTCTAGCTTTTGGCTATTGTGAAAAATGCTGCTATGAACATTCTAGTATATGTTTTTTATGGGGAAAGTATGTATGCATTTCTGTTGAGTAGATAACCAGGTGTGGAATTGCTGTGTTATAAGGTACGCATGTGTTCATCTTTGGTAGATACTTCCAAAGTGATTGTGATAATGAGCAAACCCACCATCCATTCTGATTTTTCCACAGCCCCGGAAACTTGGTATTTTTTTTTTTTTCATTTTAGTCATTCTGATGAGTAGTTTGTGGTTTCGCCTTATGGTTTTAGTTTCTAGTTCTTTGATGATGATGACTAATAAGGTGGAACCCTTTTCATATGTTTATTGGACATTTGGATATCCTCTTATGTAATGTATCTATTGAAGTCTTTTACCCATTTTTCTGTTGGGCACCACTCTGTCTCCCTCTCATGTTCCCTCCCTCCCCACTTTCTTTCTTTAATTATACTTTTTATTTTGAAATAATTTTAGATTTACAGAAAAGTTGCAAAGATAATACTCATATACTCTTCACCCAATTTCCCCCAATGTTAGCATCTTAATAACCATGGTGCATTTGTCATAACTAAGACATTAATGTTGATACAATACTATTAACTAAATTATAGAATTTATTTGGATTTCACCAGCTTTTCCACTAATGTCCTTTTTCTGATCCAGGATTCAGTCCAGGATACCACATTGTTTTTTTGTCTTTTTGTTTTGTAGGAATTCTTAATGTATTCTGAATATCCTTTGTCAGATAGTCATAGAGTGAATATCTTCTACTCTGTGGGTTGTCATACTCTCTTAGTGGTGTCTTTTGATGAACAAAAGTTCAGAATTTTAATATAGTCCAATGTATCAATTTTTTATGGGGAGGATTTTTTTTGTGCTGTGGTTAAGAAAAATTTTGCCTTTCCAAGGCCATGAAGGTGTTCTCCTATAAAACCTTTACTGGGGCTTCCCTGGTGGCGCAGTGGTTGAGAGTCCACCTGCTGATGCAGGGGACGCGGGTTCGTGCCCTGGTCCGGGAAGATCCCACATGCTGCGGAGCGGCTGGGCCCGTGAGCCATGGCCGTTGAGCCTGTGCGTCCGGAGCCTGTGCTCCACAACGGGAGAGGCCACAACAGTGAGAGGCCCGCATACCGCGGAAAAAAAAAAAAAAAAAACACCTTTATTGTTCTGCTTTTCACATGTACATCTACAATCCACTTGGAATTAATGTTTGTATATAGTGTGAAGTAGGAGTTAATATGCATCTTTTCCCATGACAAGGCATATTACTTTAACCTATAAGCATATGGAATATGCTTATGGAAAATATTTTAAAGAGGAGCATTATGTCAAATTTGAGGAACTGGCATTTTTTATGTCTATTAGTCACTGTGTATTAGTCACTGTGTTCTCACTGTGTATTAGTCACTGTGTTCTCACTTAAATGTTATACTATCCATCTTACCTAATACTAAACTAAGGCTGAGGGAGAATAAAATTAATACACACAACAAATGAAAGCTGGAGCCAGTGCTTGAGCCAAGGTCTAACTGTTCCAAATGCTATTCTTTTTCTGCAAAGAAGAGAGAAAATCAAGTTAGGCTTGAGGAGTAATGGACCAGGCAGTAAATCTGGTGGTGATCTAGGTACTGCTGTGTATCATGTCATTCTATCAAAATAAAATATATTTTCTAAAATAAAAAAGTAAATATATAAAAAATAAAATGCAAAAAGTTGGTAGGAACCTATACTGGGGTGGGGGTAGGCTGAATAAATTAGTCTGATCTATTCATGGAATACTAGTAGCCATTAAAAGCAAATTTTGAAGAATATTTATTTATTTTTAAAATGTTTATTATTTGGTTGTGCTGGGTCTTAGTTGTGGCAGGCAGGCTCATTAGATGTGGCACGTGGGCTCCTTATTTGTGGCCCAAGGGCTCCTTAGTTATGGTACGCAGGCTCCTTAGTTGTAGCATTCAAACACTTAGTTACAGCATACATGTGGGATCTAGTTCCCTGATGAGGGATTGAACCCAGGCCCCCTGCATTGGGAGTGCGGAGTCTTAACCACTGTGCCACCAGAGAAGTCCCTGAAGAATGTTTAATGTGATGGAAATTAATGATGAAATATTAAAGGGGGAAAAAAGCAAGTATATAACTGTATATAGTAGTATGCCTTTCAAAAATATACATAGAAAAATTATAAGGAATACACTAACATTTTAATAGTGGCTATTTTGGAGTAGTAGGATTATAATAATTATTTTTTTTAATAAATGTATTTATTTATTTTATTTATTTTTTGCTGCATTGTGTTCGTTGCTGTGTGCAGGCTTTCTCTAGTTGCGGTGAGCTGGGGCTACTCTGTTGAGGTGCATGGGCTTTAGGTGCATGGGTTTCAGTAGCTGTGGCTCGCGGGCTCAGTAGTTGTGGCTCACAGGGTCTAGGGTGCAGGCTCAGTAGTTGTGGCGCACGGGCTTAATTGCTCCACAGCCTGTGGGATCTTCCAGGACCAGGGATCGAACCCATGTCCCCTGTATTGGCAGGCGGATTCTTAACCACTGTGCCACCAGGGAAGTCCAGGATTGTAACTATTTTCATTATATTCTTTAATTTTTATCTCTGGAAGTATTACTTTTTTTTTTTTTTTTTTTGCGATATGCGGGCCTCTCACCAATGTGGCCTCTCCCGCTGTGGAGCACAGGCTCCGGACGCGCAGGCTCAGCGGCCATGGCTCACGGACCCAGCCGCTCCACGGCATGTGGGATCCTCCCGGACCGGGGCACGAACCCGCGTCCCCTGCATCGGCAGGCAGACTCTCAACCACTGCGCCACCAGGGAAGCCCTGGAAGTATTACTTTTTTAAAAAAAGACAGTTGTAGATTCACATGCAGTTAAAAGAAATAATAGAGATCTCTGTACCCTTTACTTAGCATTCCTCAGTGGTAACATATTGCAAAACCATAGTGCACTGTCACAATCAGGATAGTGACATAAATACAGTCAAGGGACAGAATATTTCCATCACCACAAAGATACTTCAGGTTGCCCTTTTAGAGTCACACCCACTTCCTTCTCATCTCCATCTTCTCCTAACTCCTGGCAACCCCTAATCTGTTCTCCATTTGTATAATTTTGTCATTTCAAGACTATTATCAATACATAAATGGAATCGTATAGTATGTAACCTTTTGTGATTGACTTCTTTCATTTAGCATAATTCTTTGGAAATTGTTGTTGCATGCATCAATCATTTGTTCCTTTTTATTGCTGAATGGTAAGCATTCCATGGTATGGCTGTACCACAGTTTGTTTAACCATTCACCTACTGAAGGGCATCTGGGTTGTTTCTAGTTTTGGGGTATTACAAATAAAGCTTCTATAAATATTAGTGTGCAAGTTTTTGTGTGAACATAAGTCTTCATTTCTTTTGGATAAATGCCCAGGAGTATAATTGCTGGGTCATATGGTAGTTGTATGTTTAGTTTTTAAAGAAATTGCAAACTATTTTTCAGAGTGGCTGTGTCACTTTGTATTTCCACAAGCAATGTGTGAGTGATCCAGTTTCTCTGCCTTCTTGCCAGCATTTGGTGTACTTTTTGTTTTAATCATTCTGATAGGTGTGTAGTGGTATCTCACTGTGGGTTTAATTTGCATTTCCCTAATGACTAATGATGCTGAACATTATTTTATATGCTTATTTGCCATGTGTATATCTTCTTCAGTGAAATATCTTTTCATGTCTTTTACCCATGTTCTAACAAAATGTTAGAGAGTAAAATCTCTGTATTCATGAGAGATGTTGGTTTGTAGTCTGTTTATTTGTTTTTTTCTTTTTAAAATTGTCTTTGTCTGGTCTTGGTGCCACACAATAAGAATAGATTGATGAAATGAATTTGTTCCCTCCTCTTATTTTCTGGATGAGATTATGTAGAAATAGAATTGGTGTTAATTTTTTAAATATTTGGTAGAATTCTCAGTGGAGCCATCTGGGCCCGGATAGTTCTTGAGAATATTTTTTTTTGGCCTCGCCACGCACTTGTGAGATCTCAGTTCCCCCACCAGGGATTGAACCTGGGCCACAGCAGTGAAAGCCTGGAATCCTAACCCTTAGGTCACCAGGGAACTCCCGAAAAGTTTTAAATTACGACTTTAATTTCCTTAATAGTTATAAGGCTATTCATATTACCTATGTCATATTAGCTGAGCTGTGGTAGTTTGTATTTTTTGAAGAATTGATTCATTTTGTCTAAATTGTCAAATTTATGTTCATAGAGTTTTTCATAGTATTACCTTATACTTTCAATATGTGCAGGATCTGTAGAAATATCCTATTTCATTCCTGATATTGGTATTTATGTCTCTCTCTTTTATTCTTTGTCAGTCTTGCTAGAGGTTATGATTTGCATCGATCTTTTCAAAGAACTGCTCTTTGTTTCATTGGTTTTTCTCTATTGTTGTTCTGTGTTAAATTTTATTTATTTATGCACTTATCTTTATTAATTCCTTCCTCCTGATTGCTTTGAGTTTGGTTCTTTTTCTAAATTCTTGTAGTGAGAGCTTAAATTATCTGATATTAATACAGCACTCCTGCATTCCTTTGATTAATATTTGCATGATATATCTTTTCCCATTCTTTTACTTCAACCAGCCTATATTTTTATATTTAAAGTATGTTTCTTATAGACAGCATATAATGAGTCATGTTTTTTTTTTAATCCATTCTGCCAATCTGTTTTTTATTTTTATTTTATTTATTTATTTATTTTGGCCGTGGCCACGTGGCTTGCGGGATCTTAGTTCCCCAACCAGGGATTGAATCCAGGCCCCCTGCAGTGCAAGCGTGGAGTCCTAACCACTGGACTGCCAGGGAACTCCAGCCAATCTGGTTTTTTTTGTTTTTGTTTTTGTTTTTGTTTTTGTTTTTGCGGTACATGGGCCTCTCACAGCTGCGGCCTCTCCCATTGCGGAGCACAGGCTCCGGACACGCAGGCTCAGCGGCCATGGACCACGGGCCCAGCCTCTCCGTGGCATGTGGGATCTTCCCGGACTGGGGCACGAACCCGCGTCCCCTGCATCGGCAGGTGGACTCTCAACCACTGTGCCACCAGGGAAGCCCTCCAGCATTTATTGTTTGTAGATTTTTTGGTGATGGCCATTCTGACTGGTGTGAGGTGATACCTCACTGTGGTTTTGATTTGCATTCCTCTAATGATTAGTGATGTTGAGCATTCTTTCATGTGTTTGTTGGCAATCTGTGTATCTTCTTTGGAGAAATCTCTATTTAGGTCTCCTGCCCATTTTTGGATTGGGTTGTTTGTTTCTTTGATATTGAGCTGCATGAGCTGCTTGTAAATTTTGGAGATTAATCCTTTGTCAGTTGCTTCATTTGCAAATATTTTCTCCCATTCTGAGGGCTGTCTTTTCGTCTTGTTTATGATTTCTTTTGCTGTGCAAAAGCTTTTAAGTTTCATTAGGTCCCATTTGTTTATTTTTGTTTTTATTTCCACTTCTCTCAGAGGTGGGTCAAAAAGGATCTTGCTGTGATTTATAATGTCATAGAGTGTTCTGCCTATGTTTTCCTCTAAGAGTTTTATAGTGTCTGGCCTTACATTTAGGTCTTTAATCCATTTTGAGTTTATTTTTGTGTATGTTGTTAGGGAGTATTCTAATTTTCCCATCACCGCTTATTGAAGAGGCTGTCTTTTCTCCATTGTATATTCTTGCCTCCTTTCTCAAAAATAAGGTGACCATATGTGCATGTGTTTATCTCTGGGCTTTCTATCCTGTTCCATTGATCTATATTTTGTTTTTGCACCAGCACCATACCATATTGATTACTGTAGCTTTGTAGTATAGTCTGAAGTCAGGGAGCCTGATTCATCTGGCTCCGTTTTTCTTTTGCAAGATTGCTTTGGCTATTTGGAGTCTTTTGTGTTTCCATACAAATCGTGAAGTTTTTTGTTCTAGTTCTGTGAAAAATGCCATTGGTAGTTTGATAGGGATTGCATTGAATCTGTAGATTGCTTTGGGTAGTATAGTCCTTGTAAAGAACATTTAAGGCAAAGGAAATGATGAGAGCACTGTTACAGAAGTGGGAGGACATGGGACGTATTGGACCAGGGGCAATGAAGAGCAGTAGCAGGAAATGTGAGTTGACTCAGACTGTGGAGAGCCTTAAATGCCACACTAAGGGTCTGGCTTTTATTTGGTAGGAATTAAGTGTTTTTGTAAAACTAGCTACATTGCCAGGATTGGGAAGGCTTAAGGGCCATGTGGAAGTGTCTTCCATTTTTCTTAAATTTGGGTTCATTCCGAGAAGTGGGAGGAGGCTAATATTTGAGTACCTCCTTCTTATGTGGCAGAGAACAACCTCCATGCATTTTCAGTTAATCTTCAACCAAAAGCCCTCAGTTGGATGGTATTCCCATTTTATAGCGAGAACACTGAGAGTTAAGTAGCTGACTACAGAGACTGATTACTTCTCCACCAATTCACTCTTTCTTGTGTAGGAAGGGCTATTGTCTACCCAGAAAAGCTTCTCCCAACTCTCTGGGCAGAGTCCATTCTTTCTTCTTTCTTTCTTTCCAGCAGACATGTGGAAGGTTAGGAGGGTTCCTTAAAATGTGTTAAGAGTAAGATGGCATTTATACTTCTGGACCTTATGGCAGGGTATGACCAGATGACCTCAAGGTCACTTTCATCTTGGCTAGTTCAGCACCCATCTTCCCGTCGTTGGATGGGAGAGGCATATACTCTTCTTTTATGCTGCCATAATATCAAGGCTGGAAGGAGGCTTAGAGATACTTATTCCAACCGTTATTTTTCCAGTGAGATCCAGAGGCCCAGAGTGGCTAAGCCTCTTGTCCACCTGTACACATAACATGGGTTATTGGCAGGATTCGGTCCACTCTGCCTTGCTGATTCTCTCTCAATGTTATTATCTCTCCAAATCTCCAGCCCCCCACTTTTCCCTCTTATTGCATGCTTTCCCTCTCGGGTTTTCTATCTTGCTCACAATGTGTGTGTTTTTTTTTTTTTTTAACATCTTTATTGGGGTATAATTGCTTTACAATGGTGTGTTAGTTTCTGCTTTATAACAAAGTGAATCAGTTATACATATACATGTGTTCCCATATGTCTTCCCTCTTGCGTCTCCCTCCCTCCCACCCTCCCCACAATGTGTTTTTTAAAACTTCTTTGAGTTATGAAAGAACATCTGCTTTTCCCTTTGAAGTTAGGCTGATCTATTGTATTGCCTGTTTTCATTTGGATAATTTCTGTGTGGCTTATAGAAATAGGGGTTTGGATTCATGTACCTTCCTATGGTTTGGTTCTGGAAGGATATCTTAGTCTTATATATCAATAACTACCTGGTTGGCTGTCAGGTGCAGAAATTCTGGATTGGGGATGACCAATCCAGGGATGCTGTCTTCAGGGTTGGGGAAAGGAGAGTGCATGCAATGTGCTTCCTGTAATCCAAGGACCAGGGTAGCCCCTCTGCAACTACACAGAGCAGTGTGCTGTGTAGTCTCTGTGCATTGTAAAGAGCACTGTCAAAGTCCCCGGAGACATCCTTATCACCTAAGAGTGAACTGATCTTGGATGAGCTGATGTCACCTCCCCGGACCTCAGCTTTTCTTGCCTGTAAAATGCTGATAATAAGGCCCACTCCACAGGGCTGGCAAAAGTGCATGTGTACTGGTAGTAGACTATAAAGGTAAGAGGTTATTGTTGCTGTCATTGTCATTATTAGGGCAGCGTGGACATTCTCAGGCTGACTCTCCAGGGTGAACTGACAGGAGATGAACTTGAACGCATAGCCCAGAAGGTATTGAGGTTTCTGGTGGGGCAAGGCCTCCTCCCCTGCGCCAGTTCTCCTACCTTGCTGCCGACTCCTCGTCCCAGTGCTGGCTGGAGCCATCTCCTCTGCTGCCCGGGAGCATCTCCTTTCAGACACCCCCGTCTGACCTCAGCATTGTGCACTGCTTTGGGGGATAGAGAGACCCCTATTAAAATTAAAACTAACCTGCAATTTCAACTAATTCTCCCCGTCCTGTGTTCTTGTTGCTGCTGTGTTCATCCTGTGGCTTCTGGTAGAGGTTCTGAAATGAATTTTTGGAGGGGAAAATCGGACTAACCCTTCAAGTCTTTTGAGGAGCAGTTCTTCTACATTGGTTGAGGGGCAGAAGTTCTGTGCTTGTCGTATGGTTTCTGAGCCACTTTTCTCTCTCTCTCCGGTAGGCCGGCAGGAAGACCTATGCCATGGTGTCCGGCCGCTCATCTGGTCATTCTCTGGCCTCAGAACTGGTGGAGTCCACCGATGGACATGAAGAGATCATTAAGGTAAGCTTAGTTCACCTCCACTGTTTCTCCCTCCTCTCTTTCTTCCTATAGACATGGGAGAGGGAACGGCTGACTTCGTCAAAGGGACCTTGTGGCTTGACTAGGAAGAACCAGACCTGCAATGCTAGCTCCTGGCCATCTCCTGGAAGGATCTTAATCAACACCAGGAGACCACAGTCAGTCTGTAGTGACTTTGGTGCGACCCGGCCCCGGGCATGGGGATGGATGGGATGACCTTTCTAGGTGCTTATCCACTGTCCATGTTTAGCTGCTGGAAGTTGTGGAGACCGGTGGGAAGTGTGTTTATGGAACTTATTTTTAAAAATTAAAACAATTTTTGTTATTTCTTTTTTAAAAACAGCTTTTTGAGGTGTACTTCACATACCATACAATTGACTTGGTTAAAGTGTACAATTCAGTGGTTTTTAGTATATTCACAGAGTTGTGCAACCACCACCACTACTAATTTCAGAACATTTTCAGTCACTCCTTCTAGCTCCTGGCAATCACCAATCTACCTTCTGTCTCTATGGATTTGCCCCTTCTAGACATCTCATATACACAGAATCACACAACATGTGGCCTTTTGTGTCTGGCTTCTTTCACTTAGCACAGTATTTTCAGGGTTCAGCCACGTTGTAACATACATCAGTACTCACTGCTTTTAACGGCTGAATCATGTTCCCTTGAATGAATATACCACATTTTGTTACCCATTCATCAGTTGACGGACATTTGGGTTGTTTCCACTATCTTTTATGAATAATGCTGCTCTGAATATTCATGTACAGGTTTTTGGGTGAACATATGTTTTCAGTTCTCTTGGTATATACCTAGCAGTAGTGAAATTGCTAGCTCATATGGTAATTCTATATTTATATTTAATCTTTTGAGAAACTACCAGACTTTTTCCCAAAGCATCTGCTCCATTTTATATTCCCATCAGTGATGTATGAGGGTTCCAGTTTCTGTACATCCTCATTAACACTTGTTATTGTTCATCTTTTTGATTATATCCATCCTAGTGGATGTGAAGTGATATCTTGTGGTTTTAATTTGCATTTCCCTGATGACATCTTTTCTTATGCTTATTGCCCATTTGTATATCTCCTTTGGAGAAATATTTATGCAAATCCTTTGCTCGTTTAAAAATTCAATTGTGTTTTAATTGTTAAGATTTAAGGGTTCTTTCATATATTCTGGATAATAGACCCTTATCAGATATATGATTTCGAAAAAAATCTTTAATTTTTTCCCATTCTGTGGGTTTTTCTTCTGTTTTTACTTTTTCTTTCTTCTTCTTTTTTTTTTTAAATATTTATTTATTTATTTGGTTGCACCAGGTCTTAGCTGTGGCAGGCAGGCTCCTTAGTAGTGGCTCACCGGCTCCTTAGTTGTGGCATGCAGACTCTTAGTTGTGACATGCCTGTGGGATCTAGTTCCCTGACCAGGGGTCGAACACAGGCTCCCTACACTGGGAGCGTGGAGTTTTAACCACTGCACCACCAGGGCAGTCCCCTGCTTGCCCCACCTTTAATGGTAGTTTATAACATCTTTGTATCCATAAATGGGTGCTTAGTGTTCTAGTATACACATACCATAATTTCTTTAATCCTCCATTGTTGGACATTTTGTCTATTTCCATATTTTACAGCCATAAACAATATTTTGTTTTTTGTTTTTTTTTTAAATTTTTTTTTTTTTTTAAGCGTTACGCGGCCTCTCACTGCTGTGGCCTCTCCCGTTGCGGAGCACAGGCTCCGGACGCATAGGCTCAGCGGCCATGGCTCACGGGCCTAGCCGCTCCGCGGCATGTGGGATCCTCCCGGACCGGGGCACGAACCCACGTCCCCTGCATCGGCAGGCGGACTCTCAACCACTGCACCACCAGGGAAGCCCCATAAACAATATTTTGTCGAGCATATATGTTACTAATTTGTGAATGTGCTTTAAAATACAAGTGATAAAGAACTACTTTCTCAATTGTTAAAGATTCAAGCATGGTATACAGAGAAAAATGTGTAAATCCCCTTTTACAACCCCCTTTCCATGAATTTGCATATATGTACGGGAGTATTTATGCTAGTTTAGCTAAATTTATTTCATTAGGATGAATTTCCAGAAATAGATTTGATAGGTTAAAGAGTAAATATGGTTTATTTTAAATTTTTTATTTATATTTATTTTTGGCTGAGTTGGGTCTCAGTTGCTGCATGGGCTTTCTCTAGTTGCGGTAAGCAGGGGCTACTCTTCATTGCCATGTGCGGGCTTCTCATTGCGGTGGCTTCTCTTGTTGCGGAGCACGGTCTCTAGGCACGTGGGCTTCAGTAGTTATGGCACAGAGGCTCAGTAGTGTGGCTCACGAGCTCTAGAGTACAGGCTCAGTAGTTGTGGTGCACGGGCTTGGTTGCTCCGTGGCACGCGGGATCTTCCCAGACCAGGGATCGAACCCACGTCCCCTGCATTGGCAGGCGGATTCTTTACCACTGCACCACCAGGGAAGCCCCCAAAGAGTAAATATAGTTTTAAGTCTTCTGATCGGAATTACCAAATTGCCACCCAGAAAGGTGGTGACAATTTACCCTTCCACCAGCAGTGTATGAGGCTGCCTGTGTGGAGTTAATTTAACTGGAGTTTTCTTTTTATTGAAGTAGAGTTGATTTACAATGTTGTGTTACTTTCAGGTGTACAGCAAAGTGATTCACATTCTTTTTCCTTATAGGTTATTACAAAGTATTGAGTATAGTTCCCTGTGCTATACAGTAGGTCCTTGTTGGTTATTTATTTATGTATTTTGTCTGTGTTAGGTCTTTGTTGCTGTGTGCCAGCTTTTCTGTAGCTGCGGTGAGCAGGGGCTACTCCTCGTTCCGGTGTGCAGGCTTCTCACTGCAGTGGCTTCTCTTGTTGTGGAGCACGGGCTCTAGGCACTCAGGCCTCAGTAGTTGCTGCACATGGGCTCAGCAGTCGTGGCTCGCGGGCTCTAGAGCGCAGGCTCAGCAGTTGTGGCACACAGGCTTAGTTGCTCCGTGGCATGTGGGATCTTTCCCGACCAGGGGTCGAACTCATGTCCCCTGCATTGGCAGGAGAATTCCTAACCACTGAGCCACCAGGGAAGTCTTCTGTTTTATATAGTAGTATATATATGTTAATCCCAACCTCCTGATTTATCCCTCCCCCCCACTTCCCCTTTGCTAACCATAATTTTGTTTTCTATGGGTCTATTTCTGTTTTGTATATAAGTTCATTTGTATCATTTTATTTTTCTAAATTCCACATATAAGCAGTATCATATGATATTTGTCTTTCTTTGTCTGGCTTACTTCACTTAGTAAGATAATCTCTAGGTCCATCCATGTTGCTGCAAATGACATTATTTCATTCTTATGGCTGAGCAATATTGTATTTTGTGTGTGTGTGTGTGTGTGTGTGTGTGTGTGTGTATGTGTATATATATACACCACATCTTCTTTATCCATTCATCTGTCAATGGACATTTAGGTTGCTTCCATTGGAGGTCTCTTAATTAGTGTTGTTTTCCTTATTTCAGGTGTACTTGAAGGGGAAGTCAGGAGACAAGATGATCCATGAGAAGAATATTAACCAGCTGAAGAGTGAGGTCCAGTATATCCAGGAGGTGGGCACCCCTTCCCTTCGTGGAAATGACCTAGGTCATTTCTCTGAACCTCACATTTATTTGGCTCCCTTCTTTTGTAGGTTCTGATTTTCTCCCTTCTGCTCCCTTCGTATCTCCAAAGCACCATGCCCCCTCATGTGTAAATATCATTTCTGACCCTTCCATTCATCAACCAATCCATTAATCAACAAATACTTATTAAGCACCATGCACCTAGCACTGTCCCCCCAGTCATCCTACCTAAAATTGCCAGCCTTGCTTCCTTACTTTTCTTTTTTCTTTTAACATATTTATTTATTTATCTTTTGTTTATTTTTTTGGCTATGTAGGGTCTTAGTTGCGACACACGGGACCCTCGTTGTGACACGTGGGATCTTTCGTTGCGGCGCGTGGGCTTCTCTCTAGTTGTGGCATGCAGGTTTTCTCTTCTCTAGTTGTGGCGCGTGGGCTCCAGAGCATGTGGGCTCTGCAGTTTGCGCCACGCAGGCTCTCCAGTTGAGGTGCATGGGCCCTGCAGCGTGTGGGATCCTAGTTCCCCAACAAGGGATCAAACCTGTGTCCCCTGCATTGGAAGGTGGATTCTTTACCACTGGACCACCGGGGAAGTCCCCTCCCCACTTTTCTTAACCCTCACTCTGGCTCATGTTTCTCCTTGGCACTTGTCACCATGACATATTACATGTTTTACTTATTTGTCTTTTGGGTTGTGTGTCTCCACAACTAAAATGTTAGGTACACCAGGGCATGGTTTTTATTATCTTGTTGCTTGTATAGGAGGGACTGCGTTGCAGCCCCACTTGACTAGAATCTCTCCTTTCCCAGCCAGTACTTAGAACAGTACCTGACTCGTAGGAGTATGGGTTGTGGATAGGCACAAAGGTGGGTGAGTTGGTGTGCTCTCTTTCCCAAAGCTAAAGCCTCTTGCCCTCTCCTCCCAGGCCAGGAACTGCCTGCAGAAGCTCCGGGAGGATATAAGTAGGAAACTCGACAGAAATCCAGGAGATTCTCTCCATCAACAGGAGATACAGGTAATAGGAAATGGTCCATGGTTGGGTCCCCACTGAGGAGGTGGGGTTGTACCATTTACCAGTCACCCAGTGGGTGCCGAATCTAATGCCACTGCCAGGAAAGGCGAGAATACAAGTGATGCTGGCTTCTCTGAGCACTCACAACATTGTTAGGGCTCTCCAACAGATGGACACTTGTATTCACACTAATCAGCCTACATACAAGCACACCTGTTCCTAAAACATGTGCAAAAATTGAATTTATATCAATACAATTATTAGGTTAATGGCAGGCCATCTTATATATAAGGATTCTGTGATCAATCTTCTTGTAGTACAAAGTCTTATAAAGAGACAATTAACCTATAAATCCAAACTTCTCATAAGCTGATCTTGCTTAATTTGGTGATGCTTGTGGTGTAAATTGGAAGTCTTGGTCCTTGTCTATTATTACTGTCTGTGTCTATAGCTATCTCTACCCTGGGACAGGAAGCTCCTCCAGGTTAGGGTTCACCCCCTGACCCTCGTCTCTGTGTCCCCACACCTCAGCCCAGGGTCTGGGATGCACAAGGTCATCAGTAAATGTTTGTTAGACCAAACTGATTGGAGAATCCCTCTTGGGGTGGATGATCTTGGGATCCTGTTTTTCAGTTCTTCAAAAATTTGAGGATAGAAATGTCCCCAGGAGAGCAGAACTATCTCTTCCATGACTTCACCCTCATCTTCCCTTAGATTCCAAACTGTGTCTCCTTCATTTGCTTTTGGTTTGGTTGCGGTGGTCCTTCTCCAGTAGATCCTGCCCTCGTTCTCCTAAGGGGAAGAGTGACCTAGCAGCTAGTGCCAGCAAAATTACCCTTCGTCTTGGGCATGTGCTAGGCTTGTGTGGTGGATTCTCCCTAATTCATTTTGCTTTGGCTGGAGGTAAGACTTTCACTGCCTGAGCTCACATCTGGCTGGTGGGAGGTGCTTTGTCTAGTGACTGAAGAACCTAATGTGTTCAGAGCCCGGAGGTCCAGGCACCTTGTTTACACAAAACGGCAGTCGTATGATGACTAATCAGGCTTTGTGTTGGAAAGAACTGCAGCAAATGCCGCTTCCCCTTTTGATTTATGTTGTGTCAGACCTTGTCAGGATCCCCGAGGGGCAAAGGAAACTCTTTGTTTATGGCAGACAGCAGCTTGTATTTCCTGGGCTGCGAGGAATGTGCCTGCACATTTTCCAGTCTGCTGAAAGGTTTTAGCCTGGGGTTTCTTTCCTCCTCCCAACAAGGCTAGATAGAGTATTCCCCCTCAAGGCTGCACATGTTTCTCCACTCCCTCTTTTCTCCATTTTCCCACAGAGCACTAGATGTCTTTTTTTCTTTTCTTTTCTCCCTTCCTTCCTTCCTTCTTTTTCTTCTTCTTCTTCCTCCCCCCTTCTCTCTCTCGCTCCTCTTTCTTTCTATCTAAGATTTGAACTCTTAGAAGAATAATGTTTCAAAAATATGATACTAAAAAAAACGATACAAATGAACTTATATACAAAACAGAAATAGACCCACAGACATAGAAAACAAACTATGGTTACCAAAGGGGAAAGCAGGGAGGAGGGATAAATTAGGAGTTTAGGATGAAAATATACACACTACTATATATAAAATAGATAACCAACAAGGACCTACTGTATAACACAGGGAACTATAATCAATATTTTTTAATAATCTATAAGGGAAAAGAATATGAAAAAGAATAGATATATATATGTATAACTGAGTCACTTTGCTGTACACCTGAAACTAACACAAGATTGTAAATCAACTATACTTCAATTAAAAAAAAAACAAGGAGGGCTTCCCTGGTGGCGCAGTGGTTGAGAATCCGCCTGCCAATGCAGGGGACACGGGTTCGAGCCCTGGTCTGGGAGGATCCCACATGCCGTGGAGCAACTAGGCCCGTGAGCCACAATTACTGAGCCTGCGCATCTGGAGCCTGTGCTCCGCAACAAGAGACGCCGCAATAGTGAGAGGCCCGCGCACTGCGATGAAGAGTGGCCCCCGCTTGCCACAACTAGAGAAAGCCCTCGCACAGAAATGAAGACCCAACACAGCCATAAATAAATAAATAAATAAAGCGAACTGTCAACAAGTAAAATTAATAAACACTATTTAAAAAAAAAAAAAAAAAGGAGAAGAATGTTTCAAAGTTGATTGCTTGGGACTGTTTTCACTACCAATTTTATTTTTCTTTGAATAGGTGGTGCTAGAAAAGCCAAATGGCTTTAGTCAAGGTCCCCTGACCCCACATAGCAGCCCACCCGAGGTAGGTAACAGGGAAAATAGTGGTAACTACTGCTTGGCCAAGAGGCAGGAAATAATCCTTCCTGATCCTTTTGTTTATTGCTTTCTCTGTCTCACTAAATATGAGAGTAATATTTACTTGCTGTAAAAATTCAAACAAAGGAGAAATATATAAAGCGTAAATTTTTCCTTCCCCAATCCCACTCCTTGAAAGTATTCAAGGTTAACAGATTGAAGTGGGTGGGTCCTTTTATTTATTTAATTTTTATTTTTTTGGCCTTGCTGCGTGGCTTGTGGGGTCTTAGTTCCCTGACCAGGGATCGAACCCACACCCTTGGCAGTGAAAGCGCAGAGTCCTAACTGGACCGCCAGGGAATTCCCGTGGGTGGGTCCATTTAGAGCAGTGCTTCTCAGCCTTCATTGCCCATTAGGATGGCCTTGGGAGCTTTAAAGGATGCGTGCCATCCCTAGAGACTGTAATTTAACTGGTCTGAAGTGTGGCCTACGCATCAGGACTTTTAAAAGCTCTTCATGTGATTCTAATATTTAGCCTATTAGTTCTAATATTCTAGTCTAAAGTTCTAGAGTGTTTTTCTATACACAGACAACCATATTTAAAAGCCATATGCATCTGTGTATATACACTAATATATACACATGCACCATATATACATACATGGATAAATGTCTGTATATAATATGCACATACTTTTCACAATTCCAGTTGTGATAAATACATTATTTCTTGCTTGCTTTTTTATTTTTTTAAGCTGAAAAGTATATATAGCCTTCTTTCCATATTTGTATGTGTAAATCTATCTCATTCTCTTGAATGACAAAGTATTTCCTTCCGTAGCTGTACTTTCTTTCCCCGCCCCAACTTTATTGAAGTATAATTGACAAATAAACATGGCTGTACTTTTTTTTTAAATGACATTTGTTATTATATATTTTGTGATTACATAATAATTTAAGACACACATATTGTAGAAAATTAGGGAAATTCAGAAACACAGGAAAGTTGAAAGAAGAAAAAAATATCAATTGTAATCTACCCAGAGAAAAACCAGTTTGATGAAATTTCCTTTGTTTTTCCTTCAGTGCAAATATATACTTATGATATTGAGATTAGACTGTATATAGCATTTCGTTGCATTTGTTTCTTTGCTTGGGCAGGTATATTTTTGGATTAGGTTTGTTTGGCTCTCAAGTGCAGAGCTGAATCAGACCTTCCCATCAGTTCAGGGCTCATTATCATCATTGGTCCCATAAAGACCTCTCACTGCTTTCACTTTTTTTTTTTTTGTCTCCCCCACCAAAAGGTACTCACTCTAACATATTCAATATATGATTTAAATATGCCCATTAAATATGATTTTTTTAATTAATTATTTATTTGTTTTTATTTTTGGCTGTGTTGGGTCTTCGTTGCTGCGTGCGGGCTTTCTCTAGTTGCGATGAGCAGGGGCTACTCTTCGTTGTGGTGCATGGGCTTCTCATTGCGGTGGCTTCTCTTGTTGTGGAGCACAGGCTCTAGGCACGTGGGCTTAGTAGTTGTGGCACGCAGGCTCAGTAGCTGTGGCGCACGGGCTTAGTTGCTCCGTGGCATGTGGGATCTTCCCGGGCCAGGGATTGAACCCGTGTCCCCTGCATTGGCAGGCGGATTCTTAACCACTCCACCACCAGGGAAGCCCGTTTTTAATTTTCATAATGGACTTGTGCTGTATTTCTGTTTTTTCCTTTTTTTATCCAACACCATGTTTTTAGGCTCTATCTATGTTGCTGTGTTAAAATCTGGTTTGTTGTCTCTAGCTCCTGCATGTAAAGTTTTATAACTCCCTTTTTTCTCTTCATACTGTATCATTAAATTTTTCCTTGTCATCAGAGAGTCTTACGAGAATGCCATTTGAAATAAACACATAACAGTTGTGCTCCAGGAGGAGCCTTTTCAAACGTTCTCACCTGCCCAGCAGCATAGGCGCAGACATAGGGGAACTGACCAGATAACTTACTGACGGCTGGATTTGGAATGTTGTGATTCTAGCCACTTACTTTAGATGTGCAGTTTGGATGTTTCCCTTCCCCGAATCACCATATTTGGCAAATATGCTGTTGGCAACAAGTTATAATAACACCTGGCACTATCTGTTCAGCCTTTCTTCTCACAGGCTCCAAGCCCTACCGGATATTATCTTAGTTTTGAGGCAGGCTGTAAGGCAGGGTGTGGTAAGGAGTCTTTTCCCTGCTTCCCAGATAGAGAAACAAGGCCCACAGGACTCAGTGATAACACAGCCACCCAGGGACCCTGTCCGCTCCTCCCAGCTGAGCTCTGTGCTCTGGTTTGAAGGTGCTGCTATTTCCCCGCTGTGCAAGACCGGGAGGGACTTTTCTGTCAGACTCAAGGGAGCTGGTAACTGAAGTGAGCAGAGATGGAGGCGAGAGCATACATGCCAGTTTGGGTGTGCCTGGGGGAGAGGCTCACAGTAACCTCAGTGAGACACCTTTTCCTCCATCGAATCAGATTCCTGGACTTATTGGGTGCTTTTGCCTTAAGCTGCCCATCTGTCAGTAACCCTTCATCTGCTGATCTTTGTGCTAAGTGCAGAGAACCACAAAAGACGTGCCTTTGGGACATGCCCCTCATGATGAATGTGGCACAGTCCCTGCCCTTGGGGAACTGTAGTCCAAAGCGAAACATGGTCCCTGCTCTCAGAGAGCTCTAGTCTGATGGAAGCAGGACAGACACATGAGAACGGCATAAACATACCTGTTCCTTAATCAGTTGATACATGTATAAAGATTACTACAGTGTGTCCTAAAATAATCAGGTGATTGGAAACTAGTTGAGTTCTTTAAGGTATGAGAGTGTTTTCATATGAATAACTCAGAACTCCTTAGTGCCTATGACTGACTAACTCTCCCCTTGTGCGATGTGAATTCTTTTGTGAGGGTGGTCTGAGCAAGATGGTCCAAACAAGTGTGCGTTGTCGGGGGGACCTTGTCTTACCAAGTCACAAACATAGTAACTTCACCTTCCCTTCCCTCCTCTGGCTGCAGGTGGACACCTATCTAGATGAAGATGTCGAGAGCTTGAGGAGGACCGTGCAGGACTTGCTTGTCAAGCTGCAGGAGGCTGAGCGGCAGCACCAGTCAGACCGTGTGGATTTTGAGGTGAGATTTGGGATCTGGGGAGAAGGTGCCCTAAGGGTTGGGCCACTGGATACAGGTGCAGATGAAGTCTTCCTGGCTGGAGTGCCATCAACTGGAAAGGCTAGGCTCTGCGGCCTGGAGCACTTCCTGTCTGCTTTGCCCTTTCCTGGATATTTATAGTTTTTGTTGCCTAAGGCTAGCTCTTGAGTCTCTGCTCTACTGGAGCAGAGTGGTGATGCTGGTCTGGGAGAGCAGGTACTTCAGAAGTCCTTTCTATAAGGACTGCTGGGCTCTAGGCACCATGCAGGCAAGGACTGTTGCTGTCCAGTTCACCACTGCATCCCCAGTGTCTGGGACAACACTTGGCATCAGGTGGGTGCCTCTTAAGTGTGGACAGGGTGAGTGGATGAATTGGTGTGGCCTTAGGAAGAACTGTGCCCATGGAGTCAGGGGACTTTAGATCAAGACTTGGCTTTACAACACAGAGCTCTGTGATCTTTTTTTTTGAAATTGAAGTATAGTTGATTTACAATGTTTTTAGGTGTACAGCAAAGTGATTCAGTTATATACACATATATATATTCTTTTTCAGATTCTTTTCCATTATAGGTTATTTCAAGGTATTGAATGTAGTTCCCTGGGCTATACAGTAGGTCCTTGCTGTTTATCTACAGTATATATAGTAGTAGTATCGGTTAATCCCAAATTCCCAATTTATCCCTACTCCTGCCCAGAGCTCTGTGATCTTGAGTGAGTATCTCAATTATTGTTATGAAAGTAATACTAGGTTATTGTAGAAGATTAAAAAAAATACAAAAATCTCTATATAGAGAAAGCCCCCCACTTTTAAAAGTATGTGACGTCTTCCATGCTTTCCAGACAATTCTTTGGGTATAAGATGAGGTACACTGGGCAAACAGAGCAGTTTTCCTAGCTGCTCTGTATGAGAGTAACCTTCTGTTATCTGGTATTGTTCACCCACACGTAAAGTACTTTTTAGGTCAGAAATATGTAATCATAGGATTCTGCCCTGCCCAGGCTTGCCAGGGTCTGGTGGAAAGAGGAATCCCAGCCTGAACTCTTCTGTTTTATGGACTAAGAGAGAGAATTTTTTTTTTAGGCCACACCACGCGGCTTGCGGGACCTTAGTTCCCTGACCAGGGATCGAACCCGGGCCCCCGGCAGTGGAGGCGTGGAGTCCTAACCACTGGACCGCCAGGGAATTCCCTAAGAGAGGGAATTTTGAGAGGTGTATTGAGGGTGAGGACGAAGGGCAGTGAGAGTGATCAACTGCCTCAAGAGTAGTCGAAGTCTTACCTGAGTGAGTAGTTTAACCTCCCTAACCATCAGTTTCAACTTCTGTACAAAGGGGTCATGAAATATACCTCACAGGTTTGATGTATGGATTGAGTGAGGTAATATATGTAAGTATATTTATTATTCAAAAGGGTTTTAGAAATAAAAAATATCCTATATTTTTCTTAGTGATCCATTTAACACATGGGTTTTCTTATCCTAAATAATTTGGGCTTAGGGTAATACTAAGATTAGTTTGTCTCAGAACAGAGTAGCTGTGCAGTAAAGGAGTTTGTTGTATCTATTTCAGATTCCACAATTTGTATAATTAGGTTGACAATGAATTGGTTCAATGACCAGCTGTTCCTTACCTTATTGGAGTAGAACAGGAGGAAGGGGAGGTCGAGGCTGTAGCACTGACCAGACTGTGAATTTTAGAAAGAAATTTCTACATTGAGAGACACTGTGAAGTACTGGTTGGTTTTGGCAGCATACGGGGGGCTCTGCTGGCCCTGGGTTTCAAAGCTTGAGCAAAAGTGTCCTGAGTAAAAGCCCAAGGCTAGAAGACCCCTGACAGCTGTTAACCACACGCCCATGGCTTCTTACAGGGGGCTGCCCTTTAACCCCAAGGCATGCAGCACCCACCTACGATAGGAGATGCTCCTTGGGTTTCTCCCACTGTTGGGGTAGGTCACCACACCCTCTTATGATTAAGAGGTTCCCTTAGGGCAGAGCTGGCTGGAGCTATGGGACTGATGTGGCAGAGGAGTGTGTTTTTTTTCCTTTGTGATCCTACAGCTGGGTGTGAGGATCATCTGTGGCCCATTAATGCTGTATTCCGAGCACACATCAACCTGGGTGCAATGTTTGTGTACAGAAATGAGAGGCCTTATTTTTTTTTGTGTGGTATGCAGGCCTCTCACTGTTGTGACCCCTCCCGTTGCAGAGCACAGGCTCCGGATGCGCAGGCTCAGCGGCCATGGCTCACGGGCCCAGCCACTACGCGGCATGTGGGATCTTCCCGGACCGGGGCACGAACCCGCGTCCCCTGCATCGGCAGGCGGACTCTCCACCACTGCGCCACCAGGGAAGCCCGAGAGGCCTTATTTTTACATTCCCGCCCATGGGGCTGGCCTGTTCCAGGCTAATATGAGACATTTGAAGGCTTTTCTCTGTCTCTCCTGGTGAATTAGACTTTCTGGTCTCCTTTTCTGAATATGCGGGGTAGGAAGGGCAAGGTTGTCAGTTACCATGAGGAAAACCTCATGGTTTCCCGTTCTACTGGCTCCTGGCCGTTAGGAGGGATTTGCCGTGAGTTTGCTCTGGACAGAGCTGTGTGCAGCATGGACACATCCCATCACACATCATCCTGTGCTTTGCCTTCTCCTCCTTGATTCTGACTTGGGAGGTGCCAGACAGACTGGTTGCTGGTGTTCTGTTTCACCAGGTCTGGTTAGGGTTTCCGGAGGCTACTTGGATTCTTTTTTAGTAACTGACTGGGGAGTCAATATGGGGTGTCTGGGAAGCATTGAAATGGATGACGAAGTAACCGGGTTCTGTCATTCTTTGGCTGTGTAACCTTGACTAGGTCAGCTGATCTTTAGTTGTGAGAGGAGAGGGTTGGACTAGATGGCCATCGGTTCCATTCATGATGTTATGGAGCGGTGTTGTGCTGAGCTCTGGAAAGGTAACAGTGCCCAAGGTCTCCGCCATCGTGAAGTTGATGGTCTCCTGGGGGGTGCACACAAGTGACCGGACAAAATCTGCTCAGTGCTGTAAGAGGGAAGGGCTGTGTCTTCTGTGGACACACAAGGAAGGACTCCTTACCCGAGCTCAGAGCTCCCTAGAAGAAGGGGTGTCTAAGCTGAGACCTGAAGGATGACTGGAGTTGGCAAAATGCACGTGGGAGGAAAGGAGGCAAGTTCTTACTTTTTCACTACAAGTGCTGCTTCTCTCCTTTCCAAATTGGCTTATCATCCTTGACAAAGAGCGAATGCTTCCTGGTGCTAGTAGCCCTTCCGGGTGCCATTTTGGCCTTTCCGGTATTGCTGGAAGTGAGGACGAGGAAGATTGGGAGACAGAAGGAAGGACATGGAGATCTCCTCCCCTGGATTTTTTGTGTTTGCACGAGGAGGAAAGCTGAAACACTGGGTTAAGCTTGGGTGGCACTGGAGGGCTGGTGGGGATGTTGACGAAGTCATCCATCTGGAAACCGGTGCTTGTGGGTTCCAGGTGTCACTCTAAAGTAGAGCTTGATCAACTCTGTGACAATTAACCCTGCAAGTGGAGTTAATCTGCTAGTCTCCTGAGTGGTCCTGGAACAGTGAGTGGGAGACAGCGGTGTGCTCATCAGGGTTGCCTCCCTCCTCCCATCACTGCACCCAGATTCCTGTTTTTTTTGTTGTTAATATTTATTTGGCTGTGCTGGGTCTTAGTTGTGGCGTGTGGGATTTTTAGCTGTGGCGTGTGGGATCTTTAGTTGCGGCATATGAACGCTTAGTTGCAGCATGTGGGATCTAGTTCCCTGACCAGGGATTGAACCCGGGCCCCCTGCATTGAGGACACGGAGTCTTAGCCACTGGACCACCAGGGCAGTCCCCCTCCGGGTTTTTTTTTCCTAAGGTTTTTATCCATGTTTGTCCCTCTGCCTGCTTAACGCATCCCCATCCTGTGTCACAGGTCACACTCAATCGGTACCAGAGAGAAGCAGAACAGAATCAGGTGGCCCTTCAGAGAGCAGAGGACAGAGTGGAACAGAAGGAGGCGGAAGTCGGGGAGCTGCAGAGATGCTTTCTGGGAATGGAGATGGTAACTGTTGGACTCTTGCTCTTCAGCACTCAGACTCCTGGGCCGGAAGGCGCCTGGGGATTGACTGAGGTGGTCGCAGGGACTGTCCTTCTCTGAGCAGCTCCAGAAAATCACATTTCATAGCTTCCTTTGGCAAATACCTTCGAGGACCTTTCAGCCCTTAAGGAATGGGAAGGTCTTTCTCTGTCTAACTTAGCCCTTGACAACTAGAGTTGAACCCATTTCCATTTCAGGCGGGTTCTTGTATAGCTGCCCTTTGGCCTTTGAAGATGGTTCTTCAGGAGCCACTCAGCCTGGTTTCTTGGGGACTGGTAGCCATAGTTGGCAGGGGGGCCTGGATAATGCAGGGCCGGACTCTCCCTCTGGGCAGCTGGGTGAGGCTGAGAAGTTTCTATGTGCTGGGGTGGGAAGGGTTATCCCGGACAGGGGAGAGTGCCCCATCAAACCAGCTTGGGCTGCTGCTCTTTGGCAGCTGTCCCAGGCCCAGCAGGGGCTGACTGCCAGCCCTAGCGCCCATCTCACCCCAAACGCAGGAACTGTCGCCATCTCCTCATCTTAGATTTTCTTCCCTTTGGCCCATCCAGGAGCATCAGGCCTTACTGGCGAAGGTCAGGGAAGGGGAGACAGCTCTGGAGGAACTTCGGAGCAAGAAGGTTGACTGCCAAGCAGAACAAGAAAAGTAAGGACTCTGGTTCACTGTGAGGTTGGGGTGCAGGGAAGGGAGGGCACGGACCTGGGGAGGAAGCTGGTGCTGATGTCAGATTTTCCAGCTCTGACTCACCATGTGTGTGCTCAGCGTGGGGCCCTGCCCAGGGAGACACTGCTGGGGAGGCTCCCATCTCCAAGGAGCTCATTTTCCAGGGAGTAATAACCTGAAGAAAGGGCTTCTACAGTTTTAGAGCCAGGGTCAAGCAGGAGCTGGTAAAGTGTCTGCCGTTGTGGCACATCATTCCTTGGTTGTCATACTGGATGTGGAAGTGGTGTTATTACACCACAGCTTACTCCCCCCCAAACAAAAACCAACTGTAAACTATCTGAGGGTAAAATTGAATACTTTCCTCACAAGTCGTGCTGATGAAAATAAAATGAGCAGCTTCGTGGAGAGCTACTGAACTTCTTTCATCTGAACCATCTCAGAAACTGAGACCCACCTGTCAGCAGTGGCATCTAGGGGATCTCTGAGATCCTTTCTACTCCAGGCTTAGAGGATTTTGCAAATTCCCTCTGATCAGAGGGGATCAGAGGCCCCAGACCAATGAAACCTACAGGGCAAAGATTGAGCCATTCTTGGACCTTCACAAATTTAGAAATTTTTTACGCTGTTGGCAAGTAATATAGAAGATCTCAGATGGTAAATCAAATTTTTTAAAATAAATTTATTTATTTTTGGCTGCATTGGGTCTTCATTGCTGCACGTGGGCTTTCTCTAGTTGCGGCGAGCGGGGGCTACTCGTCATTGCAGTGCATGGGCTTCTCATTGCGGTGGCTTCTCTTGTGGCGGAGCATCATCTCCAGTTATGGCGGGCGGGCTCAGTAGTTGCGGCTCACAGGCTCTAGAGCGCAGGCTCAGTAGTTGTGGTGCACAGGCTTAGTTGCTCTGCGGCATGTGGGATCTTCCTGGACCAGGAATCGAACCTGTGTTCCCTGCATTGGCACGTGGATTCTTAACCACTGCACCACCAGGGAAGTCCCGGTAAATCAAATTTAACATTAGTATATTGGTCTGGACTTCATTGTATAAGTTGGACCTTTCTAAGTTCAACAGACATTACCTGAAGGGCCTTCTAAGGAATTCCAAGATGAACCGACACAATCCTTGCCTTCTTGGACCCCTCAGTCTTCTGGGGGGTCCTTTTCTCTCCTTTGGGATATCCTTGATCTAGGCCTGCCTGACATGAAAAATGCAGACATCTTATTGTAGGCTTCTTTCAGACTTCACAGCAGAATTGCTTGATTTTTTAAAAAAAATTTTTATATACATTTATTTATTTACTTTTGGCTGCATTGGGTCTTCGTTGCTGTGCGCGGGCTTTCTCTAGTTGCAGCGAGAGGGGGCTACTCTTCATTGCGGCGCACGGGCTTCTCATTGTGGTGGCTTCTCTTGTCGCGGAGCATGGACTCTAGGCGCACGGGCTTCATTAGTTGAGGCACGGGGGCTCAGTAGTTGTGGCTCAAGGGCTCTAGAGTGCAAGCTCAGTAGTTGTGGTGCACGGGTTCAGTAGTTGTGGCGCACAGGTTTAGTTGCTCCATGGCATGTGGGATCGTCCCGGACCAGGGCTCGAACCCGTGTCCCCTGCATTGGCAGGTGGATTCTTAACCACTGCGCCACCAGGGAAGCCCCAGAATTGCTTTAAATTACTCAGCACTCCCTCCTCAATGGTGGAGGTGCTCATGGGCAGGAGACTGAGTGGAAGGAACAGGAGAAACACAAAAGACCAGATAATCCAAAACTGAGACTTGGGGATGGCAAATGACAGCTATGCATCATAAATGCTGATTTTCTAAATAAAAGGAGACTGAGTAATAGGGCACTGGAGAGCTGAGGGTGACAACTTAGAATGTTTGAAGCTTAGGAAGGATGAGTTTGGAGGCTCAGATTGCAGTGTCCCCCACGCCGAGCACTGCCCATCTTCTAGCAGTGGGCGCTTGTCTGTTTCCTCAGGCAGACCCAGAGGGTAATGGGTACCAGCAATTCTTCAGCGCTCTGAACTCCTGGACTCCCCAGCCGCCTGACCTTTGGAGATCTTGGCCCAGTTTGCTTAGAAGAGGCAAAGGAAGCAGCAGTGGCTGGGAATCAGGAGACTTAGAAATGGACTTGTGTGAAGAGGCTTTAAGGGTCCTCAAATCTTATCTCCCTCTTGATATAAAATCCCTGCCAAAGCTTGATGGTCTAGGGTATCATAATCCCAGCTTGTACTTGAATCTTTCCAGGAAGGAGGAGTTCATTACACACGAGGCAGTCCACTTTCTGACAACTTTAATACTGAAAAAGTCTTTCCTGTGTTAATACAAGAACTCCTTCCTTGAAACATCTACCTATTGGCTCTAGTTCTATCCGTAGAACTATCCAGAATGACTTATCCTTTCTAACCTTTCTGAGCCTCAGTTCCCTTATTTGGACTAGATGATCTCTAGTGATGCTTCTGATGTGTTGTTCTAAGGTGTCCCACCACCTCCTCCTTATAGCAGACCACTGGGGAATCAGGCAGAGGGAATCATGCCTGATTGAAAGCCCCTGAGCCCAAGGCCCTTACTGTGACTGGGTGGAGAAAGCATCTTTTCCCCTTGTCTCAGCCTTGTGGTCTTAATCCCCAGAGCTGCTAACCTGGAAAAGGAAGTGGCTGGGTTGCGGCAGAAGATCCACCACTTGGATGACATGCTTAAGAGCCAGCAGCGGAAAGTCCGGCAAATGATAGAGCAGGTAAGCAGGGTTAGATCTTACCCTGCTCTGGGTTACCCCCTCTGGAAGTTTCCACATTGTCTAGCCCTGTTTTCCTGTCAAGTCTACACCTTTATTGATTTATTCTCTTGGGTATCTTGGCTTATATTCATTAAGTGTCCCGTAAAACATTTATGGCAACCGATTACGAGGTTAGGGTGATTGGGATTTGCTTTTCTCCCATCTTTCCCCTACTTGTTTGGTTATTTGCCTTGTGCGTTCCCATGGGAGAAGAAGGACGAGGTTATTCTCGCCCACACGTTGAAGAGTGCTGGTAAATGAGTAATTAAGTCCCAGTAAACTCACTTATCTGTGTGTAGATTTTCAGCCTTTGCCCCTCATGCACATTTTCTGCCTTCCCTTGCCTGAGCTAGGGTAGCACACTCAGAATATGCCATTTTGTAGAATCGTTTTGAGAATTTAAGATACCCTAATTGGGAGGGCATAGTTGCTGCATGTCAGCTCCATGAGGGCTAGGATTTTTCTGTCTTGTTCACTGCTATTGCCCATTCTCTAGAACAGGGCCTGTCATATGGTAAGCACTCAGTAAATATCTCTTGAACCAATACGTAATTTGTCTTTCCCAAAGTCAAATGGAAGGGGTTTTGAATCATCCATTACTTTGGATTATCAGGGTGGTGTTCCCCTCAAACCCCTGCCCCCACACCTGGGGTAATCAAGAGTTTAACACTCACTGAAACAAGGCTTTTATAGAAAAGCTAAGCCAGCCACTTGAGAGGTGCAAAACTCTGCCCTTTGTCTCTGCTGGCTCCCCCGCCCCCGGCAGCCGGGCAGCCGGGCGAAGTGCGATGAGTATGTAATGAGTCATTTCAGAACAAGCTTCAGTGTCTGCCATAACTTTGCAGCTCCAGAATTCAAAAGCTGTGATACAGTCAAAGGACACTGCCATCCAGGAGCTCAAGGAGAAGATCGCCTACCTGGAAGCCGAGGTGTGTGTTCTGGGCAGCCCTGGGAAGGGAGCAGACTCTTGAAGAAAAAACTGGACATAGGGAGGGGGAGATTCTGGAGGGGGTCTCGAGCCTGTCTAGCTGCTGCTCGGAAGTGAGTAGCTGGGGTGGTTGGATGATCTTCAGTTCCGCTGAGTGAACATTTTCTAAGACTCTTCAGGGAGTTGCAAACAATGGTAAGACCTGTCCCCACTCTGAAAGGATATATCCTCATGGTGCAAGCCCTGTGCCACCTAGCAGCATGGAGGCCGGCCCTTCATTCTGACTATATGGGCTTGGCAGAGGAGCTGACAGTGGAGCTGAGCTTTGAAGGAGGATGCATTCTACGGGTGGAGTCTTCTCCTTGGCTAAGGCGATGGGCTCGATTAGCTAATGTGTTCTTGGTCTGATTTCTACCATACCTCAGGGCCCCTCCTGTCCATTGACTGACTACCTGAGATTGCTTTGCAGCCATTGTGTGAGGGTCCCAGCTAGTGGGGGAGATAAAAAGAAATGGGAGACAGGGTTGTTTATCTCCAGTCTAGATTTATAGATAAAATACATTTAAAAAATACCTAAGAATACTTTATAGAAAAGCATATGGACAAACATAAGTAAATATCTCAGCAGACTATAGGAAATTATATGCAGGAAATGTATAGAGAGGATTTACAGGAGAGGATCAGTGCTGCACAGTTATTGAGAGAACGCACCTTCAGGGAAGGAGGCTGGAGCAAGTAAGTACTGGAGGGAGAGGGCATCCTGGTGGCACACACGGTAGGGGTTGGGGTGACAGCAGCGCACAGAGGTGGAGACCAGAATGAGCTGGTTAAATGTGGCACGGGGCAAACCAGAGGAAGCCCAATTCTAATCTCATAACTTGTGTTACAGAATTTAGAGATGCACGACCGGATGGAACACCTGATAGAGAAACAGATCACCCATGGCAACTTCAGCACCCAGAACCGGACCAAGACTGAGAACCTGGGCAGGTGAGTGGGCATGAATGGAGTGGGCCCCAGGTAGGAAGTGAAGGAAAGAGGGACAGAGCCGTGGGAAGGAGACCTTTAGTGCCAAGGCCAGGATGAGGCTCTTCTAAATCCAGCTTCATTCTCTCAGTCTCGAATCTGACCCATTCTCCACCTGAGCCACTTTCTAACCAGCTTAGAGTAGAGCCTGATACCAGAACCCCAAAGAGGCCCATGAACAGTGCTAGAGGCGCCTGAAGCCCCTAAAGTCGTATGCAGAAATTGTGAATGTATAGTAAGGGCATGTTTCCAGGGAGAGGGCCTTTTGTTTCCAAGAGATTCACAAAAAGGTCCAAGACTGAAAAAAAAATCAAGAATCACAGCCATACCCACTCCTAAGGTGTTCAGCTGCACCTTCTCTTTTCCCCACCCCTGCCACCAGACAAAAGTACCAGTCCCCTAACCTCTTAGCACTGACAATTACTATTTCAAGGCATGAGAACCGAGATCAGCGGGCCCTGCAGGATAGAATCCAGAGGCAAACTGGAGGGGCGGCTCTGTGAAGGGTGGGCAACAACAGGGCACTCAGCGTTTCCGACTTTCTTTTCAGCGTTAGGATCACCAAGACCCCCAGCCCAAAGCCCATGCCTCTCATCCGAGTGATGGAAACATGAGCTGAAGGAGACAAGATGCTGCTGTTGCTGGTGCCTCTGGCCTGAGGAGCAGCCCACCACCCCTGGAGGCTGCCGGCCCTGACTTTGACTTCCCGACTGCTCCCTTCATGGTTCCGAACGCCAGTCCTCTACGCTGGGCGGACGGGGGATGAGCTCCCCCTCTGGGCACTGCAGCCTCTGGAGGCCGGCGATATCCTGCCTACAGGACCCAGGGCAGTAGCCTTATTCCCATAGTTAATATTTTTCTCTGTAGCAGAGCCTCCCTTCTGTTGTAGACTGGAGTTTGTAGCAGGGGCCGGTTATTCTGCCCCAGAAGCCAGGCCCTCCGCAGGTCAGGAGAGGTGACAAGATCTACCTCAGCCCTAGAGGCTGGAGGCACACATGTCAGCAGTGATTGGAGAGTGGCCCCGGGGCATGAAGTTCCTTCCTTAAACACAGCTCAGTTCTTAGCAACAAACTGTTTGTTTTTCTAATTGCTCCACCCTCAGCCCATGCTGACCTGGGCCTCCTGCAGACAGACAATGGGGCTACCTGTCATGGCCTGTGAACCTCAACTTTGACTGGACGGCCTTGTCTTTTGGGGAGGGGGAATGTCCTTCAGGGAGTAGCTCATAGCAGAAAGGTTCTGTGAGGCCACGGACAGTTACGGGCGACTTCTGTCTGTTGTGAGGACTCCCAGAATCTCTTAGGGTTTCCCCCTAAGTTGCGGAGCAAGATACACCTCATTCTTCTCGACTCAGAGCCTAAAAACTGTTTTCACTGGGTTACATCAGTCTCAGCGAAGAAACTCTCATGGTATTTATTTGGCTAAGTTATTGGTGTTTTTGCTTACAACTGATTAAATACCAAGAGTTCAGAGTTCTGCAGCCTTCTCTTGCGGTGTTTGGATTTGCTCTGACAGAGGGAAAAGAGTGTTCCCAGTGGACTTGTCGATTTCAGAATGATGTCATAGTCTTTTTCTCTCTTTCCTGCTGCTTTTCCCTTCCTCCTCCAAACCTCAGGAAGGCAAGTATTGATATATTCGCCCTGAAGCATCTGGGTCTGAGTGTCTGTTGTTTGGGGGAAGAGAGCAATCAGGAGGGATTGAATTCTTCCCTTAACCCCTCTGCACCCCTCTGCTCCACAGTCAGTTTGTTACCCTGGCTCTGAGTGAACCTGCCACTCATCGAGTTTCTTTAGGGCTCTTCCTGCAGCCTTAAGGAGGAGATAAGCGTCAGAATGTGGTACCGTAGGACACAGAAAAATGAAAAATAAAAATTAAGTCTTTAAGTTCTACTTGGCTCAAAACCAGAAGCCTTAAGTCTGTGGTTTCTGTGCATCAGGCCTGAGCTCCCATGCTGGCTTTGTCCATCGTGTTCTGGTGTTCTGGTGTTCTTCTCGCCATTCCCATTTGTGAAACGAGGGGGCTGGACCAGATAATCTCCATGAGCCCTTCCAGTTCTGATATTCTTTCCTGTGGCATGTTCTTTGTGGGGTGAATTTAATAAATTATGTTAATGTGTCTCTTTGAGCTCCTGGCCTGGTTTCTTTTCACTTTTCAGGGAGGATGAAAGAGCATAATTTTAGTGCCTCTTGCAGGTGGGCACCCTGCTGTCCACATCTGGGAGGTATGGAGACATCCCCAACACGATGATGTGGGGACTTTGTGGCATTCAGAGGAGTTAGCCTGTCTCTGTTAAACAGCTCAGCTCCATAGTCTGAGTCTGCATTGCAGGAGGTAGCCCCTAACTTGAGCTCTGACCCTGTCTGGGGTGGTGGCCTTGTGGGATCCCTAAGGTTGGCCACTGCGTGTCTTCCTCAGTTGGAAAAGATCTGCTGACAGACAGAGGTCCTGTGATTACTTAGAGATTTACCAATCAGCACTGGAGGGAGACGACTAACTCCATGTGATTCGCAGAAATGAAAAGTACTCTGGAAATGCTGACTGCAGCTGTTTGAGGCTTTAGTTTTTGGCTATCTCTAGGCATCATTCAGTTAATCCACTGATCATCTTTTTCTTTCTGACAAAAAATGTAGTTGACTGCAGGGCCCAACGGGGACATAGCTAAATTTACACGAATCTTCCCTGTACCAAAGAAACTAGAAATGGAACCCCTGTCATCCCTGGCTGCATTTCCTCTCTAGTCCCCTTTCTCCTTCAATCAAAATAATGTAAATTTTTCTCTTGTGACTTTTCTTCCCCTGTCTGCTTCTCAGCTAATTCACATCCAGGCTTCAGGATGCACTGGATACCTCCTTCCATTCCGGACCTGGGTTTGTCTTCTGACAGCCTGGGTTCTCTTCCTTCTCTGGAAGTCTTGCTTGGCCTGGGTGTATCTAGACTGTGCTTGTTCTCCGAATATTAAGAGGGTGGAAGCAGGGTGCGGTTACCTGAGGTGCCAAGGCGACTGACTTGCGTGGCTGGAAGGAGACAGGAGCGAGTGAGCCACCGCACAGGAGAGGGAGGCTCTGGGCTGGGTCTCAAGGACGTGGTTGGATGAGCAGAGCTTCCATCTGGAGATAATGAGGTGGTCTGGAAACGTTCTGGAGATTAGAACTAGAGCTCTAGTGGCAGTTCCCTGGAGGTCCAGTGGTTAGGACTCTGCGCTTTCACTGCCTCAGGCCCGGGTTTGATCCCTGGTCAGGGAACTAAGAGCCCACAAGCCACGTGGCACGGCCGAAAAAAAAAAGAACTAGAGCTCTAAGAGATTCCTGGGACCAAAAAGTGCCCCTGGTGTATATTCCCCTGAGTTTAGTTGTACCACTGCTGAAAGGAACAGGGGCTAAGAAGGGTCTATGGGAAGAAAAAGTAGCTGAGGGAAAGGTAGTTTATATCCTGGCAACTTTTCCATTAGAGATGG
Organism: Orcinus orca; assembly: GCF_937001465.1. NCBI lineage: Eukaryota > Metazoa > Chordata > Mammalia > Artiodactyla > Delphinidae > Orcinus > Orcinus orca. The sequence continues at coordinate 103,485,068 of NC_064559.1, read as the reverse complement.
AGAATAGCCCAGGGCCTGAGAAAGGGCGTGGTGAGAAGCTGCTCCTGACTTCAGCGGCCTGTTTATTGCCTGAGTTATGTCATTTGTAAGCCAACTCCTCTGTGCTCCTTGAATATGTCGCAGAGGGAAGATTGAGTCTGACTCCCTGGGACCTTTGCCATGACGGCCTGTTTATTTGAGCTGGGTGTTGAGAGCTGCCCGGACACGCAGCCATCATCAGCAGGCTGCTATAAACCCGGAGCATCACCCCAACATGGGAAAAGCTTGCAGAAGCACTCCTTGCCTCTGTCCTCCCACCTCTTCATTTGTCCCCTCCCTGAGTAGAAAAAATTCTGACAGGGACATGGCATTTCAACCAAATGGTACATTGGACCTCTTTTTTTTTTCAGTTTTTAATTTTATTTTATTTTTTACTTTATTGAAAAAATATCTTTATTGGAGTATAATTGCTTTACAGTGGTGTGTTCGTTTCTGCTGTACAACAAAGCGAATCAGCTATAGGTATACATATATCTCCCTATCCCCTCCCTCTTGTGTCTCCCTCCCACCCTCCCTATCCCACCCTCTAGGTTTTCACAAAGCATCGAACTGATCTCCCTGTGCTATGCAGCAGCTTCCCGCTAGCCATCCATTTTACATTTGGTAGTGTATATATGTCAGTGCTACTCTCTCACTTCCTCTTTTTTAAAACTAAGTATCTAAAGCCAAAAATTGATTGGCTTATTTTCAACTCTATTTAAAAAAATTTTGTATTATGAAATGTTCCAAGATGTACTCTGTAAAGATGATTTGACATGACATGGCTTAAAGCAACTTAATTTGACTGAGGAGGGTAATATCCCTTGGGGTAGAAAAGCAAATTTCTGTCTTTAATCAGCTCTTCAATGTGTGTTGCTGTTTTTTGTTGGGCCTCTGCTAATCCCGTGGGCTCCCTCATTCCTCATTGCCAAGCGTTGCGGAGCTTGGGCCTGAGTTTTGTTCAGGCTCTGACCCAACAGCAGATGTTAGCCTAGGGCCCTTGGCCTCTTTTCCATGCTTCGATTTAGGACTCTCACTTCCGCAAGGAGAAAGTGTTTCCTATCTTCCCTGTCCCAGTTCTAAGCCCCATGACCTTGAAACTCAAAGTTGGAGACCTAAATATTCTCTAGCCCCTCTTTCTCCAAGGAAAATCCTTATCTAGCCTGAGGCTAAAGGAGATGTGTTTTTAAAAGGTGAGGAATTTCTAACTCTGTGTGCTCTGTGGGTGGGCAGTGAGACCTACTTTGAACTCTAAAATGTGTGTGGCCTTTCTTCTGGAATCTCTCTTCCTCTGGAGCCCTCTGGGACATGGGATTGAGGGTAGATGGTGGTAGCTTAATTAATTTCCTGACCAGGTATTGGTCGCCAAGTCTTAGACCACAGGATCTCACAAGCTGAGGGGAAGGAAGTCATTTGTCCTCTTGACTTAATCTGTCAGTTCAGGGGGGTATTCTAGGCCAAACTCGCATATGTCTGCAGGAGTTTGAGGACACATATCTGTTTTATATCTATTTCTATGTGTTTGCGTTTGAACTGGCCTGCTATGTAAAACATATGATTGTGGGGGAAAATTGGAAAAACACTGATGTTTAGGAAAAACTCAGTTTTTCACCTGTATGTCTCCTTTACTGCATACACAGAACACTTCACTTCTGGTCACCAAGTATGTGGGGGTTTTTCCCCCTATAACAGGCAATTCTCTGCAACACCAGCTGGGTGTCCTACAATTTAACTCAATTCTGACACCATCTACCTGGAGATAAGGTTAAGGGCTCAGTCTCAAGAGACTGTCCCTCCCCAACCTCAGATGCCAACTGCAAGTAGCAGGTCCCTAGCTGGACTTTTGTCTGACTTGCCTGCAAACCAGAGGTTCCCACAACCCCCTCCTTGGGTTCGATTAATTTGCTAGAGAGGCTCACAGAACTCAGGGAAACACCTACTTACCTTTACCAGCTTATTAAAGGATATAATAAAGGATGCAGATGAACAGCCAGATGAAGAGATCCATAGGGCAAGGCCTGGGAGGGTCCCGAGTGCAGGAGGTTCAGTCTCGGTGAAGTTGGAGTGCATCGCCTTCCCAGTATAAGGATGTGCTCACCCACCTGGAAGCTCTCCGAACCCCATACTGTTGGTATTTTATGGAGTCTTCCTCATGCAGGCATGATTAATCGTGAACTTCATTTCTAGTCCCTCTCCCCTCTCTGGGTAAGTGGGGGACAGGGCTGAGAATTCCAAGCTTCTAATCATGGTTTGGTCTTTCTGGTGACCAACCCCCATCCAGGAGCCCGGCCGGAGTCCCCTCATTAGAATAAAAGATGATCCTAGTGCATTTATCACTTAGGAATTGACAAGGGTGTTAGGAACCCTGTGCCAGGAACCCAGGGCACAGACCAATACATATGTTTTCTATTATCTCACAACTAGGCTGTAGATCTGTCTCCTTGGATATATTGTAATCTCAGGGTCAGGAGGACCAAAATTGACTTCCTTTGAAACTACCTTCCCTTTTCAATTCTCATACTTCCTCTTAGTAGAGAGAATCACTTTCTTCAGTGATTTAGAGCCATCTTTGACTCTTTGCATTTCTTTATTCCTTATATCTAGTTTGTCAATATGTCCTGATGTTTCCTCTTTTGAGATATCTCCCAGACTTGCCCCTTCCCATGTTCACAGCCTCATCTTAGCCCATCTCTTTAAGCCTGGATTACCACAGAAGCCAGTCCTCACTGGTACCCCACCTCTAGCCTAACCTGCCCCAAATCCACCCACCTCACCACTGTCATTTGAATTACTCCCAGATACATTTTCATCCTATCAGCAGGGTTATTTAGCCAGGACAAAAGAAGGCTGATGGAAACATGATAGCAGTCTCCAAGAGATGAAAATCTGTCCTGTAGAAGGAGGTGCAGTTTCACTCCACCTAGCTCCAGAGGGGAGAACTCAGGCTTGTGGGTGGTACCTGCAGGGAGATGGCTAAGAAACAAAAGGACAGTTAGAGTGTCAGTTGGACTGTCTTGACGAGTTAGCAAGTTTCCCTACATATGCCAGTAATATCCCAGTTAGAAAACAATCTAAAATAACAAATACAAAATACCTAGAAATAAACTTTATTTGAAATGTCAGTAATCTATGTGAAGAAAATGACCACATTTTGTTGAAAAATATGGGAAACTTAATGAAGAAAAACTTTCCTGGATGGCAAAGTTTAAAATCGTAAAGATGTCAATTCTTCCTTAATTTATTTTTAGGCTTCGTGTACTTACAGTGAAAATTCCAAGAGTCCTTTTAGAATTAGATATAATTATTTTAAAAATTCATCTGGAAAAATAAACAAGGGAGATGGCAAAGAAAATTTTGAAGACAGACCTTAATTGGAGGATTATTAGCCTTGGCGAATAGTGAAATATTACATAGCTAGGCAGAAATAGACTCAATTTTATATAAGCATTAAAAAAAGGATAAAAGAAGCATTGCAACTCAATGCGGGAAAAGGCGTTTGAACAGTTGGTTAAGAATTTAGAAAATAAAAGAAAAAAGAATTCTAACCTTAAACAGTACACCTGAATAAATTCTAGGTAAATGAAAGAAATTAAATACTACAATTTAACTGTAGAAAAACTAGAAGAAAATACAAATGAATATCAACTCTGAGAGGAGATCCATTTAGAATTTTAGTATTAAAGGTCATGAAGGTATATGTCAATTATATCCCAATAAAAAATAAAAATAAAGGTCATGAAGGAAAATATTTTAGTTCATAAAAATGTAAACTTTCTAAATTGAAGAACTAAAGAAGGCCAAAAAATGGGGAATTATTAGTGGCAAATATGATGAAGAGGCAACATTTTTGTTGATAAGCTCATATTGATAAAAGTACTAAGATCCTTCTAGATCACTGGTCAGGATAAGAATGGATAGTTCAGGGCTTCCCTGGTGGCGCAGTGGTTGGGAGTGCGCCTGCCGATGCAGGGGACGCGGGTTCGTGCCCCGGTCCGGGAGGATCCTGCATGCCACGGAGTGGCTGGGCCCGTGGGCCATGGCCACTGGGCCTGCGCGTCCGGAGCCTGTGCTCCGCAACGGGAGAGGCCACAACAGTGAGAGGCCTGCGTACTGCAAAAAAAAAAAAAAAGAATGTATAGTTCATACAAGAGTTCATATTCTTTTTTCTGCACATGTTTATTAGGCTCCTACTCTGTGCCTTGGACTGAGGATTCAGGTGGGTTTACGACAGTGAGCAAGACAAGCTCAGTCCTGCCATTGGAGCCCTTATGTTAGGTGGGATAATGTGGGTTGCAAATCAGAGAAAATGCAGCTCCAATTGGCTTAAGCAATAATGGATCAGTCTGACTGGCTCAGGTGACTAAAAAGTCCAGAGATGCTTTAGGCTCACATGAGCCTTCATAGAATAATTTGAGGTTTCACCAAAGACCCAGTTTTGTTCCATTTCTTCTCTGCACAAGAGATCTGTGCTTCTTATAATAGCGTAAAATGGGAAACATGTGTCCAACAAAAGAGAAATGGATAGGTACATGCAGATGCATTCACTACAAATGGCCTTTATGAAGACTATGTCACATCAGGGAACTGTGCTTAGAATGTTAAGTGAAACAAAGTAGGACACAAAATTTTATGGACACTTATTACAGCTTAGCAAAAGAAAAAAAATATTTCTAAAAAAAAGGCTAGAAATAAATACACCTAACTGCTAACCATGTTAGTGTTAAGGCAGGATTTATTTTTCTGTTGGTTTTTGTTACCTTTATCCTTCAATTTCCAAATTTTCTACAGTGTTCACTCTTCCCTCTCCAGCAGGGTTGTGTTCCCACACTGCCTTCTGTTCATGCCAGGATCATTCCTCTCTTTGTACCTTTGCTAGTGTTATTTCCTTCGCCTGGAATGCCTTCCTCTTTTGCCCTATTAATCCATCAAATATTTATTGATAATTGATACAGGCGTATAGTGCAGCTTGTGGAATGTAATGTACATGAAAACACTTTGTAAACTGCTTTACAGATGTTAGTTGTTATTGTTAGGAGAAAAAAAAAAGATGAGGAGGATAAGGAAGAGAAAAAACTATTATTTGTACAAAAATGTGCCAGGTGCTAGGGGAGGCCAGGATGGAAAAATATAGAACAGGGTTGCAGTCCTCCAGAAGTTTAGAATCTTGTCAGGTGAGTAGAGGAAAAAAAATACCACCATGTGGAATAGAAATCGATAGAAATGAAATGAATAGAAATAGATAATGGAACATGTGAAATGCGAATGTGAGAGAGGCAGACAGTGATATAAAAGGAAACAGAGAAGGGTGGGGAGGATGTGGAGCTAGAACCAGGCCCTGAGGGATTTGGGCAGGTAGGTTCAAAGAGAAAGGACATAAAGAAAGCTTGCGTTGGGATAAAATGTGGCATGGGGTGGGGTGGGGGGATGAGCCCAACTGAAGATCCTGCTGGAAAGTGGTAGGAGGTTAGGGGGAGGGGGAGATAAGTAGGGTGGGCCTTGCCACAGGTCTCTGCTGGAGTTTTTAAAAACTAGTATGGAAGTCCCAGGTGGATGGTGGGCAGAGTTCTTCCTTGCCTGTCTTGTTCGATACTGAATATCTTAGTACATAGAAAAGTGGTGCCTGGAACACAGTAGATGCTCAATAAATATTAGTTGAAGGGAAGTTGGAATGAATGAATCATAGGAGTGACATCATAAAATAGGAAGGCTAATCCGAAAGAGGTGGATGACATGGACTGAAAAGGTAAAGGCTGACAGCAAAGAGACAAGTTAATAGATTGTTAGGGTACTTCCAGGCAGGAAATAATGAGGGACTGAATTGGGATTATGGCTGCTGGACTTGAAAGTACAGGACTGGTGTGAGAGTCATTTGGAAAGAACCGATAGGCCTTGGTGACTAACCAACCAGATCTACAGAGATGGAGAGAAAACAATCAGAGCTAACATCAAAGAAAGTTAATCATGCTTCAAGACTTGGCCTGAGTTCCTCTTCCAGGAAGTCTTCCCAGAATTCTCAAGCCTGTGCTGTGTGTTCCCTTTCTGAAATCAATTAACATAAATAATCTGTATCGCCCTGTATTAGGATGTAATAATTATGACATTATAATTCAGACTTTGCATATGTTTGTTTCCCCAACTAGATTGCAAGCTTTGAAAGGTCAGGGAAATATCTAATCCCCACAGTGCCTGGCCCTGGTACTGCCACAAAGTCCCCACTGATTTAGAAGAAACCTGTATTCTCCTCTGTGCTGAAGAGGGCACTTACCTCTGTTTCTTGTTTTGAATTGTTTTCATCTTCTCTCTTAATTGGTCCCAGGTAGTATGGAAGAGACCAATCTGGAGTATTAGTATCCTCCCCATGTAAGAGTCGAATGCCAACTATTAGCATTGTTTTCAGCAATAAAGGATTTTATTTATTCCTTCATTCATTTGTCAGTCATTCAACAGTAGGGAAATAATGTAGCATAGAGCTTAAGAGTCCATGAGCTTTGGATCTTGCTTCTAATCTTAGATCTGTCATTCACTGGGCCATGCCGGTTTGGAAAAGTTATTTAATCTCTCTCAGTTTTAATTTCCTCATCTATAAAATCAAGATAATAATGTCTACCTAATAAGAACATTTACTGAGTGCTTACTGCCATTTACTTCCCGTTTTACAGATGAGGAAATTGAGACACAGAGAAAGGATGCACAGGTAGGAAGTGTGGAACCAGGAGTCAGTCATAGAAAATCTTGTCCCAGAGTCCTTGTGAAATGGGAGGGAAGCGGGCAGCGCACAGCCTTTGAAAGAACAACATAGCCCGAGGACATGACATAAACTGATTTGAACCAAATGGGCCCAAGATGGCAGACAAGTTGACTTCCACTAGACCTTGAGCCTCAGTATGTGCTCACTGTAACGCATCAGCAAGCTAAATTACACAGCCATAGGCACCATGACAGTTCCAAGGCTGACCATAAGGATCAAAAAGTGGGCGGTGGGGGCTTCCCTGGTGGCGCAGTGGTTGAGAGTCCGCCTGCCGATGCAGGGGACACGGGCTCGTGCCCCGGTTTGCGAAGATCCCACATGCCGCGGAGCGGCTGGGCCCGTGAGCCATGGCCGCTGAGCCTGCGCGTCCGGAGCCTGTGCTCCGCAACGGGAGAGGCCACAACAGTGAGAGGCCTGCTTACCGCAAAAAAAAAAAAAAAAAAAAAAAAAAAATAGTGGGCGGTGGCCCAATTCCTGGAAATCCCCGCCCCTTCCTGAAATACTCCTCCCATTCATTAGCCTATGAAATTACCCACCCTGATAAAAACTGACAAACCCATACCCTGGTGCCTTTCTTACCTTCTAAGGTTGCCCACACTCTCTGGAGTGTGTTTCTAAGTAAGTCCACTTCTTACCTATCACTTTGTCTCTCACTGAATTCTTTCTGGGATGAGACATCAAGAACCTGAGCTTCCTTAAGTCTTGTGATCTCAGTTGGAAGACTGGGGGTTTTGGCCGCGTTGGAGTCCTGGCCGCATGGGTTTGAGTCCCAGTCAGGGTTTTGGCCGGGTTCGAGTCCCTGTACGTGGGTTCAAGTTCCAATCTGAGGTGCATGGTTTCACTTGTGCTTAATGGTGGGCTCTATAACGTCACAGGTGTGGCGATCGTCAATATAAAACCACATCTAAATATCATATGCAATGTGTCTGGCAGTGTCAGCACTGAATATGCTAATTATTGTTAATAAATCTTTTTGAGCATCTAATATGTCAGTGGTATAGGGTTGGGCTTTGGGGATATTAAGAGGAAAAGACTCTGCCCTCAAGTTACTCCGAGTCTTAATAACCAGATATTTGTGTGCCAGATATTTGTGTCCCAAGAGGCAAACAGACAATCATAAACTATCAGTGCTAAAGCAAACTTTAGAAAACATCCAACCCAACTCCCTCATTTTCCAGAGGAGAAAACTGAGGCCCAAAAGTGGGAGTGTGGTATGAGTAACTAAAGGTTGAAGCTTGGACAAAAATCCTGATCTCCTACAATGGAGTGGTGTGTCCTTGGCATAAGAAAGTGTTCAAAAAACACAGAGAGATGGTCCTTATCCAAGACCTGTGTGCAATTACAAAGCAGCTTTCCTTGGGAAGCAGAAAATGGGAGAAGTGGTCACTGACGGATGGAGGGAAGCCCACCAGATCCGCCCGGCTCAGCTGTCTCAGCTGGTCTGCAACTTTTTAGCATTCTCTGTTTTCCTAAATTTCAACTGGCCATTTGCTTTTGCTTTCCTGTCTTCTCATGAGGGTGGATGTTCCATTCCTGCTCACTTCTCTAACCAGGGTGTGTCCTTAGCTAAATGACCATATCTCTCTTATCCTCAGGCTCCTTCTCCACCAAAAAACAACCACCACCACCACCAAAAAAAGGGGGTTTGGCCAAGGTTCCTTCCAGTTCTAAAATCACACGGGTCCTGGGACTTCCCTGGCGGTCCAGTGGTTAAGACTCTGTGCTTCCAATGCAGGGGGCATGGGTTTGATCCCTGGTCGGGGGAACTAAGATCCCACATGCTGGCGCTGGGGGGTGGAGGGGGGCACAGCAATGTTTCAGAGCACATTTCGTCAGCCAGTGAACCTGAAAACAAGAGGAGTTTCTTTGTTTGCCAAGCGGCGGTGCTTGCCACAAGAGGGCAGCAGGGCCTTGAGCACCTGGGCAGGTGCCTACTGTGGGCCCCACAGGAAGACAAGCAGGCTCTCTCCTCTGACCGTGCCTAGGCCCCCGGAGTTTTCCTGTTGTAAATCCCAAACTCACTTATTTAGCGAAGGGCAGCCAGCCAGATTGGAGTGAGACAAGGGAGCAGTTTTGCAAATTAAGTCTAGCACCAGAAAGATGAAAGACCAGGCCTAAAAAGAAATTGGATTCTAGAAAAGTAAATACTTTATGAAAAATTGAAAACGTATCCCTGCCCTAGTTTAAGTTGCCTACGGCTCACATCATCGGAGGCAGAGCTTTGAGAAGAGCTGGGAGTATATTACAGACCAGTAAACATTTTAGTAGGCTGAAAGGTTTAAAGCTCATTTGGAAGGCTTGTGTGTTAGACCAGCATTTCTCAGAGTTCCTTGAGAAATTTCAGTTCATTTTGCTCATGTTTAATAAGCTCTTAAGAAAGAATTCGTTCTGGAAGTTTCCAGAAAGCTCAGCCAAACCAACACTAAATTAATTAATTAATTTATTAAGGAGAGGATGAAAATTATCTTGTGTTTACTGAATGAAGAGCACCGGCCTGGGCACCTGAAGGGTCTGAAAGGATGGAGAGGAAGTTCAGTGAGGGTGCAAAGGAGGGCTGGGTGCTGCCTTGGCTTATCCTCTTCAGAGTTCCACTCAGCAATAATCACATTTGAGGTCATCACAACAGCCCAAAGATTCCACATGGCCTGCCCAAGGGCCTTTCAAATATATAAAAGAACTTTGTTCCTTGAGAAGACAGTTCCCCTTAGATTATAATCTTGCAAAATACCTAGAACACCCACAGAACAGGATCTATAAGGACATGAGCTTTATATAGGAAGATAACATTGCTCATTCACCAGCAAAAGAGCTAGAGCTCTGTTTTTGTCCCCCTCTCCCAGGGCCAAGGAGGGGTCATGGTTGGGATTAAGCTGCCCACTGCCTTACTCAACCAGCCTCATTTCTGAGCCTCTGCTACCTTGCCAGTTGTTTCCAAAACAGAAGGACTTGCCTTTCCTCACCTCTCTGCCTTTGCATATGCTATTCCCTCTGCCTGGAAATCTTTTCCCTGCCTTATCTTTCCAGCAAGCTTGTACTCATTCTTCCAAACCCCACTCAATGATACTGGTGAAATCTTCCATGACTCCCCAGAGAATCCCCAGACAGCTAATTATCCTTCATCTGTGCTCCCAGAGCAGCTGGTATAAAACATCACATTGTACAGTAATTGTTTGTTTTCATGTCTGCGTCTCCCCTCAGGCCTGAGAATTCCTAAAGGACAGGGGCTGATGGTTTATCCCTGTATCCTCAGTCCTATATTGCCTGGCACACTGTGCATACTCAGTCAAGGCTGGCTGAATGGAAATGGATTCTCTTTCCTGTAACCAGCAGGGTGTTTTGCAAGGTGACTGACCAGGATCACTGAACAAAAGACAGTCATTCCTGAAGGGAGCCCTGGGGCACTTGCCTAGTATCAGGAGCTAAATACCTATAACTGATTGCTAACATTGAATTGCATTGGAGGGCACACATCACTCAAAACTCGATGGAGGCCATTTGTCTAGAATCCATTTTATTTACAGCAGAAGATTACGTGTAAGGAGACACCTTCTGATGGTGTGACTAAGCTCTGGGACATGAATTTAAGGGAGTGGTGAGTGTTCCATGTTGAAGGTCTTTATAATCTATGATATGTTTTGGAAAAGACTGTCCAGAGTGAGTAGGTTAAATATGAGTAAATGATGGGACTTCCCTGGCGGTCCAATGCTTAGGACCCTGTGCTTCCACTGCAGGGGGCGTGGGTTCGATCCCTGGTAGGGGGAACTAAGATCCCGCATGCTGCATGGCACAGCCAAAAACCAAAAAAACAAACAAAAAAACCCCAAATAAATATGAATAGAAGACCTCTGCTTTCAAGTTTATGTAATAGAATGGCTCAGCTCTGGGCTCTGGACCTGGGGGCAGGGGCTTTGGTAGCTGCAGCGGGAATGACCTGGTCCTCTATGAATGGGTGTTTGGGTTGGATACCTAGCTGCCATTTCTCTACACAGCAGCTTTGCCTCATTTGCAGACCTCTGAGGAATCAGTAAATATTAGTACATATGTGTTGTCAGTAAATAGAGTTTGCAAGAGCTGCCAACACCTCCCGATGCTTTGTGCTTGTGCTTCTCTCTGGCTCCGAGTCTTCCTCTCTGCCTTCTTGTCCCAAAGCCTCTGGGCAAGGATGTGGGGAGAGACAGCTGTATTGAAAAGGACCAGAAGACAAAGGAAGGAAGGGGAAGGTAACCTTCAAGGGGAAAGTAAGTGGGTATCATAGTTGATTCCATTCCGGGCAGGGGATTCCCTTGCAGGGCATTTTTCGGAGACGGAATTTCTTGATCTGCGCCTCAGTCAAAATAACAATGAATATGAGGAAAGAGGAGAGAATGGCGCATGATCTGGACAGAAGTGATAGCTGAGGCTGGGAAATGATTACCACCCACAAATCAAAATAGGTAAAAGTTCAACATTGTGGTTATTAGAACCATGAATTTATATTGTACATTTTTCAAGTTTAGCACAATTTCTTTGCTCTATGTCTTAAATAACCTCACTATTTTATTAATTTTTTGTGTGTGATAGAATATGCACAACATAGAACTTACCATTTTAACCCTTGTTAAGTGCACCTTTCCGTGGCATTAAGTACAGTCACATTGTTGTGTGACCGTCACCGCCATCCGCCTCCAGAACTTTTTCACCTTCCCCGACTGAAACTGTATACCCGTTAAACACTAACTCCCCAGTTTCTCCCCCATTAAGCCCCTGGAAACTACCATTCTTTCCGTCTGCATGAATTTGACTATTCTAGGAAACTCACTGTTTTGTAATTAGACTATTTTCATGAGAGTGTCCTGCAAAATCTTATTTCTAAAAGTATCTCTTCATATAGATGAAGTAGGTGTCATCATGCCTAGTTCGTAGTTGGAGAAACCAAGCTGAAGAGAAGTTCAGTGCATCAGATACAAGTGGCTGCTTCTCCAGATCTATTCTGCCCTGTTCCCTTTCCCTCTCACCCTTCTTTCTTTCAGCAAGTCCCAAATTTTGTTGGTATTCACAGGCAAACTATGCACACAGGGAAGGGGCTACTCTTAGCCCCAGGAGTATGTCTTGATGCATTTGAGTCAATCACTGTAATTTCAGTTCCTTTGCCAATGATTGGTATAGGGGATTAGTAGGTGATACACTTTTGGCCTATGAGACATGAGAGAAAGCTGATGCAAGGATTCTAAAAAGGGTTTCTTTGCTTTGACAAATACACACTTCCTATTTTCTGCTTCTCAGTATGGTGGCCACATGTGTGAGTGATGCCTGGAGCTCAGCAGCCATTTTGTCACCATGAGAAGAGTTAGCCACATCACCCAGATAATACACTGAAGATGGAAGAGGGGCAGATGGAAAGAATCTGGATCCTTTATCATGTGAATGACCTTCTGAATTCACCAACTCTGGAACTCCCCACTTTTAGTCTTGCTATTTATGCAAGATCATAAATTTCCTTATTATTTAAACCACTTTTGCATTTTCTGTACTTGCAGCCAAAAGTGTACTATTGATAAATGTCTTGTTAAGGATTAAAGCTAAACAGGAACCAATGCAGAGGACCCACGTCTCACATGCTTTTCTACTGGATGATGCTATTGACTCAGCATTGGTCTTTTTGTTATGAGCTAGCCCAACCTATTGTATTATTTCTGAACTGTTGGCTCTGGGAAGCAATTTCTAGGAAAAGGGACCCCTGGAAAATTGAGTTTGATTTTCAGAAAAGAAAGGGGAGGGGAGACGTTGGAGAAAATGAAGAGAGACACAAATAACAGAGTGACAATTGCCTAGGGAGTTGCAACTGGAAGGATGGTAAAAAATGATATTTGGGAATAGCTCTGTGAAACATGCCAGTCAGGTGTGGTGAGACGGAATGGATGAAAAAAGCCAGCCAGTATGGCTGTAAGAACCAGGGAGCTTTTCTCTCCAATGGGAAACCCAGCAAATCTCAGAGATTTGTCGTGTGACAAAGTAGAAGACAAGGGCATCATATGAAGGTGACGAGGTAAAGGGCTTTGAAATACTGCAACTACAGAATACTGATAGGAAACTAACGTAATTATAATTACACACGAAGCTGACATCAACGCTCACTTACATTAAACCTGTGGCAGATTGTACTAGCTATTCCTCAGAGCCTACACAGCAAACTTTCTTTTAGACATGTGAGCTGGGCATGTGATCCTGGTTTGGACAATCACTGTTCTTCATTCTCCAGGCAACTTCAATCAGTCCAGGTGGTAGGCACATGACTCAAGGAATGGCAAAAGTCCTTCCCTAGGAAATTAGATACAGACACTGCGAAAAACAAGGTGTTTTTTGCTAATAGACAAAGAGAAACAGAGATGAGCAAAAATGAAAGGCAGAAGAAAAAGAGGGAGATGACCTTGAGTTCTCTGTGTCAGACCTTAAGGCCTAGGTTCCTATAACATTTGCTCTAAATCTATGAGCTATCCCAGTGTGGCAGATTATGTTTTCCAGAAATGGCCACCATGATATATCCCATCCCCTATACTCTAATTACACTGCAACATCGATACTCCTTCCATGGAGTGGTGGTGTCCATATCCCCTCCCCTTGCACCTGGACAGACCTTTATGACCACTTGGACCAAAAAAGTATGGTGGAAGTGCTGCTATATGACTTCTGACACAGAGTCATAAAAACGCCATACACTATCGCTTTATTCTCTTGGGACATCTGATTTTGGAAACCAGGCACCATGCTTGAAGAAGCCGATAGCCACATGAAGAGACCATGTATAGGAGTCATGCCAACAGCCCTAGATGAGGTCCCAGCAGACAGCCAGCCTCAACCACCAGAAATGAGACATTTCCAGATGAACCCAGCCATCGAGTCACCCCTAGCCTTTGTCTTCCCAAGTGAGGCTCCAGGCATCAAGCAGGGGCAGAGACAAGTCATCCCTATGTATCCTATCTGAATTCCTGACCCACAGAGTCCAAGAGAATAATAAATCGATGGTTTTAAACCACTAAGCTTTGGGATGGTTTGTTACACAGCTACAATTAAGGAAATACCCGGTGTCCTCCTTAGCTATGTGAACAAATAAATTCTCTTTTTTGCTTAAGCTAATTTGAATTGAGTTTGTCACTTGCAACTAAAGGAATCTTGACTCATAAACCCTCTAGTTTCTAGGTCTTTTTTTTTTTTTTTAAAGAAGATGTTGGGGGTAGGAGTTTATCAATTAATTTTTATTTTATTTTTGCTGTGTTGCACCTTCGTTTCTGTGTGAGGGCTTCCTCTAGTTGTGGCAAGCGGGGGCCACTCTTCATCATGGTGTGCGGGCCTCTCACTATGGCGGCCTCTCTTGTTGTGGAGCACAGGCTCCAGACATGCAGGCTCAGTAGTTGTGGCTCACGGACCTAGTTGCTCCGCAGCATGTGGGATCCTCCCAGACCAGGGCTCGAACCCGTGTCTCCTGCATTAGCAGGCAGATTCTCAACCACTGCGCCACCAGGGAAGCCCTGTGTCTCCTGCATTAGCAGGCAGATTCTCAACCACTGCGCCACCAGGGAAGCCCTAGTCTCTAGGTCTTATCCACTCTAGCATATCAGTTAATTCAGTTTACCAAAAAAGTGATTTTTCATGTGGTCTTCACAGAAAAAAGTACAGAAAGGTAGTGAAAATGAAAGAAGAGTCAGAATTAGTGCAAAGGCCTAAAAAAAAGAGCCCTCTTTTTGTTTTCTTCAACTCATGACTCCCTGGGAAATGGCATGCCTTATTTCCTCATTCACGCCATTTAATTTTTCTGCTTAGGGTTGGGTGCTGGCCACTGATCTGCTGAGTGATTTTTTTTTTTTTTTTTTTGTGGTATGCGGGCCTCTTACTGCTGTGGCCTCTCCCGTTGCGGAGAACAGGCTCCAGATGCGCAGGCTCAGCGGCCATGGCTCACGGGCCCAGCCGCTCCGCGGCATGTGGGATCTTCGCAGACCGAGACACAAACCCGTGTCTCCTGCATCGGCAGGCGGACTCTCCACCACTGCGCCACCAGGGAAGCCCTGCTGAATGACTTTTGAAAATCATTGTACCTTGCTGGATCTACTTCCTTTTTCAAAGGGTGATAGCGGAGGGAGCTATTCCTTTACCAGCAAAATGAGGGAATAGGGCTAGATGTGATATTAATTAGTATTTTTTTATTGGATTATAATTGTTCTACAATGTTGTGTTAGTTTCTGCTGTACAACAAAGTGAATCAGCCTATGTGTATACATATATCCTCTCCCTCCTGAGCCTCCCTCCCTGTTAGTACTCTTAATAATAGCTCTGTGCTAAGTATTAATATTATGTTAGGTGTTTCCCACATATTCTCATTTGGTCCCCACCATGTCCCTATGCAGCAGGTATTATTAGCCACTTTATGGTCCTTTCCTGGACTAACATTCTATCAACCTTTGTTGAGCTCCTTCTCTTGTGCCTCTCACTCTGTTACACTCTGAGGGCATGACAAGTCACATGTAACAAGTTCCTTGTTTTCAAGAAGCTTATGTTCAGATTGGAAAGGTAAAGCTAAACTAAGTATTAAATTGATCTAAACTGAGTAGCACTGACCATAGATGCAACAGGAGTTATATTCGTTATCTATTGTCCTGTAACAGATTACCACAAATTTAGCAGCTTAAAACAATACACATTTATTATCTCACAACTTTTGTGGTCCAGGAGTCAGGGTTCAGCTTAGCTGGGTCCTCTGCAGGGTCTCACAAGCCTGCAATCAAGGCACTGGCTGGGCTATGTTCCCTAGTGGAGCCAAGAATCCTCCTCCAAGCTCACGAGGTTGTTGGCAGAATTTCTTGCAGGCTTAGGACTGAGGGCCCTATTTTCTCGCTGTCCACTCAGGGCAACTCTCAGTTCCTAGAGGCTCCTGCAGTTCCCTGTCATGGGCCTTCTTCACCAGCAGTTCACAACATGGCAGCGTTCTTCTTTAGGGCCAGCAAGAGACTCTCACCCCAGTCAGCTAAGAAGGAATGTTATCTAATGTACCTGTAACCATGGGAGTGACACATCATCATCTTCACTATATTCTATTGTCTAGAAGCAAGTCACGGGTCCTGCCCACACTCAAGGGGAGGGTATTACAAAAGCGTGTGACTCACTGAAGGGGAGATGGGGTCACTGGAAGGTGTATTTGTTGCAGGGATTTAAAAAAGAGAGAGGGGACTTCCCTGGTGGTGCAGTGGTTAAGAATCCGCCTGACAATGCAGGGGACACGTGTTCGATCACTGGTCCGGGAAGATCCCACATGCCGTGGAGCAACTAAGCCCGTGCACCACAACTACTGAGCCTGTGCTCTAGAGCCCGCAAGCCACAACTACTGAGCCTGCGTGCCACAATTACTGAAGCCTGTGCACCTAGAGCCTCTGCTCTGTAACAAGAGAAGCCACTGCAATAAGAAGGCTGCACACCACAAAGAAGAGTCGCTCACCGCAACTAGAGAAAGCCCGTGCGCACCAACGAAGACTCAATGCAGTCAAAAAAAAAAAAAAAAGTGCTTAGAATAGTGTTTGGCACATAGTTACGTTGAGAGAGACAGTCCTTCATGGGTCTTTCATGCTTCTACCCACCTTCCTGGGTATGACAAGAATGCAAAGCGCTGACTGTTTTTACCAGGGTCATTTCTCAGGGTTATGTTTACAGTTAGCAGCTGTGAGTATTGAAGTAAGCTCTCCCTCCAGGACAAACAACAGGTTTGCTTACTGCTTCCTACAAAACAGCGGGTTCCCCAGCTGTGATGTAAGCCCACCAAGTGCACAGCATTCATCTGAGCCCTTCATGTCATCCCTGTGGCACTTGGCGGGGCAAGAGGAATTGATACAAAGGGGCTGAAGCTCAAGTTGCTCCCTATGTCGCGAGTAAAAGTCCTTTGTCTCTGACCCAGGAATTCTGTGTCTTTTATCAGCATCCATGATACAGTAACAGATTAATTTATTAGCCTGCCAGTAGAGTAAAATCAAATACCAGACTTGAGCAGTTAAGTGCTTAAGTAAGCTATTTTTCATTATTTTTGCTCTTGTTCTTCTTACTTGCCTTTGCCAGGCATTCTGCACAATATCTGCAAGTTTGTGTTCGGGTAGGTAGCCAAAAAACATCAATTGCTGCCATATGCAAAGAACTCTACTGTGTTGTTGGGGGAAACAAAATGAATTTGAAGTAACGGTAACTTCAAAATCACTGCTCAATACTGTATGCTATCATTTATACGTGGAGTCTAAGAAATAAATCAAAGTAGTGAATATAACAAAAAAGAAACAGACTCTCAGTTACAGAAAACAAACTAGTTGTTACAAGGGGGGAGGAGAGTGATAAAGGTAGGGGATTAAGAGGTACAAACTACTGTGTATAAAATAAATAAGCTACAAGGATATATTGTGCAGCACAGGGAATATAGCCAATATTTTATAATAACTATAAATGGAGTATAATCTTTAAAAATTGTGAATCACTACGTTGTATACCTGAAACTTACATAATATTGTAAATCATCTATATTTCAATAAGAAAAAAAAATGGATATTTTAAAACTTAAAAAACAAAATCATTGCTCAATTGAAATTATTACTTGGACACTCTAATGTCCAGGTCTAAATCACTGAGACCATATAGTTTCCTCTACATATGCTTTTTTACATAGATGGGGCAAGTTTTTATGTAGTTGCAATATATGAAAAGAAAGTTGCACAAAAATAACTGGGCCTTGGTTCCTGTTACTTAACAGCTGGATGACTTTAGTTCAGTTTCCCAATACTGAAATAGAGAAGCGAATTCATGACCCAGTTGTCTCACAAGATTGTTGGGGTCATTCAATAAAATAATGTATATAGGGACTTCCCTGGTGGTCCAGTGGTTAAGACTCCCGCTTCCACTGAGGGGATGGGGGTGGGGCGCCGATTCCATCCCTAGTCAGGGAACTAAGATTCCGCCTGCGAGCCCGCGGGGACTGAAAAAAAAAAGTATGTAGACACATAAGGTACTGAGCAAACGAGTTGTTATAATTTAAGACTATGTTGACACAAACATCAAGTTGTCCTAATATTATTGTTTTTTGAAGATTATGAAATGAAAGAAAAATAAAATATCCTCCACGTCAGCAGATGAATCTGTCACCTCCACTCCAAGCTGGGTTACCTGCTCACCACCCAAAAGGACACTCCTAAGAAGAGCTTGAAAGGTGAACTACAACCCCCAGCAGGCTTTGCGCCCAAATTGCGTCACATAACCTTAGCTCCGGCCCGGGCCCAGCCCTCTCCCCGCCCCCACCATTCAGAAACTACAACTCCCAGGAGGCTTCACGGCGTCTAAACCGTCCTCTTTCCCCCCGCCCCCTGTCTCCCCTTTACCCGCGCCGGCAGCTCCGTGGCCGACTCGGGTCCCGCCGTCGGCGGAGCGGGCGCGCGCGCCGGGGGTCGCGCGGCTGCTGAGAAGGCCGAGCACGCGCGGAGGGAGTGGAGGCGTAGGGTGGTGGGAGTACGGCTTGCTCGCTCGCAAGATGGCGGATGAGGACGGGGAAGGGATTCACCCCTCAGCCCCTCACAGGAACGGAGGTGGCGGCGGCGGCGGCGGTGGGGGGTCTGGGCTGCACTGCGCCGGGAACGGCGGCGGGGGAGGCGGCGGCCCGCGGGTTGTGCGCATCGTCAAGTCCGAGTCCGGCTACGGCTTCAACGTGCGGGGCCAAGTGAGCGAGGGCGGGCAACTGCGGAGCATCAACGGGGAGCTGTACGCGCCGCTGCAGCATGTGAGCGCCGTGCTGCCCGGGGGGGCGGCCGACCGGGCCGGGGTGCGCAAGGGGGACCGCATTCTGGAGGTGTGAGTATCGGGGCTGCCCGCCGCCCCACCCCTTCTCCTCTGTCTGTCCCTGCATTTCCCCTCTACCCCTGTCAGCCTCAGGCCGCACCTCCCCTCAACCCCCGAACCGGCCCCCCGCCCCTCCATGGAGATTGGCCCTTTTACCTCCCCACACCCCGGGTTTCTGGGACCTCCGCACCCTCCCTGTAATCTCCAGTGTCCCAGCGCCCCTACTGCTTTTACCCCTGCCCCCATTGCTTTGGCTTCTTTTCTGCCCCCTTGCCTTCCCCTTTGGCATGCTGCTTTCTGCTCCTCGGTGCCCCTTGCTTTCCTCTTGTTGAACCTTTTCCTGCTTCTGACTGACAGCATCTCCTTTTCTGACCCAGCCACTGTGTGTCCTCCCCAAGTTCTCATCTTGAGCATCATAGTTTCTTGTTCTCCACCACTCCTTTTAGCCCCCGTGGACCGTCCCTTCTGCCCTCTAAACCAAATAGGCAGGACCTTTGGTCGGCTCCTACTTTTCTTCCGGAAACATCATCCCTCCACGCTGCACTCCTTTTTCTTTCCTTAGTTACCCTCTCCTTATGGTTAAGCACTCTATATTTTTCTGTCCTACCGTGTGTCCCTTTCCTCCCCTCTTTTTTGTATTCATACTCTGAGAATACCTTCTTTTCTGACCCTTGCTTTTTTTTTTTTTTTGATGGTGGTGTCGTGTTTGACATGATAGTTTCTCTTCACAGTAGTCCCCTTATCACACCAGTATTTTGAATCTAGCGTCTCCATCACCACATCCCTCTGAGAGCATGCCTGTTCTGGCCCCTGTCTTCACTTCTGCACCATACTCATATTTCTTTTTAGTCGGGTTTATGGTAGAGCTCTCCTTAGCTCCTACTTCCCCCCAACTACAGCCCCTTTTGGGTCTTTGACCTCCCCACTTTTTCAGGGCATGCCATTTTCATTCTCTCTTCTAGTCTGTTCTCTTGTGATATCATGCTTGACTTTATCCTATTCTTTCTCTCTGAGGTTGTTTTCCCTTCTTTCTCTTTTTTAGGCTCCTTCATGTTGAAACCCATCCTGTTTCCTTGCTGCAGTGCCTCCCGCTTCATATTGCTTCATCCTTACTTCCTCACCGAATACCTTAAAGCTCTGGCAGGATGCTGCCCTGTCTTGCAGTTTCTTTGCAGACCTCCTCCTACTCCTTTAATCCAGGTGTTACATTTGTGTTTTTATACTTTGTATTAAGATTTGTGTAGTGATTGCTGATTGACTGGTAGGTGGTGTATGCTCTCATTGTCTCCATTCTCCTCAGCAGTCTTCAATCCTATATCTCTCTCCTGCTTACTGACTCTTGTATATTCTTTTTTCACACTTTTGCCCTCTCTTTCAGTGCTAGGATTTGCCCTCATGAATCTTTCTCTCTCTTTTTCTGGCTGCTCCGCGCGGCTTGAGGGGTCTTAGTTCCTCCACCAGGGATTGAACCCAGGCCCACCACAGTGAAAGTTCAGAGTCCTAACCACTGGACCGCCAGGGAATTCCCTCTTTCTCATTATTATAAATGTTATTTTAACCATAATTTCCATAACCTTCAGTCTTTCCTCTAGTAGAACAGTAGGTTTATACAGTAGGTTTGATCAATGTTTCAAGGGGATAAGTATTTTGAAGGACCTATAGAGTAGTCTGTCCCTTCTTATTCAGCTTATGCCTCTTACCCTTATCCTTGACATTCTTACTCTATGGTATCCATTCATTCTGTTTCCTCTTACCTTCCACCTCAAGAAAGAGTAGTTCACCAAAGTAAGTGTTTGAAGCTATTATACCTATCCTCTGTCCTTCCTGTAAATAGATGCGTTCTTTTTTCTGTTAATGTCCTATGACTTTTCTGGTACTCTGGCAATATATTCTTAATTTTTTGGGTGTCAGGGCATTCAGATGCAGAATGCAGTAGTGACCTTTTGCTTTGTACCTGGGCACCTAATTCTTTTCTTTCTAGATAACTCAAAATCTGCGGCTGATGTTTCCTTCTGATAGAAGCTCTTGGAATTGTCATTTTCCTTTCCCTTTGGAAGTTAACTTTGTATCCAGCTGTTTATTTTTAAATTTAAAACTGAAGTATTTATTTAAAATTATAAATTTATCATAAAGTTCTAAATCATTTACTCTTTACTGGAGTAGAGTACTGTGGTTTTTGCAGCAGAGTCCAGATATAAACTAGGTACTCTAAAGGAGACCTCAGATGATTCCCCAGACAGACAGAAGGACTTGCCTGAGGCCCAGGTTCCAGTCTAGGCCCATTTCTTCTTCTAGAGAAAAGACATTACATTTTAGTGGTGATGAGTATACAACTTTCTCTCTTTTAGTGGGTGGGGCAAAAAGAGCACTCTTTGCTTAGAGAACCTTTTTCTGGAATGTTGTGATGATTGGACATCTACCTGGCATTGGATTCTCACCTTCCAACTGTATTTTGATTTCCAAATTCTTTGAAGTTTCTCTGCTACTATAGTGAAAATAGTAATAGTTGTAACAGAGCCAAGATACGTGGTAAATTGTTTGGGTCCTCAACTATACAGTTTCTTTCTCTGTCCTTCCCTTCTTCCAAAGTCTGCATCTTCTCCTTAGGTTTTCAAGTGAGAGGAGGAAAACAGAGAGCAAACAGACATTGTTCTTGAGGGATATCTGTATCTGCTACTTGTTTTGATCTTGGTTAGGTTGATGCTGATTTTCCTAAAGCATTCTTTAGGCAACACTTTTTTCTGTCTCTCACCCATGTTCCTTAAATTAACCTCTCTGTTGTCCCAGGTAAGCTTTGCATGTTGATGAAGTGCCATCATGTTGATGAAGTAGGGTCAGAGTAGGCATAGGTAGATTATTATTGTGTAGATGTAGTTTGTATCGAGTTATAGGTGGATGTGTGAACCTTCTTAAACAGATCATTGTTGATTAAGACTTTTCCCGATTTTAGACACTTTCCTCCAATATGCAAATTATTGTATTCCAATTTTCATATATTGCAGTAGTTTGGACAACAGATAGAGGTTTGAAAGAACAGATGAGATTTACGAGAATAGAAGCTTGGACAAAAAAGAGCATTTTTTCTGTGCATTTCTTTAAAGGCTGCTTACCAAGGCCTTGTCCTAACTGAATCTAGGAGAAGTCATTAAATTAAATTCAATATGGTTTGGTTTGTCCTTTCTCCCTTCAAAGCTGACTAGATTCTAACTGGTTAGGGAAAGAGTCATGTTGCAGGGCTTGGTGCTGGAGTATGAACAAGCCTTCTGGGCTCTGAATTTTACTGCAGATGGAAAGTTTTCTTGAATGGCAATGTTAGCCTTCACCTTGTAATTTTTCCAGTGTAACATATATTGAGTGTCTTCCCTTTGATGTATATACACTTGGAGACTAGTGAGTGAAGGATGCTTTCAACAAATAGAACCAAAATAAATATGTCTTTGCACTAATCATATAGCATGTGAAGAAATATTAGACTTCAGGTGATTTTCTTAAGGTTAAGATAGTTTCAAGGGCTCTTGATTGATTTCTTGAGAGATGCCCTTAGGAGGGTTTAAGTGTGCAGTGGATATGGATATTGTACTGTCTATTTTTGAGAGATTAGGTTTGTCTGTTGGCTAGTTTGTTTTGTCTCTTTGGTGTTTGGGTAATATGGTCTTCAGTAAGCATGGACCCTAAGGTTGGCTTGTAAGCATTCAATATCATGATATATTTATGCTAGGCAGAGAGTATATGCCTTACTTCTTTTTTAAAAAAATTAATTAATTTTATTTTTGGCTGCGTTGGGTCTTTGTTGTTGCGTGCGGGCTTTCTCTGGTTGCGGCGAGTGGGGGCTACTCTACGTTGTGGTGCACGGGCTTCTCATTGCGGTGGCTTCTCTTGTTGCGGAGCACGAGCTCTAGGTGCGTGGGCTTCAGTAGTTGTGGCTCGCGGGCTCTAGAACACAGGCTCAGTAGTTGTGGCTCATGGGCTTAGTTGCTCCGTGGCAAGTGGGATCTCCCCGGACCAGGACTCGAACCCACGTCCCCTGCATTGGCAGGTGATTCTTAACCACTGCACCACCAGGGAAGTCCCACCTTACTTCTTGATAACTACAAGATAATATAACTTTTCTGTATTAAAGTTAAACCATAAGAAAAAGATGTTTGTGGGTGTATATATATTTGTTTAGTGATAATTTATTTTAAAAACGTATAAATATGTCATGGGCATTCTTTTTTTGTTTTTGTTTTTTTAAAATTTTATGTGAAAATTTGAAAATTGACTAAAAAGAGGTTGGGGCCACACAAAATATTTTTATGAGTTAAAAAAGTACATTCTTAGGATCTGCTTTCTCAGTTGTAGCTGAATTCTATTTGGCTTAGATTTTCCAGGTAGGTTTTGTAAATGGTGTTTGAAATCATGGTTATTGATCAAAGGAAGTTTTTATGGCAGTGATCCTCAAGCTTTAGTGAGCGTAAGAATCACTGGGTGTGCTTGTCAAAAGTATGGATTCTCAGGCTCACCCTTTAAAGGTTATGATTCAGTAGGTCTTGCACGGGGCCTAGAAATCTTTATTTTTTACTCCCTGGCCAGGTGTGGGTAATGCAGCCAACATACCCACCCCATACCTGGAGTGAAACTACAAGCCTTCAATTCTCAGTTCATTTTATTGTCGTGATTATGTAGAGAGTCATTAGCTAAGACTATATGAACAAAGTGATTTATTAGGCTCTTGAAATCCCAGCCCTTAGGAAAATCAGTTCAGTAGATAGTGGACTAACTGTTGTATCTAATCATCTACACTTTATTTTTTGAATCTTGATAAGCTGTTGTAATAAAGGTGAGGGTTAAGAGGTAGAGCAAGTTAATAATAATTATTATATTACTTTGCAATTTGTATAGTGTTACAGTTTGCACAGTGTTTTTACATTTGATCTTCACAAGAGCCTTGTGAGATAGGGAAAATATAAGCTCCTTGGTGGCAGGGACTATGTCTATGCTGTTTCCGTAGCTAAATATCTAGCGGCACATAGAAAGTACTCTTCTATAAACGCTTGCTGAATGAATGTATGAGTATTATCCCTGTTTCATAAGAGAGGAAACTGGGTGTTGCACTAATGAATGTTAACCAGAATTAAACCCAGGTCTTTGGAAGCTAAATCCAGTGTATTTTCCATTTCTTTGTTTTCTCAGCTATTCTTGACTGTTAATAGTCAACTATTCTTGACTGAAGTCACTTAAAATTCTTAAAATTCAGTCATATCCCTATGAAGTTGGATAGCAGTTGAACTTTGGTTCTATGATTTTGAAATGTAACCGTGTTATATCTTTTTTACCCTGTCTCTCTTATTGTTAAATTGGGTAGAAGACGGGGGACCAAAATAGGCATTCTTTGCCCTTATTTGTTGCTATCTTTATTGGTTATCAGTGAAGAGAGCATGACGATTGTAATTGCAACCCCAAGAAATACTTTTAATTCCATAGGTAGTGGAGGCGGCAAAATAATAAAACTAAATTTGAAAAGAGCATTATCTTCCCCACAGAAATGTCTTCTGCAACGTTGCTGTGACCAGGAAAAGATTTTTTGTTAGTAACGTGAAGATTTGTTTGGGTCATATAAGTTATGGTGAAGAACAGTTCTTTTTCCAGCCACCACTTTTCCAGTTTGTTTCAGGAGAGGGTTTATTACCACGCTCTAAAGGATAATTGTTTTTTTAGATAAGTCCCGTTGGGAATAATTCTTATGATCTGGTAGATAAGCAAAGAGACTCAGTTGACAAGCAAACATTTATGATTTATGATCACTGCACGGTGCTTTGGGAGCATGATCTGTGGTAAGTTCATTGTTAGATGCTGACATTGCTGGCACAAAGGATATTGTAGTGGTTTAGGTTAGCGCCAGTTAGGGTCATTCTGTTCTTCTACTGTCAACTATAGAGATGGTTTCTGTGCTTCACTTAGGCAGTCTAGTAAGAGCCAGTGTATGGGTGGTGCAATTCCAGGCCCACATTTGGAAAAAAAAATTTAGGCAGTTTAAAACCATTTTTAAAAAAATTGAAACTCATAGATTTTGTATTACACCCAGTTAAAAAAAAAAAACCACCTGAAACAAGTTTCACAAAACTGTGTTTACTAGTATCATGCACTCTGGTATTTTTTAGTCCGTCAGTATTTTGGGTTTTTTGTTTTGTTTTTTGAATGCTGATGGTGGCCCACTGCATTAATTTCATGACTCATTAGGTTGTAATCCACTGTTTGAAAACCAGTGATTTAGGGTATCAATTTTATGATGTTGGCTAATAATCACCTCATGTTCAGCCTGGTACCACAATTAAGCACAAACTATGTGTAAAGTACTGTTAGGCTTGTATGAGTCACAGAGTCCCTGCATCCCTGCCCTTGGGAAACTTACACTGCGGTGGGGAAGGTGCATGTAAACAATTTACTGCATGTAAAGCAAAATGAAATAATGGAGATAAATGAAAAACACAATGGAGTTTAGAGGTAAGAAGAGTGAATATGCTTGAGAAGATTGGAAGATTGGTGGGTGGATGGGTCATAGAAGGCTTTTAAACTGTGATTGAAGGACTGGTATAATTTTAGTAGGCAGAAGAGGGGGAAGATTTTATAGGCTGAAGTAACTGTGTGACCAAAGGGAGGATCTTAGGATAACAAGGAATCGAAAGTTGCTGTTTGTTTATAGACACCTGTGCTTCAGGTTAGATCAAATGGGGTTTTGATTGCCGTGCTGAAAAGTTTGGATTTTATTCTGTTTTTGAGGTCAGAATATCGTTATATTTGCATTAATACCCAGGACTCCCTGAGAATTTAGTTTTTATTTAATTATTTACCTGAAGAGGTTGAATAACATTTCCAAGGCCAAAGAGGAAAATCACTGTTAGAAGAATTTCAGAGCATCTACTCTCTTGGGCTGTCTTGTACTATATAAAGAAGGGAACTAAAGACAACTAAGCTCTAATGCCCAGAGCTGGGAGCAGCTGGTGAGGAGCTGGTTGCCTTTAATTTGTATATGTATTTTACTCACAGCACAGTTCAGCTTCTCAAATATCTGTTTCTCTTTCTCTTATGTTTTATATGACTGTACTTACTATTGTGTTTACAGTTGGTAAGTTTGATCCTATATGCCTTAGGTCCACTTGTGCTCTGCCCTACAGATGTTCTGTTTTAGCTGTACTCCTCTGATTTGAAGATGCCTCCTTTAATTTAAATCTTTTATTTTGGCAGACAGCATGTTGCTGGGAGTTGAGTGGGACGGAAGACAGACAGGGAACTTAATATGTATAGTACTAAGATTTATACCTGAAGTCTACATTCAAAGTGAAAATTCTTACAAAGATCCTTCAAATAAGTTTGTTTATTTATTTATTTGTATGTGTTGGGTCTTCATTGCTGCGCGCGGACTTTCTTTAGTTGTGGCAAGTGGGGGGCTGGTCTTCGTTGTGGTGCGCGGGCTTCTCATTGCGGTGGCTTCTCTTGTTTCGGAGCACGTGCCCTAGGCACGCGGGCTTCTGTAGTTGCAGCACGCCGGCTCAGTAGTTGTGGATCGTGGGCTCTAGAGTGCAGGCTTAGTAGTTGTGGCGCACTGGCTTAGTTGCTCCGCGGCATGTGGGATCTTTCCGGACCAGGGCTCGAACCCACGTCCCCTGCATTGGCAGGTAGATTCTTAACCACTGCGCCACCAGGGAAGCCCCAGATAAGTTTAAGAATTGGTGGTGACCGTACAGTGAATTTCTCCTGTCAGTATTGTGAGGGGTACTTCAGAATTAGATTTTGTGATATGGTATCAGTCAAATGCTAGGTAGTATGTGTGTAGTCTTTTTTGTTTATTATTTATTGCTCCCTGCTAACTAATAAGGTTTTCATATAGTTGAGGAAATACACCTATCTGCAAGGTATTAAAGTTGCAGAGTAAGGTACTGCATTTGAGTACTCTTATGTGTACTTCCTTTAATGAACTTCCGTTGTTATGAAAACATCTTTTAAAAAAATGGTTTTTGCTTAAGCTATCTGAAATTGCAGATTCGTATGTCAGACCTCAGAGCAAGACTAGAATGACAGGTCTGTGTATTCTGTGGACTTGAAACACAAGTAATTAGTTTACTTCTCTTTGGAAAAGTACAGAGCAGTCTGCAGAGTCAGCTGCTTGTGTGGATTTTCTCCCAGCTGCTTTGAAGAGGCTGATTACCCTTACAGAACTATTCAGTGTGATTAACCAGGAAGCTCTCTCTCTCCCCTCCAACACCCTGCCCCCGACAGTACTTTTATATCTGTGGGCCTATCTAGTTATATTTATTTAGTATGTTTTGAAAATTGATTATCTTAATATTTGGAGATGTGATGACCTCTGTGAAAGTTTTGGAAACTTCTTCCACTTCTTTTGCTGATCAGTTTAATCATGATAAAGTTTGTAATTTAGTGTGCAGTTTGTCTACTGAATGTATCATGCAGGTTACTTAATTCTTTTTACCCAAAATTATGATCATTTTGATTCTGGTAGGGTTAAAAACTATTTTTTGGATCTGTTTTCTCAAGGTACGTAACTTGCATCTCTTTTCTTAGAAACGACAATGAGTTTTGTTCTCTTTACCTGGTGTTTTGAATCCAAGGAAATGTGACACTAAAGTTTCCCTTTCTGAATTGTGTGCTAATAGATTATTTTAGATTTCCCTGGCCTACCAAATTATCCTTTATGTTTCTGATTTGGAAAAGGTCTTACTGTAACTTTCTTCTTATTCAATATGCTGAAATAGACTACAACTTAACAAAAACTGTACTGTAGTCTGTGTTCCTCAGCTTCCAAAAAATTGTGCAAACTTAATTTGGGTTAAAGGATGGTATTTGATTGCTGAAAGGCCATATGACTTAAAAAGTATCTATCTTGTTATTCATTTCTAAGGGCTTCTTACATAGATGAAGGTATTTTGAACTGTTTTTTCAGTAGTAGTGATAGAGTTACACTTTTCCTCACACTCAAATACAGTACCTCTGGAGACGAATTGAATTTTTAGGAAATGGGTGTTGGGATTCAGGGTGCAGTTTGTCACCGCAGAACAGACTTATCAGATCACATGAAGAAGCATGTTTTTAATTGCATTATGTGATAATTCAGAAATAGTAGTGAAATAGAACTTTAAAATATTAAGATACCTCCTTTGGTAATTTACCTGACTTGCAAACTAAGGTTTTTGATAAAGCAAGTAGATTTTATTCTTTAATTAACTTTCACTGTACACCAAACTAAAAACATTGGGGAGTTGCGTTTAAATTGGCCATTTAGGCAATGGTTCAAATTATAGAAGATCTCAAAGACTGAGTTGGTGTTGAGAAATGCTTTAGGACTGATTATGTTTGTTTTGCTGGTGAATAATTGAGGGGGCCTGAGAAATAGGGTAGCTAGGAGGAGAATGAGTTAGTCAGGTTAGGGAAACCATTATGGCTATTAGCAACTTTCTTACCTTTATCTAGCATTCATTATCCCCGCAGTGTGAAGAAGTAACCTATTTTCACATCTAGCTTTACATTTAAATTGAACCATAGAGTTGTTATATGCTGATCAAGTTTTTAAAGACCAAAGTTGAAAAGTGAGCAAACAAAAAAATCTTATCCAAACAAGATAAATGTATACTTTTATAGCTTTAGTATCGGGAAATTTCTTTAAGACTTTACTGGTAATACTTTAGCCTCTGTCGTGTGAGGAAACCCATTGTGCTTAAATTTTTTTTTTTTTTTGTGGTACGCGGGCCTCTCCCTGTTGTGGCCTCTCCCGTTGTGGAGCACAGGCTCCGGACGCGCAGGCTCAGCGGCCATGGCTCACAGGCCTAGCCGCTCCGCAGTATGTGGGATCTTCCCGGACTGGGGCACGAACCTGTGTCCCCTTCATTGGCAGGTGGACTCTCAACCACTGCGCTACCAGGGAAGCCCCTGTGCTTAAATTTTTTAACTAAATGTGGTACATTTAGTTTTTATGAGATGAAACAATATAATTATAATAGATTATTCCCAGAATTAACATAAAATACAGGCTGCTTTTTAAATGTCAACATGTTTATTTCTTATTCCTTCTTCTTACCTCATTTTGCTATCCTTGGAATCAGTGTTTATTTTTTAAAAAATTAATAGAAACAATTTACTTTTATTTTCAGTATATTTCAGTAAAAGAAAACATAGCCTCACTTTGGAATTGCTTACATAATTGAATGTCATATTTTACTCTTAACCATTATTTTTAATGCTACCCACAATAGAAAACAAAATGATCACTAATACTAAGGCTTGAAAAATGTAGAGCTTGCATAATATTTTTAGTACTTCCCTCTAAATAGTGAAACCAGTATAAAAGTTAAAAATAAGGAATTAAATTATGGAAGTGCATGAAGGAAAACCAGTATTGAGTTTATGTGCTAATCTTAATAATTTTTTTCATTCACTCAGGGAAAACTTTTAATGAGTGCTTACTACATGACACATACAATATTAGACACTGGGGATAGGAAGCTGAATGACATGTAGTCTTTGCACTAAGGAATTTTAGGTTTGGTGGAGAAAGCGGCAGCCTTAGGTTATTTCTCAAGCATAGTTGACCTGATTCTTATTCCTCCTCCCTAACCTCCCCCCCCGTCCTGCCTCACCACAATGGGATGAACAAGTTTAGAGCAATTCCTCCAAGCCGCCATAAGTACTCTTCTGCCCTTAGTTATCTAAACTAGTAATGCAAGTGCCTAGAGACTATGTGCATATTCACAGGAGTCTTCCAGACACAAAATGTACTAAAACTAGGAGGACTGTATAGTTTATTGTCCAGACCAAGACACTTGAAAGGGGCCCATTAATTATGCTAGGATAAAAGGTGTAAACTAGTTGTGTCCTGGCCATGTGGAGCACAGATCCAAAGTCTTAGTAATTTTAATATAGGAGGCTGTTTTAAAATTCTAAGACTAGAATTTTGTATTTTATTAGGAGGGAAATGAACAAGTTTGTTTTTACTCTTGGTGTCAAGTTGTTACATTGGCTTTACAGATAATTATCAGATAACAAATGAACTTCTGAATAGCTTGATTATAATTTTATATTGATTTTTAAAATACCTTAAAACCTTAAGCCTTATTATACTTTTTTTTATTGAATGACAAGATTCATTTATTTAGAAATAAGTCTACCTGTGTAGATTATATTTGTTTCCTGATTGCCTTGGAACTAGAAGTTTTGAGGAATCTATTACTCCTTCCCAAGTAGTAAACCCTTGTTACTTGTGGCTGGAGGTATTGTGGTCGAAAGACAGATGATGCTTATTTGTACTTTTCCTGCCTCAGGCAGCATTCTTTGTGAATAGAACACCCAGCCAAAGGTAATGGTGAGCAGCTTATTTGACATGTTATTTATTCTTTTTTCCCTCTTTGGGAAGACTAGATGCTGATTGACATACCTCTCAGTTTCTCAACCCTGCCAGGGCCATACTTTATCGTTATTAGTACTCTCTTTTGCCCAGCATTAAATTTTTGGATGTAGGTGCTTTAAAATATTGGTATAAATGTTGAATTTTGCTTTTGATACTTAAAAAAGGCTTTGGTAAGGGTTTGTGAATTAGGGCTCTCCATAGAATGCACAGCCTCCACCATTATAAACTTCCCCCACCAGAGAGGTACATTTGTTAGAATTGATGAGCCTACATTGACACATCATTGTCACTTAGAGTCCATAGTTTACTTTAGGGTTCACTCTTGGTGATGTATATTCTATGGGTTTGGACAAATTTGTAATAACAGTATCTGCCATTGTAGTATACAGAGTAGTTTCACTGCCCTAAAAATCCTCTATGCTCTGCCAATTCATTCCTCTCTCCTAAGCCCTGGCAACTACTGATCTTTTTACTGTCTCCATATTTTTGCCTCTTCCAGATTATCATACAGTTGGAATCATAGAGTATGTAGCCTTGTCTTCTTTCACCTAGTAATATACATATAAGTGTCCTTCATGTCTTTTTATGGCTTGATAGCTCATTTCTTTCTAGTGATGAATAATATTCCATTGTCTTCTGGATCTACCACAGTTTATCCATTCCTCAACTGAAGGACATCTTGGTTGCTTCCAAGTTTTGGTAATTATGAATAAAGCTGCTTATAAACATCTGTGTACAGGTTTTTGTGTGGACAAAAGTTTTTGACTCCAAAGAGCGTAATTGCTGGATCCAGGTGGTAAGAGTATGTTTGTTTGTTTTTTTTTGCGGTGCACGGGCCTGTCACAGTTGTGGCCTCTCCTGTTGCGGAGCACAGGCTCCGGATGCGCAGGCTCAGCGGCCATGGCTCACGGGCCTAGCCGCTCTGCGGCATGTGGGATCCTCCTGGACCAGGGCACGAACCCGTGTCCCCTGCATCGGCAGGCGGACTCTCAACCACTGCGCCACCAGGGAAGCCCAAGAGTATGTTATTTTTATAAGAAGCCACCAAACTGTCTTCCAAAGTATACCCTTTTGCATTTCCACCAGCAATGAATGAGAGTTCCTGTTAAGCCATATCCTCATCAGCATTTGGTATTGTCAGTGTTTTGGATTTTGGTCATTCTAGTAGGTGTTTAGTGGTATAAAATTCATTTTTTAAATTATAAAAGTAATGTATTAGTAATGTTAGAAAATTTGGAGACTAAGGAAAAAAAAATCACCTATCGTATCATCCTAACACAACTACTTTTTGTATTTTGGCTGTCCTTTTTTAATGTATTTGTTATGAAGTCATACTGTTACATATAATTTGTGATCTAATTTTTAGAATTAATAGACCATTTTCTAGAATAGTTTTAGATTTATGGAAAAATTGAACAGATAGTGTAGAGTTTCCATATATACATCCCCCACTCCCACCATACAGTTTTTCTCTTATATATGGTTATTTGTTACATGTTTAACATTTGTTAAAATAAATGAACCAATGTTGATACATTATTACCAGCTGAAGCCCATAGTTTATTCTGATTTCATTAGTTTTTACCTAATGTCTTTCTATTCCGGGATCCCATCCAAGATACCACATTACATTTAGTTGTCATGTCTCCTTAGGCGCATATTGGCTGTGACATTTTCTTAGTCTTTCCTTGTTTTTGATGACCTTGACACTTTTTTTTTTTTTTTTTTTTTTTTTGTGGTACGCGGGCCTCTCACTGCTGTGGCCTCTCCCGTCACGGAGCACAGGCTCCGGATGCGCAGGCTCAGCGGCCATGGCTCACAGGCCCAGCCGCTCCGCGGCATGTGGGATCCTCCCGGACCGGGGCACGAACCCGTGTCCCCTGCATCGGCAGGCGGACTCTCAACCACTGCGCCACCAGGGAAGCCCCTACCTTGACACTTTTGAGGAGTACTGGTCAGGTATTGACTATTAGAATTTGTCTGATTTTTTTTCATGATTAGATTGGAGTTTTGGTGATTTTGGGAGGCCAGTCACAGAGGTAAAGTATCATTTTCATCAGTTCATATCAACTGTACATACTATCATCATGATTTATGACTGTTGATATTGACCTTGATCATCTGGCTAAAGTAGTTTGCCAGGTTTCTTGACTTTAAAGTTATTCTCCTCCTCCTCTCCCCCCTCTTCATACTGTACCCTTTGGATAGGAGTCACTATATGCAGCCCACACTTAAGGAGTGGGAAGTTATGCTTTTCTCCTTTAGTATGTAGTAACTGTATAATTTATTTGGAATTCTCCATAGGAGAAGAATGTCTCTTCTCCCCTGTGTATTAATTTATTCTGTCATTTATTTATATCAGTATGGGCTCATGGATAATAATTTTATACTTCGGGTTGTATAATCTGAGACTGCCACTTTATTTTGTTGCTCCAGTTGTTCCAGAATCAGCCATTGGTAGCTCTTTCAGTTGGCTTCTGTGCCCTTCCACCATACTCTCATCAATGTGTGTTTTTTTGTTTTGTTTTGTTTTGTTTTTGAGCACTTCCTTACTTTCTGGTACTACACAGTGCTCCAGGCTCATCTTGTGTGTTTCCTGCCCCAGTCCTAGAATCAGCCATTTCTCCAAGAGGCACTGGTTCTTTTTACTGGAGAATGTTATTAGAAACCAAGATCTAGGCATTAGGTATGGTTCTTGCTAAGAGGGTGTACTTTCAGGCCCTCTCAGCTGTCAGAGCAAAGAAATATATGAGTGTTTATTAACCCCTGTATATACACATATCTATAAATATTTCTATATGTAACCATCTGTATTTATATTAAGTTAAACATGAGTTCTTACTGATGTCTTTAGCTTTTCTTCATTACCATATGGATGTTTTATCCCCTTCCCCTTGCTGATTTGTACATTTCCACTCCAACAATGAGAAACTTGGCTCCCTACATCCACCATTTATTTACTTAATTTTTCAATTCCAGTATACATGTGTAGTAATACCAGAATTGTTAACCTGTACCCCTGCGGGAAACAACTTTACTAACTAGAATACAGTACTTATGTACAGTCCCTTTGGCCTTTAATCTTACAGAATTCATTCATTTCCAGTTACTTAGGTCTGTACCTTTTCCCTCCTACCTGCTTCCATGAGGTTTTTTGAAATAGAGGCCCGCGTACTGCAAAAAAAAAAAAAAAAAAAAAAAAGAAATAGATTTGAAATACAGTTAGAGTCTCTTGTTATAGCCTGGAATTCTCTGAACCTATGATTTAAGAAAAAGTTGCATACATTAAGGTTTACTCTTTGTGTGGTAAAGTTCTGTAGGTTTTGACAAGTGCATCCTCTCATGTATGCAGTGTTACAGTATCACACGGAATAGTTTCTCTGCCCTAAAAATCCCCTGTGCTTCACTTATTCATCCCTCTCCTCCCTCCAAGCCCCTGGCAGCACACTGATCTTTGCCTTTTCTGGAATGTCATATAATTAATTGGAATCATACAATATGTAGCCTTTTCAGATTGGCTTCTTTCCCTTAGCAATATGCATTTAAGACTCCCGCATGTCTTTTTGTGGCTTGAGAGCTCATTTCTTTTTATAGCTGAATGATATTCCATTGTCTAGATGTACCACTTTTGTTTATCCATTCACTTATAAAGGACATCTTGGTTGCTTCCAGTTTTTGGCAATTATGAATAAAGCTGCTATAAACATCTGTGTGCAGGTTTTTGTGTGAATATAAGTTGTCAACTCAATTGGGTAAATACCTAGGGTGTGATTGCTGGATCTTATGGTAAGACTATGTTTAGCTTTTTAAGAAACTGTCAAACTGTCTTCCAAAGTGGTTCTACCATTGAATGAATTGCTGTTGCTCCACATCTTCACCAGCATTTGATATTATTGTGTTTTTTTTAACCAGTCAAATAGGTATTTAATGGTATTTGCAGTTCTCCAATGATGAGTGATGTTGAGTAACTTTTATATGTTTATTTACCTTGTTTTTTTTGTTTTTTTTTTTTTCTTTTTCGGTACGCGGGCCTCTCACTGTTGTGGCCTCTTCCGTCGCGGGGCACAGGCTCCGGACGCGCAGGCTCAGCGGCCATAGCTCACGGGCCCAGCCGCTCCGCGGCATGTGGGATCTTCCCAGACCGGGGCACGAACCCGTGTCCCCTGCATCGGCAGGCGGACTCTCAACCACTGCGCCACCAGGGAAGCCCTATATGTTTATTTACCATCTGTATTTCTTCTTTAGTGAGGTGTCTGTTCAGATCTTTTGCCCATTTTTTAATACATTAAAAAATATCTTATTTATTTAATTTGGCTGTGCTGGGTCTTTCTTGTGGCCCACGGGCTTCTCTAGTTGAGGCTCATGGGCTCTAGAGCGCACAGGCTCAGTAGTTGTAGAACTCGGGCTTAGTTGTGGTATGTGGGATCTTAGTTCCCCGACCAGGGTTAGAACCCGGGCCCCCTGCATTGGGAGTGCAGAGTCTTAACCACTGGACCACCAGGGAAGTCCCTGCCCATTTTTAACTGGCTTGTTTTCTTATTGTTGAGTTTTAAGGTTCTTTTATATTTTGGATACAAGTCCTTTATCAAATATGTGGTTTCCAAATATATTTTCCCAGTCTGTGACTTGTTTTTCTTAACAGTGTCTTTCACAGAGCAGAAGTTTTTAATTTTTATAAAATTCATCTTAGCAATTTTGTCTTGCATGGATCACAGTTTTGTTGTCTAAAATCTCATTGTCATACCCATCACTAGATTTTCTCCTGTGTTATCTTTTAGAAGTTGCATTTTTATAATCCACTTCTTAACATAACATTGGCCCAAACATATTTACAGATTATTTTGTTCTTCATATTTACAATTTTAAATGGTTGCTTTATAGTTAAATTGTTTTGCTATAATTTTCTTTATCATTCATTTCCCCCTATTGCTGACTTTTTATAAGAACAGAAATTTGGAAACAACCTAAATAATGAACATACTTGTACCTTGCTTTTTCTGTGTTCAGGATTATTTCATTTCTTTCAACAAATACTTGAGAATGGTCCAAATGCCACTGTAAAGTTCTTGCCCTCATGGAGCTCATATTATGATGATTTCCTTAGGATAAATTCTCAGTAAGGCCATTTTGGGTTGAAAGAACATGAACATTTTTATGACTTTAGATGCATATTACCAGTGAAATGGCTTTCCATTTTCTACCTGTTTATGTAGTCATCGTCTCATTTTCCACATAAGTTAACATTAAGAGTAACTGAGATAATAGTTTTGTGCTTTTAAAATTGTTAACCAGATTGTTTATTAGAAAAAATGCAAGCGTTTTAGAAACCTTTGACCATTTACTTTCTCTAGTTGTACTTCTCTTGTCCTGTCAGTAAATTAGGTGTTCTAAAATGTTATTATTTCTGAAACAAAATTCCAAAAAGTTCTTGGTATTTAGTGGTCTGGCATTGTACTTTGGTACAGACACGATCAAGCTTGACTTCCTTTGGCTATTTTTATTGCTTATGCATGTCTGAATCCCTTATCTCCAGAGTGTAAGGGCAAAGTACAGCATGATTGCTAATACAATTAGTCAGTTATGTGACTTGATTGTTTGCCTAAGTTAGATATCAAAGAGGCAGAGGTGGATGAAAAGGAGTCAACCTAAGCCAGCCAGATGATTTAACTGCAAAATTTAAAAGGACATGTCTTTACATTTCAGTAGAGTAGTTCCTTGTTTTTAAAGTCTAGTGTCTAGTATAGATGTACTCAACAACTGGGCAATGAACCAGTGAAAAGTCAAAGGAAGGGTTGTTCTTTTGATGAGTTAGGGGACTGTTTTTCTCCAACTTGTAAGATCTTCACCCAATTTCCAAGAAAATATATTGCAGAGAAGATAGGGAGTTTGTTTAAAAAGCTTTGTGTAATTGAAAAGATAGAAAAGCTATGTTAAATTTTTAAAATTACCCATAGTTACCCTAACTTAGCTATTTTCATAGTTTACATACTGTGTCTATTTGGGGGCAGAAATATCTTATGTGCTCATAAGATCACAATGGACGATATTTTTATATTTTAAATGCAAAAAACCTCAAACAATATTTATAGTCTTTGTTTTTTGCATTTTACATATTATAAGGACTTTTCCATGTTTGCATATAGTCTTCATAAATATTTTTTGAGTTGTAAGTTCATTTGCTTGATGTACTTCAATGTTATTAGAAGTTTTTCTAATGTTAGCTATTTGGCTGGACAAATTCTTTTTCAAATACTCTGTGAGAAGAAAATGCTTTACAGCCTTGAATGCTTAAAAATCTAAAAAGGGGATTCTAGGACTCCTAAAAAAGATCAATTATATTTATAATGTAATACAATAGTATTAATCAAGTGTTGAGTGAGTTTGATGTTTCTCACATTATAGCTTTAATAAACTAGACAGAGGTGCTGTTGCTCTCTGGCTTAATTTTATAATCATCTGTTGCTGACATTCTTAACTACACTAGGCTTGAAATACGTGTCCTGTTGTTTTTAGGAGGTTAAGACAAAAGGCCAAAGCAGTAGTAGGGGTAAAACTAGCTCTGGCTTAATTTTCTCTTCATTATTTTGTTGAAATAGGCTTGTAAGACGTGAAAGTATTGAAGGCTTAGCTAATTTTCCACAAAGATATGGGAGGTGAAGGAAAAAGGGTGTGTTTTATCCATTAGACAATTTTGTACTGCAGATATGTGTAGAGATTCCTCTATTAGGATCTTCATAACAACATTGTCAATAACAGCAAAAAAAAAAATTCAGAGTAATCTAAAAGTAGAATAGGGGCTGTTTCACTCTGATGATGGACTATTTTACATTTATAAATGAGGATATTATATAATTTTATTTTAAAATCAACTTTATTGAGGTTTAATTTACATACAGTCAAATGCACACATTTTGAGAGTTTTAAATCTGAGAAAAGTATAGATCCATTTAACTACCACCCCAATCAAGATATAGAGCACATATAATTACTTCAGAAAGCTTCCTTGTGTCTGTTGTACCCCCTACCCCTGCCCCCTCCCTGACAGACAACCACTGATCTGATAATTATCACTATAGAATAGTTTTGTCTATTCGGAACTTCAAATAAATGAAATCAAATCAAACAGACTCTTTTCTGTCTTCTTTGCTCAGTGTATTTTTGAGATTCATCCATATTGTGGGCATCAGTAGTTTGGTCCTTTTTATTGCTGAGTAATACTCTGTTGCATGAATGTGCCACAGTTTATCTGTTTACCTCTTGATAGACATTTGGCTGTTTTCAGTTTTGGACTATGATGAATAAAGCTTCAGTGAACATTCAACTATAATTGTCTGTACGGACATGTTTTCATTTCTCTTGGGTAGATACGTAGGAGTGGAATTGGTAGGTCATATAGTAAATGTGTTTATGTTTCACATTATAAGAAACTGCCGGATTGTTTTTGCTTTATGCTCCCATCAGCAATGCATGAGAATTCCATCTCTTCCACATCCTTGGCAAAACTTTTTTTATTTTAACCTTTTTGTGAACATGTAGCCGTTGTGTTTTAACCTACAGAATTGAGAAGTGTCTCCTACTGCTTGCAGTTATAGGACTTTATTGTCTGTTTTTTACAGGCTGCCTCTGGGGGACTAACTACACTTTAATTACTTTCCTGCGTGTCGCAGGGGGTCAAAATAATATTCTGCTTACCACATAGAATGGCTCCTTCCTGTGGCACGTATAGTGATTGGCTGTGTCATACTTCCATCCATACCTAGTTTCATTATATACAGGTTCCTTCATAAACAGTGTACAAATCCTGACTATTTAGAACTTTTTTTCCCTGCTTTTTTGGGAGTGTTTATATTAGCTTTGCAGTTTCCTCAGCTGGCTAACTTTAGTTGAATAAAAGTCTTACTTAAAGCCACTCCCGTTAGCTAGCTAAAGGCCTCTCCAGTGGGGTCAAATTTTGGTCTTATGTAAAAAATGAGGGGCATTTTATTAAAATTATCAAGTGTATCTTTACAATGCTGAAGACACAAAGTAATTGGGTATCATCTAGATGCGTAAGGAAACTAAATTTTGGTCTTAGTTGTGGATGGTTGGATTTTTTGGTTGCCTTCTTTTTTCCCTCAACATTTAATTTATTTTTAAAATTAATTAATTAATTTTATTTATTTATTTTTGGCTGTGTTGGGTCTTCCTTGCTCCGTGCGTGCTTTCTCTAGGTGTGGCGAGCGCGGGCTACTCTTCGTTGCGGTGCGTGCACTGCTCATTGTGTTGGCTTTTCTTGTTGCGGAGCATGGACTCTAGGCACGCGGGCTTCCGTAGTTGTGGCTCGCGGGCTCTGGAGTGCAGGCTCAGTAGTTGTGGCGCATGGGCTTCGTTCCTCCAGGGCATGTGAGAACTTCCCGGACCAGGGCTTGAACCCTTGTCCCCTGCGTGGCAGGCGGATTCTTAACCACTGCGCCACCAGGGAAACCCTCTCCACATTTTATTTTGAAAAATTTCAAACATACAGAAAAGTTGAAGGAATTGCACGAGAATACCCGTTTACCACCTAGATTCTATAATTAACATTTTACTGTATTTGTTTAATCACATATCTGTTGAAAATTTTTGATGGTGTGTTTAAGCCTTTTTCTTTGTAGAAAAAGCATTGATGGGTAGAACTTACTGGGCAGTACTTACTTTTGTGTGGTATAGGACTTAGTGGTTCTCTGATGCGGTAGTTCTCTTTTGAAGTTGACTATCTTGTGTTTCCTATTATCATTGGTTGAGAGCTCAGTCATTTATTTTCAAATGAATTCCATCTAGATTATGTTACAAAGACAAAAGAAAAGCAAGGGAAATTGGTCGTAGAAAGGGTTTGTTTGTATCATCAGGAGGCCAAAATACTGCCAACCTGCTTGACCAGCTGATAGAAATGCTGTCACATGAATAACTACCTTTTATTGAGTGATTACTGTATTCTAGAGCTTTATCTCATTTGGGGTCTTACAACAACTCTGTTATCTTATTAACCCCATTCTATGAGTTAAGAAATTGAGGCTTAATGAGATTGAATCATTTGCCAAATGTCTCATCTCTTAAATGGCACAACTGGTATTCAGACGGAAGTCTCTCTGACTCCAAAACCCATGCTTTGAACCAGAAGTCTTTAGTGCTGAAAGTTCCCTTTCTGCAGAATTTCTAGTTTACATTCATTTTTGTCTTCAGAATCGGCCAAATTGGGCCACACCTAATATGAGTCTGGTATAGTAGCATTCTTGTGGAAAAGGGGATATCATATAAACATTTTTATGACTATGAAGGGCTCTTAATTCTTGAGGAGGGAGGGCCCTTTTTGAAATCAGGCATCCTGGGGTTTTTACTGACCTATTTCATTCTCTGAAGAATTAAGGAATTTCCAGCTTGTATTAAATTGTGGAATGTATAGAATTCCTTCTACAGTTGAACCAGATAAGTATTAGCAAGTGTGTTTAGAATATGACATTGGTAGTTCTTTCCTGTTTCTTTGTTTTTGTTGTTATTTTGGGTTTTTTTAAGAGGGTTTTTGGGATGATAGCCAATTTGAAGCTTGGTCTTACTATTAAAGAAGTGAAACCTAAGCAAGCTTCCTTGCTCCCTGCCTACTTTTGGAGTAAGCCTCACTTAAGTTTGCCAATTTTCAGGGCTTATTTCTGTGAGTGACCCAAGGAACAGTGTATTCTAACTTGAAAACTGAATGGGTGGAGGTATGCATTGAAAACAATAGTTTTTAACCTTTCTGGAGATTACATACTCCTTTTTTGAAGCTGATGAAAGCTGTGGGCCCTCTTCCCAGAAAACAATGCATATATGTAGACAAATATAATTTTACATACAAATTCTGTAGGGGTTCACTGACCGCCGCCCGCCCCCAAGCCTATCGACAGAGTAGTCCAGATTAAAAATCCTTTAAAATTAGGAAAAATTAGGGAGCTGAAAAATAAGATTTGAGCATCAGTTCTTAAACTTTTTTCACAAATGCTGATCTCATAAAATTGATTATACTAACATAAAAATCATGTTTTAGTATCCAAGATATTTACTTCAGTCTCTACAGTATTAGTTTTCCTCACTTTGTTAAAAAAAAAAATTAACAAGGATATTCGTGAGTTAAGATTCCTAGGGATAGATCAAATTCTCTCTGTTGATTTTTAACTTTTGCCTTTTCCATTTTATTTCTTCTACCATCAAAATATTTTCCCAGAACTAGTAATTAGGTCAAAGATTCAGATGAAATGCTTTACCAATCCCCAACTTTAGGTTTACATTTATTCTTTAACCAAAATCTCTTCATAACCCATAGATACATAGTACTTCTTTCCTTAATATACTTTCTGGTATGAGTGTTCAGGCATTGATCTTGGCAAGTTACATGTTTTATTACATTAATCTTCACAACGACTCTGTTAGGGACTTATTATTGTCTCTCTTTTATAGATGTGGAAAGCAATGCTAAGAAAGGTTAAATGACTTAAGACCAGTTCTGGCAGGGCCAGGATTTGAACCCATGTAGATCTAGCTCCAAAGCCCATTTTCTTCTATTTTACCATCCTGCTCTATGATCAAAGAACTGACCACTTTTTCTGGCCACTGGTCTGACCTGATCTGAATTTTAAAAGCTCAAATTTCCATCAGTGGAGGGAGCTCTTTATTTTCTTCTATAGCTAGCCAGTTGTAAAATTGCTGTAGTGTGTGTGTGTGTGTGTGTGTGTGTATTTAAGTTAGATTTTAGGTTGTGAAATGTCAAGAGCACTGAATTTACTGGCTAGATTGTTAAACCTAGAATAAGGAAGGAGGCTTAGCTGGATGATCTCCTGCCTGTTCTGTTTATATAAATGGATGTTTCAGATACCATACTCTGACAGACAATTCCAGTGATTGAAAAGTTTGTGGAAGGCTTGTTACTAAACCTAGCATCATTTGCAGGAAGGAAAAACCCTAATGGTTTGGACCAAGAGTGAAAAAGAGTTTAAAGGGTAGATAAGCTTTTATGAAACTGACTAAAGTCCAGGTGTGTATTTCCTAACCCTCTTGAGATAGCCGTGGGGGGAACCTCCAGGTCAGCTAGCTGCCTAGTGGTTTTTGCTGAGATAACAGGCGGGGTCAGCATTCTGGGAGGGTAGTTCAGTTTGCTGAGTGAGTTTTGTGAGACTCAGCATCTTTCTTGACAAAATTATTGTTCTTCCAAACCTTGTACTTTTCCTAGTTTCAGCCTTTTTATACACAGTGGAACAGGAAGGAGAATGCGTAGGTTGATTTACTATGTAAACTTAGCGATACATTTTTTAGTTTGAACTGATTACACAGGGCTTTAAGTGAGATAGCACAGAACAGAAAAAAAGTAGATACTAATTGAAGTGATTGGGAGAACAAAGGAAGTTGGGTCAGATAATAAAATTTTAGAGAGTTTATCTCCTTGCCTTTTTAAAAACTGAGTGATAGAGGAAACTAGTGTGTATGAAGATATATATCATTTAATTCCCAAGGTGATGAAACTTGGTATAAAGGAAAATTAAGCTGACCGATTTTAAGATATGGGGAGAAATCAGATACAAATGTAAAAGAACTATCTTAAGTCATACTTTTTGGGTCTTTACGAATTAAGGGAGCATATTTTGTGAAAAATTTCTTTTGACAGAATTCCGAATTCTAAGAAATTTAAAAAGAACAGTTCAAATGGCAGGATTGTTAAAAGCCACTTTATTGTATTGTATACGTGCTTAGTTAGGATGAGGAAATTGGCTTTAAAAGCTTTGTTCCCTCATCAGCTTCACCCTCCTTCCCTTGTGTTTTCCTGAGGCTGTGTGCGAGGCTTTAGCATAGAGGAAGGGTAGGTCCTTTCACCTGTTGCCATTTTTTCCCCCTGCCATAAGTTCACACACACTTTTTCACATTATGATTTGTAAAAACATAAACAGCTTTTCTGGAACCAACTGATCTTTTTATTTTGTGTTTCATACTTCATGACACTGGAGTGGGGGCAGGAGGGTGGAGCTATAAGGTGTTTGGACCCTTCTGGTTTATGGGATTGTCTTTTTCCCTTTTTCCCCTTAGGAACGGCGTGAATGTTGAGGGGGCGACACACAAGCAGGTGGTGGACCTGATCCGAGCAGGCGAGAAGGAATTGATCTTGACAGTGTTATCTGTACCTCCTCATGAGGCAGATAACCTAGATCCCAGTGACGACTCGTTGGGACAGTCATTTTATGATTACACAGAAAAGCAAGCAGTGCCCATATCGGTCCCCACATACAAACATGTGGAGCAGAATGGTGAGAAGTTTGTGGTGAGTGTCAGCCCAACTCCATCCTCAAACACCTAGCTTTTGTTTCTCCCAATCTTATCATTTATGATATATATTAGAGCACTAGGATAAATGACTGCCACCTAGGTCAGTTTGCCTACCAGGAATATGGGTTTACACATAAATAAAAGACACTGGCCCTGATTTATTGCAGGGAGTGAACTACAGTAATGGAAGAAGAGGTATATTTCTGCTTAAGTATAACTCCATTTTATTCTAGACAGTTTTAAGTTTGGATTTGGGCCTTTTGCAATCATGTGTGAGTTTATTTTGTTTGTTCTTTTATTGGTTGTCATATCTCTTTGCTAATAGCAGTCTCTCACTGTTGACTCTGTAGAGTTATAGAGCAAGATTAATTTTAAAGTATGGTGTGTCTTCCAAAACATTTGGGTAATACAGAGTTTGTCCATGTCAGAACCTACAAGTGCCCTATACCCCACTTCATATCTTGTTCTTTTTCATTTTCTTTGGAGATATCTGTGTGAATGATTAATTCTGGTTTTCTCCAAGGTCCTCATTATATTCTGCATGCAATTCACATGGGCTATTTTATACATTTCCAGTTTCTTGCTGTTGTAGATATGCAGGAAAGCCCATCTTGAATTCTGGATGATGTGTGCCAGCCCCTTTCCCAAATGCCTTTGTTTGTTCTTTAAAACCTAATTACAACTGATAGCCCAATCTGCTTAATTTTTCCCTTGGTTGCAGTATTCTTTATTTGCCTTTGATTATTTTGGGAGTGATGGTATAATGAGAAATTCATTAATCTTTGTGGAAAATGCAGTGCATTCTGTAGGTATTGGCAAACAGACTACATGTGTTTAAAGCTGATCTGCTGTTTAATGTTGCAGTCTCTGAAACTGAGATTTGTCCCCTGTATAGGAATGAGCTACTGGATATTTATGGTAAATTCTTTTTAATGTGGACATGAGAAAAGCAAGCAAGGAAGCCTGAAAAGTTCCAGAAGGATCAAATAATGTTTGACTGCATCTGTAATTTAGCTGGAGATGATAGCATGTAGGTTTTATGTCAGTCTGGTCTATGTATTCTCCGAACCATACACACAAAATTTAGAGTTTTGTGTTTCAGAGGTGCTATACTTTTTTTTAACCATTTTTTAAATTGAAGTATAGTTAATTTACAATGTTGTGTTAGTTTCAGGTGTACAGCAAAGTGATTCAGTTATACATACACATATATATCTATTCTTTT
Source organism: Orcinus orca (assembly GCF_937001465.1). NCBI lineage: Eukaryota > Metazoa > Chordata > Mammalia > Artiodactyla > Delphinidae > Orcinus > Orcinus orca. The sequence goes on along the minus strand of NC_064559.1, from coordinate 103,441,550 downwards.
TCAGATTCTTTTCCATTATAGGTTATTACAGGATAGTTCCCTGTGTTTCCCAAGTAGGTCCTTGTTATTTATCTATTCTATATATAGTAGTGTATATATGTTAATCCCAAACTCCTGATTTATCTCCCCCACCCCAACCTCGTGCCCCACTATCCCCTTTGTTAACCATAAGTTTGTTTTCTGTGTCTGTGAGTCTATTTCTGTTTTGTAAATAAATTCATTTGTATCATTTTTTTTAGATTCTGCATATAAGTGGTATCATATAATATTTGTCTTTTTCTGTCTGACTTACTTCACTTAGTATGATAATCTATAGGTCTATCCACGTTGCTGCAAATGGCATTATTTCATTCTTTTTTATGGCTGAGTAATATTCCATTCTGTATATGTAGCACCTCTTCTTTATCCATTCATCTGTCAATGGACACTTAGGTTGCTTCCATGTCTTGGCTGTTGTACATAGTGCTTCTATGAACATTGGTGTGCATGTATCCTTTCAAATTAGAGTTTTTCTCCCGATATATGCCCACGAGTGGATTGCTGTGTCATATGATAACTCTATTTTTAATTTTTTAAGGAACCTCCATACTGTTTTTCATAGCGGTGGCACCAGTTTACATTCCCACCAACAGTGTAGGAAGGTTCCTTTTTCTCCACACCCTCTCCAGCGTTTATTATTTGTAGATTTTTTTTAATGGTGGCCATTTTGACTGGTGTGGGGTCATACCTCATTATAGTTTTGATTTGCATTTCTCTCCTAATTAGCAATGTTGAGCATCTTTTCATGTGCCTCTGTGTCTTCTTTGGAGAAATGTCTATTTAAGTCTTCTGCCCATTTTTTGATTGGGTTGTTTGGGGTTTTTTTGATATTAAGCTGTATGAACTGTTTGTATATTTTGGAAGTTAATCCCTCATCGGTAGCATCATTTGCAAATATTTTCTCCCAGTCCATAGGTTGTCTTTTCATTTTGTTTATGATTTCCTTTGCTGTGCAAAAGCTTTTAAGTTTAATTAGGTCCCATTTGTTTATTTTTGTTTTTACTTCCATTACTCTAGAAGATGCATCCAAAAAAATATTGCTGTGATTTTGTTTTGTCAAAGAGTGTTTTGCCTATGTTTTCCTCTAGGAGTTTTATAGTATCTGGTCTTACATTTAGGTCTTTAATCCATTTTGAGTTTATTTTTGTATCTGGTGTTAGAGAATGTTCTAATTCATTCTTTTACACGTAGCTATCCAGTTTCCCCAGCACTACTTATTGAAGAGACTGCCTTTTCTCCATTGTATATTTTTGCCTCATTTGTCATAGATTAATTGATCATAAGTGTGTGGGTTTTTTCCTGCGCTTTCTATCCTGTTCCATTGATCTATATGTCTGTTTTTGTGCCAATACTACACTGTTTTGATTACTGTAGCTTTGTAGTACAGTCTGAAGCCAGGGAGCATGATTCCTCTAGCTCCATTCTTCTTTCTCAAGATTGTTTTGGCTATTTAAGGTGTTTTGTGTTTCCATACAAATAAAAAATTTTTTTGTTCTAGTTTTGTGAAAAATGCCACTGGTAATTTGATAGGGATTGTGTTGAATCTGTATATTGCCTTGGGTAGTCATGGTAATTTTAACAATATTGATTATTCCAATCCAAGAACATGGTATATTTTTCCATCTGTTGTGTCATCTTCAGTTTCTGTTATCAGTGTCTTATAGTTTTTGTAATACAAATCTTTTGCCTCCTTAGCTAGGTTTATTCCTAAGTATTTTATTCTTTTTTATATGATGGTAAATGGGATTGTTTCCTTAATTTCTCTTTCTGATATCATTTTTAGTGTATAGAAATGCAACAGATTTCTGTATATTAATTTTGTATCCAGCAACTTTACTGAATTCATTGATGAGCTCTAGTAGTTTTCTGGTAGCATCTTTAGGATTTTCTATGTGTAGCATCATGTCATTTGCAAACAGTGACATTTGCAAACAGATGCAAAGCATCTGTTTCTTCTTTTCCAATTTGGATTCCTTTTATTTCTTTTTGTCTCTGATTGCTGTGGCTAGGGCTTCCAAAACTGTGTTGAATAAAAGTGGTGAGAGTGGGCATCCTTGTCTTGTTCCTGATCTTAGAGGAAATGCTTTCAGCTTTTCATCATTGAGTATGATGTTAGCTGTGGGTTTGTCATATATGACCTTTATTTATTTTATTTTAAAATTTATTTATTTAATTTATTTATTTTGGGCTACATTGGGGCTTCGTTGCTGCGCGCAGGCTTTTCTCTAGTTGTGGTGAGTGGGGGCTACTGTTCATTGCGGTGTGTGTGCTTCTCATCGTGGTGGCTTCTCTTCTTTCTTGTTGCCGAGCACGGGACCATGGGCTTCAGTAGTTGTGGCACGCAGGCTCAGTAGTCGTGGCTCGAGGGCTGTAGAGTGCAGGCTCAGTAGTTGTGGTGCATGGGCTTAGTTGCTCCACGGCATGTGGGATCTTCCTGGACCAGGGATAGAACCCGTGTCTCCTGCATTGGCAGGCAGATTCTTAACCACTGCGTCACCAGGGAAGTCCCTATATGGCCTTTATTATGTTGAAGTATGTTTCCTCTGTGTCCACTTTCTGAAGAGATTTTATCATAAATGGATGTTGAATTTTATCAAAAGCTTTTTCTGCATCTATTGAGATGATCATATGGTTTTATTCTTCAGTTTGTTAGTGTGGTGTATCACATTGATATGCAGATGTTGAAGAATACTTGCATCCCTGGAATAAATCCCACTTGGTCATGGTGTATGACCCTTTTAATGTATTGTTGGAGTCGGTTTGCTAGTATTTTTTTAAAATTAATTTATTATTTATTTTTGGCTGCATTGGATCTTCGTTGCTGCGCAAGGGCTTTTCTCTAGTTGTGGCGAGCGGGGGCTACTCTTCATTGCAGTGTGTGGGCTTCTCATTGCAGTGGCTTCTCTTGTTGCGGAGCATGGGCTGTAGGCGTGTGGGCTTCAGTAGTTGTGGCATGCAGGCTCAGTAGTTGTGGCTCGCGGGCTCTAGAGCACAGGCTCAGTAGGTGTGGTGCACAGGCTTAGTTGCTTTGAGGCATGTGGATCTTCCCGCACCAGGGCTTGAACCCGTGTCCTCTGCGTTGGCAGGCAGTTCCTTAACCACTTTGCCACCAGGAAAGTCCCAGTTTGCTAGTATTTTGTTGAGGATTTTTGTATCTATGTTCATCAGTGATACTGGCCTGTAATTTTCCGTTTTTGTGATATCTTTGTTTGGTTTTGGTATCAGGGTGATGGTGGCCTCATAGAATGAGTTAGTAAGTGTTCGTTCCTCTGCAATTTTTTAGAATAGTTTCAGAAGGATAGGTGTTAACTCTTCTCTAGATGTTAGTAGAATTCACCTGTGAAGCCATCTGGTCTTGGACTTTTGTTTGTTGGGAGTTTTTAAATTACTGATTCAATTTCAGTACTGGTAATTGGTCTCTTTATATTTTCTATTTCTTCCTGCTTCAGTCTTGGGAGATTGTACCATTCTAAGAATATGTCCATTTCTTCTAGGTTGTCCATTTTATGGATGTATAGTTTCTCGTAGTAGTCTCTTATGATCCTTTGTAGAGGTGCTATACTTTTAATCATAAGACATGTAAGAAGTAGAAATCAAGATTGGGCCCTAAAAATGGAGCAGATTGGATATTGAGACCTTTGGGGAATTACCTGAGACCTCGAGAACCTCTGTAGACTTAGAAAAGGAATGAAACTACTAATTGTCCTTTTTTAAAAAAATCAACTTTATTGAGCATAATTTACTAACATTAACATTCACCCATGTTAAATGTCTAGTTTCATGAGTTTTAATTAAAGCACATAGTTTTATAATCACCACAATCAAGATATAGAACATTTTCATTGTCCCAGGAAGTTCCCTCATGCCCCTTTGTAGTCAGTCCTCTTTCCCTTCCACTGCCTCTGTCAACCACTGATCCCCTTTCTGTTACTGTATTTTGCCTTTTTTAGAATGTCAAATAAATGGAAGCATACAATATGTAGTCTTTCATGTCTAGCTTTGTTCACTTAGTGTAGTCCTTTAAGATTGATACATGAGGGCTTCCCTGGTGGCGCAGTGGTTGAGAGTCCGCCTGCCGATGCAGGGGACACGGGTTCGTGCCCCGGTCTGGGAAGATCCCACATGCTGCAGAGTGGCTGGGCCCGTGTGCCATGGCCGCTGAGCCTGCACGTCCGGAGCCTGTGCTCCGCGACGGGAGAGGCCACAACAGTGAGAGCCCCGCGTACTGAAAAAAAAAAAAAAAAAAAAAAAGATTGATACATGTTGTTGCATATATCAATAGTTTATTCCTTTTTAATTACTGATAGTATTCCATTGGATGGATTTACTACAGTTTATTTATCTGTTCGCTTGTTGTTGCCCATTTTTGTTGTTTCCAGTTTGGGGCTATTATTAATGACGCTGCCATGAAATAACATTAATGTACAGGTCTTTATGTAGATTTATGTTTTCATTTCTCTTGAGTACATACACAGCTAGAAGTGGAATTGCAGGGTCAAATGAGAAATTGTCAAACTGTTTTCCAAAGAGGCTGTACTGTTTTTGTATTCTCATCTGTAGTGGAGAGTTCCAGTTGCTCCGTAACCTCTTGAATACTTGGTATTTTCAGTTTTTTAAATTCTATCCATTCTAGTGAGTATAGTGGTGTTTCATTCTGATTTTAATTTTGCATTTGCCTAATGACTCATGATGAGTGTATTTTCATGTGCTTAATGGCTTTTCTTATATCTTCATTGTTAAAGTATCTGTTCTGCTCTTGCCCATTTAAAAAATTGGGCTGGGGCTTCCCTGGTGGCGCAGTGGTTGAGAGTCCACCTGCCGATGCAGGGGACACGGGTTCGTGCCCCGGTCCAGGAAGATCCCACATGCCGCGGAGCGGCTGGGCCTGGCTGAGCCATGGCCGCTGAGCCTGCGTGTCTGGATCCTGTGCTCCGCAATGGGAGAGGCCACAACAGTGAGAGGCCCGCGTACCAAAAAAAAAAAAAGGGCTGTTTGTCTTATTTTGTTTTAAGTGTTATTTATGTATACTGTATATCAGTCTTTTATCAGATAAATGCTTTGTAAAATATTTCTCCCAGTCTGAGGCTTGCCTTTTTATTTTATTTTTAACAGTGTCTTTCAAAAAAACAAGTTTTAAACTCTGATGAAGTGTAGTTTGTCAATTTCTTTCTTTTATGAATAATGCTTTTTGTGTTCTAAGAAATCTGCCTACCTCAAGAACACAAATTTTTATGTTTTCTTCTAAAAGTTTTATAGTTTTAGCTTTCTGATTTTGTAATAACTTTATTTCGAAGTATGATTCACATCCCATAAATTCACCCATTTAAAGTGTACAATTCAGTGGTTCTTAATATGCTCACAGAATTGTGCAACTATCACCACAATTTTAGAACATTTTCATCATCTCAAAAAGAAACTCTAGGGGCTTGCCTGGTGGCGCAGTGGTTGAGAATCTGCCTGCCAATGCAGGGGACACAGGTTTGAGCCCTGGTCCACATGCCGTGGAGCAACTAGGTCCGTGAGCCACAGCTACTGAGCCTGTGTGTCTGGAGCCTGTGCTCCGCAACGAGAGGCCGCGACAGTGAGAGTCCCGCGCACCGCCATGAAGAGTGGCCCCCGCTCACCGCAACTGGAGAAAGCCCTCTCACAGAAACGAAGACCCAACATAGCCATAAATAAATAAATAAATTTATTTAAAAAAAAAAAAAAAGAAACTCTATACCCTTTAGCCATCATTCTCCAAACCTCCTATCCCCTCTAGTCCTAGGCAACCACTAATCTACTTTCCATCTCTATAGATTTGCCTATTCTGGATGTTTCATATAAGTGAAACCATATGTATTTTCAAGGTTTATCCATGTTGTAGCATGTATCAGCCAAATGACACTCCATTGTATGAATATAGCACATTTAATTTATCTGTTCTTCAATTGATGGACATTTGGGGTTCCTTATATTTTTTGCCTCTTGTGTATATTGCTGGTATGAGCATGTGTGTACGAGTTTTTGTGTGGATACCTGTTTTCATTTGTCTTGGAAAGAAATACTTAGGAGTAGAATTGCTGGGTCATATGGTAACTCTTATGTTTAACCTTTTGAGGAAATGCCAAACTGTTTTCCAAAGTGGCCGCATCATAGTTTTATTCTTATGTTTAGTTCTGTGATCCATTTTGAGTTGATTGTTGTATACTGTATGATATAAGGGTCAAGGTTATTTTTTTCCCCCATATGGGTATCCAGTTTTAGCAACTTGTGTTGAAAAGAATATTCTTTCCGCACTGAAATACCTTGACATTATTGTTGAAGATCAGTTGAACATATATGTGTGGTTTTATCTCTGTATACTGTTCTGTTCCATTGAGTGTATGTCTGAACATTTTAATATTTATGTCATTTTGATGTTGTTCTCTTTTTAGTGTCTTTTTCATTGGGAATGGGTCATATCTTCTTGGTTCTTTGTACAGTGAGTAATTTTGGATTGTATCCTGGGTATTGTGAATGTTACATTGTGTAGACTCTGGATTCTGTGATATTTCTCTGAGGAATATTGATGTATTTGTTTTACTTGGCAGTTAACTGTAAGCTGTGTCAGCTTCTGTGAGTTGCACTTCAAGTCTCATTTCAATTCTTTCAGCTTTTGCTATGCTACTTTTGAGTCTGTCTTGTGTATATATCATTTAGGGAGGGATCAGCCTGAGATGTATGTGATGTTCGTTCACAGAATTAAGGCATCCCCTTTTCTGGTTCTGTCTCTTTTGGGATTCTCTACTCATTTTGGTGGCATCCATGATTGCCCAGAACCTTTCTCTCTTTCCTCTGGCCAGAAAGATGTCACAGTTTTTCTTGGAGTTTTAGTTGCTTAAGTTATGCTAATTTGTGACTGATGCTCCCTCTCAGGGCAGAATCCCCTAAAAGCAGGAAACTCCCCAACTCTGTCAATTGCTTCATGTTTTGACTCCCCTTTACAATTTTAGTGTACCATTCAGAATCCTCAGGTTATTGGTTTTTGTATTTTTTCCAGAGCTTGTAGTTGTTCACTGGGAGGGTTGGTCTATAGAGAGTTTACCTGAAGCAGAATCTTCAGTTCTATCCATTTTTTCTTTATGTATAATGAAGTCATTATGTCTTCTTGATGAATTGACACCTTAAACATCTCTTGCATTGTTCTTTGTTCTGAAGTCTCTCTCTAATATTAACATATAGCCACTAATAGCCGCTTCAGCTTTCTTTTGGTTATTGTTTTCATTGGATATCTTTTCCATTCTTTTACTTTTAACCTATCTGTATAATTATACTTAAAATGGGTTTCTTGTAGACACCATATAGTTGTATCTTGCTTTTTTTGTGCAATCTGGCAATCTTGGTCTTTTACTTGGAGTGTATAGTCTGCATACTTAGTATAATTATTTTATTTATTTATTTTTAAATTAATTAATTTATTTTTGGCTGCATGGGGTCTTCTTTGCTGTGCGCGGGCTTTCTCTAGTTGTGGTGAGCAGGGGCTACTCTTCGTTGTGGTGCGTGGGCTTCTCATTGTGGTGGCTTCTCTTGTTGCGGAGCACAGGCTCTAGGCACGCAGGCTTCAGTAGTTGTGGCTCGCAGACTCTAGAGTGCAGGCTCAGTAGTTGTGGCACATGGGTTCAGTAGTTGTGGCTCGCGGGCTCTAGAGCGCAGACTCAATAGTTGTGGCGCACGGGCTTAGTTGCTCCGCGGCATGTGGGATCTTCCCGGACCAGGGCTCGAAGCTGTGTCCCCTGCATTGGTAGGCGGATTCTTAACCACTGTGCCACCAGGGAAGTCCCAGTATAATTATTGATGTAGTTAGGTTTAAATCTACCATATTCTTTATTATCTATATCTCATGTGTTCTTTATTCCTTTTTTCCTCCTTTCTTGCCTTCTTTTCAATTAATAGAGTATTTTTAATGATCCCATATTATCTCCATATAATTGTTGTTTTATTTTGTTAGTGGTTGTTCTACATTTACAGGATACATCTTTTTTTTTTTTAATTTTTTTTTTTATTTTTAAATATTTATTTATCAACCCATACATTGTTAGTATAGACATCGTGCAAGGTTAAAACATATTCAAACATCAAGATCCACATTCAGGGCTTCCCTGGTGATGCAGTGGTTGATAGTCCACCTGCCGATGCAGGGGATGTGGTTTCATGCCCCGGTCCGGGAGGGTCCCACGTGCTGTGGAGCAGCTGAGCCCGTGAGCCATGGCCTCTGGGCCTGCGTGTCCGGGGAGCCTGTGCTCCGCAGCGGGAGAGGCCACGGCAGTGAGAGGCCTGTGTAAGTTCTATAGGATGGAAGTCTGGGGTGAAGGTGCCAGCAGGGTTGGGCTCTGGTGAGAGCTCTCTTCTTGGCTTGCAGATGGTTGCTTTCTTGTTGTATCCTCACATAGCAGAGGAAGAGGAAGAGAAAGAGGAAGAGAGGAAGAGAGGAAGAGAGAAAGAAAGAGAGAAAGAGAGAAAGAGAGAAAGAGAGAGAGAGAGAGAGAGGCAGGGTACATCTTTTTAAGTATTATCTTCAAATAATACAATATTACTTCTCATTTAGTATAAGAATTTTATAGCAGTACATTTCATTTCCACCTTCTATCCTTTGTGCTGTTGTTATACATTTTACTTCTATATGTACTATAAAGTCCATGATATTTTGTTGTTGTCTTTGCTTTAAATAATTAAAGAGGGGACTTCCCTGGTGGTCCACTGGGTAAGAATCTGCACTCCCAGTGCAGGGGGCCTGGGTTCGATCCCTGGTCTGGGAACTAGATCCCACATGCATGCCACAACAAGGAGTCTGCATGCCGCAACTAAGAGTCCGCACGCTGCAACTAAGAGTCCACGTGCTGCAACTAAGAGTCCACGTGTGGCAACTAAGAGTCTGCATGCTGTAACTAAGAAGCCCGCATACTGCAGCTAAAGATCCCGCATGTGGCAACTAAACACGCCACAACGAAGATCCCGTGTGCCGCAGCTAAGACCTGGCACAGCCTAAGTAAATAAATATTAAAAAAATAATTAAAGAGATTGAAAATGAGAAGAGTTTCTTTATATTCAAGCACATATTTACCATTCCTGGTGTACTTCATTCCTTTGTGTAACTGCAGTTTCCATCTGGTATCATATTGATTCTGCCTGAAGAATTTCCATTAATATTCTTGTAGTGTAGATCTGCTGGCAATGAATTCTCTCAGCTTTTGTTGATCTGAAAAAGGCTTTATTTCACCCTTATTTTATTTTATTTTTTTTCGGAGTTTGTAAGTTGTGTTCTGACACCTTTTTAAAATGTGCAGGAATGTCAGGGACACAACTTGACCCAAACTAAACCTGTGGTAAGAGCTGGGTTTAAAAGGGTCTAGTTTCATTTTCCCTTAGGAGATTTTTATTTATTTTAAAATTTTTATTGGGGCTTCCCTGGTGGCGCAGTGGTTGAGAGTCCGCCTGCTGATGCAGGGGACACGGGTTCGTGCCCCGGTCCAGGAAGATCCCACATGCTGCGGAGCGGCTGGGCCCGTGAGCCATGACAGCTGAGCCTGCACGTCCAGAGCCTGTGCTCCGCAACAGGAGAGGCCACAACAGTGAGAGGCCCACGTACAGCAAAAAAAAAAAAAAAAAAAAAAAAAATTATTGAGTGTAGTTGATTTACAATGGTGTGCCAGTTTCTGCTGTACAGCAAAGTGACACAGTTATACATACATATATCTATATATATATCTATATATACTCTTTTTCATATTCCTTTTTCTTTTTAAATTTTTGAATTTTTATATACGGCAGATTTTTATTAGTCATCAATTTTATACACATCATTGTATACATGTCAATCCCAATCGCCCAATTCATCACACCACCATCCCCACCCCCCACCCCCCCGCCGCTTTCCCCCCTTGGTGTCCATACGTTTGTTCTCTACATCTGTGTCTCAATTTCTGCCCTGCAGACTGGTTCATCTGTACCATTTTTCTAGGTTCCACATATATGCGTTAATATACGATATTTGTTTTTTTCTTTCTGACTAACTTCACTCTGTATGACAGTCTCTAGATCCATCCACGTCTCAACAAATGACCCAATATCGTTCCTTTTTAGAGCTGAGTAATATTCCATTGTATATATGTACCACATCTTCTTTATCCATTCGTCTGTCAATGGGCATTTAGGTTGCTTCCATGACCTGGCTATTTTAAACAGTGCTGCAATGAACATTGGGGTGCATGTGTCTTTTTGAATTATGGTTTTTTATGGGTATATGCCCAGTAGTGGGATTGCTGGGTCATATGGTAATTCTATTTTTAGTTTTTTAAGGAACCTCCATGCTGTTCTCCATAGTGGCTGTATCAATTTACATTCCCACCAACAGTGCAAGAGGGCTCCCTTTTCTCCACACCCTTTCCAGCATTTATTGTTTGTAGATTTTCTGATGATGCCCATTCTAACTGGTGTGAGGTGATACCTCATTGTAGTTTGGATTTGCATTTCTCTAATAATTAGTGATGTTGAGGAGCTTTTCATGTGCTTCTTGGCCATCTGTATGTCTTCTTTGGAGAAATGTCTATTTAGGTCTTCTGCCCGTTTTTGGATTGGGTTGTTTGTTTTTTTAATATTGAGCTGCATGAGCTGTTTATATATTTTGGAGGTTAATCCTTTGTCGATTCATTTGCAAATATTTTCTCCCATTCTGAGGGTTGTCTTTTCGTCTTGTTAATGGTTTCCTTTTTTTAAAAAAATTTTATTTATTTATTTATGGCTGTGTTGGGTCTTCGTTTCTGTGCAAGGGCTTTCTCTAGTTGCAGCAAGTGGGGGCCACTCTTCATGGCGGTGCTCAGGCCTCTCACTGTCGAGGCCTCTCTTGTTGTGGAGCACAGGCTCCAGATGCGCAGGCTCAGTAACTGTGGCTCACGGGCCTAGTTACTCCGTGGCATGTGGGGGTCTTCCCAGACCAGGGCTGGAACCCGTGTCCCCTGCATTGGCAGGCAGATTCTCAACCACTGCGCCACCAGGGAAGCCCTATGGTTTCCTTTGCTGTGCAAAAGCTTTGAAGTTTCATTAGGTCCCATTTGTTTATTTTTGTTTTTATTTCCATTACTCTAGGAGGTGGATCAAAAAAGATCTTGCTGTGAGTTATGTCAAAGAGTGTTCTTCCTATGTTTTCCTCGAAGAGTTTTATAGTGTCCGGTCTTATGTTTAGGTCTCTCATCCATTTTGAGTTTATTTTCGTGTATGGTGTTAGGGAGTGTTCTAATTTCATTCTTTTACATGTACCTGTCCAGTTTTCCCAGCACCACTTATTGAAGAGACTGTCTTTTCTCCATTGTATATCCTTGCCTCCTTTGTCATAGATTAGTTGACCATAGGTGCATGGGTTTATCTCTGGGCTTTCTATCTTGTTCCATTGATCTGTGTTTCTGTTTTTTGTGCCAGTACCATATTGTCTTGATTACTGTAGCTTTGTAGTATAGTCTGAAGTCAGGGAGTTGAATTCCTCCAGCTCCGTTTTTTTCCCTCAAGACTGCTTTGGCTGTTCGGGGTCTTTTGTGTCTCCATACAAATTTTAAGATTTTTTGTTCTAGTTCCGTAAAAAATGCCATTGGTAATTTGATAGGGATTGCATTGAATCTGTAGATTGCTTTGGATAATATAGTCATTTTCTCAATATTGATTCTTTCAGTCCAAGAACATGGTATATCTCTTCATCTGTTGGTATCATCTTTAATTTCTTTCATCACTGTCTTATAGTTCTCTGCATACAGGTCTTTTGTCTCCCTTGGTAGGTTTATTCCTAGGTATTTTATTCTTTTTGTTGCAATGGTAAATGGGAGTGTTTCCTAAATTTCTCTTTTGGATTTTTCATCATTAGTGTATAGGAATGCAAGAGATTTCTGTGTATTAATTTTGTATCCTGCAACTTTACCAAATTAATTGATTAGCTCTAGTAGTTTTCTGGTGGCATCTTTAGGATTCTCTATGTACAATATCATGTCATCTGCAAACAGTGACAGCTTTACTTCTTCTTTTCCAATTTGTATTCCTTTTATTTCTTTTTCTTCTCTGATTGCTGTGGATAGGACTTCCAAAACTATATTGAATAATAGTGGTGAGAGTGGACATCCTTGTCTTTTTCCTGATCTTAGAGGAAATGCTTTCAGTTTTTCACCATTGACAACGATGTTTGCTGTGGTTTGTCGTATATGGCCTTTATTATGTTGAGGTAGGTTCTCTCTATGCCCACTTTCTGGAGAGTTTTTATCATAAATGGGTGTTGAATTTTGTCAAAAGCTTTTTCTGCATCTATTGAGATGATCATATGGTTTTTACTTTTCACTTTGTTAATATGCTGTATCACATTGATTGATTTGTGTATATTGAAGAATCCTTGCATCCCTGGGATAAATCCCACTTGATCATGGTGTATGATCCTTTTAATGTGTTATTGGATTCTCTTTGCTAGTATTTTGTTGAGGATTTTTGCATCTATATTCATCAGTGATATTGGTCTGTAATTTTCTTTTTTTGTAGTATCTTTGTCTGGTTTTGGTATCAGGGTGATGGTGGTCTCATAGAATGAGTTTGGGAGTGTTCCTTCCTCTGCAATTTTTTGGAAGAGTTTGAGAAGGATGGGTATTAGCTTTTCTCTAAATGTTTAATAGAATTCACCTGGAAAGCTGTCTGGTCCTGGACTTTTGTTTGTTGGAAGATTTTTAATCACAGTTTCAATTTCATTACTTGTGATTGGTCTGTTCATATTTTCTATTTCTTCCTGGTTTAGTCTTGGAAGGTTATACCTTTCTAAGAATTTGTCCATTTCTTCCAGGCTGTCCATTTTATTGGCGTAGAGTTGCTTGTAGTAGTCTCTTAGGATGTTCTGGATTTCTGTGGTGTCTCTTGTAACTTCTCCTTTTTCATTTCTAATTTTATTGATTTGAGTCCTCTCCCTCTTTTTCTTGATGAGTCTGGCTAGTGGTTTATCAATTTTGTTTATCTTCTTAAAGAATCAGCTTTTAGTTTTATTGATCTTTGTTATTGTTTTATTTGTTTCTATTTCATTTATTTTTGCTCTGGTCTTTATGATTTCTTCCCTACTGCTAACTTTGGGTTTTGTTTTTTCTTCTTTCTCTAGTTCCTTTAGGTGTAAGGTTAGATTGTTTATTTGAGATTTTTCCTGTTTCTTGATGTAGGCTTGTATAGCTATAAACTTCCCTCTTAGAACTGCTTTTGCTGTATCCCATAGGTTTTGGATCATTGTGTTTTAATTGTCATTTGTCTCTAGGTATTTTTTGATTTTCTCTTTGATTTCTTCAGTGATCTCTTGGTTATTTAGTAACGTATTGTTTAGCCTTCATGTGTTTGTGTTTTTTACTTTTTTTTCCCTGTAATTCATTTCTAATCTCATAGCATTGTGGTCAAAAAGATGCTTGATATGATTTTAGTTTTCGTAAACTTACTGAGGCTTGATTTGTAACCCAAGATGTGATCTCTCCTGGAGAATGTTCCATGCGCACTTGAGAAGAAAGTATAATCTGCTGTTTTTGGATGGAATGTCCTAAAAATATCAATTAAATCTGTCTGGTCTATTGTGTCATTTAAAGCTTCTGTTTCCTTATTTATTTTCATTTTGGATGATCTGTCCATTGGTGTAAATGAGGTGTTAAAGTCCCCCACTATTATTGTGTTACTGTCGATTTCCTCTTTTAGAGCTGTTAGCAGTTGCCGTATGTATTGAGGTGCTCCTGTGTTGGGTGCATATATATTTATAATTGTTATATCTTCTTCTTGAATTGATCCCTTGATCATTATGTAGTGTCCGTCCTTGTCTCTTGTAACATTCTTTATTTTAAAGTGTATTTTATCTGATATGAATATTGTTACTCCAGCTTTCTTTTGATTTCCATTTGCATGGAATATCTTTTTCCATCCTGTCACTTTCAGTCTGTATGTGTCCCTACGTCTGACGTGGGTCTCTTGTAGACAGCATATATATGGGTCTTGTTTTTGTATCCATTCAGCAAGCCTGTGTCTTTTGGTTGGAGCATTTAATCCATTCACGTTTAAGGTAATTATCGATATGTATATTCCTGTGACCATTGTCTTAATTGTTTTGGGTTTGTTTTTGTAGGTCCTTTTCTTCTCTTATGTTTCTCACTTAGAGAAGTTCCTTTAGCATTTGTTGTAGAGCTGGTTTGGTGGTGCTGAATTCTCTTAGCTCTCACTTCTCTGTAAAGCTTTTGATTTCTCCAGCGAATCTGAATGAGATCCTTGCTGGGTAGAGTAATCTTGGTTGTAGGTTCTTCCTTTTCATCACTTTAAATATGTCATGCCACTCCCTTCTGGCTTGTAGAGTTTCTGCTGAGAAATCAGCTGTTAACCTTATGGGAGTTCCCTTGTATGTTATATGTCATTTTTCCCTTGCTGCTTTCAATAATTTTTCTTTGTCTTTAATTTTTGCCAGTTTGATTATTATGTGTCAGCATGTTTCTCCTTGGGTTTATCCTGTATGGGACTCTGCGCTTCCTGAACTTGGCTGGCTATTTCCTTTCCCATGTTAAGGAAGTTTTCGATTATAATCACTTCAGATATTTTCTTGGGTCCTTTCTCTCTCTGTTCTCCTTCTGTGACCCCTATAATGCGAATGTTGTTGCGTTTAATGTTGTCCCAGAGGTCTCTTAGGCTGTCTTCATTGCTTTTCATTCTTTTTTCTTTATTCTGTTCTGCAGCAGTGAATTCCACCATTTTGTCTTCTAGGTCACTTATCCATGCTTCTGCCTCAGTTATTCTGCTATTGATTCCTTCTAGTGTAGTTTTCATTTCAGTTATTGTATCGTTCACCTCTGTTTGTCTGTTCTTTACTTCTTCTAAGTCTTTGTTAAACATTTCTTGCATCTTCTCGATTTTTGCCTCCATTCTTTTTCCGAGGTCCTGGATCATCTTCACTATCATTATTCTGAATTCTTTTTCTGGAAGGTTGCCTATCTCCACTTCATTTAATTGTTTTTCTGGGGTTTTATCTTTTTCCTTAATCTGATACATAGCCCTCTGCCTTTTCATCTTGTCTATCTTTCTGTGAATGTGGTTTTTGTTCCACAGGCTGCAGGATTGTAGTTCTTCTTGCTTCTACTCTCTGCCCTCTGGTCCACCCTTATGTTTTAAAGATATTTTTACAGGGCATAATATTCTGGGGTGATGGTGTTTTCTTTCAGTACTTTAAAAATGTCACACCAAGGAACCACTCTTAGTTTCGTCAATTTTTTCTGTTGTTTTGTTGTTGTCGTTGTTATTTAGTCTCTATTTCATTTATTTCTGCTCTGATCTGTATGATTTCTTCTACTAACTTTGTTTTGTTTGCTCTTTTTCTAGTTACTTTAGGTGTAAAATTAGCTTGTTTATTTGAGATATTTCTTTTCTCCTGTGGTAGGCTTGTATCGCTATAAACTTCCCTCTTAGAACTGCTTTTCCTGTGTCACATAGATTTTGGATCGTTGTGTTTTCATTTTCATTTGTCTCCAGGTATTTTTAAATTTCTTTGATTTCTTCAGTGACCCATTGGGTGTTGAGTAGCACATTGTTTAGCCTCCATGTGTTTGTGTTTTTTGCAGGTTTTTCTTGTAGTTCATTTCTAGTCTCATAGCATTGTGGTCAGAAAAGATGCTTGATATGGTTTCAGTTTTAAATTTACTGAGACTTGTTTTGTGACCTAGCATGTTATCTATTCTGGAGAATGTTCCATGTGCACTTGAAAAGAATGAGCAGTTTGCTGCTTTTGGATGGAATGTTCTATATATATATCTGTTAAGTCTGTCTAATCTAATGGGTCATTTAAGGCTAGTGTTCTGTTATTGATCTTCTGTTTGGATCATCTGTCCATTGTTGTAGGTGGGGTGTTAAAGTCCCCTACTGTCATTGTGTTACTGTCAGTTTCTCCCCCTCTGTGTCTGTTAATGTTTGCTTTATGTATTCAGTGCTCCTATGTTGGGTGCATATATATTTACAGTTGTTATATCTTCTTGGATTTATTCATTGATCGTTATGTAATGTCCTTCTTTATCTCTTATTACAGACCTTGTTTTATAGTCTATTTGGTCTGATATAAGTATTGCTATTCTGGCTTTCTTTACATTTTCATTTGCATGGAGTACCTTTTTCTATTCCCTCACTTTCTGCCTGTGTGTGTCTTTATATCTGAAGTAAGTCTCTTTTAGGCAGCATATATATGGTTCTTGTTTTTGTATCCATTCAGCAACTCTATGTCTTTTTTTTTTTTTTTTTTTTTGCGGTACGTGGGCCTCTCACTGTTGTGTGCTCTCCTGTTGCGGAGCACAGGCTCCGGACGCGCAGGCTCAGCGGCCATGGCTCACAGGCCCAGCAGCTCCGCAGCATGTGGGATCCTCCTGGACTGGGGCACGAACCTGCGTCTCCTGCATCAGCAGGTGGACTGTCAACCACCACGCCACCAGGGAAGCCCAACTCTATGTCTTTTTTTTTTTTTTTTTTGCTGTATGCGGGCCTCTCACTGTTGTGGCCTCTCCCGTTGTGGAGCACAGGCTCCGGACGCCCAGGCTCAGCAGCCATGGCTGACGGGCCCAGCCGCTCCGTGGCATGTGGGATCTTCCCGGACCGGAGCACAAACCTGTGTCCCCTGCATCGGCAGGCGGACTCTCAACCACTGCGCCACCAGGGAAGCCCATATGTCTTTTGATTGGAGCACTTAGCCCATTTACATTTGAAGTAATTATTGATAGGTTTGTACTTATTGCCATTTTATTGTTTTGGGGTTGCTTTTATGGCTCTTATTGTTCTTTTCTTTTTTTTTTTTTTGGCTCTTTTTCCATATCTTTAGTGTTATGTTTGGATTCCTTTCTCTTCTTTGTGTGTATATCTTTTACAGACTTTTGGTTTGTGATTACCATGAAGTATATATATAGCAATCTATCTGTCCATCTATTTATATGATTATTTTAAGTTTCTGATCTCTTAATTTCGAATGCATGTTAACAATCCTGCATTTTAACTCCTCGCCACATTTACTGTTTTTTTTTTTTGCGGTACGTGGGCCTCTCACTGTTGTGGCCTCTCCCATTGCGGAGCACAGGCTCCGGACGTGCAGGCTCAGTGGCCATGGCTCACGGGCCCAGCCGCTCCGCAGCATGTGGGATCTTCCCAGACTGCTGCACGAACCCGTGTTCCCTGCATCGGCAGGCTGACTCTCAACCACTGCACCACCTAGGAAGAACCACGTTTACTGTTTTTTTTGTTTTTTTTTTTGCGGTACGCGGGCCTCTCACTGTTGTGGCCTCTCCCATTGCGGAGCACAGGCTCCGGACGCGCAGGCTCAGTGGCCATGGCTCACGGGCCCAGCCACTCCGCGGCATGTGGGATCCTTCCGGACTGGGGCACGAACCCGCGTCCCCTGCATCGGCAGGCGGACTCCCAACCACTGCGCCACCAGGGAAGCCCACGTTTACTGTTTTTAGCATCATCTTGTACATCCTTTTTTGGTGTGTGTATCCATTAACTGCTTATTGTGATATTGATGATTACGATACTTTTGTCTTTTAACCTTCCTACTAGCTTTATAAGTAGCTGATCAACTACCTTCATTGTATGTTTGCCTTTACCAACGAGATTTTTCCTTTCATAATTCCTTCTTTCTAGTTGTGGTCTTTTCCGCATAGAGACATCCCTTTAACATTTCTTGTAAAGTTGATTTCATGGTGCTAAACTCTTTCAGCTTTTTCCTGTCTGTAAAACTTTTGATTTCTCCTTCAAATCTGAATGATTTGAATAATTATTCAAATTATTGAATAATTTACCAGGTAGAGTATTCTTGGTTGCAGGTTTTTTCTTTTCATCACTGTAAATATATTGTGCCACTCCCTTCTGGCCTGCAGAGTTTCTGCTGAAAAGTCAACTGATAGCCTTATGGGAGTTCCCTTGTGCATAACTAGTTGCTTTTCCCTTGCTGCTTTTAATATTCTCTCTTTATCTTTAATTTTTGCTATTTTAATTACAATGTGTCTTGGTGTGGTCCTCTTTGGGTTGATCTTGTTTGGGACTCTCTGTGCTTCCTGGATATGGATGTCTGCTTTCTTTCCCAAGTTAGGGAAGTTTTTAGCTATTATGTCTTCTAATACGTTCTCTGCACCTTTTTCTCTCTCTTCTCCTTCTGGGACCCCTGTTATGTGAATGTTATAAGCTTGATGTTGTCCTAGAGGTGTCTTAAACTGTCCTCATTTTTAAAAATTATTTGTCCTTTTTTTCTGTTCAGCTTGAGTGATTTCCTCCACTCTGTCTTCCAGTTTTCTGATCCATTCCTCTGTATCATCTAATCTCCTGTTGAATCCTTCTAGTGTATTTTTAATTTTAGTTATTGTATTTTTCATCTCGGTTTGGTTCTTCTTTATATTTTCTAACTCTTTGTTAGAAACTTCTAACTTCTCACTGTGTTCATCCAGTCTTCTCCAAAGTTCTTTGAACATTTTTATGATCATTACCTTGAACTCTATTGCATAAATTGCTTATCTCCATTTCACTTAGTTCTTCTTCTAGGGTTTTGTCTTGTTTCTTTGTTTGGAACATATTCCTCTATCGCCTCATTTTGCCAAATTCTGTGTTCTTATTTCTATGTATTTGGTAGGTTGGTATGTTTCCTGATCGTGGAGAAGTGGCCTTATGTAGGAAATGCCTATGGGCCAGCAGCATACTCCCCTCTGGTCACCAGACCTCTATGCTTTAGGGGTGCCATCTATGTGGGCTGCATGGGCCCTTCTGTTGTGTCAGGCTGACTACTGTGGGTGCCTTGGTAAGCATGGGTGGCCCCTGATCAGGTTGGTTGCCAGGCCTTGCCTAGTGCAGAAGTTGCCAGTGACTGGTGGGTGGGGCCATGTCCTGGGAAGGTTCTGGGGCTGGTGTCAGCCTGCTGGTGAGTGGGGCCAGTTCCTGACTTCGCTGGCTGTGGGGCCCAGGGTTTCCCAGAGTTGATATTGACCCACTGGTAGGTGGGGCTGGATCCCTGGGCAGCTGGCCAATAAATATATGGAGAGGTGATGATCAGCATCATTACTAATCATGGAAATGTAAATTAGGACCATAGTGAGAAATCTTTTCATACCCATTCCACTGGCAAAAATTAAGAGGATCTTTTTATATTAT
Source organism: Orcinus orca (assembly GCF_937001465.1). NCBI lineage: Eukaryota > Metazoa > Chordata > Mammalia > Artiodactyla > Delphinidae > Orcinus > Orcinus orca. The sequence goes on along the minus strand of NC_064559.1, from coordinate 103,422,356 downwards.
TACTGAAAGGAGTAAAAATTGATGTAACTGCTTTAGCTTACAGTTTGGCATTATCTCCTTAGGTTGAATATTCACATACCTTATAACTCTGCAGTTCCTCTTGTAGGGTATACCCAGGAGAATCTCTTATATATGTACTACAGGGGACATATGCACAAATGTTCATAGCAGCATTGTTCATAATAGCCAAAACTAAGAAGTAGTAAAACCCAGAAACAACCTGAATACCCATCAACAGAACAGATTTTTGAAAAGCGAAACAACGAAGTGTTGTATACAACAGAATAAACAACAAAGATATATAACGTTGTGGATGAGACTAAGTGAAAAAATAAGTCCCAAAAGGCCTCATTCTGCATGATAGCCTTTTCATAAAACTAAAATACCCTTCAAAAATTAAAATAAAAAATATAAGGATTACATATAAATGCAGGAAAAAACTATAAAAAAAAACAAGGGAATAACGAAACATGGTTGAGCATAATAATTTTGGGAGTTAGAGAAACAGGGAGATAGGGTGAAGGAGGCAGAGACTATATGGTTAGAAATGTTTTTGTCAAGGTCTTAGCTTTTAGTTTGCTTTTCACAATGTTAAAAATAACTAAATTGGGACTTTCGTGGTGGTCCAGTGGTTAAGACTCTGCGCTTCCACTGTAGGTGGCACAGGTTCAATCCCTGGTTGGGGAACTAAGATCCCACATGATGTATGGCATGGTCAAAAAAATAAAAAATAAAAGTAAAATAAAAATAACCAAATTAAATATCCAAACAAAGAGTTTGCCAAAATGAGACTGTGTTATGAACCAAGGATTGTGATTAATCCAGTTCTGTACGCCTGAGGTCCAAATAAAGAAAATAGATACCATTTATGACCCACATTAGGGAAAACACATACACACACACACACACACACATACACACTAAACCTAAGTTCTTTAGGATCATGTTGTTTCCTTTTGCTTTTTTCTTTCCAAGAAGAAGCCTAAATACTTCAGTATTTGGGAAGAATCCCTTAGTTAAGGATCTTACACCTTTCACCCAGAAATCAGCTAGCTGTATCTCCTTTTGCTATTATAAGCAGCTTATGAATAGCAAATAATGTGTCCTTTTGAAGATGAATTTTCAGCTAAAAACAAGATTAAATGGCAAGGTAGCATTGGAAACAATTTGTTGATCATAATGTACATTGAAGATTCATTCAGATCAATAGCATGGACTAGATCAGGGTCTATTTGACATTTGTAAGCAGAACTTGGGTGATGTTGTCATGGCCAAATTGTCATCATTCTTTTTTTCTAATCACTTTTGCATTGTATAAGGAGAGTCTCTTCTGTGTGTTCAGTAGCACAATTCCTGTTGGTTACTAGAGGTTTGAGAAAGTGAGAACATTTTAATATTCAGATCCTACATAGAATGAGATGTTACCATTTAAAAGCCTTAAGAAATCTGTAGGTGGGGATTAAGGAAGCAACAAAATAAAGATCTCTGATATCTGGAATTTTGGGTTTTGCTATTGAATACAGAGCCCAGATATTACTAGAATTGCTTTCCCTTCAGTGGTTTGTGCTATTGTGAGAATTTATCAGTTACTGTCTTCTGGCATTCATTCCATAGAATTAATTCATGAGGATAAAGAGAGAAATGGCATGGCGTGGATTTTCAACATTTACATATTGAGAAATTTGGAAATTATTTCAAAGCTGAAGTTTGAAACTTTGACTTGCAGAATCCAGAGAGACAAAATTAGATCACTGATCAGAGATAGGTTGTACACTTTGCCCACTCGTAATTCATTCCTTTTCCCTTATTGGGGTCTAACTCAGCAAAGAGTATCTCAGGAGGACTGTAACTTGTTACCCTTGGAAGCTGGCTTTGCAATCTGAACATTCTAACTTTTTTTTTAATAGATCTTTATTGGAGTATAATTACTTCACAATACTGTGTTAGTTTCTGTTGCACACCAAAGTGAATCAGCCATATGCATACATATGTCCCCATATGCCCTCCCTCTTGAGCCTCCCTCCCATCCTCCCTATCCCACCCTTCTAGGTCATCGCAAATCACCGAGCTGATCTCCCTGTGCTCCCTGTGCTGCTGCTTACCATAACTGTTTTACATTTGGTAGTGTATATATGTTGATGCTAATCTCACTGTGCCCCAGCTTCCCCCTCCCACCCTGTGTCCTCAAGTCCATTCTCTATGTCTACATCTTTAATCCTGCCCTGCAACTAGGTTCATCAGTACCTTTTTTTTTTTTTTTTTATATTCCATATATATGTGTTAGAATATGGTATTTGTTTTTCTCCTTCTGACTTACTTCACGCTGTATGACAGACTATGGGTCCATCCACCTCACTACAAATAACTCAATTTCGTTTCTTTTTACGGCTAAGTAATATTCCATTGTATATATGTGCCACATCTTCTTTATCCATTCATCTGTCGATGGACATTTAGGTTGCTTCCATGTCCTGGTTATTGTAAATAGTGCTGCAGTGAACATTGTGGTACATGTCTCTTTTTGAATTATGGTTTTCTCTGTGTATATGTCCAGTAGTGGGATTGCTGGGTCATATGGTAGTTCTATTTTTAGTTTTTTAAGGAACCTCCATACTGTTTTCCATAGTGGTTGTATCAATTTACATTCTCACCAACAGTGCAGGAGGGTTCCCTTTTCACCACACCCTTGCCAGCATTTATTGTTTCTAGATTTTTTGATGATAGCCATTCTGACTGGCATGAGGTGATACCTCATTGTAGTTTTTTTTTTTCCCCTGGGAATACTTATTTATTTGGTCTATTAACACCAAGATCTGCAAAAAACAAACAAAAAAACACAACTTCTAAACACAGAATAATAAAACTTGAACATTAACATTCTTCTTCGATTTTGTGTAAGCTCTGCAGTATGGAAAATATACAGACTTCAAACAGCTGCAAAAATAGTGTCTTTGGGGGAAAATAGAGTTTCTACATCGATACAAGAAAAATAGGCATTTTTCTAATCCAGCCCAGTCCTGGGGCAGGTGGAGGGTGGAGAGTCACCATTTGCCACCCGGAGGAATGCCAGTTCTCCCTCTCCCCTACTACCCACCTGGGGCTGGGCAGGCTGGGCTGCTGCTTAAGACAATCTTAGGGTGAAAGCGAGATGAAAATGCCACTTAGGAAAACGCTTGGTTCCCCCTCTGCCAGCAGCTGGATTGGTCAAGTGTTATGGCCGTTTCGAGCTGCTTTGGTCAGCTCCTCCAATGAGAGGGAGGTAGGGGGATGGGACTGAGAGGATCGGGGAATCTATTCGGGTCTCCTCATCTGTGTCTGGGGAGGAGAGGTAAGGAAATCTGTGGTGTCCCCTCTCCTTTAATCATGGCCAACTTGCTCCATGATAAAGACATGGGCCCCATACACTGTCCTTTGGACTCACACCCAGGGGTGGGGGACCCAAGACCTTCTGGTTGAGTTTTCCACCAAGTGAGGGGGTGACAAGAACACGGGTGTGACTTGTGAGCTGCCCAGCTTCTAGTGGAGGAGGCAGGTCCCCTCACATTCGAAGGGGCAGGGGTCCATCGGAAAGAGGACCCAGGGCTTTGACACAATAAATGAAAGTGCTCAAAGGCCAGGAGGGAAGGGCTCCTTCATCCCTCATCTCAGGGGAGCTCGGGAGGGGCCTGCCACCAAGGCTCTGGTCTCCATGGTGAAGTGGGGGTGGGGCCCTCAGACCACCAGGGAGCTCTGGAAAAGCGCAGGCTCTTCTGACGGTGGGGGCGCTGCCAAGACTCGAATGGCAGCGAGGAGGCCTTGGGGGGCCTCTGGATCCTTCCGAGGCGGTGGCCTGGGGCTGGCCGGGGGAAGGGGGGACCCCGGGCTTGAGGGGCAGTTACGGAAGATGAAGCCCATGCTGGGGAAGAGGGGCTTCATCAAGCTGACGGGGCAGAAAGCCGAGCCGGTTGGGTTGAAATGGACTTTGTTCTTGTCAGGACAGGAAGTCAGGAAGGCCAGGTCAGGACCTGGGGACGTGGCCTCTTCAAACACCCGCAGTCTCTCACAGCCTTCCGGGGGTTCCCGTTTGAAGATGTAGCTGTGATTGGGCCGAGGGGAGGCGGCAAAGGCAAGGACTGGAGATGGGCTGCCCTCTTCAAGGAAGGCTGGGTGGCCTGGAGGGGAAGCTTTGTCACTGGGGATGGACGTCAGCTCCTCGGCTGCACCCTGGTGTTCCTCACGGCCAGTCTGGCCAGAAGGCTGGGGGGATGCCAGGGGCATGGAGGGAGAGCTGGCAAGGTTTCCAGGCTCCAGGAGGAGGAGGGGATGATCACAGCTGCCGCTCTGGAGGGGAGCTGGGGCTCGGTGTCCGTCAGGGATTTCAAGGATCCGCAGCAGCTCCTCCTCACCCTGCTCTTTCACAAACACCTCCTCCAGCTCTTGGTTGAGCCCTTCCAGGCTCCGGTGCAGGCAGGGGCTCAGTCGCAGGACAGAGGACCCTGAGGGGAAGCTGGGAGGGGACGCCCTCAGTGCTCCCCGCACAGCATGGTCCCCTTGGAGGGGGAGCCCCGCTCCTTCTCTTTCCCGCTGCGGCTAAGCTTTGTCCTCTGCAGCTGTTGCTTCAACTTGGTAATCTCTTTTCGGTGGTCTGTGCTGCCCCAGGACGCTGAGCGCTTGTGTGTACACGAGCTGGCCCGCTCACCTTCAAGCTCTTGCCAGGACAGGGGGGTCTGGGTGGCCTTGTCATTGGTACAGCAGGTGAAGGCCCCATCAGCATCTCGTGGCCACTGGCCCAGAAGGTAGGAGCTGAGGATGGTGTCCAGGGAGAATGTACGCCGTACCTGGGGTGGCTAAGGCCTACACACTGGCTTTTCTGGGGCCACGGAACACGGGATGCTGGCTGCGCGGCCACTCCCGTCCCGGCGCTGGTGCGGCTGCTGCAGCTGGAAAGGGACGGTGGCCCTGAGCGGCTGCAGCCCAGCCCGGGGAAAGCCGGCGGGGGCTGGGGGAGAGCAGCCCCGCCGGAGGCCCCCTGCCCCTCCGTGCCCTGGCCCCCAGGCACCTCCGCCTCTGCCGCCCACTGCGGCCCCCGCCATCGCCCGCCCGCCTGACTGCTGGCCTGCCTCGGCCCCACAGCGAGCCCCACACTCTCATTGTAGTTTTGATTTGCATTTCTCTAATAATTAGTGATGTTGAGCATCTTTTCATGTGCCTCTTGCCCATCTGTATGAATATTCTAACTTTTGAAGTTTTGTAGGATATGGTCAGTTGGAGAAGGCAGTGACCAGTGATCACTAAATTCAGCGTGCTATCGCAAGCTTGACAAACATCATCTAATTCCATGTATGAGCCAGCCAGTCTGAGGGTTTACATTAAGGTGGAAAAATTCTAGAAGCACTGTCAGCCTGTGTATATCTTTAGTTCCTATTTGATAATCTTCCTTCAAGTCCAGAGAATATATTTTTTGACGGATATTTTCATTTGTAATGAGACCATGGTCGTTTCTCATGGATCATGGACATTCATGAGTTGATTCAGCAGGGAGTCAGTCATTTTCTTTGCAAATGAGTGTGTCCAAACCAGGGAAATGGATGCTAATGGATCTTGGTTAATTTTAAGGGCAAGTGAAGAACAAAGTAGTCTGTTGTGATCTCTTTTTGTATGTTTCTCATTTGCTAATAAGCACAGTTAACTTACAAACAGTTTGTGTTTCCATACGAATTGTAAAATTTTTTGTTCTAATTCTGTGAAGAGTGCCATTGGTAGTTTGATAGGGATTGCATTGAATCTGTAGGTTGATTTGGGTAGTACAGTCATTTTCACAATATTGATTCTTCCAATCCAAGAACATGGTATATTTCTCCATCTGTTTATGTCATCTTTGATTTCTTTCATCAGTGTTTTAGCCTGAGAAAACCATAATTCAAAAAGAGACATGTACCACAATGTTCATTGCAGCACTATTTATAATAGCCAGGACATGGAAGCAACCTAAATGTCCATCGACAGATGAATGGTTAAAGAAGATATGGCATATATATACAATGGAATATTACTCAGCCATAAAAAGAAATGAAATTGAATTATTTTTAGTGAGGTGGATGGACCTAGAGTCTCATACTTCAGTCTCATAGAGTGAAGTAAGAAAGAGAAAAACAAATACCGTATGCTAACACATATATATATATATGGAATTCAAAAAAAAAAGAATGGTACTGATGAACCTAGTGACAGGGCAGGAATAAAGATGTAGACATAGAGAATGGACTTGAGGACACAGGGCGGAGGGGGAAGCTGGGGCGAAGTGAGATTAGCATCGACATATATACACTACTGAATGTAAAATAGTTATGGGAAGCAGCAGCATAGCACAGGGAGATCAGTTCAGTGCTTTGAGATGACCTAGAAATGTGGGATAGGGAGGATGGGAGGGAGGCTCAAGAGGGAGGGGATATGGGGATATATGTATGCATATGACTGATTCACTTTGTTGTACAACAGAAACTAACAGTATTATGAAGCAGTTATCCTCCAATAAAGGTCTATTAAAAAAACAACAACGGTTTGGCTCTTTTGGAAGCCATTCCTACCTGCATTAAAGTATTACTGAACTGTCAGGCATCCTATTTATAGTTCTGTTCCCTTTGACTTCACATTTAAGTGGAAAGAGGTGGGTGGTGAGAGGCTATTTGATGTTACTCTTCTCACCTTATAAGAAACTGAAATTTTAGGATTGAAATTGTCACAAAGGCCTCTCAAGTTGTAGGGTTCTTTCTACCCTAGGAAATGTTTTTCTAGACTTGCGATCACTCAAGTCATCATCATTGAGGAAATCCAGTCATAGTCTTTCTGTGTGTTATCAAAGACCTAGTCTACTCTTCCCTGGAAAAAGACATTGGGGAATACTAATTCACCAATGCCACTAAGCTAGCTTTACTCCCTTCCTTCCTTCCTTGTGTGAGGAACTCAGACTGATTTTTAACACCAGTAGGGTTGTAGACTTGCTTTTTAAGCAAAGGAATGATGATGTTCTTGAGAAATTTGGGAAGTTTAGTTTGAGAAGTAAGTATATAAGACCAGGTTGACTGAATAAGACTTTCTTGAGACTGCCTGCCCTTAAGAGAATGTGTGGTCTTGTCTGAGGGGAAGACTGTTTTCCTTTTAATGCTTTTGTACTTAAGAAGGAATACTTGGTAATATGTGTGATTCATTACAATCAGTTATAAATTTGAGCGATAATTATAAGAAGAAAACTCATTGATCAGGATCATACTCATCCCTGGACACTATTTGATAGTGGTTAGAGGCTTTGCTTTCAAGTAGGGGAGGGATCATAGGAGGAGAGTTGTGAGAGAGGAGTTTTTAAATTATTGTTGCATTTAATTTATACTTCCTAAATCACAGAAGCATGGAAAAGATTCTTCCTGAGATTGAAGGAAGGGCTTTGGTGTATACATTCTCAGTGACTAAGTCTTTATTGATTTATTTATTAAATTGAAGTATCGTTGATTTACCATATTGTGCTAATTACTGCTGCACAGCAAAGTGATTCAGTTATACATAAATATACGTTTTTTTGTATTCTTTTCCATTATGGTTTATCATAGGATATTGAATATAGTTCTCTGTGCTGTACAGTAGGACCTTGTTGTTTATCCATTCTGTGTATAAAAGCTTACATCTGCTAACACCCACCTCCCACTCTATCCCTCCCCCAACCCCCTCCCCCTTGGCAACCACCAGTCTGTTCTCTATGCTCAGTGACTAAGTCTTGATTACATGAGTAGATGACCTATTTTGTGCACATTTAAATTTTTGAATGATTTTTGCTAAGCCAGTAAATGTGATTTGGGGCTAATTTTCCCATCTCTGCATAATTTGATATGTTCTGAGAATACAAAGTAACTTAGATTATTTGATGTTTTTGGATTATGCATCCCACCACTTTCCTTTATGAGGACACATATTTAAGAATTACACATACATACATTCATTTCTTCATCAAATATTTACTGAGTGCCTACTGTGTGCCAGGCCCTGTTCTAGAAGTTTGGCATGCATCTGTGAACAGTAGACAGAAATCTCTACCTATTTCTTTTTTATTTTTAAAATATTTATTTATTTATTTAGTCTGTGCTGGGTCTTAGTTGTGGCACGTGGGATCTTTGTTGTGGCATGCGGGATCTTTTAAGTTGTGGCATGCGGGATCTGTAAGTTGCGGCATGCAGGCTCATAGTTGCGGCATGTGGGCTTCTTAGTTATGGTGTGTGGACTCCTTAGTTGTGGCGTGCGGACTCCTTATTTGTGGCATGCGGACTCTTAGTCATGGCATGTGAACTCTCAGTTGTGGCATGCATGCAGGATCTAGTTCCCCGACCAGGGATTGAATCCAGGGCCCCTGCATTGGGAGCTCAGAGTCTTACCCACTGGACCACCAGGGAAGTCCCTCTACCTATTTCTTTATGAGGATTATTAACTGTTTATATGAGGAGGTCCTTAGAGTACATTTATTCTTCAACTTTTTGTTAACCCTGTTTTAATGATGGAAGGGAGAAGAACAAAACTAGGGATATCTGACTTCAGGAAAGGAGTTTTTGCAAAAATGATCTATTTGGTAACAAAAATGTCACTATTGCTTACATCAGTTTTAGATCTTGTCTTTGGAAGTGTGGTTCACACACAAATATTAGTCACATTGCTTTATAATCAATTCTAATTTTTTACATCTCTCTCCAAATTTGCCTGCTTGTTCATTCACTTTACTTACCACATTGGCTTTGAATGATCTTTCACTTTCTGAAAATAAAATCTACCCTTAAAATCTGGTAATTGCCTCTGAAGATATTTAAAACAATGTGTTGGAGGTAATTGTAATATCAAAAATAAGATCATGGGCCCCCTGAAGGCAGTAGCCCTCTTTTGTACATATAATTTCAGGCATCTTTATTAAAAGTAAATCTTGTTTTACAGTGACCTTGAACATATATTCTCTGTTAAGTGTGTATCAGAATATACCTAACCGGTATCAATCTGAGCCTGACTGTAGGTGATTCTGTGATTTAATTTGCAGTAAGTAGGCTTTTTTTTGTTCTTCACCCTCACCAGGTATACAATGTTTACATGGCAGGGAGGCAGTTGTGTTCTAAGCGGTACCGGGAGTTTGCCATCCTACACCAGAACCTGAAGAGAGAGTTTGCCAACTTTACATTTCCCCGACTTCCAGGGAAGTGGCCATTCTCTTTATCAGAACAGCAATTAGATGCCCGACGTCGGGGGTTGGAAGAATATCTAGAAAAAGGTAAGCCAGCCTATTAAACTCTACTATCTTGAGTAAAAATAGGGTCTAGGTATATATTGCAGCTCCTAAACTGCATAGCTAAGTTTCCTGAAACTCAACAGTGAAAGTAAATCAGGTTTTTGACTTAGGTGTTGAATGATCTGAGCTTTGAAGCCAAGAGTAAAATGTTCAGTACAGCAATTAATAGCCTATTTTATTGACTCGCCAAACACTTAACAACAACAGAAAAATGCATAATTATTTTTTGATGCATTAAGGACCTTTATTTATTTGTAGCGTTATATTTTTGCACACAGCAAACATATACAGACTCAGCAACATGCTAAATTGATTTGGGAACTAGATGGGCAGTATTTAAGACATTTTTATGAAAGTGATTTTGGTTCACTGGCATGTCCTACTTGAAAATTCCTTATTCCTCTTACACGTGTCCATGGATAGGTTTGATGAGTTGTAGGTAAGCTAATGTTCCCTTTTTCTAAGTAGGTTATAGGTAGAAATATTAAAACTTATTTGTTATCTCAGGACCTCCAAACAATACATTAGGAGTCTTTGGATGTGGATGCTGAAAAGTTTGTCTAGAAAGGCAGGGAGAAATGACACAGATCTCCTGAATAAGATGGTTCAGTTTGTGGCTCAGAGAAGAGACCTTGTTTTGCTACGTTATAGTTACATAATTTGCTAGGCATGCAATAGGCTTTTCTTTAAAATACTAATTTAACAGAATAATGGTCTTATGTGGTATTTAATAATTCTGTGTCCTTGTAGAAGAACTAATTGACCTAGTTGAATTTTTTTTAAACTTTGGTAGAGAGCTTTATCCCTGAAGAAAAACCATTTCCCCCATAGAAGGTAGTTAAACTTCATCTATTTTTAGCTTTTCTCTAACATGGAATGGCCTCCTAACACAGCCTTTGGGAAATGAGAAAGAGTACAATTTTTTTTTAATAAAATGAAGTAAAATCAGCAGTGTAATTTATTATCCTCAGGAGAATGTTAGGAAATTAACTCTCTTAGATATAGATGATTACCTACCTACCTGCCTGTTTTCTTTTCCTTCCTTCTCCCTTTCTCTCTCTTTTTTTTAGTTGTAGTTGTTTTGAAGTTAAAGTTAGTGAGGTGAGAAGATGAGAAGATGTGCTCAGCTTAATACTTGATTACCTACCCATTTTTTTCCAAAGTGGCTTTAAATGCTTATGATTCTCTTACTGGCCTGCTCCTAGGCCAAATAGATATTTTTCTTTGTATTTTAATTTTGTGTTTATTCCTAATTGACCTTACCCTTGCTCTATTGTCTAGCTTATTAATAGTTAACAGAAGACAGCAAAGTTAGATTTACTGAACTTTTATTTCTCTTTTACAGGTAACTTCCTTTGTCTATGTTTAATATTTTTAATAAGCTACATCTTTGTACGTCTATTATTCCTCTGTTCTGGTTCATATTTATATAAATGTTTGTTGTGCCGTAAAATATCATGTGTCAGGGATGGCATACTACCTCAGCACTGCCTGCTAATGATGATTTATACTTAAACCTTGATATGTTCTTGACTTTATATTCTTGATTTTAGGGCCTCATGCCAGATTCTGTCTTTGTTTTCTATAGTGTGCTCAATACGAGTCATTGGTGAGAGTGACATCATGCAGGAATTCTTATCAGAATCAGATGAGGTAGGTGAATACCCACTATAGTGACTATTTACCTCTTGGCTCCTTGTGGGGGAAAATAAATTAAAGATATCGATGATGGATTGAATTGCCATAAATTCTCTAAATGACTATTTTTTCAACTTCCTTTTGTTATGTGTCCTGCTTATCCTTCAAGACCTAGTGCTAGGTCCACCTTCTCTTTGAAGCCTCCCCTGATATTCAAGGGATACACATTGATTTTTCATTCCACCAAGAACTTCTGCAGTCAGTACACATAATTATCACCTTGTTGCTATCTCAGTCTCTAATTTTTTTTTTTTTTTTTTTTTTTTTGTGATACGCGGGCCTCTCACTGTTGTGGCCTCTCCCGTTGCGGAGCACAGGCTCCGGATGTGCAGGCTCAGTGGCTGTGTCTCACGGGCCTAGCCGCTCCGCGGCATGTGGGATCTTCCCGGACCGGGGCACGAACCCGTGTCCCCTGCATCGGCAGGCGGACTCTCAACCACTGCGCCACCAGGGAAGCCCTCTAATTTTTTATACATATAGTCAGATGATCCCTTTATAATTTTACTTTACTAGATCATGAGCTACCTGTAGGTAAGAGCTAAATCTTTTTTTTTCAGCTTTTTGAATATAATTGTCAAATATGAATTGTATATATTAAGGTGTACAACTTGATGTTTTGATATCTGTATACATTGTGAAATGATCACCATAATCAAGTTAACTAACCTATCCATCATCTCATTACCATTTCCTCCTCCCTTTTCTCTTCTTTCCTTCCTTCCTTTCTTCACTTCAGATCTACCCCCTTAGCAAATTTCAAATATAGAATATAGTATTGTTAACTATGATCACCACGCTGTACATTAGATCTTCAGAACAAGAGCTAAATCTTGAACATCTTTATATTCCCAGTGCCTTACCACAATGTCAGGCATTTTGTAGGTGCTTAATAAATATTAATTAAATAGAAGAATGACTATGTAATGCTGCTGTATTAAATAGTGTGTCATCCACTAATTATTTTATATGTATATGTTTTATTTCCCCAGGTAGATTATAAGTTTCTTACAGACAAGGGCTTTTATAACAAAGTAATGCTTAGGATGGTTTTAGGCAATGAATAGTAGTTTTTTTAAAGTGGTAAATGAAGATGGACTTGTTTCTAAATAGTTGTTTCTCTGTAATAAAAATTACAAGGTCACAAATTTGTTAGAGGAATGTGTTAATTTTCAAAAGCAGTAAGAGAGAAAGACTTCTTTCGAATTAAGGAGGATAAGAATTGTTTACTCTTTGCTAGAAGAAAATTGGACATCAGACTAACTCAGATTCCTGAGTTTCATCAATTTTTCCTTTCAAAGGTGTCATGATTATTTCAGGGTTCAGAAAGGAACTTAGGATACCTCTTGAGCCAATCTAGCATGCGTAACCATTTAAAACCAGAGAATATTTGTTGAAACTACTGCTTTTGGTTGTTTTCTTTTCTCATTTGTGAGTTCTGAATGTTTGAAAGTAAGCCAAAAATCTTATCTGTGTTTGACCTAGACTGATTCACACAAGTTTTCTGTTTTGAGATATGAACACGTTGGGTTCAACATATTTCTTTCCTCCCTGTTCATCTTAAAGGTTAACTTCTGCTGCAGCCTAAAGTCAGCTTTATGACTTGAAATGTATTGACTTATGTCTTTTTTCCCCTTTTCATTGGAACTCACTTTCTTTCTATCACAAGTTTAGGTTGTTTAGCTAGCATGTTGCAAGGAGAATGAGGATATACTGGGTCATAAATTCTTTTTTTTTTTTTAATTAATTCTTTTTCTGCCTTTTCCCCAGAACTACAATGGTGTGTCTGACGTAGAGCTGAGAGTAGCATTACCAGATGGAACAACAGTTACAGTCAGGGTTAAAAAGAACAGTACTACAGACCAAGTATATCAGGTAAATTAAACTTGAACAAGTAGGCTTGACATTGGTTGGTTTAAAACTAAGAAAGATAGATTAAATGAGTTAATACATATAAGGAGCTTGGAGTATCTGGCATGTAATAAATTTATTAAATGTTAGCTGCTGCTGTTGATGTTATGATTATTAACGTGGAAGTACTTTGTCCTCCTTGAAAGAAAGATACAATAAATATCCCCAGGTTGTAATGGTTGTGATTAGCACCCCCTCTTTTTAATTGTAAAAGACTTTCTAATGTATGTGAAAATAGAATAGTACAGTGAAACTCCATGTACTCATCACTCATATTTAATAATCCTCAAGATTTTGCCACATTTGTGTTATATATCCTTTTTTCCTTTTCCTTTGTTTAAATATTTTAAAGCAAATTCCATGTTTTTTGACCTGTGTATATTTCAGTATACATCTCTAAAAAATATGGATGTTCCTCTTACATAATCACAAAGCCATTATCAAACCTAAAAAATTAACTACTTCCATGGTATTAACTAATAATAAATCCATAGTCAAGTTTTCCCAATTGTCTAAAAATGATTTTTAACAGTTGATTTGTTATAATTTGGATCTAAACAAGGTCCTTATGTCCTTAAAAAACATTTGGTTTTTATGTTTGTTTTAATATAGAGTAGTCTGCCTTCCCTTCCCTTCCCCAACTTTTTTCCCTTATGTTATTGTTTTATTGCAGAAATTGGGTCTGTGTCCTGTGGAATGTCCCACATTCTGAATTTATTTGTTTGCTTCTTTTGTCTATTTGTGTCATTTAATATGCCTTTCTGTCTACTTATATTTTCTATAAATGGAATTTTTCTCTAGAGGCTTGATTAGATTCAGGTTCAGCTTTTTGATGAGAATACTTCATAATCGGTGCTATATACTTCATATTGCTTCTCAACCGGAGGAACACAATATCTGGTTATTTACTTTTAGTGATTAATCAGTAGGTTTACATGGTAATAACCTGATGTCTCCATTGTTAAGTTCTTCACTGATCTTTTATCCAATAAGTGTATCACTGATGATTACTGTCCTAACCAGTGATTTCATTAAGGGTTGCAAAATGCTGATTTTCCAATTTTCTCATTTCTTCACATTTATTAACTAGAATTCTTCTGTAAAGAACTTTCCCTTATCAACTGAGGCTATTTAGTATCCTGAAATACAGTTTATAGGAAAAGGGGGATAAATATTTAATTCTTCCCTTTTATTGCCAGTTTTTGGCATAAAGGATCAATGCCCTAGCTGATTCCAGTGATGTCCAATGAGATAATTATTTTTTTAGTGTCATGTGGCTTTTTAGATACTCAGTATGATTTAATCAAGAACATATATTCTTTTTGGTGCTCACATTGTTCTGTCTTTGGTCAGTGGAATCTCCTTCACGTCTGCTCCTGTATTTTTGTGGTGCAACCCATTTGTTTATGATAGCATCCTTGCTTTTTGGTAGAACAAGATGCTCTGGGCTCATCTTTGTATATTTCCTATACTAGATCTTGAATGAGTCATTTCCCCAAGGAGTCTTTACTTTCAGTGAGGAATGATATTTAAAGATCATGATCCGGGTGCTGGGTATAATTGTTTCTTTTAGGCCTTTTCATTGGTCTTTAATCCTGATTTGATCAAGATTTTCAGGGAGACTAGTGGGTTTCTGGATATTAGTACTTATTTCTCCTTTGTGTCAAACAAAAACTTTACCCCCAAAATATTTACTGTATACCATGGCAAAGGATATGTACAGGATCTGAGGTATTTCAGAAATTATAAAATGGTGGATTGATTGCAAGGAAAACATTAATTTTATATAGCTTATTGATGTTTTGTTTCATTTTCAATACTTCTCTAGCAAGGCCTAACTTTTTCTTTCACTTCTCTCCTCACCCTGTTACTGAGACTTCTAGCTATAAGCCATTTTCCAAACCTTGAGAAGATTTCAGTTTCTATCTAGTGCAGTAGAATGGTAACTTAGAACACTTACAGTCTCCAGTTTCTGCCTCACATCAGGGATGAACCTAGGTCTGATATGTGAGTAGATACAGGAAGAAGGATATCATATTTGGTTTACTGAGACACTAATACTCAATAATTTTCTCTTATTTAATTAACACCTTATTTATACATTTTGGGATTGATCTTGAAAAGGAATTTTGGTACTACTAGTTTGTGTTTTTTGCTTTGTGTTTTCTTGTTGTTATTTGTATGTAATTTCAATTTTCCTTTATTTGCATATGGAGTCTTTCAATTTCTTTTTATTTATCATGTTGGGACCTTAGTTCCTAGAGAGAAGGACTGATACTTGTTTAAAATGTCTCTGTTGTCCCAACATTTTGCTATTTTCACATGGATAAGGATGATGATAATTCTTAGGATATAGAGGTCCCCAGCATGAGACGTGGATCATCTGAAAAGTAAACAAGAATAATTTGTGAAGTATGAGCAAAATTGATAAACAATGTTTTAAGCTCAAGAACCAAAGATATAGATCTTGTATGTTAACAGCCTGTATATTAAATGTAGGCTGAATGTGTGAGACTAGATATTTAAGAATTTATTTTCTTTTTAAAATCTGTCCTTATGTAGCACATTTTTTGTAAGTGCTATTCTAAAAGATCCTCATGATATGAAGTCCTATTTCAGAGAGCAAAGCTGATATTTAAGGAGAGACTGTTATTAGCTTTAATTGGAGGGGAGAAACTCATATTTAGAGATCATAGCTGTTTGGATCAAATAAAGGTATTTTTCTCTTTTATTTCATGCATATGTATTCATACATACAAAAAAGAGTAGCTGTGGACCATGAATTTAGTTTCTATGAAACCAAGATGGCAAAACCCTTCTCTTCTCCCCACTCCTCATGCATATACCTGTCTTTTCCCACAGGACTGTCTGATTTTGTTTTCCTGAAACTAATCTATCCTGTTTACACTTTAGGCTATTGCAGCAAAGGTTGGCATGGACAGTACGACAGTGAATTACTTTGCCTTATTTGAAGTGATCAATCATTCCTTTGGTAAGTGCCAGTAACTAATATTACGTTTTGTTTGAGGATATTTTATCCTAATACTAAGAAACTGAAGCTCCCAAAAGCTGTCAGATTGAAACTGTTTGCCTAGAGGAGAAGATCTTGAAGACAAGGGGCAATCCCACTAATTGGGACTGTTTCTAACAAGCAGACAGGACAAATCCCATTAAGCGTAATCCCACTAAGGCTAGATACCTGATCACCCCTTTTTCCTCTGTTGGCAGTATCAGTTACTTACACCCAGCACTGAATCAGATACTTTCATGAGATTTTTAAAAATCAGAGTTCAAAATTAATATATTCCAATGAAACAGCCTTAAAAAGAGGGGATTTTCTACTTAGCCACAGCTTGTTTTAGCGTACTTTATGGTTTTTGTAGATTTTTAAGAATAGCTTTTTGTTTTCAGGAGTTAGAAAGAAATATGTTGATTAAAAGCCTTTGCTTTTTAAAAAAAATTAATTAGTTTATTTTTGGCTGTGTTGGGTCTTCGTTGCTGCATGCGGGCTTTCTCTAGTTGCGGCGAGTGGGGGCTACTCTTCGTTGCAGTGCGTGGGCTTCTCATTGCGGTGGCTTCTCGTTGTGGAGCACGAGCTCTAGGCGGGCGGGCTTCAGTAGTTGTGGCACGCAGGCTCAGTACTTGTGGCTCTTGGGCTCTAGAGTGCACGCTCAGTAGTTGTGGTGCGCAGGCTCAGTTACTCCGTGGCATGTGGGATCTTCCTGGACCAGGGCTCGAACCCATGTCCCCTGTATTGGCAGGTGGATTCTTAACCACCGCTCCACCAGAGAAGTCCTGCAAACCACTTTTGACACGTTTGATCAGTCACAGCACCTTCTC
Source organism: Orcinus orca (assembly GCF_937001465.1). Taxonomy (NCBI): domain Eukaryota; kingdom Metazoa; phylum Chordata; class Mammalia; order Artiodactyla; family Delphinidae; genus Orcinus; species Orcinus orca. The sequence continues at coordinate 103,405,618 of NC_064559.1, read as the reverse complement.
CATACATTGCACAAATCTTTTTTTGCGTTTCAGTTGCGCTTTTACCTTTCTTGAAATAATAAAGCATGATATGCCGAAAATGTTGCTTTTTTCTTCCATCTTCAATATTAAAATGGCTATACAAAAATTCACCAATTTTGATAAGTTTTTTTAAATGCATGCTGATATGATAGCTGTCACAATACAATCCGTTTCGAATGAAGTTAAAGACAACTAAGCGCTACTGGAGCCATTTTATGGAAAAGACCGAACGAACTTTTTGGCCAACCCGGTGTTTAAGTTTGTGTAAACAGATATCCTCTTCCTAGGAAGTTTTATTGCACTGTGACAGAGATTTTCTCTTATATATTCTTTTATAAAAGCTAGGGATAGTTGCACTGAGACCACAAAGGGGAGGAAGTTGGAAGGCTTGCTTTAAATGACAGATTTCCTACGGTTTATGGGTCTTTTCCACATCATATATGTACAGGGCTAAGGCCAGAAACAACAGATAATATTGACTGATCAGAACTTCCTCATCCCGGAAAGGGAGAGAGTTTGGTAGATTTGAGTCGCCTTGCCATCCCAGGTCAAGGTAGAACAACTTTGATTCCCCCTAAAGCAGCTATCTCCCAATTGTTTATTGTCTTCCCAAATCTCTGCAGTCTAACTAGGCAGATATAAATATTACAGAGGATTGCTAAGGATCCAGGACACTTGGATTCTAATCTTACCTTCTTCTCTAAGCTTTAGTTAACAAATAAAATGGGAAATATTAAATCTGTCTTTTGCTCTGTTATAAAGCCAAGTAAACATCAAGAGAAGAAAACTCCGCCTTTTTAAAGAAAAACAATATAGAAATTAAAAGTGGTAGTGTTTTATACTGCTTGAGCATTGTTAGGAAGAGGAAGTAAGGCTACCCAGAAGTCACTTTTCTTTGGTAAATGTCTTAGACTTGTGGGGGGATGTGGAGAGCCTTTCAGCTCTTAACAATAAAAGCTGTTCATTGAGAACTGCCACATGAGAGACTCTGAATGCACCATAACTGGGTAAGAGGGGGAGGCTTGCTTTAAAGATGTTCAGTGGACATTGCTGTAACTTAACTCAGTTATGGATCAGATTTTTTAACTGACTTTGGAGTAGGTGATGTCTGCAAAGTCAGCATGTTAACTGAAAGGCATGTCATTCAGGTGAAAGATTTCAGTTAGCTTGAGGCTCAGTTGGCCAGTCATATTAGAAGGCGTAGATCTGGCTAGGCAAATTGATATTTTGTGGTCCCAAGGCAGAGCTCCTGGATGGAACTAAGCTGATGTGCTGGTTAATGATAACCTCCATTCTTGCCTGCTTTACACAGTTCATACTAGGGAGATGCCTTGTATATCTTCTCACTCTAGCTTTCTTTGCTTTGTCTTCTCTTTAGTACGTAAGCTGGCACCTAATGAATTTCCTCATAAACTCTACGTCCAGAATTACACATCAGCTGTGCCAGGCACCTGCCTAACCATTCGAAAGTGGCTTTTTACGACAGAAGAAGAAATCCTCTTAAATGACAATGACCTTGCTGTTACCTACTTCTTTCATCAGGTGGGTGAACTGATCTCCCTGGAAAGGCCTGATTTCTTTTTCTGTTTGTATGTAGTGGTCATTTGCCAATACAGTGTGAATCCTTAGGTAAGCTGTTTTGTCTCCTGGATCTTAGTTAAATTTGTAAAATGTTCTGTCCCATTTTGACAAAAGATAAGTTTAAGAAGGTGGGGGGACTTCCCTGGTGGTGCACTGGTTAAGAATCCGCCTGCCAGTGCAGGGGACACGGGTCCGAACCCTGGTCCAAGAAGATCCCACGTGCTGCAGAGCAGCTAAGCCAGTGCACCACAACTACCGAGCCTGTGCTCTAGAGCCCACAAGCCACAGCTACTGAGCCTGTGTGCCACAACTGCTGAAGCCCACACGCCTCGAGCCTGTGCTCTGCAACAAGAGAGGCCATCGTGATGAGAAGCCCTCACACTGCATTGAAGAGTAGCGCCCACTCACTGCAACTAAAGAAAGCCGGTGCACAGCAATGAAGAACCAACGCAGCCAAAAATAAATAAATAAAGCCATTAAAAAAAAAAAGTTTAATAAGGGGATATCCTGGAGTTCAAAATGTATTTATTATTATTTTTTAAAACAATAACAAATGAACATTATGGGGCTATGTTCTTTTTCAAAAAATTTTTCATCACAATTATACATACATAGAGCTTAAAGTATCAAATAGTTCTACACAGGTTATTATGAAAAATATTAGTTATTCCCACTCTTTTCCTCTCATAGGCAACCATTTCATCTCTTTTAGCTTGTTTTTTGTTTTATTTCATCTTTTTAAAAAATTTTATTGAAGTATAGTTTATTCATAATGTGTTAATTTCTGGTGTACAGCAGAGTGATTCAGTTATACATATATATTCTTTTTCATAGTCTTTTCCATTATGGTTTATTACAAGATATTGAATATAGTTCCCTGTGCTACATAGTAGGTTCTTGTTGGTTATCTATTTTATATATAGTAGTGTGTACCTGCTAATCCTAAACTCTTAGTTTATCCCTCCCCCAGCCTGTTTCCCCTTTGGTAACCATGAAGTTTGTTTTTTATGTCTGTGAGTCTGTTTTTTGTTTTGTTTTGTTTTTTGTTTTTTTTAAATTTTCTTTCTTTCTTTATTTATTTATGGCTGTTGTTGGGTCTTCGTTTCTGTGCGAGGGCTTTCTCTAGTTGCGGCAAGCGGGGGCCACTCCTCATCGTGGTGCGCGGGCCTCTCACTATAGCGGCCTCTCTTGTGGAGCACAGGCTCCAGACGCGCAGGCTCAGTAGTTGTGGCTCACCGGGCTAGTTGCTCCGCGGCATGTGGGATCCTCCCAGACCAGGGCTCGAACCCGTGTCCCCTGCATTGGCAGGCAGACTCTCAACCACTGCGCCACCAGGGAAGCCCCTGTTTCTGTTTTGTAAAGAAGTTCATTTGTGTCATATTTTAGATCCCACATATAAATGATATCATATGATATTTGTCTTTCTCTGTCTGACTTCACTCAGTATGATAATCTCTAGCTCCATCCATGTTGCTGCAAGTGGCATTGTTTGATTCTTTTTTATGGTTGAGTAATATTCCATTGTGTGTGTGTGTGTGTGTGTGTGTGTGTGTGTGTGTGAGTGTGTGTATACACACACACGTACCACATCTTCTTTATCCATTCATCTGTCCACGGACATTTAGGTTGCTTCCATGACTTGGCTATTGTAAATAGTGCTGCTATGAACATTGGGGCGCATGTATCTTTTCAAATTAGAGTTTTCTTCAGATGTATGCCCGAGAGTGGGATTGCTGGGTATTATGGTAATTCTATTTTTAGTTTTCTGAGGAACCTCCATACTGTTTTCCATAGTGGCTACCCCAACTTACATTCCCACAAACAGGTATAGGAGGGTTCCCTTTTCTCCACACCCACTCCAGCATTTGTTATTTGTAGATTTTTTTAACGATGGCCATTCTGATTGGTGTTAAGTGGTATCTTATTGTAGTTTTGATTTGTATTTCTCTAATAATTAGCGATGTTGAGCATCTTTCCATGTGCCTATTGGCCATCTGTATGTCTTCTTGGGAGAAATGGCTGTTTAGATCTGCTGCCCATTTTTTGATTGGGTTGTTTATTTTTTTGTTATTGAGTTGTATGAGCTGCTTGTATATTTTGGAAATTAAGCCCTTGTCAGTAGCATGGTTTGCAGATATTTTCTCCCAGTATGTAGGTTGTCTTTTTGTTTTGTTTATGGCTTCCTTTGCTGTGCAAAAGCTTAAAAGTTTGATTAGCTCCCATTTGTTTATTTTTGCTTTTATTTCTATTGCCTTGGGGAGACTGACCTAAGAACACATTGCTGCAATTTATGTCTGAGAATGTTTTGACTGTGTTCTCTTCTAGGAGTTTTATTGTGTCATGTCTTATATTTAAGTCTTTAAGCCATTTTGAGTTTATTTTTGTGCATGGCGTAAGGGAGTGTTCTAGCTTCATTGATTTGCACACGGCTGTCCAGCTATCCCAACACCACTTGCTAAAGAGACTATCTTTTCTCCACTATATATTCTTGCCTCCTTTTCAAAGATTAAGTGACCATAGGTGTGTGGGTTTATTTCTGGGCTCTCTATTCTGTTCCATTGATCCATATATCTGTTTTTGTGCCAGTGCCACACTGTTTTGATTACTGTAGCTTTGTAGTATTGTCCAAAGTCTAGGAAGATTATGCCTCTAGCTTTGTCATTTTTCCTTTTGGATTTCTTTGGCAATTCTGGGTCTTTTATGGTTCCATATAAATTTTAGGATTATTTATTCTAGTTCTGTGAAAAATGTCATGGGTAATTTGATAAGGATCACATTAAATCTGTGGATAGCTTTGGGTAGTATGGCCTTTTTAACAATATTAATTCTTCCAATCCAAGAATATAGGATCTCTATTTCATTTTATATTTACTTCCATACCTCTATTATAATTTGATTATATTACTCCTACTTGATGTTTCCTATTCAAGCAATATTGCTTAATTACCTGCTATTGAAGATGGGACTTTAGCTCCATTTCCTCCCCCACTCCACTACATATTCGTACCTTTTCGTCTGTCCTATCTTCTTACTATAGTCAAATTACAATATTTGTTAGATTAATATTCAGTGTTTATACTGCTGTGACTGTAAATAATGAATTTAGCAGAGCCATATAGAGAATACTATCCTTACTTTTTACTTTCTTTTAAACATTTTGTTTTAAAATTATTTTGAAAATAATTAACCCATTTCATAACACTTTATAAAGTATCCCATTACAATTCTAATTGGGTTTTTGTTAAATTTATAGTTTAACTGAAGAAGAGTCACTATTTTTATTAAATGTGGTATTCCCAACTAAATGTGTGATGTTTCTGTTTTATTCATCTCATTTTTTGTTTCCCCAAATAAAGTTTCTGTTTTATTCATCTCGTTTCCCCAAATAAAGTTCTGTCATTTTATGTTTCACATATGCCCCTTTAAATTATTCCCAAGTATTTTATATTTTTATTACAATTATGAATGGGATATTTTTTCTTTGTATTGTTGGAATGGAGTAATTATTTACCAGGAGTCAGAATATCTGGTTCAAGTACAAGCTCTCCATTGGGTAAATCCTTAACATAGCTTTGCTGAGATCTGTTTTATGATCTATTAAAGGGTAATAGTAGTACCTCACATTTTTTTAATCAGTATCAAAATTTAAACAAAGCAGAGCTTGTGAAATTACTTTTTGAATTATAAAACTGTAAAGCAAAAATAAAATATTTAGGTATATAGAAAGAAAAGCTGTTATTTTTGTAGCAGTATCTCATATGCAACAACTTTTCTGAACTCTTCTGTTTCTTCAAACAATTTTTTAAACAGCTTTATTGAGGTATAATTGACATACAATAAACTGAACATATTTAAAATTTATAATTTAATACTTTTTTTTTACCCCCTTAACCATTTTAAAATGTACAGTTCAGTAGTGTTAAATATATTCACATTATTGTCAGTGGAATCTCAGAAATTTTTCATCTTGCAAAACTAAAACTCTACCCATTAAACAACTCATTTCCCCCTCCCCTACCTCTGGCAACTACCATTCTACACTCTGTGAATTTGACTACTTTAGGTATCTCATGTAAGTAGAATCATACGTTATTTTTCTTTTTGTGACTTGCTTATTTCATTTAGCATAATGTCCTTAAGGCTTTTTCATGTTGTAGCATATGACAGGATTTCCTTCCTTATTAAGGCTGAATAATTATATTTCATTGTACATGTATACCACATTTTGTTTATTCATCTGTGGATGGACATTTAGGTTGCTTCCACCTCTTGGCTGTTATGAATAATGCTGTCATGAACATGGTTATGTAAATATCTCTTCAAACTTCTGCTTTTAATATACCCAGAATTGGGATTGCTGGATCATATGGTAATTCTATTTTTAATTTTTTGAGGAAATCGCCACACTGTTTTCCATAGCAGCTGTACCATTTTACATTCCCAGCAGTGCACAACAGCTCAAATGATTTTTTTGATTGACTAGGTAAACAGTTGTGCCTTTTGGAAAATAATACTAAATTTTTTCCCTCACTTAATTTTAGTTATTTTTTTGTATCGTATGTTGATGTTGGGAATATCTCATGCATCTCGTCAATTCTAAGATGCCATCAGTTGTAAGATGCACTAGTATTTTATGTACTGCCAAGAGAAAAAAGCTACCAATTAAACAACACACGTTGATTATAAGATGCATCCCAATTTTAGGAACAATAAAATGTGAAAAAATGTGCACCTTAGAATTGATGAAATACTGGATAATAATGATAGTAATGTGCCTTTTCCTTAAAAAATTGATAAGGTCAAAATCCATAGTAGGATATATTTAATTTCTGGCTAAGCCTGACAGACTAAACATACTTTTAAACTACTTCTTCCTGAAAGCTCACTAAAGTAACATTAATGGATTTTAAGAGGCATAAACCTGCAAAGAGGAGAGGATGAGACACAGCAGATGAGAACAGTCAACAGTTTTTAGAAAATGAATGTTTGAATGAATCAACATGACTTTGGTTATTGTGGAAGAATTGGTGAGAGGCATGTGGAAGGTTACAAACAAACAGGCAGTTAACCTAAGAGGAAAAAAAAAATGTACAAGAGAGGAAGCCCTGGTACAGTACATGATTTAGTTGTGAACAATGTTTACATGCTTACAATAATCAATACTCATTATTGATTTAATTAATTAATTGATTTTTTTTTTTGGCGGTACGTGGGCCTCTCACTGTTGTGACCTCTCCCATTGCGGAGCACAGGCTCCAGACGTGCAGGCTTAGCGGCCATGGCTCACGGGCCCAGCCGCCCCACGGCATGTGGGATCTTCCCAGACCGGGGCATGAACCCGTGTCCCCTGCATCGGCAGGCGGACTCTCAACCACTGCGCCACCAGGGAAGCCCTTGATTTAATTTTTATTGAGGTGTTGAAGGAAGAAGAAGTGAGAGTGTAGGAGTGGTATAAGAAAGCTAAAACTTATTTATTTATTTTATTATTATTATTATTTTTGGCCGCACTGTGTGACCTGTGGGATCCTAGTTCCCTGACTAGGGATCGAACCCATGCCCTCTGCAGTGGAAGCATGGATTCTCAACCACTGGACCTCCAGGGAAGTCCCTAAAACTTATTATTTTTAACAGCAAGTCAACATTGTCTAAAATTGATAAGTTAAAAAAAAAAATTGATAAGTTAGGAATTAGCAGCATAGGCATGACATTTAGAATTATGAAAGGAATATCACAAAAAACTGTTTACAGTGCTTTAAAGTATCTGTGTAATGAGGCTGTTGAATCAGGAGACTTTTTTTTTTTTTTTTTTGGAGACTTATTTTTATTAGGCACCTCTTAGTAATACACATTTAAAAAAATTATGTATGTCTTTTACCTTAATAAAAAATTTTTAATTAAGGGAAAAGGGAATCTAGTGTGGTAATATTTATGTTTTTCACTCAGGGCTAGTCAAGCAGTATAATCCTGATTAGAAATGAGTGAGGAGAGAACATTTTTACTGCCCCATGTGAAAATAGGTCACTTAGAGCTGCTGGAGTAGATGTTCACTCTGGGTAGATGACCCACCTCTGCCCTGGGGAAACATTCATCAACATTTAAGTGCTATTACTAGTCAGACACAGTTCTAGGTATTGGGGAAACTGAATAGATAAACCAGTATTCATTTGTTTGTTTTCCCTCTTTACTTCTCTCCCAGCTTTTCAGTAACTGATTTAAATTTGACCTGGAGCAGCTGAGTCTTTTGGCGATAAACAACAGAATGTTCAGGTTCTTCAGGACATTGGTGGCAGTTCTTGTTGAGCATCGCCTCTGTGAATATGATCCTCTCTAAGTGAATCCTTGCTTATACGGCTAGGGCTGGGGAGACACTGGCATAATCTTTCCATTAGGCAGTCCCAGGCAGGATATTAATTAAGAAGGATATTAAATTCCTTCTTAGAGGAATTTAACAGCTAAATGATGCTAATATAAATGATAGTAATAGTAACTATTTATATATATTTATATATACTTTACAAAACTATTAACATCTTTTATCTCATTTTGTTGTCCACCTACAAGATGAATGTTATTCCTGTTTTACAGACTGAGAGGGTTTAAGTGACTTACTCAAGTGCATATTGGTAGGTGACAGCTAGAATTTGAACTAGTCTCTTTACTTCAGTCCTGAATTCATTCTGTTATGCAAATATTTTCCCTTAAAAGACTATGGGGAATGATTTCTGCCTTAAGGAAATCAGCAGTTTTCTGATAAAGATTTAAGTGGGCCCCTGCCTGGTGTCTGTGTAGAGTTGTCCTTTCAGTAACTCACTGAGGTTAGATCCTGAATGCCCTAGACAAATGGTTCTATTTGTTCTTTTTCTTTTTTTTCTCCCAAAGATCAGTTTTCCCTTCCATTAGATTTTTTACGTTTTTCTTGGAGTGGAGGAGGAGTAGAGTAAGGTTGGAAAGGGGGTGTATGTTTCATATGGCTGAACCAGGAATAGTTTAGAATTAGCATATTAGAATATTATATCTGGGTACCTTCATGCCTGTATCAAGTCCTCTCTGAAAGTTTTTCGGTTCATGGTCTCAGATTTATCACTTCCTCTCTTCCAGTTGTTACCACCCTAGATTAAGGTCTTGTTTCATTTCATGCTTAAAGTACCACAACATCGTTGATCTCCCTTGTTTCATTCTCTCCTTGGCTTAAATCATTTGGGCAGTCATATACAGATCAATCTTTCTTAAAAAACAACAGTAACAACAGTTTTTTTGTTATTTATTTTAGCTCTCTACTCTCCTTAAGTCTAAATTCCTGTGCCTGCTCTTTAGGATCCTTCATACCCTATTAACCTACCCATTCAGAATTATTTTTCATTGTCCCCTAACATGTACCCTTTATTCAAATCAGGCAAGTCTGTCTCCTGAATGTATTTAAGGTCAAACCCATTCCTGTTTCCTGACTTTAGCTTGTAGTTTCTTCTATTCAACCTCTCCTTTGAGGTCCAACTGAGACTTCCTTGATAACTATGGTTAGCAATAAGCTCTCCTGTTCTGGCTGCATGTATCACTTACTATTTATGTCACACATTTTTTGCTACTTCACTATTATCTTTAATACAGTATTGTATACTATCTTGCAGTGTTCTGTAATTCTTTCTCATGTATAAATTAACCAGAATTTAAATCTCTTAACAGGAGAAACCAGATCCCTCACGTGCCTAGAACAATCCTTGAGCACATACCAGACACTCATTAAATACTACTTATTCCAGTAAATATACCCATGTGGCAGAGTTTACTGGTGATAACAGATGGATAAGAGTTATTGTGAAAATGAATCTATGTCTCTTTATTTTTATCAAGAATGTACTTGATACTAATTTTTACATTTCTTTCTTCCCTGCCTTGTTTTGGTGACAGGCTGTTGATGATGTGAAAAAAGGTTACATCAAAGCAGAGGAAAAATCCTACCAATTACAGAAGCTGTATGAACAAAGGAAAATGGTCATGGTAGGTTTATGTCCCCATAATCTCTTTATAAAATGCCCCTTTTTATCTCTTTTTTTAATGTAATTTAATTTTATATTGGAGTATAGTTGATTTACAAAGTTGTGTTAGTTTCAGATATACAACAAAGTGACTCAGTTATACATATATCCATTCTTTTTCAGATTCTTTTCCCATATAGGTTATTACAGAATATTGAGTAGAGTTCCCTGTGCTATACAGTACGTCCTTGTTGATTATCTATTTATCCCTATTTTACATATAGTAAAATATAGAGTGTATATGTTAATGTGTATATGTTAATCCCAAACCTCCTACTTTAATACATATAGTGTGTATATGTTAATCCCAACCTCCTAATTTATCCCTACCCCGCACCGTTCCCCTTTGGTAACCATTAGTTTGTTTTCGAAGTCTGTGAGTCAGTTTCTGTTTTGTATATACATTCATTTGTATTATTTTTTAGATTTCACATATGAGTGATATCATATGGTGTTTGTCTTTCGCCTCCTGACTTCCTTCATTTAGTATGATAATCTCTAGGTCCATCCATGTTGCTGCAAATGGCATTATTTCATTCTTTTTTATGGCTGAGTAATATTCCATTGTATATATGTACCACATCTTCTTTATCCATTCCTCTGTTGATGGACATTTAGTTGTTTCCATGTCTTGGCTATTGTGAATAGTGCTGCAGTAAACATTGGGGTGCATGTATCTTTCCGAATTTTGGGTTTCTCCAGATACATGCCCAGGAGTGGGATTGCTGTATCATATGGTAGTTCTATTTTTAGTTTTCTTTGGTTTTTTGTTTTTTTTACTTTTTTATTGACAGAATTTATAGCAGTTTCATATTACAGAAAAAACTAAGGAGATAGTACAGAGTTCCTATCTTAATATGGTACACTTGTTATATATTAACTAAAGTCCAACAATTATTAATTTCCTTAGGTTTTTTTTTTACATCTTTATTGGAATATAATTGCTTTACAATGTTGTGTAACAAAGTGAATCAGCTATGTGTATACATATATACATATATCCCCATATCCCCTCCTTGTTGAGCCTCCCTCCTACCCTCCCTATCCCACCCCTCTAGGTTGTCACAAAGCATTGAGCTGATCTCCTGTGCTCTGCAGCAGCTTCCCACTAGCCATCCTTTTTACATTTAGTAGTGTATATATGTCAGTGCTACTCTCTTACTTCGTCCCAGCTTCCTCTTCCCTCCTCAAGTCCGTTCTTTATGTTTGCGTCTTTATTCCTGCCTTGCCACTAGGTTCATCAGTACCGTTTTTTTAGATTCCATATATGTGCGTTAGCATACAGTATTTGTTTTTCTTTTTCTGACTTCACTCTGTATGACAGACTCTAGGTCCATCCACCTCATTACAAATAACTCAATTTTGTTCCTTTTTATGGCTGAGTAATATTCCATTGTATACATGTGCCACATCTTCTTTATCCATTCGTCTGTCGATGGACATTTAGGTTGCTTCCATGTCCTGGCTATTGTAAATAGAGCTGCATGAACATTGTGGTACATGTCTCTTTTTGAATTATGGCTTTCTCAGGGTATATGCCAAGGAGTGGGATTGCTGGGTCATATGGTAGCTCTATTTTTAGTTTTTTAAGGAACCTTCATACTGTTCTCCATAGTGGCTATACTAATTTACATTCCCACCAACAGTGCAGGAGGGTTCCCTTTTCTCCATACCCTCTCCAGTATTTATTGTTTTATAGATTTTATTTTTCAGTATTTTTAATGAAGTATAGTTGATTTACAATGTTGTGTTAATTCCTGCTGCACAGCAAAGTGATTCAGCTATATATATATGTGTGTATATATATATATATATATATATATATATACACACACACACACACACACATATACACATACTTCATTTTAATATTCTTTTTCATTATGGTTTATCATAGGATATTGAATATTGTTCTCTGTGCTGTACAGTAGGACCTTGTTGTTCATCCATTCTGTATATAAAAGCTTACATCTGCTAACACCAACCTTCCACTCCATTTTTCCTTCAACCTCCTCCCCCTTGGCAACCACCAGTCTGGTCTCTGTGTCTGTGTTTCTGTTTCGTAGATAGGTTCATTTGTGTCATAATTTAGATTCCACATATAAGTGATATTATATGGTATTTGTCTTTCTCCTTCTGACTTCATTTAGTATGATAATCTCTAGTTGCATCCATGTTGCTGCAAATGGCATTATTTTGTTCTTTTTTATAGCACTGAGTAGTATTCTATTGTATATATGTAACACATCTTTATCCATTCATCTGTTGGTGGACATTTAGGTTGTTTCTATGTGTTGGCTATTGTGAATAGTGCTGCTATGAACATAGGGGTGCATTTTTTTAAATAAATTTATTTATTTTATTTATTTTCATTTTTGGCTGTGTTGGGTCTCTGTTGCTGTGTGCGGCCTTTCTCTTGTTGTGATGAGTAGGGGCTACTCTTCATTGAGGTGCGCGGGCTTCTCATTGCAGTGGCTTCTCTTGTTGCCGAGCACAGGCTCTAGGGGCACGGGCTTTAGTAGTTGTGGCACTCCAGCTCAGTAGTTGTGGCTCGCGGGCTCTAGAGCACAGGCTCAGAAGCTGTGACGCACGGGCTTAGTTGTTCCGCTGCATGTGGGATCTTCCCAGACCAGGGCTCTAACCCATGTCCCCTGCATTGGCAGGTGGATTCTTAACCACTGCACCACCAGGGAAGCCCGCATATATCTTTTTGAATTACGGTTTTGTATAGATATATGCCCAGGAGTGGGGTTGCTGAGTCATATGGCAGTTCTATTTTTAGTTTTATGAGGAACCGCCATACTGTTTTCCACAGTGGCTGCATCAGCTTACATTTCCACCAACAGTGTAAGCATGTTACATGCACCACAACTACTGAGCTGGTGTGCCACAACTACTGAAGCCTGTGCGCCTAGAACCTGTACTCGGCAACAAGAGAAGCCACCACAATGAGAAACCCGCGCACTGCAACGAACACCCAACGCAGCCAAAAATAAATAAATAATTTTATTTATTTATTTTTTAAATTAATTAATTGTATTGGAATAAGAATGGAAACAAGTTAGCCACTGAACTTAAGCCCATAGTCTTATATCTAGGTGGAATAGTTATTTTATCACTCATGTAACAAAAAGGGAACCATCCACCAATGTTCTGCATACCAACAGGCTGAAATAGACAACACAAAAATCTTTTAAATAGAATTAAGTTTTGGGACTTCCCTGGTGGTCCAGTGGTTAAGACTCCACGCTCCCAATGCAGGGGGCCTGGGTTCAATCCCTGGTCAGGGAACTAGATCCCACATGCCACAGCTACGAGCCTCAACTAAAAAGATCCCGCACACGGCAACGAAGATCCCGCATGCTGCGGGGCAGCCAAATAAATAAATAAATATTTGAAAATAAATAAAAATGTTTTTTAAAAAATAGAATAAAGTCTTGGCAGAATTTTGGTAAAGGGAATTTTGCTATGTGGGAGACAGGATTTTAAAACTCAACTTCCACCTCTTCTTTAAGATAATGGTATTGTCTTCTATATATTAATGCATGATTCTGACCAACACATCTGCATCTTCTACGAAAAGGGCTATCCACCTCTGCAATAGTTCTTTGCCTTTGTCAAAGCCAGCAGAATCAAAGTAATTTCATAAGGCCTTCTGAATATGGAATACAGATTGTTTCTTTGCACATATAGCACTCTAAACACACTAGCTTCCATTTATACATTTAACAAAAAATATTTGTTGAGCACCAAGTGTGTGCCAGGCACAGTGCAAAGTGCTAGAGAAATAAATAGGTTTGGGTTGTTCTGTGGCAAAATATAGAAAATCTGAGTTTAACAAGCATAGTAATCTATTATGAAATTATTTTTTAGACTCAAGTTTGTATCTTGTAATCCTCAGTTAAGAACACAAGTGCATTTAGTACATTGATAGGTTTCCCCGTGGGTCATCTGAACTGAGTATAAAATATGCTTCTCTTGAAAACCTAGTGCCAGTGTACAAGTGTGTACCGGTCCCATAATACTGCAGTCCTATTTTAAAGACCTCCCCCCTGACAAAAGTTTGGGTTTTATTCAGGTATCAGTGTTCAAAGACATTAGCCTAGTCAATGGTCAATACATTGAAACTACCACCTCAGATGGACCCTTCAGAGCCCGTAGGTCTTGATACCATTATAACAACTTAGCACAGTTGATAGGCCTGAGATTAGGCCGTATCACTACGATTAGTTGCCAGATCACTGTGAGACCTTCAGCAATTCACAAACTTGTCACTTTCAGTTTCTTTTCTGTAAATTGGGGATGTTCAGGTTGTTAGCTCTCAAGTAGAATCTTGACAAAATATTCCAAAGTTAACAGATAAATAAGCTTTGTGTAAGTTCCCTTGCTCTCCGAATACAGAGGACAGCTCATACCTTTGCCATAGTTTGTAATACCCAGTGTGATCAAAATGTTTTTGTTTTTTACCGGTTTGCAAAGTTAGATTGAATCTCAGATTAGGATGGTTGAGAATATAGTGTACATAAGACTTGTTTTTTCTTTTTTCTCTCTCTCTCTTTTTTTTAAGTCTTTAATATTTATTTATCTTATTTTTGGCTGCGTTGGGTCTTCGTTGCTGCACGTGGGCTTTCTCTAGTTGCAGCGAGCGGGGGCTACTCTTCGTTGCGGTGCACGGGCTTCTCATTACAGTGGCTTCTCTTGTTGCGGAGCACGGGTTCTGGGCGCGCAGGCTTCAGTAGTTGTGGCTCGCGGGCTCCGTAGTTGTAGCTTGCAGGCTCTAGAGTGCAGGCTCAGTAGCTGTTGCACACAGGCTTAGTTGCTCTGTGGCATGTGGGATCTTCCCGGACCAGAGCTTGAACCCGTGTCCCCTGCATTGGCAGGCGGATTCATAACAACTGCACCACCAGGGAAGTCCCTCTCTCTTTTTTTTCAACTCTCACACAAGCAGTGAACATGTGTAACTTATATCTTGCCATTGTTGAACTGACAAATAAGAAGTTTCTGGGTTTGGGGTTCCCTGGTGGCGCAGTGGTTAAGAATCCGCCTGCCGATGCAGGGGACGTGGGTTCGAGCCCTGGTCCAGGAAGATCCCACATGCCGCGGAGCAAATAAGCCTGTGCGCCACAACTACTGAAGCTGCACGCCTAGAGCCCGTGCTCCACAACAAGAGAAGCCACTGCAATGAGAAGCCCGCGCACTGCAACGAAGAGTAGCCTCCACTCGCCGCAAATAGAGAAAGCCTGCATGCAGCAACGAAGACCCAACACAGCCATAGATAAATAAATAAAATAAATAAACTTATTAAAAAAGAAAAAAAGTTTCTGGGTTTGTGTTTGTCAACATAATTTTTAATGATTTCACAAAAGGCAGTATTATGTGGAAGTCAGTGTTTCTCAAAGTGTAGTTGCCAGCCCAGTTACATGGGAATCACTTGTCAAGCCTGCTCAAAATGCAGATTTCTGGAGCCCACCTCACATTTACTAAACCAGAACCTCTACGGGTATGACCTAGAAATATTTGTGAAGATTTTTACAGAAGCACCCTAGTGAGTCTGCAGCTTTAGGTGCTTGAGAAACACTACCCTTGGAATTTGGGAGAGTTGGCTTCCAAGTTTCCTCTCAGGCCTTTATTTCAATTTTAGATCTGGTTTGACCCTTGGCAGGTTGTTTGGGAGAACAGAGAGTTCTCCAGAATGGACCTCCATCCCTCACCTAAAGTGTTTTGCTCTGTTAAGTACTGTCTCTGCTTTAATAACCGTCCTGTTTCAGTATTTACCTATCTTGCTGAACATTGAACATTTATAAAATGTCCCATGCCATACCTGTCCTCTTCTCTTGCCTGATGTGCACCATCATCTAAGCGGTATACAAGTCAAGGAGGGTAATTTGGGATACATATTTAGCTACTCAGAATTTAATATGAAAGGAGAATAGACAGGATAATTTTTTGTTTGAAGTACATAGCTACACCCTTATGTAAACATGTTTGAAAACAAAAATTAACTTTCCTTTGGAAATTTGGATGTATGTAAAATTTTAAATATTTCTTCTCTATGTTTTCTGCAAATCGAGGAATGTAGAGATTGCCCACTTAAAACTGAGAAATACTACCTGACCTGATAATCTCGGGAAAACCTTAAATTTCCCCAATGACACCTTACCTTAATGGAGCCTTTAAAATTTTTTTTTAAAGCTGTCATGTATTGAATACCTAATTATGTTCTAAGTACTATGCTAGATACTTTTCAAGGTCACAAATAACTGTATGGTATAGATGCTATTATTATTTCCCTTTTTTTTAAAAAATTTATTTTATTTATTTATTTATTTTTTTGCGGTACGCGGGCCTCTCACTGTTGTGGCCTCTCCCATTGCGGGGCACGGGCTCTGGACGCGCAGGCTCAGCGGCCATGCCTCACGGGCCCAGCCGCTCCGCAGCACGTGGGATCCTCCCGGACCGGGGCACGAACTCGCGTCCCCTGCATTGGCAGGCGGACTGTCAACCACTGCGCCACCAAGGAAGCCCTATTATTTCCCTTTTTATGGAAGAGGAAACAAAGGCTCCTAGGATTTAATAATTTGCTAGAGTTCAAATAACTTGCCCAAGGTTACAGAGTTAGGAAGTTATGGGTCCAGGATTCAAGCCTGGGGCGTTCTGGGCCCAGGCTCTTGATCACTACTCTGTGCTGTTTGCTGCTTGTTATAACCCCAGAAGAGTTCTCTCCTATCATCCACTGCCTGTCATATTTACCAAAGTATAGATAGTAGCCAGCGATTTATTTTTGTTCATAGTGCCAGTAGAAGGCCTAAGCAGTTTATCACTGGTTCAGGATGGGTGATGGTCAAGGGGGATGGATGGGGTAATGGAGGGAGACAGAGAAGAAAAATGATGCAAATGAAGTATTTTGGCACTTCTGTATTGACCCTGTCCCTGTGTTCTTGCTACCCCTTTATAAGTTTTCACCTTTAAAGTTGCTATTATTTTACCCAAGCAGAAGTAAATACAAAGTAGGGAAGGGAGCCTGTGGTGTAATTTTTTTTCCCCCTGGGCCCTTAGGTCTTCCCGGAAAGTCCCTGGTGGCAGTAGAGACAGTCTTAGGTGCCATTCCTTGGTACCAGAGCCATAGGTTGCCTAGGGTCCTTCTTGTGCCTGTCTCTTCTTTTCTCTTGGTGAGGCGGAAGGCAGCTCTCCAGTGTATTCTAACCTCCGTACCCATCTAGGTGAAATCAACTAGGGTGCTAGGCCTTTGTCTTCTCTCTAACTCTCTGCGCACATCACCACTATGCCTTGTTCTTCCTGTGTGGCATGCAGATGGGGGTGTCACACAGACTTGAGACTATTTGCTTGTTTCCCCGGCAATCACTGAGGAAACCAGGTCAGAGTCCCTGCATCTTCTTTTTTCCTTATCATCTTTCCCTATTTCTCTTCTCTCCTTCCCATTCATTATCTTTTACTCTCTCCCCTCTCAACTCAACATAGTGAGTTAAGTAAGAGAGAGGCCAGCCTTAACTGTAGAGGAGAAGGGACAAAGAGTTCAGAGGCCTCTCTGGGTCAGTCTTGGCGCATTGTACCTGTGAGGGTCACGTATGTCACTTGTTCTGGGTCTAGATGCTTTTTAAGGAGACATATATGCGGGAGACCCAGGGGCAGTGGGGCTAAATGGGACTAGTTGGTAATAGAGAAAGGATCAGAGGCCTAGAAATTAAACCTGGCTTCTAATCCTGGTTGTGCCACTTACTATTACCTGTGACATTAAGCAAGTCTCATTATTATTCTGAGTTTCTGTAAAATGACTAACTTTTAAAGTTTCCTTCAGCTTAAACTTTTTATGAATATGAGATTTGGGATAGCTTAATCCTCATCACTGAGATCATTCTAACTTTTGATTGGAGAAGAGATGAGAAACATTAGCTCTCTTACCTTAATTATAAGGATAGATTTGATTCCATCCCTTAGGTACAGTGAAAATAGAGGGCTGGACTAAATGGCATTGTGAGTTCCCTCTAGTCCTAGGGCTCTTGGTTGCGGTATCTCTTCTGGCTTCATTTATATATATAAGTAGAGAAAGAGAGCAGGGTTGGAAGTATGGAGTTGGAAGTTAGAAGGATAGTGGATCATCTAGGAGCCCTGTCCCAGCTTGGCAATGGACGTGAGACCAGAGGCAAGGTCTCCAGGTTGCGAGGTTTCTCTCGGTTCTTTTGTGTGCCATCGCAGCAGCTCCTGATGACGGTGTAGTTCCATAGTAACACTGTTTCTCTTTCCTTTTTTCTCTAGTACCTCAACATGCTAAGGACTTGTGAGGGCTACAATGAAATCATCTTCCCCCACTGTGCCTGCGACTCCAGGAGAAAGGGGCATGTTATCACAGCCATCAGCATCACGCACTTTAAACTGCATGCCTGCACTGAAGAAGGACAGCTGGAGGTGAGAGTTCATTTAGCATGTAGCTGGGAAGTCAGGGGGCGTGGTCCAGGAACACCGGGAATACTTTGATACTCACTTGCTATGTTTTAATTCCTCCTTGTGGGGGAAATGATATCAAGACTGTTTTGACTGGGGTAAATAGGCTCTGGATCTACACTGCTCCTCACCTTCACTGGCTGCTTACACTGACTTTTATTCTTCTGTCACAGTCTTTTCCCTGAAATGATGTAGACATCTCTACTGATTTCTTTTCTGCTGTCTGGTTCAGAACCATCTTACCTAAGCTCCCCAGCATTCTCAAACTTATGCTCTTGTTCTCGGTTGTTTAGAACCAGGTAATAGCATTTGAATGGGATGAGATGCAACGATGGGATACAGATGAAGAAGGAATGGCCTTCTGTTTTGAATATGCTCGAGGAGAGAAGAAGCCTCGATGGGTTAAAATCTTCACACCATATGTGAGTGGTAGTTGGGGAAGCATGCACGGGGAAAGTAGATTGGGCTTAAAGTTCTCCTTAAGCTAAATGCGTAAATGGAGAGAGCTGTAGAGTGTTGTTTTGAGATCTGAATCTGTTTGAATCCTAGAGCCCCAGGTTCTTCCTGACTTTCCTTTAGGCCTGAGTAGGATTGGCAATTTCATATCCCACTTGACTCACAGTTAACCACTAGAAGGAGCCAGAGAATAGCAGATGAGCCAGGCCTGGGTTTTATGGAGCTTGTTAAGGTTTTTCTCTAGGCTGAGCAAGTTTGGAAGGTGACTCTGGGCAGGAGTTCAAAGGCATGGTCCTTTGGTGCCTGGTCTTGAGAAGCCAGTGAGTGTTGCTCTGTTTTTTTTTTCAGTTCAATTACATGCATGAATGCTTCGAGAGGGTGTTCTGCGAGCTCAAGTGGAGAAAAGAGGTAATTCTAAACAATCTTGAATTGACCTTTTTATCTTTTTTTGTTTGTTTGTTTAAAATGTATAGTCCTGTGGCCAAATACCTGGGGCCCTCATCTCCATCTGTCTAGGAGTATTAGTTAGAGACTGGTTATCCCATGTGAGCCAGGATATTCTTCCAGAGAGGTTATTAGCCTTGGACGCTAAACGGACTATGCCAAAAAGCCCTTCTTCCATCGTCTAGAGATTGGCCATTGGCTACAGGCTATTCCATCTCTCATGACTTCATGCACCCTCCTCTGCTTGTTTTTTGTCAGTCGCCCTCCGTGTTCTTCCTGACCCAGAAGGGCAGCTGTCCTCAGTTTTAGCCATTCTGACTGGGTGAGACGTGAAAGAGTCTGTCTAGGCTAACCAGGAGTGCGTGTGCATGAGAAGGTTTTTGCTGCTGCTTTCCTGCTGTCTGTATATGCCAGTGCTGGAACAGAATTTAAAACATTCAGAATAATTAGCTACTTACTCTCAGAGAAGATGTTTCCAAGGTTCAGAGGGTAAAGTCAGGAATAAGAAAATTTATATTCTTGGTATAGTAGAAAGAACATTGGGCTCTGGGAATCAGATCTGGATTCTCTCCCAGCTTTTTTTCTCTCTGTGATCTTGGACAAATCAGCCTCCCTGGATCTCAGTCTTCTCATCTTTCCTCATCTGTGAGACAGGAAGGCTGAACCAGATAGTTAATATCCTAGGTCCCTTCCAACTCTAAAAGGCTATGATTCTTTTTTTTTTTTTTTTTTTTTTTTTTGCGGTACGCGGGCCTCTCACTGCTGCGGCCTCTCCCGTTGTGGAGCACAGGCTCCGGACGCGCAGGCCCAGCGACCATGGCTCACGGGCCCAGCCGCTCCGCGGCATGTGGGATCTTCACGGACCAGGGCACGAACCCGCATCCCCTGCATCGGCAGGCGGACTCTCAACCACTGTGCCACCAGGGAAGCCCAAGGCTATGATTCTTGATGGAAAGTTATATCAAGTGAAGAGGCCAATCAGATCAAGTCATCCATCCAGTCATACGTTTTCTGTGTGAGGGGTTGTCTCTAGATGGGAGGAGATGAGGACACCTAAGGCTTCCCAGTAACTCTTTTCTTTTTTTCCTTTCAGAACATTTTCCAGATGGCGAGGTCACAGCAGAGGGATGTGGCCACCTAGCCTTTCGTTACCCTCTTCCCTTCTCTTCACCCTCATCCTCTTATCCCTTTCGTCTCCCATGTCAGACAGAGTAACCATTAACACGAAAGAAGAGAAAAAGGAAAAAAGTCATTATATTCAAAAGCCCTAAACTAAATATTATTAATAATCCCTCTGAATTTCATATCTCTGGAATTGAGCTGGTAGAGAACAACAGATGGGTCAGCACCAGGAGTCAACTGAGTTAAGACAGGAAAAGAAATAAGCCCAACCGACTCGCCAAAGGTATCTTTGTCTTTTCAACTGGGCCTCATACCAACAGACTCTCCTTGTACTATATTTTTAGAACTGGAACTATGAACTCCATCCATTTGCACTGTTCAGGCATATATATGTATGTATGTAAAAATTATATATACACAAATTAGCTGCACGTATATACATATATATATTTCTTTTTAAATTTCATATTGATGGCAGTACCTTTTTTAGCTTGTGTTTTTACACACCTTTCACTAGAATTCATGACTTCTCTCTTGCTCTCTTTATTTTGAAACAAACTTTAAAAAGGAAAAAAAAAATTTACAGGGAAAAATACCTCTCCTCATGAAGGACTCGAAAAGTTTACAACCTGCTTGGGTTTTTCCCCCCTTTTTTGTATCGAATGAAGATTCTGGATCATGGGTTGCCATAGAGTCTGAGGAGCAAGGAGCATAGTTTCTTTATCTTCCAAGAGGCTGCTGGGGAGGAGAAAGAGGTGTGTTTCTCAAGGGCAGCAAGGCTGCAGATCTGCAGCGAGAGTCTAAAGACTTGGTGTGGTCTCTCTTGATTCCAAGACAACTTTCCTGGTCCATCTCAGTCTCTTCCACTCATGGCTTTTAGCCACATTCCACATCTTCTTGCTTCCCGAGGGCCCCCTGTATGGTTTCCCTCAACAGGCCTAGAATGATGGGGAGGGCGGGCTCAGGAGGTTGACGCCACAGACACCTGAAACACTTAGTGGTCATGATTTCCCATTTCCCTGCTCTTTCTGAAGCAGGGATGGTACTCGGGACCAGAGTTAAAGCTGATACCTTTAGGCACAAAGATTGGACTTAAGTAGGGGGAGGGAAAGAAGAAAGCCCCTATGAATATAAGCTTTTCCCTACTCCATTGCTGACCAATAACCACCCATAACTATTACATTCTCTGTGACTTCCTTAAACGCCCATGTTGGGGAAGGATCTGACAGCATCCCCAAGGCCTTGGGGAAACTTGGAAGGGTCGGTGGCCCATGCCGGGCAAACCATACCCCGTCCAAGCCAGCTGAGGACCCAGGAAGGAGCAGTAGTAATATGGTTGATTTGGGTTGGATCTCAGCTTTGAATTAAAAGGAACCTGAAGGAAAATCTTTTTGTCCCTCAGAGAGCTCCTCATCTGATCTTGCAGTTAGACCTTTTGAGACCTGAGAGCTACATGCCAGGATCTGGGGCCAGGGCTGACTGGGGTAGAGCAACATTCTCAACCCCCAGCCTCCAAAGGTACTGCATTGGGAGCTCTGATGCAGTCAGGCTCCGATGCACCTGAAACATTTTTGAGCCTTCTTTACTTTTTTCCTTCTCTACCTTCTAAGCAGAAACCTCCATAGGATGGCATCTTTTGCTTTGTCTAACTGGGAGGCAACCATAGTTGGTTGTAGTCGACTCCACTGAGCAGTGTTGGGGTGGTTTGAAGTTTCTGTTTTTGTAACTTGTTTTTGCAGATTGTTGTGAGGCCACTTTGCTTTCTCTCTCACTCTGTTGTCTTGGCAGGCGCTTGCCCCAGGGGGTGTGGGATCATATAGGACATCCTATCTTTCCTCACCTTCTCCAAACCCAGGTGGAATCACAGAGTGCAAAATATAAGAAAGCTGAATGTTTAAAATTGCAGGGCGTGATCCCTGATTTGGAAGCTTTGGCACAGAATTAACTTCTTCTGGCTTAAATGAATTTAATAATGAGCCAAGGGACCCTGGAAAGAAGGTATGTTGATTGCCCACTCCAAGATGCTGAAGAGGCTTTTGGCACCAGCTTCGTTCAAACTTTAAAAATAGCAGTTTGCCCCTATTCCTTCAGAGTGGGAGAGGAATGAACAAATCCGGGAGTCCGTGGGAAGCCCAGATGCTGACCTGTGATGTGAGAGTAGCGGGGATGCCTTTAGCGTGCATAGACGCTGCTCCTGTGTCGTTCTGACCTGGCACTCACTTGGTGCTTGGAGATTGGGTGAGGGCCCTGTAGGTAGTTAGCCTGTTTGGCCCCTGCTTGAGGCTGTACCACTAACAAAGCCCCAGCTACAGTGAGAAGGGGAAAGCAGGGAAGCCCTGGAGGACAGCGCCGCCTTCTCTCCCACCCACAGCAGCGTCCTGCAATGGAGGCAGAGGTCGCTGTGGCTGTACAGCTCCATCCAGTCAAGCTCTTCTTTGCACGAAGCAGTGTTAGTGTGATACCCTTTCCCCCTTGCTCTGCACTTCCTTTCTTGAATCCCTACCACCTTTCTCAGTCCAGGGTTCTGCCCAGGGAGTCTTCTGCTCAGTCTCTTTTTGCAGTTTGTCTCCGGGAAATAGAGAGGCTCCCCTTTCCCCCTACTTTGCCCCAGCAGAGCCAGCAGGATCTCTCTGATCTCTTGTTGTCCTCCCTTCCCAACGGAGAGTTTCTATCCATAAAAACTCAGAGTTTTTATGGATCAGGAGAAAATGCAGGCCCTGAGACACCTATCCCTGCAGAAAGGGTTCCCTTGGGCCATGCTTTGGGTTTTCTGCTCCTTATATTTTTATTTTACTCTCCATTTTTCTGCCCTCCCCTTGCCCTAGGTCTAAGCTCAGCACAGGCGAGTGCTCGGGGCAGCTCCTAGGCCTGGACAGCTCTCAGGGAGGAATTAGAGAAATGTTCAGCATCCCCGTGCCTGGCCCATCCAGTTTCATCCTTTAGTTACGCAGGCCAGTAGCTTCGGGTTATCCCCTCTTATATCTGCAAACCCAATGCTTGGAGCAGCAGCTCTAACAGGAGGTGATACCTCTCTCTTTCATTTCAGAATTTGCCAGCTTAGGGGCCTGGCTCTTGAAGGCAGTTTTCTTAAAGGGGACTGCATCCTGGGTGACCCGAAGTCTCCAGACCTAGAGGGACAACTGTGCCCTCCCTTCTCTGCTTCATGTTCTCTGGCTGGATTGATTCAGCGGTAGAAACCATTTGGTCTTTTGCACCCCAGCATACTGCTAGGTTCCTTCCAGAGTCACTGTGTCACATTAGCTTCCTTTTGGAGGGAGGGTGACGTGGTTAAATACTCAGATAGCAGAGGCAGTGGGTGCGCATCTTTAGTTCCCCATCTTCCGGTTTCACCTCCTGCCCTCCTCTTGCCCTAAACCTGAGCACATCATGCCAGGCCTCACTCATACAGGATGGTGTCAGCTCACTCCTCAGCAGTAATCTAGGGTGTGTGGGAAGCTTAAGGCTCTGGGGAAGAACAGAATCGAAGAGGGGATGATGTGGGTGGAGGCACTGGCCAACTAACTGCTAAACTTGGACACCAGTTTTATATCACATCCCCCTTTGTAAGCCAGTGAGCAGGGCTTCAGTTTTCCCCAGACCATGCACACTTTTAATTTATTTGAGAGAAACTCTAATTGTATTTTCACTGCAGTATCTTGTATTTTTTATTTGTGATTTAAGAAATGTGAAGAGAAAATACACAGACACATAATGGCTAACAGTGTTTCTTTCATTCCTTGTTCTAGAGCTAACCACTCTAAAATTGTTTGGTAATGTCACTTAGTGTAATTAATTGTAACATATTCTTTTAAATAAATTGATTTATTGATGAAACTATTCTTTGGTTTCCTAGACTTACAAATCCTTCGGGTTGTGTGGGAAGAGGTGAAGAAAGACGTTTGAGATTTGAGTTTGAATGATCAGTCTGAAAATGGGAAGGAACATCTGACTAGTTCTCCTGACCAACTAGCTAGTGAGGCGGTTGTTTGAGAGCAGGAGATGGGGAAGGGTGGGAAAAGGAGAAGCTGGGAGGCCCCTGGTCCAAAGTTCTATTTCCAGAAAATTCCTCCTTTGAAAATTCCTTCTTCCCCCTCAGCCCTCAGGGTTGGTTGTGCCAGCTTGCACAAACTCCACGTTAAGACTCACAGGACTTCTGTTCCTCAGCCTTATGCAGATAGAGCCTGGCAGAGCCCTTGGGACAGATCTTAGCACTGTCCGCCTGCCCCCAGCCACATGTATATACTTTTTCATTTTTCAAGTTACTTAGGAAACTTCTCTCTGGAATCTGAACTGAATGGTACCTATTACCCCTAACGAATGCCAGCTCAATACCGTGTCCTCTGGGTGATTATATTCTCCCCTCTGCCCACACTCCTGAGAATAAGCGTGGTCTTGCATGTTCTTTGCTTTTGCGGAGGAATCTCAGGTGTTGCAGCCTGAGTACTACTCTTAAGGATGCCTACCCTACTCTGTCTGTGTGTTAGTTTATGGGCTGAATCTATTCTGAAAAGCTCAGCATTTGTGTTAGGTCGGATATTTAAAATTATTTTTTATAAACCTTCCTGTTTTGTTTTTCTAATCCCTAGCCATGTGCTTTTGCTCCTTGATTGGAGACCATAAGAGCAAGGTGTAGTTTGACATTTGGTTTGGCAGTTCAGGGAGAGACATTGCTGTGGGTCTCTCACTGAGCCGTTAGCATTCAATAATTGAAATCTGGTAAATATTACTGTGCTAATGGGGAAAAAAATTTTTTTTTCTTTAACAAGGGAAGAATCCACAGAGAAGTAGAAAGTGGAACTCCAGAGTTAGAATTATAGAAGTTAAAGTCAAACATTTATTGAACATCTACTGTGTGCAGGGTATTGTGTTAGATACTGCAATAGATACAGAAGCGAAGTAAGAGACACTGTGCTAACTTGCAGCCTCTCAGAGGAATGACCATATGACCTAGCTGTGGAAGGGTTAAGTGCCGGAAGGACTAGAAAAGGAGGGGAGAAAGATCTCTGGGTGAAGGCAATGAAGGAAATCTTTTTTTTTTTTTTTTTTGCGGTACGCGGGCCTCTCACTGTTGTGGCCTCTCCCGTTGTGGAGCACAGGCTCTGGACGTGCAGGCTCAGCGGCCATGGCTCACGGGCCCAGCCGCTCCGCGGCATGTGGGATCTTCCCGGACCGGGGCACGAACCCGTGTCCCCTGCATCGGCAGGCGGACTCTCAACCACTGCGCCACCAGGGAAGCCCAGTGAAGGAAATCTTGATGAAGAAAGTGAACTGTTTAGAATGAGCAGAATTTCAACAAGAAGGCATTCAGCAAGCTTTACTGAGCCATTATGTGCCAGACACTAGTAATTGGGAATGAAAAGACATGGGTGTGGTGGGGATCAAACTTGGCCAGATGAACAACAAATAGTCCTGTTTGATTAGAACTGAAGGTGTGTGTAGGAATAAAACAGAAGATAAGCCTTCGAAGAGCCTTAAATGCCAGGTGAAGTGCTCTACGTTAAAAAAAAGAAAAGGGAGGGGGGATTCCCTGGCGGCCCAGTGGTTAGGACTCTTCGCTGTCACTCCCGATGGCCCAGGTTCAATCCCTGGTTGGGGAACTAAGATCCCACAAGCCACGGCACAGCCAGAAAAAAGAACCAGAGAAGTTTTGTTTTTCATCAGCTCCGCTTTAGAAACACTGATATTTCAGAATACGTACAGAGGGATCAATTAGGAGACTGCCGTGATTAGTTAGTAAGTGGAGGCAGTGATAACTTGAAACGAGGGAAATGGGTATGAAAAAACTGTGGAAGTACAATCATTTATGATTTAGCATTAAACACTGAGTTGATGTGAGAGGAGTAAAAGACTCCCAAGGTTTCACGGCTAGGTGAACCTTGGGGAAGAAAATATTTTAGCTTTGGACCGATTATAATTCAGGCATGTGTGAGAAATCTAGACACAGGTGTCCAGCAGTTATTTCTTAATTATTTGCTGAGCACCTTCTAATGTTCTGGGCACTGATGAGGATGGTGGGGATACAGTGGTGATAAGGCAGAGTAAATACCTGTGAATGAATTCGTAGAAGACAGGTGTCTTCTCTGGAGAGCACGTTGTAGGAGAGGAGGAGGGGAAATGCAGAGACAGGTAAGGAGGATACTGCAGGCCTCCAGTGGGCGAGGGTGACCTGGACAGTGTTGATGGCGGTGGAGATGGAGAGACAGACGTGAGTACATCACCAATGCATTTTAGAGAACCAGTAGGGCTTTGCAGTGGGTTTGGATATGAAATGTGAGAGAAAGGGTGTGATCAGAGTTTTGGCCTGGGTGGATACACACTGGTGATCTTTACAAGCAAGGAGGACTGAGCGAGGAAAGGCACTACTGAAACTGAGTTCAGGAGAAACATTAGGTTAGAAACACATAGCTGGGAGTCGTTTTCACTGAGCAGATGGGAAGATGCAACCCCATTTATGGGGAGCAAGAGGGAGCTGACTACTCAGGGAGATAGACCGAAAGAGGGGCCAGAGAAAGGAGAATCTAAGAGCCGGGAGCTTGAGCCAGGGCTGCTCAAGTTCTCAGATTTGGAGACGAGAATGAGGCTTGGCCATGAGTGGCAATTCCTTCAATCACAAATACAAGCAGCCAAGGCTGTGACAGCCTTTGAAATTTTAGCAGGAGGATGAAAAGACAAAGGCAACGCTGAAAGTCAGAGAGGGTGTCAAGCTACTGAAGGGTCCAACCCTAAGGAAGCAAGACACTTTGCATTACATTCATACATTTTAAAGCTCAGAAAATACAGACGGGATGAGAATGCATTGAAGGAACGATCCAGGGCTTCCCCTGCCACATTCTCATCACCACAGTCCCCCCTAAGTGAGGATGTTTTTCTAAATGTCTGTTTTTGTTTCTAAAACTAGAAGGCTTCTCCCAATCCCTGCTACTAACCTGTCAGCTCCACTCTTCTGCCTCGAGAAGTTATTTTCCTTCTCTCTTCTCTTTATTCTGCCATTAACATTTGAACAGTAACTTGATTATTTTAGAAGAAACGTGCTGAGTTTCATCTTGTTTGGTCTGAAGTTAGATCCTATTGTCATCATTTTCTGTTTCTTATGCATTTTATTACTGGGGCCTCTTCTGCTCAGAAGAGATGTTAGTGAACTTTGGTAGTTAGCAGAACTATCCCTCCTTTATACCCTTCCTACTACATTTGAAGCCAGTATGTTGTCTGAAAAAGTCTGTGTTCATACAAGAAACAAGTTAGGAGCTTCCTTTTCCGTCTCAGATGGCCTCCTATGTTTTGCTGTCAAAGGGCCTGGAGAATCCCTGCCCAGATGTTGTTTTGACTCCCCAGAAGAACCCTTTGTGTCTTCTTCATCCCCATCATTCAGCCTGACTTATCTACTGCTCCTCTGGAGAAAATCTGGCTGCAGCCTTGCAGGGAGAGGGGACAGCAGTGAGCAGTGACAGACAATAAGTGTAGTCTTCAATGTTTGTGTGAAGGGCTACCACACTGAGGGGCTGCCTGAGATCTGGAAAGATGCCAGGAAGGAGGAGCCTTCCGAGTCCCCCCAGCTCCCACATCTCAGGAGAACCCACCAGTCAGTAAATCACTCTGGGAGATGCCCTTTGGTTTAAACCCAACCTTCCAGCTCTCTGTCCTGACCAGAAACTGTTGCAAAGCCACGGTGAGCAGCTCAGGGGAAAATTCATAGTGTTAATACCAACTCCTGTTACCTTCCTCCTTGCACACCTCTTCCCATCTCTGACTGCACACACACACACACACACACACACACACACAATCTCTATTTAACTGAGATTTCAGATGCTGCGTACTTGGCTCAGAATCCTGACTGGATTCTCTTTCTTCTGAGTAAGTCCCATCCTTGATGTCTTTCCAATCCGAGAGACGTTTTTTCCTGAAACAATGTCCACAGATAGTCCCTATAGTGCTGCACATGTTACTTCTGTTTTTAACTCTTCTTAGTTTGGGGCAGTTTAAGAGAAGGCAGAAGTATGGGGCAGAGTGAGGGGTGAGTTGTGGGGATTTACTCATCCTGGCCTCAGGCCAGATCTGGGCTGGAAAGTGAGCAACTTTATAAGCAGGACGTAATGAGGGTGGGGTAGCAGGTAGCTGCCTAGAAGCAAATGGCCCATATGTTGTGAAGTTAAAGACGATACCTGTGTGAAGCCCAGCCTGAAAGCAATTCACAGAGAGGAATCTAGAAACTGCAGGGACCTTAGGGCTAATGCGTCCACCTTCACTGCTCCAGCCTGCTAGATACTCCTTGGGATCTTTGCCTCAGGTCACAGAACAGGTAGTTGAAGCTATGAGACAAGCACCTCATGGGCTTTGGGGCCTGGGTTCTATTCCTGCAGCCATCCCTTAGTCGCTCTGTGACACTGGGTAAGTTAACTAACCTCCAAATCCTCCGTTTCCCTGTCTGTAAAATTCTGTCCTGCCTCATAGGGCTGTTGGGAGGTTAAATGAGAAAATGCACATTACGGGCCTAGAACAGAATCACGTGCAGAGCAACTGCTTCATAAACGGTGGTGGTATAGTCAGCTCCCAGTAGCCCCACTGGCCGGGTGCTGGGACAGCTCCCTCACACGAACAAGGGAGAAGTGGAGGTCTGGAGTGTGAGGCTGCACGTCCTCAGCCTTCAGAAGGACAGGGCTGGATGCGGGAGAGAGGCCTGCTGACCTGCTTTCTTCCCTCTGTGCCCAGCTCTACGGAGCATTCCAGAATTAAGTCCAAAAGAAGGGCAGAAGAATAGGATCATGAAGCCGTGATCAGTGCCTGGACACTGCTCAAAGGCAAGGGCTGGGCCTTCCTGATAGAGTTTTCTCTCCCAAACCTCACTCTCCTCACGTCCCTCCCACCCCGTCCCCGATCCATCCCCTACCTTCAACCTCCCAAGACACTTATTTGATGCTTTTAAACTTTTTCTTTATTTAGACAGAAAAGACCAACTCTTTAAAAGTAAAATGCAATAAATAAATAAGTTAAGCATAGAGAAGTGTCTGAAACGGACTCCCCACTCTCCCCGGACCACTCCCACCCCCACCCCATTTCTCTTCCCTAAAACCTCTTTCTAGAGAAAATGATCAGGTAATAAACCCCTTTAGCCCGCCCCACACCCCTCCTCCCAAATACCCAGTTACCCCCCAAAGCAAAGGGAGAACTCAAGAGAGAGAGAAAATCCAAGGGAAACATTGTCTAAACCCCCAGAAAGAGAAATGGCAGCGTCCGGGCTGGGCCGGGCTGGATAACGCACGGGTGGTAGTGCTATTTACACGGAGGGGCCAGCAGAGACTGTAAACATTTTTAGGGGTTTGGGGGAGGTCTTTTCCTCGTGAAAGGAGGAGGGTCTCTGTGGCTGACTGGCGGAGAGGCAGCCCTCAGGGCTTCTCCTTGGAGGGGGCCCTTGGGGGAGGCAGTGAGTTTTAGGGCTGGGAGCCCAGGGTTCAGGGATATCCTACCTCGAGCTGAGGGTGGCCACAGGGAGTGTGACAACCAGCTTCTGAGAAACCCCGAATATGGGGGCGAGGCTGGGGCGAGGGTGGGCAGGGAGCATGTGGGAGGCCCCTGCTGCCCTCCCGGGCCGCACAGGTAGAAGAGGCCCGCTGCTGGGGGAGGCAAGTGCGAAGGCTGGGCGCAGAAGGCCCGTCACAGGAGCCCCAGCAGAAGGCAGATACCCCAGAGCCTTCGAGCCTGTTCCTTGCTCCCTCACAAAGGCCAAAAGGGCACCTGGGAGGAAACAGGCCCTTTGGGGAGGCGGGGTGGTGGGAGTGGGCCGGTGTCCTGTGCCCCCAGGGCCATGAAGCAGCGTTTGCCCCAGAGCCCAATCAAGGCCCAGGGCGGATGTGCAGAGAGGGCTGGGGCCAGTCGTGGGGCGAGGGGGTGAGGCGCCCCTTCCTCTGGTGTCTCCAGGCCTGTGAAGGAAGGAAAGGTGGGTGAAGCTGTGGAGAAGATGGCAGCTGAGGCAGGTCCCAGGCCCTGGGTGAGGAGAGGGAGCTGGGGCGGCTGAGGAAGGCAGGTCATCAGAAAGGCCTCCGTCCAAACTGAACCATCCGGCCCCCCAGCCATTCGACAAGGGGCAGGGATGGAGGAGACGGGAGGGAGGGGCGAATGACACAAGAAACCAAAGGATATTAGGAAGGAAATACTCAAACAGCCCGTGAGGGAAGGAACATGGAAGATAACGGAGACAGGGACTAGAGGAGGAGGGGCAAAGAAATGAGACAACAAACAGGCAGGCAGAGGTGACTCAGAGAAAGGAGGAGGGTGCAGTGTCGGGACAGACACCTGGAAAAAGAGCAAGGGGGCATCCGCAAAAGGGCGGCAGAGCAGGCCAGGGTGGAACCAGGGCTGGACTTAGGGCTGGAGTCTAGTGGGGGCGAGCGAGACCCCCCCAGCCCCTAGGGGGCGCTCTCATTCCTTTTTGGAAAGGAACAAAGAAAGCGAGAGAGAAATGCACGGAACACAGACCACAGTCACCAACCACTGTTGACCAAGCACATCCCGCGAGCTGCCCCCGGCCCTGACTCTGGGCTGGGGGGCGCTTCCCTCCGCGGACCCCTCCCCAAATAACAAACAATCGGCTCCAAAGACAACACGCTCGTTCCATGCAACTTACAGGGGCCCGGAGCAGGGGTCCGGGGATGGGGGCTTCGGCCGACAATGGACACGGGCCCTGGGCTGGGGGGCCCCCAGGGTGGGAGGAGTTAAGCAGCCAGGATTGGGGGGAAAGGGGGAAAAACAGAAAATGTGGGTATTGTTCTTGGGTTGTTTTTTTTTCAGGGGTTTGGTCCAAAGGAGATTAAACAACACAAAAGTAATGAAAGCTCACAGCTCTGTGGCCATGAGGTTGGCGGCTGGCGGGCAGTGGGGAGGAGGGGACCTGTTAAGTGAAATTCACAGGCAGTCCAGCATTCCAGCTGCCTCCACCTGAACCAAAGCTGCTCCCCAGAGCCCTGACACTCGGACTCCCCCCAGTCTGTTCTGTGTACTCTCCCCTGTCCCGTGGGTCTCCTGCCACATGAGGGAAATCACCTGGGGTCCAGGGCACCGGGACCTGATGTCCCCACTTCTCAGGACAACAGATATTCTAGGAGCCAGTGATTCTAGGACCCTCCAGTACCCTAAACCAGCCCCCTATTCCCCAAACCCTACTCCCCTAATTCTACTCCAACCTAAAGGAAAACCAGAAAAAGAGACACACAAGACACATGGACACTGACCAGACAAACGAGACCAGATATTGGGGAGGTTCTAGGGAGTGGACACAGACATATACAGACCTGGCTCTCTCTGGGGTCACAGTGTGAGTGTGTGTGCACACGCGCACGCGTGTGTGTGTGTGCGTGTGTGTGTGTGAGAGAGCGAGAGAGAGAAAGTGAAAGAGAGAGAGACTTGAGTGATTGAAAAACAGCTGAGGAAGCTGCTGCAGATCCCTGCCTCCAGTGCCCAGAGTCAGGGGTGGGCATCCCTGAGGGTGGTGGGAAAGGGGGTGGGGGCAGTCCAAGTGAGGGCCCTGGCTGCCATGTGAAGGGGCTGCAGAGGTCACAGGACGGGAGCGGGACCCACCTGGGGCCCTCAGTAGGGCCGGTTGGCATCCTTAGGCCGCTTTAGCTGGACTTTGAGGCGCTTCATGCCAATCTGGAAACCGTTCATGGCCTGGATGGCAGCCTGGGCACTGGCCGGATTGTCGAAACTCACAAAGCCTGAGGTGAGAGGGGCATAAGGCCTGGCCCAGCGCCAACCCCCCCGCCCCCCCCAGCCCTGCCCCACTGTCCTGTGCTTAGGCCGAGGCCTGCTCTTTGCTTTCCCGTCACCACCCTACTTCCTCCAGGTCTCCCAAATGCCCGGAAAACTGCCCAGCACACAGGAGGCTTTCGGTAAGTAGTTGTTGGTTGACAGGCTGAGTGAATGAGTCCAGTCCAGCCTCTCACACACCCTGGGACATTCCTTTCAGCATTCTTTGAGGGGCGGCAGCCCCTTCCTTGGCCTGGGTAGCTCAGAACCTGCCTTTTGAAACCTCCACTCCGGACCCTAAATGACTTCTGAAGCCCAGAGGACAAGCACGTCCCCTTTCTCCCCTGAAGCAGCCTTTCAAAGAGTGAAGGCAGCTAAACCCTGCTCCCTAAGCCTTCCTTTTGACAACTGAACTTCCCCAGTTCCCGAGCCTCTTCCAATCCTCACAGAGCATGGATCTGACCAGTTCTTAAGGAGAAAAGATGTGGTTTTCTGGAGGAAGAGATGGGCCTGGGCAGCAGCTGGTATGGGATGTCAGGAGTGTAAAAACTGGTCCTTTCAGACTCTTGGACAATCTGGATTTCAACTACTGGGTCCATTGCAACCATAAGTGCCTGCAAATGCATCAGATCTTGACCTCATCTGGAGTTTGGCCAAAATGTGCTATATTTTATCTTTTAGATCATCATATTCTTACCAAAACACTTGCTCTGATTGGTGGCCCGGTCAACAAAGACTTTGGCTGAGATGACGTGGCCAAAGGGGACAAACATCTGGAGGATCTCTGAGTCAGTGAACTCCTGGGGCAGGTGGTAGATGAAGATGTTGCAGCCATCAGGGCCTGGGTGGCAGTGGAGACAGAAGGAAGAGCTCAGTGACTGGGAGACAGACTCAAGGTGCAGGGGGCTGGGGAAGGCAGCCCCCAACATGTGGGCCAGGGCGCCAGCCACCTCACCTGCTCCCCTCCCCCCAGTTTCATCCCCACACAGGGGGCCAGAGCTGGCCTTGGAGCCCACGGCAAGGGCACCCCAGCCCTGAAGGCTCTTGGCTGGGACTCCCCGCCCAGGCCACACCTTCCCGTTGCTGCTGCTGCTGCTGCTGCTGCTGCTGCTGCTGCTGCTGCTGGGGGGGAGGCGGAGGCTGCTGGGCCACCAGGGCGGGAGGCTGTGGGAACGCGGGCGCCACCAGGCTGTAGGCTGCCGGGTAGGCTGCTGCGGGGGGAGGACAGAGAGAGCTAATGGGGTTCCTGAGAGGCCCCTGCCCCACCTGGCCCTCCCAGCCACCCCAGTCCCCCTCTCCCTCGCCCAGGCCGATGGAGTGGACAGGGCCGAGAGGTGTCAGAGGGGGAGCTGCCTCAGACCGTGCCCGTAAAGGCGTGTCCTCACAGGTATGGCCTGCTGGGAAGTCTGACGGGGTGGCTGGCAGACAGCACGAAGCCCAGGCCCAACTTCTGGGCCTCTTTTGCTCTTACCAACCCCTCCACCCAGGCCGGGGCCTGCGCTGGGGCTCCTCACCTGTATAGTGCTGCATCCCCGCGTAGGCCTGCTGCAGGGGGTCCACGGGGGCCGCGGGGCTCTGGGCTGGGGAGAGCAGCACTGACCGTGAGGGTGGGGCTGGGATGCTGCTGGGAGCCCCACCAGTGCCTCTTGGAGCAGAGGCCAGGCAGGTGGGGAGGAGAGCCTCATGGGAGAGCATGGGATGTGAAATGAGAGGGTGGAAATGCACAGAGCCGTAGGGAGAGGGGAGAGCCTGGCGTTAGCAAGACTTGAGTCTGTGACTGGCTGTGCAACCCTGGACGAACTCACTTCGCCTCTCTGTGCCTCAGCTTCCCTGGCTGAGACCAGGAAGGAACATCCCTGCCCAGGGTGACAGAGCAGGAGAAAGCGCTGTTATCACCCCACAGCCTGGAGAGGGAAGGTGTGTCATGCCTGCCGGCAGTGAGAGCGATAGCTGGGGCGGTTGCTGGGGAGAGGGGTGGGTAGGCAGAGAACCCCACCTGGGTAGGGGTGAACCCCGTTGGGATACAGAGCATCAGGGGCAGGCTGCCCAGTGGGCTGGGTGGGCACCGGGCTGTAGCCGTTGACGCCCAGGGCAGCAGGGATTGCAGAGACGGGCGTGGCAGCGATGGCAGGAGGGGTGCTGGTTCCTGGGGAAGAGAAAGCGGCAGAGACAGAACAGAGAAGCAGACACACACATACACACAAATGCAGAGAAGCAGTCAACAAGTCTGAGGGCAGAGGGGAGGAAGCAGGCTACTCTCTGACCCCTGAACCCCTCCCAGCCCCCATGGCTTCCCTGAGTGATGCCCTGTGCCCCCCTCCCCTCCCCCACCACGTGGTAGCTCCCC
The DNA here is from genome assembly GCF_937001465.1 of Orcinus orca. Taxonomy (NCBI): domain Eukaryota; kingdom Metazoa; phylum Chordata; class Mammalia; order Artiodactyla; family Delphinidae; genus Orcinus; species Orcinus orca. Next base: position 103,371,415 of record NC_064559.1, on the reverse strand, counting down.
TGACCTGCCCCACTCACACCCAGCCCAGCCCTGCCTGGACCTTACCTGAGGATGGGGTGATGGGGGTGGCGATGAGGCCATTGGCATTGATGGCGGCCATGTGCTGCATCTGCACGGCAGCCATGGTGGCCATGGGGCTGAGGTAGGCACTGTGAGCCGCTACCAGGGCCGCCTGCTGCTGCATCAGCTGGGGACAGGGGAAGAGAGGAGAGTGGGGCCAGCCCCCCTGCACCCTGGCCTGGCTCCCCTCCCAACCCTGGTCCTGGGCATTGGTGGTGGGGGCGGGGGGGCAGGACGCTGGAGAGCGTGGGGATGGGCCCGGCCCAGCACGGGGAGGAGGGGTTGGGGGGCGTGAGGGCAGGGCAGGGGGCGGCGGGCAGTGCTCACGGCCTGGGTGTAGGCGCTGTAGGCTCCGAACTGGAGGGCGATGGGGCTGAACATGCCCAGCTGGGTGGCCACCTGCTGCATTCGGCGGAGACCTCGCTCCTTCTCCGTGTCAGCAAACTTCACCACCAGGCTGGACGAGGCACCCTGGGCACCGGCCCCCCATGTGGTCAGAGGGACAGAGTCGGGGTCTTTCTTCCCCAGAGCCCTCACGACCTGGCCTCAGTTCCACCACGCGTGGCTTGGCCTCTTTGGGAGGGCAGCCATCATTGTGCCTATGTCAAAGCAGGGAGACTTTCATCCCACCCTCCCCCTGTGCCAGACTGTGCAAAAGACTAAAAAACGTAGAGGAATGTGCTGGGAAAGGGAAAGTGCTCCCAGAATGCAAAGGGCAGTCCTGGCTTCTCCATGAAGATTCTGAGCCGGAAATCCTCCCCAGGGTGGATCAAGCCACAGCAAACGTTTAACCTCAAGCTCGTCTTGCCTGGTAGCTACCCCACCCCCTTACCTCACCCCATGCTCCCACATCCCAGGCCTCACGGTGTGCTCAGGGATGCAGCCTCAAAGTTTCATACCAGCCTATGCCAAATAAAAACCAGCCTGGAACATTTGCAAGGACTGTTGTGGAATCCTAGGGTCTGGAACGCAGTTCTCTATCTGATGCTGCGTCCTCTCGCCCAGGTCCCTGCTAAGTGTTTGCCCAGCCTCTGCTGGAGAACCTCGAGTTATAGGAAGCTCACCTCCTTGGGAGCTAGCTAGAGAGGTTTGTTCTGCTGGGGGAGCCCTCTGCGAGATCAGTCAGCTGACCCACTGCTAATGTGTGGGGCAGCAGGATGAATGTGCAGAGGGCACGCGGGGCCTCTAAGCAAGTGTCCCGATGCCCAGCCAGTGAGGCGGGGTGGGGGTGGGGGGATGCGATATGGGAAGGAGGGAGAAGAGGTGAGAGGTGACCAGGGCTGAGGGCTGGAGGAGGCAGGAGAGGAGGGGCTGGGAGATGTTATTGGAAAGGGGAAGCTGTCCCTAAGAGGTTTGATTCTTCTGCCAGAAAATTCTTTTTGAATAATAGTCATTCAATAATAGGCAGTCCATTCTGGATAGTAAAGACCCTATCCAAAACGGACTGCGCCCTCTGAGCCAGGGTCTGGCGTGGGCCCAGCCAGGCTGGAAGAGGCCTGAGGGCTGGGGCAGCGGGACTCACCGGCAGGGTCCGGCTGCTGTGAAGGGTGTTGATGGCGGCCTGGGCCTCGGCGTGAGTCTGGAACTTCACGAAGGCGCAGCCTGGAGAGTTCAAGAGGGAGGAGGAAGGGGTGAGTGCCCACCCTTGAGGGCCCCGACAGTCCCCATTGCCCACGGAACCAGTGGGGGAGGGGCAGGAAGGCGGAATGCCCGGCGGGGAAGGGGTATCTGTGGGCTACCTTTGCTGGTGCCGTCTGGGCCCCGGAGCACAGTGCACTCGTCTATGGTCCCGAAAGGCTCGAACATCTTCCGGACGTCCTCATCTGTCTGCTGCTTCCCTAGCATCCCCACAAAGAGCTTCCGGTCTTCTGGCGGGTAGGGCACAGGAGGAAGGGCAGGTTCAGGGCCTCCAGGATGCTTTCCCAGCCCTGCTCCAGCTTGGCCCAGGCAGAGAGACCCCTCCCCTTCGCCTTCAGCTCTTCCCTGGAACTCCCCTCACCCCTGACCGATGGCTCTAGGGCGTGAAAGAAGGGATGGTTGGGGGATGGGCTGCAGATACATAGACTGTGCATACCAGTTCTGAAGGACTGACTTGCACTCCACTCTGGGCCTCAGTCTTGCCGTCTCTGCAATGGGCTGGATCACATCCCCTCTGGCCACCCTGACTCCTATGCCCATCTTGACTGGGAACCCTTCAGAATTCTCAGACTTTCTTCCTCAGAAAGCCTGCCCCTCAGCTACTCCAAGTCCTAGGCCTGCGGATTGAGGGAGAAGGATTGAGTCCCAAGGTACAGAACCTACCTCCTCGGCTCTCGCTGTCGGCTGGCTTGACCTGGATCGGCCTGTTCATCTAAAGGAAAGAAGAGAAAGCAACTGCTGGGGACCTCCTCTGACCACCCCAGGAGGCCTCCCCAGGCCAGGACCTGTGGAGAGGCTAGAGGGAGTAAGCCCCAGGCCCAGCCCTCTAAAGTGCTGATGGGAAGGGAGGGATGGGGCTTAATCTTGTTTAGGATTGGACCTGAGGGGATTAGAGGTAGTGGAAGGAGAGGATGTAGAGGAGGATGCTCCTGGGGCACGACTCTAAGCTCAGGTAGGGCCCCAGATGATTTGGCCGGGGAGAGGTGCTGCCCTCCTTAGGGGGAGAGTGGGGCTGCCCATAGGACCCGGGTCCTGAGTTAGAGCCCAACTAAGGGCTGTTCAGCAAAAGCTGCCTCAGTTCTACAAAGTAGGAGCAACAGAGGCCACCCCCTCAAGCAGCCCCAAGGAAGACTCTAGACTGAGGGAGACCCCACAGATGCCCCGACTTCCTTCTGACCCCTAGAGGTGTGTTTGCCTCTCTTTCTGCCCCCCTACACCCCTTGACCCCTGGGGGAAGGCACTCGGGCAGCACAAAGGGAGCAGATGCCCAGTCTCCGTGGCAACGGGAGAATGCGCGCCATGGCAACCGCCCACTCAGCCTGATTTATCCGTCCCCGTCGCCCAGGCGACCATGGTGACGTCATCACTTGTGCTGCTCCACACACCCGGAGAAGGAGTGGGGAGGGGGGGTGGGAACAGGGTATGCTGGGGGTGGAGGATTTGGTGGGGGCTGGGAGGTGGGGGAGGGGCCCAGGAGAGCTTCCTGATTCTGGAGGGAGGCGCTGAGCAGGCCCAGCAGGGGCCATACTGTCCAAGCTCCTGCCTTCCTCCTCCAGATCAAATCCTTGATGTCTCACCGCCAAGACAGCTCTAAAGGAGGAAATGCTGTCCTGTGCTCTTTCGCGATTCTCCGGGTACCCGGAAGTCCTCCTGAGCTCTACCCTCTCCCTACTCCTGCAGCATCTCCCTTTGTTCAGCCTCCAGTGGAAATGCAGACAGTTCCCCACTCCATGTTCCTGTCTGGTAAGAGGACTTGGGAATGACTCCCGCAGGTTGATTGCCTTAACCAGTGTGGGGAGCATCTTAGGAACTGGAGAGGGAGGAAAGGACTCAGTATTTCACATCTGAAAATATTTTGCTATTGAAGGCTTTGACCGCTGGGGCCACACCTGGCCACCCCACTCATCTGATGGTGGGGCAGCCTTAGTTCTAGTGACCAAAAAAATAAGTAAACAGAAGAAAACATTCATCCAAATTCTGAGGGTGGGGCCAAAGTTACCCTCAGGAAAGGCACTGGACTTCGAGGACTGGCTCTGCCACTCACTGGCTGGGTGACCTTGGACAAGTCATTTCTCTCCTCTAGGCCTCAGCTTCCTCATCTGTAAAATGGGCTGGATCAGGCGATCTAGAGTCAGGTTCCCCTCAGCTCTAGTATTCTAGCCTTGAGGTCTTGTGTGTCAGCACTTAACACAGAGAAGTGCAGAAATGATAGTTGCCCCTGCCCCTTCTCACACTGCACCCTGTTCCCAGGTGTCACGCCATGCCAGTCAGTCTGGCTGGACTCTGCAAGTGAGGTATTTTCAGCCCGGATCAAATCTAGGCCCCGCCTCAACCACTACTTCCTCCCTGTCCACCCCTCCCCCCCAATCTCTGGATCTGAGAGCAGCTGGGGGTGGGGGTGGGGGTGGTGGAGGGGGAACAGTCACACAAATCCTCCGGCCAATCTGCCCCAGCTTTATCCTCCACCAATCTGGGATTATCCCATCGGAGGTTCAATCTCCTCAGGAGCGCGTGTGAGTTTGTGTGTGAGTTGGTGTGTGTGTAGCAAGGGGTGGGGGTCAGACACTCAGGACTCTTGGTCCTTCACTCCCCTTCTCTCCCGTACTCCAGTCAAAGCCATCAGGAAGTCCTCTTACAGGCAGGTCAGCAGCCAGCCCCCCAGCTCCCACTACAGGAGAGGTAGGATTGGAGTCACAGCTTCGGGGAATTCTTAATCTCGGCACTAACCCCTTCCCAACAGGCCCCTGGGGATTTGTTGCTCTAGCTGGGGCTGGGGAACCTGGGATCCGGGGAGAAAGGATGGTGTTCCCTCCCTGCAAGGCTCCCAGGCACAAAAATAGCATATCAATAAGTATCCACAGCTGACATGGATTCGCACAAAAACACACACAAGTGCGCAGACCACAGCACAGACCACGTTGACGGAAGGCTCTCCCCACTCCCTCACAGACAGACTCCTCCCTCAGTGGCCCCCAGTGCCCCGTTCCCAGCCTCTCCTTCTTGGCCTGGCACTTCCTGTGGGAAGCTCGGCCTTTGTTAGCTCAGCTCGGGCACACCTGCCTCCTCCCCTGAGTCCAGCTGGGCCCTGTTTACCGGGCAACCTGGCTCCGGGCGCCTCTCTTCCCTAGCTACCACCCGCCAGGTGATAAGCCCTCCCCAGGGCCTCCCAAAGAAGAAGGGGCTATTTATACTCCTACCAAGTATCCCTGAGGCCCCTACCAACATGGTCACTTGTAAGTAAGTCCCTCTCACCAATAGCTAAGACTCCACTTCCAAGAAGAGCTCCCCATGCCCACAGATCTAATTTTCCTGAGGGCACAGTCCTGGTGCCCTGCCACTTCCGACTCCAGACTTGCGCCCGGTGTCCCAGACCACACACAGGTCCTCTCCATGGAGCCAGAATCCACCTGCCCAACGGCAAGATGACGGGGAGGACCCGTGTCCCCAGAGTGGGATTTTGGCCCAAGTAGAGGGGGAAGCGCAGGCCAGACAGGGGTCCTTCCCACCACCACCTCCAGGAGGTCACACCCTGCTCCTAGGAAGAATCCAGGGACCTGTGACAGAGCCTCTCCTGGGAACTCTTAGGGGAGAGAGAAGGAAATGCGGTTCCATGGCCATAGGCCCAGCTCCCATTCTTTCTCTCTGCAGCCTGAAGCGTCACTCAAATATGGTGGCATCTTCCGGATTCTGAGCTGACAAAGATGGGGAGAAAGGAGAGCGGGTAAATGCCCCCATTAGAGAAAGAACCTGCAGTCAGAGGGCACGGAGATTAGACAGTAGGAGGAACTTCCCAACACAGTTGTGCAAGAGCTGGCACGCTGGACACACACACACACACACACACACACACTCAATGACTGTCTGAGGGGAAACACTGCTGCCAGAAAGGCAGGTGGCTGAGAAAAATCTGGGGGCACAAAGGGTCAGGCAGAGCTTGGTTATAGACATCTGCTCCCCCAAACCCCCAGCACGGGGGGCCCCTTGGAGGATAGAACTCCTCATTTCCTACTAAAGGCTCTGTCAGGTGCCTCTGGATTCTGTCCCCTGGGGCAAGGGCCAAAGTGGAGGACTCAACCTCACCTGGGAGCTTGGGGCAAGGCTCGACAATTATTAACTGGGGCTCCCTTCTCACTCACCTCCCACCCTGGGCCTTATTACCTCAGGAAGAGGAGGCAGCGCCTTTCCACACCTAGGGCGTAGCCCTGCCTGAGCCACACAGGCAGCTGGAGGGGGACAGAGCCAGGGCAGGAGCCCCCAGCTGGCACAGATGGCCCTGGGGCTCCTGTGCACCCGGCGCCGTCTCTCTCACCCATGTCCCCACTCCAGTACCCCTGCTTTCTACCTTCTCCCTTGTCCCTCTCTGGTTTCCGCAGAGGCTCTGAGAGATAGGAGACAACAGAAAAAGACAGAGAAACGGCAATGGAAATGAAAACTGCTGATTTGTGGGGGGCCTCCCCAGAGGAAAGAGAGAGGAGAGTTGTGAGGTCATGTGATGGGAATAGGGCTTCATGTGCCCAAACACACACACACACACACACACACACACACACACACACACACACACACACACACGCTGCTTAGAGCCCGAGCCTGCTCACACATACACAGATCCTTAACTCTGTGGGCGATGGCTGTTCTGGGCTACCTTGCCCCCGACTGGATAAGATAGTGGGGTGAAGGTGGGGAGCTGGCAGCAGATCTGCTTTCCTATAGTGGTATTTAGGGTTGAGGGCCACAGAGGGTCACAGAGCCATGGAGGGGGTGAAGTTGGGAGTGGTGGAGACAGTTCTAATTTTCCTAGATCCCCCCCGCCGCCCTTCCCATCTGTTTTGTCTATTTCTCTCCCAGGAAGAGCTAGAGGATTGGGCTCCATCTCCATTCCCACACGAGGGAAGGAGAAGATGTGACAGGTGTGTCTCCAGCACTCAGACTGTGTTTAGCAAATGTTGGCTGGAGGGAAGGGTGGAGTTAGCTCTCAAGAGGTACTTTCCAGGGAAGACAACAGAAGCCGATAGATACAGAAAGGGAACGGCACATCCTTTCCCCACAGGATGGGTAACTGGGGGGCAGTCTGAGATTCTTTATTCCTGTCCGTGCCAGCCCAGGCCTGGGATGAGCTGCAAGGCTGCCTGGGAAGAAGACAAAGAGCTCTGACCTTGCAGGAGGGAGGCCACGTCAGAGGCACCCCCTGCCTCCCTGGGCACACTTGGTGGGGTCAGGCCTGATCTTCCACACTGATGGCTGCCCCTGCCCTTGTCTGCTGCCCGCAGCCCCCCTCCACAGGGCTTACTCCCAGCCCAGGCCCACCAGGCCCTGACCACCCTGATGCCCTATGGCACTGTTCCCGCGGCTTTTCCTGGGAGACGCGAGGTGAGCCTGTTCGACCTCAGAAGTCAGCACAGAGATGCCAGGCGGGCAGGCACCAGCTGCCCATCTCGGGCCGCAGGCACCCCTCCCCCATTTCACAGGCAGATTTCCTCCCCGGAGCCAGAAAGAGTGCCTGAGTGCCTCCTGCTCACTCGGCCCTGCACTTGGTGTCCAAAGTCTTCTCCCCATGCCTCCCAACCAGCTAAGTCCCTCCTCTAAGTGCTGCCCCGGGGGCAGGTTGGGAAGTGGGGAAAGGGCTACCTCTGCTCTTTGCAAGGGTTATATCTACTCTGCTCATCGCTGTTTTCCTTCTCTCTTGGTGAGAAGAAATGCGTGCATCTTCAGCAAGGAGGCGGGGTGCTACAAGGAGGTAGGGGCTTCCCGGTGATGAGAGGAGGTGGAAAATACACTCAGTGTCTTGGGAAGGTGGTGCCCCTTCTAAGGCCCTTCTCAGCCCCCTGGCCTTGAAAAGGCCGGGACTCACCCCTGGAAGCGTCTTCTGTTCGTGCAGGGCGCTCTGGGCCTTCAGGGCTGAATCGCGGGCACAGTATGTCAGGAAGGCACATCCTGAGGAGGGGCAGGGGCAGAGAGACCGGGTCGGGGGTAAGTCCCCGGTCTCCCCTCCCTAAAAGGCCCCCTACCCCCCACGAAACTGAGGACTGGGAAGCTTGTCCCTTCTTGCCACCTTCTGCCTGCTGGGGTGGGGAGGTGTCTGAGAGGGGGTGCACATTCGTCCCCGGAGTCTCTGGGCTGATGAGCACAGGGCAGAGACCCCGAGACCAGGAGGCTTACGTGGTGGGGTGATGGAAGAGGGAGAACGCCTGGGCTGTGGGAGCTGGGGCTTTGTGTGGGGGGAGGAGAAGGGGCATGTGATCTCCAGACAAGTACGTGTAGTGTGGTTTTCTCTCTTCCTTAGCTGGTCTCCTTTCCCCTTTCTCCTTTGCCTCCACCTCCCTCCATCTTGGTCATCATCAGCCCTCTCCTCTCCCATTTTCTCTATTTCCTCCTCTCTCTCCAGCTCCATGGGAGGCAGGTGGAGGGTGGAGAGCTGACTAGAGAAGGAAAGGGAAGAGTGGGGAGCCGGAGTCCCTGGGCCGGTGGAGGGGGAGGCAGCGTGGCCCCTCTGACTCCCAGTGTCTGGGGCTCTCCAAGGCCTGACCCCAGGCCTGACCCTGCTTAGCTGCACAGCCCTTTGGTCTGAGGCACATCCTCTTTCACCCCCAGCTCCCTTAACTTTCGAGTCCCTACGCTTCCCAGATCTTTACCAATCTCTGTCCTACACTGTTTCCCAGGTCCCCCTCTTTAGTTCTGGAGCTGCCCTGCCCACTCCACGAACATCCACTCTTTCCAGGTTGAGCACCTGACCCTGTGTCCCGACCCCCATCCCAATAGTATCTGAGGCTACTAAGACTCTCAGTCTTGTGCGTGCTGCCCCCCTCCACACACACACCGCTGCCCAGCTCCTTATCTTTCAAACCAGCTCTCTCGTTCCTCCATCCTTCCTTGAGTTCATCCACATCATCCCCCTCAACTTTGGGGTCCACATCTCTGCAGCCACCTGGACAACTCTTCCCCCAGAGAGGCTCTCCTTGGTCCTCCACCTGAGGTCCCCTGGTCACCCTAGCTGAGTTCTCTTCTAGCTCCTCCATCCACACTCCCCAGCCCATGAACTCTTTTCCTTCCAGATCAGCCTTCTCCAGCCACTCCATCCCTCCAGCCTGGCTTCCCCACCTCCTCCCAGCCTCCCAACCTCCCAGCCCACTCCCTGAAGCCTCTCCAGCCTGGCCTGACCCCTCACCCTTGTGCAGCCCGGTGTACTTGTCCTTGATGACAGTCAGCTCGAAGATCCGACCAAACTGTTCGAAGATGGGTTTCAGGTCCTTTTCCTCCAGATGCCTCGGTATCTGCCCCACAAACAGCTTGATGGCATCCGGTTCCTTCATTGGGGCGGCCCAGGAGAAGGGGCCGAGGGGAGCAGGGAGAGGCCCGAAGGCCAGGGGGAGCTGCCCAGCAAGGAGGCAAGTGGCTGGGGCTGGCTTTCCCTTTGGCCTCAACCACAGTGCTGAGCGGAGGGGCCGCTCTTCACACAAAGGAGGCCCAGGGAGTTGAGGGCTCGGGGTCAGGGGTCTAGGCAGACACTGTCATGCCACCAGGGGGCATAGCCCAAGCAAACGATCTCCCTCCCAGAGATCTGGCAGATATCCCAGGATGGGGGGCAGTGTGGCCAAGACTTGGAGGGTTAGGGTGGTAGCAGGGGCGCTGGGAACTAGGGGTTGAGATTAGAGCTGGAGGTGGAGGAAAGGGCCTGAGAAGGGTGATGGGGTTGCAGGCTGAGGGGTTAGGGTCCTGGTATGGTTGCCAGCAGCGTTGGGGGGGGGCACTCCTGATGTGGGGCAGGTGGAGCTCTCGTTGGCTTCCCTGGGAGGACACCTCCCCTGTGGCTGATCCTTCTGCTGGGTCCGAAGATCCCTGATGCCAGATGCTTGATCTCTGATGGCGGCAGGGCGCCGGGGGTCCCTTTGGCCCTGCCGCCTCCCTTCAGGTCCTCCCCTCAGCCCCCCTCCCACCCCCACCCCGGTCCCCGGGCCTGGGCTGCTGCTGGCTGCTCCCGCCGCTGGGGCTGCCTGCTTTCCCGGTCACCTGGGTCCCGGAGCTCTGCTCTCCGGCCGCGCTCTCCTCAACAAAAACCTCCCCCCTCCACACCCCCCTCCCCACTCCCACCTCCTTTCCCCTGACATCAGTGATGTCAGTCTCAGGGGTGGAAGACAAATTCTCTACCCTGGAGAGGGACGCACAATCCAGACAAGAGCCACGCCCTCTTCCTATCTCCTTCCTCCCTGACTCCCTTCCCACCCCCAGAAGAGCAGCTGGTCCTGTTGATAATAACCCTTCCCCCATCTTACTCCCTAATCACGAGTTGGGCAAGGCACTAAGATGGAGAATTTATAGAGGAGCCCTAAGGTGGGGTCCATTGTTCCGGGGGCTGGAGCTGTCCCCGGTGCTGGAAGAGAAGACCCAGGAGAGGGGAGCAGGGGGGAGGAAGAGAGAGGAGCTGGCATCTGGGGAGCCAAGGGAAGAAAACAGGGAAAAGAAGATGGCATAGAGATGGCTGGGCAGATTAGGGGCGGGTGGGGAGAAGGGTGTAGCTGGGGAGGGAAGCAGGTCGCAGAGCCTGGGGGAAAGGGCAGAAGGGACCCAGAGAGAAAGATGGAAAGGGGGCTGTGGAAGAGAGAGCAGGGTGAGATGAATGCAGAGAGGGAACTGTGTTTTCCAGAAAGGGAACCAAGAAAAACTCGATCTTGCTGGCATTTGCCGACGCCCCCTTCTCGCCCTCTGGGGCGTTTGTGTGTATAAGTGCGTGGGCAGGGAGGCAGCAGTGGTGACAGCGGGAGCTCGCACTTGGAAGCTGTTTGAAGACCAGGACACTGTTTAATTCAGCTTTTACTGTTCACAGTGTCCAGCACAGTGTCTTGTTCACACGTAGTAGGAGCTTAACAAATATTTCTCGAATAAGTAGTCAATGCCAAGAACCTCTGATGAGAGTAGATTCCTGATTCCTTCAATGGGCAGAATCACAGCTGGCAAGTTCCCCTTTAGGGCAGAGGAAACCCCCAAATTCCTTCCTTCTGCTTCTCCCCTCCCCCCCACCCCAGTTATGTTCCCTGACTGGGACTCTCTAATTGAGTCAGGTAACAAAGAGGGATGAGGGAAGCATATTTGGGGGCCATTACTCCCCTAAACAGTTAAACTTCTACAGATGATCAGTTTGCCCTGTGATGTCGAGGGAGCTTGGCCCCTCTGTACACTGGGCTCACTCACAGCTCCCTCTCAATGCAGGGAGTGTCTGCTGGCATCAAACCTCTTGGACGGGGCAGCCCTTGCCTGCCATCAGGTGCTCACCGACCTGGGCTCACAGCTTTTGTGGAACTCCTTGCCTCCTGTCACCCCTTCTTCACCCCAGAATGGGGCTGATGTCTCCACAGTGGTGCTGGTGTCTCTGAAATCTGTCCCGCCTGAATCCCAGCAGCCCTGCCTCAGCTCTCTGGACAGGCAGGCTTTTCTTCTGGAAGGGAATTAATAGTACTATCACTTAGATGGCTCTTACGGTGTTGGTCCGTGTCATAGGCATTGTTTAAGTGCCTTAGATTTACTAACTTGTTTAACCCTCAGCACCACCCTATGATGTAGGTTCTATCGTTATCTTCGAGTAAAGATGAGGAAACTGAGGCACAGAGAGATTAAATGACTTGCCTAAGGTCACACACTGGAAAGAGGTATAGCTGAGGGTGGAGCCCGGACAGTGTGGTTCCAAGTCCATGCGTTTAACTTCCCTGTCAAATCTCCTCTTGGGAATGGGGGGAGTGGTTGAGCCTAGCCTTTCTTCCTCTTGTGTCTTCATCTGAGCCCTGGGTGAGGGCTATCCTTCCTTCTACTGCTTGATTCTCCATTCACCACCATCCATCCTTCCCTAGCATCATTTCTGTGGCCTGAAGCCACATTCTGACAGGTATGTATGTTTGAGTGTGAGTGTGAGTGTGTGTGTGTGTGTGTGTGTGTGTGTGTGTATGTGTAGACGTGATTACACTTCATGGTACGATGTCCAGGTGCTCCCAATAGGGTCCTCTAAAATGGGTGGGTAGGGGGAGATGGGAGAGGGCCCAGTGCAGGGTGGTCAGAATATGCGATGGCAGTGCCAGGGAGTCAAGAGTGCAAATACATCTGGAAAGTAACTTTCCACCCATCTCCCCACCCCCACTGCTCCTTCCCTTGCCTCCTAATCTGATCTTGGTATTTATGGAGATGCTAAACAGATCACGCCCTCTGAGGATGGAGCCTAGGAAGACCCCATGGCCCTGTTGATCTCATTACTCTGTGTCTTGTCAGCAGATCTGCCGCCCTGCTGCTCATTCAGGCTTGGGGCTGATCATATTAATTGAAATATTAAACATTCACAAAAATGAATTATAATGAACTCCCCTCACTCCTCCTCCCAGTCAGCAATTGAGGAGACAGCTGCAGGCAGCAAAACGCCTCCAATCCTTCGTTTAGTTTGTGGTCCCCAGACGGAAGGCTTCAGTCTGAGAGGAGAGGTGGGGTTTAGGAGAGAAGATATGGGAGCTCTCTTCAGGCCCTCCTTGCTGGGCGACTGTGGGCACCTCTCTGTTGTCCTTCAGGCTGTAGGGGAGGGAAGCCCTGTGGGGTGAAGACTGGGGGGAAAAATGACCCAGAGGCGCATACCAGGGAATTGCTCTCCAGGAGGAGGTGAGGCTTCCAACTAGGTTCCTCCAAGGTACTTTCTCTGCCCACCATCCCCAAGCTCACCCTCTTTCTTATTCTCTGCACTCAATGTTAAGATGCCCTACATTAAAAGATTATTGACTTTATAAAGAGAGAGCTCACTCCTGGTTTTAGATTCTTAGGAAACGAGACATGCTAAATAATTGGGGTACTTTTCAGAAAGGTCAAAATGTAGTGAAGGTATGTGTGGGCAGAATGGCTAGTCATCAAATACTTGCTGGCCTCACTAATTGAAAACAGAGTGAAGACTTCTGTAGCAGAATCTGTGAGCGTGTACAAAGAATTGATTATATAATCTTCCTTCCCTCGAGTGGCTTCTACCTCAAGTGGAGAGGTAAGAAAGGCCAACACAATTTACAATAGTGAGAACTGAGGTGCTGTTAAAAAAAGAAAAGTAGCCTCTCTCATTTACATATATGTGTATTTGGGGTTTGGGCTATGGGATGTGGTCAGTCAAGAAAGGCTTGACTGATTCTCAAAGCACAAGAAGATCGTAGTTTAGCAGAAGGAAGACATTAATTATTTTATGCATGGGGTGGGGGATGGAGGGAATTGTGCGTGTATATGCCTGTGTGTGTGTGTGTGTGTGTATGTGTGTGTAGATTTGACTGTCCAGACCAGCACCATTTACTGTAATGCAAGCTGTATATATAATTTAAAAATTTCTAGTAGCCACATTAAAAAAGTGAAAAGAAAAAGTGAAATGACTTTTAATAATATATTTTATTTAACCAGTATATTCAATGTATTATTCAACGAGTCTATATGATATATCCAAAATATTCAACATGTAATCAATGTAAGGATTATTAGAGATATTTACATTTTAAAATACCAAGTCTTCAAAATCCAGTGAGTGATTTATACTTACAGCTCATCTGACACTTTCAGCAAATTTCAAGCGCTTAATAGCCACAGGTGGCTCGTGGTGACCACACTGGATGGTGCAACTTAGAGGTTCCAACACTAGCTTCTCTGGGGGGTGGAGGGGTGGGAAGAGACAGGTCTTAGCCAACAGGAACTATCACGTCTGATTAACCTCTGCTCCTGCCTAAAAAAATCACTTCTGACAGATGGCAGCTTATCTACCTCTCACTATAACTCTCTCTCCTAAAAAACAATCAAAATGATTACTACCCAGATGGGGTTTCTGAGAAGAGGTTTGTAGCCCACTATTTAATTTACCTCTTGAGGTGTTTTTCCTGGCTTGGGAACTGCCAACATTTTCACTTCTTTTCCTCAGTCTTTTTTTTTTTGGCCATGTTGTGCGGCTTGCGGGATCTTACTTCCCTGACCAGGGATTGAACCCAGCCCCAGCAGTGAAAGCACGGAGTGCTAATCACTGGACTGCCGGCGAATTCCCTCCTCAGTCTTTTCTGAGAGGCAGATGGCAGAGAGACCCCCTCCAAGGCCATGGCCTAATGCTGGGCTTGTTAAGCTCTTTCCTTGCTTCTTGGGCAGTTTTCTCAAATCTGAAAAGACTGCCTCCTTTTGGGCTCTTCTCTGCCTCTCACAAGGTCTCTGCTGCTCATGATCTCCGTGGGGGTGTAGAAATTCAGCACTTGCGTGTATTGTCAGACAGCCTCCTGCCCTTTCTAGGTGCTATTTTCAGCTCTCTGGCTTTCTGTCTCACGTTCTCTTCTTAATTAGATAGCAGAAGAACACATCTTGAAGACCAACTGCCTTTCCCCTCCCCTACTCCATTGGGAGTGGGAAACATGATTTAGAATTTATAAGGAGCAGTTAATCTACACAAGAAAGTCAGTCCAAGAGGGGAAACTTCTGGCAGCATGTCCCCAGGTCCTTTCCAGCATTTTTAGTCTGAGAACATTCCTTCCTTTGTAGAACTCGGTTCATTCCATCCTATGGGGGTGCTTTCATGTTGTGTTAAGAATCCAAGACTTCAGGGTCAAGTGTCTGCACTTGAAGGATGGAAGGGTTTGGCTCCCGGGCCGGTGGAAAGGGAAGAAGCCTAGATTTTCCTTCCCTACTACTAGGCTTTAAATGAGAGAGTCAGGAACCAGATTCTGGGAGACTCTGCCTTAGGAATCCCTTTTCCAGTTATGCTCTAGAGCTAAAGAAAAAACTATTTGAGGTTGGGTGGGGTCAAGAAGGGCTCATTTTCATATGCAGTCAAAATGGGAATTCAGTCCCCAAATCTGGGGAAGGGGATCCTTTTGACACCTTCCAGAGCTTACTCCTCGGCTTCAGAGTGGCCCCCTTATTGCTTCTTTCAGCCCCGCCCCCTTCTGGAGAGGGCGGGGCCAGGCCAGGGGCGGGTCCTCACCAGCCGCGCCTCCCGTCGCCTTGACGACCGCGACAAGATGGCGACCCTGCCGGGCGGGATTCAAGGGCTGTACCCCGAGGCGCTGAGCCCCGAGCAGCTGGAGAAGCTGCGCGGCTTCAAGGTGGGTGCGGCCCCCGACCTCCGCCTCCATTAGACTGCAGCTCCCCGTGGGTAAGGGCCCCAGAGAAAAGGGACGTGGAGCCTGTTCCCAGATAAAGGGGCGGAAGGCTGGGTGGGTGGGGACACACCCGGCGGACCCTAGGCTTCTGGAGCCCTGAACAGAGCCCGACAGGCGCCTGAAAGTCCAGAAAAAAACTTAAACAGGGATGGGCCAGAGAAATGGACCGAAATGACTGCCGGATACCTTAACTTAGATACAAACAAGAACTTCCCAACGGTAGAGACCCGACCTTAGTTAAGGCCCCTAAGCCTGAGCCGGAGGCAGCATTGAAGATGTTGATCTGTAAGAAGACAGATGGCTTCAATGTTCAAACGTCCTGGGAAGAGACCCGGGTTAAGTGCGCACGTTGTTTCCCCAAGCCCCCCACACCTCCAGGGCTTGAACCCTGAAATCTTTCTCCTCATGAAGCATGACCTTTTTCTCTTGCCCTCCAGATTCAGACTCGGATTACTAATGAAAAGTACCTAAGGACCCACAAAGAAGTGGAGTTGCTCATAAGTGGTTTCTTCAGGTAGGTGGTTTTCAGACTGGCCTTGAGCAAATAGTGGAAATCTCGTTGGGGATAGATGAGTGTGAGTGACCTCTTCTTTCTTTAAACACTACTTGTTGCTTCCTTTAGGGTCTGAAGTTTAGAAAATATCCTGAGATTGACTATTTTCTAGCGCCGGGGTCTGTGGCACCCAGGGTTTTCTTGTTATCTCTAGAGGTTTCCTTCGGTTATCTCAAAATTCTCAAAAATATTAATATGCATTCACTTTAGCTCTAAGGATAAATACATACCTTCCAACACTTGGAAGAGGGAATTTGGCATTGAGAAACTCAGCAGGCAGCCATTGGGTGTAGAACCCTATTCTCTATCAGAAGCCTTTAACAAGGTCACTAGAACTTGAAAAAAATTCAGACGTCTGGCCTTTCTCTACCTGAGAACATTGGTGTGGAAAGACTCCCAAGGGTTGGAAGCCACTCCCTTGTAAGTCATGGGGAAAAGAAAACCATTTTCCACCATGTCTTGGAGCACCTTTTTCCTTCCCCCACACTGCCTTTCAGCATGGCATTTGCTTGAATGAAAATGTTCCTAATAGGATGAAAAGCAAAGAACTGAGGGAAAAAAAAATCATGGAGCATCAATGGATGAAAACAATAGAGCTATGTCGAATACTGTTTGGCTACAAACAGATAGGCACGATTTAAATAATAATGGCTTCCATTTCCAGGCACTGCTGTTGGTTTCCTACATTAGCAGTTATCACATTGTATAATTGCATTTTCTTTCTCTGGACCAAAGCTCTAAGCTGGTGGAGCCATGTTTGTGTCCCCAGGGCCCACAGTGTATGACATTTTGGTACATTTTTGCTGATCCTCCTAGCAAGTCTACAAAGATAGTTTATTATCACTTCCATTTTACAGGTGAAATACCTTCCCCAGATTGCTGAACCAGGATCCAAACCCCTGGTTTTTCCACTGTGTTGCACTGTAAGCACACAGGAGCTGGGGAGCCAGAGGTAGGGCTCTCCTTTGTCTTTTTAAAACTAGGCCTGGAGGGGTGTCTTTTTTCCATGCTTCATTGTTCTTCAAAGTGGCAGCCGATTCTCAGAGGGCAGATAGGGGAAGGGGAAAGGGAAAATGGAAACCTGTCTGTGAGGTTTGTTTTTTGGGGGCCAGGCTTAAAGCTTGGGCAAAAGATAGTTTAGGGGTCCTCTGTCAGTGTCCGCCCTGGAGATCAAGCCATCACTTTCTGTACCTTTTCTTCTAAAGGGAGATAAAGGACGATATCTTTCCTATCCTGGGGAGCTTGCAATCCAAGTTAAGAATGATTCCAGCAGCGAGATTGGGGATAGATGTTAAAACCTGAATTAACTCACCATTTGCAATGTTCACAAACAAAAGGATTAGAACCCTTGGGGGTGGTGAATAAAGAGGGTGTTGTTTTAGTCACATGGCAGGGGTGGCCCTGCTTCTCTGCCCAGGAACAGTTTCCAGGAGGAGCTGGGTGTCTGCAAGGACAGCTCTAGGCATCTTCCCTTTCCTTCCTTATCATCCCCCTCCCTGGGCCAGGTAGGCCACCAGGCTTCTCCTTTTGCTGTCCTGGAAGCTCCTCTCCTGAAATCCTCCTGGCCCCTTTCAGGCCTTTCTCTTTCTGAGGGGGAGGGGAGAGGGGAGAGGAAGTGTTTGAACTTTGAGGGTTTGCTTTTGGTTTTCTTTTTGGTGTGATTGTTATTTCCTTTGGATAATACCAGAGTGAACCAGAATCAGCCCCTCGTCTGCATTGGATGCTTCAGATGGTCCTTCCTGTGAGAAAAGAGGAAGGGAGAAGAGGGGACAGAATCCTGGGCAGCATGCCTGTCCTCACCTGTCTGCAGGTCTCTGCTGTACACTCACTGCAAGCCATGAGAAGCCCCACTCTGTTTTTGTTGGGAGGCAAGCTCACCACTTGGGTTTTGCAGATCCTAATGATTTATGGCCATTCAGCTACCACTCTCCAGCCTATACTCATATATACAGTATATGGAGCTCTTAATGCCTTGAATTTTAGAACTGAAAAATGTTAGAAATAGGGATCTAACTTATTTTAGGCATCCAGAGATCTCAGGTTTTAGGCTGGAGATATGATAACAAAGTGTGAAATTGTAGACAGGCTTTATTAGGTGTTTTTGTAAACAGCCAGGCAGATGAATCTTCCCAAACCATAGCACAGATCATATCATTCCTTGGCTGGAGAAATCTTCAGTGGATCCACAATATTGCCTTTTTTTTAAAAAAAACATTCTATTGAAATATAAAGTACAGACAAGTGGCATATCCTAAACTGGCTGAACTTTCACAAGCTGAGAACACACATGGGTACTAGTGTCCAGATCAAGAACTAGAACCTGACTAGCACCTCAGACCCTTTGTGGCCCCTTTCAGTCACTTCCTCCAAAAAGTTAGCCAGTATCCTGACTTCTAATCACACAGATTCATTTTGCCTTTTTGTGTACTTTATACAAATGGAATTCCACAATATGTGCTCTGGCTTCTTTTGCTCAGCAGTATCTTTTTTTGTTTTTTTGCGGTATGCGAGCCTCTCACTGTTGTGGCCTCTCCCGTTGCGGAGCACAGGCTCCGGACGCGCAGGCTCAGCAGCCATGGCTCACGGGCCCAACCGCTCCGCGGCATGTGGGATCTTCCCGGAACGGGGCCCGAACCTGCGTCCCCTGCATCGGCAGGCGGACTCTCAACCACTGCGCCACCAGGGAATCCCCAGCAGTATCTTAGATCCTCCATTCTCATTGCTGTGTAGTATTCCACTGTGTGACTCTACCACGCTTTGTTTATCCATTCCCATTGTCTCTTTTTTTCTTCTTTTTTTTTTAAAATTTTATTTTTATTTATTTTTGGCTGCATTGGGTCTTTGTTGCTGCAGGCGGGCTTTTTCCAGTTGCGGCGAGCGGGGGCTACTCTTCATTGCGGTGGCGCATGGGCTTAGTTGCTCCGTAGCATGTGGGACCTTCCCGGACCAGGGCTCAAACCCATGTCCCCTGCACTGGCAGGCGGACTCTCAACCGCTGTGCTACCAGGGAAGCCCGTCTCTCTCTTTTTTTAAAATATAAATATGTTTATTTATTTTTGGCCGCGTTGGGTCTTCATTGCGGTGCGTGGGCTTCTCATTGCGGTGGCTTGTCTTGTTGAGGAGCACGGGCTCTAGGCCCATGGGCTTCAGTAGTTGTGGCACTCAGGCTCAGTAATTGTGGCTCGCAGGCTCTAGAGCGCAGGCTCAGTAGTTGTGGCACGTGGGCTTAGTTGCTCTGTGGCATGTGAGATCTTCCCGGACCAGGGCTCAAACCCGTGTCCCCTGCATTGGTTGGCGGATTCTTATCCACTGTGCCACCAGGGAAGTCCCCCCACCATTGTCTCTTGAACTGAGTATGAATGTCTCTCCCTGGTCTTTAAGGCCCTCCATACTAGGGCCTCCTTCGCTTCCCACTACTCCCTGCACGTGCCCCCACTCCAGCCAGACTGGACCTCTCTGATCATTCCACCGCCCTCTGCAGGGGCACTGACACTCCCTGAGTGCTCTTCTAGACCCTGGGGAAACAAAGGTGGATACGACCCAGTTCCTACCCTCTGGAGTTCACTGTCAACAGGACATGGGCAGTTCCCTTTAATTTTGGGGCCTTTATTCCTGCTGCTCCTTGGTCTGGAAGGCTCTTGTCCCTCAGCCCTCGTCCCATGTGTACCTCAAGGGCGCTCTCAGACGCCAGCTGCTCTGTGAGGATTTGGGGGTCTTGCCGTAAGGAATCACTCTCTCTCCTATGATCTCCCAGCACACTATTTCGTACCCTCCCGTAGCACTACCTGGAGGTTACTTGGCCTTTTGGACATTTGGGAACTTACCCATTTCCTTTCACTTGACAGTAATTCCTTTGAGGTGGGGCTATATTTTATCTTTTTAAAATCAATCCCCCATATCTTATATAGTGACTTACACAGAATTTGTGCTCAACAGTTCTCAAATTGAATTGAAGGAGAAGAGGGGAAGCAAAATTCCTGAAGCTTGGGAGGCAGGGGCCTCCTGGGCAGGGACAGCCTTCCATGCTGGTGGGGCAGGGCAGCCACGGCCACAAGGCCATGTTGTAGAGCACTGGCCTTGGAACCACAAGACCTGGGCTTCCTCTCCTTTATTTACTTGCTTTATGAACTTGGGCAAATCGTCAACCTTTTGAAAGCTTGCTTTCTTCATAGGTAAAATGGGGCACAGTCATTGCTGTTTCACAGAGTGTAGAGTGAGATAACATTTATGAACGAGCTTTATGAGCTATAAAAGTCGGTGGGCTATAAGGCAGTTTCAGCTCCCCAGTGGCACCGGCGCCCTGGGTTTTGTCCCAGTGTCCACTGTATGCAGGGCCAACAACCATCTCAAGTCCGTCCTCTCAGCGTGGTTTACTGTGCCCTCCCCCCCACCCGTGGCAATTCCTGGTTACACTTCCTTGGAAGGTTGTGGGTTGCACATCTGTCCCACCACACCTGAGTCCCTTGAGGAGGAGGCAGCGAGCTCTTCCACTTGCCGCCTGGCCTGGGCCTGGTCTCTGGTTCTGTGAAATGTTTGTGGAGTGAATGACAAGCTTCACTTGGCTGCAGCACTTGCTGTCTTGTGAGGTGAGCATTCCCTAGGCTTCTTGCCATTTAGAATGTCTTGCTCCTGGCCTCAGATCCTGACTAGAAGGAAAATCACGAAGGAAAGGGTCCTTGGCAGGAGTCCTCTGGCTTTCCGCCTGCCAGGACGGGTGTGTCTCGGGTCATCTGCCCCGACAGTGCAGGACCTGCTTTACCTCCTCCCCTTATCCCTTGATGTTTTCCAGAGAAATGCTTTTGAAAAGACCAGACAACATTCAAGAATTTGCTGCAGGTGAGTAAGGCAGCGTCCATTTTGGGCGTTTGATAAACGAGCACCAGGAGTGTTACTGTGAATTTAGACTCGGACAAGCCCAGGATTCTCCCTGCAGAGTCTGGGGTGCTTCTTTATCCAGTGTCTCCCAAGGGAGCTTTTTTCAAAAGGCTCTTTCCTCAATGTCATTTCCTCAAAATGAGGACAGATAAGAAACGCGGCAGAACTTCCTCGTGGTAAAGATTGTTAAGAATTTTGAGATTCCCTAAGGAACAGACTGGCAGCTCTTTCCCTGGGAATCTTAAAGCAGGGTTCTCAACCCTGGCTGCACATTAAAATAATCTGGGGAATTTTAAAAAAATACTGATGTCCGGGCCCACCCCCAGAGGTTTTTATTTAATTAGTCTGGGGTGGGGCCGGGCATCCACAGTTTTAAAGGCTCCCCAGGTGATTCTAATGGGCTCCGCTGCCCTGAGATGGCTTGAGGTCAATGGTATTTAAAGGGAAGGGGCTGGGCTCCATGATTTCTTGGGTCCTTTTAGCCCTGGGATTACAGCCTCAAACCGTTTCTGACTGAATCTAAGTATGTCTTTGCTGTCACAGCAGATGCTGCCTCTGATTCACGTTATGCTGGGTATATAAAAATCCTCTTCTGTCGTCATCCTGCAAGAGCCTGGCTCTCCTCTGAGAGGATATTCTCAGAGAGGGCGTGATGTCTCAGAGACAGGAGCCAGCAGGCCGAGCTGAGACAAGAATAACACTTGGTATTTATTTGGGCCCCAAGATGGGCCTGGAGCAGAAAGCCAGAAACTCCCTCAGCCCTCTCATGGCTCCCTGTGCGTCAGCAAGCTGACAGGCCAGCGGCAGGGCGGTGTGGAGGGGACAGGGACCGCCCTGTCAGCCCTTGCTGGGAACGCTGGAGCTGGAGGCTCAGAACTTCTGGGGGGGGGAGCGTGGGGGCAGGGAAGACAGTGACCTTGGGATTTGCTGTGGCATCTCATATTACATTGTAAAGCAGGACCACCAGTAACAGTCCTGCTAAGACAGCCTTCCTGGCTTTTTAGCAGAGTGAGCTGTCTCTCGCCTAGTCTTTTTCCCTTGGGTTTAGATGATTTCTTCTTTTTAATTCTTATCCCAGACTATTTCACGGATCCAAGACTTCCCAACAAGATTCACATGCAGCTAATTAAGGAGAAGAAAGCGGCTTAATTAGCAAAATCATGATGCTCAGCTGTTGAGAGAGAACAGAAAGCATCCAGCCTCGGGGTGGGTGTTAACCTCACTTACAGTCAGAGGCTTCTTTACTCCTGTGAAAATAAGCACTGGTTCCTCGGCCCAGGGTGTGAAAGAAACCAAACAGAGATGCTGCAGAGAAGTTCCGTGCAAGTGTTTCATTTTCCTGACACTACTTTAGGGAATGTGAAGAGAGGCCCAGGGTTTGTCTGGCATGTCCGTGGCAGGGAGAGACATCCGTCTTCTTAATCTAGTGACATGGATCAAGAGAATGGAAGTTGAGTAGTTCTGGAGGAAAGAGAGAGCCAGGGAAATGGGGTGGGATCCGTTAGTATCAAGAGCCTGCTCTCAGGCTGCAGAATTCCTGTGTGCTTCTGCAGGTGGCCTTTTCCTTGTGTCTTTGGCGGCGGGAGTAGAAGGGCTTTCCCACTGCTTCTGGAAAGGGTGGGGGCAGTTTCCCTCGTTGCATTTGGATTGGGCGCTTTCCTGCCCCCTTCATCGTCAAACCAGGCTACGCCGTGAGGGCCATCACACATTTTTCAGGCAGGATTTCTGAAATGATTTTGAAGGTTGGGATTTTTAAATGTGAGGTGGGAAAAAGCCACACTCCTGATTTAGCAGCACCATTTCTGTTTTGCAGGGTCATCTGGAAGCGAGAAAGCCCTGTTGCCATCAGTGTGGGTTTCCGGGCTGTGTCTGCTGTTGCAAAGGCTTTTAAAGATGCTCATTAAAAACAGACCTCCCTGTTCTCTCTGCTTTATTTCACTTAGAAGGAAGAAGACATCCTTCACGGGAGGCTGCTCTGCCCCCACTCGGACCGGGTAGGTAGTAGGCCTGTTTCTCTGTTCGTGGCAGAGGCCTCTGAGCTAGGTCAGTGGGTGTTTCCACATGTGCCTCAACCCCGTGTACTCCCTGCCCCTTCAGGCCACTCACTCCCAGAACCAAGACCGGACAAAAGAGCAGGGGTGGGGAATCCTGAGAGGAACACAGCTGGTCGTGGTTGTACTCAAGCAGAGTCCACGCTTCCAAGGTGGCTTTTGTTTTTTATCTTACCTCCGGGGTTACTGTACAAAGTGTACAGGTGATGATTAACTTTTATTTCCATAGAAGCAATAGTCAGAGGAATTGGGTTGGGTGGACGGAAGAGCGAATGAGATTAGACACAGAAAACCCATTCAGGGCCATGAATATTGTGAAATAAGAGCCCCATGGGTGACTCAGAGGTGGTGGACTTTGTTCTTGAGGATTTTTAGGAACAAGCTGCCCATCCATTTGATTTTTAGCTTAGAGGCAGGAGAGTGGGCCGGTTGGCCTAGTAAGTCCTTTCCAGGCCTCGGAGGCGTGGAAGTCTTGCATGTGTGTGTGTCCTACCTCTCTGGCCTCCAAAACTCACTGGTTCCACTGTAGGAAGGACCTCTCACCTGTGTGTCACTTGTCAACTTCACTATGGCAACAGAAGCAACAAATAATACAGACCGAAGTGGGGGCTGTATTATTTTTATTTCCCTTGTCTCTGCTGTCTTGTTCCCAGCTACCATCATCTGCAGTAGTAGAAAGGGCAACAAAATGGGGCATTTAGAGAACTATTAAAGCTACACATAATAAGCTATGGGGTAGGAACCTGAGGAGTTATTTTAAGTGCTTTCAGAATCACACTTCAGCAGCCATGGCTCTGACAATGAGGTATCCCTGTTTAGAAAATACAAACGAAGCCTTCAGCCAAACACACATCTACTAAGGATCTCTGATGTGAAGTGTTATGTTAGACACTCTTGGAACCTTTTGTAGGGGAAGAGACCTGCAACAGTGTGGGGAGAGAGCAGAGTGTTTTTCAAGATGCTTGAGTGCGTGATTTAATACACGAGAGTACAGCGGCTCATGCTTGGGGAGTTTCCTGGTAGAGATAAGAAACGCATTTTTAGGTCATAGTGCACCTTCTCTGTGTGAGACGGTGTGCTCGGTCCTGGGGGTAAGGCAGAGCGATCATTCCTCCCGTGCAGCGGTTCATGGTCTGGGAGATGGGCTGCTTTTCTCCCCAAACCTTAACTGTCTGAATATCTCACTTTTTAGACTGAAAGCTCCACCAGGGCAGGGACCAAACCTAAAAATCGAACTTGGTCACTGTTGAGTTCCGGACCCCTAGCACAGTGTCTGAATATAGCAAGTGCTTGGTATGCATTTGTGGAGAGAACGAATGCTTGTATAGTTGAATGAGCAGTCCCATTATGTCGACTGCTATCAAGACTGTTGTATACCTATGATGGAAGTAGGGACATGATACGGGAGGCGGTGGAAGAAGGAACACCTGGTCTTCTTGCGAAGTGAGGGAGTGAGGGAGGCCTCACGGAAACTGGCATGTGATGTGTAAGAAGGGATTTGCTAGGCAGACATGGCAAGAGGCATGGGGTAGTCAGGGTGTCGCGGTGCTTACATTCTGCTGAGCAGGATGCTGGTGGCCTGCTGATTTTTAATAAATTTATTTATTTATTTATTGACTGTTGGGTCTTCATTGCTGTGCGCGGGCTTTCTCTAGTTGCGGCGAGCAGGGGCGACTCTTCATTGCGGTGCGTGGGCTTCTCATTGCGGTGGCTTCTCTTTGTTGCAGAGCACAGGCTCTAGGCGTGCGGGCTTTAGTAGCTGTGGCGCGTGGGCTCAGTATAGTTGTGGTTCGCGGGCCCTAGAGCGCAGGCTCAGTAGTTGTGGTGCACAGGCTTAGTTGCTCCGCGGCATGTGGGAATCTTCCTGGACCAGGGCTCGAACCCATGTGCCCTGCATTGGCAGGCGGATTCTTTACCACTGCGCCACCAGGGAAGTCCTGGCCTGCTGATTCTTATTACTCCTTTCTTCCTTGCTTCCAGAGCTGAAGGGGGCAAGAGAAAAGGAGGGGGAGCAGCTGTTGGGTCAGTCCCGAAGCAGTGTCTGCCGTACCCTCCCTCCCTGCCTCATTCTCCACGTGGTAGCTCGAATGATCTTTTAAGAAACCTAAATCTGTATGTTACTTTCCTGCCTAAACCCCTTTAGTGGTCTTCTGTGCGCTTAAAGTCCGGATGGCCTTCCAGGGACTGCAAAGCTTCACGAGCCCCTCCACCTCTCGGTCGTCGGCTGCTCTTTTCCTCCCGCCTCACGGGGCTCCGGCCACACCAGTCTTTTCTCTCCTCCCCGACCATGCCAAGGTAGTTCCCACTTTAGGGCCTTCGAACTCTGCCTGGATTTCTCTTCCCCAGAACCTCACAGAGCTAATGGTCCAAGTTAGGATGCTGTGTGCTGGAAGCAAGAAGAAGACTCTGCTAAGCGAGGCTGTGCTTTCCTCACGTGGCAGACCCGCAGGTGGCGGCTACTGGCGTTGTTTCAGGGGCCGCCTCTCTGCCGTTCCTTCCCTCCCTCATGGTCAGAGGAGACGCAGGAGGACCAGGAAAGGACTGTGCCAGTGGTACTTGTCTGTCTTCTCAGGAAAGCAAAAGCTTCCTCAGGACACCCACTTCCGCCCCCCAGCTTCCACTACCATCTCACTGGCCAGAGCTGTGTACGTGGCCCCCTCTTGAAGGGAGGCTGGGAAGTTGAGGATTTAGCCATTGAACAGTGCCCTAGATAGCTTCTTGTCACTTCCTCAGAGAGTCCTTTTCTAGGGAGCAGACTGAAGTTGCTTCCCCCAGGCATTTAAACATATTTAATTAGAAAGGTATTCCCGCTAGCTGTTCTGTCACATCCCTCTGTCTGGTTTTCTTTACAACACCTATCACTGTCTGATATTGTCTTGTCTGCTTATTTTCCTGTTACTGTCTGTGGCCCCAGGAATGTGAGCCCCCGTGAGAGCAGGCCTTGTCAGTCGTGCTCGTCACTCCGAGGCCAGCACCTACAGCTGTGCCTAGCACGTGTAACTACTCAGTGCACACTTGCTGAATGGTTGCAAGGATGGGTGGGTGGTGGTTAGAAGCCTGACTGCACGATGAAGGCTTGATCGAGGCAGTGGCATGAAAACGGGAGATGAATCTTAGTTGTTTTTAGGAGGAGGAATTGGCAGGGCTTGTGATTTGAATGGGGCAAGGTTATAAGGGGGGGTGTAGATT
Organism: Orcinus orca; assembly: GCF_937001465.1. Taxonomy (NCBI): domain Eukaryota; kingdom Metazoa; phylum Chordata; class Mammalia; order Artiodactyla; family Delphinidae; genus Orcinus; species Orcinus orca. The sequence continues at coordinate 103,345,919 of NC_064559.1, read as the reverse complement.
CTAGACTGACTTCCAGGTTTCTTGTGTGGACAAGGAGAGGGATGATAGGATCATCGGCTAATGCAGAAAGGAAGTCGACACGGGCAGGGGAAATGGGGAGATGAATTTATTTTTTTAATTTTAAAAATGTTAAAATAATTTTAACTTATTTTTTGGCCCGTACTGTGTGGCTTGTGCGATCTCAGTTCCCCAACCAGGGATTGAAGCTGCGCTATGGCAGTGAAAGTGCCAAATTCTAACCACTAGACCACCAGGGAACTCCCCGGGGGATGAATTTAGGCCAGAAGGTTTCCGCTGATTTGCAATTGGGTCGTGCGTAGAATTAATATGATTAGCTTCAGTGGGGTTGACAGAAGTGAGACTGCAGTGGGCTTAGCAGCAATTGTGAGATGAGGTTGTGGAAGTGGATGCATGCTGCCCGTGGAGATGACCTTCTAGGAGCAAGGCTGTGAGGCAGACGGAGGAAGTGTAGTAGCTAGAAGGGGAGGCAGTGTTGAGGACGGGCTTTTGTAATGGGAGACGCTTGAGCATCCAGGGGTTTGACATTTTCCATATCTTCGGGTCTATTTTACTTTTAGGCTAAAAGACATTAGGGGCTTCTTGGAAGTGTTGTGCAGATTGGCCCTGATGTCCAGAAGTAATGGGAACTAATGGGCAGGCCTAACTTTGCCACCACGTGACCTAGAGTGACCTCTGTGTCAGGTTCCTGTCCTCACAGTTGGAGCAGAAGCTGTCACAGGCTTGCAGCAAGGATGGCCTCCGGCTGGCTCTCACTGGATGGGAAGGCAGGGCCAGAGCTGGAAAGCTCATCGCTCTCATCTCCCTGGATGGGCCTCTGCTGCCCTCTCCTGGGCAAGACACGGCTCCGCTCGGAGAATGCCCGTGCCACGCCTGAGTGGAGTGAGCAGGAGGGAGAGAGACAGGGCTGGGAGTGGGAGAATGGTCACAAATTTCCAGATTCCTATAATAGAAAGTTTCCTCAGAAGTTGCAAAATCCAGGGCCTAATCTCTGGCAGTGCTGTTTCATGAGCTCCTTAGATGTTTCCTTCTTAGAAGTGTCAGAAGAAAGAAACCTTGCAAGGTTGATTATTCATTCACTTGTTTGATCACTTTTTCACTCGTTTATTCAGCAAACATTAGGGTACATTATATACTCAGGCTGCAAACTTTTGGAAGTCAGATACATTTTCCTCAAGGAACTCGTAGTCTAGTGAGTGGAGATGGATTAATAGATAATTATAATCAGTTTCAAAAGTGAAATGATAAGAGAAAAGGGCAAGCCACTGCAGGGGCACAGAGGAGGGATACCTAACTGGCGCTGTAGTGGCAGGTGGGCATGATGGGGGCTTGGCCAGAAAATGTTTCCCAGCGTGGGAGCTAAATGCTAACAGATGATTAGGAATTACAGGCACCAAGTTACTGTCTAATATCATATCTCCCCGTTATTAAATCTGAAGGGCAAGTCTTGCTTCTTCCAAGGAAACTTCTTCCCGAAGCCTTTCCTCACTGTTATCTTAGATATCACTGTTATCTAACAGTCTCGTAGGACCTTGGTTTTCATATCTGTAAAAAAAAAAAAAAAAAAAAAAAGTGGGGCACGCTACTAGATTTTATCTTTGAGCTTTGTTGTCATCGTGAATCTGAAATCCATGAATGCTAACATTTGCTTTGTAAAAACAGCTCCCTGGGAGCAGGCTGGCACATGCATATGGACATACAAACCCAGAAATTTTTCAGCATCCATGGGAAAATTCGGCTTTAATCCAAAAGAATCAAATGTGCTTTGCATACAGTAGCTTTTCACTAAATGCTTGTTGCAAAAGAACAGGCTCTTGGCACTGTTAAAGCATTCCTGTTGTCCCCTTGGGTTGCTGAGTTTCTTCATCTATAAGGGGGATAACATGTCCCTTGTGGACTTGTGCGGGGTGTCATTACACATGCAGGCACCATTCCCATGTCTGGCCTATGGTAGGCCTTCGTAGATAGCAGCTATTGTTTCAGTGAGGTAGTAATTTAACCTGGCACAGGGGACAGTCACTGAGGAGAGTCAGAAGGAGAAGAGGGAGTACACTAAAATTAAATGCAAGTTGATATGTTGGAGTTTAGGGCTATTTTGTGTGAGACTGAAGACTTAGCACTTTCTCCAGAAAGCTTCTTCAAGGCCCAACACAACAGTTCACGAGTCACACTCCTGACCCGTCTCTCACAGGCCCCAAGTGGCCTGGAATCTGAGGCGGGTCCTTCAGGAGCAGGACTTCACAAAGTATCCTATTCTTCAGTCACTGGGCTGGATAAGTGACAGCACAGAACCCTCAAAGAATTGCAGCGATAAGCGCATCTCAGGAGACTGGAAGAACAAACTCCTAATGGCTGTCTGGTAGCTGTAGGATAGGTTAATTGTTCAATTAAGATGTATCTGCAAACTAAATCTGATGGAAAAAGGCTAAATGGATTACTGCGTTTTGTTTCCACACTTTATGATTAGAGAAATGAAAACCAGATGCCAAAGGGGAGGACTGAATTGTAGAATTTGTTCAAGTAGAAATTGCCTTAGAGATCAGCCAGTCCAGTCTTATTTTACAGATGAAGAAACTTATCCACAGATGACAGAGTGGCACAGGGGGCTGACACTCTCCTGATTTCCAATCTAATGTGATTCCAGTATTTCACGCTAGGAAAAAAAATACATAGACTCCTTTAGCTTGGAGAACAAAAAATGGCTGGATGACAGTTCAGGAACATGGATGTAGTTAGTACGCCTCTGGGCAATTAATCTATCATTCTAACTGTAGGTGAGGTCAAAATCCATTCGTTTATCGACAAACATTTTGAGTGCCAACTATCTCTCATTCAAGGTCATTTCCGTCTCCATGATTTTCATTTTTCAGTTTGCTGTTCTGTATATCGACTTGCACTAGATGTTATGGGACGATCTATTGAGTGTAAAGAAAAGTAGTCCGCCCCTTAGAGAGGAAGGTAAGAGGCACACTGTATGCTTGGTCACATGTATTCAATAGTTCATAGAGATGTTAGGACTAATATATAGTAAAATCTTAATACAGTGTCTATTTGGTTTTGGAATACACCGTTTTTCTCCCCTTGGCTGATGACCCTTCCAGTAGTAAAGTAACTGATTGTAAGACCGCACACACCAAACCATCTAAGAGGGGAGAGAAGTTGTCTATACCTGTCCCAGGTGAGAAGTATCAAAAAATATATATATATTCTACTTCTCGTATTTAAAGGTCCTATAGTGGATGCCATGGTGTGCCATCCAGATACCCCTCCTTAGGACTGAAACACTCAACCCTGTGGCCTTCCTTCCTGCGCAAGGTGTGGGTAGTTTTGGTGGCCAACATTTCTAAGCTGAGACCCCTCTAGAAATTGCCCTCAACTGAAAAATCATCCAAGGTAGTGCCCCCTCCTTAGACAGCCTGTATTCACTGGTCAGTATGGGAGTTCAAAGGCCTGATTCCCTTGCCTCTATGGGGGACAGCACTGAAGGGTCACCACAGCTCCATGGCTCCTTCTGTCCAGTCCTGTGGCCTTCACTTTTAACAGGTGTTGTTGATCCTGACAGCACACCCTAATAAACTTCCTTTACTCAAATCTCCATCTCAAAGTATATTTCCCAGGGAACCCAGCCTGGCAACAGTTGGTGCCAAGAGTACTGAGGAAGCAGATTCCAAAATGTGACTTTAAAGCCAAATCACCTGCTGGCTGGCTGGCAATGGGGACCCAGTCGCTGGTGGTGGGTAGAGCATGGATGGCCCCTGGCACACTGGATGGGTGCAACTGTCAAAACTTTCACTAGCGGTGCACTGGGATGGGATCCTGGTGGGAGGGAATGCATTAGTGGGGGAAATATATCAGGTTTGAGAAGTTAGAAAGACAGTGGAATTGGGTGGCTGCTGCTGGAGGCGCTCAGTGCACTGGAGAAAGACAGTGAAAGGCTGCGGGTGATAGTCACTAATTGAAGCCTGTGAAAGCCAGAGGCCCTCCTTGGCAGCTTGTGAGAGACTTTTAGTTCCTGCGTCTAGAGGACCCAGAAAGCTGAGAATAAAGTCTAGGATTTAATTATAAGAGTAGCAGAACTCTAGATAAGTTTTTTGTTTTTTAAATTTATTTTATTTGTTTTTATTTTTGGCCATGTTGGGTCTTCATTGCCACGTGCAGGCTTTCTTTAGTTGCGGTGAGTGGGGGTCACTTGGTATATGATGGAAGAAGGTATCAAAGGGGTCAAAAAAGTTGGCAAGTTAGAGTGAATATGCCAGTTTTATATACTACATCAAGTGAGAAAAGTCACCAAATGATTATGTTCTATCAGAGGGCCCAAAGGATATTTTATTTACTGAAGTGAGAAAGAATGTGCTGGTGAGATGAGCACCAGTTTCATTGAGAAGCTCAGGGATGGCCTTGCTCCGTAGGCAGGACTGGACTGTCACAGAACCAGGCTCACTGATAGTAATGGGAACCATAGGACGCTGAAACGGGCAAGTGGTGGGTGCCTAGCCATTGGCATCAGAGTGGCTGAATTACTGTACTGAGCAGAAATGTTGGAGAGACTGCTAGGGTCTGACTGGCAGAGGGCTTTGGAGATCATTAATGGAATACAGCTCTCTTGGGAACAAGATAGGTGGCACTCAACAAGGATATCGCCCAATCTGTACAATTAAGAGTAACTGAGGATGGATGATCAGAAGACTGAGGGCAGCCCCCCCGATAAAAAGTTGTAATTCCTTGCTGTTTCTATACCTGAGCCAGCTTAAAAAATAAATCTTTATTGAAGTATTTATTTACATTAAAGTTCACCAATTTAAAACATACCTTGGGCTTCCCTGGTGGCGCAGTGGTTAAGAATCTGCCTGCCAAGACAGGGGACACGGGTTCGAGCCCTGGTCCGGGAAGATCCCACATGCCACGGAGCAACTAAGCCCGTGCGCCACAACTACTGAGCCTGCGCTCTAGAGCCCACGTGCCACAACTACTGAAGCCCGTGCACCTAGAGCCCGTGTTCTGCAATAAGAGAAGCCACCGCAATGAAAAGCCCGTGCACCGCAATGAAGAGTAGCCCCCACTCGCTGCAACTAGAGAAAGCCTGCACGCAGCAACGAAGACCCAATGCAGCCAAAAATAAATAAGTAAAATAAATTTATTTTAAAAAATACCTTTAATAAGTTTTTCAAATATATACGGTTGTTTAACCATCACTACAAGATAGGTAACATTTCTGCCACCCCACAACATTCCCCTGTGCCCAGTGGTGTGCTGGAGCCAACTTACACCAATTGTGGGATCCAATTGTTAGCTAGCATTCTCTCCCCTGCTCAGTGTTTAGTGATGTCATATTGGTCATGTGAAATTGACAATGAAAGAGGTATTTACACCATAGACACTGGCAAATGCCACAAACCAGGGCTCCTTCCTCACTGAAAGCTGGTGGTTAAACACTTACCAGCCCATCACTGCTCGTGCCCCTTTGCAGCCAATCCCCATCCAGAACTCTGGCTCCTAGCTACTACTGATATTTTGTCACTAGATTTTGCCTTTTTAATAATTTCACATAAACGGAATCATACAGCATGTAGTGTTTTGTATCCAACTTCTTTCATGTAGCATATGTTTAGTTTTATCAATGTTGTATGTATCATTAGTTTGTTCCTTTATCTGCTGAGTAGCGTTCCATTCTTTATCTATGCAGCAGTTGATGGTCATGTGGGTTATTCCATTTGAGGAAATAAAGCTTCTACGAACATTAAATATATTATTAGTAACTTTTTATTTCTCTTTAGTAAATACATGGGATTGGGACTGCTGAGTTAAATGGTAAGTGTATATTTAACTTTGTAAGGAATTGCCAAATTCTTTTTCTTTTTTTAATTAATTTTATTTATTTTTGGCTGCATTGGGTCTTCGTTGCTTGTGCGTGGGCTTTCTCTAGTTGCGGCGAGTGGGGGCTACTCTTCATTGCAGTGTGCGGGCTTCTCACTGTGGTGGCTTCTCTTCTTGCGGAGCACGGGCTCTAGGCGCACAGGCTTCAGTAGTTGTGACTCATGGGCTCTAGAGTGCAGGCTCAGTAGTTGTGGTGCACGGGCTTAGCTGCTCCGCGGCATGTGGAATCTTCCCGGACCAGGAATCGAACCCATGTCCCCTGCATTGGCAGGCAGATTCTTAACTACTCTGCCACCAGGGAAGTCCACCAAATTTTTTTTCAAAGTGGCTACCCCATTTTGCATTCCTACCAGCAGTGTATAACCAGTTTCTCTGTATCCTCACCAGGATTTGGTGGTGTCACAATTTTTTATTTTAGCCATTCTGATAGGTATATAGTAATATTTCATTGTGTTTTTAATTTGTATTTTTCTGGATAATTATCTTGAACATCTTTTCATGTGCTTCCTTTCCCTTGATAATATCCTTTTTGGTGAAATATATGTTCATGTCTTTTGCCCGTTTTCTGATTGGACTGTTTGTGGATTTTTTTACTTTGAGTATTTATTTAGATATGTTAGACATATGGTTTGCAAATATTGTTCCCCAGTAGCTTGTCTTTCATCCCCTTCACGTGGGCTTTCCAGGAGCACAAGTTTTTAATTTTGATGAGGTCTGAATTCTTGGTTTTTCCTTTTATAGAGCATGCTTTTGGTGTCAAATTTAAGAACTCTAATTCCACGTCTTGAAGATTTTCTCCTTTTTGAAAGTTTTTTAATTTTACAGTTTACATTTAAGTCTGTGGCCATTTTGAATTTTTTTAAATAAATTAATTTATGGCTGCGTTGGGTCTTTGTTGCTGTGTGCCAGCTTTCTCCAGTTGCAGCGAGTGGGGGCTACTCTTCATTGTGGTGCATGGACTTATTGCAGTGGCTTCTCTTGCTGTGGAGCACGGGCTCTAGGTGCGTGGGCTTCAGTAGTTGTGGCACGTGGGCTCAGTAGTTACGGCTTGCGGGCTCAATAGCGCAGGCTCAGTAGTTGTGGTGCACGGGCTCTAGAGCGCAGGCTCAGTAGTTGTGGTGCCTGGGCTTTGTTGCTCCGTGGCATGTGGGATCTTCCCAGACGAGGGCTCGAACCCGTGTCCCTTGCATTGGCAGGCAGATTCTTAACCACTGCACCACCAGGGAAGTCCTGAATTAAATTTTGAATAAGGCATTAGACTTAGGTTGAGTTTCATTTTTTGCCTATGGCTGTCTAATTGCTTCAGCATCATTTGTTGAGAAAGCTATCTTTCCTCCATTGAATGGCTTTGGTATCTTTGTCAAAAAAAAAAAAAAAGTTGGGCATATTTGTGTGGGTCTATTTCTGGGATCTCTATTCTGTTCCACTGATTGATGTGTCTATCCCTCCACCTACAATACACAGCATTAATTATTGTTGCTATATAATAAGTCTTAAAATTGGGTAGACTGATTCCTTACACTTTATTGTTCTTTTTCAAAATTATTTTAGCGATTCTAGTTCCTTTGCCTTCCAAATAAATTTGGAACAGTATTGTTTATGTCAACAAAAAATGTTGGAATTTTGATAGTAAATTTCATTAAACCTGCATATCAGTTTGGGGAAAAATTGACATCTTTACTAAGTTGAGTCTTTTGACCCATGAACACAGAATGTCTCTCCATTTATTTAGATCTTTATTTCATCAACATTGTATAGTTTTTAGAATATAAATTTGTATTTGTTTTGTTATTTATGCCTAAGCAGTTTTTTGAGCAATTGTAAATAGTATTTTTAATTTTGGTGTCCACATGGGGTGTGTGTGTATGTGTACCATGTTAATTTGTTCCTAGGAGTTTTTTGGTTAGATTCATTAAGATTTTCTACATAGAAAATTACAGCATCTGCAAATGGGGACAGTTTTATTTTTTTCTTTTCGAATCCGTATGCCTTTTTACTTCCCTTTCTTGTCTTATTGCACTGTCTAGAACTGCTAGCACTGTTTTGAACAAGAGGGATGAGAGCAAATATACTTGCCTTGTTACTGATTTTAGGAGGAAAGCACTCACTCACACTTTTCACCATTAAGTATAATGTTAGCTGTAGGCCTTGTAGGTACTCTTGTCAAGTTGAAGAGGTTTCCCTGTTTTCCTGAGAGTCTTTTTTTTTTTTTTTTAATCATGAGTGGGTGTTGAATTGTGTCAAATAATCCTTCTGAATCAATTGATATAATCATGTGATTTTCTTCAGAGTCTTAATGGTGGATTACATGGGTTGATTTTTTTTTTTTTTTTTTTTTTTTTTGCCTTACGCGGGCCTCTCACTGTTGTGGCCTCTCCCATTGCGGAGCACAGGCTCCGGACGTGCAGGCCCAGCGGCCATGGCTCACGGGCCCAGCTGCTCCCGCGGCATGTGGGATCCTCCCGGACCGGGGCATGAACCCGTGTCCCCTGCATTGGCAGGCGGACCCTCAACCACTGCGCCACCAGGGAAGCCCCATGGGTTGATTTTTGAATACTGAACCAGACTTGCCTCCCTGGAATAAACTCCACTTGGGCATGATGTATAAATCTTTTTATACATCGCTAAAATCTATTTGCCGATAATTTGTTAAGGATTTTTTGATTTATATTCATGAGAGATATTGGTCTGTACTTATCTTTTTTTTTGTACTGTTGTTGTCTGTCCCCTTCCCCTACCCTCCCCCGCCCCGGGTAATATAGTTTCATAAAATGAATTGGGAGGCAATTCTTCTATTTTGTGAAAGAAATTATATAGAATTGGTGTTAATTTTTCTTTAAACATTTGGCAGAATTCTCCAGAGAAACTATCTGGCCCTGGAGAGGTTTTTTTCTTTTTGGTGGGGACGAGAAGGGGGCAGTTTAAAATTATTAATTTTCTTAATTGTTACAGGTCTATTCAAATGATGTATTTCCTATTGGGTTAATTGTGATAGTTTTTTGCCAAGGATTTAATCTGTTTTGTCTAAGTTATCAAATTTATGTGTATAGCGTTCATAGTATTCCCTTCTTTTTTTAAAAAATAAATAAATTTATTTATTTCTGGCTGCATTGAATCTTCATTACTACACGCGGGCTTTTTCTAGTTGCAGAGCGGGGACTACTATTCATTGCGGTGCGCGGCCTTCTTATTACGGTGGCTTCTCTTGTTGTGGAGCATGGACTCTAGGGCGTGCAGGCTTCAGTAGTTGTGGCGCACGGGCTCAGTAGTTGTGGCTCGCGGGCTCTAGAGCGCAGGCTCAGTTGCTCCGTGGCACGTGGGATCTTCCCGGACTAGGGCTCGAACCCGTGTCCCCTGCATTGGCAGGCAGGTTCTTAACCACTGCGCCACCAGGGAAGCCCTCCCTTATCTTTTTGATATTTGTGAGGTCTTTAGTGATATGCCATGTTTCATTCCTATATTTGTAATTTGTGTCTTTTTCTTGTCACTCTTCCTAGTGGTTTGTCAATTTTATTGATTTTTTTCCTCAAAGAACCAACTCTTTGTTTCATGGATATTCTCTACTTTTCTTTTATAAGTTTCATTGATTTCTGTTCTTTTTCTTATCTTTTTTTAATTTCCTTGCTCATGATTGTTATGGGTTTAGTTTGTTCTTTTTCTAGGTTCTTGAAGTGGGAGTTTAGATGACTGATTTTTAGACCTTTCTTCTTTGCTAATGTATGTGTTTAGTGCTATAATTTCCCCTTAGCATTGCTTTAGCTGTGTGCCACAAATTTTGATATGTTGTTTTCATTTTTATTCAGTTCAATGTATTAAATTTTTTTTCCTTGAAACTTCTTCATTGACCCATAGGTTATTCAGAAGTGTATTGTTCAGTGTCTAAGTATTTGGAGATTTTCCTCTTATCCTTCTATTATTGATTTCTAGTTTGATTCGTGGTAGTCAGAGGACACATTGTTTGATTCAATTCTTTTAAATTAGTTGAGATTGGTTTTATGGTCCAGGGTATGGCCTATATTGGTATATATTCTGTGGGAGAATTAAAAAATGTGTATTCTGCTGTTGTTGGTTAGAGTGTTCTATAAATGTTGATAAGGTCCTGTTGGTTGATGGTGTTGTTGAATTCTTCTGTATGTTTGCTAATTTTCTATCTAGTTGTTCTTTCACTTGTTGAGAGATGGGTATTGAAGTCTCCAAATATAACTGCGGATTTGTCTACTTCTCTTTTTAGTTCAGTTCATTTTTGCTTCACTTGTTTTTCAGCTCTTTTGTTTGGGGCATATACATTTAGGATTGTTATGTTTTCTTGGTGGATTGGTCCCTTTATTATTATTATTGATCTTCTTGGTGTCTGGTAATTCTTTGTTCTGAAGTTTGCTGTATCTGATATTGATACAATGATGCCTGCTTCCCATTGCTTAATATTTGCATGGTATAACTTTTCCCATCCTTTTACTTTCAACTTGCCTATATCATTATATATATATCTATCTTCCAGTTTTATTGAGATATAATTGACATACAGCACTGTATAAGTTTAAGGTGTACAACATAATGATTTGACTCACATATATCATGAAGTGATTATCACAGTAAGCTTAGTGACCATCCATTATCTCATATACAAAATTAAAGAAATAGAAAAAAATATTTTTCCTTGTGATGAGAACTCTTAGGATTTGCTCTCTTAACTTTTATATATAACATACACCAGTGTTAATTATATTTATCATGTACATTACATCCCTAGTACTTATTTATCTTAAAACTGGAAGTTTGTACTTATTGACTGTTTTAATCCAGTTCCCCTTCCTCCCATTGTATCATTATATTTAAAGTGAGTTTCCTGTAGACAGTATATAGTTGGGTCACATATTTTTTCATCCACACTGTTGATCTCTGTCTCTACTTGGTGTATTTAGACCATTTACATTTAATGTATTTATTGGTATGGTAGAGCTTAAGTCTGCCATTTTATTTTTTATTTTTGTTTGTTTTCTTTTTCCTGACTTCCTGAGGATTTCTTGAAAAAAAAATTTTTTTCATTTTTAAATTTTTTTAACATCTTTATTGGAGTATAATTACTTTACAATGGTGTGTTAGTTTCTGCTTTATAACAAAGTCAATCAGCTATACATATACACATATCCCCATATCTCTTCCCTCTTACGTCACCCTCCCACCCTCCCTATCCCACCCCTCTAGGTGGTCACAAAGCACTAAGCTAATCTCCCTGTGCTGTGTGGCTGCTTCCCACTAGCTATCTATTTTACATTTGGTAGTGTATATATGTCCATTACACTCTCTCACTTTGTCCCAGCTTACGCTTCCCCCTCCCCGTGTCCTCAAGTCCATTCTCTAGTAGGTCTGCATCTTTATTCCCGTCTTGCCCCTAGGTTCTTCATGACCTTTTTTTTTTTTTAGATTCCATATATATGTGTTAGCATACGGTATTTGTTTTTCTCTTTCTGACTTACTTCACTCAGTATGACAGACTCTAGGTCGATCCACCTCACTACAAATAACTGAATTTCATTTCTTTTTATGGCTGAGTAATATTCCATTGAATATAGGTGCCACATCTTCTTTGTCCATTCATCTGTCGATGGGCACTTAGGTTGCTTCCATGTTCTGGCTATTGTAAATAGAGCTGCAATGAACATTGTGGTACATGTCTCTTTTTGAATTATGGTTTTCTCAGGGTATATGCCCAGTAGTGGGATTGCTGGGTCATATGGTAGTTCTATTTGTAGTTTTTTAAGGAACCTCCATACTGTTCTCCACAGTGGCTGTATCAATTTACATTCCCACCCACAGTGCAAGAGGGTTCCCTTTTCTCCACACCCTCTCCAGCATTTATTGTTTCTAGATTTTTTGATGATGGCCATTCTGACTGGTGTGAGATGATATCTCATTGTAGTTTTGACTTGCAGTTATCTGATGATTAATGATGTTGAGCATTCTTTCATGTGTTTGTTGGCAATCTGTATATCTTCTTTGGAGAAATGTCTGTTTAGGTCTTCTGCCCATTTTTGGATTGGGTTGTTTGTTTTTTTGATATTGAGCTGCTTGTAAATTTTGGAGATTAACCCTTTGTCAGTTGCTTCATTTGCAAATATTTTCTCCCATCTGAGGGTTGTCTTTTCATCTTGTTTATGGTTTCCTTTGCTGTGCAAAAGCTTTTAAATTTCATTAGGTCCCATTTGTTCATTTTTGTTTTTATTTCCATTTCTCTAGGAGGTGGGTCAAAAAGGATCTTGCTGTGATTTATGTCATACAGTGTTCTGCCTATGTTTTCCTCTAAGAGTTTGCTAGTGTCTGGCCTTACATTTAGGTCTTTAATCCATTTTGAGTTTATTTTTGTGTATGGCATTAGGGAGTGTTCTAATTTCATTCTTTTACATGTAGCTGTCCAGTTTTCCCAGCAGCACTTATTGAAGAGGCTGTCTTTCCTCCATTGTATATTCTTGCCTCCTTTATCAAAAATAAGGTGACCATATGTGCATGGGTTTATCTCTGTGCTTTCTATCCTGTTCCATTGATCTATATTTCTGTTTTTGTGCCAGTACCATACTGTCTTGATTACTGTAGCATTGTAATATAGTCTGAAGTCAGGGAGCCTGACTCCTCCAGCTCCGTTTTTCGTTCTCAAGATTGCTTTGGCTATTCGGGGTCTTTTATGTTTCCATACAAATTGTGAAACTTTTTGTTCTAGTTCTGTGAAAAATGCCAGTGGTAGTTTGATAGGGATTGCATTGAATCTGTAGATTGCTTTGGATAATATAGTCATTTTCACAATATTGATTCTTCCAATCCAAGAACATGGTATATCTCTCCATCTGTTTGTATCACCTTTAATTTCTTTCATCAGTGTCTTATAGTTTTCTGCATACAGGTCTTTTGTCTCCTTAGGTAGGTTTATTCCTAGGTATTTTATTCTTTTTGTTGCAATGGTAAATGGGAGTGTTTTCTTGATTTCATTTTCAGATTTTTCATCATTAGTGTATAGGAATGCCAGAGATTTCTGTGCATTAATTTTGTATCCTGCTACTTTACCAAATTCATTGATTAGTTCTCGTAGTTTTCTGGTAGCATCTTTAGGGTTCTCTGTGTATAGTATCATGTCATCTGCAAACAGTTACAGCTTTACTTCTCTTTCCCGATTTGGATTACTTTTATTTCTTTTTCTTCTCTGATTGCTGTGGCTAAAACTTCCAAAACAATGTTGAATAATAGTGGTGAGAGTGGGCAACCTTGTCTTGTTCCTGATCTTAGTGGATATGGTTTCAGTTTTTCACCATTGAGGATGATGTTGGTTGTGGGTTTGTCATGTATGGCCTTTATTATGTTGAGGAAAGTTCCCTCTATGCCTACTTTCTGGAGGGTTTTCATCATAAATAGGTGTTGAATTTTGTTGAAAGCTTTTTCTGCATCTCTTGAGATGACCATATGGTTTTTATTTTTCAATTTGTTAATATGGTGTATCACATTGATTGATTTGCATATATTGACATATCCTTGCATTCCTGGGATAAACCCCACTTGATCATGGTGTATGATCCTTTTAATGTGCTGTTGGATTCTGTTTGCTAGTATTTTGTTGAGGATTTTTGCGTCTATGTTCATCAGTGTTATTAGCCTGTAGTTTTCTTTCTTTGTGACATCTTTGTCTGGTTTTGGTACCAGGGTCTTGAAAATTTTTTAGAATTACATTTTGTTTTTGAGTGTATCTCTTTGTATACCTTTTTTAAAAAAAATTGGCTGCTATATGTATTATATATACATAACTTATCATAGCCTACTGATGTCATTATTTACTAGTTTGAGTGAAGTATGGAAACCCTACCTCTCTTTAATTCTCTGTTCTCTCTCTCATTTATAATATAATTGCTTAACATATTTCCTCTACATACCTTTAGAACCAGATCAGACAGTGTTATAATTTTTTCAACTGTCAAACATAATTTAGAAAACTTAAGAGGAGAAGGATGTCTGTTGATTTTACCCACATTTTCACCATCCCTGCTATTTCTTCCTTTCAGATATTCCAAGGTTTCTTTTTTATTGCTTCCCTTATGTTTAGAGAACTTCCTTTAGCCATTCTTTTAGAGTAGTAAGTCTACTGGTGACAAACTTTTAGTGTTTCTTTGTCTGAGAGTGTCTTAATTTCCCCTTCATTCCTGAAGGATATTTTTTTCTGGGTATAGAATTCTTGGTCAACAGTCCTTTTCATTCAGCATTTGAAAAATAGGGTATCAAAAAAAAAAAGAAAAGAAAAGAAAAATAGGGTATCACTTCCTTCCTGCCTCCATGGTTTCTGATGAGAAATCTGCTTTCATTTGAATTGGTTTTTTCCCTTATAGGTGAAGTGTCATTTTTCTTTAGCTGTTTTCAAGATTTTTTTGTCTTTAGTTTTCAGAAGTTTAATTATGATCTGTCTTTGTGTGGATTTCTTTGGGGTTATCTTGTTTGGGGTTTGCTTAGTTTCTTGAATTTGTATGTTATGTCTCTTAACAAATCTGGGAAGTTTTCAGCCATTATTCCTTTGTGTACTTTTTAAGCCCTGCTTTTCTTTCTCCTCTCCTTCTGGGACTCCAATGACAGGAATCTTAGATCTTTTGTTATAGTCTCACAGGTCCCTGAGGCTCCATTCTTTTTTTTTTTTTTTTTTTTTCAGTCTGTTTTCTCTGTGTTGTTCATATTGGGTACTTTCTATTGTTCTATCTTTCAGCTCACTGATATTCTTTTCTCTTTCTTCTTCATTCTGCTCTTGAGTCCATCCACTGAACTTTTCATTTCCATTATTACATTTTATAGTTCTAATATTTCCACTTGGTTCTTCTTTGTATCTTCTGTTTCTTTGCTGAAGCTATTTTTTTCCCATTTGTTTAAAGCATGTTCATAATTGTTTGCTGAAGCATTTTTATCATGGCCAGTTTAAAATATGTCAGATAATTCTAATATCTCTCATCTCAGTACTGCTATCTATTGATTGTCTTTTATCATTGTTTGAAATCATATTGGTTCATGGTATGATGAGAGATTTTTAAAAATTGGAATCTGGCCATTTTTGTATTATGAGACTCTGAATCTTTTTTTTTTTCATTTTAACATCTTTATTGGAGTATAATTGCTTTACAATGGTATGTTAGTTTCAGCTTCACAACAAAATGAATCAGTTATATATATACATATGTTCCCATATCTCTTCCCGCTTGCGTCTCCCTCCCACCCACCCTCCCTATCACACCCCTCCAGGCGGTCACAAAGCACCGAGCTGATATCCCTGTGCTATGCGTCTGCTTCCCACTAGCTATCTACCTTACGTTTGGTAGTGTATATATGTCCATGCCTCTCTCTCGCTTTGTCACAGCTTACCCTTCCCCCTCCCCATATCCTCAAGTCCATTCTCCAGTAAGTCTGTATCTTTATTCCTGTTTCACCCCTAGGTTTTTCATGACATTTTTTTTCTTAAATTCCATATATATGTGTTAGCATATGGTATTTGTCTCTGTCTTTCTGACTTACTTCACTCTGTACGACAGACTCTAGGTCTATCCATCTCATTACAAATAGCTCAATTTCGTTTCTTTTTATGGCTGAGTAATATTCCATTGTATATATGTGCCACATCTTCTTTATCCATTCATCCAACGATGGACACTTAGGTTGTTTCCATCTCGGGGCTATTGTAAATAGAGCTGCAATGAACATTTTGGTACATGACTCTTTTTGAATTATGGTTTTCTCAGGGTATATGCCCAGTAGTGGGATTGCTGGGTCATATGGTAGTTCTATTTGTAGTTTTTTTTTTTTTTTAACATCTTTATTAGGGTATAATTGCTTTACAATGGTGTGTTAGTTTCTGCTTTATAACAAAGTGAATCAGCCATACATATACATATGTCCCCATATGTCTTCCCTCTTGTGTCTCCCTCCCTCCCACCCTCCCTATCCCACCCCTCCAGGCTGTCACAAAGCACCGAGCCAATATCCCTGTGCCATGCGGCTGCTTCCCACTAGCTATCTACCTTACTACGTTTGTTAGTGTGTATATGTCCATGGCTCTCTCTCGCCCTGTCACAGCTCACCCTTCCCCCTCCCCATATCCTCAAGTCCGTTCTCCAGTAGGTCTGCGTCTTTATTCCTGTCTTACCTCTAGGTTTTTCATGACATTTTTTTTCTTAAATTCCATATATATGTGTTAGCATATGGTATTTGTCTCTGTCTTTCTGACTTACTTCACTCTGTACGACAGACTCTAGGTCTATCCATCTCATTACAAATAACTCAATTTCGTTTCTTTTTAAGGCTGAGTAATATTCCATTGTATATATGTGCCACATCTTCTTTATCCATTCATCCGATGATGGACACTTAGGTTGTTTCCATCTCGGGGCTATTGTAAATAGAGCTGCAATGAACATTTTGGTACATGACTCTTTTTGAATTATGGTTTTCTCAGGGTATATGCCCAGTAGTGGGATTGCTGGGTTATATGGTAATTCTATTTGTAGTTTTTTAAGGAACCTCCATACTGTTCTCCATAGTGGCTGAACCAATTCACATTCCCACCAGCAGTGCAAGAGTGTTCCCTTTTCTCCACACCCTCTCCAGCATTTATTGTTTCTAGATTTTTTGATGATGGCCATTCTGACTGGTGTGAGATGATATCTCATTGTAGTTTTGATTTGCATTTCTCTAATGATTAATGA
Source organism: Orcinus orca (assembly GCF_937001465.1). Taxonomy (NCBI): domain Eukaryota; kingdom Metazoa; phylum Chordata; class Mammalia; order Artiodactyla; family Delphinidae; genus Orcinus; species Orcinus orca. Next base: position 103,329,312 of record NC_064559.1, on the reverse strand, counting down.
TGTTGAGCATTCTTTCATGTGTTTGTTGGCATTCTGTATATCTTCTTTGGAGAAATGTCTATTTAGGTCTTCTGCCCATTTTTGGACTGGGTTGTTTGTTTTTTTGTTATTGATCTGCACGAGCTGCTTGTAAATTTTGGAGATTAATCCTTTGTCAGTTGCTTCATTTGCAAATATTTTCTCCCATTCTGAGGGTTGTCTTTTGGTCTTGTTTATGGTTTCCTTTGCTGTGCAAAAGCTTTTAAGTTTCATTAGGTCCCATTTGTTCATTTTTGTTTTTATTTCCATTTCTCTAGGAGGTGGGTCAAAAAGGACCTTGCTTTGATTTATGTCATAGAGTGTCCTGCCTATGGTTTCCTCTAAGAGTTTGCTAGTGTCTGGCCTTACATTTAGGTCTTTAATCCATTTTGAGCTTATTTTTGTGTATGGTGTTAGGGAGTGATCTAATCTCATACTTTTACATGTAGCTGTCCAGTTTTCCCAGCACCACTTATTGAAGAGGCTGTCCTTTCTCCACTGTACATTCCTGCCTCCTTTATCAAAGATAAGGTGGCCATATATGTGGGGGTTTATCTCTGTGCTTTCTATCCTGTTCCATTGATCTATATTTCTGTTTTTGTGCCAGTACCATACTGTCTTGATTACTGCAGCTTTGTAGTATAGTCTGAAGTCAGGAAGACTGATTCCTCCAGCTCCGTTTTTCGTTCTCAAGATTGCTTTGGCTATTCGGGGTCTTTTGTGTTTCCACACAAATTGTGAAATTTTTTGTTCTAGTTCTGTGAAAAATGCCAGTGGTAGTTTGATAGGGATTGCATTGAATCTGTAGATTGCTTTGGGTAGTAGAGTCATTTTCACAATGTTAATTCTTCCAATCCAAGAACATGGTATATCTCTCCATCTATTTGTATCATCTTTAATTTCTTTCATCAGTGTCTTATAATTTTCTGCATACAGGTCTTTTGTCTCCTTAGGTTTATTCCTAGATATTTTATTCTTTTTGTTGCAGTGGTAAATGGGAGGGGTTTCTTGATTTCACTTTCAGATTTTTCATCCTTAGTGTATAGGAATGCCAGAGATTTCTGTGCATTATTTTTCTATCCTGCAACTTTACCAAATTCATTGATTAGCTCTAGTAGTTTTCTAGTAGCATCTTTAGGATTCTCTATGTATAGTATCATGTCATCTACGAACAGTGACAGCTTTACTTCTTCTTTTCCGAGTTGGATTCCTTTTATTTCCTTTTCTTCTCTGATTGCTGTGGCTAAAACTTCCAAAACTATGTTGAATAAGAGTGGTGAGAGTGGGCAACCTTGTCTTGTTCCTGATCTTAGTGGATATGGTTTCAGTTTTTCACCATTGAGGATGATGTTGGTTGTGGGTTTGTCATGTATGGCCTTTATTATGTTGAGGAAAGTTCCCTCTATGCCTACTTTCTGGAGGGTTTTCATCATAAACGGGTGTTGAATTTTGTCGAAAGCTTTTTCTGCATCTCTTGAGATGACCATATGGTTTTATTCTTCAATTTGTTAATATGGTGTATCACATTGATTGATTTGCATATATTGAATAATCCTTGCAATCCTGGGATAAATCCCATTTAATCATGGTGTATGATCCTTTTAATGTATTGTTGGATTCTCTTTGCTAGTATTTTGTTGAGGATTTTTGCATCTATGTTCATCAGTGATATTGGCCTGTAGTTTTCTTTCTTTGTGACATCCTTGTCTGGTTTTGGTATCAGGGTGATGGTGGCCTCATAGAATGAGTTTGGGTGTGTTCCTCCCTCTGCTCTATTTTGGAAAAGTTTGAGAAGGATAGGTGTTAGCTCTTCTCTAAATGTTTGATAGAATTAGCCTGTAAAGCCATCTGGTCCTAGGCTTTTGTTTGTTGGAAGATTTTTAATCACAGTTTCAATGTCAGTGCTTGTGATTGGTCTGTTCATATTTTCTATTTCTTCGTGATTCAGTCTTGGCAGGTTGTGCATTTCTAAGAATTTGTCCATTTCTTCCAGGTTGTCCATATTATTGGCATAGAGTAGCTTGTAGTAATCTCTCATGATCTTTTGTATTTCTGCAGTGTCAGTTGTTACTTCTCCTTTTTCATTACTAATTCTATTGATTTGAGTCTTCTCCCTTTTTTTCTTGATGAGTCTGGCTAATGGTTTATCAATTTTGTTTATCTTCTCAAAGAACCAGCTTTTACTTTTATTGATCTTTGCTATCATTTCCTTCATTTCTTTTTCATTTATTTCTGATCTGATTTTTATGATTTCTTCCCTTCTGCTAACTTTGGGATTTTTTTGTTCTTCATTCTCTAATTGCTTTTGGTGCAAGATTAGGTTGTTTATTCGAGATGTTTCCTGTTTCTGAAGGTAGGATTGTAATGCTATAAACTTCCCAATTAGAACGGCTTGTGCTGCATCCCATAGGTTTTGGGTCGTCGTGTCTCCATTGTCATTTGTTTCTAGGTATTTTTTATTTCCTCTTTGATTTCTTCAGTGATCACTTCGTTATTAAGTAGTTTATTTTTTAGCCTCCATATTTCTTACAGGTCTTTTCCTGTAATTGATATCTAGTCTCATAGCCTTTTGGTCGGAAAAGATACTTGATACAATTTCAATTTTCTTAAATTTACCAAGGCTTGATTTGTGACCTAAGATATGATCTATCCTGGAGAATGTTCCATGAGCACTTGAGAAAAATGTGTATTCTGTTGTTTTTGGATGGAGTGTCCTATAAATATCAATTAAGTCCATCTTGTTTAATGTATCATTTAAAGCTTGTGTTTCCTTATTTATTTTCATTTTGGATGATCTGTCCATGGGTGAAAGTGGGGTGTTTAAGTCCCCTACTATGAATGTGTTACTGTCGATTTCCCCTTTTATGGCTGTTAGTATTTGCCTTATGTATTGAGGTGCTCCTATGTTGGGTGCATAAATATTTACAATTGTTATATCTTCTTCTTGGATCGATCCCTTGATCATTATGTAGTGTCCTTCTTTGTCTCTTCTAATAGTCTTTATTTTAAAGTCTATTTTGTCTGATATGAGAATTGCTACTCCAGCTTTCTTTTGGTTTCCATTTGCATGAAATACCTTTTTCCGTCCCCTTACTTTCAGTCTGTATGTGTCTCTAGGTCTGAAGTGGGTCTCTTGTAGACAGCAAATATATGCGTCTTGTTTTTTTGTATCCATTCAGCCAATCTGTGTCTTTTGGTGGGAGCATTTAGTCCATTTACATTTAAGGTAATTATCAATATGTATGTTCCTATTCCCATTTTCTTAATTGTTTTGGGTTCGTTATTTTAGGTCTTTTCCTTCTTTTGTGTTTCTTGCCTAGAGAAGTTCCTTTAGCAGTTGTTGTAGAGCTGGTTTGGTGGTGCTGAACTCTCTCAGCTTTTGCTTTTCTGTAAAGGTTTTAATTTCTCCATCAAATCTGAATGAGATCCTTGCTGGGTAGAGTAATCTTGGTTGCAGGTTTTTCTCCTTCATCACTTTCAATATGTCCTGCCACTCCCTTCTGGCTTGCAGAGTTTCTGCTGAATGATCAGCTGTTAACCTTATGGAGATTCCCTTGTGTGTTATTTGTTGTTTTTCCCTTGCTGCTTTTAATATGCTTTCTTTGTATTTAATTTTTGAGAGTTTGATTAATATGTGTCTTGGCGTATTTCTCCTTGGATTTATCCTGTATGGGACTCTCTGTGCTTCCTGGACTTGATTAACTATTTCCTTTCCCATATTAGGGAAGTTTTCAACTATAATCTCTTCAAATATTTTCTCAGTCCCTTTCTTTTTCTCTTCTTCTTCTGGAATCCCTATAATTCGAATGTTGGTGCGTTTAATGTTGTCCCAGAGGTCTCTGAGACTGTCCTCAGTTCTTTTCATTCTTTTTTCTTTATTCTGCTCTGCATTAGTTATTTCCACTATTTTATCTTCCAGGTCACTTATCCATTCTTCTGCCTCAGTTATTCTGCTATTGATCCCATCTAGAGTATTTTTCATTTCATTTATTGTGTTGTTCATCTTTGCTTGTTTCATCTTTAGTTCTTCTAGGTCCTTGTTAAATGTTTCTTGCATTTTGTCTATTCTGTTTCCAAGATTTTGGATCATCTTTACTATCATTATTCTGAATTCTTTTTCAGGTAGACTGCCTATTTCCTCTTCATTTGTTAGGTCTGGTGGGTTTTTATCTTGCTCCTTCATCTGCTGTGTGTTTTTCTGTCTTCTCATTTTGCTTATCTTACTGTGTTTGGGGTCTCCTTTTTGCAGGCTGCAGGTTCGTAGTTCCTGTTGTTTTTAGTGTCTGTCCCCAGTGGCTAAGGTTGGTTCAGTGGGTTGTGTAGGCTTCCTGGTGGAGGGTACTAGTGCCTGTGTTCTGGTGGATGAGGCTGGATCTTGTCTTTCTGCTGGGCAGGTCCACGTCTGGTGGTGTGTTTTGGGGTGTCTGTAGACTTATTATGATTTTGGGCAGCCTCTCTGCTAATGGGTGGGGTTGTGTTCCTGTCTTGCTAGTTGTTTGGCATAGGATGTCCAGCACTGTAGCTTGCTGGTCGTTGAGTGAAGCTGGGTGCTGGCGTTGAGATGGAGATCTCTGGGAGATTTTCGCCGGTTGATATTATGTGCAGCTGGGAGGCCTCTTGTGGACCAGTGTCCTGAAGTTGGCTCTCCCACCTCAGAGGCACAGCACTAACTCCTGGCTGCAGCACCAAGAGCCTTTCTTCCACACGGCTCCTTAATTTGGGATGATTCGTTGTCTATTCATGTATTCCACAGATGCAGGTACATCAAGTAGACTGTGAAGCTTTAATCCGCTGCTTCTGAGGCTGCTGGGAGAGATTTCCCTTTCTCTTCTTTGTTCTCACAGCTCCCAGGGGCTCAGCTTTGGATTTGGCCCCGCCTGTGCGTGTAGGTCGCCGGAGGGCGTCTGTTCTTTGTTCAGACAGGACGGGGTTAAAGGAGCCGCTGATTCGGAGGCTCTGGCTCACTCAGGCCGGGGGTGGGGGGTTGGGGGGGTAGGGAGGGTCACGGAGTGTGGGGCGGGCCTGCGGCGGCAGAGGCCAGCATGATGTTGCGCCAGCCTGAGTCGCGCCGTGCGTTCCCCTGGGGCAGTTGTCCCTGGATCCCGGGACCCTGGCAGTGGCGGGCTGCACAGGCTCCCCGGAAGGGGGGTGTGGATAGTGACCTGTGTTCGCACACAGGCTTCTTGGTGGCGGCAGCAGCGGCCTTAGCATCTCATGTCTGTCTCTGGGGTCCGCACTTTTAGCCACGGCTCGCGCCCGTCTCTGGCGCTCCTTTAAGCAGCGCTCTTAATCCCCTCTCCTCGCGCACCAGGAAATAAAGAGGGAAGAAAAAGTCTCTTGCTTCTTCGGCAGGTCCAGACTTTTCCCCGGACTCCCTCCCGGCTAGCCGCGGTGCACTAACGCCCTGCAGGCTGTGTTGCCACCGACCCCAGTCCTCTCCCAGCGCTCCGACTGAAGCTCGAGCCTCAGCTCCCAGCCCCGCCCGCCCTGGCGGGTGAGCAGACAAGCCTCTCGGCTGGTGAGTGCCAGTCGGCCCTGATCCTCTGTGCTGGAATCTCTCCGCTTTTCCCTCCGCACCCCTGTTGCTGTGCTCTCCTCCGCGGCTCCGAAGCTCCCCGACTCCGCCACCCGCAGTCTCCGCCCGCGAAGGGGCTTCCTAGTGTGTGGACACTTTTCCTCCTTCACAGCTCCCTCCCGCTGGTGCAGGACCCGTCCCTATCCTTTTGTATCTGTTTATTTTTTTCTTTTGCCCTAACCAGGTACGTGGGGGGTTTCTTGCCTTTGGGGAGGTCTGAGGTCTTCTGCCAGCGTTCAGTAGGTGCTCCGTAGGAGTTGTTCCACGTGTAGATGTATTTCTGGTGTATCTGTGGGGAGGAAGGTGATCTCCGCGTCTTACTCTTCCGCCATCTTCCCGGAAGATCCGAGACTCTGAATCTTAATTTGAAACTTCTGTTTTAACTGACTTCTGCTTTAACTGACTTTCTCTTACACTGCTTTGGCATAGAAGGGAGAAGTAGGTCTTCACTGCTGCCAGGTAGAATTTCAGATTTCACACTTCACCTCCATTGACAACCAAGGGACATAGAGCTTCTCTTTACTGTTAGGTGGGGGTGTGAGTTCCAGCTCCCTGCATGGTCTCCACTGATACTATGGTGGATGTGGCCTCATTACTGCTGGGTAATGGTGAAAGTGCTGACTCTATACTAGGCCTCCTCTGACTTAACCATGTAGGAGCGGAGAAGTGTGCCTCTTTTCTGCCGGGTGAGAGTGAATTCCAGGTTCCCCGCTGACACCATGGTCTTTACTGACACCAGGGAGGGGTAGGAGGACTCATTACTGGCTGGTGGGGAAGAAAGTCATAGTTCCCTATTTGATCTTCTGTGACACCACCTGGCAGGGGTGTTTGGGCCACATATAACCTTGTGTTATAACCTTGTGAGGATGGAAGTCTAGGTTCCCCACTCAGCCTTGGCATGGTGGGCAGTAGGACCACAGTGTTGTCTGTGGTGTTTGGCTAGAGTGGAGCAGTTATTGTCTAAAAGTTTTCTTGCTAGGCTGCCCCTTTCCTTTGGCTAGCAGGAGCAGGCTTTTATTGAGGCTTATTATTATTTTTATTTTATTTGTGGCCCAATTTGGCATTTCCAAATTGCTGGTTCTTCAGCTCAAAGTCCGGGATAAATGAGGCAAAAAGAAAACCCAAGGGACTCACTGCAGTGTTGTTGGGTCCTGCCATTCCTAGGCAGTTTGTTTTCTTCTTTCCACCTCTCAAAGTTATCTTATGTTTGTTTTATGTATAATTTCTAGGGTTTATAGTTGTACTAGGAATGGTGAAAGTATATCTGCTCTACCTTCCTAGAAGTAAAATTCCATCAGTGTATTTTTCATGTCAGGTATTGTATTTTTCATCTCTAGAAGTTCCATTTGGGTCTTTCTTATATTCCATTTCTCTCATTATATTTTATTTGCCTTTAGTTTTAAATGTATGAAGCATATTTATAACTGTTTTAATTCCACCATCACTGTCATTTCTAGGAAGATTTCTCTTGGTTTGGGGTAACATTTTCCTGTCTCTCTTTATGTCTCTTTTTTATGGTAATATTTAAATGGGTGTCAGACATTGGGAATTTTATGTTGTTTAGTGTTTATTTCTTTTAAAGATATAGCTGTTTATTTTTATTTTTAGGCTGCATCAGGTCTTAGTTGTGGCATGCGGGATCTTTGTGGCGGTGCATGGGCTCTTCATTGGGGTGCGAGGGTGTCTCTTTAGTTGTGGTGTGCGGGTTTTCTCTCTCTAGTTGTGGCGCATGGGCTCCAGAGCGCGTGGGCTCTGTAGTTTGCGGCACACAGGCTCAGTAGTTGCGGTGCGTGGGCTTAGTTGCCCTGCGGTATGTGGGATCTTAGTTCCCTGACCAGGGATTGAACTCGCGTCCCCTGCATTGGAAGGTGGATTCTTTACCACTGGACCACGAGGTAAGTCCCAGATTTTTAAACAAATATTTATTTGGCTGCACTGGATTTTTAGTTGCTGCGTGCAGGATTTTTGTTGTGGCGTGTGGGATCTTTAGTTGCGGCATGCAGGATCTAGTTCCCTGACCAGGGGTCGAACCCAGGCCCTTTGCATTGGGAGTGTAGAGTCTTAACCGTTGGACCATCAGGGAAGTCCCTAGTGTTAGATTTTATGTTTGTTGCATTTCTTTCGTGAGTGTTGGTCTTGGTTCTGGCATACTTGGTATTAGTTTGATCCTTTCAAGGCTTGCTTTCAAGCTTTGCATGATGGTCCAGAGTAGCCTTTATTCTAATGTCCTTTTGAGGACTCCACCTGGTGCTCTACCCACACTGGCTGTCAGGAACACAAAACATTTCCAATATTGTGTGAGCTCTGGGAATTGTTTGGCTTACTTCTTTCTGGTGTTTCCCCCACGCCCGGCCTCATAGAGTTTCACCTGATGCATGCACAGATCAGTATTCAGACAAAGATTTGAGGGGACCCCGCCGCAGATCTTCAAAGCTCTCTGTATCATTCCCTCATCTACAGTGTTCTGCTTCTCAATTTCTCGCCAACTTATCCTCCATCAACTCTAATCTGTCTTCTCCACTCACTGAGACTGCTGGCTTTACTTGGGTTCCCCCTTCTGCAGTGCGCACAACAGTACAGTGCAGGAAACTACCTCTAGGCTGTAAACTCAGGCAGTCAAAGGGCTCACCTCATTTGTTTCCTTTTTCTCAGTTAACAGTGTTCTGCCCTACCTGCTTTCCAATACCTATAAACATTTCTTTCTTTTTTTTTTTTTTTTTGGCTGCACCGTGCAGCCTGCGGGATCTTAGTTCCCCGACCAGGGATCGAACCTTGGCCCACAGCAGTGAAAGCGTGTTGTCCTAACCACTGGACAGACAGGCAATTCCCTATAAACATTTCTTTTTAAATTTTTTTTCTGGCTTTATAGTTATTTATAGTGGGAGAGCGATTTAGGTAGTGGTAATTCCTTTATGGGTAGAAGTGGAAATCTTTCTAAGTCAGTTTTTCAGCTGGAAACAACTAATGAAAGATGTTAGGTCCCCAGGAGAAAGGACCATGAAACATCATGTCAAGAGTATAAGGTAATAATTCCCCCAGTCCTATCCTGTAGGGACTTATGACCATTTATTTGCATAATACACTTTGGAGAAAGAGGAATATCCAACTATTTCAAGACTGTTGGATACAGGGTCCTATTTGACTTTGAAACCAAGTATCTGAAACGTCATCATGGCCCCCTGTTAGAGTGGCAGTGTATGGGGCTAGGTAACAAATGTATTCCAGGCCCAGGTCTGGCTCTTAGTAAGTCCACTGGGTTCACAGATCCACCTAGTGGTCATTTCACCTGTCCTTAATTGGACAATTGAGATGGACATAGTTAATAGTTGGTAGACCTACATTAACCATGACAGGTTAAGAGCTATCATAGTGAGAAAGGCCAGCATATGAAGTTCCTGAAATTGCCTCCACCATCTCAGGCTAAAATAATGAATTAAAAAATATCCCATTAGTGCCCCTCTTGAAGACCTAAAGGATGCAGGGATGGTGGTCCCCACCATAATGCCATTTAGTTCACCAGTCTGGCCTCTGCTAAAACCAGACAGTTCCTGGAGAATGACAGTGGATTATGGTAATCTCAGTCAAGTAATTTCAATTTTATCTGCCGTGCCAAATGTGGTTTCTTTGCTGGAGCAGATTAACAGCCTCAGGTAGGCAGTAGGTGACCGTTAATCTGAGCAATATATTCTTTTCCATCTCTATAAGAAACGAGGAGCAAAGTTTGCTTTCACTATTGAGATGAGCAATAAAATACAATTTACAGTCTTGCACCTGAAACATGTGAACGCTCCCACGTCTGTCGTAATATAATCTGAAGACCATCTGGACGTTCCACAGAATACCACATTACTCTATTGATGACATCATGGTAATTGTACAGGATGAGCAAGAAATAGCAAGTCCACTGGAGGCCTTGATAGGATAAACATTCTCAAGTGGTGGTACATAAACCCTGCAAATGTTCAGGGAAGTTTTTAGAGATTCAGTAGTTTGGACAATGCTAGGACATTTCCTCCAAAGTAAAGGAGAAATTTTATATCTCACACATCTCGCCACTAAGAGGGGGCACAGTGCCTGGGTAACATCTTCAAGGTCTACAGATAGCTTATTCCCCACTTGGGAATACTGCTCTGACTCATATATTGGGTGCCACAAAAGATAGTGAGGCCTAGAGCAGGAGGACTCTGCAGCAGGTCCAGACCGTGGTGCAAATGTTCCTGTTGCTTGGTCCACAAGACACCCTATTAAAGGCGTCAGTGATGGGAAAAGATGCCACATGCTGTTTACAGCAAGCCGCAACAGCAAGTCACACATAGACCCCTACCGTGCTTGAGCAAGGCCATGCCTTCTGAAAGGGTATTATATACCTTTGAAAAGATAGCTCCTGTTGTGCTACTGAATCCTAGTTGAAACAAAGTGCTTCAAGTGATCATGTAGCCAAAAATGCCTGTTATGACCTGGGTTCTGTCAGACCCAAGTCATAAGATTGGATGGGTCCATCAGCAGCGCTTCATAAGATGAAAGTGATATGCATAGCACTGGGCATAAGCTGGGCTGGAAGGTCAAAGTAAGCTGCATAAGCAGGTGGCCAGACCCCTGTTACCCACCACTATTGCACTGCTGCTGCTTTTTCAGTTCACATCTATAGCCACATGGAGTGGAGGAATCCCTCATGACCATATGACAAAAGGCTGGGCTCGGCTAATATATGGGTTGTCTCTGTAGGTGGAAGTAAGCTGAAAATACTGTGGAGGTACTATGGCCCCACTTTGGGGTAGGCTTGAAAGACAGTGAGGGGAAATCTTCCCAATGGGCAGGGCTTCAGGCAGTACACCTACCTGAGGAAAGAACATAGACTCACAGACAATGGTGAATGGCTTGGCTGGTGGATCAGGAGCCTAGAAGAAAAATGTGAAGGCTGAAGACAGGGAAGCCTGAGGAAAAGGTATGTAGTTTACTTGGGAATGGGTATAGTGTATGATGATCTTTGTACTGCATGTTAATTCCCACCAGAGAACACCCACCACAGAAAAGTCACCAAACAACCAAGTATATTGAATGACTTAGCCAGTTGATGTTAGCCAGTCTCGGTCATTGGCATCCCAATGATGGCAAAATGGGCCTGTGAATGGAGAAGCCATGATGGAAGCTATGCATGGGCCCAACATCATGGCCTCACCAAGGCTGATCTAGCTACAGCTACTGTGACTGACTGTCCAACTCATCAGCAACAGACACCAACACTAAGTCCCTGACATGTCACCATTCGTCAAGGAAACCATCCAGCCACTTGGTGGTAAGTTGATTACATTGACTCCCTGCTACCCTGGAAGGGGCATTGTTCCATCTTGACCTAAATTGATGTGTATTATGGGTATGGGTTTACCTTTCCTGCCACCATCATCCAAGGGCTTACAGAATATTTGATCCATTGGCATGAGATCTTGCATAACAGTGCACTGGAACAAGAGACCATGTTATAGCAAGGAGGTACAGCACTGGGTACATGATCATAGGATCCATGGTCATATACCACACCATCCAGAAGCAACCCACCTGATACAATAATGGAACTTCTTGTTAAAGGGACAGCTGAGACACCAGCTTGGAGATGACACCCTGTAAAGATGAGACACTGTCCTCCAGGATGCAGTATATACCCTGGATCAACAGACAACCTAGAGTGCTATCCCCAAGTAAAATATATGGGTCTGGGAAACAGGGGCTGGATGTAGGAGCAGCCCTCCATTATCATCACTCTCAGTGACCCAACTGGGGAAAACTATACCTCCTATCCCAACTCTGGGCTCTGAGGACTTAATCAGGTAACCCATGTGGACTAACAGAAGTATAAATTGGGGGGAGGGTAGGAGAATCTAGAATGGGTAGTAGGAGGTAAGTACCAGTTGTAGACTTAAGCTACAGCAGCAGGGGCTGTAGTCTGTCCCAGATCTTCCTCTAAGTTTTCCCAGGAAAGGAAGCCCATCAGGATCCTGAAGGGATCGTTTTAGAACTTATGAACAAACTGACCTGACAGCACAAGAAGTGGACTGTAGTGGAGACTATGGTGTGCTGCCCAGATTGCTCCCTTCAGCACCGAAGCCCTCACTTCCCAAGCTGCTGAGAATGTGCACAGCTCTCATCTGAGTTCCCCTCTGGGTACTGCCTGTGTCTGAAATCAGTCACCTCACCCAAGACCCTTTCCTGGTCAGCATGGGGTTCTATAGGTCTGGCCACTTGCCTCAACATGGTACACATCTAGATGGCTCAAGCCACCCTAGCTTGAGCTCCCTGGGGGACTAAGGCCTTTGTTGAGACTGCGTCAGCTCAACTTCTCCCTCTACCGAATTTTGCTTCCTTCACGCCCCAACAGGTGTTAATCTAGAGGACACCCCAGTAAACTTCCTGCACCTAAATCTCCAACTCAGTCTGTTTTACCAGGAACTCACCTCATGACAAGTATCTGAACACTTTTTGAGATTCGCTATGTGGAATGTTGCTCCTGTGCTCAGTTTCAGAGAGCGTCATCATGGTGGTGGTGGTGTGGAAAGATGCAGTGTTAAGTGAGCTTTCCATTTCAAGGACAGCAGGGATTGATGGCAAATCTGACAATCAAATGGCAACTGCAAACAATACTAGTGCTCGACCTGTCACAGAGTTCTGGCAAGTGTGAGGTTGGATACAGATATTAGTGCAACTACTGACGACAGAACGCTCAATAGCAGGGATGGCTTTCTGCAGATGAAAGTAGTTAGTTGGCTTGGCAAGGCAGGTGAGCTCAAATAGGATGATTGATAGAAACCAATTTCTCTGGTAAGGGTAGCAGTAGAGTCAATGGTCTCGTCTTTATCCTTCCTAAACTGCAAAATCTCATATTTATTTGAGTGACTCTGGCACAATCCACTTGTCAACAGTTGGTCTTTTTTCCAGGAATGGACCTTGAACTATCTACTTGCCTCATCTCCTATTCCGTAATTACCTACGAACTAGCCCCATATCTTAACCTTGGTCTGGAAACCAAGGTATTTTCTTTTTCAAAATTTCAGGAAGTGGCTGAAGAAATAAAACAGAAGTTCCCTTTTTAAACTTCTTTCATCCCAGCATCATTTTCTCCGACAATTTCCCTTAGGCCTTATTCAGACTCCACTGCGCTTGTACTGAGGGCTGTATTAGCGTACCTAATAAGTTTTAAGACCGTAAGGCGTATCAACTTGTTGAGTAATTTGTCCACAGCAACTGTGGGCTGTAGCCTGCAAGTGTATTCTCTTTTTTCCTTTTCAGCAGTAAACCCCAGTGGCTCAAGAGGACATCCCACATAGAGGTCCTGTCCCCAGTCTACTCAGTCCAGTAAACAACACCTAAAAAGAACACAACCTCTTTATTTTTTTTTTCAGATACAAACATTTAGTTTGGATGATGAGAATGAGCTATCGCTATCATTTATGCCAATGAATTCCAATGTAGGACGAGGCTAAATAGATCTAGACTCTTTTGGTCTATTATTAATATTTAGCTTATCAAATCTACAGCCTGGTACTTCTGGAGTAGGCCTGCCCCAATAACGCTAGATGTGATAACCGCTGAAGATGGCAAATATGGACAATTCAACGTATATTCAGTCTAGTCTGCTGTCGCTGTCTCCATATGCTTTCTAAAATTCCGTGTTTGGTCAGAGCTGGGAGTGATATCACGGTGCTGGCCCATCATCTTCGCTCCACCTCTCTGATTCTGCTTTGCTGCTTTCGAGGTAGAACAGGTTCAGATGGTCTGGGAGCCTGTGGAGCTGGCAGCTTGCTGGGCTAACCAGTACTTATATCTTTTGGTCTTGGGCCTCTCAAAGTTCACCACAGACATAGGTACCCTCACAGTGTCAAGCCCATTTACCTGTACACAAAATAACAGTAATCTTCAGATCAGTGGGGCAGATACGAACTAACACCATCCAATCCCAGCTTTCTACCCAGTGAGAAAAAGGAGACAGGATGTGAAACACTCACCGTCACCTCACACCAGTACTCGCCCCTCTGTGTGATAGGCTCTTCTGGTAACTTTAATGCATGTGGGGCAACCACAACACCAAGCTGCAAAAAAAATCAATCACAGCCAAAGGGAACTCTGTTTACATGGTTGCCACTCCAGGCAACCTCTAGATTTTCCTGTACATGGGTGAATAAAACGGGGAGGTTTACCCTGGCTGATCCCATGGAAAGGCACAAACCTCCATAAATAGTGGCAGAATAACTCAGTCCTAATTTCTCAGAAAGGGAGGTGGATTCACAAAGAGAAACAGGGCTTGAGATCAAACTCACTTCACCCACAAAAGTAAAAATTCTCCAGTGAGTTACATTTCCCCAGGTTTTCCCTAGCTAGAGAAAATAAATGATCCCACCATCTTCTCCTATCAGTCTTCAGAATCTATGTGACCATCCTTAGTTATTTCCCTCCCACACCCCTGCAAACCAAGAACGCTTTCCCTAAGTTGGACAGCCACATGTAAATCAGCGAAGTTAGAACACTTCCTCACACCATACACAAAAATAAACTCAAAATGGCTTAAAGACTTAAAATGTTAAGACAGGACAACATAAAACTCCTGGAAGAGAATGTAGGCAAAACATTCTGACATAAATCGTACCAGTGTTTTCCTAGGTCAGTATCCCAAAGCAATAGAAATAAAAGCAAAAGTAAACAATTGAGACCGTTTACAAGCTTTTGCACAGCAAAGGAAACCATAAACAAAACGAAAAGACAACCTATGGACTGGGAGAAAATACTTGCAAATGAAGCTACTGACAAGGGCTTAATTTCCAAAATATACTATCAGCTCAAACAACTCAACAAAAAAACAACCTAATCAGAAAAATGGGCAGAAGACCTAAATAGACATTTCTTCAAAGGAGACATACTAATGGCTGACAGGCACATGAAAAGATGCTCATCATCGCTAATTATTAGAGAAACGCAAATCAAAAGTACAATGAACTACCACCTCACACTGGTCAGAATGGCCATCATTAAAAAGTCTACAGATAACAAATGCTGGAGAGGGTGTGGAGAAAAGGGAACCTTTCTACACTGTTGGTGGGAATGTAAATTGGTACAGCCACTATGGAAAACAGTACGGAGGTTCCTTAAAAAACTAAAAATAGAGCTACCATATGATCCAGCAATCCCACTCCTGGGCATGTATCTGGACAAAACTATAATTCAAAAAGATACATGCACCTCTGTTCACGGCAGATCTATTCACAATAGCCAAGACATCGAAACAACCTAAATGCCCATCAACAGATGAATGGAAAAAGAAGATGTGGTACGTATATACAATGGAATACTTACTCAGCCATAAAAAAGAATGAAATAATGCCATTTGCAACAACACAGATGGACCTAGAGATTATCATACTAAGTGAACTGAGACAAATGCCAGGGCTTCCCTGGTGGCGCAGTGGTTGAGAGTCCACCTGCTGATGGGGGAAGACGCGGGTTCATGCCCTGGTCTGAGAGGATCCCACATGCCACGGAGCGGCTGGGCCCATGAGCCATGGCCGCTAAGCCTGCACATCCAGAGGCTGTGCTCCGCAACGGGAGAGGCCACAACAGTGAGAGGCCCGTGTACCGCAAAAAAAATAAAAAAAGACAAATGCCATATGATATCACTTATATGTGGAATCTAAAATATGACATAAATGATGTATGAAACAGAACTTCCCTGGTGGCACAGTGGTTAAGAACCCACCTGCCAATGCAGGGGACATGGGTTCGAGCCCTGGTGCGGGAAGATCCCACATGCCACGGAGCAACTAAGTCCATGTGCCACAACTACTGAGCCTGCACTCTAGAGCCCATAAGCCACAGCTGAGCCTGCGTGCCACAACTACTGAAGCCTGCGTGCCTAGAGCCCGTGCTCCACAACAAGAGAAGCCACCGCAATCAGAAGCCTGCGTACCGCAACTAGAGAAAGCCTACGTGCAGCAACGAAGACCCAACGCAGCCAAAAATAAATAAATAAATAAATAAATAAATTTATATTAGAAAAAAGATCTATGAAACAGAAACAGACTCAGAAACGTAGAGGACAGGCTTGTGGTTGCCAAGGGGCAGGTTGCATTGATTTACATGAGGCTATCCAACTTAGGGAAAGCGTTCTTGATTGGTTTACACGGGCGTGGGAGGGAAATGACTTGTGGTTGCCAGGTGGGGGAGGGATGGATTGGGAGTTTGGGATTAGCAGATGCAAACTATTATGTATAGAATGGATAAAAAACGAAGTCCTACTGTACAGCACAGGGAACTATATTCAATATCCTGTAAAAAACCATAATAAAAAAATATGAAAAAGGATGTATATATATGTATAACTGAATCACTTTGCTGTACAGCAGAAAATTAACACAACATTGTAAATCAACTATACTTCAATTAAAAAAAAAAATGCTTTCCATAACTCCAGCTGGATGATCATACCCTTTCCTAACAGAGGGATCAATCCTGGGGTAGCTTCTTCTTCCCAAGGGTAGTTTCCACCCTCAGGGGTACAGCAGTGTTTGGGAATACTCACATTTCTGAGGAAGTGGCGGGCAACTATTTCAGGGTTTAGCTCCCATTTGACATTGTTCTTCATCCCTACCTGCAGGTGGCATCTTCTCAGAAATTTCACTGTCTGAGAGGAATTATACACAGAAGATAGGTTAGAGTTGTAATCAAAGGAGAGGAAACATGTTAGCAAGAGGCCAAGAGGCACACAGTCTGAGAGGCTATGCACAATTTCTGCCTCATAGCCAAGATGGGTGAGATGATGAATACGAAAGATAAAAATTCTCATTGTCTCAAGGCTGATATTATGGAAAGACGTTTTAGCGATGCTCTGAAAGGAAATGCTGCCTATACGTGGCTATTCCTAAGCAAGGAGAAACAGGCCATGTCAAAGTTAGGCTCATCAGGGACTTCCCTAGTGGTCCAGTGGGTAAGACTCCGTGCTCCCAATGCAGGGGGCCCGGGTTCAATCCCTGGTCGGGGAACTAGATCCCACATGCACGCTGCAACTAAGAAGTCTGCATGCTGCAACTAAGACCTGGCACAGCCGAAAGAAAGAAAAATTTTTTTTAAATTTTAAAACTTTTTAAACACCGCCCCCCAAACCAAGGTTAGGCTCACCAATGGGGGCTGCTGGTGTATCTCAGGATGGAATGATTTTCACAGACTGTTTTAACACAATATTCTGGCCCTTCAATCCCACCCCTACACCATAACAATTCCTCCCTGCTTACAGAACAAAGTATAAATTCATTAGCTGAGGATTAAAGATGTTTTGTAAATTATGCCCCAACCCTCTTTCCAGTCATATATTTCCTAATAGAAGTCCTCTGTTTTAGCTAGACTGGTCTACTTTCTATTTTAAAACATGCTTTAACTGAGATATCACCTCACACCTGTCAGAATGGCTATCATCAAAAAGAACACAAATAACAAATGTTGGAGAGGATGCGGAAGAAAGGGAACTCTCATATACTGTTGGTGGGAATGTAAGTTTGTGCAGCCACTGTGGAAAACAGTATAGCGGTTTCTCAAAAAACTAAAAATATGACCTAGCAATTCCACTCCTGGGTATATGTCTGAAAAAACCAAAAACACTAATTTGAAAAGATACGTGCACCCCAATGTTCACAGCCGCATTATTTACAATTGCCAAGATATGGAAGCAACCTAAGTGTCCATCAACAGATGAACTGATAAAGAAGGTGTAGTATATATGTGTATATACACACACAAAAAAAAATATGTATGAGCATATACATACACACACAATGGAATACTAAGCCATAAAGAAGAACAAAATCTTGCTATCTGCAACAACAAGGATGGACTTGGAGGGCATTATGCTAAGTGAAATAAGTCAGAGAAAGACAAATATTGTACGATATCACCTATGTGTGGAACCTAAAAAATACAACAAACCAGTGAATATAACAAAAAAGAAACAGATGCACAGATATAGAGTGTAAGACAGGCTACAAGGATGTATTCTACGACATGGAGACTACAGCCAATATTTTATAATAACTGTAAATGAAGTGTAACCTTTAAAAGTTGCATAAACTTTTTTTTAAATTAAACAACAATAACACGTGCCTTAACTATCTACTTTTTCTCCCTTAAGAATACCTTTCCCACCCTCCTGGTCTATCCAAAGCCTACTAATCCCATAAGGCCTAATTCAATCCCATCTGAAAAAAATCCTTTCCCAATCACCCTAATCCATTTTGGTCCATGTCACTCATAATTTACTGCCTTGAGTTTATCACTTTCTCACGTGTCTATTTTCTCTCCAACTTGTCTGTAAACAACCCCGAAGGCAAAGTCCTCATCTCACTTTTCCATGGGTCCCCTGGTACCCAGGTTGGGGCCTCCCTCAATAAACTAGAGCACTTCACCCAACAGGTCAGGATATCCTAGGATATCTCAATACCAGTTATGGTAACCACAACACTTCCCTTGCCCCTACCTTGTGCTTAAAATCAGGAGACTTCAAGGAAATCAAGAAGTCTTTCAGGAAGAGGTTGGTGACTTTGTAGGTGACCCATAAATAAAGATTTTCTATGTTTCTACTCACCGTCTCACCTTCCTTGGTCTGGATCTTCTCTAATTTTCCTTCCTGTCTCAGCTAGAAAAGAAAGTTACAGATGAAAGAAAAATGAGTTTGTGGTAACTAATAACAAACTCTTGCTATGCTTGGCATAGGCTGGGCTTCTGAATTCCTGTTCTAGCCCCTGCTTCATCTGAAAATGAAGTAGGGGCTAGAAGAAGTTGCTAGAGATAATCTTAAGGTTTTAATTCCTCCAAGTCCCTCTGCCGTCTTCCGGGCTCACCAATTTCTCCTCTTCAAACAGCTTCCTGTTTTCAGGAGACGCATATACAGCCAGTCCTTGAGGAAGTAGTCGATTACGGCCTACAGATTTTTTCACTGAGACCAGGTCACCTCGGACTCCAAGTTCTGCCAACAGAGAACAGAGACACTGGATCAGAATTATCGAGCAGTCCCTAAAAAAGGAGATGATCAAAGGAAAAAAGACCTCTTATTCTCTCACAGTGCTTATTCTTCCTAGAAGAAATATTAGTATTCGCTAGGACTACACTTAAGAGATTTCTAATTCATTTCTTTAGGACCTGATTTAGAAACTTAACATTCCCTGTACAAAGTGAAGCACTGTCCCATCACAGGATTTCAGTACCTGTGGCACATACTGTCAGGTCTCTTTCTCCCCACACACTGTTAATGATGCTGCTGCATTCATGTTCTGATTTTCTATGTAGGAGCCCTATGTCACCATCACAGTACTTTTTATGGCTTCCTCTTCTCAAATATGAACTGGTCATTCCCCCAAATTAGTAAAAGGGCAGAAAAAAGCTGATGCCAAACAGGACCAGCCTGAGACAGGAAGCACCTCTGCCTGGGCCTTACCCTCCACCGACTGCGTGAGGATGAGCTCCAGGTTGTCTTTGGGCCGGTGTTTCGTGTCCTCCGCCAGCTTGTAGACGCGGTGCCGCCGGTGCAGGCGCGGCTTCCGGCCCTCTCCCGCTAGCGGCACCTTCCACCAGCGCTCCACAATGACCGTGCCCTGGCGGCCGGGGGAGCGAGGGTGAGCGAGTCTCCACGGAGAAGCCTCCTCCTCTGGCCGCCGGCCCCTCAAGGAGAGCCCACCACCCGCAGGCCGGGGCCCCACCAGGTCTCAACGCGCCCCAGTCAAGGAGCCCCAGAACGCACACCCGGCCCTCACCCGACTGTGGGACAGGCTGAAGTCGCGCTCCGAGCCGGAGGTGCCCCCTTCAAGTCGCGGCCGGAGGAGCTCCCAAACCCCTCCCCGCACCAGCCGCTCAGTGCCCGCCCGCAGCAGAGATCTGCCTGTAGCCGCCGCCATGTTCTCGGGCGCGGATGGAGGCGTAGAAGGCCCCCGGCGCCGGCGGCAGGAAAGGCCCCCACCGGGTGCCCGCGGCGCGCCTGAGCCGGCGCAGCTCTGTCCGGGCTGAGCCCAGGGGAAGCCCGGGGGAAGCCCGGGCCCGGATTGGGCTGCGACTAGGCTGCCTCAAGACCGGAGATCTGGGATGAATGCTCCACGATTCAGTGTGCCTCTACTCCCTTCTCCCAATTTCTTTTCGGGGGAGGGACACCCATAGCCACTGACACATAGTGGAGTGACTGTTAGGTGCACTGACACCGGGAAAGACACACTTTCCCTCTTGGCTTCACTTTGTCTTTAAGATGGGGGCTTCGACTGAGCTCTAGTAGCTCTCTGAGGGCACTTCCAATTCTGACATTCTGTGATAACTGGATGCTGAGGGGAGAGGGTGCTGCTCTCATTTTTCCTTACTTCAAACCTGCCTAAAAGTGGTGGAAGGATGGGATCCTCTGGAAGACTTGCAAGCCCCAGGAAGTCGTCTAATCCTTAATCGTGACACTGCAGTATTTAGGCTCATGTTTAAAGAATTCTAAATCACAAGGGAGACGGTTCCCTCCTTGAAGGGTCTCAGTACTGGGGAGTAAACCATATAAATGGAGTGAATAGGGTCTGTTTGGCAGAAGAGATTTATGGAAAGATGCTCTATACATCCTGTTATTTGACACATAAATAGCCTTTGACCATTATTCCCTCCTCCTAATTACACTTTCTTAGCTTCCAGGACACCGATTTTTTATTTCCTTCCTACTTCACTATTTTCCTTCACAGTCTCCTTTGCTGATTTCTTTTATTCCCCACTTCTCAGAGGGCCCCCAGGACTCAGTTTTTGGATCTTTACTCTTCTCAATGTACACACTCTTGGTGATCCCATTCAGTCTCATGGCTTAACGTACCATTTATACGCCAATGACTTCAATTTTCTGTCTTCACCCTAGTCTTCTAAACTCCAGACATGAATATCCAACTGCCTGTCATCTTCCCCTTACATGTCTAATGGACAATTCAAAGTTAACATGCTCCAAACTAAATCCATCTCTATACCCTGCCCCATAGTGCCTCACCTGCAGCCTTTCCCCTCTCAGTTGATGGTAACTCCATTCTTTCAGTTCTTGGACTCAACTTCTCTCCTACGCCAGGAAATCCTGTAGGTGCTACCTTTATACTATTTCCAGAATCCAGCCACATCCCATCACCTCCAATGCTCCACCCTGGAATAAGACACTATCTTTCTCCTGGATTACTGCAATAGTCTCCTAACAAACATCGTTTAAAGCTCTACAGTTTATTTACAACAGTCAGAATCTTTCTAAAAACACAGGTCAGATCATGTCTCTTCTACCCAAAACCTGCAATGACTTCCCCCTTTACTCAGAGTAAAAGAAAAAGGCCAGACAATGGTCTATAAGGCCCTACAATGACCTGGCCCCATTAGCTCCCTTCTTTTTCTACTCTCCCTATAGCTTATACTACTCCACCCACAGTGGACTCCTGGCTGTTTGTGGAAAACATTTGACACATTCTCTTTAGGGCTTTTCCACTGGCTGTTGCTTTGACACAGAATGCTTTTACCCTCAGATGCTCGCTTGGCCTAAATCCCTCACCCCCTTCAGGTCTTTGATTAAATGTCACCTTTTCAATGAGGCCTATTTAGATCACCCTATTTATTACTGCAACTGCACCACCTCCTTCACACTCCTGATCCTTCTTTATTCTACTCTATTTTCCTCCATAGCAGCTATCATCTAACATATGAAATCATTTTCTTGTGCTTAGTGTTTAGGTTTGTTCTTTCACTGTTAGAAGTTCCATGGGGCAGGGGATCTTTGTTTTGTTTACTGTGTATCCTAAGCTCATAGTAGGCCCTCAATAAATATTTGTTAAATGGATGAATAAATGAATATGCAGAAGTCTCAAACTGGTGGCCGCAGAACCAAATTTTACACACCATGTTGATTTTTTTAATCAACAATTTTTTTTAAGTTAGTAGCCAATATTTTTTTAAAATTTGAGAAATTTATCACAAAAATCAATCTTTCCAGTTTCTGTTGAAAAATCATATGATCTGGTACCACTGAGTCTGCATTCCTGCATGGCAGCTGTTTGGAGCTATTGTGTCACTTTTTTTTAGGGTGTGAGCTTTTTGTTTTGTTTTTTTCCGGTACGCAGGTCTCTCACTGTTGTGGCCTCTCCCATTGCGGAGCACAGGCTCCGGACGCGCAGGCTCACGGGCCCAGCCGCTCCGCGGCATGTGGGATCCTCCCGGACCGGGGCACAAACCTGTGTCCCCTGCATCGGCAGGCGGACTCTCAACCACTGCGCCACCAGGGAAGCCCAGGGTGTGAGCTTTTCATTTGGCTTCAGTCCCGCCCAGCAGCTCCACTAATTTCCATTAGTTGTCCAGGTCCCTGCAGGCATTTAGTTTGCAATTCCTACCCTATAAGGCAATGAGAAAGTTCAACAATGGGTAGCACCACTGGCTTATTAAAGGTAGGGATGATAAAATATTTAACTGATAGGAACCAGGAACCAACCAGTCAGGTCAGATGCTGGATCAGGGCCTTAGAAGCTTCCTGCAGTGTCAGACCCCAACCCTTTAGTTGCTGAAGTGTGTGTTTGCACATGCACATGCCAGAGAGGAGCCCACATTGTGTGGGCACAAGTGGTCAGCCAGGGCTGTTTACCAACCACTACAGAAGCCAAAGTATTTTAACTTCTGGTGTAGCTGTGAAGTGCATACTAGTTGAACAGGAGCCTTGGGGCTACCTAAGAGGGTGACGGGGTAGGGAGCAGCAGAGAGGAGTCCTGAGGCGGTGTAAGGGCTAACGCTTTGTCCATGTCATAGAGCTCACCGTGTCACAATGGCACCAGTTGCCTAAACCTCTGCCACCCATCCCTGAACTTCACTTTGCCTCGGGGAGGCACTGAACTAAGAAACTGCCTCGTAACAGGTCGCGCCCCTTTATCTACTCCCTTTCTTATATCAAGAGGGGAAAAACACGGAACTACCTCTACCCGATCTGGTCACCGTACGCCTATTACCTTTACCGTTACAAATACCGGATCACCCTCCGGGAGAAGATGCTGCCTTGTTATAAAAGGTACTTGTTTTCATCTCTACTTGTAGTTGTTTATATACACTGTAAAGAAAAAAGAATTCGAAAGAACTTCCCAAGTGGCAAAAGATGATAATAGCAAAATAGGGTAGAAGGCCTGCATGGAGCTTCATAAACGTTTTCTATCTGGCTGGCTTGGGAAAATGGAAACAGATAGGTTGGTTCACACAAGATACAGAAGATGGTGCCAGAGCCTGACCCTGTGTACCTGGAAGTTAAGAGCCTTTCCCCATCTCAGACTCAGAAATAAACTAATTTGGACCTCTTTTTCCCAATCAGCATCACTTATAAGGAACAGGAGCACTTGACACTCCGACCCCGTTGCTGTCTTCAGTGCTCCTGAGTCCCTAGTAGGCCTTCACAGGGGCAGTAGCAGCGAGCAGGGTGATCAAGACCAGCTTAAAGAACTGTATTCGGTAAGTGGACTGGGAGTTGGTGCTGTGACATGGCAGCCCCTTGCGGTAATGATATCTTGCAAAGGGACATTAGCTAGTTGGAAAATAAATCATAAGAAGTTAGAGCTAGATGAGACCTCAGAGCTCATGTGTAAAAGCTACTTTATAGACAAGGATTCTGGTCCAGAGATCTTAAGGCAAGGTCTTAGGGCTGGTGGTGAAAAGCAGGATGGGAAAAGAGAAAGTGTAAACAAAGATAGACTGTATTAAGACATAAAGCTGTTTAGATGCTAAGTTCTGGGACTAGAACCCAGAACTCCTGCCCTTGCCTTTGTATCATATCTGAATAACATGCCTAGGTATGAGCTATGCATTTTAAATAAGAAATGGGAGAATTTAGAGAAAACATATGATGGAGAAAAGTAGAAGAGTATTATCAGTGAGACAGTAAATAGATGGCCCAGCTTTAAGCTCTCTGATGTAAATACGTTTCTGAATGGTTAGAGCACACCGAGCGAGGTCAGCAGGCAGTAATACTCCATTGACTCCAGATTCCAAATTATTTGTATCAAAGAGAACTCCATGATAGGAACAGAGTTAGGTCCCAGGACTGAGGGATATTGAGTAAGACCTTGGCTCCACTTTTCCCAGGCTCTCCATCAGCCCCTGCCTTGCTTCCACAGACACACCCAAACTGGCCTGAGATATGATTTGAGGGTTAGGTGAGCACAGAAATAGGAGAATATTACTCTCATTTTTACTCCTTTTCTAGGCTGGGAACCTGACGGTGCTGGCTACCGACCCCCTGCTTCACCAGGACCCGGTGCAGTTAGACTTCCACTTCCGCCTCACCCCCCAGACCTCTGCCCATTGGCACGGCCTTCTTTGTGACCACAGACTCTTCCTAGATATCCCATACCGGGCCTTGGATCAAGGCAGCCGGGAAAGGTGACTGAGCCTGTATGGGGGAGAGGGGAGCAAAGAGGTTAGGGGATTTCGCTCTTATGTCATAATCAGGTAGTGGGCATGCTAACCAGTGAGGGCTTATTCAGGAGCTGGATACATTCAAACCACTGAACAAGCCTGTGAGCTGAGCCAGGATCTGGGGTTCAAAGGATAACAGCCCATGGGAGGTTGCTAAACTGATTCAGAAACACAAGTGGGAATGCATAAATAGTTGAAAGGAAGTGCTCTCTAGCTGTTTGTCTTTATAGAGTGGCCCCTTCACCCCAAGCCCCTTCCATGGCATGGTGTCAGTCCAGTAGTGTATAATCCCTTGGCTTCAGAGAAAAAAATCTATCAAAACGAGTTTAGCAACTTTCATTTCCTGGCTTGGGTCAGGAAAAACTAATAAGATCTCTTCTGCTGCAAGTAGGCATCTTTCTGGATTTTGAGTTTGCTGAACATTACATTGACCATTTTCCCTCTGGTCCCTAGTTTGACTGCAACACTGGAGTATGTGGAGGAGAAGACCAATGTGGATTCTGTGCTTGTAAACTTCCAAAACAACCGGAATGACAGAGGTGGGGATCTGCTCTGTCCTTCCTGGCCCTTTGTGCTGAAGCAGCTGACAAGTGACTTTTCCTTGGTAGACCTCTTCCCCTCACTCTTTAAAAAAGGGCATGCTCAGGCAGTTCAGGGATTCAACACCCACCCCCTACTCCCCGCCAAGGAAATTAAGGCATCTAGCATTCCGTTCATTCAAGTCACAACTAGACTATCAGGAAGGCCCTGCACGTAGATTTCAGAATCTAGACTGAAGGAGCACTGGTGAAATTACAAAGAAGCCATTCAAGGGATCTGGCTGGTAGGACAGAGAGGATCTCAAGTGTATTAAACACCTATAGAGTGAAAGGGTCAGGCATTAGGCCAGGAGGATAGGAATATAA
This sequence comes from Orcinus orca, assembly GCF_937001465.1. Classification (NCBI taxonomy): domain Eukaryota; kingdom Metazoa; phylum Chordata; class Mammalia; order Artiodactyla; family Delphinidae; genus Orcinus; species Orcinus orca. Next base: position 103,304,364 of record NC_064559.1, on the reverse strand, counting down.
TTAAGCAGATGCTAAGCACACATTACAGAAACTACACCTCCTCCCTCAAGGAGTTTATACTTCACTGGATAAAAGACAAATGTGGTCAAGAGTTTACTATACCTTCCCGGTATAGTAAACTCCAGCCAGGTTAGAGTCTAGGTTTGTTTGACTCCAAAGCACATCATCCCACTGCCTGCACTACACTGTTTCCCACACCCCCCAAGTCATTCCCTACTGGAAGAAGCCAAGGCTGGGGGAACAGCTGTACTGAGTTTCAGAGTGTTCTAATTTCCTCTCTCTTTTCACAGGTGCCCTGCTACGGGCCTTCAGCTACATGGGCTTTGAAGTGGTCAGACCAGATCACCCGGCCCTTCCTCCCTGGAACAATGTCATCTTTATGGTGTATCCCCTTGAAAGGGACCCAGGCCACCTGCCCAGTGAAACTCCCTGAACATGCTTATTCTTACTCTGTGAAGGGCTCGGAACCTTGATAAATGAGAACCAGGGGCCCAGGATGTGATTCAGAACACCTTCCATCTTAGGAATAAAGGGTAGTGCAATCCTCAAGTGTTCACTGTTTCTTTGAGCCTCACAGAGCTGAATTCATTGTAGGATAGATAGATAAACATTTGATGACTGAAAAGATCAAAGGGGCCTGAGCCAGAGAGAGAAAGGACCCAAGGATTTTCAGTTTTTGCCTTTCCCCATTTATTCTAACCATCTGAGCACCTGCCAGGAGCAAAACCAAGCACTAGGGAATTCAGGAAGACTTAAGCCTTACTGGGAGGCTTTCACCCATATATTTTGGTTCAAATTGGAGACAAGTGCTATTTCCTTTCCTTTGATGTGGAGGAAATCAGAGAAGGTACATGGTTCCTGTGGCATTGGCTCAAGGGGAGGAGCATCCCAGGAAGCAGAAAACGTAGAGAGTTATACTGGAATAGGGAACCCATCAGAATGCAATGTAAACTGACAAGGCTTAAAGGCCATATTAAAGGAACAGGCTTTCATACACAGTAACTACAGTTAAGAATGAGACACGGGCTTCCCTGGTGGCGCAGTGGTTGCGAGTCCACCTGCCGATGCAGGGGACACGGGTTCGTGCCCCGGTCTGGGAAGATCCCACATGCCGCGGAGCAGCTGGGCCTGTGAGCCATGGCCACTGAGTCTGCGCGTCCGGAGCCTGTGCTCTGCAACGGGAGAGGTCACAACAGTGACAGGCCCACGTACCGCAAAAAAAAAAAAAAAAAAAAAAAGAATGAGACACTACTCATTTTCCAGAGCAAGAAGTCCTATGAATGATTTCTATCAGGGGACCCCTCAAGAGTAAAGGCTGATAAGAAGGTCCTACTGATAGCACAGGGAACTATATTCAATATCCTGTGATAAACCATAATAGCAAAGAATATATAAAAAAAGAATGTCTATATGTGTATAACTGAGTCACTCTGCTGTACAGCAGAGATTGGCACAACAGTGTAAATCAACTACACTTCAATTAAAAAAATAAATATTCCAAAAAAAAAAAAAAGGCGTAAAGGCTGAGGAAACTGGGGACTAACTGGCCTCATGACCCTGTTGTACAGCAGCTCCAATTCCAGGGCCGAGCCTGCTTCACTGAGTGACTGCAGCCAAGGTCTGAAATGTCATATCAATGGCAGCCCTTCACTGATTCCTGTGGGACTACCCAAGCTACTCAGAGATGCTCCTTCACTGAAGCCTTTCTGCTACTTGGTACTGAGACTTTTCTAAGACAATAAAATTTGAAAATTGTGTCTATGGGAAAATATAGTTACCATGTGTATAGGGGTGGACGTCACTAATTCCTAGATTTAAAAAATCCTGCATATGATAGCCTTACATACTAGTTTTAAGTCTTCTACTTTACCTTGCTGATCTTTAAAAAAAAAAGTTCATTTGTCATCATTCTACCACCCACATTACTTCCAAATACCTTCACAGTTCTCACTGGATCCTCAAAATACTGTCAGAAACGGAGAGATGCTATAAGGAAACAGGCCCCATAAGTTCACAGCAAAGATCTATCCCTAGAACCCATGTTTCTAGAATCCTAGTCTACTCCTTTTAGGTGGGGTCTTAGTGAATGATTAATTCTGAAGTTGCTTTACGGCAAGAATATGATCTGTGTGTGAGAGGGACAGATGTTTCATAGATGGGCCCCTCTGTGTGAGGTGTTTGGCAATTTTCACCAGATTTCAGTTCACAAGATACCCATAGACTCGTTTCCACCTTGTGATTCAACCAGCATTTAGTTTTAAATAATTTTCTTGAGAACTTTATTCAGCAAAGGAACCCCAAATGATTTGAACAGCTACACGAGCTCTATGGCTGCGTGTGTATACATATATATTATAGATACTATACCAGCAATTTAGAATATTTCCTGAGTCACCTCTCTCCTTGTCTACTTGTATTTTAACCAAAGTTTACTGGGAAATAGTTGGAGCACTGTTTCAAAAACCTTGTCTCCAATAACATATCAGCAGTTGAGGCTGGGAGGCGTATCCTCTTCCCACTCCCCGAGGCTTTTCAATATAATTAGGCTGAGTTTTGCCTTTGCCTCCTGACTCAACTGCAGTCTTTGAGTTCACCACTTAAAACTCTCCTTAACCAGTCACCTGATGAGGTGAGTCAGGAGTCTGCAGAATCATCATTTCCAATAACCAAACCCTGGCTGTTTCCCAGCCTCCAAAGGACACAGCCTAGCAGTAGTGTGCTTTGTGAGTGGTCAAGGGGAGCTAGCTGCACACTGAGCAGGCTGGAAGTAGCGCAGCAGGACTCAAACACTGGAAGTGGCACAGGGGTGGCAGGGGAGTAGGGGCATGTATTTGTCTCCCTCCACCCCTCACACTTTCCGGTAGTCCAGTGGAAGGAGCAAATGCATTTGGTCCACAGCAAGCCAGATCGTGTATATAATGAAGGAAGAACTGCACTGATCTCTATCACAGGCTCCTCTCTCCAGGCACCAAATCTTATGCCAAATCCTGCCAAAGACACAAAGACACAAAAAGCTTGAAAGGGCTCAGTCTGAAAGTAAAGCTACAGGAAAGCAGCTGCAGAGAAGTAGTGGTAAGATGGGCTATGGGGAAGAGGCAAGGCCCCTGTTGTCACCCTCATTACTTTCCTGTTGCTACAGATAGATGATAGCTCTACTTACCGCAAAGCGGATGGCTGAGGCAACTGAAGGTGACTTCAGACTAAGTAGTCATCTTCAAGGTTATCATCACCAGACACAGAGGCAGCTTCTATGTAGCGGAAATGAGGATAAAGTCAGACACTGCCCTTATTTAGCAGGCACTGCCACTGAGGCTCAGGGAAAAAAATGGGCTTCTTGGTGCTCGATGACCACCTTGGTTAAGAGGTAAGTCTTAACAACCTCCCTAGTTGGAGAGGCTGATTAAGAAATGGTAACTTCCAGAGATGCTCTAGGGAGAAAATGCTGTTTGTACCTAATAAACTGAGGCAGGACAGGGTATGCGCCATCTCTCCAGGACTCTTCTTGGTCTCAGTGACCGTGCTGCGGAGAGAGACATCTGTTTCTGTGGCCTGAAGGGATGAAAACAAGAGAAAAAGGAAGAATGTGTTTGGCTGGTGGGAAAGGAGAAGCCACCCCATCATCTTGCTCACAGAATCCGGTTTGGCTGCTGAGGCACACAAGGTCTTCTCTGACCAACTAGTGGAGCAACTCAGAGTCCTTAGGAGAAGAGAACGCTCTACAAACTCTCATGCACGACTAGAAGCCCTCTTGTCTCAAGGCACCAGATTTGCCCCAAAGCAGCACCCTGAATGACTACAATGCTCACTCACCACATTGGGCGACGTTACTGGGACAGCTCTGTTTTCTTCCATGTCTTCAGGAAGCTCAACTGCGTATCCTTTACGAACTAATTCTAACCCAATATCAAGTTTCTGAGAAGAAAGATGAAAAGGGAATGATGTTCTCTCTGAAGGAAGGGCAAATCAGAGGAAATAGGGCAGAAGAGCTAGGATTGATACTTTAAAAAATTCCTTTGGTGGTTCAGTAAGCAGGATCTTATGAGTTAGGAATATCATCAAATAAGGGTTTCTGGGAGAGAAAAAGTAAATGAGGCTATAAATACACTGAAGAGACAGTGAGCAACATGTGAACCCCAGTCTTACCTTCCCATTGCTAGTGTCGTATAAGTGGATCTTGGGCCAAGTTGAGATCCCAGACTGGACGTAGCTAGAGATCTTGGCCACCAGGGGCTTCCACCCAGCACAGTGAGTGAGTCTGTCAAACTCATCCAAAGCTTCCTCTTCCCATTGTTCACCTCATAAAAAATTGTAGAGAGAGCCTAAGAAGCGGTCAGTGCTGATGGGGGTGGGATTATGTCCTGGAGGAAAACCGGAACTACCTTTGTCTACTTCAAAAGGCACCTATGTCTGACTGCCAGGCACGTTTCTGACCGTTGCTTTCTGGCACTGGTGATGAAAAGGCACCTGAGCCCCCAGAACTCAAAAAGCCTGGGAATGTGAGACTCCCTCCCACGTGCTCTATGAAGTTATTCTATATGGAGGCAAAGTCAATAGGTAATAGGACTAATTTACCTGAGGGGGCTATCTGTGCCAGACTACACTCTATTGCTTGAAATGGAAGGCTTAGGAAGTCACTCCTAAAATGAAAGAAATTCAAATTAGAATCCTAGTGCCAGAAGGGCCTTGTTATATTCCTGGCTTCTAGACAGCAGTTAGCCCTGCAGAAGATGATAATCATCTGAGCGCTGTAAAGAGGTTCTCTTCCAACGCCCCCTGGTGATAAGTGCCAACAGCTCACCACCCTACGGCCAGGACTGAGTCAGTAAGTGAGACTCCAGCCTGACTCCAGCCTGTCCCCCACGCTGACCTGAGCACCCTGAGGTCCCTCAGTGGACAATATCCATTATCTCCAAAGTCAACGAAGTAGAGGTCCAGGTTCCCATTCTCCAAGGTGCCAAGGACCCGGGCTCGATACCAGGAACCATTTGTAGGTAAAGGTGCTGCGACAATGTCTCCTACATGCACAATCAAGTCTTCAGGCTACACAAGGGGATGAGGAGGCAGGAGAGGGCAGAGTTAGGAAGGGGTAGGCCAAAAAGTAAACCGTGGATACCAGAAGGAAGGAAGAACAAGCCGCTGCTCCACAGAAAAGGGAAGAGAATAGTCACAATGAAAAAGATATGCCCGCTTTCCATCAAACCCCTGCCCTGTCCCTATGGCAACTCACCAGACTATTTTCATAGTGCTGGGTCATCTCCCTGACAAGCTTATCCAGTTGCAGGCTGCGGGAGCCAATGATTTGGATCCAGAAGTGGTTAGGATGTTCAGAGGCAGAGACATAGACTTCTAGGAATTCATCAGCATGGAAACTGAAGTCTGGACTGGGGACTAACCACAGGGATAAGCAAGTTAAGCTGCAGAATCATTATTACCTAATATGGTGACCATTACTAGAATCATCTCTGGTTGAAATGGGAAGACTGCATCAGGAGGGTGAGAGGTACAAATACCCAGTGGCTACCACCATTTAAAAATGGCTAGAGTGACAACTAGATGCATCATACAAGAACATCCTGAAGAAAAATACTAAGCTATGTTCTGTTCCTTTCTATGTATCTGAGTAATAAGAGTTCGGTCACATTCTTAGTCATCTGCCACATATTCAAATCAGCCACCAGTTATAATGAAGGGAAATCCCCATATGCTAGCTGCAGCATGGACCAGGGAGAAGATACATGGACAGATGTGGGCCTGTTCCAGATCCCTTTCTACCACTGACTCATTATGTGACCCTGGACAAGTCTATGAACCTCTTAGGGGCCCTGGTCTTCCCTGCCCATCCTAGTACTTATACATAGAAGAAACAGCCCACAGCCTTTTTATTCTTCTTGAATGAGGTAGATTTTTTAAAACAGTAATGATTCAGGAAAAAAACTGGACTCAGTATTTTACTTATTTAAATAAATAGGTCTGGAGGAAGAATACCATGTAATTCAATTATTTGATCTATTACTCACAGACTAGTTTCCTGTGAACTAGCATATTTCTATATTGTTTTCTAAAATTATTAGCTGGTTTGTATTCAGAAAAAAAGTATTTGTGCTTAGTACTAATCCCAAGTAAAATATTGCCAGAAAGTCCTATCTGTGATTAAAGACTTGTAAGTGTAGTCGAGAAAATAGAATTTTTTTTTTATTGTTTCCTATTTTGGGTTATCTAAGCCACTTTTTCTATCTTCCATATGGCTCATGGGTTCCCTCTTTCTTACATACTTTCAAACATGGATGTCTCTGGACTGGTCTGGGCTCCAAACTTCTGAAGGTTGTCATCATTAGGTTTCCTGCAGGAACGCTCTTCTGGTCCTACAACAGACGTGTCGCCACCTCCTCTGTGGGGAGGAACTGCCAGAGGTGCAGCCTGCTCCAAGCTAGTGCCAGTGTTTTTCCATAAAGCTGGCTTTCCAGCCCCAGCTGGCTCTGTCACTTCCTCTCTTCTTACGCTGATTGGCTGCTTCCGTGGGACTCTGGTTTCTGCAGAATGAGCAATTCTCTTCCTAAGTTCTTCATCTTCTGAAACTTTCTCCAGTATCAAATGCTGTGGAAAATAAGACAAGGGATGATATCTACGTGGCCAGATATTGACCTGGGATGGAGTAAAGTGTTCTTCTCACTCTTAGATACAATTCAAATCTATCAGCTACTTGCCTTAGCTGCTGCCACCTCCTTCTGTGTTCCTGAGATTTTTATAAGTCTTGATAGTAGCAATGTCCCCTCTGATTCTTTGTCACAGTTTATTTTGGCTCCCGAGGCCTTACAGATAGAACGAATTGTCTCGCCGCCTCTCCCTGCATTGAATAATACATAAAAACCTGTCCTTCCCTCCTCAGTAACCTTAACTACTAGAGACACCACTGTTTTGTACATACTAGGAGGGGAGAGTCAGTTCTCATTTTCAAACTAAACAGAATGGAAGATAGTGAATGGAAAGCAGGAGCTACTGAAATCTGTACTATACTAAGGGGAATACTGGATTATTTGCTCTATCCATTTTATTTAAATTCTACACATTGGCTAGGTTAATGTGGTCATGTCACTTGCATTTTTTGGCCACTCGGCATACTTTACATCCCCACTTCATTAGAAGATACCCTACACGGTGTGTGAAACACTGGACCAGGAACAGGACATTTCTCTGCCTCTTCCAGCAGTGTAAGGAATGCTCCATGGGAAGGCATAATAGGTGCTTTCTAGAGCACTGTCTTGAAAGATTTGGGATAAAATGAGCATCCTTAGCTTCCCTTTAAAAATGTGAGGTAAATACATTTACCTGAACCCTTCTGGAACCTATTTGTAAGGTTCAGATCATACAACTTCTTGAGATAATGAGTTTTGCTTTACCTCTGATTTTACTTCTGTAAAAAAGTAAAGCTCTGGTCTCAATGTCCCTGCCTTTTTTTCTCAGCAAGGTGAAGCGAAGTAGGTCAGGAGAAACCCTTGGGAAGGTGTGAAAGAAAGGCAAAGGTAAACAAAAAAGGAAACAGCAGAGGAAGCTGTCCAGTGGTACCTATGATTCTGCCCACAGATCTCTGGGGAACTGAGAGCTGCTCAGACACTGGGGTACTCTCAGTCAGGATCTGATGAATTGCTGCTTTGGCCTTGCACACCTGAACAGGAAAACCACTGATAAGCAGCACCCGCTCATCTCCTACATCCTCCGTGTCCACATCGATCCGAGCACCTGTCTGTTTTCGTAGCTGCAGAGAAAAGGATATGTGGTAGTACACTCTGGATGAGCTCTCATCTGGGTCAGCTAAGGATACTCTAAACCTAACCCTGGAGGTAGACGGAACTGGACACAGTAATCAGTGAAATCAGGGTGCTATAAGCAGTCCTCAATTACGTGTACTTATGGAAGGAGATTAGAGACAAAGGTAACCCCAAATAGCAGTTAATCCAAAACAGTTTCTCTGTGTTTAGAACACTCTTTCCCCCTAATTTGGATTAGAGAATCAATTATTTTATTTCACTGACATTCCAACTGAACAACAGGAGATGGTAAAAAGAATCAGGGAGCAATTAATTAGTTACTGTCAATTAATGAGAGTTCATAATTCCATAGTAGAAAGGAATGATTCAAGCTATACCAGGCTGAGAATCATCCAATTAAAAATCCCCATTTCAAGTTAAGTCACCCATTCTCTAGGGAGAAGTACTCATCTCTAGAAGGAAAATAGCAGTTACCTAATAAGTTCCTGTATTTTTTCTGTTTAAAATATACATGGTGTGAGTGGGTTTTATGGAATGGGGGCAAAGAAGGGAAAGCAGAATCAATCCCTGGGAAAGCCGTTGCCTGCTCACACAGTTACCTGTTTAATATTGGCTCCTTGCCGGCCAATGATGAGCTTCACAGCCTCCTGGGGGACTCGCATCTCTATCTCGATGTCATCCTCCCCAACAAATGTCAGCCGCTCTTCTGCATAGATCGTCAGATCATACTTAGATAATACCCAAAGCTACTACCTGCCCTCCCCTGAATCTAGCTATCAAAGAGATGTGGATGCAAGAGATAAACTGAGGATTTCAACCATAAAGAGAAGGAGAAGTAGCATCTGAGTGGGAATTAAAAGGTCCTGAAAGACCAGAAGATGGGCATTCTCTCTGGGCTACTGTTTTCATATGCTAAAACACGGAAAGTCATTTGGTTCTGCAAGGAAGGAGTGATGGATTCTGGGCAAACTACTTCCCCCAAGACACGACTCCTGGAGAAGAATGAAGGCTAGAAGTTGCCTGAGGAGCCCACTAGGTTCAGAATTTCTCTCGTCTGTATGTAAATCATTTCTCTAGGTCCTACTCCCTAGGTCCAACCTGTGGGGAAACTGGACTGGACAGTTAGCCTTCTAACAATAGAAGGAAAATATAAACAAGTGTACGGGTATAAAAGAAGGAGAAAGAAAGAACCCATTGTAGTGCTGGTGTTGCTGAAGGGAAGAGATCAAAAGAATGATAAAATGAGTTATTTATTTCACAGACTAGCTTCACATTAACATAGAAGAGAAAAAACTTTGTTCCAAAGATCCCTCACAGGGACTTCCCTGGTGGTGCAGTGGTTAAGAATCCACCTGCCAATGCAGGGGATGCGGGTTCGAGCCCTGGTCCGGGAAGATCCCACACGCTGCGGAGTAACTAAGCCCATGTGTCACAACTACTGGAGCCCACGCACCTAGAGCCCATGCTCTGCAACAAGAGAAGCCACCACAATGAGAAGCCCGTGCACCACAACGAAGAGTAGCCCCCGCTCGCCGCAACTAGAGAAAGCCCGCGCGCAGCAACGAAGACCCAATGCAGCCAAAAATAAAAAATAAATGAATTTATTAAAAAAAAAAAAAAAAGATCCCTCAGAGAAAGCCAATTACATCCCAACAAATGATACCCAGTCTGGAAGGAAAGCTTTCATTTCAATTTAACAAGGCCAGAACATAGTTTAAACATTTCCGTATGTACAGTCATGGATTCACATACCTCTGCTTTCCCTATATCTGCGGTATAGGATATAGGCAACCACTGCACTGGCTGGGATCCCGAGGCCCAGTGCTATTTTCTGAATAGTGGACAAACTTGTCCAAGAAGTCCGTTCAGTGGACATTTTCTGCTGCCTCCTAAAATAAGCAAATGAAGGAAAAGGAGCTTTCATACAAATTTTATGACAGGTAAAGAATGGGAACACATTACAATGTTAAGAAGAATATTACTGCCTAATTTCCCATTTCAAGAGCTTGAGCAGTCTCAAAGTCTACTTCATGTGAAAGTCTCGGTATTTTTTTTTTTTAAAGTTAGCTAAGGGACACATATACATACAACTAAATAGAAGGTTACTTCTCCCTCCCCAATTCCCCCAAAGAGAACTATACACTGATCAGTTTTAAAAGACAAAGGAACAAAAAATGAAATGAATCAAATATTTTTAAAAATTTAGTTTTCATATCAAACTATTTAAAATTCCTTATATGTGCACTTCTATACCTCCTGGTCTTTCCAGAAGCTGTTCTCTCTGCAAGGAATGGCTTTCCAGGTCTAGTTTCAGGCTTTGCTACTTCTACTTTTCTTTCTTGCAAGTGTGGTCTATTTACTATCTGTACTCCGTATTTCTACTTACTCCTCATCTAACAGTGAAATGGGGTTCTCTCCTGTTTCTTCATCAAAACTACAACTTCCCAGGTAATCAACCTAGATGGCACATATAAGCCTTAACTAATCTTACCTCTGTGCCCTCTTTCCCATGGTTCTTCCTGTTTACCTGGAGGAGTCTTCTGAGTTTTGAGCTTGTCTTCCAGTGGCCTCTATCCATTGCTATTGTCAGTCTGCTCTCTTTGGGCAATTTTATTCATACTTGAAGCTTGAACTACTACCTATATGCTAATGAGCCCAATACTGTACCTGAATTGATTCAGAAGCTCATCAAATCTCATTTAGACCACTGCAATGGCCTTCTTGCTGTTAGTCTCTCTCTGACGCTGTGTCTTCATTTTGCTGCCTAGCATATATATTTTTTAAATTTATTTATTAAATTTATTTTATTTATTTATTTTTGGCTGTGTTGCGTCTTCATTGCTGCGCATGGGCTCTCTCTAGTTGCAGTGAGCGGGGGCCACGCCTCGTTGCGGTACGCAGGCCTCCCCTCGTTGCAGTACGCGGGCCTCCCATTGCAGTGGCCTCTCCTGTTGCAGAGCACAGGCTCTAGGCGCGAAGGCTTCAGTAGTTACGGCACACAGGCTTCAGTAGTTGTGGCGTGTGGGCTCAGTAGTTGTGGCTCGCGGGCTCTAGAGCGCAGGCTCAGCAGTCGTGGCGCACGGGCCCAGTTGCTCCGCGGCATGTGGGATCCTCCGGGACCAGGGCTCGATTGTCCCTCACTCTATTTCCTTATTCCATGTACTTTCTCACCCTCCCAATTATTTCATACTGCCTCTTCTCAAACCTCTAGTGCTTCCTTCTCCATCCTCCCTCTCAACTGATGTCTTTGCTTCCTATTTCACTAAGAAAGAGAAAATATTAACAAACTTCCAAACTGACCCACCTATCTCCATCTGTGCCTAAATATTCTATCTTCTTTCCTGCAGTCATTGATGAACTATCTCTGCTCCATATAAATGTTGCTCTCCTTCCTTATCCTGCATCATTAATGTTTTCCTCTCTACTGAATCTTTCTATCAGCAGACAAACATGCTATTATTTCTCCTTTCTTAAAGAAAATCCTTTCTCAATTCCACTTACTCCTCTAAATACAATGCATTTCTTCCCTTCCTTTTATAAGAAAACTCAAAGAGCGTCAATACTTCTGTGTTCGGTTTCTCTTCTCGAATCCACTCTTACTGCTCTTGTCAAGGTCACCAGTGACTTGGACTTGCTGAATCCAATGATCAATTCTCAGTCCTCCCTTTAGCCTCCACCCCTCCCAGGGTCTGGCACAGCTGGTGACTCCCTCTTCTCTGACCCTTTCTTCCCTTGGCTTCACATCACTCTTTCCTGGTTTTCCTTCTCCCTTTCTGACTGCTCCATCAGTCTGTTTTGCTGGTTCCCGCTCCTTTTTCTAACCTCTAAACACTGGAGTGCCCCAGGGCTCTGTCCTTTGCCCTCTTTGTTCTACCTCACTTCTCTGGGGATTACATCAAGTCTCAGTCAGTCTTGGCTTTAAACCTCATCTATATGCTGATTTAATCCTCAAATTCACAGATCTAGTTAGAACCATTCCCATGAACTCCAGGTCTGTATATCCAACTGCCTATGAGATGTCTCCATTTGATGTTTAATAGGCATATCAAACCTAACAGATGCTACACCTAGCTCCTGATCTCACCCTCTTCCTGTAGTCTTTGCCATCTCAGTTAATGGCAACTCCATTCTTTCAGCTCCTCAGGCTAAAAATCTTACTCTTCTTCCCCTCAAACAGCACATCCATCCTGTCAGCAAATCCTATTTGTTCTACTTTCAAATGATCCAGAATCTGACCACTTTTTAACCTCTCCACTGCTATGACCACCATATGCTCTAAACCACCATTATCTCTTGTCTAGATTATTGCAACTGCTTCTTAATTACGTCCCTGCTTTTGCCGTTGTCCAGTTTATTCCCAACACAACAGCTGGAGTAAGTCAAATAATGCTATTCATCTGCTCAAATCCTTCCACAGTTTTCCATTTCACTATGATTAAAAGTCATTCATTATAATAATCTGGAAGGTGTTCACTTTGATTGCCTCCCCATTAGAAAGTTAACTCCCCAAAGGCAGGAATTTTTTTGTTTTGTTTTGTTCCTCAGTACTTAGCACACAGTAGCCACTCAATAAATATTTGGTCAATAATAATTTGTTGAATGAATACACATCCTCTTATTCTTCAGCAATTCTGCTGCCTATATGTAAGCTCAGTGGCATGAAAGTTTCTTTATAATCTCATCTCTGCCTACCATCTTCACAACCTTATATTCTAAACCTACCCCCTACGAGGGGAACAGGATGTACCCTCTTAAGTATCCTCACTCTGACACGTCACTTCCGTCTTCATAGTCTTACTCCCTAGTCCATCAATACACTTACAACCATTCTGTTTTTCACTTTAATAAATCACACGTGGGCTTCCCTGGTGGCACAGTGGTTGAGGGTCCGCCTGCCGATGCAGGGGACGTGGGTTCGTGCCCTGGTCCGGGAGGATCCCATATGCCGCGGAGTGGCTGGGCCCGTGAGCCATGGCCGCTGGGCCTGCGCGTCCGGAGCCTGTGCTCCGCAACGGGAGAGGCCACAACAGTGAGAGGCCCGCGTACCGCAAAAAAAAAAAAAAAGGAGAAAAATAAAAAAATAAATCACATGTGATGAAATAAAATTTCATATTCTAAGGCAAGTCAAGGATAATTTAAACATAAAAAATTTTCTCTGCCCTTTGGTTTCCTCTCTCTACTGTGCATTGTGTATCTGCACCATGCATTGACCAAACCTCCCCACTGGCAGAAGTACCTGCCCAACCATAAAGCGTAACATTCTTGGGGAGCTAGACTCAGAAGCAGCACACATTTGATCCACCACACTGTCCCCATAATGCTGTTCAGATCATATCTCATATCTGAATTAGGTTACCAAATTAATAATGGCAAATCGTGTCTCAAAGGCCAAACAGCTCCTGTGCAGACAGACAGCCACCTATGGGAATACCAGCTGGGTTTATGTATGCTTGCAAGTCCTTAATTGGAAATTAGAGGAAACCCCACCAGGAAATGGCCAAGATTGGGTTCTCTTTTTGCATTCCCAAACTGATTTTTTTGCATGCAGTTAAAGCTGGCAGTCTCCTGTATGTCTGCCTGCAGGGTCTACTGGAAACAGTGGTAAGAGTTTCTCTTTTACAAATTAGGTTAGCAGGGAGAAATATTTGTATAGGGCTAGCTTTTTGAAGCTTTGGATCCTCTGAATTGGAAAAACTTCTAAATTGTTAAAATTTTAGAGAGCTTTCATCTTAAACTATTGTACCCATTTTAATTGATATGCAGAAGCCCCAAAAAGCTCCAAAATTTCAAAATAGCCTCATTGAAAGAATTGTTGTAGAAGGCTAATGAAAGATTAATGGTACCTAAAACTTTAACTACTGCTCCCCTCTATCCTCCTTTTGAGTACTCATTCTAGTAATCCTCTATCTGAATTGCCTTTCTACTCTGAAGACACTATTAAATGGTTACCTTTAGAAACGGGACCACCTGAGGAATGTAAGTTGGTGCAGCCACTATGGAAAACAGTATGGAGGTTCCTCAGAAAACTAAAAATAGAATTACCATATGATCCAGCAATCCCACTCCTGGGCATGTACCCGGACAAAACTATAATTCAAAAAGATACTTGCATCATCCCTATGTTCATAGCAGCACTATTCACAATACCCAGGACATGGAAATAACCTAAATGTCCATCGACAGATGAATGGATAAAGAAGATATGGTACATATATACAATGGAATACTACTCAGCCGTAAAAAAGAACGAAATAATGCTATCTGCAGCAACATGGACAGACCGAGAGATTATCATACTAAGTGAAGTAAGTCAGAAACACAAAGACAAATACCATATGATATCACTTATATGTGGAATCTAAAATATGGCACAAATGAACATATCTACAAAACAGAAACAGACTCACAGACATAGAGATCAGACTCACGGTTGCCAAGGCCAGGAGAGAGAGGGAGGGAAAGGGATGGGCTGGGAATTTGGGGCTGGTAGATGCAAACTATTACATTTAGAATGGATAAACAATGTCTTCTGGGATAAACCATAATGGAAAAGAATATTAAAAAAAGAATATATATGTGTAAAGCTGAGCCACTTTGCTGTACAGTAGAGATAGGCACAACACTGTAAATCAACTATACTTCAAAAAAAAAAAAAGAAAAAGAAATGGGACCATCTGAGGCTGCAGGCCATAGTTAAAGAATTTCTTAAACCCAGGAAGGATCCTCAAAAGTGTTTGTAAATGGATTACCAAGATGGGAGGCCACCGGTCTGACTAAACTGACCATAGCTGATATTCAGAGCCTGATAGGAATTTTACTGGGGGGGTCCTTGTCCCCTAAGCTAAATGAGGGAACGTAAAATTCCAACAGAGGTGAATGGGTATGTCAGTCCTTTCATTGAGGTAGCCACCCAATTCTTTGAGGAATTAAAAACAACTGTCCTTGTTTTAAAATTCTACTCTTTACAGGAACAGAGATGTGGCTCCAGAAACAATACAAAACCCACCAAACCTTTCACCACTTCCCAACCTCACCTATTAAGAGGCTTGTTTCTTTTTAAATTAATTTTTTATTTATTTTTGACTGCATTGGGTCTTCATTGCTGTGCGTGGGCTTTCTCTAGTTGCAGCAAGTGAGGGCTACTCTTCGTTGTGGTGCACGGGCTTCTCATTGCAGTGGCTTCTCTTGCTGCGGAGCACAGGCTCTAGGCACGTGAGCTTCAGTAGTTGTGGTTTGCGGGCTTCAACAGTTGTGGCTTGTGGGCTCTAGAGCGCAGGCTCAGTAGCTGTGGCGCACAGGCTTAGTTGCTCCGCGGCATGTTGGATCTTCCCGGACCAGGGCTCGAACCTGTGTCCCCTGCACTGGCAGGTGGATTCTTAACCACTGCACCACCAGGGAATTCCCGAGGCTTGTAAGTATTGAAAAACAAAATTCTAGTCTTTAAGGAACAAAGTCCTCCTAGGAGGAACTTGCCTTTCTCCTCCTATGCCTTTGAGACGCAAATATTCTATTTGATCTTCTCCAGGAACTCTTACCTGGACCATCTTTTTTTTTTTTTTTTTTCTTCTTTTTTTGGCTGGGCTGCTGTGGCTTGTGGGATCTTAGTTCCCTGACCAGGGATCGAATGGGGTCCCCTGCAATGGAAGCGCAGACCGCCAGGGAATTCCCCGGACCATCTTTTTAAAACACAAATTTCACGCAAATCAAAACTGCAATTATGTACTACCTCACACTGTGCAGAATGGCCATCATTAAAAAGTCTAAAGGGTGTTGGGGAGACAAGATGGTGGAACAAAGGGACTTGAGCTTACCTCATCTCACAAGAACACCAAAATCACAACTAACTGCTGAACAACCATCTACAAAAAAGATTCAAACCTACCAAAAAGATATTCTACATCCAAAGACAAAGAAGAAGCCACAATGAGATGGTAGAAGGGATGCTTTCGCGATATAATCAAATCCCATACCCACCAGGTGGGCAACCCACAAACTGGAAGATAATTATATCGTACAGGTTCTCCCACAGGAGTGAGAGTTCTGAGCCCCATGTCAGGTTCCCCAGCCTGTGGGCATGGCATCAAGAGGAGCCCCTAGTGCATTTGGCTATGTCAGTGGGGCTTGAGTGCAGGAGCTCCACAGGACTGGGGGAAGCAGAGACAATACTCTTGGAGGGCACACACAAGGTTTCACATGCACTGGGACCCAGGGCAAAGCAGTGACTCCACAGGAGCCTGGGCCAGACCTACCTGTGGGTCTTGGAGGGTCTCCTGGGGAGGCAGTGGTTGGCTGTGGCTGACTATGGGGGCAAGGACACTGTTGGCAGAGGCCCCAGTGAATATTCATCATTGTGAACTCTCCCAGAGGTCACCATTTTGGCATTGAAACCTGGCCCCATCCCATAGCCTGCAGGCTCCAGTGCTAGGACGCCTCAGGCCAAAACACTAACAGGATGGGAGCACAGCCCCACCCATCAGCAGATAGGCTGCCTGAAGTCGTCCTGATCCCACAGCCACCTCTAAACACACTCCTTGACATGGCCCTGCTCACCAAAGGGACAAGACCCAGCTCCACCCACCAATGGGCAGGCACTAGTCCCTCCCACCAGGAAGCCTGCACAAGCCCCTGGACCAACCTCACCCACCGGGGGACAGACACCAGAAGCAAGAGGAGCTATAATTCTGCAGCCTGAGGAACAGAGGCCAAACACAGAAAGTTAGACAAAAGAGAGTAATGATAGTAAAGATGATCCACAATCTTGGAAAAAGAAGGGAGGCAGAGACCAAGAAGATACATAAAACATTTAACAAAGAGCTAGAAAATTTAAAGAACAAACAGAGATGAACAATTACTGAAATGAAAAATACACTAGAAGGAATCAATAGCAGAATAAATGAGGCAGAAGAATGAATAAGTGAGCTGGAAGACAGATTGGTGGAAATCACTGCCACAGAACAGAAAAAAGAAAAAAAGTGAAAAGAAATGAGGACAGTCTAAGAGACCTCTGGGACAACGTTAAATGCACCAACATTGACATTACAGGGGTCCCAGAAGGAGAAAAAAAGAGAGAGAGGGCCTGAGAAAATATCTGAAGAGATAATAACCAAAAACTCCCCTAACATGGGAAAGGAAACACACAAGTCCAGGAAGCCTAGACAGTCCCATATAGGATAAACCCAAGGAGGAACACACCAAGACACATAGTAACCAGACTGACAAAAATTAAAGACAAAGAGAAAATATTAAAACCAACAAGAAAAAAGCAACAAATAACATACAAGGGAATCCCCATAAGGTTATCAGCTGATTTTTCAGCAGAAACCCTGCAGGCCAGAAGGGAGTGGCACGATATATTTAATGTGATAAAAGGAAAAACCTACAACCAAGAATACTCCACCCAGCAAGGCTCTTTTCAGATTTGGAGAAATCAAAAGCTTTATGGACAAGCAAAAGCTAAAAGAATTCAGCACCACCAAACCAGCTTTACAACATATGCTAAAGGAACTTCTCTAGGCGGAAAAGAAAAGGCCATAACTAGAAACAAGAAAATTATGAATGGGAAAGCTCACTGGTAAAGGCAAACATACAGTAAATGTAGGAAATCATCCACACACAAATATGATACCAAAACCAGCAATCGTGAGAAGAGGAAAGTACAAAAGCAGGATATTGGAAATGCATTTGAAATTAAGAAACCAGCAACTTACAACAATCTTGTATATATATATATATATATATATATATATATATATATATATATATATATATATATATAGACTGCTATATCAAAATCTTATGGTAACCACAAACCAATAATCTACAATAGACACACAAACACACACACACACACACACACACACACACACACAAAAGAAAGCAATCAAAACACAACACTAACGATAGTCATTAAATTACAAGAGAGGAGAACAAAAGAGGAAAGAAAGAAAAAAGACCTACAAAAACAAATCCAAAACAATTAACAAAATGGGAATAAGAACAAACATATCAATAATTACTTTAAATGTAAATGGATGAAATGCTCCAACCAAAAGACATAGACTGGCTGAATGGATACAAAAACAAGACCCGTATATGTGCTGTCTACAATAGACCCACTTCAGATCTCGGGACATGTACAGACTGAAAGTGAGGGAATGAAAAAGGGTATTCCATGTAAATGGAAATCAAAAGAAAGCTGGAGTAGCCAATATGCATATCAGACAAAACTGACTTTAAAATAAAGACTTAAAGAGACAAAGAAGGACAGTACATAATGATCAAGGAATCAATCCAAGGAGAAGATATAACAATTGTAAATATATATGCACCCAACATAAGAGCCCTTCAATATATGAAGCAAATGTTAAGAGACATAAAAGGAGAAATCGACAGTAATACTCTAATAGTAGGGGACTTTAACAACTCACTTATATCAATAGACAGATCATCCAGACAAAAAATCAATAAGGAAACACAGGCCTTAAATGATACATTAGATCAGATGGACTTAATTGATATTTATAGAACATTCCATCTGAAAGCAGCAGAATACACATTCTTCTCAAGTGTACATGGAACATTCTCCAGGATAGATCACATACTGGGCCACAAAGCAAGCCCCAGTAAATTTAAGAAAACTGAAATCGTATCAAGCATCTTTTCCAACCACAACAATCACAATGCTATGAGATTAGAAATCAGCTACAAGAAAAAAAAAACTGTAAATAACAAACAAGTGGAGGCTAAACAATATGTTACTAAAAAACCAATGGATCACTGAAGAAATCAAAGAGGTAATCAAAAAATACCTAGAGACAAATGAAAATACGATGCTCCAAAATCGGGACACAGCAAAAGCAGTTCTAAGACAGAAGTTTATAGCAATACAATCCTACCTCAGGAAACAAGAAAAATCTCAAACAACCTAACCTTACACCTAGCAACTAGAGAAAGAAGAACAAAACCCAAAGTTAGTAGAAGGAAAGAAATCATAAAAATCAGGGCAGAAATAAATGAAAGAGAGATGAACAGCAGAAAAGATCAATGAAACTAAAAGCTGGTTCTTTGAAAAGATAAACAAAATTGATAAACCTTTAGCCAGACTCATCAAGAAAAAAAGGTAGAGAGCTCAAATCAATAAAATTAGAAATGAAAAAAGTTACAACTGACACCACAGAAATACAAAGTATCATAAGAGACTACTACAAGCAACCATATGCCAACACACGGACAACCTAGAAGAAATGGACAAATTCTTAGAAAGGTATAGTCTTCCAAGTATGAACCAGGAAGAAATAGAAAATATGAACAGACCAATTACCAGTACTGAAACTGAATCAGTAATTTAAAAACTTCCAATGAACAAAGTCCAGGACCACATGGCTTCACAGGCAAATTCTATCAAACATTTAGAGTTAAGACCTACCCTTCTGAAACTATTCCAAAAAATGCAGAGGAAGGAACACTCCAAACTCATTCTATGAGGCCACCATCACCCTGATACCAAAGCCAGACATAGCTACCACAAAAAAAGAAAATGACAGACCAGTATCACTGATGAACATAGATGCAAAAATCCTCAACAAAATACTAGCAAACTGAATCCAACAATACATTAAAAGGGCCATACACCATGATCAAGTGGGATTTATTCCAAGGATGCAAGGATTTTTCAATATCTGCAAATTGTTCAGTGTGATACACCACATTAACAAATGGAAGACTAAAAACCATATGATCCACCTAGAGGGGTGGGATAGGGAGGGTGGGAGGGAGACGAAAGAGGGAGGGGATATGGGGATATATGTATATGTATAGCTGATTCACTTTGTTATAAAGCAGAAACTAACACCATTGTAAAGCAATTATACTCCAGTAAAGATGTTAAAAAAAAACCCAACATATGATCATCTCAAAAAGAAGCACAAAACGCTTCTGATAAAATTAAACACCCATTTATGATAAAAACTCTCCAGAAACTGGGCATAGAGGGAAACTACCTCAACATAATAAAGGCCATATGTGACAAACCCATAGCTAACATCGTAATAAATGGTGAAAAGCTGAAAGCATTTCCTCTAAGATCAGGAACAAGACAAGGGATGTCTGCTCTTGTCACTTTTATTCAACATAGTTCTGGAAGTCCTAGCCATGGCAATCAGAGAAAAAAAAGAAATAAAAGAAATCCAAATTTGGGACTTCCCTGGTGGCGCAGTGGTTAAGAACCCACTGCCAATGCAGGGGACACGGGTTTGATCCCTTGTCCAGGAGGATCCCACATGCCGTGGAGCAACTAAGCCCATGCATCACAACTACTGAGCCTGTGCTCTAGAGCCCGAAAGCCAAAACTACTCAGCCCGTGTGCCACAACTACTGAAGCCCGCGAGCCTAGAGCCCATGCTCTGCAACAGGATACGCCACCGCAATGAGAAGCCTGCGCGCTACAGTGCAGAGCAGCCCCTGCTCGTCTCAACTAGAGAAAGTCCGTATGCAGCAATGAAGACCCAATGCAGCCAAAAATAAGTAAAAAATAAATAAATAAAACATTAAAAAAAAAAGAAATCCAAGTTGGAAAAGAAGTAAAACTGTCACTGTTTGCAGATGCCATGATACTATACATAGAAAATCCTAAAGATGCTACCCAAAAACTACTAGAGCTCATCAATGAATTCGGTAAAGTTGCAGGATACAAAATTAATACACAGAAATCTCTTGCATTTCTATATACTAGTAATGAAAGATCAGAAAGAGAAATTAAGGAAACAATCCCATTTACCATCACATCAAAAAGAATAAAATACTTAGGAATAAACCTAAGGAGGCAAAAGACCTGTAGTCTGAAAACTATAAGATGCTGATGAAAGAAATCAAGGATGACACAAACAGATGGAAAAATATACCATGTTCTTGGATTGGAAAAATCAATATTGTCAAAATGACTATACTGCCTAAAGCAATCTACAGATTCAGTGTAATCCCTATCAAATTACCAATGGCATTTTTCACTAGAGCAAAAAAATTTTAAATTTGTATGGAAACACAAAAGACCCCGAATAGCCAAAGCAATCCTAAGAAAGAAAAAGGAGCTGGAGGAATCAGGACCCCTGACTTCAGACTATACTACAAACAGCTCATGCAGCTCAATATCAAAAAAACAAACATCCCAATCAAAAAATGGGCAGAAGATCTAAATAGGCATTTCTCCAAAGACATACAGATGGCCAAAAGGCACATGAAAAGATGCTCAACATTGTTAATTATTAGAGAAATGCAAATCAAAACTACAATGAGGTATCACCTCACACTGGTCAGAATGGCTATCATCACAAAGTCTACAAACAATAAATGCTGGAGAGGGTGTGGAGAAAAGGGAACCCTCCTACACTGCTATTGGAAATGTAAATTGGTATAACCACTATGGAGAACAGTATGGGGGTTCCTAAAAAACTAAAAACAGAACTACTATATGACCCAGCAATCCCACTCCTGGACATATATCAGGAGAAAACCATACTTCAAAAAGATACAGGCAGCACTATTCACAATAGCCAAGACACAGAAACAACCTAAATGTCCATCGACAGATGAGTGAAGATGTGGTACATATACACAATGGAATACTGCTCAGCCATAAAAAAGAATGAAATAATGCCATTTGCAGCAACATAGATGGACCTAGAGATCATCATACTAAGTAAAGTCAGTCAGAAAGACAAATAACATATGATATCACTTAAATGTGGAATCCAAAATATGACACGAGCTTATGTACAAAACAGAAACAGACTCAGACTTCGAAAACAAACTTATGGTTACCAAGGGGGAAAGCAGATAGTGGAGGGATAAATTGGGAGTTTGGGATTAGCAGATACAAGCTACTATATGTAAAATAGATAAACAAGGTCCTACTGTATAGCACAGGGAACTATATTCAATATCCTATAATATACTATAATGGAAAATATGAAAAAAGAATATGTGTACATATGTATAGCTGAATCACTTTGCTGTACACCAGAAACTAACACAACATTGTAAATCAACTATACTTCAATTAAAAAAAAAAAGATAAAATGCAAGTTTCAGGAAGGGTGTAGGTAATTTGGAACTTGTCAATGACAAAATCTTAACTGTCTCCATAAGTATTAGTAAAAAGGTTTAGCCATCTAAACAGGTGACTTTGATTTGTTCCATGTGCCAGAAACCCAATTTGAATCCAACAGCTTGTTACTGATGGGTTTAATATTTTTGTCGCTGATTCATGGTTGAAATTTTGGAATGAAAACTATGGGGTATCTGTTTCTATCTATCTATGTGTGTTGTAGATGTGTTGTATTGCCAAAATTAATTTGCACAAGAACTCTATTTAACTGGCTTTAAGAAAATTAAGCACTATATAAATACTTAGAAATAAAAAAGAAACTGGCCGGAAGGAAGGATTCACATGATCTTGTAAGCAGATAGGGTAAGAGGTCCCCAGGCATGGTTTTCTGGACAGTAGAGAAGCCATTTGTGGCCCAAGTCATTATGTGATCCAAGCCTGGCCACAATGCTTGTCATTGAACAGGTCTCAGTAATTAATGATTTTAAGGGAACAAAAGAATGCAGAAACAATGACTTTTCAGGCAAGAGAAGTAATGATGGCAAAGATAATATATCAGTTGTAAAGACTCCTGGTTCTGTTTCAGTGGTAAAGATTAGCCTGAAGCACTGAACCACCAGATCAACTGGCACCTAAGGGATGATGATGTTGACTTTTTCTGACCCTCCCGACTTCAATCAACTAAAGCTTGGACTCTCAACCACCCAAACCCCTTCATGAATATGCATGTACCCTTACTTAAAACTTCCCCTATTTTGCTATTTGGGGAGACACTGCTTTAGAAAAGATCCTCAGTGTTCTCCTCACTTGCTGCAAGAAATAAATCCTTCCTTCTCCCGATCTTTGGCTTGGTTGTGTTTTTTGGCTTGACAGCCACCAAGAGGTGAACTCAGTTTTCCGGTAACAATCTGGGAAATATTCAGTATTGAATTAATATCAGGTATTAAAGTTAGCTTAAGCTTGTTGGTTTAATTAACAATATATACCTTTAGAATCATCAACATTAAGTATAATACCTTTATTGTACCTAGGTTTACTGGAAATCAAACAAGACCTTATTATATCTGTTGCAAAGTTTGCTGGCAAGAATATAACTTGATATGATGAAACTTTTAAGTAAATAAAACAGACGTAAATGAGATAAGAACTTTTAGGTAAACTCTTTAGGAATAATTATCTTTGGGAATGTCTATTTAAAATACTCTCTAGATTTCAATAATTTGAAACTTTAGAGTTTTGCTAAATTAAGTTAAATGATGTAAGTCTACTGAATAGATAACTCCCAAATAAAATGAGATACTGAAGCATTAGTTACTGAACACAGACTTCCTTTTACAAAGAAACTAAAGATATTTGAAACTATTTAATATGTTTGGTGCCACACTAAGACACTTACTATAAAAAAAAGCACGTGTTTTCTGGAAACCATAAATACTATTTATAAGCTTGCTAATCTACAGAATGCTAATGTAAAAGACAGTTAATAATTGCTTACTTCTTAGTTTTCATTAAAAATTAGGGTTTAAAGAGCTGAGATTTCTAATTAATATACGTAATTTAAGCTACTAGAATAAGCGAAACATTTCAGTATACAAGGAAAGAGGAGTGTTTCCAGGAAAAAGAAGGTATGAGGAATGGAAATACATTCCTGTATTTGCCTTTGAGATCTTTGTCACTTTGATTCAGTGAATAAGTATTGTTCCACAGTGACCTATGATCCTACTTGACCAAGTGTTTTAAAACTTTTTGATATTTCTGACAAACTTCGCAGAAGATCAAATTCTAAAGAAAGTTCGTCTGACCTCTAGCTAACTTTGAGGTTTTCCAAAGGGTCCCTGGAACACCTCAAAATGTATTTCTCTCCATCTCAGAGAGAGGACAGAATGACCCTAGTATGACCCGCTACACTGAATTGGGTTTCATTGCTACTGGTTTCCATAGTACACCAACCATCCCTTCATAACACATGCATTGCTTGTAATTCTTGATTAATGGCTATGTCTGTAGTGAGAATGAACTGAAAGCAGCAACAGCAGGTGTAGGGAGACCAATTCAGAGGCTAGTCCAGGTGTCAGTGATAGAGATGGAAAGAAGTAGACAGACAGTTCAGAGAGTTTTCAAAGGGAGAACACACAAGACCCAGCAATTGATTTATGGAAAGGTTAGAGGGTGAGCCAAGGAGCTGGCTACCAGGTTTCTCATTTGAGTAGATGGTAGCATTTGAGATAGAATACTGATGTTTTGGTGGTGGAGGGAGTGTGGGTGGCAGGAAGATGAATGTCCATGACAAGGATGAATTTATCGGGTGACTTCTATTTGAACCAAAACCTAAATTTTACTAACATCTCTTCAAATATTACAAATGAACTCTGTGCTAATTTTGTTATCAGCTGATGTCTCACAGAAAATCTACTTGATTAATATTAATCAAGTATAGTTTTGTTTACAATTTACATATCCTTTCATATTGTTAAGTTTCTCTTAAGAAAAATAAAAGTGGGAAATATGATGAAAATGGGAATAACTGTATAGTACCAAATGCTAGCTTATGTTTGATTTTATTACTGCAAATTGAATGTGAAGAAGAGACTAGAACTTAAGAGCACAGCTCCTAGGGGAAACCAGGTAAAGAGGAGACATGTGGGTCATTTCAAGGTTGAGAAATATGGCTAGACAACGCTTTTCAGAAAAAGCTAACTTTGAAGTTTCCTGACATTTGTATTAAACAGTTGCTAACAACTATCTGATATGCATTTCAAAACACAAAGTGAGCTCCATGGGGGTAAGGATCTATCACTCCAGTATCTCCTAACAACCAGAACTTACAAAGTACCTAAAACATGGTGATCGGCTTGTTGAACTGAAGCAGCTCATTCGATTTTCTCATCCTTGCCACATTTATTTTTAAAGCAGTGCGTGAAAAAAGCCTCCACCCACTTCTCGCAAGCTGAGAAAAGAGTAGCTCTGACATGGGAGTCTTGAGCCAAAACCCACGATTCTATCTATTAAGAACTAAAGAGGGAAGTTGGAAAAACAAACAAAACCCCCTTACTCTGATGACTGTAAATAGTCATCCTATCAGAGATAATTAAAGAAAAATCTGTGGAAAATAAAAGGCAAACTGATAAACTGACGGTGATTGGCTTGGGGCAAACCCTCCCGCACTGGTGCAAGGGTCCGTCTTGGCTTAATCCCAGGACGAGCGCATTTCCCCTGGATACGGTTACTAGCCTCGGGGTGGGGTAAAGCTTTCCCCACACCCTAGCCTCGTCCGGGGTCGCCTCCCTTCCCCAAGCCCCACATTTCCGCCTCCTTGTTGCCACTGGCGCCCCTGGCCCAGCCTCCCTCACTCCCCAAACCTCCGCTCCCGGTCCCCGCCTTTACTGCTCCTCGAGTCAGCCGTCGCGCGCTTCGCCTCACACCTCAAGCCAGACGCCGTCGCCTCCTCTCACTCGCACCGCCACTCGGAACCCCGCGGTCCTAGCTTCAGCCGCCACTTCCCCGCCCCCGCAGCCCGTCCGCACCAATCAATGCCCGGCTCGCAGCCTGACCAATCAGTCTTCCCCCCCATAACCAATCCTCGCGGGGGCTGCCCCTGAGCGACGGCGCTGCTGCGTGCTGCTACCCAATTACCCGGATGGAATTCAAAGCCGGCCCACCAGGTGAGCCAATAGGCTCCAGGGAAAGCCGACATCGTTAATTGAGATTGCACCTGCTGAGTATTAAACAGCCAATTAGAGGCTCGCGGAGTACTCCCTGCCAATCTCTAGGCCAATTACCGAGGAGGCTTCCATCTCCTAAGCCTGTGGGGAAAAATCGCGCTCCCAAGGTGCGAGGGGGTGGCATCACTTAGCCGCATCACCGTTCGCACAAATTTAGTGCCTTTGTACAAAGCCAGTGCGACCCCACAACCCATTGACCATTGGGGCAGCCGCCTCCTGATGGGCGATGATCCGCCACTTGTTTCTTCTGCGATCTTTTGCCTCGATCGGTCCCCATACTGTGACAGGGACTCAGGAGACACAGAAAACATTTTTTTTTTTTGCGGGAAAACATTAAATAGGCTTCGTAGAGATGGAGAGAAAGCCAAGGGGAAGGAATTGCGCGGCAGAGAGTGAGGGGCTCACTCTACTTCTCTGTCGAGGAATGAACAGACGAGGAGCACCGACACTGCAGCAGGAGAGGGACCCGAGTTCGGAGCACCCCGTGGTAAGGGAGCTGTGGGTAGGGCGGTCATCAGGGGCCCCCCCTTTCCTGGGGATTAAAGGGAGACGGGTCGGGGCAACAGGCGCGAAGGCACAAGCCACCGGGCCGTTTCTGTGGGGGCGAGAAAAGGGGAGGGTTTCTGCAGACGGCGGTTTGCTTTGGAAGAGTGCATTCCAGCCGCTGTCTGGGTCCTTGGACCGTTAGAGACGGTTGGACCCTGCTACGGACTCCGAGCCGCCGGGAGCCTCGCGAGCTGGCCCTTGGCCCCTCCCGGCCTCCAGGCCCCGCTACGCACTAGGGGCTGACCCTTGACAGGGGTTGAGCGCTCCTTGTAATGCGGGGATCTTTCGCACCAGCTTCTGTCACAATGCCTGGCGCATGATACGCACGCAGTAAATGTTTGTTGAGTGAATGCAAGATTATATCTCTGGTCAGCTAAGGAGATGCCAGTGGGCCTCAGTTTCTCGTTTTGTGTTAATTTGAAAAATATATATGTGTTTTGAGTAAGTAGTACATGCACATTCTACAAAGGAATAAAAGGTCTGTCTTCCCTAAGAAACAACCGGTTTTACCAGATTCTTGTGGATTTTTCACAGGATATTCTATAGTAAACATGTATACATTAAATATATTTATATATATTACCCAGTCGGTAACATGTTATACATTACTATTTTGCAGTTTCTTTTTATATGGTCTAGATATCTGTCCATAGCAGCACGTAGGTAACTGCCTAATAGTTAAGTTTCATAGTAAGCCTGAGGGATGTATTAAGATATATTCAATCAGTCCCTTTAACATTATACTGATACCCAAGTATATTTTGTTTGGCTCTTGTATATCAGTACAATAAATACTTAGGGCTGCAAACACTGAGAAGTGTTTGTATTGTTTCTTCAGTTGGATAGATACAATTTCACAAATTCTCTTTCTCCCACAAAGATTTTTCTCATTTTCATTCCAACAATGTTTGAAAAGGATTTTGGTTAGTATTGCCAAATTGCCTTCCATGCAAGTTTTACCAATCTTCTCTCCCATCAGCAAGCTTATACAGCCTGTTATCAAACCTTTTGATTTTTGACAGTCTGATAGTGTAAATGGCATCTCACTGCAATTTAAATTTTCATTTCTCTTATAAGGTTGAGCATCTTTTAATATGCTTAAGTGACAATTGCTTTCTATTTTTCTGTAAATTGTTCATACACTTTGTTCATATTTCTATTTGGTTGTCAGGACTTTTAATATTTGCCTTTTGTTCATATGTAAGTTGAAAATATTTTTCCCCTTTCCCAGTTTGTCCTATGTCTTTTTACTTTCATGGTGACTTTTTTGTTATGCAAGTATTTTTTATTTTTATGTAGCTGAATTTGTCAGCATTTTCTTTGATAACTTCTGGGTTTCATATCATATTTAGAAAAGCGTCCTATGACCTAAGATTATTAAGAAATTATCCTATGTTTTCTTTAAATATTTTTATAGTGTCTTTTTGCATATGTAAATATTTGATTCACCTGGAATTTATTTTGGTGTTAAGGTGTGAAATAGTGATCCAGTTTTGTCTTGTCCAACCCTTATTGAATAACCCATATTTCCTCCATTGTTTTTGAATGCTACCTTTCATAAGATCCAAATTGTCATGTATTTGGGTCTATTTCTGGGTTTTTCATGTTCCATTGATCTCTCTATTCATGTTCTAGTACCATACTGTTTTTTAAAATTGATGTACATTATGTGTTATTTTTACCACAATTTAAAAATTTGATGTACAATATATACACAGAAAAGTGCACAGATGAAAAGCATACATGTTGATGAATTTTAAAAAATGGAACACATTTGTGTAACCAACACCCAGATCAAAAAAGCAGAACATTATCCCTTCCCAGTCACTACTCTCCTCAAGGGTAAACTTGCTTCTGACTCCTAGTAGCAGAAACTAGTTTTGCTTCTTTTGTTTTTTATACAAAGAGAATCACACAGTAAGTACTCTTTTGTGTCTGGTTTCTTTTGTTCAACATTATTTTTGTGACATTCAGCTATATTATTGTGTATAGTTTTAGTCCATTCATTCTCATCACCGTGTAGTATTATATTTTGGGAATATACCACAATTTCCTTTCTGAGTATACTGTTAATGTTATTTTGTGGAATCACATATTTTTAGATTACATAAGGGAGAATTTTTATATTTATGATATAGAATCTTCCTATAAACATGTGTAAGTCATTAATGTCCCATCAGTAGCGTTTTAAAGTTTTTGTCATGTAAAATTTACATATATAGTTTCTAAGATTATTTCTAGGTATTTGAGTGCCTTGATTGCTATAGCTATTTTTACTTTTAAAAAGGTAAACAGTAGTTCAGACCTAAGGAAGAGTGTCCATTGTTGCTATAAAAAGCACAGGCCCGGGCTTCCCTGGTGGCGCAGTGGTTGAGAGTCCGCCTGCCGATGTCAGGGGACAAGGGTTCGTGCCCCGGTCCGGGAAGATCCCACATGCCGTGGAGCAGCTGGGCCCGTGAGCCATGGCCGCTGAGCCTGCGCGTCCGGAGCCTGTGCTCCGCAACGGGAGAGGTCACAAGAGTGAGAGGCCCGCGTACCGCAAAAATAAATAAATAAATAAAAAGCACAGGCCTACTTTATGGGCTCATCATCTTCCAGCTCCAATGGGAGCTGGTGAGCAAAGAAGAGGAAATGAAGTGGAAGTCCAAAAAGAGGAATTAAAATAAAAAATTAAACCACAGGATTAATTTCTTAATCAGAGCAGTGAAAAGCCAGGTGTAATCACTTTTCCTGGAAATTTTCTGAAGGAGGGTGGACTTTTAGTTGGTTGGGTAGGGAGACTGGGGAGTAGAAAGGATAACTTTAGGTGAGATGATCACTCTCAAGTCACTGTGTATTTGGGATTTGTCATCTCATTCCCCCTCTAAGAGCCCAAACCAGGATTCAAAGATTGAGTTGTGAGAGACTAGGATTGGGTGAATTGTGATTTCTTTATTCTCATCTCCCGCTCTGAA
This sequence comes from Orcinus orca, assembly GCF_937001465.1. Taxonomy (NCBI): domain Eukaryota; kingdom Metazoa; phylum Chordata; class Mammalia; order Artiodactyla; family Delphinidae; genus Orcinus; species Orcinus orca. Next base: position 103,275,275 of record NC_064559.1, on the reverse strand, counting down.
GAGTCCAGTTCTGTTTCCCTGAAGGGTGTTCTGAACAAGGTGCAGGTGGCAGTAGGTGAAACTAATTGACATAGAGTGTGGGTTGTCCGGAGAGTGCAGTGGGCAGGTGTTTCCACTCGGTAAGCCAAAGCAGGAAAGTAGACTTTAGCTAAAGGGCTGGGCAGGGAGGGGTTCTCAAACGCAGTAGCCTTGTTTAGAGCCTTGGCTGCTTACAGGGTTCCCTTCCTGGATAACGTGTAAACTATTCAAATGATATTCAGCTATCTGAGGTTTTGGAAAACAGCACACTCCCTTTGTCCATTGTAGGAATCACCCCTTCTTCCCCCGTCACTCAAGTCTCTTCACCAGAAACCAGCAACTGGGAATGTGGGCCTTAGTATCAGAAATTATACTGGTGCTACTCTTTCGTCTTTCGATCAGATTGATGAATTGTGGCAGGGTGTCCTAGGAGAGAGACATTCTCCTCAGCTTCTCTGGCCACCAACATCCAGCTCTAAGTCTCCTTCCTTAACTCCTCTTTACAAAGCAGTTTGGAGGAAGAGGACGCAGGAGTCCTCTGATCTCACGTGCTCGCCGGCCTGAATCATCACCACACTCACTGCTAAGAGCAAAAGTCCTACCCAGAGTCTCCTGCCTCTCTCTGAGAGACGGATGCTGGGGGAGACTGAGAAGAAAGATTAAAAACTAACAACCAATCCTCAGCTTCCTGAATCAGGTGCATTAGAGTTACTGAAGGAAGGTGAGGACCAACAACTGACCCCATTCCCCTTAAAAGAGTTGTTCAGAGTGGGTGGGGCTGGGGATGACCCCTGGATTCTACCTTTCTCACAGGTCAGTTCCTGCAGCTGAGAGACCCTGGGGAAGGGGGTTATAAGAGCAGACAGTGACTGAGCAGTATGGCAGTGTGGTGGAAAGCATTTGGATTTTGAGTTAGCCCTGAGTCCAGAAGCAGCTCCCTTACTAACCAGCTCTGTGTACCCGAGCAAGTTAATCTATTTGACCTTTAGTTCCATCAGCCAAGATTCCCTGTCTTAATAGGGTTGATGTGAGGATTAAATAAGAAAACATACATGTAACCAACTAACACAGAATAAATGTTATTTTTCTTCTATCTCCACGACTGTCCCTCCAGGGGAGAGCTGCCATTGGATTGCCTCTGATGTGGACCATAACATCCCTGCACATGTGCACACACCACCCGCCTGTGTCCCTGGTTGCCGTCACACACTTGTCCACACACACACACACACACACACACACACACACACACACACCCTTGAGCTAAGGGCAGCCTTTCCGGGCACATGGGGTAAGGGGCTGGCTTTCTGATGATTGGACAAGCTGTGGAAGTGCTCATTGCAGTAACCTTGTTACGGTAACTAGCGTCCCTCTCTGAAGGTGTTCTGGAAAGGCCATGTCAGGAGAGCAAGGGGTGGTAGTAGGGGAACCCCACAGGCATTTCCTCTAGGTTGAATGTGCTTCTCGAGGGACACTTTGCCCACCTCTGCTGAGGAGGCCCTAGTCTACACCCAGAGTTACAGTGTCTGGAGCTCTGCTGTCTAATATTGTAGCCACTGGCCACATGTGGCTACTGAGTACTTGAAAGATGGCTAGTGTGACTGAGGAGTAGAATTTAAAATTTATTTAATTTCAATTAATTTAAATGTTAAAACCAATACTTGATTTAGTTATTGGAAAACTTTTAATATGGAACAACTTGGATGTGTGAATTGACTTTCTCAACAGTGAATTTTATGAAACCTAACTACAGATCAGATATTTCTGGTGAGAATTTAGTTATCAAATTGGAATGTGTTGTAAGTGTAAAATATACACTAGATTTCAAAGACCTAATACGAAAAAATAATGTAAAATATTTCATTACTCATTTTTATATAGATAACATGTTGAAATGATCATAGTTTGGGTACACTGGGTTAAATAAAATAGAGTATTAAAATTAATTGTATCTGTTTCTTTTGCTTTTTTAATGTGATACTAGAAAACTTGAAATCACATAAGTGACTCACATTCTGTTTCTGTTGGGCTGCTCTGGCGGCTGTGGGACTCAGGCAGCAGCATCTCCCAATCCAGACACATGTCATCCATTCCCCACTGCCTCGGGGGCTTCCCAGAGTAGATTTCTCTGAACAGCAATGCTGCTTCTGCCCTTTTCTGAATTGCAGTGTGGGCAACTAGTATGAGAACCTCTAGCACCTGACCCCCACAAGTCCCAATCTCACAAGCTACTGGTGGAAGATTTTAGAAATGAGGGAGAGGGCTGTGCCCCAAGGTTATTAGACAACCTTTGGGCTGTCTAATAAACTGGAGAGGGGAGGTTGCTGCAATGCTAAGGGAATTGTGTGTGCACGGTGCCAGGAGCAAGGTTGGAGGCTCCGGATGCTCAAGATTGTGTGATTCTCCAGCCTCGCTCTCCAAACTGCCGGGTTCTCTCTCACATTCACCTCTGCCCACAGCCCCCTGCCCCCAGATTCCCACCTCTGCCCCACCGAAGAGCTTGCCTGCAGGTGAAGTCTGGCTGCCCCCATTCGGCGCCAGCTTCTCTCACCTGTCAGGGACAGTTTGGGCTGGGAATCTCCTAATGAGTCTCCTCAGGGCAAGGACAAGGGCAGCAGGAATGGCTAGGAAGCTGATGACGCTTTGCATATTGTTGGGTGAGGGGTGGGTGGGGGCTCTTGAGGGTGGAGGGGAACTAAGGACGCTGTGCAGATGCTGCTAGAGAGAGAGAGAGAGAGAGAGAGAGAGAGAGAGGGAGAGAGAGAGAGAGAGAGAGAGAGACTCCTAGGGACCTCGTGACTCTCCACTTCTCGGCCCCTCCTCCCTGCTCCTTTCCTCTCCCTTCACTCCTCCCCTTCCGGTGATGCTGACGCTGCTGCCCTGTCCCTTGAGCTCTCAGCATCTCTACTTTTTCTAGCTCTGCTTTGGCCTTTCTTTGGAGTACACTCAGAGGCAGTCAGCATCTCCTCCTCCCACTCTGCCTCTGCATCTGGGGTCTCCATAAGACAGCGACCTCTATCCAAAGACAGCTTCCCACCGGGGCTGCACTGAACACGGAACCAGGGGAAACTGCTGAAGGACGGTGGAAAGGCAGGTGCTTCCTGCTGCTTCTTCTTCCCTCCACTTTTCACTACAGCTTGCAGTGCCCCTCCCACCTTGTTCCTTCAAACCTAGTCCTGCTGTGTTCTGGGTCTCTCTCCTTTGACAGCTGCAGATTCTTGCTTTTGTTAGTCATTTTCTAGGAGTGCTCTTGCTTTCTCCATCAAGGGCACTAGGGATCTGCAATACAGGAATGTTAGGGAGATTCCAACCAGAGTGAGAAAGAAGGGAAGGAGCTGGGTGCCCTGGGTTGAAATTTTTGCAGAGGGATCCTTTGGAAGGCAGAGGATCTCTCCTCCAAGTCCGGAGAGGGAGAGTACAGGGGAAAGGGTTGACACTGAAATGGGCTGGGTGTGCTGATCTCTCCAGGCATGGTGGGCAACCTTTTGCGTAAACCCCTGGTTGTCAGGCTCGTTAGATTCAGGCAAGGCCATTAGGATACAGGCTCAATGGGCAGGCAGAAAGCGTAGGAAGGGGGAGATCTGACAGAAATAAGGGGTGGAAAAGACTGAAGAAATCTCCAGAGATCACATTTAGTTGTGGCTGCTACTGTCGTGGCCTTTTGGCAACAGGTTTAATGCTGTGACAGACAGAGGCAGGTGGTGGGGCTCATGCACACTCAGTGCCAGTGTGTAGTCTGTCCTCCTTCCCGTCCCACACCCCCTGTCACATCCTCTTCTCCTTAGCTTGAGGTCATTGGCCCTAGTTGTTTGCCCCTAGAGAGGGGACAGAGCAGAAAAGAGAGAGAGAGACCACCTGGTTGAGGAGCAGAGACTCCAAGAAGCAAGTGGCACTTCCCAGCCCCATTTCTGAAGTAATCTATGGCTGTGGTTGGCGATTGGTATTGGTTATTAAGGTATGTGTAGGTGGGTGTGAAGGAAGCCTGGAGCTTAGACTAGCAGACTGGAGGGTTATATTTCCTGCTTTGTATGTGGTGGGGGAAGGACTGGGCTGACTACAGGGTCTATATCTTCAGCTTCCTGGGACCCTCAGGGAAGAGATGACAATGCTATCCTCAAACTGCAAAAGCACAAGGAGGCCAGCTATCAGGAGGTGGCATTAGCTGCTGGCATGGTGCAGGCAGGAGGCGTGGGAGATCTATGCTGTTTGGGACTAGCTTCTGGTCCAAGCAGCCTTGGTTCTCTTCCCCTTTGGTATCTGAAGCTGGCTTGGATGGGTCCCCAGTGTGGAAGGAAAGGTCAGAAGAGCTTGGCAGTGACCCGGTTACCCCCAGAGTTCTTATCCCCAGAGGCTCGGGGTGCCACAAAGTCAAAGGCCATGTGATGTTTGACCCGGCCTTTGCCTTTGCTCCAGAGGGCAATGAGGCCAAAGCACAGGGTTACCGAGGTGAGGAAGGGGAGGAAGCCGACTGCCAGCACCATCGCTATGCCTCTGCTATCCAGGAAGAAAGGCCCTGGGATCCCTGGCATGGTGGTGTTGGGGTCAGAGAGAGTGCTATTTGGTGGTTCAACTTGGATTACTTCCAGCCAGGTCCTCAGGGAGTCATTCCCAGCTACATTGCTGACCACACAGACATAGGCCCCTCTATCCCGTAGCTGCACAGAGCGGATCTCCAGCGTCCCATCCTCCAGGACCCTTACTCTCCCGGCCCTTCCCAGCCAAGCCCCCTGAGGCCTCATCCAGGAGACGATGGGGGCTGGGTCTCCATCTCCAGAGCAGGAGAAAACGGCATGCCCGCCCTCCTCTGCAATGACCCAGCGTGGCCCGGACTTTCGGATCAGGGCTGGTTGGCAAGTGAAGTGCCCTGGAGGTAGGATGTCTGAAAACTCCCTCAGGCTCTTCCCCTGGACGTTCTGGGGGCCGGCACAGGCAGGGGGGGACGTGCCAAAGTCCAGGCGGCGGCGGAGCCGGAGCAGCCAGACGAGGCGGCAGTCACAGGTCAGGGGGTTACCAGACAGCCTCAGGGTGACCAGTTTGTCTGGAGAAGAGAAGGCTGTTTCCTCCAGTGTCTGAAGGGCGTTATCCGCCACGTCTAGGAGGTGGAAGGCAGTCAAACCATGGAAGGCGTGGGCAGCGATGGAGGTGAGGCATGCCCCTGACAGTCGGAGCTCCTGGAGCCGCACCAGGGGGCTGAGCCTCCGGGCTGGGATGGCAGAGATGGGGTTCTGAGACAGATCCAGGACCCTGAGGAAGCTCAGGTGGTGCAGAGCTTGGAAGGGCACCGAGCTCAGATTGCAGCGGGTGATGGCCAGACTGCTGAGATTGAGCCCAGTCAGGCTCCCAGGCTCCAGAGCCTCCAGAGGCGGCCAGTGATGGATCTCCAGCTCCTTTAACTGCCCCAGCCCTTGCAGTGCCCCTCCCGGCAGCCTCCCAATATCTAATTCCCGGAGCCTCAGGACCCCGAGCGCTGGAAGGCGGGCCAGGGCCGGGCCAGGCACGGTGCTGAGGTTGCAGCGCTCCAGGGTGAGGGTCCTCAGCTTGGCCAGTCCAGCAAAGGCTCCCGGAGCCACAAACACCAGGTGGTTGTCCCCAACCTCCAGCTGCTGGAGGCTGCCTAGCTCCCCAAAAGCTCCATCGAGGAAGAGGACAATCTGGTTGAGGCGAATGTCCAGCAGCGTGAGGGAAGACAGGCCTGAGAAGACCCTGGGGCCCACGATTCGCAGACGGTTGCCCTGCAGCCTCAGGGTGAGCAGGCTCTGCAGACCATGGAAGGCCCCTGGCTCGAGGGTGGACAGCTGGTTGTAGCTGAGGTCCAGTTCCCGGAGCAGGCCCAGGCGGGAGAGCATTCCCCGCTGAAGCCCCCATAGGCGGTTCCCACTCAGGTCCAGGAGCTCGGTGTCCAGCGGGAGTCCCCCTGGTACAGCCTCCAGTCGCCGGTGGGCACAGAGCACTGCCCGGGGTTGGGAGGTGCAGTCACACACAGCAGGGCAGCCGCCGCTACTCCCCCCAGACAGGAGGAGCAGGAAAAAGATGGGGGGCCAGGCTTGCTTTGGAGTAGTGGCCGCAGCCATCCCCTCTTCCATCCTGGAATAGACGATGGCATGGCCCTTATTGGAAAGTGGCTTCAGATGATGGGGACCCTGGATTTCCCTGGGCCTCCTTAGAGGAGAGAGAGATATTGAGCTACCCATCTCAGCATGGCCAGCAGCTAGGGTGCAGATCTGGGGGGAATTCTGGTGCACACCTCCCTGGAGCCTTCTGGAGCTCCTCTAAGGGGACTCTGTACTTTCCTCCCCCTCCCAACCTGGGTAACAGGCCAAGTGCTTACTAGCTTATGGAACCCGAGTCAAGTGGGGAAAGTTTTAGGGGAGGGAGACAGGAAGCAGCAGGGAAGTAACTTTTGAGTTTCCCTCCATCTGTGAGATCCAGAAATACCTCAGGTCCCTTCTCCCTGATAGCTGCTCTCCCAATCTCTGCTATGTCCCTCTCTGCCCACCCTTCTCCCAGGTTATGTACCCACAGCTTTGTCTACGGCTTAAGGGGGATCATATCCCTGGATCCTGATTGGAGACAGGCATCGCCTTGACTAAGTCATCCAAGGCTGGGAAGCATGTGGGCCTCAGCTCTGCCCCCCAGGCTCCACTTATTGCCCCTCTGCCCTCCTCCAGCCTGGCCCAGGGCCTGAGGCCCCAGACTAACAAGATCCAATCTCCCCAGAACACCTTGTGGATGACAGCCAAGCTGCACATTAGATAAAGCACAGGATGCAGGGGGTACGTGAATCCCTCACAAGAACCCCAAGGGCAACGCCGCCTCCCCTATAGATGACATTAGGGTGTGAGGGACCCAAGAGATGCCCCGGTTTTGTTGCTTGGTCCTCAGACTTGGGCTTCTCTCATACCCCTCCTTCGTGGTGTTTTGATTCAAGCCTAGTGTGTGAGTCTGAGGGAGATCTCTTGTCCCCTTTGGCCTCTGCTGCCTGAGAAAAACACAAGAGACAGACTGAGAGCCAGGTAGGCATAGACAAGTGAGGAGAGACAGCGCCTGGCCAGACGCTATGGTGGGGACCAAGGGAGCCCTTGGCTGGCACAGCAGATCTCTGGGCACAGTCTGTGTGCACAGCCTGTCAACTTAAAGTGGTTTCTGGGTGCCAGGGGCCTGGGCAAAATCAGGCAGATGACCACTGGAGCCTGACTGAGGTGCTGGAGGAGAAGAGGTCCCATAGACTCACCCTGTTTAGTGACAACCGGGACCCCAAGGAAGGGGAGGTATTGGAATTGGCAAGGGATGCTACAGAGATAGGACCAACTGAGCCAACTGAGGCAGGAGGCCTCGGTTTCTTTCTAGCTGCAGATCCCAATCACCTTTGACCTTTCAGGCCTCAGGCTTTCTGGGCCCTACAGGGTCAGCTTTCTACCCCACGGCCCATTTTCTCCCAGGTGGAACTTAGGAGAAGCAGTTTAAGAGATGGTGTGATTTCTTCCCCTTTATTTCCCATTCTATACCCTCTCCTAGAAGGATCGTTCTGGTGGCTACCCTATAGCTAATTCAGAGGACTGTAGTAGTTCAGAAACTGAAGAAAGAGGCCCAAAGAGCAGAGGGACGTAGGACACCGTCCTGAGGCTTGGGCATGAGAAGGAATGGCACGGCAGAAGCTGCTGAGCAGACTCCTCTGTTCCCAATCCCAACCTAACAGGTATGGATGGCATGCTAAGAGTTCTCCAGGCAGAGAGATGTCCCAGCCACCCTCATTCCCCTGGTAAGTCCACCTGACAGCTAGCTCTTTATCACTACTGCTGCAGTTCCTGCTCATCCTTCCTTCCTGCATTCAGCAAAAGTGCAGTGAAGCTGTAACCCAGCTTCCCTCCTTGCCACTCCTGTGAATGTCCTCTTAGTCTCCGAAGCCCGCTGGGCCAGGGGCTGGGGATCTGGCCCCTTCTCTTTAAAGGTCGCTAATGTAATCATAAACTTCCCTTGCCAATCTCCACGGCTACAGGACTGGCTTCCGGCCACTTTGCAGGAAGAGATAGGTGTCAGGACCGTTCCTTTCTCTCCTTGTATGGGCTGGGGTCTGGGGCATCACCCTCAAGGAACAGGGAGCTTTCCTCTTGTCTCTATGTGGCAGTCCAGAGACACATCTGATCCTGGATATCCTCTTTAAAGCAGACCTGAGTGAGGCATGGGGACCTACACCGGGAGGGGGCTCTCTCTTGGAGGTAAGATTTCTGGAATATCCACACGGATTGCAGGAAAACCCTTCCCAGAGGTAGAGAGAGCACCCTGGAAATGGAGGGAGGTCTGCTTGGAGTCCTTCCCTCCGGAGAACCTGGGCCATCTTAGTTTTCCCATCAAAGTCCTATGGGGCCAGGATAGATGGTTGGCTGGGCCTGGGGTGGGCACAGACCCTCTAGCCTTGACGGGTCTGGCCTTGTCTCTGAGAACGTTATGGAGAAGGGCAGCTGCAGCTCTGGGACAGGAGGTAGGTGCACTTACCAGAGAAGCTGGAGGGTGGCATCAAGTTGGGCACTGCATCTGTGCGGGGCTGGGGGCCCGTCCCACTCGAGCTGCACCTCTGCCCCGCACCTCCCCTTGCGCCTCTCTCCCCGCTGCCCCCCTGCCTGCCGCTGCTGCTGTTGCTGCTGCAGTGGCTGCTGCCAAGACCGAGGTAGAGAGAAGAGCCAGAAAGCATTTCTCCTTTTTTTTTTTTTTCCTCTCTCTCTTTTTAAACCAGGCAAGAATGAGTCTGCAGCAACCCTGTTGGTGCAAAATAAATAAATAAAGCAACCAGGGAGGGCTGCAGCAGGCGCCACCTCAGGATGGCAGAGGAGGGGAGGGAGCGCAGAGGGAGGCTCCGGAGCCCCAAGGGGTGGAGGGCTCGGTGGTGGAAGCTGCTGGGCAGCTCCGCAGGGTCTCTCGGGCATCCTGATTCCCCCCTGCGGAGCTCTGGGGTCAGGCACTTTCCGTAGGGTTGTCTTTCAGTCTCCCAGATGCGGGGCAGTTCTGTGCAGCCTCTCATTCTAAATGTTCCCTGTGGGTATCATTTGTGGGGCAAGTTCTCAGCCCAGAACACCCACTGCGGAGCTTAGTCTGAGATGGCTTCGGTGGGGGGCTCCTGAGGACCAGCCCCCACGCCTCCGTGGGGGACCTCTCAGGGTGGGTGCAGAATCCTCACAGTGCGGACGGCTGGCAGGGCTGGGAACCTGGGTCCTCACACAGGAATGAGATTGCAGAGCAGCAACACCTCTTGCCTTTGAAGTCGTTTTATAAAGAATAGCACAGGTTAGGGTTTATGTTCACCCTCCCCTGAGAGGAAAAAAAAAAAAAACCCTCCTGACCACCTGCTGTTTATCCCTCAGAGGAGGGCTCACAGCTATTTATAAAGGCAAGAGAAGTTCTCGGGCAAGATCACGGCTGGAGAAACAGGTCTCCTTCACCCTGCCAGACTTGGTGGTACCCAGGCACAGAGTGGTGGAATCGCATCTGCTGCGTTTCGCCATAACGAGAGCAGGGCTGGAGGATGGGGCCCAGACAGTCCTCCGAGGGTCTGTCCTTGGCCTTCTGACTGTGTCCAGCCATCTCTTCTTTTAGGGTTTCCTTTGACAGAAGACAGCTGGGGCTGGGATAGAGTTTGGGCCACCCCACGTCTAAGATTGGTGAACTGGGGCACCAGGTGAAAATGTTCTGGGGTCCCTCAGGATTGGGATCTTCCCTGAGGCCACGAAGTTCCTCTGATCTGTGACCTCAAGGAAGACAGAGATTGTGTCAGATCAAATGCATCTATAGAGCTGCATGACTACAGGTTAAGTGTGTGACTATGTGTTTCACATGTATGTGGACATGTGTCTCTGATCACATTTGTGTAACCACTAAAGTCTATTTTTAAAGTGCACATAAGAAGTTTGAGTTCTAACTCTGTCTGTCTGTCCATCTGTGACGCTCTTGGCCTTCATCATACCCTATCCTTATACCCAAATCCCATAAAAATATTATCCCCAGCCCCTCCCTTATCCCCATCCCATCCTTACCCTCCACATATCTAGTCTCTTTTAGACCCCAGGGTACCCAACGGTTTCCTTGCTGAGCTGGGAGGAAGGGGGAAGGCAGACAATCTAACAATCCAGGTTCATGTTATGTACAGGTCCTCCTGGGCTCCAGATGCCAGTCTCTGAGCTTGATGCGTCTCCCCAGCCAAAGCCCCCAGGGAAATGCAATGAGGTATTTCAAAGGCCTATTCTTAGCTTCTGAGCCCAGAGTTGAGTTCTGTTTGTCCAGGGTGTCCTGGATCCCCCTGTTGTCCTGAGGACACCTAGGTCCTCCTAGAGGTCCTTGTATCCCACCCCAGGTCTCCCAGAAGCTGAGAGAAGCCAGGACAAAGCTGAGGCTGGAGATGGTGTTCCTCCATCCCCCCCGCCCCAGCTCTTGGCCTGCCGCCAGGCAGGCTGGTGGGCAGAAAGCCAGTCTCCGCATTTGCTCACCCCCCCCCCCAAAACAGGCAGAGACCACCCTCCAGGGCGCACAAGAAAGGAAAAGGCCAAGAGGAAGGTGAGCCACGAGGCTCTAGGGAAGGGAACGGAGTCCCTCCTCCAGGTCACTTGGACAACCCCTCAGGTGACTCGATTTCAGTGCTGAAGAGTTCCTTGTAGAGTGGAGGGAAAGCAGCTTGGACCACGATGGGGTGGAGATGCTGGAAGGTTTGCAGCTTTTCCACATGCTGGCTACACAGGCTCCGAAGCTTCCCCTTGGGTGGCAGCTGGACATGGGTTCATGGGGAAGGAAGGTCAGTACTACAGCTCTGTCCCCAGAGCAGAGAAGTACCCCCATCCTTCCTGGGCTTGGATAACCCTCCTTGCTTTCTCCCTGCACACTTGGCACTTGTGGAACAGCCAGATCCCATTGGTAGGGGTAGGTCTGTGTTCAGGCAACTGGAGGCTAGCGAGAGCTGCTGTGGGACAGGTACATGTTTTCTGGCTGAAACCCCCAAATGGTGTTCCTGCTACTCCTAAGATGAGCCCTGTTAAAGACTCTCTAACTCACACTTTATGCTTTTATAATAGTGAAATTCTGTCACTCTCTGTTATGTAATGTTATGTGCCTCTTTGCCTTTGTTGATACTGTTCCCCTCCCCTGGGATGCCTTTCCAATTCTTCTGTGCTTGGCTAATTCTTACTCACCTTCACTGTTACCTCCTCTAGGACTATTTCCCTGGGTTAAGGGCCCTTCCTTTGGGCTTCCCTCTGTGCAGCACTGAAATCCCATTTTAGGAAAATGATCCAATTTGTCCGTCTCCCTACCCTAGATTTAAACTCCTTAGGTAGGGTCTCTCTCTCTCCCTTCCCTCCCTCCCTCTCTCTGTATCCTCTGTACCTATCAAACTGCTTGCACATGGCAAATGCTCAGTAACTGTTTGTTTGGACTAAGCAATTTCCAAGCAGGTACCCAACACTGCAAACAGTAAACCAACACTGCCAGCACTCAGCCGGTGGAGGGGAATGAAAAAGGCCCAGAGAGCCATGAGGAGATAGAGGCAGGGAGACCTCCCTGGAGAAAGGCTGAGAAAACCATTTATCGTCTGCAGTTTCCTGTATAAGCAAGTGAGTCTTAAAAACACCTCTCACCAGCCACCCCCTTTTCCCCAGCTTAGCTGCCTAGGAAAGGCAACTAAGGCAGCATGGGATCCCTTGAAATCTCTTGAATTCATCCTCTTTTCATTCCTCCTGCTTTATTTGCGTTTGTCTGGGCTATTGCAATAGCTTCATTCATTCATTCATTCTCAAATATTTGTTGAGACCCTTTTGGCTAGGAACTGTGATGGGCTGTGGTGATACATCAGTGAAGAAAATAAAATCTCTACCTTTATTAAGTGTATATTCTAGTGAGGGAGCCAGAAAATAAACATATGTTAGAAAACGTCTTTAAAAAACAATAAAGCAGGGCTTCCCTGGTGGCGCAGTGGTTGAGGGTCCGCCTGCCGATGCAGGGGACACGGGTTCGTGCCCCGGTCCGGGAGGATCCCACATGCCGCAGAGTGGCTGGGCCCGTGAGCCATGGCCGCTGAGCCTGCGCGTCCGGAGCCTGTGCTCCGCAACGGGAGAGGCCACAACAGTGAGAGGCCCGCATACCGCAAAAAACAAAAAACAAAAAAACAAAAAAAACCCCCCAAAAACAAAAGAAAAACAATAAAGCAGAGTGATGGGTAGAGGGCTTTTTGTATGGGGTGGTCTGGGAAAACCTCTCCAGAATGAAGGGCTGGAGCAGGCCATTTGGGAAACTAGGGGAAGAACCTTCCAGGCAGCTGGAACAGCAAAGTCCTGAGAAGCAACCGGGTTTGATGTGTTCAAGGAATAGCAAGGAGGCCAGTGTTGTTGGAATGGGTGACTGAGAAGGCAGTGGAAGGAGATGAGGTGAGAAAAGAAGTCGGGGGGCCAGACACATCATGAGGCCAGTCGGCCACGACACAGACTCTAGATTTGATTTTCAGCATGATGGGCAGCTCTGGGAGCGCTGAGAACAGTACTGTGTGGCTGCCGTGGGACAGACAGGGATGGAGCAGGGGTCCAGTTAAGGAGGCCTCTTTAATGGTCCAAGTGAGAACTGACAGCTAGGGGGTAACAGTGGGAGGTGATGTATTCTGAAGGTGGATCCCACAGAGATTTGCTTTCCAACTGCTCTCTCAGGTTCTCCTCCCCCTAATCTATTCTACCGGACTTGAAGTTTATTTAGGTCAGAGCCTGTCGTTTAAGTCACTTCTGTATTCTCGGCACCTAGCACTCTGCCTGGCACATAGCAAGTGCCCATTGCCTGAACCGTTACATAAATGGTTCCTTTACACTGGTTCCAAATTAAATTGCCTAAATAATAGCTCTGATGATATCATTCGTCTAGCCTTTGGTGCTCTCCATTGCCTGGAAATAAAGTCGTAACTCTTTAATATGGCCTTGAAAGTCCTCTCTGATTTGCTCCTTGACCTAATTTTCAAGCTTGTCTTCTGCTACTTCCTTGCCCCCATCAATCAATCCCAGCTCCTGACCTTACACTTTAGTCAAAATGTTCCATGAACTATTCTCTGTATATGCATTATCTTGCCTCCTTATTTTTCTCCATATTGTTCCCTAAGCCTGGAATGCCTGCCCCACCCCCTGAAGGCCTGTTAAAATCTTACATATTTCATGGCCTAGTTTAAATGCCATCTTCTCTGGGAAGCATTTATGACCCACTCCTTTTACCCTCAAGTTATTTTTAATCTCTCTTCCATGCTCTCACATTTCCCCAATATCTCTTATTGTAGTACTATATTAGGGGCACAGGGGTACGGTAGAAAAAGCCCTGGGATTAAACCTTACATTTATCACTTATAATTGCATAAACTTGGACAAGTCATTTAAGTTTCCTTATCACTACAGGGAGATTTTAACACCTATCTTACTGAGTTGTCATAAAGATGAGCATATCTGTGAAAGCACTTTGTTAATCCCATTATTATTATATCCCATAACACATTCTCCTCTTAGGGTCATTGGTACACGAGTCTCTTCTTCACAGCAGATTAAAAACTCTTGGTGGGGGTAAGGACGGCATCTCTGTATCTTTCCATTCCACAGTACAAGCAGATGCTGGATAAGTGGTGGCTCTATTAAACTGAATTGTTCCCTGGAGGTCCCTCCCAATTCCAGGCTCCCTAACTTCCCATCTTTACCCACATGGAAGTGACTGATCAGTCCCCTTGCCCCCAGGCTGTTGCAAGCTCTCTCACACAACTTAGCACTCAAGCACTTCCTCCTCTGGACCCTCAGACCATGGCCCTCGCAAGCCCTGATGTCACAGATCTGGCACTGGGCCTGACCTCCTCTGTCCCAGGGACTGCTCCTACCTTTGCCAGGATGCCGTGGCGATGAGTCTTGCAGAGATGATGATGAAAGGCCAGCTCCAGACTGTACTGCAGCTGTTCTACTTTCCTTTTCTCTTGGAGCCCTGGCCGGTCTGAAGGAGGGGATGGGACCATAGCAAGAAAAAGAAAGAACATGGACGTTAACTTCCCCAAAAGGGTGTGTCATTCTGGACATCTGTGCTGAATATACATCTTCCTAGCTGAGTGAGAGAGAGTGTAAGTGTGTGTGTGTGTGTGTGTGTGTGTGTGTGTGTGTGAATGTGTGTGTCTTGGTTTGATAATGGTAAGCTATGGGGCCTTGGGCTGGGCTAGCTTTCTACAAGGAAAACTGGAGAGAGAAGAAAGGGATGAGACATTCCAATCTCCCAGTTCCAAGCTGCTCTATCCCTGGTACCCTGATATTTCACATAGCTAATTCAAAGCTAGGCACTAAAACTCTGCTGTGGGGAAGAAAAAAAAAGTTCTCTCTTCTTCCCCGCCACCTGGCAGGGACGGCTCCAGATAGGAGATGGACTTTGTAAAGCCACCTAGGTCAGCAATAAGGCCTCTGCAGCAGTCTGTGGCCAACTTCAAGAGACAAACCGCCTTTTGCCCTGACTCCATAAAATACCCAGAAGTCATCTCTTAAGTCTTTATTTCTAGTTCAAGGGGAATGTTTAGGTCTCTACTCATTGGCAGAGCCAGAAGACTGATAATCTTGGTCTGCAAACTCAGGTTAGCAGCTCAAGCCACTTCCCCAGGTTCTCTGAATCCTCAGCATTCAGCTGGCTCACCAGCCCCACTCCATTCCAGCGGAGCGGACATCCAGAGTCCTGCCATGATGGCATGTTGTCTTTTGTTTTGGTTTGGTTTTCGTTTCTGTTTCTGGCTGCGCTGCGGGGCTTGTGGGATCTTAGTGCCCCAACCAGGGATGGAACCCATGCCCTCGGCAGTCAAAGCGTGGAATCCTAACTACTGGACCGCCAGGGAGTTCCCGATGGCGTGTAGTCTTGAAATGAGTTCACACAGAGCAGTGATTCTCAAGCTTGGTGGCACATTACAATCCCTTGTGAGAGGCTGTTAAAACTTCTGGTGTTCCGGCAGCACCCCAGATCAATGACCTCAGAGTCGCAGCAATCGTTTTTAAAGCTCCCCAGGCGATTCCAACGTGCGGCCGCAATGGAGTCACTGACAGGGACTCACAAACAGACTAATTTCTCCCAGGGAAATGGCTCACTTCCGCTCTTCCTCACGTCTCCCCACTTCTCCAACCCCGCCTGCGCTGCTCTTTTCCCTCTGTCAGGCTCCCCTGGATCTTTATTTTAACTCATATTTTTACAGCAATATTCAGGGCGGTGGGGGGGGCTCATTCTGCTCTTTAAAGTGACTTCCCAGATTTAACCACAAGCGAAGGTCCAGACTCTTCAGTATCTGTTGCGCCCTCCCACTGCCTGAATGTCCTTTACCCAAGCCCAGTGACACTCACTGGCGTTGATGAGGACGAGGGCCGTGTAGAGGGCAATCTCGTCCTCGGAAAAATGCAAGGCACTCAGGGAGTGGGAGAAGTCAAAGATGGAGCTGATGAGCTCGCTGCAGCCTGGTGGGGTGGAAACGAAAGAGTGAGCAAGGTGGGTGAGGCCACAGTGCCCGAGGATACCCGCCCCTTGGTGTTTGGAGCAGAGCGGGCAATCTGTCCTGAAAAGAGGGCGCCCTGGGTCTCCAGGATGGGGTTGGCATCCGACTCCTCTCTCTCATTTCCCCCTGCCCCTCACCCAAGGCTCGGAAGAGCTCCATGCCACCGTATTTGCCTTCAAAAAAGACTGTATGGTTGTCAGCATTGTAGGCCCGGCACATCCTGACCAGCACTACTTCCATGGCTCCTGGGGAGTGGGGAGAAAGGCAGGTACACCATCAAACATGGCCAGGAATCTGTCTCTGTCTCCCTCAGTGTCCCAGTTCCCTTAAGGCACCTCCCTCCACTCAGCCCTGCCCGTTTCCTCGTCTGTCCCCACTGCCCCCAGGCCCGCCCCCTCTCCCTGGGCACCTGCTTTGAGTAGCACGATCTGGTCATTCTGGCAGAGCTCCATAAAGCCCGAGAGCCTCTTAGCGAACTCCACCACGTACTGAATGGCCTCGGTGAGGCGGTGGGCACAGCGTTCCCACATCTCCCACATTGACTGCAGGGAAGGAGGGGGTCCCACTGTAGCCCTCTTTATGACCCCGGGACCCCCCCCCAAGGCCCTGGGAACCCAGACAGATAAACTGCAGGGGGTAGATTCTGAACCGCCACATTCTCAGCACCCGTGTTTTTAGCCTATTCTTAGCACAAATGTGCACTCCAGGTTAATTCCTGTCACTTGGACGCGCTTAGCACCCACCAGCCACTGGCGCAGAGTTAGCTGTTGTGGGGACTTAACAAACATCTGAGATACAGCTTTTGCCCTCAAAGAGTGTGCATCTTGTTGAGGTGACTAAGACATACCCAAGTTCAGTACCAAACAGGTGCGTTTAGCGCAGGAGCTGTTGTCAGAGTGACAGGAGGGAGAGAACAAGCTTTGAAGCCAGATGGATCTGAATTTGCCTTCAGATCCACTACTTTGCGACGAGGAGTAAGTCTACGAACTCCTCTGAGCTCAGTTTCTCGGTCCATTAAGAACAGAGATAGATGCCAGCCTCATAGGTTGGTTGTCCTTAGGGTCAAGGATAATTTATGTAAAGCGCTCAGCACAGTGCCTGGCAGAGAAGGAGCGCTTAACAAATGCTGCTCAGGATTCTGACTCTTGTCGTCGTCGATGGAGGAGGAAGGAGCTTAGGCCGAGGTCTGTTCGCCAATGTCGGGGTGATGGGGGAGGTAGGATGAAGGACGCGTAAAATGACCATAGGCAGGAGCTGAGGAGAAGCTCTCATCCATCTACTAGGGTGCGTACTTAACAGCAGTACCCACTGTGTCTTTCTGGGATACCCTGCCTCGCCCCAGCCCACTTGTGTGTGCAGGTGGCTGTCTCTGGACCCCCCAGTGGTGGTGGGAGGTCCTCCCTTCCTTGCGCAGTCTCCTGGCCTCACCTTCCTCTGGTAGCCGGCCACCTCCTCTCGGGAGAAGACGGTGGAGCGCTGTCCGAGCAGGTCCTCCAGCCGCAGCTGACACGTCTCTCGGTAGGACTTACAAACGTTCTGCACCAGATGCTCTGGGGCCGGAGAAGGAGGAGGAAAACAGGGGCTCGATCTCAGCCAGCTCCTACCCTTCCCATACAAGGGGCACTCCACTGCCTGGCCTAGCGCTGCTCTGCCTCCCCCCGAGGCCCCTGTGCACGTCTGGTTTACACGGGGTGCTGACTAGGGCCCCCTTCTTGGAAGCCCCTCCCTTCTCTTCCTCCCCCTCCCTTCTCTCCAGCTACCTCCCCAGGGGCTCACCAATCTCTGTCAGGGAGGCATAAGGCGCCTCTGGGGTGCTGCGGAAACTGGGGCTGAAGTAGCTGTCCGGGCCCCGTCCTGGTTCCCCAAGCCCAGGGTGCCTGGGGTCCTCGAAGTGGAGTCCACACCTGTCAGGGGTCGGCTGGCTGCCTGAGCCATAGCAGTTCTCTCTGCTGTCGGTCTTGCCCTGCTCAGGGCTGTATTCCAGGTGGTACGAGGCCCCGTTGAGCCCGGCCTTGGCCAAGCTGTTGGAGTAGGAGGGCCCGCAGCCTGGGGCTCTCAGGAGACTGGGGGGACAGGCTGAGGCCTCCGGCAGGTCAGGCGAGGAGCCCAGGGGCAGCTGCCCATCTGGGAGCCCCAAGGTGCAGGCGAGGGGGTCTGCTCCTTGGGCTCCTGCAGGAGGGGTCTTGGCCGCTTGTTCCCTTTGCTGCTGTTGCCGCTGTTGCAGTTGTTTCTGCACCTCAGCATGCAGGCTGTCCCTTTGCTTCTTGGACATGCGGCCAAACTTGACAGCTGAAAGAGGTTCGGGGATCAGGAGTTTTTGAGGGGGGAGGACAGGGTACAGGGCAGAGTGAGTAGGCATCTGCATCATCACAGGGTGAACTTGCTGCTCCCTGAATAGCTGACTCCAAGCAGAGCTTCTCCAGTCCTACCTGAGAGCCTCCCTTCAGGGCACTTTTGTTCAAGACCCCTCCCACCTCTCACTCTGGTTTGCTTCGGGGCTCAGTGCAACCCAGACATTTCAGTCTCCCGGGCAAACGCTCCTGGCTCGAATCCACCTTCTACAGAATTCAGAGAAATGAGTCCTGACTGAGGGCCCTGGCCTCCTGATATGGGGCTGGGGGTGGCTGAGTGGGGGGCCTCGAGCTATATTGGGGTCACCGCGCCTGTCTAGGAGGGTCGGAGGAAGAGGAGAGCCGAGAACACAGGTCTCCCTGTGGTCAGGCCTGCAGGCTCCCTGGTGACCTAGATACTCACCACAGCCCAACCCAGGCTCCGCGGCTTGTTTCTGAACATCCTCTTCTGCTCTCTCTTTCCTGCCTTTTCATTTGCCCTGCCACCCCTCCCAGGTGTGGGGACACAGCCCCTGGTCGCCCCGCCTGCCCCTCTGCAACCCTGCGTATTTCCTTTCACTTTGTTATTTTGGGCGCTGAAAAGTGCTGACAGGCTTCTTCTGGCTCCTCATCACCTCAGGTCTCCCCCGGCCCTGGCCTGGGCTCCTTCCGCGGTGTTGCCGTGGGAGCGGTTTGGGGGCTGCGAGGGGGCAGTGGCTGAGGAAGGTGGAGAAAAGCCGCCAGGAACAGCCGGCCTCCCCAGCCTCAGCCTTCTGGGCTGTTCTCAGGCCAACTGTGGTCCCATTCGCAGCCCTCGCCCCCTGGCCCAGGCTGGGGATGGGGCACTACGGAGGGAGACGGAGCTGGAACTGGAGCCATGGGGCAGGAGGGAAAGATGTGGAATGCGGATGGGATCTGGGTCACAGGGGAGTCGGGTGAGGAAACTCCATCCGGAGGAAGGAGCCAATGAAGAGTCTGGGACCTTGGGGAAAGGAGGGTTGTTGTAGCAGAGCCTGAAGCTGGGGACTGTGAAGACCTCTGATGAGGGTAGCCTGCCCACTGCCTCGGTGAACAGTGGAAGAGACAAGGGCCTGCCAGAGGGAGGGACGGAGCCCCCGAAGGGCGTTCTAACCCCTGTCTGGCACAGCAGGTCAGGCTGCCCTTCTGGACACTGAAGCCCCGGGGGCTGCGCGCTTGGCCTCACCGTCTCGGGACATGCCCAGGGCCAGGCATTTCTGCAGGCGGCAGTGCTGGCATCGGTTTCGGCTAGTGCGGTCAATGGGGCAGTTCTGCTGACGGGTGCAGGAGTAAGCCACGTTACACTGCTGGCTCCGGCGGAAGAAACCCTGGGGAAGGCAGGTGGAGACCAGGACTGCTGATCTGGGCCAGGCCCAGCTCAGTCCCAAGTGCCTGCAGCCCGCAAGCTCTAGCCCCACCTTTTCCAGATCTTACACGACGCCTGTTTTCTCTCCTCCATTGTAATCTGTCCTGCAATCACTTCCCTAGTTGAAGACAAGGCCCTCCTGTGCAGGGCTCTCCAGGCAAGGTGCCACCCGGGCAGCTCCCTAGCTGTCTCAGGAGACCAGCCCCGCAGGCAGAACAAAGGCCACCGAGCCCCCTCTCCCCATCTCTGAAGAGACTGTGTATGTGTGTATACTCACCTTGCACCCCTCACAGGTGATAACCCCGTAATGGATCCCAGATGATTTGTCCCCACAGATTTTGCAAGGGATCACTTCAATTTGTGCTAGAAGAGGGAAAGAGCAGAGGTCAGCCCAGGAGCCTTTGGTGTATCCTACCGCCTGTACCTGGGGGGCAGATACAGGGACATGGGGCTTCCCTTGCTTCCCTCCCCCGCTCCAGCTTGCTGTTTCCCTCTTGCAAGACGGATGAAGGAGTGAATGCCAAATGCCATTCAGCAAAGTGTCTGTGGAGGCTGTTTTAGTTTCCCGGGCTGGCCGGGGGTTGTATCAGTTCTACAGGGGCAGAGAAAACAGCTGCAGAGGCCACCTGTTCAGCCCCTCGAGATGAAAAGCCCTAGTTGCCTCCCTCTTGCCTGGGGACCTAGGAGTCCTCACGGCTTCACAACACCTGCTTCCCGCCCAGGGGGCTTCCTCTGTGCCGCCCTCCCCCACTGGGGCTCGGCCCACAGGGGCAGAGTGTGGGGCATGGTGGGAAGATGTGGTCCACCAGGCAGGAGGCACCTGGGGGACAGGTAGAGATGCCAGCCATCCTCGGCTGGGCAGTGAAGGCTCAGGGAGGGGCTGTGCAGAGACCAGGGGCCGAAGGGGGCAGGGTCCACTGGGTGGGCCCCAGAGAGGGTAAGGAGAAGCCGAGATGGAGCCCAGGAAAGTGGGGTCAAAAAACCAGCTCTGCTGGATGTCTGAGAGCCAGGGAGCGGATCAAACAGTCCTCCTAGGTTCCTGGCCCCAGAGCAGAG
Source organism: Orcinus orca (assembly GCF_937001465.1). Classification (NCBI taxonomy): domain Eukaryota; kingdom Metazoa; phylum Chordata; class Mammalia; order Artiodactyla; family Delphinidae; genus Orcinus; species Orcinus orca. Next base: position 103,254,988 of record NC_064559.1, on the reverse strand, counting down.
GGTGGCTGTGCGTGTCTCCACGTATGAGAGTGTGCATGCTAATGTGTGTACGAGGGCCTCTGCGTCCAACTGTGTGCGCACAAATCATGAAGGTTAACACTGGCTGGGACTACGGACCATCAAATTCAACCTCTTTTTTTCCTTCACAGATGAAGGAATAGGCCAAATGAGATCAGGTGGTTGGCCCAGGTTCATACCGCTAGGTTACCCATGAGCTGGGTCTATATCCCAGTTCCCCATAGCTTTCCATTCGGCTGTTCTGTGTATATGACTTTTGGGGCACACACATCAGTGGGCATGTTGCATGTTTGAAGGGGTGCTCATATGTGTGTGTGTGTACACATGAAAGGTACACGTGGTTCGTGAGCCAATAGGCACGTCTGCTTGAGCTAGTGTGCACACGTGCGTATTTGTTAGTGTTTGTTCACTGGCTGCCAGGACCCCCCTCTCTCCCACTGAGCTCACTATAACCTACCTCCCCGCTCCCTTCACTGTGGTTGGTTACTGGCCCCAGGTTTGCCCCATCCTTGTCAATGCCCACAGGTCTCTGCTGAGTTTCAGGGACCAGGCATTGGCCTCCCCCCAGCCAATCTTTGAAGACACTGGGCAGAGCTGGTGTCCCTTTCATCACTCCTAAGGGCATGTGGGTCTCTCCTCTGCCATTGCTGACCTGCTGCCTCCCCTCCGAGGGGGCATGCCTGGGGTGGAGCACGTCATAAATTCGTCTAGGACCGTAGCCCCTTCTCATCTCTGATCCCAAGGGTCAGAGGAAGCAGCAGCCTGCCTATAGGGCAAATCGACAGTCCTGTGAACTCTCCTCTGGTCCAGGCCTGGACCCTGGTTGCGTGTAGGACCTGCTGATGTGAGGTGGGGAGGGTGACCATGGCTCCGTGGCACTCCCTGAAATCTTGTTTCCATCATCCTTAAACCGTCATCCCCTCAGGCTAGCCTTGAGCTGGGTCAGAGTAAGCAGCTGCCTTCTCACGGGGGACGGGGTGCATAGGTGTCTAAAGTCCCTCCGTTAGAGTTCGAGGCTTCTCCTCACCCCCAGCCCCACTAGTCTGCCAGCACCCACACAATAGGCTGTGATCATCCAGGACAGACAGCAAGGGAGCTTTGAGCTTCTTTCCAGTAAATTAAGAGCAGATTGGAATGAATGGAGGGAAGAGAGAACAAGCGGGGGGGATTGGGTGCCTGGAAAAGGGGCAGAGAACGTGGGGGCACATGCACATCTGGCCACTGGATTCTCTGGGTCTCAGTTCCCTTGCCAGTAAAAGGTAAGCATAGCCTTCACCGCCTGTCCAGGGGGTGACGGGCGGTAGCACCGTGGGTATGTGGTATCACCTGTGGAAAGCGCTGCGTGGCCGCGAGCACTGTGTGTGCGGGCTACCACCATGCACGGCAGTGGGCGCAGAACCCAGAAGGCATTTGAGGCCCAAGAGAAGTGCTTGTGCCCTGTGGAGTCTGCTCCTGCCTCTCCCCAACGCGTTTCCTCTCCAACACCGTGGGATCTCCCTCCTCGGTGGCCTTAAGCCCAGAGAGGGCAGAAACCAACATGGGTCACCCAAAAAAGTAAGCGGGAGGGAGACTAGGCCAAGCCACAGTGGGAACTCGGGCTCCAGCCCAGTCCTCAACCACAGGCCTCCCTGCCTCTTCCCTTCTCCAAGAGCCACATCCGTGTGCGTGTGTGAGCTGACCACACGGGTAACTCAGACACATCTCTCTGCCCCACAGCCTGACTCACTGCTGGTCCTGGCCCTAGGAACCTCACAACAGTGTCACCAAGACCTCGCCCTTCTCATAGGATGATGTGGCCAGCCACAAACCACCTTCACAAATACCCATGTTTGGGGGACACCAGAGTTTAGACCCCAGCCACCAGGCCAGCCACTCCCCCATGCTCCCCAACCATAGTCAGAGACAGAGGCACACAGTGAGGCAGGCACACAGGGAATGAGACAGGCACATAGGATCAGGGGTTTCAGGCTAGAGGGTCAGACCCTCTAGCCTCTGAGCTAGAGGGTCAGACCCTCTAGCCTCTGAGCTAGAAAGACCAAGCGTTTTGGGACCCGGAGACAACAGAGACAGACCCAGAGAGAGAGAGAGCCGCAGAAACACAGAAAAACCCACACTCGTGCCCTGGGCCCATGCCCAGCCCCTGGCCCTCTCAGCACTGTCAGGCCCTCTTATCCTACTCCTCCCTCCTGGCCCTGCCACCTGTCCCCCCGCAATGCCATCTACCCAAAACCTCAAAGAGAAAGTACCGGTGCACATGAGTGTGACTTGTGGAGGAGGGGAGGGGAGAGAACGGGAAGAGGACTGGCAGAGGTGGAGGTGGGGTGAGCCGGAGCTGAAAAACACCTCGGATACCTCACCTTCAAAACCTCCCCCTTGAGCCCTGTCCCTGAAGCAGCAGGTGGTGGGAACGCAAATTGGGGAGGGGAGCTGAGTAATCACAGGATTACTCAAGCTGTTTCCCGGGAGCCTGGCCTGCCAGGAACTTACCATCTAAGGGCCTGACAGTGCCAGGAACTAGAACCAAGCCGAGGTCAGGAACGTCTAGGCCAGCCCCTGCAGCACGGCTCCCGCAACAGCCCTCACTCTGCCCAGCCTCACCTGCTGCTTCGGGAAGATCTTTGTAGCTCACACTGTAGCTCTCTCCCAGGGCCCACCAAAGGAAACCCTCCAGTTCCAAGGAGGGAGAAAGGCCCCTGTGCACACGATACCTCCTGAAACCACCTAGTGACTGCGTGACTCTAGACCTCTGAGTCTTAAACAAGATCACCTAGCGAGCTTGTTAAAATGCAGGTCCCCACACGGCAGGTCTGAGGGGGGTCCAGGCTCTCCCATTTGAACAAGCTCTTGGTCGGTGCCCAAGCTTGCTGGTCCTCACCCTACCTTTCTGAGTAGCAAGAATTTAGTCCCTCTTCCTGTTTATGCCTCTCTCTGGGGCATAAGGGTGGGGTTGGTGGTCTCTTCCCCAGCTCATTCTTGTATCTTCCCTGCCATCCAGTGTGACCTCTAAAACTTTATTCTGCCATGGTACTAGGTAAAGAAAATGAATCTCTTCTGGACCGCTTCGGGGATTGAAGGATCCCCAGGGAGCTTCCTCTGAGCACCTCCTATGTGGGGAAATATGGTAGAGACAGAGTAGGCTGTCCCCCCTCCCTCCAGCCTCCTCTAATCTCACTTTTCTCGCAGCTGCGAGATTCATTGATAGCGCCCTTTGAATGCATCCAGAGCTTGGCCCTGTGCCACCTTAGGAAGCCAGCCCTGGGCCCTGTCCAGGTGCCCTACACCACAGAGAGGAAGTGGTGGGAGCAAAGGAGGGGCTGCAACCCAGGGGGATCTCTCGCCTCAAACCCCGGAACCACCCCCCAGCTCTGGTAGAGAAAGGATGCAGCCAGAGGACCCAGATTGGCTGGGGTCCTCATCTTCTCCTGGTGCCCCAGCAGTCTAAAGCTAGGCTTTTCCTCTTTTCTCTTTCTCTCTCCTATTCTCCAATGGACATCGATTAAGGGGGATGAGTAATAAAGATAGACATCAGCACTGGCTGAATTCTTATTCTGTGCCAGGCGTTACGTACATTTTTCATTTAATGATCACAGCAATCCTGTGAAGTAGGTACTATTTGTATTGTCCCCATTTTACAAATGAGAAAACTGAGTCCAGGGGAGAGTAAGCGGCTTGACTAAGGTTACACAGCCAGAAGTGGCAGATCTGGCATGTGAACCCAGGTCTCTGTAACCTGAGAGCCAGTGTCCCCAACCATTGAGCCATATACTCTATAAGGATGAGACGCCCAAATGCACGGGGCGGAATGGGATGGGGGACAAGGTTACCGGCTGCAGGGGAGAGTGTGAAGTGAGGGGGTGGGCTAGGAACGGAATTCAGGGGGGACACCCATGGAAGATTCATGCCAAGATTCATGTCTAGTCTAAAGAGCCAGAGAGACGTTATTCCCTCTGTCCCACACCTTCTGTGGTACCAGCCCCCTCCTGCTTTTACCCTTGGCTTCTAAGGCCAGGGAGGCAGGGCTCGCCCATCCCGCCAGAGCTCCTGACTTGGGACTCCTCGGGAGACCACAGCTCCCTTGGGGTGTGGACTGGCTTTCACACATCTTGGTAGGTCTCTCTGCAGGAACGAATGAGTGAGTGAGCAAGAGGAATGGATCTCTTTTCTTAGCTTAAGGCCCCCTCACCCCACAGCCCAAACTAGTCCCTCTCCTCCCACGGAGACCACAGCTCTGGCCAGGGAACCCCTGTGTACCCCAGCCTGTCACCAGCTTCCCTCCTTTCTCAGCTCTCAGTTCCCACAGCTTCTGCAAAGCTGGAAACCACGGCGGTGGGCTCCGCCACAAAGAGCAGGAGGGGGAGGGTTGGGTTGGGGGTCAGGAGACAAGCAGTTGTACCTGGTGAACGCTCCTCCCTGCCCATGGTGAGAATTTTCTGCTGATACACCCAGATCCCAGGCTGAGAAAGTAGTGAAGCTAAAACTCAGGTGGGCGAGGGAGAGTCTGGGGTTTTGAAAAGCCACGAAAGACAGCCAGCCACCTGAAATCCCCCCCTTGGTGCCCTGCCACCCCCGCAGTCTGGGACAGGAGAAAGGAGGGGAAACAAAAAAAACGAGTGAAAACAACCAGTGGCTGGGGGGAGGACATGAATCACCAGGAGGAAGCTGTGAGGGGTGGGAGCCCAGACGCCACAATCAGTGGCCTTCCCGGCCTCCGGGCTGCATCTCCTCTCCAGAGTGCCTCTGCTGGTGCAGACACCAGTGGACCCAGGAGGACCCTGGCTCTGGCCCCGAGGCCCTGCTCTGTTGCCGTCCCTCCTCCCAGACAGACATCTCCATCCTTCCTGAGCCCAGAGTCCCAGGGAGGGGCAGCATTGCAGCAGCAGAAGGAGTGGAGATTAGATCTCAGAAAGGACTAGTCACTGGAGGAGGGGAGGAGACCCCAGGGCTGCCTTTCTTGGAGAGCTCTTAGCATGGGAAAGTCCCCGTTCCCTGTTTGAGGCAGTGGCCTGGGGGCAGGGGAGGGAGAGGGAGCCCCTGGGAGGGGCAGCCACGCCAACACCCACATTTCATTGTGGTGGGACGGGCTGGGATGCTCCCAACATCTAGGGCCTTGGGCTGGGGGTGTTTGGGAGTCCCGTTAGGAATGGGAAGAGGGGAAAAGGCGAAGGTGCAACAGTGATGCGAGGAAGGAGGGGGCCCTTTGTAAACGGCTCTCAGGCTGAGGTCTGTGGCACCCGGGAACTTGGACTTCTTTCTGGCTCACGGCTCCTCATTATCATGACCAGACTGGAGATAGATCAGGGCACAGCAAAGACAGGCATGCAACCTCGTACCCCTCGTCCTCCCACCTCTCCATCCAGGCCGAATGCCGGGGCCTCATGTCTCTTGGCTCCACACCGGCCGCGCCCCAGAGTGAGCTGACGGGGCCACCCTCCCTCTGGCTGGCTGGGGAGTCTTTCTGGCTAATGGACATTTCCTCTCTACTGACCAGCATGTTGCCATGGCAGAGAGCCTGTATCATTCCTTCAGAACTTCTAGAAATCCCATGCCTCCCACTTTCTGCCTTCCTAGACCCGATCAATACTCAGTGTCTCCCCTCTCCTGCCAGCTTTCTTTCCTCTCTGTCTCTCCCTGCGTCCGTGTGCCCTTCCATCTTTGCACTCCAGTTCTGTCTCAGGCTAGACACCGCAATGTTTTGACTCTCCTGGCATTTCTCCAGTTATATCTCTATCTGGACATCACTCTCTCCCCATGTGTTGCATAGATCTTTCGTCATTTGAGTTTGGCCTCTGCATCTCTCTTTATTTCTTGATCTATTTCTGCTCCTTGTGTGTCTGGCCCTTGGGTCTTTGGGTGTGTCACAGTCCCAAGACCCCAGTGCTCTGCCTGCCCCAGCTAAGGTCAGAGAACATGGTGATGGCTGGTACTCACTAGGGGGTCAGGGCAGTCAGATAATCTGGGGCTATGAGATACCCAGGGATGTCCTAGTGAGAAGGACCAGAGGTACCAACCCCCAGATTGGAGGAGACCCCTCTCTTGCCTACTGCCCAGGGGGATATCATGTAGAGCTGACCAAGTGTCTCCCCCGTCTAGTCCCAGGAGCTCCTGCCCTCCTGCCAGGCTCTGAAGCACATCTGATCATTGCTTCCCAGGGTGGATTTGCTGATTTGAGACCATTTCTGGGAAGACCGGTTTGCTAACCTTTGCTGCTAATGGGAAGAAGCTAGAAGGGAAACTGAAGCCCCAAGAGGCCCTTCTTCTTGTGGAAGATTCTGGCTCTTCTCCTCACCCCTCCTGACCTGCCTCAGCTCATACACATGCACTGGAGTCTCCGTCCCAAACGTGGAAATGAAGTTCTTTCCTTTCCTTGGTCGCCTCTGTGTACCCACTGGGAGAGCTGAGTTTCCTCCACTACCCTTGGAGGTGCTTAACTCAGAGACCAGCGCTCTCTCTTTGGTCCTGGGCCCTCAGAACTGGGTGCTTCCCCAAAGTTGGTTCTGTTTTAAAATTCAACTTACTTGTTTTAAGGAGACAAGGGCCCAATGACTTGCCTAAGGCTACAAGGCTAGTCTGTGAGAGGCGGCACCAGAACATGGTCTTTAGACTCAGTCCACGGGTCTTTCCAGGATCTAATATGGCCTCTCTTTTGTGGGTTGTGGGAAGACCCCAGGTTGAGGCTGGGGGTACCTCAGGCCTCAGGCCACAGGGGCATGGGACTTCCCTTTTCCTCCTTCGCCCTGTGCTCTGAGAGGTCCTCTGGCTTCCCTTACAAGGGCGAGTTGCCCACCCCTGCTCTGCTAGATGGCACAGGGACCACAGACATCTGCCCACCAGCTGTTGGCCCATGGCTCTGGGCCAGGAAACGGGTGAAGCTGAGGGCTTTTTGCTCCCATCTCCACTGTGTGATCCTACTCATCAAACAGGCATCTGAACCTGGGGTGGGGGTCTCTCTCTCTCTCTCTCTCTCTCTCTCTCTCTCTCACACACAAACACACACACACACACACACACACACACACACACACAGCACCCTGGCCGGATTCCACTTGGTCATCATGTTCCTGCATTGGGCAGAGAGTGATGGAGAGGCCTGGATGCTGGGGTTCTGACCGCCTCTGCCTGCTGACCTGGCTTTACCCTCACTGTCCCACCACTTCAGGGTACAGCAACTCCTTCAGACTCTTTTCTCACCCTACTCTCAGGCCGTTTGGAGGCACGGAGGGAAACACTGCAATGGGAGCCAGGGGAGTGAGTTCAGGCTGGCTTATAATTACCAACCTCCACCTACTACAGCTGTGTGATCTGGGGTGAAGCACTGGGCCTCTCTGGGTCTCAGTCTCTTTTTGTAAAACAAGGGGCAGGGTACCTCAGATACTCTTGGAGATCCTTTTCAGAGCCCATGACACAGGAGTTCCTCAACAGTCCCTTTACTGTGGCTGCTCTAAGAGAACTGCTCAGGGAGCCAGACTCCCCGACTATTCCACCCATCTCCCAACAGACTTGGCCTTGACCGGGACACCCCCTGCCAGGGAAGAGCACTCAGCTCTGCTCACACTGTTCCCAAGGTGCCCGTCCTTTCCAGAGGGCCCCAGGCTTCCCCTCTCCCGGGTGGCCCATTCACTTACTTCTCATGACTGAGTCGTGGGCTTTGCCGCCTGGGCTCCCTGTCCTTCTCAGCAGGGGTGTTCCAGGGATGGGGTGCAGATGGCAGTGGGGCTGCGGGCGTGGCTCTGCACCTAGCTCTCCCCCAATGCTGCTGGGCAGGGGGTTTAAGATCTGCACCCCACAGGTGGCCGAGTGACAACCCCCCCCAGCTCCACCCCCCCCCACCCCTCTGGGGTGTAGTGGGTAGGATGACAGGCGCCCCATGTGGCCAATCTGGGCCTGGGGCAGAGTGTGAGGGGCGGGGCAGCCAATCGCAGGGGGCGTTGGAAAATTCCAAAACCACAGGCGAAAGACACACGCGGTAAAAGCTGTTTCCACCCGCCAGGGTAGTTCTGGCTGGGGAGCCGGAATGGAGCTCACACGAGTCTGGGGCCAGGTCCCTACTCCCCCTCCCCCCCGAGGATCCCAGAGCCTGACCCTCTTTGCCAGGTGACTCCAGGGACAGGGATATTTCCAGAGGTAAGTCACAGAATGTCTGCCTGGGGCCACCTGCGACCCTGTGGACTGCCAAGAGCCGAGCTCAGTGAGATGCAGTCTGGGAGGCTGCCCCACCACCTACCATGCTCATGCCCTCCCTGCAGACACGGTGCATGCCCTGGGCTAGGGAATAAATGATAATAGTAGCAGTAATAATCATCAGACAAATGCCACTATCTGTAGGAGGGGTTAGTCCATCAGAAATTTCCTCAGGAGCAAAACTGCTGAAATTGGAATGCGGATGATGATGACGATGATGATGGTAATGCTTAGCCATATGCCAGCAATGGTTCTTAACGTTTTATGTGGATTAGCTAATCCTCAAAAACTACTTTATGTGGTAGGTACCATTATACCTATTTCAAAGATGAGGAAAAGGAGACACAGAGGGGTTAGGTATCTTGCCCAAGGTCACACAGCTAGTAAAGTGGTGGCGTCAGGATTCAAAATCAGGCAGTTTGGCCCCAGACTCCACTTGAGGAATGGGAAGTTTTCTCTGGTTCAGGTCTGCTTACGAGGGTCTCCTGGTGTGCAAATCTCTCTGTAGAGTTGCTTGGCCTTGGGGAGGCCAGTCAACTTCAGAGGCTCTCTGAGCCTCATAGCTGCTCCGTGGGGTACCTCAGCCTCGGGGTTCCCTCTTCAGGATCCCTTAGTAATCAGGCCCCCTCTTGGTCTGGGGGGGTCCCTCTCGGGTTCCTCCCTCCTTGGGGTTGTCTCGGACCCCCTTTGGGGGGCTGTCTCAATTCTGGAGTCCATTTTTCAGAGCCTCTGGGCCTGGGGGAGGTGTTCATCTCTCCTGGATTCTCTGGGCCAACACTCCTAAGAGGTCTCTGACCTTGCCGGGACTCCACGACTCCTCAGCCTGGCACAAGCCTTTCCCCGCTGGCCTTCCTCGGGCTCTCAGGAGCTGGGCAGTGGGTTGGGGGAGGACACTCATCGGTGGGGGTGGGGTGAGGGGGTGGCTGCACGGGGCCAGTGGGTTGCGAAGGGGTAAGGGGGTGTGGTCCTGGCCGAGGTTTCTGCGGTAAGGGGTTAAGGGTAGGAATGGAGCTGAGCCTCTTCCAGTTCCAGATGCTCTGAAAGTCCCCCATCTCCCCCCACCCACATATGGTCCCTGGTCCTCACCTCCCCCACCTCCCCCACGTCACTCCTTGACCCGCTTTCCTCCCAGGGCCCTGCTCAGCATTTCCGTGGGGCCCTGTGGCTAGGGGCAGGCGAGGCACCGATCAGGATTGTGCTGAGCAAAGCAACCCCCCCACCAGAAGGATGTAGCCTCCCGGTGGCCCCCAGCCCCTGTGTGACCAGCTCAGGGAGGAGGGTGAGGCTTTTGCCCTCTGAGATCTCTCTGCTTGGAACAGGGAGCTCTAGCAGTTTTGACAGCAGGAGGAGTTGCAGTGAGCTCTCAGGGGGAACTGGTAGGCAATCCAAGAGAGGGCCATAGAGAAATGCAGGTGGCCTCTCCTACCCCAGAGTTGTCCTCATCAATTCAAGGATGCTTAGAAGGCCTTCCTCAGAGTGCCCTCAGGCTGGTAAGGGCATGTGGATGGGACATGAGCTTTGAGACCAAGGTGCAGTGGGTGCATTTTCTGGGGGACTAGCCTCTCCCATGAACTAGGAGGATAGATCTGATGTGCTGAGAGTTCCCTAGAGAGGATGTTACTTGCTAGAATCCATTGGGAAGTCTTTCCTGAGCTCTAACCCCTTTCTCACATGCTGTAGCCTCAGTCTTTCAGGGCCCCAGGACCCAGAGTGTTCCTATCTATGTGTTTCCTACAGAGATGAAGGCTTTCCTGCTCTCTAGCCCTGCACAGGCTGGCCCCAGGCTTGTTCACACCTCGGGATGTGTTAACCACCGAGATGAACACCAAACCTGGCTCTGCCTCCACAAAGCCTGGTGCAGGCTCTCGGAGTCCCTGCGGCCACCCTGCCTCCCCATCTCCCCGCTGGCCCAGCGATCTGCCCCACCCCCTTGCGTCTCCTGTGCCTCTGTCCAGCAGCTTCCTCTCCTTCTACCATGGCCCGCTTTCACTGTTCTCTCCTTGTTTCTTCGCGATGTTCCCTCTCACTCTTCAGGCTTCTTTCTTACCTCTTCCGATTGCCCTAATCTTGAGGTTTCTTCACCTCTGCTCCTCCTTTCCCCATCTCCCCATCTCCCCCGTTTTTCTAGGCTCCACCTCCCTTCAGGCCCGGACATCTCTGCCCAGCTCCTCCATCTCTGCACAAGGCACGCGCCTTTCTTTTACACGGACCTCCCTGGAACCCTTGCTAAATTCTTTGCCATCTCTCCACGCCCCAGCACCAGTTCCTACCCCAATTCTCTACTCACAGGTGTGGGTCTTCTTTGCAGCCAGCAGCTCTGTGAAGAGAAGAGAGGGGGTCAGGGCCAAAGGTTGAGGACCACGGAGGACCGAGAGACACTCCCCAATGCCCAGGCCCTCATCCCCACCCCATTCCTTCCCAGCAGAACCTGCCATCTGAGGAGAAGGTAGGACCACCCTCCAGTGCACCCTTCTCTTCACTCTCTGCCCTACAGTCACACGAGGCCTCTTCCAGGTCCTCGGAAGTGCCGGGCTCCTGACTACTCTGGGACCGCTCCACACTATTCCTTCTGCCTGGAATGCCCTTCCCTTGCCCCTCCTCAATCTAGATAACTTTTCATCCCCCAGGTTCCTGATTATGTCTTTTCCTTGGAGAGCTCCTCCTGCCTTTGTGCTTACACACTCAGCACGAGCATTTGAGTTCCTGGTACTCACCACATCATCTCACTGCTGTAACTGTGAAATCTGTGAAACGGGGCTTTCCTGCTAGACAGTGAGCCCCATGGAGGCAGGGACCGTGTCTGCCTTGCTCATCTTGTGATTCTGTTGTGCCTGCCCCTTAGAGGTGCACAATAAATACTCCGCAGCCCAGCCGGAGGTCAATATCTTGGTTGCTCATTTGTGCCTGAGAGCAGCTGGGAATTCCAGAGGCGTGGTGGTTGAGGGTAGGGGAGTGAGGATGTTAGGGGGAAGAGGAAGGGAGAGCTGCAAGCACAGACCCCTGCTATGCCTCCTGCAGGCTCTGGCTCCATTGGCTCCCCAGCCTGCAGAGGACGGGATCCCCCCCACCCCGCTGCTGTGTGTGCCTGGTCCAGGGGGAGGGCAGGCAGTAGGGAGCACAGGCGGGTTGATGCGGGGTGGGCAGGGAGGCACAGAGGGGCAGCTGCTGAGGGGAAAGCCTTAGCTGGAGCACTGTTGGAGTGGGGAGGAGCGTGTCGTTCATTCATTCATATGGTTAGCTTTTATTAAACACCTACCAAGGGAGCCCCTGAGAAGAAGCTTCCCCTGCCAGGCCTTGGTGCATTTCTTACATCCACACAGCGGCTTCTCACAGAGCACAGGGCCAGTCTTTCATTTCAGAAAACCCTGCAGGTCTGCCTTATGCCTCTTATAGTTTCCCTAACCTCTGACTCTGCTCTCTTGTCGTTTTTTTCCTTCTACCTGTCCAGTCCTTGACACCCCCCGGCTTCGGTTCAACCCACCCGCGCCCCCCACCCCCGCCCCCCGCGTGCGCGCGCGCGCACACACACACACACACACTGTCCCTCTGCCCAGGAGATGCTTCTTACAAGCAGGCTTCCTCTACTGGGCTGGGTGGGGGCGGGCGAGTGGACTTGAAGGCCTGCGTTCTGCTGGGGGTGGGGTGGGGGAGAGGACTGCCCAGAGAGGGAGTGGCTCCACCCGGCCCCTCCCGCCTCCCCACCCATCCTGCCTGACTCCACCCAGCTTCCTCCCTGACGTGGCACCGTCTCTTTGGCCTCCAGCCTTGCGCCTCAGAGCAGGCCTGGGGTAGGGGTGGTCCCCGTGCTTGCGCCGGCAGTGGAGTTCTTCCTACACCAGGTGGCCCTGCAGCCTCTCCCCCTCAGCGCTCACACCCTGACCTAGCACATGGCCCTGGGATCCTGCAGAGAGAGACTCTGAGTTAGACCATCTGCGGGCCCAAGGACCGCCTGACTCTCCGTCCCCCGCTGCCCCGGCTGAGTGCCCCACATTTTCTGCAGAAATGAGACCCCATCCCCCAGGGCAGTGGGGAGGAATGTGCTGGGCTGGTGGGCAAGGGCGGTGGACAGGGTTCTATTGCTTTCTCGCCGACCCTTTGTCATCCCTAAAGGCAGGACGGCTTCCTCCGTTGCTGAATGAACAGAAAAAGGTGGAGTGGTCAGCCTCCCACTGCTGCCTGGGGTCCCAGCCAGATGAGCAGTGTCTGCCTTTTCTCCCAGGGGGCGCTCACACTTGGGACGTGGACCCTTCCTCCCTCCAGCTTCCCTGACTCTGCTCCCCTCTCCTCCCCCGTCCCAGCCGTCTCTTCCTTCTTCAGCTCTCCCCTTCTTTCCCCTCTCTGTGCTTCCTGTCTCTCCCCCTTCCTATTTCTCCTCCTCTGTCAGGTCCCCAGCCCCTCCTCCCATTTCTCCTTCAGTCTCTATGGAGACCTGTCCTTTCTCACCAGCCTGCCTTCCCCTGCCGACTCATCTTTCTCTCCTTCTCTCTTTGCTTGCCCCTCCTCCCTCCTCACTTCCCGACCAGTCTCTTGCCATCTCTCCCTCTCCTCTAAACCTCCTGGCAGCCCCTTCCACCTGCCTGCAGGGCCCTAGGGCCTCTTACCCTGCGAGGCTCGGTGGTGTCTCTGTGGGGCCCTGTCCATGGGGCAACTCCCTTGGTGCCGTCCTTGCTGCCCTGGCTGCCCAGGAGGGCAGGGAGCAGGGCCCAGGGGAGGGAAGAGGGAGGAGGGAGGGAGCACCTGGCCCAGCATCAGGCAGGGGAAAGGAGTGGCTGGCAGAGCATCCTGGCATCAGGAGGGGACAAGGGGAGAGACGGGAGGAACAGAGTTTGGAGGCTTGAGGAGAAACAGGATAGGTGATGGGAAGGGGGCTAGCATTTATCGATCACCTTCTGTGTGCTGGGCCCTTTGCCGGTCACTTTATGTAAATCCGTGATTTTCTCCAATCCTCCCAACATCCACCATGAGGCCGGCATAGTCGCTCCAGATAACTATGTGATGCTTATAAGGTAAGTGATGCTCAAAGATAGTCATGAGTTGCCCAAGGACTTGCACAAGGACAATAAGTGGCTGAGCTGTGATTTGAACCCAGGTCTTTGTGAGTTTAGAATCATGCGCTTTCTACTTGACCAAGACAGGTGACGGGAACAGGGGAAGTGGGGAGGGGAGAGATGAAGACGGGATGGCTTATTCGGGGGATGGTGCCTCTTCTACAGGATGAGGTCAGACTCATCTCCGTGGTTCTTGGGTTCCTTGAGGCCTCTGCTTAGCCTCTGCCCTTTGCTGCCCTTTGCTGCCCTTCCCTAGAATTCCCTGGCTCCCTGGTGCCTCCACATCCTCCTGGTCTGCTGGGGCTGTGGGCAGGCCTGGAGGAGTGTGCTGAGGCAGAGGAGCCATGGGACAGGAGGGGAGCCACGTTGCACTGCACTAGTTGCGGGAAGGAGACCCCCCCAGATTGGGCAGACCCACGCTGAGGAAGGGCTCTGTGGAGAGCTACAGGATACTGCTTCCGCGGGACCCGGATGCCACTAATCTCCTGCACAGACTCGGCCCAGAGTTTGATTAGCTGGGCCTGGCTCTCCTGCTTACCCAACAGGCCGGCTGGCCAGAGGCCAGGCTGCAGTGGGGAGGCTCCCTGGCACCTCCTCCGGCTCTCACTCCCAGCTGGTAAACAGCAGAGCAGGAGCCAGCCACGCCTCAGCCTCGTGACTGCAGCCCACTCCTCCCCGGTGCACGTGGCATCTGGCGTGGAGAGGGCAGGCAGCTGTCCCTTCCCTCACCTGCCCTCCCACCTCACCATCCTGCGCTCGTGCCCCACCCTGGAAGCGCACGCTCCGCTACCATCAACACCTCCGTTCCTGGGTAGCTCCCAGAGACTCCGGAGGGCTGCAGCTTACGGGACAAAGGTTAGAAGTAGAAAAGGACTTTCCAGCTCCCAGGATGGTTGACAAGGGTGCAGGGAGTGAGGAAGAGTGGAGTGGAAACTTTTGGGGACCTTCCTATACCGAGAGTCTGAGGGCGTGTGTCTGTTCGTCTGAGACTCTGATTATCCCCGTGTCCTTTTGGTAAATGCATGGCCCACGCGTCTGTGTATACTTCTCTGCACAGAACAGGATGTTGGTCTGTTTTGGGGCTCAGCCCCTTGGGCAAGCTTGGAGTAAGAAGTAAAGCTCTCTAAAGCACCACCCAGGCCAGTGCCCAGCAGACAAGTAGAGCCAGCAAGAGGCAGAGGGGCAGGGTGCAGGGGCTGCTGGGGCAGAGTGTTGCTCTGCTGTCCCCTTCCCTGCCCACGATTGGCTTTGCTTCCTCTCGGTATCCTCTCTCTGTGTCTCTGCCTGCCAACCCCTCCATGCCTATGGCTCTTCTGTTTTCTGTGCCTCGGTAGCTCATCCCTCTTTCTATTTTCTCCTCTTTCAGCCTCTCTTCCTCTGTGACTCTGGGTCCCTCAGGATCCTTCTTGACCTACCAAGCATGGGCATGGAATAGAGGCCGTGCAAAGCGCCTGGGGATGGGCACTTGGCCCTGGCATCGTGCCAGGCAGCCCTGCCCACCCCAGATACGGTAGGTCTGGCTGCCTCTCTCAGCCGTGCCACTTCGTGCCACTGTGTAAGGTGGGGAGGAAGTGACTGGTGGTTGGGAAGACAGGGTCCTGGCTCTAGGCCTAAGCTAGTCTCATGCTTCCCAGCGTATCTCTATGCCTTCCTTACCCTAAGCATGGATGGCTGGTGTTCTTTCTCCCTGGGGCAAGTAGGTACCCTGATCATCCTTTTGGGAAGTCCCCCCCTCATGCCTACACTTCCTCCCTTCTGCTCTAATCACAGATCCTTTTCTGGAGGAATCAGTCCTTTCAGAGCAGGGCAGTGGTTATTTCCTCCCCAAATACATTCTCACATTCTTATGCAAGGAAGAGGCTGATAGGGATCAGAGAATCAATTCACCCACCACGTGCCCAAGTTCCCTTATCAGGGGAATCTGAACGCCAGGGGCAAGCAGCCTGGGGGTGTGGAGGGTGGTGGTGGTGGCTTGGAACTGGGGAGCAGTCACCAACTTCTTCTTCCCTTCCTTTCCACCCCCTAGACCACAGAAACCACTTAAAGCTCGTGCAAGCCTGCCCCTCCTGGGAGGGCCTGGGGTGTAAAGGTGGAAAGTTTGTGGGGCCTGGGCTGACTGCATGCTACATACCACCTCAGCTCCATCCTTCGAGGGCCACCCGCTCTGGGAGGCCTGATCCAGTGGTTAAGAGTACCTTCCTATGTGTCCTTTCTAAGAGGTCCATGCCTGGGGGAGACCTCAACCCACCGGAGGGACTCAGGGAGGGGGCACAGTCCCCTCAGCCATTAAAAAAAAGGACATCTCCGGCTCTATAAACATCTGTAGATCTCACAGTCACCACCCCTCCCCTTTCCTGTTACAAAGGCCACTGTGGGTGGAGGGACCAGTGGGAGTTTGACCTCAGCTCCTGGCCCTGAACTCTCCGTGTGACCCTGCCTGTGGCACTCATCTGTCAATTAACATCTGTGGTCATTTAGACTTGGACGTTGCAAGGAGGGTTGAAAAGCAGGAGCTCTGATTTTTGGAGCCGAAAGACGGGTAAGAACGTAGCCTACTATTAGTCCTCAATTACCACATTGTTAAAAAGGGGGCAGTAATATCTGTCCAGACTTGCGTCTGTGAACATGCTTTGAGGCCAGAGCAGTCTGCACACAGGAGGGGTTCTTACGACCTTATTTGCCCCAGGGCATGCTTCTGTGGCTTTAGTTTAGCCTGGAAGTTCCTCCAGGGACATTGTGGTCCCCATGGGGGGGTGGGGAGGGGGAGGGTCACAGCTGTGGATACTGAACGAACTGCTCCTGACTGGAGTGGACTTGAATTCTCACCTTGCGAGCCTCCTCTGAATGGCAGGTGAGGTAGGAGGTCTGGATGGAGCCACAGTCCTAAAACTTCCCTGCAGTCAGGGCTGATCCTCAGGCAAGTTTACTTAACCTCTCTGATCTATCTTCTCCGTAAAATGGTAACAGTAGCCGCCTTACTGAGTGGTTGCAATGATTAACTGGCATAACAATAAAGTACAGAACCTACTGGTACAAAGTACTGTGGTTAAAAAGCAATGTTTCGGTCCCTCCCTCCCTCTTTCCATTCTTACAATCTTCCTTTCTTCTCTTTGTCTGACTCCCTTCCTAATCTCTCTCCTGCTTTATTTTTCTCTAGAACATATTACCAGGTGTCATTTCTACATTTTACTTATTCATTTTGTAAATTGTCTGATACTCGTGTCTGTTTTTTGTTTTGTTTTGTTTTGTTTTTTGCGGTACGCGGGCCTCTCACTGTTGTGGCCTCTCCTGTTGCAGAGCACAGGCTCCAGACACGCAGGCTCAGCGGCCATGGCTCACGGGCCCAGCCGCTCCGTGGCATGTGGGATCTTCCCGGACCAGGGCATGAACCCGTGTCCCCTGCATCGGCAGGCGGACTCTCAACCACTGAGCCACCAGGGAAGCCCCCCGTGTCTGTTTTGATCACTGCTGTATCCAATGCCCAGAACCTCCTGGCCTTCCCTAAGTATTTGTTGAAGGACTGCATGAATGAAGGGTAAATGGCCTCTACTTCTCTTTCCAGCTACTTTCAAATGGGCGTCAAATCCAGTTACTCACCAAAGGTTGTTAGGGGAGGATTTGGGACTGAAGTAGGACAGTACTAGGGATAGAGCTGGATCTATGGGTGGACTTCACAGCCTGAAAAGATCGGAGAGCTGTCATCCTGGGGAAGGAAGTGACCTGACTGGGAAGTGGCAGCTGGCACTTAGGGATATTATAGTGAGGTGATTAAGAACCCAGAGTCTAAGGCCAGACTCTCTGGGTATGAATCCTAGTTCTACCCCTCACTGGATGAGTAAAACCCAAGGTCACACTGGATAAAAATATTAGCAATAGTACTTAACCCTCAATGGGGTTGTTGGCAAGTTGTTGGAACGGTTCCTCGCATGGCGATTATCTTGGCGCAGCTGTTAGTACTTAATATTATTTGATCAATGCTACCACCTAGTGGACATCTGGAGCAAGATTTCCCTGGTCTGGGGGGTTGAGGGTGGGGTGGGGAGGGACCTAATCAGGGGAGGGAGAAGGAACCGAGGGGTGCTCTGAATGCAAGTGTGTGTGTGTGTGTGTGTGTGTGTGTGATGTTAGCATTACACATGCTGAGGTTTATCTAGATCCAGCAGGCAGGCTTGGCCCTGTTTAGGGCCACCGGGCAAAATGAGAAAGCGGGGAGGGAGAAAGAAGTTGGGTTGGCACAGCGCCTCCCTTCCTCCCTCCCTCTCCCCCTCCCTTCTTTCCTCCTCCAAGCCTGGCCTGAGCCAAGAGGAACCAGCTCCAGGGAAGGTGGGGGAGAGAGAAGGTCACTGCTGACGTCAGGGACATTCAGGTAGGAGGTAAACACAATGTGACCTACATTTATCCATTTTCCACATTCTGCCCCTACTCACTGGGGTAGCGTTTTCTGGGCACCCCTGAGAACAGTTCTCACAGTCCAGTGGGACCCCCTCTTCCCCCAGGACCTCAATCCCTGGGACATTCTATCTTGGTCTTTCATTACCAAGCACTGTTCTAGCTCCTGGCTCCAGCTTTACCCCCAAGGGTGGCACAGGTGTGGAAGGGACAGGCAAGAGAGAGGACACCTAAAGGCATAGTGTGCTAGTCTTACATCCACTGACTCACTCCCAAGACACGGAAATTTCATGTCTCTTCAGAACAGATGGGGGGTGGGTAGATGGGTGGAGTAGTGCTGCTTTCCCCTGTGCAGCCCCAAGGAACCCCCAGCGGAAGGTGGCTTTTGTTGGTTTCAGTCACAGAGTTTTTTTCTGGAGTGACTCAGTGATTGGAGGGCCCCCTGAAGGGGTAGGGACCTGGTTGAACAGGGAACCTAGAACCTACTCAGGCCAGACCTACTGAACTAGCGTCAGGGGGGGTCTCTCAGGAATGGAGCCCAGGATTCTTTCTGCATGTTTACCAAGCTCATCCAGGATTCCTGATGTCTGGTTATTGTGATGCTCATTCAAGTTTGAGAACCACTGCTTAAGGTCTGCTCCAAATCAGACAACTGAATGAACTTCCTCCATCCCGTGTAGGCCAGGGCAGAGGGAGGAGGGTAGGCTGCAGATCTGAGAGCGTAGGGTGCCAACAAGTGGGAGAGATACCGCCAGAGACAAACAGATATTTTATTAGCAAAAATAAATACATGCCGGGCAGATGGAAAGAATGAGGACTGCAGACCCGCTGGAGACCTCCTGAGGAAGAGGCAGTCTCTCAGGCTACAGGCTGAGATGGGCAGGCGCCAGGGAGGCTCCGGGACCTAGCCCACCACGCAGGGTGGGCAGCAGGGCAATCAGGGGCGTCTCACACTCCCCCAGCAGCACGTCCCTGCGGAAGCCTGCTCCCCTGTCCAGCACCTTGGCCCTCAGACTGTGGGCGGCCAGGTCAGGCGGGCCGAGCCCGTCGAAGAAAAAGTCCTCATTGAAGATGGGGTTGGCGCTGCATTTGACCACGCGGCTCCGCTGGCCCCGCGCCCGGGCGCGCGGCCGCAGCCTCAGCACCACGCAGCAGCCGCCGCCGCCGCTCCCGGGGCCGGCCCGCGACCCGGGCAGGCCCTCGGCGCTCACCAGGCGCAGCCGCAGCCGCCCGGGCCAGGCCTGGTACTCGGCGGATAGCCGCAGCTGCCCGCCCAGGGGCTCGAGGCGCAGCACGCTCTCCTTGGCCGGCCGCAGCTGGCGGCACAAGAAGTCGAGGTGGAAGAGCGGCGGCGTGGGCGGCCCCGCTCGGCGCGGCGCGTACGGGCTGGTGTCGGCCGAGCTCGCCTCCTCTGGGGACAGCGAGCGCGGCCTGGGCGGCCGGGGCCGGCCGGGGCCTGGCCGCGGCGAGCCAAAGGGCGACGAGTCGGGCGACGAGGCCGTGTCGCTGTCCGGGGCCCGGCAGAGGCGCAGGTCCGGGGAGGAGACGTGCAGCCTGAACTGCGCAGGGGGCAGCCCCCCGGACGGGGCGGGCGGCGGCGAGTGGAACAGGGACTCGCGCCGGCGCGTGTGTGGGCTCTCGGGCAGGAAGGCCCAACCTTCGCGGCCTGCCAAGTGCGGCAGCGAACAGGCCTCGGGGAGGCCGCGCCCGTCCACGTCGCGCCCGCTGAGGGGCTCGGCGCCGCCTGGGTCGGGGAGCCGAGGCGGGATGAAGAACTGCGGAATGCGATCGGGGGTGAGGACGTTGGGGCAGGCGCGAGCCAGCGGGCACGGGGTGCGGCGCTTAGGAAACAGGCCGGAGGGCGCCCACCGGGCCCTGGGCTCCGCGGCCCCCACCCAGTAGCCAGCTTTCTCCAAGAGCCACATGCGGTGGGGTGGGGGGGCTGAAAGTCCGAGTTCCACGAGGCCGAGAGGGTCCAAACCCAGCGTCTCAGGTGGAGGCCTGTACAAGGAAAGAAGGAAAGCCCAAGGTGGGTGATGCTGCAAACGAGCATCTGGTCTGCCGCCGTGCCCTTCTTTACGGGCCCACGGGGTGCACAAGCCCCTGTTTGAGCGGGGTGGGGGGAGGATGGGGAGGGACAAAGGGCGGCAAAGTCGGGGGGTCCAGGGAGAAATAGAGGGAGCCCAGGGCTAGACAGTAACATTTTCGGATCAGGCCTCGGACATCCGAGTACACAGGCTCTCCCATTGCTCCCGCTGGTACTGAAGATGTACACCCACTTCAGAGTTAGAAGGCCTTACACACCCACTAGGAGAATAGAGTAACACCCTCATTAACAAAAGGTCTGTAGCCGCAGACACCGACCCGGGTTCGGAACCCCCGCTCCTATACACTCTCCCCCTGAAGAGACACCGCGGCCCTTGGAGGGTTCACCCCCTTCTCTCATGCCCAATCCAGAAGACTAAGGCTCTCCTCCAGTGTCTGATCTGGCGCCCCTTGGGACTACCCCCCTTTCCCCAGCACTCCATCCCCGCAGGCTGCATTCCCGGGCGGCACCGCAAGCTTCTCCAGGCTGAGCCATCCTTCGGCCCTAGCCACACCTGCCTCCTCTCGCGCCTCCTTCGCCTTCCCGAGCCGTTCCAGGCCAGAAGCAGACTCGCTGCACACTTGGCTGCTGCTGCCCTGCGAGCGAGCACTTAGGGCCGGTTCAAGGAGACGCACCTCTCGGGAGCACAGAATCCCACCCCTCCTAAAGCCCTGACTGTCCCGCTCCCTGCGTCCCAGCCCTACCGCATCCCGAGTTCTGCCGCGAGGGCCCAGCCGTTGGGCCGCCCCTCCCACTCCCCACTCCCTTTCTCCCTAGGAAACCAGTGAGCACAAAGACAGCATTGATCCTCTGCCACCCCCTGAGCTGACTCCGGGAGGCCCCGCCGCCAGCGCGCGCTTACCGCACCCCCTCGCCGCACCTCAGGGAGCGCGAGGTTCCGACTTTCTGCCTGGGAGTCTGAGCCCACGGCAGCAGGCTCGGTCAGGCGCCCAGAGTGCAGGCCTCACTGGTGGGCCGCCTCTGGGTCCTGGCCTCTGGCCAGGAGGCGTTCAGAGCCCCGGGGTGGGGGAGCAGCTTTCTCTCCAGCTTGCTACCCCAGCCCAGTCCCGGGAGGGGCTGGCAGGGGCCTCCGTTGCCTACGTACAACCTCTTTTCCTGGATAAACACAGCTCTGTCTTTGCGGCCGTCAGCCCGGCCTTCTTAACTCCTCCCTTCAGGTTGCTAGCAGCAGGCCAGCCCTGTGCCCTGGGGCCTTCTCTGCTGGGCCCTGGCTGCTTGGGAGTTGGGGAGGGCTGCAGTGAAAGGGGAGACAGCCATTAGTGGGCAGTGGCCTCCATCCCTTAATGCTACGCTGGCCCCACCCAGCCCTCCTAGGTGAAAGCCACAGGAACTGCGACACAAATGGTAACTTCTGCAAAGCCCTCCTTGCTGGAATCCTGCCTTGGCCCCTGTTGTTCAGTTCTGGAGACATCCCAGTTGCTCCCAGACAGAGTGATTTGTAGTGACTGGTTCTCTCAATTACACTGGACCAGGGAAAACGGACCAAGCTTGAAATTTCTGGACATAGAGACACTGAGGACAGAGCTGTTTCCATCAGTGAGTCAAGGTCAGGCTGTGTCCACACACCCCCCCATCCTTGTCAGAAGTGTGTTAAACTGTAAACATGGAGGATGTCTCCCCCTTCCTTCCCCTCCTTGAAGGCAGATCCTAGGAGACACAGGCCACCACTGACAAGATGAGACCATCAACTGTATTCCAGGCACACTCACTATCCTTCATTCACTCCTTAGGATGTTTGCATAAGCTATTTCCTCTTCTAGGACCACTTCCCCTTCACCCTTCAGATCTGGAGGCCCTCACTGACATGCTCCCGTTGAAATTAGGGGGTTCTCTTGTCTACTTTCACAGCATCCCATACTTTTCCTTTATGGTACTGTTCACAGTTTTGTTTTGTTTTTTTCTGTGATT
This sequence comes from Orcinus orca, assembly GCF_937001465.1. Lineage (NCBI taxonomy): Eukaryota > Metazoa > Chordata > Mammalia > Artiodactyla > Delphinidae > Orcinus > Orcinus orca. The sequence goes on along the minus strand of NC_064559.1, from coordinate 103,233,340 downwards.
TATTTCTGTGATTATTTAATGTCCTCCTCCCTTAGCAGACTGTAAGCATCACAAAGACAGTGCTTAGAACAAGGCAGGTGCTCAAGCAGGATTGTTGAATGGATGAATGATATTAAACAGAATTGTGTCTGAATTAGTTCATTTATCCCTTCATGGTGCTAGGTGCTGGGGAGACACAGAATGGGGAAGCAGACAGGCAATAATGACAGCAACAAGACAAATTGTGAAACTCAGGAAACAAGATGATTATTCTGACATCTGACACTTGAGGGTTTGGGGGGAGCAAATGTTTCTTTTGTGGAGATCTCTGGTGGCACGCAGACCCTCCAGTCCTGTGGCTGCTGACTCAGCTCAGCCCTGGTGTCATTTCTGGAGAGGGTGGTCTGTGTGGAGTGCTGCAGCCGAGAACTCACAGCTGTGGCATCAGTCAGGTGGGTTGGGGATCTGAGCTCTGGGACTTATTAGCTGTGTGACCTCTGGCCTGTAACTTAATCTCTCTGGGGTTCACCTTTCCCATCTGAAAAATGGAGAGAAAATACCTAACTCTCAGAGTTGGCATGAAGATTAAACAAGATCACACATGCGCATCAGTTAGGCTGACTTCTGCTAAAAGTACATGAAAAGAGAAACCCCACTTCAATCTGACTTGACAATAAGGACATTTTTGTCTTCTATGATAAGCAGCCCAGAGGAAGGGTAGGGTTTAAGGAAGTTTGATTCTGTGGTTTCATTCATTCGTTCATTCATCCATAGTTATTGACTACCTACTATGTGCCAGGCACTGTATACTGCACTCTGGGGATATAGCAGTGAGAAAACAGAGAAATCTTCTGGCTAGATACTTTAGTGGGGGAAGAAAGACCACAGACAAAAATAACTGAGTAAAAAATACAGTTTATTAGATGGAAATCACTGTTGGGGAAAAAATTAAATTAGGGGAGGATCATAGAGGGTGTCAGGAGAGCATGCAATTTTACATAGTGTGGTCAAAGATGGCCACCTTGAGAATGTAACATTTCAATAGCGATATGAAGGAAGGAGGAAGGATATCTGAGGGAAAAGCATTCTAGGCAGAAGCAATGGAAATGCAAAGGCCCTGAGGCAGAAGTATGCCTGGAGTGTTCAAGGAGGCGAAGAGGCCAGTGTAGCTGGAACAGAAGGAGTGATGGGGAGGTGAGGTCAGAGAGAGCGGGGCCAGACTCTTTGGGGGCTTGTAGCATTTGTAACAATTTTAGCTTCTTCTTGTGGTGAGCTGAGGAGTGATATGACTTGACTTATGCATTAAAAGGGTTGCTCTGGTGGCTGCGTTGAGAATAGAATAAAAGGAGTAAGGCTGTAAGTAGGGAACTCATATAGGAGAATATTGAAATAATCTTGGCACAAGATGATTGGGGCATGGATCTGTGTTGCGGTAGTCAGTTTCTGGATATATTCTGTAGATAGAGTCAGTAGGATTCCCTGATGGATCCATCCCCATTTAAGAGAAAGAATTATCCAAGGTTCTTGGCCTAAACAACTGGAAGAATGGAGTTGCCATTTACTGAGAGGGGGAAATATCAGGGGCTCAGTTTTAGATCTATTAAACGAGGAGATGTCTGTTAGACATCTAGATGGAGATGTTGAGCAAGCAGTTGGATATATGAATCCGGAGCTCAGAGGAGAGGCCCAGACTGGAAGTATAAAGGTGGGCACCAAGAGAAATGTAGATGGAATTTAAAGTCACCAGATTTGATGAACTGAAGGTAGGAAAGAAAAAGGATCCAAAGACCGAGTCCTGAGTGCCCAACAGTTAGAGTGGGAGAGGAGGAGGAACCAGCTGTGCCAGATGCTGTGGGAAGGTCCGATAAAATAAGGACTGAGAGTTGACCGTTAGATTTAGCCCTGCAGAGTCATTAGTGACTTTGCCAAGACCAGTTTCAATGGAGTGGTGAAGGCAAAAGCCTGATTGGAGTGGGCTTGAGAAAGAATAGAAGGAAGAGAGCAAAGACAACTCTCTGGAAGAGTTCGCTAAAAGAGTAGGGAGAAGTGGGGCAGTGGCCAGAGAGGGAGTAGCATCAAGAGAAAAAAATTTAAATGACAGAAATATGGTATGTTTGCTGATGGGAAAAATCAAATAGAAAAGGAAAACTGACAATGCAGAAGAGAGAAAGGAGAATATTTGGAGCAATATTGCCAAGTAGACTAGAAGAAATAGGTCTCATGCACAAGAAACAGAGCTAAGGGTGGCCCCCTGCCTGCTGTGTGAACAGTTCACCCACAGTTACTGGAGGGGAAGTAGAATAAATTGGTAGAGGTAGTAGGTGGAGAGGTGTGGTAGTGGGAGCTTGCTCTTTCTGAACGCTTCTGATTTCTCAGTGAAACAGGAAGCAAGATCTTTAGCTGAGAGTGATGATGGGGGAGGAGGTGGTGCTAGGCATTTGAGTAGAGAGGACCAGGAAAGAAACAGTCGCCTAGGAAAGCAGGAGAGTGAATGATCTAGGAAACTGCAGGATGACTGCAGGGCAGTATTACGGGCCCACTTTAGGATAACGATCTAGGCTTTAAAGTGAGACCGGACAGCAAGGTTGTGTGGGTTTTCTCCAGCTGTGTTCAGCTGTGCAGTGCGCTGGGGAAAAATGGGCAGAGGTTTGGATTTAGCCAGGGTTATGCTCAGTCTTTGACAGTTCATTTTCCTCCTTTCTCTTGCCTTCCATTTCCTTCTCTTGGTGGATATTAAATTAAGGATGCACACAAGGGTGTACAGCAGTGGGATTGAAAACTGACCGCAGATAATCCACAACCTGGCTGTGTTAGTTGGGGTCTGGTGAGGAAAACGGCAGTTGTTAGATGGTTCAACAGAGGGAGTTTGACACAGGGAATTTGTTACCAAGGTGGTGGAAGAACACAAAAGGCAAATAGGAAGATGAGGGCTGTCTAGCAGGATCTGTAACCATGGAGACACAGCCACTACTTGAGTTGCCTCCCAAAACAGAGAAGGGGAGAAATACCCTGACATCTCCTTACTTCCCACCTTCCAGTCTTCCACCAGCCTTCCAAAGCCAGATGACAAAGGAGACTGGGAAATGTATATTGCAGGCACTAGCCCTCTGCAGTCTAAGGCAGAGTAGGGGAAGGGTGGGGATCTGAGAGCCATCAAGCAAATGACTGACACACTGGGTAGCCAAACAATAAGACATCAGACCAGGAACTTGGAGATCACCTCATCTACTCTTTAGTTTTTATAGAGCAGGAAACAGACCCAAAGAGAAATGATGGCCGAACAGTAGCAGAGTTGAGACTAGAACCCAGATCTTCTATCTTAAAGAGCATGGTTCTTTCTTGTACCCCAGGGGTCTTCATAATTGAGCAGAGCTTCTCCCTTGAATGAGGGCCCAGGGTGTGGCCTCCGCACCTCTTCCAGCACCATTGCTGCCACTCAAGAACTATGTAGGTGGGCTTCCCTGGTGGCGCAGTGGTTTAAGAATCTGCCTGCCAATGCAGGGGACACAGGTTTGAGCCCTGGTCTGGGAAGATCCCACATGCCGCAGAGCAACTAAGCCCGAGCGTCACAACTACTGAGCCTGCGCTCTACAGCCACAAGCCACAACTACTGAGCCCGCGTGCCATGACTACTGAAGCCCACGCGCCTAGAGCCCGTGCTCTCAAACAAGAGAAGCCACCGCAGTGAGAAGCCCGTGCACTGAAACGAAGAGTAGCGCCCACTCGCTGCAACTAGAGAAAGCCTGCGTGCAGCAACGAAGACCCAATGCAGCCAAAAATAAATAAATAAAATAAATTTATTTAAAAAAAAAAGAAAAGGAAAAAGAACTATGTAGATGACCCAGGGCCTTGACCTCCTTTTTCTCGTCAGTGCCACTGTAGAGGGACACTTAGAGGACTGGGCAGTACAGAGTGCTTTCCTGGGTTCAAGCCAGATGAAGAGACACAGAGGGGACAGACCTTTCCTCCAGGTCAGCAGACAACTGCTACAAGACTCCCTGGGCTTTTCGGCTAAATTGTCCTGTGTCCTTGAGCGGTGGCCTCAGGCAGCATGACTTGGCCACCAATGCTCACTGTAGGTGCTAGCAGGTGATAGGGTTGGTGATATACTGTGTCTTGCAGCTCTGGCTCCTCACCCAGGACCCGTGATAAATGACCTAACTCTGTGGTCTTAGTTTCAGGAAGACCTTAGGGGCCCCTTTTTTAAGAGCTGGTATGAACTATTGGTGTCTCTTGCCATCTGGAACTGGTTGGTCTTACAATTGCCTTATTCACTCTTTGGTTTCTCTTGGCACTTGATTCAGACATTTGGAGAACACATATCCTTCAAGCAGAATAAGCTGATTCGAGCAGAATAACCTGCCACATTTGCCTGGATGGCCTGTTGGATTCCACCCCATCTGCCTATGTAGTAGCTGTAATTCCAATGAATGCACTACACATGGAATTGGTTTTTAAAGTGTGGAGGCAGAAACTCCCCTTGTTTCTGCCTAGAAAGCTGCAATACTTGGCCTCCTGGGAGAAGAGAGGCATCTGTCAAAGCCCTCGACACTAGAGAAGTATTCCAGCAGCTGATGACCTCATTCCCCTTACCAAGATCCCTGCCTGCCCACTTGGCCTTCTCCAGTCAAGGCTGACACTCCCAGCCTGGCTGTGGGGCCTTGCCTGAGAGCCTCCTACCTCTGTAGATTTCCAGCTTTTGCCTGTTTCTGTTAGAAGCTGGCCCCAGTAGAGAAGTGACAGTGTGCATCCAACCTCTGCCATCCTCAACACATGACTTCCAAAGTCATCCTGGGTGTTGACATCCAGTTTCCAGACGAGAGAAGAGAGAAGCAAGCTGTACTTGAGTTTCCAAGTACCACTGTTTCGGTTTCCTTCGTTTACTTGACTGCATAGGAAGGATAGAATATATTTCCCTTCTTCTCTTGGTAGTGTTTAAATGAAGATTAGGTCCTTTTTGACTGTGAATAAAGGACAATATGTTTTTGGTATACACTGATTTAGACTCTGGGCTTAATAGGTTATCAAAGGCAATCGTGAAAGCACAGGAGAAAGAGTTTTTATGTGAGTATATGGGGGAGGGCATAGTTGGCTGCCACAAGATTTCTTGTTATGGCCTCTAGTAAGCCTCCCGTTTTTGGAGGGCACTGGATCAAGTGCCTTCAAATCCACGTCAACCAATCTTTTGCTCGTTATTGAAGACAGATGGCTTAGGAAGTGTGTGGTCTAGTTACTAGAAAGAGAACCTGATCCACCCACCTCTCCACCACTGCTGAATTTGGGTCCAACTCTCTGACCCTGTTCCATGCCACAAAAACTTCCTTCTCTCTGATCCCCTGAATCCCCAGCCCTAGTCTCAGGTCCTGGAATATTAGCTGAGGCCTGAACTTGAATTCTTCACTTGTCAGGATGAGGGTTTGGACACAGACCCATCCCTCCTCTGCCTATCCTCCTTTCAAACTGAGGCAGTGGCTGCTAGCTACTTACCAAACCTATTTCTCTTTCTTCTACAACATAGAATTACATCATATTTTCCGGCCAACCTCCCTTGCAGTTTGGTGCGGTCTTGTGACAGAGGAAACACTTTGAAGTTTGGCCCCCTAAACCTCCCTTGTTATTCTCTCTTCTGGCAACTGGATGTCAACACCCAGGATGACTTTGGAAATCATGTGTTGAATCATGTTTGCCAGTCAGGTTCCTGAATGACTGCTAGACACCAAAAATTGGACTTTGTGTGAGTGAAAAGTACAGTCTATTTAAGATACAGGTTAGATTATGGAGATGTAAAGGTTTATCTGTGTCAGCACTTGGCATTACCATACCTAATAATAAAATCCTTTATGACATGTCACTTGGAGCTCTCATTCTTTGGTAAAACTCCTCTAATCTTTGACCTCTCCCTGGACATCCCCTCCACCTACTGGGCTTGATGGAATCCTGCCTGTCCCTGTGGAAGCTGCTCAGTTTCCCACCCCTGTCCTCTGCAGGCCCAGAGGAGGTACAGTCTTCTCCTGGGTGGCCATTGCCTCCTCCAGTCCATTGTTCTTCCCCCTCACATCAAACCTTTCCTCCTTAGAAATGGGCACCCCTTCCTCCGGACCTCTTTCCCCACTGATGGCCTTGCCTCCTATTTCACTGAGGAAGTCGAGGTGCTCTGGGATAGATCCCGGCAACTTTCCATCCTGCTCTGCACGCCCCACTTCTTCCTTTTGGTCTCAGAGTCATGTTGATGCTGTCCCGTGACTCCTGTCTCCACTGTGCTCTTGATCCATCTCTAAGACCATAGAGCTGTTCTGTTGGAGGACACCTCTCTCTCTCCTAGGGTTTCAGCCTCTCTCCACTGGCTCCTTCCAAAACAATTTATAAATATACTCAAATCTCTCTCTTTAAATAACATAACAGCGACAACAACAACAAAATTCCTAGAAAGAGTCATCTAGCTTCACTCTGTCGTTCCCATTCAGTTTTTCATCCACCATAATCTGGATTTTGTTCCCACCTCCTGGCAAAGAAGACCACCACCTTCCTCTCTGCCAAGTCCAAAGGCCTCTTTTTAGTTCCCATCTGCCTTGCCTTCTATTTAGCATTTGATACTGTTGACCTCGCCTTCTTAAGGATGGTCCATCCTGTCCTATTCTTAGCTTCCTTAGTGGGTTTGTTTTTTTTTTTTTGTGGTACGCGGGCCTCTCACTGTCGTGGCCTCTCCCATTGCGGAGCACAGGCTCTGGACTCACAGGCTCAGCGGCCATGGCTCACAGGCCCAGCCGCTCCGCGGCATGTGGGATCTTCCTGTACCGGGGCACGAACCCGCGTCCCCTGCATCGGCAGGCGGACTCTCAACCACTGCACCACCAGGGAAGCCCCCTTAGTGGGTGTTTGATTCTCTGCCCCAGCTTTAAGCCTTAGTGTGACCAAAGGTTCTGTCTTTGACCCTTTTCCCTGTCCTTCCTTTCTCTCCCATCCTGTCACTCTCCTCTTCACTTTCATTCTGCATAATCCACTCCCAGGGATTCGATGTCAGTTTTGATACTGATGACTTACAAATCGAGTCAGTATGTCATCAGTTCTGAGTTCCAAATTACAATATCCAGGCTCCTGCTGGGGATCACCATGCGATGGGGGTTCCATGGGGTTCCATGCGTGTGAAACTGAGCTCATTATCTTCCCCCACCTCAAACCTGCTCCCCTGTATTCCCAATGATGCCACCTGGAACCACCAAGCTGGAAACTTGGAGTCATCCTTGAAGGCTCCCCTTCACAGATCCACTACATACAATTAGTGGCAAAGTTCTGTACTCTTTTGTTTGCAACATATTCCATATCTCTCATCTTCATGGCTTTGAACCATGTCAGGTCCTTCCTATCTCTAGTTTGGAGCCCTGCAAGGGTCTCCTAACCAGTGCTCCCACCTTCAGTCTTGCTGACCTCTTATTGCCACCAGAGTCATCTTTTGAAAAAACAAAACTTTATGTCACTCCCAAACACTTTAAAGGCTCCCTGTTGCCTACAAGACACAGTTCAAGTTCCATTGCAGGGTTTAAGGAGCCTTCCATGGCCTGCACCTGCCCTGACCCCTTCTCTTTCCCTAAACTCCTGCCCCACTCAACACCTTGCTGTTCTCCAAAGTCGCTGTGCTCTTTCATCCCTTTGTGCCTTTGCTCACAATAGTCCCTCTGTTTGGAATAGTCCCCTGCCTGCCTGGTGGATACCACTTAACTTCTGAGACTCCGTTCAAGCACAGCTTCCTCTAGAAAGCCTTCTTTGATCGCTTTCCTAGAGTAAAACTGACCGCCCCCCCTCTTTGTGTCTGCACTGCACCCATAACCAGAGCCACGGTGGGGTGGGAAGAGCTGATGGGGCACTCTGCTCCCGGCCCACAGTTGTGCATCTCGAGGCCAGGGGCCCTGTCTTTCATCGCTGTGTGCTTGGTGCCTCACCCAGTGCCTGGTCCCTGGCAGATCTCAGTACATCGCTTCTATTGGTGCTGGATGGGAAGGTGGGTATGTGGAAGGCCCTGGAAGGATTTTCATTTCCAACTGCAGAAGGGTCTTGGACTGCGAACGGGGCTGTGAGACTTTATTTATGCAAAGGAAAGTGCCTTCTCCCTCACTTCACCAGTTACTTTCCGGACACCCCCCGCTGCTCTGGAGTGTGTCCCAGGTAGGCAAGGCGGTTGGCAGTAGGCTCTCCTGAAGGCACAGCGTGTAGTATTGAGATGAATCCTCTTCCAGCTGCAGCTGGAAGAAAGTACCTGCCAGAGAAGGGGGAGCCACGTGGCAGGAGCCAGAGCACGGATGGTAGGAGCTTGATGGGTTGCTCAGAGCACGTGCACCCAGTTACTCAGTACCTGGGTCCTCTCCTGTGGTACAGGTTGGGCCACTCATACATAGAAAAAAAACCCTAGTTGGGTTTTCCCTCACTTTGTCTGTGTCTCCTGCAGGTACCCAACCCCACTCTAAAAAGCTGGACCCCGGCTTGGGACTGGATCCTTAACATTCCCCTTCTGTTTGTTCTGGGTGTCGGGGTGGCAGGACAGGGCCTGGGGCTGAGGCTCTCTCTACCTGAAGCTTTGGTGTAAATGGTCTGCTGGTCCGTGCTCTGGGCGACGCAGGATATGTAAAGCTTCTGGTCCTCAACCTTTTCCATTCCAACGTTCAGCACAGCCAGAGAGCCCATACGGATCAAGCTGGGAGAGGAGGCGGCTTAGCCCCTCCCTCACATGAACCCCTGGCCGCCATCCCTTTACCTCTCTGTCCCCCCATCCTTCTCTTCATCCCGCCCTGCCTCAAGGACTAAAGTGGTTCTGGGCTCAGGGCCCATCTGCCAGCGACCAGAATCTGACAGCAGAGGTTGCATTCCGGCCGGGAACCAGAGGACCGTGTGGCTGGGGAAGGAGAGTGACAGGCAGGACTTCTACACCTCAACTGCCACGCATGGCTGTCCCCTCAACGGCCAACACCCCAAGGATCCGTACTTACTTTTTGAACCTGATGTTGAGATTGTGTGTGAACAGCCCCTCTCCAGCCAGGTAAGCAGTTTTAGAGAAGGTCTCGTCTATCATGGCTGCCAGTGACCCTCCGTGGGCAAACCTAGTGGTGGGGGCAGGGGGCAAGGCCAGGGCTGGAACAACCCCACCTCCATCTTTCCCCAGGAATGGAAAGGAAACAGATCTGGATCCCGTCTGATCAAACCAGTCAAAATCAGCTGATTTGTCTTCCATGTCGCTACAGCATGTGTTAGCAACCACTGATACCATGATTTTATTTCACCGGGAAAAAACTTTTTTTGTTGTTAGAGTTAATGGAAAAACCTTTTTCAGATTCATCAGCTAATTACTGGCGGCAACTACCATAATTTGGAAAGGTGCACTCCTACAGGGAATGATAAAGCCCCTGAACTTTTGGGCTTTAGTCTCTAAACCATGACCTTGGGCCAGCTCTCACCTCACTAGTCACTATGGCCAGTGTTGAGCCCACATTTTCAAGATGGGTAAACGTGGAACTTAACTTAGGACCTATAAAGTGCTGACGAGATAGACCCCCGAGCAGTGCTGCCGGTGGAAAGCCGAGAGCCGGCTTCAGCAGGATGATGCCAACACTTGCTTTGTGTATATCACATAAAACTCTCATTCTCACTTGTGTAAGCTGACCTTCATGCCAAAGCTCCATTGCTGGTTAAGCTGGGGACAATAGAAAGGCACCCAGCTGGGGGCCATGCAACCACACCCACTTGGTTTGACTCCTTGCCTCCACGTTCACTACATGTTTGATCTTGTGTAAGTTGCTAAACCTTTCTGAGCTTTAGTTTTCTCAGTGTGAATTGTGAGTAAAAATAATTTCTATCTCATCAGATCAAATGAGGTAATGTTTACAAAACCTCATGTACGCTTCTAGTCACCTCCCTTCTCCTATTGCTTGAAGGAGGGGAAGAGTTGTTGCCAAAGAACCCTAAGCCTGCTCTTCCCTCGTTGTCCTCACTGGCCAGGCAGGAGACCCAACCGCAAGTGTGTAGGTGCTTCAGGGTAGCTCTTGGTCAGCCAGAAGCCTACCCGGCCTCATTGCCTAGGGGCTGGGTGGGTACTTGTCAAGATAATAGAAAATACATATATTGGTCTCTGTCCTTGATTCCTGGCACAGAGCTCCTGAAACTATTTCCTGGGTGATGAGTGTCTTTTCTAATGAGGCAACTCCCGGCTGGTTGAGAGCTGGTCACCAGAAAGACCAAGCCATGATTGGAAGCTTGGAATTTTCAGCCCTGCCCCCCGCCCCTCCCCCAATTCTCTTGAGAAGAGAGAAGGGCTGAAAATGGAGTTAATGATTGATCATACCTATGTGTTGAAGCCTCTATAATAATTCCAATTAGTATGGGTCTCAGAGAGCTTCCAGGTTGGCGAACACATCCACACTAGAAGAGTGACGCACCCCAACACCGCAGGGACGGGAGCTCCTGCGCTTGGGATTCTCCCAGACCTTACCTTATGGGTTTCTTCCACCTGGATGTTCATCCTTTATCATATCTTTAATAAACTGGTAACTATAAGTGTTTCTCTGAGTTCTGTGAGTGGTTCTAGTAAATTAATCCAACCACAGGAGAGGGTTCTGGGAACCACCAACTGTAGCCAAATCAGACAGAAGTTGTGGGTAACCTGGCCACCTACACTTGCCATTGGCATCTGAAGAAGGGTGGGAGCAGTCTTGTGGGACTGAGACTTTAACCTGTGGGATCTGGCACTACCTCTAGGTAGACAGTGTCAGAATGGAGTTAAATTGTAGGACACCCAGCTGGCGTCACAGAGCATTGCTTGTTGTGGGGAAAAATCTGCGAACATTTGGTGAGCAGAAGTGTCGGAAGGGAAGTGTTCTATATGAGAGTAAAGGAGACTCACAGGAAAGACAGACGTAGCAGGGAAGAACTGGGTTTTTCCTTACCCAGGAGATAGACTGAACTGGGTTTTTCTAATTTGGTGCTCATTTCTTCTCTGGACCCCCTCAGTCCTCTGGCCTCAGTGTTGGGTGGTCCTCTTCTGACTCCACGGCCCCACCTCCATGAGGCCCTAAATAAAGTCAGCCACACTCCATCCTATCCCTGCCTTCTTGGGGGTGTTCCTCTTCAGAAGGGAGGGGACCCATGGCCTGGGTAGAGCTCTGACCTAGTCCCCCAGTGTCTGCCTGCACTAGTGTGGAAATCAGTGTCCCCATGGAAGATACCTTAAGGATGGCCAAGGTGACAAAGGGCTGCAGTCTGAATCCATGGTCTGTAGAGGTGCTGACATCTATTAAGCTCTTTGAATTCTGTTTAACTGCAATTGAGTCTCTCTCAGGCCTTGGGACCCTAAAGCTTCTCCTTCCCCCTCCTCCCTCTTCTCCCTTGCAGGAATTCTGAAACCAACGATAGCATTCAGTGAGTGTCTAAAGCAGGAACAAGGATGGAGAAGGCAGACACCCGTGGACACGGTGACCCAGTATTCTCGGGCAAGAAGCTCAGGGCCAGCCTGATTTCCCTTGTGAATGTATTTATGGCCAGTGTGAGTTCTTTCCTGGGTCTATTGCCAGTTTGGAGGCAATGGAGTACAGTGGGAGAAGCAATGGACTTGGAGTCCCAGCTCCTGGATTAGAGACCTGGTCCTGACCTTGATGGCCTGTGCTACCTTGGGCAAGATGACTTACCTCTGTGTGCCTCGGTTTGCCCATGGATAGAAGGTGAAGTTTGGATAGATGGCCTGATAGCTATATTGTGCTTTATGGTTTATGAGCACATACCTATAGGCCCATAATATCATATCTATCAGCTATTCTGGAAGGTAGCTATTATTGCACCGAGATTTAGGTAAGGAGACCGAAGGCTGGAGGTTAAATTGCTTGCTCGGGATCTCCAAGCAAGCCTGACAGAGCAGGACTGGGAGCCTGGCTCCTAATTCCAGATCCTGTCTTCTTCCAAGTCCAACACATCCTTCTCAAAGTGGCTTCTAAGACCCCTTCTTACTGGAAAATTCCCAGACCTGAATAAGGAGGCTCTTTTTTATCTGCACAGTGGGGACTGGACCAGATGACAGAATATCCTTCCAAGTCTGTGAGACTGGAGCCCAGAGCTTCCCACTCCCAACCCAGCTCCTTAGAGAGAGGTACAGACCCCAGAGCCTGGTTGCACCCAATCCATCTCCTGACCCAAGCCCAGGAAGCAGCCAAAGATGTCCCCCACTGGGCCTGCCTGTGGCCTTACCCTGGGGGCCCCTCCAGGTAGGGGCCTGGTTGGAAAAGACAGACAGACTTCTTCTTGGATGGGTGGAAAAAGATGACATACTCGTAGCTTTGTCCTTCCGTTTCAGTACACCTGGTGAAGATGTGACAGTCACTTTTGTCTGGGGAGAGATGGGGAGTGACAGCTGAAGAAAGGAGTGTGTGAGGGCATGGGGCCCAGTCAGGATGAAGGGCCAGTTGTTCAGCAGCATGGATGGAGCCCGGCCTCAGGTATAGGGTTGAGGAGAGAACCAGAGGACATACAGGCTCTGCTCTCAGGGAACCTTCAATTGGAGAGCAAGGTACGGACCTGTCCTCAGGCTCTCGGTCTGAGGGGGACACAGCCCTGTCCTCAGGGAGCCCTGAGTCTGTGGGGACACAGCCCTGTCCTCAGGGAGCCCTGGGTCTGTGGGGACACAGCTCTGTCCTCAGGGAGCCCTGGGTCTGTGGGGACACAGCCCTGTCCTCAGGGAGCCCTGAGTCTGTGGGGACACAACCCTGTCCTCAGGGAGCCCTGGGTGTGTGGGGACACAGCCCTGTCCTCAGGGAGCCCTGGGTCTGTGGGGACACAGCCCTGTCCTCAGGGAGCCCTTGGTCTGTGGGGACACAGCTCTGTCCTCAGGGAGCCCTGGGTCTTGAGGAAGAAACACCCATGAAGTTCCCTGGCTGAGAATAGATGTAGGGTCGGGGCAGGTCAGACTTTAAGAGACCTTAAACATTGAAAATTAAAGTGTGCGGCATTTAATTCACATATAATTCAAAATAACAATACTGAACAGAAAAATAAGTGCAGAAGAGTCCCCCAAAGTTCTGATTATTTTTCTCAAGGCGACTATAAGAACTATATCCTTTTTGGATGGAATCCAAAGTGTTCAAAAAATTTTGGTACACCTGCTTTGTTTTTTCCCTAAACCCAATGTACCACCCATTCATCACTGGGCTGGAAGAACACATATGTGAATGAGAGAGACAAGTTAACACACACGCGTGCTCACACACACGCACACGCAGAGAGATCAAAGTGGAAAACTCTATCACTCGGATCTGTGGGTGTTTCAGGAGAGCCTCTGGGCCTAGCAGAGCAGGGATGGTGTGCAGAGGTCTGCAGTGGTTAAGGGAGAGTCCTCAGACCTTTGTGGGGTGGGCAGGAGGACTTGGGATAAGGCTTGAGAGTAAGGGAAGCAGCCCTGGTGAGAAGGCAGCGGGGCAGGGAGCTGAGTCAGCAGTTCTCCAGTGGGTGCACTCTGGGCTGGGAGCAGAGGTAGCTGCTAGGGTGTGCTCTCTTCCCCTGGGAGGAGGGGAGCCAGGGGCCTGAGAGGATGCTTTTCTCATCCACCTGCCTGGGGCTGCAGCGGGAGGGGCGGAGTTAGCAGAAAAAACTTCTGGCCGAGAACTGGCACAGAGCTTGTGAATTTCCTTTTTGAGCGACTCTGACCACAGGGAAGGGGGCTGGCTGATCTGACCCTGGTGGGCTGGGGTGCATGTGTGCCAATGGGCCCTCTGTGCCCAGGCCTTACCTGAGGAAACTGTTAACACTAATGGGAGCTTGAGCCCCTGGATGTGGTTTCTGTTGGACTTGAAGGAGGGCAGTCTGATCCAGCCATCGGCCTTAGTTTTCTCCAGAAATTTGTGGTACAGGTTCAGCATGTCTGGACACCAGCTGGCATTGGGGAGGGTGTAATTCTTCAAATCTGTCTTCTCCTGACAGAATCTTGAGACCTGGGCAGGAAAAATCAGGGAGACTAGACAGCTTCCTGGGAGGTGGGCTGCTGCTTGGGCTTCAGGACCTGTAGGTAGTGCGCTCCTGGGTTCCTGGGCTCTTCAATCCCTTCCGCCAGTGTTGACTTGAGGGAAATGGCCCTTGGGGACTCCTGTGGGTGACCAGGGAAGGGGACACTAATGTGCAAAGGAAGGGAAGGAAAGGCATGGGGGCTGACAGAGGCACGCTGCTCTGTGGTGGCGCATTAAAACTGTCCTGTTTTAAAGCCTGTGAGCTGTTCTTTGAGGCTGAGAACGGCTAGTATCAGCCCCACCTTGCAGATGGGGAAACTGAAGAAACACGGCTAAGGTTGCCAAGCTTGTGAGTGTGCGAGCTGATGGTCAGACTAGAGCTCATCCTGGGACACTGTCTACCCTGGGGGTGTGATCACAGGTGAGGACCACTGTTATCACCCCCTCACTTCAGGGGCTACTCCAGCTCTGTCCATAGCCGTGGGCCTGCCCGGGGAAGGGGGGCTCCTTTGAAACCTGTTTTGGGTGCGGTACCTTCGGTGGGATGAGGAGGGGTCCTCTGTGATGCCGGATGCTCACGCACCAAACGCACCCATGGGCAGTCGGCCGCACGCAGGGTCCTTTGTCTGGGGGTGTCTCAGTTCAGCTGCAACAGTCTGAGTGCCATAGGAGGAAAGTGAGTGGTGGCCACGCAAGATTCAGATCAGGTTGAAAGTAACCTGGTAGTCTTAGCTGTGGATCTGGGCTACTTGGTTTCCTTTGCCAAATCAAATAGCTCCCCACAAACTGCTCACCTGCCCCAGCCACAATCTGGGAAGAGGAGATTTGGGGTGCTCCCTACACCCGCGGCCCCCAGGAGAAGGGCTGCCCATCTGGCTGAGTGGGGCACTCACTCACCAGGGAGTCCATGGAGGATCCGAATGCTGAGGCAGGGCTGAACGTGGGCAGGATGTAGGGGCCGCCAGGAAGGGCTCCGTGGTGGCTAGGTCTTGCTGCCACCTGGAGGCCTCTTCTCATCATGGCTGAGCGCTGGGATCGGGTCGGCAGGGCTGCGGCAGCGAGGCGAGTGGTGCACTTTTTCGGCTGCATCTTGGGGCTGTCGGGGCCGCCACCTCTGAGAGAAGCCTCACTCTTTGTCACAAAGCTTTCATTAGCAAGCTGCCACCGCAGATGATTAGGCAAGGCTGGGCTGGTTTGATACAACACCCATAGATGCTTGGGGACTTTACCTGGTCCAGCGTCACCCCCCAACCCCAGCACTTGGGGAGGGGCAGATGCTGCTTGGGCATGAATAGCAGGATTGGCCTGAGTTCAGAAAGAAATATTTATTAAAGGGGCAAAAAAGTACATAATGAAATCGTATAGCGTATATGAAACTTTGGAGAGTTGCCCCGGAGTTTTTCTGGGGAGAACTCAGTCATATTCCCAGAAAGATAAGGGAGGTCTAATCCTTGATTGGAGGCTACTGGTGGAGTGTCTGCGTGTGTTGGTGGAGTGTTTGTGGCAGGTGCAGCCTCCACCTGCTGGTTCCTGGTGAGGACAGGGTGGGGAGGCGTGGGGTGGGGTGGGGGGAGGCCTTGGAAGGGGAGGCCGGAAAATCATTCAGGGAGGGAGCAGCTTAGCAAGGGCATTCTGTGCTTTGGGAACCCCAAGGAGCGGGTGATGGCAGCAGACAATGCTGGGAGTGAGGCAGGGAGCGGGGCAGAGGAGGCTTTGCTGATGATGAGCCTGGAAAAGAGACAGCTTTGAGTGGGGGAGTGGGGAGGAGTGTTCAGTGAGCATCTGCAAGGGTGCGTGGTATTTCTTGTACTGAATTAAAACTGCCAGTTTTCAACGAAAAGTCCCAGATTTTAATGCACTAGAATAAAGTGTTCTAAAGGTCAGAACTATGCAAAGATGAAATTATAATGATGATGATGATGATGATGAGTTTGGTAGGTTCTGAAAGATCTTACTGATTTAATATGGAAATTTAAAGACTTTATCCCACCTCCTGTAGTTAGCTGTCCTAGAAGACTAGGATATAAATATTTTCCTCATCTCTTGTCAAGGTTTGAAGGAAACTTCTTCAAGGACCGGGGGAACCCAGTTTTTTGGTTGATTTAGTCTCTGGGTCTAATCACAAATATTTGAGTTAGTTGTCAACATTTAAAAACAGGGAGTTGGGACTTCCCTAGTGGTCCAGTGGTTAAGAATCCACCTTCCAATGAGGGAGACGTGGGTTCCGTCCCTGGTCGGGGAACTAAGATCCCCCATGCCATGGGGCAACTAAGCCCGTGCGCTGCAACTAGAGAGAAGCCCTTACACCACGACTAGAGAGGAGCCTGTGTGCCACAACAAAAGATCCCACATGCCGCAACTGAGACCCAAAGCAGCCAAAAATAAATAAAATAAAATAAAATAAAACAGGGAGTTTCATACAAAGCAGAAGGCCAAGGACCTCCAGGTAAGTGGAAAAATCTGGCAACAGGATCTTCATTCCTTTGCAGTAGCCGTGGAGAGGATGAGGATGCCCCGTGTCCTCTGGCTTGCCCCACCCTCCCCTGATACTGAGCATTCCTTCATTCCCTCTGCCAGCCTCTATGTGTGATACTTGATTTGGGAGATGGGACTCGAGGAGGAGACAGGAGTGAAAAGGGGAATCTTAGAAAGGGTTGACGGACTGAAGGGGAGGCTGAGGAAGAGGGAGTAGGGAGAAGGAGAGGGATCCACAGGGGGCCCCGGAGGCTGGAAGCTGATCCCAGGAAGGTTGTCCCAGGAGGAGGCAGGGTCTGTCATCCCAAGAAGAATCAGTAGCTGAACCTGGGAATGGAAATCCTTGTTTCATTGCCTGAGTTCATTGTCTGCTTCCTGACACAGAGCTCCTAAATCCCTTGAAGTTTCCTGGGTGACAGGAGTATCTTCTGTTCCAATGAGGTGACTCTGAGTGGACTCCAGATAGCCTCAGGAGTGGGGGTGGTCACCAGAAGGACCAAGCCATGATTAGAAGCTTGGGATTT
This sequence comes from Orcinus orca, assembly GCF_937001465.1. Classification (NCBI taxonomy): domain Eukaryota; kingdom Metazoa; phylum Chordata; class Mammalia; order Artiodactyla; family Delphinidae; genus Orcinus; species Orcinus orca. The sequence goes on along the minus strand of NC_064559.1, from coordinate 103,216,395 downwards.
TCAATCTCACCTCCCATCCTTCAGGAAGGGGAGGGGGTTGGAGACTGACTTAATGATCCATCATCCCAACGTGATGAAGCCCCCATAAAAATCCCAAAATTTAAAAAAATTCCGGGTTGGCACACCCCACCTCCATGGGGACAGAAATTCCTGCACTCAGGATCCTCCCAGACCTTGCCCTGTGTATCTCTTCATCTGACTGTTCATGTGTATCTTTTATCATACCCTTCATTAAATCGTAAGCTGGTAAACGTAAGTAAGTGTTTCTCTGAGTTTGGTGAACTGTTCTAGCCAACAATCAAATCCAAGGAGAGGAGGGCTCATGGAACCTCTGATTTGTAGCCAAGTCAGACAGAAGTTGTGGGTACCTTGGTGACCTATTACTTGCGACTGGCATTTGAAGTGGGGCACAGTCTCGTGGGACTGAGCCTTTAACCAGTGGGGTCTGCACTAACTTTGGTTAGTGTAAGAATTGAATTACAGGGCATCCAACTGGTGTTGCAGAGAATTGCTTGGTGTGCAGGAAAACCCCACACATCTGACATCAGAGGTGTGTGTGAAAGTAAAGGGGAAACACAGGAAGCTTTTCCTGTAGGCACCCTCCTACTTTACTAGTTGTTTTGCAATTTTTGGTTAAGTCAACTTTCAAATCCTTACATCATCATGATTACAAAAATTTTGTTCTCAGCCTTGCCATATGCTATAGTTAGTTTTTATTTCTTGTATAACTTTTATTTTCCTTGAATTGATAATATCTAAGGTTCAACTGGATGCTGTGGTCCAGGAGAATACAGGGAAATTAAAGGACAGTGGTTGAGATGACCAGCCTCCATTTCCCAGCTGGGAGGGGGGAAGAGTGAAAATAAAAGAAATGAAGATCTGGAGATGTCTGTGATATTTAAGAGCAGGAATAATGGGATCAAGGGTATGACAGATGGAAGGTAATTAAAGAGAAAGATATCTGAGGAGAACGTCTATGGTGATGGCAAAATCGTATGTGGGGTGCTGAATTCCGGTGGCTGGCATAAGATGGAGGAAGTTGGTTGTCCAAGGCCATCTAGGAAGAGAAAGATTAGGATTGTGAAGAAAGCGCTCTTTTCCCCCTTTTGGACTCCTTTCCCACCATTTCACACATCTTGTGGATTCTTTCTGCAACACAGAGCTCTTCCGACACGTGGGCTAGGAATTCACCTACCCGGGGAGGTGGAAAGGTGCTTGGCTGGTGTCTCGAACATGGTCTTTGGCCACAGCCCTTCTCCTTCTGTGTGAACTCAGCTCAGAGAGAACAAAGAACACTCGGCTCAGAGAAAAAGCTTCTCCCCAGACCTGGATAAGCAATTAGAAAACAGGGAAGTCAGTGAAGGTTCAGCGTAATTCAGAACTCCTGTTGGATTCTCATTTAGCTTGTTGCCTGCCTGGTGCATTTCCTGTTTGGGACCTTGTGGGGGAATGTTGAGTTTGGGGCTTCTCTGGCTGAGACATGACAAATCCCCAGAAGCACATCCTGGGCCTGACCTGGCAGGTGGTGCCCAGAAGAACCAGCAGTGGTGTGCTGGTAAGTGGTAAGGGATTAACAGCTCCTGGTGGGGCGGAGAACTCTAATTGGTAGCATTTGCCAGCTTTTGTTGTGTAAATATTCCCATGATGGCTGATTTCAGGCTACCAATATGATGCCACTGACCCTGACCATGAGGCTGGGAAGAGGTGTGCTCAACCAGCTCTTGCAAGCTGGTAGGCACTGGCTCCGGCACACCACTGAACTGGAAAATTCTTTGGCTTGGAGCGAAGCAACACGGGTAACCAAGGCTGTGGTAGGTTTGGCAGGTCACTTCTTGGTCCGGGTCCTCCCAAATGTAAACTCGTGCCCTCTTCTCTCTTTTCAAGTTCCCTTCCCTCACAAGACTGACTACGCAATAGCACTTAGTCTCCCCAGCCTTCCCTCCTCCCTTGCTGCCCGCCAAACAAGTTCAGAGGACATTTTTTTGTTTAAAGATTTTTGTGTTGTTTCAAGACATTTAAAGAGGAAAATTATAACATTTCCAGAAATCTTACAAGGTCCTCCTCATCTTGGGGGGAGCTGGAAGCCTTCTCAGATCATTCTGGACATGCAGTGGATCTCCCCTGATGGCCAGCAGGGCTGGCTGGCTCCCTGCTCCCTGCTGGGGGATTCCCAGCACTTTGGAGGGGTTCTGTCTGGGATGACACCCATCTGGCCTTTCTGGATGAGGAAGGAACTTCCCTGGTAGCCTTCCTAGACACCATTGCTATTTAGTGCACTGTGAACTGAAATCCCTCCTGAAGACTCGGCCCTATAGGCTCACACAGGGCAATTTCTGGAGGGCTCCCCGACTGCCCATCTCCCTATCAGTTCATGGCTGATCTCCAGACTCCCGCCCAGGCTGGTCCTGCCCTCAGGGACACTTGGTTTCTTGACCTTCTTATGAGCTAAGCGTCAGGGGGCAGGCTGGACATGAGCCGCTGTGCACTCAGAGAGCGATGGGCAAACTTGAGGGCCCCAAGAGGGGGCTGTGCTGGCCATGTTCCATTCAGGAGTTGCCACCATAGAATCCAGGCCCAGTTGCCAGCTCTTCTCATTTTCCCAAAAAAGCCAGCACAAATCCAGATTTTTATGTGAAAACTTCTAACTTTTAAATGTTGCAACTAATGTATAAAAATTTTGCATGGGCCAGACTCTGATTGGATCTTGTCTTGCACGCAGCTGATCATGTCCCCTGGTTCTAAGCTCATTCTTGGGCCTTTCTCACATCGCTCTTCCAGAAGTTTCTTGCTTGTCTGCCCCAGATCTGTCCTCTCTGAGTCCTCCTAGGTCAGCTGTCTTTTCCTGGTTCCCTCTGGGAGGGACTTTCCTGAGATTCATTTTATACTCTGGTGCCCACAGTGGGCCCTTTGGAAAGGAAAATATGTTGGAACTGATTAATCATTTGGCTCTACGGTGCTTCAGGGTTTTTGCTTTATCCAGTTTCTAAGGTTCTTGGTCTTTGCTGTGGGTGGGAAGTGCTAATGGGAGGATCGGCCTCAGGCTGGTCAAGACAGGAGAAAAAGCTGTCTTCACCGAACCTGGGACACCGGGTGGAGTTAAAAGCAGTTGTTGCTAAGTACTCTGCCCAGAGGGGCTCTGGGTGGGCTGCTGGGATGCTCACCTGGGAGAAGAATAACACAGGGAAGGCAGGGCTGTGGCAGAAGACTCCATGCCCAGGGGAGCTGGGAAGCTAATGGGCAGCTGCTGGCTCCAAGTGCTGCTGCCTGGTGTGGTCACTGGGCTGAAGGAGGGCCCCCCCCCCCACCCGGCAGAGTACAGGGTCAGGGAACTAGGCCAACCGAGGGAAGCCTGAGCTCCTCCCAGAAACGTGAGAGCTCTCCCAACTGCTCAGCTGGAACTGATTTCCTATTTGTGAAATGCTTCAAGAGGCGGAGAGAGGCAGGATCTCTAAGCTCAGAAAGTGACAAATCCTGAAGGTGTGTGTGTGTGTGTGAGCGTGCACATGTGTGTTCATAGGCCTGGCCAGGCCTGCACCTGAAATTCCCCCTTTCTCATACCCAATCACTTGAGAGGTGGTACCTTCAAAACCAATGGGACAGTCACATCTGTTTTCCAAGCGTGGGGTACAAAGTAAGGTCACATTCATTTTATTTATTTATTTAACATTTATTTATTTATTTGGCTGTGCCAGGTCTTAGTTGCAGCCCGCGAGATCTTCGTTGCCACGTGCGGGACCTTTAGTTGTGGCGTGTGAACTCTTAGTTGTGGCGTGCAGGATCTAGCTTTCTGACCAGGGATCGAACCTGGGTCCCCTGCATTGGGAGCACAGAGTCTTAACCTCCTTGTGGCACAGTGGTTAAGAATCCGCCTGCCGATGCAGGGGACACGGGTTCGAGCCCTGGTCTGGGAAGATCCCACATGCCACGGAGCAACTAAGCCTGTGCGCCACAACTACTGAGCCTGCGCTCTAGAGCCCGCGAGCCACAACTACTGAGCCTGTGTCCCACAGCTACTGAAGCCCACCTGCCTAGACCCATGCTCTGCAACCAGAGAAGCCACAGCAATGAGAGGCTCGCGCACCGCAACCAAGCTGCTCGACGCAGCTAGAAAAAGCCTGAGCACAGCAACGAAGACCCAACACAGCCAATAAATAACTATAATCATATTTTTGCTTTTACTAGAAACACCTTATCATAATAGTATTTTAAATGAGATCAATGAAACAGAATACGTCAGTCAGTTTTATGCTTGTAATGTGACTGACAAAGGACTCCTGGAATGTAAGTGACAGCTCTGCTGTTTTCTTGTGTTTGCTCTTCAAAAGTTTGCTTTACTCAAATTTGATTTTACAAAAGACCTATATTAGTACCTGTTTTCACTGACTGAAAGGTACCTGAAGAGGATTTTCGCTTTTATGAAAAAAGTTGAAAAGCAAAAGTAGCATTCAGCATTTTACAGCCAGCCTTTTATTTTTTTTATTTTAAAAAATTTTCTTGGCTGCCGTGCTGCATGGCATATGGGATCTTAGCTCCCTGGCCAGGGATTGAACCCACGCCCCCTTCCATTGGAAGCACGGAGTCTTAACCACTGGACCGCCAGGGAAGTCCCTACAGCAAGTCTTTTAGATGCAGTGGGTACCCTAAGCAGCAGCAAGAGTGGCACTGCCAACTCCTTCCCAGGGAACTACACTCAACATCCCAGCAACAAGCAGCCACAGCTTTGAAGTTTGTCTGTGAGCATCTGTGCTTTATCTCAATTTACTTGCAAGATGTGTCCTTAGGTAATTGCTTCTTTGCTTTACACTATTTCAGTTTATGAAAGGTTTCATAGGAACACTGTACTTTGGGATAATGGGGGAAACATGTACTTGCAGTTTTCTCAATTACTTAAAAAAATTATTTATTTGGTTGCACCGGGTCTTAGTTGTGGCAGGCGGGCTCCTTAGTTGCAGCATGCCAACTCTTAGTTGAGGTATGCATGTGGGATCTAGTTCCCTGACCAGGGATCGAACCCAGGCCCCCTGCATTGGGAGCGCAGAGTCTTAACCACTGTGCCACCAGGGAAGTCCCTGTACTTGCATTTTAAGTATTACCTTTTTTAACAGCTTTGTTGAGATAAAATTTAACATACAATTCACACGTTAAAGTATATAATTCAATGCTTTCTGTATATTACATTAAATTTTAAAAGTTGTGGTAAAAAAAATATAACATAGAACTAGCCAGTTTAACCACTTTCAAGTGTACAACTCAGTGGCATTAATTACATCCATAATATTGTGTAACTATCACCTCTTTTTCATCATCCCGAAAAATTCTGTACCTATTAAACAATAACTCCCTATTCCTCCCTCTCCCCAGCCCCCTTTTAACCTCTATTTTCTGTCTCTATGAGTTTGCCTACTCAAGAGACTTCACGCAAGTAGAATCATACAATATTGGTCCTCTTTTGTCTGGCATATTTTGCTTAGCATGTTTTCAAGGTTCATCCATGTTGTAGCATGTGTCAGAATTTCCTTCCTTTTAATGGCTGAATAATATTCTATTTTATGGATTTTACTTACCCATTCATCTGCTGATGGACACTTGGATTGCTTCTACCTTTTAGCCATTGTGAATAATACTGCAATGAACACTGGCATATAAGTACCTGTTTGAGTCCCTCTTTTCAATTCCTTTGGAATGACTGGGTCATGTGGTAATTTTATGTTTAGCTTTTCAAGGAACTGCCAAACTGTCTTCCATAGTGGTCACACCATTTTATATTCCCACTAGCATTGTCTGAGGGTTATGCCAACACTTGTTATTTTCCACTTGGGTTGTTTCCACCTTTTGGTTATTATGAATAATGCTGCTATAAACTTTTGTGTACAAGTTTCTGTGTGGACATATGTTTTCATTTTTCTTGGACATATACCTAGGAGTAGAATTCCTGGGCCATATAGTAATTCTATGTTTAACCTTTTTTTTTTTTTTTTTTTTTTTTGCGGTACACGGGCCTCTCACTGCTGCGACCTCTCCCGTCGCAAAGCACAGGCTCCGGACGCGCAGGCTCAGCGGCCATGGCTCACGGGCCCAGCCGCTCCGCGGCATGTGGGATCCTCCCGGACCGGGGCACGAACCCGTGTCCCCTGCATCGGCAGGCGGACTCCCAACCGCTGCGCCACCAGGGAAGCCCTATGTTTAACCTTTTGAGGAACCACCAAACTGTCTTCCATAGCAGCTGTACCATTTTGTATTCTGACCAACAATGTAGGAGTGTTCCCATTTCTTCATATTCTCGTTGACACTTGTTATTTTCCATTAAAAAATTATAGTCATCTCAGTGAATATGAAGTGTGGTTTTGATATGCATTTCCTTAATGACCAATGATGTTGAACATATTTTCATGTGCTTGTTGGCAATCTGTATACCTTCTTTGGAGAAATGTCTAATCAAGTCCTTTGCTCATTTTTAAATTGTGGGCTTTTTTTGGGTTGAGCTTTAAGAATTTTTAATACATTCTGGATATTAAACCCTTATCAGATATATGATTTGCAAATATTTTCTCCCATTCTATAGGTTGCCTTTCTACTTTCTTGATAATGTCCTTTGATGCACAAAAGTTTAAAATTTTTATGAGGTCTTGTATGCTGCAACTTTGCTGAATTCGTTTATTAGCTTTAGTTTTTTTTGTAGATTCTTTGGGATTATCTACATATAGACCCTGCCCCACCACCCCAATTCATATGTTGAAATCCTAATGCCCAGTGTGATGGTATTAGTAGGTGGGGCTTTGGGGAAGTGCTTAAGGTGGAGCCCTCATGAATGGGATTAGTGTGCTTATCAAAAAGGATCCAGAGAGATCTCTAGCTCCTTCCACCAAATAAGGACAGGTGAGAAGGTACCAGATATGAACCAGTAAGTGGGCCCTCACCAGAAGGTGACCATGTTGGCATCTTGATCCTGGACTTTCCATTTTAACTGTGAGCAATAAATTTCTGTTTTTTATAAGCTACCTGGTCTGTGGTATTTTGTTACAGAAGTCCAAATGGATTAAAACACTTAGGAAATGAATACAGGCTCCTTCCAGTGATGCTATTACCAATACTATGCTATTGGTAAGATACAATAACACAGCCTATGTTAAAATGGCACAGTAGTTTAATCCTTAGAATCCAAGACAACAGATGTGAGGTATCCGATCCTACAGGAACTAGTTGTGTTTCCTATTGTAGCCAAAAAGATTTGTTTAGATACAACAAAGCTGGTTTTGTAATTTATAATGCACACACACACAACACACACACACATACACACATATTCGTGCACCCACATATTTATTCCTTCCTTTGGTTTTCTGGCATTTCCAAGTTTGTGGTAAAAGTTTCAATATGATTTTTTTCTCCAGAATGCAATGGATCAGACATCACACCTATGCAAACTTAAGGAGCCCATTCAAATTTTAGGAGAACCAGACACTTATCCTAAGGAGACAGAAAGAACTGCTGATACTCTCACAGGGAGTGTCTCTGTGTAAAAAAGTTTGGAAGGTGGAAATGGAGCTCCTGGAATTGTATTCAAAAGACTTGTTTAGGAAGGTCCGTGTTAGCAGGCTTCACCCGATGGGGGATTCAACAGTGGGTGAGTAGAATAGGACTGAAGACAACTGCTTCTTCTGGAGGAAGGACAGCCTTACGCAGATTGGTGTGGAATTCACCAGAAGCTTTTACATCAAACTTTTTTCAGGATCCAGCTTTATAAATAAGCCTAAACAACAAAATAACAGAAGATGATTATAAGTCAACTGACTTCAATCTATCTGATGGGACTTCTCTAAGTAGAAATACATATATACACACACAAAAGCACTTTGATTCATATTGGTACATTCAGGATATCTGCCCACTCTCATTTTTCAGCCAAATTAAGAATCAACTTTTGGGGACTTCCCTGGTGGTCCAGTGGTTAAGAATCCGCCTTCCAATGCAGGGGATGCGGGTTTGATCTCTGGTTGGGGAACTAAGATCCCACATGCCGCAGGGCAACTAAGCCCACGTGCCGCAACTATTGAGCATGCAGGCCACAACTAGAGAGCCCATGTACAGCAACTACACGGCCCACGTGCTCTGGAGCCTGTGTGACACAACTAGAGAGAAGCCCCGCTCCACAATGAGGAGCCTGCGCAGCACAGTGGAGGATCCCGCAAGCTGCAATGGAGATCCTGTGTGCCCCAACCAAGACCCAACACAGCCGAAAACAAATAAAATAAAAATAATAGAATTTAAAAAAAGGAAAGAACCTTAAGAAAATTTATTAAAAAAGAATCAACTTTTGATTCTCACAATACTGTATTAGCTCTCCTGGGTAAACAGGTCCTCTGCCACTTGGTCATTTCATGGTTCATTACCACTTCCATTAGAGATAGTCAAGGAAGTGAAAGGAAGTAAAATTACAACTGAGCCATCTGTTACCTTTATGATACTGAAAGGTTTAGTGAGACAGAAAGTATAAACCACAGCCTGGAATAGGATTTTTACATTGACTGTGGATTCAAATTATTCATGATCTTCCTCCTGCTTCTTTTATCTATCATTCCAGCAAACAGCTGACACTTAAGGGAAAAATAAATTTCTTAAACAAGATACAAGAAGCATTAACCATAAAGGAAAACATTTAATAAATGTGACTATATTTACATTAAAAACTTCTGTTCGTAAAAAAGATAACTTAAAGCAAATAAAAGACAACTTATATACTAGAAGGAGATATGTGCAACTTATATAGCCAACAAAAAGATTCGTTTTATAAAAAATAAAGAATTCCTATAAATCAGTTAAAAAAAAAAAGAGGAAAAAAACCAATAAAAGAGGCTGAGAAAACAGGAATTTCACAGAATAGGAAACAAATATGGTCAATAAATATATGAAGAGATGCTCAGCTCCATAGGTAATCAGGGAAATGCAACTTTAGATCAAACTGAAATACCATTTTATAACCATTTGATTGCCAAAAATCAAGAAACTTGACTTTACCGATTGCTAGCAAAGATAGGGATCAGCAGAATGTCATATATTGCTGGTGGGGATGCAACTTGGCACAGCTTTAGAAAACAGTCTGGCATTTCCCTGTAAGGCTGAACACTCTTATACCCTCCAACCCAGAAATTCCACTCCTAAGTATATGCCAAGCTCTTGCCCATACACACCAGCAGGAGACATGAATAAGAATGTTAATGGTAGCGCCATTCATAATAGTCAGAGGCCCACCATTAGAGGAAGAGATAAATCCATTGTGGTATACTCACACAATGGAATATTATACTGCAGTAAATGAGCAAACTTCATAGCCAACAACATGGGTGAACTTCAGTAACATGAAGCTGGGTACCAAAAAAAAAAATCAGGTCCCAGAAAAGCACATATAGCACAATCTCTTTTCTACAAAGTTCAAAAACAAACAACTAAACAATATATTACTTAGGCACAAATATATTCTTTTTTTTTTTTTTTACAAATGTATTCTTAATCAAACTTTAAAAAAAACCCAATAAGGTATAAAGGAATGAAAATCACAAAATTCTAGATCAGAGTTACCTCTGAAGGAAAAATAGGAGGATGAGGTGGGGAAAAGTAATTAGGTAGGGATATAATATTATTAAGATTCTGGTTCTTGTTTGATTGTAGGTTTCAGGATGTTTATTATTAAATTAGAAAAATAAATACATTAGTGAATGAGTAAGTAAAAGATGACCATTCACGTACCAATAATGGCTCTGTATCCTAAATCAAGGATTCTGAGTAACTCAAACATGTGCATCTGAGGTCCATTAAAATAAAAAATAAAAACAACAAAAAGGGACTTCCCTGGTGGTCCAGTGGTTAAGACTCCATGCTCCCAAAGCAGGGGGCCCGGTTCGATCCCTGGTCAGGGAACTAGATCCCACGTGCTACAACTAAGATCTGGAGCAGGCAGATTAAATAAATAAATAAATAAATAAATAAAACAAAACAAAAAGCATTGGATATCTAAATTAACTTGTCTAAGTCTGAAGCTACTGAAGGTGAGGCTTCCAGGACCCCTCACTTGCAAAGGCCCTGTGACAGCTGACGATATACAAAGTTACTCATTACAACAGTATTTGCAAGAGCAAAAGACTGAGAAAATATCCATGTCTAGTATCTCCAACTCCAATCCAACACAACAGTGCTCATTCTTGTTAACTCTTTTTCCATATCTGGAACTCCTCTGATGTGAGAAACCTAGCTCCCGTCACGGCTGCCAGCCTGTGCAGACGCCACCCTCTCCCTGTGGGCTCTGACACCCACGCTGCTCCCTATGGGGACTCCTTCCTTCCCATAGTTAGGCTCTGACATCCTGTGCTGGGCCACTCCCCTGTGCAGACACCCTCCACTCCACTCAGGCTCCCAGACAGCGATGGGCTGCTGTAGCCACCCCTCCCTGTGGCTTCCCCCTTATCCCCCAGCCTACCATGCCCGACTCTATCTAATAGCTTTAGAAATATTTAGGAAGGAAGGAAGGAAGGGGTGAAATGGAAGGAAGAAGAAAAAGGCAAGAGAATGGGAAGAACCTCTCTACCTTTTCTACACTGATGATAACATAAACACACTCACTGTCCTGTAGCCTGTGTTTTTCACTCAATATACAGTAATGACATATAGCTGCATATCATACAAAAAGGAGTTTCCTTATTCTTATTTATGGCACCACAATATTCCACAATAGTTTTTATGGCACACACAATATAGTTTATGGATGAACTGTAGTCTCTTTACCTGGTCTCCTATTGATAGATATTTATGTTTTGCCAATCTTTTGCTAGTCCAAATAACATTGCATGAGTAGCACAACTACTGGAACCCTAGAGCAACCTTACACATTGTAACGTTGCACACATGTTAGTATACCTATGGGATAAAATCCTGAAAATGGGTCAAAAGGAACATGACTATAATTTTGAGAGATATACCAGCTCTCTACCAGCAACCTTACACATTGTAACGTTGCACATATGTTAGTATACCTATGGGATAAAATCCTGAAAATGGGTCAAAAGGTACATGACTATAACTTTGAGAGATATACCAGCTCTCTACCAGCAATGAGTAAGAATACCTTTAACTTGTTCTTTGCATGCAGGGAATTAAGAATTTCTTGGCATGTATGGGTTATAAAACCAAACCAAACCAAAACAAAAACCCCCCAAAACAAAAAAACCCAAAATAAATTAAACCAAACCTAAAATAGAAAGTGGCAGCTCCTTACCTGTTGCCTCTGAGTACAGGATCTTCTCATCAACACTTCGAACAGTACAAGAAAGAAAGAATTTCCTCCCCTCAATTTTATCAAGTTGGCTATTTATCACAACAACAGAACAGAGGGGGATAGGTCTGCAGAAAAAAAAAATGAAAAAATCCAGCTTTTATCAGATTTATGTAGCATTGAGAGATGATCAGGTGCATGACAGGGGTGGAAATTTATGATACCTGGTATCAGTGGGTGCTGTTTTAGATAAAATGCTGACACCACCAGTTGCTCACACCCCCTTCCTCCCAAGCACCATTGCTCTCAGGTCTCCTTGGGCACCCAGTCCAGAGACTGCTGTTGTGGGTTAGGTTCAAAGAAATCACCAGATGATTCCAGCTCTGCGATGGCAGAGGCTGTCCCATCTGAAGGGAGCTGAAATCCTTTAAAGAAATGAAAATAGGACCATGGGATGGTCCCAGTCAGCTTCTCTCATTTTCTCTGTCAATCTCTGTCAATTTCTCACCCAATCCCCTTTAGAGTAACTGTCACTAGAAAGACACTGAATAACAAACTCCTGGTAACAGCTTAATGTGCTAATTCAGTGCTGTCCAACAGAACTTTGTGATGACAGAAATGCTCCACAGCTGAGCTGTCCAATATGGTAGCCACAGATGGCTACTGAGCACTCAAAATGTGGTTATTGTGAATGAGAAACCGAATCTTTACATTTATTTAATTTCTATTAATTCAAATTTAAATTTATATAGCTATATGTATCTAGTGGTTACAGTCACCTCTGGGAATCTTAGAGATATAGTACTATAATGAAAAAGGTATCTCTTTAAAGGTATAATTTTAGTTGGTAGAAACATAATGTAGAGTAGGGAGATGTGTTTTATGTTCCTATAGTACCATCATGTGGGTGAAGGAACTACTCCATGTGGAAAGGAAATTAACACTCTGATTACCCCTCTGTCCAGTTTTTGCTCTCAGTAGATTTTCCTGAACTTCTCGATGGAACAACTGAGCTTTGCCAATCCAGGATTTACTAAGACCCGGGGGACATTAGGTGTTCTTGCCTGCTCAGCATCTCCCTTTCCTACTAACGTTGCATCTTTCATTTATCCATCTGTCCTACCCCTCACCACACTCTCTCATTCACACACCTACCCTCCCCTTTCTTTGGGGAATCACCTCAATTTTCAGCCCATGTAGGTTAACTAGAGCTGACAGCTGATTCTTACCCCCCATGCCCCCCGCCCCCCCCCGCCCCCCCAGTGACTGGTTGTGCAGGTGGGCATGGGTTGAAACTGTCAATCCTGGAGCTTGTGCTGCAGCCCTTGGGGCTGGGTTCTTTTTCTGCTGGAGTTGCTAGGCTTGCAAGATACAAGCCTGCCTGGTAGCTGTAGCACTACATTGGGAAAGGCTACCCGAGGATGAAGAAGACCTAAAGGAAAAGTGTGGCTGAGACACAGGCACAGATTCCTAATGGCATCATTGAATACCTGCACCCAGCCATAACTGTCTTCTCAACCATGTAAGCCAATATGTTCCTTTTTTCCTTAAGCTATTGTGAATTAAGAGATCTATCTCTGGGACTTCCCTGGTGGTCCAGTGGTTAAGAATCTGCCTTCCAACGCAGGGGACACAGGTTTGATCCCTGGTTGGGGAACTAAGATCCCACATGCTGTGGGGCAACTAAGTCTGCGTGCCACAACTACTGAGCCCGCGCGCCTCAACTAGAGAGCCCGCGTGCTGCAACGAAAGATCCCACATGCCGCAACAAAGATCCCATGTGCTGCAACTAAGACCTACAGCCAAAAATAAAATAAATAAATAAATAAATAAATAAAATATTAAAGGGCTCCCCTGGTGGCACAGTGGTTGAGAGTCCGCCTGCCAATGCAGGGGACATGGGTTCGTGCCCAGGTCCGGGAAGATCCCACATGCCGTGGAGCGGCTGGGCCCGTGAGCCATGGCCGCTGAGCCTGTGCATCCGGAGCCTGTGCTCTGCAATGGGAGAGGCCACAACAGTGAGAGGCCTGCGTACTGCAAAAAATAAATAAATAAATAAAAATAAATATTAAAAACATTACCACCACCACCGATACATTAAAAAAAAAAGATCTATCCCTTACAATGAAAAATTCCTTGAATAATAAGAGAAAGGAAAAATACAAAATAATATAATAACTGTTTATAGAGTATAATTTTCTAAAGTTCACATGAATCTCAAGGGACCCTGAATAGCCAAAGCAATCTTGAAAAAGAAGAAAAAAGTTGGAAGTCCCACACATCTTGATTTCAAAACATATTACAAAACTACAATAATCAAGACAGTGTGGTACTGGCATAAAGACAGACATATAGATTAATGGAATAGAACAGACAGCGTAGAAATAAACCCTCTCATATATGGTCAAATGAATTTCTACAAGTGACCAATACCACTCAATGGGGAAAGGACTGTCTCTTCAAGTGGTGCTGGGAAAACTGGATATCCACATGTAGAAGAATGATGTTGGACCCTTACCTTAAACCATATACAAAAAATAATGTGAAATGGACTGAAGCCCTCCATTGGGGAAAAGCTTCATGACATTGGGTTTGGCAATGATTTCTTGGATATGACACCAAAGGTACAGACAACAAAATAAAAAAAATAGACAAATGGGACTACATCAAACTTAAAAACTTCTGTGCATCAAAGGACACAACAACAGAGTAAAACAGCAACCTAAAAAATCGGTTGCAAATCATATATCTGATAAGGGGTTAATATCCAGAATATATAAAGAACTCCTACAATTCAACAACAAAAAAACTCACAAAAACCTGATTTAAAAAATGCTTCTTCAAGTGAAGGACTTGAATAGACATTTCTCCAAAGATGATATACAAATGGCCAACAAGCATACGAAAAGATGCTCAATGTCACTAATCATTCAAAAAATGCAAATCAAAGCACAGTGAGCTATCACCTCCCATCTATTACGTTGGCTACTATTAAAAAACAAAACAAAACCCAAATAACAAGTCGTGGTGAAGATGTGGAGAAACTGAAACCCTTATGCATCGCTGGTGGGTGTGTAAAGTGGTGCAGCAGCTATGGAAAACAGTATAGTAGTTCCTCAAAAAATTAAAAGTAGAATTACCATGTAATCTAGCAATCCCACTCTGGGTATACATCCAAAAGAACTGAAAGCAAGACCTCACAGAGATCTGCACACCCATGTTCATTATAGCATTATTCACAATAGTCAAGAGGTGGTAGCAACCCAAATATCCATCAACAGATGAAAGAATAAACAAAATGTGGTATATACATACAATGGAATATTATTCAGCCTTACAAAGGAAGGATATCCTGTTATATGCTACAACATGGATGAACCTTGAAGACATTATGCTAAGTGAAATAAGCCAGTCATAAAAAGACAAATACCGTATGATTCCACTTATATGATGTAACAACAGTAGTCAGATTCACAGAAACAGAAAGTAGAATTATGGTTGTCAGGGGCTGAGGGAAGGGGGATACGGGAAATTATTGTTTAATGGGTATAGAGTTGCAGTTTTGCAAGATGAAAAAGTTCTGGAGATCTGTTTCACAACAGTGTAAATATACTTAATACTACTGAACTGTACATTTAAAAAAGGTTAGGACACTAAATTTTATGTTATGCCTTTTTTTTAACTATAGCTAGAAATTTAAAAAATATTTTAAAAATATAAGGCATGAAAGATGTTAAATCTAAAGTATCAGAGTAAACTCATGACCTTATTAAACATTAATAACTTTCCAGCTCTGACACTGTAATAGCCTAGCAGCAAGGTCATCCTGCCCACCATGAGAATACATGTGGAACAATCTAATATTTTTCTGGTCTTTAGCACTATTCTCCATTAAAAGGAATCAGGGATCTTTGTAGACTAGCTATTCTATGTCTTGGCACAGATGACCCTTACTGTTGTTAGAAGTAAAAGTAATGATAATAACAACAATGTTAATGATAAAAATAACAAGTAGCTAACACTTACTGAGTACTTGTTATGGGGCCAAATTCTGTCCTAGATGCTTTGCATGGGTTAATTCATTTATTGCTCACAATGACCCTATGAGGAAGGTATTATTATCCTCTTTTTAAAGATGAGGACATTGAAGCACAGAGAGGTTAAGTAACTTGTTGAAGGTCACACAGCTAATAAGTGGCAAAATGGGCATTTGAACCTGTTCCAATGTCTGTCCTCTTAACTAGTGATTATACTGTCTCTCAGGAGACAAGAGTACTTAAAAGCTAGCACAAGGAGTCAGATAGCACAAAGAGTCAGTCTAAAGAGACTTCTATCGGCCAAATGTAATATAAGCATAGAAAAGGGGGTGATAATTGTAGTTAACTACATTATGGAAAGTTCCTAATGATTCTCAAAAAAAGGAAAAGCTAGCTCAAGGAGTATAAAACCATAGCTATAATTCAAGGACAACTATGATAGGATAAGTTTAATTTTTTAAGCAGTTTACACATAGAGAAGAGTATTGACAAGTAAGTGTTTCTTCTATGAAGTATGTATCTGTCTTATATGTATTTTACTCTGTAGAAGTAGGAAATGGTAGACACAGAGTAAGGGGTGTGTACAGGTAAGGTTTGGGGAGGCCGTATTCAAAGAATTATGCTTACACACACCATGGCATAAGCAAACCAATAGTTTTCTTAGCTGTAAAGTGTGGGTAGAGGTATGTAGAGGATACCTATGTTCATCAAGGAGTCTTTCATGTGTTTGTCAAAAAGGCTTGAGAGTCTGCATGAACAAGGCAAAGACTTGTACAGCCCTTAGCATCTGCATCAGGACTGTTACCTCTTATGTTCCCCCAAAGTGTGTGAGGTGCAGGTGAGCTGACAGGTGAAAAGAATATTTATGCACATTCAGTGGATTTACATCCATGGATGTATGCCATTTGGGTGTTCAAAGTCCTGCATAATCTCCATAAGAACCCCCAATAATCCCCTCCTCCACACCAATAGGCAGAGAACTGTGAGGAAGCCAAACAATTCTGGAAAATGCAAGAATTATTCCCTTAACAAAATGCAAGAATTATTCCCCTAACAGAAAGGACTGATTACAGAAAAGAACCAGCTAGAAAGAAGGTGAATGTCTTGCCCAGTTGAATATCCCTGAAAGAAAACTACAGAGACACTTGTCCTATCTCCTGAGAGATGTTACCTCTGCCAATTAAATGAGATGCATTTAATTGTAGGTAATCAGTAAACCAAGGCAGAATAAATATGACTAAGACAAGTAGATTTAGATACTAAATAAGGGGAAGTACTAGGTTGTAAGGACAGGTGTAGATTTGGAAAGTCCCCCGACACAGCAAGGAATTCTCAACTCCAAGAGGAGCTCAGCCTCATGAATTCAGGCTCATGTTCCAATCATCTTCAAAGGCAAAATCCTGTCATATCAAGAATCACCAGGTTGACGGATTAGAACCTACAAATTTCGCTGATATGAGTTGATTTCTTTACAGTCTGACACAATTGCCATAAGCCTGGGGAGTTTATAAGAATGAGTTATTCTAACCTCAGGAAAATATAGGTATTGACAGCCTGAAGAAATTAATCAAACCCAGAATGAAAAAAATTTAATAGGCTAAGTGTAGCTGAAATAATAAGTTTTGTTAATCACTGAGATAATTTTGCTTAGAAAAAACTACCATACTAGGCTTGTTATTTTCTTTACTGAATTAGTTAAATCTGATTATGTTTTTAATTAATGCTTTAGTATTTAAAATAATTTATATTGTATTATTTATAAGCATGGATTTATTAATACGTCTGTGGTTGTGTTAGCTGCTGACAATGAATTTATTTGAGGTGATAGTGATAGCAGTTAAGGGACCACTTTCCCAATCTCCCTTAATGCTAATGAGATTAAATGGGTGTGCTGTGTAGTACTTCCAGGAAGTCTCTTTGAAAGAGAGAAGACAGCTCTTCCCCCCCTTCCTCAATCCTGCTGTGTAGGACATGTGATGATGGCTCTTGCTGTCACTCTGGACTGTAAAAAATGAGCTACAAAGAACCTGCATCTCTAGGAACCAGGGAGCTACCATACTAGATTTCTTTCACATGATAAATTTCTATCTTAAGTCATTTTTATTTTGAAGTTACTAATATTGGCAGCTGGGGAGGAGGAAGTTAAAGCATCTGGCCTCCAATTTATTCACTTTGTGTGTGTGTGTGTGTGTGTGTGTGTGTGTGTGTGTGTGTGTGTGGTGGGGAGCAAAGAGAAACACTCCTGGGGAAAAAAAGGAGGCAAGTGACACTGTCTAATTTTTTCTCAGTGGGCCTGCAGGTAAATAGACCAGGAGTTGGCAAACTATGTTTCACTGGCCAGCTGCCTGTTTTGTAAATAAAATTTTACTGGAACACAGCTATACCCATTTATTTATATATTGTCTGTGGCTGCTTTTGTGCTACAGTGGCGAGTTGACTAGTTGTGCCGGAAACTGTATGGCCTGCAAAGCATAAAACATTTATAGAAAAAGCTGTGATGACCCCTGAAATAAACTAATGATATTTGCTAGGGGGAAGAGTCCTTTTCTATAGAGTAGGATAGTAGCTCTGAGTAGGATATGCCTGGCTAAGTATTACTTAAAATATTCAATAAGTAAACCCACAATCTATGAAGCATGGCTCCCTGATGACTGCCACATAAGCCATACAACTCTCGGGTATAAAATGGAGATGTTCCTACATGCTTCCTACTGTGTGAAATAATAACCCACAGAACCTCATTTGGAGATCTCTATTGAACTCTGTTCTTAAACTCTGTTCTGCCCAATTGCTCTCTTTCTCTGTGCCTATGCCAGTATCCATACTATTTGACTTAGAGATATAGCTGCATAATTGAAGAATTAAATAAGCTCATGCTGAGCTTTGTTTTTGATGGATACCAAACTTTTCTTGCTGCCCTTTTACTTCTTTGTGCGAAGTTATGTAAAACTTACGTTTTGTTATGTAGTGGATGTTGGTGCTTCACTCAGATCCCCTTCAATTCTTTTTTCACCTTTGTTTTTTGGATATTTTTCTTACAGCCTGCTTTGCTCAAACACAGTGAGCAAGAAGTACCTGGGAATTTATAGTCCCCAGGATAGCCCTTATCCTATGATGAACGTGTGAGAGAATATGAGGACTCCAGCTCCCTTGCCTGAGGTAGGGAAAATACTGAGGCACACATTTCACTCCAGAGTTCCTTACATGATCAGGCTGAAGCTACCCTTTGCAGGACTGAGCGCCTAACCTTGGGTGGCTTCTTCCCCTTCCTTGTCCTTCTTCTCCTACACCCTAGATAGTTTCCTCTGGGAGTACTTCCTTTCTTGCATAGAAATCCTTTTCTCAGGGTCTGCTGCTGGGGAACCTGACTTACGACATCTAAGAAGCAAAGAATACCCATGACTTTACCTTTTAAAATTGATGTTGAGATTGGCAGTCATGACAATTCCCCCAGGTATAGCTGCACACATACCAACAGTAGCATCAATCATTGTTGCAATGGCACCTCCATGAAGAAATCTAGTTACAAGAGGAAAAGAGAAATGTGTTCACAAGTTCTGAAAACAGGCCCTTAAGAGAGAAAAATTATCCAAGCCTCCCATATAATCTACTTCTGAAAGTTCCACTTAATTCATGTTCAATGTACTGAATGTCAAATTATATCCATGTTCTCACCTTCATTTTGTTCATAGCATAACACTGTAGTATTTGTAACAAAGCCAGAACCTAATGATAACCAGGTCACAAGCAAGCAAAAAGCTAAAATCCAATTTAGAAAATTTATATTATGTTTTTATTAAACTAACTATACACATCATTGTTTAAAAATTTAGGAAATGAAGATAAACAGAAGAAAAAGAAATTAAAAATTATAAGGCTATCTAGTGACAAACCAATATTAACATGTTAATGATACTCTCTAAAATTATACTCTTTTGCCCTATGTCCTATGCTTCTGTCATTTAATAATTTACAGTAAACATCTATCCATGTCAATAAATATACATCTACATTACCACTTTAATGTCTTCATTGTAGTCCATGGATACAGGGCGATACTATAAGATAACAACCTCTTAGATCCACATTTCTAGGCTATAATTCTTACCCAGGTACCCCTTGCAGATAAGGACCTCCTTGAAACAAGCAAACTGTCCTTTTCTCATCATCATTATAGAATATCACATATTCAAAGCCCAGGCCATCTTCATAGCCTCTGGTGAAGAGCTGGGCCTGGGACAGTTGTTCTTTCACAAGCTTTGAGTCTGTAAGCAAATGAAGTGGATGGGCACATGAGAAACAGGTATGAGAAAAATACCATGACAGAGACAAATATCTGTACCCTGCAAGAATCACAGGTCAATGGATGATTGATTAAAATGCCAACCAGGTGCAAAACTGAAGGGGCTGGAAGGGTCCCAAAGAAACAGAATACAGGATCTTTGCTCCAGTGGAATTAGTCTAACTGGGAACATAGTAAAAATAAATGAAATCAAAACAAAGTACTAACACATGGCAATCATGAAATATAGTACATAAATACAAAGGGTATATGGAATAAAATAATAAGGTATAGACAGAAAGCCTTCTTAGAATAAGTGTGATTTAAATGAGATTTAAAGAAAATGAGTAATGTAACAGTAGAGAGGTTTTCCTTGCAGACGTGAGTTTAGCCTGAGCAGAAGATAGTTATCATACTGAATCAGAAACAGAGGCAGGTCAGCCCAGTATTCAATGTGATTATGACTCCTGAGTCTCCAACTCAGGGTTAGAACCATTAGGGCTCATGAAATCAAATTAGTGGGTTGTAGGCAGACTTTAAAAAGACAATGAATGCTTCACATATATCCTGGATAAGTACTAGTGTGCTCATTTAGATATGTTTTTTTTCAATTATACAACTGTGCACAAGTTGTGTGTTCTGGGTTGTGAGTCAAAATGTAGGTAACTTCAAAATAAAGACTGAAAGCTACTGCTGAGGGAAGGGCATGTTTGTCCTTTAATACCCATTTTAAGATTTAATTCCCCAAACTCTTAGCTTTCTTTCACAGCTCATCATGATTTGCCATGTATAACGGTGATTCTTTTATTGATACCAAATTTACATTTACAAACTTGGAAAAGGATATGAGATGAGAAGATCTGGGAGAAGTGGGGAGGACAAGGGAGGGTATTATTTAGGCCTTGAGCATCTGGGGGCAGGCACCCTGTCTCTTGGACTTTGTGTGCTCAACAACTGACAGATAGGCACATACTATATGCGCTCTAGCAGTGGTTGAGAAACTGAATGATTTGGAAGGCCAGACAAAGAAACTTAAAATTGAGAATCAGTCTTGTGGTACAGTAGAAAAGAACCTTGTTTTGGAAGTTGGGAAATTTTTCATGACTTAGCTTTGGCCTAGAATTTGCTCCCTTCTCCATACTTTATCCATACAGTGAGGAGATAAACCTAAATGACCTATAAGATCTGTTCCAACTCTAACACTCTGGGACTTCAGGATAAGATAGGCATCAAACCCTTCTAATGTTTTAGCTAGGAGTTCAAAATTTCTGGTTTAGATTACTAAACCTTGAGGTTACCTCATAAAAATGGGAAAAATAAAGATGGTGGGGAAGTCTGTTAGAAATGCAGAATATTGGGCTCTACCCCTGACCTACTGAAGCTGAACCTACATTTTAACAAGATTACCAGGTGCTTCATATCCATGTTAAAATCTGAGAGGAACTGATCTTTTAAGACATGGGATAACACTGAAGGTAGCAGAGGAGTAACATGATCAGATCTGAATTTTGAATCACTCTGCTAGCTGGACGAAAGGAGAGGGATAAGAAAGATGAGTGAGAAGATCACTGAAACACTATAAAATCACAATCACCCAACTTTTCTGCTTGTGGGGTGATTTTCTCCAGTTATGTTCAGCTACGTGAGGGCCTGTGCAAATAAGAGATGGCAGATGTTTAGATTCATCCAGGGCTGGGGTTTTCCTAGATAAGTACGCTACAGAAGTTCAGATAAAAGAAGGCTATGGGGACAATGAGAAAGTAGAGGACTCAATGAACTGAAGGTATTAATGAGGCCAAAGAATTTTTTCTGCGGGGACTTTGAACAAGTAAGCTGGAAGGAAAAAGGTTGTGGTCAGAAAAAGGATGTCTAAATGTGTGGATTTCGAGGTTGTGCACTTTCTGAAGATGATAAGGCTCACGATGTCCTCAGGAGTGCATTGCTGGGGCTGTGCAAAAGAAAGGTCATAGGTGATGAGAAGGTAAATAAACTGAGGAGCCATGGTGTGGATGGTGGGTTGCTGAGAATGGTGAATAGAGTTGGGTAGAGAGGAAAACAGTTAACCAGGTGCTGAAATACTCAACATACAGGGAAAGGTTGGTAGATGATAGCTACAAGAAGGGGAAGTTGAGGGTGATAAAGTCGGAAAAAGTGAGATGGTATAAACCTCAAAAGGAATGGGGGTTTTCTAAGAAGGAGGGGAAATAATAATTTGAAAGCAAGTATGGGTAGCAAGGAGGACCTCAAACTCCCCCCTCTTCTGAGAGGGTCAAGTTTCCGACAAGAGACGATAGTTAGGTTGGAGAAGGGATGAGCAGAAACATGTGGGAACTGAACCCTGGAAACTACTGACATTTAAGGAGTGGGTAGAAGGAGAAAGGGAAAATTGGTCAGAGATTTGTGAAAGCCAAGAGACAAAACATTTCAAGGAGAATGAGATTAACAGTTAGGTCCAGCACAGTAAGGGCTGAAAAATGCTCACAAAATACGGCAATTAGGTCGCTAGTGGCTTAAGTGAAGAAATTTCAGTAGAGCTATTAGAGTGGAAGCCAGATTGCACTGGGTTAAGGACATTCAATTAATTTTGTGATATGATAAATAGTTAGAATGGAATTAGTAACACAAATTACTAATTTCCCCCTTCATTTGTAAAACAGAGTTAATTCTTATTTCTCTCTATATTGGTGGTTCTATAAAGAAACTTATGAACTCTACCATTTTTCTTGGTTAAGGTAGTTTTATTTTTGTTTCATTCATTTCTTTGGCTGTGTTGGGTCTTCATTGCTGCACGGGCTTTTTCTAGTTGTGGTGAGCAGGGGCTACTCTTTGTTGAGGTGTG
This sequence comes from Orcinus orca, assembly GCF_937001465.1. Lineage (NCBI taxonomy): Eukaryota > Metazoa > Chordata > Mammalia > Artiodactyla > Delphinidae > Orcinus > Orcinus orca. The sequence goes on along the minus strand of NC_064559.1, from coordinate 103,193,974 downwards.
TGGATTTCTCATTTCGGTGGCTGCTCTTGTTGCAGGGCATGGGCTCTAGGTGCGTGGGCTTCAGTAACTGCAGCACATGGGCTCAGTAGTTGTGGTGCTTGGGCTCAGTAGTTGTGGTTTGAGGGTCCTAGAGCATGTGAGCTTCAGCAGTTGTGGCGCAAGGGCCTAGTTGCTCTGTGGCATGTGGGATCTTCCTGGACCAGGGACTGAACCCATCCCCTGCACCAGCAGGCGGATTCCCAACCACTGCGTCACCAGGGAAGCCCCTGTTTCATTCATTTCTTCAGCAAATATTGAAGTATTCAGCAAATACCATGAGGAAACTGAGGCAAAAAAAGGTAAAGTAACTTGCTCAAGGTCACACAGCTTTAAGTTGTAGAACCAGAATTTGAACCCACTCACTATATTTCAACCATGAAATTAGTTAAGTTGTCAGCTTTTGGATGGCCTCTAAAGGCGTGTGACTGCATGAGATTACCAACAGAGTTTAGGGAAGCAAGGAGTGCTAAGGATTGAGACATGGGGTGCCCTAACATTGTTTGAGGACAAGGAGGAACTGGCAAAAGAAACTAAAGAGGAAGAACCAGTGAAGTAGAAGACTGTGGTGTCCTGGCAGCCAAGTTCAAGGAGAAAGGAGTTATCAGCTGTGCCAGAAGCTGAGCAAGGTCATTGGTTAGGAACATGAAGGTCACTGGTGACAGTAGTTTTGATGGAGTGGTGGGAGTGAGAGTCTGCTTGGAGAGGTTTAAGAGAGACCAGGGAGAGAGAAACCCAGTTGTGGCATGTCTGTACACTGATGAGAAAGATCTAGCAGAGAGGGGTATCCTTAAGTAGGCCAAAGGGATAGAATACAGTGCACCAATAGAAGGCTTGGCCTCTCATAAGAGTATGGTCAGTTCATTCATAACAGGAAAAGGCAGAACATCAGGCACAGACGCAGGGAAGAGGGTAAATGAGGTAGGGGTTGCTTGGAAATTCTCTTCTGATTGCTTTTGTTTTCCGTGAAACAGGAGGCAAGGTCAGCTGAGAGTGAGGCTTGAGAAAAAGAAGGTAGGAAATAGTCATCTAGGAGAGCAGGAGAGTGAGTAGACGAGGGAACAATGAAATATGATTGTCAGGCAATGTTAAGGGCCTACTTGAGGTCATTAAAAAAAAAAAAAAAAAAAACAAACATTGGGCTTCCCCGGTGGCACAGTGGTTGAGAATCCGCCTGCCAATGCAGGGAACACGGGTTCGATCCCTGGTCCGGGAAGATCCCACATGTTGCGGAGCAACTAAACTCGTGTGCCACAACTACTGAGCCTGTGCTCTAGAATCCGTGAGCCACAACTACTGAGCCCACGTGCCGCAACTACTGAAGCCTGTGCTCCTAGAGCCCATGCTCCACAATGAGAGAAGCCACTGCAATGAGAAGCCCGTGCACTGCAAAGAAGAGTAGCCCCTGCTCGCAGCAACTAGAGAAAGCCCGCATGCAGCAACAAAGACCCAACACAGCCAAAAATAAATAAATAAGTAAATAAAATTAACAAAACAAACAAAAAAACATCATGGGAGTTCCCTGGCGGTCCAGTGGTTAGGGCTCTGTGCTCCCAATGCAGGGGGCACGCGTTCCATCCCTGGTCACAGAACTAAGATCCCGCAAGCTGCGTGGCGTGGCCAAAAGAAAAAAACAAAGAAAAAACCCTCCAAACATCACAATCCCCAAACGCCTACTAAAGGTATGTTTAGATGATTAAAAGACAATCAGTAAAATAAGAAATATCTGTATAAGCTTCATGCAGTCAGGAACCCTATGTATGTACTCAGGCTTGTTTCAGGAATACAACACTTTGCACAGCACAGATACTCAACAGATAGTTGTTGAATGAATATATAAGGGGCGTTGTGAATAAGAAAGCAAAAAGTCTTTACAGGCTGACTCTAAAAATGAAGAATGTATATATATTAGGTATATATATAAAGTTCTTCAGTTAGGCTCAGTAAGTCAGCCACATAGGTGCAGAAGAAGGGAGACAATTCAAATGAAAGACACAGGGTGTTAGCTGACTGTCAGTCAACAGTGTGACGTGGCTACCTACTTAGTGCTAATGTCTTACTCTGCATGGAAAGACCATAATTTGAGTTTCAATCTTAGTTCTGGGAAACATATACTAAGGATCTGAGAAACTGGAACATGTCCTGGGAAAAGCAACTAGGAATGTGAAGGAGACTGAAATACCCTCTGGGAAAAAAGCCAGAAAACAACAGAGAAGATTGGCCTGGCAATGAGAATTGGCAGGTACACAGGAGTGATATACATAGATGTGATTCCTAAATTCCAATATATATTGATATATTCTAATCCATATAAAATGATGCCAAATGAAAGGATTATACTTTTTCTGTGTGTTCCTAGATGGTAGAACTAACTGAATGGATGAAAGTACAAGAGAGATTATAGTTCAATATAGTTAGAGCTGTCCAAAATGAAAAAAGCACTGCAGTCCCAAGTACTCCATGATTGGAGGGGTTCAAATTAAGTCTAGATGACTGGCTGTAAGGTTTAAAATAGAAAGCAAGAGAAGACAGAGAAAGGTTAAGACTATAGTTGTAGCTCCCAAACCGTTTTCTATTCCAAAACAACTGAGGTTAACCTTTTGCAAGGAAAATTTACATTTATAAAGGAAATCTCCATTTGTATGGGTGTCTCCCTCTCAGTACCGGGAAGAGAAGAACAACTCTAAATCACAAGAGAATCTTTTCAATGGAGAAAGCAGCAACTTACATCTTTTCTTGGTAATCTCCTCACAACACCCCCTACCCCCAACACCCTCCTTTTGTCTTTAGCTGAAGATGGTATTTAAACTGGTGGTTTAGGACTTCCTGGTGGTACAGTGGTTAAGAATCCACCTGCCAATGCAGGGGACACAGGTTTGAGCCCTGGTCTGGGAAGATCCCACATGCCATGGAGCAACTAAGACTGCAAGCCACAACTACAGAGCCTGAATGCCACAACTACTGAAGCCCGTGTGACTAGAGCCTGTGCTCTACAACAAGAGAAGCCACTGCAATGAGAAGCCCATGCACTGCAACGAAGTGTAGCCCCTGCTCGCTGCAACTAGAGAAAGGCTGCGTGAGCAACAAAGACACAACGCAGCCAAAAGTAAATTAATTAACTAATTAATTAATAACAAAAAATAAACTGGTGGCTTAGGCTACCTCGGGGAGTTACTCACTTTTCCCTGGGCATCTCCCAGGTATACATGAGGTATATGTGCTAAAAAACTTCTGGTTTTTCTTTTTTCTTTTTTAAAGAAAGCAACGGGCAGAAAAGAAGACAGTCCACTGTTCCTCCCAATTCCTATATGAGGGATCTCCTTTTTTTTGTTGTTATTAAAGTGCATTTAGTTTTTTCACAACATGTATCACCATCTGACCTACTTGTTTTTGTTTTTTAGTGGTTTGTCTCTCATCACTAGAGTGTTCACTACAGGAGGGAAGAGATTTTAGGTAAAAAAAAAAACCAAGTAGAGCATCTTAAGCAGGTTCCCTGGTGTGTGTTTCTTCCCTTCCTTCTTATCTTTCTTCGTCCTACAAATATGTATAAGGCACTTACTATGTATCAGGTACTGTTCTAAGCACTGGAGATATAGTGGGGAATAAAACATACAAAAATCTCTGCCCTTATGAAATGTCAACTATGAACTGGTATTTTCCATTGGCACTTGCCATCTACCTCTGCAAGGATTAAATCATGTGCTGCTGCAGCTGCTGATTTTCAACACCCCCTGAAAGGAGTTCAGCGTGGAGAGCAGAAATGAGGCATCCTGTGCTCTGGGAAAAACTGGCAGAAAAGGTCTTCAGATAGTTAGATATTTTCAGGAGCCAATTTTATGAGCCCAATTCTTGTATCTCCTCATATCTAGAAAAGCACTAAAATCCTTCACGGTGACGTCTGCTCCTTGTGACTAGCAGTAACCTTCACTAGAGACTTGCTCGACTGCATGCATTCCCCCTCCACCAAAATCACATATATACTGATCATCCTCCCCTATCTCTTTGGAGCAGTTTTTCAGAGCTATCTGAAATGCTGTCTCCTGGGTTGCAGTCCTCATTTTGCCCCAAATAGAACTTAACTCGCAACTCTCACGTTGTGCATTTTTTTTTCAAGTTGACAGTTTTATGGCAACCACGAAGGGACCCAGAGTGGACTTCTCTCCTTCGCCTAAACTGTACGAGGAACTGGAGCCTTGGTACCAGCAGAGGCCCCTTACACCCATCTGCCTCCTTGGAGAGTCCAGATGAATTTGGGTAAGTCTCTCCTGGTTCTCAGATCTCCCGTGTTGGTTGATGATCCTGAGTTTTATTTGGTAGAGTAGCAAGTACCTGCCTCCTCCCAGTTGAAAGATATGGGGTGGGGGCCCTGGTTAAAAGATACCAGGGAAATATCCACCCAGTTGAAAGATACTGGGGGAGGCTCGGTTGAAAGATACCAGGGAATACTCACCCAGGTGAAAGATACTGTGGAGGGGGAGCTGGTTGAAAGATACCAGGGTTTGCTCAGTTGTAGGAGACTGAGTGGTCTGCACTGAGTAGTTAGGTAAGAGGCCGATCTGATGCTTTTCCTCAGTTCAGCTGCCTTAATAGAATTTGTCAAGATAAAAGTGAAGATATTACATGAGAGCTTTGCTCCGAAGAAAGGGCACAAGAATCCTCCCAGCCTGTTCTGGCTTTCTCAGTCGCCTGAGAAATTTACGGGAGTGGTGGAGGCAGGGTCCTCATGCCATGCAGTGATCCCATAGGGAAACCTACTCATTAATTAAAAGGCTTCCTCATCCAGGGGCATGCATAAGAATTGGCCATTCAGTGATCTGAGCACCCGCGGTGGCATTAGACCACTGAAGGGAGAAACTGAGACATGTTAAGAGGGCTGAAACAACTCCGGGGTGATGCCTAGAGGAGCTAAGCTCACAAGCAGCACACTGGCCCACCACACAATTTCACTAGTAAATTTTATCCCTGTCAAATTCAACTTAAAATGGGAGATAGAGCCTCTCTAACACAGAAACAAGGGGCATCAGAAAGCCAGCCTCTGACTAACACTCCAGGCAGGTTTATGTATGTACAAAACTCATATTTGCAAATACCTACTTAATTGGGGAAATATACCAAAGGAGATCTCAACCTAAAATGACCAAATTGGGGTTCTTTTGATATTTTAAAATTAATACTTTTGCACACACAGTTAGAAAAAAGCCAGTCATGAGATCAAACAGACTGAATGGAATGGTTACTTTGATTGGTATCTAGAAGCTTCTAAAAGAGGAAATGATAGAGTAACTTCTTTTCAGGAAACCAACAATTAATTACTTGAAACTATATCAGACCAACTTTTTAAAACCATTAAAAAGAAAGAAAAGGGGGTATCTATGAAAATTATGAACCTTCAATTGTGCCAGTTAAGTACACAATGCCAGTCGAAGGTTAACCAACCCCCATTTAATTCCCAACTAGTAGAGAAAGCTAGCTTGAAGGAAAAAAAGAACCTCAAAAAACAGAAACATATCTCTTCAGAATTCTGACCCTGAGGAACAAGTCCTACTAGGAGAACTTGATTTTCTCTCCCTGTGCCTTGAAACTAGGGCTCTCAGGAACAATGATCTTATATAGACCAGCTCTAAGTCCTGAGTCTGAGGAAAATACAGGGAACAAAGCCTTTAAAATTCTTTCTTATTCCAACTGTTAGTTATAAACTAGTGAGTTTTACATTTTGATATCTGATTCATGACTAAGTTTAGAAAATGAAGCTATATAGATCTCTCGTTGTGTCTCTCTAGATATATGTATGTCTCAGTATGTGTGTCCCTTTGGATAATGCTGCTGAGGTTAATTTGTAAATGACCTCTACTTAACTGGCTTAAGAAAAAGTAAGCACTGACATTCACAGAAAGATAGACAAGATGAAAAGGCAGAGGGCTATGAACCAGATGAAGGAACAAGATAAAACCCCAGAAAAACAACTAAATGAAGCGGAGATAGGCAACCTTCCAGAAAAAGAATTCAGAATAATGATAGTGAAGATGATCCAGGACCTTGGAAAAAGAATGGAGGCAAAGATCAAGAAGATGCAAAAAATGTTTGACAAAGACCTAGAAGAATTAAAGAACAAACAAACAAAGATAAACAATACAATAACTGAAATGAAAACTACACTAGAAGGAATCAATAGCAGAATAACTGAGGCAGAAGAACGGATAAGTGACCTGGAAGACAGAATGGTGGAATTCACTGCTGCAGAATAAAGAAAAAAGAATGAAAAGAAATGAAGACAGCCTAAGAGACCTCTGGGACAACATTAAACGCAACAACATTCGCATTATAGGGGTCACAGAAGGAGAACAGAGAGAGAAAGGACCCAAGAAAATATTTGAACAGATTATAGTCAAAAACTTCCCTAACATGGGAAAGGAAATAGCCACCCAAGTCCAGGAAGTGCAGAGAGTCCCATACAGAATAAACCCAAGGAGAAACATGCCGAGACACATAGTAATCAAATTGGCAAAAATTAAAAACAAAGAAAAATTATTGAAAGCAGCAAGGGAAAAATGACAAATAACATACAAGGGAACTCCCATAAGATTAACAGCTGATTTCTCAGCAGAAACTCTACAAGCCAGAAGGGAGTGGCATGACATATTTAAAGTGATGAAAGGGAAGAACTGACAACCAAGATTACTCTATCTGGCAAGGATCTCATTCAGATTCGATGGAGAAATCAAAAGCTTACAGACAAAACAAAAGCTAAAAGAATTCAGCACCACCAAACCAGCTCTACAACAAATGCTAAAGGAACTTCTCTTAAGTGGGAAACACAAGACAAGAAAAGGACCCACAAAAACAAACCCAAAACAATTAAGAAAATGGTAACAGGAACATACATATCGATAATTACCTTAAATGTGAATGGATTAAATGCTCCAACCAAAAGACACAGGCTCGCTGAATGGATACAAAAACAAGACCCATATACACGCTGTCTATAAGAGACCCACTTCAGACCTTGGAACACATACAGACTGAAAGTGAGGGGATGGAAAAAGATATTTCATGCAAATGGAAATCAAAAGAAAGCTGGAGTAGCAATACTCATATCAGATAAAATAGACTTTAAAATAAAGAATGTTACAAGAGACAAGGAAGGGCACTACATCATGATCAAGGGATCAAACCAAGAAGAAGATATAACAATTATATATGCACCCAACATAGGGGCACCTCAATACATAAGGCAACTGCTAACAGCTATAAAAGAGGAAATCGACAGTAACACAATAATAGTGGGGGACTTTAACACCTCACTTACATCAATGGACAGATCTTCCAGACAGAAAATTAATAAGGAAACACAAGCTCTAAATGACACAATAGACCACATAGATTTAATTGATATTTATAGGACTTCCATCCAAAAACAGATTACACTTTCTTCTCAAGTGTGCACGGAACATTCTCCAGGAGAGATCACATCTTGGGTCACAAATCAAGCCTCAGTAAATTTAAGAAAACTGAAATCATATCAAGCATCTTTTCTGACCACAACGCTATGAGATTAGAAATCAATTACAGGGATAAAAACATAAAAAACACAAACACATGGAGGCTAAACAATACTTTACTAAATAACCAAGAGATCACTGAAGAAATCAAAGATACCTAGAGACAAATGACAATGAAAACACGATGATCCAAAACCTATGGGATGCAGCAAAAGCAGTTCTAAGAGGGAAGTTTATAACAATACAATCCTACCACAAGAAACAACAAACATCTCAAATAAACAATCTAATCTTACACCAAAAAGAACTATAGAAAGAAGAACAAACAATACCCAAAGTTAGTAGAAGGAAAGAAATCATAAAGATCAGAGCAGAAATAAATGAAATAGAAACAAAGAAAACAATAGCAAAGATCAATAAAACTAAAAGCTGGTTCTTTGAGAAGATAAACAAAATTGATAAACCATTAGCCAGACTCATCAAGAAAAAGAGGGAGGGGACTCAAATCAATAAAATTAGAAATGAAAAAGGAGAAGTTACAACAGACACTGCAGAAATACAAAGCATCCTAAGAGACTACTACAAACAACTCTATGCCAATAAAGTGGACAATGTGGAAGAAATGGACAAATTCTTAGGTATAACCTTCCAAGACTGAACCAGGAAGAAATAGAAAATATGAACAGACCAATCACAAGTAATGAAACTGTGATTAAAAATCTTCCAACAAACAAAAGTCCAGGACCAGATGGCTTCACAGGTGAATTCTATCAAACATTTAGAGAAGAGGTAACAATCCTTCTCAAACTCTTCCAAAAAACTGCAGAGGAAGGAACACTCCTAAACTCATTCTATGAGGCCACCATCACCCTGATACCAGAACCAGACAAAGATACTACAAAGAAAAAAAATTACAGACCAATATCACTGATGAATATAGATGGAAAAATCCTCAACAAAATAGTAGCAAACAGAATCCAACAACACATTAAAAGGATCATACACCATGATCAAGTGGGATTTATCCCAGGGATGCAAGGATTCTTCAATATATGCAAATCAATAAATGTGATACACCATATTAACAAACTGAAGAATAAAAACCATATGATCATCTCAATAGAGGCAGAAAAAGCTTTTGACAAAATTCAACACCATTTAGGAAAAAACTCTCCAGAAAGTGGGCATAGAGGGAACCTACCTCAACATAATAAAGGCCATATATGACAAACCCACAGCAAACATCATTCTCAATGGTGAAAAACTGAAAGCATTTCCTCTAAGATCAGAAACAAGACAAGGATGTCCACTCTCACCACTATTATTCAACATAGTTTTGGAAGTCCTAGTCACGGCAATCAGAGAAGAAAAAGAAATAAAAGGAATACAAACTGGAAAAGAAGAAGTAAAACTGTCACTGTTTGCAGATGACATGATACTATACATAGAGAATCCTAAAGATGCCACCAGAAAACTACTAGAGCTAATCAATGAATTTGGTAAAGTTGCAGAATAAAAAATTAATGCACAGAAATGTCTTGCATTCCTATACACTAATGATGAAAAATCTGAAAGAGAAATTAAGGAAACACTCCCATTTACCACTGCAACAAAAAGAATAAAATACCTAGGAATAAACCTACCAAGGGAGACAAAAGACCTGTATGCAGAAAAGACACTGATGAAAGAAATTAAAGATGATACAAACAGATGGAGAGATATACCATGTTCTTGGATTGGAAGAATCAATATTGTGAAAATGACTATACTACCCAAAGCAATCTGCAGATTCAATGCAATCCCTATCAAACTACCAATGGCATTTTTTACAGAACTAGAACAAAAAATCTTAAATTTTGTATGGAGACACAAAAGACCCCAAATGGCCAAAGCAGTCTTGAGGGAAAAAAATGGAGCTGGAGGAATCAGACTCCCTGACTTCAGACTATACTACAAAGCTATAGTAATCAAGACAATATGGTACTAGCACAAAAACAGAAATATAGATCAATGGAACAGGATAGAAAGCCCAGAGATAAACCCATGCACCTATGGTCAACTAATCTATGACAAATGAGGCAAGGATATACAATGGAGAAAAGACAGTGTGTTTAATAAGTGGTGCTGGGAAAACTGGATAGCTACATGTAAAAGAATGAAATTAGAACACTCCCTAACACCATACACAGAAGTAAACTCAGAATGGATTAGAGACCTAAATGTAAGACCGGACACTATAAAACTCTTAGAGGAAAGCGTAGGAAGAACACTTTGACATAAATCACGGCAAGATCTTTTTTTATCCACCTCCTAGAATAATGGAAATAAAAACAAAGATAAACAAATGGGATCTAATGAAATTTAAAAGTTTTTGCACAGCAAAGGAAACCACAAACAAGACGAAAAGACAACCCTCGGAATGGGAGAAATATTTGCAAATGAATCAACAGACAAAGGATTAATATCTAAAATATATAAACAGCTCATGCAGCTCAAAATTAAAAAAACAACCCAATCAAGAAATGGGCAGAAGACCTAAAGACATTTCTCCAAAGAAGACATACAGATGGCCAAGAAGCACATGAAAAGCTCCTCAACATCACTAATTATTAGAGAAATGCAAATCCAAACTACAATGAGGTATCACCTCACACCAGTTAGAATGGGCATCATCAGAAAATCTAGAAACAGCAAATGCTGGAGAGGGTGTGGAGACAAGGGAATTCTCTTGCACGGTTGGTGGGAATGTAAATTGATACAGCCACTATGGAGAACAGTATGGAGGTTCCTTAAAAAACTAAAAATAGAATTACCAAATGACACAGCAATCCCACTACTGGGCATATACCCAGAGAAAACCGTAATTCAAAAAGACACATGCACCCCAATGTTCATTGCAGCACTATTTACAATAGCCAGGACATGGAAGCAACCTAAATGCCCACTGACAGACAAGTGGATAAAGATGTGGTACATATATACAATGGAATATTACTCTGCCATAAAAAGGAATGAAATTGGGTTATTTGTAGAGATGTGGATGGATCTAGGGACTGTCATACAGAGTGAAGTAAGTCATAAAGAGAAAAATAAATATCATATATTAACACATATATGTGGAACCTAGAAAAATGGTACAGATTAACTGGTTTGCAGGGCAGAAATTGAGACACAGATGTAGAGAACAAACGTATGGATACCAAGGTGGAAGAGTGGCAGGGGTGGAGAGGTGGTGGTGGGATGAACTGGGAGATTGGGATTGACATATATACCCTAATATGTATAAAATGGATAACTAATAAGAACCTGATGTATAAAAAAAAAAATTAAATTAAATTTAAAAAAAAGTAAGCACAAATCAAACAATTCTAAATACAAGAGAAATTAAGCTAAATGAATTTCAGGTTCATGTGAACTGGGAAATATTCAGTATTAAATTAATATCTGGTATTGATGTTTTAAGTTTGTTGATCTAATTAATACAGACATGTTTTTAGAGTCATCAACATTAAGTGTAATACTTTTATTGTACCTAGGTGTAATATAAGCTAAATAAAACCTTGTTATATCTGTTACAAATATGTCAGCAGGGAAAGTAGCTTGATGTGAAGAAACTTTTAAGGAAAGAAAATGTAAATGAGATAGGTGCTTTTAGATAAACTCTATTAAGAATAATTATGCTTTACGAATGTCTATCTAAAATAGTCTCTCCAGGTTCTGGTAACTTGAAATTGTAGAGTTGTGCTAAATTAAGTTAAGTGATGGAAGCTTATTGAATAGCTAGGTCATTCCCAAATAAAATAAGATACTGAAACATTAATTACTGAACATTGGCTTCTTTTTACAGAGAAACAAAAGGTATTTAGGATTATAAATGAATATGTTTCGTGCCACATTCTCTAAAGAAAGCAAATGTTTTTAGAAAATATCACTGGTATTTATGTTCACCAATCTACAGAATGCTAATGTAAAGGACAGTTCATAATTGCTTACTTAGTTTTCAAAAGAAATTAAGGTTTTAAGAGCTGAGGATTCTAATTTAAACATGTAACTAAAGTTAATAGAAATAATAAAGGAAACATTTCAGTATACAGTAGGAAAGTAGGATGTATGTTTCTAGTAAAGAAGTCATGAGGAATGGAATCGCATTTTTTTAAGGGAAAAGGAAGTAGGTCTGACTTATAGCTGGCTGTTTCTGAATGGGAAATAAAGTGATGGATACAGAAAGTCATAAAAAGGTTTGTGGAAAGGGGACCCTGAGAAAAGAGTTTTGTGCATGGTCTGGATTGACTAAGGTTAAAATAAATTTAATTGAGTAAATGAATGTTATTTATTTATTATTATTTGTTCATTTATTTTTGGCCGTGTTGGGTCTTTGTTGCTGCACGTGGGCTTTCTCTAGTTGCAGCGGGTGGGGCTACTCTTTGTTGTGGTGTGCAGGCTTCTCATTGTGGTGGCTTCTCTTGTTGTGGAGCACGGGGGCTCTAGGCATGTGGGCTCAGTAGTTGTGGCTCGCGGGCTCTAGAGCGCAGGCTAAGTAGCTGTGGTGCATGGGCTTAGTTGCTCCGAGGCACGTGGGATCTTCCCAGACCAGGGCTCAAACCCATGTCCCCTGCATTGGCAGGCAGATTCTTAACCACTGCACACCAGGGAAGTCCTGTAAATGAATTTCAAAAGTAAGCGGGTGCAAAACTTGAATTTGTTTTTCTCTCTCAAGAGGGCAAGATTTCTGATAATGTTGAAATGCCTTTGATAACAGATTTCAAGTTTCTTTACCTTATAAGTGATCTGTTCTGTATTTGCCTTTGGAATCTTTTATTGTTACTTGGGCTAAGTGAATAACTATTGTTTCACAGTGACTTGTGATCCTATCTGACTGAGTGTTCTAAATCCTTTTTGATATTTTTTGACAGAACTTCCTAAATCAAATTTTAATGACATCCTTTTGACCTCTAGCTAACTCTGGGATGCTTCAAAGGGCCCCTGATACATCCCAAAGAGAGATGTTAAACTAATTAGATTCATTTGGTATGTTAAATTACATGGGAAATAATGTCAAATGAGTAATAAATCTTCTTAGGTTATATTGTATGGTAAATGTTACTAATAAAGATATCCTAGAAATTATATGGAGTTCCTAAAATTCTGATATGTCCTGGTAAAATGTTATCAGTCATAATTCTAGTTATTATCTTAAAGTGTTGTATGTCACAGTAGTAACCAAGTTTCTTTGTTAATTGCATTGTAATCAGATTTTAAACGTGCCTTAAGTTTTCTGTCATTATAGACACTTACAGTTTCACTCTAATGTCTTTGCAAAAATGCTTCTTCTTCAAGAAAACTTATAGAAAGGACTTTTGGATAAATACAAGTTTCTGACTTTCAGACCATAATGCTGAACTGGGTAAGAAATTGAAGAATTCTATTGGGAAACCTGATGGCTTCATAAAGCTGTTAACAAAAAGGATTAATTATATAGTACTGAGTGAACTGGTGAATATGGTTGTAAATTTTATGGTTTCTATCTGAAAAATTACTGGTTTAAATCTGTGTTTTCCAGGTGTAAGGAAAACCTTCCCCTCAAACTAATTATGACTTATAGTAATTTGGTAAATTATACCTTTGTAAGCAGGATTGAAACATTTATCTTTGCTATCTGTCCGCTCCAGACACTGGAAACTCTCAGGTTGCCAGTAGCTTTATCAGATAAATTAGGAAGGGCTACCTCACTAACAGGTACAGAAAACTCAAGGTATTTTGGGACATTGAAAAGGGAGGAATTCACCTAGATCTGTTAGGTGAAATCTGTGATAAGCCGTTGGTGACTTTCTTAGCCCTGAGAGGTATTTTAAAAGTCCAGCCTGAGACTCCTTATAAAAGTTTCAGCAAGCAAAAAGCCTATATGATCAATTATAGTTATATATCATCAGGTCAAGTGTATTGAGACCAGATTTATTTTGCAAACAAATTAGTCTTAATTTGGTTATATTTGGTAGAAATGAGGGTAATTTTAGAGAGAAAAAGATGTTTCAATGAATGTTAAATCCCAGTTTTGTTAATGGAGGTCTGTATTTACTAAGACTCACTTCCAGGATAGTTCCTTGTTGCTATGTTATATTGATATAAAGTTAAATTGTATTATTAAAAGCACACTCTAAGTTTGTTTTTGAAGCTTATCTCAGTAATCTATCTTTGGATGAAGATCATTGGCCCTATGACCTGCAACCAGGGGACTATGTATATTGGAAAAGACATCATTTAAAGGACTCACTCCAACCCAGATGGAAAGGCCCTCACCAGGTACCCTTAACTAGCTCATGTGCAGCAAAACTAAAGGGATCCACTCTTGGATTCATATTTCCCACTTAAAAAGGGCTGCTGCATCGGACTGGTCTATAGAGAGGACTGCTGACCTCAAACTCATCTTAAAACACCGCTCAAACAGAGGAAACTACACTCACACCAGGATGAGAAGAAGACAACATCAGAAGCAGACAGCTTACCCAAGATGCTGGACCTGATTCGTATTATCATTTATAAAGTTTTCTTGACTTCTCAGACCTTTGCATATAAATCAAATGTTTTCTATCATGGACACGATCCTATGCTAGTTTAAAAAATCAATCCAATTGTTGGGTTTGTGGCCAATCACCCTTGTCTAGTACTTCTGGATTACCTTGGTGGATTGCTCTACTCCAAGCCTCTAATTGGATGGTCCTTAGGAAATTTATTTCAGAAGAAAGAAAGTTCAGTCCTGTTCAGGCTACTCTTGATATTACTAGATGGGATCCCCTCACCTAGACAATTAATAATACCTGCTCTGACCCTGGCCATAAAAAAATGAATTTTCCTCTAAAGTTACTCAAGCTCAATCAGAGCAACAGCAAAATTTCAGCCAAGGAATAAAAGCTCCCGCAATTATGGGATGGATTTATGTGGTTAACACCAGGCTATGGTCATTTAAGTTTTAAGGCACCCTTTTACCTTGGGAACAATCAAATTATACTAAGGATAACCAGCGTAGTAACTAGGAAATTGGGCTGGGAGCCTTATGGACAGTGACAATACACCATTTCCCTGAAAGATAACGACTGGTACAGAACAGACTAAGTCAGGTGAGCTGAAGATAAACTGGGCTGTACCTAATGGAAGTTCTTGGCTGAATTCTCACTTATGACTTTAATAATATTGCTACCTATGTTATTTGCATTTTTCCTGTTTTACAAGATTGTTGTTTCTTGCATTACCAAATGTGTGACTGAGCCTCCAACAAAAATATATAGTTTTATATGAGATCAATGATTGTAATACTGTAACTCTAGATATGGGAAGATACGACAAGAGGGAATTTTCCTGGACCATAACAGATTAGTAAGACAGGTGGTCCAGAGTCTTTAGTTACTGTTAAAAGACCTAGTCCAGTAATAGCACACTGAGTGGCCTATCAGCAAAATCTTCACCAGACCTAGGAATGAGCCTTCCTAGCACCATGGGACAAAATGGTCATGAAATGCCTCCCAAATCATGGTCAAATTTATGACCATGAGGAGGCGCTGTCAACTACAAATTGGCACTTGCCATTGGCACTTACCAACTCCCTTTACAAGGATTAAATCATGTGCTGCTGCAGCTACTGATTTTCAACACCCCCGGAAAGGAGTTCAGGGTGGAGAGCAGAAATGAGGCGCTCGGTGCTCTGGGAAAAACTGGCAGAATAGGTCTTCAGACAGATATTTTCAGGACCGATTTTATGAGCCCAATTCTTGTATCTCCTCATATCTAGAAAAGCACTAAAATCCTTCACGGTGATGTCTGCTCCTCGTGACTAGCAGAAACCTTCTGCAAAAAAATATATGCTTGATTGCATGCGTTCCCCCTTCACCAAAATCACATATATACTGACCTTCCCCCCTACCTCTCTGGAGCAGTTTCTCAGAGCTATCGGAAATGCTGTCTCCCGAGCTGCAGTCCTCATTTTGCCCCAAATAAAACTTAACTCGCAACTCTCACATTGTGCATTTTTTCTTAAGTCGACAGAAGCAAACACTCTAGTGGTGAGAGACACACTGTTAAATAAACACAACGCATGCCAGATGGTGTTAACTGCTGTGGAAAAAATAAATGTACCTTAATAAATGTATATTATTAAGTGAAAGAAAACAATCTGAAAAGGCTACATACTGTATGTATTCTGGAAAAGGCAAAACCATGGAGAGAGTAAAAAGATCAGTGGTTGCCAAGGGTTCGGGAGAAGGAGGGACAGATGAACGGGGGACACAGTGAATTTTTAAGGCGGTGGAACTATTCCGTATGTTATATGTCATTATACATTTGTCAAAACTCATCAAGTATTTCACAGTGAACCCTAATGTAAACTATGGACTTTAGTTAATGTATTAATACAGTCTCACCATTACAACAAATGTACTTTACTATCTCAAGATGTTAATAAATGGAAAGCTGGCAGAAGGAATTAAGGGGTATATGGGAACTCTGTTCTTTCCACTCTTTTTTCTATAGACCTGAAACTACTAAAAAAAAGAAGTCTATTAATTAAAACACATACACACACACACACAAAGGACAGGAAGTGCAATGTGTATGTGTTGGAGGTGGGGTAGTTTGCCTTGGGAGTTTAGAGTCTGGGAGATGAGGGGATGACTTGAGTACTCTGAGCTGCTTAGGGTGACAGAGCCATATATTGGGATAAACAGTAAATTGAGGTTAGTGATGACAGCCTCAAGACAGAGAGGTGATGAGAATGTGGTAGGGTGGAGTCTTTCTGGGGGCCCCTTCCTGATAATGGTGATGATGATGCCACGGTGGGGGCATTCTTATTAATGGCAACAGACTTCATGCTCTCCCACAATCTGTGAATTTTATTGAGATTTCTGGCCTATAAAACTGGAGAATATAGCAAACCCCCTGCACTATCCTCCTTCCTTTTTCAAGTGGTAACAAGTACTTCAATCTGATCTTAGTTTTATATTTGATATTTAAATATTCTTTATGGGAGTGTACCTATTCCTACCAAGAAAATAGGTTTTGAAATCTTCACTCTTTTGAGTATATTTACTTTTATATGAAGGTAAACGTTCCCAGGAGCCGTCTTCACATTTCTTCATGAACTGGTCAAAGAGGAGTCTTAAGTCCTTGCTCCAGCTGGGGTTGGGGAGAGCATAGTCCTTAGGAATGACTTTCTCTGTAGAAAACCACCTCTAAAAGAAAGGAAAAAAAGGAGAGTAATGGTAGGTACATCCTATTTCATAACATATTCTCTTATTTTCTAAGACTATCTTGCTGCTTTTCCTCTTCCCAAAAGCTTTTTTTTTGTTTGTTTGTTTTGTTTTGTTTGCGGTAGGTGGGCCTCTCACTGTTGTGGCCTCTCCCGTTGCGGAGCACAGGCTCCGGACACGCAGGCTCAGTGGCCATGGCTCACGGGCCCAGCCGCTCCGCGGCATGTGGGATCTTCCCGGACCAGGGCACGAACCCATGTCCCCTGCATCAGCAGGCGGACCCTCAACCACTGCGCCACCAGGGAAGCCCCAAGCTTGTTGTTTTGAAGTGGAAACAAATTTCTAGGATCACCTGGTCCTCTCTCCTCGGGAGAATTGGGAGATTGAGAGAGGATAAATGATTTGCTCAATGTCACCCAACTAGCCATTAGCAGAGTTGGTATTAAGCCCAGGTCTGCAGACCCCCTTCTTTTTTTTAAACCTTAATCAAACACAGGTCAGCCACGTCAACTACAAACCGGCACTTGACATCCACCTCTACAAGGATTAAATCATGTGCTGCTGCACCTGCTGATTTTCAACACCCCCTGAAAGGAGTTCAGGGTGGAGGACAGAAATGAGGCATCCTGTGCTCTGAGAAAAACTGGCAGAACAGGTCTTCAGATAGTTAGGTATTTTCAGGAGCTGATTTTTTTTTTTTTTTTTTTTGGCGGTACGTGGGTCTCTCACTGTTGTGGCTTCTCCCGTTGCGGAGCACAGGCTCCGGACGCGCAGGCTCAGCGGCCATGGCTCACAGGCCCAGCTGCTCCGCGGCATGTGGGATCTTCCCGGACCGGGGCACGAATCCGCGTCCCCTGCATCGGCAGGCAGACTCTCAACCACTGCGCCACCAGGGAAGCCCCTCAGGAGCTGATTTTATGAGCCCAATTCTTGTATCTCCTCATATTTAGAAAAGCACTAAAATCCTTCATGGTGACATCTGTTCCTTGTGACTAGCAGTAACCTTCACTAGAGACTAGCTTGATTGCATGTACTCCCCCTTCACCAAAATCACATATATAGTGACCTTCCCCCCTGCCTCTTTGGAACAGTTTCTCAGAGCTATCTGAGATGCTGTCTCCCGGGCTATAGTCCTGATTTTGCCTCAAATAAAACTTAATTCGCAACTCTCATGTGGTGCATTTTTTTAAAGTCAGCAGCCAGGAACTGGTGATAAAGAGAGATGAAGGACAGACAGTTTTCCTCCAGGTAAAAAGTGTTACCAGTGGGAAACACACAGGAAGCCAGAGCACAGGGGAGAGGTATTCATCTGAGATTGGGTATTCAGGTAGGGGTTCTTTGACTTGAATCTTCATTAGACAAGCAGAAATTAGCCAGATAGAAAGGGTATTGTAGGCAAAGGAACACTGTGTGCAAAGGCAAGGAGGCATGAAACAGTTTTGAGGGGCCTTACAACAACCATATGAAGTAGGTACAAATTATTATCCCCATTTTACAGATGATGAAACTAAGGCCTCAAGGAAGCTTGGCATTGTTTCAGTACAAGGGGAAGAGCAGATGGCTGTAGAGACGTAGGCAAGTGCCTGACTGTGAGAAGCTTCTACACTAAGTTAACTGGTTTGAATTGCATCTGCAGTGCTCTCGGAGGGATTTTAAATAGGGGAGTGACAAGATCAGATTTGGCCATAATACAAAAGATAGTGGGAGTGATTTCAAGATTGGAATCAGAGGGCCCTGTCTAGAGGCTACTGGAATAACTCAGGTGAAAAATTATGAATGCATGAAGCAGAACTTGGTGACTATTTGGGTAAGGAGAGTGAGGGAAGAGGAAAAATACAAGAGCCAATCTCAGGTTTCTGAACTGTTCAACGGAGTAGGTGACAGACCCAGATGTCAAGAAAGAGAATACAAAGAAAGAGGAGGAGGGGGTTGGAGGGGGAAAGTTCTTGGTGTCATAATAACCACAGCTTCCACCAGTGCTATTTCTCTGTAGCTCTCAGCACTGCTACCACTCCAGTGCCCACACAGCAGGTGGAAAGGTACATGGGCCCTGGAGGACTTGGGGGACAAAGTGTCACCTACAAAAGAGCTGGACAAAGCAAATGCCCATCGGCACCAGAAAGGAAAATCAGTTATTTTGACTTCTGCAGAAATCCTGGAACATTAAGATCACAGAAGCTATCAACTCTGTGGCATTCTACTTCCAGGCACCCTTATCAATTCATTCAGATTCAATGTACCTACAACACCGGGACTACACCCCAGGGTACAGGGAGGTGCTGTTATTGTGATGGAGGAACCAGCCAACCAGCCTTCTGCTGACCTCTGGGCTGGCTCTGATCCTGGCCTGATGGTAAGAATTTAGGGAGCCTGTCCCAAGAACTCTATGGAACTAAAAACTTCCCGGCTAACAAAAGGAAGTCTTGAATTCCTGAGGGGAAACATGAGTAGGGTTGAGACCACTCCACTCCCTAGCTCAGTATTTGTACCTTTGTTTTTTCCTATGGTTTTGGATTGGCTTATCCCTTCAGCCTTTCAGCTCAGAAAATCTGGGAAGGAAAGAAAAGAAAAACAAAAATTTTTAACCCACTCATTATCTCTCCATCTTAATATAACTAATGGTAAAATTTTGATATATTTCCTCCAAGTTATTTTTTTTAATATTTATTTATTTATTTATTTGGCCGTGCTGGGTCTTAGTTGCGGCATGTGAGATCTTTGTTGCCACGTGCAGGATCTTCAGTTGAGGCATGTGGGGTTGCAGCATGAGGGATCTTTTAGTTGCGGCATGTGGGATCTTAGTTGCAGCAGGTGGGATCTAGTTCCCCGACCAGGAATTGAACTCGGGCCCCCAGCATTGAGAGCTTGGAGTCTTAACCACTGGACCACCACAGAAATCCCTCCTCCAAGTTTTTTTAACTACAGCTTTTCTTAATATACTTGTAATCTCAGTAAGAAATATAATTTTTCTTTTGCTTCATCACTTAAAATTCTTTAGTGTTCACTTTCTCATGCCCTTAATCTCAGTTACCACCATTTTCAACAGCAGAAAAATAGTCCTTTAAAATGATATACTATAATTTACTTAAACATTTAAATTGTACATGTAAATTGTTTCCAATCTTTTGCTGCTTTAAATGAAAAGGATCATTGGAACACTATGAATATAGTCTTTTCTCTACTTTTGTTTATTTCCTTAGAATCCAGTCCCAATCATATAGTTTTTTTTTCTCTTTTTATTTAATTTATTTTTCAAAGCTATTACTCATGTGCCTATTCTTGCCATCAAATTCCAGTATGCACTGATGGCTTTTTTTTTTTAACATCTTTATTGGAGTATAATTGCTTTACAATGTTGTGTTAGTTTCTGCTGTATAACAAAGGGAATTAGTTATATGTATACATATATCCCCATAACCCCTCCCTCTTGTGCCTCCCTCCCACCCTCCCTACTCACCCCAATCATGTAGTTTTTAAAGTACATAAATTCTAGAAGTAACCTAACACACACAATTAGTCATAAATTAATATGTATTGACTAATACCGGTCAATTAAGAGGTAGAATAGGATGTGTAAGCTTTGGAGTTGTAAATTTGGGCTTACCGCATCCATAGGTCTCATCTTAAATAGGGAACTCTAGGTTTGATCAGTTCTAGCATCCTTTCATGGACCAGTGCAACACAGATAATAAAGGCTTTTAGGAATTAGAATGACTCCCTTGACCCTGGGCTCTCCTACCTGATTGTAACTTTTAAAGTCTGGGGGATTCAGCTAAATGCAACAATCTTTTTTTTCCCCCCCCTTTTTTGGCACTTCATGGCATGTGGGATCTTAGTTCCCTGACCAGGGATCAAACCCACTCCCCCTGCAGTGGAAGTCCGGAGCCTTAACCACTGGGCTACCAGGGAAGTCCCGCAATGAACTTTTTTTTTTTTTTTTTTGGGCGGTACGCGGGCCTCTCTGTTGTGGCCTCTCCCGTTGCGGAGCACAGGCTCCGGACACGCAGGCTCAGCGGCCATGGCTCACGGGCCCAGCCACTCCGCGGCATGTGGGATCTTCCTGGACCGGGGCACGAACCCGTGTCCCCTGCATCGGCAGGCGGACTCCCAACCACTGCGCCACCAGGGAAGCCCAAGAAAGGAGTCTTTAAAGAATCATGAAGGTGGTACTTGAGTGGCAAAGTACTTTTTCCATTATGGGGAGGCTTAAGGAGTTTTAAGCAAAGCAGTAACATGAAATTAGGTTTTAGAAAGCTCCCTCTGATGTAAAGGATGAATTGTAAGGTGAGAAGCAATGGTAAGGAAACCAGTTAAAAGACTGTGTAAAGGTCCAGGAGAAATGTGGTCAGAAGGTGAACTAGGTAGAGAGGAATGAAAAAGATTTAAGAGATATTTAGGATATTGGGACCAAGGATTGTGGCGTGGGGACCAGGGATTTATACCCAGGGTCAACTTGAAATCACGCTGGGAGGCACTGACTGCAGAACCTTGTTGACAAGCTACATAAATCCAAAGAAAACACTGTGTGATGTGATCCTTATGGTCCAGGAACGAAAGACAGCTGTTCACTGTGTTGTCCTTGCTGCAGCCAGTTATTTTTTAAACTTAATGTTCACAAATAACATACTTGAATCAAAGTTCTTTGAAGTAGAACTCAAAGATGCTGAACCTGACATTATTAAATAACTTGTGGAATTCACTTATAGCATTAGAATTTCTGTGAATAGCAACAATGTTCAGCCTTTGTTAGATGCAGCAAACCAGTACTAGATTGAACCTGTGAAGAAATGTGTGTTGATTTTTTTCAAACAAGTTGATGCTTCCAATTGTCTTGGTATAAGTGGGCTAGCAGAGTGTCTACACTGTCCTAAATTGAACGCAACTGCAGATGACTTTATTCATCAGCATTTTACTGAATTTTATAAAACTAATGAATTTCTACAACTTGATGCCAGGTGAGTTACACATCTCCTCAATCAGGACACTCTAACTGTGAGAGCAGAGGATCAGGTTTACGACGCTGCAGTCAGGTGGTTGAAATATGATGAACCTAATTGCCAGCCATTTATGGTTGACATCCTTGCTAAAGTCAGGTTTCCTCTTATATCGAAGAATTTCTTAATTAAGACAGTAGAGGGGCTTCCCTGGTGGCGCAGTGGTTGAGAGTCCGCCTGCCGATGCAGGGGACGCGGGTTCGTGCCCCGGTCCGGGAAGATCCCACATGCCGCAGAGCGGCTAGGCCCGTGAGCCATGGCCGCTGAGCCTGCGCGCGCAGTCCGGAGCCTGTGCTCTGCAACGGGAGAGGCCCCAACAGTGAGAGGCCCGCGTAACGCAAAAAAAAAAAAAAAAAAGACAGTAGAAGCTGAACCACTTATTCAAGACAATCCTGAATGCCTTAAAATGGTGATAAGTGGAATGAGGTATCATCTCCTGTCTCCAAAGGATTGAGAAGAACTGGTAGAAGACACAAGGCCCAGAAGAAAGAAACATGACTACCGCATAGCCCTATCTGGAGGCTCCCAACTTTAACCCAAAGTTGAAAAGAGAAGTATATTCCGCACGAGCCTGGAAGTGAGACTGTAACTTTAGAATTCTCTTTTGATGTCTTTGTTCTTATAAATGGCCCATACTTAATGCTCTTTTTTATATTCAACCACAAGTCTTTAGACTTCAAGTGGAAAAATTTAAATAACTGCCAATAAAAACATCCTCATTTCGGGGCTTCCCTGGTGGCGCAGTGGTTGAGAGTCCGCCTGCCGATGCAGGGGACGCGGGTTCGTGCCCCGGTCCGGGAAGATCCCATATGCCGCGGAGCGACTGGGCCCGTGAGCCATGGCCGCTGAGCCTGCGCGTCCAGAGCCTGTGCTCCACAACGAGAGAGGCCACAACAGTGAGAGGCCCGCATACCGCAATAAAAAAAAAAAAATCCTCATTCCATCAATTATTAGTTATTCCCTAAAGCTAACACCATTAGAATCCCATTACAATATTTATTAAATGTTTCTATTAGAAGTGCCAGCCTCTCCTTTCTTTTTGCTAAAAACTTCACCTTAAAATTTTTTAACATTTACTATTACTTATTTTAATATAAGCTGGTTATCTTTATTATTTCTAATATTAAAACAATCAAGGAAGCTGATTTCATTATAAATTATTATTAGTTACCTTGACTCTCCCAAAGTGAACATTATTTCATTATTCATTCAAGCAGACTGCTTAATAATAAGGACTGTATAGAAATTGTTTTAACATTCTTGAACTTGGGACTTCCCTGGTGGTCCAGTGGTTAAGAATCTGCTCTCCAATGCAGGGAACACGGGTTGGATCCCTGGTCTTGGGGAACTAAGCTCCCACATGCGGCAGGGCAACTAAGCCCGTGCACCACAACGAAAGATCCCGCATGCCACAACTAAGCCGTAACAAAGATCCCGCGTGCCGCAACTAAGACCTGATGCAGCCAAAAATAAAATAAATCAATATTAAAAAAAGAAAGTTCTTGAACTTAACATTTTCAGAGATGTTAAAATGGTTTTAACTATCATTAAATGGGATCCACTTGTGTGTGTCCTTTACGAGTCCAAAATGATTATTTTCATTGAACTGATCTCCTTCAGAGAGGACAATTTAAGCAGTACCACTTAATTTAATTATCTAGAATTAAGCCAATATCCCTATAAACTACTATCTTTAGATATTCCTTGCATATAGCTGGTGAGAGGCAGCAAATATCTGTATTGATTGCTGACTGAAAAATGGTAAGACAGAATATCTTAACAGTTTTTCTAGTAGATAAGTAAAGTAGTAGATAAACTAGTAGTAGAGAACTAGGATTAAACCCTTGTTAGTGACGTACTCTTCTCCTGAGGGTATAATGTAATGGTTAGGAGGCAGACTGCTTCGGTTCAGATTCCAACTGTACCACGTGTTTTCTATGTGACCTTGCTTAAGGCACAACCTTTCTTTATTAATATTAGTAGCAGCTGCATTCCTTGACCTGCTAACATGACTCAAGCATCCTGCACACTTATTCAAAACGGGTCACCCCACCTAGAAGGGGGGGTGGGAGGGGAGGCTCAAGAAGGAGGAGATATGGGGATATATGTATACGTATAGTTGATTCACTTTGTTATACAGCAGAAACTAACACACCATTGTAAAGCAATTATACTCCAATAAAGATGTTAAAAAAAAAACAACAACAAACGGCGTCACCCTCCTGTGCAGTTTCTTACGGCTTGAATCTCAGGACTGAAAGATCCGCTGACCCCGTTAACATTGATGCCTCTTGGAGCTGATGTTAGCTTTTACTCTGAGGTCAGCTGGCTGAGGAAATGGATACACAGCTGAACATATCCATATCACAGGGTTGTTCCTGACGGAAAGTCCCACCCTCTGCCCATTTCCGCCGCCCAGCGCCCGGGACTTACCCGCGCGAGTACCGGGTCCCTCGCAGCGGGGTACGCGCCTTCCCGCCTGCCGCGCAGGGCCCGGAGCGTGCGCAGTGCCGCGGTGCACCTCCTCAACATGGCTTCGAGCGTGCGCGGGGCTCCGGCCGCCGGAAGTGCGGCGGCTGGCTCCCGGGCGCGGCAGAGGCCGACTCACCCAACCAGCCACCCAACGGCCCGCTCTTCCTCTTTAACTTAGGGGAGCGGAGGGCGGGGCGTGAAGGCAGCGTGGGCGTCGGTCTTTTCGTACGGTAAAATCCTAGGCCCGCCTCAGGCGCCGGAGCCACTTCCGGAGCAAATGTCAAGCCTCGAGAGGGCGGCTGGAGAGGCGCGCGCGGCGCCGGCGGCTCGGCGGCCTGGGGAGGACCAGGAGGTCTGGGAGGGCGGGTCCGCGGCTACAGCTCACGGCCCTCAGCCCCTCAGCCCAGGCGGCCACGCGCTACTAATGAGGATTCGCTGGCTTTTTTCCCGACTCGCGCCGGCCGACCGAATTCTGTGCTCTCTGTTCCGTAGTAGTTCTACCTCCCGCAGAAGACTTAAGCCGTCAGGTGGGTAGGAGCGCACACAGCGGATTGTAGGAATAGAATATTTTCTTGGAGGCCATGGACAAATCCGTGGTTGGGATTGATCTGTAGAGAGACTTCTGGGTGCAGAGGACATACGCTTAGAAAGCTGCGTTCTCCACCTCTTGCGCCACCCCTCCACACACACCCTTAAGGCTCCGGGCAGAGCTAAAAGTCCTCGAGTCTGGCTTTTTCAACTAGAAATTGTAGCAACACCTGACGGATGTATTCATCTCTTAGCTTTGGAGACATATCTGAGCTCCAAGTCCCACTCCACCACCTAACACCTTGTACGCTCTTTAATTGTACCTGGGCCCTTGTTTCTTCATTGTTGTATTAAAAAGAATATATCAAGTTTTACTTGTTGCCAGGATCTTCTCTTTCAGTAGGAGTCACCGAAGTTAGAAGTTACTTGAAGTTACCTTGTATTCACCTCAGAAAGAAAGTACCCCCAGGCCAGTGGTGTGTTGAAGGTGACTTGAACAGTCTCGTTAAAATTGTAAGTATTTGGCTAGCCAATCCTTAAACACTGCCATTATTAAAATTTAAATTATATAAACTTACAATTAAGTAATATTAAAAAAATGAACGTATTGTAATGACACTCCCCAGTCAGTCCCCAGCAAGTGTCCTTCTGACTGGTATCCTGGAGCCAGTAGGAGACCAAGTTTGGTTCGAACACAAAGGAAGTCAAAGAATGAAGAGGTGGGAGTTCAAGCTCTCAAGTACGTGCTGTTCCCCAAAGGCATTTGGCTGGGGCTGCTTTATAGGGTTCTTTTGGATTGCAGGGGCCTGTGCGGCACTTCTGGACAGGGGCCCAGAGCTGAGGTGTCAGGCCCAGCCTTTTCACACTAGGAACTCTGGTCTGAAGGGCCTTGTGTAAGATCTCTGCATGCAGCACCCTGTGAGCAAGTGAAACTGGACTAAGCACAAAGAAAAATAAAAAGGTTAAACTTTGTCTTATTACCCAGATTCTATTTTTATTTCCCTGGAATTGTTAATGGGCTTGGCCGGTGACAGTATTAGATACTAAAAATTGTAACTACCTAATTATTTTTACTACATTTTACTATTGTATGTGCTCTTGAGGTTATTTATTTTTATCTCATTTGTATGGGGGGAATACTAGGCACACATCTTCCCAACATCGCATTTAGTCACGTCACAGTGGTAGCTTAAAATTGACTGACTGGGAGTATTCACTTAGATACTGCAAATGAGGGCCTTCCTTTCTTACCTTATTAAATATTTACCAATATACCACAGTCTTAGTCCATCTCGAGGTGAAGTTTTAAGACTCTTAATGGTTACTAGAATAACGGGTTACTAGAATTGCTTACCCCCAGCACATCATTACACAGTATTTTCCCACCAACACAGCTGTATAACTACTCACATAATAAAGGTGGGACTGGAGGGATTAGTATCAGGAGAGATTTATCAGAGATAAATAAACTTGGCCTTGGGCTTGGGTCTAAGTTCAGAGAGTCCCCTTCTACTTTTTTTTGTGTGTGTGAGCAATTAGTATCAGATATTTTCCTTGATTACATGAACTTCTCCATCAGTTTGTCAGTAGGAAAGAATGCCCGGTGTATTTTAAACCCACCATATTAACTGGGAGTAAGGGTATAGCATTCTGAGGTAGAGGGAATTTGAGAGTTAAGGCGTGTAAGAACGACTCAAACTGAAGATGATTTGGCATAAGGGGTGGCTGTTGATATTCTGTAATTTTAGGAGACTATCTCATGGCCCCCCTTCCCCCAACACACGTACCATACCCTCTATCTCTAAGAGAAGTTGTCTCCTTTTCAGTATAGTATTCCAGTTTCCTGACGGCGTGGACAGTGCCAAATTGTCTTGTTAATTGTAGTACTTCTTTTAATAACTCACACACATTGCTTCAATACTTGTTTAGCAGCAAGAGCCCGAAGTATTTTTTGTGTTTATTGTCTTTCCATGTGGTGCTTGCAGATAGAGGCACATTATAAAACAAACCCATAAATCAGGATGACTTCTGTTAGTGAATAAGAAGATAGGTTATACAGATAACTTAAAATTGTATATACGTACAAATTACAATGTAGTTAGAGTCCATCAAAACCCATAAATAGACTCCAGCCCTGCTAAGATTGTAAATGTACCAACAGCTCTTCTAGGTCAATTTCACTCAGTATAACTTTCAAACTTGTCAGGTAGTGGCAGTGCATTTGGATCCGTCACCCACACTCTGACCTGGCTTCCTCACCAGGTATTTATCAGAGGTATTCATGTTGACAACACATGAAATGTCTGGCCAAGTTTGGAAGGAGATGGGGCAGATGACGGTCTAGGAATAGGATTGGTAGTCTTGGAAATGGAAGTTTTTCTTGGATGTTTGTGTGGCTTACGCAAAGAATAAATTTTCATCCTTGTTTTTGATAAAACTGTGCTTTAATGAAATAAGCCCACTGTGTGAAACTTGTGTTTTTCACTATTCTCCTTTCATACTGTAAACAGCTTTATAGAGGTTTAATGGGGGCATATAATAAACTGCATGTATTTAAAGTGTACAAGTTGGTGAATTTTGCTACATGTAGACACCTATGAAAACATCACTACAATCAAGATAATGAGCCTGTCACCCACAAGTTTCCTCATGCCTCCTACCCTCAAGGCAAACACTGGTCTGCTTTCCTTCTTTTTTTAAAAATAAATTTATTTATTTTATTTTATTTGTTTTTGGCTGCGTTGGGTCTTCGTTGCTGTGCGCGGGCTTTCTCTAGTTGCTGTGAGCGGGGGCTACTCTTCGTTGTGGTGTGCAGGCTTCTCATTGCGGTGGCCTCTCTTGTTGCAGACCACGGGCTCTAGGCAGGCGGGCTTCAGCAGTTGTGGCACGCAGGCTCCGTAGTTGTGGCTTGCGGGCTCTAGAGCGCAGGCTCAGTAGTTGTGGCACACGGGCTTAGTTGCTTTGAGGCATGTGGGATCTTCCCAGACCAGGGCTCAAACCCGTGTCCCCTGCATTGGCAGGCAGATTCTTAACCACTGTGCCACCAGAGAAGTCCCTGGTCAGCTTTCCATCACTTATAGTTTACAATTTCTCACGTTTTAAATAGAATCATATAGTATATACTCTTTTTTAACATCTTGATTGGAGTATGATTGCTTTACAACGTTGTGTTAGTTTCTGCTTTATAACAAAGTGAATCAGCTATAAATATACATATATCCCCATATCCCCTCCCTCTTGCATTTGCCTCCCACCCTCCTTATCCCACCACTCTAGGTGGTCACAAAGCACAGAGCTGATCTCCCTGTGCTATGTGGCTGCTTCCCACTAGCTAGCTATTTTACATTTGGTAGTGTATGTATGTCCATGCCACTCTCTTACTTCATCCCAGCTTACCCTTCCCCCTCCTCGTGTCCTCAAGTCCACTCTCTATGTCTGAGTCTTTATTCCTCTCCTGCTCCTAGGTTCTTCAGAACCATATATATATATTTTAGATTCCATATATATGTGTTAGCATATGGTATTTGTTTTTCTCTTTCTGACTTACTGCACTCTGTACGGCAGACTCTAGGTCCATCCACCTCACTACAAATAACTCAATTTCATTTCTTTTCATGGCTGAGTAATATTCCATTGTATATATGTGCTACATCTTCTTTATCCATTCATCTGTCGATGAACACTTAGGTTGCTTCCATGTACTGGCTATTGTAAATAGTACTGCAGTGAACATTGTGGTACACGACTCTTTTTTTTTTTTGCGGTACGTGGGCCTCTCACTATTGTGGCCCTCCCCTTGTGGAGCATAGGCTCCAGACGCGCAGGCCCAGTGGCCATGGCTCACGGGCCCAGCCACTCCACGGCATGTGGGATCTTCCCGGACCGGGGCACGAACCCGTGTCCCCTGCATTGGCAGGCGGACTCTCAACCACTGCGCCACCAGGGAAGCCCCCTGATTCTTTTTGAGTTATGGTTTTCTCAGGCTATGTGCCCAGTAGCAGGATTGCTGGGTCGTATGGTAGTTCTATTTTTAGTTTTTTAAGGAACCTCTGTACTGTTCTCCATAGTGGCTGTATCAATTTACATTCCCACCAATAGTGCAAGAGGGTTCCCTTTTCTCCACACCCTCTCCAGCATTTCTTGTTTGTAGATTTTTAAAAATTTTTATTTATTTATTTTTGGCTGCATTAGGTCTTCATTCCTGCACGTGGACTTTCTTTAGTTGCGTCAAGCAGGGGCTACTCTTCGTTGTGGTGCATGGGCTTCTCATTGTGGTGGCTTCTCTTGTTGAAGAGCACAGGCTCTAGGCACACGGGCTTCAGTAGTTGCAGCATGTGGGCTCAGTAGTTGTGGCTTGTGGGCTCTAGAGTACAGGCTCCGTAGTTGTGGCGCGCGGGCTTAGTTGCTCCATGGCATGTGGGATCTTCCCGGACCAGGGCTCAAACCCGTATCCCCTGCATTGGCAGGTGGATTCTTAACCACTGTGCCACCAGGGAAGTCCCACCAATACCATACTGTCTTGATTCTTGTAGCTTTGTGACGAGTCTTGAAATTATTTTCAACTTCGTTCTTCTTTTTCAAAGTTGTTTTGGCTATTCTAGATATTTTGCAGTTCCATATGAATTTTTTAAATATTATTTATTTATTTTTGTCTGCATTGGGTCTTTGTTGCTGCGTGTGGGCTTCTCACTGTGGTGGCTTCTCTTGTTGTGGAGCACGGGCTCCAAGTGCGTGGGCTTCAGTAGGTGTGGCTCGTTGGCTTCAGTTGTTGTGGCTTACGGGCTCTAGAGCACAGGCTCAGCAATTGTGGCACATGGGCTTAGTTGCTTTGCGGAATGTGGGATCCTCCCGGACCAGGGATCAAACCCGTGTTCCCTGCATTGACAGGCAGATTCCTAACCACTGCGCCACCAGGGAAGCCCTCCATATGAATTTTAAAATAAGTTTGTCAATACCTACAAAAAACCTGTTGGGGATTTGAATTGACATCTTAGCATATTGAGTCTTCTCATGAGCAAGTTATACTCATCAACAAAACTTCTCATGAACAGGTTGTATATCTCCATTTATTTAAATCTTTTGTGATTTCCCTCAGCTATAATTTGTAATACAGGTCTTGTACATCTTTTGTAATATTTATCTTTAGGTATTTCATATGTATTGGTGCTATTGTAAATAACATTTAAAATTTCAATCCCTGATTGTTTATTGCTCATATATGGAAATACAGTTACTTTTTAATATATTGATCTTATATCTGTAAACTTGCTAAACTCATTTACTAGTTCTAGTAAGTTTTGTTTTTAAAAATTTTTTTTATATAAATTTATTTTATTTTTGGCTGCGCTGGGTCTTTGTTGCTGTGTGGGGGCTTTTCTCTGGTTGCGGCGAGTGGGGGCTACTCTTCTTTTTGGTGCACGGGCTTCTTGTTGCAGAGCATGGGCTCTAGCCGTGCAGATAGTTCTAGTAACTTTTGATTAGATTTCTTAGATTTTCTACATGGACAAACATTTTATCTGCAACTTTTAATAGATTCCTTAGATTTTCTACATAGATGATCATGTTATCTGAGTTTTACTTCTTCCTTTACTCTCTGGACAGCTTTTTTCTTTTGCCTGTTGCACTGGCTAGAACCTCATGTACAGTGTTGAATAGTAGTGATGAAAGCAGATATGCTTGCCTTGTTGCTGATCTCAGGGGGAAAGTATTCAGTCTTTCATCATTAAGTATGATGTTAGCTGTACGTTTGTTGTATTGATAGATGCTCATTAACACATGGAGAAATCCTTCCTATTCCTCATTTGCTGAGAGTTTTTATTAGGAGTGGACGTTGGATTTAATCAAATGCTTTTTCTGCATCTATTAAGATGATCATGTCGTTTTTCTTTTTAAATTTGTTTAATATTGTGAATTACTCTGATTGACTTTGAATGTAAAACTAACCTTGCTTTCCCCAGATAAGCCACATGAGGGTTATTGGTCTGTACTTTTCTTTCCTTGTAATATCTTTTTCTGGTTGTGATATTAAAGTAATGCTGGACTTATAGAGTGAATTGGGAAGTATTATCCTCTTCAATTTTTTGGAAGAGTTTGTGTAGAATCGGCACTTTTTTCATAAATGTTTGATATAATTCACTAGTAAAGCCACCTGGGCATGGAGTTTACTTTGTGGGAAGGCTTTTAACCATGCATTCATTTTCTTTGATAGATGCAGGGCTATTCCTACTGTAAGAAACTTGCAATAGTGTAATTTCTTCTCTTCTGGCCTTTATGCTCTTTTTGTCATGCATTTTACATTTGTAAATGTTAAAACCCTCACAGTACATTGCTATTATTTTTGTTTATGCAGCCATTTGTCTTTTAAAGAATTTTAAATAATAAGAAAAAAAATCTTATTCATTTAACCATGTAGTTTTAATTTCCGGTGCTCTTCATTCATTTGTGGAGATCCAGATTTCCATCTGGTATCATTTTCTTCTGCTTGAGAACTTCCTTTATTTTTTGTACTGTGTGTCTGTGTGTGTGGTATGGGGTTCTTCTAGTGGGTAGTGTGGTAATGAGTTCTTTCAGCTTTCATGTGTTTGAATATATCTTTATTTTACTGTCACTTTTGAAAGATTTTTGTTGAGTATAGAATTCTATGTTGACAGTTTTTTTTCTGTCAGTATTTTAAAGATACTGCTCTACTATATTCTCACTTGCATTCTTTCTTTCTTTTTTAAAAAATTAATTTATTATTTTTATTTTTGGCTGTGTTGGGTCTTTGTTGCTGTGCGCAGGCTTTCTCTAGTTGTGGCGAGCGGGGGCTACTCTTTGTTGCGGTGCGCAGGCTTCTCATTGGGTGGCTTCTCTTGTTGCAGAGCACGGGCTCTAGGCGCGTGGGCTTCAGTAGTTGTGGTGCTTGGGCTCAGTAGTTGTGGCTCACAGGCTCTAGAGCGCAGGCTCAGTAGTTGTGGCTTATGGGCTTAGTTGTTCTGCGGCATGTGGGATCTTCCCAGACCAGGGCTCGAACCTGTGTCCCCTGCATTGGTAGGCGGATTCTTAACCACTGCGCCATTATTTGGGAAGCCCTCGCTTGCATTATTTCTGATGAGAGATCTGATGTCATCTTTATTTTTGTCTATATGTGAGATGTCTTTTTTCTTTGGATGCTTCTAAGATTTTCTCTTTATCACTGTTTTTTTTTTAAACAATTTGGTTATGATGTGCCTTGATGGGTTGGGTTTTTTTTCATATTTCTTGTGTTTGGGGCTCATTGGGATTCTTGGATCTGTGGATTAATAGTTTTCATCAAATTTGGGAAATTTTTGGCTATTATTTCTTCAACTTTATTTTCAGTTCTCTTCTCTCTCCCCTTTCTTTTAGGGACTCCAAATACTTGTATGTTAGGCCACATAACATTGTCTCACAGCTCACTGT
This sequence comes from Orcinus orca, assembly GCF_937001465.1. NCBI lineage: Eukaryota > Metazoa > Chordata > Mammalia > Artiodactyla > Delphinidae > Orcinus > Orcinus orca. The sequence goes on along the minus strand of NC_064559.1, from coordinate 103,161,790 downwards.
TGCTCTTTTCTTTCTTTTTAAGTTTCATTAAAAAGATTCTATTTTCTGTGTTTCATTTTGGATAGTTTATATTGCTATACCTTCAGGTTAACGAATCTTTTCTTCTGAAATATGTAATCTGCTGTTAAATCCCATCCAGTGTATTTTTCATCTAAGACATTGTACTTTTATCTCTAAAAGTTTGATTTGGGTCTTTTTTTATATCTGCCATATCCCTACTTAACCTGTTGAATTTATAGAATACAGATATAATAACTGTTTTAATGTCATTTTATGCCACTTCTAATGTCTGTGTGAGTTCTGGGTTGGTTTCGACTGGCTGATTTTTCTCCTCAATATGGGTTGTATTTTCCTGCACCTCTGCAAGCCCGGTGATCTTTATTTAGATGAGGAAGAACTGAATGCCAGACATTGTGAATTTTACCCTGTCAGGTGCCAGATAGTTTTGTATTCCTGTAAATCTTGAGCTTTGCTCTGGGATGCAGTTAATTTACTGGGAAACAGTGTGATCCTTTTGAGTCTTGCTTTTAAGATTTGTTAGGAAGGACCAGAGCAACGCTGAGTCTGCGGCAAGGTTTCTCAACCTCAGCACTGTTGACATTTTGGACCAGATAATACTTTGTTGTCCTGTCCACTGCAAGATGTTTAGTAGCATCCTTGGCCTCCCCACTGGATGCTAGTAGCACCTTGCCTCTAGTCCTGACAAATCAAAAATGTCTCCAGATGTTACAGACATTGTCCCCTGGTTGGGGGCTGGGGAAGCAAAATTACCCCTGGCTGAGAACCATTAGTCAAGGGTTAATGATTTCCCACTACTGAAGAAAGACCTTTTTGATACTCTATCCAATGCCCTATGAAACATGATGTTTTCCAGTCTAAGCTGTTGGGAACAGGCTCTCTTCCTGGCCCTGTGTGAGTGCTGGGCACTGTTTACTCTCATTCTTTCAATAGTTCTCTCCTCAGCATCTGTGGGATAGTTTCCTCACACAAAGGCACCAATCAATACTCTGAATACACTCTGCAGATCTCCGGAGTTTTTTCTCTGTACAGGTCTGTCCTCTCTAGCACTCTGTCCCACAAACACTAGCCACCTTGGGTTCCCCATACTCTCAGCTGCACTTCCTCAACTCAGGAGTCCAACAGGTTCACCTGAGTTCCCCTCCCCTGTGTGGCAGCCTGGAAACCCTCTTAAGTTAAATCGTAGGGCTCTCTCCTCATTTGTTTCCAGTCTCTCAGGGATCACTGTCCTTCATTGGCTGCTGTCCAGTATCTTGAAAATTGTTGTTTCATATATTTTGTGTGGTGGTGGTGTTTTTTGTGGGGAGTGGGGTAGGGTCAGTGTTCTTTAAGGTGAGAGGGTAAATCCAGCCCTTGTTACTGCATCTTGGACTACAAGTTGGTCCTTTAATTTTTAACCTTAAACTGGGTGCCTTATTTCCTGGTAAACTTCCCCCCCACCCCCGGTAAACTTTTACATTACTTTTTTAAAAACTGCAAACTTAGACCTCTTTATAAAACAGAAGTCAGAATGAACGTGAACATATAAGCTATAGTGGACCTTAGATATTCTTGAGAGTTAAGTTTCAAGACCTTCACAAATCTCCAAAATTTCCAATATTACCATTGAGGGGGAGCAGAATATGTGACCCCAAAATATACCACTTTGGCATGTGGATTTTAAGTTGATGACAAACAAGGCCCAACAGACTTTGGAAGAGCTGTTTACCTTCCCCTTAACTGCCTAAAAGAATTTAGATTGACAGCAGGAAAAGAGCTAATACCAAAGATAACTTTTTATCAGAGAGACTTAGCTATGTGGTATGGCAAACATTTGTTTATCAAATATTTGCTCACCAAACATTTGCTCTTCTCATCCTCCTGTGAATTGCCTTCCTCCTGTTTGAAGCCCCAGACCCTTACCCCTTCTTCTTAGCTGAGGGTGGCATGTAAACCTCAATTGCCTGAGTATCTTTGGGCCTCCGATATGCATGAAATTTGTTTTTCTTCTGTTAATCTGCTTTATGTCAATTTAATTATTAGACCAGCCAGAAAGGAAGAAGGGAAAAGTTTTCCACCCCTACACCGTAATATACCATCTCCTCTAAAATTTAATAAAGTAGGGAACCAGTGGTGATCCATTGGTTAGGACTCAGTGCTCTCACTGCCGGGGACCCCAGGTTCAATCCCTGGTTGGGGAACTAAGATCCCGCAAGCCACAGGGCTCGGCCAAAAAAAAAAAAAAAAAATTAATGAAGTATAATGGAAAAAATTTAAGAGGTGCCTTAATGAACCATGAACATACATGAATTTTTAAAATTATTATACTTATTATGTAATGAGGGGACCAATGAGATGTACAACTATTTTAAAGTAGAATTCAAAGAGCAAATACATAAATGCAATCACATATGCTAAAATGGATTTGTTAATACAAATATAAATTCACAAGGTAATAATTGCAAATTATTGCAAATACACAAGACAGAGTCAGCTACCCTCATCAGGAGTTATTTGCACTGTTGTCAACTCTCAATGTGAACATACATGAATTGTGAGTTAATCTCAAATTTATATTTCCTGGTTATAAATCTAGGGATCACCCTTGACCTCTCCTTGTTTCACATTCCTATACCCCATTCAGTTAGCGGACACTTGAGTTAACACTGTAAGCCAGTGGTCTTCACCTTTTTGTTTTTTTGCTAGAATAACCTGAAAATAATTTTGAAAAATTATGTATTCTCATACATCTTAAAATTGATATTTAAATTTTTTCTCATAAACTTAGTTATAAGGTTTATAATTTTTGTGTATTGTATAATGAATATGTACTTTAAATATATTTTTGTCAAAATCTTATGGCTGCATATTTAGCTCATTTAAGTTTTGGAAAATGTTTGCCATATGAATTAATTAGCAAAATCAATCCTCACTGGAAAATTAGTCAGTGAAATCAATCTTTCTATTAGAAAGAGGTCTGTAATTTTTCAATTCAAATAATGGTGTTAATATGTATCCCTCTGATAACCATTTCACTTTTGAATTTTAAATTAAATTCGGAACCTTGCATTTATACGTAGCCTGGATGACAGTAAGATGCTGCCTTGTTTAATATTTCTTGCTGAATTTCTCTCTGATTTGTTATCACAGGACTCTTCCTCAGGAAGGACTTATTCTTGACTTCTTATCCCCGGGACAATGCACCGAAGTGAGATGCTGGGTAGGTGAGGGAACATAGTGGGAGAAGGGTGGCTGTGAAAGGGGAAGTTGGAAAGCAGACTGCAGGCTAATTTTCAGGCAGATACAATTCATTTGCATCATTACTATTTTGGTGTAGTATCTAGAGTTGTTGTGTGGTTTCTTAAAATGATTTTCATCACTTGGGGGAAAGGGAGATTTCTACCTTGGGTGGCCAGGTAGAAGGTGTTATCATTTCCCAACTATCATGTGCTGTAGCCATACAAGTCCCCTTTCAGCTCTGGGAACATCCCAAGCTCTTTCCTGCCTCAGGGCCTTCTTGTGTGTTCTTCAGCTGGCAGTGCTCTTTCACTCCATTTTCTACGTAGCCAACTCCAACTAATCCTTTGCTGTCAGCATAATGGTCACTTTCTTAGTGAGGCCTTCCTTGGCTAGAGGGTTTACTGTGTGTCAGACACTATACTAAGTGCTTTACATATAATATTTTATTTAATATGATTAGGTCCTCATTAAATTCTTCCATAATGGCTGGAACTTTTCCTTTAAAGCACTTATTATAGTTTGTAGTTAAATATATATTTCTCTGCCTCTCTCAGGAGACTATAAGCTTTCTCTGTGTCTCTTTGGCTCACCCCTGCATCCGTAGTGTCTAGTACAGTAACTGACTGATCATGGGCACTCAGAAAATAGTTGTTGAATGAAAAAATGAATCGGAAACATTTGGAAAGAGGGCTGGGGCTTTTTATTTTTCTCTCTGAACCCTCTCTCTTTAGGTTATCTCATCAATTCTCAATTTAAACACCATCCATATGCTGATGCTCCCAACTTTTTACCTCCAGTTCAAAGTTCTCTTTAGTTAATCATCTGGATAATTGTGTGAAAGAACCATTATTATCCCTATTTTACAGATAAAACCCCTGGAGAAAATTACATGGTCCAGTGCTATCATCAAATGTAGGGTTTCATGGATGTTATAATGCATTCCTAAGAAGGTTCTACTATATCGTTCTCATTACAGAGTGCTGGATCAGTCTTTTTCAACATTACTTTCATTGAATTCAGAGTTAAAGACTCCCGTAAGATTTGTTATGTAAAGACACCTGGATTGGCTGATCCAAGCTGTTAGATAAAGATTCTGGTAATGAGTGGCGTCTGTTGTACTGGATAAGAAGCATTCTTTACAGAATTCTGTTTAACAAAGCTTATTTTCGCCTTAGTATGCCATGAGTAATAAAAAGCACCATTTATAAATACTTACAAATGCCCAATACAAATTTTAAGGCACCAACATGTACATAAAGAAACAAATCCACATCTGTAGTTGTGGCATTACTATAGGCCATACTTTCTTTACTTTTGTATAAAACCATTTAGGATTAGACACTAACCCAAATGCCTTAAGAGTCTTGGAAAGGAAAGCTACAATAGATTAACAGTAACACTGTCTCTGTATGAGTTACTAAATCCCTGAGCAGGTGAAGTCTGAGTTAAGTCTTGAGGGGCAGATGGGAGTTGGCCCAGAACTGAGGTAGGAGAGGACAGGACATTGCACGTGCTGGGTGTCCAGGCATCATCCTCCATGCCAGAGGACAGCATGGGGGTCACTCAAATTCAGGGAACTACCAACAGTTTCTGTGAGGTTTGGGCATTGTTAGGACACGGGTGTAGGGAGAGATGAGGCTGGAGAAGCAGGTGGGGCCTTCAAGATCCTGAAGGATCATTACCACCCATACTAATATGCTGGGGGTTTACTCTGGGCAGCGGGAGCCAAGGAGGACTGTTATGTCCTCTGAGGGTCATTATCTGATCGATATTTCAGAAAGGTCATGATGGAGACTATTAAAATTGTATTGGAATCAGGAATATACTTTAGACTCATGGGGGTGGGTGGGAATGAAGGGATTTGGTAACGGATGAGACCTGGGGCATGGAGAGAGGAGGAGTCAGGGTGTCACTCGGTTTCTGAGCTTGGATGGGGGATGGTGGAAGGTACTCTTTGAAGTGGGAAAAGAAGTGTTTGGGGGCAGAGGGAAGAAAGGTGAGCTCTGTTTTAGAGATACCTATGGAGATGTCCAGTGTGCAAATAGAAAAGTCAGGAATTTGAGAGAGAGACCTGAAAATGTCTTTTGATTTAATGACACAGAACATATTAGCGACCTGAACAAATGCTGCTTATGTGAAGTGAGGCTGGAGGCCAGACTGGAGGTTGCAGAGGGATGAGTGGCATGTGGACAAATTCATACAAACAGGAATAGAATGACTGAGGAGGGGAGAGGGCAGCAGCCAGGGGTGAAGAAAGGATTGTTTGTTTTTTGAAATAAGGATCTTTCTTTGTTTTTTTTTTAAATTAAATACGGAGAAAATATCAATTGTACATGCTGAGAAAATTTAACAACACAGAAGTTATAAAAATAAAAGTAAAAACTTGTCAGCCTGCTGTTTGACCAGACTCTTCAGCTGTGGGCCTGGCATCTACCATTAAGCACTCTCCACTTCTGGCCCATTTCTGTTTAAACCTGTTCAAGCCTCTTTCACCCAAAACAACAATCAATAATTATAGTAGAAACCCTCACTCCTATACTACTAACCCATTGCTATCCCTTCTCTTTCTACCATGGCCAAAGTTTTCAAGAAGAAAAAACAAACACATTTTTCAACTCTTTATGTTCAAGCCCCAGGTACTGTTTGAATTGTCATCCACAACTACTAAATTTAGTAGATATTTGTCAAGCCTTGTCTTCTTTAATCTCTTCACAGCATTTTATAGTATTGATTACTTTCCTTTAAACTTCCTTTTCTCTTGGTTTCCTCAGCATCAACTCATCCAAGTTTAATTCCTATGTCTCTGGAAATTTGCTTCTTTGTGGAATCATTTACTTTCTTATTGAATTTTGTGACATCTGTCCTCTGCCCTCTTTTCTTTTCATGTGGCATGATCTGGCAGCCTTAGTTATTCTTTAACTACATTGTGGAACAAAATTTGGGTTCAAATCAGACTCTGTCCCTTCCTGACTGAATGTTTGGTTTTTTGAAACAATGACCAATTCTCCAATTTTCCGATACCAACTGGGTGTTCTATAATTTATTTTTTTTTAATTTATTTTTATTTTTTTGTGGTACGTGGGCCTCTCACTGTTGTGGCCTTTCCCGTTACGGAGCACAGGCTCCGGATGCGCAGGCTCAGCAGCCATGGCTCACGGGCCCAGCCGCTCCACGGCATGTGGGATCTTCCCGGACTGGGGCACGAACCCGTGTCCCCTGCATCAGCAGGCGGACTCTCAACCACTGCGCCACCAGGGAAGTCCTCTGTAATTTAATTCAATTATGACTCCAACTATCTGGAGTCAGTACAGACCCTGGATTCAGGGCTCAGTCTCACAAGACTGCTCCCACTTCAGATGCCCGCTGCAAATGGGGTGCCCAGGTTACTGCCACTTCTGCCTGGCTGACTATAAATTCAGGGATTCTCATGTCCCTCTCCCTGTACCCCCCACCCCAATTCAATAATTCACAGAACTCAAGAAAGCATATAGTTTCCATAACAATTTTATTATAAAGGGTATATAACTCAGGGACAGCCAAATGCAAGTTCTAGGGTAGAGGTGAGAGGGTGGAGGGGCATTGGTGCAGAGCTTCCATGCCCTCTCAGCATACTACCCTCCTAGCACATCAAGTTCACCAACTTGGACTCTCCCCCAAACCTTGTCAGAGTTTTTATTGAGGTTTCATTACGTAGGCACAATTGATTTACTCATTGGTCACTGGTGATTGAATTCAATCTCTAATACCTCTCCCCTCCCCAGAGGTCAGGGGGTGGACTGAAAGTTCCAAGCCTCTGATCACATGGTTGGTTCCCCCATCCTGAAGATAATCTAGGGCTCTGCCCTGAGTAACTTCATTAGTATAAATTCAGGTATGGTTGAAAAGGGCTTGTTATGAATAAGAAAAGACACTCTCACTCAGGAAATTCCCTTTATGTCTGGGGTATTAGACTCTCTTAGTTCTTTTTCCATCTCTGGCTGTTCCTTTTGTCTCCTTTGAAAGTTCATCCTCTTTCATTAAAACCTTAAATGGTGGCAGTCTTTAAGATGTGCTTGATTCATTCATTCATTCATTGAGTTTATTCAATAAAGTGTTTATTGAACATTTACTGTATATCAGGTTCTCTTCTCAATGCTAGGGATAGAGCAGTCAACAAAATATACAAATATTTTTAAAAAGTCATTTATGGGGGCTTCCTTGGTGGTGCAGTGGTTAAGAATCTGCCTGCCAATGCAGGGGACACGGGTTCGATCCCTGGTCCGGGAGGATCCCACATGCCACGGAGCACCTAAGCCCCTGCGCCACAACTACTGAGCCTGCTCTTTAGAGCCTGTGAGCCACAACTACTGAAGCCCACACGCCTAGAGCCCGTACTCCGCAACAAGAGAAGCCACCACAATGGGTGGCTTCACCCATTGTGAAGCCAACAATGAGAAGCCCACACACCACAACGAAGAGTAGCCCCCACTCGCCGCAACTAGAGAAAGCCAGTGCACAGCAACAAAGACCCAACTCAGCCAAAAATAAATAAATAAATATATTGGAAAAAAAAGTCATTTATGGATGTTATGATGCATTCCGTAGAAGGTTCTGCTGTATGTTCTCATTGTAGAATCTGGCCTGGTCTTTCTCAACATTGCTTTTGTTGAGTTCAGAGTTAGAAGATGATCAGAACTAAGGAAAAAGATTAAAGCAGGAAAAGCTGATAAGGAGTACTAGAATTGGGGATTGGGTTACAATTAAATAGGGCAGTCAGGGTAAGGCCTCCCTGAAAAGATGACATTTTTAACAAAGACTTGATGGAAGTGGGGGAGCTAGCCATTTTTGTATTTGGGAAGATGACAAATGCAAAGGCCCAAGGTGGGCATATGCCTGATTTTTCAAGGCATATCAAAAAGGCTACTGTGTCTACATCAAAGTGAGTGGAGTGTATGGAAAGAGCTAGTGAAGGCCAAATTATGTAGAGCTTTGTTGGTCATTGTAAGGATTTTGGCTCTTACTCTGAATGAGATGGGGCACCACTGGAGGGTTTTGAGTAGAGCAGGGACATGATCTGACTTACACGAGCTAACAACAGTGTTACCTTGGCTGTTAGGTAGAGAAGAGACTGAAGGGGTGACTTTCTTCCCTCAACCCCCAAGCCAATTTCTTTCCTATCCCACTTTGGAAAGCAGTTTCTACCATCCAAGCCCAGGAACCTGGACGGCATCTGACTCCTCCTTCTCTCCCATACCTTACATCCAATCAGTTACCACTAATCAGGGAGACCAGTCAGGAAGTTACTGCAGTAGTCTAGATGAGGGAGGATGTTGGCTTGGACCAGGGTGGGAGTGATAGAAGTAGTTATTCCAGATGTAATTGAAGGTAAAGGCAACAGGATCTGCTGATGAATTACAAGTGGAATGTGAGAGAAAGAAACAAGTCAGGATGATACCAAGGATTTTGGCCTAAGCAACTGGAAGTGTGGAATTGTCCGCAGTTGAGACGGGGCAGACAGTAAGGAACAGGTTTAGGGAAGAAGATCAGGAATTCAGTTTTGGATGTATTAGGTTTGAGATAGACAAAAAGACCCATGCAATAGAATAGAGTGCATAGACACAGACCTACACATATGTGGACACCTGATTTACAATGAAGGTGTCATTGCAATTTGGCAGAGAAAATATGGTCTTTTTAACAAATGGTGCTGGATCCATTGGATGGCTGATGGAAAAAAATGAGCCTTGACCCTATTATATTGCATGCACAAAAATCAGTTCCATATGGATTGTATATGTAAACGTGAAAGGTACAATAGTAAAGCTTCTGGAAGATAACATGGAAGATCTTCATGACTGTAGAGGCAATATTTCTTAACAAAATACAAAAATTGCTAACCATAAAGGAAATATATTGATAAATTGAACTTCATTATAGTTAAGAATTCTTATTAATTGAAAGATACCAGTAATCATGAAAAGGCAAGCCTCAGAATGGGAGAAGATATTTGCAAAAACACACATCTGATGAAGGACTTTAAGTATAAAGAACTCCTACACACCAATAAGGAAAAGTCTAACAACACACATACATAAGACTTGACCAGGCACATCAAAAAAGAGGATATCCAAATGATTAGAAAGCAAATAAAAGGGTACTCATCTTTCTTAGCCATCAAGGAAATGCAAATTAACAGGTACACACCTATCAGAATAGGTGTGTATAGAATAGAATAGCTGCTAAAAAATAGAATAGCTGCTAAAAATAGCTGCTAAAAAATAGAATAGCTGCTAAAAAAACCCTGACAATACCAAATTTTGATAAGGAAGTGGAGAAACTGGAATCCTCATGCTCAGCTAGTAAGAGTTTAAATTGACAAAACCACTTTGGAAAACTTTGGCTGTATTTACTAAGGCTGAACATATACACTCCCTATGACCCAGCAGTTCTATTCCTACGGTATATACCTAACAGAAGTGACTGAAAGAGACAAGGAAAAGAATGTCCATAGTAGCTTCTTTTATAATAGCACTGTAGTGGGAGCAACCCAAATACTGACCAGCAGTAGACCGGAAAAGTTGTGGTAAACGCATACAGTGTCTTTACTGCAATGAGGAAGAATAGACCCAACAGCCTGGTCAATCTCATAATATTGAGAGAAAAAAGCTAGGCACGCAAGGGTATTTTTAAGTTTCATTTATACAACCTTGAAAAAAAAGGCAAAACTAAAATGATAGAACTCAAGATGGTTTTACCTTTGGGGAGGTAACACCATTGTTGATAAGGAGGGGGCACAAGGGGATCCACAAGGATGCTGGTAATGTTCCACTTCTTGAAATGAGCCGTGGTTACATGGGTATATCCATTTGTATAAACCCACTGAGCTGCACGTAAGATTTATATCATATTCTTAATGTCTTGCAGCTCATTTTGAAATAATAGGTTACCGCTTTGGTCTGTTTTGTGGGTATGTCTTTCTGGATGCTCTGTTGTTTGTAGGGATGTTATTCTGTTCCTTACTCTTTTTTTTTTTTAACATAACAACTTTGTGAGAATTCAACCCAAATCCTTTTTTGTTGCTGATTTTTATGTATTCTTCCTGAACTTTTAGAATGAGGCAGGAAAGCTTTTTATAACTTCACAAAGACCCCTCTGTGTTTTGGTATAATGTTAAAAATATGAAGCCTGCTTTCTGAGATTTGTGGGATCTGTTCTTCCTGGACTTTGATCAGGACCTTGCCTCTCTCTTGTCCTTGTCCTGCTCAATTTTGATTCTACTCCCTGCATTTTCTCTCCAGGAGGGGGCCCTGTTCTAGAAGGAAACCCTGGGAGTTGAGTTCTGAGAGTTCATAGGGGCCAAACTGCCCCAGCCTCCTCAGTCCTTACTGGGTACCCTTTGTACTCTCCCAGTTTCACCTGTGCCTTCTGTACCTGTTGCTCTTTTGGAGTTCTGTTCTCAGGTCCATCATACACTGCCTCATTTCTTCCTTCTTCTCACACATGCTGATACAGTGCAGGTTTTGTGACTGTTGATTTGTCCCTGCTTGCTTTCATTTGGGGGTTCATGGGGATACTTCATCATTAAAGCTTTACTGTGAATGTCCGTGGGGTTTAGTTTTGCTTTCTAGTTGCTTATCTGTTTTTATGTGAGGATTCAGAGATTGAAAAGCTGTGCTGCTGCCACTGCTGCCGCTATTTTCCCAGAATCTCCTGTATGTATATTTTAAAAAGACTTTATTTTTTAGAGAAGTTTTAGGTTTATAGAAAAATTGAACAGAAAGTACAGAGAGTTCCTATATATACTCCCTCTCCTCCAGTTTCTCCTACTATTACCATCTTGCATTAGTGGTACATTTGTTATAATTGAAGAACCAATAGTGTTACTTAACTGAAGTCCATAATTTACATTTGTGTTCATTCTTTACGTTGTATAGTTCTGTGGTTTTTGACAACTGTGTAATGTGATGTATATTATATTTCTATAAGTTAAAAAGCAGAATCACCCTCTGCTTAGAAGCAGCTTACCTGTTTCTGGTACTGAGACCTTAAGACATGGATTTATACAGAGGTTCTCATAGAGGGGATTCTATTCAATATATAATGAAGCAAATAACTTTCTCAAAGACAGCAAAAAGTCTCTCAAGGGCTCTACCATGTAATGTCTCTCAATATAAGCAATGGCACTGAAGTCCAGTGAAAGAAATTCAAGGCGAATGGAAGAGACCCAGCAGGGGAGGCAAAACAAAATAGTATATGTATACAGCTTTCTGATAATCTGGCCTAACTCAGAGGGTAATGTACAAGCATACCTCATTTTATTGCCCTTCACAGATATTGTATTATTTTTTTTCACAAATTGAAGGTTTGTGGCAACCATCTGTTGAGCAAGTCTGTTGGCGCCATTTTTCTAACAGCATTTGTTCGCTTTGTTTCTCTGTGTCACATTTTGATAATTCTTGAAATATTTCCGACTTTTTCATTATTATATTTGTTATGGTGCTCTATGATCATTGATCTTTGATGTTACTATTGCAAAACAATTATGACTTGCTAAAGGCTCAGATGATGGTTAGCATTTTTTAGCAATAAAGTATTTTAAAATAAAGGTATGTACTTTTTAAGACATAATGTTATTGCACATTTAATAGACTACAGTATAGTGTAAAAATAACTTTTATATGAACCAAAAAACTCATGTGACTTGCTTTATTGTGATATTTGCTTTATTGCAGTGGTCTGGAGCCAAACCCACAGTATCTCTGAGGTATGCCTGTTCTGAGACTTATATATACTTTAGGTAATCCTACATAAAAATGTTGTTAGATATTGAGAAGCAACAGCAACGTTATAGAGCTGTTTGCTTATTAAATATTCTTTCTCCAGTGCATGCCATTTTTTAGGAGGCTTGAGAAACTATAAATCTGGATTTTTAGGCTGATATTCTATATGGGGAGAGGTGGGCTTTAAGCATGGTTAATAGTCCACTGACAGCTGTGATATCTTACTAGTTGTGGAGACATGCATTGGGCATAACACCAGATTCCTTATAGCATTTTTATTACCCTCTTTTTGTGTCTCTGTGGAACTGCTTACAGCTATATATTCCATAAAGTTTGTGGTTTTAATCCTTCCACTTAGATTATAGTAACTCTGCCTTCCATTTCTTTCTTAAAATTTTTTTCCCCTTTCATTTCTTTTAAAATTACCTTATAGTATCACTGAGCACACACAAAAAGAACATCACAGAATTTGCTGACAATTTTGATCAATATGTTCTCACCAAAATGCACATTAACCTTAATAGCCAAAAAAGTTTCCTATTGATGCTGGAACAAACAAAAAAACTTAGTGGCTTAAAATGACAAAAATTTATTATCTTATAGTTCTGGGGTCTTTGAAATGGGTCTCATGGGGCTAAAATCGAGATGTAAGCAAGGCTGGAGGATTTGAGGGAGAGTCTGTTTCCTTGCCTTTTCCAGCCTCTAGAGGGTTCCCGCATTCCTTGGTTTGGGCCCCCAGGCAGCAATTGTATATAAATCCAACCTCTCTTTCTGTTATCACGACTCCTTTAACTCTTCTGCCTGCCTCTTTCACACCTTAAGGACTGTTGTGATTACACTGAGCCCAACCAGACAATCCAGGATCTCAAGATCCCTAACTCAGTCACATCTGGCAAAGTCCATTTTGCCATGTGGGGTAACATATTCCAAGGTTCTGGGGACTAGATGTAGACATCTGTCAGGACCCACTATTCTGCCTGCCACAAATACATTTAGATAATTATCTGTTTCTTCCATTTACTTTTTAAAAATTGAAGCATAGTTGATTTACAATATTATATTAGTGTCAGGTATAAACATAGTGATCCATATCTTTATCGATTATACCACATTTAATTCTTCCATCCTGAATCTTCTGAATTTCTGGTCAATAAAATTTTTGGTAATTAGAAACATCCTTTGAGTAATTAGGAAAATTTTATACATCATTATTTCCTAATATACTTTAAGGCTATTTTTCCTTAATAAGCTAATAGGTATGTTTATCTCAATACCTAATAATAGTTTGTACCTTTAACTGATGACCACTGTCTTATTAGGGGCTTAGAAGAACTTCAAAATTTAGTCTGCTGGGCCTCACACAGAGATAGATTTCTCCATTATTTAACCTTTTTGGTTTCCAAATTGGGTATAAAAGAGCCAACAGATATATAAAATGAGATCTTGGCAACTCTTTCCTCTTCCATAAAAAGAGTGGTAAGATGCTCCCCTCGTATTTCTACAATTCTTATATCCATGGCAGGACTAAATATGCTAGAGGATGATGAAGTATGTTTAGCGATTCAAACTAGCTCAGAAATTACCGCCAAGAATACCTATCTAACTAGTTCTCCTTGAAACCTGGACTGCAGTGCTTGTCACCATCAAATCTTCTGGAATAGCAGAGGGGATAGACTTTTGAATTGTTACTTTTGGGTGCTCTGCCAGTGTGGCTGTGCAGCAGACACATGAAGAGTGGCTAAAGAGCAGTACCTATGTCCTCCCCCAATGGGATTAAGGTCAGAGAAAGCAGGTTCCAAGGCACAGAAATCTATTGTGTGAAAAGTCTGTAGGTGGAGGCTCTGCCAGCTTTCTAGGGCTGCAAGACGAAAGCACTGTGAGCTCTAAGGGCCCTCCTGGAAAATGCGTCACACGGAGGACAGCGCTTTCTCACAGGGGAGCTGACAGCTGCAGGTAGCAAGGGCTCTACCTCTAGAACTTCTCACTTCAGAGCACAAACCACAGAAACTACAACCATCTTTAGCATGGAGGAATAGGCGAAAAAACAAAAGGAGAGAGGGAGGAAGAATAAAGAACATAAGACTATTATTTACATTTACTTGGTTTCTGGTATGACAAGGGATATAGAACTCTTAATGTAATATTTCAGTATTTTTCTCTTTGGAATGAGGTAATAAAAGCTACCACTTACTGAGGAGCTACCAGGTACTAGATATTGAATGAGGCACTTTATACCCATAATATCTCACTTTATCTCATAGCAACTGATAAGTCTGTCTTGATATCTCCATTTTAAAGGTGAAGAAATAGCTTCAGGAGATTAATGAACTTTCCCAGGATCACACAGTTAGTAAGTTATAGAGCAGGAATTCAAACTCAGGTCTTTCTGACAATATAAATCATGGTGAAATATCTCATTTCATAAATATGGGGAATTCCAAGGCATAATCTCAATATCATTCCCAGAAACATACACTTGTTGAAGCCTGTAGTTGCTCTCTCTCATTGCTGGACCCAGGTTTCTATGTAAAGATTAAGTACCATCTGGTAAATCACATTAAAAAAGAGAGCAGTTAGACTTGAGGACCTGCAGGGGGCATCAGAGGACCACTGAGCCTTAGGACTCAGCACAATTCAGAAAGAAGCCAAAGGGCACTGTGACTAAGGGTGTGGCTCTGCGTGTGGGGATGAGGGGCAGGAATAAAGTGAAATGAAGCTGACAGATGTAAGGAGATGTCTCACTTTGCTCCCTGCTGTTTTCCTACCACATTTCTGTTCCTCTTTTTTTTATATTTTTTGTTTTGTTTTCATGCTCTTTCAACTTTCTTCCTAATCCTGTCTACCATTGATTGCATTTTACTCTCCTCCCTATTTTTTTCCCCTTCCCTTTAGGTTATTTCTCTCTCTCTCTTTTTTTTTTTTTTTGGCTGCAGCTGCGGCTTACGGGATCTTAGTTCCCCGACCAGGGATTGAACCCGTCCGTGGCAGTGAAAGCACCGAGTTCTAACCACTGGACCTTCAGGGAATTCCTTTTCTCTTATTTTTAAGAACCTCAAATTTGTCTTAAAATGTACTCATTTAAAATTGTCTCTACACATGTAAATTATAGGTAACACTGGACTTCCCTTGTGACGCATTGGTTAAGAATCCACCTGCCAAACCCATGCACATATGGTCACCTTATTTTTGATAAAGGAGGCAAGAATATACAATGGAGAAAAGACAGCCTCTTCAATAAGTGGTGCTGGGAAAACTGGACAGCTGTATGTAAAAGAATGAAATTAGAACACTCCCTAACACCATACACAAAAATAAACTCAAAATGGATTAAAGACCTAAATGTTAAGGCCAGACACTATCAAACTCTTAGAGGAAAACATAGGCAGAACATTCTATGACATAAATCACAGCAAGATCCTTTTTGACCCACCTCCTAGAGGAATGGAAATAAAAACAAAAATAAACAAATGGTACCTAATGAAACTTAAAAGCTTTTGCACAGCAAAGGAAACCATAAACAAGATGAAAAGACAACCCTCAGAATGGGAGAAAATATTTGCAAATGAAGTAACTGACAAAGGATTAATCTCCAAAATTTACAAGCAGCTCACAGCAGCTCAATATCAAAAAAATAACCCAATCCAAAAATGGGCAGAAGACCTAAATAGACACTTCTCCAAAGAAGATATACAGATTGCCAACAAACACATGAAAGGATATTCAACATCACTAATTATTAGAGAAATGCAAATCAAAACTACAATGAGATATCATCTCACACCAGTCAGAATAGCCATCATCAAAAAATCTACAAACAATAAATGCTGGAGAGGGTGTGGAGAAAAGGGAACCCTCTTGCCCTGTTGGTGGGAATGTAAATTGATACAGCCACTATGGAGAACAGTATGGAGGTTCCTTAAAAAACTAAAAATAGAACTACCATACCATGCAGCAATCCCACTACTGGGCATATACCTGAGAAAACCATAATTCAAAAAGAGTCATGTACCACAATGTTCATTGCAGCTCTATTTACAGTAGCCAGGACATGGAAGCAACCTAAGTGTCCATCGACAGATGAATGGATAAAGAAGATGTGGCACATATATACAATGGAATATTACTCAGCCATAAAAAGAAACGAAATTGAGTTATTTGTAGTGAAGTGAATGGACCTAGAGTCTGTCACACAGAGTGCAGTAAGTCAGAAAGAGAAAAACAAATACCGTATGCTAACACATATATATGGAATCTTAAAAAAAAAAGTTCTGAAGAACCTAGGAGCAGGACAGGAATAAAGACGCAAATGTAGAGAATGGACTTGAGAACGTCGGGAGGGGGAAGGGTAAACTGGGACGAAGTGAGGGAGTGGTGTAGACTTATATATACTACCAAATGTAAAATAGATAGTGGGAAGCTGCCGCGTAGCACAGGGAGATGAGCTCTGCTTTGTGACCACCTAGAGGAGTGGGATAGGGAGGGTGGGAGGGAGACGCATGAGGGAGGAGATATGGGGTTATATGTATATGTATAGCTAATTCACCTTGTTATAAAGCAGAAACTAACACAGCATTGTAAAGCAATTATACTCCAATAAAGATGTTAAAAAAAAAAAAAAGAATCCACCTGCCAATGCAGGGGACATGGGTTCGATCCTTGGTCCAGGAAGATCCCACGTGCTGCAGAGCAACTAAACCCGTGCACCACAACTACTGAGCCTGCGTTCTAGAGCCCGAGAGCCACAACTACTGAGCCCACGTACCACAACTACTGAAGCCCGTGTGCCTGGAGCCCATGCTCTGCAACAAGAGAAACCACCACAGTGAGAAGCCCGTGCACTGCAATGAGGAGTAGGCTCCATTCGCCACAACTAGAGAAAGCCTGCACGCAGCAACGAAGACCCAACCAAAAAAAAAAAAGGAACACGGCAGCAGCACTGACATTATAAATAATTACTACCAAGAGAGGAGAATGCTAAGTGCTACTGGGTGCTCATTGGGTTTTTTTTGGGGGGGGGGAGGCGCTGAATTAAAATGACATGGAATTGGGTAATTCACTGGCAGTCCAGTGGTTAGGACTCTGTGCTTTCACTGCTGGGGGCCAGGGTTTAATCCCTGGTCAGGGAACTAAGATCCCACAAGCTGCGCAGTGCCGCCAAAAAAAAAAAAAAAAAAAAATTGAAAGTAATAGCAATACCTATACCTTAATTTGGAAAAAAGGGAAAGTTTAACAAAGGTGCTTTGAATTGAGATGCATTGAGATTGTGCTTTCTTTTACTGTTTTATTAGAGAACATTTTTCAGTGATCTAACTTCACGTAACTGCTTCCTACAATCTAAAAAAACTTATGGACCCAGGCAACCTAACAAAACCCATCCATGAAAGGTAGTAAGCATTAAATTCTATTTAGACTCAAGGATTACAGACAGTTAAAGATGAATGAGACCTCAGAGAGCATCTAGTCACCCCCTTTCTCTCCTGCAGTGACTGGAATCTCCTTGAGACCAAGGACAAGGTCGCATTCTTTGACTCCATAAAGCCTAGCCCAAACCCTCATCAGTAGCAGGTGTTCTGTAAATACTTGAATGAGGACACTTGAGGCCCAGAGAGATGACTGGTTCTTATAACTCCATATAGCAAGTCTGTTGTGGAGCCAGACTCAGATGGCGGTCTCCTGACCCTTGCTCACTGGTCTAGGTTGTCCATCTTGAATCACTGCAGCACCACTTTTGCACTCATCTGTCCACCTGAATTTAAAAACAGCTGTGGGCTGTGTGTGTGTGTCTGTATTCTGAATTCTGCTTTTTTCATTTAGTAATATTTTATATTCTCAGGTATATTGGTTCTCTATTGCTGCTGTAACAAATTACCACAAGTTTAGCAGTTTAGACAACACAAGTGTATTGTTATCTTACAGATCTGTAGATTAGAAGTCCAACACGGGTCCCACTGGGCTAAAATCAAGGTGTCGGCAGGACTCTGATCCTTTCTAGAGGCTCTGTGGGAAAATGTGTTTCTTTGCCCTTTCCAGCTTCTAGAGTCTACTCACATTCCTTGGCTCAAGGCCCTTTCTTCCATCTTCAAAGCCAGCAATCTGTACCTTTCTTTAATCACATCTTCCTTGACTCTCACTCTTCTGCCTCCCTCTTCCACTTTTAAGGACTCTTGTGACTACATTGGGCATACCTGGATGATTCCTAGCTTAAGGTCAGCTGAATAGTAACAGTTCCATCTGCAACCTTAATTTCCCTTTGTCATGTTATCTAACATATTTTTATGTTCTGGGGATTAGGACGTGGACATCTTGGTGGGGGGCATTATTCTGTCTGCTACATCAGTTCCCAACATAGCTAACATACTTAACATCTGTTGACTAAAGAATTTGTTGTTTGCATAATCTGTTGGTTAATGAATTCTCTTTTAATCGTGGGCTCTGAGTATGGTCCTTCCATCACTTATGGTCCAACATCCCCTTTCATAACAAATACTTTGTAATGATCCCTTCACTCTCCTGAAACAAAATTCATAGATAATATAACATCTACATGCATAACTTAAAAAAAACTAACATCCAAATAGTCATGTAAAAAAGAAATAAAAGGGAAGTAGTTTATAACAAAACACTATCAGTTCCAATATGTAATTGCTCAGGCATAGCTCCCTTAGAAGACATAATGATGCAATAAGAATCTTGCAAGTACACGTAGAACCACTGTGATTGCAATAGCTGTAGATACTGGCTGATACAGGTATGCTGATGACACAAATCATTGTTGGTCATCTAATTTTACAAAATGTGAACACTTCTTAGGAAGTTTCTGAATAACAAAGTTTATGATAGTTGCATTCCTGGAAAATTCAGTAATATTTAAGCTGTGTAAAAAATGCTTTGCATTTACATGTGAAATGGAATTAGGCTCCAGGTTCAGATAATCGAAGTTTTTTCACCTACATGAAGACTGGGAGGATATATAAAGTTGTGTAGGATGTGGGGCCGTTGACCGTTGCACTGACCCATGAATTGCAGAACATCTAGTATCTAACGCCAGCCCTAACCCTACCCACTGAGTGCTGGCAGTGCTTGCTGATCATTGTGACAACCAGGCCAAAACATCACACTTGTAAATTTCCCAGGCTAGAGGTGACATCATGCTTGATGAGAAACACTGGTTGATGGGGTCAGCATTTTTGAGTTACGAGTGATTTTCACTGGGAGAGATGATAATAATAAAGTTGACATTTGTTGAGTACTAAGTATGTGCCATCCACTGTTCTAAATAAATATTTAATCTATTTAAACTCATTTAATCCTCACAACAACCCTACTAGGTAGGGTCTATTATTATTCCCAATTTACAGATAGGGAACTTGAAACTTACTAAGTTTAGGCAACTCATTCAAGAAAACCTAGCAAGGGAATTTCCTGGTGGTCCAGTGGTTAGGACTCTGTGCTTTCACTGCTGAGGGCCTGAGTTCAATCCCTGGTTTGGGAACTAAGATCCCACAAGCCGTGCTATGTGGCCGGGAAGGAAAAAAAAAAAAGAGAGAAAGAAAAAAAGAAAAGAAAACCTAGCTGGTAAGTAAAGAAATCGGAACTCAAACCTGGGCAGTCTGGTGCCAGAGCCTGTGTGAGTAACCATTGCACCCCACTGCTTTACATCAGAAGCTGGTCAGTCTTGAATCACTTCTCCCCAAATAATAGTGATTCCATTATAATTTATCAGCGTGTCCTAAGCTAATCTGACTAAGCCTGCTGCTGGGGAAATTGATCAAGATATTTGACTCCCTTTCTAGCTGTCCTGCCCCATTTCTCACTTATACACACACACGTGGCAGTCACATTCTTTTCTTTCCCTCTGGCTCACTGAAAGGAATGATGATATCAAAGCTACTGTAGATCTCTGAGCGATGGTAGTAAGGACTGGAGAAAATGAGTCAGGAGCCATTCATTGGAAAGATCATGTGTGTGTGTTGTCACTACAGATGTAGTAACTTGGTTACAGTTGCTTGGTAACTATTCACCGTTATACGTAATTAAAAAAAATTGAAACTGGCTCTGGTAAAAGTCTACACGGCTTTTTCCACCGCTTTTACAATCTCTAGTTCTCACTACTGTCATGGGAAAACAAAAAGCTAGTAGCTCCATGCTTTACCTTTCCCCTTAACTCCTCCCTTGGGTTTGGCAGCCACTGCTAACACTCTTTATGCCAAATTTTGCAGATTCAGACATTTGAATGCAGGGCATGGAATTGCTTCACAGTAGCTTTTTAGATTGCTAATTTTAGATATTTACTGGCAAAACTGTAACACTCCTTCACTGAAGGAGAAGAATTAAATACATTTTGTATTTGGAGTGGTCAACATCCTACCACACTGATTTTTTTTAAAAAATAAATATCGTATATATGTATATATTTTTAAATAAATTTATTTATTTATTTTTGGCTGTGTTGGGTCTTCGTTTCTCTGCGAGGGCTTTCTCTAGTTGCGGCGAGCGGGGGCCACTCTTCATTGTGGTGTGCGGGCCTCTCACTGTCACGGCCTCTCATTGCGGGGCACAGGCTCCAGACACGCAGTCTCAGTAGTTGTGGCTCACGGGCCCAGCTGCTCCACGGCATGTGGGATCCTCCCAGACCAGTACTTGAACCCGTGTCCCCTGCATTGGCAGGCAGATTCTCAACCACTGTGCCACCAGGGAAGCCCTACCACACTGAATTTGAATGTAGTAGTACCCCAAGTCTGAGAGGTGGGACCGGTGGAATCCCAGGATTTTAGGCCCGAGGTGCCAGTAGAGCCCCACTCCTCAGCTAGAGTGCATGGCTGCCCCGTGACAAATCCCCAAGGTGTACTTGCTCTGGGACCTTGGGTACGTTACTCAAACTCTTCAAGACTCACTTTTCTCATCTGTGGGTGGAAATAGTACTAGTCTCTAACTCAGTGTTGTTGTGGGGGGTGAAATGAGATGATGGGTGTCCAACAGCCAGGCCCGTGGGCACCTAAGCAAGGAGTAGCGTGGGACACTAACTTAATATCATGAGTGCTCCAAGGTCACCAGACCTTTAAAGGTGAGATGCAGATGTTCAGGGGGTGTCATTAGTGGTCAGAGGTTATGAATTACATATTTAGTCACCCATGCAGTCCCTGAAAAACATTTTAGTAATTTGTCAACTTTAAAAATCGGGAGATTTCATGTAACAACCTGAATTTCTGGCTTCTCTTAAAAATGTGGGAATGTCTGTAAATCTGCCATCTTTCCTACCTGGCAGCAATAAACCTGAACTGAGATGGGGTTGTACCCCCAGGCACTCTCTCTTCATTTGTCACCTGCCAGCTCCAAGCATTTGAGTTAGCTGCTACCCGGTATGCAGAACATCTTAACCAGTGCCTGTACCTAGAAACTGTAATAGCCATTGTGTGTCCAGCCCTTCCCACGTAGAGGAGCTGGGAAGCAAGAACCCAGTAAAGCAGAGTTACTGAAAGTCACATCATCCAAGAACTCCTGTAACTGAACTGGAGTATCAGTAAGCTTACTAGTATTAGCAGCTTTAGGCCCATTCTTGAGAAACATTTCAAGCTAGTGGACAAGAATGTATTTACATGCCCGTCCCATTGGGGTATTTAGCTGGAAATTCAAAAGGAAGTTCTCGAATCAGGAGAATGGCTCTGGTCAAATAGTATTTATATGGCCTGTCTTTTTCCCTTTTCTAATACATCTAGACAAAGCCTAGTTTTGAAATACTCCTGGATGCCTCATTGATCTTGATGGGGGAGGGGAGAGTGGGAAAATAGGAAATTCTCAAAATACTCTTAAAACATGATTGATAGACATCCTTGATGTAACTAAACACTTCTGCCATAGAGTATGAAATGAGAGAAGTGGCAGTAAGCAAGGGGCAATTTGGGGCCCTTTGGCACTTTATTCTCCTCATGAGTACCTGCCACAAGGCCCTGCAAGTAAATAAGTAAATATGCAACCAGGTCAAATAATCCTTTTTGCTATTGCAAAAGAAGCTGCAAGGTAGGTTACCCATGGCCCCCCACTGCCCCCCTGACTGATACCTCTAGACCCCTGTGGCTGATGGCAGCTTGCACCCCTCTTGCTGAAGGGTACTGTGAGTTAAAACAATGGGGATCGGGTCCCCTTCCTCAGAGCTGGCCATCCTTGCATTAGCGGATTCATAGCAAAGAAGGAGGTGGCTTTATGGTTTGTTTCTCTGAAATCCATCTGACCCCACCCAACTCCCCTTCAAACTTGATCCAGGTGCTTGGTTGGGACTGTGATCTGAGTTACAGGATTTTAAAAAGTGACTGTGCTTGACTTTGCCCTGTTAGGGCTCCAGTATTCTGCGGAGGCCCCTTTGGCTGTAAATACTTCAGAAAAACTGAACATGAGGAACATAGAGACAAATTAGATAAATTAAAAAAAAAACTTTTTATATAGTGACTTCCCAGTTAGCAAGCAAACTGTCCTCCCCCACAAAGCATATTTCAGAGGTCAGGCTGAACTCAGGTAGAAATAAGTAAGCTCAACTGAACGGCATGTTCTTAAATCTAAGATTGAAATGTGTGGCAGGATGTCCAGGAAGCACCTGGCATGAATTAGTTTCTTTGATCCTCACAATCACCATAAGAGGTAGGAACTATTACTATCCCCCTATTTTTTTTTATTTTTATTTTTTAAATTTTATTTATTTTTGGCTGTGTTGGGTGTTCGTTTCTATGCGAGGGCTTTCTCTAGTTGCGGCAAGCGAGGGCCACTCTTCATCGCCGTGCGCGGGCCTCTCACTATCGCGGCCTCTCGTTGCGGAGCACAGGCTACAGACGCGCAGGCTCAGTAGTTGTGGCTCACGGGCCTAGTTGCTCCGCGGCATGTGGGATCTTCCCAGACCAGGGCTCGAACCCGTGTCCCCTGCATCGGCAGGCGGATTCTTAACCACTGCACCACCAGGGAAGCCCTATCCCCCTATTTTGAGTAATGAAACTGAGGGACAGAGAATAAGGTAACTTGCCCAGTCCCAGAGCTAGTAGATGGCAGAGGTAGGGGATGAGCCCAGGCAGCCCCACTGCAGGGTCCGCACTGTGACGGTGAGATGAATTTCTGGCCATCACAGGTTGCTGACCTCTCCGGGGCAGGCCTCACAGTGACAGACTGGTGCACTTGTTTATTGTGGCATAGCCATTTTGCATCATGACACAGCATAATGCCATAAGCCCACAGGGACTTCATCTTACCTTTAATGACCTGAATTAGGTCTAAGAAAACTGCTAGCCAAAGTGACAGAATACTTAAATCACTTCAATGCCTTAAAAAGTGATTATATTTAATTCTCTTTGCTTTTGAATTTAGGTTCAACCAAATCTCTATTCTTAGCTGCACATTAAATAAATGTGGTCACTGCCTCCCTTTTCATCTTCTTAAATAATGGCTCTGGACCCAGAGTTAATAGCCCTTTCTTGAGTTCAAGCAATTCAAACAGCAGATGGGGCATCCTGGCAAATAAGGACATTTCTTCAGGGCATAACGCTGTCCTTGGTGTCCCTGATGGCCCTCTGTTGGTAGGATAGGTTCTGTGGGTTGTGTTTCCAGTAATGGCGGTGGACTTGTGCTGATCTGTCCCCAGCAGAACACCCTTGTGATGAGGGCTGGGATTTGTGAGATGCCTGGCCAAAGTGGGCCAAATCTGTGGTTTTGGAAGAGTGAAGCTGCCTGCCTGGTATAAGGAGGAATTTAGGTTGATTGGCACCAAACACAGAACTTTCTCCATGCATCTGTGTGTGGAGCATGTCCGTCCTACTAGTCGGTCTCTGCTGTACCACTTCTTCCGTTTTTTGCTTATTTATCAGTTAACCTTCAAATTAGAAATCCATCCTGTTTTAGTCTTTAAAGCCTTGATATAATTTGACTTTAGTTGGGAAAACAAATAAACCAACAAAGAACACAATCAGACAACTTGTGAGGCTCCCCCTCTCCTATAAGCTGTGGTAATCAGATATAGCTGGTACGAGTGTGGGTCCTTGGATCAGGCTGCCTGAGTTTGAATCCTGGCTCTGTAACTTACCAGTTGTATAACCTTAAGCTCTGAGTGTCTCAGTTTCTTCATCTGTAAAACAGGAATAATAATAAGTGATGCTGGAGGATTAGGATGCCTCATAGTAAGACCTCAGTAATTATTATCTCTATTTCCCATCTTCCTCAGGTCGTTCAGTGTTGTCTGTGACAAAGTTAAAAGTTATTTGTTTTGGTAACAAAAAGTTACTTTTATTGTTTTGGGTCTCCCTCTTTTCTTTTTGCCTCTTGCACTGCTGTATGACAGCTCTGTTGTACCAAATGGCCTCTTCCTGTGATTAATATTTCAAATCTATAACTAGTCAAATAAACAGATACAAAAAATAAATTAAAATGTACTTAGTACTAAGTACATAGTACTTAGTCTAACCTCACCCAAGTGAGGGCAGATGCTTGGCTATTGCCATGGTGATGCACAGTATTTTGTAAAACACTTGGCCTGGGGGACAGGTGATGAGTCATACTCATGGCTGGGTGGGGAGAGGGCAACTGCTTTCAATTAAAACCGCCAGCCAGACCAATAGCTGAGTTGGGAGACTCCCCTGTTTCCTGCAGTAAATCAGAGACATCTCAGGTCTGGGGGTTTGGTTGTACACATGGTTCATTTGCCATGTGAACATTTTCTCCTATTTTCTTCCTCTGGGTAGAGGGAACTATAGATACCCTTTTGCTCTTCCATGTATGTCAAGAAACTGCAAACTTAGTTCTGATAAAAATAAGGTCTGTTTTCCCGTGCAGTCCTGACACAACTAAACCTAGAAAAGGCTTTTTTTGTGAGCTGCTTCTTCGCTCATTCCCTGTCTCTTCACACATACTCATTGTCCGTAAGTAAGGCATGCTGAAATGTGTTATTCAGCATTTTCTTTTTAGTAGGAGTTAAGCACATGGGAGGACGTTTTTCAGACAGAAGTGTTTGAACAACTACAGGCATTGTAATTTCAGGATGGAAAATCTGTACCAGATACTCTGGAATTTACTATCTGGCTGAAGTCAGTAAATCCGCATCAAGCAAGCTGAGAAGCAGAGTGACATGCTATCCCCTGATTAGGATGTGCCATGGGTCTCGAGTGGTTAGTCTGGATTAATATTGCTCAATTGTCATTGATCATCCATAGCATATTGGGCAGGAGCAGAATTTACATATACCCTCTAGGTCTTATTGAGCTGTCGTCATGCCCAAGGTAACAGGCTAGGCCACGAGCAGAGATGTAACCACTCTAAAACACAGCTCTTACCTTCTGAGAGTTTCTAATCTAGGCGAGAGAAGACAAAAAAAGCAGGAAAAAATAATTAGCAATAATATGATGCACAAGGTAATATAAAATGAATAGTATCAGCAATGGGTGGTGATACATGTGTGGAAGAGAGGGAAATCGCCATGGGTTGTGGTCAAGGCAGGTGGGATTTGAGATGAACCTTGAAGGATGGGTAGAGAAGGGGGAGAGGGCACTCAGGAACGGGAAAGACAAGAGCAACATGCAAAAGTCGAGTCTCAGCACTGGAACTTGGTCTAGGAAGGGGTGTTAGCACAGGCCTAAGGAGGGTCAGAAACTGAGGACAAGGCAAGGCATAGGTGGGGGGTGTTATTAGCCTATAGTGGGGGGGTGGGCGGTCAGCAGCACAGAGCCTAATGATTGTGGAGCCAAACAAAACCAGGAGACACATGTAGAATCCAAAGGAGGCTATTTAAAAATTTGTGAGTTATGGCCTTGCCAAGAAAGGAAAAGACGAGGAGAATACAGAATTTGGTCAACTCAAATCATGCAATAAAGCACAAAAGTTTACAACGTATTCCATTAGGATCAGAAGATCTGATGATATTACAATGACTTGAGAGCCAAATAGAAGGTCTCATTAATAGAAAAAAAATTAAAAGTAAAAGCAAAATATACTAAATCTGCGAAGTCAATTTTAAATTACTTAAGGGCATTTAATTAATTTGTGAAGACACACCTTAAAAGTGATTGTTGAATTTTGCTTGATTAATAACTAGAATATGAAGATTTATACTAGAAATACTAGGCTTTAAATTTTAACTTTAATAAACCAAATGTTAATCTTAAAAATCAAAGCATCTGCAAATAATTTTTTCTCTGTACAACTGGACACCAACAACCTGATCTTGGTGTGGGGCAGGTTTCAGTAGCAGACCTTCTGGGGAGGAAAACTGTGGCTGCTGCTGAAGGGCAGGGATGGCTGCAGGCCCAGCACAGCGTGGAGGTGTCACGGTAGGCCAAAGGTTGTTCAGGCAGGCAGGTGGTGAGCACCAGAAGAGGGCTGTCAACCGTTGGGATTGAGGTTTGGGGAGGGACTTTAGTCCCTGGAAGCATGGAAAGGAACAAGATACAATGACAGCATAGGATCCCGGGCAGGAAATGGAGTCAGCTGTCAGACATTCTAAGTGGCAAAAGGTCTTCTCTCAGAAGGTAATTGAGCACAGGGAAAAAGAGAACTTCTTATAAGGAAGAACATGTGGAAATCTAACTAAATATTTTGCTTTTGCTTTGTATCTAATGAAACCCTATGTAACCATGAATAGAACTGGTACTGGTCTCTTTGTTATACTGGACATTAATTATCATTAATCTGGACCTTTAAGTAGAATTCAGTGTGCGCTGAGATCGGGCCACAATTCAGAGGCTCGATGTAAAGCATATAAGAAAAGGAGAGCTTTTAAAAAATAATACTGATTTAGGTCCCGCTGCTGACCAACTGAATCAGAATCCCTGGGGTGGGGACCTGGCATCACTGGGTTTTTTTTGTTTTGTTTTGTTTTTTTGCTGTACGTAGGCCTCTCACTGTTGTGGCCTCTCCCGTTGCGGAGCACAGGCTCCGGACGCGCAGGCTCAGCGGCCATGGCTCACGGGCCCAGCCGCTCCGCGGCATGTGGGATCTTCCCGGACCGGGGCACGAACCCGTGTCCCCTGCATCGGCAGGCGGACTCTCAACCACTGCGCCACCAGGGAAGCCCCATCACTGTTTTTTTAAAAAGCTCCCCCCATGATTTTATGCACATCCAGGGCTGAGTTTTTGAACCACCAGTGTGATGGAAACCATGTTCTGAACTGGAAGCTGAAAGACTAGTCTTAGAGTCCCTGGTCTGAAATAGCTCACTGTGTATCCTCAGGGAAGTCATTTTGACTCTCTGGTTATCTGTTTACTTCACTAAATAAAATTGGTCCCTAACTAGTTCCAACATTCTGTGATTCACTGAGGAGAAACTGCCTTACTTTATTAGCTCAGATACTGACCTGTCCACAACCACAACCCAATGGCCCACTCATTCTGGAGGAAGTTCACACCGGAAAGAAGATGCTTGTAGTCACTCCAGAGGCAGGCAGGGCTGGTCAGGAAAACAAATGAGAAGAGAAACAATAGCAGCAACAAAAGCAGACTCTTCCCTTGGCTTGCCTGCATCCTTGTTTCTAAAGTAAACTTGAGGGCTTCCCTGGTGGTGCAGTGGCTAAGAATCTGCCTGCCAATGCAGAGGACACGGGTTCAAGCCCTTGTCCGGGAAGATCCTACATGCCGTGGAGCAACTAAGCCCGTGCACCACAACTACTGAGCCTGTGCTCTACAGCCTGTGAGCCACAACTACTGAGCCCGCATGCCTAGAGCCCGTGCTCTGCAACAAGAGAAGCCACCTCAATGAGAAGCCCACGCACCGCAACAAAGAGTAGCCTCCACTCACCACAACTAGAGCAAAGCCTGCGCACAGCAACAAAAACCCAATGCAGCCAAAAATAAATAAATAAAATAGATACAACATTAAAAAAATTAAAAAATGAAATAAACTTGAACAGGCAAAGAATAATTAACTCTCAGGAGGCTTATGTCTTGTGTTAATTTTCTACTGTTGCTGTAACAAATTACCACAAATTTAGCATTTTAAACAACACAGATGCATTATCTTATAGTTCTCTAGTTTAGAAGTTTGACATGGTTTCACAGGGCTAAAATCCAGGTGTCCACAGGCTGCATTCCTTTCTAGAGGCTCTAAGGGAAGACTTGTTTCCTTCCTCATTTGGGTGGTTGTAGTTCCTGCTGTTATAGGACTGTGATCCCTGAATCCTTGCTGGCTGTCAACTGAGGGCTGTTCTGGAGACCACCCACGTTCCTTGACTCATGCCCCCTTTCCTCCCTCTTCAAAGTCAGCAATGGTAGGTTGAGTCCCCCTTACCCTTCCAATCTCTCCTTCTCCCCTTTCTTCTCTCTAATCCAGCCAGGAAAGTTTCTCAGGACTAGTGTGATAACATGGAACCCACGCATATAATCCAGGATAATCTCCCTATTTTAAGGTCCTTAACTATAATCACATCTTCAGAGTCTCTTTTGCCATGTAAAATGACATATTCACAGGTTCCAAGGATTGGGATGAGGATGTGGGGGTGAGGGAGCATGGGGCGAATAAGGCAGTTTTCTGCCCACACTATGCCTCTAGGTGAAGATTTTTTAAAAAGATAGGAAACAGGAGTGGGAGTTTGTGGTATGGGGTAGGTCTGAGTTTTATTTTCAGAATCACTGCCTACTGATCCTGGAGGGGATGAAAATATTTATCTGATATAAATGGTTTCCCATAGTAGGTAGAAGGGAATCCCAGACACTGAGAATGATAGGTCTCGTCTTTCTTTTTAGTTCAGGCATAAGGAAATAGCATGTCTAATTCTATTAGTGTACATTCTTTGAGAGCAGGCATCAGGGGCTAAAAACACCCTACCTTCTGGGCAGAGCTTTTCATCCCTGTCCCATGGAATTCTCTGCTTTTCTAGGGATCCTTTTTAGAAAGAAGGTCTGGCCCTGTTGGTTATGCTTAATTTGCTTCCAGTTCATCTTCTTTAGCACTAACAACATCAAGGAATGGAATTTGGGGCATTGACAAAATGAATGAAAGAAGCTTCAAAAAAGATGAAAATAATTTCTATTTCTCAGATCCTCCATATATTTAGGATCTGAACTCCAGGTTGGATGGCTTTGAACTCTTAATACAGGCATGGCGAGGATCTATTTGTTCAGTAAGTGTTTATTGGGTGCCCACTGAATACAAGACACAACAAGTCGAAAGATCTCTGGGAGGAAGAGGCAGGGTGGTGTTCTAATCAAAACAGGCATGGAGCCAACTCTGTGTTCTTGTGAAAGGGCTGGGCTTGTTGACTTGGAGTGTGTGCACCTCCCACAATTGTTTGATGGAAGAGAGGACTCTGAGTCTCCCTGGAGTTATGTCCCTTAATTATATAGTCAATTAATTATTCAAAAGATTGCTTCCACTTTATAGCAGGAGGAAAAAAGATACAGTCTTTTGACTTTTTCTTAGCTTTCTTAGGAACATTTTTTCCTGGCACACTCTGGCAGAGAAAGGAAACAGGTTTGTTTTGAAGAGGATGGAAATATTGCATTCCAGTGCTTTCTACTCTGGTGGTTGATTCTGATAAGTGAAATTTGGAAAATGTTGCTGGAAAAAAATGATTTTTCCTGATCTTCCATTGAAATGTTGTGCATGACTTTCTCTATGTTAATTTAACAGTTTCTTTGATTTGAAGGATTTCAGTTCTGGATATTGCAGTGTGCCAGAGTGGGAAAAGCACAGACGAAGAGAGACAAATGGGCCTAGATCGAAACCAGCCCTGCCACTCCTGGGTTATGTCTTATTTTGTGGGTCACTTAATCTCTCTAAGATGTTGATTTCCCTGTGAGGGAAATGAGATAACATCCACCTGTATTAGCCAGGGTTCTTAGTTTATAACAACAGAAACCAACTACACATTTAATTGCACACTTAAGCAGCTAAGGATTTATTAAAACGGTATTGGATAACTCATGGAGTCTCGAGAAAGGAAAATGCATAGGAACAGGAGAGGCCAGGCAGCTGCCAGGACTACAGGGGAAGTATGTTACAAATACTTCTCCTCCACAGGTGGAGACAGCACTGTCCTGTAGCTAGACACTGATGCTGCTGACACTGGACACTGGATGTTATATGGTACCTTTGCCCTCTCTGCTTATGGAAACTCAGGATTGCTGCCCCCCTACCCCGCCACCGAGTCAGTGGATTCTCTGCAGTCTCTAACTAGTGTCACTAACTTCCAATTCAGTGTTTGGGGCAAGGTGTGTCTGCTTGGAGAACTTAGGTCATCTGCTGTTCTCTAGCAGTGAAGGAATCTGGGAAAGCAAGTATGTAGTGTTTCAGCTTTCAGTGAGAGGTGGGCTCTCCCCATTCACCCAAACTCTGAAGACTGGAAAATTTCCAAACACAGGAAGAGCATCCAGATGCCAGGTAGCCCAAAAAACCCCCACAAAAAACCAAAAAACACCCCCTACTGGAGTCCATTCCATTGGTAGCCCAACAGTGACCTACCTCCTTTCCCCTATATTTATACTTCTAAAAGAAAAAATTTCTCCCACTCAACATAACGCAACTATAATTTGTATAATTTAAAATGCTTTCACTTTTCCCCCAAGGGGCATACAAAAGTCTCATTTGTTCATCTCCATATTCAAGATCTGTAGGTGGTGTCCATTCCTTCTTCAGGTCTAGCATGATCCCATCTCAATGTTCTGTAATATTACAGACTGAGTTGTAAAGTTAATCATCACCAACGTACCCTATGTAAGAGAGAGAAAGAGAAAATTAGTTTAAATATGTATTTACATATATATCATTGCGAGAAAGAAACTATGGATAAATGCTATATTCCATGCTACTACATCAGGTCACAAGGCCAAAGTAAGTATTTGACTTCCCTCCTTCATTCCCCCATTCCACATCCTTTTATCTTGGCAGACTGATGTTCTTTATACAGTGGTGGTGTGACCCAAACCTCCACTCCTGGGGATCCAAGCCTTTGGCAGTCTTATCTGTATCTTTTCATTCTGGTCATTGGACATCATGGCAGTACTAGGAGTTACCTCAAGGATCTCCTGCATCCAGCCATCCTCTTCCCAACCTTATTATATGGCAGCATCCCTATTTCCTCTTAAAAGTCAGGGTCAACCATCTCTAACAACTCTGTAACAAGCAGAAAGCCATTTCACCAATGGCATCAGGAGTCTGACCTTGTAGTTGGCTCTTCAGGGCATGTTGAGATCTGCTCTGGTCAAAGGCTCAGGACAGTGAGTGTCAGTGTGGGTCAATTGATAGGAGATGAACTGGCTTCCCCTTGTGCAGTGCCTCACTCAAATGGCAGAATCATCAGGGGAGGCTGTAACAGTCTCATTGGACAAGGAGGGAGTGGCAGCTTTGGTTGATGAATGAGAGTGAGATTTTTGAGTGCTCTGAGTTGGCCAAATGATACCGTATTTCCCAATTCCAGTACAGATATACCTTGGAGATATTTTGGGCTCAGTTTCAGACCACTGCAATAAAGCAAATATCGCAGTAAACTGAGTCACACAAATTTTTTGGTTTCCCGTGCATATAAAAGTTATGTTTACACTATACTGTAAGGTGTGCAATAGCATTAGGTCTAAAAAAACAATGTATATACCTTAATTAAAAAATACTTTATTGCTAAAAAATGCTTACTATCATCTGACAATGCAGGGTTGCCACAAACCTTCAATTTGTAAAAAATGCAATATCTGTGAAGTGCAATAAAGTGAAGTGCAATAGAACGAGGCATGCCTGTACTTGGAGTTAAATTCTTTATGCTCAGTGCCCTGAATCTCTGCCCTTGTTGATCTCAAAAGGCCTTGCAAGGCTATGAATTGAACATATAATTTGGTGACCCACAGAATCAAACTTTGTGATGTTTTTTTACTATCTCAGTCTCGTGGCCATAAGAGATAAGAGTTTTATATTTATTTTTTAAGCATTTAAAAAATTGTGGTGAAATACAGATGAGAGCTTTAATTTTTGAGATATATAGTTTTGGATTTCAGTCTACGTTGTGCAGGTAAAATGTAGGAATTTGTGCTTATTATTGTCTTCGTTCTGTCCAGTAATATTAGAAGAAACCACTCTACTACACAGTCCTTGGAATGGAATTCCCTATACCGTTCATATTGGTCTATGATTGTTTTGGCCGTCATATCTTCCCTGTTTTGGTTCTTTATGCCACGTGACCACAGGTAAGCATTTAATTAGCAGAGATTCTTCATAGTTCCTGCTTCTCTGGGTCACTAGCTTCTGATTCAAGTCTGGATCTGTCTATCTGATAGGTGGCCCAGGTTTCCTGCTAACTTCCTAGTTGTAAGGGAGTCTTAGAAAATGAGTACCTGGCTTCCCAGCCTTTTAGAGGGAGCCAGACTGCGTCCCACAACACTCCTAAGATAGAGAATTCCTCAAACACATGCAGGGATTTCAGATGCTGGGCAGCCTGAAACCTGTCCAGGGTTTACTGCAATTCCTTATGAGGTTGTTAGGGAGATTAAAAAAGATGATATATATAAAGCATCTAACATAGTACCTGGTATGTATTACATCTCAATCAATGTTATTTCCTAGCATCTCCCTGGTTAATAAAATTATCAGGACTGTGAAAATATAGTTAGACTCAAGCATTGAAACTATGATGTATGATTCATATCAAAGTTTAATAGGCAGGCTAGGAAAGGTTATATTAAGGCATTGCCTTCTGATACTTAGAAAACTTCTATTTTTGGTAGAAATATTGACATTTTAATTGAGGAAAAGTGTGAATATACTAGTCCCTCAGCATCCATGGGGGGATTGGTTCCAGGACCCTCAGCGATACCAAAATTTGCAGATGTTCAAGTCCCTGGTATAAAATGGCATAGTACAGTCGGCCGTCCTCATCCAAGGATGCGGAACCTGCGGATACCAGAGGGCCGACTGTATTCAACTTTTTCCCTAAAAAGTTCTTTAATAAAATCAGTTCACCTATTTTTATCTGGTTCTTGTTATTATAAAGAAGATTAAAAATTAAACAAAATTGAGTCCATCTTCATCCATAGAAACTTGTTTAGACTGGACATAGATTCTGTATTGCGTTGATTTCTCATTGGACAGGAACTTGTTCCTGCTTGCTGTTGCATCTGGGTGTCTGAGTTGGTTTTGCGTGTTTGGTTTAAATTTATGAATATGTATGAAAGGATTAGTAAAAATGAGAAAATACTGTTTTGACCTCCTAGCCAAATCTGAAATCAGAATGAAATTGTTCGTGAATTTTCTAGTCACAAGCTGCATTGAAATTAGAGGCCCCAGAGGCATATTTATTGGCTTGGAAATATTATCTTCATCTGTTGGCTTCTATAAGCAGCAAAAGAATGTCACCACTGAAGATTTACTCTGCATGACTTGTGATTCCTTCACATGTATATACATGCATTAGCTCATTCATCAAACATTTATTGAGCTCCTAGTACATATTGGATATTTTGTAGACTCAGAAAACACATGAAAAGACTTGGTCCCTGAACTTAAGGAGTTCACAGTCTAAAGGTAAGGTAGATGTTTAAAGCAAGTAGTTGTAGTGTAGTATGATGGTCCATGTATGTACAAGAAAAGTGGTGGCTCAAAGGAGAAGATGGTTAACTATAGTGAGGCAGGTGGGGGATGTGGATTTGCAGAGGAAGAGGGACTTGAACTGAATCTTGAAGAATAACATAAGGGTGCCCTGGGAGAAGGGGAGAGGGCATTTCAGATAGAGGCATGGCATGTGCACAAGCTTGAAGGCATGAAGTTGCCTGATGCTTTGGGGAACTGCAGGTAGTTTGGAGCATAGAGTGAGAGAGGGAATGGCAGGGGATGAGATTGGAGGGGTAGGCTGAAGCCAGACCTTGGTGGGCTTTTGATGCCATGCTGAGGAATGTACACTTCATCCTAAAAGTACTGGAGAACCATTGATATGATTTAAATGGGGCAGGTTTGAATTTAGAACAGTGACTCTGAAAGGCAACTGTATGATCAATGGGAAGTGGAGATGAGGGTGGAACAGAGTGAAATTGGAGGCAGGGAGATCAACAAGGGCAGAGAATATTGCGACGGTCCTTGTGAGAGAAGCTAGCAGTGTCCATCTTTGACTCTGTCTCCATTCAATACGATGAAGGTATTGGAGCTGTAAGCTACAATTCAGTTTCCTGCAGCAGGTGGCAGAGGCAGCTAGCTGACCACCAAAGATCTGTGTTCCCCTTCCATGGCCTAGGGCAGTTGTTGGGAAGCAGATGCCCAGCCAGGAGCTATGTTTGCAAGTCCCTGACCTTGCATCTTGGTGGGGACATGTGACTGGTACTCACAGAGGAATGTAAGTGGAAGGGAAGGTGTTTACTTCAGGGCCAAGGCAGTTAAATATCAGATATGGGCTCTTCATACTCTCTGTTTTCCCTTTCCCTCCTCCCCGCTTGTTGACTGAAGTCCCTGAGTTACCACTTGAAGGAGAGCTGCCAGGCCTGATTGGACTTTATTGTGCTGTTTGATGCAGCAGTTAACCTACTCTGATACAGCCTCTCTTCTGTTGCCAAATTACAGAAATTTGTTATTAGACTTTGAGGATCTGCTGCTAACTTATTAAAGCTAACCGTAAATCAGTTCATCCAGTTATGGATTATTTTGACAGTGATACTATCCAAAGACCTACATAATTTGTGTCCTATTTATTGAAAGCTATTTTCATGATTTCTGGAGTTGGAGGTTGGTCCATTCTGTGTTCCACAGAGTCTCAGGTGACAACCAGAAGGAAGTTGAACCATAGCATCGTATGCTGCTTCTCTGAACTGTGTCTTGCCTGTTTGGCTAAGTTATGCTGTAACTTGTTGTTTTTTTTTTTTTTTGCGGTACACGGGCCTCTCACTGTTGTGGCCTCTCCCATTGCAGAGCACAGGCTCCGGACGCGCAGGCTCAGCGGCCATGGCTCACGGGCCCAGGCGCTCCGCGGCATGTGGGATCTTCCCGGACCGGGGCACGAACCCGCGTCCCCTGCATCGGCAGGTGGACTCTCAACCACTGGGCCACCAGGGAAGCCCTGTAACTTGTTTTGAACAATGCTTCAAATTCTTTCCTTTTCATTTCCACATATATTTTGGGGCAACTATCATGTGCCAGGCACAGTCATAAAGTTTTGATTTGGGCCTAGAGCTGTGCTAGATTGTTTTGGTGCAGTAATGAACAAGTACTCCTGAAACTTAGTGAGTGCTGAGGCAGAGAATTGAGGAAACTTTTACAAAGTGATATGATAAGTGCTATGTTTGGGAAGAACAGGATGTTCTGAGAGCAGGTAGAAGGAACACAAAACATGAATTTGGAAATTCAGGAAGGCTTCCTGGAGGAAGTGACATTTAAGCAGATATTTCAGGATTGAATAGGAACTAGTCAGATGAAGAGTAGGAGATAGAGTGTTCTAGGAGAAGAAAGATAGAATGTGTAAAGGCCTAGAAGAGCGAGAGCATGAAAGGAGCTGATAGAAGGTCTACACACCTTGAGAACAGAGTGCAGATTGGGAAGTGGTAAAGGAGGAAGCAGGGCCCCAGTGATGAAGGGAATTGTAGACCGTGTAAGGGCACTATCTTACGTTGAGGTACCCTGAAAGCAGCAACTGAGGCAAGGGTTTGGGCAGAAGTAGTTTATTTGGAAGGTGGTTCCAGGAAGCATGGTGAAGCAATGGGGAAGTAAGACAGAGAAGGAAGAAAGCTTGTAAAGGCTGTATTAAACAGCAGGGTACTGCTCTGGACAGCTGAAGCTCAGTGCCACTGGAGACCCCTGAGAGACCGTGTAGGACATGCCTCCTAGTTGTCACATTGATGTGAGGAAGGAGGCACATTTATCCAGCACTCTTGTCCCTCATGGGTTGGAGGTTGCTCCTGGGGACCTGCCCCAGCTTCTTAGAGAATGCCCTCAGGCAGGCTGAGAGGCACAAAGTCATTGCCTGTATGGGAGCGGTCTGTAGGTGATATCCAGGGTGGGCCAATGGGTTGTGAGCAGGGCAGTAACAGCAACACCTGTTTCTAACTTTGCCCTAAGAACAAATGGAATCAACTGCAGGGTTTTCAGGAATGCATTTTAGAAAGCTCACTTTGGCTGAATGGAGAGGGTTGATTGGAATGGGGCAAAACTGAAGTAGACAGATGAGTTAAGAGTTACATTAATAAAATTGCCCTTCTGCTTCAATAAGCCCAAGTGACTTTTATTGTTTGAACCAAGAACCCCCAAAAGGTCAGCTTTTTATTTGTGGGGTGGGCTAGTGTAGGAAAAATGATGAGTATAGGTTTTTTAAAAATTAGACTTTATTTTTTTAGAGCAGTTTTAGGTTCAGAGCAAAATTGAGCAGAAAGTACAGGGATTTCCCATATACCCCCTGCCTCTACCCACACACAGCCTTCTCCCCCTTTATTAACATCCCCCACCAGAGTGGTAAATTTGTTACAGTGATGAGCCTACCATGAGGTATCATTACCCTCCAGAGTCCATAGTTTACATTAAAATGTTCACTGTTGGTGTCGTAAATTCTGTAGGTTTGGGAAAATTTATGATGACATGTATCTACCATTATAGTATCATTCAGACTAGTTTCACTGCCATCTGTGCACCACCTGTTCATCCCTCCCTACCCCTTAGCCCCTGGCAACCACTGATCTTTTTACTGCCTTTTCTAGATATAGTTGGAATCATACTATATGTAGCCTTTTCAGATTGCTTCTTTCACTTATATGCATTTAAGTTTCCTCTGTGTCTTTTCATAGCTTATAGCTCTTTTTAAAATAAATAGCTAAATAATATTTCATTGTTTGGAAATACCGCAGTTTATTTATACATTCACCTACATCTTTGTTGCTTCCAAGTTTTGCCAGCTATGAATAAAGCTGCTATAAATATCCATGTGCAGGTTTTTATGTGGACATAAGTTTTTTCAGCATGTTTGGGTAAATACCAGAGAGCATGATTGCTGAATTGTATATTAAGAGTATGCTTAGTTTTGTAAGAAACCTCCAAACTGTCTTCCAAAGTGGCTGTGCCAGTTTGTATTCCTACCAGCAATGAGTGAGAGTTCCAGTTGCTCTACATCCTTGTCAGCATTTGGTGTTAATCAGGGTTCTAGATTTTGGTCATTCTAGTGTATATGTATTGGTATCTCATTGTTGTTTTAATTTTCATTTCCCCAGTGACATATGATGTGGAGCATCTTTTCACATGCTTATTTGCCACCTGTATATCTTCTTTGGAGAGATATCTACTAAAGTCTTTAGCTCATTATTTAATGGGCTATTTTTTTTCTTATTGTTGAGTTAAAGAGTTCTCTGAATATTTTGGATAACAGTCCTTTATATGTCTTTTGCAGATATTTTTTTCCAGTCTGTGGCTTTTCTTTTCCTTCTCTTCTCGCAGAACAGAAATTTTTAGTTTTAATAAAACCTATCTTATCAATTCTTTTTTTCATGGATTGTGCCTTTGGTGTTATCTAAAAAGTCACCACTAAACTTAAGGTCATTAGATTTTCTCCCATGCTATATTCTAAGAGGTTAATAGTTTTGCATATTACGCTTAGGTCTGTGATCCATTTTGAGTTAATTTTTATGAAGGTGTAAGGTCAGTGTCTAGATTAATTTCTTTTGGCATGTAGATGTCCAGTTATTCTAGCACCATTTGTTAAGAAAATTATCTTTGCTCCATTGTATTGCCTTTGCTCCTTTGTCAAAGATCAGCTGACTGTATTTATGTGGGTCTATTTCTGGGCTCTCTTTTCTGTTCCATTGATCTATTTGTCTGTTCTTTCACCAAGTCATCCAGCTTTGTTCATCTCCTTTAATATTGTGTTGGCTGTTATGTGTCTTTGCCTCTCCGTATAAACTCTAGAATCTGTTTATATCCACAAAACAAATTTCTGGGATTTTAATTAGGATTGCATTGAATCTATAGATCAAGTTGGGAAGAACTGACATTTTTTCTTCTTTTTCTTGAAATATAGTTGCCTTACAATATTATATTAGTTTCAGGCATACAACATAGTTTTTGATATTTGTATAGATTATACTATATACAAAGTTATTATAAAACGTTGACTATATTCCCTGTGCTGTTCATTACATCCTTGTAAGTTATTTATTTTACACTTAGTAGTGTGTACCTCTTAATCCCCTTCACCTATTTTGCCCTTCCTGCCACCCTTCTCCTCTCTGGTAGTCACTAGTTTGTTCTCTGTATCCGTGAGTCTGTTTCTGTTTTACCTGTTCATTTGTTTTATTTTTTAGATTGCATATATAAGTGAAAACATACAGTGTTTGTCTTTCTCTGTCTGACTTATTTCACTAAGCACAATACCCTCCACATCCAGAAGAACTGACATCTCGACAATATTGAGTCTTCTATCTGTGAATGTGGAATATTTCTCCATTTATTTAGTTCTTTGATTTCTTTCATCAAAGTTTTGTAGTTTTCCTCATAGATCTTATACATATTTTGTTAGATTTATATCTAAGTATTTCATTTTTGGGGGGTGCTATTGTAAATAGTATTGTATTTTTAATTTCAAATTCCACTTGTTCATTGCTGGCATATAGGAAAGCAATTGACTTTTGTATATTAACCTTGTATCCTGCAACCTTGCTATAATCACTTATTAGTTCTAGGAGATTGTTCTTTTTTTAAATATCTTTATTGGATATTAGTTCTAGGAGATTGTGTTTTTTTAACATCTTTATTGGAGGATAATTGCTTTACAATGTTGTGTTAGTTTCTGCTGTATAACAAAGTGAATCAGCTATAGGTATACATATATCCCCATATCCCCTCCCTCTTGTGTCTCCCTATCCCACCCCTCTAGGTGGTCACAAAGCACTGAGCTAATCTCCCTGTGCTGTGTAGCTGCTTCCCACTAGCTATCTATTTTACATTCGGTAGTGTATATATGTCAATGCTACTCTCTCACTTTGTCCCAGCTTACCCTTCCCACTCCCGGTGTCCTCAAGTCCATTCTCTACATCTGCGTCTTTATTCCTGTCCTGCCCCTAGGTTCATCAGAACCTTTTTTTTTTTTTTTTTAGGATCCATATATATGAGTTAGCATACAGTATATGTTTTTCTCTTTCTGACTTACTTCACTCTGTGTGACAGACCCTAGGTCCATCCACTTCACTACAAATAACTCAATTTGGTTTCTTTTTATGGTTGAGTAATATTCCATTGTATATATGTGCCACATCTTCTTTATCCATTCATCTGTCGACGGACACCTAGGTTGCTTCCATGTCCTGGCTATCGTAAATAGTGCTGCAGTGAACATTGTGGTACATGACTCTTTTTGAATTATGGTTTTCTCTGGGTATATGCCCAGTAGTGGGATTGCTGGGTCATATGGTAGTTCTATTTTTAGTTTTTTAAGGAACCTCCATACTGTTCTCCATAGTGGCTGTATCAATTTACATTCCTACCAACAGTGCAAGAGAATTCCCTTTTCTCCACACCCTCTCCAGCATTTATTGTTTGTAGATTTTTTTGATGATGGCCATTCTGACCGGTGTGAGGTGATACCTCATTGTAGTTTTGATTTGCATTTCCTAGGAGATTTTTTTGTCAATTCTTTTGGATTCTCTACATAAATGATTATGTCATCTGTGAACAAAGACAGTTTTACTTCTTCCTTCCCATTCAGCCTATCTTTTGTTTACTTTTTCTCTCTTATTGCATCAGCTAGGACTTTCAGTATGATATTGAAAAGCAGTGGTGAAAGTGGGTATTCTTACTTTAATCCTGATCTCAGTGGGAAAGCTACTTGTTTCTCAGCATTAAGTATGATGTTAGCTGTAGGGTTTTTTTGGTAGATGTTTTTCATCAGGTTGAGGAAGTTTCCCTCTATTCATAGTTTACTGATAGTTTTTATTACAAATAGGTGTTGGGTTTTATCAAATGCTTTTTCTGTATATGCTGATATGATCAAGTGATTTTTCTTATTTAGCTTGATTTGGTGGATTACATTAATTTATATTTTAAAAAAATTTTATTTTATATTGGACTATAGTTGATTTACAATGTTATGTTAGTTTCAGGTGTACAGCAAAGTGATTCAATTATACATATACATATATCTATTCTTTTTCAGATTTCCCATATAAGTTATTACAGAGTACTGAGTAGAGTTTCCTGTGCTATACAGTATGTCCTTGTTGATTATCTATTTTATATGTAGTAGTGTGTATATGTTAATTCCAACATCCTAATTTATCCCTCCCCCCCACCTTTCCCCTTTGGTAACCATAAGTTTGTTTTCTAAGCCTGTGAATCTGTTTCTGTTTTGTAAGTAAGTTCATTTGTGTCATTAATTGACTTTTTTTAAGTTTTTTTTTTTTTTTAATTTTTATTCATTTATTTTTGGCTCTGTTGGGTCTTTGTTGCTGCACGCGGGCTTTCTCTAGTTGCGGCGAGCGGGGGCTACTCTTGGTTGTGGTGAGTGGGCTTCTCATTGCAGTGGCTTCTCTTGTTGCAGAGCACAGGCTCTAGGAGCCTAGGCTTCAGTAGTTGTGGCACGTGGGCTCAGTAGTTGTGGCTTGCGGGCTCTAGAGCGCAGGCTCAGTAGTGGCGAACGGGCTTAGTTGCTCCATGGCATGTGGGATCTTCCCAGACCAGGGATCAAACCCAGGTCCTCTGCATTGGCAGGCGTATTCTTAACCACTGCGCCATCAGGGAAGTCCTATATCATTAATTGATTTTTGAATGCTGAATCAACCTTGCCTATCTAGGATAAATCTCCCTTGGTCGCTGTGTGTAACTCTTTTTATACATTGTTGAGTTCGATTTGCTAGTGTAGGTGGCCTTTGAACAATGAGAGGTTTAAGGGCACCCTCCCCACAGCCAAAAATCTGTGTTTAACTTTATGGTCTGGCCTCTGTTTCCATAGTTACACATCTATGGATTCAATCATGTGGTATTGAACTACTGCATATCATGTAGTACTGTAGTATGTACATATTAGAAAAAAACTCCATATATAAGTGGACCCATACAGTTCAAACCTGTGTTGTTCAAGAGTCAACTATATTTTATTGAAGATATTTGCATCTGTGTTCATGAGATATATTGGTCTGTAGTTTGTTTTCTTGTAACACCTTTGTCTGATCTTTGTATTAGTGTAATGCTTGCCTCACAGAATGAGTTAAGAAGTATTCTCACTGCTTTTCCATTCTGAAAGAGATTATATATAGAATTGGTGTACTTCCTTAACTGTATGGTAGAATTCACCACTGAAACAATCTGGGCCTAGTGCTTTCAGATTATCTATTCTTCTTCTGTAAACTTTGACAGATTGTGTCTTTGAAGGAATTGGTCCATTTCATCTACGTTATCAAATTTGTGGGCATAGAGTTGTTTATAGTATTCCTTTATTATCTTTTTAATGTCCATGGGATCCGTAGTGATGTCCCTATTTCATTTCTGATATTAGTAGTTTGTGTTCTCTCTCTTTTT
Organism: Orcinus orca; assembly: GCF_937001465.1. Taxonomy (NCBI): domain Eukaryota; kingdom Metazoa; phylum Chordata; class Mammalia; order Artiodactyla; family Delphinidae; genus Orcinus; species Orcinus orca. The sequence continues at coordinate 103,120,384 of NC_064559.1, read as the reverse complement.
TATTTTATTGATATTTTCAAAGAACTAGCTTTTGGTTTTGTTGACTTTCCCTATTGACTTGCTGTTTTCAGTTTCCTTGGTTTCTGCTCTAAGTTGCTGTCTTCTTCTTCTTTTTTCTGCTTACTTTGGATTTAATTTGCTCTTCTTTTTCTAGTTTCCTAAAGTGGAAGCTTGGGTATTTGATTTTTTTGGGCTGTGTTGGGTCTTCATTGCTGTGTGCAGGCTTTCTCTACTTGTGGCAAGTGGGGGCTACTCTTTGTTGTGGTGCGCAGGCTTCTCATTGTGGTGGCTTCTCTTGTTGCAGAGCATGGGCTCTAGGCGTGTGGGCTTCAGTAATTGCAGCACGTGGGCTCAGTAGTTGCGGCACATGGGCCCTAGAGCACATGGACTTCAGTAGTGGTGGCACGTGGGCTCAGTAGTTGTGGCTCACAGGTTCTAGAGTGCAGGCTCAGTAGTTGTGGCGCATGGGCTTAGTTGATCCGTGGCATGTGGGATCTTCCCAGACCAGGGCTTGAACCTGTGTGTCCTGCATTGGCAGGTGGATTCTTAACAACTGCGCCCCCAGGGAAGTCCCGGTAATTGATTTTAGAGCTTTCTTCTTTTATAATATATGCATTCAATGTTACAACTTTCCCTCTAAGCACTGCTTTCACTGCATCCCACAACTTTTGATAAGTTGTGTTTTTATTTTTATTTAGTTCAAAATATTTTTAAGTTTTGCTTGAGATTTCTTCTTTGACACATATGTTATTTAGAGGTGTGCTTTTAATCTCCATATTATTGATTTGTAGTTTAATTTCATTGTGGTATTAGAGCAGTCATTGTATGATTTCTTTTAAATGTGTCAAGGTATGTTTTATGGCCCAGGATATGGTCTATCTTGGTGTATGTTCCATATGGACTTGAGAAGAATCCAACTGTTGTTGGATGAAGTAGTCTATAGATGTCAGTTATATCCAGTTGATGGTACTGTTGAATTCAACTATGTCCTTACAGATTTTTTTTCCTGTTGCATAATTGAATACAGTGCTATTATTATTTTGAACAATGTATTTTCTGTTAGATCAATTAAGAATAAGAAAAATAAAAGTTTTAATTTTACCTTCACTTACTCCATTTCTGATGCTCTTTCTTTCTTTATGTAGTTGCAAATTTCTGACCTATATAATTTTCCTTCTCCCTAGAAAACTTTTTTTTTGTATATTTATTTATTTATTTGGCTGCGCCGGGTCTTAGTTGTGGCACACGGGATATCGCTGATGTGTGCAGGACCTTTGTTGTAGCATGCGGGATCTTTAGTTGAGGCACGCATGTGGGATCTAGTTCCCTGACCAGGGATTGAACCCAGGCCCCCTGCATTGGGAACGTGGAGTCTTAGCCCCTGGACCACCAGGAAAGTCCCGAGAACTTCTTTTAACACTTCTTGCAAGACAGATCTACTGGCAACAAATTCCTTCAGTTTTTATTTGTCTAAGAAAATCTTTATTTCTCCTTCATTTAAAAAAATTAATTTATTTATTTTTGGCTGTGTTGGGTCTTTGTTGCAGTGCATGGGCTTCTCATTACGGTGGTTTCTCTTGTTGCGGAGCATGGGCTCTAGGCGCACGGGCTTCAGTAGTTATGGCATGCGAGCTTCAGTAGTTGTGGCTCACGGGCCCTAGAGTGCAGCCTTACTAGTTGTGGTGCACGGGCTTAGTTCCTCCGTGGCATGTGGGATCTTCCCGGACCAGGACTCGAACCCATGTCTCCTGCATTGGCAGGCAGATTCTTAACCACTGTACCACCATGGAAGTCCTCTCCTTCATTTTTTTTTTTTTTTTAACATCTTTATTGGGGTATAATTGCTTTACAATGGTGTGTTAGTTTCTGCTTTATAACAAAGTGAATCAGTCATACATAAACATATGTTCCCATATGTCTTCCCTCTTGCGTCTCCCTCCCTCCCACCCTCCCTATCCCACCCCTCCAGGCTGTCACAAAGCACCGAGCCAATATCCCTGTGCCATGCGGCTGCTTCCCACTAGCTATCTACCTTACTACGTTTGTTAGTGTGTTCTCCTTCATTTTTGAAGGGTAATTTCACAAGATACAAAACTCTAGGATTTTTTTTTCCTCTGAACACTAAATATTACACTCTACTCTCTTCTTGCTTGCATAATGCTGGGTGTAATTCTTACCTTTGCTTTTCTATAGGTAAGGTGTTCTTTCCCTCTGGCTTCTTTCAGGATTTTTTCTTTATCTTTGATTTTCTGTAGTTTGAAAATGATATGCCTAGGTATAGTGTTTTGGGCATTTATCCTGCTTGGTGTTCTTTGAGATGCCTGGATCTGTGGCTTGGTGTCTCACATTGATTGGGGGAGTTCTCAATCATTGTTTCAAATATTTCTTCTGTTCTTCTCTCTTTCTTCTCCTTCTGGTATTCCCAATATGCATATGGTACACCTTTTTTAGTCATTCTACAGTTCTTGAATATTCTGTTTTTCTCAGACCTTTTTTTCTTTGCTTTTCAGTTTTGGAGGTTTCTACTGAGATATACTCAAGCTCAGAGATTCTTTTCTCAGCCATGTCCAGTCTACTAATAAGCCCATTCAAGGCATTCTTCATTTCTGTTGCTGAGTTTTGTTTTTTTTTTGCTGTATGCGGGCCTCTCACTGTTGTGGCCTCTCCTGTTGCGGAGCACAGGCTCCGGATGCACAGGCTCAGTGGCCATGGCTCACGGGCCTAGCCGCTCCGTGGCATGTGGGGTCCTCCCGGACCGGGGCATGAACCCATGTCCCCTGCATCAGCAGGTGGACTCTCAACCACTGTGCCACCAGGGAAGCCCTGTTGCTGAGTTTTTGATCTCTTTTCTTTTTTGCTGTTTCTTAGAATTTTTATCTTTCTGCTTATATTGCCCATTTGTTCTTGCATGCTGTCTATTATATCCATTAGAGTTCTTAGCATATTAATCATAGTTGTTTTAAGTTACCTGTCAGATAATTCCAACAACAGTGCCATATTTGAGTCTGGTTCTGATGCTTGCTCTGTCTCTTCAAACTGTATTTTTTGCCTTTTAGTATGTCTTGTAACTTTTGATACCCAGACATGATGTACTAGGTAAAAGGAACTGCTGTAAATAGGCCTTTAGTAACAGTACTGGTAAGGTGTCAGGGGAGGGGAAGCATTCTATAGTCCTGATTAATCTCAGTCTTTTGGTAGGCCTGTGCTTCTAGACTGTGGACTTCACACATACTTCTCAGTTCCTCCCTACCTCCCTTTAGGTGGAACAAGGTGGCTACAGTGGGCTGAAGTTTGGTATTTCCTTCTCCCAACTGTGGAAGGCTAGAGCCAGCTGGAGTTGGGTGTTTCCCTTGCCTCAGGTCAGTTAGGCTCTGATAAAACCCTAGCAAGTTCTGGTTTTAATAGTTTCTTCTGAGGACAGACCTTGTTAAGAAAAACAGAATGCTCTGGAGTATTTCATAATGGTTCGTTTCTCTTCTCCCCGCTGGAAGCACTTTGGGATTTTTTTTTTAATAGTCACTGTGAGAACCTGGTGGAACTTCAGGAGCTAAACTTTTTAGAAGTGTGGGGGCCTCCCAATGACTGGGCCTCCCTGGAGTTTTTGTCTTTCAGACTTGCCCACATTGAGCCTCCAGTAATTTATCAGTTACAGTTCAGATGTCCCTACTCTGACACTGATTCTTATGGACGAGTCTGTTCTAGTGGGTTGTGATTCTTTATATTCTCCTGTTGACCTATCCAATTTGGGGGGCAGTGGTTTTCCCTGTGACCTCACTTCTCCCATGGATCTAAGAAGAGTTTTGATTTCTCAGTTTGTTCAACTTTTTACTTGTTGTTAAGGTGGAGTGCTGACTTCCAAACTTCTTACATGCCAGACTGGAAACTCATGACTGTAATTTTTATGTTGAGTTTGAGCAGCCTGTGGAACATCCAAGTGGGGTTTTTACAATATTGATGGTAACTGAATGGGAGAAGAGGTGTGGTGAATGAAACTACCCAGGGCAGAGTTAATGTGGGAAGAGAAAAGGGCCGAGGCAATATCCTTAAGAAAGATCAACATTTAAGGAAGAAGAGATGCCAACAAGGGAGAATAAGAATAAACCTGAGAGGCAGGAGCAAAATCGGAAGAAGGAGACCTTGTGGAACCCAAGGGGAGAATGTTTTAAAAGAAGGAATAGCTAACAAGAGTGAATCCTGCTGAAAGGTCAAATATATTAAAGGCTAAAAATTATCTATTGGAGGGAGTTTTTTGGTAGTTTAGGCGAAAACATTTTCAGTGGAGTGATATGGACATAATGTAGAGCAGAAAGAATTAAGAAGGAGGAGGTGAGGAAATGGAGAGAGCAGGTGAGATTAATTTTTTTTCAAGAAATTTGTGGAATATGGATCTGAGGGAGTAATTTTTTCTTCTAGTAGGAAGATTTAGGCATACATAAACACTGATGGAAATGAGTGGAATGAGCTGGTAGAGGGAGTGATGGGAAGAAGGTATAGAAGAGAGTAGATGACTGGTGGAGTGAAATCTCTTAGAGGTCAGGGAGGAGCTGAAAACTAGAGCACAGGAGGAGGGATTAACCTTAGGGGGAAGAGAGATGTCTGGTCTATTTGAAAAGGAGAAAGGCAGGAAAGAATCAGTGTAGGTTATATATTATGGCATTTAGTCATTACAAAACTCTACAGGGATGGATATTGTTTTCCCCAATTTTCAAGTTATCCGGCAAAGTTAGATAACTTGCTCAAAGTCAAAAAGGAGAACCTAGGTCTTCTGACCCCTAGGTTGCTTTGAACCCAAACTGTGATGCTCATTTGTCTGCAGTGTTTTATAAGCTTAAGTTCCCCATAGGAAGTCCCCTGAAAATGACTAACATTTAGTTATTCCCTTGTTTTATGACTTGATAAGCTAGAATGGAAAGAGCTTTTACTGGCACAAATGTGCGGTGTCATTTGGTAGAGATCTAGCAGAAGAGGCTGCCCTTAATTAATGTTTGACCAACTCAGTACCAAAGGTCTGCCTTTTCTTCCTGAGCAAGACTTTGCTAGAATAAAGAACCTTGCTTCTGCCTCTGTGTATGGCTGAGAAACACCAATATGCGTATTTTATATAATTATCTCCTTTATTCCTCCTAACAGTCCTGCCACTTGGATATAATTGGGTCTGTCTTACAAATGAGAAAACTGAAGCTCAAAGAGGTCAAGTAACTTGCCCAGGGCTACAGAGGAGGTGGTGAAGTAAGCGTTGAACCCAAGTCTTTGTGACTCCAAAGCTCTTGCTCTTTCAACAAAGCATTATTTTGTGTAGCTTGAGGGTAGGGAGGGACCTGCTGGTTGGAAGATGAATTATGTGGCTTTATAATATTCCCTGGCATATAACCTGTCTACCAGGATTTTGTCTTTCTCCTTCCAACTTCCTAAACTTAAACTGAGAAAAAGTTGCATGACTAATAATAGTCAATATTTATATAGTGCCAAGCATTGTTCTAGGTGTTGTAGACATAGTAACTTAATCCTAGAGCAACGCTTTGAGGTAGGTTCTGTTATTGTCTCCATTTTACATAGGAGAAAACAGAGGGACAAAGAGGCTGAGTAACTTGTTCAAGGTTACATAGCCTGTAAGTAGCAAAGCCAGAATTTGAACCCAGAAGATCTGGCTCCTGAGTGTGGACTCTTAAATAATTATGATATTGCCCTGCAGGCTGGGACTGTTGGTCTCTAATGACGAGAATAACTGGACTTGATTCTCAAATCTGTTTTTCTGACTTCTTCCCTGTCTACTCAATAGTTATTTGACTAAAGGCATAGACTTCGGAGTCAGACCTAGGTATGAATCACAGCTCTACCACTTAAAAAGTTTTGTGACCTTGGACAAATTGCTTAACTTCTCTGCAGCTCAGTTTCTTCATCTGTAATGTGGGGACAATAAGAATACTCAACTCAAAGTGTTGCTGTGAGGATTAAATGAGATAAAGCATATTAAGAGCTCAGCAGATGCCTGGCCAATAGAAAATGGGCAATAGGTGGTACCTATTCTTATCGATATGTCATAAAGTTGACAGTAACAGGCAGGATTTGAGCACAGGTCTGCTTGACTCCAGAGCCCTAACGTTAAGTACTGTACCAGGTACCTCCCAAGCATTCTCATCACAGGGCTCGCAAGCCCCTCTCCCAGGCTTCTGGGATGTTGTCAGTGGACCTCTCAATCTTCTGTCCACTCAAGCAGCTCCTCTGACCCCTCCCTCTTCCTGTTCCCACTGTGATGAGTGGTCAGTGCTGAGAAGGCAGAACCAGGCCTAGGCTGAGAGTTGGAGGCCAGTGAAGGAGGGATAAGAAGGCAAAACCTGGTCCATGAAGTGTAAGTGGAGGCCACAGGAGCAGCCAAGGTCACACACCTGACCCACAGTGTTGCTGACAGATCCCAGCAGGGAATGTGCAAAGTGTTTGGGCTAATGCCAGATCAAATTCAGGATTTGGTTTAGACAGATCCTCGTATATAATGATTCACTGCAGTTGGGCTTCTTTTGGAGGTCTGCCACCCCAGCCCCCAGCCCAAGGGGTCAAGCTTGCATAGATTTTGAAGGTGCAACTAATACTTCTATTTTCCACCCATTTTAATGGGTCATGAGTCCTGTTACATTTTTAAAATACTTTGTTTTGTGTTCTGGTCCCTGGATCTGTGACCTGAGAATGCCTGGTGGGAGTGGTGCTGCCTAGGAGACTGCAGTCCTGTAGAAGGTTCTAGATTTTTCAGGGTGGTGTGAGAAAACATAGATAGGGAGAATCTCTGTTAAGGAAGGAAGTCAGTATTGTTAGCATGCAAAGTGTGAGTGTGCCTCAGTCCTAAAGTTGGAGCAGGGCGGTAAATAAGAGCATAAACAAAGAGGTCAGACATGGGGGAGACAGGAGAGTGAAGGGCCCAGAGGGTCAGGGTAAATGGTGGGGGTCTAAGGGTAGAAGGGGTATGAGGATGCTGGAAGCTTGCCACATGGGGCTGTTTGCATTGCATGGGGTGAGCCTGGCTGCCCAATGTGGGCTTCTCTAGTGGGTCCTCCAAAGTGCTGGTTGTAGCAGAGGAAAGTGAACACCTGCCTTGTGTGTGTGTGTGTGTGTGTGTTGTGGGGAGGTATCCAAAAGGTGCAGCCAAAAGGAACACCCTGTAGGAGGGAATTTTCTTAGAAGTCCTGTGTTTTATGCTGAAGATCTGTTTTAGTATAAAATTGTTTTAAATGACACCATTAAGTGGGTGCTCCAGAAAAGTGCTCCCTACTGAGGCTATAACTTGAGTAAACTCTGTCGTTGACTGTCACCCAAAACCCCCTGGCCACAGTGTGAAGAAGCACAGGCTTAGGGAATCCTTAGCAGATCCTAATTATCTGCTGTTTATCGTATATATTCGGTGTGAAGAGTGGCCTTTGAAGAATAAATTCTTCTTCAATTCCAGTACCCATCCTCACTTTCGATATCATTCTGTTTGCATCCACCTCATCCTTACATTCTTGCCTCGAGTACTCTAGTCTGAACCTTAACTTATCTTACTCAGATTATTACAATATGCACATAAAACCTTAAGAGAATAATGTGAAGCTTTGATTATTAAAACAATACATGTTTACTAAAGACAGGAAAGTTCTTTAAAATATTTTTTAAAACAATGAATTATTTTTTAAAGTATAATTTTATTAATTTTTTGTATCTCTACATGGTCTCAAATTCTAATGATACAAAAGGACACATAAATATTCTCCTTCCCAATTCTTGTTCCTGCAGCCATCCTGTTCTTTCTGGGAATCATCCAGTTTCATCAGTTTCTTGTATATTCTTTTTGGATATGTTTTTTGCATATTTAAGTAATTATGTGCTTACATTCTCCCCTGTCATTTCTTCACAAATGGTCGTTTAATAAACACATAGACAGACAGATGCATACTCTTCTGTACTTTATTACTCTAATACTGTGTCTTGGAGACCATTCCAAATCAGCACATTGAGATCTCCCTAACTGTTTTCACAGCAGTCCAGTGAGCAGTAGACTTGATTGGTAGGTCTCTAGTCTCTCCCACATCTGTTACTTGTGTCGCATTAATTGTGCTGAAATACCACTCCCTTGCTCAACACCTTGATGAATCCTACCAGCGGCCCCCACCCCCCATTAGCCGTGAGGAGGTCCGTGTCCATCCTCCATCTGACAGCACTCCCATCCCAGGTCACAGCCCTGCCAGGCTTCTCACTGCTCCTTCTTGCCTTTCCACATTTTCTATGTGTTCCTTTCTGTTCTTCCCAGCCTTCCCTGCCCAAAGTGGATCTTCCTTTCAGTCCTTTGTGGCCAAGATGCTTCCTCCATGAAAGCCCCAACCCTCAGAGCTAACACCACTGATGCTATTTCTTTACCTCACACACTGTCATGTATTGTTGCTGTGATATGTACAGCTCTTGTTCCCAGACTGTAAACTATTTGCAGGCCAGGACCACATTTTCTGTGTCGTTTGCTACTCCTGTAGTGCTTTAAATCACGTCGTTGAAAGGAAATTTTAACATTTGTAAAATTTGTAAGAATGCCAAGAAACCTGGCTCTGTGTGCTGACTCACCCAGGATTGGGTAGGACAGAGCAGAGTCCTCCCTGCTGAGACCAAAGCTGAATCATCTCCCTCCTCCTTCTAGAAGAACAGGCTTGAGGCTAAGTGCTATTAATGCTCATTAGAGCCTTGATGGATATGCCCAGAAGAGCTTGAAAGGGACAGGCTGAACCTTTGCAGGAAGAACCTGAAATGCAGGGGCTGCTCATTAACGTGACAAATAGGATTTTTACATTGAGCAGTACAAGTTCTGTGTCTGGAGAGCTAATTGAAATTATTTTTCCACCTTTGGTCAATCTTATTGAACGGATGATGTATAAATGTTAAAGAAAACTTTAATAACACAACCATTTTTACTTTTACATAACTCTTCCAGACTTTACCCTAAAAAAATATAGGATAGGGACTTCCCTGGTGGCGCAGTGGTTAAGAATTGCCTGCCAATGCAGGGGATACGGGTTCGCTCCCTGGTCCAGGAAGATCCCACACACCATGGAGCAACTAAGCCCGTGCGCCACAGCTACCGAGCCTGCACTCTAGAGCCCTTGAGCCACAACTACTGAGTCCGCATGGCTAGAGCCCGTGCTCTGCAGCAAGAGAAGCCATCGCAATGAGAAGCCTGCGCACCACAACGAAGAGTAGCTCCGGCTCACCGCAACTAGAGAAAGCCCGCGCGCAGCAACGAAGACCCAACGCAGCCAAAAATAAAATAAATTAATAAATTAATTTAAAAATATGTATATAGGGTAGCTACAGTTGGAGTGAACATGCCATTTTGCAGGTAAATGGGACTCATGGTGGGAAACAAGGTGAATTCGTGTTCCATGGAGGCAGCTTTCTCACCCAGACCTTATGGCCCCATCATCTTGATTTTCTCCCTCTCTTGGTTTTGGCATGACTTGGCAGAGGTCAATATTTTTCCTTCCTCCTCTGTTCTCAGAGCTTCTTAGAAAGACAAATAAGAATCCCCACCCTGCTTTATCTTTTGTAGCTGGAATGTGACTGGAATGTGAGAGCTAGAAAAAAGTGGGTAGAACATTCACAAGAACACATTTTCTGCTGATTACCTCCTTTTAAACAAGAGGCTCATCTCTGTCTCCCAAAGGAGTAGAGATAACTCAGACCTTAGATTTGTAGAGTTTTTAATCCAGTGACCTCACCCACCACACTTCTCATATCATTTACTATTTCCCAGTTATCATTCACTTATCACCTCCTACCTTTCCTGTGCCACCTACATGCACTTCCTTACGTGAATACACTCCATTCTAGCCTGCTGGACTGTGAAAGGCCTCCCAGGTGTTCTTTGTCTGGATATTACTTTGTGCTATCATTACCATGTCCAGAGATGCACCAGGGAAGAGCGGTTAAAACCTTAGATGGTCTAGGTTCAAATTCTGCCCCCACCACTTATCAGCTTGGTACCCTGGTCAAACCACCTGTAAAGTAATAGCACCTACCTCATAAGCTGGGAGGAGCAATGAGTTAATATTTGTAAAGCACTAGAACAGAACCTGGATTGTAGTAAGAACACTATTATCCAAATTTCTTCTACTCTTTGAAGACCAGATAAGATCCTACCTCTTATACAAAACCTTCTCTGACTAGTCTTGCCCAGCCCACAATGATTTCTTACTCTTTTGAATGTTATAACATGCAAATAGCATTTTGACACAGCTGCAGAATGGAAAGAAAGAAAGAAAGAAGAGAAATAAAGAAAGAAAGGAAAGAAAGAAAGAAAAAAGAAAGAGAAAGAAAGAAAGAAAAAGACAATATCTGAGTTCAGATCTTGACATTGTCACTGTGGGACTTTGAGGGAGTTACTTGAGTCTTAGTTTTGTCATCTGTAACATGGATATCGTAATACCATAAGAGGGTTACTGTGAGGGCTAAATAAGATAATGTTTAAGAAGTGACTCATACAGGTCTTGACTCATGGTAGACCCTCAATAAATACACATGCGCTTTTTTTTTTTTTTTTTTTTTTTTGCGGTACGCGGGCCTCTCACTGTTGTGGCCTCTCCTGTTGCGGAGCACAGGCTCCGGACGCACAGGCTCAGCAGCCATGGCTCACGGGCCTAGCCGCTCTGCGGCATGTGGGATTTTCCCGGAACGGGGCACGAACCCGTATCCCCTGCATCGGCAGGCGGACTCTCAACCACTGCGCCACCAGGGAAGCCCCTCACATGCACTTTAAAAAAATACTATTTAGAATTTTGTTTCCCAGATTGCAAAAGTAGAATTATTATAGAAAATTTAGGTAACGTAGCAGTGTGTAGAGAAGAAAATTAAAATAAGCTCATAAACTTCTTTTGGGAGACAACAATTTCCCAGGCCAGTAACTCCTACCTTGGAAACTAAAACACACGTGGGTATATTTCCTTTGGTCTTTGTCTGTGTGTGTATGCAGACATATATTTTAAAAAGGGAAGAATCCCATTATATACCAATTTTGCTGTCTGCTTTACTTTACATAGACAATTCCCCATCTTATTTAATATTCTTCAGTCATGGTTTTCATGAGTCATATAGTATCCCATGTGCATCTACACTTAACTTATTTAACCATAACCATATCGTTGGACATGGAGGTTTTATTTGGGTTTTAACTATTCTAAAGAATGCTGCGTTAAACATCTTTGCATATGAATCTTTGTCACTATCTTTGATTACTTTGTTACGAGAAATGCTTAGGGATAGAAATATTGGATCCAAGAAAACACATCAGAGGATCCTGGTACCTACTGCCAACTTTTGCCTCCTCCGGAGGTTGTATAAATTACATTCTTACCAACAGTGACCAAGGGTGCCCATCACATCTCACCTTTGCCAATCCTCTGTTGTGTTGTTATTTAACTTTTTGTCTGTTTTATCTATTCACTTGCAACCCGATTATAATCTCTCCGAGCAGGCACTGTTCTGCTTCTTTATATCTGCCACGGAACTTTGCTTGGTGTCATTCATATAGTCACCCTCGTAAATATTTGCCAAATGGCTGAACTTGTATTCACAACTATTCCTCTGTGGTTAAGAGCCAGAGAAGTTACCTGAACAATCACTTTCAAATTGGTCGAATTGAGAGAGAGGTTTATATACTTGCCCTTGGTCTCCCACTGAGATGAGTTGGATAGAAAAGTATTAAATCACAAGTAACTGGCTCATGGTCAGGGTCCAAGAGAGAAAATGAGGTGTTTTTCAAGGTCAGCTCTGCAGCATGTTTGAAACTGGCTTTCTGTACTGTTAGTTGTTCTTCCTTCACAGCTGGGTGTGGGGAGGGGCAGAATCTGCTTTTACAACTCAGCCGTGTAGCAGAATGAGTGGAATTTTCCAGATGGTTCCTCTTGATGACTGTTGGCATAATTGCAGCTTTGCCCCTGGGAGCCATTAGGCTGTGGCTCCGAAAGCCTGAACGGCTGTTTCAGCAGGTCAGATTGTGGGAGCCCTGTGTTTTCGTTGGCATGGAAAGCTGTGTAGGACTTCAAACCATAAATAGCCTTTTAATTTTCCTTGTACTAGCTCCCTACTAAGTGCTTCAAGCAATGAGGCTAAGGTGAGAAAAAGTATGTTATTGTCCACTTTCCCTCTCCTCTCCTCCCAGCCCCACCACACACACATCTCAAATACAGTGACTCAGATGATTCCTTGGCCAGAGCATCTGAGGCCATGTTCTGGGGATAATACGTTGCTTTAGAAATTTTTAGACTCTACAAATCCACTGTGAAGATGAATGATACTTCCTCTCTCCTAGCCACAGAGCCCTCTCTCCTGGAATAGTTCTCTTTCTGTTTTCAGGTAAAGAGGCTTAGCGTGTGAAAGCTTGCTATGGATTTCGGGACATCTGAGCCTATAATATCCCTGTGTTACACTTTCACCTCCCCATTTGCAAACTGAACACCAATTTTATAACACCCAGTAAACACAGTTGCCCCAGGATGCAGGTGGTGTAAACTAAAAGGGTAAATTTGGACTGGTACAAGTTTGCCTTACTGGGATGGGCCAGTTTGCTTCTCTATTCCCTGTAGCTGTCAGAGGTTATCTTTTAGAGTCTCGTTTCCTTAGAGCAATAATCTCTTTAACCTACAGGTTGGAAGAGTTCTCTTATTTTTTTAAATTAATTTTTATTGGAGTATAGTCACTTTACAATGTTGTGTTAGTTTCTGCTGTACAGCAAAGTAAATCAGCTATATGTATACATATATCCCCTTTTTTGGATTTCCTGCCCATTTAGGTCACCACAGAGCACTGAGTAGAGTTCCCTGTGCTATATAGTAGGTTCTCATTAGTCATCTATTTTATACATAGTAGTGTATATATGTCAATCCCAATCTCCCAATTCGTCCCACTCCCCCTTCCCCCCTTGGTATCCATATGTTTGTTCTCTATGTCTGTGTCTCTATTTTTGCTTTGCAAATAAGTTCATCTGTATCATTTTTCTAGATTCCACACATTAGCAATATTATACAATATTTTTCTCTTTCTGACTTACTTCATTCTGTACGACAGTCTCTAGGACCACTGGAAGATTTCTCTTAGAATTAAGAATTGTCACTGTGGCAGATATGGTGGACCAGCATGCCAACTCCTAGTGTGTAGAGGTTGGAAAATGTAAAACTTTATTTGCCAGACTCCCTTGCACATCACATCAGGTTTTGATGTGATTGAGTTTCTGGTAATGAGATGCACTTCTTTGATACTTGGATGTGGGAGCCAAGTCATGTGTGGAAAGAGGCAGGGTAATGGGTACCCATATTTGGTAGTGTGGACTGTGCCATGGGTTGTGTGGTTCTGGAGCTGCTAGCTTTAGCAACGGCTTCCCCGTTCAGCAGGCAGCTTCCTGAGCCAGCAGTTCCCTTGGGGGCCCAGTTCTATAGCACGGATTTGGGAATCACTCCTCGAGTCAGTTCTTTAGCTGGCCAACTCCGCTCCTCCATTTAATATCTTGTAGTAAATCCTTCTCTTTGTAAACCTGCTGACTGATATAACTCTATAGCAGCAAAGCTATCTGTTAACTATAGCTAACAAGATAAGTTGCCTTACCTTGTTCATTTGTTGGCTGAGACAAAATAAAATGGTTGGAATTTTATCTTTGGCCTTGATTTTATTACAGATATCCTTTCCCCAAAGATAGTTTTGGACTATCCTGTTCCCTTTTGCATGTTTTTCCTTGTGATGGTGGATGACCTTATACTGAACTTTCCCCCAGAGTTATATTGATGTTTCCATCTTCATTGACCTATTTAATTGGGACAATTTCATGTGCCAATTAATACCTCATCTCTCCATAAAAATATAGAATACTGTATTATTAATAAGCATAGCTATTTAATAATAGCTATGGAATGCATATCTGCTGAAGCTTGTAACAGACACAGAAAGGGCTGGGAGAAACATTCTGCTATTTATCAAGACATAAGTACTGGCATTTCACTTTCAAAAAAAAAGCACCACCCCATTATATTATAAATCATGGCTAGCCTATTTCCTGACATCTTAGTACAATCATGGCATCTCATGACAGCTCTAAAAACGTTAACGTTATATTGTTAGAGGCATCACACTAGACTGATTTTGATTAGTTGTCTTATGGAACTATTCTTACCCTAGTTTGCTGAAACTTTGCTATGAAAAATGGACTCAGACATCTCAGGCATACAAAGTGCTGGTTGGAAAGGCACTGATTTAACTGGGCAGGACTATGCTCAGGAATTATAAAGGTGGAATATACCCTGAAGTGCCTTCTTTTAATCCTTGGAGTTGTTGTCCTTCAGCTAGGAACAGCTACAGGGCAGATCAATTTGAGAAGTTAGACTCCAAGCCTGAGTGGAGAGTGCTTTCCCATTTTGCAGGTTCTGTGGAAAGAGCTCTGCCTTGCGCTAGATGCTTAAGGGCATGTGGCCTCTTTGTGAATGAAGCAGGGAACAAACATTTCTGAAGAAGAACAAACATTCTGTCTCAAATTCAGAACTAAAAAAGGAATTTGTTTATTGAGGGCAAGGGGATGCAAGCAATATAAAAATCAAAAGCTTATCTGGCTTTAATTGACTTTTCTTTCTCTGCTTCTCAAGGTGGAGCTGGATTTTATTTGTACATTTTCTAAGGGTCCCAATCTGCTCAGGAAATCCTTATACAGGGGTAGCTGTGGGGCAGATTCCTTAAGTGACCCTTTATGAGAATTCTTATCAGGGTGGGAGTAATTGCTCAGTGCTGCCTACTTCTTTCCCTTCTGCTTCATGTGTACTACAAAATAGTCATTGCACGCGATGGTGAGCCCAGCGATTAGTGAAAAGAAGCTCTGGAAGCCCACTTTGCCGTCTCGGCACTGGTCCAGGTCCTTCATTATTTTGTCCACAGCCAGAGGGTCTTTTTGATTCTGAAAAAAAAAGACAGAGGCAAGAAATACGAGTCAATGGTTGCAATGATGAGCTTCTTTGATTTGTACTGCTGACAGCTATATATATAATCTCCTAATTATTTGAATTCTTGCTTTAGGTCATAGTGATCTTTGGAGGTCGTCTAAATGTATTTTTCTGCTTTGAGGGAGCATTTCAGTAAATTCATATTTATTTCAAGCTAGGAAAGAGGTTTCCATGGCACTCTTTTATATAACTCCACTCTTTTATATAACTCGGGGACTAGAAACAGCCTATTTCTAGAAAGAGGAGATTCAGTGCCAGAGAAGGGAGACTCACGACTCTGAACTCTCAGTCCACTTAGAAACCAGCATGCCCTTCTGACATGCTTTACTTACAGTCCAACTGTTACAATTTTCAAAATCACAAAATTCTGTCTGAGAACCACCCCAAATTCCCCCATTTTTTAGTCTAAACTTATATTCTCTTGACAAGCTTTCATTCCTGATAGCATGGTCAAGTCCTTAAAGAAGGAAACTCCTATGAAAGACCTCATGCGGTTATTTAGGGAGTAAATTTCAGATCATTGTCCTATGGATTTTAAAGAGGTGTTAATGATGCCCTGGGGTGTGTTAGGTTTAAAGAGTTCAGGCAGATGGTCCTCATTTCTTGGCACAGCTGAGGCCAGTCTAGGGTGGCTTCATATCATATTAGCCAGGTGACCTAGAGTAAGTCACACAGCTTGGTGGGCCTTCGTGTAACAACTAAGAATTGAGGTTGGACTAGAGTGTTTCTAAGATTGCTTCTGTTCTTAATAAGTTGGTCAATCTATGCCATCCTATACTCTTTGCTGGATGTACTCTTTGTTTTTCACTGGATGTACTTCAAAAGCAGTATGTGTGACGGAGTTATAAAACTCCCCATGATTCTCAATGCCTAGCATGAATACATGGAACTAAGATGAGCAGGTAAGATCCCCTTTGTTTTTTCTTTTACTCTGTTTTCAAGGTGATTGGCTTGATCATTTCTTTTCGTAGTGATGATGCTTAGAAGTGGGAAAGTGTGGTTTCTCCTGTAGGGTCCATGCCATCAACCAGAGGGAAATATGGCCCTTTACAGGTGTTAAAGGACTCAGGTAAAATATTTAGGAATTTCATTGATTGTATAAATGAGTGAGGGAACTGATACTCAGTGTCTCAAGTGTGCTGGATGTTTATAAACTGCACTAGAAATCCCTTAAGGTAAAGCAGCATTTCCTACACGCCCTAAGCAATCAACTATAACCTGTCTATGCAGCTACATCTGCTTTTGGTGGGTTTCAGTTAATTCTGGCCTTAACCCCAGCTTCCTGGCCGTGGTCAGGAGTGAAATTTGGATGACGTAAGCGGTCAACTTTAGAAACAAAACGATCTGTGAATGCAGCGAGTGTGGGTGTGCTTGGAATTATGACCCCATGCTTAGAATAAATTATACTGCCATGTTCAGTACTTGGTACTGAACACTTTATGTTTACCAAGCCACAAAGCCTTTAGGGAGGAAGGATCTTCATCTCATGTGATATCATCCTGGCTTCTAACTTATGCGACAACACAATTAATGAGTGTTCAGAAGTAGACCGAGAACGCCTTTGTTTGTGTGATGGGCAGGTTTACAATGAGCACATTTTGTCCTTGAATTTTATGCTTGCCTGGAAGGGTCACAGAAAGTGAAAGTGGTCTTGGAGATAATCCTGTCCAGCCTCTCATTTTCCAGAGGCAGGAACTGAGGTACAGAAAGCTGAAGCAACCTTCCCAGTTAGGGTCCTGGTCTGGGGCTCTATCACAGAACTGTACAAAAGCAGAACAACTGTATCCTCTAACTCATTCTGGGATAGAACTGTGGTAACTGCAGCTCTGAGATCCTAGTGAAGCTATTTATATCTGTTTATCTGACTGGTATTGATAACATGTAAATCATCATGTACTACAAAACCCTATGTTTAATGAGTCAGGAGTCAGGGGCTTGATTAATGCTGTTTACCAGGCAGATGACAAGAGGCAGAAACCTGTCTTTTACCATCTCCTCCCTTCACCCTTTAGAGGCTAATGCACACCAAACACAGTACTGATCCCTTCAAATGGCTCTGGCTGTGGCAGGGAGAGAAGGGCCTGCATTTCAATCTAATATTTTGTTAGGCAATGTTTCACCTTCAGTGAAACGCAACAGCCGTCTCTTGAGGGCCTATGATGTAAAAGGGCAACTGTGCCTTGTTGCCTAATGTCCTGAGTGATGTATCTGAGCTCATGGCAGATCCTCTTCTGGTCTTCACGGACCCCTCGATCTGTCAATGGTG
This sequence comes from Orcinus orca, assembly GCF_937001465.1. Lineage (NCBI taxonomy): Eukaryota > Metazoa > Chordata > Mammalia > Artiodactyla > Delphinidae > Orcinus > Orcinus orca. The sequence goes on along the minus strand of NC_064559.1, from coordinate 103,103,134 downwards.
AGGCATAAACTCAAACTGTGCTCCTGTCTCATTGTATTTTCAATGTGAAAAGAAGTTATTTCTGGAGTGCCGCTTCGCACTCATTCAGCAGATACTTGACACCATTGCTTTAGAGCAGTGTTGGAAAAAAATTTTAAAGCCTTTATCTAAAGGGATTTAATTTAAGAAGGGAGATTCAAGTTGCTCAAAGTGGATGTGACCAGGATGTGGTACCTCCAGTGCCAGGTTTATGGACCCGAGGGCAACAAGGCAACCTGGTTGATTACTCTGGTGAAAGGCCTTCTTTCCTGCAACTCTGTCTCAATGGACACAGATGACTCCAGATGGATTCCTTCTAACACCTTGCATTATGGTGATTTGTGTGTAGTCTCATTTCACTTCCAAACTGTAAGCTCCTTGAGGGCAGGGGCTGTGTCTTCTTTACCTTCTGTTTCCTCCCCTAGTATCTTACAAACAGTAGGCATTCAATAATGTTTAATAAGTAAATGAATGAAAACACCTTTCTAGTAGTGACTTCCACAGGGAAGGGCTGGAAAGAGGAAGGGAAAGGAACTAGGGCCCAGAAACATTGATTTTTACATCTAGTTCTGGTTCTTTCTGAGCCTTTCAACACTTACTTCCAAAAATCCAGGGAACTCCTTTTCCATGAGTACTCTCAGGTCCTCCTTTGTTAAGTAGCCTTTATCCCCAGCAAACTTGTGAAATGTGAACATCATGGTTTCCATGGCGTGTTCCATTTGAGAGGGCATTTTGGTGAGGTCTGTTGGAACCTATTAAAGGATGTAAAGAAACAATTTACATTAACTTTTAAGTGACATGAATTATCAGTCTTTTGAGAATGATTGGAAGAGGGTGATAAGCTCATTCATTCAGTCCTTTTCAGCTGTAAAATTCAATGAATATAAGGACCAGTTCACTGAGGTTTTATGCCTCCTGCTGATGGAAATAGGCAGTTTAGGTATTGGTGCTCTGAATAAGGGATTTATCTAGTTGCCTGCTAATTTTGCATAAATCACCTAATGAAGAATAAAAACACTAATTATTTGGAAAAGCAAGATCAGTGCCCCTCCTTTCAACTGACAAAGCACCTACTGAAAGAACAGACGTTTCTCCGTTTCTCTTAGCGCTGGTAAATGGCACTCTTCAATATGGATATGGCTGAATACCAACAACCCACACAATCAAGCCTGGTTAATATAAAAACTTCAACTCTCCAAGCTTAACTAGGTAACCTTGTTCAGTCATTCTAGGGTTTAGAAATCTGCTTAAAAATGAATTTTGTCTCCTGAGCATGTATTGGCCTCACTGCGTGGCTTGCGGGATCTTAGTTCCCCGACTGGAACTGAACACAGGCCACTGCAATGAAAGTGCTGAGTCCTAACCACTGGACCGCCAGGGAATTCCATGTATTCTTTACTAAAGTTCTGAACTTGTTATTGATTGTAACAAAGACATTTGCATCTTTGGTAGTAACATGCAGTTGCCCTACCCAAATAAAAGCTATCCAAAGCCCGTTATCTACTTCCTTGAGAAGGAACAAGTAATAGTATATCCTCATTCCTTTGGGGATCTGATATACTTTTGGCAGCACGAGACAAAAGAGCTGCTCTCACAGTCTGGGGTGCAGTGGGAAAGGAAGAGCTTTTCATTGTGAATAGTTTAAAACAAAGTTAAGGGACGTCCCTGGTGGTGCAGTGGTTAAGAATCCGCCTACCAATGCAGGGGACGTGGGTTCGAACACTGGTCTGGGAAGATCCCACGTGCCGTGGAGCAACTAAGCCTGTTTGCCACAACTACTGAGACTGCGTGCCACAAGTACTGAAGCCCACACACCTAGAGCCCGTGCTCCGCAACAAGAGAAGCCACCGCAGCGGGAAGCCCATGCACTGCAACGAAGAGTAGCCCCGCTCACTGCAACTAGAGAAAGCCCACCCGCAGCAATGAAGACCCAACACAGCCAATAAATAAGTATATAAATAAATTTAATTTAAAAAAAAAGAAAGGAAAGGATTTGTCGGATCATTATATTCAGGTATAATAATCTAGGGGCATATGTCTCATCAAGACCCAATGCCTGGTACTTAATAGGAGCCCAATGAATTTTGCTTAACTGGAGAGCATGCTTCAGCCAGAATGGAGTAGCTTTGGCTAACACCACCTAAAATCATTACTGGATAGGAAACAGGTGAATTTGAATTGAGACTGTAATATACCACTCCAAAAAAAAAAAAAACCACAAAAAAAACCCCGTCAAGAATAAGTTTAGAGCAGAGATTGAAGGAGAGGCTGGCAACTTCCCCTGAAGAGTCTCAATAGGAACCGGAGACATGCTTTCAGTCTGGTTCCTTCCGCTGACACATGCATACTCAACACAGATCCGTAAATGCTGTCTGTTACAGAGAAGGTGGAGTTGGTAAACATGAGGATTGAAAAATTACACTTTAAGAGTCAAAAGTTCTACCCCTTAATCCCCAGAAAAGTACAGAAATCAGCATGCCAAAGAATGCTATACTCTAGAGAATGCTATAAACCAGAATCTGGCATGATTCATCTGGAAAGCAGTTCTCTTGGAGAGAGCAGCCAATTCAAGGCCCACTGTGGGATGAATTCCAGGGGAACCACACCCTTTCCCCTCTCTCCTGACACAGCCAGGATCTGGCTTCAGATGGCAGTGGGCTTAGAGGGAGTCAGCCTTGCCTGGATTGGCTCTGGAAGTCCAGCAACATAAGAGAACTGAACTGAATGAGTCACCCATGGGAGAAGGCTGTGGCATCCCACCCCAGTTCTGAAATATCTCAGGAAAGGAGTCAGCCACCACAGAGGTTTAAAAATACCCGTGCCCAAGCTCAAGTGGCAGAGCACTTCACAACAAATGCCCAAAGATCCCAGATACTGGAACTGGCTGTGGGACACCTAGTTCACATTCTTCACAGGGCAGAGCAGAAGGAAAATGCACTGCAAAGCCAGAGAAGTAAGAAAGGGAATACAGCAGGGTAAGGACCCCTAAAATAGGAAACAGGCTAATTTAGGAACCTCTAAGAAATACAGCTTGTAAGCTGAGGAAGTCCTGGCCACCCCTGAATACCTTCTTCAAGAGAGTGAGGCCAGTCTTCCTCTAGTGAGCACTCAGGTCACTCCAAACCCACCCCGGGATTGTCTATGCTCATTATGAAGTTACAGAGCTTTCCTGCCCCACTGGATCTCCCTCTGCTGTTTACTCAGCACATGGGCTGTGGACACCGCAGTCAGCACAGACTCCGTTTGTTCTGCAATAAGAATGTAGATCAGGGGCTACTCAGGAGATCTAAGGTTGTGAAAGTGAAAACAGCTTTGAAAACCAGAGATGACCACCCTCTCATCAGTAACCAGGGCCCCTGAGGGCACTGACCTGGGCTACGAGCAAGTTATTCCGTTTTGAAGGTGAAGCAAGTACACTGGTTTTAAAGTAAGATGAAGGAAAAGGGGAAGATGTGATTAATACTGTTCTTTCGGCTAGTGGATGAATCATACAGCTCTTCCAGAGTGCAGCGGTTGACCTACTGAGTCAGCCTGCCCGGCCCTCCCATTTTGGGCGGGGCTTGCCCGGCCTGGGCTGACGGAAGCACTGACCATTGGTTGCTAAAGCAGCAAGCAGTTCAGGGACTTGAATTCGCCGTTTCCACCGCCCCAGAAGAGTCCCACCCCGGGACTCTATAGCTTCTGGATCGGAAACACTTCCAATGGATAGCCTTGGGCCTGGGGTTGAGAGGCCGCAGCGTCCTCTCTGTTCCCGAGACAGCCTACTCCGGCACCTGAAACACTCCATCCAATCATTTGCCCGTCTCTCTATCTTAGATTTAATTTCCTCTACGTTAAGAACTGTGAATTATTCAGTTCTATCCACTAACAACTAAATAGTGGTTTAGTGTTTGCTAATGAATGAATGAATCAATCAAACAATTCCCTTGGCTGGAGCTGAGGTGCAGGTGTGATTACCGGGTCTGGGCTGAAACCCTTGAGGCTGGGAGCTCTGTGGGAGGAGGTGAGGGCTGGGAAGGGCCAGGAAAGGGGCGGCCTATGAATGAACCGCAGAGTACATTCCATAGCAGAGTACATTCCATAGCGGAGGAGAAAACGGTGTGTCCTGCTAAACAGGTCTGGTCACCCAACGCGACCTGACTTTTCTTTCTCTTCTCACTCTTACCGTTTTCTTGAGTTTTGGTTTATCCCATTTTACTGCTCTCTCACTGTCAGCTCCACAGGCTCTAACTAATTCATCATTCACTCACCTTTTATTGAATCATTTTATTCTGATGTCTGTGTATCTCCTACACAGGTCTGAAGAGTGGAAGCTCACGTGTCTTTCTTTGTGTAGTTTTCTCTTCCGAAAAGAATTCTGAGCTTTACAAATTTACAGTGGTGGGAATTCAATTTTCCATTTTTTCTGTTCCTTCACCAAGCACCTACTTTGCATGACCCTGTCACGGTGTTAGGCACACATGGGTGTGCTCTCCACCACCTCTATCCTGTGATGCTTGCCTCTGGGGAGTTCACCAGCTAAGGTCATACTATTTTAAAATATGTCCTGAATTCTAGTTAACTGTGTTCGTTTCTTTCCGCACTAAACTGTGGGCTCCAGTAGCAGGGTCGCATAAGCTAGCACCCTGTCCTCAGAGCCTGCTCAATGAATCAGTAAGAAGGAAATTGACAATAATGTAAATTTTGATCCTTCTGGGAGTAGCAGGGAAGTAGGAGGCCTCCTTAGAAAAGTGTCTGCTCCTAAGTAATACCAAATGTTTGCTCTGGACCCATGCCCAGATCCAGGCCATAATTTCAAAAAGGAGACTTCCAAAGAGCAAGAAGTCTGATCTACTTTGCTGTTTTGTGTCTTGTCCATACCCTACTTTTCTTACAGCCCACCCAGAAAACAATTGGCAGAATGTCGGTAAAAACAAACATCTGTTATCTAAAATGTGTTTTAGGTTTCCTTCCTTTTGCTTTGAGGAATTTAAAAAGAAAAAAATTGGGGGGGTGGGATGGGGAATTGAACCCAGAAGGCATTCTTGATTTGATCCCTAAAAGGAATTCAGAAGAAGTGAGTGGAAGCAATGAATCTGATCCAGGCTGTCTCTCCCACCTTTCACCAAATGTAAAACTTTCCCACTAAAAAAAGTGAGCAGCAAAAGAAAAGCTCCAGATGCAATTCAACAGGAGAACTCTGAAGCCGTCTCCACCCTAAAAGAGTACATCCAGTTTTCCTTGAAGAGTTGTCAGGCATCACCAGAACTGGCAAACAATAGCCACTGTGACAACTGCTATTAAAACCACTGAAGGGCTAGGAAGTGCTGAAAATTGTTAAAAATAAGCAAATTCATTCTTTTTGCTTTTGATGTGAGATTCCTAAATTGTTGAGTCCCGGGAAAATGAGAAGCTTAAGAAAGATCCTAATAAAAAGATCAGTCTAGCTTTCCCAGCACTCTGAGTGCTAATCTGCACATTATAACTCTGAAAGGATTCCATTGTTTCCCTCAACTTCAAAAGACTAGACTGGATCAAGGCCATACCAAGTGGGTAGTGCTCTAAAAAATTCACATTTTTGGAGCTGTCCATGGAAAGCAAGGAGGCACTCAGTCTCAGCTCCACCTAGCGCAAGGCCTGACCTCACTGGAGTGGCTGCTGGAGAGGCTGGACAGGGGCCAGACATGGAAGGAAAAGGGGCCATCTGATGTATGCAGGAAAAGCCAGGGAAGACCATCACCTAGAAGTCAGGGTGCTATGCTCAGTAGACCCTCAGGAAAATTGAAGAACCAAAATAATCTCCAAATGGTATATCAAGGACCCAGTGAAGAAAGTAGCTTCTGGCTGTCAAGGAAGGAATACATCATTTGGAAGAGATGATTAAATAGAAACTGGAGAGGAATCTGTGGGGGCAGGGCTGATGAAGAAATTCCAAATGAGTTATACGAACCCATTCCTGCCCTAATGCCTGTCATTACCTTTTGCAATTTGCTGAAACACGCTGGAGGCAAAGATCATTGACAGAGTGTTGAGCCTGGCCTCACCTGAGGTGCAGGATATAAAAATCCACTGCTGCAGGTTGAAACTCAGGCTGCAGGGGAAAAAGCATCTGCAGCAACTGCAAACCTCTTAACGGGAAGAGCTACCTCCCAAATAAAGCCAGGGCAGCCTGCCAGCAGGCATACAGGCCGATAATCCAGCAGCAGTTCTGCCACGGCCCTACCAGTCTAACTGCTGTCTTCACCCACAGTTCAGTCAAGAAACCTCTCCTTCAGGTTGCGGGCCAAGTCCTGGTGTGACTCACTTCCTCTTGGAAAATGCCCTCTAAGATGGCACAGTTCCCCTTTTCCTTCAGGGAGTGTTCTGTCTGAACCATCTGCAGAGAGGATCTGGAACCATCCGGGCCACACCCACATGGGTTTACAACTGAGTCACAGGCCTCCACTAGGAGAATCCGGGAGCCCTTTGTGCTAACCACGCCCTGCAGAAAGCTCCCAGCGAAGGGGGTGGGCTTAATGTATTCCAGAGTCCGGCCCAGGGCTCGGCTGCGCCTGGCACGGGGCTTGCTGCTCTGCTTTCCCCACCATCCCGGCCCAACAAGGCAGATTCCGGGTTTCAGTTAGGTGGAGTCCGGCCGCGGCTAGAGAGTGTGGTATCCAGGCCTGGGGGAAGCGCCCCTCCTCTGGCCAGGCTCAAATTGTGACCAGGTACCTACAGCTCACTGCACTGGGACAGATTAGTCTGGGTTAGAAGATCCTTCATTAAGCCTGCTCTTCCTCTATCTCTGTATAGTTCCACTTGTTTAAGACAGCAAGAAGGGATCCCTTTCAGTACAAAAATCACTTCACACAGGTTTCACATGGGCTTCCCTCCCCCTCTTACCCCCACCCCTCAGCAAAACCGCGTTATAAAGAAAACTAATAGACTTTCCTCCCTCGGTCGGCAGTAAGAACCTTCCCGTCTAGCAGACAAACAACAGGAAGCCCAACCTGAAGCATCGGGGAGAGGGGCTGAGGGGTGTCCTTTGGGTAGGGAAACCGCCAGCCCTCCCCGAGCCTGCACGGGCCGTCCATCTAGGAGGTGGCTACGAACATCTGGACAGAGGTCAGCCTGCAGCCGGAGCACACAAAGAAATACGCCGGCCAGGACAGGGGGCCAGAAGCGGGGGTTCGGGTAACTGGGGAGACTAGTCGAAAAGTAGGAAAGTGGGTGTAAAAAAAGATAAACCGAAAGGTAGGAGAGAGCAGACCCCGGGTCAACCAAAACGGAGGTATAGTAGTGAAGGACAAGGGCTCCCTCCCGCCCCCCCCCGCGAGGATCTGGGGGGTCGCGCCGGGGCGGGTCGGGGGCGCTGCTCGCCAAGCCGGAGTGTGGCCCAGATACCTCCCCATCTGCAGCTGATCCTCGACCAGGCCCCCCGGCGCCCGGGACACCCGGCGAAGCCAGCCGGGCGAGCCAGAGCCGCCGATGCGGGGGTTTCCACGGGCGCGGGGTCTGGGGCTGGGGACCGCCCGGGACCGGCGGGCGGAACTCACCGTGGCAGAAGGCGCGGCGGGGACGCTCGGCAGGCGGGGGTGCTCGGCTGGCGGGGGCGCTCGGCTGGCGGGGACGCGCGGCCAGTGAGCAGAGCGCCGCGGGCTGGGCGCCTTAGTAAGTGGGGGCGGGGAGCGGGGGAGGCAGGAGGAGCCTGGGCCGGTGTCAGGGCCTCCGCTCACCCCACCCCTTCTCCTCCCTCCTCTTCCTGCCCCCGCACCCAACACTCACACCCCGGGCGCAGCGCACACACCCTTCTTTCGCTGTGCGGAGGAGCCTCGCTCCAGGGATCCACACCGCCCCCAGTGAGAGCAATACTGTAAACTTCTCTTCCTACTGAAATACTCTGGAATATTTTAGGACATCCCCACCCTCGGCCATGCCCTTCCTCTCGGGTTTGGTTTTAGAGAGCGAATGAGTGTGCAAATCCAAGAATCCAGCCATTCTGCGGGTGGAGCGCGCTGGCCCAGAACCAGATTGTAAGCGCTCGTCCGTAACCTACGGGTCTAGGAATTATTTTCTAGATGATACTGCAGGGAGGGGCTCGTGGAGTCCTAACGACCGCGAGGGCGTCAGACTTGGTTGATTTCAGATAAGGCCCTAGGAGGTCAGTTGGGAGGGTCTCCAAGGCCTGGGCCCCCAGTCCACGGGCAGCTCTCAGAGAAGGCGAGTTCCCTGCCGGCGCCTGCTCGCGGAGTGGAGGGGGGTGGTTGCCGTTTGGTGGCTAGTCAGCTCGAGGGCGTTACAAACCCTTTGTTGAACTGGAGATTTACCCCTCTTAGTGTGAATGGTTTCTGTCGTAGTTGATATTGTTAAAACCTGTTTCAGGGTCTCCTTTTTTGTCCTGAAATTGGCCTGTTTGGTCCTCAAACTCTTTAGAAGAAATTTAGAGAAAACCTAAGTGTTTCCTAGCTGACGCTATTCCCCCCGCCATTTTTTAAAAAAAATATTTATTTTTTTGGCTGCACCAGGTCTTAGTTGCAGCAGGAGGGCTCCTTAGTTGTGGCACGCAAACTGTTAGTTGCGGCATGCATGTGGGATCTAGTTCCTTGATCAGGAATCCAACCTGGCCCCCTGTACTGGGAGCACGGAGACTTATCCACTGCGCCACCAGGAAAGTACCCCCCCCCTTTATTTTAATTGTGGTTTAGGGTTAAATGCAAACTACTAGCAGCTGTTGTTGGAAAAGGGCCCAGTCCCAAGTCTTGGGTTTTCCTTTGTTCCCAGGGGAGGTCCTGGGAGGAGTGAGTGATCCCAAAGGAATGAGCAGACTTGGGGAATCCTCCAAGTGCCTCTAAGTGACTAATCTTGGCTCTTGCCAGGAAAAAACTTGGATTTCAGCTCTCACTCTGCTGGATTCCTGCAACACTGGTGCTGAATGTTCAGGGGGGCACTCCTGCAAAAAACATAGGCTTCCTAAATTCTTGCTGGGCCCTAGGTTACAGTCAAGAATGGAGAAAATTCTAGATCCCTTTAGTTCCAGGAAATATGCAACTGGGTTTCGAATGAGAATACCTGAGTTCCGTATACTGTAGACTCCTTATTTGATTTCTTCATTTGATTCACAAACATTTAGGAATGCTTAATGTATGTGCTAGGGCCTGGGGATTCAGAAATCAAAGAATCAGTCCTGTCTCTCAAAGAGCTTCAAATCTTGTTGGAAGATAGATTAGCAAATGGCTAAAATCCAGTGAGCTCAGTGAATGGTAGAGGACACGAAGGGACACTGTGAGAACATTGAGGAGGGGCCTCCAAGTCCCCATGGAGTGGTCGCAGAACAATTCCTGGAGGAGAAACATTTGATAGACGTTCTTAAAATAATAATAACGTTTACCATGACTTTTTTTTTTTAACATCTTTATTGGGGTATAATTGCTTTACAATGGTGTGTTAGTTTCTGCTTTATAACAAAGTGAATCAGTTATACATATACATATGTTCCCATATCTCTTCCCTCTTGCGTCTCCCTCCCTCCCACCCTCCCTATCCCACCCCTCCAGGTGGTCACAAAGCACCCAGCCGATATCCCTGTGCCATGCGGCTGCTTCCCACTAGCTATCTACCTTACGTTTGTTAGTGTATATATGTCCATGACTCTCTCGCCCTACCACAGCTCACCCTTCCCCCTCCCCATATCCTCAAGTCCGTTCTCCAGTAGGTCTATGTCTTTATTCCTGTCTTACCCCAAGGTTCTTCATGACATTTTTTCCCCTTAAATTCCATATATATGTGTTAGCATACAGTATTTGTCTTTTTCTTTCTGACTTACTTCACTCTGTATGACAGACTCTAGGTCTATCCACCTCATTACAAATAGCTCAATTTCGTTTCTTTTTATGGCTGAGTAATATTCCATTGTATATATGTGCCACATCTTCTTTATCCATTCATCCGATGATGGGCACCTAGGTTGTTTCCATCTCCTGGCTATTGTAAATAGAGCTGCAATGAACATTTTGGTACATGACTCTTTTTGAATTTTGGTTTTCTCAGGGTATATGCCCAGTAGTGGGATTGCTGGGTCATATGGTAGTTCTATTTGTAGTTTTTTAAGGAACGTCCATACTGTTCTCCATAGTGGCTGAACCAATTCACATTCCCACCAGCAGTGCAAGAGTGTTCCCTTTCCTCCACACCCTCTCCAGCATTTATTGTTTCTAGATTTTTTGATGATGGCCATTCTGACTGGTGTGAGATGATATCTCATTGTAGTTTTGATTTGCATTTCTCTAATGATTAATGATGTTGAGCATTCTTTCATGTGTTTGTTGCCAGTCTGTATATCTTCTTTGGAGAAATGTCTATTTAGGTCTTCTGCCCATTTTTGGATTGGGTTGTTTGTTTTTTTGTTATTGAGCTGCATGAGCTGCTTGTAAATTTTGGAGATTAATCCTTTGTCGGTTGCTTCATTTGCAAATATTTTCTCCCATTCTGAGGGTTGTCTTTTGGTCTTGTTTATGGTTTCCTTTGCTGCGCAAAAGCTTTGAAGTTTCATTAGGTCCCATTTGTTTATTTTTGTCTTTATTTCCATTTCTCTAGGACGTGGGTCAGAAAGGATCTTGCTGTGATTTATGTCACAGAGTGTTCTGCCTATGTTTTCCTCTAAGAGTTTGATAGTTTCTGGCCTTACATTTAGGTCTTTAATCCATTTTGAGCTTATTTTTGTGTATGGTGTTAGGGAGTGATCTAATCTCATACTTTTATATGTACCTGTCCAGTTTTCCCAGCACCACTTATTGAAGAGGCTGTCCTTTCTCCACTGTACATTCCTGCCACATTTATCAAAGATAAGGTGTCCATATGTGCGTGGGTTTATCCCTGGGCTTTCTATCCTGTTCCATTGATCTATCTTTCTGTTTTTGTGCCAGTACCATACTATCTTGATTACTGTAGCTTTGTAGTATAGTCTGAAGTCAGGGAGCCTGACTCCTCCAGCTCCGTTTTTCTTTCTCAAGATTGCTTTGGCTATTCGGGGTCTTTTGTGTTTCCATACAAATTGCAAAATTTTTTGTTCTAGTTCTGTGAAAAATGCCAGTGGTAGTTTGATAGGGATTGCATTGAATCTATAGATTGCTTTGGGTAGTAGAGTCATTTTCACAATGCTGATTCTTCCAATCCAAGAACATGGTATATCTCTCCATCTATTTGTATCATCTTTAATTTCTTTCATCAGTGTCTTATAATTTTCTGCATACAGGTCTTTTGTCTCCCTAGGTAGGTTTATTCCTAGATATTTTATTCTTTTTGTTGCAGTGGTAAATGGGAGTGTTTTCTTGATTTCACTTTCAGATTTTTCATCATTAGTGTATAGGAATGCCAGAGATTTCTGTGCATTAATTTTGTATCCTGCTACTTTACCAAATTCATTGATTAGCTCTAGTAGTTTTCTGGTAGCATCTTTAGGATTCTCTGTGTATAGTATCATGTCATCTGCAAACAGTGACAGCTTTACTTTTTCTTTTCCGATTTGGATTCCTTTTATTTCCTTTTCTTCTCTGATTGCTGTGGCTAAAACTTCCAAAACTATGTTGAATAAGAGTGGTGAGAGTGGGCAACCTTGTCTTGTTCCTGATCTTAGTGGATATGGTTTCAGTTTTTCACCATTGAGGATGATGTTGGTTGTGGGTTTGTCATGCATGGCCTTTATTATGTTGAGGAAAGTTCCCTCTATGCCTACTTTCTGCAGGGTTTTTATCATAAATGAATTTGAATTTTGTCAAAAGCTTTCTCTGCATCTATTGAGATGATCATATGGTTTTTCTCCTTCAATTTGTTAATATGGTTTATCACATTGATAGATTTGCGTATATTGAAGAATCCTTGCATTCCTGGAATAAACCCCACTTGATCATGGTGTATGATCCTTTTAATGTGCTGTTGGATTCTGTTTGCTAGTATTTTGTTGAGGATTTTTGCATCTATGTTCATCAGTGATATTGGCCTGTAGTTTTCTTTCTGTGTGACATCCTTGTCTGGTTTTGGTATCAAGGTGATGGTGGCCTCGTAGAAGGAGTTTGGGAGTGTTCCTCCCTCTGCTATATTTTGGAAGAGTTTGAGAAGGATAGGTGTTAGCTCTTCTCTAAATGTTTGATAGAATTCGCCTGTGAAACCATCTGGTCCTGGGCTTTTGTTTGTTGGAAGATTTTTAATCACAGTTTCAATTTCAGTGCTTGTGATTGGTCTGTTCATATTTTCTATTTCTTCCTGATTCAGTCTTGGCAGGTTGTGCATTTCTAAGAATTTGTCCATTTCTTCCAGATTGTCCATTTTATTGGCATAGAGTTGCTTGTAGTAATCTCTCATGATCTTTTTTATTTCTGCAGTGTCAGTTGTTACCTGTCCTTTTTAATTTCTAATTCTATTGACTTGAGTCTTCTCCCTTTTTTTCTTGATGAGTCTGGCTAGTGGTTTATCTATTTTGTTTATCTTCTCAAAGAACCAGCTTTTAGTTTTATTGATCTTTGCTATTGTTTCCTTCTACCATGACTTTTAAATCTGATTGTAAAAAAGATTACATTCTTATTGTAGAAGGTTTGGAAAATATACCAATGTATAAAAAAGAAAATAAGATTATTTGTAAACTCATGGACCAAAGAGACATACTTTTATATATTTCCTTTGATGGAAGAAGTTTTTACATTATGAGGTATGGGGAAGCCATTTTGGCTTATACATGATTTCACCTAAACTTTATGCTAACTAGAACAGCCTATTTTGTGGCCAAACATGCACTGTACATCTGCTTTAATCATTAAAGAAAAGAGTGCATTTAAAAAATCAAAATGGAGTAAGTGTGGCTCAGGCATCGTAAATGGAGTTGGATGTCCATTGTGAATGTGATTTCAGATAGTTCCTACATCGTTAAGAACTTGAATTTTCTGAACTGTATCAGACTCAAGAACACCACCAGCCCCTCTCAAAGCAGTATCTGCTAGGGACTTCCCTGGTGGTCCAGTGGTTAAGACTCCTCGCTTCCACTGCAGGCGGCGCCGGTTCCATCCCTGGTCCGGGAACTAAGATCCCGCATGCTGTGCAGCGTGGCTAAAAAACAAACAAACAAAACAAACAAAAAACCCAGTATCTGCTAGCAGCTGCCAGCTGCAACCTCATGGTCTTAAGGTCTTCCTTTGTAACTGTGCAGCCATTTGGGGCACCAACCAACCCTTACTTAATAAGCACCCTTACTTCTTGCCAGATCTAATTTTAATTCTCGACAAACAACTTACGTAATTTTGCAGTTTTTGCGTTTATAAGCCTCCTCATTTGTAGTCCAGTGGAACACAATTCAAGTGCTTCTTGAATCTGTGTCTCCCTTGATATCATCCTCAGTTTGGCTCAAATACAACTATTTTTTATTCCTTTTATAGATTTTTTTTTGATTGTTTCTGTCCATACCTTTTAGTCTTTTTATGCACATATATTACATATATAAATGTCAATAAATATATATATAATTTGGGGATTTAGAATTATTTATTTTTGGCTGTGTTGGGTCTTCGTTGGGCGCACAGGCTTTCTCTAGTTGCAGCGAGCAGGAGCTACTCTTCATTGCAGTGCACGGGCTTCTCATTGCAGTGGCTTCTCTTGTTGCGGAGCACGGGCTGTAGGTGCGCAGGCTTCAGTAGTTGTGGTGCACGGGCTTAGTTGCTCCACGGCATGTGGGATCTTCCCAGACCAGGGCTCGAAGCCACGTCCCCGACATTGGCAGGTGAATTCTTAACCACTGCGCCACCAGGGAAGTCCAGGGAGGATTTTTTTTTTTTGAAAATTGACCCCAGAAGGGATTGTTGAATTTGATCCTTAAAGGGAATTCAGAAAAAGTTAATTGAGGCAATGGATCTGTCTCTCCCACCTTTCACCAAACTTGCTCACTAAAAAAGTGGGCAGCAAAGGAAAAGTTCCAGATGCAATCCAATAGGAAGAAAGAACTCCAAAGCTTTCCCTACTCCAACAGAGTACATCTAGTTTTCATCAGAGTTGTCAGGCGTCAGCCAGAATTGGCAAACAATAGCCATTGTGACAACTGCTATCAAATCCATTGGTGGGTTGGGTGGTAGTTATTTAGTGAAGAGCTAGGAAGTGCTGAAAATTGTTAAAAATAAGCAAATTCATTCTTTTTGCTTTTGATGTGAAATTCCTAAATTGTGACCACACTGATTATAAAATTATGTATTCTATTTTGTCCCATAATACCTTATCTTTATTACTTTGTATGTCACTAAATATCAAGAGCATGATTGTTCATTTACTCACTCATTTTTTTTTTTTCCCACTCAACAAGTAACTACAGTTGGCTCTCCATATCTGGGGGTTCCTCATCCTCAGATTCAAACAACCATGGATCGAAAATTTTCAGAAAAATAATTCCAGAAAGTTCCAAAAAACAAAACTTGAATTTGCCTTTCTGGCAACTATTTACATTGCATTTACATACTATTTACAACTATTTGCATGGTATTTACATTCTCTTGGGTATTACAAGTAATCTAGAGATGATTTAAAGTATACCGGAGGATGTGTGTAAGTTTTATGTGATACTGTACCATCTTATGTAAGGGACTTGAGCATCCATGGATTTTGGTATGGGGGGAGTTTCTGGAACCAGTACCCACAAGGGTACCAAGGGAAAACTGTATTCAATTACACTGTGGCTTCTCTGCTCTCTTCTTCGGCCTGCTGGCCAGATTCTGAGGGCTCCCACATCTTAGTGGCTGCAGCTCCACAAGATGGACAGGACTTCCAAAGTCCTGGGTTTCCAAAGCATTGTATTAATGGTTTGAATCATAGTTGTAACAAAAGGAAACTTTATTCACCAATTACAGAGCCCTAGTAAGGAGTCACAACAGTCCTCCATGGCAGTTCATTTGAGAACTACCAATTTACAGTTGCCTGGTCAAGACTTTTTGCTGGCAACCCCCAAAACAAAACAAAACAACAAACCCCCAAGTGTGGCTTTACTAGTACACCCTAAATAGGGAAATACAATTTATTAAACATTTCCCATATTTTTCAAACATTTAGGTTGTTACCAATTTTTTACTGTCATAAATAATAATTGTATATAAAAGAACTACTTTTGAATAAACATCTTTGCCCATGTTTATTTTCTTAGGCTAGATTCCTATCAGGGACTATCCTTTTTGTTTGTTTGTTTATGGGGATCTTAAAGGACCAGTAGGGTTAGCCACATTCTGTGGGTGGGCAGATAGGAGGGAAAAGCATGTGCCAGGGCATGGAATTCTGAGGTATTGTGTCTATTCCAGGAATTGCCTCAGTTCTGCATGGGGAGAGTGCTAAGTCCATTAGGGCCTCAGATGGGGATGAGTCTCAAGAGGAGGTGCCTTTCTCCAGGGCACCTGGGATACTCTGCTTGTTATCGAACCAAACTTCTCTCTGCTCGCCAGTGTACAGTAAAGTCAATCTACTGACCCCAGGTTGTGGCGAAGGAAAGTGCAACGTTTATTATAGGTGCCAGACAAAGAGTCCGGGGCAGCTAATGCTCAAAAACCTGAACTCCCCCATGGGTTTCAGGGAAGCATTTTTATTATGTTTTACTTTTTAAAATTTATTTTTATTGGAGTATAGTTGCTTTACAATGTTGTGTTAGCCTATTTTACAACAAAGTGAATCAGCTACATGTATACAAATATCCCCTCTTTTTTTGGATTTCCTTCCTATTTTGGTCACCACAGAGCACTGAATAGAGTTCCCTGAGCTACACAGTAGGTTTTCATTAGTTATCTATTTTATACAAAGTATCAATAGTGTATAGATGTCAATCCCAATCTCCCAATTCATCCCACTCCCTCTTCCCCCCCTTGGTGTCCATATGTTTGTTCTCTACGTCTGTGTCTCTATTTCTGCTTTGCAAATAAGATCATCTATACCATTTTTCTAGATTCCACATATGTGCATTAATATACGATATTTGTTTTTCTCTTTCTGACTTACTTCACTCTGTATGACAGTCTCTAGGTCCATCCATGTCTCTACAAATGACCCAATTTCTTTCCTTTTTATGGCTGAGTAATATTCCATTGTATATATGTACCACATCTTCTTTATCCCTTCCTCTGTTGATGGACATTTAGGTTGGGGAAGCATTTTTAAAGGCAAGGTGAGGGTGATCACACGCAGGGTGTGTGATCAGCTTGTGCACAATTCTCTGATTGATTGATGGTGAAGTAGCAGAGCTGTGTCACAGGGGTTAACATTATCAATCCTCAGGCTCCAGTAGCTCTAGGGGCTACAGTGCTCATGGTCATCAAGTAGTTAACTTCTTCCATTTGGTGGGGGTTTTAGCATCTGTAAAACAACTCAGGAAATGTGCATCAGATACTGTTATCTATGTACTTCAGAGAAAAACTAAAGATTCTGTGACTGCCATATGGCCAATCTACTGTTTAAATTCTTATCAGTTCTCCTGGCCCAACTGCTATTTTTGCCACTACATGTTCACATCCTTTCAGTCCTTAACTCTTGAGTCAGGCTTTTGTGACTCAGGGGAGGCCTGGGAGACTACAGCTTTTCTACAAAAAGGAGGCAGGCAGAGGACAAGGTGGTGAGGGGTGTGTCCCAGGAAAGTTCTATAGGGTCCTGCTCTGTTACGTGCTAAAGAATTTGGAGTTCATTTCTGAAGGTGACAAGGAGCCACTGAAGAATGTTAAAGGGGGAGTGAGTGACTCTCCCACTTACCAGCTGCGTGGCTCTGGGAAAGCCATCTCACCACTGTGAACCTGAGTCTCCTAATGGGTAAAATAGGGATAGATGCCTATCATCTGGGGTGATGGCAAAGAATGAACTGGCTCATGACCATGAGGCATCCAGCTCAGCCCTGGTATGCAGCAGCTTCTGGGCAGCAGATTAGATTCTGTGTGATCCCTCCCTGCAGAGAAGAAGCTTTAAGGAGGCCAAGCAGGGCTGTTCTGTGGCCCAAGGTCCCTGGTGTGGGATTTGTGGGTGAACACCTTTGAGCAGACTTCCTGCTAGGGCACTGGGAGGACTCCATCGAGGCTGTGCTAGCTGTACTAACTTACCTCTTGGAGCAGCAGAAGCTGAAACCTTTTTTTTTTTTAAACACAAGAGAGCTCTTAGCTTGGGGTTGGAAACCATCTGCTTTCTTCTATTGGTGAGCTGCAAATTCTAATGATTATAATCTATCAAATATTTACAGAGCACCTATTAATACCTGGAATCTTCTGGCTACTGGAGATATGTCAGGGACCAAGACAGACAAATTTCTGCCCTCATAGGCCTTTCATTCTAGCGGGAAAGGCAAATAAAATACAAGTAAAATGAAACTAATAAAATTTTGGGTAAGTTGTAATGAGTGCCTTGATGGGAAAAACAAGGATCTGAGTGAGAGAAGAATCAAAGTAGAGAGTCAGGGAAGACTACACTGAAGAGGGGACATTGGAACTCAGACCTGGAGGAAGAAGAGGAACTAGGGTTGCAAATAAGGGAGGGACCAAGAGGAAGCTTTCTGGGTGGAGGGAAAAGCACATGCAGAGGCTGGGAGGTGGGGAGGGGCTTGGTCTGGGATGGGAATTGAAAACCACCAGTGTGTCTGCAGCAAGGGGAGCACGGGGGACTGGACATTCGGAGAGACAGTTTGGCTACATATCACAGGGGTTAAGAACGCAGGCTTGGGGAGTGAGTCATATTTTCTCTGCCGCTCATTAGCTATGTGATCTTGGACATGTCACCAACCTTTCCAAACCTTAGTTCTCAACTGGAAAATGGACTCAAAAGGAATACCTGCCTCCTAGGAATATTGTGGCTATAAATGAGTAAATACTTAGCAGTGTGCCTGGCACATAGTAAGTGCCCCACTCCTGTTAACTATAATTATTATTAATAAGTGGAGGGCGGGTTGGAGCCAGACAGACTTGTGTTGAAACCTGGCTCTGCTGCATGATTGCTTTGTGCCATAGAAAGTAAGCCTCCATGACTTCTGTCTCCTCATCCATAAAATGGACTTCATATTCCTATCCTGGGGGGTAAGTTATTATGGGGATTATACGAAGTGATTTATGTGCAGCCATCCTGAAGGTAGCAGCCAACCTCTCAAGGTCTTTTAATTATTTTAAAGTATTTTCCCAAATATATCCAGCCTCTTTTTAAACACTCAAAAAAGAGACAGACAAAACCTTAATGAGGGACTTCCCTGGTGGCACAGTGGTTAAGAATCTGCCTGCCAGCGCAGGGGACACTGGTTCAAGCCCTGGTCTGGGAAGATCCCATGTGCCACGGAGCAACTAAGCCCGTGCACCAAAACTACTGAAGCTCGCGTGCCTAGAGCCCGTGCTCCGCAACAAGAGAAGCCACTGCAATGAGAAGCCCGTGCACCGCAATGAAGAGTAGCCCCTGCTCGCCGCAGCTAGAGAAAGCCTGCACGCAGCAACGAAGACCCAAAGCAGCCAAAAATAAATAAATTTATAAAAAAAAACTTAATGAAAATCAGTCACAAGTTTGTGGGTCTACTTATGTTATGGATTGGGGTAGTCGACAAAGAAAAACCTGGGAATTCTAGCCTTCCTCTTCCATCTTCTAGTCATAAGGGACTCTGATTTTCCAGAGCTCTTCAAAGGAGGAAGAAAAGAGGATGCTGTACTTTGAGTTAAGTAATCAGTCCAGAACAGAACACCAGCTTGTCTGGACCCCAAGAATGCTTGGAGTTGGGGGAGAACTCTGCAAGATGAGACCTGCCCATCATGGGCTATAGTCTGCCAGTCTCATATGCAGTTACCTTTTCTTTATTAAAACTTGAGAGGAAGTGGTGTTCCAGACAGAAATTCTGGGGGCTGTATGAAAGAGAAAGTTATTTAAGCCCCAGATACTCTGTGTTCATGGATAATGGAATGTGGCTGAGGAGTTCTCAGACCCACAGAAATGTGACTCCGTGGGGCCCTGGTGACACAAACCCCTTGTGAAAAGCTGGCCACTTAGTATGAACTGGTGCCTCAATAGTATTAGCCAGCAAGTAGCTCTGGGGGTTCCAGGCAATCCTGTTTGGGGGCTGGAAGCTAGGGGAAGCTGCTGTGAGGCACCGGGGAAGTGTAAGCTTGGTGGAGATTTGTGCTAGGAGAGGGTGTGTCCTTGCTTCCTAGCTAATGCTGTGGGACCCTCTGGTGGCTGCAGAGTGAGTAGCTCTGCAGTTGGGTTTGCTTTCTTCTGACTGGGCCTGGCAGCATATGGAGCAGGAAGCTTTGTCGAGAAACCCGAGGGATGAAAATGGTGCTGGGAAGTGTACAGAGCTGTACTGAGATGGAGGCTGTGATTTAGGTGGGAACCCTGCCCCAGTGGCTCATTCCTTTGGTAGCATTTCTCAGGGCTTGAACAGTGGGAACAGTAATGCTCTGTGTACATGATGAAAAAAAAAAAGCGTGAAAATAGAGAGATTAGGTTGAACTAGCGTTTGGTGCTATATAGATAAAAGCCTCAATTGGGACATAGAATTCAACTAGTTTTATTGGTTGGCTTTTAAGCGCATTCATTCTAACAGTTTTGGGCACAGATATTCTGAAAGCCAAAGTGCCTGGATATTGGAGGATATACTTGCCGGTAATTAATGGGGGGCATCTTTGAGGTCTATATTGGTCATGTCCTATAAAAAGAAAAATGTAATCCAGGTCTCGCTTATTAAAAATTAACATAATAATTTTATAGTCTACAAAGCTCTGTCTCATGTGTTATTTTTTTTGTTCCTTATAATCACCCCAAGAAGTATTTTAGATCGATTAGAATTATGATTATTGTAATTTATTGAGGTTTACATATATTATTTCTAAGTCTCATAAAATCCCTGTAAGACAGATGCTAAGTGTGTTTTCAGATGAGGAAAGGAAGCTCAGAGAGTTTAAATAATAACTTACCTAAGGGCATCTGTATGGCCCTGTTAGAACCCAGATAAGCCTACTGTTAAAGCCTCCCTATTGCCACCACCACCCTCTACTTTTGGGGGGGGTAGAGCAGCAACAGGACAGCTGCTTAGGAACGTAGCCGTAATCTAGGCAGGAACATGGGAATATTCCCAAATAGCTCTAATAGGAGGTAGTGTGTGTGGCCAGTTTTGCATGGGTGTTGACAGTAAGACCAGCAAGAATTTAGAAGAGCAGGCTTCCTTTGCTGGGATCCTTAAGAATAACTTCATGGGAGATAAGATTTGAAGAGAGCCTTGAACATTGGGTCTCTATCCCATTTGATAGGCATCGATGGGGCATGTGGAACAGGTGCTGAGAGGAGGACCATCCTCTCAGCACAGAGGAGCGAATGTGCGGGACAGGTTTGGAGAAGGATCAGGTACAGCTAGAAAAAGGGTTAGGGTGAGGGATAAGGGCTAGATTATTGATGCTTTTGAGTTGCAGACTAAAAATTTAAATTGTAGACACAACTAAACAGCAGAAGCCAGAACCACTGACAACCGGAGGTGAGAGAGAATGGGGGCCAGGAGATGATGGGGGTGAAGCTGGTGATGATACAGGCCTGCACTGGAATGGTGGTGGTAAGAGTAGACAGGAAGGTACAGATCTGAGAAAAATCTGCAGGAAGAGTCCTGCCATTACTGAGCTGCAGGGCATGAGGGAGAGGATGAGCACAGCTACCCAGAATTGTCCAGCCTGGGCACCTGGAGTATTGTGGTACCTGCCCAATGCGGAGAGGAAATACTGGCTTCGGAAGGAGGGTGATAAAAACGCTGCCGGTGGGATTTCTAAGTGGAAATGACCTGCTTTGTGAGAGTGTGTAGACACAGGCTGTCCCAGTTGTCTGTTTCCCTGAGCACTGACCTTTGGCTACCTGTGCGTGTTTCATGGTCAGGTAGGGTCCTGGCAGGATTCCACTCCTGCAGAGTTCTTCCCAGCCAGGCTCAGTCCACGTCCCCTGGACCCCAACACCATTCACTAGCAGGCAGACACTAGCCCCAGGACCACTGCAGCCCTGCAATCTGCCGTGGCAAGACACAGCCAACACATCAGCAGGCCAGAACAAGCCCTGGGAGCCCCCTGGGCCCTGGCCCTCTCTACCAACTGGCCAACACAGCCTGTGGGCCCCTCAACCAGTGGTCCTGGGATCCAGCCCCACCCACCAGCGGGCTGACACCAGCTTCAGGACCCCCAGGGCCCTGTAACCAGAGACCACTGGGCCCCAGCCCCGGCTACCAGCAGGCCAACACCAGTTATGAGACACATTGGACTCTTCAGCCAGCCACCCCAGGATCTATCCCCAATCACCAGTGGGCTAGCATCAGCTTTGGGACACCCCGGAAACTGTAGCCATCTGTGTCAGGAACCAGCCCTGCCTACCAGCAGGTCAACACTAGATCTGGGAACCGTGGCTTCACAACCACCCACCCTAGAACCTGGCTGTGCTCACCAGTGTGCCAGCACTAGCCCTAGGACCCCCCTGGGGTTCTGCAGCTAGCCGCCTTGTGACCCAGCTCCATCAACCAGCAGCTGGCAGCCTCTGCACAAGGCAGGGCCTGGCAGCCAACTGGACAAGGGATGAGCCATGCCTACCAGACTGCCCACAGTAGTCAGCCACCACAACAGGACCCACGCAGCCCACATATAAGGGGTGCCCCTGGAGCATATAGCTCTGGTGACCAGAGGGGAGTATGTTGCTGGACACAGGACATCTCCTATAAAAGGCCACTGCTCCAAGGTTGGGAAATATAACCAACCTACCAGATACATAGAAATATAAACAACAAATTAGGCAAATGAGGCACCAGAGGAACATGTTTCAAACAAAGGAATATGATAAAATCCCAGAAAAGCTAAGTGAAGTAGAGATAGGTAATGTATTCAATAAAGAGTTCAAGGTAGTGATCATAAAGATGATCAAACAACTTGGGAGAAGAATGGATGAATACAGTGAGAAGTTTTTAATAAAGAGAAAATATAACGAAGAACTAAAGAGACGAAGAATATCTGAAATTAAAAAAATACACTAGAAGGAATCAACAGTGGATTAAATAATACAGAGGAATGGATCAGTGATCTGGAAGACAGAGTAGTGGAAATCACTGAAGCTGAGCAGAGAAAAGAAAAAAGAATAAAAAGAGATGAGGACAGTTTAAGAAACCTCTGAGACAATATCAAGTGTACTAACATTTACATTATAGCGGTCCTAGAAGGAGAAGAGAGAAAGGGGCAGAGAACATGTTTGAAGACATAATAGCTGAAAACTTCTGTAACCTGGGAAAGGAAACAAACATCTAGGTCCAGGAAGCACAGAGAGTCCCAAATAGGATCAACCCAAAGAGGACCATACCAAGACACACTGTAATTAAAATGGCAAAAATTAAAGAGAGAATATTAAAAGCAGCAAGGGAGGGGCTTCCACTACTTCTGGTGGTCCAGTGGTTGAGAATCCGTCTTGCAATGCAGGGGATACCAGTTCCATCCCTGGTCGGGGAACTAAGATCCCACATGCTGCAGGGCAACTAAGCCCATGCGCCACAACTACTGAGCCTGTGCACTGCAACTGGAGAGAAGCCCGTGCACTGCAATGAAGAGCCTGTGCACCGCAATGAAAGATCCCGCATGCTGCAACTAAGACCTGACGCAGCCAAAAAATAAATAAAAAATAAAATAAATAAAGCTTAAAAAAAAAAAAAACAGCAAAGGAAAAGCAACAAGTTCTGTACATGGGAACTCCCATAAGGCTATCAGCTGACTTTTCAGCAGAAACTCTGCAGGTCAAAAGGGAGTGGCACAATATATTTAAAGTTATGAAACGAAAAAACCTACAACAGGAATACTCCACCCAGCAAAGCTCTTGTTCAGATTTGATGGAGAGATCAAAAGTTTTACAGACAAGCAAAAGTTAAGAGTTGAGCAACACCAAACCAGCTTTACAAGAAATGTCAAAGGGGGACTTCACTGGTGGCGCAGTGGATAAGAATCCGCCTGCCAATGCAGGGGACGTGGGTTCAAGCCCTGGTCCAGGAAGATCCCACATGCCGCGGAGCAACTAAGCCTGTGCGCCACAACTACTGAAGCCCACGCGTCTAGAGCCCGTGCTCTGCAACAATGAGAAGCCCATGCACCGCAACGAAGAGTAGTCCCCACTCGCCACAACTAGAGAAAGCCCGTGCGCAGCAACGAAGATGCAACGCAGCCAAAAATAAATAAAACTAAATCTTAAAAAAAAAAAAAAAAAAGAAATGTCAAAGGAATTGCTCTAAGCAAAAAAGAAAAGGTACAACTAGAAACATAGAAATTAAGAAAGGGGGCTTTCCTGGTGGTGCAGTGGTTGAGAGTCCGCCTGCCGATGCAGCGGACATGGGTTCGCGCCCCGGTTTGGGAAGATCCCACATGCCCCAGAGCGGCTGGGCCCGTTGAGCCATGGCCGCTGAGCCTGCGTGTCCGGAGCCTGTGCTCCGCAACGGGAGAGGCCACAACAGTGAGAGGCCCGCGTACCGAAAGAAAAAAAAAATTACGAAAGGAAAAAACTCATTGGAAAATGCAAATATATAGAAAAAGTAGTAAACCAACCATGTACAAAGCTAATAGGAAGGTTAAAAACCAAAAGTAGTAAAATCATCTATATCTGCAATAAATAGTTAAGGGATACACAAAACAAAACGATATAAAATATGATGTCAAAAACAATAATCATGGGAAGAGGGAAGTAAAAATGCAGGGCTGTTAAAATGCATTTGAAATTAAGACATCAGCAACTTAGAATAATTATATATATATATATATATACACACACATACATACACACATATACGTATATATGTACATATATATATATAGACCTCATAGTAACCAGGTTCTACCATTCATTAACTTTGAGACTTAGGCCAAGTTACCTAACCTCTCTGAATTTGTTTTTTCATCTTCAAAGTGAGGATAATAATAACCAATATTTGGGAAAGCCATTGCACTTTATTATACAAATCATTTTTGTATATTCATTCAGAAACTTACTGAGTGCCAACTATATGCCTGGCACTATCTAAATGCTGAGGATAGGGGCTTCCCTGGTGGCGCAGTGGTTGAGAGTCCGCCTGCCGATGCAGGGGACACGGGTTCGTGCCCTGGTCTGGGAAGATCCCACATGCCGTGAAGCGGCTGGGCCCGTGAGCCATGGCCGCTGAGCCTGCGCGTCCGGAGCCTGTGCTCCGCAACGGGAGAGGCCCGTGAACCGCAAAAACAAAACAAAACAAAACAAAACTAAATGCTGAGGATATAGAAATATAGAAAATATAGAAAAATATAGAAAGACATAGTCTCTGTCTTCAGGAACCCTGCTCTAGTAGGCCAGGCAGACAAATAAAACATGTAAGGTGAAAAGTATTGTGGTCAAAGTGCTTCTGGTTGTTGGCTGGAGTGCAGAGAAGAGAGCAGAGATAGGGGAGTTGGGGAGGCTTCCTGGAGGAGGAGCCACTTGAGGCTAACCTGAAGGATGAGTAAGAGCCAGGTGAAGAAGTTGGGGGGATGAGGGAATAAGGGAGAGGCATCCAGAGAACCACAGATGATTTGGAAGGTTTGGTGGGTACGTGGGATGTGTGGGTACATGGGAGCTTGCAGGAGATCAAGACACAGAATCTGTAAAGGACCAAATCACAAAGAGCTACTGGTGCTGAGTGAAGAAATCTGAACTTTATTTTGAATACTGTGAGGAACATTGAAAGCTTAATACTTTTTAAAAATAATAAATAAATTAATTAATTTTCACTCTGCCGGGTCTTAGTTGTGGCACGCAAGATCTTCTTTGTGGCATGCAGGATCTTTAATTGTGGCATGTGGGATCCTTAGTTGTGGCATGCAGGATCTTTTAGTTGCGGCATGTGGGATTCTTAGTTGCAGCATGCGGACTCTTAATTTCAGCATGCATGTGGGATCTAGTTCCCCGACCAGGGATTGAACTCAGGCCCCCTACATTGGGAGCATGAAGTCTTACACACTGGACCACCAGGGAAGTCCCGAAAGCTTAATACTTATATACCTTTTTCTGATTATAAGAGTAAACGGTATCCATTGATGGAAAAATGAAAAATACAGAAACATATAAAGAACAAAAGGAGCATCCAGAGATAACCATTGTTCATATTTTGGTAAATATAGTTGATGAAGTTATATATGTATGTCTGCTATATCCTGGCTACTTAACATGTGGTTCATGGGCCAGCAGCAGCGGCATCACCTGGGAGCTTGTTAGAAATGCAGAATCTCCCATTCCACCACAGACTCAGGGAATCAGAATCTGCAGCTGAAATGGAATGAAGCTGCATGGCAGTGTATTCTTAAGTGCCTCATGGGTAGTGAAGTAGTTGAGGGACAGGGCGAGTCACACTGGTCAGACTAGGAAGGAAGGCTTCTCAGAAGACCTGAGACTTGAGGTAAGTTTTGTAGAATATGTGGTATTAGGCCAAATAGAGGGCAGAGAAACAACAAATGGATTAGTGGTCAAGATAGGGTTTGGAAGTGTTTTAGTCAGAGTTCTCCAGAGAAACATAACCAAGAGCATATATAGATACATATAGAAGGAAATTTATTATATCAATTGGCTCATGAGGTGATGGAGGACGAGAAGTCCCATGATATGCTGTCTGCAAGCTGGAGATCCCGGAAAGCTGGTGCGATAATGTAGTCCAAGTCCAAAGGCCTGAGAATTCGGAGGGCAGATGTTGCAAGTCCCCACCTGAGTCTGAAAGCCAGAAAACCAGGAGTGTCGAAGTCTGAGAGCAGGAGAAGGTGGATGTCTCAGCTCAGAGAGGGCAAATTCGCCCTTCCTCTGTCTTCTGTTCTATTCAGCCTCTCAAGGGATCTGATGCTGCCCACCCACATGGGGAGGACCTTTTGCTTTACTCAGTCTACCAATTCAAATGCTAATCTCTTCCAGAAACACCCTCACGACATACCCAGAAATCATATTTTATCAGCTATCTGGGCATCCCTTTTTTTTTTTTTTTTTTTTGCGGTACGCGGGCCTTTCACTGTTGTGGCCTCTCCCGTTGTGGAGCACAGGCTCCGCACGCGCAGGCTCAGCGGCCATGGCTCACGGGCCCAGCCGCTCCGTGGCATGTGGGATCTTCCCGGACCAGGGCACGAACCCATATCCCCTGCATCGGCAGGTGGACTCTCAACCACTGCGCCACCAGGGAAGCCCCTGGGCATCCCTTTTGCCCAATCAAGCTGACACATAAAATTAACCATCACGAGGAGTCAGGCAGACTTGGCCTTGCCTCTTATTTGCTGTGAGACCTGGGAAAACTTATCAGGCTCTCTGTGCCTTAGTGTCTTACTCTATAAACTAGGCATTAATAATTGTGCTTATATTATAGAATTGTTGAGGAATACTTGTTAAGATATAATATATGTAAAGCTCTTAGACACACAGTAAGTACTTAATAAGTTTTAGCTATTAGAATTATTACTATTAATGCCAACAATAAGGGTACAACATTTAGGACATGGAAGACAATAAATTTAAGTTGAATCATGTCGAATTGAATTCCATGTGAAGGAAGAAACAGCAAAGCTGCAGAGGTAATCTATTTGTTGTTCCCCTCCCCTCTATTTGGCCTAATTCCACATATTCTACAAAATTTACCTGCAAGCTGGAGATCCTGGAAAGCTGGTGTGATAATGTAGTCTCAGTCCAAAAGCCCGAGAATTTGGAGGGCAGATGGTGCTGGTTCAAACCAGGTTGAAGAGCTTATTCTTTTTAAGAATGCAGAAATTGGACTTCCCTGGTGGTGCAGTGGTTAAGAATCCACCTGCCCATGCAGGGGACACGGGTTCGAGCCCTGGTCCAGGAAGATTCCACATGCTGCGGAGCAACTAAGCCCGTGCGCCACAACTACTGAGCCTGCGCTCTAGAGCCCGCGAGCCACAACTACTGAAACCCGCATGCTTAGAGCCTGTGCTTCACAACAAGAGAAGCCACCGCGATGAGAAGCCCGCGCACCACAACGAAGAGTAGCCCCCGTGTGCCACAACTAGAGAAAGCCTGCGCGCAGCAATGAAGACCCAACGCAGCCGAAAATAAATAAATAAATAAATTTATTAAAAAAGAAAAAAAAAAAAGAATGCAGACATATAGGCCAGCTAGGAGTTCTAGTTGAAGTGTGACTGGTTATGACTTTCATTGATGGGAGAAACTAGGGACATAAGAGGAGAAGGTCAAAGACTGAGTTTGAGTCTTAAGGTACAGAAAGAAGAGTGGGCAAAGGAAACAAAAAGGATGAGAGGTTGCTAAAAGGAAGAAGGGATCCTTGAAGAAAGGTCTGGTGCAGGAAATGCACTAGATGATCTAGGAACATCTTATGCCAGGAAGAAGGAAGTTACCAAAGACTACTAGAGTCATTTCATAGGAACTTAGGCCCCAACTCAAAGGAACTCCCACTGGCCAAACATGAGACAGTATGAGTATTGATAAGGAAAACAATGGAAACATATTTAATATGCTTAAATCCATGAGTTACTAATGATACTAAATAATGACAGCAAAACGATCTCATTGCTCACTTTTTTTTTTGGCCGCGCTGTGTGGCATGCGGGATCTTAGTTCCCAGACCAGGGATCGAACCTGTGTCCCCTGCATTGGAGGCACGGAGTGTTAACCACTGAACTGCCAGGGAAGTCCCCCATTGGTCACTTTTAGAGGATGCTAGGTAATGATTCTGACACCAACTACTGTATGCGTGTTTTTTTCCCCACACGACCAAGCAGTTCTCTGACACCAGCTGGGTGTCCTACGATTTAACTCAATTCTGACACTATCTTCCTGGAGATAGGGTCAGATCCACATGGTAAGGGCTCAGTCCTTTCCCTCCCCTCACTTCAGAGCCAACTGAAAGTCCAGGTTGTCACCTGTGCTTCTGACTGACTGGCTATATTTTGGAGGTTCTCATGACCTCCTTCTTGGGTTCCGTCACTTTGTTACAGTGGCTCACAGAACTCAGAGAAACATTTTATTTATTAGATTACTGGTTATATAAAGAATATAACTGAGGAACAGCCAGGTGGAAGAGAGGCATAGGGCAAGGCTTGCGGGAAGGGGCTTAGAGTTTCCATGTCCCCTCAGAGCGCTCCCCTCTCTCCTTGTCTCCATGTGTTCACCAACCCAGAAGTTCTCCAAACCCCGTCCTTTTGGGTTTTTATGGAGACTTCATTACATAGGCCTGATGGATTAAATCATTGACCATTGGTGATTGAACTCAATATCTAGTTCCTCTCCCCTCCCCAGAAGTCAGCAGGGTGAGAACAAAAGTTCCAGCCATCCGTTCAGGAGGTTTAATGGTGATGAAATGAGGAGAGGGTCGCTAGCATTTATGAAGCAACCTCTGCTGCCTAGGTGATGTTAATGTACACCTTCTCCAACTTCCACATTTGGTTTTCTTGCTCTGTCAGAAGTTAATCTCTTTGTGGACTGGACTTACAACGTTCCTGAGTTGTCTTTGTTTTGCATTCCTACCAGAAGTTCTGGTGACTCCATGCATCATGTTTAAGATAACGTTGACACTAAGTCGCTGTGAGGATGAAATATGAATCTGGCAACAGCAACATTTCTCTCTGTGTGGGCTGCAGTCTCAGCCGGGAGAGGTGCGGCGAGGGCCCGGGATTATCGTTGTTCCTCTCCGCCCTCGCTGCCTGTTCTCACAGGGTGCTTCAGTCACTGAGAGCCAGTTCCCAGCCAGTGCAGACTTGTCTTTCCCTCTCAGAGGCTTCTTTCTTGACTGTGGCCATTCAGGAATGTTTTCATTGGTGACTAGGGGAGATTAGAGACAGCAGAGAAACAAAGCGTGAATTATCGATCTTGCTGTACAGGTGTGGTCCTCTCTGTCTCTCTGCCCAAATTCCCAAAACATCTCTCACCAGGTTCGTGGAGAGTACAACAGGGTCGTTGTGAGGTGGGCGGGTGCAGTGAGTCAGTGAGGTCTTCCTGAGGTCTAGCGGGCGGGGACAGATCCTCCCGTCATCACCCCAGCAGGGCCAGGAATTGTTGGTGAAACGTCCAGCTTCATGATCCTTTATATATCTGCATGACTGTATATTTCACGTATAGACTCTCTATTTGCTTCTCTTTTTTTTTCCTACTTCATGTATCCCTGTTCTTGTTTTATGTATCCTACTTCCTGCCTGTATTTATTTGAACATTTTAAACAAACTCATGTTAAAGTCCTTTCCAGATTGCTCTCTGTCTTTACTTGGGTGCAAAGTCTCTCATCTTTTGCACATACTGATAGCCTCTCATGTGCAGTGTAATGTTTGTAATGTTTGCAGCCTATTTTAGCAGGATTTGTCTTCTGTGGAAATCCTCCAAATGCCTGGGGTGTCTCCATGAGGTGGTTTGCATTTGCCTAGGGTTTTATTGTGTTTACTTCTCTGGAGCACTTTTAAGGTAATTTCTTAGCCTGGAGATTCTGTACAAAGCAGCAGTGTGTGTTTGAGCCCCATGCCTCCAGGAAGCACAAGTGCAGCATTTTGACTTCTCTCAGATAACTTTGTTCCCCCTATGGCTTATTCTGAGTCTTGTCTGGGGTGGTGGGCTGAGTTTTTCAGTCTTCATCACTGATAGGGCAACTCTTTAGTGGTTTGCCTCCTTTAGCTAAGAGCTCCTGTTCTGCAGCCTAGGTTCACATGACCTCAATTCTGGCATAATTACAACTGTGGGTTCCTTTTTTGCTTTTGGCATCTGGATATTTCTCTTTCTGAATTTTGAACTAAGTATTTAAACTTATTTTGGAGGGGGGTGTTCCATTTTATCCAGCATTATTTGCAGTAGGAAGGGGCTTGCTGTATTTGCTCCATCCTCAATCTTGACAGAAGTCCTAACATCATGGCCCAAAACCTTCCTAAAAAGGGCTAGATCTTTGCTTGATTTTTTTTTTAATTCTACATTCGGTCTGGCAATGTTTTTTTTTTTGTTTGTTTTTTGTTTTTTTTTTTATGCGGGCCTCGCACTGTTGTGGCCTCTCCCGTTGCGGAGCACAGGTTCTGGACGCGCAGGTTCAGCGGCCATGGCTCACGGGCCCAGCCGCTCCACGGCATGTGGGATCTTCCCGGACCGGGGCACGAACCCGCGTCCCCTGCATCGGCAGGCGGACTCTCAACCACTGCACCACAAGGGAAGCCCCTGGCAATAGTTTTTTGGATGTGAAACCAGGAACACAGGCAGTAAAAGAAAAATAGACACATTCAAAAATAAAACTTTATCAAGATTAAAAACTTTTGTGCATGAAAGGACACTATCAATAGAGTGAAAAAGCAACCCACAGAATGGGAGAAAATATTTGCAAATCATGTATCTGATAAGGGATTAATATCCAGAATATATAAAGAACTCCTACAACTCAATAATAAAAAACCACACAACCCAATTAAAAAATGGACAAATTTAC
This sequence comes from Orcinus orca, assembly GCF_937001465.1. Lineage (NCBI taxonomy): Eukaryota > Metazoa > Chordata > Mammalia > Artiodactyla > Delphinidae > Orcinus > Orcinus orca. The sequence goes on along the minus strand of NC_064559.1, from coordinate 103,072,743 downwards.
CAAATTGTATACATAAATTATGTGCAGTTTTTTTATACCAATTATACCTCAATAAAGTCGGGAAAAAATGGGCAAAGTACTAGAATAGATATTTTTCCAGTCGAGATATATGTGACTAATAAGTACATGAAAAGCTGCTCAACATCACTAATTACTAGGGAAATGCAAATGAAAATAATGAGATACCATTTCATGCCTGTTAGGCTGAATATTATCCAAGACACAGAAAATAACCAGTGTTGGTGAGGATGTGAAGAAATTGGACATTGCTTGTACATTGCTGATGGGAATGTAAAATGGTGTAGCTGCTGTGGAAAATGGCATGGTGGTTCCTAAAAAATTAAACACAGACTTTCCATATGATACAGCAATTCCACTTCCGGGTGTATAATCCAGAAGAATTGAATGCAGGGACTCTAATGGATATTTGTACACCCATGTTTATAGTGGCATTATTCTCAGTAACCAAAAGGTGGAAGCAATCCAAGTGTCCATTGGTGGGTGAATGGATAAACAAAGTGTAATATATACATACAATGGACATACAATGGAATATTATTCAGCCTTAAAAAGGAAGGAAATTCTGACATGTGCCGCTGCATGGATGAACCTTGAGGACATTATGCTAAGTGAAATAAACCAGTTACAAAAAAACAAATATTGTATGATTCCACTTGTATGAGGTACCTGCAGTAGTGAAATTCACAGAGACAAAAAGTAGAATGTCTGTAGCCAGGGATGGGAGTAGAGGGGAGTGGGGAGTACAAAATTTCCGTCATGGAAGAAAAAGTTCTGGAGATGAATAGTGGTGATGGTTGCACCACAGTGTGAATGTACTTAATGCTTCTGAACTGTATACTTAAAAATGGTTAAAATGTTAAATTTCATGTTATGTAAATTTAACCACAAAAAAAACATTTAATAAATGAAGGATATATACTAAAAAATATTTATTTGCATTAGCGTTGGCACTTTATCCTCTGCTTCTCTCTCTGACAGGAGTAACTCTGTGGTAGGGAAATAATGATCTCACCTTTCTACGATGTGATAGATATTCTCTTTGCCCCTCCATATCCACTTTCTATGCTTCTCTGCCCTTCTCAGCTTTCCAGCTGGCTTGTCCCATGGGAGGTGCTGGCAGGAGATCATGAAGATGGGAAGAGAGAGAAATCGGTATTTATTCCCCTGGCTCCCTCCTGCCGCCTGTGGTATGATAGTGGCCGTATTTCTATGAACAAGGCCACAGCATCTGTGGGGACCCCTCTCCCTTGCCTGTGGTTCTTGCTAGCTTCCAGTAACTGCTCCTTGGTTTGCCCAGTCAGGCCTAGTGGTGGTAACAGCTTCCTAATTTTGCTAGTCCCTGGTGCTTTGACATCCCTTCTGTTTCTCTTATCCCTGAGCACAACTTTGTAATAGTCTCTTCAGTAAACTTTCTTCAGTGACCCTGGTGAGTGTGCACGTGTTTCCTGTGGGAACCCTGACTGATATGCGTAGTGTCCCAAGTCTGATTTTATAGCACTGTCTACTTTTTCAGACCCACTATATGCCGGGCACCACGCTAGGTACTAGTGATATAGTGATGCATTTAACTAGATCCCTTTTCCTGAGTTCAAAGTCAAGTCTGGGAAGACATCACTGTTGCAATACAGAGTGATAAGTGCTGTAAGAGAGGTGAGAACAGAGTGCTGTGGAAGCACAGTATAAGGGGAGATGACACTTGTGCTGCTCTATAGAGTAGGAAAAGGTGGGAAAGGGGCGAAGGGCTTTCAGGGCAGCAAGAAGAGATTATGAAGGGACAGAGGCACAGCACTTAGTTATCAGCTCAGGAGTATTTGGCAAGTCTAGAGAGAAGTGGGAATGAGGCTGGAGAAGGGGTTAGGGACCCACCATGAAAGCGCTTGGGTGCCCAAAGATAACTGTGGATTTCATCTTGCTTATTAAGAGGAATCAACGCTTGGTTTTAACCAAGGGAGTGATATCAAGTTTGCCTTTAAAAACTCTTTGGTCACAGGGTGGAGAAAGGAGTGGAAGAGATCAAGCTGGGGCAGAGAGAAGAATACGAGTTTATTGGGAAATGGTAGAGACTGTCTTTTCTGAAGGCTAGGGACCAGTAGCTGGCTGGTTAACTTAAAAAAAAAAAATCAGTTGAAATGGGTATTCATAAAAATATTCTAAATATTTAAACTTAAAACATGTACATTTACCAATATTTTGCTATACTGCCTTTCTCGCATAAATCACACTTATGATTTTCAGTTCCTTTTTTTAAAAAAACAATTTATTACTTATGTATTTATTTGGCTGCACTGGGTCTTAATTGCTGCACGAGGGATCTTCATTGCAGCATGTGGGATCTTTTTTTTTTTTTTTTTTAAGTTGCGACATGCAGTATCTTTAGCTGTGGCATGTGAACTCCTAGTTGCAGCATGTGGGATCTAGTTTCCTGACCAGGAATCAAACCTGGGCCCCCTGCATTGGGAACGTGGAGTCTTAGCCCCTGGACCACCAGGACGAAGTCCCAGTTCCTTTAAGTGGAGGAATTTAAAGATACTTGTGAGGCAATCTGAGTGAAAGATGCTTCTAGACTTTTATGAGGCTTTTCACGTTTGTTTACAGTTGTTTCAGCTACACCTACATCAACCACAGTTATCTTCAGTGGGTTTCTCTAATCAAGTTTTTGAAAAGAATTCAATTTGGCTTCAGAAAGACAACAACTATCTTTTTGCACTCATAGTTCTTTGTTTATTTGTTTGTTTATTCATTTGTCCCCCCCCCACTAGAAGGTAACCTCAGTGAAGGCAGGAACTTATCTGTCTTGCTGACTGTATCTTCAAAGCCTATGACAGTGCCTGTAGTAGGGGTGTACAGACGTTTAATGAGTGAACAATAAGTGATGTCTCTCCATCAGTCTGAGTAATTTAGATGATTATGTTGGTATCATTAGTCATGATTATTTATACACCCAAGATGCATTTTTACTATTTACTTTGCAACTTCTGGTAACTGTTTCCATCAATCTAATTTATATTCCTCCCAGTCATCTCCCTCCCTTGCACAAATTTACTGACTCTCCAGTGTGTGCTTTAAAAAACAATATTGTTTTATTACTACCAGCAGGAGTGGCCTGCATGGGGTGGTGGGTACACTGGGCTCAGGGTATGTGTGGGCTGTGAGGGGTAGATGATAATTGGGAGGCTGAAGGAAAGGGAGTGGGGCTGGAGGCCAGGCCCAAAGGCTCCTCCGATTTACTTCCGGGAAGAGGTAGACTTAATAAAGGAGTCATGGCAAGCTAGGGCCAGGCCGCCAATAAGATTAAGAAATTCTTGGAAATCTAACTGTCCATCAGAGTCGAGGTCCAGCTTCTTCATCATGCGGTCAAGGACACCAGGGTCCTTCTGGTTCTGCAAAGATAATAATAATAATGATATTAGTACCTTTATATTGTACTTTCTAAGATGCTTTCAAAAATGTTTCCACATTTTATTCTTACAAGAGTGTGAGGTACCGGGTAGGGGTTATTAATATTCGCACTTTTCAGAGACAGAAACAGACTCAAACAGGTGAAGTGAGTGGCCTAAGCGGAAGACCTAGGACACGAACCCAGCTTTTCTAGCTCCTAGTCCAGGGTTCTTTCTGTGACCATCAGGGGTTACTCAATTTTGTAAAAACAGTGGAAAACTTTTTCTAAGTGTTGCATGCAACTCCAATATACAAACTACATAAAAGCAGAGTGACTGGAGGTGGAAAGAGGATGCGGTCCCTGCCTAATCAGCCCCATCCTCCACTCATCCAAGCCCCCAGCACATACGCACACTTACATCCACTGGTTACATATGGCTACTTAATTAATTTAGAAAGTCAGTCCTTTAGTTGCTAGTGGCTACCATATCAGGTAGCGCATATATAGAACATTAATTCCATCACGACAGAAAGTTCTACGGCTGCCCTAGAGGCTTTGGGGTGGAGGAATAAAATTTGAAAACTCTTCTATTACTCCATTTACCATTTTGTAAGCCCCTCTCCTTAAATGAAAAAAATCACTGTTCCCTATGTCAGTGTAGTTTGATAACTTTGATCTTTAGAACATACTTCTAAAGAGGAGAACAGAAGGTCCTTTAATAGTCATTCAGAGTTTACTCAGCCCTAGGGGCTCAGCTGCTGTCCTTCACGCCTAGCCATTCTCCCAGGGTCTTGTTTCATGCTGTGTGTGGCCTGGGGGTGGGGGCAGGGACCAATACCTTTGTGAAGGCACCCAGCTCTGTATTCATGAAGATAAGGAACTCCGCCTTGGAGAGTTTGCTGTTGTTACCGTCCCTTCCAGCATGCCTTTGGAAAACAGCAATCAGAGACTCAATGCACCGTTCAGTCTCTGTAGGGCTGGATGTTTTTGCCTTTGGAAGAAAAAAATTCAGGGTTCAGACAAGGGCAAGATATCAAAAGCTGGGTGCTAGGGAAAACTCCAGAGGATCTTGTCTCTTCATTTTGGGTCAAGCAGTTTCCTGAAAGACTCGGTCGTTGTTTAGGGGGCTAAGGGGCCCAAGACAACCACAGAAAGTCACATTCGGTGAGCTTCCTCCCCACATCTCCTCACATGTTTATTCCAGGTGAAAATTAGTGAGGGTAAATATGGAGCATGCTGGTATGTTTGAAAGCAGTAGACTGCCTAGATGAGCGTGAGGTGACAGGGTTTACTGATATTTTTAGAATGTGTGGATAAATATATGTATAACTATATATCCACAAATCCATATACATACCAAGCATTGTCTATAGATTAAAAAGTTCCCTATTTTCCAAGAGTATATGGAGGCTACTGTGATAAGTGAAATGGCATTTCTTTTTAAAGGAATACTGAATTCCCAGGACTCATACATTTTCTAGAAGAAAACTAAAAGCATAGTTATTATTGTGTATGGGGTAGGAGATCTGAGAACTTTTTGGATGTTGGAAAGCAGCTTTCGTATTTGAGAGTTAGAACCCCTTAATTTTACACGTGAGGAAACAGGCATGGGAAGGGAACTGACATGGCAGAGCTACTTCTACAATCTCAGCCTCCAGGTTGCTTTCTGCAGCCCTTGGCCTTTGCTCCTTCTATTCCCAGATGCCACTAATTCCCACAGAAAAGGCTGGTGGAACTTCTCTGGTCACTTCACACCAGGAAGGTTGATATGGGGGCTCTTAGGTTGCCGCTCACACAGCTCCCATCGCCTCTACGGAGCTGAACCACAGCTGTGGTTGCACTAGAAGGAGCACAAGCTTCATATCCTGTTCTGGGCTCTGCTTTCCTTACAACAGATGTCTTCAAGGAAATTCTGTCATGCCGAGTCTGCCCCTCATTCCAGCCAGCACCTAGGCCCCAGACGTGAGGAACTCGTGGGCTCCCCCTGGTGGATAAGAAGGGGAACTGCAGACTTTCTGGAAATCTTGCAGGGCCACACCCTTCCTCCAAAGCTTTCTCTCTGGACATTAACAATGTCTACATTGGATGGTGACATTCGCAATGTGGCACTTAGCCCGTTAATTTGTTCTTGGGATGGACTTCCTGGAGCCCAGAGCTGGAGACTTTCAGGCCCCATAATTAACATGTTAAGGATTGATGTGAGCCCTGTTATTGATCTGAGCTCTTAGCTGCACAGCTGCCAGTCTCCTTCCCTCCTTCAGTCTCTCCAGGTGCTTTAACTGCCTAGCCAGGTGCCTGGTGCTCATTGCATACTGAAGCATCTATAAAGCCCCTTCTGGAGATCTATTCTTCCTCAACGGTCACATTGTCAGAACTTTTTCTTTAGAAAAGTGTTGGTAGCTTCAGAGTTTTGGTGAGAAACAAAGTACCACAGCCTAGAAACAGATGTGTTTGCACAACAGCTTTTCTTACCAGGACTACAATCTCACAGTCTTACTAACGTGTCAGATTTACAGGAACAAGGCTGACTGGAAGGGCACACCAGATAGGGTAGAAGGTTCCAGGTTAAGGAGCAAGGGCTTTGTGATCTTTTTCTAGACCTACAGATGTGTCCTCTGCCTCTTTTCTTTGCGGAATTCAGATTGCTTTTTGATTTTCCAGTTTCAAAGTGGCTTTCTGCTTTTCCTTTTTCTCTCCTTAACGTCAATCTTGACAGATTTTTTTCCCCCTTTAAAACTGTTGCTATCAGCCACATGGAGAAAGTTAAAACCCCTGCATTTCTTCCCAGAGGTAATTTCCAGAGGAAAAGAAACACAATTATCAAATTACTTAAATGGAATTGCAAAATTTGTAGTGCTGGAGGGGCAGAGAGGCCCAGAGACAGGAAAGCTTTGCTCAAGTTCGAGCAGTGGCTGAAGGAGGAGATCTCCTGCTTGGATGGAGGCCAGTGCTCCCCATCACTGCATCCTCAGAGTTGTATTTGATGGGAACAATGATAGGAAGGAGAAAACAGCGTGATAAATGGGTGCTGTGAGAGAATTAAAAAAATGCATGCTAGGGACTTCCCTCGTGGTGCAGTGGTGAAGAATCTGCCTGCCAATGCAGGGGACACAGGTTCGAGCCCTGGTCCGGGAAGATCCCACATGCCGCGGAGCAACTAAGCCCGTGTGCCACAACTACTGAGCCTGCACTCTAGAGCCCGTGAGCCACAACTACTGAGCCTGCATGCCGCAACTAGTGAAGCCCGTGCACCTAGAGCCTGTGCTCTGCAACAAGAGAAGCCACCGCAATGAGAAGCCCTTGCACTGCAACAAAGAGTAGCCCCCGCTCACCACAACTTGAGAAAGCCCACGCACAGCAACTAAGACCCAACGCAGACAAAAATAAATGTTAAAAAATGCATGCTAAACACTCAACATTTGAGAAAGTTAAAAAAAAAAAAGTAACGCCTGAAAAAACTCAAGTATTGCAGTTCTCATTCTTAACTAACATGCTCCCTTTCCTCCCAAGGAGCCCTGGTGGCATCCACCTTTGGCCGGGGCGGTCATTCCAGGTTTTTACCACTTGGTGGTGCTGGGTCTGCCTTTTCTATGTTCCATGGGACATTGATTCCTTGCTTTTGCACGAAAAGGAGAAAGAGCAGTCGGGGGTACAGACTGGCAGACTAAAGCAGGGGTTGGCAAACGTGTTTTTTAAAGGGCCAGATGGTATAAGTTTTAGGCCAGTGCGGCTCATATGGTCTCTGTCACTCTGCTTTTGTAGCAGGGCAGCAACCACACAGAAAACTCATGAATGGGCGTGGTCGCGCGCCAATAAAACTTTTGAACACTTAAGTTTGATTTTCATATAATTTTCACGTGTTACAAAGTATTATTCTTCCTTTGACTTTCTTTCAACTATTTAAATATGTAAAATCCGTTCGTAGCTCGTGGGCGAACAGAACCCCGATTTGGCCCTTGGGCGGAAGTTTGCAGACCTCCCTTCACTAAAGAGAGGCCAAGGAAGAGGCAGATTTTGGAGGTGTATTAATGGAAAAGATAGAAAAGAGTTCAAAATGGGGATGGCAGGAGCTGAGAGAAGAAAAACAGGAGACGGGGTGAGCACCTAACAAGATGGTGGGTTAGGAGGAAAAAGAAAGGAGGAGGGGGCTTCCGGTCGCCGGGCTCCTCCCACATTCCTGGCCGCCGCTCGGCTAGCTGGGACCCGCTTCAGTTTCAGTCTCTGCGCCTTGGCCGTTTGCCGGTCGTCTACCGAAACTCTGATTTCCCCTAGGGGTCAGACCATTAGGTCTGAAACGTTCCCTTTCTGGTCTCTAGAACTGTACAAAACTAGCGTCGCCGCGCAGAATTCCAACCCCTGTCTTTAGGTCGTACCCCGGGCTCCGCGGACAGCGGCGGCGAGGGGCGTCCCGCACCGGCCGGACACCCCTGCCCCCGTCCCGGCTGAGCGAGGGGTCGGGGCGGCTTCACCCTGTGCGGGGCTCCGAGCGGGGCGCGGCTCGCAGTGCATTTCCTCTATCCCAGCCCTAGACCTTCGCCTGGAAAACAAAAGAACCTCCCGTTGCTACCCCTAGGCTGTTATTACAGGTATAATTCAGGGCTTCTTCCTTCCATCTGCTCTTTCCTAATTCCCTGCCATAGATTCATTCGTCCTGCTCTGGTTCCTAGCACGTCCATATAAAAACCAAAGACCAAGTCTGGTGAAAAGTATGCTGTTGCTTTTTTCTTTTCATGCAAGAGGAAGACAAATAAAAAGCGCGGCTTACCATGTTTGGAGAGGAGCGAAGCACGGGGCTGCGAGCGAGGAGCGACGAGGCGCGCACTGGGCGGCGGGCCGGGTCTGCTACCTCCCTGGTCCGGCCCCACCCGGCTCCGCCCCGCGCGGCTTCCGCCTGACTCACGCGCCCCCTCCTCCGCTCCGTCCGCCGCCGCGCGGATCCGGACGGGTCACCGTCGCCTTTCTTTGCCAAGCACACGGCTTCACCTTAAAACTCACACAAAACCCATTGTCCTCGCTGAGCCCTAAATAATCTCTCTCCCCTGTCCCGTGAACCTTGAAGATTTTGGACTTTTCCGAATTGAAAGTTTTGCATAGCGGTCTTCTGGAACTCTGTCCAAGTCTGTGGGTCTTTTCCCTGTACAAGCTCACGAGCTCATTCTGGTCATTCATGTTAGACAGGCAGAAAGGTCCCTTTGAAAAACGTGCAACGTGGAGTGTGGGCTATAAGTTCCCTAGAAACCAGGGCTGTCTCTTTCGCACTGGAGACGTTAACAGACTAAACGGTAGTGATTTGTGCCAGCTGGAGCACCGTTGTCTCAGACTTCTCTCTAAACCGAAAACAGTTAAAAAAACAAACAAAACAAAGCAAGACCCTAGACCCCAAAGAACTGCAACGGTACAGTACTACTGCAAACTACTGAACCCTGCAAGTAGGGCATTTATCTGTGTGCAGTTGGCACCGGAGTTGGGAGTTGTATGAAGAATCAGAAGCTCTGGGTTCTAATCCTAGATCTGTAATTACTTCGTTGCAATACGTTTGGCAAAACCCCTCAGTCCTCTGAGTCTCCATTTCCTTACCTGTAAAAGTAGGTGCCCTTTCCTTTCCTACTTCACAAAATTGTTATGACTATCAGATAAAATGATGGCTTTGGGCTTCCCTGGTGGTGCAGTGGTTGAGAGTCCGCCTGCCGATGCAGGGGACACGGGTTCGCGCCCCGGTCCGGGAAGATCCAACATGCCACGGAGCGGCTGGGCCCGTGAGCCATGGCCGCTGAGCCTGTGCGTCCGGAGCCTGTGCTCCGCAACGGGAGAGGCCACAACAGTGAGAGGCCTGAGTACCGCAAAAAAAAAAAAAAAAAAAAAAAAAAAGTGATGGCTTTGGGAGGGCTTCAAAAACGGGAATAGATGCAAAGGAAAGATAATGGGCTGCAGGGCATTGTGTAAACTGCTTCCTGTTATCCCCTCTGCTCCTGCAGCCTCAGCTGGTCACTTCTGATCAGACCTTCATCTCTTCTCACCTACGCCAGACCCACATTTTCAGTTGTTCTTGAATCCACTTGAAAGTCTCACCTGAGCCTCAAACTCAATTCAAGAGATACTTGTTTTCCCTAAATCTGTTTCTCTTCTGTCTTCCTTACCTCCGCTAATGGTATTGCCACTCTTCTGTTCTCCCGACTTGAGAACTTTGGAGCCAGGTTTTGACTCTAAATCCCTTTCTTACCCCCAAATGTTATCGAGTGCCAAGTACCATCAGTTTTTTTTTGCGGTACGCGGGCCTCTCACTGTTGTGGCCTCTCGCGTTGCGGAGCACAGGCTCTGGACGCACAGGCTCAGCGGCCATGGCTCACGGGCCTAGCCGCTCCGCGGCATGTGGGATCTTCCTGGACCGTGGCGCGAACCCGTGTCCCCTGCATTGGTAGGCGGACTCTCAACCACTGCGCCACCAGGGAAGCCCCATCAGTTTTATTTTTACACTTTCTCTTGGATCTGCCCCTCATATTTTTTATTCTCACCTCCAGTGTTCTAGTTTAGGTTTGCATTCCCTCTTTCCTCCAGTTTCCTAACTGGTCTCTTGCCCTCCAATCTGTTCTATTGACTGTTAAAGACACATTTTTCTAATGTACAGCTCTGATCAAGTGCCTGCTTAAAAACGAAACTCAACAAAAGAACCAAACACGATGGCTCTCTAATGCCTTTTATATCAAATCCAAACTTCTTAGCTTCTATCTGGCTTTGAAAATCCTCTTTAACCTTAATTAATGAATGACTCCTTCAATTTATTCATTCAAAAAATATTTTTGGAAAACTACTATGTGCCAGGCCCACTGCTAGGTACAAGAGATACAAACATAAATGTGATATTAATGCCTGCCTTTGGGGTGGTCTATGGATAGACTTTAGACCTATGGTGTTTTGGGGGGTGTTCCATGGATGGCTGCTGGGGTCCACAAATACCCTAAAGGTATATGTGAAATTTTCTGCATAAGAGAACTTCTTCTTCAGAGCTTTCTTCTGTTTCTCAGAAAAATCTATGGTCAAAAATAGTAAAGAATCATTGGTCTAAACTACTCCATACCTGAATCATGGGACCTCCCATACAACATTCCTCTTTAAGGAAAAACACCCCATTTATTGCCTCTGCTGAAAATCCAGCCCCATTAGTGAATTTTTGCATGATTTGACCCTGTGCCCACTGTCACAGCTGATTGGATTGAGGTTAGTGCTGGACTCAAGGACTGCTAGTCCATAGAATGGATAGTAGTGGATGTTTCATGACATGACGTGAAAAGATGAGCTGGGACCCTTCAGCTTTTTGGGAAACTGAAATTAGCAACACATAGCAAATTAGGCATTGAGAAAAGTGAAGCTGAACATTTGCATGGACAGAATCATGTGGTCACGGCAAATAAAAATTAGGAAGAAGCAGACACCATAAATAAGTAGGAGCTGTGAAGTTTGGAAAAAATGTGCAGAATAGTGTTCTTGTTCTCCCTGCACCTGATTGTTTAGTTTTCCTGATTTCATGTAAGGCCTCTATTCTTTCAATAACTTCCCTGCCCTATGAGGTAGCTTGAGTGAAACCAAAGAAAAGAGCTGAATCAAATAAGTATGAATTCTCCAGAACCAGGTTGGGGAATCAGCCCCGCCCAGTGAGGGCTGTCTGTGTTGACAACTCACCAGGGTCATGATGAAAGGGGTTTTCAGTTAAAGGAGGGGAGAGTTCAGGAAGATGGCACGCAAAGTAGAATTGGCAAAGTAGGTAAATGGTGTGTCAAAGTGAAGGGCTAAAGTGGGCAAGGAGCTGAGGATGAGTGAGGGCTGGTAAGTTGATACCAAGAGACAAAAATGAGGTACAGATGAGTCAATTTATTCAGGAAATAAATGTGGGGACTTCCACTGTGCAGGGTAATTCTTATGTGCAACCTGAGCTCTGTGCAGGGCTGGGCAGGATCTTAAATGGATACAATAGCCAACCATAATAACAGGGGTGTGACCAAGGCACAGTGATACTGCTGGGAATGAAGTGAGTGGTTAACTCTGGAGGAGCAGAGAAAGTGTTGTGGAGAGAGTGGTGCTTGAGTTGGGTAGTGAAGGATGAATAAGAATCCACCAGGTGTTAAAAAAAAAAAGTAAATAAAAGAATTCATCAGGTGGATGGGCACAGTGGTGAAGCAAGGTGAAGTCAGTATAGCACAGTGCTGCAACATATTATCTGTATGAGCTCCAGCAAGTCATTTATCTGCTCTGTGCCTTGGTTTCCTCAACTATAAAGTGGAGAGTAGTAGTACTCACTTCATATGGTTGTTGTGAGGATGAAGATGTAATCACGTAAAATACTTAGAACGTAGAGTGGTGTCTTCAGAGGAACCCTTCCGTAACGGCTTGTGCAAAAGTAAGCAGGGGGGAAGCATATGTGTATTCTCAGTACTTGCAGGTGGTTCGGTAGTCCTGGGCTTTGGGTATGGGGTGATGGTAAATGTGAGCCAGGAGCTGTGGGACTGAGCCTGGAGAGGTAAGGGTCAGAGCACTAAGGGCTACGCTTGGAAATTTGGATTGTATCTGAGGGTTATCTATCAAGAACCACTGAAGATTTTAAATCAGGAGATTTGATCCACTTCACCTTTTGGGAAGCATAGAAAATGTACCAGAGAGGAGAGAGACTAGAGGCAAGGAACATATTAGGATATTGTTGCAATAACCAAGGTGAGATGGCCATGGAGGTGGGGCAGGGAATTTCCAAGTACGGAGAAGGCAAAAGCAATCAAACTTGGCCTCTGCTTAGATGTGGGGGGTTTGGAAGAGGGATGAAATCACTTTAGGAGAGAATAGGACCGGGAACAGTCACATTTACTTATAGCTCTTCAAATCTCTGTCTCACCTCAGGGCCTTTGCACATCTGTCTGGTCTGCCTGCAATAGTCTTTTTCTCATCTTAGTCGTCTTGGACTCTCATAACAAACTCCCACAGACTGACTGGTTTAAACAGAAATTTGTTTTCTCACAGTTCTGGAGGCTGGAAGTCCAAGATCAAGGTACTAGTCGACTCAGGTCCTGATGAGGGCTCTTTTTCTGGTTCGCAGATGGTTGCTTTCTCGCTGAGTCTTCACATGGTGGAGAGAGGGAGGGTTCTCTCTCTTCCTTTTGTTATAAGGCCGCATTCCTACTGAATTAGGGCTCCACTCTTATGACATTTAAGCATTTAATCATTTAACTGTAATTACCTCTTAAAGACCCTATATCCAGATACAGTCACATTAGGGCTTTAACATATGCAAATTTTGTTGTTGTTGTTGTTGGGACAGACACAGTTAAGTCCATAGTGTCATCCTTCATATAACTTAGAAATCATCTTCCCTAAGCATTCCTCATCTCCTAAGAGAGTGCTAGGTATCTATGCAAAAAAAGAGTTAGCATAGCTGCCCGAGACTGCTGTACTTGGAAAGGCCTGCTTGCAAGGCTGGACTTCGGCTGGCATCTGGGAACTTGGATTTCAAGAGGGTTCTCATCTGTTCCCTCACTGTGCCTAAGGTGGCTCATTGTGCCTAAACTGTTGGTACAAACAATGTAGTTTATGCCAAGCACCTGCTTTCCTTCTGGGAGTTTGGAGTTTTCCGGTACATGCTGGAGAGAGTGTGCGTATGCGACCAGCCTCCAGTAAAAGCCTTGGGCACCGAGTCTCTAATGAGGTTCTCTGGTAGACAGAACTTCACATGTGTTGTCACAATTCAAAGCTGGAGGAATTCAGCATGTCCTGTATCCACTATATGTTCCCCCATAGCTCCTTGTACTGTAATTCTTACTATACTCTACGGTCATTTTCTGTTTACTTAGTTATTTTCCTCACTAGACAGCAATCTACTTGAGGGCAGAGCCAGTATCCTGCTTACTGCAGTGTTCCCTTGAGTGGGTTCACAGGGTATGGAGGAGTCACCAGAATGGGAAGGCACATGTACAAGGTTGAGATGATACAAACGATAGAGCAAGGTCTCAGGAGCTATGGTGGATGAATTACTCCACAGGGTGGAAAAGGGGAAAATGAGGAGTGAGACTATAGAGGGACCATAGCTTTGGGAGGGCTGCAGAGGAGTATCCTTCCTGATACCCTTGGCATACGAAGAGGGAGGTAAGGACATGCTTGACAGAGCCCACAGGATTTGAGTAGGAGACTTGAAGAGGTCCTCTATGGTCCCAGAGGGAAATGGAAACAGGAGCTGACTCAGATGGCTGAGCGGTGCAAAAGCTTAGGAAGCTATAATTTTGCAGTGACTCTAATACACATGGTTGTATGATTGTGAGGCTGTATGGCTTTCTTCTGGTGTGTTTAGAAATCTAGTCACCGGATCCAAGAGAGAGGCTTGTGAAATAGGTTTAGGGTTTTACAGAATGGGTATAACAAAAGGATAAAGCAGTGAAGGAGTTGAGGGTGTGGGTGAGAAAGTAATCCACTTGATTGGGCATTGAGTACAGGAAGAACAAGGAAGGAGTGAGGACATGGAAGGTGCGTGGGCACAAAAAAATTCTCCATAACATCAAAGAACAAGTTAAATGGAAAAGAGGGATGGAGAGAGCTGGGGATTTAAGAAGTTATTTGTATAATACAAACTTCCAGTGAGTTTAGTAATTTGTAGATAGAACTCTTATGATGGCAAAATCCAAGCATGCCTAAGGGCCTCAAACTGACTGCAGTGTATGTGGCGTGGGCATCAAGGAGGGAGGTCAAGAGCTATGAGGGTGGGGCATTGGGTGGGTGATCCTCGTCAGTGCTGAGCTCAGCCGGGATGATGAGAGGAGCTGGAGTGGAGAGCAAGAGTGTGAAGCAGGTTATGCTGTCTGAAGTGAAACAGGTATAGGACGCTGACAGGTTGTGGCAGGGGTTCTCAGCGTGTCATCTGCCACTTTCCTTTCTATGCTCCATGCTTTAACAAATGGAACCACTGTTTATCACTCAAAGATCCTCTGTACTTTCTTACCTCTTTGCTGTTACCCAAGCTTTCTCTGCCTTTGAAACATCCTTAATTTCAGTTCCCTCTGATGAAATTCTATGGCTCCTTCAATGAAGTTCCTCCTTCATGAAGCTTTTCTGATCTCCACCACCCACATTTACCCTTCCTTCCATAATATTTTGTAAATTGTTTCTTGTGGGGAGGGATTTTAATATTCTGCTGTGTATTACAGGGATTTATGTTAATAGATGTATCTTTTCTGATAGCATGTGAGTTCCTTGAAATTATGGATCCGTCATGTTCATTTTTGTGTCATTCATAGCCATTTGCACATAGTAGGACCCAGTGAACATTCATGGGATTGAACGAATAGTATGATTTCAGAGTAGGGGCTGTATTTGGTTTAATTCTGTGTGATTTAACATTCAGGACAATGTTAAATAATTGTTCCAAGAATTGTTGACTCTTTGTTTTGTTTTTCTTTTTGGGGGGAAGGATCGCAAGCTATTTCTGTTAAGAGTTTTAAATTTTATATAAGTTAAGTTATTCAACAAGTATTTATTAAGTACCAGATCCTGTGCTAGGGCCTGAGGGTACAAAGATAAAAAAGTCATGGTTCCTGCCTTTGAGGATCTCCAAATCTAATTTGATTAATAAAACAGGAATGGGCTCCTTCTAGAAACTGAGTCATCTGCATCAGAAGGTGTACACTCAGTCTCTTGAGGCTCTTCCCATTTAAGTCCTGGGCTGGAAGATTTACCTCTTGAAGATAAGGACTGTAAGGGGAGATCCTTTGATTTCTCCCATAATCTGCAGTGCTTACCCACAGCACTGAGGCCACATTTGCAATATTAAGGAATGACCCGTCAATCTCTGAGGCCACTGTGATGTAAATATAAATGCTGGACAAGAAATCTAAAGGCCTGAGTTTGAGTTCCAGCCCTCTCCCTAGATAAACTGTTTTTACTTCTGAGCTTCAGTTTTCCTTGTGTAAAATGGTGATAGCAATAAAGGAGAAAATAAATATAAAAGGGCTCTTCAAATGGTGGTGTGTTATACAAATGTTAATTACTACTTGCAGTATTGCTGTGTGGATTAAATGAAAGTGTGCTTTGTAGGCTCTACTTTGCAGATCTTGGTGTCACTATTGTTATCCCTTCAAGCCCTTGTCTTTTCACTTCCTGTTGCCTCTGCCCTAATTGCTGGCCCTCACTAATTCCCTCATTTGTCCTATGGTGATGGCATCTTCAGGACAGACATGGAGTTCCTGGGCAAGCTGGTGGAAGTTAACTGCTTTCCTCTATTGTCTGCACACATCTACATTTTCCTTCATATTCTTCTAGACATCTTTCATGCTGGTGGCTGGAAACCATTAAAGTCCTCCACATAGTTGTTTTTAGTCTCCAACTGTCGTTAGGCAGAGTTGAGAAATTTTCTCTTTCACAATGACCCACAGCAAATAGTTGCATGTATGTTACATTTCTACTCCGAGGAGGCCACACCATATCAGATCCATGTCTAATCTGTTGTGATCTGAATGTGTCATCAAAGTGTTCTCAGTGGATCTGTATTGCTCATTTTTTGTCCAAATTTTTCATCTTGGAATTCAAGATGAAATTCGAATCCCAGCTTCTGTTTTTTCATTATTTTCTTTCATTTACTGCGAACTCTGGTCAAGTGGGAACTTTTCGCTATTGCCTGTAGGCAGGGTTGATCCTCCTGCCGGTTCTCACTGGTTCGCCCACACTAGTTGTTACAATATTGAAGTTCTTCTCTACCAGTTGCTAAGCGTCCTCTCTAATTTTTTAAAATTAATCAATTAACTAATTAATGGCTGCGTTGGGTCTTCGTTGCTGCACGCGGGCTTTCTCTAGTTGCAGCGAATGGGGGCTACTCTTCCTTGCAGTGCACGGGCTTCTCATTGTGGTGGCTTCTCTTGTTGCAGAGCACGGGCTCTAGGCTCACGGGCTTCAGTAGTTGTGGCCCACAGGCTCAGGTGCTCCGCAGCATGTGGCATCTTCCCAGACCAGGACTTGAACCCGTGTCCCCTGCACTGGCAGGCAGATTCCTAACCACTTGCCCACCAGGGTAGCCCTGTCCTCTCTTCTTGCCTGAATCCCTGAGTGCCATTCACCTGAAGCCCCAGCCACCTCAGTCCCTCTCCTGGGCCATGTGATTCCCATAATCAAGTAACTTAAGGATTAACGCACGGAGTGGTGAGGGTCTCTAGGACTTGCTCCAGCCTCGTAGCCTGGCCAGTGTTCTGATTGGTCAGTGCTAGGTCACAGTTTGAATATCTTCCTGTCTTTAGGAGCCCCAGAATTTCCCACTTACTGATTTTTTTTCTTATGTTTCCTTCCTTTCATCTGGAATTTTCCCTTCATCTTCTCATGTCCAAATTCTACCTGTAAAAGACCCAACTCATAAAGAACCTTCTCCAGGAAGCTTTTTACTTATCTCTTCCAACTAAAAAGGATCTGTCTCTTCATTGATCGACCACAGCCTTTTATCTGCACTTTTTTTGTGGCATGTATTACAGCCTATCTTGAATTATAGCTATTTAAGTATGTACCACTTTTTTTCCTGTTAGACTGTCAGCTCCTTGAGGACCAGGTATAGTATAATGCCTTTTTTGTGGGGCACCACCCACTCACCCTAAATGTCATTCAAACTACTACTACTCATACTCTGGGTCTAGGACAAGTGCGTGATGGGTTAGTAGTAGGCATGAGGACTTTTATGTGACAAATGAAGAATTTAAAGTTTCTTGTGGTCTGCGTTGCAGTCTTTTTCAACGGTTTGACATTTTTGTGCAATAAGACTTCCTTCTGATTCACCTCTCCCAGGTCCCCATATCCCCACCCCCCAGCTCTTGGAAGGCCTAGGAGTGGGCAGGTTAGTTCAGCTCTGTTCCCAGGCTTTAGAGAGAAAATATATGAGTTAGGGTGCTTTTGGGTGAAGATAATAGGAAATTGACTTAAGACAGTTTAAGGAACCATAACGTTATTATTTATTGTCTTTACAACAGGAGTCCCCCGGAGCAGAAGAGCAGGGTTGATTGGTTCAGCAGCTCAGGGATGTCATTAGGGGTGAGATTCTTTCATCTTTTTATCCCATGATCCACTTTACCATTATAATCATAGGTGACACATCCAGGGCATGTATTTTCTTGTTCACATCTCGGGTGGAGAGACTTGCTTTTCTTTTCCAGAAATCCTGAACAGCCTTCTCTTAAATCCCATTACCTCACACGGTTTAGGCCTGCCTATCCCTGAAGGAATAGATGGCCAAAGGGATGGAATTACCCCAATTAGCTGAGACAAATTGTTTAGGGATGGAATGGGTGTTGGGGAGCTGTGTTGGGAGATTGTATTTTCCAAAAATGGCCATAACACTATCTGCCCTCCCACACGCCCTTCTTACAATGTGACCCTCACACTCCCCTCCTCAGGAGGTAGGATCTATGTTTCCTCCCTTTGAACCTGGGTGGGCTTGTGGTGACTACTTTGGAAGTGACACTATGTGATTTCTGAGACTTGATGTTAAAAGGTGACATGGAGTCTATCTGCTTCTCTCTTGGGGTGCGCACTCAAGGAAACCAGCCACCATGCTGTGAAGAAGCCCAAGCGGCCACATGGACAGACCCATGTGCAGGGAAACCACCAGCCAGCACTGAACAGCCAGCCGTGTGAGGTGCGTATCTTGGAAGTGGACCCTCCAGCCTCCAGCTACCCCGCTGACACCATGTGAAGCAGAGGAGAGCCGTTCTATGAGGCACTAAGTTTTGGGGTGGTTTGTTATGCGGCAGTAGACAGCTGGAACAGGGGTGCACTCTGGAAAGAATTGTGTTTCCTCAGTGCTTTCTCTGGTGTCTTACTCTTTTTGTCATTGGATTAGTTAGGTATCAAGGGCAAGGCCTAAAGTGAGGAAAGAGTTGAAGCCTGAAAGCAATTTTATTGTTTAGTTCAACTTATTCGCTGTCTGGGATTTCTATATGGGATTTGGAGGTTCATGATTTATAATAACAAGCAGTGATTTTGCACATCTCCCTTGAGAAGTTGCAGTAGGAGATGGCTGGTTGTGATTTGGATGTTCAGGATCCAAGGAAAATAATCAATGACAACTATCTACTCCCTTTTTACTTAAAGTACGGCCCACCCTGGAAGGAGTAATCCTTGTTAAGGCATCTTCTTACCCGTTTTGCCTATTCTAGGAACCAGGATCTTGACTCGCTGTCAGAAGGGTCCACTCAGCTCAAGTAAGTATTCCCCAGAGTAACTTATTTATTTGTTTTAACTGAAGATGAGAATGACTGAATTCACACTTTAGAAAAATCTATATACTGTTTTTAAAGTGTTAACTCAATCATAAATATATAAGTAATAGAGTAATATGGTGTTATTTATTTATTTATTATTTTTTTCTGTGTATTTTATAATTGTTCTTTTTTTATTTTATTTTTTTTTCACATCTTTATTGGAGTATAATTGCCTTACAACGGTGTGTTAGTTTCTGCTTTACAACAAAATGAATCAGTTATACATGTACATATGTTCCCATATCTCTTCCCTCTTGCGTCTCCCTCCCTCCCACCCTCCCTATCCCACCCCTCCAGGCGATCACAAAGCACCGAGCTGATCTCCCTGTGCTATGCGACTGCTTCCCACTAGCTATCTACCTTACGTTTGGTAGTGTATATATGTCCATGCCTCTCTCTCGCTTTGTCACAGCTTACCCTTCCCCCTCCCCATATCCTCAAGTCCATGCTCTAGTGTTATTTAAATGGTAACAAATTCTGTGTCTCTTAGGGATCTGACTAAACTCCTTAAGTAGGTGTGGTTAAAGGAATTATTGCTGTCTTGATCTTCTACTTTGTAATCTTGGGTTTGCTTATTTCCCTGAACTTTTATGTACCTCCTCTTTGCCTTGCTGCCTCCGTCATATGATCCACATCGGTCCTTTCCTGATATTCAAAGCTCCTACTATGAAGTCTAAGAGTTTGTTGACAATTTCTTAAAGTTCAGGCTTCAAGCACTGTCTTCACCAGCTAATTGGCGGTTGCAGACTTGAATCTCTGTTGAGTGCATTTTGCAGTGTTCTGCTAAAGTGGCCTGTTCCCGGAATTGGCTTTCCGTTCTCTGCACGTCTTTTGCCCTGCAACCTGGCAACAGTTGGGCTTATGTAGAACATCTGAGCCTTTGGCAGGAAGAGAACAACTTCTAGATTCCAGAGGAGAGACTCTCTCCTCTTTCTCCTCCACTGATCAAATGTGGAGGTAACTTTGGTTGCTTCCTGAATTATAAGATGAGACATCCCTAAGACTTTGGTCCCTCTGGGTTTTTATTATTTCAAGGTTTCTGTTATTCGGACCACTGAGATACTCAGTAAGTATTTGCTGGGTGAATGAATGATTTTCTTTTTTTGTCTAAATTTATTTAAAAATTTTTTTTAGTCTACACAAGCCACACTTTATTTATTTATTTATTTATTTTTTATTGAAGTATAGTTGCTTTACAATGTGTTAGCTTCTGCTGTACAGCAAAGTGAATCAGTTATCCATATACATATATCTCCTCTTTTTTGGATTTCCTTCCTGTTTAGGTCACCACAGAGCATTGAGTAGAGTTCCCTGTGTTATACAGTCAGGTTCTCATTAGCTGTCTATTTGAATGATTTTCTATGGGTTGGAATTCTTGGAGCTGATTGCATTAGAGATAAAGAAGCTGAAGTCCAGAGGGGTTGCAGGAATTGGTGAGGACTCTTTAGAACTAGGTCTCCGGCTTTACTGTAAATACTTGCTCATCCTAGGACTCAACAGAGCAGCCCTTTCTTTCTGAAGGTGATCCTGATGGCCTCTCCCACCCACTCCCCATCCAGTAGAGCTGACCAGTGTCTCCACAGTACCCTGATGTCCTTGACTGCTGCAAGCAGTTTCTACGCGTACATCTCTTCCTGTTGAGACTATAAGCTCCTTGCAGATGGACGCCATATCTTAGTTATTTTTTTTTAATTAACACATAACGCAGTTGTGGCCTTCAATATGTAAATGAACAGACGAAAGAGTGAGTGCATATAGTGACTGCATATCTTAGATTTTTCTCCTGTGATAGTGAATTTCAGCCCTTCTGTAGACCTGTCAGATCAAGTGCTTCAACACTTTATAATAAAATATTTTCCTTAGACATTGTATATATGTCTGTATATATGCATTTTAATTTTTTCCCTTAAAACTCATTGTTATTATTAGAAAAAGAAATACAGGCTTATTATTGGAAGTTCCAATAATGTAGAAGGCTTTAGAGTGAAAAGCAGCAGCTTCTCGTTCCTTCTAGATCCACTACGCTCTGTAATCTGTTTCTTGAGGAGTTTATTTTGTTTGATTTACATATATGGAGTCACACTGTATATCATCATTCACCACTTACTTTGTTTTCACTTAATGATTTATTTTGGACATCTTTTCATATCAGTGCATATATTTCCACCTTAGTCTTCTTAATGACTACATAGCATTCTATAATACAGATATAATATCAAAGGTCTAGTAGTGGACTTTTACTGAAAGACAGTTAGATGGTTTCATTTTTTCCCTAAGAAATGTTCCAGAAATCCTGTACACATACAGGTATAACTGAGGAGAAATTCTTGGAAGTATTACGGAATCAATGGTTTCCCTGATACGAGCATTTAAATTTTTAACAGATGTTGCAAAATTGTCCTTCAGAGGTTAGTAGTTTTTGATACAGAAAGCAAGTCACTTCTTAGGTCTGTGGATCAGCAAGTCAGCTGAGGCATAAAACACCAAATGGATACAAAGGAGTTAAATGCTGTGGTACATTTTTGTGTTTTATCCTAGATATGAGGCATTTCTGGAGCCCACTGGGAATGTTGCTCTGGTTCTGGTTGGCTTCCTTTAGCCACCCTTTCCTCATTTCCAGCCCAGCCTATAGAGCTCCCTTTGCTCCACTGTGAGCCTCTCAGCACTTGGCAAAATCCCCCTCTATTGCTTAGTTACCCCTTGATAAGGAGCCAAAGCAAAAAAAACCCGTCAGCCCGAGGAACAGGAATTTCCCGTTTCTCAGTCAAGCCCCTGCTGCCAGAAAGGTCTATGATTT
Source organism: Orcinus orca (assembly GCF_937001465.1). Lineage (NCBI taxonomy): Eukaryota > Metazoa > Chordata > Mammalia > Artiodactyla > Delphinidae > Orcinus > Orcinus orca. Next base: position 103,051,286 of record NC_064559.1, on the reverse strand, counting down.
CCCAGTTATTATCCAGAGTGTGGCCTCTCCTTGTGGTTTGCTGGGTGCGCTTTAGAGGAAGAGAGAAAAGCAAATGCTCTTTTAGAGCAAAGCAGTATGAATTTTTAAGTCGTAAACTTAAAACACGAAAGAAACCAGGTTAAACAGGCTCACAATGTGAGGATGGGAAGGTTATTTAGTCAGTAAATATTTATTGAGCACGTACCCTGTGCCAGTTCAGAGCACCAAGGCACAGACTGAATGTGTGAGGGAGTGTTGGGCACAGCAGGGCTGAGTGCTGCTGCGCCTCCTGTTCTGGTCCCACAAATCAGGAGCAGAGAGGAACCCTGTCTCTAGTCTGTCTCCTGATTTTCGTCCCTATGGAGGAAGACCCACTGCTCTGTCTCTCCCCTCCAAGCCAGGCTGGTCAGTAAGAGATCTAGCAGTGGACCAGGAGATGTGGTGGTTTTGATGGTCTGAGTGGAAAAAATTATGTTTGCTCATGCAGATTTGGGGCCTGGGGCAGGGTAGAGGCTCAGAGCCACTCCCCAGGAAATGACTCAGAAACATGTACTGTCTGAGTTGCAGCTTTCCTTATCTCTCTGGAGAGCTTGTGGGTGGGTCCCTGAGTAGAGCTGCTATGGGCTCGATGATCCCAGCCCTCAGGGTGGTCCGGCTCTGTTCCACTCAATTTCCTGAGTTTGGACACCTTGGTAGCCAGAACTCTAGTAATTTAGAGATGTGAGCACCACCTGTTGTCACAAATATTTGGGGGCTCTAAAAATGCCAGGAAGCCGTGCCCCAGAAGTTGCCAGAGAGAAATGCTGTCATGCTACCTCACGCTCTCCACCCACCATCATTGTCCACAATCCCAGAAGGTGGCAGCCCTATGGCTTCAACCGTGGGCACAGCAGCCGGGGCTGGAGTTACTGTGGGTCGCAGAGCTGGTGTTGGGAGGGTGGGGAAGACAGACCTAATTCATTACAGGTTTCACCTAGAAGGAGTTGTCAAATTATAGGAGTCACATGACGCCTTACACCCTTAGTATACCAGGAAAAATAATGATCACCATTTACCATCTGGGTCCAAGGCACTCTTTTTAACTATCTATCTATCTATCTATCTATCTATCTATCTATCTATCTATCTATCTATCGAATCTATCTACCTACCCACCTATCTATCTTTTGAATCATTTTATAATTTATAGAAGAAGAAGGAAATAGTAAAAAATAAATTTATTAGAAATTATAATAAGAATTTAGATATAGCAAACTCAAATATTTGTTCCATATTTTCCTGGATTTGAAGATACACACACATACTCACTTTGTGTGTGTGTGTGTTTGATGTGTGTATACATTCACACACACACATATATAGGCTTATATGTATGTGTATCATCTTTATTCCATAATTGCAAAACATTTTCATTTTTAGATTTATAAATACCAAATAATCCAATGAATGTTTTTATTTCTATATCACCTATTTCTTCCCAGTTGCCTTGTTACACACACCTGTCTTCAGCATTGTTATGGCAAATATATCAAGTACATTTTAGTGCATAAACGTTATAAGAGATGAAAGAATAAAGTCACATGTCTTTTTAGCAAAATGGGATAATTAAGGTTCATGCATAATATTGTGTGAAACAGTTCTTCCTGTTGAATAACTAACTGGATGAAAATACCATATTTCTTTTTGTCCTTAGAAACATATTCTTCACTCTCTGATTCTTGCAAGCTTATTTGGAGGGCAGCACAGCTACTTGTATTACCTTTATGAAATAATGATCTTCTCTACTAGGGAACACCATCTTCCTCTACCAAGCATTCAGCTTTGGGAGAGACAGACACCGAGGTGTGAGGAGGGCAGGCTGCACCCAGCTAGCCAGCCAGAGCAGCAGAATCAACCCTGGTAATCAGCGAGGTGACAATATCTCAATGAGACCATGTCTCGCTCTCCCATGCAATGATCCCTGAGCTTGAGTAAATTCACTGAGAATACTGTCATCTGAAGACTCAAAGTATGAGATTTCATTTGTTTGATCAATTTTGCCATGGTCATTAGAGAGTTTTGCTATGGGTCTCTTTGCATTTATCTTTTGATTCATGAGATAGTTGAGAGATGTGTTCTTTTGCCAATTTTCTTCTCTTTGCCATTAAGTGAAGAAAATGAAAAATTCTAATTATTCAACTGTGTTCAAGAAAAACTAAAACAAATACAAATCAACACCATACATTTATGTATTTGTATTTGAAAGATTTGTATTTAAAAGATGATGCAATGCTTTGGGTACCTCCTAGGAAAACTGAAGGATGTTGCAGATGCTGTCACAGTGATGATTTGTTTCACTCTTGCAGTATTCTTGAAGTGTTCCCATCATTGTTGTTTTCTTATATCTTGAAATGTTTCATGATAGAGAAAAAATATGATCATTAAGACCTCAAAATGTAGCTTAGATTTCTAAAATGGTCCAATGGACCCATATGATAATCACAAGACAGAATGAGTTTTATTCTACTTTTTTTTTTTTTTTTTTTTTTTGCGGTACACGGGCCTCTCACTGCCGTGGCCTCTCCCATTAAGGAGCACAGGCTCCGGACGCGCAGGCTCAGCGGCCATGGCCCACGGGCCCAGCCGCTCCGCGGCATGTGGGAATCTTCCCGGACCGGCGCACGAACCTGCGTCCCCTGCATCGGCAGGCGGACTCTCAACCACTGCGCCACCAGGGAAGCTCTATTCTACTTTTTAAAAAGTCAGTCAGTCTTCCCTAGTTCTTTAGAAGAACTCTAAGAAAGAATAAGAGTTATGAAATATAAATCTTTGCAAATAGACAGGACTGCTGAAAAAGGAAACCCGAAATATAAATTGTATGCTTCTTTAAAGCTTACAGGGACTTCCCTCGTGGTCCAGTGGTTAAGACTCTGTGCTCCTAATACAGGGAACCCGGGTTCGATCCCTGGTCAGGGAACTGGATCCTGCATGCGGCAGCTAAAAGATCCCGCATGCTGCAGCTAAATGATCCCACACGTGGCAATGAGGATACCGTGTGCCACAACTAAGACCCGGGGCAGCCAAATAAATAAAAAAAAAAAAAAGAAAAGCTTACAACAAAAACCAATGTTTGTCTGACATCATAATTTCCCTCCCAATATCTGGAGGCTTTGTTGGGGAAGAGATCAACCACTTATGTAGAGGTGAAATGGTTCTCTTTCCAGGGTGGCAGGTGTCATTAGCTCAGAGCCTGGCACCATGATCCTATAAGAACTGACATGGACCTCACCTCCTTATCTGCTTTCACCTAATGGAGTCCCTGATCCCCTTGTTTCTCTGTCTGTTGAATGCCTTTAGGCCTCTTTTCCTGACCTCCCAGGCTGGACTCCATGGACCACCTGAGTAATTCAGTCAATGACAGTCTCATTTCCCTTCAGTTCTGTCTTGAAGTGGTTGTCTGTCCAACAGGACCCTCATGACCCTCATCGTATCTTTGCTGCACCCGCTCAGCTGTGGTCGGGTCCAGTGGGGAAGATCAAGTAGTCATGGATCCTGTTCTTTCCACTTCAGCCTGTGTTCTTATCAGCCCCTTTACTTGTCTTTGGTTAATGATCTTCATTCCCCTCAGGGACCTCTCCACATCTGAAGATGCTTCTTCTCATCTCTCATCCTCCCACCTCTGCAGAGGGGCTTTCCTCCTAATTCCTGGAGAAACACAGGCCCTTAGGCACAGTTTTCCTCAACTTCTGCCATCCACAGTCATGTCTTCTTTCACACCCATCCTGACCTCTTTCCCCCCTTCTCTTCTAGGCCAGCACCCTCCTGCCCTTGATCCTGCCTTTTTTGTATACTCTCCGACTTTGGCCATAGTTTTCTCCTCTTTTCTGTTTCTTTGATCCCTCTCTCTAGGGGCTCCTTTATCATAGTCTATTAATACACTCTAGTTTCATCAATGTAAGAAAAAGTCATTATTTCCTGTGTATCAGGCAGCAGACAAAAACACACCAGCTACTATTATTTTTTTTAATTGAAGTACAATTGATTTACAATATTGTGTTAGTTTCAGGTGCACAGCAGATTCTTTTCCATTATAGGTTATTACAAGATACTGAATATAGGTCCCTGTTCTATATGGTAGGTCCTTGTTGTTTTATCTATTTTATATATAGTAGTGTGTATCTGTTAATCCCAAACACCTAATTTATCCCCTCCCCGCCCCAACTTTCTCCTTTGGTAACCGTAAGTTTGTTTTCTATGTCTTTGAGTTTGTTTCTGTTTCGCAAATAAGTTCATTTGTATCATTTTTTAAGACTCCACATATAAGTGATATCATATGATATTTGTCTTTCTCTGTCTGACTTACTTCACTTAGTATGATAACCTCTAGGTCCATCCATGTTGCTGCAAGTGGCATTATTTCATTCTTTTTATGGCTGAGTAATATTCCATTGTGTATATGTACCACATCTTCTTTATCCAATCATCTGTCAATGGACACTTAGGTTGTTTCCATGTCTTGGCCACTGTAAATAGTGCTGCTATGAACATTGGGGTGCATGCATCTTTTCAAATCAGTTTTCACCTTTTCTGGATATATGCCCAGGAGTGGGAGTGCTAGATCATATGGAAACTCTATTTTTAGTTTTTTAAGGCACTTCCATACCATTCCCCATAGTGGCTGTACCAATTTACATTCCCACCAACAGTATAGGAGGGTTCCCTTTTCTCCACACCCTCTCCAGCATTTATTACTTGTAAACCTTTTGATGGTGGCCATTCTGACTGGTGTGAGGTGATACCTTGTAGTTTTGATTGGCATTTCTCCAATAATTAATGACGTTGAGCATCTTTTCATGTGCCTGTTGGCCATCTGTATGTCTTCTTTGGAGAAATGTTTATTTCGTTCTTCTGCCCATTTTTTTGATTGGGTTGTTTGCTACACACCAGTTATTTTAACAGAAAGAATTTAACAGAGAGACTCGTTAACTAGGTAACAAATGGTAAAGAGAACTCTAGGGAAGTGGTCCCCAACCTTTTTGGCACTAAGGACCGGTTTTGTGGAAGAAAATTTTTCCACAGACGGGGTGGGTGGGGGATGGTTCAGGTGGTAATGTGAACGATGGGGAGCAATGGGGAGTGGCAGATGAAGCTTCGCTCTCCCGCCTGCCACTCACCTCCTGCTGTGCGGCCTGGTTCCTAAAAGGCCGTGGACCCTGCAGCATGGGGGTTGGGGACCACTGCTCTAGGGTATATGAAAGTAGCAATTTCAGGAACCAGCAGTTACCCCCACGGCTAACTTCCAAGGGGAGAGGTTGGAATTATCAGAAGGTTGGAGGAGGGGGACTGAGACTTAAGCCTCTGAGAAGGGGTGCTTCTTGCTGGTGCAGAGGTCTCAGAGCTGGTTCTGTGAGGTTGGAAAGACTGCACACTGGATTCAACTGCCTTTGGGGAACAAAACCCAAGCTAGTTCAGCTTCCTCCTGCAGGGCTTCTCAGTTGCGAATACATTGTTCCTTTGTGGGGAAACTGCCCTGCTGGGTGAAGAAATGAAGCTGGCATGACACTGCAGCGAACCAGAAGCCAGGGGGAGTAGTAAGTTCCTCTCCTCTTCCGGTCTCCCTCCAGGGTCCCCATTGGCAGAGGTAACTGGGATTCAGCTGCAAAGTGGAGTCCCAGCTCCAACACCCCAAAGTGTGCACAGAAGAGTGGTTTTGAAGCCAACAGATACTAGCTTAATAACTGGTGCCCCTACTCTCCTCTCTTATTTCTTAATTATACATCCATTTGTGAGTAGTTTTCATGTAACATCTGCTCTCTCTCAGCTCCCACTCATTTCCTCAAGCTTCTGCAATTTGGCTTTATTATCATCATTCTAATGTACTTCTTGAAAAAGGCCTCCTAATGACCAAATCTCCTGGGCCTATTTCTGTGCTTGTTTCACGTGGCCTCCCTGAGTGAGGGGTATGAATGACATTGTGGATCTGTCCTCCACATGCTAGCTTCTGGGATTGCTCACATCCCTGTCTCTCCATGTACCTCTATGGTTGTTTCTTCTGCTTCTGTTTCTGGGGTCCCTTCCTTTGCTTTCCCCTTAAATGCTGGTGCTCTCCAGGCTTCTGTCCTCGGCGCCCACCCCACTCTTCTTATTGTGCATCCCCCCCCCCCAACCCTGGGCATCTCATTCTGTTTCCTAGTTTTTTTGTTTTTTTAATATTTATTTATTTATTTGGTTGCACTGGGTCTTACTTGAGGCAGGCGGGCTCCTTTAGTTGCGGCTTGAGGGCTCCTTAGTTGTGGCATGCGAACTCTTACTTGTGGCATGCATGTGGGATCTAGTTCCCTGACCAGGGTTCGAACCCAGGCCCCCTACATTGGGAGTGTGGACTCTTAACCACTGCGCCACCAGGGAAATCCCTGTTTCCTAGTTTTTATTATCACTATGCTTTAACAATTCATTTTGCAAACTACCTTTTTTTTTTTTGGCCGCACCGCGTGGCATGAGGAATCTTAATTCCCCAACCAGGGAGCGAACCCTTGCCCCCTGCAGTGGAAACGCGGAGTCTTAACCACTGGACCTCCAGGGAAGTCCTGTTTCCTAGTTTTAACCAGCACTTATATACAAGTTGACCTCCAAATCTTTATCTCCATACTCCATAGTCCACTGGCCATCTCCACCAGGGTGTCTAACAGCCACATCAAATTAAATATGTCTAAAGGTGAGCTCATCATCTTGTCATCTTCTCCTTCATAAATACTTCTGTTTTCTTTCCCTTTGAAGATTGTTTTTAGGCCAATGAGAAAAATGTCCATATTTAAGTCCATTTTCTGTTCTAGGGTTTTTAATAGTTTTGTATTTTGAAGATTTGAATATACAGAAGTTAATGAAAAATTGTTTCAACAAAATATTATGATTTCATAGGAATGTATATTTTATAAACAGTGCTTAATAGAGCATGTAATAGACTGTCACCAAATAATGTAATTACAAATTAATAGTACATCAGTGATTTTCTTAAGCACAACATGGAGCTATGCCTGTATTTCCTTTGAACTTTGATTTTTAGTTTTTATCTCATATCATGCCCAGTCTTTCATGTCTTGGCTTTCATGAAACCTAAGATGATATTGTTCTCCTTCAAGATTTTCATCACTTTCAGAGCATCAGTCAACTCTTCCTTATTCCATACTGTGCAGCACTTTCTTCATTGCGAGAGATGACTCTTACGATTGAAAGAGGAAGGAAAGTCAAGACCTTATCAAAAAACTGTACTTTTAGTAGATTTTGCTAACGCAGATGTCACACAGCCCTGGGATTTGTGGTCCTTCAAGCACATAGTTTCTAATCCACTTCAGCCAGCAACCCCCACCCCCACTCCACCAGTGTAATGATATTAGCTGCTATTTATTCAACATTTATTGTGTGCCAGGAAAATCCCCGCCCAGGGTTAATATTTTATATACATTTTCCCTGATCCTGACAATAAACCTATGAGGTAAGTATTATAAGCCTCTTTATAAAGATGAAGAAACTAAGGCTCAAAGAGTTTTTAATTAATTAACTAATTGATTGATTGATTTTAGTTTTTTTTTTTTTCAGTCGCTCTACGCGGCTTGTGGGATCTTAGTTCCCTGACCAGGGATCAAACCCGCACCCCCTGCAGTGGAAGCATGGAGTCTTAACCACTGGACCACCAGGGAAGTCCCCAAGGCTCAAAGAGGTTTTTTTTTTGTTTTAACTGCACGTATTTCTTTTTTTAAAAAAATTTAATTAATTTATTGGCTGCGTTGGGTCTTCGCTGCTGTGTGTGGGCTTTCTCTAGTTGCAGCGAGCAGGGGCTACTCTTCAGTGTGGTCCGCATAGGCTTCTCATTGCAGTGGCTTCTCTTGTTGCGGACCACGAGCTCTAGGCACGCAGGCTTCCGTAGTTGCGGCATGTGGGCTCAGTAGTTGTGGCACATGGGCTTAGTTGCTCTGCGGCATGTGGGATCTTCCCGGACCAGGGATCAAACCTGTGTCCCCTGCATTGGCAGGCGGATTTTTAACCACTGTGCCACCAGGGAAGTCCCATCAAAGAGTTTTAAAAAAATCTCACAAAGCCAAAAAAAGAGGCAGATGTGGAGTTGGCTCTGAAGCCTTCCCATGCTTTTGTGCTGCCTCTTGTCACAGCCCATGGGTGCTCTGGTGTGATATCTGTGATCTGCTTCAGGAATGCTCATAAGTACACTCCATCTGGCCAAGGAAGCCTCTAGCATATTCTCACACATCATATCTGGTACGCCCCCTGCTCTGTCTACACCCCAATGCTCCCTAGCAATCTCCCATCCTCAGTCTTAGAGATGTACATGCAGCTCTATCTTGTCGCCTAGCACTGTGCTTCCTTCTTCCTTATAGCGCTGTTTATTTATTTCTGATGAGGGTATGCACTTCCCTCATGTATTCCATCCACAAGTCTTTTCTCCCCAAGTTTTGGAAATTCAACAGTTACATTTATTGAGCCCCATTATATGCTTTTCACTGTGCTGGGTGCTAGGGATAAGGCATCATACTTTCCCCTTTGGGTCACAATATCAGGTCCAGTCTGTTCACTGCTGTATCAATTTCTGGAGTCCTAAGTATTACATCTGGCCCCCTTAATTTTCTTTGTGAATTACTGGGTACCTCTCCCCTGTCATATTGTAGTTGACATCCTTTAGAATAACTACTCTTGCAGTTGTGCATAGTAAGGGGTTTTAAAGATGTTAGATGAAATGATAAATGTTAAATGCTATTCATATTACTTCATAAATTGAATATGTGTTCAATCAAAGTGTCAACTACAAATATATAAGCAACATCATTACTGTTTAATTGTGAACTCACCCAGCACGCACCCTCAGTCAAAGCCGTTTATTTATACTATAGTAACCTGGTATTAGGAACCATATCTATGTTCAAGGTAGATTAAGTTAGGTCATATTTGGAATTTTTTTTAAAAAGTTAATTTCCCTTTATTATTTATTCAGCAAGTACCTATTGGAGACCTTCCTGTGCCAGAGTCTTTTCTAGGGCACAAGGATTTAGTAGGGAACAAAACAAAGTCCCTGATCTCACAGAAATCTCATTATGCATATGTATTTGTGTACCTGTTGCAAAAATATAGAAATTGCTGATAAGAAGGAAAGAAAGAAAGAGAGAGAGAGGGAGAGAAAGAGGGAGGGAGGGAGAGAGGGAGGGAGAGAGGGAGGAAGGAAGGAAGGAAGGGAGAGAGAAAACACAATTCTATCATCCAGGTTAATTTTTCAGTGTATGCTCTTCCTGACTTGTGTTCTATGCATATGTAAATATTCCCTTTTCACACAAAAGTGGGATAACATTTGATTATTTTAATATGACTATACATTGTAAATACCCTTTCATATCACTGAATAATCTACCTCCTTGTTTCTAATGGCTGCATGAGGTAATTGGAATCTATTTGATTAGAATGTCTAGCTGGCCAAGAGCATTCAGTCCCTAACTGTGAGAGTGTCTCCACTTAAGTACATTCCATTTGTTTGAGGATGGTTCTCAGAATTTAGTATGCATAAGACTTACCTTGGGAGCTTATTAATGATTCAGACACTTGGGCTCCACACTCAGAGATTCTAATTCAGAAGGTCATGAATCTGCATTTTAATAAGTCTCAGTCACCAGATAGGTGCTTAGGAGGTAGGTAGTCCCAGAGCCCTCTCTGAGAATCTTTGGTATGACTTATAGGAATAACATATACAGGCATAATTCCCTTCTCCTCTTCATGGGGGTCTTGGGAGTTAGGTTTCCCTCAAGGTAAGTTGGTTTAAGCTACACTAGATATTTAAGAGAACGAATCAGAGGGTTGGATTTGGGTTGGTAGGAGTCAGAGCTGGCGAATATGTCACACCAAGTCTAAGGGACAGGGACACGTTTGAAACCAGGACATCAAGCTGAAGGTCAGCAGACAGGAGTTCCTGGATCAGAATGGAAGCAGTGAGGGGGTTCTAGCCATGCCTATCAGATAATGTCAGGGGTGCTATTCTGTGCTGTCTTTGTGCTGTTGGGGGCTTGATCAATGGGCGGCTCAGCTTGGCTTAAAGGTATAGAGTCAAGGACAATGAAGGTTTGAAAAAGACTTTGACATATATTGTCCATAGGTCAGCCAGAAATGGTCTGACTCTCAGAGCTGAATGAAATTAACTTGAACCATCTCCACACTAAATCTTGTCCAGCAGAAACTCCAAGCCTTCTGGGTGATCTCTGTGTATTCCTGAAGCTCCTATTCTCGTGGCGGCCTCCTACCTGTATTGGCTTTCTGCTTCCTTGACATGGATAATTCAGCCTCTTTTTAGATTTCTACCAAAAAACCACCCACACAAGCATCTGTGTTTATTTTAGATTTGGGGGTCCTGGGAAGGGGTACATCACACCTCACACAGCCTTCTGCCACCTGTGGACTCCTCCCTCTTCTTTTCCTCTTTCCTCTTGGAAAAACCCAGATTTCTCTTTCTATGACTAGAAGTTTATCAGTCATCTTTTATCACTTATACACACCCTCTGGGTCTTGCCTTCCACTCTGAACTTATGTCAAGACATTTTTCTCAGCAGTTCCACTTCAAAGAGATATTTTGTTATTATAATAACAACACATTCCTGTGCCTGTACCCACCCAGAGAGTGGGATGGGGAGGGGTATTCATTTCTAGATCTAAGGTTACCTGATTAGCCAGCTGTAGGGTCAGCAAACTGCAGGCTGGGAGTTGGTAGCTAGTCCTCAGTCTACAGCCCTGGTCATTAACAAATGAATAACCATCTCTTAGCACTGTACAACTCCACTGATGGAAGTCAAGTTATTTTTGTAGTTTCTATCTTGGTCTTTCCTTCGATACAGGAGTTTTCTTCATTTTTTAGCAGGTGGCTGGCAGGGGGACTCCTCTAGGTAGTGATTTTTGAAACACTTGCCCTCCAGAGCTGGCTGTGATCATGAACAGTATTATAGATGCTGAAATGAACACAAAGCCTGTAGTGGATACCACCCTTCCTTTCAGGGAGATTTTATAGATGAGATCCACATTCTAAGAACTATTTATTCACATGTTACAACATTGCTGAAATTCAGATGTGTTTTAAAATTGAAAGCCACATTTAATACAGTGCTCCCCTATCCCCCCAACAAAAATGATGCTTTTTAATCAATGGTGCCTCTTACAACCCACAATATCTTAGAATAAAGGGAATGCAGTAGGAACACCTATCCATAAAGGATCTGGGTTTCAGAACCGTGCAGCACTCTCCGCCTTACAACCTCAGTTACAGATGAATGGAAGGTGAAAATTTCCTGTCCATTGGCAATTCCAAGAAGGAACACACAACGTCACCTCTTCCTGTCAGCCCAGGGTCAGGGCAGTGCAGTGAGAGGTCCTTTCCACGCTCCCTGTTGCCTAATGATCGATCTACTCGGGACATTGCAGTCAGTCACCACGAGGTGGCGTACAAGCCCCAGGCATGAAGTCTTGAGGCCCACATGCCTCCCAGACGTGGGTGGTTCTTTCTAGATGGCCGTTAAGAAGCTGCTGACTTGCTCTATTACACGGGTGGGCAGGCTGAGCTGGTGAAGGCAAAGACTCCGTGGAGCAGCTGGAGGAGGGTTTGGGCAGCATGAATAGGGAGAGAAGTTAGGATTCGTTCATTAGAGTAACAATATCTGTTGAATGAATGCCTACGATTGCCTAGATGGATATGGGTAGAGAATATAAGACAGGCACAGTCCTCAGCCCCGTAGAATTTGTGGTCTAGTAGAGTTAGCATAACTAGTGTACTTCAGTGGAAAGAGCAAGGACATTTGGTTGTTATGGACTTAATTCATATGCTGAAGCCCCAGCACTCAGTATCTCAGAATGTGATTATATTTGGAGATGGGGTCTTTAAAGAGGTGTGATATGGTGATTTGTAATAAACATGTATTTGGTTTTCATCCCCATTTGGGGCACAGAGCTCCTAAAATGCTTGGAATGTCCCAAGTGCTGAGAGCCAGAATGGTGTCTTTTGTTAGGTTGATGAGGTAACTTTTGAAAAGCACCTAACGATGGGGGCTGGCTACCAAGAGAACCAGCCACTTGATTAGAAGGTTGAACCTTTCAGTCCATCCCCCCGACCTCTGAGAGGGGAAAGGGGCTGGAGGTTGAATCAGTCACCGTTGACCAATGATTTAATCAGTCATACTTTCATCAAAACCCAAAAAGGACAGGGTTGGGAAAGCTTCCATGTTGGTGAACATGTGCAGATTCCCAGAGTGTGTTGTGCCTGGAGAGGGCATGGAATCTCTGCACCCTTTCCCTACACCTTGCCTTATACATCTTTTCCACCAGGCTGTTCCTGAGTTATATCCTTTTGTAATAAACCGGTCATCTAGTGAGTAAATGGGGTTCCTGAGTTCTGAGCCACTCTAGCAAATTAATTGAACACAAGGAGGAGGTTGGGGGAACCTCTAATTTGTAGTCAGTCAGTCAGAAGTACAGGTAACAACCTGGGCTTGCAACTGGTGTCTGTAGTGTAGCTATATCTCATCTCCTGTTTCTTTCCCAGCCAAACTTCTGGAAAGAGCATCCAGATTTGAAAATATCTTCTTCATAAAATACTAAATTCTCATAGTTATGCTTGGATATGTTCCTGAGCTTTTTATTATGTTGCATTGACCTTTCTCTTTCATTTTAATTACCACTATTATTGCAGTATTTTAATTACTTCAGCTTATGATAATTTTAGTATACAATAATATGATATAGTATAATAACACTATGTGTACTACATTATAATATTATATAGTATAATAACAATATAGTATATAGTAAGCCCTATTATTGACATCCTTTCCCAAATTTTCCTGCCTACCCTATATTTTCTGATAAATATTAAATCACTTTTTTTTTTTTTTTTTTTGCAGTACGCGGGCCTCTCACTGTGTGGCCTCTCCCATTGTGGAGCACAGGCTCCGGATGCGCAGGCTCAGCGGCCATGGCTCATGGGCCCAGCCGCTCCGCGGCATGTGGGATCTTCCCGGACTGGGGCACGAACCCGTGTCCCCTGCATCGGCAGGCGGACTCTCAATCACTGCGCGCCACCAGGGAAGCCCCTATGGCAGATTTAATAAAGAAATTGTCTTTGAGCAACCAGGACCTGCTTGTACCTGTACAATGTCAAAGGATAAAGATCATCAAAATACTGATAGATTTCCCTAGAAGCATAACCTCACCTTCCATGGTATATTAGTTTTCTAGGGCTATTATAACAAAGTGCCAAAGACTGGGTGGCTTAACCAACAGAAATTTATTTTCTCAAAGTTATGGAGGCCAGAAGTCAAAAATCAAGGTGTTGGTAGGTTTGATTTCTTCTGAGAGCCATAAGGGAAGGGTCTGTTCCAGGCCTCTATCCTTGGCTTGTATTGGGTTGGCCAACAAGTTAGTTCACTTTTTCTGTAACATGGCTCTAGTAATGCTTAGCTGTCTTTAACTTCATTTGAAACAATTTTGTTAGATTGTATTATGACAGCTGTCTTACCAGCGTGCATGTAAAAACACTTATCAAAATTGGTGAATTTTTGTGTAGCCATTTTAATATTGAAGATGGAAGAAAAAAAGCAACATCTTCGGCATATTATGCTTTATTATTTCAAGAAAGATAAAAACGCAACTGAAATGCAAAAAAAGATGTGTGCAGTGTATGGAGAAGGTGCTGTGACTGATCGAACATGTCAAAAGTGGTGGGCAAAGTTTCTTTTTGGAGATTTCTCGCTGGACCATGCCCCACAGTTGGGTAGACCAGTTGAAGTCGATAGCAATGAAATCAAGACATTAACTGAGAACAATCAATTTTATACCACGCAGCAGATAGCTGACATACTCAAAATATCCAAATCAAGCGTTGAAAATCATTTGCACCAGCTTGGTTATGTTAATCGCTTTGATGTTTGGGTTCCACATAAGGTAAGTGAAAAAAACCTTCTTGACCGTATTTCCACATGCAATTCTCTACTTAAATGTAACGAAAATGTTCTGTTTTTAAAACAAATTGTGACGGGCAATGAAAAGTGGATACTGTACAAGAATGTGGAACAGAAGAGATCGTGGGGAAAATGAAAGGAACCACCACCAAGCACACCAAAGGCCGGTCTTCATCCAAAGAAAGTGATGTTGTGTACATGGTGGGATTGGAAGGGAGTCCTCTATTATGAGCTCCTTCTGGAAAACCAAACGATTAATTCCAAAAAGTACTGCTCCCAATTAGATCAACTGGAAACAGCACTTGACGAAAAGCAGAATTAGTCAACAGAAAACGCATAATCTTCCATCAGGATAACACAAGACCGCATGTTTCTTTGATGACCAGGCAAAAACTGTTACAGCTTGGCTGGGAAGTTCTGATTCATCTGCCGTATTCACCAGAGATGGCACCTTCAGATTTCCATTTATTTTGGTCTTTACAAAATGCTCTTAATGGAAAAAATTTCAATTACCTGGCAGACTGTTCCTGGCACCTGGAACAGTTCTTTGCTCAAAAAGATAAAACGTTTTGGGAAGATGGAATTACAAAGTTGCCTGAAAAATGGCAGAAGGTAGTGGAACAAAAGGGTGAATACATTGTTCAATAAAGTTCTTGGTGAAAATGAAAAATGTCTTTTTTTACTTTAAAACTGAAGGAACTTTTTGGCCAACCCAGTAGATGGCCATCTTCTTCCTATGTCTTCACATCATTTTCCCTCTGTCCTTGTCTATGTCCATATTTCCTCTTCTTATAAGGACACTATTCATGTTGGATTAGAGCCTACCTAATGACCTCATTTTAATTTGATTACCTATGTAAGTACTCTACCTCCAAATCTGGTCACATTCTAAGGCACTGAGGCTTAGGACTTCATCAAATGAACCTTTGTGGGGACATAATTCATAACACATGGAGACCAGCTTTTCCATAACAGAGCATAATAAATCCTCAACCCCATTTTCCGGCAGCAGCCAAGGTGATGTTAATAGAGCTCCCAGTTTATAGTTAAGCAGACAGTTGCCCAACAGCCTCAAGGTTCTGCCCATGCATATACATTATCCTTGTGGAGCAGGAATGTTGGCCTGCCAGCATGTTCTCCTGCCAGCATGCTAAAAGTAGAGCCCTAGGGCATTGGCTGGCTGATTTTTAAGTACATGCTATTATAACTGTGACAAAACAATACTTTCTTCTTTGGAAATTGGCTCTTTCCTCATCTTGTGAAGTGCTACAAGAAGTATGAAGGGCTTTGATTGTTTTTATCATGATTATTATCGTTGAACTGTAGCTTAGATGATGATGAGTGTGTATTGCAGGAACATCCTGGGGCTGGCACTTATAAGGAGGCTCTGGTATGAGTGCCCATTGAGAGGATCCTGGGGAAAGCCAGTGAGGCTCTTTCCAGGGTTTCTGTAAAGATTCTTAGTAAGTAAAAGCATATACTTACCTTAATAGGGAAGTACTTTTGCAGATAGAAATCATTTGAAAGAGACAAAGCTCCAAGTCAGTATCAGGGGATTCCCAGGTTTTATCTTTGGTGGGCATCTGCTATTTGTGTTAAAGTGAGAGGGAGGCTTGTGCTCCTTGCAGAAAATGCCACCTTACTCTATCAGAATGATACTCAGGAGCTATAGGCTTAGCTTTCTTGTCTCCACCATTGACCCAAATGTTTAGTGTCTATAACTTAGGAAATCTTCTCAACCATGACCCTCACAATTAGGAATGATACTATCCTGCATCAGGGCCTTCTTGGATTTACTCCTAGTTACCACGCTGTGAATACCGTGGTATAGAATATAGATTCCAGCAGGTGGCACAGGGGTGTTTGGATCTTTAGAGGATAATCTGATACTTTTGGCCTGATTATTATTAAGCACCTTCTGACTAAGTCACCTCATGGATTGTGTTGCTTAAATCAAGAGGTCAGTTAATTTCTGTAATGCTGAGCTGAAGTTTCAGGCCATTTTCTACTTTTGCCTCATCAGACTTCAGAGACCAAGAAGTTACTGTATTCTTAGAAGAAAATATTAACACACACTGGAAGCACCATTATTTGTCATGAGCAGTGAGTCACCGCAAGAAAGGGCAAAGAAAGCTGTAGGGTCAAGAATAAAAACACTTGGAAAAAGAATCCTAGCTTGGGGATGGAAATAATATAGCATTCACCCTAACAGAGAAAAATGGTTTTGGAAAATAGAGAGGTTTTTTTTTTTTTTTTTTCCTTTTTTATACTTAGACATAGATAATAGTAACCAAACACCCTTAAGTGATTGGAAACTTATGTCAGTTCCCAACCATTAAATCTTGAGTTATGGTTTGATGCATAGTTAAAACAGACAAAAAATAATTGTTTGCCAAAACATTTATTATTAATTTTTTACACAGTCCAATTATTTTAACAAGTATGTCTCCAAAGTAGTATCAATAGGCCTCAAAGGATTGTGGGCTGATGGGTCTTGTCAAAGGGCCTCCAGGGACATGCCCCTCTGTCCACAAACATTCCCCCTTTCCTTCCCCAAAATGCTCTGTGATCTCTGGTTGGCTCTAGAGCAAGGTAGATGTTTACAGGATCCTGAGCAGGTCCCCTCTCAGCTAAAATTAACAAAGATAGTAATATTCTCAAGCTCATCGAAGACTGGGGGAAAGGAACTGAGCACTACAGACTACAAGCAGACATGGTTTTAAGGTTTGAGCTCTGGAGTTGTTTGAGAAACACCTTGCTTTTGCTTCATGAGATTTTAAATAATTATAGAGTTAAGTGTAAAAAAAATCGAATTCAAATTCTAAGTCTTCAAGCTAAACCTTATTCTTAACAGATATTTCTTCCAGTTACGGGCTGATTTCACAGGGAGTTTTTCTGGAGAAGCCATCCCCCCTGCACTATGCAAGTGTTGTTGTAAAAATTCAGTCCCCTGGCAGAATCTGTGCTAATTATGCTACAAAAAGTGACAAGATATTTGGAGGTAAATATTAATGTAATTTAGGCCCAAGAAGAAATACCAACTTGAACATCAAATATATCTGAACTCTCTACGAAATGGATCAACAAATTAAAAAACAGACCCATTCTTTTGAATCTCAAATCGACATAATATTCTTGTTACTTTTGAAAGCAATAAATGAACGTGTTCCCCAAACAAAACTCCTTACAGAAATGAAATGGCTTATATGTTTTTAAAAAATGCACACCACATCTGCACCAAAGAGCAAAGACATCCTGCAGTAAAGAACTACTTAAGGAAGAATAAAAGGCAGGAGTACAAAGTACATGAAAGAGTGTAGCTTAAGATTTTGTAAAAAAGAGATATTCTAACACTAGAGAGTTTTCCCCCAACCGGAAACATTAGAGTCATTTGTTACTTAGTGTTTCTCGTTTTCCTTTGCTCGAAGCTTTGGCAGGTGTCGGGATTTGGCAGCATCTCTTAAAGGCGGTATTGAGATCGCTGCTCTTGGATGTACTCATAACAGAGGGCTGGAGCGCACCGGGGCACTGGCAAACTGACGCTTGCCGGGCTCCAGAACCTGCCGACGGCCCTTGTCCTCCTCCCAGACTTGGCTGCAGCTCTGCTCCTCCTGCTGCTGGCGGCAGAGCTGTTCTTCTTTCCGGAGTTTTCTCTCCCGCTCCTGCCGGCGCCTCAGCTCTTCCTGCCCCTCGCGCTGCCGCTGCTCTTCTTGCTCGAGGAACTTACTGTCCTCCTGGACGCGTCGCTTTTCTAACTCTCGCTCCTGCCGGAGCCTCTGCTCTCCCTCTAGGAACTTCCTGTCTCTCTGCCTCGGACGTCTCTGTTCTTCCTCTTGCTCGGCGCGCCTAAGTTGTTCCCCCTGGGAGAAGGCATCCTCTAGCTCCTGGCGGCGCAGCTGTTCTTCCCTTTCCCGGCTGAGCTGTCCTCCTCGCGGAATTTTCTATCTCGCTCCCGGTGAAGCTGTTGCTCGCGTTCCGGCCGGCGCAGCTTCTGTTTCTCTTCGCGGAACTCTCTGTCTTCTTCCTGATGGCGTATTTTCTCTTCTCTTTCCAATCTCAGCAGCTGCTCTTCCTCTCGGAAATTTCTGTCCCGCCTTTTGGCTTCCTTTTGCTCCTCCCTCTCCAGCAGTTCTTCAGCTGGGAATTGCCTTTCGCGCTGTTGCCAGCTCCTCCTCTCTTGCTCTCGTTCTCTTACCTCTTCCTGTTCATCCTGCAGGGGCCACCGATCCTGATGGGATTGTCTCTCCCGCACCTGGGAATCATCCAGTTGCTGGATCTTTTCTTTATTCTCTCTGCATTTGGAGTAAACCCTGTTCTTACGAACTTCATTTTCCTTTTTTTTTTTGCGGTACGCGGGCCTCTCACTGTTGTGGCCTCTCCCGTTGCGGAGCACAGGCTCCGGACGCGCAGGCTCAGCGGCCATGGCTCACGGGCCCAGCCGCTCCGCAGCATGTGGGATCTTCCCGGACCGGGGCACGAACCCGTGTCCCCTGCATCGGCAGGCGGACTCTCAACCACTGCGCCACCAGAGAAGCCCTCTGGGGGAGTTTTTTGAAGAAAAGTTTTTATTAAAATATAGTGGATTTACAATGTTGTGTTAGTTTCAGGGGTACAGCAAAGTGATTCAGATATATATATATATATATATATATATATATATTCTGTTTTAGATTCTTTTCCATTATAGGTTATTACAAGATATTGAGTATAATTGCCTATGCTATACAGTAGGTTCTTGCTGTTTATCTATTTTATATATAGTAGTGTGTATATTTTAATCCCAAGCTCCTAAATTAACCTTCCCCCCCTTCCCCTTTGGTAAACCAAGTTTGTTTTCTATGTCTGTGAGTCTATTTCAGTTTTGTAAATAGGTTCATTTGTATCATTTAAAAAATTCCCCATATAAGTAATATCATATTTGTTTTTCTCTGACTTACTTCACTTAGTGTGATAATCTCTAGGTCCATCCCTGTTGCTGCAAATGGCATTATTTCATTCTTTTTTTAAGGCTGAGCAATATTGCATTGTGTATATATACCACATCTTTATCCATTCCTCTGTTGATGGACACTTAGGTTGCTTTCACGTCTTGGCCATTGTAAATAGCGCTGCTATGAACATTAGGGTGCATGTGTCTTTTTTTTTTTACATGTGTCTTTTTGATTTATGGTTTTCTCCAGATATATGCCCAGGAGTGGGATCGCTGGATCATATGGTAACTCTATTTTTAGTTTTTTAAGGAACCTCCATACTGTTCTCCATAGTAGCTGCACTAATTTACATTCCCACCAACAAACAGTGTAGGAGGGTTCCTTTTTCTCAGGGTAACTTTTAAGAATCCACATAGCTCAGGTCACAACACAGACCTATAAAATTAGAATTTCTGGGAATAGAATCCAGGCACCAGGGATTTTTTAGAACTCTCTTGATGATAAAGTGGCAGCCAAGGTAGAGAAGCACTTGGCATAAGGAAGGAAGAGTGGGAAAAGCCTCATAAAATGTGGCAAAAAGGGAGGAGAAGCTCACGAGGGAGCCTAGGAAGAAGTTTCCTGAGAAGTAGGAGAAACTGGAGAGAAGGGGGTATGGATACTTAGGGTGTGAGAGGTAAAGAAGAAAGGGGTACACACCCCTCTTCTACATAATCTTCAGTTGCTTCTTAAAATGGCCCTTTCCTATAGGTACCTAATCTGTTTCCTATTCCCTGCATTTAACTGGGTAGATGTTCATCTGTGTCTCTACTCAAACTACTCCTGATGCCCAGGATTCCTGCCCTTTTCCAGATGTCAGTCCACATCCATTCCACGTATAAGACTTGGTTCAAAGCTCTTCCTCCAAAGATCTGGTTAATTTTATGAGATTCTGATTGCTCCTATTTAGATAGTCCCTTATGCATTTAGTTGTTTATCAAAGATGGCCAGCTATGGGGCAGTGCAGAGTCCTGGACATAGACACTGTGGATCCGGGTTCAAGTCCTGGCTCTGCTGCGAGTTAATTGTCTGGAACTTTCCAGTGATGTCATTAAAGCTCATTAGTTTCTTTACTGTAAGGTATTCAAATTTATAACTACTTTGAAGGGTTGATAGAAGTTTTATGGGTGAGAATGTAAGAAAGCTAGACATGTGTTATAGTATAGGGTAGTATTATTAAATTTTACACTTGTTAGAAGCTTGCTTTGCAATCATCCTGAAGTCTCTCTCTCTCTGCATATTTGTTTGATTTTCTAACTGTATTATAAACTCCTTAAAGTTTTGACTTTAAAAACGGCTGTTTTGTTTCTTTTCTGCCTCCCTAAAAGGGACTTAGTGTGCTGTTGAGATTCTTAGGCAGCCATATGTTTGCAGGCTCATGCTGATTAACCAAGTGCAGCATCCCTGATGATGTTGCTCCCGGGTGCAGGAAACTTTGTGCAGGGACCAAGAGTCAGATGACTGCCTGCACAGACATGGATATCATTTGGGTCACTATCATCTAGTCCAGATCTGTAGGCTCCAAACACACAAGGGAAAAAGTCTAGGTATGTACAGGAAATGGGAAAGGATTGAGGCAAAACCATCTGATGGCTCTCTCCAGCTTGTTCCGAGGAAAATTCAAAATCCTTAAGCCTACCAGACATGATTAGTGGGTCTACAGAATGACCTCTCTGACCTCGCCTCCTGTGACTCACCCCTTGCTCATTTTGTATCCACTTGTCACTTTACTATTTCCTGAACATACCCAGCAGCATGCTGCCTCAGAGCTTTTGCAGCTGCTGTTCCCTCTGCCTGGAATGCTCTTCTCCAGACATTTGTTTCTTTCCTTTACCTTCTCCAGGTCTTTGCTCCAATGTTACTTTCTCAGCAGACCTACCCTGACCACCCTATTTAAAATTGTGACCCTCAAACTTCCTTATCTTCCTGCATTCCCTTTTTTCCACTGTAGAAATTGTCATTATCTGATGTAAGATGTATTTTACTAATTTGTTTCCTATTGTCTCTCCATTAGGATGTAAATTCTACAAGAACCATATTTTCTATGTTTTTTTTTTAAACTGCTGCATCCCTGGTGCCTGGATGATTCTTGGAACATAGTAAGTACTCAATATTTGTTGATGAATGAATAAATTAGTAAATGAATGAATGAATAAAGTTTACTTATCAATGGCCAAGATATTTTGAACTGGTAGAGACCCATTAGGTCAAGGAATCTGACTCTATTCCTTACTTTGGTTTCCTCTTGGTTTCTTTACAAGGTTTTATTTAATCAAATTACGGTGAAAACTCGTATTAATTCCTGTGGAACAATGGCTCTTTAGCCTTCTGGATTTTGTTTGTTTGTTTTCTCTCAAAGGGAATAAATCCTAAAGAGGAGTTTCCTGAATCTTACTTCCAGCTCTCTCCTCTTCTTCTTTTTTTTGCTGTACGCGGGCCTCTCACCGTTGTGGCCTCTCCCGTTGCGGAGCACAGGCTCCGGACGCGCAGGCTCAGCGGCATGGCTCACGGGCCCAGGTGCTCTGCGGCATGTGGGATCCTCGCGGACTGGGGCACGAACCCGTGTCCCCTGCATCGGCAGGGGGACTCTCAACCACTGCGCCACCAGGGAAGCCCTCTCTCCTTTTATAACTCCTGAATGTGGCTCCTAGTCTTCCTACCTGTCTTTGGAAGAAATTTTCTAAAAATAGCCAACCTTTCCTTTGAACTTCAAAGACAAATGAAGAGAGAGAATTAGGAAAATGTGGTTTGTATATATGTCAGAACTCTCTGATGAGGTTGATAGGGTTGGAAGAGTTTGGATGAATGTTCAGAAGCTAAAACAATGAGGTACTAGTGAAGGGATATTTGAACTTGCCTCTACTTCTTTCAGAGTGAATGTACAAGTGCATGAACCATTGGTCCTACCCAAGAGAGCTGCTGCGGTATGATCCAAAAGCCCCTTGGTTCTATGCTCAGACACATGGAGGGATTAAATGTGAAGTTCAATTTCTTTTATTTCTTATCTGACTCACCACAAACTCATCCAGCTACACCATAGGTGGGAGTAAGGCACATAAGTGACAATATCTCAGAGCTTTATTGTTTTAAAACCAGTTCTGACAGAGGTTGGGAAACCATCTGGCAAGAACACCAAGGTACAAACAGTGACAGCTTTATTTCTTCTTTTCCGAGTTGGATTCTAGTACTGGCACAAAAACAGAAATATAGATCAATGGAACAGGATACAAAGCCCAGAGATAAACCCACACACATATGGTCACCTTATTTTTGATAAAGGAGGCAAGAATATACAACGGAGAAAAGACAGCCTCTTCAATAAGTGGTGCTGGGAAAACTGGACAGCTACATGTAAAAGAATGAAATTAGAACACTCCCTAACACCATACACAAAAATAAACTCAAAATGGATTAAAGACCTAAATGTAAGGCCAGAAACTATCAAACTGTTTAGGAAAACATAGGCAGAACATTCTATGACATAAATCACAGCAAGATCCTTTTTGACCCACCTCCTAGAGAAATGGAAATAAAAACGAAAGTAAACCAATGGGACCTAATGAAACGTAAAACCTTTTGTACAGCAAAGGAAACCATAAACAAGACGAAAAGAAAACCCTCAGAATGGGAGAAAATATTTGCAAATGAAGCAACTGACAAAGGATTAATCTCCAAAATTTACAAGCAGCTTATTCAGCTCAATATCAAAAAAACAGACAACCCAATCCAAAAACGGGCAGAAGACCTAAATAGACATTTCTCCGAAGAAGATATACAGATTGTGAACAAGCATATGAAAGGATGTTCAACATCACTAATCATTAGAGAAATGAAAATCAAAACTGCAATGAGGTATCACCTCACACCAGTCAGAATGGCCATCATCAAAATATCTACACACAATAAATGCTGGAGAGGTTGTGGAGAAAAAGGAACCCTCTTGCACTGTTGGTGGGAATTTAAATTGTTACAGCCACTATGGAGAACAGTATGGAGGTTCCTTAAAAAACTAAAACTAGAACTACCATACCA
The DNA here is from genome assembly GCF_937001465.1 of Orcinus orca. Lineage (NCBI taxonomy): Eukaryota > Metazoa > Chordata > Mammalia > Artiodactyla > Delphinidae > Orcinus > Orcinus orca. The sequence continues at coordinate 103,028,320 of NC_064559.1, read as the reverse complement.
CCCAGCAATCCCACTACTGGGCATATACCCTGAGAAAACCATAATTCAAAAAGAGTCATGTACCACAATGTTCATTGCAGTTCTGTTTATGATAGCCAGGACATGGAAGCAACCCAAGTGTCCATCGACAGATGAATGGATAAAGAAGATGTGGCCCATATATACAATGGAATATTACTCAGCCATAAAAAGAAACGAAATTGAGTTATTTGTAGAGAGGTGGATGGACCTAGAGTCTGTCATACAGAGTGAAGTAAGTCAGAAAGAGAAAAACAAATACCGTATGCTAACACATATATATGGAATCTTAAAAAAAAAAGTTCTGAAGAACCTAGGGGCAGGACAGGAATAAAGACGCAGACATAGAGAATGGACTTGAGGACACGGGGAGGGGAAAGGGTAGGCTGGGACGAAGTGAGAGAGTGGCATGGACTTATATATACTACCAAATGTAAAATAGATAGCTAGTGGGAAGCAGCCGCATAGCACAGGGAGATCAGCTCGGTGCTTTGTGACCGCCGGGGGGGGGGGGGTGGGATAGGGAGGGTGGGAGGCAGGGAGATGCAAGAGGGAAGAGATATGGGAACATATGTATATGTATAACTGATTCATTTTGTTTTAAAGCAGAAACTAACACACCATTGTAAAGCAATTATACCCCAATAAAGATGTTAAAAAATTTTCAATTTTCTTAAATTTACCAAGGCTTGATTTGTGACCCAAGATATGATCTATGCTGGAGAATGTTCCATGAGCACTTGAGAAGAAAGTGTATTCTGTTGTTTTTGGATGGAATGTCCTATAAATATCAATTAAGTCCATCTTGTTTAATGTATCATTTAAAGCTTGTGTTTCCTTATTTATTTTCATTTTGGATGATCTGTCCATTGGTGAAAGTGGGGTGTTAAAATCCCCTACTATTATTGTGTTACTGTCGATTTCCCCTTTTATGGCTGTTAGAATTTGCCTTATGTATTGAGGTACTCCTATGTTGGGTGCATAAATATTTACAATTGTTATATCTTCTTCTTGGATTGATCCCTTGATCATTACGTAGTGTCCTTCTTTGTCTCTTGTAACAGTGTTTTAAAGTCTATTTTGTCTGATATGAGAATTGCTACTCCAGCTTTCTTTTGATTTCCATTTGCATGGAATATCTTTTTCCATCCCCTCACTTTCAGTCTGTATGTGTCCCTAGGTCTGAAGTGGGTCTCTTGTAGACAGCATATATACGGGTCTTGTTTTGTATCCATTCAGCCAGTCTATGTCTTTTGGTGGGAGCATTTAATCCATTTACATTAACGGTGATTATTGATATGTATGCTCCTATTACCATTTTCTTAATTGTTTTGGGTTTGTTATTGTAGGTCTTTTCCTTCTCTTGTGTTTCCTGCCTGGAGAAGTTCCTTTAGCATTTGTTATAAAGCCGGTTTGGTGGTGCTGAATTCTCTTAGCTTTTGCTTGTCTGTAAAGGTTTTGATTTCTCCGTTGAATCTAAATAAGATCCTCACTGGGTAGAGTAATCTTGGTTGTAGGTTTTTCCCTTTCATCACTTTAAATATGTCCTGCCACTCCCTTCTGGCTTGCAGAGTTTCTGCTGAAACATCAGCTGTTAACCTTATGGGGATTCCCTTGTATGTTATTTGTTGTTTATCCCTTGCTGCTTTTAATATTTTTTCTTTGTATTTAATTTTTGATAGTTTGATTAATATGTGTCTTGGTGTGCTTCTCCTAGGATTTATCCTGTATGGGACTCTCTGTGCTTCCTGGGCTTGATTGACTATTTCCTTTCCCATGTTAGGGAAGTTTTCAACTATAATCTCTTCAAATATTTTCTCAGACCCTTTCTTTTTCTATTCTTCTTCTGGGATCCCTATAATTAGAATGTTGGTGCGTTTAATGTTGCCCCAGAGGTCTCTGAGACTGTCCTCAATTCTTTTCATTCTTTTTTCTTTATTCTGCTCTGCAGTAGTTATTTCCACTATTTTATATTCCAGGTCACTTACCCGTTTTTCTGCCTCAGTTATTCTGCTATTGATTCCTTCTAGAGACTTTTTAATTTCATTTATTGTGTTGTTCATCATTGTTTGTTTGCTCTTTAGTTCTTCTAATTCCTTGTTAAACGTTTCTTGTATTTCCTCCAACATATTTCCAAGACTTTGGATCATCTTTACTATCATTACTCTGAATTCTTTTTTAGGTAGACTGCCTATTTCCTCTACATTTGTTTGGTCTGGTGGGTTTTTATCTTGCTCCTTCATCTGCTGTGTGTTTCTCTGTCTTCTCATTTTGTTTAACTTACTCTGTTTGGGGTCTCCTTTTCTCAGGCTGCAGGTTCGTAGCTCCTGTTGTTTTTGGTGTGTGCCCCCAGTGGGTGAGATTGGTTCAGTGGCTTGTGTAGGCTTCCTGGTGGAGTGGACTGGTGCCTGTGTTCTGGTGGGTGGGGCTGGATCTTGTCTTTCTGGTGGGCAGTACCACGTCCGGTGGTGTGTTTTGGGGTGTCTGTGAACTTAGTATGATTTTAGGCAGCCTCTCTGCTAATGGGTGGGGTTGTGTTCCTGTCTTGCTAGTTGATTGGCATAGGGCATCCAGCACTGGAGCTTGCTGGCCGTTGTCATGGAGCTGGGTCTCAGCGTTGAGATGGAGATCTCTGGGAGAGCTCTCGCCAATTGATATCATATGGGACATGGGGCCAGAAGGTCTCTGGTGGTCCAGTGTCCTGAAGTTGGCTCTCCCACCTTGGAGGCTCAGGCCTGACACCTGGCTGGAGTACCAAGACCTTGTCAGTCACACGGCTCAGAAGAAAAGGGAGAAAAAAAGAAAGAAAAAAAAATTGAAAGAAAATTATTAAAATTAAAAAAATAATAAAAAGAAGGGAGCAACAAAACCAATGAACAAATCTACCAATTATAACAAGTGCTAAACACTAAACTAAGATAAACATAAAAATCAGAAGCAGATCAGTCGCAGACAGCAAACCCCAAGTCTACAGTTGCTCCCAAAGTTCACGACCTCAATTTTGGGGTGATTCGTTGTCTATTCAGGTATTCCACAGATGCAGGGTACATGAGGTTGACTGTGGGGATTTAATCCGCTGCTCCTGAGCCTGTACAGAGAAATTTACCTTTCTTTTCTTTGTTTGGTTTTGGCCCTGCCTCTGTGTGTAGGTGGCCCTCTGGCATCTGTTCCCACACGGACAGGAGGTGGTTAAAGCAGCGGCTGATTAGTGTGCTTTTGCTCACTCAGACTGGGGAGAGGGAAGGGTATGGTAGTCATAATTGGGATGCGGGGCAAGCCTGCAGCAGCAGAGGCCGGCGTGACATTGCAACAGCCCGAGGCACACAGTGTGTTCTCCCCGGGAAGTTGTCCCTGGATCACAGGACCCTGGCAGTGGTGAGATGCACAGGCTCCCGGGGGATGTGTGGATAGTGACCTCTCCGCTTTGCCCTCCGCACCCCTGTGACTGTGCTCTCCTCCATGGCTCTGAAGCTCCCGCAGTCTCCGCCAGTGAGGGGGCTTCCTAGTGTGTGGAAACCTTTCCTCCTTCACAGCTCCCTCACACTGGTGCAAGTCCCATCCCCATTCTTTTGTCTCTGTTTTTTCTTTTGCTCTACCCAGGTACATGGGGAGTTTCTTGCCTTTTGGGAAGTCTGAGGTCTTCTGCCAGCATTCAGTAGGTGTCCTGTTGGAGTTGTTCCACATGTAGATGTATTTCTGATGTATTTGTGGGGAGGAAGGTGATCTCCACGTCTTAGTCCTCCACCATCTTGAAGGTCCCTGTGATGCTATATTTTAAGGCAAATATCAAGAAATGAACCTAGTAGAATTCTATTAATACCTTCCAAAAATGAGTACGCTCAATTAAATTCATATTTGTGGATTGATATCAGTATTTGGCAATATGTATCCATGTGATAAGACATTTTAAAATATGAAATATGTAAAATTTCATTACACAGCAGCAAAAGCAGATGAATATTTGCAATAGACTTTGGTGATAGGAAAAAATAACTTTGAGCTTCAATTAAATGAAATATTACTCCTTAAAAAGGAATTGCAATTTTTCTCATTGGTAGACCTCTATTAAAAAAATTGTATTCAATTATTATTTTTATATTTTGAATTTTGTCAAAAGATGGTAGAAATTTGTTTTCCCTCTTGTTATGTATAAATAACTATGTAATATACTTTTAGGTCACAAATGCCTGAAATATTTATTATCTGGTTTTTACAGAAAGTGTTGGTCCACCCCTAATTTCATCTATACTGGAACTGTCCAGGGCCAAAACAAACAAGCAGACAGGCAATGACCAAAAGATCCCATTTTCTTGAATCTCAGTTAATACTTAAATCCTTAGTTGAATGAATGTAACAAAACAGAAACAGACTCAAAGATACAGAGAACAAACCCATTGTTACCAGAGAGAAGAAGGGTGGGGGAAGAACAAAGCAGGTGAAGGGAATTAAGAGGTGTAAACAGCTAGGTATGAACTAAATAAATTAACAAGGATGTAATGTACAGCACAGGGAATATAGCCAATATTTTATAATAACTTTATATGGGGTATAATCTATAGAAATATTGAATCACTATGTTGTACACATTAAAGTAATATAATATTGTAAGTCAACTACATTTCAATTTTTAAAATGTTCTTAGTCTTGCAGTTTAGTTGATTTTTTTTTTGTGCTGCCATATCATCAGTGAAGAGCAAGGTCATCAGGTCATTGTGGAAATCAATTTTAATTTGCTGTGAGTCAGTTCTATACAACAGAATAATTAAGCCCTTTATTTGCAGAAAGAAACCCAAGGTTTTCAATAAAGAAACCCAAGGCTTTAGTGGTCTGAACTGGCTAAGCAGATTTTTGGTTTATGGGAACTGTCTCCTCTGAAGCAGGTAAATGCCTCTGGGGATGGGAAGGGCAGAGGTTGAGGAAATCCTCTGGAGTGCTTGAAGTGGCTGTGGAAGGGAGTGAGTTCAGAGGCCTTTGAGCAAACCTTGGATGATGGGAGAGAACAGAGGGGCCTCCTGAATGGGGACAGAACCCTGGGATCCAGGCAGGAACGAGGCATGGTCTATAGTTCAGCTCAGCCCCCTCCCTGGGTCAGAGCTGACGCTTCTCCTTCTGTGTTCCCTCAGACCTCTTTTCTCTGCTCTTTGTATGTTTGTGTTCAAGAAGGCAGGCCGTAACACTATTTTACCGATGAGGAAAATGAAGCTCAGAAAAGCTAAGTAACTAATCAGTAACTTAACTGACATAGTCAGTATAAGGTGGAGCGAGGGCTTAACCCAGGACTCTGCCTCCCAATGCAGTTCCCTTGCTCTCTGACTAGCACTATGCTGAACACGGTTAGGTTCTGAGCCCTGTTGCTTGATTGCTCGGAGGGTCCCTGAGAGGACTTTCCCATTCAAATGCTACTGTGCTGCAAACCCAGCATTAGATTTGCTCATTGCTTTCTTGAAGCACCCTGTTTCAAAATGTGGATTGGTATCTTAAGGCATTAACACTCTTAAGTAACTTCTTTTCTTTGTTTACTCACATCCAAGACAAGAATGTTCATGTTAGGAGTTCTACAACCAGAGAGGACAAGTGTTCTGAAAAGGTAAGTGAGGGAGGCTAAAGTCAGATTTTCCTTTTTCATAGTTTTGTTCAGGGCCTCACAGGACTCATGTCACATGAAAACCTGTTCTCCTTCTGAGGGAAGGGAGAAATGAATCTGGACTCTTCCAGGTAATCTCAGCGGTTGGTCTGCACCTCACAAAATGCAGGCCCGTCCCTGTGCCCCTCCCCATGGTGGTGTCCAGCCTCTGATGGAGGAGGCCCTTCCCAACAGGCAGCCTGTCCAACACCTGGGTAGTTCCAGCTGTGGGGAATATCCATCTGCTTGGAGCTATAATCTACCTGTGAACTCTGCTCCTTGGCTCCCATTCTGCCTTCTGAAACAATGTAAATCAAGGCTCATAAAATTCTTCCTCCTTCTTTCTGATTTCAGAAACAATTGTCCAGTCTCCCTCTTACATCTCCTCTTCTCTGTTTCTATCTCTTCTGTTAACTTTTTGTCACGCGACGAGGTCTCCGGAACACTCACAATCCTGGCTGCCGGCTCTGGTTCTGCTGTAGTTTGTCAACTCCTCTCATAAAGCTGGCACTCAGAACTCATTAGTCACATTAATTCACGTTTATTTATTCAACAAACATTTATGCGAGCTTGCTCTGTGCTGAGTCCTGGGCATGTGTCTGGGGGATGTAAGGTCAGATTCAGTTCCTGACCGTGGTGCTGATCAATTTAATAATCAAGTAATCAGACTCATTCTCTCACTTCCAGTCTGTCTGTCTCACCCCCTTTTCTTCTCTCTGAGGAAGACGCAGGCAGAGACAGGCCAAAGTTGCACAAAAAGAGTCTTGGCAAAGGCTCTGGAGGAGTTTTGAGGCACATCTCTCTAGACTCAGCCAGTTCTGGGGAATGTCTGGGCGGCCGTTTTTCACAGATGTCACGGGGTGCCCCTCAGTTCCCTATAATGTCTTTCCTGGCCCCAGAGCATCAGTTTGAACCAAGGCCGGATCAGTTGTCCCAGGCTGGCCCACTGGCTGAGTCTCAGAGTTCTGGCTCCACTGTGGTCGGAGATGGTGCAGTGTGGCCCCTCTTGCCAGCCTCAGTGTAGTGACAGCTCGGGTGCAGACCGCATGGCAGTAGCGAAGGAGGCTTTGCTCCGTGGAAACTTGGGCTCCTCCCCTGGGCTCATAAATAACAAAAGAGGCCAACTGATAACAGTATTATTGTTACTCTTTTTTTTTTTTTACCTGAGTGGCACTTTTATTGCACTTGGTGAACCTACATTGACATGTCATTATCACCCAAGGTCCATAGTTTACATTAGTGATTATTGTTACTCTTGTTGCTCATGTTTCATTATTGTTGTTATTACTGTGCACTGATTGCTCTGATCATGAAAAATCTAATGAGGAGTTTCATCTCAGCCAGACACCCTGGGGCCTGGTAGTTCACCCAGGTCAGAAGAAGCCAGAGGGCATTCTGAAAGGGCCATACCTGAAGAGTATGCCCCCCCTCCCCCAGGTGACAGAGCTGGAGCTGGAGTTGGTGGCAGGGTTCTGACTTTACAGAGGATGAGGCACATTGGGATGAGAAGACTGGACGGCCCCTTAGTCAGACTTGAAAGGAGTTTAATTTCAACCTATCTCCCACATGGTAGGTCAGGCAGCATGGGGCCCACCCGCAATGTTCCTTCCTGCCCGAAGCACTGAAGACCGGGATTTGGACTGTGACCCAGTTATTAGAAGGGAAGTGGGTTATAAGGTCAAAAGAGCTCAAGATCGAGGCCAAAATTAATAGGCACAGAAAGTCTGGAAGATAATAAAAGGTAGAGGGATGGTGATATGATGGAGTCTTAGGTTCCTCCTGGGCCTTGGATTCTTGCTTTGAAATCTGTTTGTCCTCCTAGCCCTGGAGCACTTTGGAGCTGGGGTTGAGCACTAATCAGCCACTCAACCCTGGGTTCTAGTGCAGAGTCCTTCACTGCCAGACCGTCTGCCCTTGGGCTAATTATTCCCTCTCTGTTCCAGCTTCCACTTTTGTTGACTCAGGAGCCATAGAGGGGAAGTATGAGTGTCTATAGACACCTGGTGAAAGTTTAGAGGAATTAAAGCCACTGCCATCAGGGAACAGAGCCCTGTATACATTGCTCAGGTGTGTTTCATGTGCCCCAAAGCACAGCCTGGGTTTGGAAGCTAAGTTAGTCAATCTGATATTTGTCTGAGGAGTTCATCCTGGGAAGATGGTCCTGTTTTCTAATTCAGGTTTGTCTAGAAATTTATCCTTGTTCCTGGCCCAAACGTTCACATTTGGTTTGATTTTACTATTCCCAAGACTTCTGCAAAACATTTCCTTTCTTGGTCCCACAGATTTTATTCTAGAGACAAAATGCTTGTGGATCTGGGACTAACACAGCATGTGAAACATATCAGAAGTATTATGGTGTTTAGCAAGTCTTTTGAGTTCCTATTATCATCCCCATTTTATAGATGAAAAAAGTGAGGAACAGAGAGGTTAAATGACCTACCCAAGGTCACATAGCTAGTCATGGAGAGGGAGAGGATTTGAACACAAACGGTTTACTCTAAATCTCTACTTTTTTTTTTTTTTTTTTTGCGGTACACGGGCTTCTCACTGTTGTGGCCTCTCCCGTTGCGGAGCACAGGCTTCGGACGCGCAGGCTCAACGGCCATGGCTCATGGGCCCAGCTGCTCCGTGGCATGTGGGATCTTCCCGGACCGGGGCACAAACCCGTGTCCCCTGCATCGGCAGGCGGACTCTCAACCACTGCGCCACCAGGGAAGCCCCTAAATCTCTACTTTTAACTTTGAATAAACCACTGACTGATCGACAGTCATGTATGTTTCCTGAGGGATCCCGGAAAAGGTCTTACTCCAATATATGTTTTCCATCAAGGGTGTATAATTGTATAGTGTTTACCATCAAGCTTTGCCCCTTCTCAGTTTCTTATAGTACCTATGAAGGGTTACATCAATCCATGAAAGAGAATTTATTCATTAGATGTCTTCATCGTCTTATTGAATGGAAGTGGTAGAGGGGCTAGAAGGAATTGTTGCACTGTACAACGAAATGTCAATAAATCGCATCCTACCCCCTGCTCTATTTCTGAACAGGGTTGGAAAATTCAACAGGAAGGAAGTGTGGTAGCCAGAATGCCACTTTCTTGCTGATAGACATTCAGTTATAGGCTGTGGCTCTAGGTCTGTTGTTAGGGCTTGCTCATGGTAGACCCCATGGTTAGGCAAAGTTACCCACCTAATGCCAGCCCTGGGTTGGGGCAGGCCTCCCTGCACAGATGTAGGTCCCTGTTATGGCATGGAGGATCTCTGCAGCTCCCAGTAGAAGAAGGGCAGAGCTGAGCCAATCACGCTTACAAAATTTAGCAATCAGTTAAGTCTTTCTACTATTTCGGGGGCAAAGACAAGAAAGGGGTGGAAACAGGCCAGGCGTGGGGAAAGGCACTCACATCCTGCAGAGTCCTTAGACCTTCGAGTCATGCCCTCTTATCCTACAGATACAACAGAATTCCAGGGAAGGGAAAAGACTCTGATAAGCAAGTGCTGCAAGGTCATCAGGGAGAGGAGCTAGGAAACTAGATATCCTGAACTGGGTACAGACTCCACCTACTTTGCATTACTTAGTTCTCCAGGAAGAATGAGCAGTGGGAATGCCCCAAGACCTGGTGTGCAAGGGCCCTGGTGGGAAGGGGAAAGAGGACAGAAGCAGTGAAACCGGGGTGAGTGTGCCTACGGAATAGGGCATAGAGTGACCCCTCAGCACTTCAGAGCATCAGGTATTGGAGCCAAACGTTCTCTCCCCTGCTGTCCTCCTCACAGCTCCACCTAGTGCCTGTGTGGAAGCTGGAAGGACTGCTTGAGATGACCCACTCTATTGGTCAGAGTTCTCCAGACAAACAGAACGAGTAGGATGTGTATATATGTAGGAAAAGGTTTATTATAAGAAATTGGTTCATGCAGTTATGGAGGCAGCCAAGTCCAAAATCTGCAGCTTGGAGACCCAGGAGATCCCATGGTACAGATGAAGTCTGAAGGCATTCCACTGGAGAATTCCCTCTTGCTCAGGTTGGTGGCTCTTTTTATTCTATTCAGACCTTTAGCTGATTGGATGACACCCACTCAAAGTGCACTGATTTAAATGCTAATGTCAGGCAAAAACTCCCTGCAAGTTGACGCATAAAATTAACCATCACACCCACGTATTCCCCTCATCGTCCTTGTAGGGCTGATAGTTTTCCCGGATTTAAGTCATTTGAGTTCCACTACCATGATTTTTTAGTGCAACATCTGTTTATTTTTTATTCAATATCTCCTTTAAACCAATGTTAACCACTCACTTTAAAAAAGTTAGCCTCATAGCAAAATAATATTCAAGAAAAGGGGTTGTTGTACTCGTAATTTCTTTCTAAAACACCCAAGAGTAAATAAGTCAAGCATTTCAAAAAAGCGTACTTAGCACCTAAAACCATCTTGCATCCTCCTTTTGGGAAACACTGTAATCAGGGCTGCAGTTGAGGAAAGAGCTCGAGGCCCCGCCTGACCACCAGGGGACGCAGTTGTTCGCCTTCCCGGAAGCCCGGGCTTTTATCCCACCTGGGGGTCTCCCCCACACCCCTCGGGGCGCTGTGCTCTCTGCCCTGGAGTGGCTGCCCCGGAGCGCCCAGACCCGGGCCTCCTGAGAGGCCCAGAGCTGAGCCCTGCGGCGCCAATGGGGAGGGGCTGCTGGGGCTTGTCGGGGTGGTCAGGCCTGGACTAAGCGCGGCGTCCTCCGAGATGCGGAGGATCCTCGGAGCAGAGGCCTCCCCGCGTCGGAGGTGGAGCGTGCGGGGTGGGCGGGCAGCCCGGCGGCCTCCTGCGTAGCCCTTCGCCCGCTCGGTGGTGCGCCTGGAAACTGCGAGAGGCCATGCCTCAGGCATCCGCCCTCAGAAGCGCTGGTGCCCGTGGCGTCCCCCGGCCTGGCCTCGCCTCGGAGGAAGTAGAGGAAGCTGCTTCTGGGAAGAGGGATTGCACTTCCGGAGAGGGGGCGGGGCCCACCCTCTCAGCTGAGAAAGGCAGGTGGGAGCATCTGAGGCCTGGAAACAGCTTACATGGCCTTCTGGGGAGCGTCCTCCTTCTCTGAGGTGAGCAGGATGAACCGGGCGGCCCTGGGAGCCAGAGCCCAGGACTGAGGTCGTGCCTGGCTTGGGGGGTGGGCTGGTTGGTCTGGCACACCTGCCAGCACAGGCACGCTAGGCCTCCCCAAGCGCCGCGTGCACATCACGTCTTGGTTTTTCTTATCGATATTTTAATTTAGATGGGTTCACTGTTTTACTTAAACGAAAACATTTATTTTAAAAACAAACTTTCTGGGACTTCACTGGTGGCGCAGTGGTTAAGAATCCACCTGCCAATGCAGGGGACACGGGTTCGAGCCCACGTGGCACATCTGCTGAAGCCCGTGTGCCTAGAGCCCGTGCTCTGCAACAGAAGAAGCCACCGCAATGAGAAGTCCGCGCACCACAACGAAGAGTAGCCCGCTCGCTGCAACTAGAGAAAGCCCACGCTCAGCAACGAAGACCCAACGCAGCCAAAAATAAATTAATAAAAAACTTTCTTCAGTTATAAAATGGTAGTAATGGTATGAGCGTCAACGGCTTGATGACGTTTAACAGATTAAACAGAATAGTACATGAAAGTTCTTTAAACAGTGCCTGACACATAAGAGCTTAGTAAGTAGTACTTACTGTTATTATCGTAAGTGGAAAGAAGTTCTGGGAAACACTGGGACATATGGTCCTTCAGAGAAATTTTAACTCTTTCTTCCAGAAACTTGGACGCTTCTGATTTGTAGTCTAGCTTTCTTCTTCCTTTTTTTAAAAAAATAAATTTATTTATTTATTTTTGGCTGCACTGGGTCTTTGTTGCTGCACGTGGGCTTTCTCTAGTTGCAGCAAGCAGGGGCTACTCTTGGTTGCAGTGCGTGGGCTTCTCACTGTGGTGGCTTCTGTTGCAGAGCACAGGCTCTAGGTGCGCAGGCTTCAGTAGTTGTAGCACCTGGGCTCAGTAGTTATGTCTCACAGGCTTTAGAGCACAGGCTCAGTAGTTGTAGCGCACGGGCTTAGTTGCCCCGTGGCATCCCAGACCAGGGCTTGAACCCGTGTCCCCTGCATTGGCAGGCGGATTCTTAACCACTGTGCCACCAGGGAAGCCCTTTTCTTTCTTTTTTATCTGTAGCCTGAGTGTGCTCAGTGGCTGAAGGGAGACGTTCCCTGCAACTCCATACTCCACTGGAAATTCCTGTCAGTTTAATTGCTGAGGTAGCTACTAGGTAGAGCTGCCAGCAGATGGCCCCAGAGCACTGTGGACGTGTTTGCCTTTTTGGGTTCCCTCAAGAGGGTATTAAGTAATTTTAGGGATGCTTGAGGCTGTGGGCAGATTTGTTATTGTAGTTTTTGTATTTCACAAGATTTTGGCCTTTAATTGATTTGTTCATATATTCATTCTTCAAATATTTATTGGATGCCTACGCTGTCCCAGGTGCTATTCAGAGACTTGATAATATCAGTGAACTAGAACAGACAAAGATCCTTGCTGTCATGGGGCTTACACTCTAGCAGGCAGCAATAAAGACAATAGATAAATTATATAGTGTGTTAGAAGTGTTATGGAAAAGAAAAGTGTAAACCAGAGTGTGTGTGGGTGGGGTGTTGGCATGGGCTGGTTGCAGTATTGAATAGGGTGGCTAGGATAGGCCTCATTAGGGATGCAGGATTTGATCAGAGATTAAAAAAAAAAAAATGAAGTTAGCCAAGCAGAGAACTGGGTGAAGAGTGTTTTAGATACCATGAAAAATTTGAAGCAATTACATGTGCCCTCTTATAGATGGGGTAATTGTGGCTCAGAGAAGTGAAGTGACTTGTCTAAGGTCTTACAGGAGGTTGCTGGCAAAGTTGGTGTAGTTTCCCCTCATTTCTAGCCCCATCTTCCTTCACCACATCACATTACTGCTCTGTGTTTGCCACGGTGATGGAGGTTTCTTGTAAACCTGCAAAAATACATAGCTTGCTTAAGTGATGACTCAGGTTGGCTTGGCTTATTTCCTCAACTGGGTGACACCAGACTCTCTGTGATCTTCCTTTTTTATGTAATCAATAAATATGTATTTGCTAAGTGCTGTGGAGGATAGAATTGAGGCTTGGGCCCTGCACCCGGGGGACTAGTAATCTATCCATGGACATTTTTGGCCTTCATTTCTTCTCTTTCATCTACTTTCTGTACTTTCCCCAAACAAGTCCACTGATGATCTCTACCTACAGCTTAAACTTTGAATTGAGCCAGATTATCAAACTTAGTCACCCAGTCTTGGTGTCTAGGTTCCTGAGTTCTCCCTCAGATTCCTTTTGTTGCCAGTTGATATGTGGTGCCCCTGGTTATCCCCCGGTCACAAGTCTGTGCTCCCTCTAGCCTGTGTTGGACCAGGTCTGTGAGACCAGGCTTATGCTTTATCCTCTACTCCTAGGCTTTGATTACATACCCCACCTGGCCTTTTAGTCTCCCCCTAGAACTGTCTCCTTGCCACCTGTATTCACAACTATAGAGATCTCTCCACTTGATTGGAGACTCTGTGTCTTGCTATTTGGAAATTGTGCTTCTTGGACACTGATATGTGGACTTGTGGACTTGGACACTGTTCTTGGTCCCCTCGAGCTGCTTTTCTGAGCCTGAGTCCATTCTCTCAGCCTCTGGCTCTGAGAACTCTGGACGTATACCGAATCCCCTTCTCTTCCTGCCCACACTTGTTGCAAGGAGATGGTGGTTAGGGTCTGTGTTAAAGTCCTTGGTTATGGTGCTTGTGAAACAGCAGTGAAAGACAGCAGGCTTTATTTGGAGGTAATTGTTTGCAAACTAGTAGTGTAGAGGAGAGGGAAGCTTGGTAAGCCTGTAGTGGATAAAAATGAGGAAGCCTGGTCTTGAAGGGTGGGTAGAATTAATAGGTGAAGGGAGAGAACAGGGTGGGTGAACGTGAGGTGTTGCGGGACAGTGAGACATTAGCCTAAATGGAATGGAGAGGGTGTGTTTGGAAGTGGTGGTGGGAAGAGGTAGGTAGGTAGGTCGGGGCTGCAGCAGGGCCTGGAGCACCAGGTCAAGAAGTTTGCATTACAGTGTCCTAAAGTATTCTTAGGGAAGTTCCTGGGAAGTTGGCATAAAGTCATAAAGTGGGGCATATCATTAGGACCTATATATCCACCTCCCAGTCTTTGAGGATCTCAAATTTACTATTTACATTTCTGAACGCCCGTATAAAAGAGGTTCCCTGGGTTATTTTGTCATGGCATCCTGTTTCTTACGTACTGTTTGCTTGTTTTTTCTCAGTCTCCTCTAGCATATCCTGCAAGGAATGCTGCCAGACTCTGGTTCCCTGTTGTGTCCCCAGATTCCCCCACAGTGTCAGATACTCAATGCTCTGAAAATACTTGTTGACTGAATGAATAAACTAAACTAAATATCTGTTTCTCCAAACCTGCTCTGCCCTCTGAATGCCTGAATCTGTTAGTGCTGACATTGTCTCTCTGGTCTGCAAAGTTGGAAACTTGGAGTCACTTTTGGTGAAGACATGAGCACATGACCTGACTGCTCCTGAACTTGGCATGGGGACGGTACTCCCACTGAGATCTTGTTTTCTACTCCATTATGACAAGATAAAACTACATACCCTGTTGCATTTTAGATGTGAAGCCTGAAAGCCTCAAACGTAAACATTGAAAGGAGTGAAAACTCATTGGGAGGCAGGGCTGCAAATTGTAGATTACATATTTCTCAACGTAACAATCATATTAGCTGTTCTGAATTCCTCCAAAGGGCAGAATCACACAGTGGGTAAGAGTATGGGCTCTGGAATCAGATTGCCTGGGCTGAAATCCTTGTTGGGCCACTTACTAGCAGTATGTCTTTGGGAAAGCTGCTTAACCTCTCCATGGTGTAGTTTTCTTGTGTGTGAAATATGGGTGAAGATAATACTTCCCTCACACAGTTATAGTGATTGAGTTCTCAGAGCAGTGCTACCATGTATTAGTGCTCAACAAGGCTTGACTATAATTACTAGCTCTGGGTATTTAATGGGCCATTGAGACAACCTCTGTTCTCTTGCCATTTGGGGGCTGCTGCTCAGAGACAGGCAGCCTGGCTTCATCACGATGTGGCCAAGGGTGTGGTAGGAAGGGATGTTGGAATTTGTTGAGTGAGGGGTGAGCTCCTGCAGGAGATGACAGTGGCCACAGAGGGAGGCCCCAGGTGCAGACGGGATTATTTCAGGTGGAATATACACATAATTCCCTGACACAGTGAAGGACGTGTTACTGCCTAGCTCTGTATACGCAAGGCTGCACAGAGACAGAAAGATCTGTGCTTCTGCCCTGAGTTTGCTTTGTAGGAGGAGAAGGCAGCCAAGTCTGAAGACTGAGTGTTAGGTCTCATCGCAGCCCTGCTCTACTTCCCCATCCTCTCCTTCCTCAAATGACGCTCCCCAGCTCAGTGAGTATAGCTGGACAAGAATGGTGCTGTTGTCAAGGTGGCCCAGGAGGGTTTGGTGCTTTCACCAAACTGGTGAACCATAAAAAGTTACTTGTCACCACTGGGTCCTAGTTCCCCACCATATCAGGCATTTAATTCTCTTACTACCTCCCTCTACAAACAGAGCAAAGATGGATTTGATAACCAGTTACTTTACACTATAGAGTGGTTTTATTGTGCTTACTTTTGAAATACTTGGAAGTGAAACATTTTATAGGTACAGAAACATCCGCAGCCATCTATGTGTAGTAATAATGAGGTCTTTCCCAGCCCCCTGTGGGCTTCACAAAGTGTGCTCTGAGGGCCCCTCAGCCCAAACTAAAGGACCTGAGGAAGAAGACATCAGCATTCCTCTCTTCTAAATGCAAAAGGCAAGGTGCAGGTGTGAGACATTCAAATTTGAAAGAAGATGCTATTGCAAGGAACCTATATATTTTTTTCTACTCTACCTTTATGCAGAATAGAAAAAAGACTGCCTAAACGGGGATGGAGGGGAGTTGGAGAAAAATAAAGAGGAGGATGCAGCATGTGGGTCTGTGCTCTTCCTCTGCCCCAGAGTGAGTGTGATGAATTTTTTTCAAAAAGGCATCAGTGTATTTTGTGAATAAGGTCTTGATCAAGGTAAACAGTTCTTTTTTTTTTTTTTTTTTTGCGGTACGCGGGCCTCTCACTGTTGTGGCCTTTCCCGTTGCGGAGCAGAGGCTCCGGATGCACAGGCTCAGCGGCCATGGCGCACGGGCCCAGCCGCTCCGCGACATGTGGGATCTTCCCGGACCGGGGCACAAACCCCTGTCGCCTGCATCGGCAGGCGGACTCTCAACCACTGTGCCACCAGGGAAGCCCAAACAGTTCTTTTTTAGCACGTTGTACTCTGCCCAGAAATAAAGGAGTCTCTTTGAATGAACATTTCCAGTGACAGTGAACAGTTCCCTCTAAGTGTGGGCATCCTAGAGCTGAGGGGACACGGGCCTCCATTAGTGTCTCCAAGGTGAGGCCCTTCAGTGCTGGGGAGGACAAACATGGTTTGGTATGCCTTGGCATGCATGAGGGGACTGACTTTCTCCTAGCCCAAAAGTGGCATCAGGGGTCATCTGCAAATTCCATCCAATTATTCCTGTTCCCTTCCTGGATACTTGCCTGTCTTCCTCTTCACCATTCTGACCTAGTCACTCTTCTATTCTATCTTGAAAAGATTTAATTCTTAGGATATGGTTTTACCTTGTCTGTATGGGTCCATTTGGACTCTCAACCTCACATCCCTTCATATGTGGGCCCCTCTCTCCATTCATCCCTTGACACTTTCCCAGAGCTGTTTCCAGAGCCAGAACCACTTCCTGAGCCAGAGTCATCTCTTCATTGACAGTATTCTGAAATATCTCTGTCTGCTCCCTCAGGTCATTTCGCTCATTCAGTGCCAACTTGATTTCCCAGGACTGAGTAGTTTACTGCCCGTTTGGCCTTTGCTTTGTGATAATCTCCTTCAGCATTCTGTGCTCCTTGATGCAGTTGGCAGCTTGATTTCCCAGTATAAGGTGTCCCTAGGTCTTTTTTGTTGGTAACATCAACCACTCCTCTCTGACTGAACCCATAGTTTTGGATCAATGAATTAGAAAGGTAGAGTCGGTAGAATTTTTGAGGTAACTACCTCCTCACCTGAACTGAAACCAGACTTTTCCTGAGTGACATGACTTTCCAGCAGTTCCAGTGCAGGGTGCTCATTCTCTCTCATTGTGTTGTGGCTGGAGATGGGCTGAGCTTGCCTTTGCTCACCACCCTGGCTTCTTTCAACGACTACTCCCCCATTGATGCATACGTACTCCACCCTCTTTCCAACCTCATTTTTCCCTTGACTAATCCTGCCCTATAACCGTATTCAATAAGGACTTTGGCTCCTTTCCATTGCACATCAGCCACCCATTCAAATGGCCACACCCTGAACCTTGCATTCACCCATAACTACTCCACCTCTTGGGAAGCCAGGACTCCCAAAGTTTCGCTTATTGATCACACAGCATAGCCTTCTTACTCTTCTATTCCTTAGGTTCCTACTAAGCCCATTCTTAAAAACTAATCTTTATTTTTATTTTGAGTAATTGCATGCCTGTCACCCAGAATTGATAGTGACAAATATTTTGTCACGTTTGCTTCAAGGCTTATTAAAAGGAATAAAACATTACAGGTACATTTAAGTCTCCTATGCTCTTCCCCAAGTTATGATCTCCTCCCCTTCTCAGAAGCAATCACCAACACAAAGTTGGTGAATCTGTGTATGTGTGTGTGTGTGTTTATAAAATGTAATCTTTCTGGGTTTTAAAATTTACATAGTATACTGTATATAATTTACAGCTTGATTCACTCAATGTTATATTTAAATAATCAATATATATATAACAAGTAGTTCATTCCTTTTTAAGTGTTCCATAGCATTCCAGTATAAGTATATTGTGCAGTTTATTTATCCAGTTCCACATTCATCGCTACAAGCAGTGCCGCATCAAACAGCCTCATAAATATCTTCCCATGCAAAATAGCGTGGTGCTGTGGCAGGTAGGTAGGACCACAGCTAGACTCTGGCACCTTTGTGTGAGTTAGAAAGGCTTCCTCTTTGCATGGACCTAGTCCTCTGGACACATAGCTTGGCAAATGGAGGGTCCCTGGGGAAAAGGGAAAAGTACTCACATGGCTGTAGCGTTGTGCTAAGGATATGTGGGTTGTTACGTGGACATGCATTGGATTTCTTGTACTTGCTCCCTGTGGGCATCTCTGGACAGTGGACAGATTTCATAGCCATGGTTGGTGCCTTGTGTTAAGAAGAAAAACTTTAGAGTCACACCACTGGGGGTCAAATGCTAGCTATGGTGACCATAGCCAATTATGCAATTGCTGTGCCTCACTGTCCTCATCAGTGAAATGGGAATATGGAATTATCGCTCTCATGGGGTAATTGAGAGGGTTGCATATAGTATAGTAACATATAATAAGTTTGACTTATACTAAGTTTTATATGAATGTTAGATATTATTATTGTCATATATGTACACCTTCTTTTAAGATACAAGACTAGGAGTGGAACTGCTGGTTGGTTGGGTGTGCCTTTTAAATAAACTTGTTCTTTATTCTGTCTCTATTTGTTCAGCCTGCCAGTCTCCGTCTTGCCTTCTTTCATATCTGTCCTGGATTCCATAATCACACTTTTGAAAGTGTCGGCCTCAGTTATGTTATAATGCATCGTGAGTTTGTCAGCAGTGGGTAAGCATCTCAAAGAGGCACAAATCTGGTCACCCAGATTGCTCCCAAAGTGGGCAGAAGAAAAGGACTGGATTAAGGGTGCAATGAGATCAGCTCCTCCTGCTAGGCTCAGTGACTCCTCATCTAGACAGGGCCTCCACCTCCACTGAGAGATGTCACAGATAATGATCATGATGGGCTGAGCTTGTTTTCTTCCTCTCCCTTCCTTCTCCTCCCTGTGTCCTCCCCCTCACATCCTCCAAATACATACGCCTTCAACCAGCAATCTGATATACAATCTACAGCTACTTATTGCCTGTTACTTGCTTTCCTCCCTCTGGTAATTCTCCTACATTTTTCTTCTCTCATTTTCTTTAGTTCTGTTGCCAAGAAAGGTCCCTATATCCTTACTTCTTCCTTGAAAGACTCCCTGCAACCCCGTATTCTATCAGACATCTGGTTTTCTATGATGCTGTTTCCCTTTACTCTGTGGAGTGGAGCCTGCTGCTCCTGAAGTTAGTGTGGGCTAGTGGATTGAGAACGAGTTTTGTGGTTGGCCCCTTCTGCCCTACATCATGACTGATCTGTGTGTCCTTGGACTCATGGTTAACTTCTAAGAACCCCAGTTTGCACACTGAAAAGCTTAAGGATCTCTGCTCCAAAGAGTTGTGAGGTTAAAAAGGGATACGTGGCCTGGCATTGATACATAGGTCCTAGTATATTCCATATTGTTATTTACCTTTACCTGAAAAGCTGCTGCTGCTAGGAAGGCCCATCTTTACTACATTGGGGGAAATTTGACTGTAAGATTATCCCTCCCTTCACACACACAGTTTGGGCCCAGGAGAGATACTGTAAGATGTCTCTTTCTCCCATACTTGTAACCCTCACTAGGGGTCGTTCAGTGCCTTGGACCCTTCACTTGTCCTCACACCTACCCTGCCAATTTCATACCTGCCATTTTCTTTGCTTATTCTGCCAGGCTGTTGGGTGTTGGCGATATCACGTACTGTGGTGCATTCGCTTCTCTCTACACCTTTGTGATTTTTCCACCTTATCTAATCTCTGAATCCTACCTGACAGTCTTTCCTCATTCCTAGTTGATGCCCTTCCCAGACCCCTCAACAGGTGCTTCACACCTTTCCCACTCCTTTCAAGCCTCCCTCCCTCCCTATATGCCTTTTAGCAGATCACTTCACTTCCTTCTTTGTTAAGATGGTGGAGTGTCTAAAATACATTAGGAGTCCAGTTGTGAGAAGAATGTTTCTTTGAATAAATGACATAGAGACATTTAAAGGAAAAAAAAATCATGAAGTTACCAAGGTTACAGTTGGTCCTTTCTTGTGGGTAAAAATCAGTGATTTCCCCATGTGATTGATTATCATACTTGTAGATGTCAGTATGACGAAAGTCAGAGAGAAACATTTTTCATGAGGGAGTCAGCAGTTTACAGGAAAGAGCTCAAGGCTTCATTGACTTGGGGACACTAATTTTAGGTAGAATCTTCTTCCATATTTTCAGGTTATCTCAGGGCATAAAGATTTTTTTCCCTCTGCAACAGTTGGATCTGTTGTACTCATAATAGTGATGGGCAAGGGGTCAATTTTGCTTTCTCCATAGGGGCAACAGATGTGAATTCTCCTAACTTCCATTCTTCTCAAAGGAATCCAACAGATCATTTAAATGCAGGTTGCTGGATCCCATCTCCTAGAAATTCTGACTCAGTGGGTCTGGGGGGGAGTCCAAGAATTAGCTTTCTGAATAAGTACCTCAGGTGATAATTCTCACCCTAGGCACCTCTTTTAGTAACACTGAGATAATAATATCTTCACTCATTTTTACCTCCTTTTACCCTCAAGCATATAAGGAATCCTATTCCTTTCTAGGGCTGATTTTGCTATATGTGCTCTTGCTTCCATTTCTGTCATTTCTTCCAGATCCTTGAGCCAGCAATGAACCCCCTTTTTGGTATCAAGCATCTCTTTCTTTTCAGTCTCCTTCTCCTTAGCTTACAAATATTATTCACTCATTTAGTAAACTTTATTGGGTGCCTCCTAGGTTTTCAACCCATACTTTAATTTCGTTCTTCGTAAAGGCTTCTTCTGTCTTCCTTGCTTACTCTCCTACTTCTCTTTCCTACCAAACTTCTTGAAAGAATCTGTCCTTTCCATACTGATTTGGAATAATGATAACAGCAACAGCAGCAGCAGCAACAACAAATAATAATAAGGGTAGCCACTAACATTTACCAGAGGATGTCTGTGGATTAGGCACGTCTCCAAGTGCTTTACATATGTTGAGTATGTAGCAGACACTCCATGTGTCCTTTAAAAAAATACATATATATGTATATATATTTCTGGACTGTTTATTCAGATATATCGATCTATTTGTTTACTCTTCTGCCAGTTCTCTCTGGTTTTATTTATTGTAACTTTTAAAAATACCTTTTATATTCATGCCTGTTACTTACCGGAGTTCTCTTTTTTGGCTTCTGGAACAGCAGTTTCCCCTGCTTCTCCTCCTACTTTGATTCATCTTTATCAGTGTTCTTCCCTGACTTTTCTTCTCTGTGTACCTCACAGTCCACTTAAGCCTTTCCCGACTAGCTTTTCCAGGCGCAGTTCCTGATACTCTTTGCCTACATGCTTCAGCCAAAGACGTCTACTCTTTGGTCCCTGAACATACTACTTCTTTGATGTCTTTGCACATGGAGTTTCGTTCTCTGCCTGTGCAGTCTGGGAGTATTGCATGGCAAATTTGTCATAGCTGTGTCTCAGATTACCTGAAGATATAATATCTTCAACATTTGGAATGTGCTCTGACTAGGACCTGTAGATAAGGACCAAGCAGGAGCCGGGAGGGCTGCTCAGGGGTCTTTCATATATGGGGTAGAGAGTACAGAGTGAGGGAGTCAGAGGGCACAGGAGTGGGTGATGCGGGCAGGGCAGAGACAGGGAATTCTGGCTGTTGGGGG
Organism: Orcinus orca; assembly: GCF_937001465.1. Lineage (NCBI taxonomy): Eukaryota > Metazoa > Chordata > Mammalia > Artiodactyla > Delphinidae > Orcinus > Orcinus orca. The sequence goes on along the minus strand of NC_064559.1, from coordinate 103,006,974 downwards.
AATTGATGTAGGATCTTTGTTTTTAAAGAGTGCTAGACTGTGGGAGGTTGTTGATAAGTAGTCCCTAGTGAACCTCAAATAAGGCATGCACTAGGGAGGACTAGGTCAGAAATGCCACCCTCTGGAATTGAACCTAATGAGAAGCATTAAATGTGATCAGATAAATAAAATGTGAGGAGATGAGTTATCTGCCGCAGGGCCCTCCCTTAAAATTTTTCTTACGTATGTTGCTAATGAGCAAGGGTGTTTCTCAAGTGTCCCTCAAGGACATTATCTTTGCATGGAGGGTAGGAAAAGGAGAGTCAGAGGATGAGTACCAGATGGTGTGTCTCCAGCGGTGTCCAGACGAGGGGGCTGCTCTGGTCCTAGAAGTTTGACTGTAGTTGTTTAAAGAGAAATATTACTAGGGTGGAAGACATATGGTAACTTCACATGTGTTTTTGAGTCAGACTGGTTTGGGTCTAAATCCTGTCTCTACTAACGTAAGCAAGTCACTTGACCTTTCAGAGTCTCAGTTTCCTCTTCAATAAAATGAGTGTAGCTCCTCTAGTTGCAGGGTTGCTATGAGAGTGAAATTAAGCAATAAATAATATTATTAAATAATATATGTACAGCACATAATTTAGTATTCCCAGTTCATAGAGAACTCAATAAAAATGTTAGTTTCATACTCTTTCCCTTTTAAGACAAATTGTTAAATCATGATAGGGCAACACTTTGAGAATCAAACTCCTTTGCTCTAAAGGTCATCGAAGAAGCTCTGATATTTCTTAAATGAATCTATCCAGTGGGAAGGAAGTTCCCATGATAGACAACTGGTTTCTGTTCTCAATGCATATCTATCTTTTGTTAAAAATTGGACTGTTAAGACTTTGCTTAGTATGAATCTGTCTCCCAGAGATTAATTGCATATTGAGTGCACAGAAAAAAAATTGACTTTCTTTATTTTCTGAATTGGGATCCAGACCCTGGATAAGTTATTAAGATCCTGTAAGATCCTGCCCCAAACAGTTAGTCTACCCCTCTCTCTTAGGTGAAACACTATGGTTCTTAGATTTTGGAGTCATAACAAGGAGAAGAGGAATACTATGAAAAACTTGGCTTATCTGTACAACGAGGCATTTATTTGAATTTCTTTTTGCTTTATCTTAATTTTCTTTCTCCTGAACCCTGAAATTTGGAAGAGGCAAAAAGTAAGGTTGAGTTATTGCCTGGTAAAAGGGTTAGAGTTTGGTCCTCATCCTTGTAGACTCAGATGTACACTGATATCAGTGTCTCAGAGATGATTAGACTTAGGAAAGCTGTTTCTTTGTAACTAAACTAACCAGGGTGTGAAGCATGAAAACTAGAATGCCAGCTTATTAATTTCCAATCAGAAATGTGCTGTCAGAAATACTAGGTGTCTTTATTAATCTGGCTAGTGAATGCTTTGGCCTTTTGGGAAAATTATAGGAAGCCAACATTTCAGAAGGTTCTCTGGTAAGTTTCAGGTCTGAACCAGACGGTTGTGTGATTCAGTTGATGAATCTCATCAGGCATTGAGCTGCTGATACGTTTATTTCAACTCCCGGGACACGCTGGACCATGTATGTCAGTGGAGTAGCTTGTCAGAACACTTTCTCCCTTGAGCGGTCCTTGATGGCATGCTCACATTGATCTTTGTGTCCTCCTTTTGTGAAATAATTATGGTTTACAAATAAGTGTAGGGAATAATATAATAAACATCAACTGGCTTAAGAAAACTTTTGGCCTCATTTATTCTTTCAGTCCCATTTTCTCCCCTCTCTCCAGAGGTAACCGCTATCCTGAATCTGGTGTTTAACATTCCCATAAAGATTTTTATATTTACCAAGTATGTGTTAACTACAAATAATATATGGTATTATGATGTATATTGTAACACTTTATAAAGGATAACACACAATGTATACATGCTTTACAATTTTTTCACTTTATATTTTGGGGACTTCTCCCTATTGAGATACATCGACAGTCCCTGACTTACAGTGGTTTGGCTTACACTTTTTCAACTTTGCGATGGTTTGAAAATGATAAGCATTCAGTGGAAACTGTACTTTGAATTTCGAATTTCGATCTTTTCCTAGGCTAGTGACATGTGGTACAGTTCTTTCTCTTGATGCTGGCCAGTGGCAGCGAGCCACAGCTCCCAGTCATCTATGCAATCACGAGGGTAAACAACTGATGCACTTACAACCATTCTGTTTTTCACTTTCAGTATAGTATTCAATAAATTACATGAGATGTACTACAGTTTGTTATAAAATAGGCTTTGTTTTAAATGGTTTTGCCCAACTAAAGGCTAATATAAGTGTTCTGAGCATATTTAAAGTAGGCTAGACTAAGCTATGATGTTTGGTAGGTTAGGTATATTAAATTCATTTTCAAGTTAAGATATTTTAACCTTCCAGATTTTATTGGGATATAACTCCCATGATAAGTTGAGGAAGATCTGAATATACTTAGGGGCAGAAAACTTTTCTCTTCTTTCCTTCTAGGTTCTTTGGCTAGTCTAATAGTTAAATTGATGTAAGACAGATTAACTTGAGAAAAACAAACTTAATTTCATACATATGAGAGTACCATAAAAATATGAGACTCAAAGGCAGTCAGGCAATTGAGGCTTATATACCATTCTGAACAAAGGAGAAGGGGGTAGGGGTCCTCAAAGGGAGGAAGAAAAATCACAGGAAGTTGAGAAGAGCAAATGTTTGGTAAACAAATGTTTTCCAGGCCATGTAGGTAAGTCTTTCTGATACAAAAAGTTATCTCTGCTAATAGCTCTGGTCCTGGTATAGGCCCCCTACCTAAACCCTTTTAGACAGTTAAGGGAGAGGCAAAAACAAACAAACCTCTGAAACAAAACTCTTCCTAAGTCTGCTAGGCCTTGATTGCCTTCAACTCAAAACAATCTACATGCCAACGTGGAATATTTTTTGGTGTTGTATTCTGTAGTCCCCTCCCCTCCACCCCAGGTATATCTCATTAATTTTAACTGTTGTATAGCATTCTAGTATATGGATATGTCACAATTTATTTATCCATTCTTCTGTTGAACTTTTAAGTTATTTGCAACATTGTCTGACTCCTGTGTCATTGCCAGATTGCTTCCTAAATGGTTACCAATGTAGACCTTCATTGCTCCAGTCCTCCCCAATGCTAGATATCGCCAGAATTTAGTTCTTTCTAACCTGATCTGTATGAAATCGTATTTCATTGTATGTTAATTTTATGTTTCCCTAAGCATTGTTTTTAAAATGTCACTTGGCTGTTCGAATTTCTATTTTGGTAAACTTTCTTTTTGTAAGTTTTGCCATTTTTTCCTAATTTGATATTTATAAGTTCTATGTACAGTCTAGCTATTAATTACTTGTTTATAGGCCTTGCAGAAGTTTTATCCTCATCGATGGCTTGTCTTTTTTACTTTTTGAGAATGTCTTTTGATTTATGGGCATTTATAACTTAATTGGGTCTGTTCTGGATGTTCCATTGCTTTTTTTAAAAAAAAAATTATTTATTTATTTTGGCTGTGCTGGGTCTTAGTTGCGGCATGCGGGATCATCACTGCAGCATGCGGATCTTTAGTTGTGGCATATAGACTTCTTAGTTGCTAGCATGTGGACTTCTGAGTTGCGGCATGCAGACTCTTAGTTGCGGCATGCATAAGGGATCTAGTTCCCCAAACAGGAATTGAACACTGGCCCCCTGAATTGGGAGCGCGGAGTCTTACCCATTGGACCACCAGGGAAGTCCCTCCATTGCTTTATATGTCTGTTTTTACAACAATTCCACATTGTCTTAGATAATATAACTTTGTAACATAGTTTGATATCTGTTAAGGTGACATTCCTCCTCCTTATTTATCTTATAAATTGCCCTGGCTATTTTTGATTCTTTGATCTTCTATATAAATTTTAGAATTAGTGTATCAAGTTTCACAAAAAGCCATGTGGAGATTTTAAACAAAATTAACTTTATTGTGGTATTGAAATACACCATTTTAAGTATACTATTTTATGAGTTTTGATGTAAATATATATCAATGTAGAATAAGTCCATCACCCTGGACTGTTCCGTTGGGTTCCTCTTTCCAGCTAATTCATAAGTTCATAAGTTCTGTTCCCTGCCCTAGACAACCACTGGTCTACTTTCTATGTTTTGTATTTTAAAATTTGTCTTTAATAGTTCCCTATAAATGGAATCATATAACATGTACTTTTAAAAAAATTAATTAATTAATTTTTTGGCTGCGTTGGGTCTTTGTTGCTGTGCGCGCGCTTTCTCTAGTTGTGGCGAGCGGGGGCTACTCTTCATTGTGGTGTGCGGGCTTCTCATTATGGTGGCTTCTCTTTGTTGTGGAGCACAGGCTTTAGGCATGAGGGGTGCAGTAGTTGTGGCACACGGGCTCACTAGTTGTGGTTCTCGGGCTCTAGAGCGCAGGCTCAGTAGTTGTGCCACACGAGCTTCGTTGCTCCACGGCACATGGGATCTTCCTGGACCAGGGCTCGAACCCATGTCCCCTGTATTGGCAGGTGGATTCTTAACCACTGCACCACCAGGGAAGTCCGTATGTACTTTTTTTGTGTCTGGATTCTTTTGATCAGTATAATGTTTTTGAGGTTCATCCATGTCATGTATATGAGCAGTTCATTCTTTTCTCTTTGCTAAATAGTGTTTCATTGGATGGCTATACAATTTGTTTATCTGTTCATCAGTTGTGCACATTTTGGTTGTTTTAAGTTTTGGGTATTATTATTAAAGCTGTCGTGAACATTCATGTAAAAATCTTCACGTGGACATGTATTCATTTCACCTAGGAGTAGAATTGCTGGGTCATATACTCGTGTATATTTAACTTTATAAGACATTGCCACACTATTTTTCAAAGTGAATATATCATTTTACTTTCTTCTTTTTTTAAAAAATATCTTTATTGGAGTATAATTGCTTTACAATGTTGTGTTAGTTTCTGCTGTACAACAAAGTGAATCAGCTATATGTATACATATATCTCCATATGGCCTCCCTCTTGAGCCTCCTTCCACCCTCCCTATCCCACCCCTCTGGGTCTAGGTCATCACAAAGCATTATCATTTTACTATCCACCAGTAATACCAACACTTGGTATTGCCCGTATTTTTAATTTTGGCCATTCTAATGTGTGTGTAGTAGTATCTCATTATGGTTTTTTTTTTGTTGTTGTTGTTTTTGTGGTACGCGGGCCTCTCACTGTTGTGGCCTCTCTGGTTGCGAAGCACAGGCTCCGGACGCGCAGGCTCAGCGGCCATGGCCCATGGGCCCAGCTGCTCCGCGGCACGTGGGATCCTCCCGGACTGGGGCACGAACCCGCGTCCCCTGCTTCGGCAGGCAGACCCCCAACCACTGCGCCACCAGGGAAGCCCCTCATTATTTTTCAATTAGCGTTTCTCTGATGACTAAGGACATTGAGCGTCTTTTCAGGTGCTTATTGGCCATTTGTACATCTTGCTTGGTTAAGTGTCCAAACAGATCTTTTGCTCATTTTAAGATTGAGTTGTCTTGTTTTTGAATTTAAAAAATTATTTACATATTCTGGGTTATCTGTGAAGGACAGGGCCTTGGAAAATAACTATTTAAGTTAGTTTTTAGTCTGACCACCTGTGTGTGAGAGTGAATTGAAGCAGAGATGAGACAAACCTCAGTATTTGATCACCATTATTTATTGTCAGTTTTAATGCAGTCCAGTTATTTGAATCCAAAGACTTGAAACAAATATGCGACAGTCAAACTAAGAAACTATGAAGCAGTGGCTGACAGTGTTTTGTTCAATCGCTGTATAAATGGTATTGTCCTATGAGGCAGGCCAGTGAACTACAGAAGTAGTTTAGAGCCATTGTATTTTCACGCTATTGCTCTTATAAATTTTTTTTAACCTGGAGAAAATTCTTAGTAGTAGGGGTCAAGATCTCTCTTGCTGAAACCAGGTCAGAGCCCACATTTGTTTTTTTTTTGTTTTTTGTTTTGGCTGTGTTGGGTCTTTGTTGCTGTGCACTGACTTTCTCTAGTTGTGGCGAGCGGGGGCTACTCTTCGTTGCGGTGCGTGTGCTTCTCATTGCGGTGGCTTCTCTAGGTGCGCAGACTTCAGTAGTTGTGGCATGTGGGGTCAGTTATTGTGGCTCGTGGCCTCCAGAGCATAGGCTCAGTAGTTGTGGTTCATGGACTTAGTTGCTCCGCGGCATGTGGCATCTTCCCAGACCAGGGATCGAACCCCTGTCCCCTGCATTGGTAGGCAGATTCTTAACCACTCCGCCACCAGGGAAGTCCCAGAGCCCACATTTGGATCTTTTAATCCTGACCTGATTCATCCCTGCCCTTTAAGAAAAAATTGCTCTCGCTCACAGGTTAGGGAGAAGCACCTGGTGCCACTTTTTAATGCCTCTTGTTAGTTTACTCATTAAAGATGCAGCTAAGAATAGGGGCTTGGTGGTTTTGATAAGCAAAGACACTATCAATGCTGTGTCTTTGCTTTTAGGGTCTTCTTTTTTCTGCTGTCATCCATTGTGGGGCACACAAAAAATTATGGTCCATGTTACTATAAGAGAAGCTTTGGCTCCAGAACTGGTAACACATTTATAATTTTTTGCTCTTTAGAGATGAAACATTAGTTTTGGCATCATATGGTGAGTAAGGAGCTCTCAAAAAGACACCTCAACTGAACCCCAGGCTCCTCAAATGCTTTGCCTTATTCTTCCAAATTTATTCCCACACATTATTTATTCAACTCAGTATTTCCTAACTAAGTAGCCCCCATACTGTACATTCTTTGGAAGGAACCCAATAACAAGCAATTGAGTACAGTTACATGTTTAAAAGGCAAAGACAGAAATAGATACATCCAGTGTTAGAAAGAAGTTTCATAATGAATTGCTTGTATATAAGTTTCATATTTCTTAAACTACTACTTGAGTTAATTTCACTTCTATTTATTATTCATTCCTTGAATTAGCACTTCTGCTCTTGGACATATTCAGAGAGTGGAGTGCTGCTATGGAAATTGTGGGAATTTGAGTTTGTATCTCCCCCTTCATAGTTACCTCCTTCTCTCTGGTAATAATAGCCACCTTGTCTATTATCCTCCTTGCAAATTAACAATGTATTGGTAGTGTTGGATCTAGACTGTCCATAGGAGGGTGTAAACTGTCTAAAGCCACAACTTGAGGAGCTTTCATCTTGTCTATAACTGCTTCCTGTTTGCCCTTCATTACAATTTGAATGGCTACAGCCGGATTCCCTTTGACCCAGGCTCTGTCCTTGGCTTTGTTGCCTACATGTTCTTGATTGTCCATGAATACTCTCATATCCATTCGACTTGCTACTTAATGGGCTACAACTCCTACTTCTTTCTTTCTGGCTGTACCCTGACCATTCCTGGCTGTTTCTTCTTGACTGATTGGGGGTTGAGCCTATTTGGGGTCTACTATACCCTTCATGAGTTCCACTTGAACTTGACCTACATCTCCCTTGTAATTCACATTGCTCATAGCTAGAACACTGACCAAATCCAGAACCACCTTGTTCAGAGCAAGATGAGTGGCACGAGCCGGACCCATATTGTCCAGAGCTAGAACACTGACCAGATCAAGAACCATATTGTCCAGGGCTAGATGAGTGACATAAGCCAGGCCCATATTGTTGAGAACTGGGACACTGATCAAAGCCAGATCCATGTTGACTCTGGGTAGAACACTGACCCATGGAAGATTTGTGTTGACCATAGCTAGAAGACTGACTCCATCCAGATCCAAACTGGCCATGGCTAGAGGACTGACTTGAGCCAGAGTCACATTGGACATGGCCAGAAGACTGTTCTGATCCAGACCTCTGTGGATTATAGCTAGAAGATTGACCTAATCCAGACCCACAATGGCCATAGCTAGAAGACTGGCATGATCCAGATGTATGTTGACCACAGCTTCATGATTGTCTTGAAGCAGAACCATGTTGTCTATAGTCAGAGGATTGACCATATCTAGATTCACGCTATCCAGAGCTTAATGATTGATCTAAACTAGATCCGTGCTCAAAGGCAGAAGATTCTCCTGAGCTAGACCCATGTTGCCCAAAGCTAGACTGACCTGATCTGGGCTCATAACGGTCATACCTAGAGGACTGACTAGAGCCAAACCTATGTTGGCTGTAGCTAGAAGATTGGCTTGCTCCAGACCTAGGTTGGCCATAGCTAGAGGACACACCTGAGCTAGACTCATATTGGCCATAGCTTGAAGACTGTCTTGAACTAGATCCATGCTGGCCACAACTAGAAGACTGACCTGAGCCAGACCTGTGTTGGCCATAGCTAGATTGACCTGATCCAGACCGTTTTTGTCCAAAGCTGGAGGACTGACCTGAAGCAGAACCATGTTTTCCATGCCTAGAAGATTGACCATATTCAGATTGATATTGTCCATAGCTTGATGACTGACCTAAGCCAGATCCATGCTGACCAAAGCCAAATGACTCTCTTAAGCTAGAACCATGCTGACCAAAGCTAGAAGGCTGCCCTGAGCCAGATCCATGTTGGCTGTGGCCAGAAGACTGACTTGAGCCACATTGACTTGAGCCACGTTAACCATAGCTGGAAGACTGACCTAAGTTAGATCCGTGTTGGCCACGGCTTGGTGACTGTCCTGAAGTAGAACCATGTTGTTCATAGCTAGAGGATTGACCTAAGCCAGATCTATGCTGACCAAAGCCAGATGACTCTCTTGAGCTACAACAATGCTGACCAAATGTAGAAGACTGACCTGAGCCAGATATATGTTGGCTGTGGCCAGAAGACTGACTTGAGCCAGAACTGTGTCAGCTGTGACTAGAAGACTGATTTGAGCCATGTTGACTTGAGCCACATTGACCATAGCTGGAAGACTGACCTAAGTTAGATCTGTCTTGGCCACAGCTTGGTGACTGTCCTGAAGCAGAACCATGTTGTTCATAGTTGGAGGATTGACCTAAGCTAGATCTGTGCTGATTGAAGCCAGAAGACTCTCCTGAGCCAGACCCATGTTGTCTAAAGCCAGAAGACTGGCCTGATCTAGTCCTTTGTTGGCCATAGCTGGAAGTCTGACTTGATCCAGTCCTGTGTTGGCCATGATTAAGAGATTGGCTTGATCCGGAACTGTGTTGGCCACAGCTAGATGACTGACCTGAGCCAGATCCATGTTGACTACAGCTTGGTGACTGTCTTGAAGTAGAACTATGCTGTTCATAGCTAGAGGATTGACCTATGCCAGATCCATGCTGCCTAAAGCCAGAAGACTGACCTGAGCCAAATCTGTGTTGTCTGTAGCCAGAGGATTGACCTGATCCAGACCCACATTGGATAGAGCTAGAAGACCATCCTGAGTCTGACCTGTGTTGGCCATAACTGGATACCTCACTCGAACTAGAAGTAGAACAGTATCCTTGTTCTTCACAGGTTCCTGATTGATATCCTTCATTTGATTCATGCCATCTCTGTTGAGAGGGCTGGTCTGAGCCACAGCCATGACCACAACCAGTGGTCTCATTTGAATTTGACCAGTGGTCTTGTCCTCCACAACTCCTTGTGATGACTCCACGATGCTGCTTACTAAGTGAATGGCATGATTTTTTCTTATGTTGTCTCTTCCCTAAAGATTCATTTGAGTCAGACCAGTGTTGGTCAGAACTGGAAGACTGATCCTCCGTGTGGCACACGTGCCCTTGTTCTCCATAAGTACCTGACTGATTTGCTGAGTTTGATCTTGTGCTACAGTTCCTTGAATGAGTATAACCAGCTTATTCACTCCTAGACCTTTTGTGCTGATGAGAACCATGCTTATTTTTCTTACTATTCTTGAAGTAGCCTGAACTTGACTCTTTCTTTCCCCAGAGCTTTGCCTGTGCCCAGAACTAGACAAGCCTCCTTGATGCCCAGTTCTTCTGGAGCTGGACCCAGACCTGTGTTTAATGCTGCCCCTGGAGCCTCTGGAGTAAGAATCATGTTTTCCTTCACTCCAACTTGAATACTAGAAGACAGTTCTTGCCCTTCATCCTCCTTTTCTGTTTCACTCTGTTCCTCTTGGTGCTGGTGACTGTGATCTTTTTGCTTTGACCCTGAAGCTTGGCAGTAGTCTTTGCCGACGATTTTATTACAAGCCTGAGCCAGCTTGAACATCATCAGAGGGTACTCAGTAAATTCTATCTTCTTGTTATGGTCTCAATCCAGATTTTGCATGATGGTATCTACAGTGTCTGGGTCATCTGGATTCTGTATAGGAACAAGGTACAAAAGGAAGCTCTGTGAGTATGCAGCGCACACTGAGCTAACCAATTGAAGGAAGGCTGTAGAAATATGAATGTTTAGCTTACTTAGGTGGAGCTCAGCCTCATAGTCCTTTAGGCTGGACTGCCCTATCTCATGCAGAAAGAGAAAAAGGAATATGCAATGAATAGCTAGAAGAGGGTGCAACTGGAAGATGACAGGGAACAGGGAATTGATTATTTTTTAAGGAATGGGTCAAATATATATGACTAGCTAATTTATAAACAATAATTTTGGATAACTGCTTTAATTCTATATGGCTTTTCTTTATTTGTCCAGCTTTTAATTAATTAACTACTTAATTAACTCAACAACAAACATTTATTGTGCACCTACTATCTGCCTAGCATTGAGTGAGGTTCAGGGATAAAGCAGTGAACAAGTTTGGTTCCTGACAAAATGGAACTTAACGTTTACTGGGCAAGACACACAAACTTAAAAGTTCCATGTATGGTGATAATTTCACGTGAAACATTATACCAGAGGACAACCACTGGGGGTTCAAGGATGGTTAATGAGAGAAAGTGGTGTGTTTTGAATGATGGGTTGGAATTAGCCAAATAAAGGGGTATGGAAAGAGCATGAGGGGCAAAAGATTGTTGCAGGCAGAGGGAACAATATGAACAGAGAGCCAGAGGTGAGGGGAAGCATGGCTCATACAAGGAACTGAGAGATTCAGGATTGCTAAATATAGAGTCTAACAGTCAAGAGATATGGCTAGAAAGATAAATAGGGACGAGACCATGCCTTTTTTTTTTAACGATTTTTTTTTAAATTAAATTTATTTATTTATTTATTTTTGGCTGTGTTGGGTCTTCATTGCTGTGTATGGCCTTTCTCTAGTTGTGGCGAGCGGGGGGCTACTCTTCGTTGCGATGCACGGGCTTCTCATTGCGCTGGCTTCTCTTGTTGCAGAGCACGGGCTCTAGGTGTGCGGGCTTCAGTAGTTGCAGCACGTGGGTTCAGTAGTTATGGCTCACAGGGTCTAGAGCGCAGGCTCAGCGGCTGCGGCTCACGGGTCCAGCCGCTCCGCGGCATGTGGGATCTTACCGGACTGGGACGCGAACCCGCTTCCCCTGCATCGGCAGGTGGACTCTCAACCACTGCGCCACCAGGGAAGCCCTCTGTTTTCATCCTTTAAGCAGGGACTGACCCTCAGGCTTTACTGATTACACATCAAAGAGAAAAGGCTCAGAGTAAAGGATAATTTGAGCCTTGTGATCTTTAAGGAAATGACCCCAAAGAAAGGAGGTACTACCAATCCCAACTATCTCTTCATTTTCCTTCTCAATAAAGCTAAACTTATACCAAAGTTCCCCAAAGTATGTATGTTACAAAGGAGCCTGGTGCCCAGAGCCTCTTTGCCTTAGAGCACATCTTGGATTCTCATAATTTATAACCCTAAGTTCTCCTGTTCACTTAAATGGTTCAGCAGAGGAACAAGTAGGATGGAGATTGAAGCAGCTTACAGGGTGCTGCTAGTTGGGGATAGTGGCCTTTTTATAGAATGAATAGTAGTCCATCTTAGGGACGAGCTGCTCTCTTTGAGATGTCCTAATTCACTTCCAAACAAGCCCAGATCCACCTACATTTCCACCTCCCAGGTGTTTTTACCTTCTTGCTTCCTTACCTGTTCACCTGAGATTGCGTTAGCAGTTCCCAAATCTGGGCTAGTATCAACCCCACCTGCCAGAGTCTCTGGACACTGCAATGAAAGACCTCTGTGCTGTTCAACAAGATGTCTAGCATAATGCATTGATAACAAATTATGTGGATTTTAATTGAAGTTGAATGGAGTGTGTGCAGGGACATCACGGACCAGATGTCAATGAATCATGGAATCTGATGTTTAGGAGCCGTGAAGATCATCTAGTCAAACTCTCTTTTTTAAACTTAATTTTCTTATACAGGACTCCAGCCAAGGTGTCACCCATGATATTATTGCCTCTTGGAACGGATAATGGCCGCAGAGGTCCTCTTGTTTCTTTACCTAAGTCTATTTATGAGACCTTAGTGACCATTCATCAATGTTGCTTTCACTCAACCACTATCTAACATTGGGAAGAAATCCATGCTCTTTAGCATGGTATCCAAGGTTCCTCATGATCTGTGCTGTGGCCTCTCTACAGCCACATCTCCTCACTCCCTATCCTTCTTTGTGCTCCACTGGTAATTAACTTCATAAACCTTCCTGAAGATACCATACTATTTTACGTATTTTTCTGGAATATCTTTCATCATTATCTTCCTGACAAATGCGTACTATTCATTTTTCAAACTCACCTTTCATATTCTGTAGGAAATCTTTCCTGAATTACTTGAGAGAGAGTTATAATTATGTCCCTTATTCATAATTTTATTTTAATATCAATCACACACTATTATAGTCTTTTAAAATTGTCTATGTAATTAATATTTAATACAAAAAATTAGAAAATGTAGATAGAGGAAAGTTAATGAAAATACATGTAATCCTACTGCCCAGAAATAGTTACTGTTAATTGTTTGGTGTATATCCTTTACACACACACACACACACACACACACACACACACACACACACACACACCCAAATGTATTTGGCTATGTGCCTATGTCACTTCTAGATTATTAGCTCCTTAGAATAGAGAACAGGCCTTATATAATCCCTATGTCATTTGGAGACACAGCACATTGCATGGCACATAAAGGTCCCCAATAAACGTTTGCCAAATTGAATCGAAATGAAAGAGGAGTAAGGGTCATGACTACAGTGCTCTACACTGACCACCTCTGTTTTTTCACAGGATTAGGATCTGCCCTTTCTCTTCCCATGTTCAGCTCAGAGGACATGATTTCACCTGGATATAAACTGAATCTTACATTAGGAATCGTCCCTGAGGACCTTGCTGTACACTCCATCTGTTGTGAATATGTAGCACAAATCTCACTGAAGCTGGGTGAAGTGACATAGACTTACAACTTGTGCAATATGATCATCAGGGTTTGGGAAGGGGTTGTAGCAACTATTGGGAAATGATAAATTATATGATTCCAAATTTTACCATCATTAGGCTACATGTTTTCTTCTCAGTGTTACTCAGAGGGCTGCAGAGTCAGTATCCATTCTGTGGCCACGTTTCCTCTGGATGCGTGATTTGGGCCTGGTTGTCATGCTTCATCAGAGGTGTGACTGAGACTGTGGAATTGCAGTGGGGGTGGAATTTGCTGAGTGAGGGCTAATTTCCTGCAGGAGCTGGCTGTCACCACAGAGGGAAGAAAGGGTTGTGGGTAAAACATGTTTTTGGGGCCAGTGCTCTCCTACAGGAGGGCTTGGCAAACATTTCTGTAAAGGATCAGGTAGTAAATATTATAGGCTTGTAGGCCAGATGGGCTTTGTTGCAACTACTCAACCCTGCTCTTGCAGCATGAAAGCATCCATAAATGATGTGTAAACAAATGAGCACGACTGTGTTTCGATAAAACCTGTTGATCGACCTGACCCTTAAATTTCATAATTTCACATGTAACAAGTTTTTTTCAACCCTTAAAAATGTAGAAAGCATTCTTAGCTTAGGGGCCATTTTTAGCAGATTGGTGATGCCCTAGATATGGCCTCTGGGCTGTAGTTTGCCACCCCGCTGGCCCTCTTCTATATTTGCTTGTCAGGAAGATTCACAGGAGAGGAGAATCTAGAGGGAAGAGAAGGGCTGGGAAGTGTGGACATCGGAAGCACTAATTCTTGCGAGAGAGAAAAGCATGCATGTCTGTGAACGCTGGCGTATGTGAGGTGGTAGGAAAGGGAACAAGCGACCATGAAAGGGAGGTAAATTTTGACTTGATGTAACGAAGAAACTTTTAATATCTCTGTTGGCTGAAAATGCAATGAGGTCTTTGCAAAGTAATTGTATTTATTGTCGGGGCATTAAAGGAACTTTCATGTATCGTGTAAGCAGTTGTAATCCTTTCAGTGCTTTATTTTCTGATTATCCTGCAAAATCAACAATCAGAGTTTGATGAGCTTTGTTTCTCGGTTTGTGTCATGGAAACAACAGGCATGTTGAATGTGCCTTTTGGCCTCTTGTCTCCCCTTTGAGAATTACTAATGTAAGAGTCAGACTAGATTATCAGAGAAGTCTTTTCTCAAACTGAGATTCATGATTTTACCAGAGTACGTGCCCCACATTAACAGAGTAGGCATGAAGTCTGCACCCCCCGCCTTCCGCCATTAGTTTAGCTAGTGGTTTATGCCCTTGAAGGTGACAGCATTCAAGAGAAGAGATTTCTTAAGGTATGTGACATGTTCTAGGATTTTCAGTGCCTTATGTGTTGGCAGAAGAAAGGAAATTACGTTCCCCTTTATGCCAAGCACAGTGCTCTCTGCCCTTCTGTACATCATTCTGTTAATCCTCACAACCACCATATGATGTAGGAATTATTACCTCTGTTTTGCAGATGAAAAACCAAGGCTCGGAGAAAATACAAAACTTGTTTCAAGTCAGTTATTAAGTGGAGAAAAAGATTCAAACTCAAATCTGTTTCTTCCTAAGCATAGCCAGGGAATGGGGGACTATTCCTGTCTTGGAAGGGTTTTGGGGACAATTCTTAAGGAATCTAATTTTGACTTAAAAAAAAACCAACCAACAAACAAATAAGATTGGTGAGGATAAACAGTGAAGCTTTCTTCCCACCTCTGTTCAGTCACATTTTCACTCCTGTCTGGAAGGCACTGTTCCTATAGCACCATCTGCTGGGTCTTAGGGAAATGCTAGGGAAAGTCTCCCTCTTGTCCTTTCTGTCTTTTACCCTCAACTCCCTCTGCAGTTTCTGAGAGTTGTTTGTACCTTAGTGCCTATGAATGAGGAGACGGTAAAAAGCAGGGACATAACAGAGAGTGTTGATGGTCATGATTTGGGGGTAAATGGAATCAAAAAGAAGTCAGCTATAATATAAAACTGGCCAAGAGGTGTTTCCCCCCCCCCATATCTTTCTCCCCAGGTACAGGGGTCATTTTTTCTCTTATCTCAAAAGAATCAAAAATGGATCTGATGTAATTTTATACCTTAACATGTGTTATCTGAGAGGTGGGCCAGGCACATTGATATATCTTTCAGCTCCAGACCTAGGCCCTGGAATAACTCTGCTTGAGGATTTGCCTTCCTATTCAGTTGTTTCTCTCTCTCTCATCTTAGTATTCTCCCTTTTCTCCAAGTTCTCAAAAACACCCAGATGCTGGGAATCCAGAGCTCATTCTTACTTGTATCCTCTTATTTTTTCTGTCAATATCTTTCACTAGTGTGTTTCCATCTCCTTAACTTGCTGTTTGATTCTCTTATTGGCATGGCCATTTATAGCCTGTATCCCTTTGCTCCTACCTACTTGAGGCTTTCTGCATGTAGACCTGGTCTCTCAAAGTGGGCAGATGGAGAAAGTGTTTGGGAGTGCTCCTTAGGGATCCTCCAGATGTTACAGAGGTGGCATAAAAGACCTGCTAGCATGGGAGACATCAGAGGGGATGTCCGAGCTTTAAGTATGGGAGGGGAAGAAGCGAGACCTATAGACCTTGGTTGATGGGAGTCAGATCCAGAACCTTTGCCTTTTAGTGTGTGTGTTTTTTGGGGTGGGGGTAAGGGAACGGGTAGGGGGAGGGGCAGGGGGAGAGGGAGAGGGACAGGGAGGGGAGAGGGAATGTAGCGAATGTAATGAGTGTGAAGCTAATTGGGCCTCAGTTTCCTCTCTGACCTTTTCTCCTCCTACTTTCCCTCTCCTCATAGACTCTGCTGAAGCCATGCTGCTTCCTTGCTGTTCTCCAAAACCTTCAGGCACACTCTTTCCTTAGGAATTTTATTTCAAGAACGTCTTCCCTCAGATATCCATTTGGTTTAATCCTTTATCTCCTTCAAGTCTTTGCTGAAATATTACCGTCTCACAAGGCCTCCCTGCCTTTTCTATGTGATACATACATCTAACATACTAGAGTATTGTTGGCTTATGCAGGGTTTTGAGCAGAGGAGAGACATGATCTGACTCACTTCTATGTTGATACTAGACCATAGGGAGATGAGGTAGAATAAGGAAGGTCAGTCAGTTGAGAGATGAGGGAATGGAAGTAACCAAGGCTTCTGGCTTGGATGATTATGTTGTTATCATACACACTGAGAAAAGCAATACGTCTTAAAGGGAGGGCTTGAGATGGGGGAAGGATGATGACTTGTCATCTAAGTTATCACCATCATCTAATTCTTTCCACCTCTTCATAACTCACTTTTTAAAAGAGCAGTGAGCACTCCCTGTCTCTGACTCCCTTATCTTCCATTTACTCATCAGCCCTTTACAACCTGAGTTTCACGCCCTCTTTCAGGCTTTTTTGAGGGCTCGTCTTCCATGGTTGTGCTTAAATGCTTCTGTTCTGCAAAGCATCCTTAGTTCTCTGCCTGTTTGGGTCAGTTTTTACCATTTATATAGTAAGATAATGGAGAAGGGAAGAGGCAAGACATAGTGTTTATACTTTTATATTGGCAATTTTTATGCAGTAGATAGTCTGAAACCAAAGACTTGAAAGCTCTGTCTATAAACTCAAGGTATGGCCGTCACAGTAATCTGATGATGCTGTAAGACCTAATATGTCACTTTTGAGTCATATGCAATATCAAACTTGGCAGAAACTTCAAAACTTAAGTGCTCATATTTAACTCTTATTGAACCCTACGCAGCAAAATTTTTTGTATTATATTATTACATTTAAACTTATATCACTAACATATAGCTGAGGGGGAGGACTATATACTATTCTTTAAAGGAAGATTAACAGGAAGTATAATGATTAAAGTAGAATTACATTTTTAAAGAAAATAATAGAGACAGATAACTGTCTTTAAAAAGCAGTTTTTCACTGCAAATTCCTGTGCTTTATGTATTTTTCTGTTGGTGTTTCACTTATGGTAATTGTCCCTTTGCTCGTGGATGTATTTATAGAGTGGAGTGTTGCTACAAAAAGTAGTAAAAACTTGGTTTTCGCTTGCTTCCATTGTTACTTGTTGTCTCAGAACTGCCATCTTGATAAATATCCTCATCCTGGCTGTACCTTCCACTGTCCCATAGCTGAGTATGGCTAGGTTCCTTTTTATACCTTCCATTGAACCCTTTGGTTTTGATACTGAATGTATAGCAATAGTTGCATTCTCCTATTTTTGGGGGGGAGGTGGGGCTTTGCTGTCACCAGATTCGTAAGAACTGGAGATGTGATTTTCACTTTGGGGAACTTGATTGTCCTTGTTCATACCATGATTGCCTGGATGTATCACTAGATTGGACATTATTATCCTGCTTTCCATTTGTACTGGACTCAAAATGATTGTAGATGTAACTTGCTTGGGTGTGTATTATTGCACTCCTGTCTTCCAGTATTGTTGAGTTGAATCCTGGTCTTTCATGGCCAGAAGTCATCTGTCCACTAGTAGATGATGATTTTCTGTTTGATTATCCTGACTGAACTTCAGAGTTACTAGAATGTCTATTGTTAGCTGCCTGTTTTCTAGTTGAAGTGAATTATGGACAGTAGGGGAATTAGTTAGAAAATGACTAGATTCTAATTGTCTAAGGTCATTCAGGGGACATGCTGTAAGCAGTTGATGGTCTTACACCTCTGATAGATTCAGACTGATCATAGGTATCAAATTAAGTTTATAACTTATTCTTGAGTATCCAAAATTAAATCCTTGCCTTTCTATCTTACCTGTTGATCTGGACTCTGAATGATCAGAAGCAGATCCTGACTGATCAAGCCTAGGCTTGTTTGTACTTTTATTCCCAGATTTCAGTGGACTGGAGTCAAAGCTAAATAAATGTTCTGTTCTATTGTTTTCAGACCATCCATAGTCATATTCAGCACTTCCATAGCGGCCATGTTTGCAATTATAACCCAAATCCTTGCCTTTGTCTCTACTAATGACTGTCTGAATATGATTAGACCCAAACTGACCTTGGGTTTGATGTGTCTGGCTTCTGAGTGTGCTATCTCTTGCCTGATTATGACCATAACTTTTTCCTGGAAAGAATTTGTTGTATACATTATTCTTTTGGTGTTGGATTCTGACTGCTCATGGGTAGTTGACTAGACTCTGAATTTCTAACTTGGTCTTCAGAAATGTTCATGAATGGGTCTTTTGGGGGGCTTATTTTTTTGGGCTCTGATTGTCCATGGGTTTATGTTGACTCTCTATTTGGGTCTCCTTCACCACCACAAAACTGACAATTGTATGCTCATTTTCTAGTTTTACTAGGGTCAGATTGTATGGATGAAGTTTGTAGGCTGACCCTGAGTGTCAAGCTATTTTCTGATTGTTGATAGCTGGATACATGTCCTTCTGTTGTATCCTCAGATCTCTCTCATGGGTGGACCCAGACTGTCCGTTGGTGGATATCTGGGCATGAGGAGATTGTGAATATCTAGTGCAGTCTCCTGTGTGCTCCTAGTTAGAGGCTTATCTGCTTGCTGGGCTGAATCTTGACTGTCCCTGGGTGGCTTTCTGGCTCTTTTGAGATTCTGACTGTATGGACCTATCTCTTTGTCCTCTTGAATGCTATTTCACATGTCTACATCCAGACTGTCCGTGAGTTGATGCCGATGCCCTCTCTGAATCTTCTGATTTCCCTTCACTATCACTGGCCTGACTATAACTGGATCCATGATGTCTGCTTATTCCAGATCCAGTCTGTGTAGATGATGATTGCCTGTGGGATGACCCAGATTGTCCATAAAAGCCCCATATCTTTCTCTTGTGTTAGACTCTAATTCTGCATGGGTAGACCTAGCTTGCCTCTGAATAAATGTCCATTTTTGATAGAACCCTGGCCTATCTCCAGATTTCCCGTGGCTAGAGTAATTTATTCCTCATGTGCTACTAGATCCATACTCAGACTCATCATGGGAAGGTGAAGACTATTGTTCCCTGTCTTCTGATTGTCCTTCAATATACTGGACTGACTATAACTGGATCCCCCTTCTCTGTTGATACTATAACCAGACTTTGTAAATGATTGTGTGTGGGTAGATCCTGAGTGTCCACAGCTATCTCTTGATTGTCCATAACTACCTTATATGCTTTTGTTGCTAGATCTGGGCTGTTCATGAGTAGGTCCAGACTGTCTTCCAGTGTGTGTCTGTCCTTGTGAGACTCTGAGTATATAAACCCGTCTTCTGACTTCCTGTTTCTCAACTGTCCATAAACATACTCAGACTATGCATGGACTAATGTTGACTTTCTATGTGAGTCTCCTGATTGTGTTATCAACTATAACTGGATCCTCAATGTCTGCTTATACTTGATTTAGACCTTGTATTTGCAGATTGTCTGTAAGCAGAACTGGAGTATTCAGAGCTATCTCCTGATTTTCCATAGCCAAATACTGTACACGTCTTCCTGTTATAGTGGACTCAGATTCTCTTTGGGTAGACCCAGAATGTCCATGAATTGCTGTCTGGCCATGTTGACATTCTGAATGTCTAGAGTTGTCTTCTGATTCCTCTTGGTAGAGCCTTGTCTTCCTCTTGTGCTAGACCAAGATTGCTTATGACTACACTCAGACTGACCATGAGTGGCAGCTGTCTATTCAATCTCCTGATTGCCTTTTACCATCACTAGATTGATTATAACTGATGTCTGTTTCCTGCTTACAGTGGTAGAGGCTGTGTGGATGTAGACCCTGAATGTCCACTGCCATCTCCTTTTTATGGCTAGATACTTGTCTCTTTTTTATGCTGGACCTAAACTTTTCATGGATTAATCCTCACTCTCTATCTGAGCCTCTTCATGACTAGACCCAACTGTTCATGAATTTTTATGTGGCCATGATGGGACACTGATTTTCAAAGCTCTCATGTCTGTTCATGGTTGGCTGTTTGTCTCTTTCTAGAGTTGGATCCTGAGATTTCATTTGTAGATTCAGAGTGACCATTAGTGGATATCTGGCTCTGACAAGCCCTAGAGTTCATAGGGTTTATAGAGCTATCTTTTCTGTTTCTAAGACTCAATCCTTGTTTTTCTCTTGTGTTAGAGCCCAACTATCTTTGTCTATACTCAGACTGCCAGTGGGTTTATTGTGATTCTTTCTCTGTATCTCCAGATTGTATTTCATCATTACTGGCCTGGGTATAACTGTGTCTTTTGATGTCTGCATCACTGTTAATGTCTGCAGAATATTAATGGTGCTTGTCTGTGAGTTGACCCTGAAGTTCTAGTGCTGCCTTTTGATTGTCCATAGGTGGATCCATTTCTTTCTCATGTGTTGAACACAGATTCTTCATTGGAAGACCCAGATTGAGTGGATACCCATCTTTGATGAGTCCCTGGCCTATCTTTTAAGTGTCCATGGCTGGAGCCATTTCTTTTTCTTGTGCTAGATCCAGACTGCCCATGCCTATATTCAGGTGGACTGTGGGAAGAGAGTGACTGTCTATCCAGTCACCTAACTGTCCTTCATTACCACTGGACTGAGTAAAGTTATATCTCTACTGTTTGTACTGAATCTAGACTGCAGAGGTGATGATTGTCTGTGAGAAGTATTTGGAGCTTTCTCCTAAATGACTGTGGCTGGATCCATGTCTTCTTGTGTTGGGCCCAGATTCTACATGTGTAGATCCAGACTGTCCATGGGTAGATGTTGGTCCTGAGAGTCTAGCACGAGGCTAGAGCCTTGTTTTCCTATTTTGTCAGATTTTGATTGTTTATGGCCACACCCAGACTGTTCATGGGTTGATGCTAAGTTTTCTGATTGTCTTTCACTATCACTAGATTGACTGTACTAGGCACCATTGTCTATTTGTACTGATTCCAGACTCATATATATAATGATTTGCTATGAGATGATGCTGAATGTCTGGAACTCTTTCCTGACTGTCCGTGATTGGATGCATGTCCTCTTATACTTGACCCATATTTTCTTGCATAGAACCAAACTCTCCAAGACTGGGTATTTGGCTCTGCTGAGATCCTGACTGTCTAGAGTTGCTTCCTCTTTGACCATGATGAGAGTTTTGTTCTCCTCTTGTGCTGGATCCATATTGCCTATTGCCATACTAAAACTGATCATGGGGGAACACTGACTATTCTTCTGCATCTTCTGATTGTCCCTTACTATCACTGGACTGACTATAAGCTGTCTCACTGACATACTGATGGCAGGTCAAACGACTAGGTTGAGACAACCTAGTAGATGTGTAGCTGTATAGAAGGGATAGAACTGTGGAGACCTTCAACCTTTAGAGGTCAAGCAGAGCCAGCCAAGCAGACCCAAAAGTAGTGACAATGAGGTAGGAGGAGTCCATGAGAACATGGTGTCATGGGAGCCAGGAGGAATCAGGAGGGACAGGTCAACTGTGCTAAATGCTGCTAAGGTATCAAGCAGTAAAAATGAACACTCAGTTTGGCACATGGATGTTATCCAGCTGCCTTTTTGAATTTCCAGGTGTTTGTAGGCATTGAAACTTAACATGACCAAAATAAATGGAACCAGAAAAGGCACCATCATCTGTCAGCTTGGTCAGACTAAATTGTTAGAAGTCATCCTTCATTCCTGTTTTCCTCATCTTTAATGTACATCAACAAGTCCCATTGACTTTCCCTTCAAAATATCCTCCATTCATCTCCTTTTTCCCATCTTTACTGTCACCAACCTAGTCCCAGCCACCATCATTTCAACTATACTGTGCAATTAGTCTCCCTCTTTCTTTTTGCTTTATTCCACGATCTACTATCAATACAGTAATAGACTGAAGTTTAAAAAATGTAAATCAAAATGTTACTTTCTTGTTTAAAGCACTCCAAGACCTTTTCATCATACTTAGTTGACAACTTCTTACCACTACTCACTTTGTGATTGGACCCCCATCTGCCTCTGTGATCTCATTTCGTACCTCTGTTCTCCCTTTTTTCACCATGCTGAAGACACACTGAGTTCTCAGCTCAGAAGAATATCGTGTCTTTTTCAGCCTGTACCTTCCAGAAAACCTTGTTCTCTGACTTGGTTATTGGTTCTTTGTTCTCCACATAGCTGACTTCTGTTTGTAATTCTGGTCTGTGCTCAGATGATGCCTCCTCAAAGTAACTCTCCTTCCTGCTAGATACTCTGACACATTTATTTCTTTACAGCATTTATTATCATTTGAAATTTGTGTAGTACCTATCTCCCCCCAGAAGAATAAGCTCTTTGAGAGAGTGATTTTATCTGTTTTGCCATCTGCAGTGAACCCAAAACCTAGAATAGATTCTGGCTTAGAGTAGGCACTTATTAATATCTGTTGCATGATTGTACAAAAAATACAAATTAATTGAACAAATTAATCTGTGTAGGGTCTCCTTCCTTCATTTATCCTTAGCACACTGTTCATACTGTGTTCTTTTCGTTCTACACATATCATGTAATATACTAAATTATAGTTAGCATTTTACGGGATTGTCTCATGTGGTAAGTGATCTTTGTGAGGCTAGTTTACGGACTTTTGTGTCTCCACAGCTTATTCATCTTTGTATCTCCAACATATATGAAAGCACCTGTTCAATGGTAGAACTGAATAAATATTACCTGAAAAAATGGAATCATTGAATTAGGATTAGATGAATCATTGAATTAGAATTTAGCTATCATTAATCTAGATAATAGAGAGTCATGGGATTGGTCTCCTAAGATCAGCTTCTATCTCACTGAAGACTTGTCTAAATTATCATATATCCCAAAGGTTGTAGGAGGACACAAGAATTCCCTGCATCTTTAGATTCAACAGTGCAGGAGGCAGTAAGAGCTGTATGACATTTAGATAAAGCTCTCTGAAAATAGTAGAGACTGTCAATAATGCTGACCCTCTTATGGCCTCCCATGTCTTAGGGCTGTACAATGCAGCACTGCAAAGAGAGTACTGAGTAATCTCAGAAAAGGTACATTTCTGTCCTTAGTTTCCTCTCTATATGGAATCTTATGATAATAGGGAACATAAAATAAAGAAAAAAAGCTAAGCTCCCAGTGGTATTATGCCTTAGAGCACATTCCTAGATTTCCATCTTGAGTAATACTAAGTAGGAATAGTTGGATAGATTTTTTTCTTACGTAGTTTGCCAAAAGTACAAGTTAGGGTGTGGACTGAAGGAGCTGGCAGGGTGCCGAACGAAGGTCAGGAGAGTGGCCGTTTTATAGCAACGAAAGCTTCATTCTCAGAAGGCACCATCCTTTATGAGATGGTCTAATTCATTCACAATCATATTCTGATCCACCCTTATCCCCACCTTTCTTTCTCTACTGTTTATTTCACAACTTCTTTAAGTACTCATTTCTGCTTATATTAGCAACTTCCAGATTTAGATTAATATTAGTCCTTTCTACCAGAAATTTTACGGAAGAGTCTCTTTGGAAATCACACGTTCCTTGTATACATCTGTCATCCCTTATACGTTCTTGTGTTTGCTGTGGTGACTTAACAATGCTTGATATATATATTTGCTGAAGAGCAGTGATCCTTGAACTGAGAGTGATAGAATATGCATATGTAAGAGGGCTCTGAAATCCAAGAGAGGTGAAGAGTGTAAAAAAAGAGTGTGCCCACCTAGGATTTAATGTGACCTCATTGGTTACTGTGAATTCCATCTCTGAGTATTGAAGAAACCTGCCTATGAGATAATTAAATCACTACTAGTAGTCTTTGAAGTACTGTGGTAAATGAGAACAGAGAGGACATTGGAGGTGCAAACATTTAGTTATCCCAAGTTGGGAGGAGGGGTCTACTTTTCTCTTTTTATCATTGTTATTACCCTGGAATATCAGACACGTGCCATACACCGTGTGTTCACTCCTATAAAAACACTACTATCTCTTTGCAGAACATGCTCAAACTTGCACTTTTTTTTTCTAGATTGTTATATTTCACTGCCTATATGATCTCTTCACGTATTTAGATATCCCTGTCATCTGAAACCTAAGAGGTTCAAACTGATTCCATTATAATATATAATGAGAAGTATCTTTTCTCCTGTTGTCTACTGTCATATCAGTAACATCATCGTTCTTGAGTGTCTCAGGCTAAGAACTTCTGTAGTCATTCTTCATTTCTCCCCCTTTTTCCCACCCTCATCCACAGATGACCACCACATCCTATCCTGTCAGTCCTACTGCAGACTTGTCTCCTGGACCCAACCCTCTTCTGTCCTAGCACTGCTGATCTGATTTTGACCCTGGTCACCTTGCATCTTGACCATTTCCAGCAGCTTTGTAATCAGTCTTTCTCTACCACCAGGATATCTTCCTACTATCCCTTCTATACTGCTGCCAGGTTCATCTTCTTATAAACAAACCTTATCATGTCATTTCCCTGCCTTAAAGCTTGTGGCGTCTCTTTTGCCTATAGAATAAATTCAAATTATTTAAAATTTGGGCCCACAAGCCACCTTGAAATCAGACGGGAATCCAATTTTTTAGCCTCCTCTTCTACGAACTGTCTCTTATGGGATTGTCCCTTTGAATGTTAACTACTATCCTTGATCATACCACCCTCACTCTTGATCTCATGTCATTGCACATGCTGTTTCCTCTGCTGTATTTCTTCTCTGCCCAACAAGCTCTCCTATATATACTGTAAGATCTTCCTGAAATGTCATCGCTTATATGTGACTTCCCCTGAGGTCATTTGTTCTACTGAAATCACTTGCATCTACATAGGGTTTTCCCATGGCTCTTGTCACATTGTATTCTAATTGTTTGTTCATGGATCTGTCATCCCATTACCCTCATTGCTGTGTCCCCGTCTTCATGATAAAGTCTCCTTTTTGCTCATCTTCATACCATCAGGGATATAGGGTATTAATAGGTGCTCTGTGAGAAATAAGTTATAGTGTTCGGACGTTAGGGAAAGCACACACAATTCTCTTGGAGGTACAATGTGCATTAGACTATTAAAGGCTCTGACTCTGAGAAGCTGTGCTGTACCTAAGACCCTTGTCTAACCAGGGTTTCCTAAATGTTTTTCCCCTTGGAATTCTTCTTTTGAAGAACATGTATTATTAGGGAACACAGTGAGGGAAATGCTGCCCTGTGTCAAATACTCTCTGAAGCATAATAAAAGGACAAAAAAAAACAATCCATGTTTTTCTTCCTTGTCAGCATTAGCTTCTCTTACATTTCTTTTCTCTTTGTCTACCTCTTCTCTTATTCAGAGGTTTTTGTCACTTAATGACTCCAGCCACCTTGATGGAAATTTATGAGGTGGCTGAGGCCTTCAGGGGAATGGTGGCAGGGTCTGTCCATATGACGGAAGGGTTTCTGAATCTTGTTGACTCATGGATTGCTAACAGTCTGTAGGGTGGTTAGCTGGTGTGCTGGTTCCCTTGACTGTGTGTAGGTCACCATTTTAATCAGTGACTTGAACAACAGTGTGAATAGGTGGCTAATATGTTGTATGTAAGATTCAATACCACCACTGAAGATATTATAGGCTGGAATGAAAATTGAACAGGGATCATTTTAATAATGCTAAATATTAAAATCTGAGCTTGGGAATAAAATAGCATCCCTAATCTTCGAGATTATTGATCTAGCTTTGCACAAGACTCTGTCTATACCACATTGCATATTATTTGTAATTTCCTGCCCACGTCTAAGTTGGGGGAGGATATTCAAAAGGTAGCAGAAAATAACAATAGTATAAAAATTACCCTGAGCTGTGAACCTCTATAAAACCAGAATAATTACTGAGATACAGTTCCAAAAGGCCTTCAAGCATGACCTCGTGTCACCAGTGATGTGTTTTTATGTTGAAAAAGCTGATTCCTCAAGCAGTGCTGATCTCATGGTGAAGCCTGGCTTAGTCTCTCCATCAGCATTTTAATTCCTTCATCAGCATCTCAGTATTGAACTGTGTTCACAGTTTCCTGTAGTTTCCCAGCTCTACTTTGGGATTTCCTGACCAACCTAGGGCAAAATCCCTTCAGGCTGGATCAGGCATTTTTAGTGGTACCCCCAGTGGTGGTGAGCACACCAACTCTTCTCCCACTTTTTTACTAGTGCTCATGTATAGTGTACCCCTATCACTCAAGATAACTATCACTGAATTATATGTAATTCATGTGTAGTATGGTTATATTTCAACTAAATTTTTTTAAATGCAATTCTGTAACAGGGAAGAACAAACTGACTCCATGTTGGATCTGTTTCTGTTTGACCTTTGCCTTCCATTGCTTTTGTTCTCTCTATAGATATAGGCATACATAATTGCCTGCCTTGGGGAACCCTACCCCTCTGCCTGAATGTTAAACCAAAATGCCTTTGTTCAGCCCACAGGGACACACCCTGACCCTGCCCACCTGTGAACGGCTGCAGGAAAGAAGAAGTTAACACATCCCCTCCCCGAGGATGGCCAAAACCAGGAGATATTTTGCAAGACTTATGACCTTTTTACTTTACTTCCTCACCTCCTCCCCCTCTCTGTTCTCTAGAAGAAACTAGCATCCAGACCCCGATAAGATGGTACTCTAGGATGCTAGTCCACCATCTTCTCGGATGCCTGGCTTTCTGAATAAAGTCATTAATCCTTGCCTCAGCACCTCATCTCCAATTTGTTGGCCTGTTGTGTGGTGAGCAGAACGATCTTGGACTTGGTAACAATTCCTATTTTAAAAAAATCTTGTGAGGTAAGTTTACATAATGGGGTTGACCTAAAAAACACACCCGCCACTATATTGTTGCCCTTCTTGAGTAGACAAGGCCACAAGCCAACCTGGAACAGTGTCAGCTGCTAAAGTTTTGGAGTCTGACCCACCTGAGTTTGCCCCCGGCTCTTCCATTTATGGCTCTATGACGTCAGGCAAGTTACCTAGCCTTTTTGAGTCTGTTTCCTTATCTTTAAGGTGAGGGTAAAATGCCTGTTTTAAAGGGCCTTTGAGAGTATTAAATAAGTTAATTCTGTCAGTTGTCTGGCACATTGCCTCAAAGTTTAGTTATATGAAAACTCATAGATAGTAATTTATCATAAAATTATCAGAGTTTAGTTGTCAGCCTAATATTGACTGTCTTAATTGGGTGAACTTACGTACTTATATGTGTTTCCAGCAAGAGAAGATCTAAGAATTTAAATGTCTTTTTCAGGACTTTTCATTTTAGGGGATACTTCCCTGGAGACCTCATGAAGCATAATACAGTGGGTGCAGTGTGATCTGGGTGCTGCCCAATCCCCTTCCTAAACTTTGGAAAATCATGGTAGGTTTTCACGTCACTTGGAGTACAGCCTTAGGGAAGCTGTGACTTGTGAGTAGAGTTCCTCCAAATAGTGCTTTTTTGCTTTTTGCTTTCCTCTGTATTTTCAGACCCTATGAATGAAGACCTTACTGGAAAAACATAACACAAGAGCCAGGAACATGGTAAGAAGAAAATAGTGTTAGGGGAATGGGGTGAAGGTGGGGAATGACTATGTTTTCAAATGGTTAAAAACCAAAACATTGCATTTATCCTTTCCTCTTTTTGTCCTTGACTGACTTTAGGTGTCCTGTGTTATGTGCTCTATCTCCTCCAAATGAAAAGTGATCTGCTGTCTAAAGTCACATTCCCCATTGGCATGGGGAAGCTGTAGGTGGGCTAATTAGAAATGGAACATCCTGTCTGATTGGATGGGGGTGCATATTTGGCTTTATCTGTTTGGTCTTAAGTGGGAGTCAGGGATAAAACTCAGGGAAGCTGTCAGTTATTAGCTGAGTCCTGGCCATTTGGATTGCTTGTTACAAAAGTAATTGTTTAGCTTCCTGGATTATTATTAGAGATAACAGTCTAACTACAAACCTGACTTATAGCAGGCTGGCTTCCTGGGTGGTTTATTGTAGATAAGGGGTTGGTTTCCTGGGCAGGTTTCTGCAGGTTGTGGATCAGAATTCTGTTTTTATATATGATCTGGCCATTGTTTGTTTGTATGTTCAGTCTCTTAGGGCCAATCTGCCAGTTTTCTTAAAGACTAGCCCTGGAAATGGCACAGGTTTAACTCCACTTTGTTGGCCCAAGCAGTCACGGGACAGCCAGATTCAAGGGGAGTGGACATAGACTCCACCTCTTGATGCCAGGAGTGTCAACGAATTTGTAGCCGTTTAAAATCTGCCACAGGGAGTATGCAGTTTCCCTCTGCAAAGAGAGTTTATTTTCTTACTGTATTTGCCTTTCTCTTGAGAATTCTTCACAATGAATTTAATGTGAAAATTCGTTCACTTCCCATAGCTGACAGCTTATGAACTCTGTTCCAGGAAGATAGCTACCCAAGGGTACATGCAAGAGAAATGCACACTTCCCAAGGTTCAGCCCAAACCTCTATCTGCTCTATCACCCAGATCAACTTTGTGACCAAGGAGAACTTCATGAATTTCTTGTAGTCCTTTAATTTAAGACCTGGAAGAGTGGCTAATACTACTAGCTTCTTTTAGGTCCTTTCCTCCTAATCCCACTCTGATTCCCTCTTTGTACTAATACAACCAAGTATCTCAGAACAAAGGAACACATAAGAGATCTGGTAAGAGGAAGAGAATTTTAAGCCTCTTTACACCATCATTAAAAGGTCCACCCCTCCTTCCAATGACCCCCACGGTGTAATTGTTGTACAGTTCACCCTTGACTGACTTCAAGTTCCCCTTGTGACTGTGGGGTGAAATGGGGTTTGCTAGTGGTGAGGAGAGCTTCAGTGTGCTTTAGGCTTGGAGGAGGGGTCACATATCTATATCCCTAATGGGATCAGGCAGGTAGATGACCTAGATAAATGAGGCAGCTTTCAGTGGAGGGGAGACAGTGGATATAATGGATCCGAATGAACAGGCTGGTATATGTCCAGCCAATAGGTGGCAGTCTTACTTCTTAAGTATTGCTGATTGTCTTCAGAAAAAGATGCTAATGAACCCATGCCTTGTCTTACAATTTTGAAAGAAAGCAGCTATGCATGCTTTTATGTGGAATCATCCAACTATATCAGATTCAGAATACTTGAGCTAAAATGGTGCAGGCCGAATAAAACACATCTGTAGGCTAGATTTGGCCTTTAGGTTACGAGTTTATAACCACTGGTTGGGATGTGATTCAACTTTAAAACTGTTAGAAAGTTCCCAGTAAAGTACATTCATCTATTAAGGTATTGTTTTTCACCTCTGATGTGCTCTATTTACTTAGAAATCCAAGCCAGAAATCTGGTAGATTATCTAAGACTTTCCTCTTGCACAATCACCACATTCCATCTATCCCCAAATCATATTCACTTTATCTCAGTCATGTCTGTGACATTCAGTTCTGCTTTGCTCTTACTGACTCCTAACATAATTTTGCCAAGATATTGCAATGGTCTCCTAGCTAGTCTTCTTGCCACTGACGTCATCCCTTCCATGTCTTCACACCAAATGATCTTTTAAAATGCAAACGTAATCATGTTCTCTGTTTAAAACCTTTTGTTGGCTCCCATGTAGACCAAATCCTTTAGGATGGCTTACTAGGAGCCTTTCAATCTGGTTCCAAGGATTCCAGAATCACCTTATGCCATGTCCCAACATTCATCTTATATCTTAGCTATGCTGAGCTACTATCATTTCCTTTAGAGCACCTTTATTTATTTATTTTTTCATCTTTGGGATTTTGCACAGGATGGTTAACCCCCCTGGAATACTCTCCTTCCCAAGTCAACCTGGCACATTTCCAGCCATTTTTAGAGATTTAGTGCACGTTTCTCCTAAATTCAAAAGGTTTATCTGAACCAGGTCTTTCTTTTTTTTTTAATATTTATTTTATTTTTGGCTGCATTGGGTCTTCATTGCTGCGCACGGGCTTTCTCTACTTGCGGTGAGCGGGGACTACTCTTCGTTGTGGCGTACAGGCTTCTCATTGCGGTGGCTTCGCTTGTTGTGGAACACGGGCTCTAGGCGTGCGGGCTTCAGTTGTTGTGGCACACTGGCTTCAGTAGTTGTGGCTTGCGGGCTCTAGAGCGCAGGCTCAGTAGTTGTGGTGCATGGGCTTAGTTGCTCTGCGGCATGTGGGATCTTCCCAGACCCATGTCCCCTGCATTGACAGGCAGATATGTAACCGCTGCACCACCAGGGAAGCCCTGAACCAGGTCTTTCTTACCACTAAATACAGTTAGCTAGCACCTTATAGTTTTCAACCACTGCTGCACATTAATAATATCTTTTTTTTTTTTTTTTGCGGTACACGGGCCTCTCACTGTTTGTGGCCTCTCCCGTTGTGGAGCACAGGCTCTGGACACGCAGGCTCAGTGATCATGGCCCACGGGCCCAGCCGCTCCACGGCACGTGGGATCTTCCCGGACTGGGGCACAAACCCGTGTCCCCTGCATCAGCAGGCAAACTCTCAACCACTGCGCCACCAGGGAAGCCCTAATAATATCTTTTTAAATCTACTTATGCTATTATGTCTTTCCTCCATTGTTAGTGATCTCTTGAAGGAACAGATCTGTCTCATCTTTGTAACTCCAACATCTAGTATAGAGACTGACAACTAAATGATTAATATTTAACTTCCTTGAATCCTCCTGATGAAAGAATGAAGTAATATTCATCAAGAGCCAACCAACAACTGTATTATCTGGATTCTGATCAGTCTAATCCTTATTCTCAGCTTTCTATTTGAAGATGTGTGGAAATGTGTTTGTCTAGATCCCAGACATCCATTGATATGTATTGCCAATCCTTTCCTCACGTGACAGGTTGGGAGAGGTGCTGAGAAGAGTGGAACAAGTCCTTGGAAGGGAAGAGCAATGAAAACTGATGGCTGTATAGCCCCACAAAGAGCTAGGGACTATTTTGTTCATTTTCATATGAAGCTATATAGATAAATCATTTGTTAAATTAAAACCACAATCTTATTGCCAAAAGCTCAGTCACTTCGGTAATAGCATAGGACATGATTGTAATTTACTCATTTTCTTCTCATGTCCTCTACTTCCCTAAATGTTAACATCTTAGCAGTAAGTGGTCGCCTTGGTGGTGTGATTTCTGAACAACACCACTTGTTTAGAACCTGAAATGACACCATAGGCAATGATTAATGTTTTTGTACATTTTAATAGTATATTTTTATAGAACCAAGAAGAGTCTCTGCTTGGATTATGATAAAGTTTCATTTTGAGAATTTTAGGTTCAACTTATCTTCTATTAAAGCCTTACTGCCAAGGAAGGAAAGAGACCTTGCTGAATTAATATGAAGATATGCCTTCTCTTTTTAGGCTCTAAAAATGGAACTCTAAGCTGCTTTTTAGAGGAAGGCAAGAAAGGAAACTGGTGTCTAATCTGGATCCATTGTGTGCCAGAAACTGTGCTAGTCAGTATGTCCTAGTAGAAGGGACTGGGCTTTGAGGCTTTGTCACTCAGTTCATGCCTTTAGATAAGTTATTGTTGATGTCTTTGCTCATCAGTTTTATAATTTGTAAAGGGTAAATTATAATTTTTTTACCTTGCTGTATTGTGAGGAAGGTGATGTGCAGTGAGAAATCAATAAATTTCCATTCTCTTTTTTTTTATGGTAGAAAAAATAACATAGTTATTAAGTGTTTTGAAGAAGGTCAACTTCTGGCAAGTTACTACCAGTAAAGTAGAACATTGCTAGCTGTGGATGAATTTTTTTTTTTAATTTAGGTATAATTGACATATAACATTATGTTAGTTTTGTAACCAAAAGTGGGATCTGGCTGCTTGCCGCTCAAAAGCCAATAAGGAGACAAGTTTGGTGGAAAGGAAAGTTTGCTTTATTTTGGTTGCCGGCAACCGGCAGGGAGGGCAGACCCCTGTCCAAAGGCCGACTCCCTGCCTCCTGCAACCATTGGGCAAGAGCTTTTATAGGTTGAGGGAGGGGCTACATGCAGAAACAGTGCAGTCAGCTCTGACAGTCATCTTGAAATTGGTCATCAGTGGTCTGACCAGCATCATCTTGATTGTGTTAGGCACCGTTAATCTTCAGCTCCAGGGTGGGTTTGTTTCCATTTCTTCGAGGCCAGTTCTCAGAATTGTGGCAGCTTATGTCATGGCTACAGCTTGGTCATCATGTAGTTAACTTCTTCCACCTGGTGAGGGTTTCAGTGTCTATAAGAAAGCTCACAGGATATGGCTCAGAATATTATCTATAGCCCTTAAGGAGGAACTAAAGGTCCTTGACTATGCTTAATGACTAAACTATTATTATTTGGTTTCCTTTGACTGTTTTCCTCTGTTTCTGTATTTTCTCACTTCTCTGATTAAACTTATTCTTTGGCTAAAGTTTTTCCACAGACAAAAGGCAGGCTGAGGACATGGTGGGGGGCAAGGACCATAAGGTTCTGCTCTGTTTCAGTTTCAGGTGTACAACATAATGATTCAATATTTGTATACACTGCAAAATGATTACCATGATAAGTCTACTTAACATCCATCACCATATATATTTACACAATTTTTTTTCTTGTGATGAGAACTTTTAAGATATACTCTCCTAGCACTTTCAAATATGCAACACAGTATTATTAACTGTAGTTAACATACTGTGCATTATATCCCCATGACTTACTTATTTTACAACTGAAAGTTTATAAGTTTTGTCACCCTATACCTGTTTTGACCACCCTGCAACCTCCACCAACCACCAATCTGTTCTCTGTATCTATGAGCTTGTTTTCTCTTTTTATTGTTTGTTTCTTTTACGTTCCACATGTAAGTGAGATGATATGGTATTTTTCTTCCTCTGTCTGACTCATTAACCTTAGCATAATGCCCTCAAGGCCCATCCATGTTGACACAAATGGCAAGATTTCATTCCTTTTTATGGCTGAATAATATTCCATTGTATGTATACGTGTGTGTGCGTGTGTATGTGTGTGTATGTATGTATGTATGTGTATATATATATATATATATATATGCCACGTTTTCTTTATCCGTTTATCTACTTATGGACACTTAAGGTTGTTTCCAGATCATGGTTATTGTAAGTAATGTTGCAATGAACATGGGGGTTCATATATCTTTTTGAGTTAGTGTTTTTGTTTTCTTTGGATAAATACCCAGAAGTTGAATTGATGGATTATATGGTAGTTCTAATTTTAATTTTTTGAGGAATCTCCATACCATTTCACATAGTGGCTGCACTGATTTACTTTCCCACCAGTAGTGCACAAGGGTTCTCTTTTCTCCACATTCTCACCAACACTTGTTATCTCTTATCTTTTTGATAATAGCCATTCTAACAGGTCTGAGGTGATATCTCACTGTGATTTTGATTTGCATTTTCCTCATAACTAGTTGTATTGAGGGTCTTTTCATATATCTGTTGGCCATCTGTATGTCTTCTTTGGAAAAATTCCTATTCAGATCTGCCTATTTTTTACAAATTGTTTTTTTGTTTTTTTTTTTTTTTTTGCTGTTGAGTTGTATGAGTTCTTCATATATTTTAGATATTAACCCCTTATCAGATATATGACTTGCAAGTGTTTTCTCCCATTCGGTGTGTTGTCTTGGATGAATCTTAACTTTAAGCTGATGGTATTCAAGCTTGACTTCTGTCCTTGAGTCCCTTAGATTTCATGTTTGAGCCCACACAGATTATCCAATTGTATTCCAAGTTTACACATATTCCATTACCTCCAGGAAGCTGGCCTCTCTTCTGTCTCTCATACTTATGTTCTAATTGAGGGATTCACTTACATTCACCTTTAAAATTTTTATCCTAGAAAAAGTTGGCATTGTAAGTGTAGTGGTTTTGAAACACATCCTCAAATTGTTCGGCATTTCTCTCTTTGAAAGATGGCGGTCCTTCTGTTTGAATTTGGATCAAACTTTGTGACTTGCTTGTAACCAGTAGAATAAAGAGGAAGTGATTCTGTGTCATTTCTGAGGCTAGTTCAGAAAAGACCACTCAGCTTCCACTTGGTTTTCTTGGCATGCTTTCTCTGGGGAAGGCTGGGTGTCTTGTAAGACATCAGACTTCTTTGGGATTGCCAGGCTGGAGAGGCCACATAGAGGTGCCCGCAGTCAGTGGCCAAGCTCAGCTCCCAGCTGACAGCCAGTATCAGCTGCCAGTCATGTGGATGAACCATCTTGTACGTTTGATCTAGTTGAGGCTTCAGATGATTGAAACTCCAGATGGCATCTGACTATTACTTATAACTGCATGAGAGACCCAAAGTGAGAACTGTTCAGCCAAGCTCTTCCAAGCCCAAAGATCTGGGAGTCACCCTTGAATCTACACTCTCTCTTATACTCCAAAACCAATCCATCAGCAAGTTCTATTGATTCTGTTTTTAAAATATATACCAGGGCTTCCCTGGTGGCGCAGTGGTTGAGGGTCCGCCTGCCGATGCAGGGGACACGGGTTCGTGCCCCAGTCCGGGAGGATCCCACATGCCGCGGAGTGGCTGGGCCCGTGAGCCATGGCCGCTGAGCCTGCGCGTCCGTAGCCTGTGCTCTGCAACAGGAGAGGCCACAGCAGTGAGAGGCCCGCGTAACGCCAAAAAAAAAAAAAAAAATATATATATATATACACCAATTATAACCACTTCTTACTCCCTCTATTACCTCTGCCCTCATCCCAACTACTATAATATTTTGTATTGACTCCTGTTATTCTTTTTCCAGTCTTGCCTTTAATCCCAATGGAGATAGATCCTCCATCAGACAGTTAAAATGTTTTTAAAATTAAAAATCAGATTATTATCACTCCACTGCTCAAAATTCTTCAAAGACTTTCTATCAGATCAGAATAAAATCCAGCCTTCTGCACAGGCACCAAAACCAAAAATAGATAAATGGGACTACATCAAACTTAAAAAGTTTGTGCATCAAAAGGTAGAACAGAATGAAAAGGCAACCTATGTTATAGGAGAAAATATTTACAAATTACATACCTCATAAGGTGCTAGTATCCAAAATATATGAAGAAGTCCTATCACATATCAACAACAACAAAAAAAACTAATAAAAAAAAGGGCAAAGGACTTGAATTGATATTTACCCAAAGATGATGTAAAAGATCAGAGGTGCAATACCACAATTATTAGAGAAATGCAAATTAAAACCATAACGAGATACCACCTCATACTCATTCGGATAGCCACTATCAAAAAAACAAAAAATAACAGGTGTTGGTGAGGACCTGGAGAAATTGGAACACTTGTGCACTGTTGGTGGGAATGTAAAATGCTACAGCTCCTACGGAAAAAAAGTATGATAGTGCCTCAGAAAATTAAATATGAAATTATCATGTGATCCAGCAATCCCATTTCAATCCAAAAGAATTGAAAGCAGGGTCTGAAAGATATATTTGCACAACCAGGTTCATAGAAGCATTATTCAAAATAGCCAAAAAGTGGAAGAAACCTAAATGTCCATCCAACAGACAAGTGGATAAACAAAATGTGGTATACATACAATGGAATATTATTCAGCCTTAAAAAGGGGAAAATCTGACATGCTACAACATGGATGAGCCTTGAGAACATTATGCTAAGCGAAATAAGCCAGTCACAAAAAGACAACTACTTCATGATTCCACTTATATGAGGTATCTTTAGTAGTCAAATTAAGATAAACAGAAGGTAGAATGGTGGTTACCAGGGGCTGCAGGGAGGGGGGAAATAGGGAATTGTTTTTTAATGGGTACAGAGTTTCAGTTTTGCAGATGAAAAAGTTCTGGAGGTTGGTTGCAAAACGATGTGAATATACTTAATACTACTAAAATGTGTACTTAAAAATTGATAAAATGATAAAATTTTATGTTTTTTTTTTAAACTATAAATTAAAAAAGAAATCTAAAAAAAAAAATAAAAAAAAAAAAAATAAAAGAAATCTAATCTCTTTCCTGTGGCTTCCAAGATATTACATGATATGATCCCTACTTAATTCTCAAAAATTATCTCCCGCATTCTGTTTTCCCAGCCTTCACCCCCAGAATCTCTCTATCCCAGGACACTTAGTGATGGGTAAAACCTAAGGGATTTGGTTGGAAATTAATTTTTGGCTTTTTCACAGGAGAAGTGTGGTTAGATATTTACTCTGAACTTCCTTTATTGTTTCCAGTTCTTTAAAAACCAACTCACTTGTAAGCTTTCCAACAGAGTTTACATCATCACCTCTCCACAGAAATAACTGTTTCCACGTTGCAAATGTCAAGTTACCAAAATCAATGAACGTATTTCATTCTTCATTTTACCTCAAATTTGAACTATTGAAAATTTGATAACGCTCTCTCCTTTTCAGTGAGAAGAACATATACTTGGAAGATAGAATCGGTTTTCAAATTTTGTTTCCACTGCCTACTTGTTATGTGACTTGGGCAGAACTTTTAATGGTGGGTTTTCTCAATATTCTTTCCTTGGTTCTCACTCTCCATCCCCTCATTCAATCATGCCTATAATTCCATCCTTAATGGCAAACATTTACTGGATGCTCATTGTGTTCTTGGCACTGTCTGGACTTTGCAGCTTTGTAGGGGTATTTGGGGATAGTACTTCAAGCAGGGAAGCAGGATTCCCATTGGGGGTGGTGCTCCCTTCATTTGGCTAATGGAGCACAAACATAGACATAATATTATTTGAGACTAATTAGAAAAATGAGCTTGCTTGTTGCTTTTCACTCAGTCCCTGTGTACATTGCAGATCTTTTTTTTTTTTTTTCGGTACGCGGGCCTCTCACTGTTGTGGCCTCTCCCGTTGCGGAGCACAGGCTCCGGACACGCAGGCTCAGCGACCATGGTTCACAGGCCCAGCTGCTCCGTGACATGTGGGATCTTCCCGGGCCAGGGCATGAACCCGTGTCCTCTGCATCGGCAGGCGGACTCTCAACCACTGCGCCATCAGGGAAGCCCCATTGCAGAGCATTTTAACTTTGACAGGTAATTTAGGTTTAGCTTAATTTATTTAACTAAAAGTCAAAGCAAAGCAGCTTTTATAAGTGGTTTTATAAAACCACTAAACTCAGAGTTGGGGACTTGAGGTATTTGGTATGGATTATTTCTGTGATAGAATCATCTGCAAAATGCAAACATTGGACTAGATATTGTCTAATATTCCTACTGGTCTGCTATCATAGAGAAGGAAGACTTGGGGTATGATTCTCACAGAGAGATATTCCTTTTAATGGTAGAAGCTTGTTCACAGTTTTACTAAAATTATTAAATCTCCTGCCTAGTCATAAAATATATGAATATATGTTTTCTTTCCAGGACAGGAGACGATTTTCTTTATCGCTTTTCCTTTGTCAAGAAATTTCAGCACAGTTTTTCTGCTCTTATTAGTTTCCACTGGAAAATATCTCTTTGTATCTTTGTAAGAAGGACCTATGATCAGTATTTTGTTCCCTGATCTTGGTTTGACTTTGCTAATAGCCACTGGGTTGATGTTTTTTGTTTTTTTGTTTTCTTTTTTTTTGCGGTACGCGGGCCTCTCACTGTTGTAGCCTCTCCCGTTGCGGAGCACAGGCTCCGGACGCACAGGCTCAGCGGCCATGGCTCACAGGCCCAGCTGCTCCGCGGCACCTGGGATCCTCCTGGACCGGGGCACGAACCCGTATCCCCTGCACCGGCAGGCGGACTCCCAACCACTGCGCCACCAGGGAAGTCCCGAGTTGATGTTTTGTAATTATGATGCTATCTATGATTGAGCTAAGCCTTTTTTCATCCTGATGGTGACTACATGGAACAATGACTATGTTGGAAAATGATACAGGATTTGATTAATTTTTTTCTTCTTTGGACTCTTTCTTTTGCATGGTGAACATCTGCCATTTGGACATATAGTTTTCAGTGAGAGAGGAAAATATGTCATTCTTACTATGGGGAGATAAGTCTTTTTGGGTCTATGAGAAGCATGGAAGAGACACAGTATGATATATGATCAATTTTTTATTTTCAATTTTCATGCAGTTCACTTTTTTTGGATTCTATGTGCCCAAGGTGATTAATGAATGAAGAATAATACAGAGTTCCAATAGAAGGATAATAGAGGCAGGTGTGATGACCCTTAATATTAATATAGCAGCTTTGGCTGACAGAACAGTGATTTTATACTATTGGTTCCTTTGATTTTTTTTTTTTTTTTACAAATATTAATGTACCTATCTGGAGAGGTTCTGAAACTTAACCTCTCAAAAGAAAAATCCTTACTTAACCCCAACCTCCCCAAATACTTATGGTTTTCCAAATTTAGCACTCCATGATATTGCTTTCTCCCATTAACCAGTTCCTAACTATAAAGTTCAAAGCTTCCTATAGAATGAAAAGAAACTATCACCAATGTAAAGAAATAGTGTAACTAATTTTTAAAAAAATGACAAGAAAAGATAACCTCACTGAAAGTATAATGAACATTTTCTTGACTCAAAGTTGTCTTGGTCATTCTCCAATTCTTTGGGTTAATACTTTATTTAATAATTTCTCACTCATAATAATAGTGTCTATGTGACTGTCCAAACCCCAACCGTTTTGAAATATAATTTGAATGGCCATATGTTGCAGGGTGTCTGTTACTGCCTGTTATATTGGATCCCATAAATGCTCCTATATTCAAATCTGTCCCTGGCTCCCATATGGCTGGAATCATGACTGACACTTCCATCCTGAGAATGACCAAACCCTGACTGTCCATAGTCATAATCTGCACTGCCATAGCTGCCATGTCTCCAACCTTGATCTGAACCATGACTTTGGTTCCTTGAATAGAATGCAGAACATCCTTGGGTGGTCAAAGGCTGTCTACCTGAATCTCCTGAATGTCCTTCTGTGTTGCTATCCTGACTGATATTTGATTCCTTGTGTCTGCCGCTACCAGAAATAGTTGAGGTGTGTCCATGTCCAGTTCCAGAGTGTCTGGAGCTGTCTCTTTCCTGCTCGTCGTGGTGCCCCTGTCTCTGAGTAGTGCTGGACCCTGACTTGCTGTGGCCAGATTCACTCTTCTTGTGTGTGTCTGTCCTACCTTGATGTGACTCTGAGTGCCTAGAGCTGTCTCCTGACTGGCCATGGGAAGACCCATGTTGGTTTCTTGAGCTGGACCCAGACCTTCCATGAGTGGTCACAGAATGTCCACTTGAATCACCCGACTGCCCTTCACCGTCGCTGGACCAACCAACACTGGATTCCCTGTGTCTATTGCTTCCAGATCCAGTTGAGGTGTGTCCATGTCCAGTTCCAGAGTATCTGGATCTGTCTCTTTCCTGCTCATGGTGGTGCCCCTGTCTTTGAGTAGTGCTGTACCCTGACTTGCTGTGGCCAGATTCACTCTTCCTGTATGCTGATCTCCCTTGATGTGACTCTGAGTGCCTAGAGCTGTCTCCTGACCAGCCATGGGAAGACCCATGTTGGTTTCTTGAGCTGGACCCAGACCTTCCATGAGTGGTCACAGAATGTCTACCTGAATCACCTGACTGCCCTTCACCATCGCTGGACCAACCAACACTGGATTCCCTGTGTCTATTGCTTCCAGATCCAGTTGAGGTGTGTCCATGTCCAGTTCCAGAGTATCTGGATCTGTCTCTTTCCTGCTCATGGTGGTGCCCCTGTCTTTGAGTAGTGCTGGACCCTGACTTGCTGTGGCCAGATTCACTCTTCCTGTATGCTGATCTCCCTTGATGTGACTCTGAGTGCCTAGAGCTGTCTCCTGACCAGCCATGGGAAGACCCATGTTGGTTTCTTGAGCTGGACCCAGACCTTCCATGAGTGGTCACAGAATGTCTACCTGAATCTTCTGACTGTCCTTCACTGTCACTGGACTGACCAACACTGGATTCCCTCTGCCTACTTTTTCTGGATCCAGTTGAGGTGTGTCCATGTCCAATTCCAGAGTGTCTGGAGCTGTCTTTTTTCTGCTCATGGTGGTGCCCCTGTCTTTGCTTAGTGCTAGATCCTGACTCTCCATGGACAGATTCACTCTTCCTGTGTGTGTCTGTCCTCCCTTGATGTGACTCTGAGTGCCTAGAGCTGTCTCCTGACCGGCCATGGCAAGACCCATGTTGGTTTCTTGAGCTGGACCCAGACCTTCCATGAGTGGTCACAGAATGTCTGTCTGAATCTTCTGACTGTCCTTCGCTGTCACTGGACTGACCAACACTGGATTCCCTGTCTTTCCCACTTCTGGATCCATCTGAGGTGTGTCCATGTCCAGTTCCAGAGTGTCTGGAGCTGTCTCTTTCCTGCTCGTGGTGGTGCCCCTGTCTCTGAGTAGTGCTGGACCCTGACTTGCTGTGGCCAGATTCACTCTTCTTGTGTGTGTCTGTCCTACCTTGATGTGACTCTGAGTGCCTAGAGCTGTCTCCTGACTGGCCTTGGGAAGATCCATGTTGGTTCTTTGAGCTGGACCCAGACCTTCCATGAGTGGTCACAGAATATCTACCTGAATTTCCTGACTGTATTTCGCTGTCACTGGACTGACCAACACTGGATTCCCTGTGCCTACTGCTTCCGGATCCAGTTGAGGCGTGTCCATGTCCAGTTCCAGAGGGTCTGGAGCTGTCTTTTTCCTGCTCATGGTGGCGCCCCTGTCTTTGCGTAGTGCTGGATCCTGACTTTCCATGGACAGATTCACTCTTCCTGTGTGTGTCTGTCCTCCCTTGATGCGACTCTGAGTGCTTAGGGCTGTCTCCTGACTGGTCGTGGGAAGACCCATGTTGGTTCCTTGAGCTGGATGGCGACCTTCCATGAGTGATCACTGGTTGTCTACCTGAATCTTGTGAATGTTCTTTGCTGTCGCTGCCCTTACTGATACTGGAAACCTGCTGTGTACTGCAACCGGACTGAAAATCCATAGTCACAGTTTCTTCACAAACTTGATATGAGCCCTTAGGCTCTGATCCTATCCATTTTTCACATCCTCTATCTTTATTTTCGTAACCACGTTCTTCTTCTTTTCCTTCATATTCCCTGATGGGGCTAACACTTGACATGTGACTTCTTTCTTTTAGTTCAGTAGAACTCGCTCTCCTTTTCTTTTCCCTACTTGATTCATGACGTTTCTTCCCAGATCTATTTCTGTGTCTGCCTTCCCTTCCAGAACTAGACCCATGTCTGCTTCTTCCTTCTTCCTCTTCCTCTGTTCTATCTTCTTTCTTTCCATCACTTCTTGAATGACTGGACTTTCTTTCTCTTTCTTCTTTACCCTCTTCTTCTGTATCATCTTCATAATGGTATCTATTCTTTTTCTGCTTTTTCCCTAATGTCTTGAAATTCGGTCTCTGGGTATAATAATATGCTTGAGCCAACTTGAATACCATCAGGAAAAACTCTGTAAAGTCTATTTTATGGTTGTGATCTACATCGAGGATATGCATGAAAACATCAGCAGTATCTGGGTTATCTGGATTCTGTATACAAGGAAGACAGAGAGGGAAAATCCATGAGACTGACTCAAATGGGTAATTAAATAATTAAAGTTAACTTAGGGAATGTGAATTCTTGGTACAGGAAAGTAGAACCTAATTTTTTCTTTAATAATATTTATCTTATCCTGACTCAGCAGGGAGCTGTTGGTACTGTCCTAAAAAAAATAAATCTTGGGCTTCCCTGGTGGCGCAGTGGT
Source organism: Orcinus orca (assembly GCF_937001465.1). Taxonomy (NCBI): domain Eukaryota; kingdom Metazoa; phylum Chordata; class Mammalia; order Artiodactyla; family Delphinidae; genus Orcinus; species Orcinus orca. The sequence continues at coordinate 102,965,122 of NC_064559.1, read as the reverse complement.
TGAGAGTCTACCTGCCGATGCAGGGGACGCGGGTTCGTGTCCCGGTCCGGGAAGATCCCACATGCCGCGGAGCGGCTCGGCCCGTGAGCCATGGCCGCTGAGCCTGCGTGTCCGGAGCCTGTGCTCCGCAATGGGAGAGGCCACAACAGTGAGAGGACTGCGTACCGCAAAAAAAATAAATAAATAAAAAATGAAAAATAAATCTTAAACACTAGTATGGTGACACAAAAAATTTGATGGGGCAAGTTCTTTTTACTTCTTCAAATGTCAGTATTTTATAAATTCCTTAACTGAATTGTCTTTTAGTTGTACCCTCTTTACATTCTTGAAATTAGGGGGAATATTACAATGAATTAACTAACTGTTTTTCACTTATTTGTCACTAAATATTTATATATATTTTTTCACAGTGTGTGTGTGTGTGTGTGTAGTATATATAGAGATATAAAGAATTTGAACAAATTATATCTGTTTTGAAATAAGATTACATTTGTTCCTCTTCCAAAAGAAACAACTCATAAAGATTTCACAGTAATATTTTGACAAATTGTTTGATGCAGAACAAAAATGATACACCCTTTAATGCTGGCAAATATCTTTTACCTTCAGGATTGGCTGAAACTCTGCTTCCAGAAGTTCCTTCAGCTCTTTTGCACTCAATGTGTCAGTCTCCTTATCTGTTTTTGAATATTCGTGAAATAGTTTGATGATGGCAGTGATGTTTTCCAGGAGAGTAGACATCTTTTGGAAGTATAGGTGAACCTAGAAAAAAATTAAAATGTACTTTTCTTATATTTATTTTATTTTGTAGGTCATATCAGTTATTGTGATGAATTTCCACATTTATAAACCTACATCTTTCCCTATGTAGTCCAGCTTTAAAAATGGAAGATGGCCACGAAAAACTTCTATCTATTATCTACATGGTGAATATTAACACAGAGTTTGACTGAACTACTTACTAAAAAATGCCAACATTTTGGCCTTGAACTCATTCACAGCAGGATTTAGACACTCTCACAGACCTTAGTGTGCTGTACATAAGACACCCTTTCCTGATCTGGCCATTGTCCATAACAGGATTTTAGAAAGGCTACTCGTCAGAAGCAGGAAAATTTACTCATACCAATTTGCTAAAAATCCGTTCTCCAAAAGCTAATTTGCTAAATGTATGTTGAGAGACTATTTTCTGCAAGCCAGTTTGTCAGATGGCTGAGACAGTCAATGAACAAACATCCTTTCAGTTTACTTTTTTTTTTTTTTGGTTTTGATTGGATAGAATGGCTTAATACCTTTTCAATATTATAAAAAAGGTTTGATTGGATCAAATGGCTTTAATAAATTTTCAGTATTATAAGAAATATTTTCATTGCAGAACTGTTTACAGTAGCCAGGACATGGAAGCAACCTAAATGTCCACCAACAGAGGCATAGATAAAGAAGATGTGGTGTATATACACAATGGAATATTACTCAGCAATAAAAAAGAACAAAATAATGGCATTTTCAGCAACATGGGTGGACCTAGAGATTGTCATACTGAGTCAAGTAAGTCAGACACAGAAAGACAAATATCATATGATATTGCTTATATATGGAATATAAAAAAAAGGGTATAACTGAACTTACTTACAAAACAGAAGTAGAGGCATGGATGTAGAAAGCAAACTTGTGGCTACCAGGGGATAAGAGGGGGGAGGGGATAAATTGGGAGATCGGGACTGACATGTACACACTACTATATATAAAATAGATAACTAGTCAGAACCTGCTGTATAGCACACGGAACTCCACTCAATTCTCTGTAATGGCCTATATGGGAAAAAAAAATCTAAAAAAAAAAAAAAGAGTGGCTATACTTATATGTATAACTGATTGACTTTGATGTACACCTCAAACTAACACAACATTGTAATAAATCAACTATACTCCAATAAAAATAAAAAATAAAAAACAAAACAAAAAAAATATTTTGTTGACTAGCTTTCATTTTGCCATTTAAGGAATAGCATTTAAGGAATGTTCAGTTTATCTCATTGAACAAAGGAATTACTAAACATGTCAACAAATCTAAACAAGCATTTATTATATAAAAGCATTATAATGACTACTTTAGGACTTATAAAACCAGGCAGAAGATGTCCTTGATTTTATTTCACTGAGAATTTGGAAGCCATAGAAAATAACAGTATGAAAGGCATTACTGTAGTAGATCTATAGCATTTATGGACCTTAGATTGTTTGGTAAGAGGAAATAGGTACTGATTAATTTTTGACATGGTTAAATATGTATTTTGATAAGTTTATGGATAAGAACTAGAAGGATAGAATTTATAACTTCTAAACCATTAAGAGAAGAAAAAACGGGAATAAAAAAACCTTGATCAATTCAATAGAAGCCAGGGGAAAAGAAAATAAAAAGCATAGAAAAGGCAGGATAAACAGAAAATATAAAAGAGTAGAATTAAATATAATTTTATCATTAGTTACAGTAGATGTAAAATAGGTCAGACTTTCTGGTTAAAGGGCAGATTATAAAGGTTGAATTAAAAATATGGTTATAGGCTTTTTACAAAAACACACCTAAGATTTTAAGATTTTTTTCAGCTACTGTTATTTGTGGTGATATTTCAGACCTGGACTTAATTGTAATGGCACTGTCTCCAAAATCTCACTCTCAAGGATTTACTCTCTGACTTCCTCTTGTACCCATACTTCAATAATTCTTTAACCTCATTTTTCACTGCTTTATGTACTCACTTCTCTTTTTACCTTGGTTAGACATTATAGTTAATCTCCATCATTACTCCTTGCATACACCCTCTGTTTCTTGTCCCACTCTTTCTTGTACTCATTGGCAAAGCCCCAACAGCTTCTTCCTTTCCTTTATCTCAGAAGAGGGCCTTGCTTTTTATTTCACTGAAAACTTGGGAGCCATTAGAAGATAACTTCATTTTCCCAATATCTATTCACCCAACCTATTGCATTTGTATCCACATACCTTAACCTTCACTACTGTTTTGGTGGATAAACTATGTGTCTCTCCTCTGTTTCAGCAACGGACCTCACTCTCTTGCCTATTCAAACAATTTGCTTTTGCAGTTGTCCACTTTTTCTCCTACATCATCAATTTATTTTTCTATGCTGGATCACTCCCTTCAGCATATATTTAGCTGAAGTGTCTCTTATTAACATCCTCTCTTCCCATCCTACATCTTCCTTTAGAAACCACCTGATTTATCTTTTCACTTTTATAGCAAAATCCCTCAAAAGATATGCCTATAGTTCTTCTTTACTTCCTATTTTCTTTCACTCAAATTATCTTTCTCTCTGAAAAAATCCACTAAATCTCTTATGAAGATTAAAAAAAAGTCCTTTATCTTACTACATCCAACTATCCATTTTCATTTCACATATGCTTGACATATCAGCAGCATTTGATGCAGGTGGCTACATCCTCTTTCAGAGACCCTGTGCTCTCTTGTTTCTCTTCTAACCTCACTGCCTATTTGCTCTTAGTCTCCTCTTTCAGCCCCTAATGTCGATGTGCCTGAGATTGACTCCTTAGTTTCTTTTCTCTATTTATGTTCCCTTGAACGGGGTGGAGGGGGTCTCATCTAGCCCTATAATTTTAAATCCTATGTATAGGTTGACAACTCCCAAGTTTATATGTCCAGCTATAAAGTCTTCTCTAAGCTTGACACGTGTATATCTAAATACCTATCAAATATTTCTATTTGGGCCTAAGAGAGGTCTTAAACCTACCATGTTCAAGATAGAAGTCTTCATTTCCAACTACTTTACCCCACACCCTCTCCTCCCCAGTTATCCCTATCTCGCTGATTGCTCAAGCCACAAACCTGGGAATTAGTCTTGGTTCTCCTTTTTCTCACATCCTGTATTTAATTCATCAATGTTTTATTCAGTGTACTTTAAAAATATCCCTGAAACTGGTCACTTTTCCTACCTCCATACTATTGCCTTATCTAGTAATTAATTTTGACCCATAACAAAAACATGCTGGAGTTTGTATCATCTTGAAGACAAGTTTGTTCCCTTGAACAGTATTTCTCCCTCAACCAGGATGTTCCACCCCATCCAGCTCTCCTAATGAATTGTTTACTTTCTCACCAAAGAGTCTTCAAAGAGTTTTCTGTGCTTTCCCTCATTTTATGTTTACCATTCATTTTAACCCAGTTCTCTCAATTTTCTGTCTCCAAAACACTTGAAACTGATTTGTGTCAAATAACCTATGATCTCCAGGTTGCTAAATACAGTGTTTGGTTCCATCTCATCATCATCTTACTCAACCTCTTGGTGGTGTAAAGTAGAGTTAACCTTTCCCTAACCATTCATGGAATTTTGTTTGTTTGTTTCTTGGATCTCAAGACTACATTCTCCTGATATACCTCTTATCTATTGGCTGCTCTTTCTCAGTATTCTTTGCTAACCTCTCATCTGCTTACTCTCCACATGTTGGATATCCCCATGGCCCATGTCCATGTATCTATGCACTTCGAAATCTCATTGGATCCCTTGACTTCAGATACTATCTATCTGATGACTTCCAGATTGATACCTCCAAGCATGACGTTACCTTGATTTCTACACTCTTTCATTCACACCTTAATTTATTTAACAAATATTGAACACCTACCACAGGATTAAGTACTATTTTATGCTTTGGGGATATACTAATAAGATAAATGAGGTGCCCATTCTTATGAAGACAGTAAACAAACGAATGAAGTGATTAGATATTGAGGAGTGATATACATTACCATTAAAATAACAATGGTGCTATATAGAGTTATTATGGGGAATGTACTTTAGATTAATCAGAGAAGATTTTGCAGTAAAGAGGATATTTGAGCTTAAAATGGAAAAATAAGAAGGAACTAACCTTGTTGACTAGTTGAAGAATTTTAAGTAAAAGGAACAGTGCAGTAATCCCAACATGGGAATCAACTTGGAATGTTAGTGATACAGAAAAAATACAACTCCAGAACAAATCAGGAGTGATACAACTTAAATTCAGATTTACAGAAAGGGGTCAGAAAACGATGATCTTCCAAAGAGGGTAATATTTGTGCATTTTATTCTAAGTGATGGGAAGTCACTAAATGATTTTTTTTTTTTGGTAACAGAGTAATCTAGTATAATTCAGTTTTTAAGGGATCACTTTGTGGAATGGCTTAGTAGGTTGTTTCAGAGTAAGATTACTTTAAGAATTGAAGGAGAAAAACCATATGATCATCTCAATAGATGCAGAGAAAGCTTTTGACAAAATTAAACACCCATTTATGAGAAAAACCCTGCAGAAAGTAGGCATAGAGGGAACTTTCCTCAACATAATAAAGGCCATATATGACAAACCCACAGACAACATCGTCCTCAGTGGTGAAAAACTGAAAGCATTTCCACTAAGATCAGGAACAAGACAAGGTTGCCCACTCTCACCACTCTTATTCAACATAGTTTTGGAAGTTTTAGCCACAGCAATCAGAGAAGAGAAGGAAATAAAAGGAATCCAAATCGGAAAAGAAGAAGTAAAGCTGTCACTGTTTGCAGATGACATGATACTATACATAGAGAATCCTAAAGATGCTACCAGAAAACTACTAGAGCTAATCAATGAATTTGGTAAAGTAGCAGGATACAAAATTAATGCACAGAAATCTCTGGCATTCCTATACACTAATGATGAAAAATCTGAAAGTGAAATCAAGAAAACACTCCCACTTACCATTGCAACAAAAAGAATAAAATAGGAATAAACCTACCTAAGGAGACAAAAGGCCTGTATGCAGAAAATTATAAGACACTGATGAAAGAAATTAAAGATGATACAAATAGATGGAGAGATATACCATGTTCTTGGATTGGAAGAATCAACATTGTGAAAATGACTCTACTACCCAAAGCAATCTATAGATTCAATGCAATCCCTATCAAACTACCACTGGCATTTTTCACAGAACTAGAACAAAAAATTTCACAATTTGTATGGAAACACAAAAGACCCCGAATAGCCAAAGCAATCTTGAGAACGAAAAACGGAGCTGGAGGAATCAGGCTCCCTGACTTCAGACTATACTACAAAGCTACAGTAATCAAGACAGTATGGTACTGGCACAAAAACAGAAAGATAGATCAATGGAACAGGATAGAAGGCCCAGAGGTAAACCCACGCACATATGGTCACCTTATCTTTGATAAAGGAGGCAGGAATGTACAGTGGAGAAAGGACAGCCTCTTCAATAAGTGGTGCTGGGAAAAATGGACAGGTACCTGTAAAAGTATGAGATTAGATCACTCCCTAACACCATACACAAAAATAAGCTCAAAATGGATTAAAGACCTAAATGCAAGGCCAGAAACTATCAAACTCTTAGAGGAAAACATAGGCAGCACACTCTATTACATAAGTCACAGCAAGATCCTTTTTGACCCACCTCCTAGAGAAATGGAAATAAAAACAAAAATAAATGGGACTTAATGAAACTTAAAAGCTTTTGCACAGCAAAGGAAACCATAAACAAGACCAAAAGACAACCCTCAGAATGGAAGAAAATATTTGCAAATGAAGCAACTGACAAAGGATTAATCTCCAAAATTTATAAGCAGCTCATACAGCTCAATAACAAAAAAACAAACAACCCAATCCAAAAATGGGCAGAAGACCTAAATAGACATTTCTCCAAAGAAGGTATACAGACTGCCAACAAACACATGAAAGACTGCTCAACATCATTAATCATTATAGAAATGCAAATCAAAACTACAATGAGATATCATCTCGCATCAGTCAGAATGGCCATCATCAAAAAATCTAGAAAGAATAAATGCTGGAGAGGGTGTGGAGAAAAGGGAACACTCTTGCACTGCTGGTGGGAATGTGAATTGGTACAGCCACTATGGAGAACAGTATGGAGGTTCCTTAGAAAACTACAAATAGAACTTCCATATGACCCAGCAATCCCACTACTGGGCATATACCCTGAGAAAACCATAATTCAAAAAGAGTCATGTACCAAAATGTTCATTGCAGCTCTATTTACAATAGCCCGGAGATGGAAGCAACGTAAGTGCCCATCATCGGATGAATGGATAAAGAAGATGTGGCATATATACAATGGAATATTACTCAGCCATAAAAAGAAACGAAATTGAGCTATTTGTAATGAGGTGGATAGACCTAGAGTCTGTCATATAGACTGAAGTAAGTCAGAAAGAGAAAGACAAATACCATATGCTAACACATATATATGGAATTTAAGAAAAAAAAATGTCATGAAGAACCTTGGGGTAAGACAGGAATAAAGACACAGACCTACTAGAGAATGGACTTGAGGATATGGGGAGGGGGAAGGGTAAGCTGTGACAAAGCACGAGAGAGGCATGGACATATATACACTACCAAACGTAAGGTAGATAGCTAGTGGGAAGCAGCTGCATAGCACAGGCAGATTAGCTCGGTGCTTTGTGACAGCCTGGAGGGGTGGGATAGGGAGGGTGGGAGGGAGGGAGACGCAAGAGGGAAGAGATGGGAACATATGTATATGTATAACTAGTTCACTTTGTTATAAAGTAGAAACCAACACACCATTGTAAAGCAATTATACTCCAATAAAGATGTAAAAAAACAAAAAAACAAAAACAAAAAACAACTAGAAAGCTGGTGTGTGTGTGTGTGTGTGTGTGTGTGTGTGTGTGTGTGAAGGTGTCATAATGCTACCAAAATTGTGACAATTTATTGAAGCCTACATTCAGACTGGAAGGGAAGTACAGTAATTTGGGGGGTTAAGTAACTGCAGTTTTAAAAAAACTGATGAAAGATATCAAGCCACAGAATCAAAAACTATTATCAACTCTAAGCAGGGTATATAAAAGAAAACCATGCCTAGACACATAGTAAAAACCTTCTGAACACTTAAGACAATGAGGAAATCTTAAAAGCAGCCAGAGAAAAAACACATTATCTTCAAAGGAGCAACTGTAAGACCGACAGCTGACTTTTCAAAAGAAATAATGGAAGCCAGGAGACAAATGTTTTCCTCATCTTTCTGTAGGAAAGTAAGTTCTGTACTAGAATTCTATACTCAGTGAAAGTATAAAAGAAGAAGAAAGCTTAACTAAGGATATTTTCAGGCAAACAAAAACAAAACCAATCACCAGCAGATCCGTAAAGGAAATAGTAAGGAATGATCCTAGTTGGAAGCACAGAGAGGCAGGAAAGAATGAAGAAATGTCAACAGAGTAAGTGTGTGGGGAAATCTAAATGGGTATTGATTGAAAACAACAACAATAGTATATTTTTTAGGATTTATGGTCATGCATAACAATAGCACATAAGGCTGGAGGGGGTAAATTGAGTTCAAGTACTATAGGATACTTGAATTGTTTGAGTAGTGTTAAAGTAGTTTTTATAATATATTCTAATAAGTCAAGGATAGGTGTTGTAATCCCTAGGGTAAGCAGGAAAACAATAGTAAAAGAATGTATAATTAATAAGCCAATATGACAAAAATTAACTGACAAATATGTAATTCATTCAAAAAAGTCAAGAAGAGAAAAAGAAATATAGAACCGGTGGGATAATAGAAACCAAGTAGTAATATGGTAGATTTAAACAGTAATAATAGTATGAGTGGACTAAATACTGTAATTTAAAAACAAAGATTGTCAGACTAGATTGAAAGAAAACAAGTACATGATGCCTACAAGAGACACACTTAAATATGATATATGATGGGAAAAGGATACATTATTCAAATACTGAAGGAAAGCTGTTGTTGCTATATTAATATCTGTAGAGTAGACTTTAAGACAAAAAGTATAACTAGAAGAATACTTCATAACAATAAATGATTAGTTCATGAGGAAGATATAAAAATCTAAATTGATATGTACTTAATAACATAGCTTCATAATACAAAAAAATGACAGAATTATAAGGACAAATTGACAAATCTATAATTATAATGGGTAAAACACTTCTCTCAGCAACTGATAGAACAAGTAAATAAAAATATTGTAAGGATGTAGGAGAGCTCCACAAAATTATTCATAAAACTTTAACTAATATGTATTGAACATTGCATCTAACAAATCTAGCATACACATCCTACTGAAATGAATATGAGACTTTAAAAAATTTACTATATGCTGGTCATAATGCAAGTTTCAACAAATTTTAAAGGATTGAAATCATGCAGAATTTGTTTTGTACCACAGCGGAATGAAGCTAGATTTCAATGATAGAAAGAAACCTACAAAAATGTCCAATGTTTGGAAATTAAGCACTAACTTCTAAATAACAAATAGGTTATAGAATAAATTACAATGGAAATTAGAAAATATTTTGAACTAAATGAAAATGAGAAAAATATGAAATAGCAAAACTTGTGGGATACATTCATTCCATGCCTAAAGAAAAATTTATAGCTTAAATACATATATTAAAAAAGAAGAAAGGCTGAAAAATCAATAACCTAACCATACACCTCAAGAAGTTTGAAAAACAACAAATTCTGCCCAAAGAAAGTATACTAAAGGAAATAATAAAGGTAAGAACTGTTATTAATGAAATAGAAAACAAATTTAGGGAACCAAAAAGCCAAGATTTTTTTTTTTTTTTTTTTTTTTAACGGTACGCGGGCCTCTCACTGTTGTGGTCTCTCCCGTTGCAGAGCACAGGCTCCGGACGCGCAGGCTCAGCGGCCACGGCTCGCGGGCCCAGCCGCTCCGCGGCATGTGGTATCTTCCCGGACCGGGGCACGAACCCACGTCCCCTGCATCAGCAGAAGGACTCTCAACAACTGCGCCACCAGGGAAGCCCAAAAGCCAAGATTTTTGAAAAATTAATAAAACTGAGAAACCCTGAAAAATTAAGAAAAGAGGAGAAAGGCATAAGTAACCAATATCAGGAAAATAAAAGGGGACATTGCTTTAGATTTTACAGATATTAGAAAGGTAAGTGCATATTATAAAAAACATTAACCAAAATTTTTGAAAATTTAAATGAAATAGACACATTTCTAGAAAAATGCTTATGCAAATGAAAACAAGAAATAGAAAACCTAAATATTCCTATATCTATTAAAGAAATTAAATCTTTTTAAAAAAAGAAATTAAATCTTAAATGAATACATATTCCATGTTGGGGGGAGGGGTGACTACAAATCAGATGGCTTTACTAGTGAATTTTATTTAATGTGTAAGAAATAAATAACCCTAACATCACACAGATTGAGGGAAATGGAAAAGAGGGAACACTCATTTTATGAATCCAGCATAACCTCAGTACCCATAACCTGACAAGAATATTACAAGAAACAATTTTCAAGACAATTTCCTTCATAAATATAGATGCAAAAATCTGAAAGAAGATAATAAACTGAATCCAGTGTTGTACAAAAAGAATATACATCATACTTAAGAAAATTTTAATCCAAAAATTCAAGTTTGGTTTAACATTTGAGAACTGATTAACTACTCTGATAGAATACTGAGGAAAAATTCTATGAACCTCTCAACAGATGCAAAAACACATTTGATAAAATCCAATATTAATTTTTCTTTATAAATAAAAGATATCAATTATATCTATGAAGATGCTATAGCAAACATCATACTTAATGATTAAATGCTGAAAACTTTTCTCTCTGAGTTTGGGGATGAGATCAGTACACCTGCTAATATCCTATTCAACATTGTATTGAAGGTCCTAGCCAGAGCAACAGTTAAGACAAAGGATGAAAAACAGAATAATTGGAAAGGAAGTAACAAAACTGTCATTACTGAGAATGATGTGTCTTCTGTATATAGAAAAATTTTCTACAGGGTCTAAAATTTATATTAAAATATGGGGGTCCAGGATTAGCCAGGACAACATTGAAGAAAACCAAGTTTGTGGACATACCGGATGTCAAAGTACATTATAAAAGAAGACAGCGTGACATCAGTACAATGCCAAGCAAATGGATAAATGAAAGGTAAGAGTCCAAAATCAGACCTATATCATTATGCACATTTAATTTATGAAAAAGATTGTGGTGAGAGTTGTCAGGGAAAGGATGGTCTTTTGAATACATGATGCTGTGTTAATTGAATTCCCATATGGAAAAATGAATTTGTTCCCAGGTGGATTTTACGTATAAAAAGATAAAGGAGACAACATAGGAGAATATCTTCAAGAACTTGGGGTAGAGTAATACTTCTTAAATAGAACTCAAAAAATATTAATGATAAAAAGATGGATTAATTGGACTGCATTAAAAATAGGAATGTCTGTTTATTCAAAGACTCTATTAAAGGAGAGAAGGAAAGCCATTGAGTGGGAGGATATATGCAACACATTTAACCAATAAAGGACTCTATCCTGAATATAAAAAATAAAGGACTCTATCCTGAACTCTATCCTGAATATAAAAATAACTCCTATAAATCAGTACAAAAAATACAGACAACCCAATAAAAAAATGGGTAGAGAGCAGAGGATATCGAAATGGCTAATAAACACAAAAAGTTAACCTTGTTAATCATCAGGGTAATACAAGTTAAAATTACAGTGTGAGACAGTAGTACCCCCACCAAAATGACAAAATAGACAAAAGGGAAAAAGAATCCTAATTCCAAATATTGGTGAGAATATGGAGAAACCGGATCTTTCATACACAGCTAGACGGAACATAAACTGGCAGAAGTACTTTCAAAAATTGTTTGGTAATACCTAAAACCAGTAATTTACTCCTAGGAATGTTCCCAGTAGAAATATATACACATTTGTAACCAAAAATCATGTACAAAAATGTTCATAGCTCCATTATTTATAATACCTCCCCAAATGGAAACAACCCAAATATCTATCAATAAAAACAATAAATAAATTGTGGTATTTTCATATAATAGAGGTGGGAGTGAAGGATAGCCTCGACTAGGATGGTAGTGGTGGACAGGGAGAAAGATGGATTGGCACGTCTTATAGTCAGAGTTGGTTGGTCAGGGTGATGAATCAGTGTGGTGTAAAGGAAAGATTGGAATCCTGCATAACTTCTAGATTTTGGTTTGAGCAAAGAATTATTTCTCTAGGTCGGCACAAATCATCGAGCTGATCTCCGTGTGCTATGCAACAACTTCCCACTAGCCATCCATTTTACATTTGGTAGTGTATATATGTCAATGCCACTCTCTCACTTCGTCCCACCTTACCCTTACCCTCCATGTCCTCAAGCCCATTCTTTACGTCTGTGTCTTTATTCCTGCCCTGCCACTAGGTTCATCAGTACCGCTTTTTTAGATTCTGTATATATGCGTCAGCAGATGGTATTTGTTTTTCTCTTTCTGACTTACTGCATTCTTTTGTTTTTTTTTTTTCGGTACGCGGGCCTCTCACTGTTGTGGCCTCTCCCGTTGCGGAGCACAGGCTCCGGATGCGCAGGCTCAGCGGCCATGGCTCACGGGCCCAGCTGCTCCGCGGCATGTGGGATCTTCCCGGACTGGGGCACGAACCCATGTCGCCTGCATCGGCAGGCAGACTCTCAACCACTGCGCCACCAGGGAAGCCCCCTAACTTACTGCATTCTTTATGACAGATTCTAGGTCCATCCACCTCACTACAAATAACTTAGGTTTGTTACTTTTTATGGCTGAGTAATATTCCATTAGGGAGGCACAAGAGGGAGGGGATATGGGGATATATGGATACATATAGCTGATTCACTTTGTTGTACAGCAGAAACTAACACAACATTGTAAAGCAATTATACTCCAGTAAAGACGTGGGGAAAAAAATTCTCACTATTTCTATTACGCTGTCATCTCTCATCTAAACTGCAGTCCATCTCCCTGCTCCCACCATTGCCTATTATCCTATTTTCCACATAGCAGCTCAGAATGATCTTTTTACTCCTCCTGCTTAGTACTCTCCAGTGGCTTCTCATATACTTAAAATGATGTACAAACTCTACTGTGCCCCTGTTTACATGGTCTACCCCTGTCTAGCTCTGTGACATCACCATATACCACTGTTCCTCCTGTTAAACATGCTCTAGGCACACTAGCTTCTTTTTGTCCTTTAAAGCAAGTTTACTCCTGCTTTAGAATCCTCTCATTTGCCTTGACTGGTTTCCTCTGTCATTAAGATCCCTGCTCAAAAGATAATTCCCCGAGGGGCATTTTCTAGCCCTTCAATCTAAAGTACTCTCCTCCTAACTTTACTATATCACTCTCTTATTTTCTTCATTGTTCTTATCACTATTTGAAATTTTTATTCATTTATTGTTACTGAAAGTCTCCCCCTACTAAATGTAAGCTCCCAGGAGTAGGGAGTTTACGTTGTCCACTGCCACATAATCAGCCAAGAGCAGCACTGGGCAAATAGAAGGTAGTTAATATATATTTGTTCAGTGAATGGATAAATAGATAATCCAGCGGTATTAAGAGAGTAGCCTTGCAGAAAGCAAAGTTATGCCCTCATTTTCCTTCTATGTCAAAATAAACTTTTAGTAACGTTGCCACTAAAAATAAAGAACCCCAAACATCCAGAACTTGTGGCCTCAGACCACACATACATCCAGATCTCCACCTTACTTAAGAGCAAGTAGACAAGGTTAGATGTATTTCCTCTTACTTCCTTCCTTCACCAGAAGAGCAAGTAGAATGTAGCCTGAAGGAGCTTGCTGTGTGCTGAAGTCTGGGATAGTGGCCTTTTTATAGCAGGTCCATCCAGGGAGGAGCCATCTTCTGTAGGTTGGTCTGATTCATTCCTAACCAAACCCAGATCCACCCATATCTCCACCTCTATTATTTCTCTAGCAATGTGTTTGCTTCCCAACTTCTTCATGTCCTCATCTGTACTTGTCTTGCCAAGTTCCAAATTTAGCTTTACATTATTCTCATATACTGGAGATTTTATGGAAGGTACACTTTGGCTAGCGTGGGTTCTTAGTGTGCAGGGTCCACACCTTCTAGGTTTTGTTGTGGTTGTTGTTACCCCTGCTTTGAATGGTGGGTGGTTGATAACTATCTATTGATAAATGTACTTCCTTATCCTTGTCTCTAGAGGCGTAGAATATACATTTCTGAAAAACTTAAATTCAATTTATATTTAAGCAAACATCACAAGCACCTACCTGCATGTCCCTTTATATCTATGAATTCCATCTCTGAATCCTGAGAGAACTTGCCATGATGAATGTTGATCTTCTACAGAGTATGCAATTCAGAGAAGGTAGGCAAATTTAATTTTGACTTTCCAAAAGAGAACAAGAAAGTGGGCTCTTGAGTTAGAAGCAGTGATCACTCTGAGCTGGCATGAACTTATTGGGCAAGAATCATTACTCTTATTTTCAAGTTTATTACATTGGGGTATCAGAGACATGCTCTATTTACTCTTCCTGTGGGTTAAACTGTGGGTTTTCTCATTAACCTCGTAAATATACAGGAGACACCTATCTTTGGCCTCTCTCTTAATTTCCAGACTGTATGTTGAACAGATTACGTTTCCATTTGGATGTCCCCTAATTAGTTCAGTCCATACTGTTCAAAACTGAATTCATTATCGTGCCTTATACCAAAATATACCATCCTCCAGAGGTCCACATATTGGTCAATGACATCTCCATCCACTGAGTGTCTAAAACCCCGCAAAGTCATTTTCCATTTCTCCCTGTCTTTAGCCCTCATGCGAATGTCATGACATGTCACTTTTACCTAGACCAGTATTCTTAATATGCAGGCCTGTTCTCTATATCTAGTGCAGCAATTTTAGTTCTAGACCTCACCATCTTTGGATTGGACATTAATAAAAAGTGTCCTAACTAGCCCCTCCATTATTAGTCTGCCTGATTCATCTTTTACTCTTATCATATCATTCCTTCTGGTGACTCCTGCTTGCCTGGAAAATTCCAAATTTCTTTACTTGACATATAAGCCCCTTCACAGTAGGAATGAATTTGTATCTTTTTAGCTGCTTCTCTTATCACCTGTATTTTATGGGAAAGTCACTCTAGCCTGATCCACATTCCTCGCATGTTATTTTAATGGTCCACCACTGTTCAGATTCTCTACATGCTGTCCTTACTACCTGGGGGAGTCCCTCAACCTTAGCTTCTCTTTATCCTTTAAGATCCTCCAGAATCACCACGTCCTTCATAAAGCCTTACCTTACATCTCCAGATGGATCGCTGTTCCCACACATACTCTGTATTCATCTCTCTTATAGCACTGGTGATATTTTATTTTAATTATTTACTTATGTGTCTGTAGTGCCCAGTGCCCCATTTTGTGTTTCTTCTCACCCTGGTATTGACTGGGTCTTGAATCATCTTTTGTGTTCTTGGGCCCTGTAATAGTTCCTGAGACATGATCAAATAAATGCAAGGGTGGGATGGTTGTGGGGGTGGGGGTGGGTGGAGAGGTGATCTTGTTTTAGAGTCAGTGAGGTATTCATATGCCTGAATTTTAAAAACTTTGTTTAATGCCCTCGTTTTTAACCTTAAGAGACCACCAGTTCTTTCTTTTCTTTTGTGGAACATTAGTTAACATCCACAGAACACAGGTCTTCATTTTCTCCTCTTTTCTTCCTGGGTTTAATTGTCTTTTTGTGCCAGGAGTTATTGTTATTGTCTCTCTCTTACCAGGCTATAATAATGGTAGTAATCTATATTGCATGCCCATCATGTGCCAAGAATGTGCTAAGATTCTGCACGTATTTCTTCTAACCCTCAGAACAACCCTGTGAGGGCATTGTTATTACCCGTAATTTTGAGATGAGGAAACTGATAATGATGGGGTGCACAAGGTTACCCAGCGAGTAAGGTACAGACCAAAGATTCAGTCCCAGGTCATTCTCACTCCAACTCCCACATTACTTCCAGTACACCACATTGCTTTGGGTGTGAACTTTTTTTCTTAGCTTTATTTATATTTTTGGTAATTTAAACTGGTTTCTCTCAAAGTGCCCTACGTCCTGGGTGACCTTAACTGTGGAAATCGTTTGCAGGGCCAGCAGTGTGAGTGAGCTGAGAAAAGTGGAGTCTAGAGAGTGGCAAGGATGGGGTAATCTGGGATCTGATGTTTCATGCCCAGAAGACACAAATCTTACAGGTTCCTATCAATATAGAGGGCAGTCCTAGTAGTCTGCTCCAGGATTGTTTTCTTGACCATGTTATGATCATTATATTCCAACCAATAACTTGCATGAAAATGTGGGCAGAGGGACTTCCCTAGTGGCCCAGTGGTTAAGACCCCACGGTTCCAATGCAGGAACCGTTCAGGTTCCTTCCCTTGTCGGGGAACTAAGATCCTGCACGGTGCAGCCAGAAAAAAAGAAAAACAAAAGAAAATATGGGCAGATGGCAAATATTTTTAGGATAGACTGAAGATCCAAGGAGATTTTAGCATGTCACACAAATAGCTCAAATTTAATAAAAGTGAATCTTACTGAAGTAAAAGTAAGATTCTGACTTTGGTTCTAAATTAAACTTCCCAAGGACAGGGTAGAAGCCATGAGTAAAAGAAGGGGTATTGTGGTAGTGGCAGTGTGATGTAGTAGCCCAAAAGGTAATGCTATTTCAGACTGCATTAAAAGAGCACATTAATTAGAACAAAATAAGTGATGGTGTTCTTCACTCAGCACTTGTCAGATTGTTTCTGTAGCTTTTTAATTCAGTTCTGACACCCGCTTCTCAATAGGGATGTTGTCAAATTGTTATGTGTTCTGAGTCAAGTAAATAGGGTGATTGGCTAGATAGGTCGTAAAGGGAACCGAGTGAGAAGCAGATGGTGGGAGAAGAATATCTGTTTTCAATGATACGAGAAGCTCTTATTATGCTTGGGTTGTATAAAAACTCAGATAAATAGGTAGAAACTGTAGGGAAGCGTATTTTGGCTTAGTATAAGTAAGAACATTTTAATAGTCAGAATTGTCCAAACATGAAAAGAATTATCTTTGGAGATGTTTCTCCGTGACTGCGTAGAGAATGTGGAATTGGATGAGCTGCTGGCAGTCAGTTAGCCTAGGCTCCTCACATTGTGGGTGACGACCAGGAGGTCAAATGTTGCATGGCTGATTAATCAGCAATTCAAGACCTGGCCTCCAACTCAGATTTTTCACTCCAAATGCACTTTGTGTTGCACCAGGTTACATCTGTTACTGGGAGATGAGCATGAGACAGGGATATTTTGGAGGGTCATTAAGTAGAGGAGCACTGGGGGGATGTCTGATAAATCCCTCTTTCCACCTGAGAGCTGTGATTCTATGATTCAAGTAAATTTCTTTGCCTGACTTGATTAAACTCAGCTCATACGGCTATTTGATCAGTGCAGTTTACTAACTGCAGGGGTAACAGGACTATCAATTCCACTTTATAGTGGAATTTCCACTGTACCCTATATATACATGGGGTATGTTTTCATATTCCACTTCCTGCAAACAGACCTGATCCCTCTTGCATATTAGCTTTTACCTTTAAATACCAAAGGATTTCCCCCCTAAACCCTTAAGATTACTGACCATGGAATAGTAAACTCTGGGATGTGGGGCATCTTCTCTATCCTCAGAGAGAACTTATCCTTTGCCTTGCCGTTACCAGACAATGAAATGGTTTCAGAGGCATTTTAGGTGTCCACAGTTACATCTTGTAGCTACAAGGATTTGTTATGGGATGAAGAAAATGCCCCAAATGTCAGAGTTATTGACAAATCAGAAATTATAGGATTTCAATTGCAATTATTCATTAGTGGTTTTCCCTCCCTTTTCCTATCCAATGGGCTAGAAAGGCATTATGCTGCCATATGGCCTCTGGGCTCCTTATGTGGGTCAGGTTGTCACAATTCAAGGGAACAGCCCTTTGAGATGTGTGACTGAGGCTGTAGGAGTGAAGGGGAGTTGGAATTTGTGGTTAAATGATTTCCTACAGGAGTTGTAGTCATTTCCTGGGAGGTGCTGTTTTGGAGGTGGAGTCTTTCCAGGTTGAATATTCTCTTGAATTCCTTGGTGTAGTTGTAGCTGATGTTCCTGCTTAGCTATCCAGTGGTGGAGCAGTATCTCCACCTTTACTCATAGCTTGTATTTACCAAGACAATAGTAAAAGAAAGTAATGTTGAGCCCAAGGAAAAATTTCAAGTTCCCAATAGTGACCTCAGGTTCTTCTTACTTTAATCTTGTGTGTGTGTGTGTGTGTGTGTGTGTGTGTGTGTGTGTGTGTGTGTGTGTGTGTGTGTAACACATCATTCCAGCTAATGCAGATGCAAGAGTCACACACACACAAACACACAAAAATGAGAATATGTGTGAGAGAGACGGTCACAGAGAAAACAATGATTAAAGACATGTCTTTTGAATAGTGGGGAAATGTTTCCCAGGAGCACTTACATCAGTAAGATGTTACTTTTCAAAAAATCATGGTGATTTATTACACCCCTCAAGTACAATGCAGAGATGGCCAGAAGCTTTCTAGGGTGAGATGGGAGTAGCATCTATGCAGTACTGTGTTATATGAAAGTTTTCTCTAACAATTAGGGACAAAGTAAGAAGAGAAAAAAATAATAGAAGAGATGATACAAATGAAACTGATCATCTCGTTGTAGTTAAAGAAAAAGCCTTCATGACTTAATTTTTGAATGGTTATGAACAGAGAGATTATGAGATCTTCAGAGTGGTCACATCGGCAAAGACTAGTATCAGCACTAAAGGATTGACTAGTCCCCTTTCCATGTTCCATAGAAATTGAGTTTTGATAACAGGGTGGTGCAGCATTAGGAAACTGGAAAAAAAGAATCCAGGAGCAAGCTAGGACAGAGACATTATAGCCATTATGACCAGACTTCGCCAATATCACCTGTTCAGATGGGGTCTAGCATACGCCAGTAATTACAGGAGAATGTGGAAGATCGGGAGAGGCTAGAACTTGGAATAAGCTCCTACTGCCCTTCTTACATGCTCCCTTTATATATAGGGATATTATAGACAGAAGATAGAGTGTATTCTGGAGGGACAATTTCTGCAGGTGTCAGAGGGAAGTTCAGATGAAGAACAGATCACAGTATTCAGGGATCATTCAGTCATTCAACAAACATCTGTTACCAGCTGACTACCTACCAGTCATCATACCTGTCATGGGGTCATCAGTGAAGAAGTCATGCTCCCTGTCCTCAAAGGGTTCATAATCTAATGAAGAAAACAGATATATATACAATGTGATATATGTTATGGTGAAGGTATTTATAAACCATAATGGAAAGACAAATGAGGAAGCAGTTCATTTTCTTCCACTTTTTAACTTTTCCCCAAACCTTATTGAGGAATAATTGACAAATATAATTGTATATATTCAGGGTACGGTGTGTTGATCTGATATAAATATATACTGTGGAGTGAATACCAAGATCAAGATAATTAACACATGTATCACCTCACATAGTTAACTCTTTTCTTTTTGTGGTGAGAACACCTAAGATCTACTCTCAGCAGGTTTCAATTGTACAATACCATATTAACTATAGTCACCATGCTGCACATTAGATCCTCAGGACTTATTCTTCTCACATCTGAGAGTCTCTATGCTTTGACCTACGTCTCCCCATTTTCCCTATTTCCCCTACTTTCCAGCTCCTGGCAGCCACCATTCTGTTCTCTGTTTCCATGAACTCAACTTTTTTTAGATTCCACATATAAGTGATGCTTTACAGTATTTGTCTTTCTTATTTCACTTAGTGTAATGTCCTTTGCTTCATCTGTGTTATTACTAATGGCAGGATTTCCTTTTTTTATGGCTGAAAAATATTCCATTATATATATTATGTATAAATATATATATTTTATATCAAATTTTCTTTATCCATTCATATGTTGAAGAACATTTAAGTTGTTTTTATATCTTGGTATTGTGAATAATGCTGCAATGAATATGAGAATATCTCTTCGAGATACTGATACTTCAGTTAAATACCCAAGAGTGGGATTGCTGGATTATATGGTAGTTCTATTTTTAGTTTTTTGAGGAACCTCCATAATGTTTTCCACGGTGGCTCTATCAATTTATATTCCTACCAACAGTGTATAAGTGTTGCCTTTTCTCCACATCCTCAAAACTTATCTCCTGTCTTTTTCATAATAGCCATCCTAACAGGTGTGAGGTGATATCATGGTTTTGCTTTGCATTTCTTTGTTTATTAGTGATGCTGAGCACCTTTTCGTGTACCTATTGGCTATTTGTATGTCTTTTGGGGAAAAATATCTATTCAGATCCTTTGCCCACTTTTAAATTGGATTATTTGCTTTTTTGCTGTTGAGTTGTGTGAGTTCTTTTTATATTTTTACATTAACCCATTAGCAGATATATGATTTGTAAATATTTCCCCCCAACTTGTAGGTTGCCTTTTCAATGTATTATTTGAAGTTCTAGTTTGATGTAGTCCCTCTTGTTTATTTTAGCTCATTCTCCTTTAGAGAGTTGCAAAGGAGATGATATCTGAGCTGAGTTTTAAAGATTGCATTTATTGGATTTTGTGGGACAGAACATGGGAAGATTGACCTGAAAGGCCATATGGAAAGGTTTCAAAAGCCATGCTAAGTCATGTGATGTTATCTTATTTACATTGGAGAACAACTGAATTTTTTTAAGTAGAATTTTTAAGTAGAATTTTAAGTAGAAAAGTGACAGAATCAGATTTTTATTTAGTAAGAATAACTGTAGGAGTATGGATGGTGAATTGAATTTGATACAGGCAAGGGTGCAGCCAGTTTGAAAAAAGAGGGGAGATAATGAGGTACCAAACTAAGGTGTTGGCAGTGGGATTGAAGAGAAGAGACATTTCAGAATTAGAGCTTGACAATGCATTGGACACAGAGGTTGAGGGAGGGGTAAAAAACAAGAGGCAATAGGTTAGAGTTTTGGCAACAGCTGGTGTAGGCAGACAGGTTAGGGAGGGGCTGGCAATAGCTGGTGTAGGCAGACAGGTTAGGGAGGGGCAGCCTCAGTAAAGTAGGGTCTGACAGGTGGACAAAACTCAATGATTGAGAAGCCAGGAATAGGAGATTTAGATGGAGAGGTGATGGGGAGTTGGTATCAACAATATCAGTTCACGGGTAGCAGGATTTTAATTTTGGAAGTAGGGAAGGCAGAAAAATAAAGAAGAGCTCCTAACATGGGACACTCAAGGACCAGGAGCTAAGCAGAGACCTAGTTATCACTACTGAGAGGGATCAAAGCCAGAGTAGTAGAACAGGTGACCTGATGTTGATTCCTGAACTTTGGGGAACTTCCATTCTTAAATTCCTCCTGCTGAAGGTCAGTACTTGTTCTGGGTGATGAGGGATCTCACTGAACTTCCAGTACCTGAAGACCCCTCTAACTGCTCTGCACCCACTTTTTTATCAACTTGGACATTGGTTCCCCCTTGCAAATCTTCTGGTTACTCATAATTCACCACCTACACTCTGTGGATTAGGCACATGTTTGGCTAATAATCTCCGTGACTATTGGTGTAGCCCAGCTCCAGATACTGACTACATCACACCCCTATCACCCAGGTGTAGTTGGGGGAGGGCCCGGAATAATGTATGCGGCTTAGCTATAGGGCCAGAAGTCTAATAGTTTGGGGACTGATGGGTTCAGAAGGTGAACATCAGAACCACTCTGGCATATTATTTATAATTTCTGCTTACAGCAAAAGTTAAAAGCAGTCATTCAGACTCTAAATTACTGTATGTCCAGAATCACTGAGACCGAAGGCTCCAAAGTCCTTAAATGTGACTTCGTGAGATGAATAATGCTCTTTTAACCTCATAGATTTCCTCATCAATGGTGATCTTGCTGAAGTAGAGATGGACTCTTGGCCCACCAACATTTCTACTTGTTTTACCAGTGTTGCCTAAAGTATGACCAGATTTTCTCAATTTCTAAGAGCATCATTTCAAGGGATTTATCTCATTTTAGGATATCTTAACAACTTGAGGCAAAGTCCTCCAGGGCTGTATCAGACATCTTTTCTTGGCATCCTACAGTGTGGATTATCAAACCAGTGTGTTAGTCTGGAACCTAGATCTTCTGTCTTTGGCTTTTTTCAGGATGACTTTTCTGCTCTGCTGTGGCAGTCCTTGAGAAATTGAAGTATTTTTTGTTCTCAATTTGTGTTTAACCATTTAAACCCATATTTCCCAGATTCTGCCTCTTGAACTCATTCTGTCATTTTTCTAACCAGGCCATCAGTTACACTTGCAAAGTATACTCTGGTAGTATTTCATATATATCTGTGCTTAAAGCAGTTCATAGAAGACTATTTGCAGTTCTTTTTATAGTATGAATTTATTAATCCTCAACTAATCACTTCATTTTCTCCATGAAATTCCTAATTATAAGAACTTTTCAGATGAGGTACATGAAAGGATTGCATTGAAATAACACTGTGGTCACAATATTGGTGCCTAATTGGTGCCCAGATCCCAAAGTCCATGGTATAGTGTTGAGAGCCCAGTCTCACAAGTCCTACAGACTGCCTTTGACTATTGGCTCCTCGAAGTACCAGCTCTGTGATTTTGAGCAGATTTCTTAACCACCTTTTTTTTTAATTAAAAATTTTTTTAAATTTATTTTTTACATATTTATTTTTGGCTGTGTTGGGTCTTCGTTGCTGCACGTGCCCCCCCACCCCCAAGCTGCGGCGAGCAGGGCCACTCTTTGCTGCCGTGTGCTGGCCTCTCACTATGGCGGCCTCTCCCACTGTGGAGCACGGGCTCCAGGTGCAGGGGCTTTAGTAGTTGTGGCGCACGGATTTAGTTGCTCCGCGGCATGTGGGATCCCCCTGGACCAGGGCTCGAACCCATGTCCCCTGCATTGGCAGGCGGATTCCCAACCACTGCACCACCAGGGAAGCCCTTCTTAACCTTCTTGACTCTGTTTCCTCATCTTTAAAGTAGGGATAATAATACATAATATGCATGGTTGTCAAGAATATTAAGTGAATTATATGTCAGTGGTCTGGCACTTTGCCTGACATTATAGCAGGTGTTTAATAAATGACAATTACTAATATTATGTTATTATGAAATCTTAACAGAATTGATAACTCAATGTGACACATTCTTATTTTGATTTTTTACACATGTTTTCATCAAGAGAGAAGAGCATGATATATACCTCTTTTCATTTTTCTTCAATATTTGATCCCCTTTCCATGAGAATGTGGAGGTTATTGAAAGGTGCAGGGTGGTCTGTTGGATTCCTTTACTAACTCTGGGAGATCAGGGAGAAGGTTTTCATCTGTTTTAGGAAAAGAGTAGCTTTAAGGGAACAGTGAATGATAAATGAAAATACTAAAAAAAAAACTTGGTGAAAATTACTCTAGGTACATTTATTATTTGTCTCCTTTCTGTACATTCCACCTTCTGCAACAGCCCCTGATTTTCATGTCAGAATTCACCCATTTCCCATTCTTATTCCATGTGGTTGGGTGTGGTGGAAGGTCTAGCTTTGACTCTGAGGTGAAGAATGTCTCTTGGATATAATTGGTAACAGTAGGTGGGCATGTAACCTGGGCTGATTCAGGCAGAGTGAATCTCAGGACTCTTGTGGCAACCACCAGTAAAGAGACATCATTCCATGCTCCCCCACCCGCTATACCTTGAGCTTTGAACCTGGAAGCATGTAGTCTGAACTACTGCAGCCATCTTGCAACTATATGTCAGCAGTCTGCCTGAAAATAGAGTCAGCAGAGAGGAAAGCAGAGCTAGAAATTAAGAGACTCCCTCAACCCTGATGATACCATTTGAGCCTTGGATTGAGTACTGTCTGCAAGACCCATGCAGAACTTTTTGATTACATGAACCAATAAATTCCCCTTTTCATTTAGTAAAGTTTGAGTTGAATTTTTCTGTTACTTCAGATGGAAGTAGAACTAACTGCTATAATTGCTATTTGCTTTTTACTGTGTTCTGCACATATAATAAATATAAAAAGCATAGCAACTAGGGCATGTTAAGGAAAGAGTGATAATAGAGAAAGGGGAGGAGGAGGAAAAACAAGCCCTCCCTGCCAACTCTTTCATGGCTTCCTTTTCCCTCCAAACCAAAGACTGAACCAATATTCGTCACATTATACTTTTTTTTTTTTAGGATATATTCTTTTGTGAGCAAGAGCAGGGGCCTGCCTGAGGATGTTGGAAGCCTGCTTCTGGAACCCCTGCAGAAAGAGGAGTGTGTGTCTGTGGCTCCTGCCCTGTCCAACATTGGAAGCTACCTGGCAGTCTAAGCATGGTTCCTATTTAGAAGATGATTTAATTTTCCCTTGTCTAACTTTCCTTTTATCTTCTGAAGTCAGAGATCCAGAATCCATTTGTTCTTAGGTCTTTTATTCTTTCCTGTGCCTTCACTCTGCCCAAGGTGTTTTCCCCTTCTCATAGACAGTTTTGTGATCTTATAATATTACTTTTCATAGACTTTGACCCCAGACTTTTTGCTGACTTGAGACCATCAATGCCCAGGACACCAAGGACTTTTTTCTTCTTTTTTCTTAAATTCCAGTTGTAGAGATTTGAGTTAATCATGTTCCTCACTTCATGGCATATTATCCTTTTTTTTTTTTAACAAGAAAAATGCTAAGCAGTGTGTTCATGGCCAAGTACAAAGTCAAATCCTCAATTTCAATTTACCACCATGTTATCAATTCTAGGATATGGTAAGGCTGTTATATTTGGCTAGAAAACCAGAATTCCAGTTCAATAACAAATTGTGTTGAATTTTATTGTAAGGATTAAAGATGTCTAACTCTAAAGGTCTAGTAACTGTCCTGTGAAACTAAGATAACTCTTTTAACTTAAAAATTTATATTATACATTGGATCAATTTATTTATCCATGCATTCATTCATTTAATTTATATTTGTAGACCAATATCCTTATTGGTCTATGCAGAGTTTTTTGGAATGGTTGATTGATTGATTAACTTATATCCCCATTCTTCAGTCACATTCCTCTGTCCCTCACCCACTAGACAATTGTTCTAATGAGTTTACTGTATATCTTTTAATTTTGTATATGTTCTTTAAAATATGCATTGTTATTTTTGTGTGCATGTAGTTTTCTTTTATGTAAGTGCTATTATGTGGTAGATCTCATTCTGTTTCTTACCTTTTTCACTTAGCATCCCTCCTGCTCTATGTATATCTACCCCATTGCTTGTAACTGTGCCACCGATGTGTACCTATCTGTATAGTTATGTGCTTCCCCAGTAATGGACACTCAGATGGCTTGCAATTCCCCAGTATGAAAAACAATGAATATCCTTTTATGTTCATTAGGGATGTTTGAGAAGTGTTTTCTGAGGCTCTAAACACAAAAGTAGAGTTGCCTGGTGGTAGGGTATGTGTATGCTTGATTTGACAAAATACTGAGACCGCTCTTTGGAACAGCTATACTACTTTACTTTTCTACCCAAAGTGTTTCCTAAACCCACATACACCCCAAGCGACACCTAGCTTATCTAGTCTATTTCACTGTTATTTCCATTTGTGTTTCCCTAATTAATAAGTTTGAGCATCTCTGTGTATGTTTCTAAAGTAATTTGATTATCTATTCCATAAATTGCCTGTTCAAATGTATTTCCCATTTTTCTGTTAATTTTTTTAGAAAGAGTTCCTTGTATATTCTTATATTAATCCATTGTTGGATGTAGACCCTGCAAGTAATTTCTCCCAATCTGTTACTTGTCTGTTAACTTTGTCATGGTGCCTTTCACTGAACAGAAATCTTTAATTATGTTTTCATAAAAATAATCACTATTTTAAAAAATGTGTGTATATAAAGTTCTGTCGTCAGTGTCCTTTCCTACCCAGAGATTACAAAGTTATTTTCCTCTATTTACTTTATAGTTTTATGTTTCTCATTTAGATCTTTATTGCATTTGCAGTCTACCTTTGATGTAGTTTTAGGTAAAGATCCAATTTTATTTTAATCTATAGCATGAGCTAGGTTTGCAACTCCATTTATTAAGTAATCTGTCCTTCTCCCACTGCTATGTGGTACCTGTTTTATTGTATATTAAATTCCCATATAAGCAAGGTTATATTTCTAAGCTCTCCATTATGTTTCACTGATTTATTGGTTGCAATAATATCACACTTTTTTATTATTCTGACTGTGGTATTTCTCAATACCTCATAGGACATATTCTTCCTTTTTGCTCTTTTTTTGAAATGTTGACATACTTATTCATGGATCTTTATTCTTCCATAAAAATTTTAGATAAAGTTATCACCTTTCTCAAAAAACTTCAAAAATATTTGAGGTATTTATGATTGTATTAAAATTATAGATTAATATGGGATAAATGGATATATTTATAATATTGTCATCACAACCAAGAGATGGGATGTCTCTTAATTTATTCAGATGAACTTCTATGTTCTTTATTAGATTAAAAAATTTTCTCCCTGAAGGTATTATGTATTATCATTAATTTCTAGTTACATAGTATTTTTGTTGCTAGTCTGAATGATATCTTGTTTTTTAATACACTTTTTGATTGGTTACTTTTGGTGAGAAAGAAATGCTTTTAATTTTTGTAAGTTGACCTTACTCATAAACTTATTGAATTATTTTATTAATTGTAATAATTTGCTGATTGTATTTTTTTTCTAGCTAGAGGATCATATCATCTGCAAATAATGATGGTTTTCTCTCTCTCATTCTTTCCCCCAATCAATATACTTCTCCCTTCTTTTTCTTTATAGCATTGGGCAGGATACCTCATATTTTGTTAAATACTAACAGCAATATTGTCCCTGATTTTATTTCTGAAACGAATGCCTCTAAACTTCCTTCATTATTATGAGATATACTGTAAGTTTTTGATGTATAATCTTTGCCAAGTTGATAAACTTCCCATCTACTTCTAGTATGAGTTTTTAACTCTGATATGCATTGAGATTTTTCAAATACATTTTCTACTTTATTGAGATAAACAGATTATTTTTCTCTTTTAGCATATTAATGTGGCAAGTTACAAAGGTAGATTATCTGATTTTGAATCACTTTTGCATTCTTGGTATAAACCTTGGTTGATCATGATATTATTTTAAAATGTGCTGTCAGATATGGTTACCTAATATTTTATTTATAATTTTTTGGATATACTTTTATAAATTATATGGGATTATAATTTTCTTTTATTGTAATACTCATATCTAGTTTTAGAATAAAGATTATACTATTTTATAAAATTAGCTGGGTAGCTTTTACTCTTTTTCTTTTCTGAAAGAATTTGTATAATATGAACTAAGTCTTTAAAATTCTGGTAAAACTCACTAAATATCTTGTTGTGAATTTATTTTAAGGTAGGAAGAAAAGACTTTCAATTATTATTTAAATTTTTTCAATACTTATTGGCCGACTGAATTTATTCTTGCATCAGTTTTGGCAATTTATATTTTTCATAGGAATATATCCTTTTAATCTCAATTTTCAAATGTGTTACCTTATGTTCAGTGGTCACGTCTTCTTTTATATATTTGCTATATTTGTATCTCATCTTTTTTAGTGTTATATCAGTGTTGGCAGAGCTCTGTCCATCTTATTAATCATTTCAAAGAAATAGCTTTTTTAAATTAATCTCCAATCCCTTTGTTCTTTAATTCATTGATTTTTGACTTTATTCTTTTGTTCCTTCTTGCTCTTTTCCCATGCCTTTATCTGAATGTTTAGCACATTTATTTTTACCTTTTTACCTTTTTTTTTCCTGATACGTATATTTAATGCCATGAATTTCCCTCTAAGAACTGTTTGATCTCTGTTCCACAAATTTTGATATGCAGTATTATCATCATAATTTAGTTCATAATTGTTTCTCCATTCTCTTCATAATTTTTTTTAACCCAAAAACTAGATGGATTTGCCTGATTGAGCTATCAGTTTCTGAGAGAGCATGTTAAAATTTGAAAATCATATTTATTTATTCATCTATTTTTCCCTGGAATTGTTTTAGTTGTCTGTTACATTTTAAGCCTGATTATTAGTTACCTATATATTTTGACAGTTATGTCTCCTTTGTTTTTTTATATTTTCCAAACTATCTTTTTCATATACTAAGAATTCTACTCCAATTTTATTTGGTCCATATTTGCTTGATTTACTTTTTATCATTTTATTTTCAACCATTCTGTGCCTTTGTCTTAAGCATGTCTTTTGTAGACACCATGTGTTGAATCTTTTTTGTGTTATCAAATCTGAAATCCTCTGTCATTTCATTGGTTAGTTTAGACCATTTACATTTTTGAAATTATGGTAATAGTAAGACATTTCTGCTATCCCATTTCATACTCTTCCTTTGTAGTTTTTTCCCATGATAAAATGAGTGGTTTTATATTATAACCTTTATATTATAACCTTTTATATTAATGGATATAAACCCTGGAGAAATAAATAACTGATATTTAGCTATATATTATTTACTAGAGATATACATAAAATAAAATTATAAAGGATAAAAAGAGAGAGATGGAAATGATATGCCACATAAACATTAAAATTAGTATCAGATAAAATAGAATTAAAAGTGGAACCTACTGGTAATTAGAGGTATAACATATTGGTGAAAGGAAAAATTCACAAAGAAATCTCTGCGAAGAACTTTTAACCCCTAATACTTTGTTTTGAGGTATATAAATTAAGAACTAATTAAAATAAAGAAAAAAATGGAGAAGTCTACAATTATAGTAGGTGACCTTTATACTTTTGTTAGAAGTCAAAATCATCAAGTGAAAAAGATATAGAAGACTTGAATAATACAGCTAACAAGCTTTTATAGGTTAGGAGATATATATCAAACTCTGCTTTCAACAGAGAATACACGTTCTTTTCAATAGCACATGCAAAATTAATAAAAGTTGATCATATACCAAATTACACAGGGAGTGTCAACAAACTGCAAACATTGGATATAAAAAATACCACATTAATTTACTACAATAAAAAAGTAGAAATCAACATTGAAGAATAGGTAAAACAAAATAAAAACCAAATATTCCATATATCTGGAAATGTAAAAATCACATATATAGAAAACAACATATAGAATTCTAGGTACTTCATGAGACACACAGAAAATAAAAATGGAGATGAAAAAATGTTTAGAATAGAATGACCACTAAAGCAGTATTTTTAAAATCCATGAAATGCAGGTAAAGAACTCAAAGGAAAATTTACTGCCTTAAAGATATTTATTAACTGCAAAGAAAAGTGTAAGAACATAAACTAAACTTTCAAGTAGAAAAGGAATGGTGAAACAAGCCCAAAAGAAATAGAATGAGGAAAATAATAAAGATAAAAGCAGAAATTGATAGAGAAAAGTTATATTTCTCCCCCAAACCATGGGCATTCTTTTAAAAGAATAATAACATAAATAAAGAGAAAAATAACCATAAAAATGACTTTAAAGAACAGTAAAAAAGCTAAGGGGGGGGGTCTTCCCTGGTGGCACAGTGGTTAAGAATCCGCCTGCCAATGCAGGGGACATGGGCTCGAGCCCTTGTCCGGGAAGATCTCACATGCCGCGGAGCAACTAAGCCCGTGCACCACAGCTACTGAGCCTGCACTCTAGAGCCCGTGAGCCACAACTACTGAGCCTGCGTGCCGCAACTACTGAAGCCCACGTGCCTAGAGCCCGTGCTCCGCAAGAAACCACTGCAATGAGAAGCCTGCACATTGCAACGAAGAGTATCCCCCACTTGCCACTGGAGAAAGCCCTCGCCAAGCAACGAAGACCCAACACAGCCAAAAAGAAAAAAAAAAAAAGCTAGCAGGAATAGCTACAGGTAAAATAATGATTTTAAAATAAGGTGGTATGAGCAATTAAATACTAATAAAGTTGAAAATGACATGGATACTTTTCTAAGAAAATATAAACCACCAAAGTTAGCCCAAGAAACCTATTTCTGATTCTTTCTATTTTGACTATGAGAGACTGACTATTCCAAGCTCTCCAAAGGCAGGAGGCCCAGTACTTTTTTGAGCTAGATTTGCTAAACCTTCAAGAAATATTGTATATGAACTATTCCAGGGCACAGAGAAGAGTGAAAATTTCTCAACCAACTTTTTCAGGTTAGTATAACCTTGACATGAAAATTATATAATAAAAGCCCTAGGAAAGAAAACTGTAGATCAATTTTACTTATGAACACAGAAGTGCAAATATCCTAATAAAATATTAGTGTATCAAATCTAGGAGAGTATCAAAAATATTTAATAAGGACCAAATGAAGTTTACCAAAAGATTGAAAGATCAGTTCAGTCTTTGAAAATCAATCATACAATTCATAAAATAAATTGAAAAGAAAGGAGAATATCCATATAATCATCTCAATAGATTGAAAAAAAGCATTTGATAAAATTCAAAACTTATTTATGGTAAAAATTTCAGCAAACTAGGAATAGAAGAGAACTTCTTTAATCTGATAGATGTTATTTAATAGAAACCTATGGCAAACATTATACTGAAACATACCATTGATAAGACAAGGATGCCTGCTATCAATACTAATACTTCATAGTCTTAACCAAAAGAAATGAGGTAGCAATTCCACTTCTGGATAGATACCTGAAAGAATTGAAAGCAGGTTCTCAAAGAGCTATTTGCATACTTAAGTTCATAGCAGCACTTTTCACTATAGCCAAAATGTAGAAACAACCCAAATGTCCATTGACAGATGAATGGATAAATAAAACACAGTCTCTACATACAATGGAATATTATTCAGCCTTAGAAAGGAATGAAATTCTGACAGAATACCAAAACATGGATGAATCTTAAAACAATATGCTGAGTGAAATAAGCCAGACACAAAAGGACACATATTGTATGATTTCACTTATATGGGGTACCTAGAGCAGTCACATCCATAGAGACAGAAATAGTCTGTCTCTGGAATAGTATGTTAGAGGTAGCATTTCAAATACATGGGGAGAGGACGTTATTGAAAATGGCATGATGCAATTTTCTACTGGTATGTTAAAACCAAATAGATACCTCTATAGAATGGTGGTTGTCAGGGGTTGAGGGGAGGGGGAATGGGAAGTTATTATTTAATGAGTATAGAGTTTCAGTTCTGGCAAATGGAAGTGTTCTGGAGATGGATGGTGGTGATAGTTACACAACAATGTGAATGTACTAATTCCACTGGACTGTACAATTAAACTCCGTTAAAATGGTAAATTTTATTTTATGTATATTTCACTACAATAAAAGTAAGAAATGAGGCATAAATATGGAAAAGGTAGATAATTCACTTATCAGTTTCAGACAAAATGTACCCAAGAAAATTAATTGACAAATATTCAAAGAAAACAATAAAGTACAGCACATTAACTAAATATACAATTAGCATAAACAAATTAGTAGCTTCCTAAAAATTACCAATTCAAAAATATAATAGAAAAATCCCATGTACATTAACAACAAAAATATAAAGTGTCCCCAAGTAAACCTAATGAAAAAGTGCAATATCTTTATAGGAAAAAAAATTTACAGAGGGATATAAAAGAAAACCTGAATAAATTGAGAAATGGTTAAATGGTCATTTGTCTCCAAATTAATTAAAAAATTAAACGCAATTCCTTTTAAAATCCTTGAAGGATTTTCAGTAGAATCTGACGAAATGATTCTATAATTCATATACAGTATAAATGTAAAGGAAAAGTCAATATATCTTTGGAATAGAAGAACAAAGTGTGGAGAAATTGGCCCCTAGTGATCTAGACATTTTAAAGTTTTAATTGTTAAAGAATGGTGTGGAAGGGCAAATAAACAATGGGGTAGAGGAGAAAGCCAGAAACAGACCTACCTATAGGGGTTTTGGAATAGTGTGTTAGAGGTAGCATTTCAAATACATGGGGAGAGGACATTATTGAAAATGGCAGGATGCAATTTTCTCCTGGTATGTTAAAACCAAATAGATACCTCTATAGAAAATCAGATCATGCCCCATACAAAAATAAATTCCAGATGGATAAAGGACCTAAACCACAACCACAACCAAAACAAAGCTAAGCAAATAAAACTCTTAAATTATTTGAAGATGTAAAGGAATGAAAAATATCTTTTGTTTCTAGGAGAGAAGGTTTTCTTGAATATGTCCCCCAAAGCTGAATTCATAAAGAAAAGGGTAGGGCTTCCCTGGTGGTGCAGTGGTTGAGAGTCTGCCTGCCGATGCAGGGGACACGGGTTCGTGCTCACCGGCTAGGCCCGTGAGCCATGTCCGCTGAGCCTGCACGTCCAGAGCCTGTGCTCCGCAACAGGAGAGGCCACAACAGTGAGAGACCCGTGTACCGCAAAAAAAAAAAAAAAAAAAAGAAAAAAAAAGAAAAGGGTAGATACATTTGGTTACATAAAAGTTCCAAATTTGTATTTGACAAAAGACACTCTAAGTTAAAAGAAAGCTTTGAATTGGAAGAAAATACCAGCAACATACTTAACAAGTAATGTGTTGGTATTCAAATTACATTGAGATAACCTAGATAAGATAACCTAATAGTAAAAGGATCAAGGATTAAAATAAGTATTTCATAGAAAAGAAAA
Organism: Orcinus orca; assembly: GCF_937001465.1. Taxonomy (NCBI): domain Eukaryota; kingdom Metazoa; phylum Chordata; class Mammalia; order Artiodactyla; family Delphinidae; genus Orcinus; species Orcinus orca. The sequence goes on along the minus strand of NC_064559.1, from coordinate 102,932,553 downwards.
CTCTTTACACATCTTTTTACCTTGTGTATCCCTTAGCTAATATTGTAATCATAGTTATTTTTACTACTTTTGTATTTTAACCTTTATACTAGCTTTATAGATGGTTAATCAACCACTTTTACTATATATTTACCTTTCCAGTGAGATTTATCCTTTTTTATGTTTTATTATTAGTAATTAACACTGTTCTTTTCAACTTAAAGAAATCTCTTTAACATTTTTTTTTGTAAGGCAGTTTAGTGGTAATGAACTCTTTTAATGTTTACTTGTCTGGAAAAATCTTTGTCTCTTATGTAGTTGTGAATGATAAGTTTGTAGAGTAGAGTATTCTTTGTTGGAAGTTTTTTCTTTCAGCACTTTGAAAATATAATGCCACTCCCTTCTGGCTTGCAAAGTTTCGGCTGAAAAAAAACCTGCTAATAGTCTTATGGGAGTTCCCTTGTACATAACAAGTTGTTTTTCTCTTGATGCTGTTATGATTCTCTCCTCATCTTTAACTTTTGATATTTTAACTATAATGTGTTTTGGTGTGGGTCTTTTTGGATTCCTTTTAATGTGACTCTCTGGGATTCTTGGATCTGGATGTCTGTTTTCTTCCCCAGGTTAGGAAAATTTTCAGCCATTATTTCTTCAAATAAGATTTCTTCCCCTTTAAAGATGTAAAATGTGACATCAGAAACATAAAATGTAGGGGCAGGGAGATTAAAACTGTTGAGCTTTAAAATGGGATGAAACTTAAGTTGTTATAAAATTAAAAAGGGCTATTAAAGATACACATTGTTGTATGTAAGCCTCATGGTAACCACAAAGCAAAAACCTATAGTAAATATATAAAAGATAAAGAGAAAGAAATATAAGCATATCACTAAAGAAAATCATCAAACCACAAAGGAAGAGAGCAAGAGAAGAAGAAAGGAACAGAGAAGATGTACAAAAACATCCAGAAAACAATTAACAAAATGGAAGTAAGTACATACTTAACAATAATTACTCTAAATGTAAATGCACCAATTTTTCCAATTAAAAGACATAGAGTGGCTTAATGGATAGAAACAGGACCCAGCTGTATGCTGCCTACAAGAGACTCACTTTCATTTTTTAAGTTTTATTTATTTACTTATTTATTTATTATTAGTTTTGCCACACAGCATGTGAGATCTTAGTTTCCTTACTGGGGATCGAACCCGTGCCCCCTGCAATGGAAGCTCAGAGTCTTAACCACTGGATCACCAGGGAAGCCCCAAGAGACTCACTTTAGATGTAAGGAAACACACACACTGAAAGTGTAGGGAAGGAAAAAGGTATTACGTACAAATGGAAATGAAAAGAAGGCTGGAGTAGCTATACTTATGTCAGACAAAATAGACTAAAGCAAAGACTGTAATAAGAGACAACAACACACCCCCCCCCCAAAAAAAACAAGCTCACAGATTCAGAGAGCAGATTTGTGGTTCCCAGAGGTGGAGGCAGTGGGGAGGAGAGTGAGAGAAATGGGTGAAGGGGGTCAAACATTAAAAAAGTTTAAAAAAAATCTATGTTCAAGCTCAATGAATAGTAACTGTTCAGGACTTCCCTATGTTTTGGATGACTTCCCTTATTTATACCCAAGAATTGATGGAAATGACAAAAAAAGCAAAGAAAAATAAAAGAAAACCCAACAAGGCAATACAATTTAGAGAAAACACTTAACCTGCTGGTATTCAGGAAGATACAAATTAAAATGATGATAGATGCTATTATTTACCCCTAAGATTATCAAAACCTCTAAAGCTGATAATATTAACTTTTGGCCCAGTATTGGGGAAAGGGAACTTTCATATACTTCTGATAGGAGGCTAATTTGATACAGTTACTTTGGAGGATAATTTGGCAATATCTATTAAATTCAAAATTACACACATCCTATCTGCCAATAATTCCATTCTAGGTTTCCACCCTAGAGAAACACTTACATGTGTGAACAGGGAGACAAGTGCAAGATACTAATTGCAGCATTGTTTGCAATACTGAAAAACTGAAAACAACCTAAATGCCCACCAATAATGGATGGCTAAATAAAATTCAGTGTATCTGTATCATAGAATTCTATAGCAATTAAAAAGAATAAACTAGATTTCTGTAACTCAACATCTCCAAATATTATTCAGTGAAAAATTTATAATGCATAAATATAAATGCAATATGACTTTTTTAATATAAAAATGCATAGTAAATTTAAAATATTTTCTCTGTGTACTGGTTTATGTGTGTAAAAAATAGCTTTAAGTTGTCTGGAAGGAATAAGCTCAACTTCCCAGTGATTATCTCTGGGGAAGGAGGAGAGGGATTGAATTTGGGATGACGATCAGAAAGGACTGTAGTTTCAGCTATAAATATTCTACTTTTAAAAGGAAAAATATATTCATGTATCATTTTATAATTAAAATTAATTTTAAAAACACTTTCTATTACTGTGGTATGTCTTTGTTGAAAGAATGCACTGTGTGAACTAATAATGATGTGCAGTCATTTTTATTCCTATGATTAATAGAGGCCAGGATAATTTTGATGTGAGTTTTGTTTATTTATAGCAGTAAATTAACTCACTATACTAGTAAGCTTGCATGTTTATGTAACATGCCAATAATAAAAAATAAGAAAAAACATTAAGACTACTTAAAAAGCTGGGCTCTCATGTTGAGTTCTCCTTAAACCTCAGTCTATACCGACATGAATCCATTTTCCTTTGGTTCTGTTTCCAAAAGACAAAAGAATATGGTAGAAAAAGAACTAGGCTGGGATATAGTCTGCAGCTTTTTCTCTGATTAAACAGTCAATATATATTAATTGTGTGCAATTGGGATTCACTTCCCACAAATAATAAATAAAAGGATTATCATGAGGTTCGTAATCTGTCAATATCTATGAGCAGACTTCAGTTGGTCTGCAAAGTCCTTGAAATTACAGGAAAAAGTTTGTGTGTAGGTAGGTATGTGCATTTTTTTAATGGGAGGGCATTTGGGAGAAAGATGCTTAAATGGTTATGGAACAACAAAAACAACAACAAAAGGTTTATAGTCATTGACCTAGATAATCTTCAGTGTCCTTTTCAGCTGTGAAATTCTGTTAAAGGTAAATACTGAGACTTTTTTATACTGTCCTTTCTTTTTCTCTTTTCTCTCATCAAACAAACACCAAGACAAAAACAGTTAACAAGTTTTATCAACCATAAAATGATAAAAATGCCTAATTTTCAAAATTAATATGATTATTAAATGGAATAATCCATGTAAAGCCCGAAGCTAGCTACAGTGCTGGGGAGACGTTCATGAACAGGCTTGCGCATGTCCAATCCAAAATGAGATCACAGCTGCTCAGATCTGGCTGATTATTGAGAGGAGGATGTTGACCCAGGCTGGATATTTGGCTTAAGAGAAATCAGAAATCCAGGGACTTTTTTTTTTTTGGTGTCATCTCCCAGTTTCTAAACATTGTTAACTAATTCATATTTTAAATAGTGTGAACTAGTGGTGTGTTGGCTAAATGAAACATATCAGTAGACTATGTATAGCCTGTTGGTCGTTTTTGAACTTCTAGGTTTCTGTATATGACCAATGGCCTGAACCAAACAATACCATGTAAAGAAAATATCAACAAAGTTTACTCTCTCATCAAAGTCTCATTTTTTTTCCTTCCTACAAAGTTGGTCTATGACTCAAGCCAGAAATCTAGCAAGTCATGTTAGACACCTTCATCTCAGTCACTGTATACTATCTAACCACAAATCTCAGAAATATGTTCTGCATCCAGCCCCTTTTATGTACCCCATGTTGCCTCTGTCATCTTTTACCCAGATTATTATAGTAGCTGCTGGATTGGTCTTCACACCTCAAGTCTTGCCCCTCTGCCATAAAAAAACAAAAAAAACCAGGGCTTCCCTGGTGGCGCAGTGGTTGAGAGTCCGCCTGCCAATGCAGGGGACACGGGTTCGTGCCCCGGTCTGGGAAGATCCCACATGCCGCGGAGCGGCTGGGCCCGTGAGCCATGGCCGCTGAGCCTGTGTGTCTGGAGCCTGTGCTCCGCAACGGGAAAGGCCACAGCAGTTAGAGGCCCGCGTACTGCAAAAAAAAAAAAAAAAAACCTTTCTGAAATGAACATATGATCATGTGATTTTACAAAAGCCCTTTGATGGTTCTTCATTGCTTATAGCTAAAGACTAAAGTTCTTAGCAAGTTTTATCAGATTCATTGTTATCCAACCTCTGCCTGTTGTTCTGACATCATTTCCTGCCATGCTGCCACATACAACCTGTGTCTTACCTGTGCTGAATTATTTTCGAGTTCCTTTAGCTCACCATCGTCTTTCTTACTTTAAGACTTTATGCACACTTAAAGATATATATTCCTGGGGTAGTCTCCCCAAGTAAACCTGGATAACTCCTGGCCACTTCTGGAGACTCATTGCAAAGTTCCCCTCTTAAGATTTCTTTGAATACTGTTTCTTCACTTTTAATCAGAGTTAAAATCAGTTGATCACTTCACCGCAAACACAGTCCCTTAATCATGTCTATTATAGCACTTGCCACAGTATTCATCTATTGCTTTCTCATATGTTGGTCTCCCTAATTAATATGTAAACTCCTAAAGGACAGGGACAATGTCTTTCTGATATTTGTAACTTCAGTGCCAAGTATAGCATCTGTCAACTAAGTGGTTACTAACTTGCCTCCAATGAATGAAATGAGTGAACAAATGATCCTTATGTTGCATTGACAACACCTACATTATCTGGATCATCTGGATTCTGTAGTTAAACTAATCAGAGAGGGATTGCTCATCAGCCTAGCCCACATTCTGAGATTGCTTGTTGGAGAGCTGTAGAAATGTGAGTATTTTGTCACACATAGGTGGAGCTCAACCATTTCTTCTTACAGGCTTGGCTAGCTGAGTCTGACAAAACTTGTCAGGAAATGTATTAGGAAGAGTGAGGCAAGGATTTGGAAGAAATAAAAACAATAGGAATTAGATAGTAATGTTGCTGGAAAATAAAGGGTGTTGGGTATTCCCCAACTCCCCCAAATATTCAAATCTAGGGCTTATGTGGTATGCTTTGGGAGCAACATAATACTTGTCCAGCCCCTGAAATTGCACCAATTGGAAATAATTTCTCTAATGCATTTTTTAATGCTAAAATTAGTGTAAATGAGATGTGATTTTGTTTGTGTTTTGGTTGACTGGGTTTTAAGACACCCAGCCAACCAAGCAATTCAACAAACAACATCAGAGCTGACAAAATTCATCTTGAGAATCTGAGGAAGAAGAAGGGTTGAATTTTTGTCTTATTAAAGCCCTCTTGACAAGGGAAAGATACTGCTGGGTGAGGTACGGCGAAGACTTTAACATTTAAAAAATTCAAAAATCTATCTATCATCTATCTATCTCTATATCTCTATATCTACCTATCTATCTATCTATCATCTATCTATCTATCTCTATCTAAAAGAAGAGATGTGAGCTGATTTTTAGAGGAAAGAAAGGGAAACAAACATTTGATGTGTGCTCTCTGGGTGTTAGGGTTCTGTGTTGGGTAGTGTGAGGGAGTGGAAGACGCCTGGGCTTTTGCGTGAGTGGGGTCTGACTTTGCTGCTTAGCTGCATACCAGCTATGTGGATTTGAGTAAGTTTTTTTAAACTTCTCTAAGCCTAATTTTGCCTGTAAAGTATGGATCATTTTTGATTTGCAAGGTAGGTGTAGGGAAAGTATCTGAAGCACAGTAAGTAGGCATTCAATATTTTAATTTTCTTTCTTTAATCCGCAGTGGGATAAATAGCACAAATATTGCATGATTTGTATTAACTGAAGTAATAGAAGTAGACTGGAACTCAATTTTTTGACTCACAGCACTAGAGGAATCTTGAAGTAATGACTCTAAGTTGGGTCATTAGAGGAAGGGGAGAATTTGCCTACACTGGAATCTAAGTTATTTAGTCCTTAAATCGTGTCCCTGCAACCCCCTCAGCAAATCATCGATTTGTAGATTTCAGATTCTCTCTATATTTCCTCTTCTCTAATAGCCTCACTATGGGAAACTGCTTCTCCTACACTTCATGACTATGTTCTAATGAAGGACTGATAACCAGTCAACCCTTACAACTTTAATCCTAGGGAAAGTTGGTAAAGCCAGAAACACATCAAAGTATTTGGGAACAGAGAGTGATTCTCCATTTCATCCTTTTCCTAATTACTTTATTGTAGGCAGTAGGAGGTCACAAGATCTTCATCAGTGTTCATCATGGAGAAATGAAAAAAACAGGCAATATAAGAGACAATTTAATATATTTAAATAATCTTTAAAAATGGACACAATGCCTTGCAAATTCTATACTTCCTCGTGTTAGATGGCTTCATAATACAAAAAGAATACTTATAAACTTCTCCTACTGGTACCTTCGTGTACTTCATAAGTAGAATTCTCTCACTTTCACTTAACATACTCCCCAAAGATGGTAAGATGTCACTTAAAATAGGTTTAAAAGTCTGGGTTAGTGGCCTTTTAATCGTGCCAAGTGGTTTATTATTAGAGAGGAATCTGCCCTCTGTTTATTGGCTGGGTTGATTTCCAGTCGAATCCAGCATTACCTCAATCTTCATCCTTTTCTCTTCTTCTTCTTCCTCTTGCTCATTGCCCCCACAGCTTATATACTCACGTTTGATTGCAAGTAGTATTATTTTATTTTTTTAACTTTTATTTTATATTGGAGTGTAGTTGATTTACAATGTTGTGTTAGTTTCAGGTGTACAGCAAAGTGATTCAGTTATACATATACATATATCTATTCTTTTTCAAATTCTTTTCCCATTTAGGTTATTGCAGAATATTGAGTGGAGTTCCCTGTGCTATACAGTAGGTCTTTGTTGGTTATCTATTTTAAATATAATAGTGTGTATATGTCAATCCCAAACTCCCAATCTGTCCCTCCCCCCCACTCTTCCCCCTCTGGTACCCATAAGTTTGTTTTCTAAGTCTGTGACTGTTTCTGTTCTGTAAACAAGTTAATTTGTATCATTTTTTTTAGATTCTGCTTATCAATGATATCATACAGTTTTTGTCTTTCTCTGTCTGACTTACTTCACTTAGTATGATAATCTCTAGGTCCATCCATGTTGCTGCAAATGGCATTATTTCATTCTTTTAAATGGCTGAGTAATATTCCATTATATATATATATATATATATATATATATATATATATATATATATATATATATATATATATATATATACACCACATCTTCTTTATTCATCTGTCAATGGACATTTAGGTTGCTTCCATGTCTTGGCCATTGTAAACAGCACTGCAATGAACATTGGGGTACATGTATCCTTTCGAACCATAGTTTTCTCTGGACATACGCCCAGGAGTGGGATTGCTGGATCGTATGGTGGCTGTATTACATTCCCACCATCAGTGTAGGATGGTTGCATTTTCTCCACACCTTCTCCAGTATTTATTGTTTGTAGATTTTTTGCTCATGCCCATTCTAACTGGTGTGAGGTGATATCTCATTGTAGTTTTGATTTGCATTTCTCTAATATTTAATGATGTTGAGCATCTCTTCATGTGCCTCTTGGCCATCTGTATGTCTTCTCTGGAGAAATGTCTATATAGGTCTTCTGCCCATTTTTTGATTGGATTGTTTGTTTTTTTGATATTGAGCTGCATGAGCTGTTTGTAAATTTTGGAGATTAATCCTTTGTTGGTTGCATCATTTGCAAATATTTTCTCCCATTCTGTGGGTTGTCTTTTAATTTTATTTATGGTTTCCTTTGCTGTGCAAAAGCTTTTGAGTTTAATTAGGTTCCATTTGTTTATTTTTGTTTTTATTTCCTTTCCTCTAGGAGGGGGTCAAAAAATATTGCTGCAATTTTTGTCAAAGAGTGTTCTTGCTATGTTTTCTTCTATGAATTTTATAGTATCTGGTCTTACATTTAGGTCTTTAATCCATGTTCTTGGATTGGAAGAATCAATATTGTCAAAATGACTATACCACCCAAGGCAATCTACAGATTTAATACGGTCCCTATCAAATTACCAATGACATTTTTCACAGAACTAGAACAAAACATTTTTTACTTTGTATGGAGACACAAAAGACCCTGAATAGTCAAAGCAATCTTCAGAAAGAAAAACGGAGCTGGAGGAATCAGGCTTCTTGACTTCAGACTATACTACAAAGCTACAGTCCTCAAAACAGTATGGCATTGGCACAAAAACAGAAATATAGATCAATGGAACAGGATAGAAAGCCAAGAAATAAACCAATGCACCTATGGTCCATTACTCTATGACAAAGGAGGCAAGACTATATAATGGAGATAAATGGTGCTGGGAATACTGGACAGCTACATGTAAAAGAATGAAATTAGAACATTCTTTAACACCATACACAAAAATAAACTACATGTAGTATTATTTCGGAAGGCCTTTTCTGGTTATCATAAACTCTCATAACACAGAGGACTATGACTTACATTCCAGCAGAACAACCAGTGTATGTAGTGTGTCCAGTACAAACTGACCTTCAATTTCCCACATCCAAAGGTCATCTTTATCTAGAAAGTTTGGGGAAAGAAGAATTTTATCTTTGTTCCTCCTAATTTGGCCATTCAGAGTTTCTCCTCAGTGCCACATGCTCCTCCCTGACAGTACAGACATGCTTTGAAGAATGCTTTGACCTAACTTAGTGTTCCTTGGTACAGAGATGTTTTATCCATAGGATGCTGGCACACACGTGGTGGTAGAGGGAAAATCTCTAGTCATACATACCCTATGACTAATTTCCCAGCAGAATTGCATCTAAGAAATTCAACTGTTCATAGGGGTTCCATATGGGTGCAGTACATTTTCTAACTGTTTTCCTTGTAGACCATACCTGCTGTCTTGCTTTTATCTTTCCTTTTATCTTAGAAGGGGAATATGTAATTCTTTTTGAACTATTTTAGAATACTTTTGGTGTAATTTACAAGGGACAGTTGCCTTCAATTTGACTAAAACAAAATTATTGATGGTTTTAGCAGTCTGGAATATAATTTTTTCATTATATTTAAACTCAAATGAGTGTGGTCAAGGGATTATGGGAATCACTGATAAATATTTGATCCTATGTATTTATACACACACAAATACAATAAAGGCAAATTAACATTGATTCAGGGAACTGGTGAAGTTTTTGATACTCCTAAATTTTATAATTGGAGATTAAAGAATGTGGAAGTTATAAATGAATGGAATGAGTGCAGAGCCCCTGGCAGAATGGAAAGAGCTTTGGTTTAAGAATCAGAAACCTATACCCTAGTCATAGCAGCACTTCTAATTATCTGCATGATATGGGCAAGTTAATCTCTTTGAGTCTCATTTACTTTACCTACAATAGAAATTGACTGGATGAGATTAAGCATAATATTTAAACTTCTAACTATTCTTTGGTAATTAGCATTTATTCAATGAAAGTATGATGATGGATAGATTTGTATGAATTGGTTACCACTTAGGGTTAACTACCATATACTCAGTTATTTTTTGTGTGTGTCGTTAATAGTAGAACAATAATTTTATTTTCTTTCACTAATAAACTAATATGACTAGTGTTCTATTTATCACATAGCATGATTTAAAGTTTGTATAGTTCTTAAAATGAAATATTAAAAACTAGATGGAATATGTTCTAAGTCTAATCAGAAGAATGAGACTATTTTTTGGTCTTTCATATAACTTCTGTCCCCAGTAGTGGCTGCGATCTTGAACACCCATTGATGAACTGTACTTTAGTTTGAATTTCAAATGAGAAGGTTGAAGAAAAGTAGCTTGAGTTTTTTGGGGGAGGAGAAGATGGTGGAGCATCAAATTCTGATTTAAGGAATTATCACTCTTTTTGGTTAGATTAAATATGCTTTGCTTTTTTTTCTTTTAATCTCTAAATTAAGGGGATGATCTTTAAAGTCTGTACTAGTTCTCACATTGTGGACTTTTCCTTTTGATTTTACAGCAGTAAACTTTCTACTGAAATTAGTATCTTTTGTACATATTTTTCTACTCCTTGTTATGTCTCTTTCTGTTTATAATAAATTCACATATTTTTTTCCTCCTAGGGAGGAGTATATTTTTAATTGTTTTTATTTGACTGGAAACTTCAGGACCCCATCAGCCTCCACTCCCATTAGCTTCCATTGCTAAGGGATATTTCCGTTAATATATTTGACAGAGAAAGTCTGTGACTCAACTCTTATTATTTTCAGAGCTTGTGTGGTCTCAGGAAATAGCCACTTAGGGTTATGTTTAATAATGATTGCTTTGATGATCATGATTAACCAAAGTATCTGAGATCAACTCCTCAGCATAAAACATTTCTTCCTATAAATGCTTTGGACAGTGATTAGATTGAGGAAAAGATCAGACGTGATTGAGTTTTGCCTTCTTTGGACTCCCTATTAATAGTATTCAGGTATTTTCCTGCCATCTAGGTGTCCAGAGGTAGAAGAAAGAAATGTGCATCTGACCCCATGGGAGGAGACTATGTTTGTTTTTGTGAAGATAAAAGAGAAGACAAAATATACCTTGATGGAAAGTTTACTTCAATGTTTACACAATACAATTTTCTGGATCCTGTATCCAGGCAGTCATGACAATAAGTTCAAAAGTAGTAGTACAGAGTTCCAGTGGTGGCACAAAAGATGCAAATATTCTGAATCTTCAAGTACTACAACATTCTTTGTTCAGGACATGGAATGTATTATAATGTTATTAGGGAAATTTTGGCTCCTAAACCATGTCTCTTAGCTTCCTGGTTAGGTTTGTTAACACTCAATTAAAACAATCTGGAATATCCAAAATTTAAGTCTCAGAAATTTTTTAAATGCTCATTTTATTCCAGAGCACCCAATCACTTTGTCATATCATTCTAAATGTAGTCCCAAATTCAATTTACTTCTTCCATCCACTATTTTCTAACCAAAGAGCTCAATGATTATGGAGCCTTACAAAAAAGCTTTGCACCAAACAAAAGAAATAGAATACAGTGCTACAGTTAAAATAAAAGATCAGACATATACCTCCACTACCAAAAGAAAGGACCATGTTAAATATCTTAATCCCATGTTGTGTGTCTCATTTCTCCTTTGGGTTAGTTCTTATTTTGAGTTAGTTTTTTTTCCTTTGGTTTCAAATTATTATTCAAAGTAATAGCACCTTTGTTCTTGGACATATTCACAGGGTGGGGTGTTGCTATCTAAGTAAGAGGAACCAGAGTCTGTTCTCTCTCTTCCATGGTAACCTCTGGCCTCAGAGTCTCTTGTCTGCTTATCATCCACATCCTGACTCTATCTTCTCATGGTCCCTGACTGACTCGATCCAGACTCTTGCTTTTGCCTTTCCCCACTCCATGTGTTTATACTGCTTGATAAATATCTATATCTATACTCTTCAGTTACCATAGGGTCTTGGCTATCAAGTGAGTGACTGCCACTTGACTGCTCATAGCTGTCACTTGATTGACCATGACTATATACTTGTCTATCATTGGTGCTGAATCCAGATTGACCCTGGATATCTCCTGATTGTCCATCACTTGATCCCTGTGTTGCTAAATTTGTGCTGGATCATAGCAACTCATGAGATGTATCTCCCAAGAGCTGCTGGCTGGATCTATGTATACCTATTGTATTGAACTCTGATTGTCTATGCCTCAATCCTAATTGTTCATGAATCTTTTTCCCCCAATCTTCTGAATGCCCTGTACTATCACTATGGGATCCTTGCCTCCTAGTCGAACTAGAATCTGAATGGCTGTGAACTGCTAAGGATTTTCCATGGCCAGATACAGAGTGGTCACTTGGCTGACTGCTATGAGTGGATCCCTGCCTTCCAGATTGAACATGGATGTCTCTTGACTGTTTCTGAGTTGGTACTGAATGCCCATGGCTAGATCCCTGCCTTCTAGTTATACTGAATCCAGAATGATTATGGGAATCAGCTGACTGCCTTGTCTTTGACTGTCCATGACTTGAATCATGTCTTCTTGCTCTGTTGCTTTTGATCCCGTATGGTCAAAACTAGAAACTGATTGTCCATGTCTAGACACTTTCTTGGTTGCAGCTCTATCTGTTGACCTCAAAGGACTAGAATTACGACTCCTTGTTCTGCTGGCCCCAGAAGGTCCATACCCAGACTGCCCATAGTCATATGCTGCACTTCCATAACTGCCATGTTTCCACCCTTGACCTGATCCATGTCTTTGTCTTCCACTAATCTGTGACTGAGAATGACATACCAGATTGAGCATGGCTGCTACTTGACTGTTTTTAGGCTATCCCTCAACTGCCTATGTGTATCATGTGACTGTGTATGGCTGGACCCATATCTCTCTATTGTGCCAGATCCTAAATGTCCATGGGTAGATGTGGTCTGCCTACGAGCTGACTGTGAGTGTGTAGATTTGTCTCCTGTGTGTCCATGGAAAGATACCTCTTTCCCTGAACTTCTGGATCCTGATTGTTCATGAGTCAACATCTGCCCTTGATCTGATACTGAGCGCTTAGATGTATCTCCTGAATGTTCATGTGCTCTGCTTGTATTAGTGACTGAATGTTTGGGGGCAGACCCAGAATGTTCATGAGTGTATTCTGAGAGTCTCTGTGAGACTTCTGAATGCCTTTCACTGTCACTGGACTCACTGTGACTAGATCCCTGTCTTCCAGCTGTACTGGATCCTGACCGTGTGGATTGTCTATGACTAGAGTGGCCGTGTCTAGTGGTATCTCCTGACTGTTCATGAGCAGTTCCCTGTCTCCCTCTAACTGTGGATCCTGACTGTCCATGTTGAGGTCCAGCCTGCCCATGAGCGGATCCTGAGTGTCTCTGAGACTTAATGCCTTTCAGTGTCGCTGGACACTGTGACTAGATCCCTGTCTTCCAACTGTATTGGACGCGGACTGTGTGGACTGTGTGGTGTCTCCTGACTGTCCGTGAGCAGTTCCCAGTCTCCCTTTACCTGTGGATCCTGACTCTCCATGTTGAGATCCAGTTTGCCCATGAACAGTTCTCTGTCTCTCTCTAACTGTGGATCCTGACTGGCCATGTTGAGATCCAACCTGCCCATGAGTGGATCCTGAGTGTCTGTGTGAGACTCCTGAATGCCTTTCAACGTCACTGAACTCACTCTGACTAATCCTTTTCTTCCACTTCTGCTGGATTCTTCTTATGCAGAATATTCACGACTAGTCTCGTTATGTGTCATGGTATCCCTTGACTCACCATGAGTAGATTCTTGTCTTCTTGTGCTAGATTCTGATTGTTCATGGGTCATTGCTGTATCTCCATGACCTATACCAGAGTGTCTACTTCTGTCTCCTGATTGTCCATGGGTTGTATTTTTATTTCTACTTGTGTTAGATCTCGATTCTCTATGGTCGTTTCCAGAATGTCCATGGGTAAATGCTGAATATCTTTCCCAGTTATCTGACTTGTCTTCACTGTCATTTGACTGGCTATGTGTTGTTTCCTGCCTTCTGGACGGTCTCCTTTCCTGACCTGATCCTGGCCTTTTCTGGCTATGTCCATGAATGCTGTCATTATCATCAGTGTGACTTCCTGGTATACTGTGACCCCTGTTTCTTTCATTATCACTCTGAGTAGTTCTTTCCTGACTGCTTCCTCTTGTTTGACTGTGGGGTGAATTTGATGTTGGTTTTCTACATATTGGACACTTTTTGCTTGAACTAGGCCCATTGCTTCCTTGTCTATTTATCCTAGATTTATTTTTGTCATAGCCAGAGGATTGACCTGGGCTAGACCCATGTTGTCCAAAGCCAGAAGACCGACTTGAACTTGACCCATGTTGGCTAAAGCCAGATGATTGACTTGAGCTAGACCCTTGTTGGCCATAGCCAGATTGCCCTGATCTAGACGCATGGTGTCCAAAGCTAGAGGACTGACCTGAGCCTGACCCGTATTGTCCAAAGCCAGAGGATTTACCTGAGCCAGATCCATGTTGTCCAAAGCCAGGAGACTGACCTGAGCTGGATCTATGTTGACCACATTTAGAAAATTCATTTGAACCAGGCCCTTTTTGGTGAGAATTTGAAGAGTATCCACGGGAACCAGATCCATGTTGAGCATAAATAGAAGACTGACGTACTCCAGACTCATATTGTCCACAACAAGAGGACTGACTTGAACTTGTTCCCTGTTGTCCTCCACAGTTCTGTGGCTGACCACATGCTCTAGATCCATATCCTCTCTGACTAGAAGACTGGCTACAGGAGCTAGGCTCATGTTGACCATATCCAGAGGACTGACTTACTGAGATATATCTGTGACCTTCTTTTCCACTACTTCCTGATTGATAACCTGATTGGGTATAGCTAGATTAGTTTCCTTGCCCTCCAAATCTACCTGCCTGACAAGAACTAGAAGCATTTTGTAGCCTTCCACACCCACCTGAACTGCTGGAACCACATGCGTGGCTTTCCCTTCAACCATTTCCTGAACTTTTAGAACTAGACCCAAGTTTTTGTCCTGCACTCCTTGACTAAGTAAAGTTTGATTCATGTTCACTATCATCTAATCCACGTGACAGACCACCATGACCTTTCCTTCCCCCACTCTTTGATCCAGATTCAGGTTCATATTCCTCCCCAGATTCCCTAGAGGGCCTAACATGTGACTTGTTTCTTTTTTCCTCCAGCTCTCCAGAGCTGGAACCATGTCTTTCTTTGCCACTACTCTATAAGTTACCAGAGCTGGACCCAAGGAGCCTTTTTTCAGATCCCTTTTGTCTCTCTGAGCTAGATAAACCACACTGCCTTCCCAGCCTCCTAGAGCTGGACCCACATCTATGTTTCACAGTTCCCCTCGAGCTCTCAAGAACCATAACCATGCTCCTCTCCCTCACTGCAACTTGAATATCTGTAAACTGATTTTTGTCCGGATGTATCCTCTTCTTCCTCTTCTGCTTCATTTTCTTCCTCTTGGTGTCGGCGACCATGTCTGTGCTTCTTTGACCCTGAAGCTTTGCAGTATTCTTTGCTGAGAACCTTGTTGCAAGCCATAGCCAGCTTGAATACCATCAGAAGAAACTCAGTAAAGCCCACTCTTTGGTCATGATTTCGATCTAGCATATGCATGATGACACCACTGTGTCTGGATCATCTGGGTTCTGTATACAAGCAACACATCAAAGGAGACCTGGTCAGCCTAGTCCATATTCTCAGCTAAAATATTTGGGTAGAGCTATAGAATTGTGAATGTTTGATGTTAGGTATTTTAATCCAACCAAGAAATACTTTAGGCTAAGGCAGCCTAACAGCACCTAGCAGGTGTGAAGAGGTGATAGAAAGGAATAAAAGCTATTGGGATCCTCAGCAGGATACAGTTCAAGGACCTAAGCTAGAAGACTAGGTACTCAGGTATGGCATACAGGAAGGAGCTGAATAAACCAAGTTCAGTACCTGGTGTATTTTAGTTTTACATACATTTTAAGTCTTGCATACTAATATATTCTATGTTACGATCTATAATTTTTTTTTTTTTTGCAGTACGCGGGCCTCTCACTGTTGCGGCCTCTCCCGTTGTGGAGCACAGGCTCCGGACACCCAGGCTCAGCGGCCATGGCTCAGGGGCCCAGCTGCTCCGCGGCATGTGGGATCTTCCCGGACCGGGGCATGAACCCGTGTCCCCTGCATCGGCAGGCGGACTCTCAACCACTGCGCCACCAGGGAAGCCCATGATCTATAATTTTGAAGCTAATAGTTGATGGAAGTAGATGAAAAAAATGCTTGTATTTTGTTTTCAGATTTTAGTCACCTTGGCTACTTGATTGACTCCCCTTATAGACGTTTCCCTCTCTTATACCTTTTCTTCCTCGTTTACTAGGATAATTTATAAATTGATATCTTAGCACAAATTTATTTTCTGCTATTTTAGAAGGAAAAACCTGGGGGCATGAAAAAGTCTGAAGGTCTGCATTGTGGGAGTGTACAGGAAAGTGAGGAAGAAAACATTCACCGATAAAAGTAAACACTGCCTCAACAGACTTTTGGATGTCCTCAAAAAGTACTGCTCATAGAGTTAGCTCAAAGGCCATGGGGACTGTGCACTTTTTAGCTACTCTTTAGTCATATAACAGAGAATGTACAGGACCCTAGCAGCTTTCAGTCCTGGCACATGGTCCTCACCTTCAGAACTGGACAAAACTCTTTCTCCAGGAGTTCCTTTAGTTCATCCTTGCTCAGTGTGCCACACTCCCCATCCTTCTTGGTGTATTTGTAGAAAACATCAGTGACAGTGACAACACTTCTCAAGAGGTTGGTCATCTTTTTGCAGCTTTAAGTGAACCTGAAGGAAAAGAAAGGATCCTATCATTCATTTTATTTTCTTTTAAATTCTAAACAGTTCTGATTTTAATAATAATCATCATGATTTTTCAAATATCTTTTCTCTTTTAAACCTAAAATACATCAACAAGTAAGGATAGGTCACGGATGATACAACACACTTTAACACAGTGAAAACTAATTTTGTTAACTTTGAGTTATGTTGCTAAGATCAAGTCATGGTATGTTACTGACTGAACTGGGACTAGATCTCAGATCTCCATGTCCTGGATGAATATATTCTTAACACAGTATCTCTACACTTTGTGTACTTTGGTTTTCTGGGTGTTAGCCTGGAGCTTCCAAGTCTTCTAGAACTGCCGAGATTTATTTCCCCAGTCTCTCTGGCTAGTTTCAATGGTTTTCTTGAGTCAAAAATAACAGACCTTCTAACATGAATACCTACCTCCCCTCTGGGTACCAGAAGCTAAACTGGACTGTAAAGGCATTTAACAAATTAAAAATGGGCAAAGTGGGCCAACACTATCCTGGTGCTTCAGAAGCACGAGATAGCCCTCATCAACGCTCAGGAGGTATCCTAACCTACGCCTTGACCAAACACTGTTCTCTTTCAATAATCAGGGGGAAAGAATCAGCAATGTAGGCAGTAGTTTGACTGGCGGATGATTAGATCTTGGAGCTCTGGAAATTGACACTGACCAAGGATGGGACTCTACAACAGTGCTGGTCTTTTCCCTATTTGAGCTAGACAACCCAGAAAACATGGCATGAAAAATAATTAGGAAGAGAGTATTGGAATGGCCTAGAAGAAGGCAGATTTCTACTTACATTATTCTTCTCCACAACAAAGACAGATTTATGCTAAAAATACCCTGGAATAAACTAAACTGACCAAACAAATAAGCAAATGAAAAGAAGAAAAAAGAAAGAAACAAAAATGAAGGAAGGCAGGGCTTCCCTGGTGGTGCAGTGGTTGAGAGTCCACCTGCCCATGCAGGGGACACGGGTTCGTGTCCCGGTCCGGGAAGATCCCACATGCCGTGGAGCAGCTGGGCCCGTGAGCCATGGCTGCTGAGCCTGCGCGTCCGGAGCCTGTGCTCCGCAACGGGAGAGGCCGCAACAGTGAGAGGCCCGTGTACTTCAAAAAAAAAAAAAGAAGAAGAAAGGCAGAAAGGCCAAATATATATTAACTCTGCCTTAGCTCATACCCCTGGATTTCTACCATGGGCAACAACCAACCAAATATCCATTGATATAGCTGGATGAATTTTCTCTCATCTGGTTCACCAAAGGAACAAGTAGGATAAAGCCTGATGCAGCTTGCAGGGTGACAACGGATTGAGCTAGTGGCCCTTATATAGCTAACATGTTGGTGCTGCCCTCTGTGGGATGGGCTGATTCATTTCAACAAACCTAACTCCACCTCTGTGCATGTTTACTTTCCTACCTCTTCACATTCTCATCTCTGAGATGATTGCAGAAAGGCTTTTACCGGCCCACCTACCAGTATGAGGACACGTTGCACGACACTTTTCTCAGGGTCATACACTTGTGAAAAGCAGAGATTATGTTTTAGAGGACAAATGTAGTTCCATCCCTTTAGTACCCACCAAAAGTAGCAAAGTGTAAGATACTTGGCAGGTGTACGATAGATGCTTATTTAATTGAAAATGAACCTGGGCCATTAGGATAGCCTAGTTCACGTCTTTTTGCAATAATAATAGCTATTATTTATTGAGAATTTACTACGTACTAGGTATTGTGTTGAATTCTTTTCACATATCATCTCATTTAATCTCCACAACAATTTCTATGAGGTTTGTACTGTATTCCATTTTACAGATGAAGAAACATGGTCAGAGATCATAAGAGTCCTCTCCAAGGTCACACAGCTCGAAAGTGGAGGAACTAGTGTTTGAACCTATATCTACCTTATCATAATGCCTTTTCTTTTTTCTTTTTTTTTTTTGTGATACGCGGGCCTCTCACTGTTGTGGCCTCTCCCTTTGCGTAGCACAGGCTCCGGACACGCAGGCTTAGTGGCCATGGCTCACGGGCCCAGCCGCTCCGCGGCATGTGGGATCTTCCCGAACCGGGACACGAACCCGTGTCCCTTGCATCGGCAGGCGGACTCTCAACCACTGCGCCACCAGGGAAGCCCAATACCTTTTCTTTTAACCATTATACTAGCGTACCTCTGCGTATCTAATACATACACCTATTGCACAAAAAATTATGCACTGTTTTAGGAAATACGTGAAAGAGTAATAAAAGGAGTGCTATCAGCCAGGAAGAGAAGAAACATACTCTCTGGCCCTGTGAAGGCTTTTTTCTAGGCTATAAAATTATGTCAATGGGCTATACATAAAAGTAATTTTTTCAGAAGTGTTCAGCGTGAATTTAGGGTAGGCTTTCTTCTAGCATCCTGCTATCCATTGGTAGTCTGGCGGCTTTGGGCCCAGACCCTTGGGAAAATGTCATTTATATACATAGAGTATATCAAATATAATGCCTGAGGGAATCGCCTGACATGGCAATTTTACATGCTTATATATTTATTCTTCACAATAATCCTGTGAGGTCAGTATTATTATCATTCTCATTTTACAGATAAGGAAATGAAAGCATAGAAAAATTGAATAATTTGTCCAAAATCACATCTACTAAGTGGCAGCACTAGGATAGAAACCAATACTGTCCAATGCTAAAGCCTGTCACTTAACCACGTATATACCACATATTTTGTGTTGATCAATTCCTATCTGGGTGCTCCTTCAGGGAAGCCATTAATCTTATTTACCTCACTGTCTAGACAATGCCTAGAACTTAGTTAAGACTTAGAGAGAGTGTCTGCTCAAAAAATGTTAATGGATATACCACTGATGTATCCATTGCTCTCATAGCCAGGGAATCCCAGACCAAAACAACGACACAGAATGTTATGTTGTCTCTTGGATATTATGGTCATTTTCAATTGTATGCATTTTTTGGAATTGTGCTTGTTTTTGTTGAGATGACTCTTGTGTCAGGAGGACTTCCAGACCCCCAGACTCCACACTGAGGTAGACTTTTAAAGCCATCCTTTCACTGCAACTTGATTCTAGTTTAGAACTTTGAATCTAGTTCCATAGTTTGCCTGCTCTCAGAACTCTGCCACTCACGCTTTTATTTTTTGTGCTCTGATCTCTCTTCCTCTTTTGACTTGCAGATCATACTAAATAAAAGTATAGACTTAGGAGTCAGAAATATTTGAGTTCAGATTTCAGCTGTCTTTTACTGGTTGTGTTCCTTGGGCAATTATCTAATCCTCTGAGCCTCAGTTTTCCAATTTTTATAATAACACCTACCTCACTGGTGGAGATTACTTAAGATAACATGTGAAATTGTTTAGTACCTATCTGGCATATAATAAAGCTTAGTAAACGATATAATTATTGCAAGATACTTTAAAAATATTTTATAGCATCTATCACAGTGTTTTACACCTAGGAGGCACTCAATCATGTTTGATAAAAATAAATTAGGAGCTAACAGTTGGCTTTTAAAGGCAGAAATACTACTTATCTGTCAGAAGCATTGCCCCAGAAGATGTCATGATTTTTTTTAGTAAAGATTTTATTGAGACATAATTAACATACCATAAAATTCAGCCTTTTAAAGTATATAATTCAGTGGTATTTAATATATTCACAGAGTTGTGCAACTAAGTCATGGTTAGTTAGTGTTCTTAAGTAAGTTTCCTCACTCCTCAATGCTTCTGTTTCCCCTCTGTAATAACTACAAGGTGTTATTAGTGTCAGGGAATAAGTGGGCACATGTCAGATCATTTCAGCTGCAATTCTGGAGAATAGTTATGGTCCTACCAGAGGCCTAAGCACTATTTGGAAAGAAACCAAAGTGATGGTTTCTAAGGATCAGTTTGATGACACCTGCAGAGAATTATGCCTGCCTGGGTTCTGAAAGGTTGTTTAGTCCAATGAAGCAGAGGCCTGGAGTCAGGGGCTAGGGCACAATCTCAGCTATACCATTTCTCCAGGTCTGGACCTTCTTCTTGCCCTGTTCCACTCATCTCATCATCCTCTGCTCATTCAACATCCACACTGCTCTGGGTTCTCAGGACCTACCAGACTGTTCGATTTTAGGTCCATTTGGTGAAGCTTGTGCACTATTGGCAAATGGGCTGTCTTGAGGGCGAAGCAATACCTTAGAATATTAAAAACAAATTTAATTGTATCTGTGAAAGTCCCACCTTTTGGCTTTTCCTCTGAATATCAGCTGAATTTTGTTTCCACATCTCATTCTGTTCAAGGGGGGCCTTCTCCAAGTTAAAGTAGTCCACTTTAACTGCCTGTTACGTTCAAAGGGAATTCCTTAAAGGACTTGCCTTAGGGCCTAAATGGGCCTGTGCCTATCATTAAGAACCAAACATTTTCTCTGTGCTGGGACTCTTAGGAACCCGTATTTTGGGTTCGCAGTGAACTCAACTTAGAACTGATACCTGAGAGTTGATACTGATACCTATCAAATTCCTCTTTTCCGTAAAAACAATCTAGGGAGCTGTTCTTGGCTCATGATGCAGTAGGAAGAATATTGACTTTGCAGTAAGACTGATTGGTTTTATTTTTTTATTTTTATTTTTATTTGCGGTACGCGGGCCTCTCACTGTTGTGGCCTCTCCCGTTGCGGAGCACAGGCTCCGGACGCGCAGGCTTAGCAGCCATGGCTCACGGGCCTAGCTGCTCCGCGGCATGTGGGATCTTCCCGAACCAGGGCACGAACCCATGTCCCCTGCATCAGCAGGCGGACTCTCAACTACTGCGCCACCAGGGAAGCCCAAGACAGATTGTTTTTATATTACAGCTCTAACATGTGCTACCTATAACACCTTGGGCAAGTTTCTAAATCTGAGTCTCTTTCTATACCTGTGAAATGAGGATAATGCCAGACATGTGAGAATTAGATGAGATAATATTAGGATAATGTTGACCACATGATAAGAATTTAATATATTTTTTCTTTCCATCTTATTTTCAAGTTTAATCTGATTGGTAGAGGGTTATCAATAGATTTGGGGGGTGATGGTTCTTGGAGATGGTTCTTAACTCTGTTACCTCCTGGTATACTCTCTTCCTAGGTGAAATCAGAGGCCAAATGGGTTGACTGTTGGAACCTAAACTTCAAAGGAACTTAAATTTTCTGTTATGAAAAGTTCATGGGGAAGATGGAACCTTAGCCACACCCACTGAGAATGCCCCCACCCCCAGATCCACTTGTTTTCTCACATCACTGTTGATATCGAGATTCATGAACTGGTGCAACAGAGTCTTACAAAGAGATGCCTACGGACACACGCAGGCTTTCAGTCTGTAATATGAGGCTTCAGTGACTCATTCTGTGCAGATCTAAGTGAGGTGTACAATCTGGGGCCTCCAGATGCTTGCTGAAATCTACTCAGGGCCACTTCTGAAGGCTGAGTCTCAGAAACTCAAATGGTTTTTACAGTCACAATATCTATCACCTGTAATGACAATATGAAGAAGAGGCTGCTCCCTGATGGATTTGGAAACTTACTGGCTAGATAAACCTGAACCGAAGAGGAAGGGACTTGGATTAGCCTTGGAAATCTAGGATTCACTAGATGATCTAGAATTTGTATTTTGACAATTTGCAAGGTACGATTATTAAGTAAAGCAGGAGATTTTTTCTGTAAAACAGCCTAGAACCTGTACAATAAAAGTAATTTCCCTGAAAGGCTGTATACATATGTGCTCAAAATGTTAACAGGAGCTCTTCCTTCAAAGCATTCAGAGCCTTACATCCTTTTAAATATCATTTGGTAGATGAAAATATTAGCAGTTTAAGCATGAATTGGATTTTTGGAATCATTTATAAGCATTTGGAACCAAGTTTGGTAACAAAGAGAATAACTCATAAGGTTTTTAAAAAAGGGGGAGTCCATTGTTACATATGAATTTAAAGTAACCAAACTAATTTCTTCAGTCCAGTGGCTCTCAGCAATTCATGTGACTTCGGCAAGCATTTTTTCAGGACTTGCTATGCTCCCATGACCCTTTTCTTTGTGTGAATCTGCTTCCAATGGTGAGGCAGTCCAAGATTGTGTGAAATAGTATGATGAAGCTAGATCAGGATTGAAGCTTGGCCTGGGGTTTTGGCATCAGGAAAACTGTTAAAGATTTATGTATGCATCACACACACACACACACACATTCCCACACACAGTTAATATACATTACTGAAGAGCTATAATATGCAAAGCCCAGTGCTAAGGGTGGTGTCTTCAGTCAGGTTATATTGGTTTGGGATTATTTTTGAGCCTGGAATTTTCTACCACTTCCTTTCAACAATCTTGACACACTCCTATTTGAAAGGGTATTGAGGATTTGCCATTGGACTTTCTCAGATTACATTGTACGTGCATGCATGTGCACACATTTACACAAATATATAGATGTATATGTACATTTTTCCATCCCCAGATCATTAAATTTTGACAAGGGACAGTACAAAATAAGGCTGATTTTTCATGCCTTATGGATGAGGAGAAAATTAACAAAAAATATCTTGGGCTGCCTGGGATGACACCTTTGTTTTCTTTTTAAATTTTTTAATTTTCTTTAATTTTTAAAAATTTATTTTGTATTTTTTTTACATCTTTATTGGAGTATAATTGGTTTACAATGGTGTGTTAGTTTCTGCTTTATAACAAAGTGAATCAGTTATACATATACATATGTTCCCATATCTCTTCCCTCTTGCATCTCCCTCCCTCCCACCCTCCCTAACCCACCCCTCTAGGTGGTCACAAAGCACCGAGTTGATCTCCCTGTGCTATGCGGCTTCTTCCCACTAGCTATCTACTTTACGTTTGGTAGTGTATATATGTCCATGCCTCTCTCTCGCTTTGTCACAGCTCCCCCTCCCCCTCCCCATATCCTCAAGTCCATTCTCTAGTAGGTCTGTGTCTTTATTCCTGTCTTACCCCTAGGTTCTTCATGACAATTTTTTAATTGAAGTGTAGTTGATTTTTAGTGTTGTGTTCATTTCTGCTGTACAGCAAAGTGGCTCAGTTATACATATATATATTCTTTTTCATATTCTTTTCCATTATGGTTTATCACAGGATATTGAATATAGTTCCCTGTGGTATACAGTAGGACCTTGTTGTTTACCCATCCTATATATAATAGTTTGCATCTACTAATGGGGTGACATCTTTGACTAGGACTAGGGCAAAATAAATCCAGGACCTCTATGAGTTACAGCTATCAGGCTTAAATTTTGTTAATTTTGGAGTAGTTTTATTTATTTATTTAACATCTTTATTGGAGTATAACTGCTTTACAATGGTGTGTTAGTTTCTGCTTTATAACAAAATGAATCAGTTATACTATACATATGTTCCCATATCTCTTCCCTCTTGCGTCTCCCTCCCATCCTCCCTATCCCACCCCTCTAGGTGGTCACAAAGCACCGAGCTGATCTCCCTGTGCTGTGCAGCTGCTTCCCACTAGCTATCTATTTTACATTTGGTAGTGTATATATGTCTATGCCACTCTCTCACTTCGTCCCAACTTACCCTTCCCCCTCCCTGTGTCCTCAAGTCCATTCTCTGCATCTTTATTCCTGTCCTGCCCCAGGTTCTTCAGAAGCTTTTTTTTTTTTTAGATTCCATATATGTGTTAGCATACAGTATTTATTTTTCTCTTTCTGACTTACTTCACTCTGTATGACAGTCTCTAGGTCCATCCACCTCACTACACATAACTCAATTTCATTTCTTTTTATGGCTGAGTAATATTCCATTATATATATGTGCCACATCTTTATCTATTCATCTGTCGATGGACACTTAGGTTGCTTCCATGTCCTGGCAATTGTAAATAGAGCTGCAATGAACATTTTGGTGCATGACTCTTTCTGAATTATGGTTTTCTCAGGGTATATGCCCAGTAGTGGGATTGCTGGGTCATATGGTAGTTCTATTTGTAGTTTTTTAAGGAACATCCATACTGTTCTGCATAGTGGCTGTATCAATTTACATTCCCACCAACAGTGCAGGAGGGTTCCCTTTTCTCCACACCCTCTCCAGCATTTATTATTTGTAGACTTTTTGAACCCATCTGGTTTTGATTAGGAAAAGGGAGCCAATATGAGTATTATAGGAATAAGAAATTTAGCATAGGAATTCAAGGTGATGTGAATGTGGGAGGAGCTGACAGAGTGAAGGCCTCCAGAGGACTGGAGAAAAAGTCACCTTGGGGAAGTTCTAAAGACTATCACGTCTGGCCACATTTTCCTCCTTGGGATAAGGGCTTCCTCTTTGCTCCCACCTTCCAAACTTCACACAAGTCTCTTTCATTGGCAAACTGTAATTTTGAAATATATTGGAAGGGGTTCTGGGAAATGTAGTTCTCTGACTTGGAAAGGCATGGTGGTGGTGATGGTGTGAAGTTTGTAGCAGACAGTGTGGCAAACCTGGGATACAATCTCCAAGGATGCAAGTCTCCAGTGATGAAGAGAAATCCACCAACTGCTTTCACCTACATCCTCTGCTTTTGACCTTCCTCCTTATACTACACTTGCTGCTCAGAATTCTTATTTTGGACCAGTTTTACCATCTACACCCTCCCACTGTCTACATACAGAAGAAATCACTCAACTCCAGATTTATCCCTACGTATATTTTCCACCCCCGTTAGCTTTACCACTTTCACTGAGCTAAAGTCAAACACTAAAACCTCATTGTCTACTTTTAGAGAAAATAATGATCATTTCTTAATTTCTGTTACACCTGTAAAAATTTACCTCCTTCTGCACTCACTTTCTCTTACAGTGGGAAAAGGGTCCCAACTCTGGTCCACAGCTAATCCTTGATCTTAATCCTTGATCTTAATCCTTGATGTCCTGGATCCCATCATCTCCCATATTCTCATGGAACTTCCTTCCTCCATCTGTCAATCTGGCTCTTTCTTTTCAATATTTCTGTACATTTCCCTTTTCTCCTTAGCATAATAACATGGTCAGGTTTCTACCATCTTAAAATAACTTCTTCCTTGATCTCACTCCATTTCTTCATTTTTCTGCAGAGTGAAGCTTCTTGAAAGAATAATCTCCCCTTGACCCTTCTTCCTCTCCTCTTAATTTTACTACATCCATTTTGGTATGACTTTGTCTCCCTTTCTGCCACCCTCCACTGTAATATAAAATCAAAGTCACCTTAACTACTAAATTCAATGACCATTTTCAGTTCTGACATTTTCTTGGTCTCTCATTTGACAACACCATCCTTGATACTGTCTCCTCTCTTGGCTTCTGTAATAGACCATTACCCTCTAATTCTCTTATTATTCTTTCACACTTCATTGTGATAGTGTCTTCTTTCCCACATGCACACTTTAAAGATTGTATTCCCGTGTTTCATCTGAAGTCATCTTTTCTTTATCTGTACACGTTTGATGACTTATTCATATCCATGTCTTTGACTTTAACCCAATTTGATTATCTTCCTTTGTGATTCAATGATTTTTTTGTAGTGATATACATCGATTCTTTTCTCTTTATCCTTTTTTGTAACTGCTATAGATTTTTTTCTTTCTGTGTGTACCATGAAGCTTGCATAACACTTCTTATTGTTATAACAGTCCATTTTGAGCTGATAACAACTTAAATTCAATCACATACAAAAAAACTACACTTTTATCCCCTCCTTCCCACACACCATGTTATTCATTTACTTTTTTGATTTGAATTTCATTTTATTTTTTTATACAGCAGTTTCTTATTAGTTATCTGTTTTATACATATTAGTGTATATATGTCAATCCCAATCTCCCAATTCATCCCACCACCACCACCACTCCTACCCGCCTCTTTCCCCCCTTGGTGTCCACATATTTGTTCTCTACATCTGTGTCTCTATTTCTGCTTTGCAAACTAGTTCATCTGTACCATTTTTCTAGATTCCACATATATGCGTTAATATACGATATTTGTTTTTCTCTTTCTGACTTACTTCACTCTGTATGACAATCTCTAGGTCCATCCACGTCTCTACAAATGACCCAGTTTCGTTCCTTTTTATGGCTGAGTAATATTCCACTGTATGTATGTACCACATCTTCTATATCCATTCGTCTGTTGATGGGCATTTAGGTTGCTTCCACGACCTGGCTATTGTAGATAGTGCTGCAATGAACATTGGGGTGCATGTGCCTTTTTGACTTATGGTTTTCTCAGGGTATATGCCCAGTAGTGGGATTGCTGGGTCATATGGTAATTCTATTTTTCATTTTTTAAGGAACCTCCATACTGTTCTCCATAATGACTGTATCAGTTTACATTCCCACCAACGCAAGAGGGTTCCCTTTTCTCCACACCCTCTCCAGCATTTGTTGTTTGTAGATTTTCTGATGATGCCCATTCTAACTGGTGTGAGGTGATACCTCATTGTAGTTTTAATTTACATTTCCCTAATAATTAGTGATGCTGAGCAGCTTTTCATGTGCCTCTTGGCCATCTGTACGTCTTCTTTGGAGAAATGTCTATTTAGGTCTTCTGCCCATTTTTTGTTTGGGTTGTTTATTTCTCTAATATTGAGCTGCATGAGCTGTTTATATATTTTGGAGGTTAATCCTTTGTCCATTGATTCATTTGCAAATATTTTCTCCCATTCTGAGGGTTGTCTTTTTGTCTTGTTTATAGTTTCCTTTGCTGTGCAAAAGCTTTTAAGTTTCATTAGGCCCCATTTGTTTATTTTTGTTTTTATTTCCATTACTGTAGGAGGTGGGTCAAAAAAGATTTTGCTGTGATTTATATCGAAGAATATTCTTCCTATGTTTTCCTCTAAGAGTTTGATAGTGTCTGGTCTTACATTTAGGTCTTTAATCCATTTTGAGTTTATTTTTGTGTATGGTGATAGGGAGTGTTCTAATTTCATTCTTTTGCATGTAGTTGTCCAATTTTCCCAGCACCACTTATTGAAGAGACTGTCTTTTCTCCAGTGTATATCCTTGCCTCCTTTGTCATAGATTAGTTGACCATAGGTGTGTGGGTTTATCTCTGGGCTTTCTATCCTGTTCCATTAATCTATATTTCTGTTTTTCTGCCAGTACCATATTGTCTTCATTATTGTAGCTTTGTAGCATAGTCTGAAATCAAGGAGTCTGATTCCTCCAGCTCTGTTTCTTTCCCTCCAGATTACTTTGGCTATTCGGGGTCTTTTGTGTCTCCATACAGATTTTAAGATTTTTTTGTTCTAGTTCTGTAAAACATGCCATTGGTAATTTGATAGGGATTGCATTGAATCTGTAGATTGCTTTGGGTAGTATAGTCATTTTCACAATATTGATTCTGCCAATCAAAGAACATGGTATATCTTTCCATCTGCTTGTGTCATCTTTGATTTCTTTCATCAGTGTCTTATAGTTTTCTGAGTACAGGTCTTTTACCTCCTTATTTAGGTTTATTCCTACGTATTTTATTCTTTTTGGTGCAATGGTGAATGGAATTGTTTCCTTAATTTCTCTTTCTGATCTTTTGTTGTTAGTGTATAGGACTGCAAGAGATTTCTGTGCATTAATTTTGTATCCTTCAACTTTACCAAATTCATTGATTAGCTCTAGTAGTTTTCTGGTGAAATCTTTAGGATTATCTAAGTATAGTATCATGTCATATGCAAACAGTGACAGTTCTACTTCTTCTTTTCCAGTTTGGATTCCTTTTATTTCTTTTTCTTCTCTGATTGCTGTTGCCAGGACTTCCAAAGCTATGTTGAATAATAGTGGTGAGAGTGGACATCCTTGTCTTGTTCCTGATCTTAGAGGAAATGCTTTCAGTTTTTCACCATTGAGAATGATGTTTGCTGTGGGTTTGTCATATATGGCCTTTGTTATGTTGAGGTGGGTTCCCTCTCTGCCCACTTTGATACCTTTTTATCATAAACGGGTGTTGAATTTTGTCAAAAGCTTTTTCTGCATCTATTGAGATGATCATATGATTTTTATTCTTCAATTTGTTAACATGGTGTATCACATTGATTGATTTGCATATATTGAAGAGTCCTTGCATCCCTGGGGTAAATCCCACTTGATCATGGTGTATGATCCTTTTAATGTGTTGTTGGATTCTGTTTGCTACTATTTTGTTGAGGATTTTTGCATCTATATTCATCAGTGGTATTGGTCTGTAATTTCCTTTTTTTGTAGTATCTTTGTCTGGTTTTGGTATCAGGGTGATGGTGGCCTCATAGAATGAGTTTGTGAGTGTTCCTTCCTCTGCAATTTTTTGAAAGAGTTTGAGAAGGATGGGTGTTAGCTCTTCTCTAAATGTTTGATAGATTTCACCTGTGAAGCCACCTGGTCCTGGACTTTGTTTGTTGGGAACTTTTTTTTTTTAAACTCAACTTTTATTTTTATTTATTTTTTAACATCTTTATTGGAGTATAATTGCTTTACAATGGTGTGTTAGTTTCTGCTTTATAACAACGTGAATCAGTTATACATACATATACATATGTTCCCATATCTCTTCCCTCTTGCATCTTTCTCCCTCCCACCCTCCGTATCCCACCCATCTATGTGGTCACAAAGCCAAAAATATGGAATGCTTCACAAATTTGCGTGTCATCCTTATGCAGGGGCCATGCTAATCTTCTCTGTATCGTTACAATTTTAGTATATGTGCTGCCGAAGGGAGCACTGTTGGGAGATTTTTAATCTCAGTTTCAATTTCATTACTTGTGATTGGTCTGTTCATATTTTCTATTTCTTCCTTGTTCATCTTGGAAGGTTATACCTTTCTAAGAATTTGTCCATTTCTTCCAGGTTGTCCATTTTATTGGCATAGAGTTGCTTGTAGTAGTCTCTTAGGATGCTTTGTATTTCTGCGTTGTCCGTTGTAACTTCTTCTTTTTCATTTCTAATTTTATTGATTTGAGCCCTTTCCCTCTTTTTCTTGATGATTCTGGCTAAAGGTTTATCAATTTTGTTTAACTTCTCAAAGAGCCAGTTTTTAATTTTATTGATTTTTGCTCTTGTTTCTTTGTTTCTATTTCATTTATTTTTGGTCTTATCTTTATGATTTCTTTCCTTCTACTAACTTCGGGTTTTATTTGTTCTTCTTTCTCTAGTTCCTTTAGGTGTAAGGCTAGATTGTTCATTTGAGATTTTTCTTGTTTCTTGAGGTAGGATTGTATTGCTATAAACTTCCCTCTTCGAACTGCTTTTGCTGCATCCCATAGGTTTTGGATCATTGTGTTTTTGTTGTCATTTGTCTCTAGGTATTTTTTGATTTCCTCTTTGATTTCTTCACTGATCTCTTGGTTATTTAGTAATGTATTGTTTAGCCTCCGTGTGTTTGTGTTTTTTACCTTTTTTTCCATTTCTAATCTCATAGCGTTGTAACTGATTTCTAATCTCATAGCGTTGTGGTCGGAAAAGATGCTTGATATGATTTCAGTTTTCTTAAATTTACTGAAGCTTGATTTTTGACCCAAGATGTGATCTATCCTAGAGAATGTTCCATGTGCACTTGAAGAAAGTGTAATCTGCTGTTTTCGGATGCAATGTCCTATAAATATCAATTAAATCTATCTGGTCTATTGTGTCATTTAAAACTTTGTTTCCCTATTAATTTTCTGTCAGGATGATCTGTCCATTGGTGTAAGTGAGGTGTTAAAGTCCCCCACTATTATTGTGTTACTGTTGATTTCCTCTTTTAGAGCTGGTAGCAGTTGCCTTATGTATTGAGGTGCTCCTATGTTGGGTGCATAAATATTTACCATTGTTATATCTTCTTATTGGATTGTTCCCTTGATCATTATGTAGTGTCCTTCCTTGTCTCTTGTAACATTCTTTATTTTAAAGTCTATTTTATCTGATTTGAGTATTGCTACTCCAGCTTTCTTTTGACTTACATTTGCATGGAATATGTTTTTCCATGCCCTCACTTTCAGTCTGTATGTGTCCTGTCTCTTGTAGACAGCATATATATGGGTCTTGTTTTCATATCCATTCAGCCAGCCTGTGACTTTGGGTTGGAGCATTTAATCCATTCACATTTAAGGTAATTATCAATATGTATGTTCCTATTATCATTTTCTTAATTGTTTTGGGTTGTTTTTTGTAGGTCCTTTTCTTCTCTTGTGTTTCCCACTTAAAGAAGTTCCTTTATCATTTGCTGTAGAGCTGGTTTGGTGGTGCTAAATTCTCTTAGCTTTTGCTTGTCTGTAAAGTTTTCGAT
This sequence comes from Orcinus orca, assembly GCF_937001465.1. NCBI lineage: Eukaryota > Metazoa > Chordata > Mammalia > Artiodactyla > Delphinidae > Orcinus > Orcinus orca. The sequence continues at coordinate 102,901,926 of NC_064559.1, read as the reverse complement.
TTCTCCATCGAATCTGAATGAGATCCTGGCTGAGTAGAGTAATCTTGGTTGTAGGTTCTTCCCTTTCATCACTTTAAATATATCATGCCACTCCCTTCTGGCTTGTAGAGTTTCTGCTGAGAAATCAGCTCTTAACCTTATGGGAGTTCCCTTGTATGTTATTTGTCGTTTTTTCCCTTGTTGCCTTTAATAATTTTTTTTTTTGTCTTTAATTTTTGTCAATTTGATTACTATGTGTCTCAGCATGTTTCTCCTTGGGTTTAGCCTGCTTGGGGCTCTCTGTGCTTCCTGGACTTGGGTGGCTACTTCCTTTCCTATGTTAGGGAAGTTTTCGACTATGATCTCTTGAAATAATTTCTTGGGTGTTTTTCTCTCTCTCTTCTCCTTCTGGGATCCCTATAATGCAAATGTTGGTGCATTTAATGTTGTCGCAGAGGTCTCTTAGGCTGTCTTCATTTCTTTTCATTCTTTATTCTGTTCCACAGCAGTGCATTCCAGTGAGTTTCTGGATCATCTTCACTATCATTATTCTGAATTCTTTTTCTGGAAGGTTGCCTGTCTCTTCATTTAGTTGTTTGTCTGAGGTTTTATCTTCTTCCTTCATCTGGTACGTAGTCCTCTGCCTTTTCATTTTGTCTATCTTTCTGTGAATGTGGTTTTCGTTCCACAGGCTGTAGGATTGTAGTTCTTCTTGCTTCTGCTGTCTGCCCTCTGGTGAATGAGGCTATCTAAGAGGCCTGTGCAAGCTTCCTGATGGGAGGGACTGGTGGTGGGTATAGCTAGGTGTTGCTCTGGTGAGCAGAGCTCAGTAAAACTTTAATCTGCTTGTCTGCTGATGGCTGGGGCTGAGTTCCCTCACTGTTGGTTGTTTGGCCTGAGGTGACCCAGCACTAGAGGCTACAGGCTCTTTGGTGGGGCTAATGGTGGACTCTGGGAGGGCTCACACCAAGGAGTACTTCCCAGAACTTCTGCTGCCAGTGTCCTTGTCCCCACAGTGAGCCACATCCACCCCCTGCCTCTGCAGGAGACCCTCCAACACTAGCAAGTAGGTCTGGTTCAGTCTCCTATGCAGTCACTGCTTCTTCCCCCTGGGTCTTGATGCACACACTATTTTGTGTATGCCCTCCAAGAGTGGAGTCTCTGTTTCCCCCAGTCCTGTTGAAGTCCTGCAATCAAATCTCGCTAGCCTTCAAAGTCTGATTCTCTGGGAATTCCTCCTTCCATTGACAGACCCCCAGGTTGGGAAGCCTGACATAGGGCTCAGAACCTTCACTCCAGTGGGTGGACTTCTGTGGTATAATCATTCTCCAGTTTGTGAGTCACCCACCCAGCAGTTATGGGATTTGATTTTATTGTGATTGCGCCCCTCCTACTGTCTCATTGCGGCTTCTCCTTTGTCTTTGGATGTGGGATATCTTTTTTGGTGAGTTTCAGTGTCTTCTTTCAATTATTGTTCAGCAGTTAATTGTGATTCCAGTGCTCTCGCAAGAGGGAGTGAGCACACATCCTTCTATTCCACCATCTTGAACCAGTCTCCCACACACCATGTTATTGATGTCAGAATTTTCTTTTTTTATATATTGTGTTTATATTAACCAATTCTTGTGTTTATAGTTTTTCTTAATACTTTGTTTTTTAACTTTTATACTGGAGTTAAAAGTGACTTACACACCACTCAAAGTATTATGTTATTCTGCTTTTGTCTATATACTTACCCCTGCCAGTGAGATTTATACTTTCATATGCTTTCATGTTGTTGTTTAGCATTTTTTTGTTTCAACTTGAAGAGTTCTCTTTAGCACTTCTAGTAAGGCAGGTATAGTGGTGATAACTCCCTCAGTTTTTGTTTGTTTGGGAAAGTCTTTATCTCACCTTCATTTTTAAAGGACTCTTTTGCTGGTAAAGCATTCCTCGTTGGCAGGAATTTTTCTTTCAGCACTTTGAATATATAATTTCGCTTGTTCCTGTAAAGTTTCTGCTGAGAAATCTGCTTATAGTCTTATGGGGGAACCCCTTGTATGTGACAAGTCACTTTTCTCTTGTTGCTTTCAATATTCTCTATTTTTTTAAAAAATAAATTTATTTATTTATTTTTGGCTGCGTTGGGTCTTCGCTGCTACACGTGGGCTTTCTCTAGTTGCGGTCAGCAGGGGCTACTCTTTGTTGTGGTGTGCATGCTTCTCATTGCGGTGGCTTGTCTTTGTTGTGGGGCATGGGCTCTAGGCACACGGGCTCAGTAGTTGTGGCTCGCGGGCTCTAGAGCGCAGGCTCAGTAGTTGTGGCGCATAGGCTTAGTTGCTCCACTGCATGTGGGATCTTCCCGGACCAGGGCTCGAACCCATGTCCCCTGCATTGGCAGGTGGATTCTTAACCACTGTGCCACCAGGAAAGCCCCAATATTCTCTATTTTTGACTTTCAACAATTTAATTAAATGTGTCTACTTGTAGACCTCTTTAGATTCAATCTATTTGAAATTTTTTGGGTTTCACAAATTTGGGTGTCCATCTCCCTCCCTAGATTTGGGAAGTTTTCCACCATTATTTTTTTTTAAATAATCTTTCTGCCCTTTTATCTTACTTTTCTCCTCTGGGACTTCCATAACATGTGTTGGGTTGTTTGATAGTGTCCCATAAAGTCTTATAGACTTTCTTTACTATTTTTCATTCATTTTTCTTTTTGTTCCTCTGACTGGGTAATTTCAAGTGTCTTGTTTTCAAACTTGCTGATTTTCTTCTTTAGCTTGAGCAAGTCTGCTATTTATCCTCTCTATTGAATTTTTCAGTTCAGTCATTGTGTTCTTCAGTTCCAGACTTTCTGCTTGGTTCTCTTGTATTGTTTCTGTCTCTTTGTTGAACTTCTCATTTTGTTCATGTATTGTTTTTTCTGATTTTGTTTAATTAGCTATCTGTGTTCTTTTGTAGCTCACTGAATATCTTTCACCTGATTGTTTTGAATTCTTTGTCAGGCAGTTTGTAGATCTCCATTTCTTTAGGGTCAGTTATTGGAACTTTAGTTTTTTCCTTTGGTATTATCATGTTTCCCTGATTCTTCATGATTCTTGTAGTCTTGCATTGGTGCCTGCACATTTAAAGAAGTAGTCACTTCTTCCAGTCTTCAAAGACTGGCTTTGGCAGGAAAATCTCTTCACCAGTCAACCCTGCCAGAGATTCTGGGGAGGCCAGATGCCAGGGTCCATGGGTAGGCCTGCTGTCAAAGTCCACAGGTGAACAGACCTGATACCTGGGTCTGCAAGCGGGTGGTCCTGGTGCCAGGGTCTGTGGACAAGTGAGTCTGGTTCCAGAGTCCATGGGTTGGCCTGGTGCCTGAGTCCATGGTGGTGATCCTAAAGCCAGGATCTACAGGGGCTGGCTTGACACCAGGGTCCACTGGGGTGGGCCTGGTACCAGGGTCAGTAGTGAAGCTGGACTCTCACTTTGCTCTCTTTTACCCACAGGAGAACTCCTGAGCCAAGGGATCTCTCTTGGTGCTGCATTGCATGGGCTGGGGGGAAGGGTGACACAGGTAAAGTGATACTATCCTTCCTACTTTCTTAAATGCCTCTTTTCTAGTTTCTGTGCTCCACCTGATCGCTGTAATCTCTCGCCTGGATTCTGGGACTCTCATGAAGATATTTTGGTCTGTGGATAGTTTTCAAACTGGTATTTCTGTGGGAGGATGTGGGCTGGAAACTTTTGTTCCAGCAACTTGCTAATGTCATTCATCCCACCCAATGTGATTATGGCTGATAAATCTACCTCATAATAGTGTATGGTGTAGGCTCAGCTGCTGTAACAAAAAGACTAAAAATTTAATGGCTTTGAGAGCAATAAATTTATTTTTCTATCATGTAAACAATCTATGATTAGTGTTCTAAGTTAGCAGACAGCTCTGATGCACACAGGGACCAGGCTAATGGGTGCTCTGCCATCCTCAACTTGTGACTTCCTAGGTCATTATAGTAATTACCATTCCAATGAATAGAAGAAGGAGAGGGCAGAAAGCCAGGGCAAGAATTTCTTCTTAGGCAACTGAGAGGGAAGGTGCATACTTTGCTCCTGGCACAGCCACATGCTAGATACTGTTATGTGGAAAAAGGAGAAAATGGATTCTGGTAAACAGCTAGCAATCTCTTCCACAAATATCAACATGTACTAAATGGACTTCACAATTTACCCCTATTTTACCTGTCTCTTCTTCCTGTAGTCCTTTTCTCTGTGTATCACAATCCACTCCATTGCATGTACCAGAAACACAAGAATCATCCTAAATTTCGCACTTTCTCACTTCCCAAAGTGAGAGCATTCCCATCATAAAGAAATCTCCATCAAATTCTGTCAATTCTAGTGTCTACATACTTCCTGGAACCATGTCCTCCTTGTTCCCACTGCCATGGTTCTCTTACCTGGATTTCTGAAACAGTTTCCTAAGTGATCTCTACACGCCTCCAGTCTTGCCACCATGTAAATAATCCAATGTCCAACCTCCAGCATGAACTTTCTAGAATATGAATTGAATCATAATACTCTCAAATCCTCCAGTAGTTACTCAATACTGTTTGGATAAAATCCAGACTTCTTAGCCTGGATTAGGAAGCCCTTCGTGAGTAGGTACTTGATAAATATTCAGTGAATGGATGAATGATTCGGCCCTCGCCTACCTCTCTGGTCTTGTCAGCTACTACTCACCCATATCCACCTACGTACAAACATATGGAAGTTCTCACAGTTCTCTACCCGCTGTGTTGTTTCCTGCCCCCATGCATCCACTGGAGCTGCTCCATCTCCCTTCAATATCCTCTTGTATTCTCTTTCTCCCATAAGGCTCAATTAGTTCAAGTGTTATTAGTTCACATCTTCCTTTTCTCCTGAAAACTGTGCTATATACAATATAGCATTTGTTATACTCTGCTTTAAATTGGTCTTTATGTGCATGATTCAACATGTTTATTAAGTGTTTATCATATGCCAGGCACAGCCCCTGAAGCTATTATGGAGCATTAGGAGACAGTGTAACACGGACACCTAATTAGATTGAGGGTCAGTGGCCAGGGAAAACTTCTCTAAGGAAGTTACATTTAAGCAGAAACCTAGAGTCTATCTTTGGTACTTGCTTTCATCACTTTCTTACCTCCCATTTACCTCTTTTTTCTTTTTTTATACATTTATTTATTTATTTTTGGCTGCGTTGGGTCTCCGTTGCTGTGTGCAGGCTTTCTCTAGTTGCAGTGAGTGGGGGCTAGTCTTCGTTGCGGCGTGCGGGCTTCTCATTGCAGTGGCTCCTCTTGCTGCAGAACACGGGCTGTAGGGTGCACGGGCTTCAGTAGTTGCAGCATACGGGCTCAGTAGTTGTGGCTCACAGGCTCTAGAGCACAGGCTCCGTAGTTGTGGTGCACAGGCTTCGTTGCTCCACGGCATGGGGGATTTTCCCGGACCAGGGCTCGAACCCATGTCCCCTGTCTTGGCAGGCAGATTCTTAACCACTGCGCCACCAGGGAAGTCCCCCATTTACTTCTTAACCCACTGCTTTAATCCCTGCCCTGGGGATTCAAGTGTGTGTTGTTCCCTTTGCCTCAAATGACGTACTCTGCTGGTGGTAAAATCCTTCCCATTATTTTTAAGGTTCAGTTTCAGCCTCATTCCCTTCTGTGAAAACTTTCCTGACTCCCCCAGGCAAAATTAGTCATTTCTTCCCCATTTTGAATCTGCCTCTATCACAACACTAATCACCTAGTATGTGAGCTCCTTGAAATGAGAACCTATCCTATATTTTTGCATCCTACTACTGTCCTGTTCCCTTCGAACCTTTGGGATGTTTTGTGTAGTCTAAAAATCCCTGCTTCCTTCAAACATTCCTCTTACGATATGGTTCATAATCCTAATGATTTCCTGTTTAAATACATTTCATTTTACCAATATCTTTCTTAAAATGTGTCACCCTTAGCTGAATTCTACTCCAGAGGTGTGATCTAGCTGCATAAGATAAAGGAAGACCACTACCTCCCTTATTCTAAAGCTAGACGTCTAAGCATCCTAAGATTATATTGATTAGGGGGACAATTATATAACAATATGAAATCATACTGATTTGACTGTGGGAGAGTGACTACTGCTAAACCAATCTCATCCTGCACTTGTGCTGCTGGTATATTGGAGTCAAAGAAAGAGTTTTACATTTGCCCCCTTTAAACGTCTTGTTTTATTCAGCATCAATACAACCTGCTAAGATATATATATATTTTTGAAAACCATTTCTTACTTGAAAGTGTTTATTTACCTTCCCAGCTTTCTGTTATCTGTAGATTTGATTGGTCTGTTTTAGAAATCAGCATTCAAGTGATTAATAAAAATGTTAACTAGAATAAGCTGTGGATAGGCTGCTGGCATCATACTATATGCTTTCTTAATAAAGATTCTATTTCATTAGTCATCACCTTTAGTTTTGGCAAAATATAATCGTCCGTATATTCAAGATTCCTCTAACGTGTCACAAAGATAGTGTAAGAGGTCTTGCCAAATGCCATGTGGAAGTTCAATGACATATCTTTTCAGCATAATATTCAATAGAATAATTACGATGTACATTTAAATTGGGAATGAAAACACTTTTATTGAGCTAAAATAGAATGAACAATGAACATGGCTTTTATGCCAAGCAGCTCCAAGGAAGTAGCACCAGAAACTCAGAAGTATGACTCTTGGGAGATAGGACTTTTAGTAGAAAAAGTTGGAAGTAGAGAAATTGGGACAACAGGCAGCAGTAAGAATGGCTGGGGATGGGACCATCAGAAGATATTTCAAAATGGGAATAAAGAACATAATAGGAGCAAATTAAAAGAAGAGACTCAAACAATTTTATTACGTATCTTCTTTATTGGGGCATTGTAATAACCCTATGAAATAGATACTAAAGACTTGGAAGGTTTAGTGACTTGACTGAAGTCTCACAACTAGAGGATCTGTGAATTTAACCCAGGTCTCTCTGACTCTAGAAGACTAGGAGTTTTTACTATACCAGGCTCCTTAGTTTAGGGAGGATATTTTTAGGGGAATCTAGAAGGCTAATGCATAGTATTTTTGTGGCTTTGGAGAGAACAATTCAGAATAGGCTCAGAAGAGTGGATTCTGGACTCATAATGAAGAGACTTTTCTTCAGTGAATAAGAAAGCTAAGCCTAAAATAATGTTAGCCTAACCTTTTAAAGTGCACGTCAAGCTGGAAACGGCAAAGAGTGGCTGCGCCACATTCTAGGTCCAAGACTAAAAGAATGACCCTTCCAGCCGCCCCATTACTTAGGGGAAAAGCCTAAGTAATAAATTAGTGACTGGAGTTGAGGCTTGGGCTTGAGACAGATGGTTTTTCACAGCAGTGTAAGGTCGGTGAGAAAGCAGATGGTGCTGGCACCAGTCCTGGGAGTACGTTCCATAGACAGATCCTGCAGACTGCGCTGGCTGCAGAGATGATTACTAAGTAGATATTCTTATTGTCACTCATTTATGGATGAGGAAACTGAGGACCAAATACACTGAGCAACTTGCCCAAGCTTACATATCCAAAGTGTGGCAGAAGCGGGATGTGAACCCAAGTTGTCCAGCTTCAGAGCCCACTCTGGCCACTGATGCCGCGTTGCTTCTTTGGATGTCACCTCCTCTGTGAAGCCCTCTCAGATTCCCCATGTGAGTTCCCATAGAGTTAAGTTATACTTTCATAGATATTCACATTGTACCTTTAATTACCTCACATTGCTGCTTATCTTTTTTTTTCATACAGATGTGAGCTCCTCATGAGCAGAATTGAGGCCTTGTATTCCCTCTACACCAGCACAGGTACCTGGAATTCAGTGACACTCAGCTAGATAAATACCTTATAAGATAAGATGATGGGTTTTAAGCAGCAGTCATCAACTCTGGCTCACTTTGGCAGAATAGCATTTCATAGGAAGGCTATCTAGTGGTTTATAGAATCAACTGGAAGCGTAAAGAACTATGTTAAGAAAATAGGCAGGAAACTAGAAAAGCGAGGCAGTAGAAGAAAAACCTGCTCAGAATTTGGCTATGTGCAAAAAAAAAATGAGTTATTACAGGTAAGGCACTTAGAACATTATTAGTCACACCGTAAGGGACTGGTAATGTTTGCTGTTATTATGCAAGTTGGGTCTTGAAGGGTATCACATTCACTAGCTGGAGGAAGAAGGACCAGCGTATGAAAAGGCCCCTGCTTTACAGGGCATGGTATGTTAGGGAATTTCTGGAAGCTTGCTATAACCAGAAGGTAAGGATACCAAGGGGGGGCAGAGCAGGGATAAAGCAAAAGTTGAGTTTGGCAAAGGAAGACAGAAAGCAGACCAGATGGGGCCTTCTGACTATCAGAATAAAGTCCTCATTTGGAATTTGTTTTAAGGGCAAAGGGGAACCAATGGTGGCTTCTAAATAGGGCAGAGGAAGTGCTCAGTACAAGCAGGGTCTGTTTGTGAGTTGCCTGAGGCCCATTTAATTGCAAATGAATGAGATTCCCTGCTGGGAATGGAAGGGCAGGTGGGACTGGAAGACTTTGTGACCCTGACTCCTAGGCATTGTTATTTATTTATTGTCTTTTTTTTTTAAACATCTTTATTGGGGTATAATTGCTTTACAATGGTGTGTTAGTTTCTGCTTTATAACAAAGTGAATCAGTTATACATATACATATGTTCCCATATCTCTTCCCTCTTGCATCTCCCTCCCTCCCACCCTCCCTATCCCACCTCTCCAGGCGGTCACAAAGCACTGGGCTGATCTCCCTGTGCTATGCGGCTGCTTCCCACTAGCTATCTACCTTAATCACATGAAAACCACTCAAGAACATACAGGCAAATCTCGACCACCGCTTTATAGAGGAGCATCTGAAGCCGTGACTGCTGAAGTGCCCCTAAGAGGCTGGAGGAGTTCATCAGCGAAGGCTCCCTGGGGCAAGCAAGGCCTGAGCTTGGTTTGAGGAAGGGGGTCGTGGTTTGCCTGATCCCCTCATCTTATCACTGAAGGAAGAAAGGGCCAGAGAGGGGGAGGGTCTGGCCGATGGTCACACTGCAGAATTCCATGGCTGACTCCTGTGTGGCACTTTTCTCACTGCACTGTGCTGCTGCCACACGCAGCCTTGACATGACTCTTGGCTGTTAAGTCAGGCAGGACAGTCCCAACATAGTTTCTGGGGCCAAAGGGAGGAATCCTTCATGAAACGGCCATAAATTCACCTACAAGATTCAAAGAGACCTCATAAGTCGTCTCCAACAATTTCTTGTGTGGGCGAGAGGCTGTTTATGAGGTCTGCTAGCCTGAAACCCCCTTGTAAAGGCAGAGCACAGGCCTGGAGAGGAGAAATTCCTGCTGTGGAGCACGTGCATCTGCCTGTAGGATATTCCCCCTCCCTGGCCAAAGCAAGGAGGCCGTTCAAGGAAACTCCAATGGGTTTAAAGAAACACTTATTTTTCCCTGAAAAAAGTAATACGTGTTCATGATAGAAAAATTGTAAAATGCAAGAAAATACAAAGAAGAAAGTAAAAATCTCTTATAATTTCACAATTCAGACTTCACAACTTACTGCTGACATCTGGCTTATAGCTTTTGTTTTAGATGGGCATGTTGGCTTTTGAAATTAATTAATTAATTAGGCTGAGTTGGGTCTTCGTTGCTGCGCGTGGGCTTCTCTAGTTGAGGTGAGTGGGGGCTACTCTTCATTGCAGTGTGCGGGGTTCTCATTGCAGTGGCTTCTCTTGTTGCGGAGCACGGCAATTAGGCACGCGGGCTTCAGTGGTTGTGGCTCGCAGGCTCTAGAGCACAGGCTCAGTAGTTGTGGTGCACGGGCTTATTTGCTCCGCGGCGTGTGGGATCTTCCCGGACCAGGGCTCGAACCTGTTTCCCCTGAACTGGCAGGCGGATTCTTAACAAGTGCGCCACCAGGGAAACACTTATAGCTTTTTAGTGTTTCATTTATATATGCGTGTGTCTGTGTGTACATGTATTGTATAAATGTATACGTATGTATATATAATTTTTCTATTATAATAAAATAAATACAATTTACCATTTTAACCATTTTTAAGTGTCCAGTTCTTTGGTATTTAGTACATTCTCACTGTTATGCAACCATCCCCACTATCCATCTCCAGAAATTTTTCATCTTCCCAAACTGAAACTCTAGACCCATTAAACACTAACTCCCCATTCCCCCCTCCCCCCAGTCCCTGGCACCCACCATTTTTTTTTCTGTCTCTAAGTCTGACTACTCCAGGTACCTCATATAAGTGGAATCATATGCTATTTGTCCTTTTGTGACTGTCCTGTTTCACCCACCATCATGTCCTTAAGATTCATTCGTGTTGTACCATGTGTCAGAATTTCCTTCCTTTGATTGAATAAAATTCCACTGTATGTGTACAGACCATGTTTTGTTTATCCATTCATCCACTGATGGATACTTGAACTAATTCCACCTTTTGGCTATCGTGAATAATGCTGCTATGAGCATGAGTTTACAAATATGTTCTGAGTCCCTGCTTTCACTCCTTTTGGGTATACACCCAGAAGTGGAATTGCTGGTTCACGTGGTAATACAGTGTTTTATATATTTTAAAAATTGATAATATACTCATAATTTTATATCAAATTGTGAGCATTTTCCAATGTCATTATAAACTCTTTAAAACCTGATTTTTAATGTCTGCCTAGTATTTACTCCATTACCTTGTAATCCGATTCTTAGATATTTTGATTATTTCTAATTTTTCACTATTACTGTAATGAACATTCTATACATAAATATTTGAATATATCTGTTTATTTCCTTAATATGATAAATTCCTAGAGGTAAAATCATTATCAAAAGCTATGAACATTTTAAAAGCTTTTGATCCATATTCATAAATTCTTTTTTCATAAAATTTCTCCAATTTTATAACCTTCAGTAATGTTTTGCCCACTTTACTCTGATGTTTATTAAAAATAATTCATTCTTTCTGCAACCTGGCATCCCAGGTAACTGACCCACCAATAACACATTTCTGGTCTTGTCTTCGCAAGAAACTTACCTGGCTAGGGTTGTGGGTATACAGATTAGAAAGAGATTTGGGAAGTATTATTAGAGGAAAAGAACAGAAACTGGCATTTTCTTGTATGAGAAAGCAAGAGGTAGATCGGTGAGGTGGTAGGGATAAGTGCAGATGGGAGAGGGGAGAGTTTGTTAAGCATCTCTACGTGCTTTACGTATGGTGTTAATCTCCCAACAACTCTGTAAGGGAGATATATATGATGATCCTCATTTTCCAGTGAGGAAACTGAAGCTCAGAAAGAACCTGGGTTCTAAAGTTATGCAGATGGTAGGCGGTAGAGCCAGGACTCAGCCAATATCTATCTGTGACCCTGGGGACTGGCAGTGGCCTCTTTCCACTGCACCACGATGCTCTCAGGAGAAGACCAGAACCCTGAGAGATAGGAGAGACAAAGAAGGTGGGCAAGGTTGCAAGGTCAAAATGAAAAGCATAGGCAAATTTTATTGTTAGTTCCTAGATCCAGGGAGAGGTAAGGGTTGTCCTTCTGTATAAGGGGATGAAAGGTGCCTCCATTTGGCGGACGGTCATATTCCCCTATGGAGGTGTGTGGGATTGGCACTTGTGACATGCTACTGAACTAGATAATCTGATTTATTTCAACAGATCCCACAAAACACAGCAGAGCCACCTGCAGGCCCCACATCCTCCTAGGTGAGGTGTTTATGTAAGGGTGGAAAGCAGAGTAATCAGCAGCTTATTCTGCTGGCAAAACTCTAAGGGGGAGGCAGATGGCCAGCACCAGCTAAGTGAGATCAGGTCATGGGTGGAAAAATCATAAATCTGTGGTTTACCTCAGATTACTGCATTACTGCTTAAGTGGGGATAAATAATACCCTATGTTATGTTAAGGCGTGACTTAATCTTTCACTGTTTGTGGGAAAGGAGGTGCAATTAAATATTACAACACCCTTTCAAAATACAAACACTTCAACAATACATATGGCTACTGATCTTATCACAAAATAGTTGATAGTTAGAGCAGTGAGTTCCTGGCTGGTGTGTCATGGAAAATAGAAGTGGATTTTAGTCCTCTGTTTTATAAGGGTAACTATGTGCGTGCTGTGAGTGGTAGGCAGTGGAAAAGATCCCTGATGAAATAACAGAGAGTGCCTTTGGTGGGGAGGGTGTTGCAGTCTTTGTGAGTAGAGTTACAAAACTTCTTTACAAAACATCTTTCTCTGCACCAGAGAATGAGGCCCAAAGAGCCATTTTCAGGATTGACGATGGCTGTAATGGAGCCACCTGGAATCATACCAAAGCTAAGGTTAGTTTAGGAGGGGCCCAAAGGTGACAGCATGGGCTTTTGCTCTCTGAGCTAAGGTTCTTTGGTTATTTCAATATATTTTCCATTATACCTACTAATTTCACGTTAGTTCCTTGACAGAGAGACAAGGTCTGGTTCATTTTATAATATGCCAAGCATAAAATTGACACTCAGTAAATTTATAGTAATATACAAATCAGCATGTAGCATAGCGTCCCACCTTTATTATTTGTGATTATTTATGTTTGGGATTAGGATTAAAACACAAGGTAGATTTCAGCCTGTGTAAGGGAATTTTTCCTCTGTGGATGGTGACTTTCCCTTGGAAGAAAAAAGCAGAACCCAAATGATGAGTAGGTCTCATAAAACAAAAGATTGATTTTTCTGGTCACTGTGGCCCAGCTTGTTCTAGTTTGCTAAACGTGCCTCTTGAAGTCAGATGCAAAAGTTGAGGCCCTAATGGCTGACTATGCCTTCCCCAACCACACACATCTCTGGTCCGCTTCCTGAGTCTTGTGAAAAAATAAGCCAATTAGAGATCCACTCCCTACCCACTTCTTAGGTAACAGCCTAGTAATCCTGAGAGGGAGAGAGATGGACCAGTGAGAAACTGATTTTACCCTGGTAGACTGGATAGGGGCTTGAGAGAGATGGGGGGCGGGTTGGTGTTACATGGGTACATTTGGAGTAATGCTGTGACATTCAGCCCTAATCCTTAGGTTTTCTTGGAGATGGAAATCTCCACAGTTGAGGCTTAGTCCCGAGCAACTGCTAAAAGCCATAATTATCCTCGTAGGAAGAAAGCCCAACCCGTGAGAATCTTCTATACTGGATCAAGGTCAAGCAGATTAGGACCATTTGCAGCTTCTCCTCCTACTTCAAACATCCTTTGCTTTATAAATAGCTGGCCTTAAAGAATGCTTTATTCCGTTCTTAACATTGTTGAGTGCTTACCATGCCGTGTGCCAAGCATACATGTATTTTTTTATGTATGGATTTATCTATCCTCACAACTACTATGAGGAGATACCATTCTTTCTCCACTTTACGGGTGAGATAACTAACACAGGTACCTTGATCAAGCACACACCTCTCGTAAGGTGCACAGCTGAGGTCTGAACCCTGGCAACCTGGCTCCTTAGCACTCATCTCAGTCACCAAACACTACTCACGTGGGATGCTCTAAATCGCTGGGAAAAGTCCATGGAAGCTATCCTGCAATCATATATCCTTGTATAATGTGTATGTGCATATATGTATAAATGTAACTTTCATAGAATTATAACTTTTATATGTTTTACATATAGATGTATAATTTACAAATATAATTTCCATAGTCATCTGCACATGTAATAATAAATGTACATTTTCATATAGCTATTTACATGGTAATTTGCATAAAGAGGAGGGTGTGGAAGGGATTTATTGTTGGTGTTTTTTGTATTCACCTCTTTGCTGTGTCTTTCATGATTTCTCTATGATAAACATATAATGGTTTGAAACGAAATTTTCTAAATTTGAAAAAGGATTTGGGGGCTTCCCTGGTGGCGCAGTGGTTGAGAGTCCGCCTGCCGATGCAGGGGACACGGGTTCGCGCCCCGGTCCGGGAAGATCCCACATGCCGCGGAGCGGCTGGGCCCGTGAGCCATGGCCGCTGAGCCTGCGCGTCCGGAGCCTGTGCTCCGCAACGGGAGAGGCCACAACAGTGAGAGGCCCGCGTACCGCAAAAAATAAATAAATAAATAAAATAATAATAAAAAAGGATTTGGGAATTCCAGCGGTCCAGTGGTTAGGACTCCACCCTTTCACCACTGAGGGCCTGGGTTCAACCCCTGGTCAGGGAACTAAGATGCCACAAGCTGCACAGCTCTGCCAAAAAAAAAAAAAAAGATTTTTTTTTTCTTATTTAAGATATTTAAAAACATGCATTGACGGAGTTCCTACCTGCTCAGTAAGGGATGACACAAAGCCCAAGCAGAACTCTGGGTCTGGAACGGCACCAGGCTGTCTCATTACCATAATGGGTCTTACTTTTTTTTCCAAGAGAAGGTGCAGGCTTCCAATGGCAGGCATTACTATAACGACCTCCAGGACCCCAACAAGCATTCCTATTAGAGCTGGGTTCATTTTATCTTTGTGATGTCAGCTCTCTTCTGGAGAATCCCCAGATAAACTAGGACAACTATTCCTCCACATTTCAGCCAGAGCCATGGGCCTCAAAACTGCCTCAGCTACCCTGGTGGCACCAGGGAATGGGGAGCCTCATCCCCTGGTCATCTATTTAGTGCTGTAAGAGGAGGTTCAGGAGCCCCTTTCAGCCCTGATGGATAGGAAGTGGTGCTGCCTTGAGAGTTTAGCTATGTCTCTTTCAACAGGTCCCAGTCCTTCTCCTCAGTCCCTCCACAATCACTAGCCTTATGGATCCGCAGGCCTCTCACCATTCAGGCAACAATAGAGGCAAAGCCATTTGGCTTTTTTTTTCCATAGTTTTTTTCTCTCTGCTAAATGGAAATACATAAGAATAGGATGTTCCTGCTCCACCCAAACTTTGCCCACTTCCTGGAGATGTGGAGAAGGGAACCACCATCTATTGCCTGTAGCTTGTGTAAAATGGGGAGCACTGAGAACACTCCACACACAGCCGAGTGGCCTAATCAGCCCTGGGAGATGAGTCCAGAGTGGTCCTGTGAGTGGCTAGGACAAGGGTGGGCTGCAGCCTTGGTCTCAGGGGCCCCAGGAGAAGTGCACAGACAGCTGTCTTCTGCCTTGAGGCGGGAGAGCCAAGGGACGTTTACCTCCCTGCCTCTCCGCATGGGCTGCTCCAGAACTGCACTTTCCCCGGGTGGGATAATCAGGCACGCATAGGGCCGTCCCTGCCCAGTGTAGCCACAGCCCTGGCAAGAGGTCTAGCTCTACAGAGCGATGAGGCAGCGCCTGCCCCAAACCAGATGCTGGGAGCCCATTTGTCAGTGGGAGCGGCTCTGTGAAGGGCACGCCCCGACAAACAGACACACATATACACGCCCACTATCATCCCTGCAGCTCAGAGAAGCCTGGGGTGGGTCACTGCTGAGATTTCAGGGTCAATTCCTCCAGATGCTGCTGTGCCCGGTGCCACACTACTGAGCCTGTCCGGGTTTCTGATACCATCTCCCTTTCCAGCATAAGCAAATGTCCTGCAGAAGCTCCTTTAGAGACGTCAGTCTTCAGTACCACCAGGGGGCAGCAGTGCAGTACACCTCCTTTCTACGTGAAGGGAAAGTACCTGGTGGAAAAGGTTTGTGGGGCATTTGGAATGGGGCTTCAGCCCTGCGTACTCAACCCAGGGGGACAGGATACTTTACATGCGACAAACCATATCACTGGGGCTTCTGAGCTTTGCAAAGGCCAACAAGATGTTTGAGTCAAAAATAAATAGATGTCATCCTATATGTGATATATGTATGTCTGCTCCAAAATACAAAATGTGCAAAATTAAATTCTGTAAATGTTTATAGATCTAGAAATAAAGCTTCATGAAATTTGTACATTGTTAAATTTAGTAATCATAAGAAATTCTTACTTGTTAAGCAATTTTTTTTTTTTTTTTTTTTTTTGCGGTTCGCGGGCCTCTCACTGTTGTGGCCTCTCCCGTTGCGGAGCACAGGCTCCGGACGCGCAGGCCCAGCGGCCATGGCTCATGGACCCAGCCGCTCCACGGCATGTGGGATCTTCCTGGACCGGGGCACGAACCCATGTCCCCTGCATCGGCAGGCGGACTCTCAACAACTGAGCCACCAGGGAAGCCCTGTTAAGCAATTTTTAATAGAGTTTTTCTCAAGAATACAAACTGTAATTGCAAAGAAATCATAACTAAAATCAGGTAAATGTATTACTTATATATAAATAATTTCAAAAACAAAATTATTAAAACTTTCCCCCAAATTAGTAAAAATTATACGTAAGTGGTCTGTAGGTGCCTTTTAATTTGTTTGATATGATGTGGAAGGCTGAGTCTTCCATCCTTCAAAGAGAATAGAGTCCATCTCAGGGAATGTGAAAAAATAAACTCCATTCCCATCAAGCCCCTGTGTATATTCCACAAGTTTTCCCTCATGGCTCTAAGATAACATGCACATTGTTTGAAAGAAGCATCTATGTGGAAACTTTAAGCGACTGAGGAAGGCCAGTAAGTCCTGAGAGAAGGAGAGGCATGTTAGGGAGGGAGCAGCCTTGTTACCTTAACAAATGACCTGGTTCACAGGGGCTAGGACACATACACAGGTCCCCAGGCTCTGAATCTGGGAGGAGAGCCTTCTTGAGTGGCAGACTCACATCTGCCAAGCCCAGAGACTAGGACTGACCCTCACGATTTCAGTTGATTGATTTATAACAAGAAACATGAATGTTGAAAAGACTAGTCACTCATATCCCCTGGACAGTGCTTTCTCCCACAGGGACCCATATCATGACCAGAGGAGCAGAGTTCAGTTTTTGATTTGGAGGTTAAGGGCATCCATCCAGCCATTCACCTGATGGAGGTCCACTTACTGTGTTCCAGTTATTAACTCATTCAGTCCTTCCAGCATCAGTGAGAAAGGTACCATTATTATTTCTATAACAAATGAGTTAAACAAGGAACAGAGCAGTTAATTGCCTTGCCCAAGGTCACACAGCATTTAAGGGCAGTTTCAGACTGAGACCCAAGCACTCTGGCTCAGGATCTGGGCTTTTAATCACTTCATTATAGTGTCCCTGTATACATACACTTTTCTACAATATGAGGATTAGTCTATATACAGTATACAGTATACTGTTTATTTTTTACCTGCTTTTCACAATTAACTTCTTTAAGGTCATTAAATAATCTTCAACTTTTCCACGTCATATTTAGTGGTAGCAAAGGATTCTACTGGATGGAGGTGACATTACTTATTTAATCATTCCCCTCTTTAGCTTTCTGGGTTGCCTCTTTCTTTTTCTTTTGTAAAACACACCACATGAATTCTCTTAAACCTATTTTTGTGACTATTTTATACACTTTTCTTAATAAATATCTAGAAACGAAACTGTGAGGTCAAAGAACATCAATAACGTTAAGGCCCTTACATACCACAGACCAAACTGCTCTCTCAAAAGGTGGTTCAATTTATACTCCCATGAACGTTCAGCCTCTGCAACTGCCCCCCACCCCTATATCTATTATTTTAAAAAGTTCCCACTTTAATTGGTGGTGTCTCAGTGCTGTGTTTTGAATTCTTTTCATTGATTATGAGGAGAATATTTTATTGGCCATTTGTAATTTATGTATAGCTTTTTGGTTCAATTCTTTTGTCCAGTTTTTTAGAGATGAAAACTATAGTCTTCCAAACCAAACTCTTTTATTTTGTTTGTTTGTTTCTCACAGTTTATAAAAACTTAATGATAGATGCTCATCAGATTAGAAGTAGACATGCTTCATTAAAAATCCTTGTAAGTCATTACTTTGTTGTATATTCAAACTCTTTTATTTTGAAAATTACTTCTAAACACTTCTTTTGCTATTGTTTGGTGATGGTTTTCTTTTTGTTTTCTGTCATCTCTAGACCCTGGAGCCTTAGTTGGTTTTTTGTAAATTCACTCACCTTCTTGATGGTATGAGCAGCCACGGTGGGCTCTGGGCAGAGACTGTGTGGATTCATCCGGAGGACGAGCTGTTCAGGGCATGAGGAAGAGGAGGGTGTGGGGCTGCTGACCCCTGCCTGATGCCCTGTGGCCCAGCCTGTGGGCTGGAGGCTGCTCGGGCCCAGTGGAGGCTCTCTGACCTGGAGCCACGGTGTCTGCTTCTCCAAGTCCTACCTCCCCTCCGGACCTCAGCATTCATCTGAAAAGCAGCGGTGGTGCTGGCTCTTACATAGGGGTGTAGTGAGCCTCAAATGCGGAGGTGTTTAGCAGATGGTTATGAATTATAATAAAGGCAAAGTTATTATTATTATTTTTGGCTGTGTTGGGTCTTCATTGCTGTGCGCGAGCTTTCTCTAGTTGTGGTGAGCCGGGGCTAATCTTCGTTGCGGTGCGTGGGCTTCTCTTTGCGATGGCTTCTCTTGCTGCGGAGCACGGGCTCTAGGCACGTGGGCTCAGTAGTTGTGGCACGCGGGCTCAGTAGTTGTGACGCACGGGCTTAGTTGCTCCGCGGCCTGTGGGATCTTCCCGGACCAGGGATCGAACGAACCCGTGTCCCCTGCATTGACGGGTGGATTCTTAACCAGTGTGCCACTAGGGAAGCCCCAAAGTTATTATTATTTTGAGCTATGATTTTAGTTTTGGTTCTTCAGGGGAAGAGTTGTATGGTTCAGGGTAAACAGGTCCAAGTTTGTCATGTTTGTAGAAGGTTTGACATTTTGGGGTAGGATATGCTAATAGTCTCCCCACCTCACGCTCTCTGAGTCTCAGTTTCCTCACCTGTAAAATAAGGATAATAATAGTATCGACCTCATTGGGCTGTGTGAAGATTAAATGAGTTAATCTATATAAAACATTGAAATTAGCTGTTGGCACCTTGTAAGAGTTTTACATAAATTAACTCATTAAATCATCACATAATCCAGTGAGTTAGATACTACTTTACCCATACTTTACAGGGAGGAAGAAACTGAGACCAGATGGGTGAGGTGACTAGCCCAAGGTCACACAGCTATTAAGTGACTAAGCTAGGATATACATCCAGGCAGTCTGTCTTGAGAGCCTGCATTTCTAACCACAGTACTATACTGCCACTATTCTATCCTGGGATGGAGAAAAAGGTGGGTAAGGAAGGAGAGAAGGCTGGCCTTTGCCTCCCAGACATTAAATTAACAGCCAGGCTTTGGTCATGATTCTCAGCCCCACCTTGCACAGCCTCCTCCAGCCACACTTCCTCCAGGAAGTCTTCCCAGATAAGCCCCACCCATATGATCACTCCTATTTTCTCCATATGCTTTGAACTTATGAACCTAGTTGTCTGCATGGTGCTTTGTAATGCTTTGAAAATTGTAATTCAATTTAATGGACATTTATCAAATGCCTAGAACATAGGGCTAAAATCGTGGGGTATGCAGACATGGGTAAAATAGCCCCTCTCTGCCAGGCATTTATAGCCTTGTCAGGAACATAATCAAAGACAGTCATATGAAATACCAATGAAAGAGAAATTGAGATGAGTGTTGTAAAAGAAGTATCAACAGTGTATTATAGAAATATGGGGAAAATATTGTTTAATTCAGGCTGGTGGTAGGTGGCTCTGAGAGAGCTTCACAGATCACGCATTTGCACAGGGTTTTGAGGGATGGCTAAGACTTAAGGCAGTGTGGTGGGACAGCAATCAGAGAAAAGAGCAGGAACAGATCCAGCCTGTAAAGTGTGTCCTGCAATGTAAGCCAGCCTTGTCAGTGCTACCATAGCCTGCTGTGGTCATTATTAGTAGGAGCAGGCACTTGGGCTTCTACTTCCTGGGGTCTGCCCAGGTTCCAGACCCTCAGGTTTTGATCAGTGGACTCTGCCTTTGGGAGAGAGAGGCTGAGAGTGAGAAATAAATCAAGCTTTCCTCCCTCTTTGGTGTTTTATTCACTTCTCTGGAAGCTGTTGCAGGGAGGCCAAACAAGGCTGGGGAACACATGAAAAAAGAAGACTTTGCCCTGTGTTTGCATCTCACTTGTTTTTGTTTTGTTTTGTTTAATAGGTGAATTTTTTTTAAACTTTTTATTTTATATTGGAGTATAGTTGATTAACAACGTTGTGTTAGTTTCTGGTGTACAACAAAGTGATTCAGTTATATATATACATGTATCTATTCTTTTCCAAATTCTTTCCCCAATTAGGTTGTTACAGAATATTGAGCAGAGTTCCCTGCGCTATACAGTAGGTCCTTATTGGTTATCCATTTTAAATATAGCGGCATGTACATGTCAATCCAAAATTCCCTAACTAACTATCCCTCGCCCCTCACCCTCCCCCCCAACCCCGGTAACCATAAGTTCATTCTCTTAAGTCTGTGAATCTGTTTCTGTTTTGTAAATAAGTTCATTTGTATCATTTTTTTTTTACATTCCACGTGTAAGCGATATCATACGATATTTCTCTTTCTCTGTCTGACTTACTTCACTCAGTGTGACAATCTCTAGGTCCATCCATGTTGCTGCAAATGGCATTCTTTCATTCTTTTTAATGGCTGAGTAATATTCCATGGTATATAGGTACCACACCTTCTTTATCCATTTTTCTGTCGACGGACATTTAGGTTGCTTCCATGTCTTGGCTATTGTAAACATCACTGCATCTCATTTGAATTGTCAATAGGGGTCCTGCCTTCTGTGCGCTTGTTCTGGAGTTCCCCAGGCTTGTGTGTTGCTCAGCACTCCCTTCTTCTGCAGGGGACAAACTGTAGAGAGGTTGGCTTCATCTTCTGGTTAAGTGCTTAACTGCATTGCTCCCATCTCCCTGGTCTGGCAAGGGCATCCCTCTGGGCCGAAGTGAGAGTACAGTTGGAGCCCTGCATTGGTTGCATTCTACTCAGCGCCTAAACTTTTTGGTGGGAACCTGGGGAAGATGTTCCCACCCGCTGGTCCCAGGGAAAGCTCTGTGCTGTGCTGCTTTGGGACATTCTGAGGTCTGAGATCTGGCTTCATGTAATAGGTGCCAGACGCTTGGGGTTAAGGTGAGAAGTCTAAACACGAGACCACGTCTGAATAATCAGGAAACATTTCCTGGACAATAATTTTTCATTTTCCATCCATCCATCTACCCATCCAACAAATATTTGTTTTACCCCTTCTCTGTGTCAGACAGTGAACTTGGTGCTGGGGACCCAAAGACCAAAAAAATCACAGTTCTTGTCCTCAAGCTTAGCGTCTAGTGACATGTGATCACACAAAGTAAATAAAGGAAGCACAGAGAAGGGGCCCCCAATACAGCACTGGGGTTACAATTCTGAACAGAATCCCAGTGGACAAAAAGGAGGTAGGAGAGGACATACAGACAGAAGGGATAGTAGAAGGTGAGGGCGTGGGATGTCCAGGGACACTTTTGCAGGGGCAGAGAGACGGAGAGAGAGTTGCGGGGGTGGAGGCCACCAAGCTGTGTG
This sequence comes from Orcinus orca, assembly GCF_937001465.1. Lineage (NCBI taxonomy): Eukaryota > Metazoa > Chordata > Mammalia > Artiodactyla > Delphinidae > Orcinus > Orcinus orca. Next base: position 102,880,506 of record NC_064559.1, on the reverse strand, counting down.
GCTAGAGAAGGCAGGCAGATCCAGGTCATGAAGGATCTTGCAATAATATTTGGATGTTACCCTCAGGGCCCTGAAGGGTTTTGAGCATAGAAATGGCTTGTTTAGCTCTGCATTTTATTTTATTTGGGGGGGTGGTATGCAGGCTTCTCACTGTTGTGGCCTCTCCCGTTGCAGAGCACAGGCTCTGGATGCGCAGGCTCAGCGGCCATGGCTCACGGGCCCAGCCGCTCCGCAGCATGTGTGATCTTCCCAGACCGGGGCACGAACCCATGTCCCCTGCCTCAGCAGGCGGACTCTCAACCACTGCACCACCAGGGAAGCCCTAGCTCTGCATTTTATAAAGAACGTTGAGTGCGGTGAGGAGCTGCAGTGGTGGCGGCAGGAATGAAAGCAGGGAGACCAATTTGGAGCCTGTTGTAGTTGTTCAGGAAAAGAGGAGATGAGGACCTGTCTGGGCAGGGGAGGGACTGTGATGGGGAGAGGGCTGAGAGGTCCCCAGGCGGCAGAGTGGACAGCACGTGGCTATCAAGCGGCTGTGGGGAGAGGAGGGAGAGGGAGGGTCAGCAGTGACTTCCAATGGTCTGGCTCTGGCCACCACTGGGTTGCTGGTGATGCTCTTCACTGAGACAGAAAACAGGAGGAGGAACATGTGCATCAGGCCTAGGGCAGAGAGAGGAGCTCAGTCTCGGGCGTGTTGAATCGGCTGGAGATGGGGCACTGGAGCCAAGAGGATGCCAGGTCCTAAGGCAGAGATTTGAAAATCTTTGGGATATAAGTGCTGGGTAAAAAAATGAGAGTATTAGGTTTGAGGAGAGTGTATGGAGCAGATCAAGAAGATCAACTCATTTTACAGTGGCCTGGAGAAGAACAGAAAGAGTTGTATCAAGGAAAGGGCGTAAGTGTGGTCAAAGAGATGCGCCAGGTGAAGACTGGAAAGGGCCCTGGAGTTGGCAATATGGCAGCAGGGATGCAGACTTTGAAGGACAGAGGACACATCAGAATATAGCAGGTTGAGGCACGAGTGGGAGGTGGTGAGGGGAGAGGGAGTGAAGACGGCTTTTCAATCAGTTTGGCTAAGAAAGGAGAGACCAGATGAGGAAGAACTGTTTTCGAATAAGAACGCCTCAATCACACACAGGTTGAGGGGAGGGAGTGGTGGAGGGAAAGGCTGAATGTAGGAAGCTTGTGTCCCCAGGCTCGGTGGGATCCCAGAGGGCCCTCTGGGTCCCAGGGAGCTCCAGGCCCTGTAGGTAGAAAGGCTGCCAGGCCAGGCCTCTCTGTGGCCACCCAGGCCTCAGCTCCACCAAGGGCTGTGTTGGACATTTGTTCTACAAAGGTAGCCCCAGCTGGCAGAAGAGCTGACTTGGGACTTGGCCCAAGCCTCGTCTTGTCTCCATGGCAGCTTCAGCCTGAATGTAGCAGCAGGAAGCTTTCCCTGGGTTTCTGCTGCCAACAGCCATGGTTGTGGGATAGGGCGGATCATGAGATGTGCCTGCGCAAGGCTAACCCAGGTGAAACCCTCAGGCGGGGCGGGGGGTTGGGGGTTGGGGGGTGGGCAGGGCTCATTCAGCAAGAGCCTGTGGTCAGGCTGCCACCTAGTGTTGAGCTGGGTGTATAGCAGGAAGGCCCGAGTGGAGGACAGGCAAGGAAGCGAGAAAACCTGCAAAAAAGTCGGGCTCCGGAGAGGGGTCCACCATCCTGAAGCAGACACACAGTGTATCTCAGGGGAAGACAAACAACGAAGTCGGCCAGGGACCAAGAAAACGAACAGCGCAGTTGTAGTTAACAAGGTGCTTTTACCTGTACTGTCTTTCCTTTGATTCGTTGCGTTAGTTATGCTCAGTTTCCCTATTTTACAGATGTGGCTTATCCCTGGAAGGTTCAAAAGACTTGTCCCTGTCAGGCGCCTGTTAAATGGCAGAGCTGAGATTGGAAAAGGGGTTTACAGACTTTGAGAAGTGGGGTAGGGGGTGAGGGTGCTGAGTTTCGTTTCAGGAGCAGTGGGAACAGTCTAGGCAGGTGTGAGCATGACATGTGGAGGGTCCGGGGCGAAACAGAGCAATACAGACCTGTGCTTGGTTGCGCTTAAGGTCGAGAGTGAGGCTGGGAGGTGCGGAGCCCCACCACTGCCCAGATGTGCCCAAGTGGCTGCTGGGCCTGAGGTTTGCAGGGAGACGAGCCCAGTGAGTCCTGCGCAGGAGCCGGGGCAGGGGGCGGCACCAGATGTCAGGGTCCTGGGGAGGGGTGACTGACAGGACAGTCAATGACAGGCCCAGTGAGCATTTGACCTGCTAACCGGAACAGAGGATCCAGGATGAGAGACATGCACCAGCGAGTAGATGGGGCCCTGAGAGCAGGCAACATGAGGGGAGTCTGGGCTGGGGCCTCTCCCGGTAAGATTACAGAAGAGAAAACTTCAGCCGGCTCATCTGCTGGCAGGTACCCGCTAGGAAGGGAGACCAAGGGGCCCCTGGGGATGCTGGTTGGGGTGGGTGGGTAGAACTGCCTTCAGTTCAGAGCCCCCAGGTGAGAAACAGCAAAATGTTTTCTTCTCGCCTGCCTGGACCATGTTGGTAAGGTGTGGAGGCAGCACCTGGGAGGCAGGTAGCAGATCCCTGGTGAGACTAAGAAGGCAGAGCCCTGGGTTGCACGTGCCAGCCAAGCCACTCTGCATCTTCAGTGCTGCAGGGTAAGGAGTCTGTGCCTGGTACAGCTTTTCACTTCTACCACTTTCTATTTAATTGCTTTTCGTTTGTTTTCCTCTTGGTTTGTCAAAGTTCCCTTTGAAAAAAATTATAGCCCCCCCCCATTTTTTTCTAAACAAGAAGGCAGAATCATTTGTTCCCAGGCAGGGCAGGTTAACTAAAGAGACAGAACTGCTCTAGGGGCCCAGGCCTTAGGGTTCAAGTTGGAAGGACGGTGAGCTGAGGTGGGAGAAGGGCAACTTGGGAAGAAGCCTGGCCACGTGAGGTCTGTCCTGTTGATGACATCACTGCCCTGACAGCACCCTCCAGAGGCCTCTGTAGTGCCGCTCCCTCGACCCTCCCAATGCCCCCACCAGCCCTTCTCCTTTCCACACGCTCAGTACCTCCTTGCTTTCCCAATCATGGCTAATAACTAGGTATATAGCAAATTGGAGCCTATTGGTAATCTATCAATAAATATTAATCAGAGACTATGTTCCTGAAATCTTCACGACCCCTACTGATTGTCTTAAAATTTTCTTCTTAATAAAAGAAATCTAGCTATACAAGTAAGACGGGCCCACTATGGGAAGGTCAGGAAAGTATATATAATGAGGATGATATCAATCAGATTGCCTTTTCAATGAATTAAAAAGAAACAACCTTAATCTCATCTTCAATGACGAGTAAACACTTCCCACTTTTCTTCCCAGCTTCTAAAGGGTCCTGGTGCTCTGATGCCTTGTATGCAGTGAGGGCTCAGTCAGTACCTGTGGGCGGCTGACTGTTGACTGGTGCCCAGCAAGCTCCAAGTTTTGTATAAACATTAGAAACTATGCTGTGTGTTGGAGGTGGCAGCTGGTCTGCGGCACACTGGCTGGGGAGCTGGCTGCATTCCACATGGACTTATTTTTCCCAAGTTAACTGATGGATTCCTGCCACGCCAACAAGCTCAGCCTTGCAGGAAGTGGGTCGGGATGGTGCTACTGGATCACCTGAGTGTGAGTCCATCCTGGGAGGAGTCAGTCTCTCGACAATCAGATGTTGAGGACTTACTGTGCGCCAGGCATTTTGTGGGCTACAGGGGACATAAGGTGGTAGGATTCACAAACTAATGGGATGCAACCTGATAAATGTGGTCCCCCACTTGAGGAGCAGAGGGGCCTGGCTCTGGGGCTGGGTCACTCCAGGAGAGCTTCAAGAGTTGGGCCTTGAAGCGTGAGTGGAGTGTAGTAGGTTGGGGAACACTGGGGCCAGGTAGAGAGAAGAGAAGCTATTCTAGACAAAATGAAGAAAGAACAGTAACCTGGTGGTATGACAGCCTTAAGTGTATTCCAGGAACACCAGGAGGACCTTCTGTGGCTTACATTTTCAACTCTGAGCTGCACTGTTAAAGAGGGTCTCGGAGGCCTTGTGTGAGGGCCCTTTCCCTTGCTTTTCCATGGGTTGATCTATCAGGGAACAGCCATGTCTGCTTCTGTTGTCCAGGCCCTGTTCTAATGCCTCCTTCTCTAAAGCTTCTGGGATTATCTAGACAGATGTGGCTGCTCCTACTTTTGGACTCTCACTGCACCCTGTTTTGGCCCCTTGCACACTTGTTGTCAGTGTCTTAGGGTCTGTTTTCTCCCCTAGACTGCGTGCCTGCAGGCAGGAGGTGTGCTAGGTTCATCCCTGCATTCCTAGCACCCGGCACTGGACCTCACATAGAACACACGCTTGATACATGTTTAATTCTTTAGTTTGCTCTGTGAACACGGCCCAGTCAGTCAGCAGACCCTGGCTCGGTGTCCCCATCTGACCTCATTAGGGATTAAGGTAGAGCTCTAAGCAGTCTGATGCAGAGTGACAAGGTCCAGGGTAGCTTGTTCTCATCAACCCCAATTAGCGCTTGATTGAGAAGGTCACAGTCCAGGCTCATGTAGCGAGCGCCCATTATTTAATTGATTAAAACAGGTTTTTAGTTGGCAGCTTGACAAGTGCATACGGCACAGCCTCTCCCACTCCATCTACAGGGCTAGAATGTGACAGATTTAGCTGGCAAATACTTGGGATGCTTTGAAGATCCTGTTCCAGCCAGCCAACTGGGTGCTTCTGGGACAGGGAGGACCCTGGTGACAAATGTGACCTGATTACTGAGGCCCTTTGTTCCCAGGATGGGCCTTGGGAACCTGCCCAGTGGCTGAACCAGCTGTTAAACAGCCCACCGGGGACTGAGAGAAGATGAGAAGCCTGTCTCCTGGGTCCTGTCCTGTTGCCTCATTGACCCCATTTGGGAACACGGACCTTGCCCTTTCATACCTGATTTTCAGCTGAAGAATCGGGACATTTTCATAAGTCCTGTAAGGGAGTTTTGTGATGATATCCTTCCAAGGAAGAGTAGATGGGTAAATGGCAGAGGGATGGGGTATATGGATGGACAGATAGTGAATTGTAAAATGGATAGAGAAGTAGATGGTAGGGTAAGTGGATAGATGGATGGGTGGGTGGATGGGCGGTCAGCCTGTGTTGATGACCCTCCTAGAGACATAGAACCCTCCAGTTGTTGACGTTGGAGCCGGCAGGTACTGCTGTAACAGTACCTTAGGTGCTGAAGGCTTGCTGTGAACAGTTGAAGAGCTAAATATAAAGGGGATAGCTCTTCCATTTATTTTTCAGGAAACAGCAATTAATTGAACACAACTGATGCCTCGTCAAAGATTTGCTGCCTACCGAGCCTCTGAAGCATGAAAATATCTTTATCCTCCCCTCTCAGAATTGCTGGGAGGCCAAATAGGACAGAGTGAAATAACCAGCAAACAGAGTACCTTCCGCAAAGTACACCTATCACACTAACATAACAAACAATGAAACAACACTGCAGGTAGTTTGGGAAATGGAGAGCAAAAGAATCATCTTCATCAACCCATCATTCTAGAGCGAGCCTTGCTGTTTTGTGTGGCTGTGTTTGAGTAGGAACTGTACATAGCTGCAATTGGCATCCGCATGCCCACACTCTGTAACCTACTTTTTCCAGCTAACGTGATGTCATGAGCATTTCTCTGTGTTGCTACATAGACTTTATAATTACTTTAAATGACTGTAAACTATTCCATTCATTATCCTGCTGCTGAATATTTAGGTTGCTTCTTTTTTTTTCCTTTGCTCATTTTCATGAGGTAACAAATGTAAGGTATTTCACCCAGTACCTCGCAAAATGTATACACTTAGTGGGTGCTTTCTTTCTTTCCCATCTCTCTCCTTCATATATAATCTTCGTCTCTGGGCTTTTCCTTAGGATAAATGTTCCTTAGAGTTCGAGAGTTTAAACAATTATATGGCTTTTCACACATAGTGCTGCCATGTTGTTTTATTAATTACAATGAGCTTGTGGTAAAGAGCTCCACAATTACACGTATTATCCTATAAAATTCTCCCAACATCTCTAAGGGGTAGCCATTACCTCATTTGAGATGAGAAAGCCGAGGCCTGCAAGTTTAATTTGTCCAAAGTCCATGTCTGTTCTGTTTCCTTCTTTCTCCCCAGGGTCTGATCCAGTGTCTGGTGCATAGAATGACTTCAGCAAATATTTGTTGAATGAAGTTCGCAAGTGGCTGTGTCATGATTCAAACCCTGATCTGTTTCACTTCAAAGCCTGTGCTTTTCACCTTAAACCTTACCAATAGCTCTTGACGTTCATCTTGGACTCAGTGCAGCACTCATTCAGTCTCAGGGCGAACATGCGACAGATGTGCTGTGCTGTGGGTGGGAGTCTAGGACACTAATTGTAGTTACCCTAGAACTGCACCTGCCTGACTTTTCCCTGAGATCACCCATGTAGACCTATTATGTAGTTCTAAGAACAGTGCCATGGGGCGTGGTCCTAGGTGCTTGGTGGCCACATTGAATTCAGAGGGTTTGCTGTTGTCTTGTGGCTGTGTGACTTGATTCTGCTTTTACAGAAATGCTGTCCTCATTGGAACCCCTGTCTAAAATCAACTCCATGAGCTGAGGAGGCAGAGTGACCCCCTGGACTGAATTTCCCTTGGCCCTGTCCTTCCTAGTTTCATCCCAACAGGCAACAGCCCCCAAGTCTTGAGTAGTCATTTCCTAAGGTCATGTCCTCCTGGCATAAAGCAGAAATCTGTGTCCCATTTCTTTTTCTTTTTTTTTTTTTTTTTGCGGTACACGGGCCTCTCACTGTTGTGACCTCTCCCATTGTGGAACACAGGCTCCGGACGTGCAGGCTCAGCGGCCATGGCTCACGGGCCCAGCCGCTCCGCGGCATGTGGGATCCTCCCGGACCGGGGCACGAGCCCGTGTCCTCTGCATCGGCAGGCGGACTCTCAACCACTGCGCCACCAGGGAAGCCTCTGTGTCCCATTTCTGTTGCACAGGATGTATCCCATTTCTGTGTTCCATTTCTGTTGCACCATTGAGTGTCAGAATGGTTCATCAGAGACCCTTTAAAAAATAAGGTCTGTCCACTGATGCTGCCTGGCCAGGTAGAGGGTTGGAGAGGTCAAGGACAGCGCTGGCCCCCAGACTAAGGAAGAGTCCCAACATGCAGGACTTCCTGTGTGCTGGGAATTGAAGAGCTGTTTAAAACTCTGACGCTCTGTGGAATAGAGGGCAGAAAAATACCAGGTTTGAGAGGAGAAACTCAGGAAGTTTCACATGCAGAAGCTAACAGAGGGGAGGAGTCATTGAAGGGACGAAAGACAGTCCCAGAGCTAAGAGATCACATAATAAAGGGCCTTCCACGCAGTTCCACTCACGTGTACTGAGCACCTACTGTGTTTGTGTGTACTGGTAAGTCTTGGGGATATGATAATGAGTAAGACAGATCCCTGTCTTCAAGAAGATGCCATAGTCCACCTGGGACCTAAAGGGAGGGATGAGATGTCGGGGATCTGCACACGCTTCAAAGACGTCATGTTTGAACCTTGCACTGAAGGGTGGATGAAGGTTCAACTGGTACAGAAGTATCGGAGGAACATATTGGTCAGAGGGAAAAGCAAAGCCCCAGAGGCTCTCAAGGATGTGAAGTAATTGGCCTTGTGAGAGAGGAGGTGGATTCCCTGTGGAGAGGATGTCAAAGGTGCACAGGCTTGTAAGAGGCCAAGCGGGATGAAAAGGTTGCAGCCAGGGTCAATGGGTAAAAGATTGATAAAATGCTAATAAGGAGAGGCCCCTGTAACCATTCTCTCCAAAGAATATTCACTGAGCACCAACCACATGGGAGGCATTCAGAGAAGGGATATGAATTAAAGAGACAATGATCCTTACCCTGATGGAGCTTCCACTAGTGGAGGAAGCAGACAATACACTAAAAATAAAAGCAATTACAGAGGATCTAGGGTTAGGAAGGAAATGAATGTGATGGTGTGACACAGAACAGCTGTATCTGAAGGGGCACTCCTTCAGGTAGCCAGGCCCCCAAGGCCTCCCCAAGAAGGTAACTTTTTTTTTTTTTTTTTTTTGCGGTACGTGGGCCTCTCACTGTTGTGGCCTCTCCTGTTGCAGAGCACAGGCTCCGGACGTACAGCCTCAGCGGCCATGGCTCACGGGCCCAGCCGCTCCGCGGCATGTGGGATCTTCCCAGACCGGGGCACGAACCCGTGTTCCCTGCAGCGGCAGGCGGACTCTCAACCACTGCGCCACCAGGGAAGCCCTAAAGGCATTTTTGACTTACAGTATTTTCAACTTATTGTGAGTTTTTTGGGATATGACTCCATTGTAAGTCAAAGAAGATCTGTATTTGAAAAAGAGAGAGGAGGCCAGCGGGGTTTGAGTGTAGCAAGTGAAGGGCAAGGAGGTAGGAGATAAGGTTGAGTGAGTTTGGATTTTGTCTTAAGAACAAAGAAAAACCACTGAAGGATTTTAAGCAGAGAGAAGATACTCTAATTTTATGTTTTAAAATAAGCACCATGGGTGCTGCACGAGCTCTAACTGGGAGGGCTCAGAGGAGGAGCAGAGACACCAGCTGGTAGGCTACTGCAGTGGTCCAGGCAGACAAGAGGGTAGCTCGGACTAAGTAGTGGAAAAGGAGACAGAGACAAAGTGGGCAGCTTCAAAATGTATTTGGTGATTAAATGAAGAGATCTCAATGTGGGGGGTGCGAGAAAGGGAAGGATCAAGTAAAAGGAAGAGTAGGCTCTTTGGCAGAAGCTTGGGTCCTGGGTCCTGGGCATCTCTCCAGCGAGGGGACATTGCTGCTGCAGCATGGCCTGTAGTGCAGGAGCCTTGCCCTTCCTTTTGGTTCTGGAAGATCAGAGAGATGTCTGCCCAAGTCTTCTCTGAAAATGGCTGAGGGTTTGGAAAGCCAGCTCCTTCCGGGTTGTTCGCTCATGCTCATCTTGCCGGGGAGAAATGGAGGCCACTTTAATTTATTCAACACCTATTTATGATGCACTTGCTGTGTGTCAAAACTCTGTTCAGGGTGCTGGGGATAGAGGGGTGAACAAAACAAACAAAATCCTTACCCTCCAATTACAGTTGGTTAGACTAAAAACAGGCGAAATCGTAAGTAAAACATATCAAAGAGTTGCAAGAGCTATGGAGAAAAGGCAGGGATGCTGGATGTAGGTGGCAGGAGTGGTTGAGAAGGCAGAGGTGGTGTATATACTGGGCTGCAGGATGTGCATATGGGGCTGTTCCAGGAAGCGGCCCTTCCGGGTCTCCTGTAGCTACAGTGGTACCACCCCATCCCCTGCAGCCAGTCTCTACTCATCATCCTATTTGTTTTCTTCTTAGTGCTTATCACACTCTGTAATGAGCTTGTTTATTTATTTGCTTATTCCTCCTTCAAATAATTCAGATGAATTCTGGTGTCATTCCAAAGGGTGTGAATTTGGGGAGGAGATGAAAATGGGGATGGAATTGTGAAAGCCCAGTCATGACCCGAGGTGCAGAGTTCAAGCTGGGAAGGTTCTAGACTTGATATCAGGCTCAGAGCTAAACAGTCCTGGGTTCAAGTTTTGGAGATCCTCCTGACTGGGGAGGAGGGAGATATACTCGTGTGAGAGGGGTTTGGAGAAACAGTGTGGGTTGGAGACCCTGAGGACTGGGTGAGCTGGACGGACCTCTCTCCCTTGGTCTGGGCAGGTTGCAAGAGGGGAGGGTTAGGGTTTCAAAACAAGGCTGTTGTTTAGTTAGAGGTTGGCTGATTCCTGTTCTAGTGCTAAGATGCTGGAAGAATTCAAACAGGAGTGAGCCCTGCCCCTACACTGACCTCATTCCGATGTCCCACTTCTAGCAGGTTGACAGACTTTCCCATAGGAGCCTCAGCTGGGAGGAGCGCCCTGAATCAGCAACTGAAACTCAGAGCAGGTGTTAATTAAGTCCCGGCAGCTGACAGGTGATGGTATCTTTCCTTCATTAAAGATGAGGGGTGTGCAAGGGGGGCCCCTGCTGCTCCCTGGCTCTTCCTGACTTTCAGAGAAGGCTAGGGGCTGGGGTGAGGTCTGCTCTGGGGAGTTTGAACAGAAGACCTGGTACCCAGAACAGAGGTCAGCTCTGTCACATGGGCACAGAGGAAGTGGCCCAGCTCAGGCCAGGGGAGGGGGCAGGCAGGGGAGGACCCCCGGGAAGCCCTGGGTTCTGTGAGCTGGTCTCGGCAAGAAAGGAGGGGTCCTTCTTGCTGATGGTACCCTTGCCACTGCTCCATCCAGCTGGTCTTAATCTGAGCATTTTTTCTTGTCATTTCCCTCTCCTGATAAACATGATACACACACACACACACACACACACACACACACACACTCTCATACCATTATGTGTCACAGGATTTGGAGGTAAAGAGTGACCTGGAAGAAAAGAGGTATCATGGAAAAGCATGAGATTAGAATTGGGGGATTAAGGTTACAGATATTTTTAGTTAACTCTTGGTTATATGATCTTGACCAAGTTACTTAAACTGTGCTGAAACATCCACATCTATAAAATGAGCATTTTTAAAAAATTCATTTTTATCATGAACGTTTACCTTTGTTGTGAAGAGCTTAGATAATACTCAGGCACTTATGTGTCAACTCTGAGGTTCTATCCCAGTATATAGTATAGAACCATCATTAAGCCACATTCTTATTAAAGTGGACTTTTATAGGAAGAGAACTGGTCAGGTGTAAGAGGGTCTAAACATTTAAAAACACTTTTGAGGGTACAAACTATTAGGTATAAAATAAGTGACAAGGATATATTGTACAACATGGGGAACATAGGCAATATTTTATAATAACTATGAATGCAGTATAACCTTTGAAGTTGTGGATCACTATAGTGTACACCTGTAACATGTATTTTACATCAGCTATACTTCAATTAAGAAACATAAAAATAAATAAATAAATATAAAACCCCGTCGAATTTGCGTCTTCCTATGCAAAATGAGGGAGTGCACAGAGGACCACAGGAGCCCTTCCAGGTTAGAGTCTGATTCTGAGGAACCAACAGCAGGTAGAGGCATTCCTCAGGAGGCTCAGGGCAAAGCTCACAGCGGCCTGCAGGGGAGCACGTGTCAGGGCACGGCCTTTGGCTCAAATGCCAGCCCCACCTCTTATTAGCTGTCTGACTTTAAGCAAGTTTCTTAACATCTTTGGGTCTCAGTGTCTTCATGTGTAAAAGCGGGACAATTATTTCTATCTCCCTTGCTTTGGGGGTTGGAATGTTGAATTTAATGAAAGGATTATATTAAGTGCTTTGCCTTTGGTTGCACGTGGGAAATGGAGGTGGCTGACAGGCACAGGGAATACTTGAGATTGATTTTTTTGTTTTTTTGCGGTACGCGGGCCTCTCACTGTTTTGGCCTCTCCCATCGCGGAGCACAGGCTCTGGACGCGCAGGCTCAGCGGCCATGGCTCACGGGCCCAGCCGCTCCGCGGCATGTGGGATCTTCCCGGACCAATGCACGAACCCGTGTCCCCTGCATCGGCAGGCAGACTCTCAACCACTGGGAAGCCCTGAGCTTGATTTTTAAGCTTCTGATTTCTCAAAGCCTTCTCTCTTTAAAACTTCCCTGGAGGGGAGGGCTCTGCCTGTCTTCACCACTGGAAGCTCCACCAGGGCAGAAGCAGAGGGGCCTGGCTGGCTCATCCTAGGCAGGACCAAGGAAGGGCAGAGTGCGGGAAATGGAGGGTCCTTACACACCAGCTAGTCTCACCCTTCACTTTACCAGTGAGGGAGCCGATGAGGCCCAGAAAGGCAGGAGCCCAAATGAAGTTGCACAGCAAATTAATGGGAAAGCCCGGATCAGGACCCATCCATTCACGTTTTATAATTTATCCTTGAGGGATCCCACCTCTGTCGCTGTTGGAGAACCCTATCCTACCTGGCCCAGGGAGTTTGTCATCGGGAAGGGCAGGCTGGCTGGGTGGCAGCGTCCTTTCTGAAGCCCACGGGCTCCCCCTGCTGGCTAAGAGCTGAAGGCGCCGCCTCCCGGCTCCCCGGCGCCTCGCAGGAGGGGTGGCCCTGGGCTCGCTGCTGGGTGCCTTGCCCAGGCATCATAATATGTTTTTAGAGAGTCAGTATTCCACTGTACCGTTTAAAACAGACTTAAATAATAAAAAGCGCTTTTACATTGAAGCACGTGATTACCATTGCAGGTGCTCTTCCCTCCTTTTTGTCTCTCAGGTGCCCTCTGACATCACCTTTCTCGTGCCTGCAGGACTTCCTTGACCATTCCTTGTACTTCTGGTTTGCTGGTGATGGATTCTTTCAGCCTTTGAACGTCTTAAAAATTCCTTAGTTCTTCTAAATTTTTTTTCTCCTATTCTCTAGGTTATCTTTTCATTTTGTCGAACATTTCCTTTGCTCTGCCAACGATTTTAAATTTAACTAGGTTGGGCTTCCCTGGTGGCGCAGCGGTTGAGAGTCCGCCTGCCGATGCAGGGGACACGGGTTCGTGCCCCGGTCCGGGAGGATCCCACATGCCGCGGAGCGGCTGGGCCCGTGAGCCATGGCCGCTGAGCCTGCGCGTCCGGAGCCTGTGCTTTGCAACGGGAGAGGCCGCAACAGTGAGAGGCCCGTGTACCGCAAAAAAAAAAAAAAAAAAAAAAAAAAAATGTAATTAGGTCGCATCTGTTTATTTTTGCTTTTATTTCTTTTGCCTTAGGAGACAGATCTATTTTTTAAAAATAATTTTTTTTTAACTGGATATAAAGTTCTAGGTTGAAAGTTATTCTTTCAGTAATTTAAAGATCTTGTTCTGTGGCCTTCTGGCTTGGCTTGTTTCCGACAAGAAGCCTGCTATCATTCTTCTCTTTCTTCCTCTGTAAATAATGTATTCCCCCCTCCCCCACCATTTACTTTTAAGATTTTTTTTCCCCTTCGTCCCTGGTTTTAAGCAATTTGGTTACGACTCGCCTTGGTCTAGTTTTCTTCATGTTTCTTATGTTTGGGGTTCATTGGGATTCTCAGGTGTACAGTTTTTTAAAAATCAAATTTGGAAAAATTTTGTCCCACTCCACCCCATTCTCCAGTGGACTCCAGTTACACGTGTGTGTGTTAGGCCACGTGAAGTTGTCCCGGGTGGATCCACATCTGCGGAGAAAGAGCAGAAGTGAATGGCAACTCTGTTCCCTTTTGAAATAGAATATGAGATATTCTTATTACTCAGGATCCATGTGGAAATACTGATATTGTTTTATGGATCTGGTATCACAGTCACTACTCTGGCTGTGTGGAAGGGCTGATCCCAGGGTCCTGGGACAGGATGGGAGAAGCTGGTAGGGCAGGACTCAGTCTTTTCGGACAAGATGGTGAACTGTGGGGATGCAACAGTAAACAGGATTTTCGGGAGGGGTGGAAGGAACGGTAAGGTTGCTTTGGGGGCTTCAGTTTTGTAGACGGTGCATGGGGTCCTGAGAGGGAACTGTAACTTGCAGTGACCATCATCTGCCAGGCCTGGGCTAGGTTTTTCACAGTCATTACTCCATTGGTGCCTTATGACAACCTTGCATGGTGGGCATTATCCTTTTACGTTTTACAGTGGAGGACAATTTGACTCAGAGGGGTTAAGATAATTATTCTGTGGGACTCGTATTCCAGAGTCTGTGAGGGCAAGGAGGTCTGCTGGGAGCCCGAGAGAGGGCTCGTGGGACACACTGGTGTGGGAGAACCTGGAGCCCCCGGCTGGACCAAACCCTGATGTGCCCGAGGTGTCTGTGCTCTGGAGACACCAGTGGGGGCCACGCCCATCAGAGCAGCTGCCACACCTGAGAGATGCCTCACAAGGGCGAGGTGTGGTCGTGGCAAGGAGCAAGAACCTGAGACTGTAGGGCCAGGAGGGGATAGAACGAGAACGAAAACAGAAGCTGAGGGCAGAAATGCAATGGTAAAATTTAAATAAATAAACAAACAAATAAATAGCTAGGGTTTGTAGTGAAATTGAGAAGAGGTGAAGGGGTGCAACATTAATTTGACCATATGAAATTGTTTTTAGGTGTAAAAATGGTGGAGTATGAGCAATTTTATCTGTTTAATCTAATGTAAACTCACTGAGAATAGGCACTAAATCCTCAGTATTCCCCATGAAATGCAGGCCTGTCTAAATGAACCACACTTGATTTTAGCATCTGGAATGCCCACTTGTTCCCAAATACGTGTTCAGAAGCCCCTGTTAAAATCCACATATGTTACCTGGGAGGAGCGGGTATTATCTAGCAACTTCCTAGCAAAATTGGTTTTATCAAACCAATTTGTTACTTACCCAGGACAGAGGTTGTATCAAGTGACTAAAAAGAGCATTGGCATGTTGATTAGACAGAGCCTGGGACAGGGGAGCTGATGGGCAGCCTGTGGGCAGCAGGCTGGCCCAGGGGGAAGGTTTGGGTAGAGGGCATGGAGAGAGAGGAGCCCCAGGTCTGGGGCCCCAGAGAACCTTGGCTGGCTTACCTTGCCCACAGCTGCCCCGTGCTGCCGGGCGGAGCTGGGGAATCTAGGATTCCATGGTGCTCTGGCGCCCTCTGCAGGGAAAGTTATGAATTGCACCGCTATGTCTCAGGAAAACGGAGCTCAAGATGGAAGTGGAAGGGAAATAGTTTTTGTCAAATGCACGCTATGTGTAAGCAGTGTGCTGGGCACTCAAAATACCCTCGAGCGGTGGCCATTATTATCCTGTTTGACAGAGGAGTAAACTCAGGTTCAGAGAAATTATGTGATGTGTCCAAGATCATAACTCAATGGTGGAGGAGCTGAGATTAAATCCAGGTTGGCCCCTCTCCAAAAAACAAAAGTTGACTGTGGGCACCTCCAGGACAAGGAACAACCTGTACTGATTTCTGAGTCCCCAGAGTATAGTGGGGGGCAATTAGTGCCAACCTCCAAAGACACAGAGCCCTGCTCACGCTCCTACACTTTGATGCTCCTCCCCAGAGCCAAACTAGCAAGTTTGAGCCCCTCTGCACAGGGCATGAAAATTGGGCCCAGTTATGTGTCTGGGAAGCCCTTCATCCCTCTCTGCTGAGCACCTTTGACAGCCTCTTGGAAAACACTCTGCCATTATGTAGGGCTTCCCCTCCTCCTGGTCCTTTTCTATAAGAGACCACCTTTCCTCTTAACACCAGCTCTCCCTGTGTGACAGATGAAGAGACTTGATTCTCAGAGATGGAAGGTCGTTCACGCATTTATTCATTTATTTTTTGTTATACAGCAGAAACTAACACACCATTGTAAAGCAATTATACTCCAATAAAGATGTTAAAATTTTTTTATTGAAGTATAATTGATTTACAATGTTGTGTTAGTTTCATGTGTACAGCAAAGTGAATCAGTTATATATATATCCACTGAAACCAGTAAGTATTTACTGAGCCTCTACTATGTCCCAGTCCATGTTACCTGGCACTAAGGATACAACAGTGAACAGAACAGATAAAAGTAGGGGTGGAAAAGTGGGGGCAGGGGGGTAGACAGTAAACAATGAACCTAATAAATAAGTAAATTACATAAAATGTTGGAAGGTGATAATGGCTATTAAAATAGAGTGGAATTAGGAGGATTGGGAGTGCATGTGGTGAGGTTGGGGAGTGAGTTGCAATTTAAATGGACTGACTGGTCCGATCCACTTTATTAAGAATCCTACTTTTGCACCAGTACTTGAATGAGCTTAAGGAGCGAGCCAAGGAGATATCATGGGTAAGAAACATTCCAGGCAGAAGAAACAGCCAGTGCACATGCCCTGAGACGAGAGTGTGCCTGATGCATGCAAGATACAGCGAGGAGGCCAGTGTGGCTGGGAGGGAGTGAGAGAGGAGGAGAGTAACGGGGACCGGACATCACCGTTTATTGAGAAACTGTTATATGCTGGGCATCATTAGGCACTTCTTGCCAACTCCTCTGGGAGGGTGTTACGAACCCATTTATAAGTTGAGAAGTGGAGGCTCAGTGAGAGTGGGTGACTTGTCCATGGTCACAGGGCTAGCAAGTCAGGTGTTCTGGCTCCAGAGCCCTGTCCTCTCTTCAACACCCGATTGCCTTCATCATTTTTTTAAAAATATATATTTATTTATTTGGCTGTGCCGGGTCTTAGTTGTGGCACATGAGATCTTTAGTTGCAGCACGCAGGATCTCTTAGTTGTGGCATGCGGGATCTAGTTCCCTGACCAGGGATCGAACCGGGCCCCCTGCATTGGGAGCGCGGAGTCTTCCCCATTGGTCCCGCTTTTGCTTTCTTTATGTGTGGTTCTTCTGTGGGTGAGCCATCCCTGCCTGTAGCAGATGCGACGTTCTAGACCAGCCTCTCCAGGTGGGGGTGGGGCAGGCTCAGGGGTCGCAGAGGAGCCCTCGGGAGTCTCAAGCTCTGAGTGTCAATCTTCTCTCCACATCGAGGCTGTTTCTTTGTACCCCTAGTTTTATGTCCACCTTCCGCACTACTCTGAAATCCATGACTGTTTTTAGTTCTCTCTTTTCATGGCATTCAGTAAACGATTGACCTTTTATTTCCTGAAAGAGAAAGCACAGAAGTTACATTCTTCTGTAAAATGAAAGCAAATATGGGGTTTATTCACCATGGCTGTTTCCTACCCAGATTCTCCTTTCTCTGGGTAGTGGGTACAGACTAGCTCAGGTATGTGCTATGGTGTGTGTGTGTGTGTGTGTGTGTGTGTGTGTGTGTGTGTGTGTGTGTGTGTGTGTGTGTGTGTGTGTGTGTGTGTGTGTGTGTGTGTGTGTTAGGTGGGGGAGGGGATGGGGTCCAGGCAGGCATCTTCTGCATTTGGCTCCTTCCTGGGGGTGGTGGGGGGTTGGTGTACTTTTGGGAGCATCTGGCCAGGCTGTATCTGCATGCTGCGGAGAAGTGTGGGCGCCACCTGCTGGTTGCCTGTGCAAACCACCTTTTCACCAAGTGAATCTTCACTCATTTTTTCTAGGTCAACCTGGAAGTGGCACACAAAACCTTCCTAGATGTGACTCTACCAAATTAATTTCTCCCTTTTCAGTCTTCCCAAAGCATTTTGTGTATCTGGTACCTTTATGGTAGCATCATGCTAATGTCCCTTTGTCACAGCTTGTGCTGGTATGCGTTAGAAACAATATTTTCTACACCTAAGATGTTCTTCATCTCCTGTTAAACTATCACAACTTCAAAAATCACCTATTCCGGGCTTCCCTGGTGGCGCAGTGGTTGAGAGTCCGCCTGCCGATGCAGGGGACGTGGGTTCGTGCCCCAGTCTGGGAAGATCCCACATGCCGCGGAGTGGCTGGGCCCGTGAGCCATGGCCGCTGAGCCCGCGCGTCCGGAGCCTGTGCTCCGCAACGGGAGAAGCCACAACAGTGAGAGGCCCGCGTACCGCAAAAAAAAAAAAAAAAATCATCTATTCCCAGAGACCATCCTTTAATCCCCCCTCCCCACCTCCCAGTCCTGTGTGGCTCCCGTGCTACTTCCTTAGACTGTGTGGTGATCGTGTCTGTCTCCCCCAGTGTGTGAACTGCTTGAGGACAGGGGATTAGCATCCTTACCTCTGATTCTGGATGACAGGGCCTGGGACATGGTAAGGTGCTCAGTAACTGTTGAAAGAAAGAACGAATGAATAGCAACAGACTACAGTAAATAGCGAACAGACTGCACTTTGATCTGTAGAGATGTGTGGAGTTTCTAAAAGTGGAAGAAGAAGGCCCTCTTTTCATGGGAGAGTTCCAAAGAGTTATCACACTTAAAATTTTTTTTATACTAAATATTGATGCTGGCAACTCAAGAACATCCTTTCTTAAGACTTTTAGGGGTCAAAACTCACACAAACATCTCCAGATGTTAAGGCTTTGACTTTTTAAACAGAGACAGACTGCATGCATTTAGGTATTGCTAAACCTTGCTCATCTTTGATCTGGCTACCCAGATTCCTTATCTGCTCTTGTCTAATAGTTGAAAAAAACATTTTGTCACAGCACTTATCACACTTTAGCGTGATTGTCTGGCTACATGTGTGCCTCCCACAAATAGTTTAAAAGGGCATAGTGACTACGAGGGAGAAATGTTGGAGGTGAACTGTATGTAAAGCCAGCCTGGGGCAGGCTGCCAATGGCCATCCCTGCAACATTAAATGAAGACTCGCTCTTGTGCAGGGGTGCCCTCTAGTGGACAACCAACAAATTAAAAACAAAAGAAGTTTAAAAAATATTTTTTACTCTACGGATTACTAACTGTGTCAACAAGTGAGTATTCTAGCCTTTCCCCATTATTTTTTTTATAGAGAGGTATAACTTTAGCAGATTACATAAACCTTGTGTTGAACTCAATGCATTGTTACACATGTATGCACCTCTGTAGTCACCATCTAGATCAAGATAAAGAACATTTTCAGCACCTCAAAAAGCTGCCTCATGCTCCTTTTCATTTAGTGCAAAGACTAAATACTATTCTGAACTCTATCACCACAGGTTGCTCTTGCCTGTTCTTGAACTTCACATAAATAGAAATAAATGGACTCATACAGTACATACTATTTTGTATCTTACTTATTTTCACTCAACATTGTATCTGTGAGGTTCATCTACATTGTTGAGTTTGTTCTTTTTATAGATGTGTTTTATGACTATACCCTATATATATTTAAATCCATTTGTATTAGTTTTCTGGTGCTGCTATAATAAATCACCACAAATTTAGTGGTTTAAAGCAACACAAATTTATTATCTTACAGATCTGTAGGTTGGAAGTCCAATAAAGATATCAGTGGGTTAAAATCAAGGTCTAGGCAGGGCTGCACTCCTTTCTGGAGGCTCTAGGGCAGGGTCTGCTTCCTCGCCTTTTCCAGCTTCTGGAGGCTCTGCCTGTATTCCTTGGTTCGTGGCTACTTCCTCCATCTTCAAAGCCAACAACTTTGCATCTTTCTGACCATTCTTCAGTATTTATACCTCCTTCGCTGAATAGAGTCAGAAAAAGTTCTGTGACCGGCTTCGCTGGTGGCGCAGTGGTTAAGAATCCGCCTTCCAAGGCAGGGGAGGCGGGTTCGAGCCCTGGTCCGGGAAGATCCCGCATGCTGCAGAGCAACCAAGCCTGTGCGCCACCACACTGAGCCTGTGCTCTTAGAGCACGCTAGCCACAACTACTGAGCCCACGTGCCACAACTATTGAAGTCTGCATGCCTAGAGCCCGTGCTCCGCAACAAGAGAAGTCACCGTCGTGAGAAGCACACGCACCGCAACCAAGAGTAGCCCTTGCTCACCGCAACTAGAGAAAGCCCACGCGCAGCAACAGACCCAACGCAGCCAAAAATAAATAAATAAAATAAATTAAAAAAAGAAAAAGAAAAGGTTCTCTGATTTTTTTTTTGCGGTACGCGGGCCTCTCACTGCTATGGCCTCTCCCGTTGCGGAGCACAGGCTCCGGACGCGCAGGCTCAGAGGCCATGGCTCACGGGCCCAGCCGCTCCGCGGCATGTGGGATCTTCCCAGACCGGGGCACGAACCTGTGTCCCCTGCATCGGCAGGCGGACTCGCAACCACTGCGCCACCAGGGAAGCCCGGTTCTGTGATTTTAAGGACCCATGTAATTTAGATTGGGCCCGCATAAATAATCCAGCATAATCTTCCCACCTTGAGGTCCTTAATTTAATCACATCTGCAAAATCCCCTGTTAAGTAAAGTATCCACATTCTGGGGATTAGGACTTTGGCATCCTTCGGGGGCCATTATTCTGTTTACCATACCATTCAACTGTTGATAGACATTTGGGTTGTTTCCAATTTTGAGCTATGATAAATATGCTTTTCTCTAGCACTTTAAAGATGTGATTCCATCATAATATGAGGTCTATAATTTCTGTTGAAAAGTCAGCCTTGATTTTTATTATTACTCCTTCGAAAATTATATGTTTCTACCACTCTGGCTGCTTTTGAGATTATACATATGCTTTGATTTTCTGTAATTTCACTATAATTTGCTTAGATGAGGACTTCTTTATATGAATCATGCTTGAAGTTTGTTGAAATTTTTGAACCTCTGTGTCTTTCACCAGATTTTGAAAATTCTTGGTCCTTATTTCTTCAAGGATTGCTCTGTCTCATTCTCCCTTCTCCTTGTGGACTCCAGTTACATGCATATTGACTTCTCAAGCATGATGCGTTTGACTTGTTCACTCTGCCCCCGACCCCCGCATTTCTCCTCTGTGTGCATATGTTTGTATATCTTCTTTTGACTTTTCTTTACTTATCCTGTCTTCTGCCATTCCCAGTCTGCTATTAGATCAATCCAGTAAGCTTCTAACTCCAGATGCTACATTCTTTAGTTCTAGGATATCCACTTGATTTTTTTATTGATTCCAGTTCTTTGTTGAAATTCTCCTCCTTTTCATCCTCCTGTTTTCTTTAACATATTTATTAGTTTTATATTAAGTACTAGTCTATAAACTCCAGCATCTAGTGCGTCTCTTGGATTGCTTTTTCTCTCATAACAAAAACAAAAATGGTACTTATGTGAGGTTAAGGGTATGCCAACTAACCTTATTATGGTAAATATTTTATATCATATACATTATCAAATCATCACATTGTACACCTTAAACTTACACAATTAAATGTCAATGATATCTCAATAAAGCTGGGAAAATCATCTTAATAAAAATCACCTTAATACCAGCTTAAGAGCTTATATCAATGAAACTACAAGGCTTTGTAATCAGATGTACAATGAAAGTTGAGTAGAGAGGCATGTTTCTTCTCTGGAATGGAAGAATGAATATTATAAAGAAGTCAGTTCTTCCCAAAGCAAATTGTACTTTTTGTGCAACTCCAATCAAAATTATACTGAGCATGTTGGTATTTCAAAATTATTTGAATTAATATGGAAATCTAATTATGTGAATCTAGTTTTAATATTTTTTTAAAAAATAATGAGGGGATAATAACAGTAACCTCCACTAGATATTTTTGAAGGGAAGGAGCTTTTATAAAAACCAAACTTGGGGCTTCCCTGGTGGCGCAGTGGTTGAGAATCTGCCTGCCAATGCAGGGGACACGAGTTCGAGCCCTGGTCTGGGAAGATCCCGCATACCGCGGAGCAACTGGGCCTGTGAGCCACAATTACTGAGCCTGCGCGTCTGGAGCCTGTGCTCCGCAACAAGAAAGGCCGCGATAGTGAGAGGCCCGTGCACCGCGATGAAGAGTGGCCCCCGCTTGCCACAACTAGAGAAAGCCCTCGCACAGAAACGAAGACCCAACACAGCCATAAAATAAATAAATAAATTTAAAAAACCAAAAACCAAAATACAAACAAAAAAACCCACCAAACTTGCATTGTGTTTGCACAGCTCTTCCCAGAGTCTGATGCTCTGAGGTTCTACTTCACCCTCTTCCTGTGCTGAGACACAAGTCAAGACCCTGGTTCTCAGTCCATCTCTGGGTGGCTGCTGGATGAGAGGTGAGGAGACAGAAGTAACCCTGAGTTTCCCTCACTTGCAGATGAGCCAGCTTTTCTGTCTGTCCCCACACAGCACCCCAGACGCCCTGCTGCAGTTCTGGAAACTCCCAACCTTCCTGCCTGATTAGTTTTCCACCTGGACCTGCCCCAGTGTATACCTCAGAGTCCATGCAGGTGCCACGGTGGGTATGATGTTCCCAAATGTTTATGCTAAAGGCTGCCTGGGTAACTCTCCCAGATACAATGAAGCACATCCAGGAGAGTCTGTGTCGCTACTTCCAGATACCCAGTACCCGGCCGTCTTTCCTAGAAAGTCAAATATGCGTAGATGTACTGGTTGTGTGTCCACTGCTTACTCTCCCCTTCATCCTTAACTTACAGAATCTCTACACTGATGTCCATAGTGTCCAGATATAAAAACCTACACTTCTCCACCTCTCTTGTTCCTACAGGCAGTCAGTGGGATTCAAAGGCTTGTTGGGCTTTAGAAAAGCTCAGTAAAGGGATAATGACCTAGGAAGGCCTTTACCCACACTTTTCCCTTCTTCCCACCTAAAATGCAGCCTTGCTGCTCAGAATACCATCAGCCACCTGAGATCAGAGCCTTGCAGGAAACAGCAGCGCTAACGATGAAATAAGATAGAAAGGCATCCTCTCTGATGACTCCTGGGAGCCACAGAGCAGCCATGGGACACCTACCTCTGACTTCATTGCACACGAGTGAAGACAGTCTGCTTTCTCTTCTACATTGCTATAATTTTGAGTTTCCGCTGTAGTGGTAGAACAATTTCTAACACACAAAGCACAAAGCAGTGCTTTCTAGCCCTTCTCAGCCTCCGGAACACACAGAATACAGGGACCTGTGTACAGCCTACTGTGGAAAGATGAAGCTGCTGGGGCCGGAGGGGACCCTCCTGGAGGGAATCAGTCCTCAGAGCAGCTTTTCCTTCTAATCACTCAAATCCTGTCCCTGCATCATGAACAGCAGGCTTCTGAGGCCCTGAACTCTGGGGGACGTTGGAGATGACGAAGAAGAGGAGAAGGACCAAGAGGTTTTGTAGGGGGGAAATCAGAGCTTTATTCCAACACGGAGAAGAGAGGGAAGGAGGCTAATATCCAGACTGAGCCTCTGGGCTGCCCAACCGAACACAAGGCTCTCCTCAGGAAGCCCTGTGAGTCTCTGGGGTCCCTGTCAGCCCCTGTCCTGGGAGATGAGAGGGTGGAGGGGGGCATCTGGTCATAGCAGGTTCTCGGTCATTCCGTTCCCCAGCAGCCCCTCTAGGGTCAGGTCAGCAGCCAGAGCCCCTGAGGGCTCAGCTCACAGCAGTCGGGGCTCTGGTGCCGGCACCGGTGGAGGAGAAGGGCCTGCGGTGGTCCAGGTAGCAGCCCCTGCCCCAGAGCTGGGGCCACAGCAGGAAGAGACTGGAGGGGGACAGGAGGCTGGGCACTGGGGTGGGCACTTTGGGGGACACTTAGGTGGCCATTTTGGGGGTGGGGCACTTAGGGGACCCTTGGGAGGGGGCTGGCACTGCTGCTGGTTTTGCTGGCAGGACATCTTGGTAGGAGTTCAGTTAACCTAAAAGATGAGGAAACTCTTTAAATATTCATAATTGTACCTCTTTTAAAATCACTATCTATATGGAAGAGGAATGATGTTTAGATCATAGTTACGTCAGTGACCTGAAGCAACTGCATCTTTCCTCCAGATGAAAATACATGGATTAAAAAATCAACAGGCTGAGCTTATTCTCCTTCCAGGGGGGAGCTGGGATTGCTCCCTCCTCACATGCCAACACCAAAATTCACAACCCCTCGGTGTGCACATTCCCTCAGTACAAGCCTGTGCTCCCCGCTAGCCATCCAGGACAACTAGGAGTGCTCTGGGATGTGTTTAACCCAGCACCCCAGAAAGAAAAGGGCTTGGTTTGAAGCATTTTCCATTTCTATGGCGTAAATATTCCCAACTCAGCTCCTGTCCAGCTGTGAGTGACTCTCCTGAGAACCCCTCCCACCTACCCTCTCAGGAGAGAAGTCAGGACTTCTGTCCTACTGGCCCTGTAGAAAGAACTCCGACCTCAGCCTCAGAGGTAAGCTGTCAGGTCAACCATTGACACTTGCTGTAAATGCTGATGAAGCTTCAAGGTGCGAATCCTCCCTGGGGACTTCTGGCATTTTGTTTTCTCCATCCACTTGACATCTCAATCCAATCCCAGGGAGAACAGTGTCATCCAGCACCTTGGTGACCTTCTAGCACCCCGTCCCCATGCTGAGCCTCAGGGAGGCTATTGAACACAGAACAGGTACATATAGATATACAGATGTAGATACACGTACATACACGTACACATAATGGCAGAAAATAATATAATAACCAATGATTGTTGACCTCTTATTTTGCTCCAGGTATTGTTCTAAGTGCTTTACACATATTACCCCATTTGATCCTCCTAATAATCCTGTGATGTAGGTACTACTTATATTCCCACTACACTAAAGAGAAAACTGAGGTTCCTAGGGTTAAACAAATTGCCCAAGTTCACACAACTGGGAATAAAGTTTAGACAATTTGACCCCCAAACTAAAATCACAACTCATTCGCAATCATTTCAGTATAATATCAACAGGTTTCTCAATCTGAAGTGCTAATAAATTTACACGTAGATTAGATACACTGGCATATACATACTCCATCTGTAATGGCATTATAAGAGAAGCTATAGTCCACCAAATTCTTTTTGGATGTGAACATCATACATAGTCCCAGGATGTCAGTTTTTCTGTATGGCCCCAAATGTCAATTGTTTTGTTTGGTGGGGTTTCCAGTTCATTGATAACTATGCTTTTTTTTTTTTTTTTTTTTGCGGTACACGGGCCTCTCACTGTTTGTGGCCTCTCCCGTTGCGGAGCACAGGCTTCGGACGCGCAGGCTCAGCGACCATGGCTCACGGGCCCAGCCGCTCCGCAGCATGTGGGATCTTCCCGGACCGGGGCACGAACCCGCGTCCCCTGCATCGGCAGGCGGACTCTCAACCACTGCGCCACCATGGAAGCCCGATAACTATGCTTTTTAAATTACTTCCTCATATCAGGTCCCTGATAACCTTATCGTCTGCTTAACATCTTTTCTATGTAATACCTGTGCACTTGCTTCTCATCAAGTCAAAGATGGAACTAATCATTTTTCATGACCCAAACAGTACTAATTATAGGCTATCATGGAATAAAACTATCTTAATCAGATACCATCACTACACACACACGATAGCTTAAGACCACTTATATTCAGTTTTGGTATCTTTTTAATCGCTGGAATCAGAAGACCTTTTAGACGAATACGTAAGCATTAAGGAAATACTTACCAAACACTGCATATCTGAGCCTTGGAACACCTGTGACCAAGGCACCTATTCTCAGAGATTCTGGGTTGAGCAAATCAGATAAAGATCAAACAGATCTCATGAGAGTACAAGAGAGAGGGATATGCTCAGATGAATTAAAAGAGCAAAGCATTTCCAAAGGGAAAAATTCAAGGATTTTTGTAGACTGCCCCTACTAGTAAGGTCAAGGGTCAGAGTTCATTATCTCACTCCCACACACACTCAACAAGTACTTACTGGCCACGAGGCCGACTCTGGACACCAACATGCCTTAAAGAAATACAGCCTCTACCCACCTTGACTGTATTCCACTGGAGAGACAGAAGTTTGACAAGTGAATGGAAACACAGAATTAGTAATTATAGGCCTTCAGGTGGGTGGGGTCATTCCATTGGAGGTCTTCCAATGGTGCTGGAGACCCTCACTGAGACCAAACTCCATTCCCAGGCCTTCCCCGAATGACAATGCCAGCGGTCCAGCAAGGATGGGTACAAGACTGCTTTCTAGCTCATTCCACCTCATCCATCAGAGGGCTGTATAAGCTAGAGGAGGAGGGTCACACAACCCTGAGGTTGTGGAGAGGGCAGGACAGTGAAAATCCATACAGGCATTCGCTCCTGATCCCTGCACACCTGACAATGGGCTTCTGTTCTAATGTGTGGTTGTCAAAGAGCTTAATTCTCTTAGCCTTCTCTGTGCATAGGAAGGATCTAAGAATCCGAAAGGGTGGCTCAATGTTTCCTTAATCTGAACTCAAGTAAGCCAGAGCTTTCCTTCGCAAAAATCCTTTCAGTTAATAGCTAACTTAGCAGCAAAGACTGAACACAAACTTGTAGCTAATATGATATTTTATTGAAAATGCATTTATGAAATAATATCCAAATTCATGTCTTTTTTACATAAAAAGACATTTTATGTCATTGTCATTTAAAAAATCATTATAGGGACATTAAAAATATATTTTTGTAATAAGAGTCTCCCTGATACACCATTATATCCTCAATTTATTTGTTTCAGTAATATGTCCACATTTCAGGTTTATTAAAACAAAGCATACATGTACTTTTAAAAATTAATTTATTTCTATATGGTAGATTGATCTTTTTTCTCCTATCCAGCCGAAGTTAAGAACCCAGGCATTTATTCAGAGAGGAGGAGTAAGACTTGGTAAGCGGAGTGAAAACTTGAATTAAAAAAAACAGGACCAGGGGGTTTAAAAACATTTATTGTAGCAAAGCGGCTCATTCAGAGCAATCACATCCAAACCTCAGGAGAGCAAGTTTGAGCCCAGCCCAGAGTCTCTGTGCCAACAGCTGTTTCCACAGCGCAGCGCCGGTGTGGTCTTATCCCCAAGGTGAGACTCATTGAGGCGTGGACGAGACTGAGGGATGAGAAGCACAGGACTGGAGCCAGTCCTCGGCCTGCTGGTTACTTGGGTGATGCTCAGAGCCCAGCTGGGAAGCGGCCTCAAGGCTGTGGAAACAGCTGGATCTCTGATGTCCCAGTCAGCTGACGCCACGGCAGCCCTAGGTCCAGGACCACAGCAGGAAGAGACTGGAGCAGGGCATCTTGGGAGGGCCCTTCTGGGGACACTTTGGGGGACACTTGGTCGTGGGCACTTTTAGAGGAGGCTGGCAAGGCCGCTGGGTTTGCTGGCAGGACATCTAGGTGGGAATTCAGTCAACCTAAAACCCAATCCAGATGCTTTATGGATTTGTGAAACCTTAGGTCATTGTTTCCTCCTTTGGAATCTATCCCCAGGCTGCTGATATCTGGAGGTAACCGTAAGTACACACACATTCATTAAAAATGAATGTGTCTCTAAGACATGGCACAGTTCTTGTCGCATAGAAGATGTCCAATAAATGTAGATGGAACACTAAAATGGAAGCTCCATGAGAACAGGGATTTTCAGCCCCCCACTCAGTTCTGCACACTTTATATTCCAGTGCCTAGAACAGCACCAGGTAATGTGTAGGAGCCCAATAAATAACTGAATACATGAATCATATAGGAATGAGAAAGAGGAAGGAGAAAAGGGAGAAAGGCAGGAAGGAGGGCAGGAAGGCAGTTATATTCAAATAGAGAAAAGGACACCAGTTGGCATTTCGTGGTAATATTGGGTGTCACCATTTTCTCCATGTGCACCTGCCCCCTCTCTAAGCATCCATGAATACACCTGTGAGAGGTAAATGGCCTAGGATACGCCCTCCCCAGCCAGCTGTCTCAGTTGCCAGAGGCCAGACGTTGGCAAGAATTCAGGCCGGCTAATCACTCACCATCCAGTTTTAGGGGGTGTAATTCCCAGGGGGATCCACCAGCCCCAAGGCAAAATCTATCCTCCTCCCTCCTCCCTCTTCTTTCCCCGTGGTCTCCAACAGGCCCCTCCCTTTCAGCTGTGTTCTCTCTAGGTTCAGAAGGACCCACTCACCTGGTCAGACCAAGATGTGTACGGCCAGTCCCAGAGGTTGAGGGTGGATGAGGAACTGGTGCCTGAGATGTGTTTTATAGGCTCCCACCTGACTAGGCTCCAGGGATTCCTGGCTCTGGGAGGAGCAGGAAGTGGCTCCTTCTACCCTGGGCACCTGCAGGGTAATTCTTGACATTCAGCTCCTTGACGATTCATTCCATTCCTCCCAGGGAGAGGCTGAGTTATGCTTCTGAAGCTGGAGACCTGACCCTCACCAAACCATATTCTTTTCCAGGCTCAAGGCTCCATGTAGCATCATGAGGAACCTGGTTTCCCAAAGCACTGTGATCCCGTTCTTTCTTGGAAACATATAAATAAACAACTTTCCTGTCGTCTCAATTCAGCCCATGATCCAGCTTCCTTGGTCCTTGAGAAGATGCCTCTTTAACCTCACGGGCCAGCTGCTAGCTTTGAGCCTGAGCATCTTCCAAGTTGGTTGCTTTGTAAATCCCATAGTTCTTCTCTTCTGTCTCCCTGTCTCTGTCTCTGTCTCTCCAGTGAGGGAATGAACATGGGGATCAAGGCTAAAAGAATTTAGGAATTACTGCCTGGGCTAACTTTCTTGCTGGATATATCCTAAAGGATTATTTGAAAACAGTTCTGCCTTAATGTTGACAACCCATGTGTTCATGTCATCACTCTTTCTCTAATCCTCACAGTAACCAAGGCAGGCAGTACAGCTACGTCACACCTGTTTAACAGGTGGCTATAAGGAAGCTCAGGGGGCTAAAGGCTGGGAAAGAGCAGAAGCCAGTCTCACATGTGGGATTCCCTGGCTCTGCTTTCACTCCACTGCTCTTTTTAGCCCACACCACTCAGTTTTCCGCAACATACCCCTGAGCGCAGCCCTGTTTTTCCCAGAGAATAAAATCCAAGTATCGTCTTTCTGTTACGAGGTCTCAGTCTGAAGGGGACCTCCGGGGAGGGGTCAGAGTGAAGCTCTGCCTTGATTCTTCTCTGCACCCTATTTCACTTGTAAGGGCTGCACTTAACGCTGTATTTTCCCTCCGCAATTGCACAGCGGACCTGCTGGGGTCCGCCTTGGGTAGGGAACTAAAGGCAGCCTCCTGCTCCGTCTCTGAGCCCAGCCGGAATGAACTCAGCCCTGTGCTCTTCTGTCGATGAGCTAAGGGTGGGGCTGCTTTGACATTGGACCGGACTCTAAGGGGCACCCACAGGTTTCTCCTCTTCCTCGTTGTTGCCTGTCCGTTCTGTGGGCCTGCAGGCTTCTTTTCAGGATCCCCACCTGCTCTCCCCCTTCTACCCAAAGCTGACACGTCTGCTCTTCTCTTGAACACATTTCTCACAGTTTCCTTCTCCATGGCATCTGGCCCCTTCACATGGGAACAAAAAGCTTGGGGAAGGAGTAAAAATCTGGGACCTGCTTGTAATATTGGGGTTGCTGAGGACCTCGGAGAGCTGATGACCTTGTGACTCTCTGGGTCTCAGGAAGGGCAAAAGGCAAAGGGAAGAGGAGGAGGATGTGATGGAGGGGAACTCCCTTCTACACAGGAAGGTCATTAAAAGCTCCTCGGGTCCTGAGGTCCTGCGGGAGAAGGGGATGGAGATGGCTAATCAAATAGATGCGTGCTTTGACTCTCTCATCAGTGGGGCTGCAGTCTGGAGGTGGATAAATAATCAGGTTGAGAAGAAAGCTGGAAACAGAAATTTTGTGACTTATGTCCTACTTGGTGCTGTGGAAGGAGCTGAGACTCCTCCCAAGCTTCCCTGGCTCCCATGGAAGTGAAAGGGATCCAGAGGTTCCCATCTGTCCCACGGAGATGGAAAGAACTCATGGTGCTGGCAGAAAGTTCGCTGGGGGTGTGGGGGCTTGGGAGGTGGGAGGGTGACCCTAGCCAGGATGAATAGGGTCTGTGCCTCTACAGTTGAAAGTGTCAGGGTGGGCTGCTGGGGACAGGCTGTTTGGGAGTCACAGCCAGGGCTCAGGGAGATCCCCAGCTGCAGGAGGAGCTAGAGTGAACTAGAATGAGCCAGGAGGATACTGCACCTGCCCAGGCCATCGGAACAGAACACGGCTTCCCTGACCACCTGGCCCCAGCCCAAGAACCCTGTCAATTCAGTCCTTCGACAGTAGGGACCAGCAAAAACCCCAAATCGAACAGTAGAACACCAGGCTTCCCTTGGCGTGGGGCTTACAGGCCATATAAGCTTCCCTGCTCATGAACCCAGATGCCAGCATGGGCAGGACAAGGGGGAGAGGGGTAAAACATGTTAATAGGGAGGTGAGATTTACTTTGGATAATTTCCTAAAATGAGATTTTCTTAAAAGAGATAGAAATATATACAGCTAATTAGTAATTTTAAGTGTGTTTTCCCCTGTATCCCCATCCTAAGTGGGCCAATTGCTCAAGAAACAACATTATATTCATTTCAATGAACGAAGCCCTAGTTCTTTCCACATTTTGGTTTAATGTACAAATGTTGCCAACCTACCACATTTTATACAAAGCCTGGTCTCCTTGCAACCTGCTCTCCTGGGAAGCACCCACAAGGTGTACATCTCTCCATCTCTGGCTTGCCCCCTGCCGTCTTTGCTCTCTCCCATGTCCCACCCACTCTAGGTCTCAGAGGCAGCATGGAAGGAAGTTGGATGTGTCTCATCGCTTGGCCTCTACATGACTCCTTGGATGCTCAACCCTCTCACCGGCCCCTCGACCCACTTACCTGTGCCTCACCCATCCATCAAGGTCTAGCTCAGCCCCACCCCTCCCAGAAGGCTTCCTGAGTCCTGCCGCAAGTCACTCCACCCCATTCCCCAACCAGTCTCCACTGTGCTCTCCTCCTAACCTGCTAGAATGCCGGGTATTTGTATTCTATAATCTACCGCGCCATTTGGCATTGTTCTTCTGTAATGTGATTTCCTTGGTCTAATGTAATAGCTATTCTTTGGTGTAGTAGTGCATACTAAACGAAATGGAATGTTAATACAGTTCCTTGTCTGAGTCAGCAGCAGGAAGACTTTGGAGCTAAGCCTTCCCAGAACCCCACTAAGGCCCTAGGAGCTCCTTAAAAATTGAGATAGAAGTTCACATACCATAAAAGTCACCCTTTTAAACTGTGCAGTTCACTGATGTTTAGTTTGTCCACAAGGCTTTGCAACTTTCACAACTATCTGATTCCAGAACATTTCTCTCACTCTAAAAAGAAATTTATTAGCAATTAGGCAGTCCTCCCATTCCTGTTCCCACCCTTCAACTTCCCATCTCTATCCCCTGGCAACCACTAATATACTTTTTATCTGTATCGATTTACCTATTTAGAAACTTGTATAAATTACATCATATAATATGTAGTCTTTCCTGTCTGGATTTTTTTTACTTCACATAATGTTTTCAAGGTTCATTCAAGTTCTAGCACGTGTCAACACTTTATTCCTCTTTATGGCTGAAAAATACCTCAATGTACGGATATGCCACTTTTTGTTCGTTTATGAATAGGTACTTTTGGCTATGAATAATAATGTTATGAACATTCATTTACAAGACAAGAGTCTTTTTATATACATACACAGAAACAGTATGGATGACCTTTTAAGAAAAATAACCCACTAGGCGAACTCTCTGGGTGGAGAAGGTTGCCATATAAGAGGAGCAGTAATCATGTATGTGGTCAGCAGTAACTTCTGATAGTGGGAAGATGGCTCTTGGTACTTACTGCAAGTTTGAACTCAGTATTTCATAGATAGAAAATGGGTTATTTATCTAGTTATCAAATCGTATACTTTAAAAATGTTATATTCAATCTCTTTTTTGGTCCCTTAATCTCTCTGGCAAGTGATACAGCTTTCTGATAACTTTCAGGGGTTGAAGACTTCAGTCTAGCACTAAATTTAATGGTTTTTCCTGCCTCATGAGCTCAGACCTAACCCATGGCCCAGGAGCCCGCAGTAAGTAGGGAGAAGTGGATGGTCTGAGCTTCCACTTTCCTGCAGGTTCTCTCCTTCTCCCTCTTCCATTGGTCTTCTTTTGGGCATTCTTTCATCTTCTGCGCATTGGGATCTCAGGAGATGGATTGGGCTGGTGCTGTAGTGATCCAGCCTTTGTAACCAGGAATGCTTCCCTAACTCCAGGGGCACATGGTAAGCTCTTCAAAGCAGCCCCTCACTGGTCTCTATTCTGGGCTCTGAATTTCTGCAGCGCATCGAGCATCCAGATGGGATTGGATATATCCATTTCACTTTCCTGCAGGTACCACCAATCTCTGAGTGGTTTTCTTGTCCCTTTGCTTGGCTTGAGAGGTGGTAAAAACTAACTCTTCACACTCACGAGGGGAGAAAAGGGAAATAAGCCACAGCCATTTCCCCAGAGATATCAATTCCTTACTCCAAGCAACTTTCCCACTTCCGGGAATGCTTCTATAATGTCTCGTCCAGTCTTTATAGGCTGGTGGGATGGGTCAGTGATGGTCTCATGATGGCTCTCCTCTTTTTCAGTAAGTCTGGAGGAATCCCTGCAAACTCCTTGGTGTTTCAGTAGAAATGTTAAGGTGCCTTGGAGAGAGAGTATGATGGGGATTAACTTCCTGGTGCCCAAGAGACACAAGCTTCAAAGCTCATGCTTGGAAGCGGCCTCACCTCGCTGTTCCCTGAGTCTCAACGTAATCTCCATTCCATCTTCTAAAGTCTGCTGAACACTTCTCAGGTGGGCGTGGATCTTAGTTTGTTTCTGCCTCATCTCCATCCTTGTCCCGCTGTCCATGGATATCTGTGATAGTACAGGAGTCACTTTTGGAGGCCGTTCCTCTCATCTGTTGTTAAGAGCTGAACTGTGATCCCCAAATTCATATGTTGACATCCTAACCCCCAGTATCTCAGAATGTGACTATTTGAAGATGGATCCTTTAAAAAAGCAATTAAAGTAAAATGAGGCCATTAAAGTGTGTCCTAATCCGATATGACTGGTGTCCATATACAAAGAAGAGATTAGGACACAGACACACAGAGAGCAATGACCATGTGGAGACACAGGAGAAGGTGGCCACCTCCAAGCCAAGGAGAGAGGTTGCAGAAGAAACCAACCCTGTAGACAACGTGATCTTGGATTTCTAGCCTCCAGAATTGTGAGACAATAAACTTCTGCGTTTTAAACCACCCAGTCTGTGGTACATTGTTATGTCAGCCCTAGCAAACGAATACATGTTTTCCAAACTTCCCTTCAACTCAGCTTCTCCTCTCTCTATTGTTCTTTCTTATTCCACAGCTATGTCACATACTTGTCCAAGTCTCTTGAATAAGGCTCTCAGCTCTCCATGTCAGGGTTTTAACATGTCTCTCTAGTGACAACGAGATTGAGCATCCAATTTGCTTTATACACGTTGGACAGTAGGGGGAGACAGAATCAAAAGCATCAGTACAAAACTGGTGGAACACCTTGGAGATTTGGCTGGATTCCCGTGACCTGACCTAAAAAGCAGGAGGCTGCCCACACGTCACTACAAACCTCCTTCTCCTTTAAGGTCTGATGTAATGCTACCAACCTCAACTAATCAGAACTGACTGTGCCTTCCTCTACAAAGCATGCAACTACGGTCTGCCTTCTATGTTGTAAACCTGGTTATAATACCAAACCCTTACATGGTGCTTATACTTTGAGCCAGACACTATTTAAAGTGCTTTAATAAATTAATATATTATACATAATATAGTTATTATATTTATATAATATATTTAAGTTAAAGAATATAAATTTATATTATATATTAATATATTATATAATATATAATTAATATTAATATAAATATATAATAAATAATAATACAATTATATAATATAAATATATTACAAATAAGTAATAAATAATATAATATATAATACTATTGCTATAAATATTATAAATAGTACCATGTATATTAATATAATATTAATATGATATATAATTTATAGGAACAATTTTATAGCATCCAAATCCCAGAGAAGTCAAGTATCTTGCCCAAGGTTGAGTTGGCATTCAAATTCAGCACACTGGTTTCCAAGTCTGTGCTTTTAAACACCTGCTGTGCTAGCTCCCTCATGGGTGTCTTGGCTTCTACTACCAGGTTTTATGTCCCTATATGGCAGTGACCACATCTTACCCAACCTCATGTCCATCCCTTTAATCTCTCTTTCCTCACAAGCACCAAACAACAAACACAAGCCTTGTGTTTGGTGCTTGGAAGACATTAGAAGCTTAATAAAAATTTGCTGAATTATTGACCTATTTTCTCATGTCACAGACAAGGAAATTAAGACCCAGGAGCAAAGCCCTCAAATCCAAGACCAGAACCCGAGCATCCTGACCCCTAGGTATTGTAAAGACTGGCTGGGTCAAGTTCTGAAGTATCTCAGGCCCAAAGAAGTAGGAACCTGTATTAATAAAGATACCCAGAGATTTCCCTTAAGATTCCACTTTCAGTATGTCTTGTCTATATCACATCACTGACTTTCTCTAAATTAACTCCATGAGATATTCTGGTGATTATAGAAAGGAAGGGTTTGCAGAGGGGAAAGGAACACATTGATTGAGCACTTCCACGTGCCAGGAACCATGCGGTGAGTTCAGATTTGTCATCTCACTTATTGTCAGACCAACTCCCAAATTTAGGCAGTATTTCTCCCATTATTATCGACATGGAAACCAAGGTTCAGAGTGGTTGAATAACTTCCCCAAGACCACAGACCTGAGATTCAAACAGGAGTATGACTTCAAAGGTTGGGTTTTCCTGCCCCACCACCAGGAGCCATCTCGACAACGGGATGACACCTTCAGAGAAGAAAATATTGACTCTGGGGGATGCCAGGGCTTGTGTTTGCACTGTGGCTGTCAGACAAGGGACCTGGGGCAGCTAACCTGGAAAGCCCTGGATAGGGACCAAAATTCCTCCCCGGACCTCTGGATGTTGGGAAAGTAAATTTCCATTCTTCGTATCTAGTTTCCCCCTTGTCGTATGGGGGCAGGATTGCCATCCCATGGGAAAGCTTTCCAGCTCGGGAGGGTCCTCTCCGGCTGCCCTATGGTCTACACCATCTACAGTTTTCCTGAAGGGGCTGAAGTTCAGAAAACCTGGGCTCTAGGCCTGATCCTGCCACTTAGTAGCTGTGGGACCCAAGGTGAGCTGCTTTCCTCTCTGGCTCTGGGCCTTGGTTTCCTCATCTGGAGAGAAATCTACCTTAGCTACCACCACGTACCACTGTGCGGGGTTCCTCCTAGGGCTTAGACCTGAAACCCCATGATCGCAAGTTTCTTGGGGTCAGTACCTGCTTCAACACACATGCATCCCCCAGGAAAGGGCCATACTCAGTGTAAGTTTCAGATGGTTTTCAGACAGCAGATTTTGAATGGACAGGAGAGAGCCTGAGGGCGTTGGCCGAGGGAGGGGAGCATGAAATGAGGAGACCAACAGGGGGAGGTTGACATCACCAACCAGACTTCACAGTGTAGTGGGACCAGCAGACTGAGCAACAGGCCACTGGCGCTCACCAGTGTGTTGCCTCGGCCACCCAATTATCCTCTCTGGACCTCAGTTTCCAAACCTGTCCACTCACTGTATTCCAAAGCCAGACTGGAGTCTGTTCAAAGCTGGGCAGGCCTATCTTCCCACCTGGGCATGCCTGCCAGGATACCTTTTCTTGCCCTGCCCTCTCCTGGGTGCACCTCTCCTTTCTTTCAGCATCTTGGCTGGGCATCAGTCTGCCCCTTTCCTACTAACTAGAAGCCAAGGAACAGGGCTGAAGGTGGAAACACTAAAGGGAATCATTCTCCTGTCTACTGTGGAGCAGCTGAGAGACACCTGGTTGAACTTTGCCTCTAAGCCCTAAGCTGTGCCACCCTCTGCATGGCCTCCTGAGCATCCCTTTCTGCCATATAGTAAGACCTCTATTGATGCTGCTTTTCCTTTTTATCTTTCTTACATTCTAACCCTTCCAGCTTTGAGTGAGAGAGGGAAAACACAGGAAAGGCCAGCACAGATTTACACAGAACTTTACAGTATAAAGAAAATTTTCATATTCGCTGTCTGATTGATGCCCATAACATCAGAGAGAATGACGATGACTGGGTGAGAGTCCCTTCTTGCATTTCCCTGGGACTTTGTGCTTCTCCTTTTTTAGCTGTCAGCACTAATGTGATGTCCCGCTTTAATGTCTGTCTTCCCCAGTGAACCTTAAACTTCATGAGATCAGAGGCATGTGTCTGCTCCCTGCTGTGTTCCCAAAGCCTAGCATATAGCTGCTACTCAAAAAATATTTGTGGCTTGGTTGAGTGACTAGATGAAGAGCCATCATAGCTTCCATTTTACAGATGATGAAACTGAGGCCCCAAGAAGCCAAGTGACTTTCTCAAAGTCACCTAGCTAATCAGTGGCAGAAGTGGGATTCTTTCTGGCTCCTAGCTTAGAAGGTTGAAGGAGTGGGCAAGGGTCATTCATCTCCCGTCAGCTTAGAAGGTTGAAGGAGTGGGCAAGGGTCATTCACCTCCTATCAGGCATGGCAGACTAGGGCTGTCACTCCCAAGACAGAACATTTAGTGTTACCTCCCCTATCACTCCCCACCCCATTTCCTTCTACTGAGATGTCTTGGGAGGGTCTATGCACATATCATACTGTCGTATATGTATGTTTATGTGTCTCTCCACCCAACCCTACCCTGACCCAGAATGGGAACTGCTTAAGCACAGTGGCTGAGGCTTCTTCTCGTCTGTATCTTTAGGGTCTAGCACAACACCTGGCACATTATAGGTACTCCATCTGTTTTTGAGGATGGAATGATTGACTCATGGATGAACCTTCCAGTAGCAGCTCCAAGTGTCTTTTGGATAAGAGACTCTTGGTGCAAGGTCAGAGTGAGGCTCCTGTAAGCCAGGTGTGCCCCTTGGTGGAACCAATGCAGGGGTGGTGTCAACAGTATTGGGTGTTGGGTACCATTCCAAAGACTATGAGCCCCTGAAGACAGAGCCTGTGGGAAACCTGCAGCACTGATCCATGGGATCCTCTCGGGCAGGAGGGTCTTGCAGAGGTCTTCTCATCCAGCCTCTTCTTATCTTACACAGCGATATACTGCTCCAAAGGCAGAGTGACTGCCTGAGCCCAGGCTCCACTCCCAGCCCGACCTTCTGGTTCCCAAGGGCCTGCAAAACTAACTGAGAAATTAGAGAACTCATTTCCCAGTCATCAGAAGTGTCCCACGTGGGTCAAAGCTGGGTCACAAAGATTAGCCATCAAGTTCATTCCTTCTTTCTCACACTCTTTGGGCCAGGGCAGTGTTTGCCCTTAGGACTGTCATCCAGAGAGGCACCAGCAATGCCCTGGCAGAGTGTTGACACTCAGCTGTCACCTGGGGTCTTCCCTTCCCTTCCTCCACCCCCCCGCTCCCCGCCTCGAGCTCACTGACATCACATAAGGCTGCAGGGTTATGAGAGGGACAGAGCTACTCATAGGTTGATGTTGATTATCATCACCATTATTAGTTATGTTTATATTATTATTATTAGCTTATATTTTTATAGTACTTTATGGCTCACCAAGTACTTTGCTACATGTGATCTCATTGGATTGGGTAGCATGTAAGTAGCCTCTGTTTTAGAGATGAGAAAATTGAGATTCAGAGGGGTAATGTGACATGCCCAAGGTTACAGAGTTAATATGGCAGAACGGAGACTCAAGAGCAGATTTCTCTGTTTCATATTCGATTTTATCCCACTGTCCTCACTCTGCTCAACTTCTTCTTTTTCCACTTTAAGGTTATTAATGGTGCACCACTGGTCTTTGAGTCTTCCACTTCTAATAGGATTCGCTTCAGTCACCCCGTCTCCTGGATCCCACGAGAAACATGGCACCTCCGTAGTTGAGGCCCACAGTGCTTCTGAGACAAGTTCCTTGCATGGTGCTGGGGTGGGGGTGGGGCTTGTGGGAGAGATGCGCTGAAAACCCCAGGAAGAGACAGAGCTGGCACGGCCTAAGAGCAAAGGATCATAGGGCCCTTGCCATGTGCCACAAAGGGCGCTTCATTGACTGTCAAGCTTTCTGACCCAAGAGACTTTCTACTCCAGTAAATGAAAATGTGTGTCCAAGACTCTTGAGATTAGTGGGAGGTGGCCTCTGTTCTGGGAAGTTGGCTTCAGCAGGGGTACCCAGGTACTGATAGAGGCTCACACTGCTCTCAGCCAGCTCAGTGGTAGCTGCTGCCAACAGTGGCACATGGCTTCCCTCCCTCCCTCCCTTCCTTCCTTCCTTCCTTCTTCTTCCCACAAATATTTATGAGCCTCTACTATGCTCAAAGCATCTTCTGGGTCTTGGGGATTCAGCAATGAACTGGGAACCTAAAGAGATCAACTATCTGGTACATGAAGAGTTTGGTGCAGGGCCCAAGTTCTCTCTGCACCAGAGAAGCCCTGAGCACTAGGAATATTGCTATACCTACCAGGAACTGAAAGAAGTTCAGAAAGCTGGCCTCACCTAGAGGGATTCCACAGAATAACCTCCCTGGGAGGGCAGTGACTGAACACACCACATCGGAGGCTCAATTCCTGCTCCCCCAGGCTGCAGTCCATTGGAGAGATGAGCCACAGAAAACAGGATTGACTTTCTCCCATCACCTCTCAAAGTCCGTGGGCTCCCCCTCCCTCAGTTGGGCAGCCGGCAGTCAAGTGGACACTCTGTGAGGCACTGCCGGACTCTGTTCTCACGTTACAGCTCCCCAGGTCCTCCCTCAGTTCAGCTGTGGCCATTGAAATAGGTGGTTCGGACAACAGAGATGGAAACGATGTGGGGCTCAGTGGCTGGAGCCCTAGTCCTGACTTCCAGAGCCAGTTTCATTCTCTAGATGAGGAGGGATGAGCCAGATCTCTGACAGGTTCCAGGTGACCCAGATTGTCTAAGAATGACTCAAGCAGGACCTGATATCCCTCCATTTATCTAGAAGGGATCCAGAATTTCTAGGGTTTGGTCTCCTGTTTGTCCAGTATCCCAGGGAGACCAAGGCAACATGCTGGAGAGAAGTGACTTCAGTCACACTTTGCACTGAATCAGGCTGAGTCAAGGTCAGATCATGCTCTGCAGCGACTATGATGGCCCTGTGGACTCCTCCCTCCCTGATAATGACAACTAGTTCTCATTCCTCCCTTCATTCTTCACATAACAAGTATCTGCTGAATGCTATGCACTCTGCACTGCATCCTTGAGGACACAGTGATGGACAATGTGAGGCATCTGCCCCTGAGGAACTCTTTCAGGAAGTCTTATCCCTACTGAGCATCTGTTATGTGCTAGCCACTGTGATGTGCCCCCAAGGTCACAGGGGGAACACCCAGACCCTAACATGAAGGGTCTCAGAATCTAACAGTGGAGGCCAGTCATGAACACAGGGCACAGCAGGTGCCCTGTCAGAGAGGCACTCCATTACAGGGAGCCAGTGATGAGGTCCCACCTGGGCAGGTGTTTCAGAGTACAGTCTTTGGAAGCATGTAGGGATGGGGAACAAAGAGTGTTCTAACAGGGGGTGCATATAGGCACGTTCGGGGTGGTAATAGTTTAATGTGGCAGTAGTGTCCCTACCATGTAGGGGAGACAAGGCTGGGGAGGTAGAAGTTGCCAAAGTACAAAGAATTCAGGCACCATTTGGAGGGACTTGGATTTTTTCCCCTTTGCGGGTAATAGGGAGCTACTGAAAGTTTTAAATAGGCTGAGATTTACATTTTACACAGATAGCAAGCGTCCAAGGGAAGAAGGCAGTAGAACTGGGAAAAGGAAACCTGGGGCATCTTTGGATGTGGGACGAGGAAGAAGGAGAAGCTAGGATGACTCTCAGTCTTGGGTCTTGGGACCATTTACTAAGGGAACCGAGAGGCCTGGAGGGGAGGTGGTGATGGTGGGTTCTGTGCGCGTGGATTGCTGTCAACTGTGGAACATGGTTTATGCCATCAGAAGGTTCGGATAAAGAACAGGTAGTTGGGAGGAGGGAGAGAGGCCCTCACATGGCAGTGATGGGGAGCCCTCATGATGGAGAACATTTAAGGATTGATAGGGTCTGTGGATATCGAGGCAGAGGTAAGGAGAGCAGAGGATGAGTAAAGGAGAGTAAGAAGAGGTTCTGGAGACTGAATTCCCTGGATGGAGCAGACTGCAGTCTTAGGACAGAGCCAGTCATATTCCCAATCACTCATTGGATTTGGGTGGAAAAGACTGGCACAAAGGCAGCAGGAAATTTTTGGTCATTTTGCCATTAAGCTAGAGACTTCAAGCATCTGGTAAATTGCTCAGACCCTTATTACATGACTCAGGCATGCTCCGCCTATCTGCCAGAGCTGGGAGTATGACAGAAGACGTGAAGAAGTCTTGGCCTTGCAGGGCGGGGAGAGTCAGGCTGTGGTGGGCATGGGTGGCCAGATCACATACTGGAGGAGGAAAGGGAACGAGGTGCAGCTCCAACCTACAGTTGCATGTCCTAGTTGCTCAGATGTGTGGGTGTCTTTCTTCTTTGTTACAAGTGATAGTCACTTCCTGCCTTATTAGTATTTATTTTATTTGTCAACAGAATCTCCACTACTTGAAGCAGAATGAAGAGAGAACTGTATTTGTCACTCATTTCCCATCTCTGTTCATTTCTTTCTTTCCTTCTTTTCCCTTTTCCCCCTTTTTTCTTTTCCTCTTTCCTTCCCTCATTCCTTCTTCTCTCCCTTTCTCGATTCCTTTCCCACTTATCACGTATCCAGTCTGGAGCTAGGCTCCAGGTTTACAATCAGATTAAGTGTCTTCAGTCCCTGAACGTGAACATAATCCATTGAGCTTTGTGCCCTTGAGAGAAGGTGGTGTCTTGGGGTGGAGAGAATCATTTTTCCCAAATGTGGGTGCAGGGCCTGCCTCTGGAGTGGTCACTTTTCAGTTCAATAAACACTGGGGCCCTTCTGTGTGCAGAGCATGGGGTGAGGCAGCCCCTTCTCAGTTCCCAGATGGGCTCAAGAGTCGGGAACCATGAGGCTCCCCAGGCCTCTGGCACTGAGACCGATTCTTGTCTGGACCACGATACCCACTTCCTTCCAATGGGCTCCGTTCACTATGCCACTCAGGGCACCCATGTTTCCCCCAGCTTTAGGAATTCAATATGAAGATAACATATAGTTCCGTCTTCCAAAGAGTTCGTGATCGTGGGGGTAAATGACATCCATATGTCATACACAGAGCTGTGTAGGGTGTGATGAAGTATCTGAGACAGTGAGTCTGACAGAGAGGGCTTCTGAGACCAGACAGGTAGGGAGGTGGCATCTGAGCTGCAGGTGGAGGAGAAGGGAGGGCAGCATTTGAGTCCCAGGAGCAAGGACTGTGTACAGCTCTCTCCCTGTGCCTACAGCACCAAGCATGGCGCCTGGCGCTTAGCAGAAGCTCAAAACATCTGCAACGTTGGGTAGAAGCATCAAAGGCCATTTTTGTGAAGACTTCTCTGATACTTCCAGTGAGTTTAGAATGTCCTGAGACATTTTATAATCCAAGTAACATAGATTATAAAATCCACATTTTTCCTCATTGCAGGAAAATTAGAAAATGTCAGTAAGCAAAAGGAAAAAAGAAATGCTTGGGGTTCCCTACCCAGAATTACATGCTGTTGACATTTTAATACAGATCCATCCAGACTATTTTCTGTTTATTTACATGTATTATATATAAAGATACAGACATATTTGGAGAGACATATAAATGGAATGGCCATATTGTATGCTATTGCAACTTGCTATAAACTTTTTTTTTTTTTTAAATTTCTAATCCACTTTGCTTAAACTTTGGTCCATAGTCATCAGTCTGCTCCTGTTATAGCTCATTGGGGCAACTGTCAGTGGGCAGTGATAGTGGCTTCCTCATCCCTGTCTCTAGGGCCTGGGAATGCCCTAGCAACAATCCTGACATCTCTGGGTTTCCAATGGTCACTGATAACTATTAATAAAGGCAATAGCAATTATAACAAGAATAAGAGTGGCTAACAATTACCAAGCGCTTCCTACATGCCAGGTCCGGGGCAAAGGGCTTTATAGACATTATCTCAAGGGATCCTCATACGACCCTATGAGATGGACACTGTTATTGCCCCCATTTTGTGGATGAGAAAACAGGTTTGGAGAGGTCACACAGCTGGTAAGTGACAGAGCTGGGACACAAGCCCAGGCTGCATCTTTGTTTATCTTTGAGCACTTTCTCTGTCATCTCTTAACTGAACTTCCCCTTGGTGAAAGACATCCTGTCAATATCAGATATGTGAGCCTTCAATTCCAAATGTCAGTGGAAATCATTTTAATACTTTGATCTCCTTTTAAGTAATTAAGTCACGCTATGAAATTTATTTTTAAAAATCTAAGTGTATGTATTAGTTTCCCATTGATGCCATAATAAATTACCATAAACTTAGTGGCTTAAGACAAGTTCTGTAGGCCAGAAGTCCAACACGGGTCTTACTAAGCTAACATCAAGGTGGTGGCAGAGCTGTGTTCCTCCCAGAGGCTCTAGCGAGAGCCCATTTCCTTGGTGTTTCCAGCTTCTAGAGGCTGCTCGCATTCCTTAGCTCATGACCATTTTCAAAGTTCATCACTGCAACCTCTGCTTCTGTTGTCACACGTCTCCTCTTTAACATCAATCCTCTTGCCTCCCCCTTAAAAAAAGGTTCACTGGGCCCACTTGGATAATCCAAGACAATTTTTCGATCCCCAAATCCTTAAGCTAATCACATCTGCAAAGTCCTTTTTGCTGTATAAGGTAACACAGTCACAAGTTACGGGGATTTGGATATGGCCGTATTTGTGAAGAGAGGCTTTATCCTGTCTACCACAGTGTGTGTCAGGGCAATAGTGAACAGTAAAAATAAGACAAATAAATAATAAAATGATCTTCCCAATGTTAAACGCCAAAATCAGCACGTAACGGATGAGAGCAGCACTCAGCAAAGGCCGCCCAATGAGGTGCCTTCCAGCAGAGGGAAGAATGATCTACTAAAGAGCACAGAGGAAGGGCAGCCAGGTGGCAGATGTTTTCAGCACCACACTAATCTGTCTAGGGCTGGAGATGTTCAGATGATCTGATGGGGATGTCTAGTTTTTTTTACCATCAAAACCTGAGGCCATTATGTAATTCCCCCATCACCAAGCATCTCCAGATTATGACTCGACTTTTTTGAGAAATTTTCCTGCCAGAAGAGAATGTACCCATCATGCCAACATTTGGTACACATGTTTCTCTTTGTAAATTGACATAATCAGTCTCTTGTGAGTTAGCTGCAGTGACTCAGCACTGCCAGGATTGATAAACTCAAAGACATGGACAAGTCTTGGACAAATTCATGGACAAATTCATGACCCATGAATTTCTGGGTCAGGGAACCATCATCAAGGTAGTGCCACCCTAGGGAGCATTCTTGGGGTCTGCCAGCTGGTCCAACCCTGGTGATGCCAGACACTGCCTTTCAGATATAGGTGCTTGACTCCTGGTTACTTACAGCAACTAACAGTAAGAATTATGTCCAGATTTTCTAACCATGAGATTCAGACAATGGTCCATCATGTTTACTACTATTTTCACCCCACTTCAATAGGCATTTTTAACAAGGCAATTATGTAAAATAAAGCTTGCTGGAAAAAACATCACAAGAAGAAATAAAATATTCAAGAGGCAAGGTGCTGTGGAGAGAGGGCTGATAGCAGGATCTGAAATCCAGCCTCTAAGTCCCTGTGTGATCTGGGACAAGCCTCTTTCTCTCTCTGAGCCTCAGTTTCCTCATCTGCAAAATAAGGGGCATGGTCTAAATCAGTGATTCTCAACTGGATGGAACATTAGAACCACCCAGGGAACTTTTGGAGGCTGTCGATGCCCAGGCCTCACTGGGATGGGGTACCACTGTCTCTGAATGAGCCAAGGTCCTTTCTACATCTTCTATTCTCTCATTCCATGAAAGGTCTGGGATTTGTCAATGAGAATCTGGGTTCGGATTTATTGGAGGCATCCATCCTCCTTACTAAATAGCAAATTCAACAAGACAAGGAAATGAAAATTGAGTGTCTACTACCTACAAAGCACTAAACTAGATCCCTTAGGGGTGCCTGCACTCAAAAGACCTTACTGTGTGTCAGCTAGGTGGTCACATACCCAAATAATTATAGGTAAAAGGGGATGGACATTATTCCTTTTAAAATTAATCACACTCATGTATTAAATGAATAATTCCTTTAACCTCTACTGGGTTTCTTTTTTCAGAAATTCAGAGCCTGCCTTACATTATCTTTCTCAGCAAACGGGGGATGAGAAGGATCCTCTGGTGAGCAGAGCTCTAGCAACCAAAGCAAGCTCTTTGGCTCCCCACCTGGTGGTCTTTATAGAACATTTAGAAGTGACACAGCATCAGGTTTCACTTTTAATGTTGATTGAGTGCTTATTATGTGCCAGACACTATTCCAAGAGTTTTATGGGTGTTAACTCATTTGATCTGCAAATGATCCTATGAGATAAACACTATTACCTTCCCCACATCCCAGATGAGGGCAGTGAGACAGAGAGCTCTGGTCACTTGCCCAAGGTCGCAAGCTGCTCAGTGGGGAGCTGGAACTGGAGACTGTTCTAGAACTCATGCTCCCAACAACTTATAAATGGATTCTGGGCCTTCCATGAAATGTTCCATGTTTGCCCATAATAACGCCTCCAAAGGATGAGTAACATGGGAAATGTTTATGTTACAATGTTAGGTGAAAAGTTAGTAAGATAAACCCATAAAAGTACCTGATCAAAACTGGGTAAAGTCAAAACAAAACAAAAATCACTAAAAAACTATACACAGTGGAAAAGATTGAAATATAATCATAAAAAGAGACAGAAGGAAAATAACAAAATATTAAGAATACTCAGAAGTTGGGATTACAAATGAATTTAAAATTCTTCCTGTTTGTATTTTTTCATAAAGACTATGCCTTCCTATAATGTCATACTTCAGTGGCAAGTAAGATATTACTCTTTTTCTG
Source organism: Orcinus orca (assembly GCF_937001465.1). Taxonomy (NCBI): domain Eukaryota; kingdom Metazoa; phylum Chordata; class Mammalia; order Artiodactyla; family Delphinidae; genus Orcinus; species Orcinus orca. Next base: position 102,836,170 of record NC_064559.1, on the reverse strand, counting down.
TAAGAAAACATTAGGGCTAAGCTTTGATACTGCAAACAATAGTTTTGGCTTCAAAAATTGGCAGATCAGTAATTTGAAATTTAAAAGATCTTTTCTCATGGATATGAGTATCCATAGTGATAAAATTATTTTTAAACTAGCATTTTGAACTAATAGTCCCAGATACTGTTCTAAGAACATTCTAATTCCTTATTTAGTGAGCTAGGAATTGTTTTAGCCCCTTTTATAGTGATGACTAAGTAACTTGTCTGAGTTTGCAGAGCTGGGAACTGATGGGAGACAGTCTCTCTGTCCAGCTTAGAGCTGAGGTGTCTCATGTTTCTCCCTGTCTTACTTCCTCTCACTGCAGTTTTCATTCTGAATATGACAAATTTTGACTACCTTTTCAGCTGACCAGAATTTGATGACTTTCCTGGGGACCTAATTTGTCCTCAGAATATTTTTTGTGGGGTTCCATCACAGAATTTGCAAAACTATACAAAAAGGATCTTTCCAGATTGGATGCTCTTTTCTTAGTTATGACCAGAACTCACGCCTCACTTCTGGCAACTTCCATCGAAATCTAGTTCTTCTTCTCCACCTGTAGCATATACCTGGTCCCTGCCGTCTCACCTTGGGCAGGCCGAAGTTGCCTTGTTTAGGACCATATGTGGAAAGAGAAGCCATTCCTAGACTTTTTCTACCCTTTCAAAGAGATTGTTGGTGCCGAATCAGTGTTATTTGTGAGTTCTCTTGGAGGGTTAAGTTCAGGTAAGGAGAGAAGCGCAACTACCCACACCATCTGCATGAGACCTGCTTACAATAGCATCACTGAGACAGCAAGCATTCTTAGTCCAGGCTACGGCATCATCTAAAAATGAAAAAGTCACACTAGATTATTGGCTTGGGCTTGGCACTTTATTTTGGATCTCAATCCTTATTCCAAAAAGGTTCATTTAATTTCAGGTTGGGAATTTTCCCCACCATTTCCTATACCAACGAGAAGAGAGAACTTCTCTTCATTTCAGAGGTCTAGAACCCTACTGACCGAGCCTGGGAAATAGGGAGCATAGCAGAGCTGCCTGTGAGATTGACAGACATTGTGTGCAACCTGCAAAGTTTCATCCTAATCTTAGCTAGAGGGCAGCAATTCTCAGGGGGATCTTCCTGTGGGTTAATAGTTGACATGCTTACGGAGGGAGGAATTGGGTCCCTGGGATGTGAGGGAAGTGTTGTTACCTGTGCCCCTTGTGAAAGATGCCATCAGCAACCTGCCCCATGGTCTGCATCCCCTGATGCCAGGTCAGAGCTGAGGCTGTATAAAAGGCTGAAGTTCCTGAGGGCACCTCAGTCCACCTGCTTCGTGGGTGATCTGCTCCAGTGCTGAACCAGGTGAAGGCATCTTGAGGACCAGGAGGGACTCTCGGTGCTGGTGTTTTGGGCAGACAGAAGCCCTGGGTGGAGGCTGAGGACAATCTTGAAGAAAGACAAGGAGAAAAGTGGGTTTGAAAGGGAGGATTCTGCTGGAAGGGGAGGGAGGATTAGTGGAAGGGAAAGAAGGATTGGCGTCTTTTTGAGGTTGCAAAAAATTCATTTGAAACTATGGAGTTCCTAGGTTGAAACTGTTTGCATGCCTCTTGTAACTCATTTGGGGAGATTGGGTTTTAAAAATCTGATCATTATAAAGAAGAAATCTAGTGAATTCATAGTTTGGTTTTAAATGTAACGAAGTTATCTTGGGCTAGTTGAAGTTAAAACTTCTGTATTTTCTTCCAGCTTCGTTCAGCTCCTGCTGAGACGTCCTGCCAGCAAAACCAGCAGCAGTGCCAGCCCCCTCCCAAGTGTGCCTCCAAAGGCCCAGCCAAGTGTCTCCCCAAGTGCCCCCCCAAGTGCCCGTCCCCCTGCCCACCTCCAGGCTCCTGCTGTGGCCCCAGCTCTGGAGGCTGCTGTAGCTCTTGGGGCCGCTGCTGCACTGGGCCATGAAGACCACTGAGGAGTAACACTTCAGGAGCCCAGGTGCTGATGACCTGCCCAGCCTGAGTCTTCTATTTTTCTGGTTTGGAAGAACGGAAGAAGCGTGGAAGCGCTTCTGAAATGCTTAGCGTTTCCCTCTTCTTCCTGCCCGTGTTCATTCCTTTGTGAGGTCTAGATGTTTAACCTCTGACCTTCACTGGCCTGATTCCCCTCTCAGATATAGTTCTCTGGAGGACTTGGATTGGAGTTCGGTCATGAAGCTGTTTTCCCTGTAACAATAAAGCTTTTTCTTCCTGATGTCCCTGCCTCCTGATTATTTTGTTCACCTCTCCCACTCCCCCACCCCCTGCCTCAAGCCATCCTCCCTTCCCTTCTTTTAATTAAATTTAATTCCCTTCTTTTTTAAATGTAAGTGAACACTTAAAAAAATCAGTTTGGGAAACAGATTTCAGCACTGAAGCTACTTAGACCTCTGGGAAACAATATTCCCTTTTATGATCTGAAGGAGGGAACTTTAAGCTTGAAGGAAAGGATCATGTCCGAGACCATTCCTCTGACACAAGCTTTCCATGAGGAGGGCCAGGAACGGGTTCTCAGAGAGGAGACGGTGGTACCCAGAAAGGTCGCAGTGAGATGACTCTGGGAGGGTTTCTTTCAAGCATGGGTGATGGTTTAAAAAAGAAGTTATTTCCTAGTCATGGGCAGTAAGATCACCTAAAGTGCTCGTTCTGGGCTCCAATGAATGGACACCTTTACTTTTCTGATTATTATAATCCTGGGTGCTTCCATCGGTTGACTAGAGAGGAAAGCTTATGGGGGTTAGTTTCTGGGGGACTGTTTAGGAGGCAGGTATGGAATGTCTGAGCCCATTTCCCCTGGCTCCTGAAAGCCTGAGTCTGGGTCTGAGTAGGGAACCAAGAAGGACCCCCTCCTCTGCCAAAGACTGTCTCCATGTGGTTGGGGTGTGTGTGTGTGTGTGTGTGTGTGTGTGTGTGTGTGTGTGTGTTTGTGTGAGGGGATGGAGGTGGGAGCCGGGGGGCTTCTGTCACTGCATTGGATTTTCTGTTTCCTTTAGGAATAGGATGATTCCTTCAGGAAAGACTCAGTAGTGATACAGTAAATCCCCTCCATACGAACCTTCAAGTTGTGAACTTTCAAAGATGTGAATGTGTGTACTCATGTCCGATCACGTAAGTTAGTTCACACATCTGGCGTGCATTGTCACATGCAGCCTGCCCTCCATCTCCTACTGCTGACGATCCTTCAGCGCTACCATCTCCCATCTCCTCTCCCTCCTCTAGTCAGTAACTCTTCTTGCCTGTTAACTCGATGCCAGCCCCTGTATGCCAGCTGTTGAACTGTACTATCGTATTTTTCAAGGTACTATACTGTAAGATTAAAAATGTGTTCTTTATTTTTTGTGTTGGTTTGTTTTTTATGTATTATTTGTGTGAAAAGTATTATAAACCTATTACAGTACAGTACTATATAGCCGATTGTGTTAGTTGGGTACCTAGGCTAACTTTGTTGGACATACGAACAAATTGGACTTATGTACATGCTCTTGGAACAGCACTTGTTCATATGTAGGGGACTTAATCTAGAAATGATAATTCTGAATCAGGCTTTTATGTACAAGATGAACAATTAAACCTTCCTTTGATACGAGTTAACAGTGATGGGTAAAGTAAGTTAGTATATGAGGCTACAGCAAGGCCATATAATGAGCATGTACTTGCCCAAATCATCTCCCAGAGCAGATCCTGTCTCCATGTAGTTACTTCATTACTTCCTCTTTTCTAATACCGACCTCACCTTTCAAATGTCTCATCTGTATGCACCAACAGGTGGCCCTAGGTACATGCAACCTGTTAATCAGGCTCTAAAGCCATGTTAAATGAAACTGGTATCTTTTTGTGACTTACCTTTCCTTGTGTGCACACTCATGCCTCTCCCAGCTCACTCACTCCCAAACCTATATCTCACCATCAATTCTTGAATTCTTAGTCTTGGATTTCACTTTTACCTCGTATTCATGGTTGTGGGCTGTTGCATTGATTAAGAAGCAGTTCTGAAAGCAGTTGACCTCCAAAGTCTTTCCCAATTCTTAAAAGTTAGTTATTCCAAAGGCACAATTTTTCATGGGCACTTTGGACCTTTGGAAGGGTCTCCTTTCCTCCCTCCCTCCCTCTCTCTTTCCTTCTTCCTCCCTCCCTCCCTCCCTCCCTCCCTTCCTTCCTCCCTCCCTCCCTCCCTCCCTCCCTCCCTCCCTCCCTCCCTTCCTTCCTTCCTTCCTCCCTTCCTCCCTCCCTCCCTCCCTCCCTCCCTCCCTTCCTTCCTCCCTCCCTCCCTCCCTCCCTCCCTCCCTTCCTTCCTTCCTTCCTTCCTCCCTCCCTCCCTCCCTCCCTCCCTCCCTCCCTCCCTCCCTTCCTCCCTCCCTCCCTCCCTCCCTCCCTCCCTCCCTTCCTTCCTTCCTCCCTCCCTCCCTCCCTCCCTCTCTCCCTCCCTCCCTCCCTCCCTCTCTCCCTCCCTCCCTCCCTCCCTCCCTCCCTCTCTCCCTCCCTCCCTCCCTCCCTCTCTCCCTCCCTCCCTCTCTCCCTCCCTCCCTCCCTCCCTCCCTCCCTCCCTCCCTCCCTTCCTCCCTTCCTTCCTCCCTTCCTCCCTTCCTCCCTCCCTCCCTCCCTCCCTCCCTCCCTCCCTCCCTCTCTCCCTCCCTCCCTCCCTCCCTCCCTCCCTCTCTCCCTCCCTCCCTCCCTCCCTCCCTCCCTCTCTCCCTCCCTCCCTCCCTCCCTCTCTCCCTCCCTCCCTCCCTCCCTCCCTCTCTCCCTCCCTCCCTCCCTCCCTCCCTCCCTCCCTCCCTTCCTTCCTTCCTTCCTTCCTTCCTCCCTCCCTCCCTCCCTCCCTCCCTCCCTCCCTTCCTTCCTTCCTTCCTCCCTCCCTCCCTCCCTCTCTCTCTCCCTCCCTTCCTCCCTCCCTCCCTCCCTCTCTCCCTCCCTCCCTCCCTCCCTCCCTCCCTCCCTCTCTCTCTCCCTCCCTCCCTCCCTCCCTTCCTCCCTCCCTCCCTCCCTCCCTCCCTCCCTCCCTCTCTCCCTCCCTCCCTCCCTCCCTCCCTTCCTTCCTTCTTGCTTCTTTCTCTTCACATTGGGCAGTGGCCCCAGGGAGAACCTATCTTCAAAAGGAGTTTGGGATGAGGTCAGGAGTGGAGAGTCTCACAAGCTGACTTGGTATTTGGCAATTCGACCAGCATCCTGCACAAGTTTTTCTTTTAGGCCCACCAGGGCTGTATGGGGGTATGGTAACCTGACTACCCTCACAGCTTTCCTGGTCTTAATTATTCCATAACTTTGCCTGGGGTTTTCTTCCGGTCTCCAGTGACAAAGAAACTGCCACTGAGATTCCCATAGGCACATCCTCACCATCATCTCCACTCAATCCCACCCGGAAGCATCTGGATGAAACCCAGCAGGCTTTTGGCGTAAACTGTGGCCTTCCCAGAGGAGCCAAGGACCAAGATCCTGAGAGATGTGAACTAAGATAACAAGTGAACTATTGGGGTGGCCAAAAAGTTCGTTTGGGCTTTTCTGTACGATGTTACAGAAAAACCCGAACACACATTTTGGCCAACCCAATACAAACTACCATCTAGATGACTACACTGGGATGAATGTGTGAACAGGGGAACAGTGTGTGTGTGTGCATGTACGCTGTAGAAAAGGGCAAAGAGAACAGGTCCCAAGAAAGGGGCAGACTTCTCTTCACTTGAGCCCCAATGCCCTGTCTTAGCACACACACAGCCCCCAGCTATGAACAGAGTCCTGTTTGGAAAGTAAACATGCTACAGCAATCCTGGCACCTCTGTGAGGTGACTTGAATACCCATGTGCACCACCTACGGTGCTACCTGAGTGATGAATGTCTCTGGGATGTAAGCGTCAGATGACAATGTCTATTGGGAAATGGGCCCCTCCCAAGAGCCAGCGTCTAACTGGAGTCTTATAAAAGGTTCTCTGGCTGGACACTCCTCAGTCCATTGCCTAGCAGGTGGTGCATTCCAGTTAGAAAGCTGAGTGAGTCTTCCAGTGGAACCAGGGTCTAGTAAGTCTCCAAGTGGAACCTGGGGGAGGAGTATGGGAAGAATTGAAGGCAGAGGGGAGGAGAAGGCAGAACACAGCCAGCAGGTAGATACAGAAAGAGGGCCCTGGAGAGTGCCTTAAGCTTCAAGTGAGCTGACCTCTCCAGGTGCCATGAGGACATGGAAGCCAGATTGGGGGTTGGGGGGGTGACTCTGCAAGGTGACACAGCAAGTCTGTAGCAGAGATGTGACTGGAATCCAGGTCTTTGACTTCCTGACCTGGGATGTATTACCATCCTCTGCACCACTCTATTTTTCCTTATGGTCATGGGGAGTGAGAGGCATAAGCAGGAAAGAATAACCAAGACATGCTTCTGGTGTTCGTGGATTCTTTAGATCTGGGTCGTTAGGACAGACGGACATATGTGTGATTTTGGTATTTTCTAACTGAGCTAGTGTTGATGCAATGCTAATGATAGGTGAATACCATTTGAAGGTTTATGGCCACAGTGAAATGGGGGAGGGGAAAAGAGCCAGGAGATTTTGGACTGGATCAGACAGAAAAATTACCACAATATCCTCTTTCTTTTCCACTGTGGTGAACTTGGGTGGTCCTTACTCTAGTCAGGAAAAATGGAAAACCATTGATTCTTTGCATAGACTGTTTGCCACTCTATGCAGGTTTAACTCAGTGGAACTCACTCACTGGAACACTTGTTTGGGGTTTGTTCCTTTGCTTCCCCTCTTTCTTGTGTGTGTGTGTGTGTGTGTTTTGTGTGTGTGTGTGTGTTTTCCTTCCTTGCATTATGCCGGGCTCACGTGCTCACAAAGTCAAATCTCAAAAGCCCTGTGTTGGAAAGAAACAGTGCTCCCATGTGAAAAGCTGCTTTTCTTCCAGGTTCTCTGTGACGATGTCCTCCCAGCAGACCGGCAAAGACTTTTCCAAGGGATCTTCGCAGGACACGAAGGGTCCGTGTCCCACCCCGGCGCCCGACACCTCCTCCTGCTGCGGCTCGGGCTGCTGCAGGGACTCGGGCTGCTGCGGCTCCAGCTCCGTCGGCTGCTGCTGCCTTCCCCTGAGGCGCCGCCTGGTGGGCAGCCGCTGCTGCTGCTGCTGCACGGACAGCAGCCAGAGGTCCCGGTCCTCGAGCTCCGACTGCTGCGGCGGATGCTGAGGCCACGGCTGCCCCACACCTGAGCGAGAGCTGCTTCCACCCCGTGCCTGCACCCCTCAATACCGTGCTCCCCTGCGGGACAGGGCCTCAGAGCTTGCCCCCTTGAAGATAACTGCTCTTAGGTGTTCAGACACCCACCCTGTACTCAGCCCCACAAAACTCCCTGACCACGCCCCCCCCCACCCCCGACCCCCCTTGTGCTTTTACTCCTTAGGAACCTGAAAACTGTGGGTGGGACACTGGACTTTACTGTCTGCAGGGACTTGCATATGTAGGTGCTCAATGCCTACTGATTTGATTGTCTTTTGAAGACATGTCTTAATAAAACTTCTACCTCCTGAGAACACTCCCTTTCCTATTTGTTCTTTCATTTGTGTATTTATTATCATGTTCTGTTACTCCATTTTCTCACTCAGCTCTGGCTTGGCACATTTGTAAAAGGTGGGAAACTAAAAATTTCCCTGGAAAGCCTGAACAAGGGTGGCTTTCTGGTACTTAATCGTGATAGCAGAACTCACATAATGGAGCCAGACAGTGTTCTGAAGGCTTTATGGGACATGCATCGTCTCACAACGACTCAGTGAGGTAGGTGCTATTATACCCATTTTACAGAAGAGAAACTGATGTTAAGGAGCTTGCTCAAAGTCATTCAGCTGGTGCATGATGGAAAAAGCCAGGGCTTATGCTCCTAACTGCTCAGCTTGGTCCCCGGAAGGCTTCCAGAGCCTTGCCACTGAGGTGCTCACTCTCCTACCCATCAGGCCCAGGCAGCTGCATGGCAAAGGTTTGGATTTGCAGCTCTTAAGGGCTTTGGAATCAGATGAGCTGAGACTTAACTTTTGCCACAGAAGAGCACCAGCCCACTGCTTTGCTTGCTGGGTAAGGGAACTTTGCCAGTTGAGCATGCCGGGAGACTGAGAACCTCCCCCTCCAGGCCTCATTCATGCAGCTGAGGTCTGACTGGGAGACATGAGTTTCCAGGACTCTTCAGGGTGAGAAGTGTCATGCTCAGAATTATGGGAATGTCATTCTCTAGAGGTGGTTGTTGTGGTGGGGTCATCCTGAGTAGCTCGGAAACCTCAGCCTGCAGGTGTAGATCTTATCCACTCGTTTCAGGAAGAGGAAGCAGAACAATGTCCTCTGCAGTGGTGTCTGCTGGGTTCACAAGGGAAGAGGCAATAGTAACAGTGATAATAATAGTGACAATAGCTACCACTTATTGGGCATTTACTCTGTTCTCATGCTTGGTTGGGCACAGGTTTAGGCACTTTACATATATTATCTCCTTTAATCCTCACAATAATCTCCATACGTAGACAGGAATTTCCCTATTTTTTTTTTTATATGTAATGAAAGTGGGGCTCAGAGAGTTTCAGTGACTTGGCCAAAGTCGCACAGCTAGCGAATGTTCTAGGTCCCTAGATGGTGAGTGAGGGAGATGAGATTTGAACTGGGATCTGTCTGACTCCAAAGTCCATGTTCTCAGTCTCAAGCTGTCATATTCTCCTATCTTAGAACTCACCATCACCCAGGGAAGGGGACACTCAGACCTCTGCAGACACACCCAGGCTCTTAGAAAATTGAAGCCTTGCTTCTTGGCTGCTGCTGCATCAGTGACCCAATGACTGGTAAGCCCTGTCAGGGCAACCACCCAACAAAAGGTATTTGCTCTGAGGCAGGGTCAGAAATGCTTCATTGATTTCATCCAGGATGTTTATACTTGAGACCAAATGACCCTTGTCATGGAGGTTCTGAAAGGCAGTCCTGCTCTGAATGAGAGGGGCCCTTATTTCCATCTCTGGGATTCTGTAATTTCCAGTGAGAGGTGATTTGTGGAAACTGTTTACAAACAGATGATATCACCCATAGAGCTGCCTCTCCCAATGCCAGTGACGTGTGTTGAGGCAAAAAGCCCTGGGACTTGGTGGAGGGGTGAGGCGGGTAGGGAGAACCGCCTGACTCAGAACAGACAGATTGGAAAGCCAACCTCAGGGTGGAGGGAGTGACCCTTAATCAGGGAGTTGAGGCATGAGTTTTGGGAAAGAAAGATGGTGACTCACCACTGAGAGACACGTGAATCCGAATAGCAGTATATACCTTTGCACACAAGGCACAAAGATATAGATTAAATGGCTGACTGTGAGATGGTGGTACGGCCAGGCTCAAGTATGTGACCCCCAGCAGGACACATGGGGGGACTTTGATGAGAAAGGTTTGGGCATTCTAAGAATAGTTTTATTACAGACACCTGGAAAGCTACTTTGGATGGGCTAGAGCTCTCTGTTCATGGCCCCATAGCCTTCTCTGACTTCTAGCAGCAGGTAAAGCTGTATATGTGGCACAGGCTTTCCCTCAGTGACAGCACTATTGAATGTATTTTATTCAGGATGGCTCCAGTTCCTTCTTAAATTATGTCATTATAGTAATAAAAATAGCAACTGATATTTATATAGAACTTAGCAGTTTATAAGGTGTTTTCACATATCTCCTTCACAATCCGTAAGACAGTATTATTGTCTCTTTTTTCTGTTTAACAGATTAGGAGAGGCTCTGAGAGTTTACATGATTCACCTGAGGTTATCCAGCCAAGAAGTGGCAGTCTCTGATTGGACTAGGCTTTCTAATGCTTTCCAAGAAAGCCAAGAGTCATCTCTTCTTTTTTAAAAAATTTTTATTGGAGTATAATTGATTTACAATGATGTGTTAGTTTCTGCTGTACAGCAAAGTGATTGAGTCATACATATATCCACTCTTTTTAAGATTATTTTTCCATATAGGCCATTATAGACTATCGAGTAGAGTTCCCTGTGCTATACAGTAGGTTCTTATTAGTTATCTGTTTTATATATAGTAGTGGGTATAGGTCAGTACCAATCTCCCAATTTATCCTTCCTCCCTGCTTACCCCTTGGTAACTGTAAGTTTGTTTTCTACATCTGAAGAGCTCCCTCTTCTTAATCTGTACACTGAGATAATTGAATAATGTCACCCAATTAATTATTTAGGGACAGCCTTTATTTATCCCTTATTTATCATTGCATTCCTAGCATCTAGAACTATGCCAGGTACATATTAGCAGTTAATAAGTAAATGGATGTTAATTAACATATCATGTGTAAAGTATTGGCCTAAACAATTCTAGGAGATACACAAAAGTATGTCTTTACCTCAAGGAGCTTATAGTCGGAGTTGAGAAACATGGTAAATAATTATATAAGATATGAATGATAACATCACATACAAGAAATAATGTCACATACTGATACATACAAATACAAGAAACATCAAAAACAAAACACAACATAGATAAGCACTACGGGGGTTCAAATGAATTTAGATGAGGATTTGTTACAGGACTTCAAATGAGGGCAAGTTACTGTGGACTGGGTTATTCACGAGATTTCACGGAGGAGGGATCTGGGTCTGAAGGATGGAGACACTTCGGGAGTCAGAGATTCATTTGTTTATGCATTTACTCAACCCCGTCAGACGCCGTTGGCAGTGCTGGGACAGGATGAAGAATGAGACCAAGACCCTGCCTGCATGGACCTCACCTTCTGGGACAGAGGCAGACAAGAAAGTGAGCAGTCATATTATTTCACATAATGAAAAGTGCTGTGATGAAATAAAGAAGAGAGAGATACAGACATGAACCGAAGGTGTATGGAGATTTTAGATAGGGACCAGGGAAGGCTTCCCGGAGGAAGAACTATTTGAGCAGAAAATGTGGGAATCATTGCACAGAGCAGGAAAGCGTACGATTATGGGGTTCTTACCTTGCTGGCAGCTTGAGGCTACGATGTTTAAGGGGAGCACACGGTTATGATGGCCCCATTAGAAACTTTTACTACTAGGAAGTAGCTTGGAATTCCAGTTGCTTGGCATACAGATTTGATGGTAAGATTAATCAGATACTATGAACTGGGCATTACTTCACTTAATCCTCCCAACTCTCCCACAAGCTAGTTTTTTTCCTCACATATTTGGGGTAAGAAAAACTAAGATATTATTATAATAGGTAGCCATCCCAAGGTTGTACAGCTTGTAATTGTCAGAACAGGATTTTGAACTGTATATGTCTGACTCCAAAACCAATGATCTGAACACTGAGTCTAATTGCTTTTTTGGGGTGAAGAAGGCGGGTAGTTTTAAGCTTGAACAGAGGAAGGAGAAAGGACATCCAAGGTGGAGGTTGTGGTATAGAAACACCACGAGGACACATCCTTAGAGAGGAGAGATGAGGCCAGATCACAGATGGTTTTGGTTGCCAAATCACAGCATTGAAACTGTATATATTTGTGGCAAGTGACGGCAGGAAAATGGTTTTGAAAGAAGTACTTTAGGAAAATAGGAGTTGGTCTACATGAACACCTACAGTACTCTCTGACATGACCCTAAGATTAATTAGGCAGTGGTAACTAGGATGCTCTGGAGGGGGAAGTGAACTGAGAAAATATGGTATATCACTGTGAGAAGGTGCAATGGCCCAGGCTTGAAGTGAGGATCTGAACGCAGTACACGGCAGTGGGCAAGGAAAGGAAATGATGAATGTCAAAAGCATTTGTCCAGAAGGAAGAAGAATAGACAGAGCTGGGCGATGTATTGGGACTGCAGAAGAGGAAGCAGCTAGGGTTCTCTGAGGCTTTGTGACTGGTGATGGGGAAATGATGATACCACTGACAAAACAGAGAAGTCAGGAGAAAAGAGATGTGGGGAGGAGGAGTGAGTTTGGTCCAGGGCACGTTGAGTTTGAGGTGCTAGCAACACATGACCATGAGGCAGGATGTGGGGCTGGAACTCCAGACATAGGATCTCTGAAAATTGATATAAACACATAGAAATAAGTCATCCAGAGATGACAGTCAATTCCTTGGGAATGAATGTGGTTCCACCTCTTCATTGAAAGTTACTGAGAGGACAGACCTGGTCTGTCTGTCTTGTTCATTGCAGCAACCTCAGTGTAAAGAACAGAGACTGGTTCACAGAAGGCACTCAGTCAATATGTGTTGAGTGAATGCATGAACAAATGGATGAATGGGCAAACAGAAAGTCAAGAGTTGAGCTGAGGGGGAAATCGAGCATTTAGAGAGGAAGCTGAGTCCCAAGGGGAGAGGGCAAAGATGAAATCAGAGAAATTACTCAGACAATTCATAAGACTAATTTTGGGTCTTAGATTCTAGAAATCCAGGTGGAGGAGAACCAGGAGAGTGCAGAATTGCAGAAGCTAAAGGATCTCATCCAAATCAAGTTAATTACACAAGATCTTTCTTCCTGTTGCATGATCTATCTTGTACTCTTTAAATCATTGAACAGTTATAATAAGAGATTCCATCAGGAGGGATAGAAGTTTCATCTTTTTAAATTTTTTTTTAAAATTTATTTTTTTATTTTTGGCTGCGTTGGGTCTTTGCTGCTGCGCGCGGGCTTTCTCTAGTTGTGGCGAGTGGGGACTACTCTTCGTTTTGGTGCGCAGGCTTCTCATTGCAGTAGGTTCTCTTGTTGTGGAGCACGGGCTGTAGGCGCAAGGGCTCAGTAGTTGTGGCTCGCGGGCTCTAGAGGGTAGGCTCAGTAGTTGTGGTGCAGAGGCTTAGTTGCTCTGCAGCATGTGGGATCTTCCTGGATCAGGGCTCGAACCCGTGTCCCCTGCATTGGCAGGCAGATTCTTAACCAGTGCGCCACCAGGAAAGTCCCAGCAGTTTCATCTTAACTCAGTGGAACTTGTTGAACAGGAAAACTGGCATTCATAGAGTGAGGAAAACATCCTCTCTAATGATGTTGCAGAAGATCAGAATGATTTGGCCCTGATAAATCTGAAATACGTCAGTTTGACTCAGGATGTATGATAGTCCACCCTAGAAAAGCAAGTATGTTCTCTTCTCTTGTAGACATTGCATCAGAGCAAGAGCTACCGCTCCCAATGCATCTCATTTAATGATGTATCTTGTTCTTAAGAATGTGTAAGATCTATTGCCAATAAAGTAGCTGTATCAGCTCTGCATGCTTGGAAACTTAGTTTGCAGTGCTTGAAGGCTATTTTTCTATGGGTATGAAATGTGATTACCTGTACCTGAAAGTCAGGAATCAACTCTCTCCCTTTATGCCCCCCACCCCCAGTCCGGCGATTTTCTGTTCATAACCTCAATCTTTCATTCATGAAAATCTTATTGATCACTTACTATACCCTACGTACTTGCGTACTTACTATACTCTACGTACTGTCTGATACAAGCAAGTAACTCTTCTCTAATAATTCAGTGAGAGAGAGGGTCAAATGTCACAATACGGTTAAATGCTTGAAGTCAGCACCACAGAGAGGGGACTGCTCATGCTGCTGAAGGCTTGGCAAAACCTATAGTTTAAACTTAGTCCTGAAGGATGCATAGGAGTTGGCCAGGCTGAGAAGACAGGAAAAAATGTTTAAGCTAAAGTAAACAGCCTTTAAGTTTAATTAGGTCCCATTTGTTTATTTTTGTTTTTATTTTCATTACTCTAGGAGGTGGGTCAAACAAGATCTTGCTGTGGTTTATGTCAAAGAGTGTTTTTCCTATGTTCTCCTCTAAGAGTTTTATAGTGTCTGGTCTTACATTTAGGTCTTTAATCCATTTGGAATTTATTTTTGTGTATGGTGTTAGGTAGTGTTCTAATTTCATTCTTTTACATATAGCTGCCCAGTTTTCCCAGCACCACTTATTGATACAGCCACTATGAAGAACAGTATGGAGGTTCCTTAAAAAACTAAAAACAGAGCTACCATATGACCCAGCAATCCCACTACTGGGCATATACCCTGAAAAAACCATAATTCAAAATGAGACATGTACCCCAATGTTCATTGCAGCACTATTTACAGTAGCCAGGACATGGAAGCAACCTAAATGTCCATCGACAGATGAATGGATAAAGAAGATGTGGCACATGTATACAATGGAATATTACTCAGCCATAAAAAGAAACAAAATTGAGTTATTTGTAGTGAGGTGGATGGACCTAGAGTACGTCATACAGAGTGAAGTAAGTCAGAAACAGAAAAACAAATACTGTATTCTAACACATATATATGAAATCTAAAAAAAAAAAAATGCTACTGATGAGCCTAGTGGCAGGGCAGGAATAAAGAGGTAAACATAGAGAATGGACTTGAGGACACAGGGCGGGGAGGGGGAAGCTGGGACGAAGTGAGAGAGTGGCATGGACATGTATACACTACCAAATGTAAAATAGATAGCTAGTAGGAAGCAGCAGCATAGCACAGGGAGATCAGCTCAGTGCTTTGCGACGACCTAGAGGGTGGAATAGAGGGTGGGAGGGAGACTCAAGAGAGAGGGGATATGGGGATATGTATAAACATATGGCTGAGTCACTTTGTTGTGCAACAGAAACTAACGCAGCACTGTGAAGCAATTATACTCCAATAAAAATGTATTAAAAAAAAACAGCCTTAAGTGCAAAGGCTGGCAAGGTGAGTACACGTTTTGTAGCCCAATTTTGCATGACTGGAGCTCAAGGAAGCCAGAGCAGGTGAGATTATACAGCTGATCAGGGAATAGATAAGGCAGGGCCTTTTGCAACTACCCAAAGCTCCTGGAACTTTATCCTGGAGGCCTAGTGAACCATATTTGGGGGCTCATTATGTCTCTCTCCCTTGTTTTCAATCATACTAAAGTTATCTTTGCTTACAAAATGAGGGCATTAACTTTATCTCCAGCTATCATGTCCATCTATCTTTTTTTTTCTTAGTGTCTTATCCCAGTTTTGAAAGTGCCATTCATTGTTTTATCTTTTATTAAATCTTTCTTAATCCAGCTGAATAATGCTTGTCCCACCAACCAACCATTATGCTAGATGACCTCACTCCAGGGTTGCCAAGTCATCACTCAAGCTCTGCTTCCAATGGTCTTTCCTCAGTTCCCAGGATCTTAGCTCTCTGTGCACCACTGTCCACCGTTGATCAGCTTCTGCTTCTCCCTTTGTGACTCTGCACTTCCCCTCAGTGTTTCTGTGCTTTGGGCTTTTTAATAATTTCCTCTCTTCTGTTCTCTCTCCTAGCTCCACCTCTAAATCTGTGTATTATACCTAAGTTTCAGCCCGTAACCATCCAACGTTCTATAGAGAAATCTCATTCATTCACTCTTTCCTCACAATCTTATTGAGGGCCTAATATGTGCTAGGTTCTTGGTTAGGATTTCAGACAGAAAGACACAATCTGGGTGATTCCCTTACATGAATGTTTCCCAAATCGCCATCTCCAGCTATGACATTTCCTGCAAATTACAGATTGAAAGCCTCTGATTCTTATGGAATAGTTGCATTTGGATATCTCAGTCACATCTCATACTAAACATAACTACCTCTCAAATGAGGTTCTTTTTTTTCCTTCACATTTTTCTGCTTCACAAGTTGCGGTCTCTGTCACCATCCACATTGAAAACTGTAGTGAAATCTCTGAATCTTCCCTTTTCCTTGCTTTTGTATCTGACCGGTCACCAAGCTGTGTGGCTTCTTCCGCCCCAGGTTGGTCTCCCTTTTGCCCTTTTCTTTTTATCCCTACCACTATTGTCTTTTAATCCTCAACAAAAAAAATGGGCAGGGAGTTTGGAAGTAAAGGATTCAGGAAAGACACCTGTCCTTGGGGCCAAAGTGGGCTAGAGTTGGAAATCTTAATCTAAGCCTACAAGGGATAACATGGAAACAACTAGCTGTAGTGGGGTCAGAATTCGATATCATATCTGCTAGACAGCTCTTTACACTGACACACCCTAGAGCACAGTAACCCTAATTGTCCTCTTCCTGCCTTACATTTTATTGTTGGCCAATATTATAGTTTCATCTTAACACCCTCAAGTTAGCCATCATCACTTCTAGTATTTTATACTGTCAATGCTTGTTTATTTTTATCCCCATTTTCACCACCACCCCTCCCAATTGCTATGTCAGGTCATTCCTTCTTTCTGGATTCCATTTCCTCCTTCCTGAAGTAACTACTTTGCTAGTTCATTTAGCTACTATCTATGATTGTCAAAATCCATCTTTATCTAAAATATTTTAATTTGTTCCTCATCCTTAAATGATATTTTATCTGGATATAGAATTCCAGCTTGGCAAATATTGTCTTGGTTTACTTGCAAGATATTTTCCCACTGTTTTTTGACACTAATTCTTGAGAAGGGTGCTGTCGGCCAAATTTTTATATTTTGGAGGTAACCTCTTTCATTTCTCTGGCACGTTTTATGACTTTCCCTTGAGATTCGTGTTTCTGAGGATTCATGACTTTCATTAGTTCTTGAAAATGTTAGGGCAACAACTCTTCAAATATTTCCCCTCACTCATTCTTTCTTTTATGGAAGTCTTATTAGAAACATGTAGGACATTTATATTCTCTATTCCAGAAAACACTGTATTGAAATTATTTCAACATATCTTCCCATTCATGATTTCTCTTTTCAGCTCTTTTTAATATATCATTTGCCACCTGTTAATTTACTCCAATATCTATTCTCCCTTCCTTCCACATTAATTAAACTCCTAATTAATTGTATCATATTTTAGATTCAGGTTCAGTTTCATGATTGTCCAGAATAAATATCCCAGCCTCTATTGCAGCTATGCATGGCCATGTGACTCAGTTCTGGGCAATAGGAACAGTGGAAGTATTTTCAGGATTCTTTTTTAAAGGATAGATCCACACCCTTTGCCCCTTTCCTACTTTATCCCTTCCTTCCTCTCCCTGTTTGGATTGTGTATTGATGGCTGGAACTACATATTGAACCAAAATAACAAGTGTCATCCCCTATGAGTTGTAAACAGAAAGGTAGAAGATGAATCAGTCCCAGATGGCTGTGGAACCGCAATGCCAGGGCTGGGTGGCCACACTGCAGAATTTTATGTGAGAAACAAAACTAATTTTATGTGAGAAACTTGTAACTTGTTAAGCTACCATCTCTTCTTTTTATCTTTTATTCTTAGCCAAATATAATCACTAATTTTGAAAAATTATTTTTTATTTTTTCAAATCGAAGTATATTTGATTTAGAATGTTGTGTTAGTTTTTGGTGTACAGCAGAGTAATTCAGTTAAATATATACACATACACATATACTGAATTCAGTTCCCTGTGCTATCCAGTAGCACCTTTTTGTTTACCTAATTTATATATAGTAGTTTGTATCTGCTAATCCCCAAATCCTCCAAATCCTAATTTATCCCTCCCCACCCCCTTTCCCCTTTGGTAAACATAAATTTTTTTTCTATGAGTCTGTTTCTGATTGGGAATAAGTTCATTTGTATCATATTTTAGATTCCACATGTAAGTGATATCATGTGGTATTTCTCTGTCTGACTTACTTCATTTAGTATGATAATCTCTAGGTCCATCCATGTTGCTGCAGATGGCATTATTTCATTTTTTTATGGCTGAGTAATATTCCATTGTGTGTGTGTGTGTGTGTGTATGTGTATATATATCACATGTTCTTTATCTATTCATCTGTCAGTGGACTTTTAAGTTGCTTCCATGTCTTGGCTATTGTAAATAGTGCTGCTATGAATATTGAGATGCATGCATCTTTTTGAATTAGAGTTTTCTCTGGATATGCCCAGGAGTGGGATTGCTGGATCATATGGCAACTCTATTTTTATTTTTTTAAGGAACTCCCATACTGTTTTCCATAATGGCTGCACCAATTTACATTCCCACCAACAGTGTAGGAGGGCTCCCTTTTCTTCCATTCATTGATTTTTAAATGTCATTAACTATATATGTAATTTCTTATAGTTCTTTTAGTTCTTTTTCATGGTGTCTACATGTTTTCTTACATTTTAAATTGATTATTTATTGTTTTAAATAAATTGAAACATTTATTTTATAATTATTTTTATAATTATTTTTTTTAAATTTTTGGCTGCATTGGGCGCCCGTTGCTGTGCACGGGCTTTCTCTAGTTGCAGTAAGTGGGGGCTACTCTTCGTTGCAGTGCACAGGCTTCTCATTGCAGTGGCTTCTCTTGTTGCGGAGCACGGGATCTAGGTGTGCGGGCTTCAGTAGTTGTGGCACACAGGCTCAGTAGTTGTGGTTTGCGGGCTTAGTTGCTCCGTGGCATGTGAGATCTTCCCAGACCAGGGTTCGAACCTGCATCCTCTGCATTGGCAGGTGCATTCTTAACCACTGAACCAGCAGGGAAGTCCCAAAACATTTATTTTTATAACAGTTACCAGATATTTCTTTAATTTGAAATTTTTTGGCAGTATCATTCTACTGTTTACAGAGTATATTAACTTTCACTGAAGGTGAACTCATAATTCAAAATTACAAAACACACAAGAAAACAATCCACCATGAGTTCATCTTCAGTGGGACTTTATTTGTGAGCATCTTTTGTAATTTTTTGAAGACAAGTCCTTCCAGATTAATTTTGGGTTGGTTTCTGTCAAACAATCCAGGTCACCTGCCTGGGACCAATTTTTATTTTAATTCCTTAAATTAGAGATTCTCAGACCACATGTGTAGTATATTTTGGAAGAACGGCAAACCAACATGAGGCACTGGCCTGTGGTTATAAATTATAACTGTAATCCCAGGCTAAGGTGGACAAGCTTCCCTGTGTCTGTGGTATCCTTTTATCTCGTCAACCTTTTTTTACTGAGGATGTCCTTTTTTTTTTTTTTTTTTCCCCCAGCAATGTCTCTTTCTTTTCATGACCTTAGATCTTAAACTCCTAGAAAATGAATCTCTTTGCCCTTAGGCAGCTTCCATATCCACCTATGGGTTTCCTATTCTGGTTGGTTTTAATTTCTCCCTTGAATTATGAGGCTTGAGGATTTTTTTTCTACTTGCTTGCAAGCATAGATACATGTTAAAATAATATTTATACTATTTTACCTAACATTTGAGATGGTTATAAGAAATATTGCCAGAACCGGTAGTTGGTTTTTTGAAAGTTCCAGCTTGTCTCAGCTGTGTTAAAAGAAATCAAGGTAAAGAATTTCTGCTCTTCTTAGGGCCAGGTTTGCTCTGGGGACTGTTGTGGAGGGACGGGTAGTACTTGTTTCAAGAGAAACTCAAAGGGGAGCCAAACCTCAAGGACCAATTGTTGATTCTCATTCCATTACTAAGCAAGGCAGATTTCTTCTACAATTACTAGATTCTAGGCTTCTTGAGGACAGAGGTTGTATCTTACATGTCTTGGTGTTTCCCTGCCTGCTTAGGGCTATGATTTGTATATAGAAGTTGCTCAAAAACAACTGTTGATTGATTGTTGACACGATGAGCTCTATAATTTACTCCTTGCTTTGCGCTTTGTATTAATCAGAAAATTACATCAAAGTGTGCTTCATTCTTAATATAAAGCAGCACATTAACCCTGAACTCCACCCAGGCCAGAAACATACAGAGCCTGGGCTCATTTTTGACATTATATCCATTATATCCATTCCGTAACTAAATCACTATCAATAATAAAGTAGAACTTATTACTGTATTACCTGGCTAGTTAAAAGTATGTTTTTCTTTAAACTTAAGGGTTAATAGCCCAAAATTCACAATATTTTTAACATTTGAAAAGATTATTAGAGACCGTGTAATAGAATCACTCATTCAGTGCAGAAAAAAGTCCCTCTACAGTAACCTGGTTAATGCTTAAACATATTAGAAATAGTGTGTTAACTCACTACCTCACAAGATAGTTTATTTCATTTGAAAATTTTAATTTGTTAGATAATATTTGTATTAAATTTTCAGTAATGTAACTTTTTTCTTATTATTTAATAATTCTTTTCATTGTAAAAAAACAAGTATAAATAAACAAAATAACTTATAATTCTATCATCCACAGATAATCATTTCTACATCTGGTTGTGTATTTCCCCAGATCATTATCTATGCAAGCTTTTTTTCTTTTAACAAAATGTATTCAGACTGTGAATGCTATTTTTCCATGTGAACTTTTCACCCAATAATATATTACAGCATTTTTTTCATGAGAATGAACACTCATCCATAGCATACTTTTTATACCAGAATAATTTTTCATTTTGTGGATAGTCCCCCATTTATATAACCAACTCCTTATTGCTGGGCATTATCTTACCTCCAGTTTGTTCCTATAATTAAATACGCTGTAATGCACACAATTTATTCATTCAACAAATATTAAGCATCCTAACTCTGCCTAGCAATGTACTAGGTGCTGAGGATTCAGAATGGGGGTAAGTTCCTGCCCCCCATGATAATCATTGAAGAGGGGAGTGAAAGATTTAAAATAAACAAACAGACCACAAATAAGATACTCACAAATAGTGATAATCAATATGGCGACAATAAAACAAGGTAATGAGATAGAAAGTGATGGGGTTGAGTTTGTCATTTAGGCAGGGAAGATACACTATGTGATGTAACCATGGGATAAACCTTAGATGAACCTGTGGAAGGGGAATTGCTGCATTTGGCACTAAGCTATTCTCCCACCATGGTGTAGAGGGCCTGCTTCTTGGCATCCTTACCAATGTTGGCTCCTGTGCTGAGTCTTACGGCTGCTCTTTGGCCCTCAGGGATCAGCTCAGGACCAGCCATCAGCTTTCTATTTGCCTCAGCAATAATGTTCCTCATGCACATAGAACTTCACACTTTACAAAGAACATTCACATGCTAACCTAATATATTCATTATTTTGTTTTGTTTTTATTATGGAAAATTTCAAATCTGCATAAAATGAGTTAGAATAGGATAATAAGCCCCTAATTACCCAGCACTCAGATTTTTAAAAAACATTTTGTCAATATTGTTTCATCTACTCCCCTCCACTGCCCCCTGCCCCTGCAGAAACTTTTTTTCCTGGATTATTTTAGGCAAAGCTAAGACATCACATTTTTTCCTACCCATAAATACTGGAGTATGTATCTCGAAGACATAAGGACATTTTCTTTTCTTTCTTTTTTTTTTTTTTTTTGCGGTACGCGGGCCTCTCATTGTTGTGGCCTCTCCCGTTGCGGAGCACAGGCTCCAGACGCGCAGGCTCAGCGGCAATGGCCCACGGGCCTAGCCGCTCCACGGCATGTGGGATCTTCCCGGACCGGGGCATGAACCCGTGTCCCCTGCATCGGCAGGCGGACTCTCAACCACTGCGCCACCAGGGAAGCCCCATTTTCTTTTCTTATACAACTTCAATGTCATTACTATTTGTGACAGAATTAACAAAATTTTAATATCATGCAACACCTAGCTCACATTCACATTTCCACAATTATCTAAAAAAACGTGGATTTTAAAGTTGATTTTTTGAATCAGGTTGCAAAACAAGGTCCACATGTTTGGTTGATAGGTCTCTTAAATTTCTTCTTGTCTATAATAGTTCCCCTACTCTTTCACATCATTAACTTTTAGAAGAAACAGATTATTTATCTTGAAGAATTTCTCATGTTTTGATTTCAACTGATTGCTTTTTTCTGGTGTCATTTAACTTTTTTTGTGATGTCCCTATATTTCCAATATTTCTTGTAAATTGACAATTAGATCAGAAGCTTAAATTAAAGTTTGTTTTCTTATTTATTTATTCATTCATTCATTTATGGCAAGCATCCATAAATGTGATGTTATGTACTTCTTATTGCACAGTACAAGAGGCGCACACGGTCTAGATGTTCTACTTTAGTGATATTGAGATTGATCTGTAGGTTCGGGTAATCTGTAGGATGTTAGCACCATCCATTCATTCCTTTTAAACTTCTCTATAAACCTTTCACCTAATGCTATAAGCACATATTGATGATTATTCCTAGACCCATCATTTCTTTAGGGGTCAATAAATGGTGATTTTCTAATTCTATCATTCATTCTTCATTTATTAACTAAAATTGTTTATCAAGAAGAACTTTCCTCAACAACTACATGGTAACCTGAAATACAGTTTAGGTAAGAGAGACAGAATGAATGCTAAAGTCTTTCTCTTGCCAATTTTTAGAATAATAAGTTGGTGGCCTAGTGATTTCCAAAGATGACTTTTTTTTTAAAGTATCATTATGGACCCATGGCTTTCTCTATTTTTGATGTGCCTTGATCAATTGCAATGATTATTCTTTTTTACTCTCAAATTGTTCCATTTTTTAGCTTCTTGCGTCATTTTGACACAACCCCAGTAGTCTACCACAGCTTCCTTGCTTTCTGGTATAGTAAGATGTCCCAGGCTCATCTTGAGCATCACCTGCCTCAGATATAGCCTCAGACATTTCTCCAAGAAGTCTCACTTTCTTTTAGTGGGAAATGGTATTTAGAAACCTTAAAATGGGTGGTATGGATGAAAAATACTACTAAGGTTTTATTGTAGCTAGGTCGTTTTTAG
The DNA here is from genome assembly GCF_937001465.1 of Orcinus orca. Lineage (NCBI taxonomy): Eukaryota > Metazoa > Chordata > Mammalia > Artiodactyla > Delphinidae > Orcinus > Orcinus orca. The sequence goes on along the minus strand of NC_064559.1, from coordinate 102,813,643 downwards.
TGGGCAACACTAGGAAATAGATTTCTTTCAAGAAAAAAATCAAGGATAATGATATTTATATTCAAAATAACATTTTAGAATAATACTACTTTCATATTTACACTTGTATCTTTTTCCTCTTATGATGAAAATTTTGGTCTTTTTTGTTTTATCCTACAATATAGCTATAATATTATTTAAATGATAATGCCAATATTACTACTAATCATAAGACCATTCAATGCTATGTAAGGTTTCTTTGAGATTCTTTTCATCCTCGGAATAGAGTTGTAGAGTCAAAATATTGTGTTTTAAAGTTACTTGAAATAATTTTCTTCTCAGTGTAGTTATCCCATCAAACTCATATATGGTTAGACACATTTCTTGTAGTTTGTTTTCTCTGTTTTGATATTTTTAAGTTTAATACTTTTGTTTTTAATCATGAATTAAACATTTACATTGTTTTGAAGTCAAAGCTATAAAACAAGGTACATTCATCAAAGTCCAGCTTCCTTCCTTGCCCCATTTCTCTTTCCTATACATAATCATTTTTATCAGTTCTAGGTTTAGCCCACAGTTTCTTTAACATTTTTTTAAAATTTTTTTGTGGTACGCGGGCCTCTCACTGTTGTGGCCTCTCCCTTTGCGGAGCACAGGCTCCGGACGCGCAGGCTCAGAGGCCATGGCTCAGGGGCCCAGCTGCTCCGCGGCATGTGAGATCTTCCCGGACCGGGGCACGAACCCGTGTCCCCTGCATCGGCAGGCGGACTCTCAACCACTGCGCCACCAGGGAAGCCCCAGTTTCTTTAACTCTTAATCTTATTTTTAACACTTTTATTTTGGCATGAAACTGATTATTATTAACATCTCCATCACAGAGGAAGTAGCCCTGCCCATTTAAAACTAAGAGCACCAGAATCCAAATACTGTGCTCTTCCCCCATGCCCCACACTTCCCCTACAGACACCCTGAGGAAATTCATCAAGGCGATACGGCCACCTGGTCACCCTTAGGTTAGACATCCAAATTAACCAGGTTGTTTCAGTATTTCTCCTCCTATTCTAGAATTATGCGAAATAATCATGCCAGCTATTTTTGGACTCTAGGTGTTGCTTGGTGTCTGGAGCTAGAGAAACACGTGGGTAAATACGTGTGAATAAGCATCTGTTTATTTGTGTGTGTGTGTGTGTGTGTGTGTGTGTGTGTGTGTGTGTGTGTGTGTATGTGTGTTGTTAGGGAAACAAATTATCCCCCAAAGCTGTCATTTTCTGTTAATATCTACTATGGTGACGTGGAATTGAGATACAATAATGGCATTATCCCTGGAATCCCCTTTCAGGAAAATGTGGGGACCATTTTACAAGAGGAAAGTAGTTTTGAAATTAATGAGGATGGCCATTCAGAAAACATGGCAGAGGCTGTGAAGTCCCAGTTTGTCCCCAAATGTAGTTTGGGTACATTTAACAGTAAAAACTCATAAAATCTTTCATGAGTTTAAAATGACTGTAGATTTATTATTACTTTATCTTTCTAATTCAATTTAATTTTAAGTTATATTGACAACTAGAAAGACAATAGGGACTATAACTTCCCTAAGGGGGTGAGTGCAAGTATGACAGAGTGAAAATCCTACTGTATTGTTGATCGCCAAAGGGCTCTCCCCTGCCCCCACCCTGCAGCCCTGGAGACCTGAGGAAGCCAGAGGAGCAGAGATAGCGCGGGGCGGGAGATGCCAGCAACAGTCTTCTAAGGTGAACGTTCAAAGCCCACGGAAGCTTCTTCCCTGCTCTGTTCTGCTTCCCAAGGCATCGAGAGACAGGTTTTTGTAGAAAGGGGCCTGATGGAGGCTCAGAATAGAGCCAAAAAAAAAAAAAGGAGGTGGCTCTCCCAGCATCCCTTCTCTGCCTAGACAAGATCCAAGGAAGCATCCCCATAACTTTGAGCTTTTGTTTGTTTATTTGAAATAAGGTTTCAATGGCAGAGCATTTCGATGTCAAAGGTAGTTCACATGCATACAATGGAACTAAGTTACTTATTTTGTAAACAACGACAAAAGTGATAAAATGTCAGTAGAGAGCAGTGAGAAGCAGCACCGCCAGTGGGGTGGGAAAAGTCAACTTTGAGGTTAGGGCCAGCGCCACAGCCTTAATTTGCTGCAGCAGAGTAGGTCAATCTGGGCAGCTGTCAAGGGTTTGGGGCGAGTTGCCAGACTCGGGTCCTCCTCCCAGGGCTCATGGCAGAACCTAGGGGAGGCTGTTCACCTGGGGACAGTCCCCTTTCTCTTTCCTTCTGGTTACGGAGCTTTCCCCACGCAGCGGTGGTCAGGGGAGGCGGTCACCGACTCGGGGTGACCAGGGAGGAGCAGTGATATCTTGTTTCTTCATTGATAAAACGAGGGGGATGACTTTTCCAGCTCTGATGCCGTAGCCCTTTCTTCCCCTGGGCCCATCAGCATCAGGACCCTTAATTATTAAGAATTTCACGCTGCCTAATTATTCTCTTTTAAAAATAAAGCGATTTTATTATAATTAAAGTAAGGCACATTTGCTAAACTTTAGAAAACGTTGGAAATGTGAAAAATTCACAGAAACATGTGAATACAAATTTGACAACACCTGCATACCATATATTCTGCTTTTTCACATTGCATTATGAGAATGTGTCCATCTTTAAAAGTGGTTTACATGGTGGAGCAATAGTTCATTCATTTCATGGATGCACAATATTTTTGTTAATTTTCCTCTATCGCTGGACATTGAAGCAAGTTCTACTTTATTGCTCCTCTAAAGAATGACACACACAATCAAATTCTGTTGATTTAAATGCGGGCATTTTTCTAGAAATAGTTACTATTCTGTTAAATTCAATGACTTTTTAAGTTTTGGAGACACGGTTAAATTGGCCATATCACCGCCATGTGTATGCCCATTCCTCACAACCTCAAGTGCCCAGGATCTGGTGATTACAGAAAGACAGGTAGAACATTTTTTGTTTGTTTATTGAGGAGATTGAACATATTTTCTTATTTATTGGCCATTTACAGTTCTCTCATGAATTGCCTTTGTCCTTTCTCAATTTTTCAAAATTGGGAGTAATTTTTATTCCTTAATATGATAGGACTTTCTGCATTTGTGCTATTTGGTAATTACATAGCTCTAATAATATGTAATAATATTAATGCGGTTGAATAAACACCCTAAACAATTTTACTCTGTTTGTTGTTTCCTTTTTAAACTTTGCTAGGATAACTTTTGCCCCCTGGGGCTGCAAATTGTGTGGTCAGCTGGGGCAGCTCCCCACCGATTTGGAAGATGTCTCTAGGGAGGGCTGAGGAACACTCACCGCAGGTAGCTGCTAGGTGGCTCTGGTCACTCTTGCAGCCCTCCGCCTGCAACCTTGCAGCCAGCTCATGTGGGTGGAGCTGCCCTTGTGGCTAATTCCCTTTCCCTGTTTTTAGCCACTGTCGTGATTACTGTCTTTGACCCAGTCTGCCTTTTCCTGGTACTCTGTGCCTCTAAACAGACCTCACCCTGTGCTCTGGGGCCGATGCGAGTCCTTTTGGGTGACTCTGGGAGCGTATCTGGCACAGAGATTTCTGGCATCTCAAAGTATAGATGCCTAGCAATCAACACAGAGGGCTCCAGCCAGCCTGCTGCTGGACCCCAGCCTGGTCCATGCTGCTCTGGTCCTGTTAGAACAAGCAGCTTAGCATCCTAAGTGCAAGCTGGTGTAAGAGGTGGGCAGGGCTGGGATGGGCATTACAGAAATATAAGTTGGGGGAGGTGAACAGAGGTCTTAGGGCTCACTGTCTAGCAGAGGAGACAGATAGATGCGCAAACAATCACAGGTGCTATAATGGGACTCCTGATTCTGACTGGACAGGGGACTGGGGATATGTAGAGGGTCAGAAAAGAATGAGTTCATGAAGGAATTGAATTCTGGGTTGTGTCCAGCAGGACGGGCAAAATTTTCCAGGCCAAGGGGCACTCCAGACTAAGCACTGTGTAGCACAAGCCAGGCTCAAACAGTGGGATGGCTTCTAAGAAGCACAGATATTCCTAGGTAGCCTGAGCGCAGGTGAGGGAGCGGCCAGAAATGGGGCTAAAGGGTTAGGTAAGGCCAGAAGGGCTGAGTCTTGGATGGAGCACTGAGGACCTTGGCCTTATTGTATAGGAGGTAAACATCCTTTGGAGGGTTCAAGCTGATTTCCTCCCCGAGACTGACACAGGCTGCTCTTACACAGGCAGAGTGACTTGTTTCTCTCTCCCTACCACCCCACAACTTCCCAGACAATAGAAAATGTAGTCAGGACAGAACTTGGCTTTGAATCACCTTTGGGGTAGTTACTGCAAAAGGGAGGACCTCCAGTAGGAAGACTGCCAGCCCTCCAGAGCACTTGCCATTGAGAATTCAGAGGAAGGAGAGGATCCAGCCTTCACTGTTCTCGCCCCCTAGATGCCCTCCCCTCCAAACCCAATCCACCCACAAGTCCTGCCCAGTCCACTTCCTAAATAGTTCCTGAATTTGCTTGTGTCTCTCCATCTCCACTTTCCACTGCCCCATTTGGTCATAAGCATCTCCTTTAAGCTGTACTGTGGTAGCCTTCTAATGCCCTCATGCTTCCATTCTTGTCCCCACCCCTTCCCATGGAAGCCAATTATTAAACAATAAAGAAAAGCATAGATGAGGTTAGACTTCTTTAAAATACTCCATAGTATTTGGAATAAAACCCAAGCTCCTGACCTTGGCCTCCAGGTCCTCTGTGATCAGTGCCCTGTCAACTCTGCTCTCGTGTCCTGTCCTTCCCATTCCTCTCTATGCTCTCCACACTGGCCCCCTTTCTCTTCTTGGAACGTGATGAGCCTGTTTTCATTTTATGGAATCTCATTGGAGGTTTTGATGAGAGATCTGACCTGAGCTACTGGAGGTCTTATCTGCCTTTAGGCCAACGGGAAAGCAGAGAAGAGGGAGAGAGATGGGTTATGGCCATTGCCTGGCAAGACACGAGAAGGACCTGAGCGAGGCTACTGGCCCTGGTGTTGAGGAGGAGGTAGCAGATGTGTGAACCCTCCTAGAGGCTGACTCTCTGGTTCCCTAGGGCTTGGGGGTTGGCTGGATGCGAGGGACAGGGAACCCCCAAAATCTTTGGGATTTCCAGGACTGGTAACTGAGACTTGGTGTCAATAACAGAACTTTGGAAATCAGGAGGAAGAGCTGGCGTGGTGGGAGAAGATGAGAACTGAATTCCATTTACTGACCAATTGCTGATGATTTATCAACAACAACAAGAATAATGATGATGATGATAATAATAACTACCATGTACTAAACACTTTCTATGTGTTAGACACTGTGCTTTTTGACACGTTTATCTCATTTTTTTTCACAGCCCTCACTCACTGTGAGGGAGGTGCTAAAAGTATCTTCCATTTAGAGATAAAGAAATAGAAGCTCAGAGAAGTTAAACAACTTGTCCAGGGTCACACTTAAACAACAGCAGAATTGGGAATAAAATCTGGGTGTATTTGACCCTAACGTTCCTAGAAAGTTTCCTTACCTCTACAGTGACTGTAACATTCTATACATTTGAAAACCTCATAAACTTTAAGGTTAACAGGTCTAAGGTTGCAATTGTTACTGTCACCCTGAATAAACATCTCATCCTGTATCCTTCAGCTCAGGGATGAAATAACACCACAGTCCACTCGGGCCCAAACCCGAGGCCCGAGGGTCGCCTTTGATTGCTCCCTTTCCCTAACCTCTCAACCTCCGGTTGCCATTTCTGTCCCAAACGGCTCAGTCACTGAGCTGTGTGCCAGACACCTCTCTGCTCTCCTCCATCCCACTGCCTGGCCTCCGTTCTGTCCTGCACCCTCTCCCTCTGCCTTGGTACCCAATGAAAAGACCCAGGAACTAGGAAGCAGTGAGGAAATTAAAGAAGTCCTTCAGTGACAAACTAAACGACAATTCCTTGTAATAGAACCTGAGGTCAGGAGGGGAACAAAGGCTCTTAGAGCGTAATAAGGTCAAAGTTGTAGGGCAGAGAGGTCAGAATCGTGTACAGGGACAACAGAAATTGGGGGAGTCCCTTTTATTGAACTTTTATTTTTTATGGGCCTGGTGACTTGCTGTGTGAGACACAGCCATGACATCGTCCTCACACTCAGGCTCCAGCATCTTCTTGGACAAGGGTTAAGAGATTCCTTGGGAAGTCCTGACTCTACCTCTTAAATTTCCTCAGACCTACTCTTCCTCACTGACTTGCTCAGTGCATGAATATGAACCAAACACTTGCAAAACATTGGCAATACCAAGAGAGCTCAATTCTAGGATCTCATGGTCATGATGGGCAAATGTGGAACCAACCAAGTAAAATGCAATGTTTCAAGTGCTGTAACTCCGCACAAGCCTCTGTGAGCAGTTACCCCAAGTGTCAAAGTCTGCACAGCAAGGGAGAGGTCTTACTCCCTACCTCTGTGTGGAACCAGCTCCTTTCTACCCCTGGGACAAAGTCTTTTGCACAGACACAGACCCTTTCCTGTAGTGAGCGTTTGGGAGTGCCTTCCTCAGCGGTGCTCAGGCTGAAAGAGGAATGAATGCAGGGTGTACTGTTACCTGCATGGGGCTGGTGATGTTCTTTCACCGTCAAATCACAGGGTGGCAGGGGGAGGTGGGAGGGAGGGTGTAACCCCAGCCTTTTTCTGATGGGCACTGACTTCTCTGCTCAGGGCCACAGACTTCCCCTGAGGTGGGGAGAATCTATCTTCCTCTTCCTCTTCCTCTTTTCACCCCAAGTCAGGTCACTGCACCCTGCATCAGCAGGGTTGGGCTCCAAGATGCTGAAGGAGGAGAAAGCACTGAGCAGCCTGGTATGGCGAGGGCCCAGTGGAGGAAGGACAGTTGGTGTCATATTAGCGAGACCTCATGGCTTCACAGGGCCACAGGCCTCCATCACGTCTACCACAGCAAACCTGAGGTTTTGCCCAGACTGAGGTCTTCCCTGAGTTTATCAAACCTGCATTGGTGTCTATTAAACACCAGGGCTCTCAAACAACTGGAAACAAATCTTAACTTGAGGCCAAGTTTTTCCATCCCGGAACACATCAGAGTATCTGTATATATGTGTGTGTTGTGCAGTGTGTGTGTGTGTTTATGTGTGTGTGTGTTACCCAAACCATGACTCCGCATTCTTTGTGCTTCCTGGCTGAGTACGGCCTAAGAATTTTTTGATTTGGGATAACAAATAGTCTATCCATGCTGTGAATCCAGAGCCTGCTATAGTGTGAGTCCCACACTTGCATCCACATCCTCAAACAATCCTATCTCAGCCAGGCGAGCTGGGCTGTATATTTCAAAGCGAGTCAGACATCGGCTCCATCTTGTGGACCATTTTTGGTAACTTATTTTTCCTGAAGTCTAAGGAACTGGATCCATGCCTGCTGGAGGGGAAGCTGATTTCTAGTTTGCCACTTCCCAAGGGTTTTAAGGACCTTTTAATTCTATGAACTATAACATGGTACTTACTGTGCCAGTTTGGCTCTAGGTCAGGCATTGTTATGTCTTTACTATTATTATTTTTATTGTGGTAAAATGTACATAACATAGAATTTACTATTTTAACCATTTTTAGATGCACCATTCAGTGGCATTAAGTACATTCACAATGTTTTGCAACCGTCTCCACTATTCATTTCCAGACTTCTTCATCATCCTTAACAGAAATTCGGTATCCTTTAGGCAATAACTCCCTATTCCTTCTGCTCGTAGCCCCTGGTAACCTCTATTCTACCTTCTGTCTCTGAATTGGACTGCTCTACGTACCTCATATAAGTGGAATCATACAATATTTGTCCTTTTGTGTTTGGATTATTTAACTTAGTATAATGTTTTAAAGGTTCATCCATGTTGTAGCAAGTGTCAGAATTTCATTCCTTTTTAAGGTCAAATCATATTCCATTGTACTTGTATACTACATTTTGTTTATCCATTTTTATGTTGATGGACACTGGGGTTGATTCCACCTTTTTGCTATTGTGCAAAGTGCTGCTATGAACTAGGGTGTACAAGTATCTGAGTCCCTGCTTTCAATTCTTTGGGTATATGCCTAGAAGTGGAATTCTATGATGTCTTATTGTTTTTTTAGTTTTATTTTAAGGAACATTCTGGCTCAGGTCTGGCTGATCATTCTTGATTTTACATTATTTCACGATTTTCAGTCAATGGAAAATGTCACTCAGGTATTCCACAGATGCAGGGTACATCAAGTTGATTGTGGAGATTTAATCCGCTGCTTCGGAGGCTGCTGGGAGAAATTTCCCTTTCTCTTCTTTGTTCGCAGAGCTCCCGGGGCTCAGCTTTGGATTTGGCCCCGCCTCTTAGTGTAGGTCGCCTGAGGGCGTCTGTTCCCTCTCAGACAGGACGGGGTTAAAGGAGCAGCTGATTCGGGGGCTCTGGCTCACTCAGGCCGGGAGGAGGGAGGGGTACGGATGCGGGGCGAGCCTGCGGAGGCAGAAGCCGGCTTGACGTTGCACCGGCCTGAGGCGCGCCGTGTGTTCTCCCGGGGAAGTTGTCCCTGGATCACGGGACCCTGGCGGTGGCGGGCTGCACAGGCTCCCCGGAAGGGAGGTGTGGATAGTGACCTGTGCTCGCACATAGGCTTCTTGGTGGCGGCAGCAGCGGCCTTAGCGTCTCATCCCCGTCCCTGGGGTCCGCGCTGATAGCCGCGGCTCGCCCGCGTCTCTGGAGCTCCTTTAAGCGGCGCTTTTAATCCCCTCTCCTCGCGCACCAGGAAACAAAGCGGGAAGAAAAAGTCTCTTCGGCAGGTCCAGACTTTTCCCCGGATTCCCTCCCGGCTAGCCGTGGTGCACTAACCTCCTGCAGGCTGTGTTCATGCCGCCATCCCCGGTCCTCTCCCTGCAATCCGACCGAAGCCCGAGCCTCAGCTCCCAGCCCCGCCCTCCCCGGCGGGTGAGCAGACAAGCCCCTCGGGCTGGTGAGTGCTGGTCGGCACCGATCCTCTGTGAGGAAATCTCTCCGCTTTGCCCTCCGCACCCCTGTTGCTGTGCTCTCCTCCGTGGCTCCGAAGCTTCCCCCTGCATCTTCTTTTTTCTTTTTTTCCCAGTCATTATGCATAAATCCATCTCTTTTTTAAATTGAGGTATAGTTGATTTACAATATTATGTTAGTTTCAGGTGTACAACATAGTGACTCAAAATTTTCATAGATTATACTCCGTTTAAAGTTATTGTAAAAATTGGCTATATTCCCTGTGCTATATGGCATGTCTTTGTAGCTTATTTTATACATAGTAATTTGTACCTCTTAATCCCATACCCCTGTCTTGCCCCTCTCCCCTCCCCGCTCCCCACTGGTAACCACTAGTTTGTTCTCTATATCTGTGAGTCTGTTTCTGTTTTGTTATATTCACTCATCTGTTTTATTTTTTAGATTCCATATATAAATGATAACATAAGAGTATTTGTCTTTCTCTTTCTGACTTATGTCCATCCATGTTGTTGCAAATGGCAAAGGGACAGTATCAGGCTCTAGGAATGCAGAAGTGATGAAGTCCCTGTCATCAAGGAACTGTTTAATAGAGGAGATAGGACAGGAATTTAGGTCACCTTGACCTTGAGCAGCTTTAAAGGCTGTGAGAGGCTGTTGCCAAAAAAAATCTTGGCTCTCTGTGCACTGATGCCGTACAGAAATAAAGCGACAGAGATTTTGGAGGATAAGAGAGATGGCTTTATTCCTCTGCCAGGCATAAGGGAAGACACAGCAGGCTAGTGCCTCAAGAACTGTGCCCCCCCCCCCACCATTCAGGGAATTAGAGAAGATTTTATATGCGGGGCTTGCAGTCCAGGGTATATGATAAGGATCAAAGTAGTGAAGGTCTTGCATTCTTTTTGTCCTTGCATTATTTCAAAACAGTCATAGTTGGCATCAGGCAGCCTGGTAATTGGGTCCATTTGTCTCTGGTTTATCAGCCTGTGACCTTCTTTCTGAAATGCAAAAGCTACAGTGGGTGATTGTTACAAGAGAGACCAGGTGCTTTGTGACCGCCTGGAGGGGTGGGTTAGGGAGGGTGGGAGGGAGGGAGACGTAAGAGGGAAGAGATATGGGAACATATGTTTATGTATAACTGATTCACTTTGTTATAAAGCAGAAACTAACACACCATTGTAAAGCAATTATACCCCAATAAAGATGTTAAAAAAAAAAAAAAGAGAGAGACCAGGGAATGTAAACACCAGGACCAGGATGTAATTTACATAAAGTTAGGGAGTGGTAGGCACAGGATGTAATTTACATAGTGTCAGGGAGTGGTAGGTTAAGCTTTGTGAAGTACAAATGTAGTTACAGACACTACAGATTAGTAACACTGAAAATAAAACAAGGAGTGATTAACTTTTTCAGGCCAGGTTATGTTTCTTCTCTAGCCTGTTCACTGTTCCCTTTATTTCCCTTGTTCTCAGGAGAGGGGGGAAAAGAAACCTCACTTCCATTTTTATTGCAACAAGGCATCTACAAAGTTCATCCTCCAGAGGACGGAGGACTTGGATGTGGCTGGGAGACCAGGCAAGTCTCCATGAAGGAGATGGCATTGAGCTGGATGATGAAAGTCATGGGTGTTGGGTGGGGGGTGGACAAGAAGGGTCCTCCTCAGACTTGCATAGTATTGACTTTGATCCTCCCCCTCCAGTCCTGGATAGAACTGTCATATCCCCATTTAGCCCCCTAGGGATGTAATCTAGGCTTGGTCAGTGTACCCACCTTCACTCAGGCCAATCTGAAGGCCCCAACCTTTTGGTCACTCACTCACATGGGTATCCCTTTGACCCACATCCAGCTGCGTGTAGCTGAGGAATCCAGCCCTGGGAATTGTGAAACATCCGGATAATCTGCTCCATGGCTGCCCTCAAGTAACATGTAGCCTGGAGGCTTTAATTGAGTAGGCATAAAAGGCTTCTCCTTCCCAGCCCCACAGACCTCCAGACTCCGGGATAAGTTGTCCACATGTCTTCCTCTAGGGTGAGGCTACATCTGGGTGGGTATACGTGTGGATATCTCTTACTCAGAGGCTGCTAAGGCAGCCCCATTTCCTCCTCTTTTTTTTTCTCCTAGGGAGTAGATACTCCAGGTAGGAGAGGTCTGGGGCAGGGAGAAGGGAAGGGAAATGGATCCCTTTGAAAGACCCCAAATGATCTAACATGGGAGAAAGCCACAGAAGCTAGAGGGCCAGAGAAGTAGAGAAGGTATATGCAGGCTTAGGAACTTCAGGGCAAAATAAGACCAAGTGAAGAAAGGGTAGAAACTCGGACCTCCTTTACACTTGACCATGGTGGACATTGGCCTGGGAAAAGTGGACTATCAGCTCAACTAGGTTACAGTTTTTGTTTTTCTTATTTAAGAAAAAAAATAAGTTATTATGGTTATTGATGAGTGGGACCCCTGGGAGTTCCCACCACGATTTGCTCCCCTTTCAAATCCATTTTCCCCTCCTGGGGTGGATTTTAGCAGGTTGTAAATGCTAGGTTCCCATGACAGCTCCAGCTCATGGAGAAGAGAAACAAACACTCAAGGCACCTGGGTCCCTGATCTAACCGAATGTTCTTTTTCCTTCCAGCTTCCACGGGCTAGCCAGGCAATGTCACAGCAGAAGCAGCAATCTCAGGAGACTCCAAGTGCTCTCAGATGCCCCCCTCCCCAAGGCCCAAATCCTTCCCTGTTCTCCTGCTCCGTTCCTTGCACTCCCTGTACAGGAGGCTGTAGTTCTGTTTCCCAAAGGGCCTGGGATCAGAGCCCGGCTGGCTCTTGGAGGGCTCCCCGGAAGCCCCACGGCCTCAGGGGTGGCACAACCTACCACATCAAAGAGGAGAAGTGTTAAGGAGTATTAAGGTGACTGGCCCAGAAAAGGGGACACGAGGACAGCTGCTCTTGCCCCACCCGGGTCTCTGGCACTCATTCACTGGAAGCTCAGGCCCCTCCCTCTCATTTGGGCTGGGAAACACTTCCTGGCGCCCCTGCACTTAGGAGGCCAGAACTCTGCTAAGCTGTACTTCCACATCTGTCCACCACCCACCCCTTCAGCTCAGCACCAACACAGCTGCTTTGGAGGTGCGGCTGCTGTGAACACTTGAGGTTTCTGCTCAGATGTGCTGAGACTTTTGCAGGTGGAGGCTGCCCCTCCTTCTTTCCTCCTAAGAAAGCTGAGGATGTTTTAAAGAGACAGGTGGTTTGAGACTTACGTCTGAGTTCTCAGCATCCTCACATCCATTGACCTGTGTCATCCCCCGATCCTAGCATTGAAGGCATCAATGTAATAAACATATGCTGAAAACCTACTGTGTACCAGGCTCTGTGTTCACAGATGTAAGTTGGAGATTTGTTTCTGCTCTAGAAAAGCTTACAGTCTAGTGGGAGAAGCAATGTACACTCCAGACTGAAATATGTAGACTAATAAATATAATTTTAAGCTGATTGACATACTTATTTTTTTCTTACTTTGCATCTAAAAGAACTTAAAGGGGGAAAATAAAGTAAGAAAGGTCAAGGACAGCAGGGAGAGACTCATCCTGATGGTGTAGGTCAAAGGTGGCTTCCTGGGCTTTGGAAGGAGAAATTCAAAACAGAGAGAGCACACCACTTGTGGGAGAGAAGAATAGGCTCCCCGGGGTAGAGTTGGAAGCATTTAAACAGGGCCTTTAAGGATAAGCAGACTTTGGTACTGGGGCTGGGATGAGTAGGGAGGATCTTCCAGGTGGAAGATACAGCACAATGGAATGCAAGGCAAATGGGGTACTTGCCAATGACATGGATTTCAATTGGGCTGGATTGCCAGGTGTAGGATGATAATGTGGGACAGTTCATAACTCCAAATCCTTATGAAAACTCAAACCAACTGAATTTGCTGAACTTAAGGTTTAAAACTCCAGCTACCAAAAGATTATACCCAAGCTCAGAGTCTATCAGTCTGGGATTGGGGGGACCTGAGGTAAAGAAAGTATAGAGGCCTGGAGAGGTTTGAGGTTCAATTATGTTGCCTATCAGTATAAGTTTCGTGTGAAAATTTTAGCTGATTCTTATTTTCTGGGGGACACTGAAGTATTTTTTTTAACCAAGTACCCAACCCAGTAGACTGTATTGCCCAGGCTCAGAGCAGAATATCAGCCTGTCTATCATTTCCAATACACAGGATGCTTATTTCCATAGTTTAGTCATCCCCCCTATTGCTAGGACCTGATTTTGCCTCTGTTGTGAAATATTTATACCTAGTCATATAGATATAGTATAATTATATATAATTATAATTTTAAACGTATAATTTTTTCTCATTAAACAAATGATACATACTTGTGTGTATGCAAGATATGTTAATGTAGATAAGCATAAGGAAGATGATCAAGACCAACCAAAAATCTTATCACCTAAAAATAACTACTGCTAATAATTTCATGGATCTATTTCCAAACTTTAAAACAATTACAAAATAAGATCATTTCAGAATATTGTATAACCTGCTGTTTTACTTAACAATGTAATTGTCAATGCTCTTCCATGCAAAAAAATATTGATCAACATTATTATACTCTATTGGATGAATACGCCATAAATTTATGTAACTAGTTCTCTGATATCTGGCACTAAAATTGTTTCCACTATTTTGCTGTTTAAACAACAGTAAATATATATATATATATATATATATATATGTATGTATAAAATAATTTAGAATTGGAATTCTATTTTTAAAATTTTTTTATTGAAGTATAGTTGGTTTACAATGTTGTGTTAGTTTCAGGTCTACAGCAGAGTGATTCAGTTATATACATATATATTATATCCTTTTTCATATTCTTTTAAATTATGGCTTATTACAGGATATTGAATATAGTTCCCTTGGCTATACAGTAAGACCTTGTTTGTTTTACATATAGTAGTTTGTATCTGCTAATCCTAAACTCCTAATTTATCCCTTCCCCACCCCCTTTCCCCTTTGGTAAACATAAGTTTGTTTTCTATGTCTGTGAGTCTGTTTCTGTTTTGTAAATAAGTTCATTTGTATCATATTTTAGATTCCACATGTAAGTGATATCATATGGTATTTGTCTTTCTCCTTCTGACTTACTTCACTTAGTATAATGATCTCCAGCTCCATCCATGTGCTGTAAATTACATTATTTCATTCATTTTTTATGGCTGAGCAATATTTCATTGCATATATATACTACATCTTTTTTATCAACTCATCTGTCAGTGGACATTTAGGTTGCTTCCATGTTTTAGCTATTGTAAATAGTGCTGCTACAAACATTGGGGCACATGTATCTGTTCGAATTAGAGTTTTCTCTGGATATATGCCTAGGAATGAAATTGTTGGAATTCTAGAATTGCCAAAGATTATAAAGTTATTTTATTTTATTTTTTTTCAGACCCTCCAGGAAAATTGCATCTTGGTAGCAATTACAATGCCTCCATTTAAGAAAATCATTTTTGGGAAAAGGATGCCTTTTTTCAAGAGCAAGAGTGAGTACTATGTTAAAAAAAATTACCCTAGCTACAGAAAAAGAATCCCTCTTGTGAGAAGAAATACTTTCTGAGAAACTTGACAAGTATCTATCTATTTTACTGTCATGAAACTCATCCTTTTAAAAAAAGTTTAGATGCTTTCTCCCTTTGAAGGAAAAAGGATGCTTTATATTGCATAAAGCAATGTCTTAGGAATTTTGATATACCATTGCTTAAGCTTCCATATTTAGTTGATAGGTTTTTAAATATTTTTGATTTTAGATATTCAGTTATGTCCATGTGAGAGATTTCTGGAAATGAAATCTCATTTTTCCCTAAGAAAAAAGCAAAATATAAACGTTTGGTTGATTGTGCAAAGCTTAATGTGAAAGAATATTTTTTTTTCTATTTTTAATTTCTGCTCTTTATTTAAAACAGACATTCACCAAGTCAAAACAAAAAAAATTAAGTTTTGACAGAAACAAATTTTCTTTGACAAGAGTACTAGTTAATTCCCTCCACTAATTGTTCAACTTACATAGTATTGCATTGACACACTGTTCAGTCTGTATCAAATTGACTTCAAAATTACATTGAAAATAAACTAGTAATTTGATCATTGTTTTTCTTCATAAAGGTCTTCATTTGGCATCTTCACATTTTCTAAATATGTCTATACATCAGAAATGTCAATATTATAAATGCCTTTTTTGTGTTGCATTAGTATGGCTTTATTTTAATATTGTACACACAGTATACCTTTGTTTTATAGTAACAAATAACGAAAAACAAAGACTTCATATTTTGTGCAAAATGTGCTATATACGAAATCTTGGGCCAGCAAAAATAGGTGGCCCATAGGTGATACATTTCTTTAGAATGTATCTAACTTTACACTCTTAATGAATATTAAATATTTACACATTTTAAATATTTTCTACTTAGAAAAATTTTATGTTGACATAGTATTGACATTTAATATGCCCTTTTATCTAATTAAAAAAAAATGTTAAATGCAGTATTGTATGGACTAAATAAAGAACATGTAAATAAATAAAAAAAAGAATGAAAGAAAGCAAGTTGCTATTTTAAAGAGCTCCCCAAGGACTTTGAAAGGTCCCTGAGTGAAGGTTTCACAGCATTGTGTACCCTCTTCACCAGTCTGGATTCCAGCCTTACAACAAGGGAGTTCTTGCAGGGGAACTGAGTTTGAGCCCAGTGATCTAATGCCAGGACAGCCCCTGCCTCAGAGTGCCCAGCTCTCCCTGGGTCTCCAGTCAGGACAGACGTGCCTCTCGTTTGCCTGGCTCTGTGATCAACCTCTAGTGAGGCTGGCCTAGCCCATTCCCTAGGTCTAATGTGCTTTCAGCAGCTCTTAGTTTACAACGTCTGCAGACCATATTTTATATTACTAGATCCTATACACTTCATGACATAGCACAAATAGTAATAAAAAGTCATTGTTTTTATTGATCTCTGTAAAGTTGTTACCAATAAAATATTAAAACAAAATCATCCTGAGGTGAAAGAAAGTATGTGGTGCTAATTTCCACTCTTATTTAGTGGAAGGCAAGAAATACTGCCTAAACTTGGCAGGTGAAGAAATAGAATTTTAGTTATAGTATTTAAAGTTATAGCGGTAGCCAATAGTAGTATGAAAAATAAAACCATGTCTAAATAAGGAGGAGGAAGGGAAGGGACAATGAACATGGACTTCATTCACTGTGTTTCATTGGGGGAAGTAAATAGGTCTGAAAGGAGGCGAGGAAATAAAGGTATAAGCAGGTTATTTACAGTGACACATTTTTTCATATTACAACCTATTGAATCACTTGATTTTTAATTTTCATTTATATGTATTACTTTTTCTAAAAATCAATCAAATCACACCCTAGTTTTACATCCCTGTATGAGTCCTAGGCCAAACTGTCCTTAACAGAGTGAGTGTTAAGTTCAGACCCCTGCCAGGTGGAACCCATGTCAAATCTCTGATAATTCTGTGATTTTACTCAAGTTTCTGTGCTTTTCTATGGCTCAGTTTCCTCATTTAGATATAAAGTAAAATAAGAGTATCTGTTTCATGGGACTGTGGAGGGGATTATATATGATATTGTAGGAAACACATTTTGACACAAATGTTAGTTGTAATTTACATTTGGGGTGTACTCTATGTTTTAATAGGCTTTTTTATTTAACATAGTTTTAGATTTACAGGAAAGTTGCAAAGATAGTACAGAGAATTTCCCACGTCCCCTGTAACAGTTTCCCCTGTTGTTGAGATCTTACACTAGTATGGTACATTAATTACAATTAAAGAATAAATATTGATACATTGTTATTAACTAAAGTCCATACCCATATTTTATTCAGATTTCTTTAATTTTTAACTCGTGTCTCTTTTGTGTTCCTGGATCCCATCCAGGACACCATATTACATTCTGTTGTCTTGTCTCCTTAGGCTCCTCTTGACTGTGACAGTTTCTTAAACTCTCCTTATTTTGGATGACTTTGACAATTTTGATGAGTACTGGTCCGGCATTTCGTAGAACGTCTCTCAGTTGGGATTTGTGTGGTGTTTTTCTCATGATTAGAATGAGATTATGGCTTTGAGGGAGGAGGATCACAGGGGTAAAATGCCATTCTCATATCATATTACATATCATATCATCATATCAACAGTACATACTATCGACATGACGTCGCTGTTGATACTGACCTTGATCACCTGGATGAGGTAGTGTTTGTCAGGTTTCCAAACTGTAAGTTTACTCTTTTTCCTTTCATTTCTGTACTCCTCTCTGGAAGGAAGTCACTATATGCAAGCCCATTCAAAGGGGTAGGAAGTTTTGCTCCATCTCCTTGAGCGGGCAGTAGCTACACAAATTATTTGGAATTTTTCTGTAGGAAGATTTATCTGTTTCTCTCTCTCTCTTTCTCTTTATTTAAATTTATTCAGTCATTTATTTATATCAGTAGGAACTCATAGATATTGGGTATCTATTTATTTTATACTTTGGGTTCTAATCCAATGCCAATTTATTTATTTTGTTGTTCATATTATTCCAGCTTTGGGAGCTCTTTCAATGAGCTCCAGTGTCCCTTTGGCTTAACCCCATTTGGATTCTTTTTAAAGCACTTCCTTGTTTTATGGCATTATAAGATGATCCAGGTTCATTTTGCATATTCTCTGCCCCAGTCCTAGATTCAGCTATTTGTCTTGTGAGCCCTGCTTTGTTTTATTAGGAAATTACATTATAAACCAAGATCTGGGTGTTGGTTGTGTTCACTGCTACTGGGGTGTCATTGCTTCTTGGCCTTCCCAGTGGATGGAGCTTTGAAATATACATGTGCATACTAACCAGTGTATAGGCACAGGTCTGCAATTCTTTCAATAGTTATCCATTGGTATCTATATTCAGCTGAAAATGAATTCATACTGATGACTTCAACTCTAATTCAGTATCTCATGGTTTATCCTAGCCTCTTTCTTTGTTCGTCTGTAATCGTCCACTCCAACAATGAGAAATTAGCTCCCACCATTTGCCACACATTCACTTATTTGTTCATTCTCAGTATGCAGGAATGGTATACTCTGTTTTGAAAACAAAGTTATGAAAGCCCAGAAGTAATTTCATGCTGTGCAAGCAACGTTTTCTCTTGCCTCTGGAGGCTATGTAGACTATTGATTAAAGAGGAAAGAATGGTGAGCCAGGGTCCTTGAAGCTGGGTAAAGACGGGTCAGGATAGAGACCAGGCATCCTGAAGACCAAGGGACTAAACTGAAATGGACTGTCACTCCATGGGAGCTCTTTCAGAGAGCTCCAGTGTCCCTTTGGCTTAACCCCATTTGGATTCTTTTTTAAGCACTTCCTTGTTTTATGGTATTATAAGATGATCCACGTTCATTTTGCATATTCTCTGCCCCAGACCTAGATTCCACTCCCCAGAAATCATCTGCTAAACATAGACTCTGCTCAGCTTCCTCCTCCCGCCATCCCACCTTAGCAGACTCACTTCCCAGGAGCAAGCTCATCACATGGCTTGGGCATAAAGCATGAGATCACAGACACCTTGTGTGGGACTATAGGCATGAGAAAGCCTCATTCCATACCCAGGCACGGGTTAGGACCAGTTTGGATTCTCTCGATGAATCAGGGTAGGAGAGGACATAGCATCTCTGTCATAAAACTACATGTAGGAGATCAGAAAACAGTAGGGGACAGCCTATAGGTAGATCAAAGAACACAAGTATTAAATTTGTGACCTAAATAGTTACTATACCTCAGACTAATGATTAGTTCTGAACTTTCTGGTAGATAAAATCTAAAGAGACAAATTATCTGATATATATAGTCTTCAAGAGAAGGCTTGCCCTTCCTAACAATGGATTCTAAAAGAAATTGTTTGCAATGATCAGGGATACACTTAAAAACATTATTAGAACAAAATTACAGATGGAGGACAACCACTATTGTTTTACCTCCCATTGAGAAAAGCAAGTCACACTAAAACAAATTCCTGCTTATTAACATGGCAGAGA
The DNA here is from genome assembly GCF_937001465.1 of Orcinus orca. Classification (NCBI taxonomy): domain Eukaryota; kingdom Metazoa; phylum Chordata; class Mammalia; order Artiodactyla; family Delphinidae; genus Orcinus; species Orcinus orca. The sequence goes on along the minus strand of NC_064559.1, from coordinate 102,794,616 downwards.
GGGTCAACTGAGAGTATAAGGAAGCCTGAAAACAGAAGGTCTCACAGGTCTAGTCATAGCTTTGTTCACAAAGGATGTAACTCACCCATCTGTGAAACATGGATAATAAAAGTACCTCCATTCTTCATTCTGGTGTGAAATGATGCTCAAATAAGATAAAGGGGTCTAAATAAACCTATCTTACTGCTCTGTTAACCACCTGCTCAGGCTTCTTCTAACACCTAACAAGAACAGAACCTAAGTCCCAGACTGCTCTCTCTCTCTACAGATGCTCTGTCAATTCTCTCAAGTCCCTGAATTCTGACGGATCCCTCCTCCTCCCTTGAGCTTCAGTATGCCCTCTCGACATGGACCTGTGATGTCTCCATTCTTCTCCTTCTGATTGAATTCCCAGAAGTTCTACCCTTATCGCTGACAGGTTCTCTCTGTCCTGCTTTGATTGCCAGTGGAGTAGAGGGATTGACATACTCTGAACCCCATATAAACTCAGTCCCTGCCTGGATCGAACACTAGCTCTACTCATTTTTCTAGTGCCTAGTTAATAAGTTTGCTCTCAGACCCTACAGGCAAATGATTTTTAGGGAACTTTCCTCATTATAGCTTTATATAATAGCTCTGATATATGAGAGCCATTTTTCAAATAGATGACTCCAATTAACCCTGAATCTTTGCCTGATCCATCCCAATGTCCATTGTCACAGCTTGCAGCCTCAACCTATGCATGACTCGTGGGGATATTTGGAGGAGATGGTGGTGGACCTGTTGGGGGCGGGAGGTGGGAAGAGTGTCGTGAAACCAGCTTTTCCCAGTCACTGACATGTTCTCATGATATTCATTGTTATTTATAAATCTTTAGAGAAATAAAAATATAGACCCTCAGCACTGAGTGACACTGAACTAGCCAAATAGTAATATAATAATACCAACAACAACACAAAAAGAAACAGCAACAATCTGTATTTATAGAGCACCTACTATGTACAACCTGACTTCTAACGACTGTATGCATATTATTTATGTAATCATCACAACAGCTCTATGAAGTAGATGTAATTTTTATCACCATTTTACAGATGAGTAGTCATAGTACAGAGAAGACAAGTGACAAGCCTAACGTTGTACAAATAATAAGTGATGGAACCTGGATTTGAAGCTGGGTGATCCGAGTGCAGATACTAGACATTTAACCCCTATGCTGTGCTCCCAAGAGGATCGTGCTCCCCCTCTGCCCATGCCAAACATAAACACTGGGTGAAGTCAATTGACCTTAAGTGTCATCATAATTCTGCCTCTGTTTTAACTCTGTGAAATGACTTATCTGATCCTTCAACTCTCATGTGTGAAATGAAACCATATAACCAAGCCAAACAACACATTTTATTTGCAGTTAATTCACTCATTCAACAAATAAATAAGTACTGACTCTATGTCAAGAACGGTTTTCGAGGTATTGCCATTATTTCTTTATTATCTGATCTCATGCATTTATTAGATAAAATTTTCTAACAAAAATAACAGAAAGGAAATGGTCTACTTTGTGAGGTAATGAGTTCTCCAAATAAAAGCATTTCATTTCAGGCCGGAAAACATTAGGCATATGGGAGAGGGGATATAAGCACCTGACTAGGTGTTTGCTAAGACCCCTCCAAGGCGGAATGAGTTTGTGGGTTGACAGTGCTCCTTACATCTTTTAACTGCCTGTGAAGATCCCTGGAGGAGCTTGGAGGAAGGGATTAAGAGGCTGAGGAAACACTGCTGCCCGAAGGTTCTAGGGCTGACTTTCATTCTATGGTACTACCATACATACATACTACACTTTAGGACGGTATTTCCCAAACTAGCAGAATCACCCAGAGCATATTTAAACAATGTAAATACTTATGACCCACTCCTCAGAGATTATAACTCAATAGGTCTTAATTGGGAACCAGGAATCTGCATTTTAACAGTGCTTCCCAGATAGCTCAGATGCACAGAAGGTGTAGAGTCTCTGATCTATAACAGCACCAAGATCAAGACTGAAAGAATTCTTTCCTTGCTTCATGCAGTTCCTTGCTGGGTCCCTATTATTCTTCAGCCTAGAACTGTGTGATCTTCACTTGCTCATAAACTTTCCAATATTCAGTTTTTCCATAGGCAGTAACACCTAACTCACAGTGTTGTTCAGAGGAGAAAGTAAAACCTATGAAATGTAAGACAAATGTGGGGGAATGTGAGGGACTCTCCTTGTGGGACTACTACCTCTAAAGTATGAATGGCTTAGAACTACAGTTCACAGACTGACAGAGCAGAAAGTCCTGATGCCACAAACTGAGCAACTTGCCTGAGGCTTCTTAATACCTGCCCCCTATCCTCTTACATTTTATAGAACTGTCCTTCCTAGGTAAAGATAACACTCCTGATCCAACTGGAAGCTGGCTTTTCAGTGAGAGGTGGTATTACCATCCCTGCCTTTTCCTTAAGATGTGTTAATTGCAAGCTGAAAGATACAATCTACTGGGTTATCCCTTTTTGACACAGTGGAGAGAATGATGGTGAAGTCTTTAGCATGTGGTTGTGATGAGCCAGAGATATTATGTGTACAGCAGTCACTAAGTATGGGAGGATGATGGAGCCAAAGATCTGTTCTGTTCACCTTGGTGAACATCAGAAGAGAGGGATGAAGTTATACAAGAGCAGGAAACTCTGTTGCTATAGGTTGTGGTGTCTCATTTCTTGGAAGATTTATAAATATCTTCTTGGGATCATTGCCTGGAGGAGAAGCATAGGCAAGGTGATCTCTCTGCATCCTTTCTGATCTTAGGACTAAAAGGCATCATTTGATGGTGACATTTGTAAATACAAGCTGCAATAAGAGGTCTTAGTTATTGCTCCACTCACTGAGGTCAACTGAGGGACCAGGGTAGAGCCCAGGATTCAAAGAGGGATGCTTACATTTGTTACCACAACAACCATCAAAGATGACCAATCAGAAAGTCACTCAGGTCCTAATATGATCAAGCAGCCCCTAAGCACAGAGGTCTCATCATTACCTCAGAGATCAAGATAAAAACAACACAAATAACCACACTCACTTTACAAGTGAAGACACTGAGGCCTGAAAGAGGCAAGTGACCCACAGCTGGTCAGTGTCAGGACTGGGCCTGTGCCTCAGGGATGACCTGCTACTTCATTCTAAGGGAGTTTTCTACAGTTGGAGAATTTAGAGAAAGGAGGGGTCGTAATACTGGCACCAGATGACACTGGTGTGTGTTCCCCAATACCACAGGAATAGGACTCAGCAGCCAGGGAATACTTGGGACTGCAATAAAGAATGATGTTTGTACTGTACCTACAGCTTACAGAACCCCACTCAATGCTGGTGTTGGTTTCTTCATCAAACCACCATCCTATACATGGTGGGCCTACGTCTCTAGTCGACACTATACAGACAGGGGCGGGGGATTGGCTTTTGTGACCATGTCACAGAAATCATGGGGATGTGTTATGCTGAGCAGATCTTGTCCCTTTCTTCCATCCACTAATTGGGATGGTCTCAGACCCCCGGGGCCAGGTCATTGAACATGGGTCATGACTGTTCCTTCCACTCCAAGGAAAGCACAAGCAGCATGCGTCCTTCAGCAATGCGGGTGTGAATCCCACTGCCCTTGAGAGGACCATGAATCCTCTCCCAGTGCAGTTTGCCAGAGTCAGACCCACATGTCTGCCTGTCATTTGGGATTCTGTCCCATAGGAGGACTGTTCAAAGATCTGACCACTCAAGTCAGAAAGAAGATCCTTATTTTCCTTTATTTCATCACTTAGGAATTAGCTTGATAAGAATCTCATGCATACCAATGCTGGCCTGATTGGTACCTCACCCTTCCATTAAGGGCACACCCAAGACAGCAGGAATCCAGAGCACGCTTGAATCCTCAGGCAGGCAGGATGGTGAGGAAGTGCTTGGGCAGATGAGGATAGAGTCAAGGAATATATGAGGTCCAGACAGCCCTCGAGGAAGAGAAGACCCTCCAGTCACCTTCCAACCAGTCCCTCTGTCTACAAGCTCATTAACAAAGAGCTCCCCCGAGTCCAGCTCTGATCCTCACATCAGATTTGTAGCCTGGTTGTCACCATAGACTTCAGCTTAAGTAACCAAATCAAGGCACCTAAGGCCACCTAACCCAAGTAATCTCTCTAAAATAAAAATCTCATCATGTCCCTCCTTTGATTAAATGGTCAAGGAGGACCCAGTTGTCTCTAGTCAAAAGTTTTTAGGCAGCATGATCTAGTTTTCAGATGAAATTGATTGTTTGCCTCTAATACATAAAGCGGGTAAAGGTGCAATGACTCTATTGCAACAGGGCGTAAGTGGAAGGTCCAGATTGCTGTCTGCTCAGGCTCCCCCTCTCAGGTAGCCCAAATAGTCAAGAATTTAGGATAAACGATCATTTAAAATCTGACTCAAAGTTTTTAGGAACCCCCATATCAGTAGACTGGTGAGGGAAAGGAAGGAAACTAAAATGTATTTTCAATGTACTACCTGTCAAACATTATTTGCATTATTATACTAAATAGCTCTATGAGATTCTTATGGTTAACTCTATTTTACAAGTTAAAAAAGAAAAAGAGAGACGAGGCTCAAAAATACTAAATAACATACCCATGGTTCAAAAGCTAATGCCCCAATTCCAAGACTCATCTTCTTCCAGCTTCTGTGCATGCAGAGACATGAAACTGACACGTAGGCAAGGGTGGAGGCAGGGAGGGAGGGCTGGAAGCACCCCCAGAGCAACAGAGCAACTCATACTGTCTGCAGGTGTGGCTCTCTGAAGAGGTGACGTTTGCACAACCTGGGTAACAGGGTTCCAAAGGATATAATTTTGGAAGCTATTAATCTATAGGCTAAAGCAAACAACCCAGCAAGTAAAGCTCTTAATGCTCTGGACCCTCCCTTCCTTTCTGTCCAGTTAGTGTCCCACTTCTTCCTTTTATCCAATAGTATGGCTACTCTGTTTCCAGAAAAGATCAAGCCCTTTCACATCTCCGTGCCTATGCATGTGTTCTGCTTCCCTCTACCTAGAATGCCTGTTTCCCTCTCACCCCCTGACTAACTTGCACTCTGGTTTTGAGCCTCAGTCTTGTTTTATCTGTAACGTGGGATTAACAGCAAGGAACTCAAGAAATAATGTGTTGGAATAATGAAAATAACATGTTTGATGGATGAGAGGTTGAGAATAAATCTTAATTCCCTTCCTTTCTCTCATATCATCCCACTTGTATCATTCATTCCTTAAGGGCAAAGAAGTATCTTAATCTTTGAATTCACAAAATCCTGCACCTAACAGGTACTCAGTGAAAAATTAATGTCATTAAAATGGTCATTTCAAAGTTACTGCAAGAAAGGAGTTTCTGTTGGGATAAATAATTTTTCATTATTGAAACAGTAATTCATTGATGATTTTGGATCAATACAGTAGAACAATGTTTTCCAACCTTTGAAAATTATTTGTAATATTTTAGTGGGGGCCATGCAAAGAAGGAGCATAATTTTGCCCATCCCACAGATCTGGGCTTCAATAGCTCACACTCTTAGATAGGAGGGACACGATTAAGCAAGAGTCACATATATACAAAATACTCTCTTTTGTCACAACCAGACAAGTTAAATAATTTCCTCTAATAAGTGGGATGAAATAACTAGACTATATGGAGTTGCTTCTTCATCATGTGGCTTACCTTGCAATGTTTCACATCCTCACATACACACCAGCCATCGTCTCTCCCCTCTTCATCAAGTTCACCACTGCTCCCAAACTCAGATAAAATAAGTTCAGGGAAAACAGCAAACCAGGAAAGGTAGCACTTGGATGTTAATCCTTGGAGGTCTGACGCTCATAAATGCAAATACACACTTGAAGATGTATTGAGACCATCTGATCCAGTCTCCTCTGAAACCCAGGGGGAGTAACAGAGCCAGGACTAGATTCCTGACTTCCATTGTCAAGTTCTTGTGGTTCGTTTTCATTGATGACTTTATCCTGGGAGCAGCCTCCCACACCCGATCCATTTGCTTGCTGCTAACCTGGCCTCCCAGGTACTCTCTCTCCAGGAGTGAAAGGAGAGAGACTTTTGTCTCAACCACAGCTCATTAATTCACTGAGCAAATACTTTTTGAGCACTTACAAGATGTCAGGCACTGTGTAGGTGCTGAGGATAAAGAATGAACCAGCAAACACTGACATTTCACTCTATCCAGGATGACAGATATAGAAAAATAAATACAAGCATGGTGTTATGAGAAATACAGTAAACTGTGGCAGCATTTCATAGGAGATACAAGGATTCAGAGCAAAGGAGTAGGGACAGGCATTAGAAAAGAAAAGGAGCTGATCCTTCTCCAACACAGGAAGTCACAAAGGATGGTTGCAGGCATGAGTAGACTTGGTGGTAGGAAGTGGAGTACTTTACACTTGACGGGTGCTGTTTACCCCATGAAGTAGGGGCAGTATCATCTATCTAGAGGCAGCATCAAGTGTTTCAGAGGTTCAAGAGAGGAGGAAAGTCATGATGTGTGTGCACAGTAAATTCAGAGAAGTGTACAGGATTGCCAAGCAGTATTTTGGGCTCAACCAGGTGGATGATTATGATCTTAAGATAATGCCAACTTTCCAAAGGATCTGTTTTTGTTTTGTTTTTAATTTTCATAGCAGCTAGGCATAGCAGGGCAGATTCAGCCAGGGTTTGGGTTTTGTCCGTCAAGTGCATTAACAAGCCGAACGGGCAAGAAAGTTTATTATATTGGCCAAAGAGTGGTTGAAATGATGAACTAAGAAAAGCAAACTAGGAAAGGTTGCTGGTGGGCAGGGCTCTAGTAGGTTCCAGTGGATATAATGAAGGAAGTTGGAAACAAGGAACTGTGATTAAAGAAAGAGGTGGCTGGATCTCATGGTCTCAGAGAGTTAGGAGACCTGGCTTCTAGTTCAGACTCTGCAGGACTCAGAGCATCTCCTTCATCTGCTCTGGCTTTCAGTTTCGTCATCCATGTGTGGAGGGTAAATAGTGGCCTGAAATCCTTTCCAGCTGGGCTTTTCTATGAGTCTACATTGTTGGTCAATGTTTTAGGCACTTTGGGATCTGAATCAGATACACTGAGCCTTTGATTGTGGCCCAAGTGTGCTTGGATTATTGGTCCCAAACCTGTTGATCGAGTTTTCAGAAACTCCTTCATATGTTCGGGTGACCCAACATTTGTGGCTTTAGATTTTTATCTCAAGCATGAGTTGGATTCCTCCAGAAACCCTAAATTCAATCCCAAAGCTGTGCCATTATAAACTCCCTTATAAATCACGATCTTCTCATCTTTATGGAAATAATTCCAGGGCTTATGGAGGGGAGGGATGCTCTGGAAAGATACTCATGAACATCCAATAGTGACCCAGTGTGACAAAGTGACGGAGCCACTTGAATGTGGGAAATTGTCATCATAACCACCTGGTTGAGAACAGCTTTCACATGATTTATTCCCTTGAGTTAGGTGCAGGATATGTATAAAAGACGTCAGATCACACTATCTCCTCGTTGCATTTGACATATCATCACTTGCCCAAGGGTAGAAGAACAAGGTGAGTGTCCTCATTGATCTGATGGCAATTTGGGGGTGGCTGGGACTGCCACACATCAGCTGAATGGGACAGGTTGGAGAGAATGGGAACTACCTGGTAATTGCAGGAAGATAAGGCTCATGAAGATCATTGGTGTGGCTCAGGAGTAGCAATCCTAGGGGGGATAAATGGTAACCAGAGATTGGGCCAGTGGTGGGGGAGGCTACCTGGTAGGATAAGAGACAGCCACACAGGGCTGAAGGTAGAGCCCATGATGTAAGAATGAAAAGAAGGGAGATGATGAAAACAGGTGGAGTGACCATGGGCTGAGGCTAAACATGTGGTTTCTAGAATGCATAAACCAGATAACGTTATTAAAAAAACTTACGATTTTTGAAACTGCCTAGTGCCCTATGTTACTGCCTTTAAAGTCAGGAGTCATAGGAGAACCAGGACAGGTAGGAGAAGGTGTTACCAAAGTCTAACTTACCAACTGCCTGATTTCTCCTATGCCAGGAAAGTAGGGCTACTCTGCTGTAAAGACATGGGCCCTGGAACCACAAAATCAATTACAGAACTTCAGACTCTGTAGGAAAAATACTGATACAAATGAGATTTATAATCACTGAACTTTTGAAATATCTGCATTGCTTTATAGAGCAACTGAACATTTTCCAAGATGTCCTGCCAACAAAACCAGCAGAAGTACCAGCTCCCTGCCAAGTGCCTCCCCAAATATCCACCCAAGCACCCCCCAAAGGCTCCTCAGGTCCTGGTTCCCTGCCCCCCTCCTGCCCCTTCCTGCTGTGTCCCCAGCTGCTGTATTTCTGGCTTTGGAAGCTGCTGCTCTCTGGTGTCCCACCGGTTTCCAAGTGTCTACCTATGCCAGCCCCAGCCTTCCAACTGCGGTGAGGTGGAACTCTCTGGATGTTCCAGTTGCTGCCATAGTTTTGGGGCTACAGCTGATCTGCAACCTTGGAGGAGCAAAAGAGCCACAGCCAAAGAACAGTCTGGAGCTGACATCACTTCTCACTCTCGGTTTTATTCGTCCCTCTCCTCCTGAATTAAGCTGCCTAGATGTGTACATGATGGATTCCTCTTTTTCCTGAAAATCTCACACTTCCTGGCCTTAGCTCTGGTCCTAGGTCAAGAAGACCTGAACGCTGGAGAAAACTCTACTTCCCAAAGCCTTATCAGTGTGCACAAATAAAGCTTATCTTTCCCGGCACCCAAAACTAATTAGAGTTTGTTGATTTCCCCCATCCTCAGCTTTGAGGAGCTTCCAGGAACCTGGATTCCTTAAGCAGATTCCCACAAATAGCCACCAGATGGGAAATTCCCTCTAGGTAGACCCTGGGTCTGAGCAGCCTGAGAGGGCTGTGAAAAAAATATCCAGAGGGGAATAAGAAGGGGATGTTCCCAAAGTATCAGTGACCCTGTTCCACTGCTATTGCCACATTTGCCACCATCACTGACATTTCTTCCTACTCATAAAGGACACGCTACTTCCCAGTCCCAGAACTTAGCCTCCAGATCATTTGTATTTGGGGGAATCACATGCTTAAGAAGGAAATGCCACAGGGGTACATGTAGTTTTCAGATCTCAGTTCAAAAAGCCATGAAAAACGCTCTCCTTGAGTGAATCTTCCTGACTGAGTCCCTCACGCCTTCTCTTCACACAGGCGCCAGAATCTGGTGGGAATGTACACCATGGTCCAGTGAGCATAATACCCCCGAGAGACGTTTGGGCCTTGGTGTTGCTATCCACCCTATGTGGTTTTTTTTCCTCCTCTATTTAATGGGACAAATGCCATGGGTTGGGGGGCAAGTTCTCAAGGTACTTTTTCCAACCCAACAGTGGGCCATAGGCAACAGCCATGCTCTGCCCATCCTTCAGGACTATGGTTCTTTCTTTAAATTTTTATTTTATATTGGAGCATAGTCGATTAACAATGTTGCATTAGTTTCAGGTGTACAGCAAAGTGATTCAGTTATACATGTATCTCTTCTTATTCAAATTCTTTTCCTATTTAGGTTATTACAGAATATTGAGCAGAGTCCCCTGTGCTCTACAGCAGGTCCTTGTTGGTTATCTATTTTAAATATAATGGTGTGTACATGTCAATCCCAAATTCCCAATCTATCCCTCCCCCCTCCTCCCCCTGCCCCGGTAACCATAAATTCGTTCTCTAAGTCTGTGAGTCTGTTTATGTTTTGTAAATAAGTTCATTTGTATCACTATTTTAGATTCTGCATATAAGCAATATCATATGATATTTGTCTTCTTCTGTCTGACTTACTTTACTTAGTATGATAATCTCCAGATCCACTCATATTGCTGCAAATGGCATTATTTCATTCTTTTTTATGGCTGAGTAATATTCCATTGTATATAGGTACCACATCCTCTTTATCCATTCATCTGTCAATGGACATTTAGGTTGCTTCCATGTCTTGGCTATTGTAAACAGTGTTGCAATGGACACTGGGGTGCATGTATCCTTTTGAACCATGTTTTTCTCCAGATATATGCCAGGAGTGGGATTGCTGGATCATATGGTAACTCTGTTTTTGGTTTTTTTGAGAAACCTCCATACTGTTCTCCATACTGGCTGTACCAATTTACATACCTCCCAACAGCGTAAGAGGATTCCAGTTCTTCCACACCCTCTCCAGCATTTACTGTTGGTAGATTTTTTGATGATGGTCATTCTGACTGGTGTGAGGTGATACCTCATTGTAGTTTTGATTTGCATTTCTCTAGTAATTAGTGATGTTGAGCACAAAAGCATAATATTAAAATGGCCAAGACAATTCTAAAAACCAGGAGTAATTTGCACGGACTAGCTCTACCAGATATTATATACTTATAATATATTATGAAGCTGTTATATAGATAGTGTGGTACTAGACCATGAATATACAGACAGATCAATAGGACTCAATGGGAAGCTCAGAGCTGGGACCAAATATATAGGGGAAATTAATTAAGTATCAGGTAAATTGCATAACTGGGCAGTTTCCAGAAAAAGAAATATTATGGCTCCCAAGCATAATGAAAGAAAATTGAGCTGACTTACTAAGAAAAACTCAAACCTACTCTGAAATATCAGTTTTAACTTATCAGGTTGATAGAGCACAATTAGTTTAATAATGAATTCACTGTGTGAGTTTGTGGGGAAATATGCAGTTTTACACATTGTGAGGAATGATGTAAACTGGTGAAACATCCGTGGAAGAAAAATTGACAACGTCTCTCAGTTTTATCTTTTGAGGAAGCAACTGCACTTAGGGAAATGTATGCTATACCCATTCTCCCCGAGGCACGATGTATGTACAGTGTGTCACCACAGCATTGTTTGCAAGAGCTCAAATTGGGAATTCCCATGTGTCTCTAGATTATTATTCAGACAGCAAACTGAATGAAGATACTCTTTATGTACCGAAATGGAATGATCCCCAACATGAGAAAAAGCAGTGAGCAAAACAATGTGGAGTTTCTCTTATTTTGTTAAAAGAAGGAAAGGTATACATGTTTGTGTGTGGCTTTTAGCATATAAAATACCCCTGGAAAGATATTTGAGAAACTGATTGCTATTGGATGAAGGGATTGGAGTAGCAGGGGGAAATTGCACTGTGTATCCTTTTTACCTTTTGGGTTTCAAACCAAATAAATATATGATAATAATGGATAATATCAAAGGAGAAGTACAGGAAGCTGGGCCTCAGGGACCTGAACCCAGAAGTGAGAGACCACAAGGATTTGCTCCATTACAGAGCAAACTGGCCTCAATTTTCTCATCACCAATAAATTTAGCTGCTATAACTAAAGAAGATGGTCATAATCATCCCTAATTTTGATGACAGAGGCAAAAAAAAATAAATAAATAGGAGGTAGGAGTGGGGCTGTGAAGGGACACATTCTGTTAGTTTGGATGATGTTTGGAGAACAGACTTTAAAAACAGGTTTCTCACCTTGTGCAAATGAAGTTCGGAGTTATAGCAGAGACCACAGCCCACACACAAAAAAGTAACTAACAATCAGCATTCATGCATTCAACCAACATTGTTTATTCCCTATATGTCAGAGACTATTCTAGAAGCTTGAGGTGAGTCCGTGCGAAAAAAAAAAAAACTTTGCCCATTTGGAGGTGACATTTTGGTGAGAGAAGAAAGACAATAGACAAAAACAGAGCAAAGAAATTATACGTAGAGTATATTGTATGTATACAAAAAGTGTTACCTAGGAAAAGAAAGTAGAACTGTATAAAGGTGATTGGAGTGAGGGAAAGAGTAGCAGATTGTAATTTTAATTAATTAATTAATTGGGGGTATAGTTGTTTTACAGTGTCGTGTTAGTTTCTACTGTACAGTGAAGTGGAGTTCCCTGTGTATACAGCAGGTTCTTATTAGTTATACATATTAGTGTATACATGTCAATCTCAGTCTCCCAGTTCATCCCACCCCTGACCTCCACCCCTTCTTTCCATATGTCCATACGTTTGTTCTCTACATCCGTGTCTCTATTGGCAGATAGTAATTTTAAATAGGAAGATGAGGGTGTAATATCTCACTTATAAAGCCACATTTAAGCAAAGACTTGAAGGAAGCAAGGGAGTTAGTGATGAAGATCTCTTGGGGAGACTATTCCAGCCAGTACAAGCAAAGGGCCCCAGGTGGAGGGGTGTGGTGTTTATGCTGAGCTAGAAATGAATAAAATAGAGTCCTTACCCCCCCAAGGGATCCTTGTTTCTCCCATGTTTAGAACCCCTCAGTGGCTCCCATTGTCCTCAGGTTAAATCCAAACCCTTTCCCATGGCGTATAAGGCCCTCATCGGTACAGTGTCCACCCTTTCTCCTTTCTCCCCGCTGTGCTCCAGCCACACCGAGCTTCTCCCCTACACAGGACACCTCCATGTCCCACTCTCTATCTCCCGTTGCCACCCAATCCCTGCTTAAACATCACTCCTTCCGGAAAGCATGCCAGACCCCAAACCCGACCCCATGTGCTCCCTTGGCAACCTGTGCTTCCCCTGCCATCATTCTCATCACACAGTACTGACGCCGTCTACTGTCTCTACACAGAATTAAAAGAGCTTTGAGAATGTCAGCTATTGAGCTTGTACACTTCATGTTCAGGATGGAGCCTGGTAGACAGTAGACAGTACATATGTGTGCGTTAGGCTTATGTCTTAGGTAATCGAACCATTATGTTTTTTTTTTAACATCTTTATTGGAGTATAATTGCTTTACAATGGTGTGTTAGTTTCTGCTTTATAACAAAGTGAATCAGTTTTACATATACATATGTTCCCATATCTCTTCCCTCTTGTGTCTCCCTCCCTCCCACCCTCACTATCCCACCACTCTAGGTGGTCACAAACCACTGAGCTGATCTCCCTGTGCTATGCGGCTGCTTCCCACTAGCTATCTATTTTACATTTGGTAGTGTATATATGTCCATGCCACTCTCTCACTTCATCCCAGCTTACCCTTCCCCCTCCCCATGTCCTCAAGTCCATTCTCTAGTAGGTTTGTGTCTTTATTCCCGTCTTGCCCCTAGGTTCTTCATGACCTTTTTTTTTTTTTTTTTAGATTCCATATATATGTGTTGGCATACGGTATTTGTTTTTCTCTTTCTGATTTACTTCACTCTGTATGACAGACTCTAGGTCCATCTACCTCACTACAAATAACTCATTATGGGTTTACTCAAGAGCTGCCTGTGCCCTTCAGGAGAGAAGAAACCAAGGGGAACCCTGCTATCCAGGCAGCAGGGGGTGCCGGTGAGTCAGTCACAGTCACAGAATATTGGGGAGAGAGAATGACAAGGTCACAGAGGCTTAGAACCTCAGAAGCTTGGCATCCGGAGGGAACAGAAACCATTTGACTTCTGATAGTCATGGATTCACTAGGCTGCTGAGGGCGGGGGCATATCTGCTGCCAGTCCAGGGAAGACAGTTTTTGGAAGCCAAGCATGAGAACCACGAATTGAAAAGAGACAAAAAAGAAGTGTCCAGAGCAGGTAACCTGGAGAAAACTTGTCGATGGGTCCTGCCTTCATGGCTGTCCATTCATCCATTCATTCATTCCTTAGTACTGAAGTCCACATAATGTCATACACTGTGTTAGATGCTGAGAACAGTGGCGAGCAGGACAGCAAGGATGCCTGTGCCCATGAAACTAACAGACCAGAGGAGAAGCCAGACAATTAGGGAAATCATGATAAAAATGTAGCGAGAAGTGTAGGGAGCACCAAGAGCTTATATCAGGGCCACAAACCCTACGGGTTAGTGTTGTTTTCCTCAAGTGATGTGTAAGCTGAGACTTCAGGTTTGAGTAATATTCAGTGAGGGTGTGGGGATAGGTGTTCTAGGCCATGGGAAGAGCAGTACAAAGATCCAGACAGAGGCCAGCAGGATTTAGCAGGGATCTGCTCTGGGCCAGTCTGATGACATGGAAGGAACAGTGGCTAGAGATGAGGCTGGGCTGCTGGGCAGAGGTCAAGGAGAGGGCAGTGAGACAAAGGAGAGAGCACTGGCTCAGAACGCATGGGACCTGAGGGCCTTGTCCTTTCCCTCCCTGTGCTTTAGTGCACAGGACTGATTCCTAAGATGCTCTCCATCTTTGATGCAGCACCCCACCCCCAATCGGGACCTGTTCCCGGGACCTGCCCAAAGGGAACGTGCTGGGAGGGGATGTCTGGAAGCAGCCAGGTGAACCCCTGGATGGGAGCTCTGGGTACCCTCTGGCCACTGGGATGAGAACTGCTCCTGTAGAAACAGCCCAGCCTGGACTTGGAAGGATGGAGTCTGACATGCTGGACTTCCTGGTGGACAGGAAGCTCCCAACTGTCAGTCCAGGGGCACTGGCTACAGAGGGATAAAGGTAAACCACAGACACAGAGGAGGAGAGAAAGAGAGAATGGAAAACAGTGACAGAGAGAGACAGAGAGGCAGGGAGAAGAAATTGTAAAGGAAGGAAAACATGCACAGAGAAAAGCAACAAAAAATTTTAAAGGGCTCACTGTCCACTCTCCCACTCCCCACCTCCCTCCCACCCCCACCTTCTTCTCTACCCTGGTCTCAGGTCTGACCCCCTCATGGGACAGATTCTGACAACACGGAGACTGCGCCAGATACCAGGCTCCTTGCACACGCTCATGTGCGCGTGCGCACACACGCACATGCACAAGCTCAGCCCCCAGGGCTCCAGGGAGCACAAGTGCACACAGACTTTCTGTCAAACAGCTTCAAAGACCATGGAGGAGGCACCGAGCAAGGCTCCTATGGCCCTTAACTCTCTCCTCTTTTTCCCCATTTTCCTGCTGATGTCTGGGTTCTATTTTCATATCTGTGTGTCTCCTTTTGCCCTGCTTCTCCTTCCTCCTCCATCCCAGGCAAGTCAGGGCACCGACAGGGCAGAACTCTGCCACCTCAGCCTCTCTGCAGCGTCTCTTGACCTGGAGGGAGGGACTGTGTCACTTGTGCCCTACTCGCACCCCTTAGGAGTCCTGGTCCAGTGTCGTGTGCCTAAAACTGAGCAGAGACCTCTTCCTGGATGACAGAATTAGTTCCTGAATAACTGGCAGGCATAGAGTCGCAACTGAATTGAGGCCAACACCCTACCCCACAAATCACTTTTGCCTCTCAGGTGAGAACCTGCCCGTGACCCAGCTGAGGCTGCAGGGACCTGGGAGTGTGGAGAGTGCAGACCCATGGTAGGGACCCCGTGAGGTGACCCTTCTCAGATTTCTTTCCCTCCTGGTGCTCTAGCTCAGGAGATGCACAGCCTAGTGGACCCCAAAGGGTAGCCGCCCCAGTCTGTCCTCAGCCAGCAGCAAGCAACACAGTGACATCCTCCTCAGGCTCATGGCGGTGGCTCCTTCCCCCAGAGAAACCCCACGATGAGGCTCTGGTGGTTCTGAAAGTTGGTGGAGAGAGGCTGGGCAGGGCAGAGGTGTCAGCCACGCCCAGCTCAGTGGGGCCCAGCTTGCACACCCGAGCTGAGTGAGGTGGATCCCCAGAAGCAAGGGCTGAGCTATGGGCCTGACACCCATCATCTGAGACAGCCGAGGCCCTGGGTCTACAGCAAA
The DNA here is from genome assembly GCF_937001465.1 of Orcinus orca. Lineage (NCBI taxonomy): Eukaryota > Metazoa > Chordata > Mammalia > Artiodactyla > Delphinidae > Orcinus > Orcinus orca. The sequence continues at coordinate 102,778,938 of NC_064559.1, read as the reverse complement.
GTGGGTCATCGGACAGGTTTCCTCCAGGAACCACCTAATGTAAGAATCCCGCACACCTTCCAGGAACCAGATCTGCCTTCAGTGGCAAAAAGGGGATGGTAAGTCTTTCCATCCCACCCAGGGAACCCTCAGGGAGCCTTTGGTGTGAGGGGGAGTTGTAACTCCTGTCCCCAGGAGTCCCCCCATCCTCACGACACAGAGAAAAGAACAGAAAGATGAGAGCCATGGCTTTCTCAGCACCGGATGGAGTATTTGGAGTAGGGCTGGGAGGGGATGGTGGATGGCAGGGCAGGGGTGGGATAGAGGACGGGGAAGAATCCACCGGCAGGAGGGACTGAGGCCAGGACAGAAGCAATCTCCTTAGGAGTTATTCACACAGACTCCAATTTTAAAGCCTGATGAACAAATACAATGAAATCTGTTTGGTCCAGCCACGCAGCCATGGTCATAAACTTCAAGTTCTTCCTACCTTGTTCTTGTGCTTCTGCTTGGACACACACACACACACACACTCACACACAGGTGGGTGCACACATGCACACACACAGATACACAAGTGTGTGTGCCTAGTGGAAAGCCCACGACAGTAACTGGTTCAGTTTAAAAAAACAGTTTGGAAGGACTTCCCTGGTGGTCCAGTGGTTAGAACTCTGCACTTCCACTGCAGGGGGTCTGGGTTTGATCCCTTGTCGGGGAACTATGATCCCACAAACTACGCAGTTGAAAAAATTTTAAAAAATCAAAAAAAAAAACCAAAAACCATTTTGGGCCAGTGGCTTATCTGTGGGTTCTGGAGGCTGGAGGGTGGTGGCAACTTGATCTCAGCAGTTGTCACTTGAACTCCCACACACATCCTCCTCCACCCGGGTGACAGGCTCTGACAGACCTGGCACCTCCCTGATGTGGGTGTGTGGACTTGTGGGATGAGCCCCCATCTGGGGTGCTTGCTCATTTCTTCTCCTCCACGTCTCGCCCTGGGCTAGAAGACACCCCAGGTCCCTCTGCCTGCTGACTCTGGGCCACTTCTAGACACTCTGTCCTGCTCTGGGACCTCCCAGTGGCTTTCGTCCACGTGCCATAAGAGGGACTGGGCAGAAACCATAGCGGTGCTGCCCTAGGGGCCATATATTGAGTCCTAGGCGTATGGACTTAAGGAGAACTTTCCTGGATTTCCTGGGTGGGAGGTAGGTGGGTTGATAAGGAGCAAAGAAAGAGTTGTTTGGGTTTTTCCTACTCCTAGAAGAATCGGGAGATTACAGAAGCCCTGAATGGTTGAATTAGAGGACATCTACGAGGTCCAGTTGTCTCCTCTTCACCCCTAACGCTGCCCCCACACAAAGAAAGAGATAAAGGTCAGCGAGGTGAAGAGAGCTGCCCTGCCCCCTGGCTCAGGAGTCATAGAGCCAGACCTGGAACTCGGTCCTCCATGCCAAGAGCAATGACCTTTCTGTCTCCTTTGCTGGAAACGCCCCCAAGGCAGACACTTCCTACATGCTGAGGGGCGTGGGGGGGATGATGCTTTCAGGAAGGGCAAGACAAAAGATCCATCTGTCTCAAGATAGTCGATCACCCTAGAAAGAGTCCTGTTGCACCTGGGTCCCTGGGTACCACGTTGGACACCAGACCAAGCACATGCTCTGGGTTGGGATGGAACCTGACTTGAATCCACTTACTAGCAACTGAGGTAGATCTCTGAACTTCAATCATACTCATAGGTAAGATGGGGTGAAAACACCAACTTCTCAGGCTGGCTGTAGCCATTCATGAGATGAAGTTTTTGAAGTGCCTGCCACTGGACTCAGACTCAGCTGCCAAGGGTCACACTCTTCCTCATTAGCTAAGAGACCTTAGGCAAAATTCTTACATATTCCAGTCTTTCCTTTTCTATCTGGAAAACGGCTCCCTAGTGAGGAACCAGCACACTGACCCATATGAAGGCACAGAACTGTGGGGCTGGGTTCCCTCTGAGCATCCAGCCTTGCTTTCCCAGCGCTGGTCTGTGGCATCACTCTGAAGATGGATGTATCTGGGGGTCAAAGAGGGGAGTGAATGCAGGCAGCCAGCTTTCCCTCTGAAAATGTTCTTTTTGTTCTAGGACCTCCAAAACTTGAGAAGAGGTGTGACCAACCAAAATGCAACCCAAGCTGCCCACCAAAATGAAGCCCATGCTGCCCGCCGAAGCCCCCGTGTTACATTCAGCCCACGTGCTGCTGTTTGGAGCCCAAGCCTGAGTGCACGTGCCTTAATAAGGAGACTGATCACACTGCACCAAAAATGCAGAACAATAACTCCCTAAGCCAACAGCAGTCCCAAAGTCCAAAACTGGTGCCCAAATCAGGTCCCCAGGGGCAGAAGCAGCCAAACAAGTAGACTGTCACAAACAAGTGGATGGTGCCATGCCCACCACCTGGTAGAGTCAGGCTAGACCTACTTTTAGAAAAGCTGATTCTCATTGACCACCAATTCCTCCCAACCAGAAGCCCCTATTTCCCTTCATAGCCTCCCAACCTAGGGAGGCCCCAGCTGGAAATGGAAGGTTGAAGAGGCTAGAAACATCTTGCCTAGCGATCCTGATATTAGATAGCACAAAAATAAAAGAGCAATACAAAATTGCCTCTGTTTCCTCCTTTACCTATGAAACCATCTCCCTTGTCCGGCCTAAGTCCAAGAAAATATTCTAGGCATGTCATCAAGGGCCCAGGACCCAGAAAACCAGAGTCCAGAAGTACAAGGCCTCTGCTGAGCCAGAATTAGTGTGACTGACTCATCTTTGTTTTAAAATGAAAGTCCCACGTTCCAGGAATCCCTCCAGTCCCAGGAAAAGGGGGCGGTCAGTCACCTAAGAGCAGGAATTCCAGTGCCTCTGGGCCCCTGCGCACCACCTTTGAGGTCAAACCAGCAAGAGCACATGCCGAGGATTGATTCCCCTCCCTTATCGCAGAGATTTTTGTAGAGATAGAGCTCCCAGGACTCAGCACAGCACTGCAGCTGGCCCAGGCAGCAGAGTCTTACAGCATCAATACCAGCTCTACGATGGTGGAGCAAGTTGTTGGACCCACTCAGGCTCCATTCCCTCATCTGTAAAATGAGGGTAATGGTACTTACTTCAAAGGGTTTTTATGAGAATTAAATGGGATCATTCATTTAAAGTGCTTGACATAGGATCTGACACATCATGGATACGCAATGCATGGTTCTCCTCAAACTTCCCTCTCTGTCAACAGGTCTCTATTTCTCTCCAAAGAAGCCACCATGCTCCAGCAATTTGTTCCCAAAACACACCTCCGTTAATCTAGGTGGACAGGTAGAAATAGAGAAATCAGTCTCATTCACTATACTTGTAAACTTCATTTTTTCCTGCTTTCTTGGTATACAGCTGACATATTCATCACCTTCAGAATTTTTCTAATGACCTTTTGTGTTTCTTCCCTCATGATTCTCCCTGCCCACCAATCTCCAGAAAACAACTGATCCACTTTTGGTCCCTATAAGTTAGTTTGAACTTTCAAGAATTTTACACAAGTGGTATCATCCAGTATGTATTCTCTTATGCCTGGCTTCTTCCACTTAGCAAAACTACTCTGAGATTCAAACAAGTTGTTGCATGTATCAATTGTTCATTCTTTTTTATTGCTGGGTAGTAAATGCCCTCATTGTATGGATAACACCACATTATGTCTATCCATTCATCTATTGATGGACATTTGGATTGTTTTCAGGTTTTGACTATTACAAATAAAGCTGCCCTGAACGTTCATGACAAGTTTTTGGATGGGTATATGATTTCATTTCTCTTGGATAGAGACCTAAGAGTAGAATAACTGGTAGAATAACTGGTATGGTAGGTATATGTTTTACTTTTTAAGAAATTGCCCAACTGTTTTCCAAACTGCTTGTGCCGTTCTACATTCCCACTGAAAGTACGTGAGAATTCTGGTTGCTGTACATCTTTGCCAACATTTTGTGTGCTCAGTTTTTTATTTTTAGACATTCTAATTGACATGTGTTAATTGAGTTTAATTTGCATTTCCTTAATGGCTACTGGTATGAGCATCTTTCCATGTGCTCATTTGTCTCCAGGTATCTTCCTTGGTGAATTATCTGTTCAAATATTTCCTCCATTACTTTGCTGAGATGTTTGGTTTCTTATTACTGAATTCTGAAAGTTTTTAAAAGATATATATATACATTTTGATATAAGTCCCTTATCAGATAAGCTATCTGCACATATTTACCCCAGTCTGTGGCTCATCTTTTCATGCTCTTAAAGAGTTTCTTTCAAAGAGGAGGAGTTCTTTATTTTGACAAAATCCAATTAATTTTTTTTCTTTTATGGATCTTGCTTTGGGTGTCATATCTAAGAAATCTTTGCCTAATCCTAGGACACAAAGGTTTTCTCCTATGTGTTCTTCTATAAGTTATTTTTTGTATATGGTGAAAGTTTTGGACAAAGGATTTATTTTGGGGGGGGCAGTGTGGAGGGGCATATATGGATATTCAATTGATCCTTTCTCTACTGAATTGCCTTTGCATCTTTGTCAAAAATCAACTGACCATATTTGTTTGTATTTACCTCCAAATTCTTATTTTGTTACATTGATCTATTTGTCCTTCCTGACACTCTCATCTTATTTACTATAGCTTTAATGTGTCTTGAAGTCAGATAATGTAAGTCCTCTAATTTTGTTCCTTTTCGAAGTTGCTTTAGCTATTCTAGGTCCTTTGCACTGCCATATGAATTTTGCAATAAACTTGTCCATTTCTACAAAAAAAAAAAAAAGAAAGCCTGCTGAGATTTTGACTGGGATTGAATTAAATCTGTAGATTAAATTGGAGAGGAATGGACATCTTAACAATATTGAGTCTTTCAATTCATAAACATGGAATATCTAACCATTTATATAGGTCATTTTAATTTCTTTTTAAGTTTTGTAGTTTTCAGTGAAAAGGTTTTGCACATATTTTGTCACATTTTCCCTAGGTATTTCATCTATTTTGATCATAATTTAAATGGGGTTTTTAATTTCAGTTTCTGATTATTCATTGTTAGTATATGAAAATGCAATTTTTGTATAATCTTGTATACTGCTTATTAGTTTCAATAGCTTCATGTAAATTCCATAATATTTTCAATATATGTGATCAGGTCATCTGAGCATAAAGAGAGTTTTACTTTTTCCTTTCCAATCTGGATGCTTTTTATCTCTTTTTTTTGCTGCCATTTGAGGATGGTCCTTCTCTTTCTACTTTGCTGGGAGTTTTTAACAAAAAATGGATGTTGAATTTTGAAAAATATTTTCTTCTGCATCTATCGAAATGATCATACAGTTTTTCTCTTTTGGTCTATTAATATGGTGAATTACATTGATTGATTTTTTTTAACATCTTTATTGGAGTATAATTGCTTTACAATGGTGTGTTAGTTTCTGCTTTATAATGATTGATTTTTGAATATTAAAACAGCCTTGCATTCCTGAGTCAAACCCTATTTGATTGTGCTGTTAGTCCTTTTTACATGTGTTTAAGTTTGATTTGCTAAATTCTTGTTACCTTTTTGCCTCTATGTTAAGGAGAGATATTGGTCTATAGTTTACTTTTCTTGTAATGCCTTTTTCTGGTTTTGGTGTCAAAATAATGTCCTTATGAAGTGAGAAGTAGTCCCTTCTCTTCAGTTTTCTGGAGTAGCTTGTGGAGAATTTGGTATATTTCTTCCTTAGGCGTTTGGTAGAATTCACCAGTGTTTCTTTGTGGGAAAGTTTTTAATTTAAAATATAATTTCTCTAACTGATTTAGAGTTTTTCAGATTATCTATTTCCTCTTGAATGAACTTTGCTAATTTTTTTCTTTTAAGAAATTTATCCATATTATTTGTTTTTGAATTTGTTGGCATAAAGTGTTTTATAATATGTCCTTAACATTTTTTAATACCTATAGAATTTGTAGCAAGGTGACCTCTTTCATTGCTTTTTTAAAAAAATTATTTATTTTTATTTATTTATCTTTGGCTGTGTTGGGTCTTTGTTGCTGCACGTGGGCTTTCTCTAGTTGTGGTGAGCGGGGGCTACTCTTCGTTGTGGTGCACAGGCTTCTCATTGCGGTGGCTCCTCTTGTTGCGGAGCACAGGCTCTAGGTGCATGGGCTTCAGTAGCTGTGGCATGTGGGCTCAGTAGTTGTGGCTTGCGGCTCTAGAGCGCAGGCTCAGTAGCTGTGGCACACGGGCTTAGTTGCTCCGCGGCATGTGGGATTTCCTGGACCAGGGCTCGAACCCGTGTCTCCTGCATTGGCAGACGGATTCTTAACCACTGCACCACCAGGGAAGTCCTTTCATTTCTGATATTGGTGATTTATGTCTTCTCCCTTTTTTTCCTGCTTAGTCTGGCTAGTGTTTTCAACAATTTTATCAATCTTAAAGAATCAGCTTTTTGTTTCATTGGTTTTCTATGTTGTTTTCACTTTTCTGTTTCACTGATGTCTGAGCTGATTTTTATTATTTCCTTTCTTCTGCTTACCCTGGGCTTACTTTGTTCTTCTCTTTTCTAGTTTCTTAACATGAAAGCCAAGGCCATTAACTTGAAGTCTTTCCTCTTCTAGTATGCACATTTAATGTTATTAATTTTCCTCTCAGTACTGTTTTAGCTAGTTTCAAAATTTTTTTATATGTTGTGTCTTAACTTTCTAGATCAAAAGACTTCCTAACTTTTTGAGTTGTCCTTTGATCTATGTGTTAGCTATGTTTTTTTTTTTTTTTGCCAAATGTTGGGAGATTTTTAAAAGATCTTTATGTTATTTCTAATTTTATTCCTCTGTAGTCAAATAACACACTTTGTATTACTTGAATCCTTTTAAACTTATTGAGACTTGTTTTATGGGCCAGAATATGCTCTATCTTGGTGAATGCTCCAGGTACACTCAAAAAGAAAGTGGAATCTGTTTTGCACGGAATGTTCTATAGTGTCAATTATGTTAATTTTTGTGACAGTGTGATTTCAGTCTTCTATATTTCTAATGATGCTATGGCCACTTATCAATTATTAAATGAGTAGTGTTGATATCTCTGAAGATAACCATAAACTCTTCTATTATTTCTTGTAACTCTAACAGTTTTGATTCATATATTTTGAAAATTTTTTATTAGATGCATAAACATTTAGGGTTTATTATATCCTCTCCATAAATTGCCTCATAATCATCACAGAATGACTTTCTTTGTCACTGGTGATATTCTTTGCTCTAAAATCTACTTTCAAGTCAATTTAGTCACTTCAGTATTCTTTTGATTGGTATAAGCAAGACATTACTTTTTCCATCACTTTATTTTCACCCTATTAGCATCTTTATATTTAAAATGGGTTCCTTCTAGATAATATATATTTGGGTTTTTTTAATTCAATCTGATAATCTCTGCTTTTTAATCAGAGTTTTGAGATCAATACTTTTAATGTGATTATTGATATGGTTGAGTTTAAATCTACCATCTTACTATTTGTTTTCTATGTCTCACCTATGTTCTGTTTTCTTTTGCCTTTGTTTTTCCTTTCCACTGAGTCTTTTATATAATCCCATCTCACTTCCTTTGTTGACTTACTCTCTATAACTCTTTGTGTGATTTTGGTGGTTAAATTGTGTTGTACAGATCCATCCTTCACTTAGGATAGTTTACCTTCATATTACACCACTTCACTTGCAGCCTAAGAACCTATAAACTATATTCTTCCGTTTCTTTCCTTCTGACCTTTGTGCTTTGGTGTGATACACTTTTCTTTTACATGTGTTAAAAACCTCATAATACATTGCTATCAATTTTGCTTTAAATAATTATTTATTCTCCAAGTAGGTTTAAATAGTAAGCAAAAGTCTTTTGTTTTTATCCAGTAGAGTGCTCTTTCTTCCTTTGTGTGGATCTATAATTCCATTTTATATCACTCCTATTCACCCTGAAGGATTACCTTTTTTTTTTTTTTTTTGCGGTACGCGGGCCTCTCACTGTTGTGGCCTCTCCCGTTGCGGAGCACAGGCTCCGGATGCGCAGGCTCAGCGGCCATGGCTCTCGGGCCCAGCCGCTCCGTGGCACGTGGGATCCTCCTGGACCGGGGCACGAACCCGCGTCCCCTGCATCGGCAGGCGGACTCAACCACTGCGCCACCAGGGAAGCCCATGAAGGATTACCTTTAGCATTTCTTAGAGTACAGAGTCTTCTGGTGTTAAATTATTTCAGCTTTGAAATGTTTGACAAAGTCTTCATTTTATAAAGATATTTTACTGAATATAGAATTCCAATGTATATATAGTGTCTCTTCCAGTACACTTGCTCTGCTATTTTCTGGCTTGCATTGTGAAGAGTGAGCAATTTGTTCTTACTCTTTTTCCCTCTGTAATATGACCTTCCTTGTGCAATGTGTCTTTTTATGTGCTGGTTTTTGTGATTATTTTCTTTATCACTTGCTAGAAGCAATTTTATTTTGATGTGATAATATAATTTGTTTCACATTTCTTGTGCTTGAGCTCACTAATATTTTTGTATCCGTGTAGAGCCCCCCACCCCGGTTTGTAAACATTTCAGTAATTGCCCTCCTACTCCATCTTTCAGGGACTTCAGCTATGCTTGTACTAGGCTGCTTGATATTTTCCCACAGCTCACTGAAGCATTGTTCCTTTTCTTTTAAAATTGTCTTTCTGTATTTCATTTTGAATCATTTCTAAGTGAGATAAGTCAGACAGAAAGACAAATACTATATTTTCTCACTTATGTGTGGAATCTTAAAAAAAAAAAGCCTCATTGAGACAGAGTGAAGTGGTGGTTGGCAGGGACTGGGTGGGGGCAGGTGGGGGAGGGAATAGGGGTAGAAACCACCATTTATAAGGTAAATAAGCTCTGGGAATTTAATGTACAAAATGGTGACTGTAAGCAACAATATTGTCTTATTTATTTGAAAGCTGCTAAGAGAGTAGATCTTAAATTTTCTTACCATACACACAAACAAATGGTAATTATGTGATAAATATGTTAACTAACCTTATCGTGGTAATTACTTTGTAATATATACGTGTATCAAAGCATCACATTGTATACCTTAAACTTACATGATTTTTATCAATTATATCTCAATAAAGCTGGAAAAAAGAGGAACCATTTCAATGGCAGAAAACTCAGGTTAGGAAGGTGCAAACTGGGGAGACTTAAATGTTTCCTCTCCCCTCCACTCAACACTAGATCAATTGCTGTTTGCTTGATTAAGCATTGGATGAAGTGGTTGGGTTACATTTAGGAGTCATGGACAAAAATTACAAACTGAATTTTTAAACTCTGATATCCTGCTGCACACATCAGAGATGCTTGTACTATGTGAGACCCAGGAAGCTGCAATGGCAAGTTAAGCATGGAAGATGGGGCTCCTTGAACCTCAGCCAGACTGAATGCTCCTCCTTCCCCAGTTAAAATAATACTATACGTACCCTGGCTCCAGCCCCCGTCATCTTTCTTGCCTCCTGGAGGTGGGCATAGCACAGACCCTCCAGAAGGGCTGGGGCTGGCTTGGCTCTATTAGCCCTCAGTGCCTGCAGGGATGCCAGGACTGTCTCTCCTAGGCTCATCCCTGAATGCAGATTTCACACTTCTGTTTGGCCTCATGGCCAGTTAGATCCACCTGCTGCTTGGAACGACTTAGAGACAGGGGCAGAGGATGGCTGGAATTCCTGTATTGCTAGGGCTGGAGGCAGGGAGAGGAGAAATGAAACTCTAAGCACAGAAATACCACCAAAAAGTGCCAGGGCAGACACAGGAGGAAAAATGGGGTCCTGGTTTTGCTCTCTAAAGGTTGAGACTATGAATGTGGAGGAAGGAATGTTTACAAAGTCACATGATCACTACTGCTACAAAGAAGGAGAGACTGTGTAGGGGGGTGAAATTTTGGAATATTTTAATCCCATCCTTTCTCTCACACAAGACTCCCTGAGGAGCCGTCTTCCATCTTGCGAGCAGCACAGACCCCAGAGGAGGGTCTACGGCTGGATCTTCAAAACAAAAATTAAGTTTCTAAGCAGGCTTTTGGGATTCATGGCACAGATCTAAAATCTTCTACTTTCCAGAAAGCAGTCTTAAAATAATCTGAGGGGTAAGAGGAGAAGGAATGGAAGAGGGGATCTTACCTTGCCTGAGGTTAAGCCAGAGTTGACTGAGTTTATCCGGACTTGAATGCATTAAGTTTTCTCTCATCAAGAACAGTGACTAGATATTAGACGTTAAATTTATTTATGGGAAAACACAGTTACATCTTTTTAACATGAGTAGACATTCCTTCCAGAAGTATTTACGTAGGTGACAGACATATTGGACATGTTGAGGAGACCATGTGCCAAGTACGGTCCCAAGTATTGGGAAAGTCGAGAAATTAATACAGTAAAGAGCTCTCCTCTCATGAACTTACATTCTAGCGAAGCAAGAACACAAGTAAAAACCGTAAGTTCAAATGATGATGAGCACTCTAATGAGATAAATAGCATGTTGGAGTGAGCGGTCTATTTTAGATAGGGTGGCTGGAGGAGCCATCTCAGGGAAGTGACATTTCGAGTAGAGGTCTGAATGAGGTGCAGAAGTAAGTCATGGAGATATTTGCAGAAGACGTCTCCAGGAACAGAGAAGAAGTGGGAAAGTCCCAGCCTGGATCCAAACCTCCACAGGCAGGAGAAGAGGAGTGGGAAGATGGGGTTGAAATGAGCATGGGCTGTAGAGCTGTCAGGGTCTCGTGGACTTTGGTCTGTCAGTGGCGACTTCCCAGCAGAGGAAGGGTAGAGTCATGAGCAGAGTTTAGAAGATGCTGGAGGAAGGGAATCAGCACTGGCTATTCTCCCATTTATCTGCTTCTCTTCCCTATAAGACTTTTTGAAAATGCTGTCTATTCTCACTGTCCCAAGCCCTCTCTTCTCATTCGCTCTTGAAGTCACTGCAATCTGGCTTTCATCCTCACCTCTGCCCTTGACTGCCTTTGTCAAGGTCTCCAATGGACTCCATGTTGCCCAGCCCAATGGGTGTTCTTGGTCCTCATCTTTACAGCATTTCCTCCAATTGTTCATCCCTTCTCCTCAACGTCTCCACTTGTCTTCCAGGATACCCCATTCTCTGGATGGGTTTCTTACCTGCTCCTTCTCAGTTTGTCCCAGTTTTCTTGACTTGTTCCTTCTCATCTGACCCCTTGACACTGGAGTAATTCAGGGGATGGTCCTTGAACCTCTTCTCTTTACTATCTGTATTCATTCCCTTGATGACCTCATCCTGGCTCATGACTTCACATGCTATTTATACACTGATGATTTCCAAATTTATGTCTACAGCATGAACCTTCTTCCGAACTCCACTAGTATATCTAACTGCCTACTTGACAATTCTACTTGGGTGTGTCTAATGGGTATCTCAAACTTAACACGTCACAAAGCTCACTGTTGATTTTTCCCACAAAGCCAGCCCCACCTGTGGTCTTCTCTATATCTGTTAAATGGCAGCTCCATCCTTAGTCATTCATTCAGGCCAAGAATTTTTGAGTCATTGTTTGCTCTCACCTATACCTCACATCTAATCTGTTAGTGAGTATTACTGATTCTATTGTCAAAGCATATCTATAATCTGACCACTTCTCCCTGCCTCTGCTACTGTTACCCGAGTTCTAAGCAGCTACTGTGTGGCTGTGGTTGCCTCTTACGGTTCTACCTGCTTCCACCCTTGCCAGAGAGATCCTTTTAAAGTAAGTCAGATGATGCCAATCCTCTGTGCAGTACTCTGCAGTGGCTTCTCATCTCATTCACTGTAAAAGCCCAAGTTGCTGCATGATTTCTCCCACTGCCCGGCATCACCCACTCCTCAACCCTCACCTCTGACAGCTCTTTCCCTCATTCACACATACCCAGCTATACTGGCCTCCTTGCTGGTTTCAGAACATGCCTTAGGGACATGGCCCCTGCTGTTCCCTCTCCCCCCACTTATCCTCACCTTGACCTCATTCCTTCAGGTTCTTGCTGTAGGCCTTTCTTGACTACTCCATTTAAAATACACAACATCCCCTCCCTGAGCGCTCCATAAACCTCTTCTTTGCCCTATTTTTCTACACAGTATTTCTAACACGCTTTATATTCCAGGCATGTGTTTATTTCACTTGCCACCTGCCTCCCACACTGGAATGAAAATTTTAGGAGGGTGGGGACTTTCACCTGTTTTGTTCAAGGCTGTACCCCTAAGTGTCTGGAACACAGGCACACGGGAAGCTCTCAATCTGCTCTCAATGGACAAAAGATCAATAAGGCAGAAGGTGATAAAGGGACTTCCAGCACAGAAGCACAGAGGTGAGTAAAGGTGAACTCAGGAGATGAGGGGATCTGGACCTGGCCGGGACCTGCCACTGACCCGCTGTGTGATTCCTGCCCTTCCTTCCCGTCTCTAGACTGTGTCATCCTTCGTGAAGCCAGGGTTGAACTTGATGACTGTAAAGGCTCCTCCAGCACCAGCTTTCTCACATGTGGATCTTAAGCTGGTAAAGGAGCTGGTTTGGTGGTGCCTGGGGTCTGAGGCTCCCAGAAGTACTGGAGGCTGGACCACAGGGGAGAGAAAAGGCGAGGCTATAGCCGAGCACGCAAGGACTTGCCTGTAAGAGGAAGACCTGGGCTTGCCTTTCTCCCCTAAAGGCTTCTGACTTCTCTCTCTCCTTCCTGCCCTCCCCCCTACACCCCACTCCAAGCAGGCTTTCTAGTAAAACCTGAGTGGCAGGAAAATAACTTTTCGGCCACTCCTGCAGTTTCCAGCTCAGGCGTCTTCTGGTTTGCAGCTCTTCAATTTTCCTCTGTGGCAACCCTGGACGCTGCTTCTCCGGTATCTCCGGTATCTATTGCACTTGGTGGACATCCCTGCCTTCCCTGGTGGAGAGGCTGGCCTGGGAGCAGACACACCCACGCTTGCTCCACTTGCTGGCTGGGGGACCCCTGCTCTGGGGGGACCCCTGCTTCTCGTCTGTGAAGTGCAGAGGGTTAAATGAGATAGTGGATGAGGCTTGTTTAGCACCATGTCTGGTAAACAGTAGGCTTTGAAGGTTTGCCTCCTTTGCCTCCTCCCCAGGGAGACTCACAGCCCTGGCCTGTTCACCCCTGCATCCATGCCTAGGCCAGTTAGTTGTGTGCTCATGTGGCATGGCATTGAATCGTACCCATCGCTCTGTTCCAGTACCTGTCTTCCCATCAGATGGGAGCTTCCTGGGAACGGGAGCCGTGTCCCCCTAAATCTGGGGCTTTCTGAGGTCAGGGGTTGTAACTCCCTGGGAGGTTGGGGTGGTAGCCAAGGCCCTCCCCAGTACACTGACCCAACTGGGGCCCCAGAGACCAAGACTCGCCTTGACTCTGCATTGTGGCCTGGTTTGATGCAGAGAGTAAGCAGGAGGCGTGTTTTAGGGAAGAAGGAAGAGGCACTATTTGATACTCTACACCAGACAGACCCATCTGGATGCCTGGAGCAGTTAGACAGCTTAATGACAGTCAAACAGTGCACAAATACAAAGAACAGATGAGGTTAGAAAAGGGCCACACTGGGGCTGAGCAGGACCCCAGCAAGGCAATTAACTCCTCTTGGTGAAAGCCTCTTCTCCGGGATCAGATGATGCCAATCCTCTGTATAGTGCTTTTATGTAGCCCAGAGTGTGATTTCCCAGGGAGCCCCAGGGGAGGGCGTCCTGCCAGCTGGAGGAGAGGACACTGAACAGCTCCTTTTCTCTGCTACTGATAAACGTTCCTGGCTTTGCCCCACTTTTTGCACCAGGGGCAGAACTGTGACTGTCCCTCCACAGGGATCAGATTCACAAACAAGAGCCAGCGATGGGGACTGAAATTGGGAACCAGCAACCCCATAGACCAAGGAGGGGAAGCCAGAGGAAGACATAAGGAAGGCAACCAGGGCACATCACACAGGCCAACCCAGGAGGCCAGAGAGGAAGAATCAGCCTCTTGGCCCTTTCTTGGTCTTCTCTCCCTTCTTGGAGCAGCAGACGGGCATAAAAGACAAATGAGGCACGGAGGTCAGGTTCAGGAGGCCATGGAGGAGGAGAGTGAGGATTCTGGGCCTGTGGGAAGGTGACCAGTGCGGGCCGCAGATTGTTAGATGATGTAGGCAACAGTGCGCTGAGCAGAGGAGGAGGCCTCAGGGGATGGAGAGGAAGTTAGTGGCCTCAGAGGATGGAGGTATTGCCTCTTCGGGAAACAGCTTAGTCATGGTGACCCAAGGTGGGAACATGAGACCTCCTGGTCCAAGTCTGCCTCTCAGGACCATCTGCCATCACCCCGTCCCTTACAAAGAGTTGTCCTCATCCATTCACATCCCCCAGGAAGTGAAATTCGTGACCCATTCCTCCTGCCCCCACAGCTAAGCCACAGTTCAAGAAGGTCGTTTCTTTTGGAGAGTTTCTAGCTCTGCAAGAGAAAGAGCTGGGGCCTCTTTGAGCTGGGGATGAGCTGGCGTCAGGGCCTCTGCATGTGTCATGGGATATGAGCTCATCCTCATTACACTGGGCGGGGGATGGACAGTTACCCGGCCTCTTCATGTGGGCCTGTGGGGTCACTCGCACAGACACCGAGAGGATCTCCCCTGTACACATGCCTGTCTGTGCCCCAGATGGGGCAACCTGAGGGCAGAGCATGGGGCCTCTGAGCCCCTAAAAGGCTGGGGCTCCTCCAACCCCTCCCCTGCACACACACACGTCAGCTCCATGCTTCACCCTCCTCACCACACCCTAGCTTTGCCCAGTGACCAAAGACTCACACACACTGTCTTCCCTGCAAAGCTCTCATTATGCTATGAATCAGAGGGCGGGAGGTAGATCTGGCAGGTACTAGCCCCTGGAAACCCATAATACCAGTGTGGCTACCTGGGACTGACTGTAATGAGCTGGGGAGGGGCAGATTCCTCCTGTGTGATGTCAGCAGCAGAGCACAGGGCATGGGTGCCCATGTGTGAGGATACAGGGTTGGTTTTGCATGGGGGAGGGGGATGGCAGGGGCAGGGTGGAGAGAGCTTTCCCAGCCCCAGAAGATGGCCATCCCTGTGCTAAGGCGGAGAACATGTGAGGTCCCAGGTGGGCTCAGGGACCAGAGAGGGCATGAGCAGAGGGTAGTATTCTGGAGGCAGGAGTCCCTCCATCTGTCTTTCCAGACTAAGCCCCAGGAGCATGGCAAAATTAGCACCATAAATAGATCTATTTGGGGCTGGGAGGGAGGTGCCTGTGAGGAAAACTATGGGGAAATCAGAATGAATCTCAAAGTTAGCCCCAGAAATGAGTATTTTCCTTGATATTGTTCTAATATTTCTTTTTTGATTAGGTTGTGAAGAAGAGAGTTCAAATGATGTTCATAAAATAAGCTATTAACCAATCATTAAAAAGAAAGGCAAGTCACAGTTCAGTTTTGTTTACACACACACACACACACACACACACACACACACACACCACTAAAATGCTCATTGGTAATTGTCTCCAGGTGGTGAGATGCACTGTTCTTTCATTCCTTCGACAAATGTTTATAGAGCACTGATTATATTCGACGGTTATGACAGGTTTTGGGGACATAGTGGAAAACACACCAGGCAAAACTCCTGCCTTTTAGGGCTTATTTTCCAGTGGGAGACATGGGAAATAAACAAGTGAAAAAAAGCATATAAAAGGGCCCTCAATTGTTCTTAGTGAAATGAAGTGAACCAGGGAATAACTCTCTAGATGGGGTCTCAGGGAGGCTCTCTGGCAGGTCCCCACATTTACAGTGAAGGTGAAAGACACAGAGAGCCCCCAGAGGTGGAGAGCACTGGGCTTGTCCTAGTAACTGAGGACCCTCAGCGAGGGTCTTTGAACCTGAGGCAGTGGTTTGGATTGTTTTCCAGGAGTGTTAGGTCATCATCAGCACCGGGGAGGGACAAACAAGCTCTAATCCCCACTCTGAAAGCTGGCTTAAGCTATTTTTAGAGAGTAGTTTAGAGAAAGTAATGGATGATCTAGTTTTGATTTTATACCTTCATGCATTTCCCCAAACATTGTATGAAATGTTTGTTTTATCACCATAAGAAGCAATCCTTATTATTTTTTATGTATTATATATTTATTTTAAATATATATATATATATATATATATATATATATATATTTATATATTAAAGACTTAGAATGGTCCATGCTTTGGAGTTTTGGTGAGCATGGCGTTCTTGGAAACTTCTGTAACTACAGCATTCAGCATAGGTCCTGGATAGCTTCTAGCACATGGTAGCACCTGCAAAGCCTTCTGCTTGACTTTTTGGGCCTAAAGTTGTCAGACTCAACCCTACCCCATCCCAGGAAAGAGTTTATTTCCACACAGAATGGAGTGATAGATGTGTCTCGAGAGCAGATGGGTTATGGACTAGTGGCCAAGAGACTCCCCCAACAGCCCCAACCCTTCATGAGAAGTGATTCCTCCGACCTTTACACAATATCTCCAGACTGGACATCCCAGAAAGAAATATAACTTTCTATTCTGTGCCCTTGGAAATGAATCCCACAGCCTAACAATGAGGAAAAACCCATTTTATAGGCGGAGAAAGTGATATTCAGAAGAAAAGCTTGGCTGAGGTCACAAAACAGGAGGAAAAGGGGATCAGGTTCCTGAGATGCCTCCCCTCACCTCCCTGTGCCCAGGTCGCGAGGATCACAGGAGTGAATGAGCCCCCAGAGCCCTCTGGCCAGGCAGGAGCTGTGTGTCCCTGTGAAAAGGGGCCCTGAGGGGTTTTTTGCTTAACGTTCCTATGATGAGTCAAGAAGGGGCTAGAGGAAATAGACCAACAGGAGCGGTGAAACCAGTCCATCTCCTTCACCTTGGGAGAGAGGTGAGGCTGAGGAACAGTATAAAGGGCACCCCGGCCCCTGCTCGGCTCAGTGTTCCACTAGAAGCTTCTGCAGCCATCCTCACTGTGAGTCAGGTAAGTGTTAGCTGGCAGAACCAAGGTTGGGACCAGGGGTCTCCCACGGGCCAGAACATGGCTGGGGGTGGCCAGCCAGGTGGGTGTAGGTATAATTTGTGTGCTGGATTCAACAGGACTACTGTCCTTCTTGGAGGGCTCAGGTCACTGTGCTGAGGGCTAGGTGCCATGGTATGGAAACACAGAACAGACAGCAATCTCCTCCTACCCCATACTTTCTTGGGACCGTATCTGAGAGAGAGAGAGAGAGAGAGAGAGAGAGAGAGAAAGAAAGGCAGAGAGACAGAGAGGCAGAGAGACAGAGAAATAGAAAGAGACAGAGAGAGGAGTAAGATGGGGATAAAGGGGAAATATGGCCAGTTTCTCTCCTAAAACTGATTGATTTGGGCTGACTGTGATTTTGCCTTCTTTATGGAGGCAGGGTGTCCGGGGACATGCTTGTAACTCTTGGCTGTGCTACCAAAGGGAGAAATGCAGCATGGGGAACACTTTCTATTTGGAGAACCCAGGCTGAGCAGGGACAGGGAAACCCAGCTTAGAAGTAGGAGACTTGAAAGAACCAACTCCAACTCTCAGCAACCTTCCAGCCCCCTCCCACCACCACCAGCTAAAGCTCAGATGGTCAGGAGAGAAAGCAGCTCTGGAGCTGAATAGGCCAATCTGTTCATTTTACAGAGGAGAAACCTGAGGTCCAGAGGGGCTAAATGACTTTCGCAGAACCACACAGCATTTCACTGGGAGATTTAAGCTGAGATCATGTCATGTGACTCCAGTCCAGGGCGTGCACCCTCACCTCTCAGATCCTCTCGGGATGGGCTACTGATTTTCCAGGACTCGGGAGTTCTCCAGGAGACCTTTCTTTTCGTGGCACCTTCCCTCTTCCTGTCATAATCCCAGAGCTCATCTCTCTTCTTTGTACATGAAGGTCAGAAACAAGGGAGAGACAAGGATAGGCAAGAGCAGGAGGTGAAGTGGTACCCAGCCCACCTTTGCAGAACACCTCTGGAGAGTCCTCTTTGTTGTCTCTTGGGAACAAGAGGCTCCCAGGAGGGCCTTTCCCTGCCCCTCTCCATTCCTACCCTTCACTCTGCTGCTTCTGGGGAATGATAGCCCAGCGTGGGTGGGAGAGTACCCCCACTCAAGGGAAGAGAGGATGCTGAAAAACCAGGCGCTGCTGCATATTTCCAGGGGTTCATCTACTTCCTCGCCTTCAATTAACCCTCTAACCCATCCTGATTTTCAGGTTGACCTAAAGCAGCTTCCAAGATGTCTCAGCAATGTACTCTGCCAGTGACCTTGCCCCCTGCCCCCAGTAAGGAGCCCCTCAAGCCTGTTTCTCCTCCCACCAACATCCAGCAGGAGCAAGTGAAGCAGCCAACTCCACTGCCTGCCCCATTCCAGAAGGTACCCTCGGAGATCCCAGGGAAGGATCCCATGGAGCTCGGGAAGAAACACACAACTCCTGTGAAGGAGGTGCCCAAGAAAGAGTGTGAGCCACGGCAACAGGAGCCACAGCAGCAGGAACAGCAGCAGCAGCAACAGCAGCAGCAGCAACAGCAAAAGTCAGAGGAGCAAGGAAAGCCTGTGGAACAGCAGCAGCAGCAGAAAGAGTCAAAGGAGCAAGGAAAGCCTGTAGAACAGCAGCAGCAGCAGAAAGTGTCACAGGAGCAAGGAAAGCCTGTAGAACAGCAACAGCAGCAGCAGCAGCAAGAGTCCCAGGAGCAAGGAAAGCCTGTGGAACAGCAGCAGCAGCAGAAAGAGTCAAAGGAGCAAGGAAAGCCTGTGGAACAGCAGCAGCAGCAGCAGAAAGAGTCACAGGAGAAAGGAAAGCCTGTGGAACAGCAGCAGCAGCAGCAGCAGAAAGAGTCACAGGAGAAAGGAAAGCCTGTGGAACAGCAGCAGCAGCAGCAGCAGAAAGAGTCCCAGGAGCAAGGAAAGCCTGTGGAACAGCAGCAGCAGCAGAAAGAGTCCCAGGAGCAAGGAAAGCCTGTGGAACAGCAGCAGCAGCAGAAAGAGTCCCAGGAGCAAGGAAAGCCTGTGGAACAGCAGCAGCAGCAGAAAGTGTCACAGGAGAAAGGAAAGCCTGTGGAACAGCAGCAGAAGCAGAAAGAGTCACAGGAGCAAGGAAAGCCTGTGGAACAGCAGCAGCAGAAAGAGTCACAGGAGCAAGGAAAGCCTGTGGAACAGCAGCAGCAGCAGAAAGAGTCAAAGGAGCAAGGAAAGCCTGTGGAACAGCAGCAGCAGCAGCAGAAAGAGTCACAGGAACAAGTAAAGCCTGTGATACAGCAGCAGCAGCAGAAAGAGTCAAAGGAGCAAGGAAAGCCTGTGGAACAGCAGCAGCAGCAGCAGAAAGAGTCACAGGAGAAAGGAAAGCCTGTGGAACAGCAACAGCAGAAAGAGTCACAGGAGCAAGGAAAGCCTGTGGAACAGCAGCAGCAGCAGAAGAAAGAGTCACAGGAGCAAGGAAAGCCTGTGGAACAGCAGCAGCAGCAGCAGAAAGAGTCACAGGAGCAAGGAAACCATTTGGAACAGCTGAAACAGGAGAAGAAGGTCTTGGGCCAGCGGCTGGATCAAGAGCTAGCAAAGAAAGATGAGCAACTGGAAAAGAAAGGGGAGCAGCAGCTGAAGCAGTAGGAGGGGTTGCTGAAGTAGCCTCTTCTTGTCCCAACTCCTGGCCAGGTCCAAGAGACCAACCCAGTCCAGCCACTGAAGGGAGAAGTCTTGACCCCTAAAGAAGCAGGAGGTGTAGTGTCCTCCAAATATAAGTAACCACCCCTAGGGGCCCAGAGGCCCCTGGAAATCCCACATAAGTGAAGAGAGAGCCAGTGGCCTGGCTTACCTCCAGTCCCCAGCCTGGGTGGCCCACCTTATCTGTGAACCTGCCTGACCCTGTCCTTCTGCATGTCCCTTGGATAGGGCTTGGCGGGGAGGGGAGCTATTGCCCAGCACCCACCCCTGATGAGCCCAATCCCAACCTCAGGTGTCCAGAGCCTCTGCTTGAAGAGACAGTGACTACAGCAACTCTGACTGCATCCCCACCACTATTGTTGAATCTGTGATTGTGTACAATAATACAGAATAAATGCTGGAAGACCTGGGATCCTGTATTCTCTTTGGCTTTTTACCCTGTGTTGCTCACCGTATAAAAACCTGTGTGGGGGTTAATGGTTGCAAATGACTCTTGGCCAATTTCCAAAGGAGGACAGACATTTTGACCCCTCTTTAATTCTGCTCCCCAAACCATTCAATACATTCAACAGCTTCTAAAAATGAGATCACAACAACACCAAAAGAAAACAAAACAACTTCATTCATGCACCTGAAAGGAGCACTTAGCAGTCATGAAACAACTTCATTCATGCACCTGAAAGTAGCACTTGGCAGTCATGAAGAGGAGATAGGTTATTCTGGTTGGGGGAAGAGGATCTATTCATCTCAGTTCAACACTGCTTTACATTATAGCCCCGGAGCCCAATCCTAGCCCATGGCCAAAGGCACGGGGAGGGAGTGGAGGCTCCACCTGGGTTCTGGTCCCTGCCCAGGTTTTCTCTCCATAGAATGTCCTCATGGTTTCCAAGAGTCTTACTAACTGCCTGCATGGTTAAGGAAGACTTTAGGAAAGCAAAGAAGCAGAACTGGGCAAGATGGGGAGAGGAGAGACTCCTGGGACTGGTCTCTGAAGGAGAAAGTGACAGTGTCACTAAAGGAAGTAAAGGTTGGGCCAGCTGGAATCATGGAAGCCAAAGTGCTGAATAGCCTGGAGAAATACAGATCCAAGGTCATTGCAGTGGTTACCCTCCCTGACATTTCTGTAGCCTTTCCTGCCATCAATCACATCAGGACGTGGGGGCTCTCTCCTTCCTGGGAATCACCTGGCTCTAACTATTTAACCACATCATCTCAGGCAGGTTGTCTCAAGTTACCCAAAGCTATTTCATCACAGCCATGAGCATATGTCAGGGACATCCCTTTTGAGACTGCCATAGGCACCCAAACTCAATAGGTTGAAGGGCACTTAGTATCTCTTACTGCCCACCCAACTCCAGGGACACCCACTGTCATTCCTCCTTAGGTATTCTCTCTCTCGGGTAATGATACCTTCTCTGCATTCACCGAAGCCAGAGACAACACATCATTCTCCACTCCTTTCCTTTGCTTCCCTACTCTCCAGCAGAGACCAAGTCCTTGCTATCCTTACCCACACCTCCCAAGCTTTGACTGAGGTCATTTCTCACCTGAACTATTGCAATGGCCCTCAAGCTGTTCTCCTTTGCTCCCTGTCTCCACACACCCTGCAATCCACCCATCACACAGAGGACAGGGTGTTCTACTTAAAATTCTGATCTAACTACCTCACTCCTTGAGTTAATGCTTGTCAGCGGCTCTCATTATTCAGAGGATGAGAATGAAGGCTCAAGTCCTCCTAACAGGACAAGAGTTAGAAGGAAGTCTGAGTAGAACTGGTTGGGAAGATTGGGGGCACAGTGAGAAGTAATCAGAAACACCCAGAATATGTGCAAATGTTTTTGAAGTCTTAGGTTTTGATTTTTTCATAGACCTTATTTCTCTGTTATTTTCTTTTTTTAATTTGTTTATTTAACTATAGTTGATTTACAATATTGTGTTAGTTTCAGCTGTACAACTTCAGATTCTTTTCCATTATAGGTTATTACAAGATATTGAATATAGTTCCACATGCTATGCAGCAAATCCTTGTTGTATATCTATTTTACATATAGTAGTAGGTGTAATAGACCTTTCTTTAGAACAGTTTCCAATTTATGAAAAAGTCAAGAAGACAGTAAAAAGAGTTACCATACACATCACACCCAGTTTCCCTTATTATTAACATCTTACATTAGTATAACACATTTATTATTATAATTAACAAAACTGTATTGGTACATTATTATTAACTGAAGTTCAAGGTTTATTCCTATTATTTTAGTTTTTACCTACTGTCTTTTCCTGTTTCAGGATCCCATCTAGAATATCACATTACATTTAGTTGTCTTGTCTCCTTAGGCTCCTCTTGACTGTGACAGTTTCTCACTTTCCTTGAGTTTTGATGATCTTGACAGTTTTGAGGGGTCCTGGTCAGGTATTTTATAGAATATCCCTCAAATTGGGTTTGTCTGATGTTTTCTTCATGATTAGACTGGAGTTATGGGTTTTTAAGAGGAAGACCACAGAGGTAAAGTGCCTTTTTCATCACATTATTTAAAGGGGACATACTATTCACATGATTTACCACTTTGATCACCTGGCTGAGGTAACATCTATCAGGCTTTGCCACTCTCCTCATCCTCTCTCCAACATCCCATATTACTGTACTGTATTCTTTGGAAGGAAGTCACTGTGCAAAGCCCACAACTAAGAAGTGGGGAGTTGGGGCTTCCCTGGTGTTACAGTGGTTGAGAATCTGCCTGCTAATGCAGGGGACACGGGTTCGAGCCCTGGCCTGGGAGGATCCCACATGCCGTGGAGCAACTAGGCCCGTGAGCCACAACTACTGAGCCTGCGCGTCTGGAGCTTGTGATCCGCAACAAGAGAGGCCGCGATCGTGAGAGGCCTGCGCAAGGCGACGAAGAGTGGCCCCCGCTCGCCACAACTAGAGAAAGCCCTCGTACAGAAACGAAGACCCAACACAGCAAAAATAAATAAATAAATTAATAAACTCCTACCCCCAACATCTAAAAAAAAAAAAATGTGGGATGTTAAGCTCCCCATCACTGAGGGTGGAGTGTCATCATAAATTATTTTGAATGTCCTGTATAGGAAATGTATCTCTTCCCTCTCCTTATGTATGTATATATGTATGGACATATGCACTTAATCATTTATTTATGTCAGCATGTACTCATGAATATTTATTTTATACTTTGGGCTATAACCCAGTAGTACTTTATTTTCTCCTTCATTGTGGTGAAATAAATATTACATAAAATTTACTATATTAATCATTGTACAGTTCAGAGGTATTAAGTACATTCATGTTGTCGTGCAACCCTCACCACCATCCATCTTGCAAAATTGTAACTCTGTACCTATTAAACAACAATTCCCCATGACCTTCTCCCCACAAGCCCTGGCAACCACCGTTCTACTTTTTTTCTTTTTTTCTAATCTCCCTTTTTCCCCTACACCACTGTTTCTTGTAACCACTATTCTCCCCTCTGCTACTATAAGTTCAGCTTTTTTGGTCACAAATATCAGGGTTTCCTCCCTTTCTAAGACAAAATAATATATCATGTATTATATCTATATTACATCAAATATAATATAATGTTATATACCACATTTTCTTTATCCATTCATCCACTGACATTTAAGTTATTTCCATATCTTGGCTATCATGAATAATGCTACAATGAACATGGGGTATCTCTTCAAGATACTGATTTCTAAATGAAAAAGAAATGAAGGAAACAATAGCAAAGATCAATAAAACTAAAAGCTGGTTGTTTGAGAAGATAAACAAAATAGATAAACCACTAGCCAGACTCATCAAGAAAAAAAGAGAGAAGACTCAAATCAATAGAATTAGAAATGAAAAAGGAGAGGTAACAACTGACCCTGCAGAAATAAAAAAGATCATGAGAGCTTACTACAAGCAACTCTATGCCAATAAAATGGACAACCTGGAAGAAATGAACAAATTCTTAGAAATGCACAAGCTGCCAAGACTGAATCAGGAAGAAATAGAAAATATGAACAGAACAATCACAAGCACTGAAATTGAAACTGTGATTAAAAATCTTCCAACAAACAAAAGCCCAGGACCAGATGGTTTCACAGGCGAATTCTATCAAACATTTAGAGAAGAGCTAACACCTATCCTTCTCAAACTCTTCCAAAATATAGCAGAGGGAGGAACACTCCCAAACTCCTTCTACGAGGCCACCATCACCTTGATACCAAAACCAGACAAGGATGTCACACAGAAAGAAAACTACAGGCCAATATCACTGATGAACATAGATGCAAAAATCCTCAACAAAATACTAGCAAACAGAATCCAACAGCACATTAAAAGGATCATACACCATGATCAAGTGGGGTTTATTCCAGGAATGCAAGGATTCTTCAATATATGCAAATCTATCAATGTGATAAATCATATTAACAAATTGAAGGAGAAAAACCATATGATCATCTCAATAGATGCAGAGAAAGCTTTTGACAAAATTCAACACCCATTTATGATAAAAACCCTGCAGAAAGTAGGCATAGAGGGAACTTTCCTCAACATAATAAAGGCCATATATGACAAGCCCACAGCAAACATCATCCTCAATGGTGAAAAACTGAAAGCATTTCCACTAAGATCAGGAACAAGACAAGGTTGCCCACTCTCACCACTCTTATTCAACATAGTTTTGGAAGTTTTAGCCACAGCAATCAGAGAAGAAAAGGAAATAAAAGGAATCCAAATCGGAAAAGAAGAAGTAAAGCTGTCACTGTTTGCAGATGACATGATCCTATACATAGAGGATCCTAAAGATGCTACCAGAAAACTACTAGAGCTAATCAATGAATTTGGTAAAGTGGCAGGATACAAAATTAATGCACAGAAATCTCTGGCATTCCTATATACTAATGATGAAAAATCTGAAAGTGAAATCAAGAAAACACTCCCATTTACCATTGCAACAAAAAGAATAAAATATCTAGGAATAAACCTACCTAAGGAGACAAAAGACCTGTATGCAGAAAATTATAAGACACTGATGAAAGAAATTAAAGATGATACAAATAGATGGAGAGATATACCATGTTCTTGGATTGGAAGAATCAACATTGTGAAAATGACTCTACTACCCAAAGCAATCTATAGATTCAATGCAATCCCTATCAAACTACCACGGGCATTTTTCACAGAACTAGAACAAAAAATTTTGCAATTTGTATGGAAACACAAAAGACCCCGAATAGCCAAAGCAATCTTGAGAACGAAAAAAGGAACTGGAGGAATCAGGCTCCCTGACTTCAGACTATACTACAAAGCTACAGTTATCAAGACGGTATGGTACTGGCACAAAAACAGAAAGATAGATCAATGGAACAGGATAGAAAGCCCAGAGATAAACCCACGCACATACGGACACCTTATCTTTGATAAAGGTGGCAGGAATGTACAGTGGAGAAAGGACAGCCTCTTCAATAAGTGGTGCTGGGAAAACTGGACAGGTACTTTTAAAAGTATGAGATTAGATCACTCCCTAACACCATACACAAAAATAAGCTCAAAATGGATTAAAGACCTAAATGTAAGGCCAGAAACTATCAAACTCTTAGACGAAAACATAGGCAGAACACTCTATGACATAAATCACAGCAAGATCCTTTCTGACCCACCTCCTAGAGTAATGGAAATAACAACAAAAATAAACAAATGGGACCTAATGAAACTTCAAAGCTTTTGCACAGCAAAGGAAACCATAAACAAGACCAAAAGACAACCCTCAGAATGGGAGAAAATATTTGCAAATGAAGCAACCGACAAAGGATTAATCTCCAAAATTTACAAGCAGCTCATGCAGCTCAATAAGAAAAAAACAAACAACCCAATCCAAAAATGGGCAGAAGACCTAAATAGACATTTCTCCAAAGAAGATATACAGACTGCCAACAAACACATGAAAGAATGCTCAACATCATTAATCATTAGAGAAATGCAAATCAAAACTACAATGAGATATCATCTCACACCAGTCAGAATGGCCATCATCAAAACATCTAGAAACAATAAATGCTGGAGAGGGTGTGGAGGAACGGGAACACTCTTGCACTGCTGGTGGGAATGTGAATTGGTTCAGCCACTATGGAGAACAGTATGGAGGTTCCTTAAAAAACTACAAATAGAACTACCATATGACCCAGCAATCCCACTACTGGGCATATACCCTGAGAAAACCGAAATTCAAAAAGAGTCATGTACCAAAATGTTCATTGCAGCTCTATTTACAATAGCCCGGAGATGGAAACAACCTAAGTGCCCATCATCGGATGAATGGATAAAGAAGATGTGGCACATATATACAATGGAATATTACTCAGCCATAAAAAGAAACGAAACTGAGCTATTTGTAATGAGGTGGATAGACCTAGAGTCTGTCATACAGAGTGAAGTAAGTCAGAAAGAGAGAGACAAATACCGTATGCTAACCCATATATATGAAATTTAAGGAAAAAAAATGTCATGAAGAACCTAGGGGTAAGGCAGGAATAAAGACGCAGACCTCCTAGAGAACGGACTTGAGGTTATGGGGAGGGGGGAGGGTGAGCTGTGACAGGGCGAGAGAGAGTCATGGACATATACACACTAACAAACGTAGTAAGGTAGATAGCTAGTGGGAAGCAGCCGCATGGCACAGGGATATTGGCTCGGTGCTTTGTGACAGCCTGGAGGGGTGGGATAGGGAAGGTGGGAGGGAGGGAGATGCAAGAGGGAAGACATATGGGAACATATGTTTATGTATGACTGATTCACTTTGTTATAAAGCAGAAACTAACACACCATTGTAAAGCAATTATACCCCAATAAAGATGTTAAAAAAAAAAAAAAAGATACTGATTTCATTTTCTTTAGATATATACCCAGAAGTGGTATTGCTGAATCATATGGTAGTTCTATTTTTAATTTTTTGAGGAACCTTCATATTGTTTTATATAATAACTGTAGCAATTTACAGTCCTACCAACAGTGTACAAGGGTTCTCTTTTCTCTACATCCTTGCCAACACTTGTTAGCTTTTGACTTTTTTATAGTAGCCATTCTAACCGGTGTGAGAGGATATCTCATTGTGGTTTGATTCATATTTCCCTGCTGATAAGTGATGCTGGGAATCTTTTCATATTCCTGTTGGAAACAGTATGGTGGAGAAACTGAGATTCAGAAGAAAAGCTTGGCTGAGGTCACAAAACAAGAGGAAAAGGGGACCAGGTTCCTGAGATGCCTCCCTCACCTCCCTGTGCCCAGGTCGCGAGGATCACAGGAGTGAATGAGCCCCCAGAGCCCTCTGGCCAGGCAGGAGCTGTGTGTCCCTGTGAAAAGGGGCCCTGACGGGTTTTTTGCTTAAGGTTCCTATGATGAGTCAGGAAGGGGCTAGAGGAAGTAGACCAACAGGAGTGGTGAAACCAGTCCATCTCCTTCACCTTGGGAAAGAGGCGAGGCTGAGGAACAGTATAAAGGGCACCCCGGCCCCTGCTCGGCTCAGTGTTCCACTAGAAGCTTCTGCAGCCATCCTCACTGTGAGTCAGGTAAGTGTTAGCTGGCAGAACCAAGGTTGGGACCAGGGGTCTCCCACGGGCCAGAACATGGCTGGGGGTGGCCAGCCAGGTGAGTGTAGGTATAATTTGTGTGCTGGATTCAACAGGACTACTGTCCTTCTTGGAGGGCTCAGGTCACTGTGCTGAGGGCTAGGTGCCATGGTATGTAAACACAGAACAGACAGCAATCTCCTCCTACCCCATACTTTCTTGGGACCGTATCTGAGAGAGAGAGAGAGAGAGAGAGAGAGAGAGAGAGAGAAAGAAAGGCAGAGAGACAGAGAGGCAGAGAGACAGAGAAATAGAAAGAGACAGAGAGAGGAGTAAGATGGGGATAAAGGGGAAATATGGCCAGTTTCTCTCCTAAAACTGATTGATTTGGGCTGACTGTGATTTTGCCTTCTTTATGGAGGCAGGGTGTCCGGGGACATGCTTGTAACTCTTGGCTGTGCTACCAAAGGGAGAAATGCAGCATGGGGAACACTTTCTATTTGGAGAACCCAGGCTGAGCAGGGACAGGGAAACCCAGCTTAGAAGTAGGAGACTTGAAAGAACCAACTCCAACTCTCAGCAACCTTCCAGCCCCCTCCCACCACCACCAGCTAAAGCTCAGATGGTCAGGAGAGAAAGCAGCTCTGGAGCTGAATAGGCCAATCTGTTCATTTTACAGAGGAGAAACCTGAGGTCCAGAGGGGCTAAATGACTTTCGCAGAACCACACAGCATTTCACTGGGAGATTTAAGCTGAGATCATGTCATGTGACTCCAGTCCAGGGCGTGCACCCTCACCTCTCAGATCCTCTCGGGATGGGCTACTGATTTTCCAGGACTCGGGAGTTCTCCAGGAGACCTTTCTTTTCGTGGCACCTTCCCTCTTCCTGTCATAATCCCAGAGCTCATCTCTCTTCTTTGTACATGAAGGTCAGAAACAAGGGAGAGACAAGGATAGGCAAGAGCAGGAGGTGAAGTGGTACCCAGCCCACCTTTGCAGAACACCTCTGGAGAGTCCTCTTTGTTGTCTCTTGGGAACAAGAGGCTCCCAGGAGGGCCTTTCCCTGCCCCTCTCCATTCCTACCCTTCACTCTGCTGCTTCTGGGGAATGATAGCCCAGCGTGGGTGGGAGAGTACCCCCACCCAAGGGAAGAGAGGATGCTGAGAAACCAGGCGCTGCTGCATATTTCCAGGGGTTCATCTACTTCCTCGCCTTCAATTAACCCTCTGACCCATCCTGATTTTCAGGTTGACCTAAAGCAGCTTCCAAGATGTCTCAGCAATGTACTCTGCCAGTGACCTTGCCCCCTGCCCCCAGTAAGGAGCCCCTCAAGCCTGTTTCTCCTCCCACCAACATCCAGCAGGAGCAAGTGAAGCAGCCAACTCCACTGCCTGCCCCATTCCAGAAGGTACCCTCGGAGATCCCAGGGAAGGATCCCATGGAGCTCGGGAAGAAACACACAACTCCTGTGAAGGAGGTGCCCAAGAAAGAGTGTGAGCCACGGCAACAGGAGCCACAGCAGCAGGAACAGCAGCAGCAGCAGCAGCAGCAGCAGCAGCAGCAAAAGTCAGAGGAGCAAGGAAAGCATGTGGAACAGCAGCAGCAACAGCAAGAATCACAGGAGCAAGGAAAGCCTGTGGAAGTGCAGCAGCAGCAGAAACAGTCCCAGGTGCAAGGAAAGCCTGGGGAACAGCAGCAGCAGCAGCAGAAAGAGTCACAGGAGCAAAGAAAGCCTGTGGAACAGCAGCAGCAGCAGCAGAAAGAGTCACAGGAGAAAGGAAAGCCTGTGATACAGCAACAGCAGGAGCAGAAAGAGTCCCAGGAGCAAGGAAAGCCTGTGGAACATCAGCAGCAGCAGAAAGAGTCACAGGAGAAAGGAAAGCCTGTGGAACAGCAGCAGCAGCAGAAAGAGTCACAGGAGAAAGGAAAGCTTGTGATACAGCAGCAGCAGCAGCAGAAAGAGTCACAGGAGAAAGGAAAGCCTGTGATACAGCAGCAGCAGCAGCAGAAAGAGTCCCAGGAGCAAGGAAAGCCTGTGGAACATCAGCAGCAGCAGAAAGAGTCACAGGAGAAAGGAAAGCCTGTGGAACAGCAGCAGCAGCAGAAAGAGTCACAGGAGAAAGGAAAGCCTGTGATACAGCAGCAGCAGCAGCAGAAACAGTCCCAGGAGCAAGGAAAGCCTGGGGAACAGCAGCAGCAGCAGCAGAAAGAGTCACAGGAGCAAAGAAAGCCTGTGGAACAGCAGCAGCAGCAGCAGAAAGAGTCACAGGAGAAAGGAAAGCCTGTGATACAGCAACAGCAGGAGCAGAAAGAGTCCCAGGAGCAAGGAAAGCCTGTGGAACATCAGCAGCAGCAGAAAGAGTCACAGGAGAAAGGAAAGCCTGTGGAACAGCAGCAGCAGCAGAAAGAGTCACAGGAGAAAGGAAAGCCTGTGGAACAGCAGCAGCAGAAGAAAGAGTCCCAGGAGCAAGGAAAGCCTGTGGAACAGCAGCAGCAGCAGAAAGAGTCACAGGAGAAAGGAAAGCCTGTGATACAGCAGCAGCAGCAGCAGAAAGAGTCACAGGAGAAAGGAAAGCCTGTGATACAGCAGCAGCAGCAGCAGAAAGAGTCACAGGAGAAAGGAAAGCCTGTGGAACAGCAACAGCAGCAGAAAGAGTCACAGGAGCAAGGAAAGCCTGTGATACAGCAGCAGCAGCAGAAAGAGTCCCAGCAGCAAGGAAAGCCTGTGGAACAGCAGCAGCAGCAGAAAGAGTCACAGGAGAAAGGAAAGCCTGTGATACAGCAGCAGCAGCAGCAGAAAGAGTCACAGGAGAAAGGAAAGCCTGTGGAACAGCAGCAGCAGCAGCAGCAGAAAGAGTCCCAGGAGCAAGGAAAGCCTGTGGAACAGCAGCAGCAGCAGAAAGAGTCCCAGGAGCAAGGAAAGCCTGTGGAACAGCAGCAGCAGCAGAAAGAGTCCCAGGAGCAAGGAAAGCCTGTGGAACAGCAGCAGCAGCAGAAAGTGTCACAGGAGAAAGGAAAGCCTGTGGAACAGCAGCAGAAGCAGAAAGAGTCACAGGAGCAAGGAAAGCCTGTGGAACAGCAGCAGCAGAAAGAGTCACAGGAGCAAGGAAAGCCTGTGGAACAGCAGCAGCAGCAGAAAGAGTCAAAGGAGCAAGGAAAGCCTGTGGAACAGCAGCAGCAGCAGCAGAAAGAGTCACAGGAACAAGTAAAGCCTGTGATACAGCAGCAGCAGCAGAAAGAGTCAAAGGAGCAAGAAAAGCCTGTGGAACAGCAGCAGCAGCAGCAGAAAGAGTCACAGGAGAAAGGAAAGCCTGTGGAACAGCAACAGCAGAAAGAGTCACAGGAGCAAGGAAAGCCTGTGGAACAGCAGCAGCAGCAGAAGAAAGAGTCACAGGAGAAAGGAAAGCCTGTGGAAAAGCAGCAGCAGCAGCAGAAAGAGTCACAGGAGCAAGGAAACCATGTGGAACAGCTGAAACAGGAGAAGAAGGTCTTGGGCCAGCGGCTGGATCAAGAGCTAGCAAAGAAAGATGAGCAACTGGAAAAGAAAGGGGAGCAGCAGCTGAAGCAGTAGGAGGGGTTGCTGAAGTAGCCTCTTCTTGTCCCAACTCCTGGCCAGGTCCAAGAGACCAACCCAGTCCAGCCACTGAAGGGAGAAGTCTTGACCCCTAAAGAAGCAGGAGGTGTAGTGTCCCCCAAATACAAGTAACCACCCCTAGGGGCCCAGAGGCCCCTGGAAATCCCACACAAGTGAAGAGAGAGCCAGTGGCCTGGCTTACCTCCAGTCCCCAGCCTGGGTGGCCCACCTTATCTGTGAACCTGCCTGACCCTGTCCTTCTGCATGTCCCTTGGATAGGGCTTGGCGGGGAGGGGAGCTATTGCCCAGCACCCACCCCTGATGAGCCCAATCCCAACCTCAGGTGTCCAGAGCCTCTGCTTGAAGAGACAGTGACTACAGCAACTCTGACTGCATCCCCACTACTATTGTTGAATCTGTGAGTGTGTACAATAATACAGAATAAATGCTGGAAGACCTGGGATCCTGTATTCTCTTTGGCTTTTTACCCTCTGTCGCTCACCATATAGAAACCTGTGTGGGGGTTAATGGTTGCAAATGACTCTTGGCCAATTTCCAAAGGAGGACAGACATTTTGACCCCTCTTTAATTCTGCTCCCCAAACCATTCAATACATTCAACAGCTTCTAAAAATGAGATCACAACAACACCAAAAGAAAACAAAACAACTTCATTCATGCACCTGAAAGGAGCACTTAGCAGTCATGAAACAACTTCATTCATGCACCTGAAAGTAGCACTTGGCAGTCATGAAGAGGAGACAGGTTATTCTGGTTGGGGGAAGAGGATCTATTCATCTCAGTTCAACACTGCTTTACATTATAGCCCCGGAGCCCAATCCTAGCCCATGGCCAAAGGCACGGGGAGGGAGTGGAGGCTCCACCTGGGTTCTGGTCCCTGCCCAGGTTTTCTCTCCATAGAATGTCCTCATGGTTTCCAAGAGTCTTACTAAATGCTTCCATGGTTAAGGGAGACTTTAGGAAAGCAAAGAAGCAGAACTGGGCAAGATGGGGAGAGGAGAGACTCCTGGGACTGGTCTCTGAAGGAGAAAGTGACAGTGTCACTAAAGGAAGTAAAGGTTGGGCCAGCTGGAATCATGGAAGCCAAAGTGCTGAATAGCCTGGAGAAATACAGATCCAAGGTCATTGCAGTGGTTACCCTCCCTGACATTTCTGTAGCCTTTCCTGCCATCAATCACATCAGGACGTGGGGGCTCTCTCCTTCCTGGGAATCACCTGGCTCTAACTATTTAACCACATCATCTCAGGCAGGTTGTCTCAAGTTACCCAAAGCTATTTCATCACAGCCATGAGCATATGTCAGGGACATCCCTTTTGAGACTGCCATAGGCACCCAAACTCAATAGGTTGAAGGGCACTTAGTATCTCTTACTGCCCACCCAACTCCAGGGACACCCACTGTCATTCCTCCTTAGGTATTCTCTCTCTCGGGTAATGATACCTTCTCTGCATTCACCGAAGCCAGAGACAACACATCATTCTCCACTCCTTTCCTTTGCTTCCCTACTCTCCAGCAGAGACCAAGTCCTTGCTATCCTTACCCACACCTCCCAAGCTTTGACTGAGGTCATTTCTCACCTGAACTATTGCAATGGCCCCCAAGCTGTTCTCCTTTGCTCCCTGTCTCCACACACCCTGCAATCCACCCATCACACAGAGGACAGGGTGTTCTACTTAAAATTCTGATCTAACTACCTCACTCCTTGAGTTAATGCTTGTCAGCGGCTCTCATTATTCAGAGGATGAGAATGAAGGCTCAAGTCCTCCTAACAGGACAAGAGTTAGAAGGAAGTCTGAGTAGAACTGGTTGGGAAGATTGGGGGCACAGTGAGAAGTAATCAGAAACACCCAGAATATGTGCAAATGTTTTTGAAGTCTTAGGTTTTGATTTTTTCGTAGACCTTATTTCTCTGTTATTTTCTTTTTTTAATTTGTTTATTTAACTATAGTTGATTTACAATATTGTGTTAGTTTCAGCTGTACAACTTCAGATTCTTTTCCATTATAGGTTATTACAAGATATTGAATATAGTTCCACATGCTATGCAGCAAATCCTTGTTGTATATCTATTTTACATATAGTAGTAGGTGTAATAGACCTTTCTTTAGAACAGTTTCCAATTTATGAAAAAGTCAAGAAGACAGTAAAAAGAGTTACCATACACATCACACCCAGTTTCCCTTATTATTAACATCTTACATTAGTATAGCACATTTATTATTATAATTAACAAAACTGTATTGGTACATTATTATTAACTGAAGTTCAAGGTTTATTCCTATTATTTTAGTTTTTACCTACTGTCTTTTCCTGTTTCAGGATCCCATCTAGAATATCACATTACATTTAGTTGTCTTGTCTCCTTAGGCTCCTCTTGACTGTGACAGTTTCTCACTTTCCTTGAGTTTTGATGATCTTGACAGTTTTGAGGGGTCCTGGTCAGGTATTTTATAGAATATCCCTCAAATTGGGTTTGTCTGATGTTTTCTTCATGATTAGACTGGAGTTATGGGTTTTTAAGAGGAAGACCACAGAGGTAAAGTGCCTTTTTCATCACATTATTTAAAGGGGACATACTATTCACATGATTTACCACTTTGATCACCTGGCTGAGGTAACATCTATCAGGCTTTGCCACTCTCCTCATCCTCTCTCCAACATCCCATATTACTGTACTGTATTCTTTGGAAGGAAGTCACTGTGCAAAGCCCACAACTAAGAAGTGGGGAGTTGGGGCTTCCCTGGTGTTACAGTGGTTGAGAATCTGCCTGCTAATGCAGGGGACACGGGTTCGAGCCCTGGCCTGGGAGGATCCCACATGCCGTGGAGCAACTAGGCCCGTGAGCCACAACTACTGAGCCTGCGCGTCTGGAGCTTGTGATCCGCAACAAGAGAGGCCGCGATCGTGAGAGGCCTGCGCAAGGCGACGAAGAGTGGCCCCCGCTCGCCACAACTAGAGAAAGCCCTCGTACAGAAACGAAGACCCAACACAGCAAAAATAAATAAATAAATTAATAAACTCCTACCCCCAACATCTAAAAAAAAAAAAATGTGGGATGTTAAGCTCCCCATCACTGAGGGTGGAGTGTCATCATAAATTATTTTGAATGTCCTGTATAGGAAATGTATCTCTTCCCTCTCCTTATGTATGTATATATGTATGGACATATGCACTTAATCATTTATTTATGTCAGCATGTACTCATGAATATTTATTTTATACTTTGGGCTATAACCCAGTAGTACTTTATTTTCTCCTTCATTGTGGTGAAATAAATATTACATAAAATTTACTATATTAATCATTGTACAGTTCAGAGGTATTAAGTACATTCATGTTGTCGTGCAACCCTCACCACCATCCATCTTGCAAAATTGTAACTCTGTACCTATTAAACAACAATTCCCCATGACCTTCTCCCCACAAGCCCTGGCAACCACCGTTCTACTTTTTTTCTTTTTTTCTAATCTCCCTTTTTCCCCTACACCACTGTTTCTTGTAACCACTATTCTCCCCTCTGCTACTATAAGTTCAGCTTTTTTGGTCACAAATATCAGGGTTTCCTCCCTTTCTAAGACAAAATAATATATCATGTATTATATCTATATTACATCAAATATAATATAATGTTATATACCACATTTTCTTTATCCATTCATCCACTGACATTTAAGTTATTTCCATATCTTGGCTATCATGAATAATGCTACAATGAACATGGGGTATCTCTTCAAGATACTGATTTCTAAATGAAAAAGAAATGAAGGAAACAATAGCAAAGATCAATAAAACTAAAAGCTGGTTGTTTGAGAAGATAAACAAAATAGATAAACCACTAGCCAGACTCATCAAGAAAAAAAGAGAGAAGACTCAAATCAATAGAATTAGAAATGAAAAAGGAGAGGTAACAACTGACCCTGCAGAAATAAAAAAGATCATGAGAGCTTACTACAAGCAACTCTATGCCAATAAAATGGACAACCTGGAAGAAATGAACAAATTCTTAGAAATGCACAAGCTGCCAAGACTGAATCAGGAAGAAATAGAAAATATGAACAGAACAATCACAAGCACTGAAATTGAAACTGTGATTAAAAATCTTCCAACAAACAAAAGCCCAGGACCAGATGGTTTCACAGGCGAATTCTATCAAACATTTAGAGAAGAGCTAACACCTATCCTTCTCAAACTCTTCCAAAATATAGCAGAGGGAGGAACACTCCCAAACTCCTTCTACGAGGCCACCATCACCTTGATACCAAAACCAGACAAGGATGTCACACAGAAAGAAAACTACAGGCCAATATCACTGATGAACATAGATGCAAAAATCCTCAACAAAATACTAGCAAACAGAATCCAACAGCACATTAAAAGGATCATACACCATGATCAAGTGGGGTTTATTCCAGGAATGCAAGGATTCTTCAATATATGCAAATCTATCAATGTGATAAATCATATTAACAAATTGAAGGAGAAAAACCATATGATCATCTCAATAGATGCAGAGAAAGCTTTTGACAAAATTCAACACCCATTTATGATAAAAACCCTGCAGAAAGTAGGCATAGAGGGAACTTTCCTCAACATAATAAAGGCCATATATGACAAGCCCACAGCAAACATCATCCTCAATGGTGAAAAACTGAAAGCATTTCCACTAAGATCAGGAACAAGACAAGGTTGCCCACTCTCACCACTCTTATTCAACATAGTTTTGGAAGTTTTAGCCACAGCAATCAGAGAAGAAAAGGAAATAAAAGGAATCCAAATCGGAAAAGAAGAAGTAAAGCTGTCACTGTTTGCAGATGACATGATCCTATACATAGAGGATCCTAAAGATGCTACCAGAAAACTACTAGAGCTAATCAATGAATTTGGTAAAGTGGCAGGATACAAAATTAATGCACAGAAATCTCTGGCATTCCTATATACTAATGATGAAAAATCTGAAAGTGAAATCAAGAAAACACTCCCATTTACCATTGCAACAAAAAGAATAAAATATCTAGGAATAAACCTACCTAAGGAGACAAAAGACCTGTATGCAGAAAATTATAAGACACTGATGAAAGAAATTAAAGATGATACAAATAGATGGAGAGATATACCATGTTCTTGGATTGGAAGAATCAACATTGTGAAAATGACTCTACTACCCAAAGCAATCTATAGATTCAATGCAATCCCTATCAAACTACCACGGGCATTTTTCACAGAACTAGAACAAAAAATTTTGCAATTTGTATGGAAACACAAAAGACCCCGAATAGCCAAAGCAATCTTGAGAACGAAAAAAGGAACTGGAGGAATCAGGCTCCCTGACTTCAGACTATACTACAAAGCTACAGTTATCAAGACGGTATGGTACTGGCACAAAAACAGAAAGATAGATCAATGGAACAGGATAGAAAGCCCAGAGATAAACCCACGCACATACGGACACCTTATCTTTGATAAAGGTGGCAGGAATGTACAGTGGAGAAAGGACAGCCTCTTCAATAAGTGGTGCTGGGAAAACTGGACAGGTACTTTTAAAAGTATGAGATTAGATCACTCCCTAACACCATACACAAAAATAAGCTCAAAATGGATTAAAGACCTAAATGTAAGGCCAGAAACTACCAAACTCTTAGACGAAAACCTAGGCAGAACACTCTATGACATAAATCACAGCAAGATCCTTTCTGACCCACCTCCTAGAGTAATGGAAATAACAACAAAAATAAACAAATGGGACCTAATGAAACTTCAAAGCTTTTGCACAGCAAAGGAAACCATAAACAAGACCAAAAGACAACCCTCAGAATGGGAGAAAATATTTGCAAATGAAGCAACCGACAAAGGATTAATCTCCAAAATTTACAAGCAGCTCATGCAGCTCAATAACAAACAACCCAATCCAAAAATGGGCAGAAGACCTAAATAGACATTTCTCCAAAGAAGATATACAGACTGCCAACAAACACATGAAAGAATGCTCAACATCATTAATCATTAGAGAAATGCAAATCAAAACTACAATGAGATATCATCTCACACCAGTCAGAATGGCCATCATCAAAACATCTAGAAACAATAAATGCTGGAGAGGGTGTGGAGGAACGGGAACACTCTTGCACTGCTGGTGGGAATGTGAATTGGTTCAGCCACTATGGAGAACAGTATGGAGGTTCCTTAAAAAACTACAAATAGAACTACCATATGACCCAGCAATCCCACTACTGGGCATATACCCTGAGAAAACCGAAATTCAAAAAGAGTCATGTACCAAAATGTTCATTGCAGCTCTATTTACAATAGCCCGGAGATGGAAACAACCTAAGTGCCCATCATCGGATGAATGGATAAAGAAGATGTGGCACATATATACAATGGAATATTACTCAGCCATAAAAAGAAACGAAACTGAGCTATTTGTAATGAGGTGGATAGACCTAGAGTCTGTCATACAGAGTGAAGTAAGTCAGAAAGAGAGAGACAAATACCGTATGCTAACCCATATATATGAAATTTAAGGAAAAAAAATGTCATGAAGAACCTAGGGGTAAGGCAGGAATAAAGACGCAGACCTCCTAGAGAACGGACTTGAGGTTATGGGGAGGGGGGAGGGTGAGCTGTGACAGGGCGAGAGAGAGTCATGGACATATACACACTAACAAACGTAGTAAGGTAGATAGCTAGTGGGAAGCAGCCGCATGGCACAGGGATATTGGCTCGGTGCTTTGTGACAGCCTGGAGGGGTGGGATAGGGAAGGTGGGAGGGAGGGAGATGCAAGAGGGAAGACATATGGGAACATATGTTTATGTATGACTGATTCACTTTGTTATAAAGCAGAAACTAACACACCATTGTAAAGCAATTATACCCCAATAAAGATGTTAAAAAAAAAAAAAAAAGATACTGATTTCATTTTCTTTAGATATATACCCAGAAGTGGTATTGCTGAATCATATGGTAGTTCTATTTTTAATTTTTTGAGGAACCTTCATATTGTTTTATATAATAACTGTAGCAATTTACAGTCCTACCAACAGTGTACAAGGGTTCTCTTTTCTCTACATCCTTGCCAACACTTGTTAGCTTTTGACTTTTTTATAGTAGCCATTCTAACCGGTGTGAGAGGATATCTCATTGTGGTTTGATTCATATTTCCCTGCTGATAAGTGATGCTGGGAATCTTTTCATATTCCTGTTGGAAACAGTATGGTGGAGAAACTGAGATTCAGAAGAAAAGCTTGGCTGAGGTCACAAAACAAGAGGAAAAGGGGACCAGGTTCCTGAGATGCCTCCCTCACCTCCCTGTGCCCAGGTCGCGAGGATCACAGGAGTGAATGAGCCCCCAGAGCCCTCTGGCCAGGCAGGAGCTGTGTGTCCCTGTGAAAAGGGGCCCTGACGGGTTTTTTGCTTAAGGTTCCTATGATGAGTCAGGAAGGGGCTAGAGGAAGTAGACCAACAGGAGTGGTGAAACCAGTCCATCTCCTTCACCTTGGGAAAGAGGCGAGGCTGAGGAACAGTATAAAGGGCACCCCGGCCCCTGCTCGGCTCAGTGTTCCACTAGAAGCTTCTGCAGCCATCCTCACTGTGAGTCAGGTAAGTGTTAGCTGGCAGAACCAAGGTTGGGACCAGGGGTCTCCCACGGGCCAGAACATGGCTGGGGGTGGCCAGCCAGGTGAGTGTAGGTATAATTTGTGTGCTGGATTCAACAGGACTACTGTCCTTCTTGGAGGGCTCAGGTCACTGTGCTGAGGGCTAGGTGCCATGGTATGGAAACACAGAACAGACAGCAATCTCCTCCTACCCCATACTTTCTTGGGACCGTATCTGAGAGAGAGAGAGAGAGAGAGAGAGAGAGAGAGAGAGAAAGAAAGGCAGAGAGACAGAGAGGCAGAGAGACAGAGAAATAGAAAGAGACAGAGAGAGGAGTAAGATGGGGATAAAGGGGAAATATGGCCAGTTTCTCTCCTAAAACTGATTGATTTGGGCTGACTGTGATTTTGCCTTCTTTATGGAGGCAGGGTGTCCGGGGACATGCTTGTAACTCTTGGCTGTGCTACCAAAGGGAGAAATGCAGCATGGGGAACACTTTCTATTTGGAGAACCCAGGCTGAGCAGGGACAGGGAAACCCAGCTTAGAAGTAGGAGACTTGAAAGAACCAACTCCAACTCTCAGCAACCTTCCAGCCCCCTCCCACCACCACCAGCTAAAGCTCAGATGGTCAGGAGAGAAAGCAGCTCTGGAGCTGAATAGGCCAATCTGTTCATTTTACAGAGGAGAAACCTGAGGTCCAGAGGGGCTAAATGACTTTCGCAGAACCACACAGCATTTCACTGGGAGATTTAAGCTGAGATCATGTCATGTGACTCCAGTCCAGGGCGTGCACCCTCACCTCTCAGATCCTCTCGGGATGGGCTACTGATTTTCCAGGACTCGGGAGTTCTCCAGGAGACCTTTCTTTTCGTGGCACCTTCCCTCTTCCTGTCATAATCCCAGAGCTCATCTCTCTTCTTTGTACATGAAGGTCAGAAACAAGGGAGAGACAAGGATAGGCAAGAGCAGGAGGTGAAGTGGTACCCAGCCCACCTTTGCAGAACACCTCTGGAGAGTCCTCTTTGTTGTCTCTTGGGAACAAGAGGCTCCCAGGAGGGCCTTTCCCTGCCCCTCTCCATTCCTACCCTTCACTCTGCTGCTTCTGGGGAATGATAGCCCAGCGTGGGTGGGAGAGTACCCCCACCCAAGGGAAGAGAGGATGCTGAGAAACCAGGCGCTGCTGCATATTTCCAGGGGTTCATCTACTTCCTCGCCTTCAATTAACCCTCTGACCCATCCTGATTTTCAGGTTGACCTAAAGCAGCTTCCAAGATGTCTCAGCAATGTACTCTGCCAGTGACCTTGCCCCCTGCCCCCAGTAAGGAGCCCCTCAAGCCTGTTTCTCCTCCCACCAACATCCAGCAGGAGCAAGTGAAGCAGCCAACTCCACTGCCTGCCCCATTCCAGAAGGTACCCTCGGAGATCCCAGGGAAGGATCCCATGGAGCTCGGGAAGAAACACACAACTCCTGTGAAGGAGGTGCCCAAGAAAGAGTGTGAGCCACGGCAACAGGAGCCACAGCAGCAGGAACAGCAGCAGCAGCAGCAAAAGTCAGAGGAGCAAGGAAAGCATGTGGAACAGCAGCAGCAACAGCAAGAACCACAGGAGCAAGGAAAGCCTGTGGAACAGCAGCAGCAGAAGAAAGTGTCACAGGAGCAAGGAAAGAATGTGGAACAGCAGCAGCAGCAGAAAGAGTCCCAGGAGGAAGGAAAGCCTGTGGAACAGCAGCAGCAGCAGCAAGAGTCCCAGGAGCAAGGAAAGCCTGTGGAACAGCAGCAGCAGCAGCAGAAAGAGTCCCAGGAGAAAGGAAAGCCTGTGATACAGCAGCAGCAGCAGCAGAAAGAGTCACAGGAGCAAAAAAAGCCTGTGGAACAGCAGCAGCAGCAGCAGAAAGAGTCACAGGAGAAAGGAAAGCCTGTGATACAGCAGCAGCAGCAGAAAGAGTCCCAGGAGCAAGGAAAACCTGTGGAACGGCAGCAGCAGCAGCAAGAGTCCCAGGAGGAAGGAAAGCCTGTGGAACAGCAGCAGCAGCAGCAAGAGTCCCAGGAGCAAGGAAAGCCTGTGGAACAGCAGCAGCAGCAGCAGAAAGAGTCCCAGGAGAAAGGAAAGCCTGTGATACAGCAGCAGCAGCAGCAGAAAGAGTCACAGGAGAAAGGAAAACCTGTGATACAGCAGCAGCAGCAGCAGAAAGAGTCACAGGAGAAAGGAAAGCCTGTGATACAGCAGCAGCAGCAGAAAGAGTCCCAGGAGCAAGGAAAGCCTGTGGAACAGCAGCAGCAGCAGAAAGAGTCACAGGAGAAAGGAAAGCCTGTGATACAGCAGCAGCAGCAGCAGAAAGAGTCCCAGGAGCAAGGAAAGCCTGTGGAACAGCAGCAGCAGCAGCAGCAGAAAGAGTCACAGGAGAAAGGAAAGCCTGTGATACAGCAGCAGTAGCAGAAAGAGTCACAGGAGAAAGGAAAGCCTGTGGAACAGAAGCAGCAGCAGAAAGAGTCACAGGAGAAAGGAAAGC
Source organism: Orcinus orca (assembly GCF_937001465.1). Taxonomy (NCBI): domain Eukaryota; kingdom Metazoa; phylum Chordata; class Mammalia; order Artiodactyla; family Delphinidae; genus Orcinus; species Orcinus orca. The sequence continues at coordinate 102,738,009 of NC_064559.1, read as the reverse complement.
CTGTGATACAGCAGCAGCAGCAGCAGAAAGAGTCACATGAGAAAGGAAAGCCTGTGAGACAGCAGCAGCAGCAGCAGAAAGAGTCACAGGAGAAAGGAAAGCCTGTGATACAGCAGCAGCAGCAGCAGAAAGAGTCACAGGAGCAAAGAAAGCCTGTGGAACAGCAGCAGCAGAAGAAAGAGTCACAGGAGAAAGGAAAGCCTGTGGAACAGCAGCAGCAGCAGAAAGTGTCACAGGAGCAAGGAAAGCATGTGGAACAGATGAAACAGGTGAAGAAGGTCTTGGGCCAGCGGCTGGATCAAGAGCTAGCAAAGAAAGATGAGCAACTGGAAAAGAAAGGGGAGCAGCAGCTGAAGCAGTAGGAGGGGTTGCTGAAGTAGCCTCTTCTTGTCCCAACTCCTGGCCAGGTCCAAGAGACCAACCCAGTCCAGCCACTGAAGGGAGAAGTCTTGCCCCCTAAAGAAGCAGGAGGTGTAGTGCCCCCCAAATATAAGTAACCACCCCTAGGGGCCCAGAGGCCCCTGGAAATCCCACACAAGTGAAGAGAGAGCCAGTGGCCTGGCTTACCTCCAGTCCCCAGCCTGGGTGGCCCACCTTATCTGTGAACCTGCCTGACCCTGTCCTTCTGCATGTCCCTTGGATAGGGCTTGGCGGGGAGGGGAGCTATTGGCCAGCACCCACCCCTGATGAGCCCAATCCCAACCTCAGGTGTCCAGAGCCTCTGCTTGAAGAGACAGTGACTACAGCAACTCTGACTGCATCCCCACTACTATTGTTGAATCTGTGAGTGTGTACAATAATACAGAATAAATGCTGGAAGACCTGGGATCCTGTATTCTCTTTGGCTTTTTACCCTCTGTCGCTCACCATATAGAAACCTGTGTGGGGGTTAATGGTTGCAAATGACTCTTGGCCAATTTCCAAAGGAGGACAGACATTTTGACCCCTCTTTAATTCTGCTCCCCAAACCATTCAATACATTCAACAGCTTCTAAAAATGAGATCACAACAACACCAAAAGAAAACAAAACAACTTCATTCATGCACCTGAAAGGAGCACTTAGCAGTCATGAAACAACTTCATTCATGCACCTGAAAGTAGCACTTGGCAGACATGAAGAGGAGACAGGTTATTCTGGTTGGGGGAAGAGGATCTATTCATCTCAGTTCAACACTGCTTTACATTATAGCCCCGGAGCCCAATCCTAGCCCATGGCCAAAGGCACGGGGAGGGAGTGGAGGCTCCACCTGGGTTCTGGTCCCTGCCCAGGTTTTCTCTCCATAGAATGTCCTCATGGTTTCCAAGAGTCTTACTAACTGCCTGCATGGTTAAGGAAGACTTTAGGAAAGCAAAGAAGCAGAACTGGGCAAGATGGGGAGAGGAGAGACTCCTGGGACTGGTCTCTGAAGGAGAAAGTGACAGTGTCACTAAAGGAAGTAAAGGTTGGGCCAGCTGGAATCATGGAAGCCAAAGTGCTGAATAGCCTGGAGAAATACAGATCCAAGGTCATTGCAGTGGTTACCCTCCCTGACATTTCTGTAGCCTTTCCTGCCATCAATCACATCAGGACGTGGGGGCTCTCTCCTTCCTGGGAATCACCTGGCTCTAACTATTTAACCACATCATCTCAGGCAGGTTGTCTCAAGTTACCCAAAGCTATTTCATCACAGCCATGAGCATATGTCAGGGACATCCCTTTTGAGACTGCCATAGGCACCCAAACTCAATAGGTTGAAGGGCACTTAGTATCTCTTACTGCCCACCCAACTCCAGGGACACCCACTGTCATTCCTCCTTAGGTATTCTCTCTCTCGGGTAATGATACCTTCTCTGCATTCACCGAAGCCAGAGACAACACATCATTCTCCACTCCTTTCCTTTGCTTCCCTACTCTCCAGCAGAGACCAAGTCCTTGCTATCCTTACCCACACCTCCCAAGCTTTGACTGAGGTCATTTCTCACCTGAACTATTGCAATGGCCCTCAAGCTGTTCTCCTTTGCTCCCTGTCTCCACACACCCTGCAATCCACCCATCACACAGAGGACAGGGTGTTCTACTTAAAATTCTGATCTAACTACCTCACTCCTTGAGTTGATGCTTGTCAGCGGCTCTCATTATTCAGAGGATGAGAATGAAGGCTCAAGTCCTCCTAACAGGACAAGAGTTAGAAGGAAGTCTGAGTAGAACTGGTTGGGAAGATTGGGGGCACAGTGAGAAGTAATCAGAAACACCCAGAATATGTGCAAATGTTTTTGAAGTCTTAGGTTTTGATTTTTTCGTAGACCTTATTTCTCTGTTATTTTCTTTTTTTAATTTGTTTATTTAACTATAGTTGATTTACAATATTGTGTTAGTTTCAGCTGTACAACTTCAGATTCTTTTCCATTATAGGTTATTACAAGATATTGAATATAGTTCCACATGCTATGCAGCAAATCCTTGTTGTATATCTATTTTACATATAGTAGTAGGTGTAATAGACCTTTCTTTAGAACAGTTTCCAATTTATGAAAAAGTCAAGAAGACAGTAAAAAGAGTTACCATACACATCACACCCAGTTTCCCTTATTATTAACATCTTACATTAGTATAGCACATTTATTATTATAATTAACAAAACTGTATTGGTACATTATTATTAACTGAAGATCAAGGTTTATCCCTATTATTTTAGTTTTTACCTACTGTCTTTTCCTGTTTCAGGATCCCATCTAGAATATCACATTACATTTAGTTGTCTTGTCTCCTTAGGCTCCTCTTGACTGTGACAGTTTCTCACTTTCCTTCAGTTTTGATGACCTTGACAGTTTTGAGGGGTCCTGGTCAGGTATTTTATAGAATATCCCTCAAATTGGGTTTGTCTGATGTTTTCTTCATGATTAGACTGGAGTTATGGGTTTTTAAGAGGAAGACCACAGAGGTAAAGTGCCTTTTTCATCACATTATTTAAAGGGGACATACTATTCACATGATTTATCACTTTGATCACCTGGCTGAGGTAACATCTATCAGGCTTTGCCACTCTCCTCATCCTCTCTCCAACATCCCATATTACTGTACTGTATTCTTTGGAAGGAAGTCACTGTGCAAAGCCCACAACTAAGAAGTGGGGAGTTGGGGCTTCCCTGGTGTTACAGTGGTTGAGAATCTGCCTGCTAATGCAGGGGACACGGGTTCGAGCCCTGGCCTGGGAGGATCCCACATGCCGTGGAGCAACTAGGCCCGTGAGCCACAACTACTGACCCTGCGCGTCTGGAGCTTGTGATCCGCAACAAGAGAGGCCGCGATCGTGAGAGGCCTGCGCAAGGCGACGAAGAGTGGCCCCCGCTCGCCACAACTAGAGAAAGCCCTCGTACAGAAACGAAGACCCAACACAGCAAAACTAAATAAATAAATTAATAAACTCCTACCCCCAACATCTAAAAAAAAAAAATGTGGGATGTTAAGCTCCCCATCACTGAGGGTGGAGTGTCATCATAAATTATTTTGAATGTCCTGTATAGGAAATGTATCTCTTCCCTCTCCTTATGTATGTATATATGTATGGACATATGCACTTAATCATTTATTTATGTCAGCATGTACTCATGAATATTTATTTTATACTTTGGGCTATAACCCAGTAGTACTTTATTTTCTCCTTCATTGTGGTGAAATAAATATTACATAAAATTTACTATATTAATCATTGTACAGTTCAGAGGTATTAAGTACATTCATGTTGTCGTGCAACCCTCACCACCATCCATCTTGCAAAATTGTAACTCTGTACCTATTAAACAACAATTCCCCATGACCTTCTCCCCACAAGCCCTGGCAACCACCGTTCTACTTTTTTTCTTTTTTTCTAATCTCCCTTTTTCCCCTACACCACTGTTTCTTGTAACCACTATTCTCCCCTCTGCTACTATAAGTTCAGCTTTTTTGGTCACAAATATCAGGGTTTCCTCCCTTTCTAAGACAAAATAATATATCATGTATTATATCTATATTACATCAAATATAATATAATGTTATATACCACATTTTCTTTATCCATTCATCCACTGACATTTAAGTTATTTCCATATCTTGGCTATCATGAATAATGCTACAATGAACATGGGGTATCTCTTCAAGATACTGATTTCTAAATGAAAAAGAAATGAAGGAAACAATAGCAAAGATCAATAAAACTAAAAGCTGGTTGTTTGAGAAGATAAACAAAATAGATAAACCACTAGCCAGACTCATCAAGAAAAAAAGAGAGAAGACTCAAATCAATAGAATTAGAAATGAAAAAGGAGAGGTAACAACTGACCCTGCAGAAATAAAAAAGATCATGAGAGCTTACTACAAGCAACTCTATGCCAATAAAATGGACAACCTGGAAGAAATGAACAAATTCTTAGAAATGCACAAGCTGCCAAGACTGAATCAGGAAGAAATAGAAAATATGAACAGACCAATCACAAGCACTGAAATTGAAACTGTGATTAAAAATCTTCCAACAAACAAAAGCCCAGGACCAGATGGTTTCACAGGCGAATTCTATCAAACATTTAGAGAAGAGCTAACACCTATCCTTCTCAAACTCTTCCAAAATATAGCAGAGGGAGGAACACTCCCAAACTCCTTCTACGAGGCCACCATCACCTTGATACCAAAACCAGACAAGGATGTCACACAGAAAGAAAACTACAGGCCAATATCACTGATGAACATAGATGCAAAAATCCTCAACAAAATACTAGCAAACAGAATCCAACAGCACATTAAAAGGATCATACACCATGATCAAGTGGGGTTTATTCCAGGAATGCAAGGATTCTTCAATATATGCAAATCTATCAATGTGATAAATCATATTAACAAATTGAAGGAGAAAAACCATATGATCATCTCAATAGATGCAGAGAAAGCTTTTGACAAAATTCAACACCCATTTATGATAAAAACCCTGCAGAAAGTAGGCATAGAGGGAACTTTCCTCAACATAATAAAGGCCATATATGACAAGCCCACAGCAAACATCATCCTCAATGGTGAAAAACTGAAAGCATTTCCACTAAGATCAGGAACAAGACAAGGTTGCCCACTCTCACCACTCTTATTCAACATAGTTTTGGAAGTTTTAGCCACAGCAATCAGAGAAGAAAAGGAAATAAAAGGAATCCAAATCGGAAAAGAAGAAGTAAAGCTGTCACTGTTTGCAGATGACATGATCCTATACATAGAGGATCCTAAAGATGCTACCAGAAAACTACTAGAGCTAATCAATGAATTTGGTAAAGTGGCAGGATACAAAATTAATGCACAGAAATCTCTGGCATTCCTATATACTAATGATGAAAAATCTGAAAGTGAAATCAAGAAAACACTCCCATTTACCATTGCAACAAAAAGAATAAAATATCTAGGAATAAACCTACCTAAGGAGACAAAAGACCTGTATGCAGAAAATTATAAGACACTGATGAAAGAAATTAAAGATGATACAAATAGATGGAGAGATATACCATGTTCTTGGATTGGAAGAATCAACATTGTGAAAATGACTCTACTACCCAAAGCAATCTATAGATTCAATGCAATCCCTATCAAACTACCACGGGCATTTTTCACAGAACTAGAACAAAAAATTTTGCAATTTGTATGGAAACACAAAAGACCCCGAATAGCCAAAGCAATCTTGAGAACGAAAAAAGGAACTGGAGGAATCAGGCTCCCTGACTTCAGACTATACTACAAAGCTACAGTTATCAAGACGGTATGGTACTGGCACAAAAACAGAAAGATAGATCAATGGAACAGGATAGAAAGCCCAGAGATAAACCCACGCACATACGGACACCTTATCTTTGATAAAGGTGGCAGGAATGTACAGTGGAGAAAGGACAGCCTCTTCAATAAGTGGTGCTGGGAAAACTGGACAGGTACTTTTAAAAGTATGAGATTAGATCACTCCCTAACACCATACACAAAAATAAGCTCAAAATGGATTAAAGACCTAAATGTAAGGCCAGAAACTATCAAACTCTTAGACGAAAACCTAGGCAGAACACTCTATGACATAAATCACAGCAAGATCCTTTCTGACCCACCTCCTAGAGTAATGGAAATAACAACAAAAATAAACAAATGGGACCTAATGAAACTTCAAAGCTTTTGCACAGCAAAGGAAACCATAAACAAGACCAAAAGACAACCCTCAGAATGGGAGAAAATATTTGCAAATGAAGCAACCGACAAAGGATTAATCTCCAAAATTTACAAGCAGCTCATGCAGCTCAATAACAAACAACCCAATCCAAAAATGGGCAGAAGACCTAAATAGACATTTCTCCAAAGAAGATATACAGACTGCCAACAAACACATGAAAGAATGCTCAACATCATTAATCATTAGAGAAATGCAAATCAAAACTACAATGAGATATCATCTCACACCAGTCAGAATGGCCATCATCAAAACATCTAGAAACAATAAATGCTGGAGAGGGTGTGGAGGAAAGGGAACACTCTTGCACTGCTGGTGGGAATGTGAATTGGTTCAGCCACTATGGAGAACAGTATGGAGGTTCCTTAAAAAACTACAAATAGAACTACCATATGACCCAGCAATCCCACTACTGGGCATATACCCTGAGAAAACCGAAATTCAAAAAGAGTCATGTACCAAAATGTTCATTGCAGCTCTATTTACAATAGCCCGGAGATGGAAACAACCTAAGTGCCCATCATCGGATGAATGGATAAAGAAGATGTGGCACATATATACAATGGAATATTACTCAGCCATAAAAAGAAACGAAACTGAGCTATTTGTAATGAGGTGGATAGACCTAGAGTCTGTCATACAGAGTGAAGTAAGTCAGAAAGAGAGAGACAAATACCGTATGCTAACCCATATATATGAAATTTAAGGAAAAAAAATGTCATGAAGAACCTAGGGGTAAGGCAGGAATAAAGACGCAGACCTCCTAGAGAACGGACTTGAGGTTATGGGGAGGGGGAAGGGTGAGCTGTGACAGGGCGAGAGAGAGTCATGGACATATACACACTAACAAACGTAGTAAGGTAGATAGCTAGTGGGAAGCAGCCGCATGGCACAGGGATATTGGCTCGGTGCTTTGTGACAGCCTGGAGGGGTGGGATAGGGAAGGTGGGAGGGAGGGAGATGCAAGAGGGAAGACATATGGGAACATATGTTTATGTATGACTGATTCACTTTGTTATAAAGCAGAAACTAACACACCATTGTAAAGCAATTATACCCCAATAAAGATGTTAAAAAAAAAAAAAAAAGATACTGATTTCATTTTCTTTAGATATATACCCAGAAGTGGTATTGCTGAATCATATGGTAGTTCTATTTTTAATTTTTTGAGGAACCTTCATATTGTTTTATATAATAACTGTAGCAATTTACAGTCCTACCAACAGTGTACAAGGGTTCTCTTTTCTCTACATCCTTGCCAACACTTGTTAGCTTTTGACTTTTTTATAGTAGCCATTCTAACCGGTGTGAGAGGATATCTCATTGTGGTTTGATTCATATTTCCCTGCTGATAAGTGATGCTGGGAATCTTTTCATATTCCTGTTGGAAACAGTATGGTGGAGAAACTGAGATTCAGAAGAAAAGCTTGGCTGAGGTCACAAAACAAGAGGAAAAGGGGACCAGGTTCCTGAGATGCCTCCCTCACCTCCCTGTGCCCAGGTCGCGAGGATCACAGGAGTGAATGAGCCCCCAGAGCCCTCTGGCCAGGTAGGAGCTGTGTGTCCCTGTGAAAAGGGGCCCTGACGGGTTTTTTGCTTAAGGTTCCTATGATGAGTCAGGAAGGGGCTAGAGGAAGTAGACCAACAGGAGTGGTGAAACCAGTCCATCTCCTTCACCTTGGGAAAGAGGCGAGGCTGAGGAACAGTATAAAGGGCACCCCGGCCCCTGCTCGGCTCAGTGTTCCACTAGAAGCTTCTGCAGCCATCCTCACTGTGAGTCAGGTAAGTGTTAGCTGGCAGAACCAAGGTTGGGACCAGGGGTCTCCCACGGGCCAGAACATGGCTGGGGGTGGCCAGCCAGGTGGGTGTAGGTATAATTTGTGTGCTGGATTCAACAGGACTACTGTCCTTCTTGGAGGGCTCAGGTCACTGTGCTGAGGGCTAGGTGCCATGGTATGGAAACACAGAACAGACAGCAATCTCCTCCTACCCCATACTTTCTTGGGACCGTATCTGAGAGAGAGAGAGAGAGAGAGAGAGAGAGAGAGAAAGAAAGGCAGAGAGACAGAGAGGCAGAGAGACAGAGAAATAGAAAGAGACAGAGAGAGGAGTAAGATGGGGATAAAGGGGAAATATGGCCAGTTTCTCTCCTAAAACTGATTGATTTGGGCTGACTGTGATTTTGCCTTCTTTATGGAGGCAGGGTGTCCGGGGACATGCTTGTAACTCTTGGCTGTGCTACCAAAGGGAGAAATGCAGCATGGGGAACACTTTCTATTTGGAGAACCCAGGCTGAGCAGGGACAGGGAAACCCAGCTTAGAAGTAGGAGACTTGAAAGAACCAACTCCAACTCTCAGCAACCTTCCAGCCCCCTCCCACCACCACCAGCTAAAGCTCAGATGGTCAGGAGAGAAAGCAGCTCTGGAGCTGAATAGGCCAATCTGTTCATTTTACAGAGGAGAAACCTGAGGTCCAGAGGGGCTAAATGACTTTCGCAGAACCACACAGCATTTCACTGGGAGATTTAAGCTGAGATCATGTCATGTGACTCCAGTCCAGGGCGTGCACCCTCACCTCTCAGATCCTCTCGGGATGGGCTACTGATTTTCCAGGACTCGGGAGTTCTCCAGGAGACCTTTCTTTTCGTGGCACCTTCCCTCTTCCTGTCATAATCCCAGAGCTCATCTCTCTTCTTTGTACATGAAGGTCAGAAACAAGGGAGAGACAAGGATAGGCAAGAGCAGGAGGTGAAGTGGTACCCAGCCCACCTTTGCAGAACACCTCTGGAGAGTCCTCTTTGTTGTCTCTTGGGAACAAGAGGCTCCCAGGAGGGCCTTTCCCTGCCCCTCTCCATTCCTACCCTTCACTCTGCTGCTTCTGGGGAATGATAGCCCAGCGTGGGTGGGAGAGTACCCCCACCCAAGGGAAGAGAGGATGCTGAGAAACCAGGCGCTGCTGCATATTTCCAGGGGTTCATCTACTTCCTCGCCTTCAATTAACCCTCTGACCCATCCTGATTTTCAGGTTGACCTAAAGCAGCTTCCAAGATGTCTCAGCAATGTACTCTGCCAGTGACCTTGCCCCCTGCCCCCAGTAAGGAGCCCCTCAAGCCTGTTTCTCCTCCCACCAACATCCAGCAGGAGCAAGTGAAGCAGCCAACTCCACTGCCTGCCCCATTCCAGAAGGTACCCTCGGAGATCCCAGGGAAGGATCCCATGGAGCTCGGGAAGAAACACACAACTCCTGTGAAGGAGGTGCCCAAGAAAGAGTGTGAGCCACGGCAACAGGAGCCACAGCAGCAGGAACAGCAGCAGCAGCAGCAAAAGTCAGAGGAGCAAGGAAAGCATGTGGAACAGCAGCAGCAACAGCAAGAACCACAGGAGCAAGGAAAGCCTGTGGAACAGCAGCAGCAGAAGAAAGTGTCACAGGAGCAAGGAAAGAATGTGGAACAGCAGCAGCAGCAGAAAGAGTCCCAGGAGGAAGGAAAGCCTGTGGAACAGCAGCAGCAGCAGCAAGAGTCCCAGGAGCAAGGAAAGCCTGTGGAACAGCAGCAGCAGCAGCAGAAAGAGTCCCAGGAGAAAGGAAAGCCTGTGATACAGCAGCAGCAGCAGCAGAAAGAGTCACAGGAGCAAAAAAAGCCTGTGGAACAGCAGCAGCAGCAGCAGAAAGAGTCACAGGAGAAAGGAAAGCCTGTGATACAGCAGCAGCAGCAGAAAGAGTCCCAGGAGCAAGGAAAGCCTGTGGAACGGCAGCAGCAGCAGCAAGAGTCCCAGGAGGAAGGAAAGCCTGTGGAACAGCAGCAGCAGCAGCAAGAGTCCCAGGAGCAAGGAAAGCCTGTGGAACAGCAGCAGCAGCAGCAGAAAGAGTCCCAGGAGAAAGGAAAGCCTGTGATACAGCAGCAGCAGCAGCAGAAAGAGTCACAGGAGAAAGGAAAACCTGTGATACAGCAGCAGCAGCAGCAGAAAGAGTCACAGGAGAAAGGAAAGCCTGTGATACAGCAGCAGCAGCAGAAAGAGTCCCAGGAGCAAGGAAAGCCTGTGGAACAGCAGCAGCAGCAGAAAGAGTCACAGGAGAAAGGAAAGCCTGTGATACAGCAGCAGCAGCAGCAGAAAGAGTCCCAGGAGCAAGGAAAGCCTGTGGAACAGCAGCAGCAGCAGCAGCAGAAAGAGTCACAGGAGAAAGGAAAGCCTGTGATACAGCAGCAGCAGCAGAAAGAGTCACAGGAGAAAGGAAAGCCTGTGGAACAGAAGCAGCAGCAGAAAGAGTCACAGGAGAAAGGAAAGCCTGTGATACAGCAGCAGCAGCAGCAGAAAGAGTCACATGAGAAAGGAAAGCCTGTGAGACAGCAGCAGCAGCAGCAGAAAGAGTCACAGGAGAAAGGAAAGCCTGTGATACAGCAGCAGCAGCAGCAGAAAGAGTCACAGGAGCAAAGAAAGCCTGTGGAACAGCAGCAGCAGAAGAAAGAGTCACAGGAGAAAGGAAAGCCTGTGGAACAGCAGCAGCAGCAGAAAGTGTCACAGGAGCAAGGAAAGCATGTGGAACAGATGAAACAGGTGAAGAAGGTCTTGGGCCAGCGGCTGGATCAAGAGCTAGCAAAGAAAGATGAGCAACTGGAAAAGAAAGGGGAGCAGCAGCTGAAGCAGTAGGAGGGGTTGCTGAAGTAGCCTCTTCTTGTCCCAACTCCTGGCCAGGTCCAAGAGACCAACCCAGTCCAGCCACTGAAGGGAGAAGTCTTGCCCCCTAAAGAAGCAGGAGGTGTAGTGCCCCCCAAATATAAGTAACCACCCCTAGGGGCCCAGAGGCCCCTGGAAATCCCACACAAGTGAAGAGAGAGCCAGTGGCCTGGCTTACCTCCAGTCCCCAGCCTGGGTGGCCCACCTTATCTGTGAACCTGCCTGACCCTGTCCTTCTGCATGTCCCTTGGATAGGGCTTGGCGGGGAGGGGAGCTATTGCCCAGCACCCACCCCTGATGAGCCCAATCCCAACCTCAGGTGTCCAGAGCCTCTGCTTGAAGAGACAGTGACTACAGCAACTCTGACTGCATCCCCACTACTATTGTTGAATCTGTGAGTGTGTACAATAATACAGAATAAATGCTGGAAGACCTGGGATCCTGTATTCTCTTTGGCTTTTTACCCTCTGTCGCTCACCATATAGAAACCTGTGTGGGGGTTAATGGTTGCAAATGACTCTTGGCCAATTTCCAAAGGAGGACAGACATTTTGACCCCTCTTTAATTCTGCTCCCCAAACCATTCAATACATTCAACAGCTTCTAAAAATGAGATCACAACAACACCAAAAGAAAACAAAACAACTTCATTCATGCACCTGAAAGGAGCACTTAGCAGTCATGAAACAACTTCATTCATGCACCTGAAAGTAGCACTTGGCAGACATGAAGAGGAGACAGGTTATTCTGGTTGGGGGAAGAGGATCTATTCATCTCAGTTCAACACTGCTTTACATTATAGCCCCGGAGCCCAATCCTAGCCCATGGCCAAAGGCACGGGGAGGGAGTGGAGGCTCCACCTGGGTTCTGGTCCCTGCCCAGGTTTTCTCTCCATAGAATGTCCTCATGGTTTCCAAGAGTCTTACTAACTGCCTGCATGGTTAAGGAAGACTTTAGGAAAGCAAAGAAGCAGAACTGGGCAAGATGGGGAGAGGAGAGACTCCTGGGACTGGTCTCTGAAGGAGAAAGTGACAGTGTCACTAAAGGAAGTAAAGGTTGGGCCAGCTGGAATCATGGAAGCCAAAGTGCTGAATAGCCTGGAGAAATACAGATCCAAGGTCATTGCAGTGGTTACCCTCCCTGACATTTCTGTAGCCTTTCCTGCCATCAATCACATCAGGACGTGGGGGCTCTCTCCTTCCTGGGAATCACCTGGCTCTAACTATTTAACCACATCATCTCAGGCAGGTTGTCTCAAGTTACCCAAAGCTATTTCATCACAGCCATGAGCATATGTCAGGGACATCCCTTTTGAGACTGCCATAGGCACCCAAACTCAATAGGTTGAAGGGCACTTAGTATCTCTTACTGCCCACCCAACTCCAGGGACACCCACTGTCATTCCTCCTTAGGTATTCTCTCTCTCGGGTAATGATACCTTCTCTGCATTCACCGAAGCCAGAGACAACACATCATTCTCCACTCCTTTCCTTTGCTTCCCTACTCTCCAGCAGAGACCAAGTCCTTGCTATCCTTACCCACACCTCCCAAGCTTTGACTGAGGTCATTTCTCACCTGAACTATTGCAATGGCCCTCAAGCTGTTCTCCTTTGCTCCCTGTCTCCACACACCCTGCAATCCACCCATCACACAGAGGACAGGGTGTTCTACTTAAAATTCTGATCTAACTACCTCACTCCTTGAGTTGATGCTTGTCAGCGGCTCTCATTATTCAGAGGATGAGAATGAAGGCTCAAGTCCTCCTAACAGGACAAGAGTTAGAAGGAAGTCTGAGTAGAACTGGTTGGGAAGATTGGGGGCACAGTGAGAAGTAATCAGAAACACCCAGAATATGTGCAAATGTTTTTGAAGTCTTAGGTTTTGATTTTTTCGTAGACCTTATTTCTCTGTTATTTTCTTTTTTTAATTTGTTTATTTAACTATAGTTGATTTACAATATTGTGTTAGTTTCAGCTGTACAACTTCAGATTCTTTTCCATTATAGGTTATTACAAGATATTGAATATAGTTCCACATGCTATGCAGCAAATCCTTGTTGTATATCTATTTTACATATAGTAGTAGGTGTAATAGACCTTTCTTTAGAACAGTTTCCAATTTATGAAAAAGTCAAGAAGACAGTAAAAAGAGTTACCATACACATCACACCCAGTTTCCCTTATTATTAACATCTTACATTAGTATAGCACATTTATTATTATAATTAACAAAACTGTATTGGTACATTATTATTAACTGAAGATCAAGGTTTATCCCTATTATTTTAGTTTTTACCTACTGTCTTTTCCTGTTTCAGGATCCCATCTAGAATATCACATTACATTTAGTTGTCTTGTCTCCTTAGGCTCCTCTTGACTGTGACAGTTTCTCACTTTCCTTCAGTTTTGATGACCTTGACAGTTTTGAGGGGTCCTGGTCAGGTATTTTATAGAATATCCCTCAAATTGGGTTTGTCTGATGTTTTCTTCATGATTAGACTGGAGTTATGGGTTTTTAAGAGGAAGACCACAGAGGTAAAGTGCCTTTTTCATCACATTATTTAAAGGGGACATACTATTCACATGATTTATCACTTTGATCACCTGGCTGAGGTAACATCTATCAGGCTTTGCCACTCTCCTCATCCTCTCTCCAACATCCCATATTACTGTACTGTATTCTTTGGAAGGAAGTCACTGTGCAAAGCCCACAACTAAGAAGTGGGGAGTTGGGGCTTCCCTGGTGTTACAGTGGTTGAGAATCTGCCTGCTAATGCAGGGGACACGGGTTCGAGCCCTGGCCTGGGAGGATCCCACATGCCGTGGAGCAACTAGGCCCGTGAGCCACAACTACTGACCCTGCGCGTCTGGAGCTTGTGATCCGCAACAAGAGAGGCCGCGATCGTGAGAGGCCTGCGCAAGGCGACGAAGAGTGGCCCCCGCTCGCCACAACTAGAGAAAGCCCTCGTACAGAAACGAAGACCCAACACAGCAAAACTAAATAAATAAATTAATAAACTCCTACCCCCAACATCTAAAAAAAAAAAATGTGGGATGTTAAGCTCCCCATCACTGAGGGTAGAGTGTCATCATAAATTATTTTGAATGTCCTGTATAGGAAATGTATCTCTTCCCTCTCCTTATGTATGTATATATGTATGGACATATGCACTTAATCATTTATTTATGTCAGCATGTACTCATGAATATTTATTTTATACTTTGGGCTATAACCCAGTAGTACTTTATTTTCTCCTTCATTGTGGTGAAATAAATATTACATAAAATTTACTATATTAATCATTGTACAGTTCAGAGGTATTAAGTACATTCATGTTGTCGTGCAACCCTCACCACCATCCATCTTGCAAAATTGTAACTCTGTACCTATTAAACAACAATTCCCCATGACCTTCTCCCCACAAGCCCTGGCAACCACCGTTCTACTTTTTTTCTTTTTTTCTAATCTCCCTTTTTCCCCTACACCACTGTTTCTTGTAACCACTATTCTCCCCTCTGCTACTATAAGTTCAGCTTTTTTGGTCACAAATATCAGGGTTTCCTCCCTTTCTAAGACAAAATAATATATCATGTATTATATCTATATTACATCAAATATAATATAATGTTATATACCACATTTTCTTTATCCATTCATCCACTGACATTTAAGTTATTTCCATATCTTGGCTATCATGAATAATGCTACAATGAACATGGGGTATCTCTTCAAGATACTGATTTCTAAATGAAAAAGAAATGAAGGAAACAATAGCAAAGATCAATAAAACTAAAAGCTGGTTGTTTGAGAAGATAAACAAAATAGATAAACCACTAGCCAGACTCATCAAGAAAAAAAGAGAGAAGACTCAAATCAATAGAATTAGAAATGAAAAAGGAGAGGTAACAACTGACCCTGCAGAAATAAAAAAGATCATGAGAGCTTACTACAAGCAACTCTATGCCAATAAAATGGACAACCTGGAAGAAATGAACAAATTCTTAGAAATGCACAAGCTGCCAAGACTGAATCAGGAAGAAATAGAAAATATGAACAGACCAATCACAAGCACTGAAATTGAAACTGTGATTAAAAATCTTCCAACAAACAAAAGCCCAGGACCAGATGGTTTCACAGGCGAATTCTATCAAACATTTAGAGAAGAGCTAACACCTATCCTTCTCAAACTCTTCCAAAATATAGCAGAGGGAGGAACACTCCCAAACTCCTTCTACGAGGCCACCATCACCTTGATACCAAAACCAGACAAGGATGTCACACAGAAAGAAAACTACAGGCCAATATCACTGATGAACATAGATGCAAAAATCCTCAACAAAATACTAGCAAACAGAATCCAACAGCACATTAAAAGGATCATACACCATGATCAAGTGGGGTTTATTCCAGGAATGCAAGGATTCTTCAATATATGCAAATCTATCAATGTGATAAATCATATTAACAAATTGAAGGAGAAAAACCATATGATCATCTCAATAGATGCAGAGAAAGCTTTTGACAAAATTCAACACCCATTTATGATAAAAACCCTGCAGAAAGTAGGCATAGAGGGAACTTTCCTCAACATAATAAAGGCCATATATGACAAGCCCACAGCAAACATCATCCTCAATGGTGAAAAACTGAAAGCATTTCCACTAAGATCAGGAACAAGACAAGGTTGCCCACTCTCACCACTCTTATTCAACATAGTTTTGGAAGTTTTAGCCACAGCAATCAGAGAAGAAAAGGAAATAAAAGGAATCCAAATCGGAAAAGAAGAAGTAAAGCTGTCACTGTTTGCAGATGACATGATCCTATACATAGAGGATCCTAAAGATGCTACCAGAAAACTACTAGAGCTAATCAATGAATTTGGTAAAGTGGCAGGATACAAAATTAATGCACAGAAATCTCTGGCATTCCTATATACTAATGATGAAAAATCTGAAAGTGAAATCAAGAAAACACTCCCATTTACCATTGCAACAAAAAGAATAAAATATCTAGGAATAAACCTACCTAAGGAGACAAAAGACCTGTATGCAGAAAATTATAAGACACTGATGAAAGAAATTAAAGATGATACAAATAGATGGAGAGATATACCATGTTCTTGGATTGGAAGAATCAACATTGTGAAAATGACTCTACTACCCAAAGCAATCTATAGATTCAATGCAATCCCTATCAAACTACCACGGGCATTTTTCACAGAACTAGAACAAAAAATTTTGCAATTTGTATGGAAACACAAAAGACCCCGAATAGCCAAAGCAATCTTGAGAACGAAAAAAGGAACTGGAGGAATCAGGCTCCCTGACTTCAGACTATACTACAAAGCTACAGTTATCAAGACGGTATGGTACTGGCACAAAAACAGAAAGATAGATCAATGGAACAGGATAGAAAGCCCAGAGATAAACCCACGCACATACGGACACCTTATCTTTGATAAAGGTGGCAGGAATGTACAGTGGAGAAAGGACAGCCTCTTCAATAAGTGGTGCTGGGAAAACTGGACAGGTACTTTTAAAAGTATGAGATTAGATCACTCCCTAACACCATACACAAAAATAAGCTCAAAATGGATTAAAGACCTAAATGTAAGGCCAGAAACTATCAAACTCTTAGACGAAAACCTAGGCAGAACACTCTATGACATAAATCACAGCAAGATCCTTTCTGACCCACCTCCTAGAGTAATGGAAATAACAACAAAAATAAACAAATGGGACCTAATGAAACTTCAAAGCTTTTGCACAGCAAAGGAAACCATAAACAAGACCAAAAGACAACCCTCAGAATGGGAGAAAATATTTGCAAATGAAGCAACCGACAAAGGATTAATCTCCAAAATTTACAAGCAGCTCATGCAGCTCAATAACAAACAACCCAATCCAAAAATGGGCAGAAGACCTAAATAGACATTTCTCCAAAGAAGATATACAGACTGCCAACAAACACATGAAAGAATGCTCAACATCATTAATCATTAGAGAAATGCAAATCAAAACTACAATGAGATATCATCTCACACCAGTCAGAATGGCCATCATCAAAACATCTAGAAACAATAAATGCTGGAGAGGGTGTGGAGGAAAGGGAACACTCTTGCACTGCTGGTGGGAATGTGAATTGGTTCAGCCACTATGGAGAACAGTATGGAGGTTCCTTAAAAAACTACAAATAGAACTACCATATGACCCAGCAATCCCACTACTGGGCATATACCCTGAGAAAACCGAAATTCAAAAAGAGTCATGTACCAAAATGTTCATTGCAGCTCTATTTACAATAGCCCGGAGATGGAAACAACCTAAGTGCCCATCATCGGATGAATGGATAAAGAAGATGTGGCACATATATACAATGGAATATTACTCAGCCATAAAAAGAAACGAAACTGAGCTATTTGTAATGAGGTGGATAGACCTAGAGTCTGTCATACAGAGTGAAGTAAGTCAGAAAGAGAGAGACAAATACCGTATGCTAACCCATATATATGAAATTTAAGGAAAAAAAATGTCATGAAGAACCTAGGGGTAAGGCAGGAATAAAGACGCAGACCTCCTAGAGAACGGACTTGAGGTTATGGGGAGGGGGGAGGGTGAGCTGTGACAGGGCGAGAGAGAGTCATGGACATATACACACTAACAAACGTAGTAAGGTAGATAGCTAGTGGGAAGCAGCCGCATGGCACAGGGATATTGGCTCGGTGCTTTGTGACAGCCTGGAGGGGTGGGATAGGGAAGGTGGGAGGGAGGGAGATGCAAGAGGGAAGACATATGGGAACATATGTTTATGTATGACTGATTCACTTTGTTATAAAGCAGAAACTAACACACCATTGTAAAGCAATTATACCCCAATAAAGATGTTAAAAAAAAAAAAAAAGATACTGATTTCATTTTCTTTAGATATATACCCAGAAGTGGTATTGCTGAATCATATGGTAGTTCTATTTTTAATTTTTTGAGGAACCTTCATATTGTTTTATATAATAACTGTAGCAATTTACAGTCCTACCAACAGTGTACAAGGGTTCTCTTTTCTCTACATCCTTGCCAACACTTGTTAGCTTTTGACTTTTTTATAGTAGCCATTCTAACCGGTGTGAGAGGATATCTCATTGTGGTTTGATTCATATTTCCCTGCTGATAAGTGATGCTGGGAATCTTTTCATATTCCTGTTGGAAACAGTATGGTGGAGAAACTGAGATTCAGAAGAAAAGCTTGGCTGAGGTCACAAAACAAGAGGAAAAGGGGACCAGGTTCCTGAGATGCCTCCCTCACCTCCCTGTGCCCAGGTCGCGAGGATCACAGGAGTGAATGAGCCCCCAGAGCCCTCTGGCCAGGCAGGAGCTGTGTGTCCCTGTGAAAAGGGGCCCTGACGGGTTTTTTGCTTAAGGTTCCTATGATGAGTCAGGAAGGGGCTAGAGGAAGTAGACCAACAGGAGTGGTGAAACCAGTCCATCTCCTTCACCTTGGGAAAGAGGCGAGGCTGAGGAACAGTATAAAGGGCACCCCGGCCCCTGCTCGGCTCAGTGTTCCACTAGAAGCTTCTGCAGCCATCCTCACTGTGAGTCAGGTAAGTGTTAGCTGGCAGAACCAAGGTTGGGACCAGGGGTCTCCCACGGGCCAGAACATGGCTGGGGGTGGCCAGCCAGGTGGGTGTAGGTATAATTTGTGTGCTGGATTCAACAGGACTACTGTCCTTCTTGGAGGGCTCAGGTCACTGTGCTGAGGGCTAGGTGCCATGGTATGGAAACACAGAACAGACAGCAATCTCCTCCTACCCCATACTTTCTTGGGACCGTATCTGAGAGAGAGAGAGAGAGAGAGAGAGAGAGAAAGAAAGGCAGAGAGACAGAGAGGCAGAGAGACAGAGAAATAGAAAGAGACAGAGAGAGGAGTAAGATGGGGATAAAGGGGAAATATGGCCAGTTTCTCTCCTAAAACTGATTGATTTGGGCTGACTGTGATTTTGCCTTCTTTATGGAGGCAGGGTGTCCGGGGACATGCTTGTAACTCTTGGCTGTGCTACCAAAGGGAGAAATGCAGCATGGGGAACACTTTCTATTTGGAGAACCCAGGCTGAGCAGGGACAGGGAAACCCAGCTTAGAAGTAGGAGACTTGAAAGAACCAACTCCAACTCTCAGCAACCTTCCAGCCCCCTCCCACCACCACCAGCTAAAGCTCAGATGGTCAGGAGAGAAAGCAGCTCTGGAGCTGAATAGGCCAATCTGTTCATTTTACAGAGGAGAAACCTGAGGTCCAGAGGGGCTAAATGACTTTCGCAGAACCACACAGCATTTCACTGGGAGATTTAAGCTGAGATCATGTCATGTGACTCCAGTCCAGGGCGTGCACCCTCACCTCTCAGATCCTCTCGGGATGGGCTACTGATTTTCCAGGACTCGGGAGTTCTCCAGGAGACCTTTCTTTTCGTGGCACCTTCCCTCTTCCTGTCATAATCCCAGAGCTCATCTCTCTTCTTTGTACATGAAGGTCAGAAACAAGGGAGAGACAAGGATAGGCAAGAGCAGGAGGTGAAGTGGTACCCAGCCCACCTTTGCAGAACACCTCTGGAGAGTCCTCTTTGTTGTCTCTTGGGAACAAGAGGCTCCCAGGAGGGCCTTTCCCTGCCCCTCTCCATTCCTACCCTTCACTCTGCTGCTTCTGGGGAATGATAGCCCAGCGTGGGTGGGAGAGTACCCCCACCCAAGGGAAGAGAGGATGCTGAGAAACCAGGCGCTGCTGCATATTTCCAGGGGTTCATCTACTTCCTCGCCTTCAATTAACCCTCTGACCCATCCTGATTTTCAGGTTGACCTAAAGCAGCTTCCAAGATGTCTCAGCAATGTACTCTGCCAGTGACCTTGCCCCCTGCCCCCAGTAAGGAGCCCCTCAAGCCTGTTTCTCCTCCCACCAACATCCAGCAGGAGCAAGTGAAGCAGCCAACTCCACTGCCTGCCCCATTCCAGAAGGTACCCTCGGAGATCCCAGGGAAGGATCCCATGGAGCTCGGGAAGAAACACACAACTCCTGTGAAGGAGGTGCCCAAGAAAGAGTGTGAGCCACGGCAACAGGAGCCACAGCAGCAGGAACAGCAGCAGCAGCAGCAGCAGCAGCAGCAGCAAAAGTCAGAGGAGCAAGGAAAGCATGTGGAACAGCAGCAGCAACAGCAAGAATCACAGGAGCAAGGAAAGCCTGTGGAAGTGCAGCAGCAGCAGAAACAGTCCCAGGTGCAAGGAAAGCCTGGGGAACAGCAGCAGCAGCAGCAGAAAGAGTCACAGGAGCAAAGAAAGCCTGTGGAACAGCAGCAGCAGCAGCAGAAAGAGTCACAGGAGAAAGGAAAGCCTGTGATACAGCAACAGCAGGAGCAGAAAGAGTCCCAGGAGCAAGGAAAGCCTGTGGAACATCAGCAGCAGCAGAAAGAGTCACAGGAGAAAGGAAAGCCTGTGGAACAGCAGCAGCAGCAGAAAGAGTCACAGGAGAAAGGAAAGCTTGTGATACAGCAGCAGCAGCAGCAGAAAGAGTCACAGGAGAAAGGAAAGCCTGTGATACAGCAGCAGCAGCAGCAGAAAGAGTCCCAGGAGCAAGGAAAGCCTGTGGAACATCAGCAGCAGCAGAAAGAGTCACAGGAGAAAGGAAAGCCTGTGGAACAGCAGCAGCAGCAGAAAGAGTCACAGGAGAAAGGAAAGCCTGTGATACAGCAGCAGCAGCAGCAGAAACAGTCCCAGGAGCAAGGAAAGCCTGGGGAACAGCAGCAGCAGCAGCAGAAAGAGTCACAGGAGCAAAGAAAGCCTGTGGAACAGCAGCAGCAGCAGCAGAAAGAGTCACAGGAGAAAGGAAAGCCTGTGATACAGCAACAGCAGGAGCAGAAAGAGTCCCAGGAGCAAGGAAAGCCTGTGGAACATCAGCAGCAGCAGAAAGAGTCACAGGAGAAAGGAAAGCCTGTGGAACAGCAGCAGCAGCAGAAAGAGTCACAGGAGAAAGGAAAGCCTGTGGAACAGCAGCAGCAGAAGAAAGAGTCCCAGGAGCAAGGAAAGCCTGTGGAACAGCAGCAGCAGCAGAAAGAGTCACAGGAGAAAGGAAAGCCTGTGATACAGCAGCAGCAGCAGCAGAAAGAGTCACAGGAGAAAGGAAAGCCTGTGATACAGCAGCAGCAGCAGCAGAAAGAGTCACAGGAGAAAGGAAAGCCTGTGGAACAGCAACAGCAGCAGAAAGAGTCACAGGAGCAAGGAAAGCCTGTGATACAGCAGCAGCAGCAGAAAGAGTCCCAGCAGCAAGGAAAGCCTGTGGAACAGCAGCAGCAGCAGAAAGAGTCACAGGAGAAAGGAAAGCCTGTGATACAGCAGCAGCAGCAGCAGAAAGAGTCACAGGAGAAAGGAAAGCCTGTGGAACAGCAGCAGCAGCAGCAGCAGAAAGAGTCCCAGGAGCAAGGAAAGCCTGTGGAACAGCAGCAGCAGCAGAAAGAGTCCCAGGAGCAAGGAAAGCCTGTGGAACAGCAGCAGCAGCAGAAAGAGTCCCAGGAGCAAGGAAAGCCTGTGGAACAGCAGCAGCAGCAGAAAGTGTCACAGGAGAAAGGAAAGCCTGTGGAACAGCAGCAGAAGCAGAAAGAGTCACAGGAGCAAGGAAAGCCTGTGGAACAGCAGCAGCAGAAAGAGTCACAGGAGCAAGGAAAGCCTGTGGAACAGCAGCAGCAGCAGAAAGAGTCAAAGGAGCAAGGAAAGCCTGTGGAACAGCAGCAGCAGCAGCAGAAAGAGTCACAGGAACAAGTAAAGCCTGTGATACAGCAGCAGCAGCAGAAAGAGTCAAAGGAGCAAGAAAAGCCTGTGGAACAGCAGCAGCAGCAGCAGAAAGAGTCACAGGAGAAAGGAAAGCCTGTGGAACAGCAACAGCAGAAAGAGTCACAGGAGCAAGGAAAGCCTGTGGAACAGCAGCAGCAGCAGAAGAAAGAGTCACAGGAGAAAGGAAAGCCTGTGGAAAAGCAGCAGCAGCAGCAGAAAGAGTCACAGGAGCAAGGAAACCATGTGGAACAGCTGAAACAGGAGAAGAAGGTCTTGGGCCAGCGGCTGGATCAAGAGCTAGCAAAGAAAGATGAGCAACTGGAAAAGAAAGGGGAGCAGCAGCTGAAGCAGTAGGAGGGGTTGCTGAAGTAGCCTCTTCTTGTCCCAACTCCTGGCCAGGTCCAAGAGACCAACCCAGTCCAGCCACTGAAGGGAGAAGTCTTGACCCCTAAAGAAGCAGGAGGTGTAGTGTCCCCCAAATACAAGTAACCACCCCTAGGGGCCCAGAGGCCCCTGGAAATCCCACACAAGTGAAGAGAGAGCCAGTGGCCTGGCTTACCTCCAGTCCCCAGCCTGGGTGGCCCACCTTATCTGTGAACCTGCCTGACCCTGTCCTTCTGCATGTCCCTTGGATAGGGCTTGGCGGGGAGGGGAGCTATTGCCCAGCACCCACCCCTGATGAGCCCAATCCCAACCTCAGGTGTCCAGAGCCTCTGCTTGAAGAGACAGTGACTACAGCAACTCTGACTGCATCCCCACTACTATTGTTGAATCTGTGAGTGTGTACAATAATACAGAATAAATGCTGGAAGACCTGGGATCCTGTATTCTCTTTGGCTTTTTACCCTCTGTCGCTCACCATATAGAAACCTGTGTGGGGGTTAATGGTTGCAAATGACTCTTGGCCAATTTCCAAAGGAGGACAGACATTTTGACCCCTCTTTAATTCTGCTCCCCAAACCATTCAATACATTCAACAGCTTCTAAAAATGAGATCACAACAACACCAAAAGAAAACAAAACAACTTCATTCATGCACCTGAAAGGAGCACTTAGCAGTCATGAAACAACTTCATTCATGCACCTGAAAGTAGCACTTGGCAGTCATGAAGAGGAGACAGGTTATTCTGGTTGGGGGAAGAGGATCTATTCATCTCAGTTCAACACTGCTTTACATTATAGCCCCGGAGCCCAATCCTAGCCCATGGCCAAAGGCACGGGGAGGGAGTGGAGGCTCCACCTGGGTTCTGGTCCCTGCCCAGGTTTTCTCTCCATAGAATGTCCTCATGGTTTCCAAGAGTCTTACTAAATGCTTCCATGGTTAAGGGAGACTTTAGGAAAGCAAAGAAGCAGAACTGGGCAAGATGGGGAGAGGAGAGACTCCTGGGACTGGTCTCTGAAGGAGAAAGTGACAGTGTCACTAAAGGAAGTAAAGGTTGGGCCAGCTGGAATCATGGAAGCCAAAGTGCTGAATAGCCTGGAGAAATACAGATCCAAGGTCATTGCAGTGGTTACCCTCCCTGACATTTCTGTAGCCTTTCCTGCCATCAATCACATCAGGACGTGGGGGCTCTCTCCTTCCTGGGAATCACCTGGCTCTAACTATTTAACCACATCATCTCAGGCAGGTTGTCTCAAGTTACCCAAAGCTATTTCATCACAGCCATGAGCATATGTCAGGGACATCCCTTTTGAGACTGCCATAGGCACCCAAACTCAATAGGTTGAAGGGCACTTAGTATCTCTTACTGCCCACCCAACTCCAGGGACACCCACTGTCATTCCTCCTTAGGTATTCTCTCTCTCGGGTAATGATACCTTCTCTGCATTCACCGAAGCCAGAGACAACACATCATTCTCCACTCCTTTCCTTTGCTTCCCTACTCTCCAGCAGAGACCAAGTCCTTGCTATCCTTACCCACACCTCCCAAGCTTTGACTGAGGTCATTTCTCACCTGAACTATTGCAATGGCCCCCAAGCTGTTCTCCTTTGCTCCCTGTCTCCACACACCCTGCAATCCACCCATCACACAGAGGACAGGGTGTTCTACTTAAAATTCTGATCTAACTACCTCACTCCTTGAGTTAATGCTTGTCAGCGGCTCTCATTATTCAGAGGATGAGAATGAAGGCTCAAGTCCTCCTAACAGGACAAGAGTTAGAAGGAAGTCTGAGTAGAACTGGTTGGGAAGATTGGGGGCACAGTGAGAAGTAATCAGAAACACCCAGAATATGTGCAAATGTTTTTGAAGTCTTAGGTTTTGATTTTTTCGTAGACCTTATTTCTCTGTTATTTTCTTTTTTTAATTTGTTTATTTAACTATAGTTGATTTACAATATTGTGTTAGTTTCAGCTGTACAACTTCAGATTCTTTTCCATTATAGGTTATTACAAGATATTGAATATAGTTCCACATGCTATGCAGCAAATCCTTGTTGTATATCTATTTTACATATAGTAGTAGGTGTAATAGACCTTTCTTTAGAACAGTTTCCAATTTATGAAAAAGTCAAGAAGACAGTAAAAAGAGTTACCATACACATCACACCCAGTTTCCCTTATTATTAACATCTTACATTAGTATAGCACATTTATTATTATAATTAACAAAACTGTATTGGTACATTATTATTAACTGAAGTTCAAGGTTTATCCCTATTATTTTAGTTTTTACCTACTGTCTTTTCCTGTTTCAGGATCCCATCTAGAATATCACATTACATTTAGTTGTCTTGTCTCCTTAGGCTCCTCTTGACTGTGACAGTTTCTCACTTTCCTTGAGTTTTGATGATCTTGACAGTTTTGAGGGGTCCTGGTCAGGTATTTTATAGAATATCCCTCAAATTGGGTTTGTCTGATGTTTTCTTCATGATTAGACTGGAGTTATGGGTTTTTAAGAGGAAGACCACAGAGGTAAAGTGCCTTTTTCATCACATTATTTAAAGGGGACATACTATTCACATGATTTACCACTTTGATCACCTGGCTGAGGTAACATCTATCAGGCTTTGCCACTCTCCTCATCCTCTCTCCAACATCCCATATTACTGTACTGTATTCTTTGGAAGGAAGTCACTGTGCAAAGCCCACAACTAAGAAGTGGGGAGTTGGGGCTTCCCTGGTGTTACAGTGGTTGAGAATCTGCCTGCTAATGCAGGGGACACGGGTTCGAGCCCTGGCCTGGGAGGATCCCACATGCCGTGGAGCAACTAGGCCCGTGAGCCACAACTACTGAGCCTGCGCGTCTGGAGCTTGTGATCCGCAACAAGAGAGGCCGCGATCGTGAGAGGCCTGCGCAAGGCGACGAAGAGTGGCCCCCGCTCGCCACAACTAGAGAAAGCCCTCGTACAGAAACGAAGACCCAACACAGCAAAAATAAATAAATAAATTAATAAACTCCTACCCCCAACATCTAAAAAAAAAAAAATGTGGGATGTTAAGCTCCCCATCACTGAGGGTGGAGTGTCATCATAAATTATTTTGAATGTCCTGTATAGGAAATGTATCTCTTCCCTCTCCTTATGTATGTATATATGTATGGACATATGCACTTAATCATTTATTTATGTCAGCATGTACTCATGAATATTTATTTTATACTTTGGGCTATAACCCAGTAGTACTTTATTTTCTCCTTCATTGTGGTGAAATAAATATTACATAAAATTTACTATATTAATCATTGTACAGTTCAGAGGTATTAAGTACATTCATGTTGTCGTGCAACCCTCACCACCATCCATCTTGCAAAATTGTAACTCTGTACCTATTAAACAACAATTCCCCATGACCTTCTCCCCACAAGCCCTGGCAACCACCGTTCTACTTTTTTTCTTTTTTTCTAATCTCCCTTTTTCCCCTACACCACTGTTTCTTGTAACCACTATTCTCCCCTCTGCTACTATAAGTTCAGCTTTTTTGGTCACAAATATCAGGGTTTCCTCCCTTTCTAAGACAAAATAATATATCATGTATTATATCTATATTACATCAAATATAATATAATGTTATATACCACATTTTCTTTATCCATTCATCCACTGACATTTAAGTTATTTCCATATCTTGGCTATCATGAATAATGCTACAATGAACATGGGGTATCTCTTCAAGATACTGATTTCTAAATGAAAAAGAAATGAAGGAAACAATAGCAAAGATCAATAAAACTAAAAGCTGGTTGTTTGAGAAGATAAACAAAATAGATAAACCACTAGCCAGACTCATCAAGAAAAAAAGAGAGAAGACTCAAATCAATAGAATTAGAAATGAAAAAGGAGAGGTAACAACTGACCCTGCAGAAATAAAAAAGATCATGAGAGCTTACTACAAGCAACTCTATGCCAATAAAATGGACAACCTGGAAGAAATGAACAAATTCTTAGAAATGCACAAGCTGCCAAGACTGAATCAGGAAGAAATAGAAAATATGAACAGACCAATCACAAGCACTGAAATTGAAACTGTGATTAAAAATCTTCCAACAAACAAAAGCCCAGGACCAGATGGTTTCACAGGCGAATTCTATCAAACATTTAGAGAAGAGCTAACACCTATCCTTCTCAAACTCTTCCAAAATATAGCAGAGGGAGGAACACTCCCAAACTCCTTCTACGAGGCCACCATCACCTTGATACCAAAACCAGACAAGGATGTCACACAGAAAGAAAACTACAGGCCAATATCACTGATGAACATAGATGCAAAAATCCTCAACAAAATACTAGCAAACAGAATCCAACAGCACATTAAAAGGATCATACACCATGATCAAGTGGGGTTTATTCCAGGAATGCAAGGATTCTTCAATATATGCAAATCTATCAATGTGATAAATCATATTAACAAATTGAAGGAGAAAAACCATATGATCATCTCAATAGATGCAGAGAAAGCTTTTGACAAAATTCAACACCCATTTATGATAAAAACCCTGCAGAAAGTAGGCATAGAGGGAACTTTCCTCAACATAATAAAGGCCATATATGACAAGCCCACAGCAAACATCATCCTCAATGGTGAAAAACTGAAAGCATTTCCACTAAGATCAGGAACAAGACAAGGTTGCCCACTCTCACCACTCTTATTCAACATAGTTTTGGAAGTTTTAGCCACAGCAATCAGAGAAGAAAAGGAAATAAAAGGAATCCAAATCGGAAAAGAAGAAGTAAAGCTGTCACTGTTTGCAGATGACATGATCCTATACATAGAGGATCCTAAAGATGCTACCAGAAAACTACTAGAGCTAATCAATGAATTTGGTAAAGTGGCAGGATACAAAATTAATGCACAGAAATCTCTGGCATTCCTATATACTAATGATGAAAAATCTGAAAGTGAAATCAAGAAAACACTCCCATTTACCATTGCAACAAAAAGAATAAAATATCTAGGAATAAACCTACCTAAGGAGACAAAAGACCTGTATGCAGAAAATTATAAGACACTGATGAAAGAAATTAAAGATGATACAAATAGATGGAGAGATATACCATGTTCTTGGATTGGAAGAATCAACATTGTGAAAATGACTCTACTACCCAAAGCAATCTATAGATTCAATGCAATCCCTATCAAACTACCACGGGCATTTTTCACAGAACTAGAACAAAAAATTTTGCAATTTGTATGGAAACACAAAAGACCCCGAATAGCCAAAGCAATCTTGAGAACGAAAAAAGGAACTGGAGGAATCAGGCTCCCTGACTTCAGACTATACTACAAAGCTACAGTTATCAAGACGGTATGGTACTGGCACAAAAACAGAAAGATAGATCAATGGAACAGGATAGAAAGCCCAGAGATAAACCCACGCACATACGGACACCTTATCTTTGATAAAGGTGGCAGGAATGTACAGTGGAGAAAGGACAGCCTCTTCAATAAGTGGTGCTGGGAAAACTGGACAGGTACTTTTAAAAGTATGAGATTAGATCACTCCCTAACACCATACACAAAAATAAGCTCAAAATGGATTAAAGACCTAAATGTAAGGCCAGAAACTATCAAACTCTTAGACGAAAACCTAGGCAGAACACTCTATGACATAAATCACAGCAAGATCCTTTCTGACCCACCTCCTAGAGTAATGGAAATAACAACAAAAATAAACAAATGGGACCTAATGAAACTTCAAAGCTTTTGCACAGCAAAGGAAACCATAAACAAGACCAAAAGACAACCCTCAGAATGGGAGAAAATATTTGCAAATGAAGCAACCGACAAAGGATTAATCTCCAAAATTTACAAGCAGCTCATGCAGCTCAATAACAAACAACCCAATCCAAAAATGGGCAGAAGACCTAAATAGACATTTCTCCAAAGAAGATATACAGACTGCCAACAAACACATGAAAGAATGCTCAACATCATTAATCATTAGAGAAATGCAAATCAAAACTACAATGAGATATCATCTCACACCAGTCAGAATGGCCATCATCAAAACATCTAGAAACAATAAATGCTGGAGAGGGTGTGGAGGAAAGGGAACACTCTTGCACTGCTGGTGGGAATGTGAATTGGTTCAGCCACTATGGAGAACAGTATGGAGGTTCCTTAAAAAACTACAAATAGAACTACCATATGACCCAGCAATCCCACTACTGGGCATATACCCTGAGAAAACCGAAATTCAAAAAGAGTCATGTACCAAAATGTTCATTGCAGCTCTATTTACAATAGCCCGGAGATGGAAACAACCTAAGTGCCCATCATCGGATGAATGGATAAAGAAGATGTGGCACATATATACAATGGAATATTACTCAGCCATAAAAAGAAACGAAACTGAGCTATTTGTAATGAGGTGGATAGACCTAGAGTCTGTCATACAGAGTGAAGTAAGTCAGAAAGAGAGAGACAAATACCGTATGCTAACCCATATATATGAAATTTAAGGAAAAAAAATGTCATGAAGAACCTAGGGGTAAGGCAGGAATAAAGACGCAGACCTCCTAGAGAACGGACTTGAGGTTATGGGGAGGGGGAAGGGTGAGCTGTGACAGGGCGAGAGAGAGTCATGGACATATACACACTAACAAACGTAGTAAGGTAGATAGCTAGTGGGAAGCAGCCGCATGGCACAGGGATATTGGCTCGGTGCTTTGTGACAGCCTGGAGGGGTGGGATAGGGAAGGTGGGAGGGAGGGAGATGCAAGAGGGAAGACATATGGGAACATATGTTTATGTATGACTGATTCACTTTGTTATAAAGCAGAAACTAACACACCATTGTAAAGCAATTATACCCCAATAAAGATGTTAAAAAAAAAAAAAAAAGATACTGATTTCATTTTCTTTAGATATATACCCAGAAATGGTATTGCTGAATCATATGGTAGTTCTATTTTTAATTTTTTGAGGAACCTTCATATTGTTTTATATAATAACTGTAGCAATTTACAGTCCTACCAACAGTGTACAAGGGTTCTCTTTTCTCTACATCCTTGCCAACACTTGTTAGCTTTTGACTTTTTTATAGTAGCCATTCTAACCGGTGTGAGAGGATATCTCATTGTGGTTTGATTCATATTTCCCTGCTGATAAGTGATGCTGGGAATCTTTTCATATTCCTGTTGGAAACAGTATGGTGGAGAAACTGAGATTCAGAAGAAAAGCTTGGCTGAGGTCACAAAACAAGAGGAAAAGGGGACCAGGTTCCTGAGATGCCTCCCTCACCTCCCTGTGCCCAGGTCGCGAGGATCACAGGAGTGAATGAGCCCCCAGAGCCCTCTGGCCAGGCAGGAGCTGTGTGTCCCTGTGAAAAGGGGCCCTGACGGGTTTTTTGCTTAAGGTTCCTATGATGAGTCAGGAAGGGGCTAGAGGAAGTAGACCAACAGGAGTGGTGAAACCAGTCCATCTCCTTCACCTTGGGAAAGAGGCGAGGCTGAGGAACAGTATAAAGGGCACCCCGGCCCCTGCTCGGCTCAGTGTTCCACTAGAAGCTTCTGCAGCCATCCTCACTGTGAGTCAGGTAAGTGTTAGCTGGCAGAACCAAGGTTGGGACCAGGGGTCTCCCACGGGCCAGAACATGGCTGGGGGTGGCCAGCCAGGTGGGTGTAGGTATAATTTGTGTGCTGGATTCAACAGGACTACTGTCCTTCTTGGAGGGCTCAGGTCACTGTGCTGAGGGCTAGGTGCCATGGTATGGAAACACAGAACAGACAGCAATCTCCTCCTACCCCATACTTTCTTGGGACCGTATCTGAGAGAGAGAGAGAGAGAGAGAGAGAGAGAAAGAAAGGCAGAGAGACAGAGAGGCAGAGAGACAGAGAAATAGAAAGAGACAGAGAGAGGAGTAAGATGGGGATAAAGGGGAAATATGGCCAGTTTCTCTCCTAAAACTGATTGATTTGGGCTGACTGTGATTTTGCCTTCTTTATGGAGGCAGGGTGTCCGGGGACATGCTTGTAACTCTTGGCTGTGCTACCAAAGGGAGAAATGCAGCATGGGGAACACTTTCTATTTGGAGAACCCAGGCTGAGCAGGGACAGGGAAACCCAGCTTAGAAGTAGGAGACTTGAAAGAACCAACTCCAACTCTCAGCAACCTTCCAGCCCCCTCCCACCACCACCAGCTAAAGCTCAGATGGTCAGGAGAGAAAGCAGCTCTGGAGCTGAATAGGCCAATCTGTTCATTTTACAGAGGAGAAACCTGAGGTCCAGAGGGGCTAAATGACTTTCGCAGAACCACACAGCATTTCACTGGGAGATTTAAGCTGAGATCATGTCATGTGACTCCAGTCCAGGGCGTGCACCCTCACCTCTCAGATCCTCTCGGGATGGGCTACTGATTTTCCAGGACTCGGGAGTTCTCCAGGAGACCTTTCTTTTCGTGGCACCTTCCCTCTTCCTGTCATAATCCCAGAGCTCATCTCTCTTCTTTGTACATGAAGGTCAGAAACAAGGGAGAGACAAGGATAGGCAAGAGCAGGAGGTGAAGTGGTACCCAGCCCACCTTTGCAGAACACCTCTGGAGAGTCCTCTTCGTTGTCTCTTGGGAACAAGAGGCTCCCAGGAGGGCCTTTCCCTGCCCCTCTCCATTCCTACCCTTCACTCTGCTGCTTCTGGGGAATGATAGCCCAGCGTGGGTGGGAGAGTACCCCCACCCAAGGGAAGAGAGGATGCTGAGAAACCAGGCGCTGCTGCATATTTCCAGGGGTTCATCTACTTCCTCGCCTTCAATTAACCCTCTGACCCATCCTGATTTTCAGGTTGACCTAAAGCAGCTTCCAAGATGTCTCAGCAATGTACTCTGCCAGTGACCTTGCCCCCTGCCCCCAGTAAGGAGCCCCTCAAGCCTGTTTCTCCTCCCACCAACATCCAGCAGGAGCAAGTGAAGCAGCCAACTCCACTGCCTGCCCCATTCCAGAAGGTACCCTCGGAGATCCCAGGGAAGGATCCCATGGAGCTCGGGAAGAAACACACAACTCCTGTGAAAGAGGTGCCCAAGAAAGAGTGTGAGCCACGGCAACAGGAGCCACAGCAGCAGGAACAGCAGCAGCAGCAGCAGCAGCAGCAAAAGTCAGAGGAGCAAGGAAAGCATGTGGAACAGCAGCAGCAACAGCAAGAATCACAGGAGCAAGGAAAGCCTGTGGAAGAGCAGCAGCAGCAGCAGAAAGAGTCACAGGAGAAAGGAAAGCATGTGGAACAGCAGCAGCAGCAGCAGAAAGAGTCACAGGAGCAAAAAAAGCCTGTGGAACAGCAGCAGCAGCAGCAGAAAGAGTCACAGGAGAAAGGAAAGCCTGTGATACAGCAGCAGCAGCAGAAAGAGTCCCAGGAGCAAGGAAAGCCTGTGGAACAGCAGCAGCAGCAGAAAGAGTCCCAGGAGAAAGGAAAGCCTGTGATACAGCAGCAGCAGCAGCAGAAAGAGTCACAGGAGCAAAAAAAGCCTGTGGAACAGCAGCAGCAGCAGCATAAAGAGTCACAGGAGAAAGGAAAGCCTGTGATACAGCAGCAGCAGCAGAAAGAGTCCCAGGAGCAAGGAAAGCCTGTGGAACAGCAGCAGCAGCAGAAAGAGTCACAGGAGAAAGGAAAGCCTGTGATACAGCAGCAGCAGCAGCAGAAAGAGTCACAGGAGAAAGGAAAGCCTGTGGAACAGCAGCAGCAGCAGAAAGTGTCACAGGAGCAAGGAAAGCCTGTGATACAGCAGCAGCAGCAGAAAGAGTCCCAGGAGCAAGGAAAGCCTGTGGAACAGCAGCAGCAGCAGCAGAAAGAGTCACAGGAGAAAGGAAAGCCTGTGATACAGCAGCAGCAGCAGAAAGAGTCACAGGAGAAAGGAAAGCCTGTGGAACAGCAGCAGCAGCAGAAAGAGTCACAGGAGAAGGGAAAGCCTGTGATACAGCAGCAGCAGCAGCAGAAAGAGTCACAGGAGAAAGGAAAGCCTGTGATACAGCAGCAGCAGCAGCAGAAAGAGTCACAGGAGAAAGGAAAGCCTGTGGAACAGCAGCAGCAGCAGAAAGAGTCCCAGGAGCAAGGAAAGCCTGTGGAACAGCAGCAGCAGCAGCAAGAGTCCCAGGAGCAAGGAAAACCTGTGGAACAGCAGCAGCAGCAGAAAGAGTCACAGGAGAAAGGAAAGCCTGTGATACAGCAGCAGCGGCAGCAGAAAGAGTCACAGGAGAAAGGAAAACCTGTGATACAGCAGCAGCAGCAGCAGAAAGAGTCACAGGAGCAAAGAAAGCCTGTGGAACAGCAGCAGCAGCAGCAGAAAGAGTCACAGGAGCAAGGAAAGCCTGTGATACAGCAGCAGCAGCAGAAAGAGTCCCAGGAGCAAGGAAAGCCTGTGGAACAGCAGCAGCAGCAGAAAGAGTCACAGGAGAAAGGAAAGCCTGTGATACAGCAGCAGCAGCAGCAGAAAGAGTCACAGGAGAAAGGAAAGCCTGTGGAACAGCAGCAGCAGCAGAAAGTGTCACAGGAGCAAGGAGAGCCTGTGATACAGCAGCAGCAGCAGAAAGAGTCCCAGGAGCAAGGAAAGCCCGTGGAACAGCAGCAGCAGCAGCAGAAAGAGTCACAGGAGAAAGGAAAGCCTGTGGAACAGCAGCAGCAGCAGAAAGAGTCACAGGAGAAAGGAAAGCCTGTGATACAGCAGCAGCAGCAGCAGAAAGAGTCACAGGAGAAAGGAAAGCCTGTGGAACAGCAGCAGCAGCAGAAAGAGTCCCAGGAGCAAGGAAAGCCTGTGGAACAGCAGCAGCAGCAGAAAGATTCACAGGAGAAAGGAAAGCCTGTGATACAGCAGCAGCAGCAGCAGAAAGAGTCACAGGAGAAAGGAAAGCCTGTGATACAGCAGCAGCAGCAGCAGAAAGAGTCACAGGAGCAAAGAAAGCCTGTGGAACAGCAGCAGCAGCAGCAGAAAGAGTCACAGGAGAAAGGAAAGCCTGTGGAACAGCAGCAGCAGCAGCAGCAGAAAGAGTCACAGGAGAAAGGAAAGCCTGTAGAACAGCAACAGCAGCAGCAGCAGCAAGAGTCCCAGGAGCAAGGAAAGCCTGTTGAACAGCAGCAGCAGCAGAAAGAGTCAAAGGAGAAAGGAAAGCCTGTGATACAGCAGCAGCAGCAGCAGCAGAAAGAGTCACAGGAGAAAGGAAAGCCTGTGGAACAGCAGCAGCAGCAGCAGCAGAAAGAGTCCCAGGAGCAAGGAAAGCCTGTGGAACAGCAGCAGCAGCAGAAAGAGTCCCAGGAGCAAGGAAAGCCTGTGGAACAGCAGCAGCAGCAGAAAGAGTCCCAGGAGCAAGGAAAGCCTGTGGAACAGCAGCAGCAGCAGAAAGTGTCACAGGAGAAAGGAAAGCCTGTGGAACAGCAGCAGCAGCAGAAAGAGTCACAGGAGCAAGGAAAGCCTGTGGAACAGCAGCAGCAGAAAGAGTCACAGGAGCAAGGAAAGCCTGTGGAACAGCAGCAGCAGCAGAAAGAGTCAAAGGAGCAAGGAAAGCCTGTGGAACAGCAGCAGCAGCAGCAGAAAGAGTCACAGGAACAAGTAAAGCCTGTGATACAGCAGCAGCAGCAGAAAGAGTCAAAGGAGCAAGAAAAGCCTGTGGAACAGCAGCAGCAGCAGCAGAAAGAGTCACAGGAGAAAGGAAAGCCTGTGGAACAGCAACAGCAGAAAGAGTCACAGGAGCAAGGAAAGCCTGTGGAACAGCAGCAGCAGCAGAAGAAAGAGTCACAGGAGAAAGGAAAGCCTGTGGAAAAGCAGCAGCAGCAGCAGAAAGAGTCACAGGAGCAAGGAAACCATGTGGAACAGCTGAAACAGG
Organism: Orcinus orca; assembly: GCF_937001465.1. NCBI lineage: Eukaryota > Metazoa > Chordata > Mammalia > Artiodactyla > Delphinidae > Orcinus > Orcinus orca. Next base: position 102,704,093 of record NC_064559.1, on the reverse strand, counting down.
AGAAGAAGGTCTTGGGCCAGCGGCTGGATCAAGAGCTAGCAAAGAAAGATGAGCAACTGGAAAAGAAAGGGGAGCAGCAGCTGAAGCAGTAGGAGGGGTTGCTGAAGTAGCCTCTTCTTGTCCCAACTCCTGGCCAGGTCCAAGAGACCAACCCAGTCCAGCCACTGAAGGGAGAAGTCTTGACCCCTAAAGAAGCAGGAGGTGTAGTGTCCCCCAAATACAAGTAACCACCCCTAGGGGCCCAGAGGCCCCTGGAAATCCCACACAAGTGAAGAGAGAGCCAGTGGCCTGGCTTACCTCCAGTCCCCAGCCTGGGTGGCCCACCTTATCTGTGAACCTGCCTGACCCTGTCCTTCTGCATGTCCCTTGGATAGGGCTTGGCGGGGAGGGGAGCTATTGCCCAGCACCCACCCCTGATGAGCCCAATCCCAACCTCAGGTGTCCAGAGCCTCTGCTTGAAGAGACAGTGACTACAGCAACTCTGACTGCATCCCCACTACTATTGTTGAATCTGTGAGTGTGTACAATAATACAGAATAAATGCTGGAAGACCTGGGATCCTGTATTCTCTTTGGCTTTTTACCCTCTGTCGCTCACCATATAGAAACCTGTGTGGGGGTTAATGGTTGCAAATGACTCTTGGCCAATTTCCAAAGGAGGACAGACATTTTGACCCCTCTTTAATTCTGCTCCCCAAACCATTCAATACATTCAACAGCTTCTAAAAATGAGATCACAACAACACCAAAAGAAAACAAAACAACTTCATTCATGCACCTGAAAGGAGCACTTAGCAGTCATGAAACAACTTCATTCATGCACCTGAAAGTAGCACTTGGCAGACATGAAGAGGAGACAGGTTATTCTGGTTGGGGGAAGAGGATCTATTCATCTCAGTTCAACACTGCTTTACATTATAGCCCCGGAGCCCAATCCTAGCCCATGGCCAAAGGCACGGGGAGGGAGTGGAGGCTCCACCTGGGTTCTGGTCCCTGCCCAGGTTTTCTCTCCATAGAATGTCCTCATGGTTTCCAAGAGTCTTACTAACTGCCTGCATGGTTAAGGAAGACTTTAGGAAAGCAAAGAAGCAGAACTGGGCAAGATGGGGAGAGGAGAGACTCCTGGGACTGGTCTCTGAAGGAGAAAGTGACAGTGTCACTAAAGGAAGTAAAGGTTGGGCCAGCTGGAATCATGGAAGCCAAAGTGCTGAATAGCCTGGAGAAATACAGATCCAAGGTCATTGCAGTGGTTACCCTCCCTGACATTTCTGTAGCCTTTCCTGCCATCAATCACATCAGGACGTGGGGGCTCTCTCCTTCCTGGGAATCACCTGGCTCTAACTATTTAACCACATCATCTCAGGCAGGTTGTCTCAAGTTACCCAAAGCTATTTCATCACAGCCATGAGCATATGTCAGGGACATCCCTTTTGAGACTGCCATAGGCACCCAAACTCAATAGGTTGAAGGGCACTTAGTATCTCTTACTGCCCACCCAACTCCAGGGACACCCACTGTCATTCCTCCTTAGGTATTCTCTCTCTCGGGTAATGATACCTTCTCTGCATTCACCGAAGCCAGAGACAACACATCATTCTCCACTCCTTTCCTTTGCTTCCCTACTCTCCAGCAGAGACCAAGTCCTTGCTATCCTTACCCACACCTCCCAAGCTTTGACTGAGGTCATTTCTCACCTGAACTATTGCAATGGCCCTCAAGCTGTTCTCCTTTGCTCCCTGTCTCCACACACCCTGCAATCCACCCATCACACAGAGGACAGGGTGTTCTACTTAAAATTCTGATCTAACTACCTCACTCCTTGAGTTAATGCTTGTCAGCGGCTCTCATTATTCAGAGGATGAGAATGAAGGCTCAAGTCCTCCTAACAGGACAAGAGTTAGAAGGAAGTCTGAGTAGAACTGGTTGGGAAGATTGGGGGCACAGTGAGAAGTAATCAGAAACACCCAGAATATGTGCAAATGTTTTTGAAGTCTTAGGTTTTGATTTTTTCGTAGACCTTATTTCTCTGTTATTTTCTTTTTTTAATTTGTTTATTTAACTATAGTTGATTTACAATATTGTGTTAGTTTCAGCTGTACAACTTCAGATTCTTTTCCATTATAGGTTATTACAAGATATTGAATATAGTTCCACATGCTATGCAGCAAATCCTTGTTGTATATCTATTTTACATATAGTAGTAGGTGTAATAGACCTTTCTTTAGAACAGTTTCCAATTTATGAAAAAGTCAAGAAGACAGTAAAAAGAGTTACCATACACATCACACCCAGTTTCCCTTATTATTAACATCTTACATTAGTATAGCACATTTATTATTATAATTAACAAAACTGTATTGGTACATTATTATTAACTGAAGATCAAGGTTTATCCCTATTATTTTAGTTTTTACCTACTGTCTTTTCCTGTTTCAGGATCCCATCTAGAATATCACATTACATTTAGTTGTCTTGTCTCCTTAGGCTCCTCTTGACTGTGACAGTTTCTCACTTTCCTTGAGTTTTGATGATCTTGACAGTTTTGAGGGGTCCTGGTCAGGTATTTTATAGAATATCCCTCAAATTGGGTTTGTCTGATGTTTTCTTCATGATTAGACTGGAGTTATGGGTTTTTAAGAGGAAGACCACAGAGGTAAAGTGCCTTTTTCATCACATTATTTAAAGGGGACATACTATTCACATGATTTACCACTTTGATCACCTGGCTGAGGTAACATCTATCAGGCTTTGCCACTCTCCTCATCCTCTCTCCAACATCCCATATTACTGTACTGTATTCTTTGGAAGGAAGTCACTGTGCAAAGCCCACAACTAAGAAGTGGGGAGTTGGGGCTTCCCTGGTGTTACAGTGGTTGAGAATCTGCCTGCTAATGCAGGGGACACGGGTTCGAGTCCTGGCCTGGGAGGATCCCACATGCCGTGGAGCAACTAGGCCCGTGAGCCACAACTACTGAGCCTGGGCGTCTGGAGCTTGTGCTCCGCAACAAGAGAGGCCCCAATCGTGAGAGGCCTGCGCAAGGCGACGAAGAGTGGCCCCCGCTCGCCACAACTAGAGAAAGCCCTCGCACAGAAACGAAGACCCAACACAGCAAAAATAAATAAATAAACTCCTCCCCCCAACATCTAAAAAAAAAAAAATGTGGGATGTTAAGCTCCCCATCACTGAGGGTGGAGTGTCATCATAAATTATTTTGAATGTCCTGTATAGGAAATGTATCTCTTCCCTCTCCTTATGTATGTATATATGTATGGACATATGCACTTAATCATTTATTTATGTCAGCATGTACTCATGAATATTTATTTTATACTTTGGGCTATAACCCAGTAGTACTTTATTTTCTCCTTCATTGTGGTGAAATAAATATTACATAAAATTTACTATATTAATCATTGTACAGTTCAGAGGTATTAAGTACATTCATGTTGTCGTGCAACCCTCACCACCATCCATCTTGCAAAATTGTAACTCTGTACCTATTAAACAACAATTCCCCATGACCTTCTCCCCACAAGCCCTGGCAACCACCGTTCTACTTTTTTTCTTTTTTTCTAATCTCCCTTTTTCCCCTACACCACTGTTTCTTGTAACCACTATTCTCCCCTCTGCTACTATAAGTTCAGCTTTTTTGGTCACAAATATCAGGGTTTCCTCCCTTTCTAAGACAAAATAATATATCATGTATTATATCTATATTACATCAAATATAATATAATGTTATATACCACATTTTCTTTATCCATTCATCCACTGACATTTAAGTTATTTCCATATCTTGGCTATCATGAATAATGCTATAATGAACATGGGGTATCTCTTCAAGATACTGATTTCATTTTCTTTAGGTATATACCCAGAAGTGGTATTGCTGAATCATATGGTAGTTCTATTTTTAATTTTTTGAGGAACCTTCATATTGTTTTATATAATAACTGTAGCAATTTACAGTCCTACCAACAGTGTACAAGGGTTCTCTTTTCTCCACATCCTTGCCAACACTTGTTAGCTTTTGACTTTTTTATAGTAGCCATTCTAACCGGTGTGAGAGGATATCTCATTGTGGTTTGATTCATATTTCCCTGCTGATAAGTGATGCTGGGAATCTTTTCATATTCCTGTTGGAAACAGTATGGTGCTGACATAAATATAGACACTTAGATCAATGGAACAGAATATAGAACCTAGAAATAAATCCATGCTTATGTGGTCAACTAATTTTTGACAAAGGCGCCAAGAATAAATGATGGAGAAAGGATAGTCTCTTCAATAAATGGTGTTAGGAAAATGGATATCCACATGGAAAAGAATGAAATTAGACTCTCAGAATGATACACAAAAAACAACTCAAAATGGATTAAAGACTTAAGGGCAAGACCTGAAACCATCAAACTTCTAGAAGAATATATAGGGAAAAAGTTCCTTGGCATTGGTCTTGGCAATAATTGTCGGGAGCCACATAGGAAGTGCCTTTGAGTCTCAGCACGGACGAGACCCTTAGTGTCAGCAAAGCTGATGCTGTCAGACATAAATATGGAAAAGCAAAGCTCTCGTTTGCAAAGCTTCCTGAACACAGGGTTTTCTACATTCCCCCTACCCTGTTGTTCCATGAAGAGCAGCTCCCTTTTTTACCGTGGCTAGGGGGCATATTTTTATATCATGCCCCATACATGGAGTTGCTTTAAGCCAAGAGCCTGGTATCCCTAGGCAGAGAAAGCCCTCCCTGCCTGGGATTTCCTGCTGATGAAAGTTCTTCCTTCCTCTGTCCTGCAACGGCCCCTCTTGCCCTTTTGCCAAGAGGCGCTCTCTTCTCACAATCTCCTTGCCCAGGGCTGGTGCCTGGGCTTTCCTGCCCACACTGAGGTTGAGGCCTCCTGGTGGCTGGTGCCGTGCAATTGGTCTCTCTTGCCCAGTGCTGTGAGCTGGGCCCTCTCTGGAGGAGAAACCTGGGTTCCCGAAGACATGTGATCAGAGCCGGGGCCCCGCCAGTTGGCGAGGGAATCCCAAGGCAGGTGCTGGGCGTGGAGGCCACGGGGGCATAGGCTACCAAGGTGACAGAGAATTGATCTTCTCTGGGGGCGCTGCACCTCGCTCACTCGCACACCTCACATCTCCCTGCTTGGCCCCGGAGGATGGCTGGTTAGCCAGAGACGGGTAAGATTCCTCAGGGAAGGAACAACCTAAGACAGGCACAGTCGCAGAGGGGCCATCAGGAGAGAACTTGGAGGCCAACAGAGGTGGGGCATAGACCCTCACCCCCCAACTTTGCAGGAGCCTGAACCCTCACCCCTTTTAATGGAGGTCTCTTGTCCCCATGGCTGCTTCGCTTCCCACGCCCAGCTCAGATGGGAACCCAGGTAGCAGACAAGAGACCTAGCCAATGGCAACTGCTCTCCCGCCGCAGCAGGGCTTTGTTTCCCATTTTCTCCGTGGACCACAGCTTTCCTCTGTGTGGAGGCAAAGCTTTGCTCTGTGTGATTCCCCATGTTTTCCCCTGCCTTTACCTAAGGTGATTTTTGTTATTGGTGTTGGGAAATATGTATAGTTTTAATGCAAGGGTTTAAGAAAGACCCCAATTTAGGGAAGGAATTGGGAGAAGGATTGTAGCTACTCCGGCTTTTTTAATGATTATATTTGAAATTTTTATTCCCAGGCCAGGGCATTGGACTTGGGGAGATACAATGGTGGGAATATTTCTGCAGCAGCTTTTTACTCTGAAAGAAAAATTGAAAGAGTTATGGCCTCCCAGTGGAGTTATAAACATGTTGGGAAATACCTGGGTATGGTGGCATGCAACAATGAGTTTAATCAATGAGTTTATGGTACAATGCCCGCTCCCATGGTTTTTTAGAAGTATAAAAAAATAATGTGTATTGTTTTGATTATTATGGTGGGGTTAGGAAATTTGTAGATGAAATGTTGTATGATTATTTTTAATCACTAACAGAATAATATGTTTAAGTTTATGGCTTAATCAAGCAGAATGTGCAGGTACAAGAACACCTTAATCTTCTGAGAAGAATGAGGAAACCGCAGACAGAGTTCCTGACGTAGATGTGACCAAGATGTGCCTAACCACAGGGGACGAAGGAGACTGGAAACAATAAGAAGATTACTTAACTTGTTTAACCTGCTGATGTAAATTATTTTTGATTTTATGATGTATGTAAGGGATTTTTTAGCATGGGAATGAAGTTTTTAAGATTGAAAATGAGATTGCCTCACAGTATAAAAGCTTTGGATTTACAACAATAAATTTGTCAGATCCTTGCATCCTCTGAGGTGTCTTGTGTTCTGTCCACGCCGACTCCGTCTCCCCTTTCGGTGAAACCTGTTCAGCTGGGGCTGGTCCTCGGCAAATAATAGTATGGATCTGACACCAAAGCACAGAAAACAAGAGCGAAAATAAACAAGTGGAATGCATTAAACTAAGAAGCTTCTGAACAGCAAAGGAAACCATCAACAAAATGCAAAGCAAATTAAGAATGAGAGAAAATATTTACAAACCATATATCTGATAAGGGGCTCATATCCAAAGTATATAAGGAACTCTTACAACTCAATAGCAAAAAACAAAAATAAAACAAAACAAACAACAAATAATCTGATTTTAAAATGGGCAAAGGACCTGAATAGTATTTTCTTTGTTTTGTTGCTCAGATTGTTCCAGCTTTGGCCATCAGGAGCTCTTTCAGTTGGCTGCTATGTCCTTCATTAAACATCAATGTGGAGTTTTAAAATTTTTTTTATTTTCTGTTTTTTCCTTTGTTCCTTTGTTTTATCTTTTGAACATTTCCATCCTTTCTGGTGCTACAAGGTGCTCCAGGCACATCTTGTATATTCCTCCCCCAGTTCTAGAGTCAATAATTTCTTCAAGGAGCCCTTGTTGATTTTACTGGATAATGGTATTAGAAACTAAGATATAGGTATTTGGTGTGCTCATTGCTAGTAGTTTATTATTTCTTTTGGGCCCTCTCGGCTGACAAAGGAAATATATGTGTGTATACTAACCCATGTGTACGTACATGTGTGTGTGCATTTTTATAAGTAACCATCTATATTTATAGAATATTAAGCTAAACATAGTTCATATTAAGGCCTCCAGCTGTAATCCATTATCACACTAGCCTCTTCACCTTTCTCATCTGTAAATTCTGACTCCAGCAGTGAGAAACATCACACCCACCATCCATTTCTTAGTTGCTCATTTCCAGTTTACATTTATAGCAGAATCAGAATTGTTAACCTGAAACCCCATACTTCCAGTGTAAGTATCCTTATCAACTATATCGCAGTGCTTAAGAGCAGTTCCTTTGCCTTTAAAAGTCCTACAGATTTCTCTCATCTCCAGAGTTATTTAAGTTAGCATCTTTTTCTCTCACCCCCTCGATGAGGTAGTTTCATACATTTGTAACACAGATTCTATTGTCACAGTGTGTATTCCTTCCTAGGATCCCCCAATTTCCTAATTTTTTAAAATTTTGCATACATTGTTTCACTTTTTGTACTATAAAATTCTACTGGTTTTGACAAATACATAATGATATATATCCATTATTACATTATCATACAGAGTATTTTCACCACCCTAAAAAAGAATCTCCTATGCTTCACCTATTCAACCCTTTCCTTTCTATTGCTGAACCCCTGAGAACCACTGATCTCTATAGTTTTGCCTTCCTAGAATGTCATATAATTGAAATCATGCAGCATATAGCCTTTCAGACTGGCTTCTTTGACTTAGATATAGGCAATTAAGGTTCACCCATGTCTTTTTGTGGTTTGATGGCTTATTTCTCTTTGTCACTAATATTCTATTTTATGGAAGTACCACAGTTTGTTTATCCATTCACCTATCAAAAGACATCTTGGTTGCTTCCATTTTTGGGCAATTATGAAAAAAGCTTCTATAAATCTTTGTGCACAGGTTTTTTTTTGTGGACTTAGGTTTTTAAATCAGTTAGGTAAAACCCCTATGAGCACAGTTGCTGGAGTGTATGGTAAGACTATGTTTAGCTTTGCCAGAATCAGGTATTCTCTCTTCCAAAATGTCTGCAGTATTTTGTATTGCCACCAGCAATGAATGAGAGTTTCTGTTGCCTGGCATCCTCATCAGCATTTGATATTGACAACTTTATGGATTTTAACCATTCTAATAGGTTTGTAGAGGTATCTTATTGTTTTAAGTTGCAATTCCCTAATGAAGAATGACGTTGAGCATATTTTCATTATACTTATTTGTTATCTATCTTCTTTTGTGAGGTGTCCTGATCTTTTGCTCATTTTTAAATTAAGTTGCTCATTTTCTTATTGTTGAGTTTTTAAAATTCTTTGTATATACTGGGTTGATCAGACATGTGTTTTAAAATATTTTCTCCCAGTCTGTGGCTTAATAGTGTCTTTCACAGAGCACAAGATTTAAATTTTAATAAAGTCCAACTTATTAATGTTTTCTTTGGGCAATCATGGTTTGATGTTGTATCTGAAAACTCACCAACATGATATGGGATAAAATCAGAGAGGTAAGAAAAGATCATATGTGACTTTGCATGCCAAGGCAATACATTTGGATTTTATTTTGGAGGATCACAGAAGTCATTAGAGGATTTGAGCAGGGGGGCAACCTGATTTACATTTTTTAAGAGACCACAGCTCTGAAGAGAATTAATTACAGAGGCAGGCACCAGTGAAAATAGGGTCTAAAGTGGTGGTAGATGAGAGCTGCTTTGATTAATGAAATGTGGTAGTGGATACCTGTTGTGATTAGAAAATGTTAATTTCCTTAAAATGCATAAATTTTTTAATTAAAAAAATAAATATTAAAAAATAAAAACTGATCAACAATCCTAAGGTCACTTGGATTTTCTTCTAGGTTACCCTATAGAAATTTTATAATTTTACATTTAGGTCCATGATCAATTTTAAGTTAATTTCTATGAAAGGTGTAAGATCTGGGTCTCAATTCATTTTTTTTTGTTTATGAATGTCCAATTGTTCCAACATGACTTGTTGAAAAGATTATCCTTCTCCACTGAAATGCCTTTGCTCCTTTGTCAAAGATCAGTTGACTATGCTTGTGTAGGTCTAGTTTTGCTTCTCTATTCAGTCACATTAAACTGTAGGTCTACTCTTTCACCAATATCATGCTGTTTTGATTACTGTGCTTTATAATAAGCCTTAAAATTAGGTAATGTCAGTCCTCTAACTTTGTTCTTCTTCTTTAGTCTTGTGTTGGCTATTTTGAGTCTTTCACCTTTTCATATAAACTTTAGAATCAGTCCGTTGATATTCACAAAACAGCTTGCTAGGATTTTGTTTTGGATTACATTGAGTCTATAGATCAGTTTGGGAGGAATTCATATCTTGACAATATTGAGTCTTTGCATCCATGAACATGGAATATCCTTCCATTTGTTTAGATCTTTGATCTCTTTCTTCAGATTATTGTAGTTTTCACATATAAATCCTGTACATATTTTATTAGATTTTTACCTAAGTTTCTTTTCTTTTTTTTTTTTTTGGTAAGTGGCATTATGCTTTTAATATCAAATTCCATGTGCTCACTGCTGGGATATAGGAAATCAATTGACTTCTGTATATTAACCTTGTATCCTGTGATCTTGCTATAATTGCTGTTAGTTCCAGAAGGTTTACTGTTGTTGATTCTTTGGGATTTTCTTTATAGACAGTCATGACATCTGGTAAGTGCTCCCATGTGCTGGTACATATTTCCTGCAGATCGATCAGTGAATAATTATTCCCTCCCTTAGCAGGGCCAGCATTAACTCAGTTGGCTTTGCTAAGACTTGAACCAATGGCCAGGAGAGGAGGTGGGGGAGATCTTAAGTTAGATGATAATGCCTTACAAAGCATCTGCTTCAGGTGAATCCTCTTCATATCTTCAGCCAGTGGGGATGTGGAGACTGATATCTTCTATCCAAGGAGAGTGGCCTGCTTTTGCAAGCTGAGAAAATTCAGAGGACTCTGGAGTTCAGTGTTACCAAGCACAGATGTGAATATGTTCCCATCCCAAGTTTTGAGGTTCCATTCTTTCCCTGTTAGAGACCTGCCCTTTGTATAGGAAACATGTGGATGCTATAAATTCAGCTTTCTATAAAGGTTACTATTAGGTCCTAGGCCTGGCATCTGCCCTTTGCAGTTGATGAGGGTGTCTTTAAACACTACTATGGATGCCTTCTGACTTTCACATCACGTCTTAAGATAATGAGTGGATGACCTGAGTTTGTCATTTTTTTCTCTTTAAAGCACCAATAGCATCCAGCAACAACTGCCCAAGCCCACTATCCTTATGGTTACCACTTCTTCCATATACCTCAAATGTCAAAGATATTGTACAAGCCAGTACATCACCTTCCATTGGATCTTGCCTCAATGCACCATAAAAGATAGTGTGCAACATGCCAAGAGCCCCCAAAACCAGTGAAGGGAGTTTTGTTTCCTTCCAGCCAGCAAGCAAACCAACTCCAAAATTCCACCACCAGAATCAGCTTCCTGGAACCACAGCTGATATCATCTCCCACCCTGAGATGAGGATTTATTTGCAAGTAATTTATTAGGGTTGTGTTCCTAGCGGAAACGAGTCAGGGAGTAGGAGAAGCAGGACTGTGAAGAAGGAGTCATGTGGGTGTGGTTTCAGGCAAAGATGGATGGGGGAGGGGAGCATCCATCTGCCCCTACAGGAGAACTCTAGAATGTAGAACAAGTCTGAGAGCTGTGTTGGCAGGAGGCAAGAGAGCTGGGCTGCTGTGCTCTTGCACGTATAAATCACTGGTTGAGGGCCACTCCGGGGAGACATACGATGCCAGGTACCTCAGGCTGTCTGCCTGTGAGGACGGAGCAGATTAGGTTGCTCAAGGGCAGTCAACTGAAGAAGCACCGCCATGTGACCAAATGGAGACAGAACCATACCAAAACCCACGTGGTGCTGAATAACTCCATGAGGATGAGGTCAGCAAAATCCAGATGTGAAACACTCTGTATGACAGATAATAATATACTTTCTTCAGTTAAAAACTTCAAAGGAGGCAAAAAAAAATGGACAGGGAATCTATACATGAAAATAAGAGATAGATTAACCAATAACAATGTACCTACCTTGTTTTGATCTCAATTCAAATAAATTGTTAGAAAAATAATGACTTTTATGAGATCATTGGAAATGTGAACACTGAGTGGACATTGTATAATAAAAAATATTTTTCGTATTTTTAAGGTGTGATAATATTTACTATAACTTCGGAGGGGAAAAAAAGAGTCTTAATTTGGAGATATCTATAGATAAAGTGACATGAGTCTGGAATTTGCTTTAAAAAAATACTGAAGTGGGACAGTGAATGGGCATATAAATGAAATGAAATTGCCCATAATTTGATAATTATTAAAGCTGGGTGATATACATGACATTCTTTTTACTATTCTGTCCACTTTTGTATATGTTTAAAATTTCCCATAAAATAGTAAAAAATACATTTAAAAATGCTAACATATACAATATAGAAATTGTATCCTTTGTAACTAAACATAGAGTAAAAAAATTAGATTTTTAACTTGAAATGTAAAGAGCAGAGCAGAACTTTTGAAATATTTTATAGAGATGTCTTCGCTTGGTTTCCCCCAAAGAAACACAGTATGAGATAAGTAGTTTTTCTGATAAGTGACCCCAAGAAGCAGAAGTCAGGGGCACTAGAAAGAGTAAAACAAGACAGGAAAGAAAGTCAGTCCAAGGGTGTGTCATTGAGCTGGGTGTTACTGTAGGTACCCACTCGGGAGCTTCTAAGGACTGTGTAGAACGTGGGTCAGAATGGTCCATCTAAGATAGGAAAGGATGTTATCTCTCCTTGGACTCCTGTCTCCTAGTGAGCGGTTGCCGTAGGGGGTGCTAACTCCCTCAGGCTTCCACACTGTTCTTGCACCCACATGATGGGTCAGGCTCCTGTCACTATGCCCTGGGAGAGAAGGAAGAGATCCCTGGTGTGGCTGAAGTGAAGTGCTGTCATACTACCCCTGAGCATATGCAGTTGGCACAGTTACACGCCCCTAGGCAAAAAAGGGGGTCAGGAAAATGGGAAATGGCACATAGAAGGTGTCAGACAGTAAGAATCTAAAAAGTCTGATGGGAGACACTTGGAGACCTTATGGTCAGAGCAGTCTCCCTACTGCAGCTGCATCTTTCCCCAACCCCACTAAAATTATTGCTTCATATAAAGTCTCCCCTTACTAAAAAAAAATACATATAATAAAGTTTGACAGCAACTGAATTATTTTCCTAGTAATTTCCCTTTTTCATTTGAAGTTAAATTTGTTATAAATTTGTTTTTCTTTGCAGTTTCTGCTCTAACTATAGTCATGATCCCCTTTTTTTAATTCCCAGTATTATTTTTTGACTTTTTTACCCTGGTAAATATTGTCAGTCTTAACTAATTTTTTTCATCTGTTCAAATAAGCCATTTGCCTCTGTTGATTCCCCTCTGTTGTATCTTCTTTTTTAAATTTATATATATTTTTTATAAAGCAGGTTCTTCTTTTTTTGGAATTTTTCAATTTTATTTTATTTGTTCTTTTATACAGCAGGTTCTTATTAGTTATCCATTTTATACATATTAGTGTATATACATCAGTCACAATCTCCCAATTCATCCCACCACCACCACCCGCACGCCCCCTACACTTTCACCCTTTGGTGTCCATATGTTTTTTCTCTACATCTGTGCCTCTATTTCTCCCTTGCAAACCAGTTCATCTGTACCATTTTTCTAGATTCCACATATATGTGTTAATATATGATATTTGTTTTTCTCTTTCTGACTTACTTCACTGTGTATGACAGTCTCTAGATTCATCCACATCTCTACAAATGACACAATTTCGTTCTTTTATGGCTGAGTAATATTCCATTGTATATATGTACCACATCTTCTTTATCCATTTGTCTGTTGATGGGCAGTTAGGTTGCTTCCATGACCTGGATATTGTAAATAGTGCTGCAATGAACATTGGGGTGCATGTATCTTTTCGACTTATGATTTTCTCCAGATAGGAGTGGGACTGCAGAATCATATGGTAATTCTATTTTTAGTTTTTTAAGGAACCTCCATACTGTTCTCCATAACGGCTGTATTAATTTACGTTCCCACCAACAGTGCAAGAGTGTTCCCTTTTGCCCACACCCTCTCCAGCATTTGTTGTTTGTAGATTTTTTGATGATGCCCATTCTAACCAGTTTGAAGTGATACCTCATTATAGTTTTGATTTTCATTTCTCTAATAATTAGTGATGTTGAGCAGCTTTTCATGTGTCTCTTGGCCATCTGTATATCTTCTTTGGAGAAATGTCTATTTGGGTCTTCTGCCCATTTTTGGGTTGGGTTGTTTTTTTTTAATATTGAGCTGCATGAGCTGTTTATATATTTTGGAGATTAATCCTTTGTCCGTTGATTCATTTGCAAATATTTTCTCCCATTCTGAGGGTTGTTTTTTTGTCTTGTTTGTACTTTCCTTTGCGGTGCAAAAACTTTTAAGTTTCATTAGGTCCCATTTGTTTATTTTTGGTTTTATTTCCACTACTCTAGGAGGTGGATCACAAAAGATCTTTCTGTGATTTATGTCAAAGAGTGTTCTTCCTATCCTCTAAGAGTTTTATAGTATCCAGTCTTACACATTTAGGTCTATAATCTATTTGGAGTTTATATTTATGTATGGTGTTAGGGAGTGTACTAATTTCATTCTTTTACATGTAGCTGTCCAGGTTTCCCAGCACCACTTATTGAAGAGACTGTCTTTTCTCCATTGTATATCCTTGCCTCCTTTGTCACAGATTAGTTGACCATAGGTGTGTGGGTTTACCTCTGGGCTTTCTATCCTGTTCCATTGATCTATTTTTCTGTTTTTGTGCTGGTACCATATTGTCTTGATTACTGTAGCTTTATAGTATAGTCTGAAGTCAGGGAGTCTGATTCCTCCTGCTTGTTTTTTATCCCTCAAGATTGCTTTGGCTATTCGGGGTCTTTTATGCCTCCATACAAATTTTAAGATTTTTTTGTTCAAGTTCTGTAAAAAAGGCCATTGGTGATTTAATAGGGATTGCATTGAATCTATAGAGTGCTATGGGTAGTGTAGCCATTTTCACAATATTGATTCTTCCAATCCAAGAACATGATATATCTCTCCATCTGTTTGTGTCATCTTTGATTTCTTTCATCAGTGTCTTATAATTTTCTGAGTCCAGGTCTTTTACCTCCTTAGGTGGGTTTATTCCTAGGTATTTTATTCTTTTTGTTGCAGTGGTGAATGCGATTGTTTTCTTAATTTCACTTTCTGATCATTCATTGTTAGCGTATAGAAATGCAAGAGATTTCTGTGCATTAATTTTGAATCCTGCAACTTTATCAGATTCATTGGTTAGCTCTAGTAGTTTTCTGGTGACATCTGTAGGATTATCTATGTATAGTATCATATCATCTGCAAACAGTGACAGCTTTACTTCTTCTTTTCCAATTTGTATTCCTTTTATTTCTTTTTCTTCTCTGATTGCCATGGCTAAGACTTCAAAAACTATGTTGAATAATAGTGGTGAGAGTGGACAACCTTGTCTTCTTCCTGGTCTTAGAGGAAATGCTTTCAGTTTTTCACCATTGAGAACAATGTTTGCTGTGGGTTTGTCATATATGGCCTTTATTATGTTGAGGTAAGTTCCCTCCGTGCCACTTTCTGGAGAGTTTTTATCATAAATGGGTGTTGAATTTTGTCAAAAACTTTTTCTGCATCTATTGAGACGATCATATGGTTTTCATTCTTCAGTTTTTCAATATGGTGTATCACAGGGATTGATTTGCATACATTGAAGAATTCTTGCATCCCTGGGATAAACCCCACTTGATCATGGTGGATGATCATTTTAATGTGCTGTTGTATTCTGTTTGCTCGTATTTTGTGAGGATTTTTGTGTCTATGTTCATCAGTGATAATGGTCTGTAATTTTCTTTTTTGTTTGTAGTATCTCTGTCTGGTTTTGGTATCAGGGTGATTGTGGCCTTCTAGAATGAGTTTGGGAGTGTTCCTTCCTCTACAATTTTTTGGAAGAGTTTGAGAAGGATGAGAGTTAGCTCTTCTCTAAATGTTTGATAGAATTCACCTGTGAAGCCATCTGGTCCTGGACTTTTGTTTGTTGGAAGATTTTTAATCACAGTTTCAATTTCATTGCTTGTGACTTGTCTGTTCATATTTTCTATTTCTTCCTGGTTCAGTCTTGGAAGGTTATACCTTTCTAAGAATTTGTCCATTTCTTCCAGGTTGTCCATTTTATTGGCATAGAGTTGCTTGTAGTAGTCTCTTAGGATGCTCTGTGTTTCTGCGGTGTCCATTGTAACTTCTGCTTTTTCATTTCTAATTTTATTGATTTGAGTCCTCTCCCTCTTTTTCTTGATTAGTCTGGCTAAAAGTTTATCCACTTTGTTTATCTTCTCAAAGAACCAGCTTTTAGTTTTATTGACCTTTGCTATTGTTTCCTGTTTCTATTTCATTTATTTCTGCTCTGATCTTTATTATTTTTTTCCTTCAGCGAATTTTAGGTTTTGTTTGTTCTTCTTTCCCTCGTTCCTTTAGGTATAAAGTTAGATTGTTTATTTGAGATTTTTTTTTTATTTCTTGAATTAGGATAGTATTGCTATAAACTTCCCTCTTAGAACTGATTTTGCTGTGTTCCATAGGTTTTGGATCATGGTGTTTTCATTGTCATTTGTCTCTAGGTGTTTTTTGATTTCCACTTTGATTTATTCAGGGATCTCTTGGTTATTTAGTAATGTATTGTTTAGTCTCCATGTTTTTGTGTTTTTTATGTTTTTTTCCCTGTAATTTATTTTTAAACTCATAGTGTTGTGGTCAGAAAAGATGCTTGATATGATTTCAATTTTCTTAAATTTACTGAGGATTGATTTGTGAACCAAGATGAGATCTATCCTGGAGAATGTTCTGTGTGCACTTGTGAAGAAAGTGTAATTTGCTGTTTTTGGATGGAATGTCCTATAAATATCAATTAAATCTATCTGGTCTACTGTGTCATTTAAAGCTTGTGTTTCCTTATTAATTTTCTGTTTGAATGATCTGTCCATTGATGTGAGGTGTTAAAGTGCCCCACTATTATTGTGTCACTGTTGATTTCCTCTTTTATAGCTGTTTGCCGTTGCCTTATGTATTGAGACGCTCCTATGTTGGGTGCATATACATTTATAATTGTTATATCTTCTTCTTGGATTGATCCCTTGATCATTATGTAGTTTCCTTCCTTGTCTCTTGTAACATTCTTTATTTTAAAGTCTATTTTATCTGATATGAGTATAGCTACTCCAGATTTCTTTTGATTTCCATTTGCATGAAATATCTTTTTCCATCCCCTCACTTTCAGTCTTTATGTGTCCCTAGGTCTGAAGTGGGTCTCTTGTAGACAGCATATATATGGGTCTTGTTTTTGTTTTTGTTTTTTTCGGTATGCGGGCCTCTCACTGCTGTGGCCTCTCCCATTGCAGAGCACAGGTTCCAGACGCACAGGCTCAGCGGCCATGGCCCACGGGCCCAGATGCTCCGCGGCATGTGGGATCTTCCCGGATCAGGGCATGAACCCGTGTCCCCTGCATCGGCAGGCGGACTCCCAACCACTGCGCCACCAGGGAAGCCCTGAGTCTTGTTTTTGTACCCGTTCATTGAGCCTGTGTCTTTTGGTTGGAGCCTTTAATCCATTAATATTTAAGGTAATTATTGATATGTGTATTCCTATGACCATTTTCTTAATTGTTTTGGATTTGCTTTCGTAAGTCCTTTTATTCTCTTGTGTTTCCCAGTTAGAGAAGTTCCTTTAAGATTTGTTGTAGAGCTGGTTTGGTGGTGCTGAATTCTCTTAGCTTTTGCTTGTCTGTAAAGCTTTTGATTTCTCCATCGAATCTGAATGAGATCCTTGCCGGGTAGAGTGATCTTGGTTGTAGGTTCTTCCCTTTCATCACTTTAAATATATCCTGCCACTCCTTTCTGGCTTGCAGAGTTTCTGCTGAGAAATTAGCTGTTAACATTATGGGAGGTCCCTTGTATATTATTTGTTGTTTTTCCCTTGCTGCTTTCAATAATTTTTCTTCACTTTAATTTTCATCAGTTTGATTACTATGTGTCTCAGCGTGTTTCTCCTTGGCTTTATCCTGCATGGGACTCTCTCTGCACGTCCTGGACTTGAGAGACTATTTCCTTTCCCATGTTAGGGAAGTTTTTGACTATAATCTCTTCAAATATTTTCTCAGGTCCTTTTTCTCTCTCTTCTCCCTCTGGGATCCCATAATGCAATTGTTTGTGCATTTAATGATGTTTCAGAGATCTCTTAGGCTGTCTTCATTTCTTTTCATTCTTTTTTCTTTATACTATTCTGCAGCAGTGAATTCCACCATTCTATCTTCCAGGTCACTTATCCGTTCTTCTGCCTCAGTTATTTGGCCATTGATTCCTTCTAGTGTATTTTTCATTTCAGTTATTGTATTGTTCATCTCTGTTTCTTTGTTCTTTAATTCTTCTAGGTCTTTGTTAAACATTTCTTGCATCTTCTCGATATTTTCCTCCAGTCTTTTTCCGAGGTCCTGGATCATCTTCACTATCATTATTCTGAATTCTTTTTCTGGGAGGTTGCCTATCTCCACTTCATTTAGTTGTTTTTCTGGGGTTTTATCTTGTTCCTTCATCTGGTACATAGCCCTTTGCCCTTTCATCTTGTCTGTCTTTCTGTGAATGTGGTTTTTGTTTCACAGGCTGCAGGATTGTTGTTCTTCTTGCTTCTGCTGTCTGCCCTCTGGTGGATGAGGCTATCTAAGAGCCTTGTGCAAGTTTCCTGATGGGAGGGACTGGTGGTGGGTAGAGCTGGCTGTTGCTCTGGTGGGCAGAGCTCAGTAAAACTACTCCACTTGTCTGCTGATGGGTGGGGCTTGGTCCCCTCCCTGTTGGTTGTTTGGCCTGAGGCGACCCAACACTGCAGCCTACCCGGGCTCTTTGTCGGACTCTGGGAGGGCTCATGCCCAGGAGTACTTCCCAGAACTTCTGCTGCCAGTGTCCCTGTCCGCACTGTGAGACACAGCCACTTGCCACCTCTGCAGGAGGCCCTCCAACACAAGCAGTTACATCTGGTTCAGTCTCCTATGGGGTCACTGCTCCTTCCCCTGCCTTCCGATGCGCACACTACTTTGTGTGTGCCCTCCAAGAGTTGAGTCTCTGTTTCCCCTATTCCCGTCAAACACCTGCAATCAAAGCCCGCTAGCCTTCAAAGTCTGATTCTCTAGGAATTCCTCCTCCTGTTGCTGGACCCCCAGGTTGGAAGCCTGACGTGAGGCTCAGAACCTTCATTCCAGTGGGTGGACTTCTGTGGTATAAGTGTTCTCCAGTTTGTGAGTCACCTACCCAGCAGTTATGGGATTTGATTTTATTGTGATTGTGCCCCTCCTACCATCTCATTGTGGCTTCTGCTTTGTCTTTGGATGTGGGGTATCTTTTTTGGTGAGTTTCAGTGTGTTCTTGTCGATGATTGTTCAGCAGTTAGTTGTGATTCCAGTGCTCTCGCAAGAGGGGGTTAGAGCACGTCCTTCTACTCTGCCATCTTGAACCAATTTCCTCCCATGAGTTTTTGTATGCATTGTTTGTGTTACTGTTTAGTTTTAAGCATTTTCTAATTTCCTCCTGAATGTCATGTCCAGTAGTAGATGTTATTGTAATGCCACAATATCTCATACAGGAAAGCCGATCTTGGCTCTTACCCCTCAGAGATAAACATTTGGACCAATCTACTAGGTAATGATAATAATAACTATTATTATTAAGGTAACAAATAAACAGATGAAGCACCATTATGGAGGTTCAAAAGATACATGCTAGAGTCAGACCCCCCCCCGCCCCCCTCCTAATTCCATCACATTAGGGGCCAGGACCTGAGTTTGGGGCGGAAACAAACATTCAGTCTATGCCAATGGTTAAAATGCACTGACTTTTCAGCATTGGTTTAGTTATGAAAGAATATTTGGAAAGTACCTGGCACTAGCCATCTAGCACACAGCCAGAGCTCGGCAAATGAAACACTGTGCATTTGGGATTTCAGAAGCTTCTTCTGTTTTCCTTGTTGCCTTTTATTCACTTCCCTAACTGACCCATTAAAATAAGCTTGATTTCTTTCTTATGTGCCAGGCAATGTTCAAAGCATTTTGCATTCTTGAAGCCATTTAATCCTTAAAACATGAAACATAGTAAAGGAGACATAAGTATCAGGAATTCCTGGCTGATTTTGATTAACCAATCAGCCAAAGCAAACTTGGGGAGTGAGGAAGCCTTCCCAAAAGGATTACAATGATTGGCTCTTGGCTTACGTGATTTTAGAATATTCCTAGCACAAAGGAATGAGTGTACAATCCAAGCAAGAAGAAACTGCCATGGGTGGCCCATCATGGTACAGGCTAGCCAAGAGGAAGGGCATCCAAGTTGGACTGTCTTCCAAAGTGTCTGTGGTCTCTCACCACCCTCTAGTGTCATGATGCAGAAGTGCAAGACTGGAAGAGAAGGGCTCCACCCAAGGAAGCTCCAAAAAGCAAAGCTTGAGTATCCACGTAAGACACCTCCAAAGAAATGGTGATGAACAGGACAGTTTGTGCTCTGAAGGATTCAGAGTGAGCAGGCGCATAAGACAAATGCACTGATGACTCTACTAACAATAACCTCCACCATTTATTTAGCACTGGCTATATATCAGTCACAGCATGAAAAGTTTTACATGCATGATCTCATTTTCCTGGCACAACAACACCATGATGTAGGTGTGATTAGCCTCCTTACCTCAGAGTCAAGGAGACTGAGGTTCAGAGAGGAGAAGTCATGCACCCAAGGTCACTCAGCTAGTCACTGAAACTCAAACGTGTGTATGTCTGAACCCAGAGAGCAGGTAATGCTTTGGAGAATAAGTGATGGGAAATCTCATGAGGGTTAGTGGACTGTCTAAAGGAGATGGACTTCCTGAAGGAGATGACATACAATCTGGGCTTTGAAGAATGAACACCAAAGAAGGGATCCCAAAAGGGGATGGAACAGGGTCCAGAGGAAACAACCTGAATGAAGGCATAACCTGAGAAAACATTGTGGGTGTGAATGGAATGAGTGGTTCAGGTTGGCTGCAGTGTAGGAAGCAGAGGGAAAAAAATGGAAATGCCGGCTGCCTTTGTTACTATATTTTGTGTTCTTCCCACTGTGTTCTTAAATCCCTTGTGATAGGCACAAGGCAGCTGAAAATGAAATAAGAGGTGTTGTTTCCAACCCATGTGGAAAGACAGAACCCACCAGTCCTGTGTGACTCTTACTGATCAGCAGGGATGCCCCAGAGCAGCCAGGCACTCTGAGGGACAGAAGTGGGAGGACCAGGTGAAGGCCAAGTTAACAAGTCCAGTAGGGTTAGTGTGAGATGGAAGTTCCACCTGGGAGAAGGAGAGTAGGAGAGGATTCCTTTTGCAAGAGGCCGCTTGGTACAGTGACACTCTCCTTTGGACCTCAAATGACAGTGTGTGGTCTACCAAGGTCAAATGTAGTCGGGTGGACAAAGAACACACTTTTAAAACAGGACACTTTTCCAGAAAAGCCATGACATACAATACAATACAAAGAGACTACACTTGGCATTAGTAATTGTATCATCGTTACCTTACTAAAGGTTGGTTTCCTCCTGACAAAATTTAAAATAAAAATTTAGAATAGAAATATGCTCTCTGGGTTCTGATTAGGATCCAAGATAAGGGAGAAGACAGAAGCCTCGACTCATGCCTTGGCTCAGCCCACGTTCTAAGAGCAGTCAGGGTGAGGTTTCTCAAGCAAACCTTAGATCAAGTCACTACCAGCCCAGACCCTTCCATAGCCCCCAAACCCCATGGAAATCAGTCCCTGCTTGACTCCCTGAACTCACCCGCTCCTGGTCCCCCAGGCTCTAGTCATATGATGCTCACTGGACACATCAAGACCATCCCCATCTCAGGGCCTTTGCACTTGCTCTTGCTCAGTCTCTATCCACAGACCTTTGTATGACCATCTTGCCATCCTCCAGACCCAGCTCCAATGTCTCTGCCTCAGAGAAGCCTTTCCTACCCACCCTAGTTAAACATGACCATGTTGTAGTTCCTCCACAGCCCCCATGACTTACCTGACACTCTTTATTAGGTTGGCCAAAAAGTTTGTTCAGGTTTTTCATAAGATGTCATGGAAAAGCCCGAACGAACTTTTTGGCCAACCCCAATACTTGTTTCTTGGTTGTATATGTACTTATCACCTCTCGTTCCCTATGAGGATGTAAGCTCCTAGGGAGAAGAGCTTGTGTGGGCCTCGCTGTGCTCTGTTCTCTCTGCCTAGATGGTGGCCAGGGCATGGTAGGCACTCAATGATCATGTGTTGCTATGGACACAGTGGCTCTCTGTAGACCAAGATTTCCACATGTGGGGTGTTGTTATTGATTCCCACCCTTCTCCACTGGATCAGGCCTCACAAAGACCCTGAGGTGTAGTAAAAACAAGACCCTATCCCATAGCTCATGAACCTAGAAATTGGTCAGTGCCTTGAGCCAGCTCCTGGACTCACCCTCCAGATGCTCAATCCTCAGGCTCTTTTGGACTTTCCTTAGAATAATAGTGGTATGGTGGAATGGTTTGACAGAGAGTTGGGTAGGAGTAGAGGGGAATAGGTGAAGAAGGAAGATTTCTCTGAGCCAGAAGGATGGGTAAAGTTATCTCCCAAACCAGGAAAGCTCTAGGAGAAAAGGGAGGAAGTCCTTGATCTCAGATTGCCATGAGAGCATTGAGGAGACAACACAGAGCATGGTCTGCCTCCTAGGAAGCCTTCAGCTGTGCCTCCCAGCTGGTTTATGTCCTCCTCTACCTGCTACAACAACCTCCAAATAACTCCACCAAAGCACTCACCATATACTACTGAAGTAATTTATATAGCCTGCTACCTGCTCTAGGTTCTGGGGACTTATAGAACAGAAACTATGTCTTATTTACCTCTGAATCCTCAGTCCCTGGAACACAGTAGGTGCTCACTAACTGTGGGGTGAATATATTTTGGGGTGTGTCTGAGTGAGCTCTCTATTTCTATACCACTCTTGAGGTGGACTTTCCATGCAAGCAGCCACTCATTTTTGCCCATCCAAGACCACACCCCAGCATAGACCCATGGACTGTGAGGACAAATTCCCAAACAGCCTCACAACAAAAGGAGGAGCCTAGAGGCAAATCTGGGATTTGCATCACGAAGATACCATTCTACTGATACCCTTCCTTGAAAAGAAACAGACATATTTGTAAACATGAAAGATCTCCACACACCTAAGTCTGCAAGTATGCTTGTGGGGGGTTGGGGTACACGTGTGCAGGCACATGTGTGCTCAGGCATCTCTTTCGGGATAGAGGGTGAAGAAGCTGTCGTCTGCATGACTGTATCCCTCAGCTCAGCCACCCATAACCTTCTGTTTGGACCAGTCATTCAACAAATATTTATTGTTTAGCTCCACATTCATTTGAGCTTACTAGTAGGCAATCTTGGATAACTTTATTCCTTAAGACTGCTATTTAATATTCCCCAAATCAAAAACTACCTCTACCATGAGTCTCCTCCATGACACAACATGACTTCAATTCCTGGAATATTTACTGGGATCTTGTGCCTGGCTCTGTGCTGGTCTTTGGGGAGGACATCTCTGGCTTTGTCCTACAGGTTTGACACTGGGGTTAATACCCAAATACTCAATAACCAAGAAGAACATTCTACACTTCCTAGTAGATGTAGGAAAGGCTATGAAAGTGAGAGAGGGTTGTTTCTTTAGACAGAGAGGACATATTTCTTGGGGATGAAAAAGGCTTCATGAAGAAGACACCATTTCAATTTTATACTTCAAGTGTATTTTTTATACTCTGTGTGGGAAACTCAAAATATCAGAAGCTACTCACTTAACATGGAGATAGTTGACTTCTCACTATATCTTCTCCGCTCCCTCTGGGTTTGTCTAAGCTTCATTTCCAAGAGCACTAAATTGCTTCTCAAGTTAGCTTTGACCTCCATACCGGACAGTACTTCCATTCTCTCTTTGCTACTACAGCTCTGGGCTCCACTGTCTCTGAGAATCATCAATCACATCCCTGTTGTAACCTCTAAATTTCCACCACTTGCCTCCTTCCCCAGCCTTGGACCACAGTCTGAACTACCCTACCCGCAAGGTTTCCATCGCTAGTACAGCCTTCTTTTGGGCCCCCATGAGTTCCTCAGCCCTAGGTCAGCCTTACACTGTAATCCTGCTGCTTTTCCTTCTGGATCCACAGTGATGATGGGGAATGCACAGGTGCAGCCCTCTACCCGACTCCATTCTCCCCAACTTAGCACCGTTCTACTCTTCTCTCATCTCCTCAGAGAGTCTTATCCTTCTGTCCATAGCCTGATTTTCAGTGGAAACATAGGATTCTACATTTATATAAAAATTGAGCTTCCCTTTTGTTCAATTTTATTTTCTCAAGCTAGACTCTAAAATCTTGAAGATCTAAACATCTTGAAGACCTAAATTTTACACTGCTTCCATTCTTTTTGGTACCCAACCTTGTGCTTGGCTACAGGATAGATGCTCAGCAAACACATGGGGATGCATCTTATTTGCATGTACTTCCTTCAGTGCCTAGCAAAGTACATTGCACACAGAGAGAGTACCCTGCATAGTAATGGACCAGCTGAGGGTGTGTGTGTGTGTGTGTGTGTGTGTGTGTGTGTGTGTGTGTGTGTTTATGTTTGTGTGTGTGTGTGTGTAACACAGGTTATAGAGAGACCCAACCTCACAGAACCTTGGTACGACTCAGAATTTCAGACACAAAGTCTGATATCTCTAACTAGATGCAAACATGAGAACTGCTTGTCTAGATTCCACACACCCACTTGTCAGTATCATCTCAGCTGAAGGGTATGCATGGAAAAGGAGAAGGATGCAGGGAGGGGGCCTTTCATCGCCTTTGTCTGTGCAGACCCAGCCTCACTGCTGAAAGCAGAAGGAAGTAAGCCAGAGAACAGAAGCTGGGGTGTTGTGACCTGAGGCCCCTGGGACCCCATTCAGGATCTTCTCTTCCATGCTTTGTGGAACTCCCTTGTCTCAGGCCCATAAGTGTTGAGAGACCAGTCTCCAGACCTTTTGCCTGATTCTTTATTGCCTAAAATGGAGCTATATTTTAAACTGATTATTTAATGCATTTCTCTTTAGGTCTATTAAGAACCAAGGAGCCAGCCTACATTTTATTATTGTAAGAATACATTTTACATAGATAAATAGTAATGTGTTTATAGAGTTCCATGTATCCATAGCTAAAATATGTTAGGCCAACTTTAGAACACTCCACAATGCATTTGAAATGTAATTTTTGGAAACCTGCATATAATTGGACAGTTTTGTGGCCTGGTTTAAGAGAGCTATCACATCCAAAGAAGTACTCAAAACACAATTAAATGTTTTAATTAGGTCACTAGAAGAATGCCAAGGAAAGTTTCCATTAACACTCAGAGCAAAATTTCTTTCTTTCTTTTTTTTTTTTTTTTTGCATGTTAGCTTTAATTTTATTCTTTCCTTACATTTTGCTTACATAGAGAAAAATTTCTTAAAATTATATATCTTACTACCCTATCTAGATATAGACAGCTAGCTAAGTAGATGTAGATATCATCAACAGAGATCACCCTCTTCCAAAAAAATCTCTCTCCTTCCTTTCTAAAATTTCATAGAAACTGTACCAATGCCAGGCACTCAATGTTGTGTATTCACTCTCATTTCTCCTTCCCTCTCTTTTAAGGCTCAGTTCTTTAATATGGAGATCAACTTAGCCTTTCTGTTTCCTTCAGCTTAGTTTTCGTTTTCGTCAATTGCCCATTTCCCTGATTCTGAACAATATAAAAAGACAAGTAAGAGCCCTCCATTTGGAGGAACAAGCTGGTTTGAAGCCACTTATCATAGCTTCCCTTTAATCTTCATCAAATCTAAATCTAGCAAGAGGATAGTTGGTTCTACAAGTGCTACTGAGGGAACAGAGATCTCTGGCTCAATTCATCCCTCCCAGGTCAGAGAAGTTACAAGCAAATGCAGTATCCTATAGATCTGGACTTTTCAGGCTAGCTGATGTCTTTTCTCCCCAGTCATGGGAGCTTAGCATGGGAAGGGGATGTCTCATTAATGTCTTTCAAAATGAGATGTACTAACTGGTTGGCAGCCCTGAAGCTGGGGTGAAGGGTGGGATACTTCCAGGAAGAGGAAATGTGACCTTGTCTGCCTCTTACCCCTCTCCCCCACCCATGTACACACACAGGTGTGAGCACCCAAATGCCTCTGGCCGCCAACTTAAACTTACTTGATGTACTTTACAGGGGACTCCCTGGAGGTTTGGTTGTCTCTTTTAGGAGAATCAGGGATTGAGCAGGGCCAGACTAAATGACAACTGTCCTCTCCCTGATGGACAAAACATAAAACCAAAGATCCAGGAACCCCACTGGGAGACTGTGTTCTCACCAAAGACACTTCTCAAGTTCTCTTTACCTGCCTTGAACACACTTAGAACCATAGGGGGCTCCTCAGAAACCCTGTGTCTGTACTGCAGGGAGAGAGGAAACAACCATAACCATCTGGAGGGAAAAGGTTATGGGGAGACAGGAAGCTCACTTAGTTCCATCCACCATGATCTGAGTGTGAATAGTTCCTCTGACTTATCCACTTACTTAGTGCCAGGTGACTGTCAGGGATTCCCATCAGAAAGACTATGTGAGCAAAGAGTTTGCAATGAGAAATAACAGGTTGTCTGCCAGGAACTACAAGCAGATCCTTATTGATGGGGCAGAAGCCTGAACCGCGGAGGGGTGAGATAAAGCTGGAGAGGTAGACCTTAGGCTTTAGCCTGTAGGTAAGGGAATGAGGGTCACTTGAGTGATTCTTTGTAGGAGAATGACATTGGCTTACTTACATTTAAAATGTGTTTATTTTAAAATTGTTTATTTTAACATAGTTTCAGACTTATAGAAAAGTGTCAAGACAGTACATAGAATTCCTGGATAAGCTTATGTAGATTCACCCAGACTTCAAATGTTTCTTTCACTCTCTCTCTCTTTTTACTTACATATATAGATACAGATATATATTTTTGGCAGGAAAAAGAAAACAAGACATATATATATATATATATATATATATATATATATATATATACAGATATATATTTTTGGCAGGAAAAAGAAAACAAGACATATATATATATATATATATATATATACACACACACATACAGATAGATTCATAGATATATAGATATGTATATATGTATATCTATAAATAGATATAAAGCTGTGGCATATCTATATACATATAGATATATGCATGTATATACATATATATCTGTATATTTGTATCTGTTTATCTATGTTTTGTTTTCATTTTCCTGAACATTTTGAGAGTAAACTGCAGATGTGATGTCACTTTGCCCCTAAATACTACAGTGTATATTTCCTAAAAACAAGAAATTCTCATACGCTTACCTTTCAAAATTATTATTTTGGCTTCTGTGTAGGAAATGGTTTGCATCTAGAGAGATACAGATAGGGAAATGCGCTAAGAAATCTCTTTGGCAGTCAAGGTAAGAACTGATGAAGGCCAGACCAGGGTAGGGGTTTCTTAAAATCACATACATTGTGTGCAGTGATAGATCTAGATCATTACATATCCAGGTGTTAAATCAATGGGACTGGTCAATGGTGGGGTGTGGTTAGAGGTGGTGCCGTGTTTGTGGCCACGTCTGCTGGGTACATAGTAGGTGGTGTGTTGTGCACTGAAATGGGGAGTGAGCAGGGGAGGGATGACAAGTTCTGTTCTGGGCATGTTGGGACCAGTGGGCCTTTGAGACATCCAGATGGAGATACTGAGGAAGAAACTGGATGTGCCGTGGATCTGAAGCACAAGGTAGAGGACTGGGTTGGAAATACAGATTTGCAAGTCATTAGTAGAAAGGTGATGATTAGAAGTACAGGAGTGAGTGAGATCACCAAAGGAGATGAGGAATCTGGAGGCAGATCCTTGTGGAAACTCAACTTTTTAGGGACCTCATTCCATATCTTGGGGCCAGAGCAAAGTTAAGCCTTAGTTCCCTGGGGCAGCAAAGTATCCCAGGACATCCCTATCATTGACAGTGAAGCCACTGGTTCTGGGCATGGAGAAGCCAGGTGGCTGAGGACCCAGCTGTGGGGGGCTTGGAGGTGAATTACTCACTTCTCACAATTGGGGGCTTCCTAAGAGTCAGGGAGAGGAGAGGTGACTTGAATGGGTTAATCCCTTTGATGTGAAAGGCTGGTGAAAGGCAAGAGAGAAGAGGTTCCATTCTAATGAGATCACAGTGCAGGCCACAGCGTGTCTCCCAAGGAGAGGGGCAGGCCAAGAAGGGCAAGCCAAAACCTTGCACCATGACCAGGAGAGTCTGGGAGAA
Source organism: Orcinus orca (assembly GCF_937001465.1). NCBI lineage: Eukaryota > Metazoa > Chordata > Mammalia > Artiodactyla > Delphinidae > Orcinus > Orcinus orca. The sequence goes on along the minus strand of NC_064559.1, from coordinate 102,676,531 downwards.
GTGTGGGGTGTGGGTGCTGCACAAGCCTGGTCCTGCCGTCACTGCAAGGGCCTGGCTTTAAGATGATGCAGGGTGGATGAGGCCTGGGAAGACAGGAGGAGAATTTCCTAAGATTCTGACATCAGCCAAAGTCCTGTTTTCTTTGTTTGGTTGGTTGTTTTTCATTCAGTTTGCCTGGGTTTTGGTCAGGTACCCAGGGTTCAAGGTCCTGTTTCTGTCATTTTATAAACTGTGATACCACAGAAGTCACTTCCCTTGTCTACCTCACTTTCTCCATATTTGTTCATGATAAGACTGGATGGTGTAACTATAAAACTGTACTATAAAATGCCTAGAGTAAAACATAAGTAGAACACTCTCTGACATAAACTGCAGGAATATCTTTTTTGATCCATCTCCTAGAGTAATGGAAATAAAAACAGAAATAAACAAATGCGACCTAATTAAACTCAAAAGCTTTTGCCTAGCAAAGGGAACCATAAACAAAAGGAAAAGACAACCTACAGAATTGGAGAAAATATTTGCAAAAGAAGCAACCAACAGGGGATTAATTTCCAAAATATATAAACAGCTCATACAGCTCAATATCAAAAAAACAAAAAACCCAATCAAAAAATGGGCAGAAGACTTAAATAGACATTTCGCCAAAGAAGACATACAGGTGGCCAACAAGCACATGAAAAGATGCTCATCACTAATTATTAGAGAAATGAAAATAAAAATTGCAATGAGGTATCACCTCACAAAGTCCAAATGGCCATCATCAAAAAATCTGTAAATAATAAATGCTGAAGAGAGTGTGGAGAAAAAGGAATCCTCTTGCACTGTTGGTAGGAATGTAAATTGGTACAGCCACTATGGAAAACAGTCTGGAGGTTCCTTAAAAAGCTAAAAATAGAGTTACCATATGATCCTGCAGTCCCAGTCCCGGGCATATATCTGGAGAAAATCATAAGTCAAAAAGATACATGCACCCCAATGTTCATTGCAGCACTATTTATAATAGCCAAGACATGAAGTAACCTAAATGTCCATCAACAGATGAATGGATAAAGAAGATGTGGTATATTTATACAATGGAATATTACTCCTCCATAAAAAAGAATGAAAAATGCCATTTACAGCAACATGGATGGACCTAGACATTAATGAAGTAAACCAGAAAAAGACAAATATCATATGATATTTGATATCATATATTGATATTTGATATCATATTCCTTATATGTGGAATCTTAAAAAAAAAGTTACAAAACAGAAATAGACCCACAGACATAGAAAACCAAACTTATGGTTACCAAAGGGGAAAGGCGGGAGGAGCGATTAATTAGGAGTTTGGGATTAACATATGCACACTACTATATATAAACTAGATAACCAACAAAGAACTACTGTATAGCACAGGGAACTATACTCAATATTTTGTAAGAACTTATAAGGGTAAAGAATCTGTAAAAGTATATATATATATATATATATATATATATATATATTTCTGAATCACTGTGCTGTATACCTGAAACTAACGTGACATTGTATATCAACTATACTTCAATAAAATAAAAAAGAAGAAAAAATAAAAGCAGGCCAACAACAAAAAAGACTGGATGGACCCACATTAATGATACCAAAGCTTTTGGATTTCACTTAAAACTAAATTATATTTTTTTAAAAATGCATTCAGTAAAGAGGGCCAACATTTTATTATCCAAGTAAGTCCAAAGACCTTTTATGATTGCCATCACTTCAATACATAAAGGTAATATTAAAACCGACAACTCTGGGAAGGGTATAGTCTCAAAAAGCAAACAAAAAACAGAACATATATAAGAAATAAAAGTCAACAACCGTATACTAACTTCTACAAAATATAGTAACATTTCTCATTTCTCAGTGGCTTGTTGAAAGTGTCATCAAGTGTTGACGCAGTCCTTGAACCACAAATTGGGAGCGTTTTGTCTGATTCCTGGGCTCCTTCCAGCCCTGGAACCTGTTAGTCTAGAATGCTTTCCTGTTCCCTGACCAAGCCCTGATACCAGGAAGGAGGATGGGACTTCTGGGACCTAGAACTTCCTTGTTTTGCCTTTCGTGTTTCTTTCTAAGTGCTCAGTACAAACCTGGCACTAAATAGGTGAAATCTCTCTCCTTCCATTCCCTCACCACTCCCTCCTCTACTGCTGCCCAGCAGTGTGTATTTTATGTTTATATACAGTACATATACAACAGTGTATACATGCTGTTTCTATACAGTGCACATACAATTCACATCAGTGTGTACTTGATGTTTAGATACAGTATACCATACACAGCAGTGTATACATACCATTTATACACAGTGTACATACAATATACAGCAATATATACGCACTGTTTATATACAGTGTATATACAACAGTGTATACACAGTTTATATACAGTGTATATACAATACACAGCAATGTATGCACACTATATACAATGTATATACAATATATAATAGTGTATACACACTGTTGATATACGCACGCATATGATATGCAGCAGTACGTATACAGTGTATGGTAATCGCAACTCCCTGGGGGTCCTGCTGTACCAGACACAGCGTGTATGAACAGGCATCTTGTCTTCCTTTTCCCTCCTCCCAGCGCTAATCTCTGCACTCCCCACTTTTGTCACATAGAATCAGAAGGGTTCCCCTGACTCCTCCCTTCTTCTCCCTCCATCCTCTTAGTCCTCCAGTCCTGTGTGTTCTTAATTCAAAAACATTCTTAAACCTGTCTCCCCCTTTCCACTCCTATCACTGACACATTTGGTCGGGTCCCCCACCTCCATCTCTCCCACTCCACCCCTACTTCCTCCTCTCTGTGTGCACTACGGCCACACTGGCCTCCAAAAACACATTTTTAGTCATGTCTCTCCTTTAGCTCCCACTCGCTATGGGAAAATCACACTGTGCTTACACCTGGAAAGGGCCTTAGGAATTATCATGTTCTACAGAGTAGAAAATTTGAGCCCCAGAGAGGGAAAGCCAGTTGTCCAAAAGCACACAGTTAATTATTGTGAGAGCCAGAAATATACTCAGGCCTTCTGACTATAAGCCAATGCCTATCTGCCTCTCTAAGCTAACCAATAGCATTTTTTTTAAACATACAGTGTGTGATAAACGGGCACCTCTGCAGTATTTAGAATCAAAACCTAGGCCTCCCAATTGTGCCTTCTGCCCTGTAATTTCAGCTCTCCTGGCTTCAGCTCTTTAGCTCTCCTGGCTTCTCTGCTTTCCTTGGGGTCTGGTCCCACCTCCACTGCACACTAGAACTGACCATCCATTCCAGCCAGGTTGGTCTGTTTTTGTTTTCCCCCAACACACATAGCATCTTCCCACCTTCACATGTTTTCTCAGTCTATATTCCCTTGCCTGGAATGTCCTCATTTGTTTCACAGAAATGTATTTAGCTCTGAATCTGAGCCAGAACCTTTGCTAGGTACCAGGATACAGAGATGAAGTCAGTGTTTCTGCCCTGAAGGAGCCCCCTGTCAAGGAGCTTTTCCTGTCTGCCCTGATGCTTCGCTGTCAACACTGACCCAGCCCAGAGGGATGACCACTCCTCTGAGTCCTGTGCCTCCCTTGTTCCATATCATCTCTTAGGTCCTGATTCATGGTGTTTGCCTCCCAGATCCAATGCCTCCGTCACATTGGGCTGGCTTTATCTCCCCAGGAAGATCATCTGCTCCTTAAAGGCTGGGCCTGTGTGTCACTCAGTTCCCCAGACTCCAGAATACTAGGCATGGTGTCTGCTTCCTGTGCATTTGATGACTGACTAGATCCCTACAAAGCTCAGCCCCTTCACCTTCTACCCAGCTAGGTCCTGGTCTTTCTCAGGTAGAATGTGCTACCAAGTGCCTAGAACTAGAAATCAAGCTAGCAGTTGTCTATCTGCAAGACAGAGACATCCGGGGGATTAAGGTCCAGCACCCACCTCCTTCCTCTCATCCCCAATACCTCACCAAAATGTTCATGTTCATGCAAGTAAAATGAAGATGGTATGAGCACCAAGGGAAACCTGAAGGGGAAAAATGTTCTCAAGAACCATATGGAGTCTTAGGGTATGGGAGCCATGCCGAGGAAGCAGGGTCACATGCCTGCTAGACATGGATCAATGGTAGGTAGGGAGTATGCACATGTGTTTTGGAAATTGGTAGAAAATGCCACCTCCCATCCAACCACCTTTACCGAGAATTGACATTATGCCCCCACAAACACTTACTGCTATAGTATGGGAGAGACTCATGTGTGTGTATGTGAGTGTGTGTGTGTGTGTGTGTGTGTGTGTGTGTGTGTATGTGTACATGAGACACAGAGGCTTGGAGAAAAAGAAAGAGTGATGCTAACAAAAGTCAGGGAACAATACCATTCCCAATGCCCAGGATAAGCATTTAGTTGTGCCTGTGGCTTCTAGAGTATGTGTTTCTTCTGCCCTCTGGTGGTAGAAGCAATACTACGTAATGCATGCTTGAGATAACAGATTCCACCCCCCAAAAATCTGTTCTGGGTAGTGAGGGCTTAGGCCAGAAAAGATTGACAGGATGTAACACCCAAAACTCACGGATCTGCTGATGTTCATATTTTCTCTACTTACGCAGGTATTGCTAATGCAACAGCTGGGTTTGAGTTCTTCTGCTAATCCAAGCCAAACCATTGAAAATTATCTACAGCTTTGGAAGGAGTAGGTGGTGAAGAGGATGTGAAGCAGTTTAGGGAACAGCGAAGGTCTGGCCCTTCTTGCTGACCACCGTCCCCAGTGTCCGGCGCATTGTGTGAGCTCACTACTTCTTGATGAATTAATGTCCCAGGATAGCTACCCCACGTGGCCTTTCTTCTCTGCTACTAGGGACCTGATCTGAAATCCGTCTCCAAGGCTATCAGGGTTGTTTCTGTCAGGGTGACACCAGGTGGAAGTGATTCTTCTCCCAGGAAGGCCTGGGTTCCTCTGGGTCTCCTTCAGTGTTGAGTCCATGCACAGCCTGCCCTTCTGGTGAGTCCTAGGGGAGAGACCATTGATTTCCAAGCCTGTATTCTCATGCTGCAGTGTGAATTCACAAGATCTACAGATATTGTAAGGTTTTCAGCAGAGCTATGGCTAAATTCCAGGTCTGAGAGGAAAAATGTCATCCTGTCCATCCTCAGGACTACCTTGCCTATTTCCATTTCTGTCAGTCAAGGCCTTAGGACACTGATAGCAAATGCCACTACTTGTATTCAAATGTAGAAATGACCTACTCCCTACTTCTGAGAGTGTGTTGCCCTAGTCTTCAGAGCCTGACTCCATGGAGCACCCAAAATTTGTTGAGCACTAATTTTGCACCAAACACTAGGCACATACTTTATGTATGTTGCCCATTACAATCTTTACTACAGATGTGCAGACTCCCTGACTTCAGACTATACTACAAAGCTACAGTCATAAAAACAGTATCGTACTGGCACAAAAACAGAAATATAGCTCAATGGAACAGGATAGAAACCCCAGAAGTAAAGCCACACACCTATGCCAAGATAAACAGTCTCTTCAATAAATAGTAATGGGCAAACTGGACAGCTACCTGTAAAAAAATGGAATTAGAACATTCTTTAACACCATACACAAAAATAAAATGCATTAAATAAAATGTAATCAAACTGGATTAAAGACCTAAATGTAAGACTGGATACTATAAAATTCTTAGAGGAAAATATAGGCAGAACACACTCTGATATAAATTGCAGAAAGATCTTTTTTGATCCACCTCCTAGAGTAATGGAAATAAAACAAAAATAAACAAACTAGACCTAATTAAACTCAAAAGGTTTGCACAGCAAAGGAAACAATAAACAAATGAAAGGACAACCTACAGAATGGGAGAAAATATTTGCAAATGAGGCAAACAACAAGGGGTTAGTCTCCAAAATATATTGTGCAAACAACTCATGCAGCTCATTATCAGAAAAAGGAAACCAACAACTCAATCAAAAAATGGGCAGAAAACCCAAAGAGACATTTCTCCAAAGAAGGCATACAAATGGCCAAGGGGCACACGAAAAGAGGCTTAAAATCACTAACTATTAGAGAAATGCAAATCAAGACTGCAATGAGGTATCACCTCACACCAGCTAGAATGGCCATCATCAAAAATCTGCAAACCATAAATCCTGGAGAGGATGTGGAGAAAAGGGAACCCTCTTACACTGCTAGGGGCAATGTAAATAAGCACAGCCACTACTGAGAAGTGTATGGAAGTTCCTAAAAAAGTAAAAATACCATATGATCCAGCAATCCAATACTTGGGCATATATGCAGAGAAAACCATGGTTCGAAAGGAAACATGCACCCCAATGTTCACTGCAGCACTATTTACAATAGCCAAGACAGGGAAGCAACCTAAAAGTCCAAGAACAGATGAACTGATAAAGAAGATGTGGTACATATATACAATGGAATATTACTCAGCCATAAAAAAGAAAGAAATAATGCAATTTGCAGTAACAGGGATGGGCCTGGATAATATCATGTTAAGTGAAGTAAGTCAGACAGAGAAAGACAAATGTCATATGATATTGCTTACATGTGGAATCTAAAAACTAAGATACAAATGAACTTAGTTACAAAACATAAACAGACTCACAAACTTAGAGAGTGAACTTATGGTTACCAGATGGGAAGGGTACAGGGGAGGGATAAATTGAGAGTTTGGGATTGACATGTATACACTGCTATATTTAAATTAAAAGGAATTCCCATAAAAAAAAGAATGGTGTTATCCTCTTTAGCAGATGAGGAAAGTGGGACTCAAAGATGATAGTGCCCAAAGTCACCCAACTGGTAAAGGTCAGAGCCCCAGTCTGAACATTACTTGGGGATAATTTAAAGGTATGCTTCATCCTTTGTCAGATGCTGTTTCATCATTTTCATCCAACTACGTAGCCTGTGTCATCCCCCTTTTTTCTGGAATCTTGAACCGGAAGAGGAAGGAAAATGAGGCCTCAAGCCCTGGGATCTCAGAATCCAGGAGCCAGTCCAGGTGACTCGTCCAGCAGCTCAGGCCAAGTCAATATTTCTTAGCTCCCCAGTCTCTCCACCTAATCATAATCACTTCGTTGGGAACTCTGGAGTCTGGGTGACTTATAAACATGTAGAGAGATACATACTGTCTACTGTAAACACCCAGTTTCTCTGAATGAAGCCTAATGGTTTGCTCACTAAGAGGCAGGAGAGAGAGCTGCAGCAACCATTTTTTGCTTGCACTACAACAGGTGAAACATCATAGTGGATTGACATGTTTTCTTTCCAGTTCAGACTGAATATGGCTCAGAGAAAATGTTAAGTCAAGGTCAACACTTTATTGAGATTAATAGGTCTCCCAGAGAACCACTCATCCCTCAGTAGTTGTTTTCCTTACAACAAGGCCCTCTGGGTAACCGAGGCAGCCCACCACTTCCCCCACCAACCGGAATATCCTGGAACACTACCCTCACTGCTCCCACACCCAGCAGTGTCCTGCATGCTTGCTTAGCACCATCTCAGATGTCAAGGTTCTAGGGGAAAACGTCACGAGTGGGTTTGGAAACATGAGGAAGCCACGGCTCGTAAAGTGATGGGGAAATGGGGCCAGGGCTCGCGTGAAGGCACTGTCATCTTCAAGCACCATCAAACCGAGAGTGAGTTTGCCAGCCCAGGAGATGAGTAAAACCTCAAGTTTGAGGAAGGACAGATGCATCCTATTGTGACTGGGGCCTAGCACGCCCCAATCGTAGGCCACCTCATGGCTTGCAAGAGGGATTTGAGACGTATAAAAGGTGTGCAGTCTTAGAGCATCTCAAAAGCCTCAGCATCTCCACGTTCCAGCCACTGGTGAAATCAGGTATGTCGGGCAAAGGAACGCAGCTCTTGGGAGCTTGGTTCTACCTGGTCCAAACCTCTGAGGGCAGCTGGGGCTTGTGCACTGGCTGGCTGGTCAGAAAGAAAGGCCTTGTGTGGGCACCTCTCTCGTCTGTATCATTTGGGACCCACCTCTCTTGGGCTACAAGTCAACATCTGAAGTGTGTGGGGAGGGGGCTGAGATGGGGGTCCAGGGTGTGACCAGAGTCCTGTCTTGAGGGTCCTGCTGGCGTGTGTGGTGGCGCTGTTGTCGTGGCCAGGAGCTGAGCGGAGCTGATTAGGAGAGGGTAGCACCAACTCTAGGGCAGGGCTGCCCTGAAGGGAAAGGCCAGTGCAGTGAGGGAGGAGAGCTCCTCAGGGAGCAGGGGGCAGAGGCCCAGGGAGCTCAGAGCAGCAAGGACAAGAGGAGGTGGTAAAGCGGCCATGTCCTGCTCTGGGAGTTGGGGACCATTGTTCTGCCCCCGTGTGCTCAGTGCCTGGGGATCCAGGACTTCCCTCTCTAAGATGTGCATTCTCCCCTAGAATTTAGTATCGATCTAAACGGTCGTTTTGTCTCTAGATGCCTCTTTTCTATGAATTCTCTTAGAGTGTGGTTAAGATGCTCCGTTACAATTGTTCAATATTTATTTAAAAAGTCAAAATCTTTACAAGAGTACTCAACGTGTTTTGGATCTCGTGTGTGTGTGTGTGTGTGTGTGTGTGTTTGTGACCACGCGAGCACACACACACACACACACACATATCTTTACACTCATATTTACCTGTGTATTTACATGTGTTTGTGTGGAGTTTCATATGCTCATTAATCCTTACAACAACTTTAAGAAGAGTACAGAGAAGTTAAGTACCTTGCTCAAAGTCACACAGCTGGTTAATTTTGGAGACAGGACTCACATCCAAGAAAATCATGTTCTAAATTCCACAGTATCTGCTGTGGAAGGATAATACATTTGTCCTCATTGCCCCTGACCTTTCTTCTTATTCTTTCCTTCTCTCTCCTGTCTCTGTCTGTCTGTCTCTCTCTCATTTTTTATATTTTTGTTTTTTCTACCCCTCTCCATTACTCTTCTCCTTTCACCCATTTTTCCTCTCTTTCTTCTTTCCTTCCTTCCTTCTATATTTCTTTATTTGTCTCAATTAAAACCTTGCTATGGCTTACAAACTGTAGCTACAATTTATACTCACTCACATCATTGCAGACACACACACACACATTTAATCCGTGAAGCCACCAGGCAAAGGTTGAAACGGCACAGGTTTGAACGAGGCAAGTGGTTCTCCTGGGTTGAGTGTCTCTAAGGTTCTAGAGTTCCTCACTTCAGTGTCTTTTCCGTTGCAGTGCACATCCAGACCAGAATGTATCATCCAAAGCAGAAGCTGTGCTGCCCGCTACCAAAGGATTGCTGCCCTCCATCCCAGCCATGCTGCACCCCACCAAAATATTGCTGCCCCTCACCAAAGTATTGCTGTCCCCCACCTCAGCAGTACTGTCCCCCTCCGCAACAATGCTGCCCCCCAGTAAAGTACTGTTTCCCGCCACCAAAACACTGCTAAACTCCACCTCAGCACAGCAAGCAGCCTTGCCAACCTCCACCCAAGGGCAAGGAGCCCTCTATCCCAAAGTGCCCAGACCCTCAGCAGTGCCAGAAGTCCAAGCAGAAGTAAACCGCAGGCATGGGCCAGAGGCCAAGCTCCCTGCAGAACAGAGAACATGAAGCCAACTCCCCTCTCTCAGCCAGCTAGCTGTCAGCACCGCTCACCCCCGGCTTCTGGAAGCAGCCACACTTGTGGCAAAGGCAGCACCAAATGGCAGCTTCCTGGATCAACATTTCTTATGAATTAGAAGCTGCAATTTCCATTTAGAAAAGGATCCGGTTCTAAACTGTCTAATCTTCGTTGCTGACTTGTATACTTCGCCCTTTTGGCTGCTTGGAAATGTAAGCAACATGCCCGGCCACCCTTTCCTAGCACACTTCGTCTCTGCTCCAGTTTTTCAAACAATTAAACACAATTCCGCTGCCATGAATGTGTCGGTTTGATTATTTCGTCATCTTACAGTTGTTAACTCCTGCAGATTTTGTATCCTGCTGCCTAAATAAGAGCACTAGGAGGGCTGGGCATGTGGGTGCAGGAAGAGCAGAAGGCATGGGGAGATGCACTTCTGAGCTGAAGAACATTATCCATGGTCCTGCCAGGGTGAGGGGGAGAGTTGGGCACTTCAGCCGCATGGAGACACATCCCCCCATACTTGCAAAATGAGAACAGCCTTTGGACACTGGGGAGATGATGCCCGTCTTGAAAACGGAGGCACAGAAAGTGTAAGGGAAACCCATCCAGGAGCTAAAGCGTAGAGTAGAGGCAAAAAAATGGAAATTCCGACAATATTCCCAGGTCCTGTGGGTCAAAATGAATTGAGGACCGGGCCTCAAAATCTCTCCCACTCGTAAAAGAAAAGACAAGATTTTGTTCAAGCTACCAAAATGTGTAAGTAGGAGACAGTCTAGGTAAAAATCATACATCCATCACACACACATATCCACTGTCAATATTTTTTAAAGTCAGCACCCATTGATTCTCTAGCTTGGGGTTTCTCCTGGGCTATTTTTCTCTCACTGCCCTCTCACTATCCATTCCCTAAATCCTTGCGGTATCAGGGTAACCTGAGTAACCGGTGGTAACCTCAGGCCGACAGGTAATCCAAACTTCTTCTTTCTATTATGTCCACTACACCCATACCTTTCCCCCGAATCCTCCTCTCACTAAAAGTCCCCAGATTAGGTCTTTGCATCTCTTTTCCTATACCTGCCTCCCATTTAACGTTTCTGGGCTACAAGGGAATCACTGAAAATCCACAGAAGTGCCCAAAGGAATCAGAAAGGAACAAAACATAAAGTAAATGTGTGAATTATCCCCAACATAGATCGCAGAGCATGTAGATTTCAGAATACGCTAAAGACAAAAGTTTTCGTTTTAGTTTAGCATTGCTTCCATGGTTGGCTGGTCTCTTCGTCCTCCACCACCACTGTTCATGCCCTTCAGCGAGGCTCCATCCATCTACCTATTTACCCATCACCAATCCATCCATCCCAAGCAGCAATGCATCATCGCATCCTTTGTAAGTACCTGCCCCTCCCTTTGTTTAGAATGTGAGGGATGCTGTGGAAGCACAAACTCACACACAAGGCTCCAGTAGTCTTGGTTTAATCCCCGTAAGGAAAGCAAGCTCAGACCGTCAAGACAACAAAAAGCAGTTTGACCGGAAGGCGTCTAATTCATGGACGACTTGGAAGCCACAGATACGTCATTCCTGCCGTCAGAATTCAGAGGAGACAGAGAGAGAACACTGAGGGCTGTTGAGGGGAGGAAGGAGAACTTGGCCATCTGTGTCATAATGACATCCACCACAGGCCTCCCAGAAAATATCTTTCCAGGAAGAACACCGGGAGAAGGGAGGTTCAGAGCGGAAGGACATCGGGATGTGTGTAAGTAAGCAGCAGTGCGTTCCAGGACTGCGTAGAGCAGCAGCCAATGCTGCGAGTGCTAGTTGTTCCCAGGAGGCCAGTCTTCAACGTCTCAGCTCCTGTCCGTGGTGGAGAGAGCACATAGCCTCTGCAGCCACCTGCACCATTTGACACCACGGAAAGCTGGGGGGTGCGTCCAGTTTCCAGACCTATGTGTCGTAAATATTTCCAACAGTGCGTTGCATTCAACAGAACTCAACGATGACACACAAAATGAATTGAAAAGCTGTTGACACCTTAAGTGGACTACCTGAAAATGATGAGCTCTTTGAGCCAATTCCCCATCCTCAGATACCTCATTCAGCACAGGCTCCAAAGACCTCCTCTCCTGCCTCACATACATGACCTTGCCCCAGAACTCTCATTTGGGTTCTTATTCTCTATTTCCTCACCCTCCCTCCCTCAGCTGATTAAGACAAGGTTGAATTTTGCCTCTCTGGGCTTCACTTAATTTTCTCCTCCACTAATTATCATACTAGGATTGTGTGCACACGGGGTTATGTGCGGACCATCTTGCGGAATTTTCCTTTATCCCGTCATAGTGGGTTTGGATGCCAGATGCATGCCTATGATGGACTGAATCCAATACTTCCCTAGGCCTCACTTTACTCATGTGTATAGTGGGCAGAATAATACCTGCAACCTGGGGTTGACGGGGAGGGGTCTTCAATGAGACAATGTAAATAAATAGTAAGTAGGATGTAACACATAGTAAATGTTGGATGAATGTTAGCTCTTGCTTTTATTATTATTCTCCACTTCTTGACAGAGCAGCAAGACCCTTCACTTATTACCTCCAACCTGACGACATGGTTTCCACAACTTTAGTAAGAACAAGGTGTGAGGGGCAGGGGCCAGGACATCTTGGGGCCAGGACAAGGAACAGTTGTGTACACCAAAGCATCCGAGGGGTGTTCAAAGGCGGAAATGGTGTTTTGTCCAGGGCTTATTCACCACATTGTGTGGTTGCCCTTTTCTTCCACAAGCTTCGCCTTTGTAACAGCTGCCCATGATGATTCCTGCTGTTGAGGCAGTCCTGGGCAGCTCTGGCCCACGGTGATATTTGCCTATCAAGGTACACTGCCAGCCATGTCTCTTGGAGGCAGACCCTACTCCCAGGAGGAGGCTGATAAGCTGAGGAAGCATGGAAAGGGCATGGTGTGTGCCAAGCACTCACACACACAGATACCACAATATGGAAGCAGGTCTTGCTCTTCCTATGAGAGGTAGTGGCAAGGTGAAGTGAAGCTCCTTACGTGTTCAGTGTAACAACACCTTGCACATGGTGGAGGTGAGATTCAAACCCTGGTCCTTATCTTTGCAACATGGCAAGTTCTCTGACCGTGCTAGTGGCTAGAAGAAGCATAAAGCGTGGATCCCGTCTTTCCAGAACTTAAAACTCACTGATCCGTTGGGAAGGCAAAGGCAGTACCTTCAAACAGTCACACATTCACACGTGTTCATACGGGGGTACACATTCATATCAAAGACACACACGGGGTTGTCATTCAGAGTAAATACTCCTCGTGTGAAGACTTCCACTGACCATGGAGAACAGAAGATGGAGCAGCGTCCCAGAGGCCCCCGCTGGGCAGGCGTCGTCCTCCCAGCTTCTCCAAACAAAGAAATTCCCTAGAAGGTAGTATAGTGCAAGAAAAAGAACACACACACATATCCGGGAGCCTGGCAGGGCTGGGTTAAATCCTCTCTTCCCTGCTTTTTCCTTAAGTAACCTTAGCGAACGGAAACTTTCGAAGCTGTAAAATGAAAATAGCTCCGACTTCAAAGCCTGAATTACACACTCGAGCAGAGATTCTGACAGTCAGGGGAGGACTGGCCCTCCCTCATCCTACTGGGACAAGACCCCTTGAACAGGGAGGGCGTTCTCAGCCGCTCAGATGTTGGCACACACCCTGCCGTGCCCCAGGGGATGCCAGCTGGCGATGGATTTCAGCAGAGAGGCTCTAGCTCCAGCCACCAGGAGTCCTTTGTCCGGAACCCTGTCTGTTGATGCGGCCGGCCCCAGAGGTTCAGCTCAGCCTTCCCCTGCATATGTGTGCATGGGCCCCGGTCTGGTGTTCATACACAGATGCCTGACACAGAAGATACAGTGAGCTTAGCCTAGGCCCAAGTTCTGCTGAAACCTCCTTGGACCCATTTGTCCCTTCTGCATTTGTTTGTGTGTGTGTGTGTGTGTGTGTGTGTGTGTGTGTGTGTGTGTTTCTGTGTCTGTGTGTGTCTGTGTGTTTGTATATGAGAGGCAGAGGTTTGGTGGAAGAGAAAGAGTGATGCCAATGAATGTCAGGGAACAATACCATTCCAAGGATAAGCGTTTAGTTGTACCTGTGGCTCCTAGAGGACATGTTCCTATGTCCTCTGTTGGTAGATGCAATACTACATAATGCATGCTTGAAATAGCAGACTCCACACCCAACAAAATCTGTTCTGGGTAGTGAGGTCTTAGTCCAGAAAAGATGGACTGGATGTAACACCCAAACTCATGGATCTTCAGACGTTCACATATTCTCTAGTTACGTAGGCATTGCTACGGCCACAAGTGGGTTTGAGTTCTTCAGCTAATCCAAGCCAAACCATTGAAAAGTATCTACAGAGTTGGAAGCAGTAGGCGGAGAAGAGGATGTGAAACGGTTTAGGGACCAGGGAGGCTCTGGCCCTCCTTGCTGGCCACCGTCCCCAGGGCCTGGTGTGAGTGTGAGCTCACTACGTCTTGATGAATTATTAGTTATCCCAGAACACATGCCCCACGTGGCCTTTCTTCTCTGCTACTAGGGACCTGAGGTGAAATCTCTCTCCAAGCCTATCAGGGTTGCTTCTGTCAGAGTGACAACAGGCGGAAGAGGTTCTTCTCCCGGGAAGGCCTGGGATCCTGTTGGTTTCCTTCGGGGCCGATCCCATTCATAGCCTGCCCTTACGGTGAGTCCCAGAGGAGGCACCACTGATATCCAAGGCTGTCTTCTCATGCTGCAGTGTGAATTCCCAAGATCTAGGGTTACTGTCGGGCCTTCAGCTGAGCTGTGGCTAAATTCCAGGTCTGAGAGTGAAAGGTGCCATCCTCTGGACTGGCTTGCCCATTTCCATTTGTGTCAGTCAAGGTCTTAGGACACTGGCGGCAAGTACCGCTACTTGCCTTCAAATGTGGCAACGACCTCCTCCCTACTTCTAAGAGTGGGCTTTGCCCCAGCTCTCAGAGCCCGACTCCACGGAGCACCCAACCATCACTGAGCCCTTATTCTGTGCCCAACAGTGTGCACATGCTTACACATGTTGTCCAAAATAAGCCTTTCAGCTGACATGCAGTGTGCGGTTATCCTGTGTAGCAGATGAGGAAACTGGTGCGCAAAGATGTAAAGTGCCCAATGTCACCCAGCTGGTGAAGATCAGAGCCCCAGTCTGAACACTAATTGGGGAATTATTTAAGGTATGTTTCATCCTTTGACGGATGTTGTTTCAACCTTTTCATCCTTGTCCCTCCCTGTGGCATCCTTCTTTGTTCTGGAAGCTCTAAGTGGAACGGGAAGGACGCATCAGCCCTTAAGCCCTGGGAGATCAGATTCTAGGAGTCAGACTGGGAGAATCGTCCAGCAGCCCATGCCAGGCCAAAGTTTCTTAGCTCCCCAGCCTCTGCAACTTATGATAATCATTTCCCTGAGAAGCCTGCAGTCTGCGTGACTTATACACCTGTAAGTGAGATACGTACTCTCAACAGTAACCACCCTGTTTCTGTGAATGAAGACTAATGTTTTGCTGACCAAGAGACAGCAGAGAGAGCTGCAACCCTCATTTTTCGTTTATTTTATAGCAGGTACAAAATCAAAGCGGCTTGCCAAGTATTCTTTCCAGTTCAGGCTGAATGTGGCTCTGTGTCTAGGTTAAGTCAAGGTCCCAACTTTGCTGAGTTTACTGTGTCTTCCCAAGAGCCACTCACCCCTCTGTAGTTGTTTATCTTACAACAAGGCTCGCTGCGTATGCTGATCGGCCCGCAACTTCCCCCACCAACCGGAATATCCTGGAACACTACCCTCACCGCTCCCACACCCAGCAGTGTCCTGCATGCTTTCTTAGCACCATCCCAGAAGTCAAGCTTCTAGGGGAAAACGTCATGAGTGGGTTTGGAAACACGAGGAAGCCACGGCTCGTAAAGTGATGGGGAAATGGGGCCAGGGCTCACGTGAAGGCACTGTCATCCTCAAGCACCATCAAACCGAGAGTGAGTTTGCCAGCCCAGGAGATGAGTAAAACCTCAAGTTTGAGGAAGGGCAGATGCATCCTATTGTGACTAGGGTCTAGCACGCCCCAATCGTAGGCCACCTCATGGCTTCCAAGAGGGATTTGAGACGTATAAAAGGTGTGCAGTCTTAGAGCATCTCAAAAGCCTCAGCATCTCCACGTTCCAGCCACTGGTGAAATCAGGTATGTCGGGCAAAGAACGCAGCTCTTGGGAGCTTGGTTCTACCTGGTCCAAAACTCTGTGGGCAGCTGGGGCTTGCTCATTGGCTGGCTGGTCAGAAAGAAAGGCCTCGTGTGGGCACCTCTCTCGTCCGTACCATTTGGGACCCACCTCTCTTGGGCTACAAGCCAACATCTGAAGTGTGTGGGGAGGGGGCTGAGATGGGGGTCCAGGGTGTGACCAGAGTCCTGTCTTGAGGGTCCTGCTGGCGTGTGTGGTGGCGCTGTTGTCGTGGCCAGGAGCTGAGTGGAGCTGATTAGGAGAGGGTAGCACCAACTCTAGGGCAGGGCTGCCCTGAAGGGAAAGGCCAGTGCAGCGAGGGAGGAGAGCTCCTCAGGGAGCAGGGGGCAGAGGCCCAGGGAGCTCAGAGCAGCAAGGACATGAGGAGGTGGTAAAGCGGCCATGTCCTGCTCTGGGAGTCGGGGACCATTGTTCCGCCCCCGTGTGCTCAGTGCCTGGGGATCCATGACTTCCCTCTCTAAAATGTGCATTCTCCTCCACAATTTAGTATCGATCTAAACGGTCGTTTTGTCTCTAGATGAGTCTTTTCTGTGAATTCTCTTACAGAGTGGTTAACATGCTCCATTACAATTGTTTGATATTTATATAAAAGGTCAAAATCTTTACAAGAGTACTCAACGTGTTTTGGTTCTCGTGTGTGTGTATGTGTGTGTGTGTGACCACGCGAGCACACACACACACATATATCTTTACACTCATATTTACCTGTGTATTTACATGTGTTTGTGTGGAGTTTCATATGCTCATTAATCCTTACAACAACTTTAAGAAGAGTACAGAGAAGTTAAGTACCTTGCTCAAAGTCACACAGCTGGTTAATTTTTGAGACAGGACTCACATCCAAGAAAATCATGTTCTAAATTACACAGTATCTGCTGTGGAAGGATAATACATTTGTCCTCATTGCCCCTGACCTTTCTTCTTATTCTTTCCTTCTCTCTCCTGTTTCTGTCTGTCTGTCTCTCTCTCATTTTTTATATTTTTGTTTTTTCTACCCATCTCCATTACACTTCTCCTTTCACCCATTTTTCCTCTCTTTCTTCTTTCCTTCCTTCCTTCTATATTTCTTTATTTGTCTCAATTAAAACCTTGCTATGGCTTACAAACTGTAGCTACAATTTATACTGACTCACATCATTGCAGACACACACACACACGTTTAATCGGTGAAGCCACCGGGCAAAGGTTGAAACGGCACAGGTTTGAACGAGGCAAGTGGTTCTCCTGGGTTGAGTGTCTCTAAGGTTCTAGAGTTCCTCACTTCAGTGTCTTTTCCGTTGCAGTGCACATCCAGACCAGAATGTATCATCCAAAGCAGAAGCTGTGCTGCCCGCTACCAAAGGATTGCTGCCCTCCATCCCAGCCATGCTGCACCCCACCAAACTATTGCTGCCCTGCACCAAAGTATTGCTGTCCCCCACCTCAGCAGTACTGTCCCCCTCCGCAACAATGCTGCCCCCCAGTAAAGTACTGTTTCCCGCCACCAAAACAGTGCTAAACTCCACCTCAGCACAGCAAGCAGCCTTGCCAACCTCCACCCAAAGCCAAGGAGCCCTCTGTCCCAACGTGCCCAGCCCCTCAGCAGTGCCAGAAGTCCAAGCAGAAGTAAACCCCAGGCATGGTCCAGAGGCCAAGCTCCCTGCAGAACAGAGAACATGAAGCCCACTCCCCTCTCTCAGCTAGCTAGCTGTCAGCCCATCTCACCCCCAGCTTCGGGAAACAGCCACACTTGTGGAAAAGGCAACACCAAGATGGCAGCTTCCTGGATCAACATTTCTTATGAATTAGCAGCTGCAATTTCCATTTAGCAAAGGATCTGGTTCTAAACCTGCTAATCTTCATTGCTGACTTGTATACTTCGCCTTTTTGGCTGCTTGGAAATATAAGCAGCATGCCCGACCACCCTTTCCTAGCACACTTCGTCTCTGCTCCAGTTTTTCAAACAATTAAACACAATTCCGCTGCCATGAATGTGTCGGTTTGATTATTTCGTCATCTTACAGTTGTTAACTCCTGCAGATTTTGTATCCTGCTGCCTAAATAAGAGCCCTAGGAGGGCTGGGCATGTGGGTGCAGGTTGAGCAGAAGGCATGGGGAGATGCCCTTCTGAGCTGAAGGACATTTTCCATGGTCCTGTCAGGGTGAGGAGGAGAGATGGGCACTTCAGCCACATGGAGACACATCCCCCCATACTTGGAATATGAGAACAGCCTTTGGACCCAAGGGAGATGATGCCCGTCTCGAAAACGGAGGCACAAAAAGAGTAAGGGAAACCCAGCCAGGAGCTAAATAGTAGAGCAGAGGCAAATAAATGGAAATTCAGAGAATATCCTAAGGGCATGTGGGTCAAGATGAATTGATGACCGGGCCTCAAAACTCTCCCAGTGGTAAAAAGGAAAGACGAGATTTTGTTCAAGCTACCAAAATGTGTAAGTAGGAGACAGTCTATGTAATAATCATACATCTATCACACACACATATCCTCTGTCAATATTTTTTAAAGGCATAGCACCCATTGATTCTCTAGCTTGGGGTTTCTCCTGTGCTATTTTTCTCTCACTGCCCTCTTACTTTCCATTCCCTAAATCCTTGCAGTATCAGGGTAACCTGAGTAACCAGTGGTAAACTCAGTCCCACAGGTAAACCAAACTTCTTCTTTCTATTACGTCCACTACACCCATACCTTTCCAACAAATCCTTCTCTCACTAAGAGTCCCCAAATTGAGGTCTCTGCATCTCTTTTCCTGTACCTGTCTCCCATTTAACATTTCTGGGCTACACGGGAATCACTGAAAATCCACAGAAGTACCCAAAGGAATCAGAAAGGAACAAAACATAAACTCAATGTGTGAATTACCCCCAACATAGATCACAGAGCATGTAGAATTCAGAATACGGTAAAGACAAACGTTTTAGTTTAGCATTGCTTCCATGGTTGGCTGGTGTCTTCGTCCTCCACCACCTCTGTTCATGCCCTTCAGCGACGCTCCATCCATCTACCTATTTACCCATCACCAATCCATCCATCCCAAGCAGCAATGCATCATCGCATCCTTCGTAAGTACCTGCCCCTCCCTTTGTTTAGAATGTGATGGATGCTGTGGAAGCACAAACGCACACACAAGCCTCCAGTCCTTTTGGTTTAATCCCCGAAAGGAAAGCAAGCTCAGACCGTCAAGACAACAAAAAACAGTTTGACCGGAAGACGTCTAATTCATGGACGACTTGGAAGCCACAGATATGTCATTCCTGCCCTCAGAATTCAGAGGAGACAGAGAGAGAACACTGAGGGCTGTTGAGGGGAGGAAGCAGAACTTGGCCATCTGTGTCATAATGACATCCACCACATTGCTCCCAGAAAATGTCTTTCCAGGAAGAACACCGGGAGAAGGGAGGTTCAGAGCGGAAGGACATCGGGATGTGTGTAAGTAAGCAGCAGTGCGTTCCAGGACTGCGTAGAGCAGCAGCCAATGCTGCGAGTGCTAGCTGTTCCCAGGAGGCCAGTCTTCAACGTCTCAGCTCCTGTCCTTGGTGGAGAGAGCACATAGCCTCTGCAGCCACCTGCACCATTTGACACCACAGAAAGCTGGGGGGCGCGTCCAGTTTCCAGACCAATGTGTCCTAAATATTACCAACAGAGCGTTGCATTCAACAGAATTCAACGGTGACATACAAAATGAATTGAAAAGCTGTAGACACCTTAAGTGGACTCCCTGAAAATGATGAGCTCTTTGAGCCAATTCCCCATCCTCAGATACCTCAGTCCGCACAGGCTCAAAGTAGCTCCCCTCCTGCCTCACATACATGACTTTGCCCCAGAACTCTCATTTGGTTTCTTATTCTCTATTTCCTCACCCTCCCTCCCTCAGCTGATTAAGACAAGGTTGAATTTTGCCTCTCTGGGCTTCACTTAATTTTCTCCTCCACTAATTATCACACTAGGATTGTGTGCACACGGGGTTATGTGTGGACCATCTTGCGGAATTTTCCTTTATCCCGTCATAGTGGGTTTGGATGCCAGATGCATGTCTATGATGGACTGAATCCAATACTTCCCTAGGCCTCACTTTACTCATGTGTATAGTGGGCAGAATAATACCTGCAACCTGGGGTTGACGGGGAGGGGTCTTCAATGAGACAATGTAAATAAATAGTAAGTAGGATGTAACACATAGTAAATGTTGGATGAATGTTAGCTCTTGCTTTTATTATTATTCTCCACTTCCTGACAGAGCAGCAAGACCCTCCACTTATTACCACCAACCTGACGACATGGGTTCCACACCTTTAGTAAGAACAAGGTGTGAGGGGCAGGGCACATCTTGGGGCCAGGACAAGGAAGAGTTGTGTAGACCAAAGCATCCGAGGGGTGTTCACAGGCGGAAATGGTATTTTGTCCAGGGCCTATTCGCCACATTGTGTGGTTGCCCTTTTCTTCCACAAACTTCCCTTTGTAACACCTGCCCATGATGATTCCTGCTGTTGAGGCAGTCCTGGGCAGCTCTGGCCCACAGTGACATTTGCCTATCAAGGTACACCGCCAGCCATGTCTTTTGGAGGCAGACCCTACTCCCAGGAGGAGGCTGATAAGCTGAGGAAGCATGGAAAGGGCATGGTGTGTGCCAAGCACTCACACACACAGATACCACAATATGGAAGCAGGTCTTGCTCTTCCTATGAGAGGTAGTGGCAAGGTGAAGTGAAGCTCCTTACGTGTTCAGTGTAACAACACCTTGCACATGGTGGAGGTGAGATTCAAACCCTGGTCCTTATCTTTGCAACATGGCAAGTGCTCTGACCGTGCTAGTGGCTAGAAGAAGCATAAAGCGTGGATCCTGTCTTTCCAGAACTTAAAACTCACTGACCCGTTGGGAAGGCAAAGACAGTATCTTAAACAGTCACACATTCACACGTGCTTATACAGGGGTACACGTTCATATCAAAGACACACACGGGGTTATTATTCAGAGTAAATACTCCTCGTGTGAAGACTTCCACTGACCATGGAGAACAGAAGATGGAGCAGCGTCCCAGAGGCCCCCGCTGGGCAGGCGTCGTCCTCCCAGCTTCTCCAAACAAAGAAATTCCCTAGAAGGTAGTATAGTGCAAGAAGAAGAACACACACACATATCCTGGAGCCTGGCAGGGCTGGGTTTAATCCTCTCTTCCCTGCTTTTTCCTTAAGTAACCTTAGCGAACGGAAACTTTCGAAGCTGTAAAATGAAAATAGCTCCAACTTCAAAGCCTGAATTACGCACTCGAGCAG
Organism: Orcinus orca; assembly: GCF_937001465.1. Classification (NCBI taxonomy): domain Eukaryota; kingdom Metazoa; phylum Chordata; class Mammalia; order Artiodactyla; family Delphinidae; genus Orcinus; species Orcinus orca. The sequence continues at coordinate 102,655,363 of NC_064559.1, read as the reverse complement.
AGATTCTGACAGTCAGGGGAGGACTGCCCCTCCCTCATCCTCCCGGGACAACACCCCTTGAACAGGGAGGGTGTCTCTCAGCCGCCCAGATGATGGCACACACCCTGCCGTGCCCCAGGTGATGTACAGCTGGTGATGGATTTCAGCAGAGAGGCTCTAGCTCCAGCCACCAGGAGTCCTTTGTCCGGAACCCTTTCTGTTGATGCGGACGGCCCCAGAGGGTCAGCTCGGCCTTCCCCTGCATATGTGTGCACGGGCCCCGGTCTGGTGTTCGCTCACAGATGGCTGGCACAGAAGATACAGTGGGCTTAGCCTAGGCCCAAGTTCTGCTGAAACCTCCTTGGACCCATTTGTCCCTTCTGCATTTGTTTGTGTGTGTGTGTGTTTCTGTGTCTGTGTGTGTCTGTGTGTTTGTATATGAGAGGCAGAGGTTTGGAGGAAGAGAAAGAGTGATGCCAATGAATGTCAGGGAACAACACCATTCCAAGGTTAAGCGTTTAGTTGTACCTGTGGCTCCTAGAGGACATGTTCCTATGTCCTCTGTTGGTAGATGCAATACTACATAATGCATGCTTGAAATAGCAGATTCCACACCCAACAAAATCTGTTCTGGGTAGTGAGGGCTTAGGCCAGAAAAGATGGACTGGATGTAACACCCAAACTCATGCATCTTCAGACGTTCACATTTTCTCTAGTTACGTAGGCATTGCTACGGCCACAAGTGGGTTTGAGTTCTTCAGCTAATCCAAGGCAAACCATTGAAAAGTATCTACAGAGTTGGAAGCAGTAGGCGGAGAAGAGGATGTGAAACGGTTTAGGGACCAGGGAGGCTCTGGCCCTCCTTGCTGGCCACCGTCCCCAGGGCCTGGTGCGTTGTGTGAGCTCACTACGTCTTGATGAATTATTAGTTATCCCAGAACACATGCCCCACATGGCGTTTCCTCTCTGCTACTAGGGACCTGAGGTGAAATCTCTCTCCAAGTCTATCACGGTTGCTTCTGTCAGAGTGACAACAGGCGGAAGGGGTTCTTCTCCCGGGAAGGCCTGGGATCCTCTGGGTTTCCCTCGGGGCCGAGCCCATGCATAGCCTGCCCTTACGGTGAGTCCCAGAGGAGACACCATTGATTCCCAAGGCTGTCTTCTCGTGCTGCCGTGTGAATTCCCAAGATCTAGGGTTACTGTAGTGCTTGCAGCTGAGCTGTGGCTAAATTCCAGGTCTGAGAATGAAACGTGCCTTCCTCAGGACTGGCTTGCCCATTTCCATTTGTGTCAGTCAAGGTCTTAGGACACTGGTAGCAAGTGCCGCTACTTGCCTTCAAATGTGGCAACGACCTCCTCCTCCCTACTTCTAAGAGTGGGCTTTGCCCCAGCTTTCAGAGCCCGACTCCACGGAGCAGCCAACCATCGTTGAACCCTTATTCTGTGCCCAACAGTGTGCACATGCTTACGCATGTTGTCCAAAATAAACCTTTCAGCTGACATGCAGTATGGGGTTATCCTGTTTAGCACATGAGGAAACTGGTGCTCATAGATGAAGAGTGCCCAAAGTCACCCAGCTGGTGAAGATCAGAGCCCCAGTCGGAACACTAATTGGGGAATTATTTAAGGTATGTTTCATCCTTTGATGGATGTTGTTTCAACCTTTTCATCTTTGTCCCTGCCCTATGGCATCCTTCTTTGTTCTGGAAGCTCTAAGTGGAACAGGTAGGAAGCATCAGTCCGTAAGCCCTGGGAGATCAGATTCTAGGAGTCAGACTGGGTGAATCGTCCAGCAGCCCATGCCAGGCCAAAGTTTCTTAGCTCCCCAGCCTCTGCAACTTATGATAATCATTTCCCTGAGAAGCCTGCAGTCTCCGTAACTTATACACCTGTAAGTGAGATACGTACTCTCAACAGTAACCACCCAGTTTCTGTGAATGAAGTGTAATGTTTTGATGATTAAGAGGCAGCAGAGAGAGCAGCAACCCCCATTTTTTGTTTATACTACAACAGGTGCAAAGTCAAAGCAGCTTGCCAAGGTTTGTTTCCGGTTCAGGCTGAATGTGGCTCTGAGTTTAGGTTTAGTCATGGTCCCAACTTTGCTGAGTTTACTGTGTCTCCCCAAGAGCCACTCACCCCTCAGTAGTTGTTTCTCTTACAACAAGCCTCGCTGTGCACGCTGATCTGCCCACACCTTCCCGCACCAACCGGAATATCCTGGAACACTACCCTCACCGCTCCGACACCCAGCAGTGGCCTGCATGCTTGCTTAGCACCATCCCAGAAGTCAAGCTTCTAGGGGAAACGTCACGAGTGGGTTTGGAAACACGAGGAAGTCACGGATCGTAAAGTGATGGCGAAATGGGGCCAGGGCTCGCGTGAAGGCACTGTCATCCTCAAGCACCATCAAACCGAGAGTGAGTTTGCCAGCCCAGGAGATGAGTAAAACCTGAAGCTTGAGGAAGGGCAGATGCATCCTATTGTGACTAGGGCTTAGCACGCCCCAATCGTAGGCCACCTCATGGCTTCCAAGAGGGATTTGAGACGTATAAAAGGTGTGCAGTCTTAGAGCATCTCAAAAGCCTCAGCATCTCCACGTTCCAGCCACTGGTGAAATCAGGTATGTCGGGCAAAGGAACGCAGCTCTTGGGAGCTTGGTTCTACCTGGTCCAAAACTCTGTGGGCAGCTGGGGCTTGCGCACTGGCTGGCTGGTCAGAAAGTAAGGCCTCGTGTGGGCACCTCTCTCGTCCATATCATTTGGGACCCACCTCTCTTGGGCTACAAGTCAACATCTGAAGTGTGTGGGGTGGGGGCTGAGATGGGGGTCCAGGGTGTGACCAGAGTCCTGTCTTGAGGGTCCTGCTGGCGTGTGTGGTGGCGCTGTTGTCGTGGCCAGGAGCTGAGCGGAGCTGATTAGGAGAGGGTAGCAGCAAATCTAGGGCAGGGCTGCCCTAAAGGGAAAGGCCAGTGCAGCGAGGGAGGAGAGCTCCTCAGGGAGCAGGGGGCAGAGGCCCAGGGAGCTCAGAGCAGCAAGGACATGAGGAGGTGGTAAAGCGGCCATGTCCTGCTCTGGGAGTCGGGGACCATTGTTCCGCCCCCGTGTGCTCAGTGCCTGGGGATCCATGACTTCCCTCTCTAAAATGTGCATTCTCCTCTACAATTTAGTATCGATCTAAACGGTCGTTTTGTCTCTAGATGAGTCTTTTCTGTGAATTCTCTTACAGAGTGGTTAGCATGCTCCATTACAATTGTTTGATATTTATATAAAAGGTCAAAATCTTTACAAGAGTACTCAACGTGTTTTGGTTCTCGTGTGTGTGAATATGTGTGTATGTGTGACCACGCGAGCACACACACACACATATATCTTTACACTCATATTTACCTGTGTATATACATGTGTTTGTGTGGATTTTTATATGCTCATTAATCCTTACAACAACTTTAAGAAGAGTACAGAGAAGTTAAGTACCTTGCTCAAAGTCACACAGCTGGTTAATTTTTGAGACAGGACTCACATCCAAGAAAATCATGTTCTAAATTACACAGTATCTGCTGTGGAAGGATAATACATTTGTCCTCATTGCCCCTGACCTTCCTTCTTATTCTTTCCTTCTCTCTCCTGTCTCTGTCTGTCTGTGTCTCTCTCATTTTTTTATCTTTGTTTTTCGTACCCCTCTCCATTACTCTTCTCCTTTCAACCTTTTCCCCTCTCTTCCATCTTTCTTTCTTTCCTTCTATATTTCTTTATTTGTCTCAATTAAAACCTTGCTATGGCTTACAAACTGTAGCTACAATTTATACTGACTCACCTCATTGCACAACACACACACACATTTAATGGGTGAAGCCACCAGGCAAAGGTTGAAACGGCACAGGTTTGAATGAGGCAAGTGGTTCTCCTGGGTTGAGTGTCTCTAAGGTTCTAGAGTTCCTCACTTCAGTGTCTTTTCCATTGCAGTGCACATCCAGACCAGAATGTATCATCCAAAGCAGAAGCTGTGCTGCCCGCTACCAAAGGATTGCTGGCCTCCATCCCAGCCATGCTGCACCCCACCAAAATATTGCTGCCCCTCACCAAAGTATTGCTGTCTCCCACCTCAGCAGTACTGTCCCCCTCCGCGGCAATGCTGCCCCCCAGTAAAGTACTGTTTCCCCCCACCAAAACACTGCTAAACTCCACCTCAGCACAGCAAGCAGCCTTGCCAACCTCCATCCAAGGGCAAGGAGCCCTCTATCCCAAAGTGCCCAGACCCTCAGCAGTGCCAGAAGTCCACGCAGAAGTAAACCCCAGGCATGGGCCATAGGCCAAGCTCCCTGCAGAACAGAGAACATGAAGCCATCTCCCCTCTCTCAGCCAGCTAGCTGTCAGCACCGCTCACCCCCGGCTTCTGGAAGCAGCCACACTTGTGGAAAAGGCAGCACCAAGATGGCAGCTTCCTGGATCAACATTTCTTATGAATTAGCAGCTGCAATTTCCATTTAGAAAAGGATCCGGTTCTAAACCTTCTAATCTTCGTTGCTGACTTGTATACTTTGCCCTTTTGGCTTGTTGGAAACTTAAGCAACATGCCCGACCATCCTTTCCTAGCACACTTCGGCTCTGCTCCAGTTTTTCAAACAATTAAACACAATTTCGCTGCCATGAATGTGTCGGTTTGATTATTTCGTCATCTTACAGTTGTTAACTCCTGCAGATTTTGTATTCTGCTGCCTAAATAAGAGCCCTAGGAGGGCTGGGCATGTGGTTGCAGGTTGAGTAGAAGGCATGGGGAGATGCCCTTCTGAGCTGAAGGACATTTTCCAAGGTCCTGCCAGGGTGAGGAGGAGAGATGGGCACTTCAGCCACATGCAGACACATCCCCCCATACTTGCAAAATTAGAACAGCCTTTGGACACTGGGGAGATGATGCCCGTCTCGAAAACGGAGGCACAGAAAGAGTACGGGAAACCCAGCCAGGAGTTAAAGAGTAGAGTAGAGGCAAATAAATGGAAATTCAGAGAATAATCCAAGGGCATGTGGGTGAAATGAATTGAGGACCCGGCCTCAAAAACTCTCCCACTGGTAAAGGAAAAGATGCGATTTTGTTCAAGCTAACAAAATGTGTAAGAGAGAGTCTATGTAAAAATCATATATCATGGGAGAAAATATTTGCAAATGAAGCAACTGACAAAGCATAATTTCCAAAATTTAAAAGCAGCTCATGCAGCTCAGTAACAAAAAAACAAACAACCCAGTCCCAAAATGGGCAGAAGACCTAAATAGACATTTCTCCAAAGAAGATATACAGACTGCCAACAAACACACGAAAGAATGCTCAACATCATTAATCATTAGAGAACTGCAAATCAAAACTACAATGGGATATCATCTCACAGCAGTCAGAATGGCCATCCTCAAAAAATCTAGAAACAATAAATGCTGGAGAGGGTGTGGAGGAAAGGGAACACTCTTGCACTGCTGGTGGGAATGTGAATTGGTTCAGCCACTATGGAGAACAGTATGGAGGTTCCTTAAATAGAACTACCATATGACCCAGCAATCCCACTACTGGGCATATACTCTGAGAAAACCAAAATTGAAAAAGAGTCATGTACCAAAATGTTCATTGCAGCTCTATTTACAATAGCCCGGAGATGGAAACAATCTAAGTGCCCATCATCGGATGAATGGATAAAGGAGATGTGGCGCATATATACAATGGAATACCACTCAGCCATAAAAAGAAATGAAATTGAGCTATCTGTAATGAGGTGGATAGACCTAGAGTCTGTCATACAGAGTGAAGTAAGTCAGAAAGAGAAAGACAAATACCGTATGCTAACACATATATATGGAATTTAAGGGGAAAAAAATGTCATGAAGAACCTAGGGGTAAGCCAGGAGTAAGACACAGACCTACTGGAGAACGGACTTGAGGATATGGGGAGGGGGAAGGGTGAGCTGTGACAGGGCGAGAGAGAGGCATGGACATATATACAGTAACAAACGTAAGGTAGATAGCTAGTGGGAAGCAGCCACATGGCACAGGAATATCGGCTCGGTGTTTTGTGACCGCCAGGCGGGGTGGGATAGGGAGGGTGGTAGGGAGGGATACGCAAGAGGGAAGAGATATGGGAACATATGTATATGTATAACTGATTCATTTTGTTATAAAGCAGAAACTAACACACCATTGTAAAGCAATTATACCACAATAAAGATGTTAAAAAAATCATACATCCACCACACACACATATGCACTGTGAATAATTTTTAAAGTCATAGCACCCATTGATTCTGTAGCTTGGGGTTCCTCCTGGGCTATTTTTCTCTCACTGCCCTCTTACTTTCCATTCCCTAAATCCTTGCGGTATCAGGGTAACCTGAGTAACCGGTGGTAATCTCAAGCCCACAGGTAAACCAATCTTCTTCTTTTTATTACGTCCACTACACCCATACCTTTCCACCAAATCCTTCTCTCACTAAGAGTCCCCAAATTGAGGTCTTTGCATCTCTTTTCCTGTACCTGTCTCCCATTTCACGTTTCTGGGCAACAAGGGAATCACTGAAAATCCACAGAAGTGCCCAAAGGAATCAGAAAGGAACAAAACATAAACTAAATGTGTGAATTATCCCCAACATAGATCGCAGATCTTGTAGAATTCAGAATACGCTAGAGACAAAAGTTTTAGTTTTAGTTTAGCATTGCTTCCATGCTTGGCTGGTCTCTTCGTCCTCCACCACCACTGTTCATGCCCTCCATTTAGGCTCCATCCATCTACCTATTTATCCATCACCAATCCATCCATCCCAACAGCAATGCATCATCGCATCCTTCGTAAGTACCTGCCCCTCCCTTCGTTTAGAATGTGAGGGATGCTGTGGAAGCACAAAGTCGCACACAAGGCTCCAGTATTCTTGGTTTACTCCCCGTGAGGAAAGCAAGCTCAGACCGTCAAGACAACAAAAAGCAGTTTGACCGGAAGACGTCTAATTCATTGGCGACTTGGAAGCCACAGATACGTCATTCCTGCCCTCAGAACTCAGAGGAGACAGAGAGAGAACACTGAGGGCTGTTGAGGGGAGGAAGGAGGACTTGGCCATCTGTGTCATAATGACATCCACCACAGGGCTCCCAGAAAATGTCTTTCCAGGAAGAACACTGGGAGAAGGGCGGTTCAGAGCAGAAGGACAGCGGGATATGTGTAAGTAAGCAGGAGTGCGTTCCAGGACTGCGTAGAGCAGCTGCCAATGCTGCGAGTGCTAGTTGTTCCCAGGAGGCCAGTCTTCAACGTCTCAGCTCCTGTCCGTGGTGGAGAGAGCACATAGCGTCTGCAGCCACCTGCACCATTTGACACCACGGAAAGCTGGGGGGCACGTCCAGTTTCCAGACCTATGTGTCGTAAATATTTCCAACAGAGCGTTGCATTCAACAGAACTCAACGATGACACACAAAATGAATTGAAAATCTGTAGACACCTTAAGTGGACTACCTGAAAATGATGAGCTCTTTGAGCCAATTCCTCACCTTCAGATACCTCAATCCGCACAGGCTCCAAATAGCTCCTCTCCTGCCTCACATACATGACCTTGCCCCGGAACTCTCATTTGGGTTCTTATTCTCTATTTCCTCACCCTCCCTCCCTCAGCTGATTAAGACAAGGTTAAATTCTGCCTCTCTGGGCTTCACTTAATTTTCTCCCCCACTAATTATCATACTAGGATTGCGTGCACACGGGGTTATGTGTGGCCCATCTTGCAGAATTTTCCTTTATCCCGTCATAGTGGGTTTGGATGCCAGATGCATGCCTATGATGGACTGAATCCAATACTTCCCTAGGCCTCACTTTACTCATGTGTATAGTGGGCAGAATAATACCTGCAACCTGGGGTTGACGGGGAGGGGTCTTCAATGAGACAATGTAAATAAATAGTAAGTAGGATGTAACACATAGTAAATGTTGGATGAATGTTAGCTCTTGTTTTTATTATTATTCTCCACTTCCTGACAGAGCAGCAAGACCCTCCACTTATTACCACCAACCTGACGACATGGGTTCCACACCTTTAGTAAGAACAAGGTGTGAGGGGCAGGGCACATCTTGGGGCCAGGACAAGGAAGAGTTGTGTAGACCAAAGCATCCGAGGGGTGTTCAAAGACGGAAATGGCATTTCGTCCAGGGCCTATTCACCACATTGGGTGGTTGCCCTTTTCTTCCACAAACTTCCCTTTGTAACACCTGCTCATGATGATTCCTGCTGTTGAGGCAGTCCTGGGCAGCTCTGGCCCACAGTGACATTTGCCTATCAAGGTACACTGCCAGCCATGTCTCTTGGAGGCAGACCCTACTCCCAGGAGGAGGCTGATAAGCTGAGGAAGCATGGAAAGGGCATGGTGTGTGCCAAGCGCTCACACACACAGATACCACAATATGGAAGCAGGTCTTGCTCTTCCTATGAGAGGTAGTGGCAAGGTGAAGAGAAGCCCCTTATGAGTTCAGTGTAACAACACCTTGCACATGGTGGAGGTGAGATTCAAATCCTGGTCCTTATCTTTGCAACATGGCAAATGCTCTGACCGTGCTAGTCGCTAGAAGAAGCATAAAGCGTGGATCCCGTCTTTCCAGAACTTAAAACTCACTGATCCGTTGGGTAGGCAAAGGCAGTACCTTCAAACAGTCACACCTTCACACGTGTTTATAAAGGGGTACACGTTCATATCAAAGACACACAAGGGGTTATTATTCAGAGTAAATACTCCTCGTGTGAAGACTTCCACTGTCCATGGAGAACAGAAGATGGAGCAGTGTCCCAGAGGCCCCCGCTGGGCAGGCGTTGTCCTCCCAGCTTCTCCAAACACAGAAATTCCCTAGAAGGTAGTATAGTGCAAGAAGAAGAACACACACACATATCCTGGAGCCTGGCAGGGCTGGGTTAAATCCTCTCTTCCCTGCTTTTTTCTTAAGTAATCTTAGCGAACAGAATCTTTCGAACCTGTAAAATGAGAATAGCTCCGACCTCATGGACTGAATTAGAAACTCGAGCAGAGATTCTGACAGTCAGGGGAGGACTGCCCTTCCCTCATCCTCCCGGGAGAAGACCCCTTGAACAGGGAAGGCTTCTCTCAGCCACCCAGATGATGGCACACACCCTGCCGTGCCCCAGGGGATGCCCAGCTGGCGATGGATTTCAGCAGAGAGGCTCTAGCTCCAGCCACCAGGAGTCCTTTGTCCGGAACCCTGTCTGTTGATGCGGCCGGCCCCAGAGGGTCAGCTCGGCCTTCCCCTGCATATGTGTGCACGGGCCCCGGTCTGGTGTTCATTCACAGATGCCTGGCATAGTAGATACAGTGGGCTTAGCCTAGGCCCAAGTTCTGCTGAAACCTCCTTGGACCCATTTGTCCCTTCTGCATTTGTGTGTGTGTGTGTGTGTGTGTGTGTGTGTGTGTGTGTCTGTGTGTGTCTGTGTGTTTGTATATGAGAGGCAGAGGTTTGGAGGAAGACAAAGAGTGATGCCAATGAATGTCAGGGAGCAATACCATCCCAAGGAAAAGCGTTTAGTTGTACCTGTGGCTCCTAGAGGACATGTTCCTATGTTCTCTGTTGGTAGATGCAATACTACATAATGCATGCTTGAGATACCAGATTCCACACCCAACAAAATCTGTTCTGGGTAGTGAGGGCTTAGGCCAGAAAAGATGGACTGGATGTCACACCCAAACTCATGGACCTTTAGACGTTCACATTTTCTCTAGTAACGCAGGCATTGCTACGGCCACAAGTGGGTTTGAGTTCTTCAGCTAATCCAAGCCAAACCATTGAAAAGTATCTACAGAGTTGGAAGCAGTAGGCGGAGAAGAGGATGTGAAACAGCAGGACCAGGGAGGCTCTGGCCCTCCTTGCTGGCCACCGTCCCCAGGGCCTGGTGTGAGTGTGAGCTCACTACGTCTTGATGAATTATTAGTTATCCCAGAACACCTTCTCCACGTGGCCTTTCATCTCTGCTACTAGGGATCTGAGGTGAAATCTCTGTCCAAGCCTATCAGGGTTGCTTCTGTCAGAGTGACAACAGGCGGAAGGGGTTCTTCTCCCGGGAAGTCCTGGTATCCTCTGGGTTTCCCTTGGGGCCCAGCCCATGCATAGCCTGGCCTTACGGTGAGTCCCAGAGGAGGCACCATTGATATCCAAGTTTGTCTTCTCATGCTGCAGTGAGAATTCCCAAGATGTAGGGTTACTGTAGGGCTTGTAGCTGAGCTGTGGCTAAATTCCAGGTCTGAGAATGAAGTGTGCCGCCCTCAGGCCTGGCTTGCCCATTTCCATTTGTGTCAGTCAAGATCTTAGGACAGTGGTAGCAAGTGCCGCTACTTGCCTTCAAATGCGGCAACGACCTCCTCCCTACTTCTAAGAGTGGGCTTTGCCCCAGCTTTCAGAGCCCGACTTCACGGAGCACCCAACCATCACTGAGCCTTTATTCTGTGCCCAAGAGTGTGCACATGCTTACACATGTTGTCCAAAATAAGCCTTTCAGCTGACATGCAGTATGGGGTTATCCTGAGCAGATGAGGAAACTGGTGCGCAAAGATGTAAAGTGCCCAGTCACCCAGGTGGTGAAGATCAGAGCCCCAGTCAGAACACTAATTGGGGAATTATTTAATGTATGTTTCATCCTTTGATGGATGTTGTTTCAACATTTTCATCCTGGTCCCTGCCCTGTAGCATCCTTCTTTGTTCTGGAAGCTCTAAGTGGAATGGGAAGGACGCATCAGCCCTTAAGCCCTGGGATTTCAGATTCCAGGAGCCAGAACGGGAGAGTCATCCAGCAGCTCATGCCAGGTCAACGTTTCTTAGCTCCCCAGCCTCTGCAACTTATGAAAATCATTTCCCCGAGAAGCCTGCAGTCTGCGTGACTTATACACCTGTAAGTGAGATACGTATTCTCAACAGTAACCGCCCAGTTTCTGTGAATGAAGACTAATGTTTTGCTGACCAAGAGGCAGCAGAGAGAGCTGCAGGCCCCATTTGTTGTTTATATTACAGCAGGTGCAAAATCAAAGCGACTTGCGCAGGTTTGTTTCCAGATCAGGCTGAATGTGGCTCTGAATCTAGGTTAAGTCATGGTCCCAACTTTGCTGAATTTACTGTGTCTCCCCAAGAGCCACTCACCCCTCTGTAGTTGTTTCTCTTACAACAAGGCTCGCTGTGCACGCTGATCGGCCCGCAACTTCCCGCACCACCCGGAATATCCTGGAACACTACCCTCACCGCTCCCACACCCAGCAGTGTCCTGAATGCTTGCTTAGCACCATCCCAGAACTCAAGGTTCAAGGTAAAACATCACGAGTGGGTTAGGAAACACGAGGAAGCCACGGCTCGTAAAGTGATGGAGAAATGGGGCCAGGGCTCACGTGAAGGCACTGTCATCCTCAAGCACGATCAAACCGAGAGTGAGTTTGCCAGCCAAGGAGATGAGTAAAACCTCAAGTTTGAGGAAGGGCAGATGCATCCTATTGTGACTAGGGTCTAGCACGCCCCAATCGTAGGCCACCTCATGGCTTCCAAGAGGGATTTGAGACGTATAAAAGGTGTGCAGTGTTAGAGCATCTCAAAAGCCTCAGCATCTCCACGTTCCAGCCACTGGTGAAATCAGGTATGTCGGGCAAAGGAACGCAGCTCTTGGGAGCTTGGTTCTACCTGGTCCAAAACTCTGCGGGGAGCTGGGGCTTGCGCACTGGCTGGCTGGTCAGAAAGAAAGGCCTTGTGTGGGCACCTCTCTCGTCCGTATCATTTGGGACCCACCTCTCTTGGGCTACAAGTCAACATCTGAAGTGTGTGGGGTGGGGGCTGAGATGGGGGTCCAGGGTGTGACCAGAGTCCTGTCTTGAGGGTCCTGCTGGCGTGTGTGGTGGCACTGTTGTCATGGCCAGGAGCTGAGGGGAGCTGATTAGGAGAGGGTAGCACCAAAACTAGGGCAGGGCTGCCCTGAAGGGAAAGGCCAGTGCAGCGAGGGAGGAGAGCTCCTCAGGGAGCAGGGGGCAGAGGCCCAGGGAGCTCAGAGCAGCAAGGACATGAGGAGGTGGTAAAGCGGCCATGTCCTGCTCTGGGAGTCGAGGACCATTGTTCCGCCCCCGTGTGCTCAGTGCCTGGGGATCCATGACTTCCCTCTCTAAGATATGCATTCTCACCTAGAATTTAGTATCGATCTAAACGGTCATTTTGTCTCTAGATGCCTCTTTTTTATGAATTCTCTTACAGAGTGGTTAACATGCTCCATTACAATTGTTTGATATTTATATAAAAGGTCAAAATCTTTACAAGAGTACTCAACGTGTTTTGGTTCTCGTGTGTATGTGTGTGTGTGTGTGACCACGCGAGCACACACACACATATATCTTTACACTCATATTTACCTGTGTATTTACATGTGTTTGTGTGGAGTTTCATATGCTCATTAATCCTTACAACAACTTTGAGCAAGGTACTTAACTTCTCCGTACTCTTTAAGAAGTGTACGGAGAAGTTAAGTACCTTGCTCAAAGTCACACAGCTGGTTAAGTTTGGAGACAGGACTCACATCCAAGAAAATCATGTTCTAAATTCCACAGTATCTGCTGTGGAAGGATAATACATTTGTCCTCATTGCCCCTGACCTTCTTTCTTATTCTTTCCTTCTCTCTCCTGTCTCTCTCTCATTTTTTATATTTTTGTTTTTTCTACCCCTCTCCATTACTCTTCTCCTTTCACCCATTTTCCCTCTCTTTCTTCTTTCCTTCCTTCCTTCTATATTTCTTTATTTGTCTCAATTAAAACCTTGCTATGGCTTACAAACTGTAGCTACAATTTATACTGACTCACATCATTGCAGACACACACACACACATTTAATCAGTGAAGCCACTAGGCAAAGGTTGAAACGGCACAGGTTTGAACAAGGCGAGTGGTTCTCCTCAGTTGAGTGTCTCTAAGGTTCTAGAGTTCCTCACTTCAGTGTCTTTTCCATTGCAGTGCACATCCAGACCAGAATGTATCATCCAAAGCAGAAGCTGTGCTGCCCGCTACCAAAGGATTGCTGCCCTCCATCCCAGCAATGCTGCACCCCACCAAAGTATTGCTGCCCCTCACCAAAGTATTGCTGTCCCCCACCTCAGCAGTACTGTCCCCCTCCAGGGCAATGCTGCCCCCCAGTAAAGTACTGTTTCCCGCCACCAAAACACTGCTAAACTCCACCTCAGCACAGCAAGCAGCCTTGCCAACCTCCACTCAATGGCAAGGAGCCCTCTATCCCAAAGTGCCCAGACCCTCAGCAGTGCCAGAAGTCCAAGCAGAAGTGAACCCCAGGCATGGGCCAGAGGCCAAGCTCCCTGCAGAACAGAGAACATGAAGCCAACTCCCCTCTCTCAGCCAGCTAGCTGTCAGCACCGCTCACCGCCAGCTTCTGGAAGCAGCCACAGTTGTGGAAAAGGCAGCACCAAGATGGCAGCTTCCTGGATCAACATTTTTTATGAATTAGCAGCTGCAGTTCCCATTTAGCAAAGGATCCGGTTCTAAACCTTCTAATCTTCGTTGCTGACTTGTATACTTTGCCCTTTTGGCTGCTTGGAAGCTTAAGCAGCATGCCCGACCACCCTTTCCTAGCACACTTCGTCTCTGCTCCAGTTTTTCAAACAATTAAACACAATTCCTCTGCCATGAATGTGTCAGTTTGATCATTTCATCATCTTACAGTTGTTAACTCCTGCAGATTTTGTATCCTGCTGCCTAAATAAGAGCCCTAGGAAGGCTGGCCATGAGGGTCCAGGTAGAGCAGAAGGCATGGGGAGATGCCCTTCTGAGCTGAAGGACATTTTCCTTGGTCCTGCCAGGGTGAGGAGGAGAGATGGGCACTTCAGCCGCATGGAGACACATCCCCCCATACTTTCAAAATGAGAATAGCCTTTGGACACTGGGGAGATGATGCCCGTCTCGAAAACGGAGGCACAGAAAGAGTAAGGGAAACCCAGCCAGGAGCTCAAGAGTAGAGTAGAGGCAAATAAATGGAAATTCAGAGAGTACTCCAAGGGCATGTGGGTGAAAATGAATTGAGGACCGGGCCTCAAAAACTCTCCCACTGGCAAAGGAAAAGACGAGATTTTGTTCAAGCTACCAAAATGTGTTGAGACAGTCTATGTAAAAATCATATATCATGGGAGAAAATATTTGCAAATGAAGCAACTGACAAAGGATTAATTTCCAAAATTTACAAGCAGCTCATGCAGCTCAGTAACAAAAAAACAAACAACCCAGTCCCAAAATGGGCAGAAGACCTAAATAGACATTTCTCCAAAGAAGATATACAGACTGCCAACAAACACATGAAAGAATGCTCAACATCATTAATAATTAGAGAAATGCAAATCAAAACTTCATTGAGATATCATCTCACAGCAGTCAGAAGGGCCAAACTCAAAAAATCTAGAAACAATAAATGCTGGAGAGGGTGTGGTGGAAAGGGAACACTCTTGCACTGCTGGTGGGAATGTGAATTGGTTCAGCCACTATGGAGAACAGTATGGAGGTTCCTTAAAAAACTATAAATAGAACTACCATATGACCCAGCAATCCCACTACTGGGCATATACCCTGAGAAAACCAAAATTGAAAAAGAGTCATGTACCAAAATGTTCAGTGTAGCTCTATTTACAATAGCCCGGAGATGGAAACAACCTAAGTGCCCATCATCGGATGAATGGATAAAGGAGATGTGGCGCATATATACAATGGAATATTACTCAGCCATAAAAAGAAATGAAATTGAGCTATCTGTAATGATGTGGATAGACCTAGAGTCTGTCATACAGAGTGAAGTAAGTCAGAAAGAGAAAGACAAATACCGTATGCTAACACATATATATGGAATTTAAGGGAAAAAAAATGTCATGAAGAACCTAGGGGTAAGCCAGGAGTAAGACACAGACCTACTGGAGAACGGACTTGAGGATATGGGGAGGGAGAATGGTGAGCTGTGACAGGGCGAAAGAGAGGCATGGACATATATACAGTAACAAACGTAAGATAGATAGCTAGTGGGAAGCAGCCACATGGCACAGGAATATCGGCTCGGTGTTTTGTGACTGCCAGGATGGGTGGGATAGGGAGGGTGGGAGGGAGGGAGACGCAAGAGGGAAGAGATATGGGAACATACGTATATGTACAACTGATTCACTTTGTTATAAAGCAGAAACTAACACACCATTGTAAAGCAATTATACCCCAAAAAAGATGTTAAAAAAAATCATACATCCATCACACACACATATCCACTGTGAATAATTTTTAAAGTCATAGCACACATTGATTCTCTAGCTTGGTGTTTCTCCTGGGCTATTTTCTCTCACTGCCCTCTTACATTCCATTCCCTAAATCCTTGCTGTATCAGGGTAACCTGAGTAACCAGTGGTAACCTCAGGTCCACAGGTAATCCAAACTTCTTCTTTCTATTACGTCCACTACACCCATACCTTTCCACCGAATCCTTCTCTCACTAAGAGTCCCCACATTGAGGTCTTTGCATCTCTTTTCCTGTACCTGTCTCCCATTTCACGTTTCTGGGCTACAAGGGAATCACTGAAAATCCACAGAAGTACCCAAAGGAATGAGAAAGGAACAAAACATAAACTAAATGTGTGAATTATCCCCAACATAGATCGCAGATCTTGTAGAATTCAGAATACGCTAGAGACAAAAGTTTTAGTTTTAGTTTAGCATTGCTTCCATGCTTGGCTGGTCTCTTCGTCCTCCACCACCACTGTTCATGCCCTCCATTTAGGCTCCATCCATCTACCTATTTATCCATCACCAATCCATCCATCCCAAGGAGCAATGCATCATCGCATGCTTCGTAAGTACCTGCCCCTCCCTTCGTTTAGAATGTGAGGGATGCTGTGGAAGCACAAAGTCGCACACAAGGCTCCAGTATTCTTGGTTTACTCCCCGTGATGAAAGCAAGCTCAGACCGTCAAGACAACAAAAAGCAGTTTGACCGGAAGGCGTCTAATTCATGGACGACTTGGAAGCCACAGATACGTCATTCCTGCCGTCAGAACTCAGAGGAGACAGAGAGAGAACACTGAGGGCTGTTGAGGGGAAGAAGGAGAACTTGGCCATCTGTGTCATAATGACATCCACCACAGGGCTCCCAGAAAATGTCTTTCCAGGGAGAACACAGGGAGAAGGGAGGTTCAGAGCAGAAGGACAGCGGGATGTGTGTAAGTAAGCAGGAGTGCGTTCCAGGACTGCGTAGAGCAGTAGCCAATGCTGCGAGTGCTACTTGTTTCCAGGAGGCCAGTCTTCAAGGTCTCAGCTCCTGTCCGTGGTGGAGAGAGCACATAGCCTGTGCAGCCACCTGCACCATTTGACTCCACGGAATACTGGGGGGCGCGTCCAGTTTCCAGACCTATGTGTTGTAAATATTTCCAACAGAGCGTTGCATTCAACAGAACTCAACGATGACACACAAAATGAATTGAAAAGCTGTAGACACCTTAAGTGGACTCCCTGAAAATGATGAGCTCTTTGAGCCAATTCCCCACCCTCAGATACCTCATTCAGCACAGGCGCCAAAGACCTCCTCTCTTGCCTCATATACATGAACTTGCCCCAGAACTCTCATTTGGGTTCTTATTCTCTATTTCCTCATCCTCCCCCTTCAGCTGATTAAGACAAGGTTGAATTTTGCCTCTCTGGGCTTCACTTAATTTTCTCCTCCACTAATTATCATACTAGGATTGTGTGCACACGGGGTTATGTGGGGACCATCTTGTGGAATTTTCCTTTATCCCGTCATAGTGGGTTTGGATGCCAGATGCATGTCTATGATGGACTGAATCCAATACTTCCCTAGGCCTCACTTTACTCATGTGTATAGTGGGCAGAATAATACCTGCAACCTGGGGTTGACGGGGAGGGGTCTTCAATGAGACAATGTAAATAAATAGTAAATAGGATGTAACACATAGTAAATGTTGGATGAATGTTAGCTCTTGCTTTTATTATTATTCTCCACTTCCTGACAGAGTAGTAAGACCCTCCACTTATTACCACCAACCTGACGACATGCGCTCCACACCTTTAGTTAGAACAAGGTGTGAGGGGCAGGGCACATCTTGGGGCCAGGACAAGGAAGAGTTGTGTAGACCAAAGCATCCGAGGGGTGTTCACAGGCGGAAATGGCATTTCGTCCAGGGCCTATTCACCACATTGAGTGGTTGCCCTTTTCTTCCACAAACTTCCATTTTAACACCTGTCCATGATGATTCCTCCTGTTGAGGCAGTCCTGGGCAGCTCTGGCCCAAAGTGACGTTTGCCTATCAAGGAACACTGACAGGCATGTCTCTTGGAGGCAGACCCTACTCCCAGGAGGAGGCTGATAAGCTGAGGAAGCATGGAAAGGGTATGGTGTGTGCCAAGCACTCACACACACAGATACCACAATATGGAAGCATGTCTTGCTCTTCCTATGAGAGGTGTGGCAAGGTGAAGAGAAGCTCCTTACGTGTTCAGTGTAACAACACCTTGCACATGGTGGAGGTGAGATTCAAACCCTGGTCCTTATCTTTGCAACATGGCAAGTGCTCTAACCGTGCTAGTGGCTAGAAGAAGCATAAAGCGTGGATCTCGTCTTTCCAGAACTTAAAACTCACTGATCCGTTGGGAAGGCAAAGGCAGTACCTTCAAACAGTCACACATTCACACGTGTTTATACAAGGGTACACGTTCATATCAAAGACACACACGGGGTTATTATTCAGAGTAAATATTCCTCGTGTAAAGACTTCTACTCGTGTGAAGACTTCCACTGACCATGGAGAACAGAAGATGGAGCAGCGTCCCAGAGGCCCCCGCTGGGCAGGCGTCGTCCTCCCAGCTTCTCCAAACAAAGAAATTCCCTAGAAGGTGGTATAGTGCAAGAAAAAGAACACACACACATATCCTGGAGCCTGGCAGGGCTGGGTTAAATCCTCTCTTCCCTGCTTTTTCCTTAAGTAACCTTAGCGAACGGAAACTTTCGAAGCTGTAAAACGAAAGTAGGTCCGACTTCAAAGCCTGAATTACGCACTCGAGCAGAGATTCTGACAGTCAGGGGAGGACTGCCCCTCCCTCATCCTCCCAGGACAAGACCCTATGAACAGGGAGGGCGTTTCTCAGCCACCCAGATGATGGCACACACCCTGCCGTGCCTTAGGGGATGCCTAGCTGGCGATGGATTTCAGCAGAGAGGCTCTAGCTCCAGCCACCAGGAGTCCTTTGTCCGGAACCCTGTCTGTTGATGCGGCCGGTCCCAGAGGGTCAGCTCGGCCTTCCCCTGCATATATGTGCATGGGCCCCGGTCTGGTGTTCATTCACAGATGCCTGGCACAGAAGATACAGTGAGCTTAGCCTAGGCCCAAGTTCTGCTGAAACCTCCTCGGACCCATTTGTCCCTTCTGCATTTGTGTGTGTGTGTGTGTTTCTGTGTTTGTGTGTGTGTGTGTTTGTATATGAGAGGCAGAGGTTTGGCGGAAGAGAAAGAGTGATGCTAATGAATGTCAGAGAACAATACCATCCCAAGGAAAAGCGTTTATTTGTACCTCTGGCTCCTAGAGGACATGTTCCTATGTCCTCTGTTGGTAGATGCAATACTACATAATGCATGCTTGAGATAGCAGATTCCACACCCAGCAAAATCTGTTCTGGGTAGTGAGGGCTTAGTCCAGAAACGATGGACTGGATGTAACACCCAAACTCATGGACCTTTAGACGTTCACATTTTCTCTAGTAACGCAGGCATTGCTACGGCCACAAGTGGGTTTGAGTTCTTCAGCTAATCCAAGGCAAACCATTGAAAAGTATCTACAGAGTTGGAAGCAGTAGGCGGAGAAGAGGATGTGAAACGGTTTAGGGACCAGGGAGGCTCTGGCCCTCCTTGCTGGCCACCGTCCCCAGGGCCTGGTGCGTTGTGTGAGCTCACTACGTCTTGATGAATTATTAGTTATCCCAGAACACATGCCCCACATGGCCTTTCCTCTCTGCTACTAGGGACCTGAGGTGAAATCTCTCTCCAAGCCTATCAGGGTTGCTTCTGTCAGAGTGACAATAGACGGAAGGGGTTCTTCTCCCGGGAAGGCCTGGGATCCTGTTGGTTTCCTTCGGGGCCGAGCCCATGCATAGCCTGCCCTTACGGTGAGTGCCAGCGGAGGCACCATTGATTCCCAAGGCTGTCTTCTCATGCTGCAGTGTGAATTCCCAAGATCTAGGGTTACTGTAGTGCTTGCAGCTGAGCTGTGGCTAAATTCCAGGTCTGAGAATGAAATGTGCCGTCCTCAGGACTGGATTGCCCATTTCCATTTCTGTCAGTCAATGTCTTAGGACACCGGTGGCAAGTGCCGCTACTTGCCTTCAAATGTGGCAACGACCGCCTCCCTACTTCTAAGAGTGGGCTTTGCCCCAGCTTTCAGAGTCCAACTACACGGAGCACCCAACCATCACTGAGCCCTTATTTTGTGCCCAACAGTGTGCACATGCTTACACATGTTGTCCAAAATAAGCCTTTCAACTGACATGCAGTATGCGGTTATCCTGTGTAGCAGATGAGGAAACTGGTGCGCAAAGAAGTAAAGTGCCCAAAGTCACCCAGCTGGTGAAGATCAGAGCCCCAGTCGGAACACTAATTGGGGAATTATTTAATGTATGTTTCATCCGTTGATGGATGTTGTTTCAACATTTTCATCCTGGTCCCTGCCCTGTGGCATCCCTCTTTGTTCTGGAATCTCTAAGTGGAACGGGAAGGACGCATCAGCCCTTAAGCCCTGGTATTTCAGATTCCAGGAGCCAGAACGGGTGACTCGTCCAGCAGCCCCTGCCAGGTCAAAGTTTCTTAGCTCCCCAGCCTTTCCACCTTATGATAATCATTTCCTGAGAAGCCTGCAGTCTGCGTGACTTATACACCTGTAAGTGAGATACGTACTCTCAACAGTAACCGCCCAGTTTCTGTGAATGAAGACTAATGTTTTGCTGACCAAGAGGCAGCACAGAGAGCTGCAGCCCCATTTGTTGTTTATATTACAGCAGGTGAAAAATCAAAGTGGGTTGCCCAGGTTTGTTTCCAGATCAGGCTGAATGTGGCTCTGAGTCTAGGTTAAGTCAAGGTCCCAACTTTGCTGAGTTTACTGTGTCTCCCAAACAGCCACTCACCCCTCTGTAGTTGTTTCTCTTACAACAAGGATCGCTGTGCACGCTGATCCTCCCACACCTTCCCCCACCACCCGGAATACCCTGGAACACTACCCTCACTTCTCCCACACCCAGCAGTGTCCTGCATGCTTGCTTAGCACCATCCCAGAAGTCAAGCTTCAAGGGGAAAACATCACGAGTGGGTTTGGAAACACGAGGAAGCCACGGCTCGTAACGTGATGGCGAAATGGGGCCAGGGCTCGCGTGAAGGCACTGTCATCCTCAAGCACCGTCAAACCGAGAGTGAGTTTACCAGCCCAGGAGATGAGTAAAACCTCAAGTTTGAGGAAGGGCAGATACATCCTATTGTGACTGGGGCCTAGCACACCCCAATCGTAGGCTACCTCATGGCTTGCAAGAGGGATTTGAGACGTATAAAAGGTGTGCAGTCTTAGAGCATCTCAAAAGCCTCAGCATCTCCACGTTCCAGCCACTGGTGAAATCAGGTATGTCGGGCAAAGGAACGCAGCTCTTGGGAGCTTGGTTCTACCTGGTCCAAAACTCTGCGGGCAGCTGGGGCTTGCGCACTGGCTGGCTGGTCAGAAAGAAAGGACTTGTGTGGGCACCTCTCTCGTCCGTATCATTGGGGACCCACCTCTCTTGGGCTACAAGTCAACATCTGAAGTGTGTGGGGTGGGGGCTGAGATGGGGGTCCAGGGTGTGACCAGAGTCCTGTCTTGAGGGTCCTGCTGGCGTGTGTGGTGGCGCTGTTGTCGTGGCCAGGAGATGAGCGGAGCTGATTAGGAGAGGGTAGCACCAACTCTAGGGCAGGGCTGCCCTGAAGGGAAAGGCCAGTGCAGCGAGGGAGGAGAGCTCCTCAGGGAGCAGGGGGCAGAGGCCCAGGGAGCTCAGAGCAGCAAGGACATGAGGAGGTGGTAAAGCGGCCATGTCCTGCTCTGGGAGTCGGGGACCATTGTTCCACCCCCGTGTGCTCAGTGCCTGGGGATCCAGGACTTCCCTCTCTAAGATGTGCATTCTCCTCTACAATTTAGTATCGATCTAAACGGTCGTTTTGTCTCTAGATGAGTCTTTTCTATGAATTCTCTTACAGAGTGGTTAGCATGCTCCATTACAATTGTTTGATATTTATATAAAAGGTCAAAATCTTTACAAGAGTACTCAACGTGTTTTGGTTCTCGTGTGTGTGTATGTGTGTGTGTGTGACCACGCGAGCACACACACACATATATCTTTACACTCATATTTACCTGTGTATTTACATGTGTTTGTGTGGAGTTTCATATGCTCATTAATCCTTACAACAACTTTAAGAAGAGTACAGAGAAGTTAAGTACCTTGCTCAAAGTCACACAGCTGGTTAATTTTGGAGACAGGACTCACATCCAAGAAAATCATGTTCTAAATTCCACAGTATCTGCTGTGGAAGGATAATACATTTGTCCTCATTGCCCCTGACCTTTCTTCTTATTCTTTCCTTCTCTCTCCTGTCTCTGTCTGTCTGTCTCTCTCTCATTTTTTATATTTTTGTTTTTTCTACCCCTCTCCATTACTCTTCTCCTTTCACCCTTTTTTCCTCTCTTTCTTCTTTCCTTCCTTCCTTCTATATTTCTTTATTTGTCTCAGTTAAAACCTTGCTATGGCTTACAAACTGTAGCTACAATTTATAGTGACTCACATCACTGCAGACACACACACACACACATTTAATGGGTGAAGCCACCAGGCAAAGGTTGAAACGGCACAGGTTTGAATGAGGCAAGTGGTTCTCCTGGGTTGAGTGTCTCTAAGGTTCAAGAGTTCCTCAGTTCAGTGTCTTTTCCGTTGCAGTGCACATCCAGACCAGAATGTATCATCCAAAGCAGAAGCTGTGCTGCCCGCTACCAAAGTATTGCTGCCCTCCATCCCAGCCATGCTGCACCCCACCAAATTATTGCTGCCCCTCACCAAAGTATTCCTGTCCCCCAACTCAGCAGTACTGTCCCCCTCCGCGGCAATGCTGCCCCCCAGTAAAGTACTGTTTCCCCCCACCAAAACACTGCTAACTCCACCTCAGCACAGCAAGCAGCCTTGCCAACCTCCACCCAAGGGCAAGGAGCCCTCTATCCCAAAGTGCCCAGACCCTCAGCAGTGCCACAAGTCCAAGCAGAAGTAAACCCCAGGCATGGGCCAGAGGCCAAGCTCCCTGCAGAACAGAGAACATGAAGCCATCTCCCCTCTCTCAGCCAGCTAGCTGTCAGCACCGCTCACCCCCGGCTTCTGGAAGCAGCCACAATTGTGGAAAAGGCAGCACCAAGATGGCAGCTTCCTGGATCAACATTTCTTATGAATTAGCAGCTGCAATTTCCATTTAGCAAAGGATCCGGTTCTAAACCTTCTAATCTTCTTTGCAGACTTGTATACTTCGCCGTTTTGGCTTGTTGGAAACTTAAGCAACATGCCCGACCATCTTTTCCTAGCACACTTGGTCTCTGCTCCAGTTTTTCAAACAATTAAACACAATTTCGCTGCCATGAATGTGTCGGTTTGATTATTTCATCATCTTACAGTTGTTAACTCCTGCAGATTTTGTATCCTGCTGCCTAAATATGAGCCCTTGAGGGCTGGGCATGTGGGTGCAGGCTGAGCAAAAGGCATGGGGAGGTGCACTTCTGAGCTGAAGGACATTTTCCTTGGTCCTGCCAGGGTGAGGAGGAGAGATGGGCACTTCAGCCGCATGGAGACACATCCCCCCATAATTGCAAAATGAGAACAGCCTTTGGACAGTGGGGAGATGATTCCCGTCTCGAAAATGGAGGCCCAAAAAGAGTAAGGGAAACTCAGCCAGGAGCTAAAGAGTAGAGCATAGGCAAATAAAGGGAAATTCAGAGAATACTCTAGGGGCATGTGGGTGAAAATGAATTGAGGACCGGGCCTGAAAATCTCTACTACTGGTAAAAGAAAATGTGATTTTGTTCAAGCTACCAAAATGTGATAGTAGGAGACAGTGTATGTAAAAATCGTACAACCATCACACACACATATCCGCTGTCAATATTTTTTTTGTTTTTTTTTTTCTGTACGCGGGCCTGTCACTGATGTGGCCTTTCCCGTTGCGGAGCACAGGCTCTGGACGCGCAGGCTCAGTGGCCATGGCTCACGGGCCCAGCCGTTCCGCGGCATGTGCGATCTTCCCGGACCGGGGCACGAACCCGCGTCCCCTGCATCGGCAGGCGGACTCTCAACCACTGCGCCACCAGGGAAGCCCCACTGTCAAGAGATTTTAAAGTCATAGCACCCATTGATTCTCTAGCTTGGGGTTTCTCCTGTGCTATTTTTCTCTCACTGCCCTCTTACTTTCCATTCCCTAAATCCTTGCGGTATCAGGGTAACCTGAGTAACCGGTGGTAACCTCAGGCCCACAGGTAAGCCAAAGTTCTTCTTTCTATTACGTCCACTACACCCATACCTTTCCACCGAATCCTTCTCTCACTAAAACTCCCCAAATTGAGGTCTTTGCATCTCTGTTCCTATACCCGCCTCCCATTTCATGTTTCTGGGCTACAAGGGAATCACTGAAAATCCACAGAAGTACCCAAAGGAATGAGAAAGGAACAAAACATAAACTAAATGTGTGAATTATCCCCAACATAGATCACAGAGCATGTAGGATTCAGAATACGCTAAAGACAAAAGGTTTAGTTTTAGTTTAGCATTGCTTCCATGGTTGGCTGGTCTCTTCATCCTCCACCACCTCTGTTCATGCCCTTCAGCGAGGCTCCATCCATCTACCTATTTACCCATCACCAATCCATCCATCCCAAGCAGCAATGCATCATCGCATCCTTCGTAAGTACCTGCCCCTCCCTTCGTTTAGAATGTGTGGGATGTTGTGGAAGCAAAAACTCACATACAAGGCTCCAGTATTCTTGGTTTAATCCCCGTAAGGAAAGCAAGCTCAGATCATCAAGACAACAAAAATCAGTTTGACCGGAAGACGTCTAATTCATGGACGACTTGGAAGCCACAGATATGTCATTCCTGCCCTCAGAATTCAGAGGAGACAGAGAGAGAACACTGAGGGCTGTTGAGGGGAGGAAGGAGAACTTGGCCATCTGTGTCATAATGACATCCACCACAGGGCTCCCAGAAAATGTCTTTCCAGGTAGAACACCGGGAGAAGTGAGGTTCAGAGTGGAAGGACAGCAGGATATGTGTAAGTAAGCAGGAGTGCGTTCCAGGACTGCGTAGAGCAGCAGCCAATGCTGCGAGAGCTAGTTGTTCCCAGGAGGCCAGTCTTCAACGTCTCAGCCCCTGTCCGTGGTGGAGAGAGCACATAGCCTCTGCAGCCACCTGCACCATTTTACACCACGGAATGCTGGGGGGCGCGTCCAGTTTCCAGACCTATGTGTCCTAAATATTTCCAACAGAGCGTTGCATTCAACAGAACTCAACGATGACACACAAAATGAATTGAAAAGCTGTAGACACCTTAAGTGGACTCCCTGAAAATGATGAGCTCTTTGAGCCAATTCCCCACCCTCAGATACCTCATTCAGCACAGGCTCCAAAACCTCCTCTCTTGCCTCATATACATGAAGTTGCCCCAGAATTCTATTTGGGTTCTTATTCTCTATTTCCTCATCCTCCCCCTTCAGCTGATTAAGACAAGGTTGAATTTTGCCTCTCTGGGCTTCACTTAATTTTCTCCTCCACTAATTATCATACTAGGATTGTGTGCACACGGGGTTATGTGTGGACCATCTTGTGGAATTTTCCTTTATCCTGTCATAGTGGGTTTGGATGCCAGATGCATGCCTATGATGGACTGAATCCAATACTTCCCTAGGCCTCACTTTACTCATGTGTATAGTGGGCAGAATAATACCTGCAACCTGGGGTTGACGGGGAGGGGTCTTCAATGAGACAATGTAAATAAATAGTAAGTAGGATGTAACACATAGTAAATGTTGGATGAATGTTAGCTCTTGCTTTTATTATTATTCTCCACTTCCTGACAGAGCAGCAAGACCCTCCACTTATTACCTCCAACCTGACGACATGGGTTCCACACCGTTAGTCAGAACAAGGTGTGAGGGGCAGGGCACATCTTGGGGCCAGGACAAGGAAGAGTTGTGTAGACCAAAGCATCCGAGGGGTGTTCACAGGGGGAAATGGTACTTTGTCCAGGGCCTATTCGCCACATTGTGTGGTTGCCCTTTTCTTCCACAAACTTCCCTTTGTAACACCTGCCCATGATGATTCCTGCTGTTGAGGCAGTCCTGGGCAGCTCTGGCCCACAGTGACATTTGCCTATCAAGGTACACCGCCGGCCATGTCTTTTGGAGGCAGACCCTACTCCCAGGAGGAGGCTGATAAGCTGAGGAAGCATGGAAAGGGCATGGTGTGTGCCAAGCACTCACACACACAGATACCACAATATGGAAGCAGGTCTTGCTCTTCCTATGAGAGGTAGTGGCAAGGTGAAGTGAAGCTCCTTACGTGTTCAGTGTAACAACACCTTGCACATGGTGGAGGTGAGATTCAAACCCTGGTCCTTATCTTTGCAACATGGCAAGTGCTCTGACCGTGCTAGTGGCTAGAAGAAGCATAAAGCGTGGATCCTGTCTTTCCAGAACTTAAAACTCACTGACCCGTTGGGAAGGCAAAGACAGTACCTTCAAACAGTCACACATTCACACGTGCTTATACAGGGGTACACGTTCATATCAAAGACACACACGGGGTTATTATTCAGAGTAAATACTCCTCGTGTGAAGACTTCCACTGACCATGGAGAACAGAAGATGGAGCAGCGTCCCAGAGGCCCCCGCTGGGCAGGCGTCGTCCTCCCAGCTTCTCCAAACAAAGAAATTCCCTAGAAGGTAGTATAGTGCAAGAAGAAGAACACACACACATATCCGGGAGCCTGGCAGGGCTGGGTTTAATCCTCTCTTCCCTACTTTTTACTTAAGTAACCTTAGCGAATAGAAACTTTCGAAGCTGTAAAATGAAAATAGCTCCGACTTCAAGGCCTGAATTAGAAACTCGAGCAGAGATTGTGACAGTCAGGGGAGGACTGCCCCTCCCTCATCCTCCCGGGACAAGACCCCTTGAACAGGGAGGGCGTCTCTCAGCTGCCCAGATGATGGCACACACCCTGCCGTGCCCCAGGGGATGCCCAGCTGGCGATGGATTTCAGCAGAGAGGCTCTAGCTCCAGCCACCAGGAGTCCTTTGTCCGGAACCCTGTCTGTTGATGCGACCGGCCCCAGAGGTTCAGCTCGGCCTTCCCCTGCATATGTGTGCACGGGCCCCAGCCTGGTGTTCATTCACAGATGCCTGGCACAGTAGATACAGTGGGCTGAGCCTGTGGCCAGGTTCTGCTGTGACCTCCTTGGTCCCAATTGTCCCTTCTGCCTTCTGTATGTGTGTGTTTGTGTGTGTGTGTGTGTGTGTTTCTGTGTCTGTGTGTGTCTGTGTGTTTGTATATGAGAGTCAGAGGTTTGGAGGAAGACAAAGAGTGATGCCAATGAATGTCAGGGAACAATACCATTCCAAGGATAAGCGTTTAGTTGTACCTGTGGCTCCTAGAGGACATGTTCCTATGTTCTCTGTTGGTAGATGCAATACTACATAACGCATGCTTGAGATAGCAGACTCCACACCCAACAAAATCTGTTCTGGGTAGTGAGGGCTTAGGCCAGAAAAGATGGACTGGATGTAACACCCAAACTCATGGATCTTCAGACGTTCACATTTTCTCTAGTAACGCAGGCATTGCTACGGCGACAAGTGGGTTTGAGTTCTTCAGCTCATCCAAGGCAAACCATTGAAAAGTATCTACAGAGTTGGAAGCAGTAGGCGGAGAAGAGGATGTGAAACGGTTTAGGGAACAGGGAGGCTCTGGCCCTCCTGGCTGGCCACCGTCCCCAGGGCCTGGTGTGTTGTGTGAGCTCACTACGTCTTGATGAAGTATTACTTATCCCAGAACACATGCCCCACGTGGCCTTTCCTCTCTGCTACTAGGGACCTGAGCTGAAATCTCTCTCCAAGCCTATCAGGGTTGCTTCTGTCAGAGTGACAACAGGCGGAAGGGGTTCTTCTCCCGGGAAGGCCTGGGATCCTCTGGGTGTCCTTCGGGGCCGAGCCCATGCATAGCCTGCCCTTACGGTGAGTCCCAGAGGAGGCACCATCGATATCCAAGGCTGTCTTCTCATGCTGCAGTGTGAATTCCCAAGATGTAGGGTTACTGTAGTGCTTGCAGCTGAGCTGTGGCTAAGTTCCAGGTCTGAGAATGAAACGTGCCATCCTCAGGACTGGCTTGCCCATTTCCATTTGTGTCAGTCAAGGTCTTAGGACAGTGGCGGAAAGTACCGCTACTTGCCTTCAAATGTGGCAACGACCTCCTCCCTACTTCTAAGAGTGGGCTTTGCCCCAGCTTTCAGAGCCCGACTCCACGGAGCACCCAACCATCGTTGAGCCCTTATTTTGTGCCCAACAGTGTGCACATGCTTACATATGTTGTCCAAAATAAGCCTTTCAACTGACATGCAGTATGCGGTTATCCTGTGTAGCAGATGAGGAAACTGGTGCGCAAAGAAGTAAAGTGCCCAAAGTCACCCAGCTGGTGAAGATCAGAGCCCCAGTCGGAACACTAATTGGGGAATTATTTAATGTATGTTACATCCTTTGATGGATGTTGTTTCAACATTTTCATCCTGGTCCCTGCCCTGTGGCATCCTTCTTTGTTCTGGAATCTCTAAGTGGAACGGGAAGGATGCATCAGCCCTTAAGCACAGGGATTTCAGATTCCAGGAGCCAGAATGGGTGACTCGTCCAGCAGCCCATGCCAGGTCAAAGTTTCTTAGCTCCCCAGCCTCTCCACCTTATGATAATCATTTCCCTGAGAAGCCTGCAGTCTGCGTGACTTTTACACCTGTAAGTGAGATACGTACTCTCAACAGTAACCGCCCAGTTTCTGTGAATGAAGACTAATGTTTTGCTGACCAAGAGGCAGCACAGAGAGCTGCAGCCCCATTTGTTGTTTATATTACAGCAGGTGAAAAATCAAAGTGGGTTGCCCAGGTTTGTTTCCAGATCAGGCTGAATGTGGCTCTGAGTCTAGGTTAAGTCAAGGTCCCAACTTTGCTGAGTTTACTGTGTCTCCCCAAGAGCCACTCACCCCTCAGTAGTTGTTTCTCTTACAACAAGGCTCGCTGTGCACGCTGATCGGCCCACACCTTCCCGCACCAACCGGAATATCCTGGAACACTACCCTCACCGCTCCGACACCCAGCAGTGTCCTGCATGCTTGCTTAGCACCATCCCAGAAGTCAAGCTTCTAGGGGAAAACATCACGAGTGGGTTTGGAAACACAAGGAAGCCACGACTCGTAACGTGATGGCGAAATGGGGCCAGGGCTCGCGTGAAGGCACTGTCATCCTCAAGCACCGTCAAACCGAGAGTGAGTTTACCAGCCCAGGAGATGAGTAAAACCTCAAGTTTGAGGAAGGGCAGATACATCCTATTGTGACTGGGGCCTAGCACACCCCAATCGTAGGCCACCTCATGGCTTGCAAGAGGGATTTGAGACGTATAAAAGGTGTGCAGTCTTAGAGCATCTCAAAAGCCTCAGCTTCTCCACGTTCCAGCCACTGGTGAAATCAGGTATGTCGGGCAAAGGAACGCAGCTCTTGGGAGCTTGGTTCTACCTGGTCCAAAACTCTGTGGGCAGCTGGGGCTTGCGCACTGGCTGGCTGGTCAGAAAGAAAGGCCTTGTGTGGGCACCTCTCTCGTCCGTATCATTGGGGACCCACCTCTCTTGGGCTACAAGTCAACATCTGAAGTGTGTGGGGTGGGGGCTGAGATGGGGGTCCAGGGTGTGACCAGAGTCCTGTCTTGAGGGTCCTGCTGGCGTGTGTGGTGGCACTGTTGTCGTGGCCAGGAGATGAGCGGAGCTGATTAGGAGAGGGTAGCACCAACTCTAGGGCAGGGCTGCCCTGAAGGGAAAGGCCAGTGCAGCGAGGGAGGAGAGCTCCTCAGGGAGCAGGGGGCAGAGGCCCAGGGAGCTCAGAGCAGCAAGGACATGAGGAGGTGGTAAAGCGGCCATGTCCTGCTCTGGGAGTCGGGGACCATTGTTCCACCCCCGTGTGCTCAGTGCCTGGGGATCCAGGACTTCCCTCTCTAAGATGTGCATTCTCCCCTAGAATTTAGTATCGATCTAAACGGTCGTTTTGTCTCTAGATGAGTCTTTTCTATGAATTCTCTTACAGAGTGGTTAACAAGCTCCATTACAATTGTTTGATATTTATATAAAAGGTCAAAATCTTTACAAGAGTACTCAACGTGTTTTGGTTCTCGTGTGTGTGTATGTGTTTTGGTTCTCGTGTGTGTGACCACGCGAGCACACACACACATATATCTTTACACTCATATTTACCTGTGTATTTACATGTGTTTGTGTGGAGTTTCATATGCTCATTAATCCTTACAACAACTTTAAGAAGAGTACAGAGAAGTTAAGTACCTTGCTCAAAGTCACACAGCTGGTTAATTTTGGAGACAGGACTCACATCCAAGAAAATCATGTTCTAAATTCCACAGTATCTGCTGTGGAAGGATAATACATTTGTCCTCATTGCCCCTGACCTTTCTTCTTATTCTTTCCTTCTCTCTCCTGTCTCTGTCTGTCTGTCTCTCTCTCATTTTTTATATTTTTGTTTTTTCTACCCCTCTCCATTACTCTTCTCCTTTCACCCTTTTTTCCTCTCTTTCTTCTTTCCTTCCTTCCTTCTATATTTCTTTATTTGTCTCAATTAAAACCTTGCTATGGCTTACAAACTGTAGCTGCAATTTATACTGACTCACATCATTGCAGACACACACACACACGTTTAATCGGTGAAGCCACCAGGCAAAGGTTGAAACGGCACAGGTTTGAACGAGGCAAGTGGTTCTCCTGGGTTGAGTGTCTCTAAGGTTCTAGAGTTCCTCACTTCAGTGTCTTTTCCATTGCAGTGCACATCCAGACCAGAATGTATCATCCAAAGCAGAAGCTGTGCTGCCCGCTACCAAAGGATTGCTGCCCTCCATCCCAGCCATGCTGCACCCCACCAAAGTATTGCTGCCCTGCACCAAAGTATTGCTGTCCCCCACCTCAGCAGTACTGTCCCCCTCCGCGGCAATGCTGCCCCCCAGTAAAGTACTGTTTCCCCCCACCAAAACACTGCTAAACTCCACCTAAGCACAGCAAGCAGCCTTGCCAACCTCCGCCCAAGGCCAAGGAGCCCTCTGTCCCAACGTGCCCAGCCCCTCAGCAGTGCCAGAAGTCCAAGCAGAAGTAAACCCCAGGCATGGGCCAGAGGCCAAGCTCCCTGCAGAACAGAGAACATGAAGCCCACTCCCCTCTCTCAGCCAGCTAGCTGTCAGCCCATCTCACCCCCAGCTTCTGGAAAGAGCCACACTTGTGGAAAAGGCAACACTAAGATGGCAGCTTCCTGGATCAACATTTCTTATGAATTAGAAGCTGCAATTTCCATTTAGCAAAGGATCCGGTTCTAAACCTTCTAATCTTCGTTGCTGACTTGTATACTTCGCCCTTTTGGCTGCTTGGAAATATAAGCAGCATGCCCGACCACCCTTTCCTAGCACACTTCGTCTCTGCTCCAGTTTTTCAAACAATTAAACACAATTCCGCTGCCATGAATGTGTCGGTTTGATTATTTCGTCATCTTACAGTTGTTAACTCCTGCAGATTTTGTATCCTGCTGCCTAAATAAGAGCCCTAGGAGGGCTGGGCATGTGGGTGCAGGTTGAGCAGAAGGCATGGGGAGATGCCCTTCTGAGCTGAAGAACATTTTCCATGGTCCTGTCAGGGTGAGGAGGAGAGATGGGCACTTCAGCCACATGGAGACACATCCCCCCATACTTGCAAAATGAGAACAGCCTTTGGACCCAAGGGAGATGATGCCCGTCTCGAAAACGGAGGCACAAAAAGAGTAAGGGAAACCCAGCCATGAGCTAAATAGTAGAGCAGAGGCAAATAAATGGAAATTCAGAGAATATCCTAAGGGCATGTGGGTCAAGATGAATTGATGACCGGGCCTCAAAAACTCTCCCACTGGTAAAAAGAAAAGACGAGATTTTGTTCAAGCTACCAAAATGTGTAAGTAGGAGACAGTCTATGTAATAATCATACATCTATCACACACACATATCCTCTGTCAATATTTTTTAAAGGCATAGCACCCATTGATTCTCTAGCTTGGGGTTTCTCCTGGGCTATTTTTCTCTCACTGCCCTCTTACTTTCCATTCCCTAAATCCTTGCAGTATCAGGGTAACCTGAGTAACCAGTGGTAACCTCAGTCCCACAGGTAAACCAAACTTCTTCTTTCTATTACGTCCACTACACCCATACCTTTCCACCGAATCCTTCTCTCACTAAGAGTCCCCAAATTAAGGTCTCTGCATCTCTTTTCCTGTACCTGTCTCCCATTTCACATTTCTGGACTACACGGGAATCACTGAAAATCCACAGAAGTACCCAAAGGAATCAGAAAGGAACAAAACATAAACTAAATGTGTGAATTACCCCCAACATAGATCACAGAGCATGTAGAATTCAGAATACACTAAAGACAAAAGTTTTAGTTTAGCATTGCTTCCATGGTTGGCTGGTGTCTTCGTCCTCCACCACCTCTGTTCATGCCCTTCAGCGACGCTCCATCCATCTACCTATTTACCCATCACCAATCGATCCATCCCAAGCAGCAATGCATCATCGCATCCTTCGTAAGTACCTGCCCCTCCCTTTGTTTAGAATGTGATGGATGCCGTGGAAGCACAAACGCACACACAAGCCTCCAGTCCTTTTGGTTTAATCCCCGTAAGGAAAGCAAGCTCAGACCGTCAAGACAACAAAACACAGTTTGACCGGAAGACGTGTAATTCATGGACGACTTGGAAGCCACTGATATGTCATTCCTGCCCTCAGAATTCAGAGGAGACAGAGAGAGAACACTGAGGGCTGTTGAGGGGAGGAAGGAGAACTTGGCCATCTGTGTCATAATGACATCCACCACATTGCTCCCAGAAAATGTCTTTCCAGGAAGAACACCGGGAGAAGGGAGGTTCAGAGTGGAAAGACATCGGGATGTGTGTAAGTAAGCAGCAGTGCGTTCCAGGACTGCGTAGAGCAGCAGCCAATGCTGCGAGTGCTAGTTGTTCCCAGGAGGCCAGTCTTCAACGTCTCAGCCCCTGTCCGTGGTGGAGAGAGCACATAGCCTGTGCAGCCACCTTCACCATTTGACACCACAGA
This sequence comes from Orcinus orca, assembly GCF_937001465.1. Taxonomy (NCBI): domain Eukaryota; kingdom Metazoa; phylum Chordata; class Mammalia; order Artiodactyla; family Delphinidae; genus Orcinus; species Orcinus orca. The sequence continues at coordinate 102,622,899 of NC_064559.1, read as the reverse complement.
AAGCTGGGGGGCGCGTCCAGTTTCCAGACCTATGTGTCCTAAATATTTCCAACAGAGCGTTGCATTCAACAGAACTCAACGATGACATACAAAATGAATTGAAAAGCTGTAGACACCTTAAGTGGACTCCCTGAAAATGATGAGCTCTTTGAGCCAATTCCCCATCCTCAGATACCTCAGTCCGCACAGGCTCAAAGTAGCTCCTCTCCTGCCTCACATACATGACCTTGCCCCAGAACTCTCATTTGGTTTCTTATTCTCTATTTCCTCACCCTCCCTCCCTCAGCTGATTAAGACAAGGTTGAATTTTGCCTCTCTGGGCTTCACTTAATTTTCTCCTCCACTAATTATCACACTAGGATTGTGTGCACACGGGGTTATGTGTGGACCATCTTGCGGAATTTTCCTTTATCCCGTCATAGTGGGTTTGGATGTCAGATGCATGTCTATGATGGACTGAATCCAATACTTCCCTAGGCCTCACTTTACTCATGTGTATAGTGGGCAGAATAATACCTGCAACCTGGGGTTGACGGGGAGGGGTCTTCATTGAGACAATGTAAATAAATAGTAAGTAGGATGTAACACATAGTAAATGTTGGATGAATGTTAGCTCTTGCTTTTATTATTATTCTCCACTTCCTGACAGAGCAGCAAGACCCTTCACTTATTACCTCCAACCTGACGACATGGGTTCCACACCTTTAGTAAGAACAAGGTGTGAGGGGCAGGGCACATCTTGGGGCCAGGACAAGGAACAGTTGTGTAGACCAAAGCATCCGAGGGGTGTTCACAGGCGGAAATGGTATTTTGTCCAGGGCCTTTTCGCCACATTGTGTGGTTGCCCTTTTCTTCCACAAACTTCCCTTTGTAACGCCTGCCCATGATGATTCCTGCTGTTGAGGCAGTCCTGGGCAGCTCTGGCCCACAGTGACATTTGCCTATCAAGGTACACCGCCGGCCATGTTTTTGGAGGCAGACCCTACTCCCAGGAGGAGGCTGATAAGCTGAGGAAGCATGGAAAGGGCATGGTGTGTGCCAAGCACTCACACACACAGATACCACAATATGGAAGCAGGTCTTGCTCTTCCTATGAGAGGTAGTGGCAAGGTGAAGTGAAGCTCCTTACGTGTTCAGTGTAACAACACCTTGCACATGGTGGAGGTGAGATTCAAACCCTGGTCCTTATCTTTGCAACATGGCAAGTGCTCTGACCGTGCTAGTGGCTAGAAGAAGCATAAAGCGTGGATCCTGTCTTTCCAGAACTTAAAACTCACTGACCCGTTGGGAAGGCAAAGACAGTACCTTCAAACAGTCACACATTCACACGTGCTTATACAGGGGTACACGTTCATATCAAAGACACACACGGGGTTATTATTCAGAGTAAATACTCCTCGTGTGAAGACTTCCACTGACCATGGAGAACAGAAGATGGAGCAGCGTCCCAGAGGCCCCCGCTGGGCAGGCGTCGTCCTCCCAGCTTCTCCAAACAAAGAAATTCCCTAGAAGGTAGTAGAGTGCAAGAAGAAGAACACACACACATATCCGGGAGCCTGGCAGGGCTGGGTTTAATCCTCTCTTCCCTACTTTTTACTTAAGTAACCTTAGCGAATAGAAACTTTCGAAGCTGTAAAATGAAAATAGCTCCGACTTCAAGGCCTGAATTAGAAACTCGAGCAGAGATTGTGACAGTCAGGGGAGGACTGCCCCTCCCTCATCCTCCCGGGACAAGACCCCTTGAACAGGGAGGGCGTCTCTCAGCTGCCCAGATGATGGCACACACCCTGCCGTGCCCCAGGGGATGCCCAGCTGGCGATGGATTTCAGCAGAGAGGCTCTAGCTCCAGCCACCAGGAGTCCTTTGTCCGAACCCTGTCTGTTGATGCGGCCGGCCCCAGAGGTTCAGCTCGGCCTTCCCCTGCATATGTGTGCACGGGCCCCAGCCTGGTGTTCATTCACAGATGCCTGGCACAGTAGATACAGTGGGCTGAGCCTGTGGCCAGGTTCTGCTGTGACCTCCTTGGTCCCAATTGTCCCTTCTGCCTTCTATATGTGTGTGTGTGTGTGTGTGTGTTTCTGTGTCTGTGTGTTTGTATATGAGAGTCAGAGGTTTGGAGGAAGACAAAGAGTGATGCCAATGAATGTCAGGGAGCAATACCATTCCAAGGATAAGCATTTAGTTGTACCTGTGGCTCCTAGAGGACATGTTCCTATGTCCTCTGTTGGTAGATGCAATACTACGTAATGCATGCTTGATACAGCAGATTACATACCCAACAAAATCTGTTCTGGGTAGTGAGGGCTTAGGCCAGAAAAGATGGACTGGATGTAACACCCAAACTCATGGATCTTCAGACGTTCACATTTTCTCTAGTAACGCAGGCATTGCTACGGCTACAAGTGGGTTTGAGTTCTTCAGCTCATCCAAGGCAAACCATTGAAAAGTATCTACAGAGTTGGAAGCAGTAGGCGGAGAAGAGGATGTGAAACGGTTTAGGGACCAGGGAGGCTCTGGCCCTCCTTGCTGGCCACCGTCCCCAGGGCCTGGTGTGTTGTGTGAGCTCACTATGTCTTGATGAATTATTAGTTATCCCAGAACACATGCCCCACGTGGCCTTTCCTCTCTGCTACTAGGGACCTGAGCTGAAATCTCTCTCCAAGCCTATCAGGGTTGCTTCTGTCAGAGTGACAACAGGCGGAAGGGGTTCTTCTCCCGGGAAGGCCTGGGATCCTCTGGGTTTCCTTCGGGGCCGAGCCCATGCATAGCCTGCCCTTACGGTGAGTCCCAGAGGAGGCACCATCGATATCCAAGGCTGTCTTCTCATGCTGCAGTGTGAATTCCCAAGATGTAGGGTTACTGTAGTGCTTGCAGCTGAGCTGTGGCTAAGTTCCAGGTCTGAGAATGAAACGTGCCGTCCTCAGGCCTGGCTTGCCCATTTCCATTTTTGTCAGTCAAGGTCTTAGGACACTGGCGGCAAGTACCGCTACTTGCCTTCAAATGTGGCAACGACCTCCTCCCTACTTCTAAGAGTGGGCTTTGCCCCAGCTTTCAGAGCCCGACTCCACGGAGCACCCAACCATCGTTGAGCCCTTATTCTGTGCCCAACAGTGTACACACGCTTACGCATGTTGTCCAAAATAAGCCTTTCAACTGACATGCAGTATGCGGTTATCCTGTGTAGCAGATGAGGAAACTGGTGCTCACAGATGTATAGTGCCCAAAGTCACCCAGCTGGTGAAGATCAGAGCCCCAGTCGGAACACTAATTGGGGAATTATTTAATGTATGTTTCATCCTTTGATGGATGTTGTTTCAACATTTTCATCCTGGTCCCTGCCCTGTGGCATCCTTCTTTGTTCTGGAATCTCTAAGTGGAACGGGAAGGATGCATCAGCCCTTAAGCACAGGGATTTCAGATTCCAGGAGCCAGAACGGGTGACTCGTCCAGGAGCCCATGCCAGGTCAAAGTTTCTTAGCTCCCCAGCCTCTGCAACTTATGATAATCATTTCCCTGAGAAGCCTGCAGTCTGCGTGACTTATACACCTGTAAGTGAGATACGTACTCTCAACAGTAACCGCCCAGTTTCTGTGAATGAAGACTAATGTTTTGCTGACCAAGAGGCAGCACAGAGAGCTGCAGCCCCATTTGTTGTTTATATTACAGCAGGTGAAAAATCAAAGTGGGTTGCCCAGGTTTGTTTCCAGATGAGGCTGAATGTGGCTCTGAGTCTAGGTTAAGTCAAGGTCCCAACTTTGCTGAGTTTACTGTGTCTCCCCAAGAGCCACTCACCCCTCAGTAGTTGTTTCTCTTACAACAAGGATCGCTGTGCACGCTGATCGGCCCACACCTTCCCGCACCAACCGGAATATCCTGGAACACTACCCTCACCGCTCCGACACCCAGCAGTGTCCTGCATGCTTGCTTAGCACCATCCCAGAAGTCAAGCTTCTAGGGGAAAACATCACGAGTGGGTTTGGAAACACGAGGAAGCCACGGCTCGTAACGTGATGGCGAAATGGGGCCAGGGCTCGCGTGAAGGCACTGTCATCCTCAAGCACCGTCAAACCGAGAGTGAGTTTACCAGCCCAGGAGATGAGTAAAACCTCAAGTTTGAGGAAGGGCAGATACATCCTATTGTGACTGGGGCCTAGCACACCCCAATCGTAGGCCACCTCATGGCTTGCAAGAGGGATTTGAGACGTATAAAAGGTGTGCAGTGTTAGAGCATCTCAAAAGCCTCAGCATCTCCACGTTCCAGCCACTGGTGAAATCAGGTATGTCGGGCAAAGGAACGCAGCTCTTGGGAGCTTGGTTCTACCTGGTCCAAAACTCTGCGGGCAGCTGGGGCTTGCGCACTGGCTGGCTGGTCAGAAAGAAAGGCCTTGTGTGGGCACCTCTCTCGTCCGTATCATTGGGGACCCACCTCTCTTGGGCTACAAGTCAACATCTGAAGTGTGTGGGGTGGGGGCTGAGATGGGGGTCCAGGGTGTGACCAGAGTCCTGTCTTGAGGGTCCTGCTGGCGTGTGTGGTGGCGCTGTTGTCGTGGCCAGGAGATGAGCGGAGCTGATTAGGAGAGGGTAGCACCAACTCTAGGGCAGGGCTGCCCTGAAGGGAAAGGCCAGTGCAGCGAGGGAGGAGAGCTCCTCAGGGAGCAGGGGGCAGAGGCCCAGGGAGCTCAGAGCAGCAAGGACATGAGGAGGTGGTAAAGCGGCCATGTCCTGCTCTGGGAGTCGGGGACCATTGTTCCACCCCCGTGTGCTCAGTGCCTGGGGATCCAGGACTTCCCTCTCTAAGATGTGCATTCTCCCCTAGAATTTAGTATCGATCTAAACGGTCGTTTTGTCTCTAGATGAGTCTTTTCTATGAATTCTCTTACAGAGTGGTTAGCATGCTCCATTACAATTGTTTGATATTTATATAAAAGGTCAAAATCTTTACAAGAGTACTCAACGTGTTTTGGTTCTCGTGTGTGTGTGTGTATGTGTGTGACCACGCGAGCACACACACACACACATATATCTTTACACTCATATTTACCTGTGTATTTACATGTGTTTGTGTGGAGTTTTATATGCTCATTAATCCTTACAACAACTTTAAGAAGAGTACAGAGAAGTTAAGTACCTTGCTCAAAGTCACACAGCTGGTTAATTTTGGAGACAGGACTCACATCCAAGAAAATCATGTTCTAAATTCCACAGTATCTGCTGTGGAAGGATAATACATTTGTCCTCATTGCCCCTGACCTTTCTTCTTATTCTTTCCTTCTCTCTCCTGTCTCTGTCTTTCTGTCTCTCTCTCATTTTTTATATTTTTGTTTTTTCTACCCCTCTCCATTACTCTTCTCCTTTCACCCTTTTTTACTCTCTTTCTTCTTTCCTTCCTTCCTTCTATATTTCTTTATTTGTCTCAATTAAAACCTTGCTATGGCTTACAAACTGTAGCTACAATTTATACTGACTCACATCATTGCAGACACACACACACACGTTTAATCGGTGAAGACACCAGGCAAAGGTTGAAACGGCACAGGTTTGAACGAGGCAAGTGGTTCTCCTGGGTTGAGTGTCTCTAAGGTTCTAGAGTTCCTCACTTCAGTGTCTTTTCCATTGCAGTGCACATCCAGACCAGAATGTATCATCCAAAGCAGAAGCTGTGCTGCCCGCTACCAAAGGATTGCTGCCCTCCATCCCAGCCATGCTGCACCCCACCAAAGTATTGCTGCCCTGCACCAAAGTATTGCTGTCCCCCACCTCAGCAGTACTGTCCCCCTCCGCGGCAATGCTGCCCCCCAGTAAAGTACTGTTTCCCCCCACCAAAACACTGCTAAACTCCACCTCAGCACAGCAAGCAGCCTTGCCAACCTCCACCCAAGGGCAAGGAGCCCTCTGTCCCAACGTGCCCAGACCCTCAGCAGTGCCACAAGTCCAAGCAGAAGTAAAGTGCAGGCATGGGCCAGAGGCCAAGCTCCCTGCAGAACAGAGAACAGGAAGCCAACTCCCCTCTCTCAGCCAGCTAGCTGTCAGCACCGCTCACCCCCGGCTTCTGGAAGCAGCCACAATTGTGGAAAAGCCGGCACCAAGATGGCAGCTTCCTGGATCAACATTTCTTATGAATTAGCAGCTGCAATTTCCATTTAGCAAAGGATCCGGTTCTAAACCATCTAATCTTCTTTGCAGACTTGTATACTTCGCCCTTTTGGCTTCTTGGAAACTTAAGCAACATGCCCGACCATCCTTTCCTAGCACACTTGGTCTCTGCTCCAGTTTTTCAAACAATTAAACACAATTCCGCTGCCATGAATGTGTCGGTTTGATTATTTCGTCATCTTACAGTTGTTAACTCCTGCAGATTTTGTATCCTGCTGCCTAAATATGAGCCCTAGGAGGGCTGGGCATGTGGGTGCAGGTTGAGCAAAAGGCATGGGGAGATGCACTTCTGAGCTGAAGGACATTTTCCTTGGTCCTGCCAGGGTGAGGAGGAGAGATGGGCACTTCAGCCGCATGGAGACACATCCCCCCATAATTGCAAAATGAGAACAGCCTTTGGACAGTGGGGAGATGATTCCCGTCTCGAAAATGGAGGCCCAAAAAGAGTAAGGGAAACTCAGCCAGGAGCTAAAGAGTAGAGCATAGGCAAATAAAGGGAAATTCAGAGAATACTCTAGGGGCATGTGGGTGAAAATGAATTGAGGACCGGGCCTCAAAATCTCTACTACTGTTAAAAGTAAATGTGATTTTGTTCAACCTACCAAAATGTGTAAGTAGGAGACAGTCTATGTAAAAATCATACATCCATCACACACACATATCCGCTGTCAATATTTTTTTTGTTTTTTTTTTTCTGTACGCGGGCCTGTCACTGATGTGGCCTTTCCCGTTGCGGAGCACAGGCTCTGGACGCGCAGGCTCAGTGGCCATGGCTCACGGGCCCAGCCGTTCCGCGGCATGTGCGATCTTCCCGGACCAGGGCACGAACCCGCGTCCCCTGCATCGGCAGGCGGACTCTCAACCACTGCGCCACCAGGGAAGCCCCACTGTCAAGAGATTTTAAAGTCATAGCACCCATTGATTCTCTAACTTGGGGTTTCTCCTGTGCTATTTTTCTCTCACTGCCCTCTTACTTTCCATTCCCTAAATCCTTGCGGTATCAGGGTAACCTGAGTAACCGGTGGTAACCTCAGGCCCACAGGTAAGCCAAAGTTCTTCTTTCTATTACGTCCACTACACCCATACCTTTCCACCGAATCCTTCTCTCACTAAAACTCCCCAAATTGAGGTCTTTGCATCTCTGTTCCTATACCCGCCTCCCATTTCATGTTTCTGGGCTACAAGGGAATCACTGAAAATCCACAGAAGTACCCAAAGGAATCAGAAAGGAACAAAACATAAACTAAATATGTGAATTATCCCCAACATAGATCACAGAGCATGTAGGATTCAGAATACGCTAAAGACAAAAGGTTTAGTTTTAGTTTAGCATTGCTTCCATGGTTGGCTGGTCTCTTCATCCTCCACCACCTCTGTTCATGCCCTTCAGCGAGGCTTCATCCATCTACCTATTTACCCATCAGCAATCCATCCATCCAAAGCAGCAATGCATCATCGCATCCTTCATAAGTACCTGCCCCTCCCTTCGTTTAGAATGTGTGGGATGTTGTGGAAGCAAAAACTCACATACAAGGCTCCAGTATTCTTGGTTTAATCCCCGTAAGGAAAGCAAGCTCAGATCATCAAGACAACAAAAATCAGTTTGACCGGAAGACGTCTAATTCATGGACGACTTGGAAGCCACAGATATGTCATTCCTGCCCTCAGAATTCAGAGGAGACAGAGAGAGAACACTGAGGGCTGTTGAGGGGAGGAAGGAGAACTTGGCCATCTGTGTCATAATGACATCCACCACAGGGCTCCCAGAAAATGTCTTTCCAGGTAGAACACCGGGAGAAGTGAGGTTCAGAGTGGAAGGACAGCAGGATGTGTGTAAGTAAGCAGGAGTGCGTTCCAGGACTGCGTAGAGCAGTAGCCAATGCTGCGAGTGCTAGCTGTTCCCAGGAGGCCAGTCTTCAACGTCTCAGCCCCTGTCTGTGGTGGAGAGAGCACATAGCCTCTGCAGCCACCTGCACCATTTGACACCACGGAATGCTGGGGGGTGCATCCAGTTTCCAGACCTATGTGTCCTAAATATTTCCAACAGAGCGTTCCATTCAACAGAACTCAATGATGACACACAAAATGAATTGAAAAGCTGTAGACACCTTAAGTGGACTCCCTGAAAATGATGAGCTCTTTGAGCCAATTCCCCATCCTCAGATACCTCAGTCCGCACAGGCTCAAAGTTGCTCCTCTCCTGCCTCACATACATGAAGTTGCCCCAGAACTCTCATTTGGTTTCTTATTCTCTATTTCCTCACCCTCCCTCCCTCAGCTGATTAAGACAAGGTTGAATTTTGCCTCTCTGGGCTTCACTTAATTTTCTCCTCCACTAATTATCACACTAGGATTGTGTGCACACGGGGTTATGTGTGGACCATCTTGCGGAATTTTCCTTTATCCCGTCATAGTGGGTTTGGATGCCAGATGCATGTCTATGCTGGACTGAATCCAATACTTCCCTAGGCCTCACTTTACTCATGTGTATAGTGGGCAGAATAATACCTGCAACCTGGGGTTGACGGGGAGGGGTCTTCAATGAGACAATGTAAATAAATAGTAAGTAGGATGTAACACATAGTAAATGTTGGATGAATGTTAGCTCTCGCTTTTATTATTATTCTCCACTTCCTGACAGAGAAGCAAGACCCTCCACTTATTACCACCAACCTGACGACATGGGTTCCACACCTTTAGTAAGAACAAGGTGTGAGGGGCAGGGCACATCTTGGGGCCAGGACAAGGAACAGTTGTGTAGACCAAAGCATCTGAGGGGTGTTCACAGGCGGAAATGGTATTTTGTCCAAGGCCTATTCGCCACTTTGTGTGGTTGCCCTTTTCTTCCACAAACTTCCCTTTGTAACAGCTGCCCATGATGATTCCTGCTGTTGAGGCAGTCCTGGGCATCTCTGACCCACCTATCAATGTACACAGCCAGGCATGTCTCTTGGAGGGAGACCCTACCCCCAGGAGGAGGCAGATAAGATGAGGAAGCATGGAAAGGGCACGGCATGTGCCAAGCGCTCACAGTCACAGATACCACCATATTGAAGCAGGTCTTGCTCCTCCTATGAGAGGTAGTGGCAAGGTGAAGAGAATCTCCTTACGTGTTCAATGTAACAACACCTTGCACATGGTGGAGGTGAGATTCAAACCCTGGTCCTTATCTTTGCAAAACGGCAAGTGCTCTGACCCTGCTAGTGGCTAGAAGAAGCATAAAGCGTGGATCCCGTCTTTCCAGAACTTAAAACTCACTGATCCGTTGGGAAGGCAAAAGCAGTACTTTCACATAGTCACACTTTCACACGTGTTTATACAAGGGTACACGTTCATATCAAAGACAAACACGGGGTTTTTATTCAGCATAAATTCTCTACGTGTGAAGACTTCCACTGCCCTTGTAGAACAGAAGATGGAGCAGCATCCCAGAGGCCCCCGCTGGGACAGGCGTCGGCCTCCCATCTGCTCCACGCTGTAGGACTGAGCTGGCTGCCTGGCAGGGTGGGCGCAGGCACACAGGCCGGCAGGGCACCTGGTGCAGAGCCTAGGAGCCACGTGTTACATAAGTTCTTTTCACATTTTATCTATGGAGTCAGCAACACCTGTGCATACCTCTTGACTCTCAGCCCTGTGCACACTCACCCTCGCACACTCAAGTTCATATTCCCACATAGATCCATTCATGACCCCTCAAGTGAGGCCACACACAACACACACAGACAAACCTTCATAAGATGTCAATCACCTGAAGCATGTCTTCACTCACCCACACACACTGACAGACACTCCAATGCACCAGCACACATGCTCACATTGTCTTTCTTGTGCATGTGCATCGCCCCAGAGCATAGAGTTCAGAGCCTCCCCAGGCTTCTGCAACATTCCATCAGATTATTGACCCTTGACCTTGAGTGAATTTCCAAGCAGAAAGATCTCCGGATAAAGAGGATGATGTTGAGGCCTTTGAAAGAAGGCTGCCTTCCTCAGGGAAGAATATAGTTACATCTTCCAAACAAAGAAATTCCCTAGAAGGTAGTATAGTGCAGGAGAAGGAACACAAGAACGTATCCTGGAGGCTGGCAGGGCTGGGTTAAATCCTCTCTTGCCTACTATTTCCTTAATTAATCTTAGTGAGCAGAACCTTTCGAAGCTGTAAAATGAGAATATCTCCGACCTCAAGGCCAGAATTAGAAACTCGAGCAGAGATTGTGACAGTCAGGGGAGGACTGCCCCTCCCTCATCCTCCCGGGACAAGACCCCTTGAACAGGGAGGGCGTCTCTCAGCCGCCCAGATGATGGCACACACCCTGTCGTGCCCCAGGTGTTGCCCAGCTGGCGATGGATTTCATCGCTAGCTAGCTAGAGCTAGAGAGGCTCTAGCTCCAGCCACCAGGAGTCCTTTGTCCGGAACCCTGTCTGTTGATGCGGCCGGCCCCAGAGGGTCAGCTCGGCCTTCCCCTGCATATGTGTGCATGGGCCCCGGTCTGGTGTTCACTCACAGATGCCTGGCACAGTAGACACAGTGGGCTTAGCCTGTGGCAAGGTTCTGCTGAGACCTCCTTGGTCCCAATTGTCCCTTCTGCCGCGTGTGTGTGTGTGTGTTTGTGTGTGTGTGTGTGTGTATGTGTGTGTTTGTGTTTGTATATGAGAGTCAGAGGTTAGGAGGAAGACAAAGAGTGATGCTAATGAATGTCAGGGAACAATACCATTCCAAGGACAAAAGTTTAGTTGTACCTGTGGCTCCTAGAGGACATGTTCCTATGTTCTCTGTTGGTAGATGCAATACTACATAATGCATGCTTGAGATAGCAGATTCCACACCCAACAAAATCTGTTCTGGGTAGTGAGGGCTTAGGCCAGAAACGATGGACTGGATGTAACACCCAAACTCATGGATCTTCAGACGTTCACATTTTCTCTAGTTCCGTAGGCATTGCTATGGCCACAAGTCGGTTTGAGTTCTTCAGCTAATCCAAGCCAAACCATTGAAAAGTATCTACAGAGTTGGAAGCAGTAGGCGGAGAAGAGGATGTGAAACGGTTTAGGGACCAGGGAGGCTCTGGCCCTCCTTGCTGGCCACCGTCCCCAGGGCCTGGTGTGTTGTGTGAGCTCACTACGTCTTGATGAATTATTCGTTATCCCAGAACACATGCCCCACGTGGCCTTTCCTCTCTGCTACTAGGGACCTGAGCTGAAATCTCTCTCCAAGCCTATCAGGGTTGCTTCTGTCAGAGTGACAACAGGCGGAAGGGGTTCTTCTCCCGGGAAGGCCTGGGTTCCTCTGGGTTTCCTTCGGGGCCGAGCCCATGCATAGCCTGGCCTTACAGTGAGTCCCAGAGGAGACACCATTGATTCCCAAGGCTGTCTTCTCATGCTGCCGTGTGAATTCCCAAGATCTAGGGTTATTGTAGGGCTTGTAGCTGAGCTGTGGCTAAATTCCAGGTCTGAGAATGAAACGTGCCGTCCTCAGGACTGGCTTGCCCATTTCCATTTGTGTCAGTCAAGGTCTTAGGACACTGGTAGCAAGTGCCGCTACTTGCCTTGAAATGTGGCAACGACCTCCTCCTCCCTACTTCTAAGAGTGGGCTTTGCCCCAGCTTTCAGAGCCCGACTCCACAGAGCACCCAACCATCGTTGAGCCCTTATTCTGTGCCCAAGAGTGCGCACATGCTTACGCATGTTGTCCAAAATAAGCCTTTCAGCTGACATGCAGTATGGGGTTATCCTGTTTAGCAGATGAGGAAACTGGTGCTCACAGATGTATAGTGCCCAAAGTCACCCAGCTGGTGAAGATCAGAGCCCCATCGGAACACTAATTGGAGAATTATTTAAGGTATGTTTCATCCTTTGATGGATGTTGTTTCAACATTTTCATCCTGGTCCCTGCCCTGTGGCATCCCTCTTTGTTCTGGAAGCTCTAAGTGAACAGGAAGGACGCATCAGTCCTTAAGCCCTGGGAGATCAGATTCTAGGAGTCAGACTGGGTGAATCGTCCAGCAGCACAAGCCAGGTCAAAGTTTCTTAGCTCCCCAGCCTCTGCAACTTATGATAATCATTTCCCTGAGAAGCCTGCAGTCTGCGTGACTTATACCCTTGTAAGTGAGATACGTACTCTCAACAGTAACCGCCCAGTTTCTGTGAATGAAGACTAATGTTTTGCTGACCAAGAGGCAGCAGAGAGAGCTACAACCCCCATTTTTTCTTTATATTACAGCAGGTACAAAATCAAAGCGGCTTGCCAAGGCTTGTTTCCAGTTCAGTCTGAATGTGGTTCTGAATCTAGGTTACGTCATGGTTCCAACTTTGCTGAGTTTACTGTGTCTCCCCAAGAGCCACTCACCCCTCTGTAGTTCTTTCTCTTACAACAAGGGTCGCTGCGTATACTGATCTGCCCACACCTTCCCGCACCAACTGGAATATCCTGGAACACTACCCTCACCGCTCCCACACCCTGCAGTGTCCTGAAGGCTTGCTTAGCACCATCCCAGAAGTCAAGGTTCTAAGGGAAACGTCACGAGTGGGTTTGGAAACACGAGGAAGCCACGGCTCGTAAAGTGATGGCGAAATGGGGCCAGGGCTCGCGTCAAGGCACTGTCATCCTCAAGCACCATGAAACTGAGAGTGAGTTTGCCAGCCCAGGAGATGAGTAAAACCTCAAGTTTGAGGAAGGACAGATGCATCCTATTGTGACTGGTGCCTAGCACGCCCCAATCGTAGGCCACCTCATGGCTTCCAACAGGGATTTGAGACGTATAAAAGGTGTGCAGTGTTAGAGCATCTCAAAAGCCTCAGCATCTCCACGTTGCAGCCACTGGTGAAATCAGGTATGTCGGGCAAAGGAACGCAGCTCTTGGGAGCTTGGTTCTACCTGGTCCAAAACTCTGTGGGCAGCTGGGGCTTGCGCACTGGCTGGCTGGTCAGAAAGAAAGGCCTTGTGTGGGCACCTCTCTCGTCCGTATCATTTGGGTCCCACCTCTCTTGGGCTACAAGTCAACATCTGAAGTGTGTGGGGTGGGGGCTGAGATGGGGGTCCAGGATGTGACCAGAGTCCTGTCTTGAGGGTCCTGCTGGCGTGTGTGGTGGCGCTGTTGTCATGGCCAGGAGCTGAGCGGAGCTGATTAGGAGAGGGTAGCACCAACTCTAGGGTAGGGCTGCCCTGAAGGGAAAGGCCAGTGCAGCGAGGGAGGAGAGCTCCTCAGGGAGCAGGGGGCAGAGGCCCAGGGAGCTCAGAGCAGCAAGGACAAGAGGAGGTGGTAAAGCGGCCATGTCCTGCTCTGGGAGTCGGGGACCATTGTTCCACCCCCGTGTGCTCAGTGCCTGGGGATCCATGACTTCCCTCTCTAAGATATGCATTCTCCCCTAGAATTTAGTATCAATCTAAATGGTCCTTTTGTCTCTAGATGAGTCTTTTCTATGAATGTGTCGGTTTGATTATTTCGTCATCTTACAGTCGTTAACTCCTGCAGATTTTGTGTCCTGCTGCCTCAATATGAGCCCTAGGAGGGCTGGGCATGTGGGTGCAGGTTGAGCAGAAGGCATGGGGAGATGCACTTCTGAGCTGAAGGACATTTTCCATGGTCCTGCCAGGGTGAGGAGGAGAGATGGGCACTTCAGCCGCATGGAGACACATCCCCCCATACTTGCAAAATGAGAACAGCCTTTGGACCCAAGGGAGATGATACCCGTCTCGAAAACGGAGGCACAGAAAGAGTAAGGGAAACCCAGCCAGGAGCTAAAGAGTAGAGTAGAGGCAAATAAATGGAAATTCAGAGAGTACTCCAAGGACATGTGGGTGAAAATGAATTGAGGACCGGGCCTCAAAAACTCTCCCACTGGCAAAGGAAAAGACAAGATTTTGTTCACGCTAACAAAATGTGTAAGAGACAGTCTATGTAAAAATCATATATCATGGGAGAAAATATTTGCAAATGAAGCAACTGACAAAGGATTAATCTCCAAAATTTACAAGCAGCTCATGCAGCTCAGTAACAAAAAAACAAACAACCCAGTCCCAAAATGGGCAGAAGACCTAAATAGACATTTCTCCAAAGAAGATATACAGACTGCCAACAAACACATGAAAGAATGCTCAACATCATTAATAATTAGAGAAATGCAAATCAAAACTTCATTGAGATATCATCTCACAGCAGTCAGAATGGCCATCCTCAAAAAATCTAGAAACAATAAATGCTGGAGAGGGTGTGGAGGAAAGGGAACACTCTTGCACTGCTGGTGGGAATGTGAATTGGTTCAGCCACTATGGAGAACAGTATGGAGGTTCCTTAAAAAACTACAAATAGAACTACCATATGACCCAGCAATCCCACTGCTGGGCATATACCCTGAGAAAACCAAAATTCAAAAAGAGTCATGTACCAAAATGTTCATTGCAGCTCTATTTACAATAGCCCGGAGATGGAAACAACCTAAGTGCCCATCATCGGATGAATGGATAAAGGAGATGTGGCGCATATATACAATGGAATATTACTCAGCCATAAAAAGAAATGAAATTGAGCTATCTGTAATGAGGTGGATAGACCTAGAGTCTGTCATACAGAGTGAAGTAAGTCAGAAAGAGAAAGACAAATACCGTATGCTAACACATATATATGGAATTTAAGGGGAAAAAATGTCATGAAGAACCTAGGGGTAAGCCAGGAGTAAGACAAAGACCTACTGGAGAACGGACTTGAGGATGTAGGGAGGGGGAAGGGTGAGCTGTGACAGGGCGAGAGAGAGGCATGGACATATATACAGTAACAAACGTAAGGTAGATAGCTAGTGGGAAGCAGCCACATGGCACAGGAATATCGGCTCGGTGTTTTGTGACCGCCAGGAGGGTTGGGATAGGGAGGGTGGGAGGGAGGGAGACGCAAGAGGGAAGAGATATGGGAACATATGTATATGTATAACTGATTCACTTTGTTATAAAGCAGAAATTAACACACCATTGTAAAGCAATTATACCCCAATAAAGATGTATAAAAAAATCATACATCCATCACACACACATATCCACTGTGAATAATTTTTAAAGTCATAGCACCCATTGATTCTCTAGCTTGGGGTTTCTCCTGGGCTATTTTTCTCTCACTGCCCTCCTACATTCCATTCCCTAAATCCTTGTGGTATCAGGGTAACCTGAGTAACCGGTGGTAACCTCAGGCCCACAGGTAATCCAAACTTCTTCTTTCTATTACGTCCACTACACCCATACCTTTCCACCGAATCCTTCTCTCACTAAGAGTCCCCAAATTGAGGTCTTTGCATCTCTTTTTCTGTACCTGTCTCCCATTTCACGTTTCTGGGCTACAAGGGAATCACTGAAAATCCACAGAAGTGCCCAAAGGAATCAGAAAGGAACAAAACATAAACTAAATTTGTGAATTATCCCCAATGTAGATCGCAGAGCATGTAGATTTCAGAATACGCTAAAGACAAAAGTTTTAGTTTTAGTTTAGCATTGCTTCCATGCTTGGCTGGTCTCTTCGTCCTCCACCACCACTGTTCATGCCCTCCAGTTAGGCTCCATCCATCTACCTATTTATCCATCACCGATCCATCCATCCCAAGCAGCAATGCATCATCGCATCCTTCGTAAGTACTTGCCCCTCCCTTCGTTTAGAATGTCAGGGATGCTGTGGAAGCACAAACTCGCACACAAGGCTCCAGTATTCTTGGTTTACTCCCCGTGATGAAAGCAAGCTCAGACCGTCAAGACAACAAAAATCAGTTTGAGCGGAAGACGTCTAATTCATGGGCCACGTGGAAGCTACAGATACGTCATTCCTGCCCTCAGAACTCAGAGGAGACAGAGAGAGAACACTGAGGGTTGTTGAGGGGAGGAAGGAGAACTTGGCCATCTGTGTCATAATGACATCCACCACAGGGCTCCCAGAAAATGTCTTTCCACGACGAACACCGGGAGAAGGGAGGTTCAGAGCAGAAGGACAGCGGGATGTGTGTAAGTAAGCACCAGTGCGTTCCAGGACTGCACAGAGCAGTAGCCAATGCTGCGAGTGCTAGTTGTTCCCAGGAGTCCAGTCTTCAAGGTCTCAGCTCCTGTCCGTGGTGGAGAGAGCACATAGCCTCTGCAGCCGCTTGCAGCATTTGACACCACGGAAAGCTGGGGGGCGCGTCCAGATTCCAGACCTATGTGTCGTAAATATTTCCAACAGAGCGTTGCATTCAACAGAACTCAACGGTGACACACAAAATGAATTGAAAAGCTGTAGACACCTTAAGTGGACTCCCTGAAAATGATGAGCTCTTTGAGCCAATTCCCCATCCTCAGATACCTCAGTCCCCACAGGCTCCAAATAGCTCCTCTCCTGCCTCATATACATGATCTTGCCCCAGAACTCTAATTTGGGTTCTTATTCTCTATTTCCTCACCCTCCCTCCCTCAGCTGATTAAGACAAGGTTGAATTTTGCCTCTCTGGGCTTCACTTAATTTTCTCCTCCACTAATTATCATACTAGGATTGTGTGCACACAGGGTTATGTGTACCATCTTGTGGAATTTTCCTTTATCCCATCATAGTGGGTTTGGATGCCAGATGCATGTCTATGATGGACTGAATCCAATACTTCCCTAGGCCTCACTTTACTCATGTGTATAGTGGGCAGAATAATACCTGCAACCTGGGGATGATGGGGAGGGGTCTTCAATGAGACAATGTAAATAAATACTAAGTAGGATGTAACACATAGTAAATGTTGGATGAATGTTAGCTCTTGCTTTTATTATTATTCTCCACTTCCTGACAGAGAAGCAAGACCCTCCACTTATTACCACCAACCTGATGACATGCGCTCCACACCTTCAGTAAGAACAAGGTGTGAGGGACAGGGCACATCTTGGGGCCAGGACAAGGAAGAGTTGTGTAGACCAAAGAATCCGAGGGGTGTTCACAGGCGGAAATGGCATTTCGTCCAGGGCCTGTTCACCACATTGTGTGGTTGCCCTTTTCTTCCACAAACTTCCATTTGTAACACCTGCCCATGATGATTCCTCCTGTTGAGGCAGTCCTGGGCAGCTCTGGCCCACAGTGACATTTGCCTATCAAGGTACACAGCCAGACATGTCTCTTGGAGGCAGACCCTACTCCCAGGAGGAGGCTGATAAGCTGAGGAAGCATGGAAAGGGCATGGTGTGTGCCAAGCGCTCACACACACATATACCACAATATGGTAGCAGGTCTTGCTCCTCCTATGAGAGGTAGTGGCAAGGTGAAGAGAAGCTCCTTACGTGTTCAGTGTAACAACATCTTGCACATGGTGGAGGTGAGATTCAAACCCTCGTCCTTATCTTTGCAACATGGCAAGTGCTCTGACCGTGCCAGTGGCTAGAAGAAGCATAAAGCGTGGATCTCGTCTTTCCAGAACTTAAAACTCACTGATCCGTTGGGAAGGCAAAGGCAGTACCTTCAAACAGTCACACATTCACACGTGTTTATACAAGGGTACACGTTCATATCAAAGACACACACGGGGTTATTATTCAGAGTAAATACTCCTCGTGTGAAGACTTCCACTGACCATGGAGAACAGAAGATGGAGCAGCGTCCCAGAGGCCCCCGCTGGGCAGGCGTCGTCCTCCCAGCTTCTCCAAACAAAGAAATTCCCTAGAAGGTAGTATAGTGCAAGAAGAAGAACACACACACATATCCTGGAGCCTGGCAGGGCTGGGTTAAATCCTCTCTTCCCTGCTTTTTCCTTAAGTAACCTTAGGGAACGGAAACTTTTGAAGCTGTAAAATGAAAATAGCTCCGACTTCAAAGCCTGAATTACACACTCGAGCAGTGATTGTGACAGTCAGGGGAGGACTGCCCCTCCCTCATTCTCCCGGGACAAGACCCCTTGAACAGGGAGGGCGTCTCTCAGCTGCCCAGATGATGGCACACACCCTGCCGTGCCCCAGGGGATGCCCAGCTGGCGATGGATTTCAGCAGAGAGGCTCTACAACCAGCCACCAGGAGTCCTTTGTCCGGAACCCTGTCTGTTGATGCGGCCGGCCCCAGAGTGTCAGCTCGGCCTTCCCCTGCATATGTGTGCACGGGCCCCTGTCTGGTGTTCATTCACAGATGCCTGGCACAGAAGATACAGTGAGCTTAGCCTAGGCCCAAGTTCTGCTGAAACCTCCTTGGACCCAGTTGTCCCTTCTGCATTTGTTTGTGTGTGTGTGTGTGTGTGTGTGTGTGTGTGTGTGTGTGTGTGTTTCTGTGTCTGTGTGTGTCTGTGTGTTTGTATATGAGAGGCAGAGGTTTGGAGGAAGAGAAAGAGTGATGCCAATGAACGTCAGGGAACAATACCATCCCAAGGATAAGCGTTTATTTGTACCTCTGGCTACTAGAGGACATGTTCCTATGTTCTCTGATGGTAGATGCAATACTACATAATGCATGCTTGAGATAGCAGATTCCACACCCAACAAAATCTGTTCTGGGTAGTGAGGGCTTAGGCCAGAATAGATGGACTGGATGTAACACCCAAACTCATGGATCTTCAGACGTTCACATTTTCTCTAGTAACGCAGGCATTGCTACGGCCACAAGTGGGTTTGAGTTCTTCAGCTAATCCCAGCCAAACCAGTGAAAAGTATCTACAGATTTGGAAGCAGTAGGCGGAGAAGAGGATGTGAAACGGTTTAGGGACCAGGGAGGCTCTGGCCCTCTTTGCTGGCCACCGTTCCCAGGGCCTGGTGTGTTGTGTGAGCTCACTATGTCTTGATGAATTATTAGTTATCCAAGAACACATGCTCCACGTGGCCTTTCTTCTCCGCTACTAGGGTCCTGAGCTGAAATCTCTCTCCAAGTCTATCAGGGTTGCTTCTGTCAGAGTGACAACAGGAGGAAGGGGTTCTTCTCCCGGGAAGGCCTGGGATCCTCTGGGTTTCCTTCGGGGCCGAGCCCATGCATAGCCTGCCCTTACGGTGCGTCCCAGAGGAGGCACCATCGATATCCAAGGCTGTCTTCTCATGCTGCAGTGTGAATTCCCAAGATCTAGGGTTACTGTAGTGCTTGCAGCTGAGCTGTGGCTAAATTCCAGGTCTGAGAATGAAATGTGCCGTCCTCAGGACTGGATTGCCCATTTCCATTTCTGTCAGTCAATGTCTTAGGACACCGGTGGCAAGTGCCGCTACTTGCCTTCAAATGTGGCAACGACCTCCTCCCTACTTCTAAGAGTGGGCTTTGCCCCAGCTTTCAGAGTCCAACTACACGGAGCACCCAACCATCACTGAGCCCTTATTTTGTGCCCAACAGTGTGCACATGCTTACACATGTTGTCCAACATAAGCCTTTCAACTGACATGCAGTATGCGGCTATCCTGTGTAGCAGATGAGGAAACTGGTGCGCAAAGAAGTAAAGTGCCCAAAGTCACCCAGCTGGTGAAGATCAGAGCCTCAGTCGGAACACTAATTGGGGAATTATTTAATGTATGTTTCATCCGTTGATGGATGTTGTTTCAACATTTTCATCCTGGTCCCTGCCCTGTGGCATCCTTCTTTGTTCTGGAATCTCTAAGTGGAACGGCAAGGACGCATCAGCCCTTAAGCACTGGGATTTCAGATTCCAGGAGCCAGAACGGGTGACTCGTCCAGCAGCCCATGCCAGGTCAAAGTTTCTTAGCTCCCCAGCCTCTGCAACTTATGATAATCATTTCCTGAGAAGCCTGCAGTCTGCGTGACTTATACACCTGTAAGTGAGATACGTACTCTCAACAGTAACCGCCCAGTTTCTGTGAATGAAGACTAATGTTTTGCTGACCAAGAGGCAGCACAGAGAGCTGCAGCCCCATTTGTTGTTTATATTACAGCAGGTGAAAAATCAAAGTGGGTTGCCCAGGTTTGTTTCCAGATCAGGCTGAATGTGGCTCTGAGTCTAGGTTAAGTCAAGGTCCCAACTTTGCTGAGTTTACTGTGTCTCCCCAAGAGCCACTCACCCCTCAGTAGTTGTTTCTCTTACAACAAGGCTCGCTGTGCACGCTGATCGGCCCACACCTTCCCGCACCAACCGGAATATCCTGGAACACTACCCTCACCGCTCCCACACCCTGCAGTGTCCTGAAGGCTTGCTTAGCACCATCCCAGAAGTCAAGGTTCTACGGGAAACGTCACGAGTGGGTTTGGAAACACGAGGAAGCCACGGCTCGTAAAGTGATGGCAAAATGGGGCCAGGGCTCACGTAAAGGCACTGTCATCCTCAAGCACCATGAAAGCGAGAGTGAGTTTGCCAGCCCAGGAGATGAGTAAAACCTCAAGTTTGAGGAAGGACAGATGCATCCTATTGTGACTGGTGCCTAGCACGCCCCAATCGTAGGCCACCTCATGGCTTCCAAGAGGGATTTGAGACGTATAAAAGGTGTGCAGTCTTAGAGCATCTCAAAAGCCTCAGCATCTCCGCGTTCCAGCCACTGGTGAAATCAGGTATGTCGGGCAAAGGAACGCAGCTCTTGGGAGCTTGGTTCTACCTGGTCCAAAACTCTGCGGGCAGCTGGGGCTTGCGCACTGGCTGGCTGGTCAGAAAGAAAGGCCTTGTGTGGGCACCTCTCTCGTCCGTATCATTTGGGTCCCACCTCTCTTGGGCTACAAGTCAACATCTGAAGTGTGTGGGGTGGGGACTGAGATGGGGGTCCAGGATGTGACCAGAGTCCTGTCTTGAGGGTCCTGCTGGCGTGTGTGGTGGCGCTGTTGCCGTGGCCAGGAGATGAGCGGAGCTGATTAGGAGAGGGTAGCACCAACTCTAGGGCAGGGCTGCCCTGAAGGGAAAGGCCAGTGCAGCGAGGGAGGAGAGCTCCTCAGGGAGCAGGGGGCAGAGGCCCAGGGAGCTCAGAGCAGCAAGGACATGAGGAGGTGGTAAAGCGGCCATGTCCTGCTCTGGGAGTCGGGGACCATTGTTCCACCCCCGTGTGCTCAGTGCCTGGGGATCCAGGACTTCCCTCTCTAAGATGTGCATTCTCCCCTAGAATTTAGTATCGATCTAAACGGTCGTTTTGTCTCTAGATGAGTCTTTTCTATGAATTTTCTTACAGAGTGGTTAACATGCTCCATTACAATTGTTTGATATTTATATAAAAGGTCAAAATCTTTACAAGAGTACTCAACGTGTTTTGGTTCTCGTGTGTGTGTATGTGTGTGTGTGTGACCACGCGAGCACACACACACACATATATCTTTACACTCATATTTACCTGTGTATTTACATGTGTTTGTGTGGAGTTTCATATGCTCATTAATCCTTACAACAACTTTAAGAAGAGTACAGAGAAGTTAAGTACCTTGCTCAAAGTCACACAGCTGGTTAATTTTGGAGACAGGACTCACATCCAAGAAAATCATGTTCTAAATTCCACAGTATCTGCTGTGGAAGGATAATACATTTGTCCTCATTGCCCCTGACCTTCCTTCTTATTCTTTCCTTCTCTCTCCTGTCTCTGTCTGTCTGTCTCTCTCTCATTTTTTTATCTTTGTTTTTCCTAGCCCTCTCCATTACTCTTCTCCTTTCCCCCCTTTTTCCCTGTCTTCCATCTTTCTTTCTTTCCTTCTATATTTGTTTATTTGTCTCAATTAAAACCTTGCTATGGTTTACAAACTATAGCTACAATTTATACTGACTCACCTCATTGCACACACACAGATGCACATTTAATCGGTGAAGGCACTAGGCAAAGGTTGAAACGGCACAGGTTTGAACGAGGCAAGTGGTTCTCCTGGGTTGAGTGTCTCTAAGGTTCTAGAGTTCCTCACTTCAGTGTCTTTCCCATTGCAGTGAACATCCAGACCAGAATGTATCATCCAAAGCAGAAGCTGTGCTGCCCATTACAAAAGGATTGCTGCCCTCCATCCCAGCAATGCTGCACCCCACCAAAATATTGCTGCCCCTCACCAAAATATTGCTGTCTCCCACCTCAGCAGTACTCTCCCCCTCCACGGCAATGCTGCCCCCCAGTAAAGTACTGTTTTCCCCCACCAAAACACTGCTAAACTCCACCTCAGCACAGCAAGCAGCCTTGCCAACCTCCACCCAAGGGCAAGGAGCCCTCTATCCCAAAGTGCTCAGACCCTCAGCAGTGCCAGAAGTCCAAGCATAAGTAAACCGCAGGCATGGGCCAGAGGCCAAGCTCCCTGCAGAACAGAGAACATGAAGCCAACTCCCCTCTCTCAGCCAGCTAGCTGTCAGCACCGCTCACCCCCGGCTTCTGGAAGCAGCCACACTTGTGGAAAAGGCAGCATCAAAATGGCAGCTTCCTGGATCAACATTTCTTATGAATTAGAAGCTGCAATTTCCATTTAGAAAAGGATCCGGTTCTAAACCTTCTAATCTTCGTTGCTGACTTGTATACTTCACCCTTTTGGCTGCTTGGAAGCTTAAGCACCATGCCCGACCACCCTTTCCTAGCACACTTCGTCTCTGCTCCAGTTTTTCAAACAATTAAACACAACTCCGCTGCCATGAATGTGTCGGTTTGATTATTTCGTCATCTTACAGTTGTTAACTCCTGCAGATTTTGTATCCTGCTGCCTAAATATGAGCCCTAGGAAGGCTGGGCATGTGGGTGCAGGTAGAGCAGAAGGCATGGGGAGATGCACTTCTGAGCTGAAGGACATTTTCCTTGGTCTTGCCAGGGTGAGGAGGAGAGATGGGCACTTCAGCCGCATGGAGACACATCCCCCCATACTTTCAAAATGAGAATAGCCTTTGGATACTGGGGAGATGATGCCCGTCTCGAAAACGGAGGCACAGAAAGAGTAAGGGAAACCCAGCCAGGAGCTAAAGAGTAGAGTAGAGGCAAATAAATGGAAATTCAGAGAGTACTCCAAGGGCATGTGGGTGAAAATGAATTGAGGACCGGGCCTCAAAAACTCTCCCACTGGCAAAGGAAAAGACGAGATTTTGTTCAATCTAACAAAATGTGTAAGAGACAGTCTATGTAAAAATCATATATCATGGGAGAAAATATTTGCAAATGAAGCAACTGAGAAAGGATTAATTTCCAAAATTTACAAGCAGATCATGCAGCTCAGTAACAAAAAAACAAACAACCCAGTCCCAAAATGGGCAGAAGATCTAAATAGACATTTCTCCAAAGAAGATATACAGACTGCCAACAAACACATGAAAGAATGCTCAACATCATTAATAATTAGAGAAATGCAAATCAAAACTTCATTGAGATATCGCCTCACAGCAGTCAGAATGGCCATCCTCAAAAAATCTAGAAACAATAAATGCTGGAGAGGGTGTGGAGGAAAGGGAACACTCTTGCACTGCTGGTGGGAATGTGAATTGGTTCAGCCACTATGGAGAACAGTATGGATTCCTTAAAAAACTACAAATAGAACTACCATATGACCCAGCAATCCCACTGCTGGGCATATACCCTGAGAAAACCAAAATTCAAAAAGAGTCATGTACCAAAATGTTCATTGCAGCTCTATTTACAATAGCCCGGAGATGGAAACAACCTAAGTGCCCATCATCGGATGAATGGATAAAGGAGATGTGGCACATATATACAATGGAATATTACTCAGCCATAAAAAGAAATGAAATTGAGCTATCTGTAATGAGGTGGATAGACCTAGAGTCTGTCATACAGAGTGAAGTAAGTCAGAAAGAGAAAGACAAATACCGTATGCTAACACATATATATGGAATTTAAGGGAAAAAAATGTCATGAAGAACCTAGGGGTAAGCCAGGAGTAAGACAAAGACCTACTGGAGAACGGACTTGAGGATGTAGGGAGGGGGAAGGGTGAGCTGTGACAGGGCGAGAGAGAGGCATGGACATATATACAGTAACAAACGTAAGGTAGATAGCTAGTGGGAAGCAGCCACATGGCACAGGAATATCGGCTCGGTGTTTTGTGACCGCCAGGAGGGTTGGGATAGGGAGGGTGGGAGGGAGGGAGACGCAAGAGGGAAGAGATATGGGAACATATGTATATGTATAACTGATTCACTTTGTTATAAAGCAGAAATTAACACACCATTGTAAAGCAATTATACCCCAATAAAGATGTTAAAAAAAATCATACATCCATCACACACACATATCCACTGTGAATAATTTTTAAAGTCATAGCACCCATTGATTCTCTAGCTTGGGGTTTCTCCTGGGCTATTTTTCTCTCACTGCCCTCCTACATTCCATTCCCTAAATCCTAGTGGTATCAGGGTAACCTGAGTAACCGGTGGTAACCTCAGGCCCACAGGTAATCCAAACTTCTTTCTATTACGTCCACTACACCCATACCTTTCCACCGAATCCTTCTCTCACTAAGAGTCCCCAAATTGAGGTCTTTGCATCTCTTTTTCTGTACCTGTCTCCCATTTCACGTTCTGGGCTACAAGGGAATCACTGAAAATCCACAGAAGTGCCCAAAGGAATCAGAAAGGAACAAAACATAAACTAAATGTGTGAATTATCCCCAACGTAGATCACAGAGCGTGTAGGATTCAGAATACGCTAAAGACAAAAGTTTTAGTTTTAGTTTAGCATTGCTTCCATGCTTGGCTGGTCTCTTCGTCCTCCACCACCATTGTTCATGCCCTCCAGTTAGGCTCCATCCATCTACCTATTTATCCATGACCGATCCATCCATCCCAAGCAGCAATGCATCATCGCATCCTTCGTAAGTACCTGCCCCTCCCTTCGTTTAGAATGTGAGGGATGCTGTGGAAGCACAAACTCGCACACAAGGCTCCAGTATTCTTGGTTTAATCCCCGTGATGAAAGCAAGCTCAGACCGTCAAGACAACAAAAAGCAGTTTGACCGGAAGACGTCTAATTCATGGGCAACTTGGAAGCCACAGATACGTCATTCCTGCCCTCAGAACTCAGAGGAGACAGAGAGAGAACACTGAGGGCTGTTGAGGGGAGGAAGGAGAACTTGGTCATCTGTGTCATAATGACATTCACCACAGGGCTCCCAGAAAATGTCTTTCCACGAAGAACACCGGGAGAAGGGAGGTTCAGAGCAGAAGGACAGCAGGATGTGTGTAAGTAAGCAGCAGTGCGTTCCAGGACTGCGTAGAGCAGCAGCCAATGCTGCGAGTGCTAGTTGTTCCCAGGAGGCCAGTCTTCAACGTCTCAGCTCCTGTCTGTGGTGGAGAGAGCACATAGCCTCTGCAGCCACCTGCACCATTAGACACCACGGAATGCTGGGGGGCGCGTCCAGTTTCCAGACCTATGTGTCCTAAATATTTCCAACAGAGCGTTGCATTCAACACAACTCAACGATGACACACAAAATGAACTCCCTGAAAATGATGAGCTCTTTGAGCCAATTCCCCACCCTCAGATACCTCAGTCTGCACAGGCTCCAAATAGCTCCTCTCCTGCCTCACATACATGACCTTGCCCCAGAACTCTCATTTGGGTTCTTATTCTCTATTTCCTCATCCTCCCCACTCAGCTGATTAAGACAAGGTTGAATTTTGCCTCTCTGGGCTTCACTTAATTTTCTCCTCCACTAATTATCATACTAGGAATGTGTGCACACGGGGTTATGTGTGGACCATCTTGCTGAATTTTCCTTTATCCCGTCATAGTGGGTTTGGATGCCAGATGCATGTCTATGCTGGACTGAATCCAATACTTCCCTAGGCCTCACTTTACTCATGTGTATATTGGGAAAATAATACCTGCAACCTGGGGTTGACGGGGAGGGGTCTTCAATGAGACAATGTAAATTAATAGTAAATAGGATGTAACACATAGTAAATGTTGGATGAATGTTAGCTCCTGCTTTTATTATTATTCTCCACTTCCTGACAGAGCAGCAAGACCCTCCACTTATTACCTCCAACCTGACGACATGGGTTCCACACCGTTAGTCAGAACAAGGTGTGAGGGGCAGGGCGCATCTTGGGGCCAGGACAAGGAAGAGTTGTGTAGACCAAAGCATCCGAGGGGTGTTCACAGGCGGAAATGGTATTTTGTCCAGGGTCTATTCACCACATTGGGTGGTTGCCCTTTTCTTCCACAAACTTCCCTTTGTAACACCTGCCCATGATGATTCCTGCTGTTGAGGCAGTCCTGGGCAGCTCTGGCCCACAGTGACATTTGCCTGTGAAGGTACACTGCCAGCCATGTCTCTTGGAGGCAGACCCTACTCCCAGGAGGAGGCTGATAAGCTGAGGAAGCATGGGAAGGGCATGGTGTGTGCCAAGCACTCACACGCACAGATACCACCATATGGAAGCAGGTCTTGCTCTTCCTATGAGCGGTAGTGGCAAGGTGAAGAGAAGCTCCTTACGTGTTCAGTGTAACAACACCTTGCACATGGTGGAGGTGAGATTCAAACCCTGGTCCTTACCTTTGCAACATGGCAAGTGCTCTGACCGTGCTAGTGGCTAGAAGAAGCATAAAGCGTGGATCCCGTCTTTCCAGAACTTAAAACTCACTGATCCGTTGGGAAGGCAAAGGCAGTACCTTCAAACAGTCACACATTCACACGTGTTTATACAGGGGTACACGTTCATATCAAAGACACACACGGGGTTATTATTCAGAGTAAATACTCCTCGTGTGAAGACTTCCACTGACCATGGAGAATAGAAGATGGAGCAGCGTCCCAGAGGCCCCCGCTGGGCAGGCGTCGTCCTCCCAGCTTCTCCAAACAAAGAAATTCCCTTAGAAGGTAGTATAGTGCAAGAAAAAGAACACACACACATATCCTGGAGCCTGGCAGGGCTGGGTTAAATCCTCTCTTCCCTGCTTTTTCCTTAAGTAACCTTAGCGAACGGAAACTTTTGAAGCTGTAAAATGAAAATAGCTCCGACTTCAAAGCCTGAATTACACACTCGAGCAGAGATTCTGACAGTCAGGGGAGGACTGCCCCTCCCTCATCCTCCCGGGACAAGACCCTTTGAACAGGGAGGGCGTCTCTCAGCCACCCAGATGATGGCAGACACCCTGCCGTGCCCCAGGGGATGCCCAGCTGGCGATGGATTTCAGCAGAGAGGCTCTAGCTCCAGCCACCAGGAGTCCTTTGTCCGGAACCCTGTCTGTTGATGCGGCCGGCCCCAGAGGGTCAGCTCGGCCTTCTCCTGCATATGTGTGCACGGTCCCTGGTCTGGTGTTTATTCACAGATGCCTGGCACAGAAGATACAGTGAGCTTAGCCTAGGCCCAAGTTCTGCTGAAACCTCCTTGGACCCAGTTGTCCCTTCTGCATTTGTTTGTGTGTGTGTGTGTGTATGTTTCTGTGTCTGTGTGTGTCTGTGTGTTTGTATATGAGAGGCAGAGGTTTGGAGGAAGAGAAAGAGTGATGCCAATGAACGTCAGGGAACAATACCATCCCAAGGATAAGCGTTTATTTGTACCTCTGGCTCCTAGAGGAAATGTTCCTATGTCCTCTGTTGGTAGATGCAATACTACATAATGCATGCTTGAGATAGCAGATTCCACACCCAACAAAATCTGTTCTGGGTAGTGAGGGCTTAGTCCAGAAAAGATGGACTGGATGTAACACCCAAACTCATGGATCTTCAGACGTTCACATTTTCTCTAGTAACGCAGGCATTGCTACGGCGACAAGTGGGTTTGAGTTCTTCAGCTCATCCAAGGCAAACCATTGAAAAGTATCTACAGAGTTGGAAGCAGTAGGCGGAGAAGAGGATGTGAAACGGTTTAGGGACCAGGGAGGCTCTGGCCCTCCTTGCTGGCCACCGTCCCCAGGGCCTGGTGTGTTGTGTGAGCTCACTACGTCTTGATGAATTATTAGTTATCCCAGAACACATGCCCCACGTGGCCTTTCCTCTCTGCTACTAGGGACCTGAGGTGAAATCTCTCTCCAAGCCTATCAGGGTTGCCTCTGTCAGAGTGACAACAGGCAGAAGGGGTTCTTCTCCCGGGAAGGGCTGGGTTCCTCTGGGTTTCCTACGGGGCCGAGCCCATGCATAGCCTGCCCTTATGGTGAGTCCCAGAGGAGGCACCATTGATATCGAAGGTTGTCTTCTCATGCTGCAGTGTGAATTCCCAAGATCTAGGGTTACTGTAGTGCTTGCAGCTGAGCTGTGGCTAAATTCCAGGTCTGAGAATGAAACGTGCCGTCCTCAGGACTGGCTTGCCCATTTCCATTTGTGTCAGTCAAGGTCTTAGGACACTGGCGGCAAGTACCGCTACTTGCCTTCAAATGTGGCAACGACCTCCTCCCTAATTCTAAGACTGGGCTTTGCCCCAGCTTTCAGAGCCCAACTACATGGAGCACCCAACCATCACTGAGCCCTTATTCTGTGCCCAACAGTGTGCACATGCTTACACATGTTGTCCAAAATAAGCCTTTCTGCTGACATGCAGTGTGTGGTTATCCTGTGTAGCAGATGAGGAAACTGGTGCGCAAAGATGTAAAGTGCCGAAAGTCACCCAGCTGGTGAAGATCAGAGCCCCAGTCGGAACACTAATTGGGGAACTATTTAAGGTATGTTTCATCCTTTGATGGATGTTGTTTCAACATTTTCATCCTGGTCCCTGCCCGGTGGCATCCCTCTTTGTTCTGGAATCTCTAAGTGGAACGGGAAGGACGCATCAGCCCTTAAGCCCTGGTATTTCAGATTCCAGGAGCCAGAACGGGTGACTCGTCCAGCAGCCCATGCCAGGTCAAAGTTTCTTAGCTCCCCAGCCTCTCCACCTTATGATAATCATTTCCCTGAGAAGCCTGCAGTCTGCGTGACTTATACACCTGTAAGTGAGATACGTACTCTCAACAGTAACCGCCCAGTTTCTGTGAATGAAGACTAATGTTTTGCTGACCAAGAGGCAGCACAGAGAGCTGCAGCCCCATTTGTTGTTTATATTACAGCAGGTGAAAAATCAAAGTGGGTTGCCCAGGTTTGTTTCCAGATCAGGCTGAATGTGGCTCTGAGTCTAGGTTAAGTCAAGGTCCCAACTTTGCTGAGTTTACTGTGTCTCCCCAAGAGCCACTCACCCCTCAGTAGTTGTTTCTCTTACAACAAGGATCGCTGTGCACGCTGATCGGCCCACACCTTCCCGCACCAACCGGAATATCCTGGAACACTACCCTCACCGCTCCGACACCCAGCAGTGTCCTGCATGCTTGCTTAGCACCATCCCAGAAGTCAAGCTTCTAGGGGAAAACATCACGAGTGGGTTTGGAAACACGAGGAAGCCACGGCTCGTAACGTGATGGCGAAATGGGGCCAGGGCTCGCGTGAAGGCACTGTCATCCTCAAGCACCGTCAAACCGAGAGTGAGTTTACCAGCCCAGGAGATGAGTAAAACCTCAAGTTTGAGGAAGGGCAGATACATCCTATTGTGACTGGGGCCTAGCACACCCAATCGTAGGCCACCTCATGGCTTGCAAGAGGGATTTGAGACGTATAAAAGGTGTGCAGTGTTAGAGCATCTCAAAAGCCTCAGCATCTCCACGTTCCAGCCACTGGTGAAATCAGGTATGTCGGGCAAAGGAACGCAGCTCTTGGGAGCTTGGTTCTACCTGGTCCAAAACTCTGCGGGCAGCTGGGGCTTGCGCACTGGCTGGCTGGTCAGAAAGAAAGGCCTCCTGTGGGCACCTCTCTCGTCCGTATCATTTGGGACCCACCTCTCTTGGGCTACAAGTCAACATCTGAAGTGTGTGGGGTGGGGGCTGAGATGGGGGTCCAGGGTGTGACCAGAGTCCTGTCTTGAGGGTCCTGCTGGCGTGTGTGGTGGTGCTGTTGTCGTGGCCAGGAGCTGAGCGGAGCTGATTAGGAGAGGGTAGCACCAACTCTAGGGCAGGGCTGCCCTGAAGGGAAAGGCCAGTGCAGCGAGGGAGGAGAGCTCCTCAGGGAGCAGGGGGCAGAGGCCCAGGGAGCTCAGAGCAGCAAGGACATGAGGAGGTGGTAAAGCGGCCATGTCCTGCTCTGGGAGTCGGGGACCATTGTTCCACCCCCGTGTGCTCAGTGCCTGGGGATCCAGGACTTCCCTCTCTAAGATGTGCATTCTCCTCTACAATTTAGTATCGATCTAAACGGTCGTTTTGTCTCTAGATGAGTCTTTTCTATGAATTCTCTTACAGATTGGTTAGCATGCTCCATTACAATTGTTTGATATTTATATAAAAGGTCAAAATCTTTACAAGAGTACTCAACGTGTTTTGGTTCTCGTGTGTGTGTATGTGTGTGTGTGTGACCACACGAGCACACACACACATATATCTTTACACTCATATTTACCTGTGTATTTACATGTGTTTGTGTGGAGTTTCATATGCTCATTAATCCTTACAACAACTTTAAGAAGAGTACAGAGAAGTTAAGTACCTTGCTCAAAGTCACACAGCTGGTTAATTTTGGAGACAGGACTCACATCCAAGAAAATCATGTTCTAAATTCCACAGTATCTGCTGTGGAAGGATAATACATTTGTCCTCATTGCCCCTGACCTTTCTTCTTATTCTTTCCTTCTCTCTCCTGTCTCTGTCTGTCTGTCTCTCTCTCATTTTTTATATTTTTGTTTTTTCTACCCCTCTCCATTACTCTTCTCCTTTCACCCTTTTTTCCTCTCTTTCTTCTTTCCTTCCTTCCTTCTATATTTCTTTATTTGTCTCAATTAAAACCTTGCTATGGCTTACAAACTGTAGCTACAATTTATACTGACTCACATCATTGCAGACACACACACACACGTTTAATCGTTGAAGACACCAGGCAAAGGTTGAAACGGCACAGGTTTGAACGAGGCAAGTGGTTCTCCTGGGTTGAGTGTCTCTAAGGTTCTAGAGTTCCTCACTTCAGTGTCTTTTCCATTGCAGTGCACATCCAGACCAGAATGTATCATCCAAAGCAGAAGCTGTGCTGCCCGCTACCAAAGGATTGCTGCCCTCCATCCCAGCCATGCTGCACCCCACCAAAGTATTGCTGCCCCGCACCAAAGTATTGCTGTCCCCCACCTCAGCAGTACTGTCCCCCTCCGCGGCAATGCTGCCCCCCAGTAAAGTACTGTTTCCCCCCACCAAAACACTGCTAAACTCCACCTCAGCACAGCAAGCAGCCTTGCCAACCTCCACCCAAGGGCAAGGAGCCCTCTATCCCAAAGTGCCCAGCCCCTCAGCAGTGCCACAAGTCCAAGCAGAAGTAAACCGCAGGCATGGACCAGAGGCCAAGCTCCCTGCAGAACAGAGAACATGAAGCCAACTCCCCTCTCTCATCCAGCTAGCTGTCAGCACCGCTCACCCCCGGCTTCTGGAAGCAGCCACATTTGTGGAAAAGCCAGCACCAAGATGGCAGCTTCCTGGATCAACATTTCTTATGAATTAGCAGCTGCAATTTCCATTTAGCAAAGGATCCGGTTCTAAACCGTCTAATCTTCTTTGCAGACTTGTATACTTCGCCCTTTTGGCTTCTTGGAAACTTAAGCAACATGCCCGACCATCCTTTCCTAGCACACTTGGTCTCTGCTCCAGTTTTTCAAACAATTAAACACAATTTCGCTGCCATGAATGTGTCGGTTTGATTATTTCGTCATCTTACAGTCGTTAACTCCTGCAGATTTTGTATCCTGCTGCCTAAATATGAGCCCTAGGAGGGCTGGGGATGTGGGTGCAGGTTGAGCAGAAGGCATGGGGAGATGCACTTCTGAGCTGAAGGACATTTTCCATGGTCCTGCCAGGGTGAGGAGGAGAGATGGGCACTTCAGCCGCATGGAGACACATCCCCCCATACTTGCAAAATGAGAACAGCCTTTGGACCCAAGGGAGATGATACCCGTCTCGAAAACGGAGGCACAGAAAGAGTAAGGGAAACCCAGCCAGGAGCTCAAGAGTAGAGTAGAGGCAAATAAATGGAAATTCAGAGAATACTCCAAGGGCATGTGGGTGAAAATGAATTGAGAACCCGGCCTCAAAAACTCTCCCACTGGTAAAGGAAAAGACGAGATTTTGTTCAAGCTAACAAAATGTGTAAGAGACAGTCTATGTAAAAATCATATATCATGGGAGAAAATATTTGCAAATGAAGCAACTGACAAAGGATTAATTTCCAAAATTTACAAGCAGCTCATGCAGCTCAGTAACAAAAAACCAAACAACCCAGTCCAAAAATGGGCAGAAGACCTAAATAGACATTTCTCCAAAGAAGATATACAGACTGCCAACAAACACATGAAAGAATGCTCAACATCATTAAAAATTAAAGAAATGCAAATCAAAACTTCAATGAGATATCATCTCACAGCAGTCAGAATGGCCATCCTCAAAAAATCTAGAAACAATAAATGCTGGAGAGGGTGTGGAGGAAAGGGAACACTCTTGCACTGCTGGTGGGAATGTGAATTGGTTCAGCCACTATGGAGAACAGTATGGAGGTTCCTTAAAAAACTACAAATAGAACTACCATATGACCCAGCAATCCCACTACTGGGCATATACCCTGAGAAAACCAAAATTCAAAAAGAGTCATGTACCAAAATGTTCATTGCAGCTCTATTTACAATAGCCCGGAGATGGAAACAACCTAAGTGCCCATCATCGGATGAATGGATAAAGGAGATGTGGCACATATATACAATGGAATATTACTCAGCCATAAAAAGAAATGAAATTGAGCTATCTGTAATGAGGTGGATAGACCTAGAGTCTGTCATACAGAGTGAAGTAAGTCAGAAAGAGAAAGACAAATACCGTATGCTAACACATATATATGGAATTTAAGGGGAAAAAATGTCATGAAGAACCTAGGGGTAAGCCAGGAGTAAGACACAGACCTACCGGAGAACGGACTTGAGGATATGGGGAGGGGGAAGGGTGAGCTGTGACAGGGCGAGAGAGAGGCATGGACATATATACAGTAACAAATGTAAGGTAGATAGCTAGTGGGAAGCAGCCACATGGCACAGGAATATCGGCTCGGTGTTTTGTGACCGCCAGGAGGGGTGGGATAGGGAGGGTGGGAGGGAGGGAGATGCAAGAGGGAAGAGATATGGGAACATATGTATATGTATAGCTGATTCACTTTGTTATAAAGCAGAAACTAACACACCATTGTAAAGCAATTATACCACAATAAAGATGTTAAAAAAAAATCATACATCCATCACACACACGTATCCACTGTGAATAATTTTTAAAGTCATAGCACCCATTGATTCTCTAGCTTGGGGTTTCTCCTGGGCTATTTTTCTCTCACTGCCCTCTTACTTTCCATTCCCTAACTCCTTGCGGTATCAGGGTAACCTGAGTAAACGGTGGTAACCTCAGGCCCACAGGTAATCCAAACTTCTTTCTATTACGTCCACTACACCCATACCTTTCCACCGAATCCTTCTCTCACTAAGAGTCCCCACATTGAGGTCTTTGCCTCTCTTTTCCTGTACCCGTCTCCCATTTCACGTTTCTGGGCTACAAGGGAATCACTGAAAATCCACAGAAGTGCCCAAAGGAATCAGAAAGGAACAAAACATAAACTAAATTTGTGAATTATCCCCAACATAGATAGCAGATTTGTAGAATTCAGAATACGCTAAAGACAAAAGGTTTAGTTTTAATTTAGCATTGCTTCCATGCTTGGCTGGTCTCTTCGTCCTCCACCACCACTGTTCATGCTCTCCAGTTAGGCTCCATACATCCACCTATTTATCCATCACCGATCCATCCATCCCAAGCAGCAATGCATCATCGCATCCTTCGTAAGTACCTGCCCCTCCCTTCGTTTAGAATGTCAGGGATGCTGTGGAAGCACAAACTCGCACACAAGGCTCCAGTATTCTTGGTTTACTCCCCGTGATGAAAGCAAGCTCAGACCGTCAAGACAACAAAAAGCAGTTTGACCGGAAGACGTCTAATTCATGGGCAACTTGGAAGCCACAGATACGTCATTCCTGCCCTCAGAACTCAGAGGAGACAGAGAGAGAACACTGAGGGCTGTTGAGGGGAGGAAGGAGAACTTGGTCATCTGTGTCATAATGACATTCACCACAGGGCTCCCAGAAAATGGCTTTCCACGAAGAACACCGGGAGAAGGGAGGTTCAGAGCAGAAGGACAGCGGGATGTGTGTAAGTAAGCAGCAGTGTGTTCCAGGACTGCGTAGAGCAGTAGCCAATGCTGCGAGTGCTAGTTGTTCCCAGGAGGCCAGTCTTCAACATCTCAGCTCCTGTCCGTGGTGGAGAGAGCACATAGCCTCTGCAGCACCTGCACCATTTGACACCACGGAATGCTGGGGGGCGCGTCCAGTTTCCAGACCTATGTGTCGTAAATATTTCCAACAGAGCGTTGCATTCAACAGAACTCAACGATGACACACAAAATGAACTCCCTGAAAATGATGAGCTCTTTGAGCCAATTCCCCATCCTCAGATACCTCAGTCCGCACAGGCTCAAAGTAGCTCCTCTCCTGCCTCACATACATGACCTTGCCCCAGAACTCTCATTTGGTTTCTTATTCTCTATTTCCTCACCCTCCCTCCCTCAGCTGATTAAGACAAGGTTGAATTTTGCCTCTCTGGGCTTCACTTAATTTTCTCCTCCACTAATTATCACACTAGGATTGTGTGCACACGGGGTTATGTGTGGACCATCTTGCGGAATTTTCCTTTATCCCGTCATAGTGGGTTTGGATGCCAGATGCATGTCTATGATGGACTGAATCCAATACTTCCCTAGGCCTCACTTTACTCATGTGTATAGTGGGCAGAATAATACCTGCAACCTGGGGTTGACGGGGAGGGGTCTTCAATGAGACAATGTAAATAAATAGTAAGTAGGATGTAACACATAGTAAATGTTGGATGAATGTTAGCTCTTGCTTTTATTATTATTCTCCACTTCCTGACAGAGAAGCAAGACCCTCCACTTATTACCACCAACCTGACGACATGGGTTCCACACCTTTAGTAAGAACAAGGTGTGAGGGGCAGGGCACATCTTGGGGCCAGGACAAGGAAGAGTTGTGTAGACCAAAGCATCCGAGGGGTGTTCACAGGCGGAAATGGTATTTTGTCTAGGGCCTATTCGCCACATTGTGTGGTTGCCCTTTTCTTCCACAAACTTCCCTTTGTAACACCTGCCCATGATGATTCCTCCTGTTGAGGCAGTCCTGGGCAGCTCTGGCCCACAGTGACATTTGCCTATCAAGGTACACCGCCGGCCATGTCTTTTGGAGGCAGACCCTACTCCCAGGAGGAGGCTGATAAGCTGAGGAAGCATGGAAAGGGCATGGTGTGTGCCAAGCACTCACACACACAGATACCACAATATGGAAGCAGGTCTTGCTCTTCCTATGAGAGGTAGTGGCAAGGTGAAGTGAAGCTCCTTACGTGTTCAGTGTAACAACACCTTGCACATGGTGGAGGTGAGATTCAAACCCTGGTCCTTATCTTTGCAACATGGCAAGTGCTCTGACTGTGCTAGTGGCTAGAAGAAGCATAAAGCGTGGATCCTGTCTTTCCAGAACTTAAAACTCACTGACCCGTTGGGAAGGCAAAGACAGTACCTTCAAACAGTCACACATTCACACGTGCTTATACAGGGGTACACGTTCATATCAAAGACACACACGGGGTTATTATTCAGAGTAAATACTCCTCGTGTGAAGACTTCCACTGACCATGGAGAACAGAAGATGGAGCAGCGTCCCAGAGGCCCCCGCTGGGCAGGCGTCGTCCTCCCAGCTTCTCCAAACAAAGAAATTCCCTAGAAGGTAGTATAGTGCAAGAAGAAGAACACACACACATATCCGGGAGCCTGGCAGGGCTGGGTTTAATCCTCTCTTCCCTACTTTTTACTTAAGTAACCTTAGCGAATAGAAACTTTCGAAGCTGTAAAATGAAAATAGCTCCGACTTCAAGGCCTGAATTAGAAACTCGAGCAGAGATTGTGACAGTCAGGGGAGGACTGCCCCTCCCTCATCCTCCCGGGACAAGACCCCTTGAACAGGGAGGGCGTCTCTCAGCTGCCCAGATGATGGCACACACCCTGCCGTGCCCCAGGGGATGCCCAGCTGGCGATGGATTTCAGCAGAGAGGCTCTAGCTCCAGCCACCAGGAGTCCTTTGTCCGGAACCCTGTCTGTTGATGCGGCCGGCCCCAGAGGTTCAGCTCGGCCTTCCCCTGCATATGTGTGCACGGGCCCCGGCCTGGTGTTCATTCACAGATGCCTGGCACAGTAGATACAGTGGGCTGAGCCTGTGGCCAGGTTCTGCTGTGACCTCCTTGGTCCCAATTGTCCCTTCTGCCTTCTGTATGTGTGTGTGTGTGTGTGTGTGTGTGTGTTTCTGTGTCTGTGTGTGTCTGTGTGTTTGTATATGAGAGTCAGAGGTTTGGAGGAAGACAAAGAGTGATGCCAATGAATGTCAGGGAACAATACCATTCCAAGGATAAGCGTTTAGTTGTACCTGTGGCTCCTAGAGGACATGTTCCTATGTTCTCTGTTGGTAGATGCAATACTACATAACGCATGCTTGAGATAGCAGACTCCACACCCAACAAAATCTGTTCTGGGTAGTGAGGGCTTAGGCCAGAAAAGATGGACTGGATGTAACACCCAAACTCATGGATCTTCAGACGTTCACATTTTCTCTAGTAACGCAGGCATTGCTACGGCTACAAGTGGGTTTGAGTTCTTCAGCTCATCCAAGGCAAACCATTGAAAAGTATCTACAGAGTTGGAAGCAGTAGGCGGAGAAGAGGATGTGAAACGGTTTAGGGACCAGGGAGGCTCTGGCCCTCCTTGCTGGCCACCGTCCCCAGGGCCTGGTGTGTTGTGTGAGCTCACTATGTCTTGATGAATTATTAGTTATCCCAGAACACATGCCCCACGTGGCCTTTCCTCTCTGCTACTAGGGACCTGAGCTGAAATCTCTCTCCAAGCCTATCAGGGTTGCTTCTGTCAGAGTGACAACAGGCGGAAGGGGTTCTTCTCCCGGGAAGGCCTGGGATCCTCTGGGTTTCCTTCGGGGCCGAGCCCATGCATAGCCTGCCCTTACGGTGAGTCCCAGAGGAGGCACCATCGATATCCAAGGCTGTCTTCTCATGCTGCAGTGTGAATTCCCAAGATGTAGGGTTACTGTAGTGCTTGCAGCTGAGCTGTGGCTAAGTTCCAGGTCTGAGAATGAAACGTGCCGTCCTCAGGCCTGGCTTGCCCATTTCCATTTGTGTCAGTCAAGGTCTTAGGACACTGGCGGCAAGTACCGCTACTTGCCTTCAAATGTGGCAACGACCTCCTCCCTACTTCTAAGAGTGGGCTTTGCCCCAGCTTTCAGAGCCCGACTCCACGGAGCACCCAACCATCGTTGAGCCCTTATTCTGTGCCCAACAGTGTACACACGCTTACGCATGTTGTCCAAAATAAGCCTTTCAACTGACATGCAGTATGCGGTTATCCTGTGTAGCAGATGAGGAAACTGGTGCTCACAGATGTATAGTGCCCAAAGTCACCCAGCTGGTGAAGATCAGAGCCCCAGTCGGAACACTAATTGGGGAATTATTTAATGTATGTTTCATCCTTTGATGGATGTTGTTTCAACATTTTCATCCTGGTCCCTGCCCTGTGGCATCCTTCTTTGTTCTGGAATCTCTAAGTGGAACGGGAAGGATGCATCAGCCCTTAAGCCCTGGGATTTCAGATTCCACGAGCCAGAACGGGTGACTCGTCCAGCAGCCCATGCCAGGTCAAAGTTTCTTAGCTCCCCAGCCTCTGCAACTTATGATAATCATTTCCCTGAGAAGCCTGCAGTCTGCGTGACTTATACACCTGTAAGTGAGATACGTACTCTCAACAGTAACCGCCCAGTTTCTGTGAATGAAGACTAATGTTTTGCTGAGCAAGAGGCAGCACAGAGAGCTGCAGCCCCATTTGTTGTTTATATTACAGCAGGTGAAAAATCAAAGTGGGTTGCCCAGGTTTGTTTCCAGATGAGGCTGAATGTGGCTCTGAGTCTAGGTTAAGTCAAGGTCCCAACTTTGCTGAGTTTACTGTGTCTCCCCAAGAGCCACTCACCCCTCAGTAGTTGTTTCTCTTACAACAAGGATCGCTGTGCACGCTGATCGGCCCACACCTTCCCGCACCAACCGGAATATCCTGGAACACTACCCTCACCGCTCCGACACCCAGCAGTGTCCTGCATGCTTGCTTAGCACCATCCCAGAAGTCAAGCTTCTAGGGGAAAACATCACGAGTGGGTTTGGAAACACGAGGAAGCCACGGCTCGTAACGTGATGGCGAAATGGGGCCAGGGCTCGCGTGAAGGCACTGTCATCCTCAAGCACCGTCAAACCGAGAGTGAGTTTACCGCCCAGGAGATGAGTAAAACCTCAAGTTTGAGGAAGGGCAGATACATCCTATTGTGACTGGGGCCTAGCACGCCCCAATCGTAGGCCACCTCATGGCTTGCAAGAGGGATTTGAGACGTATAAAAGGTGTGCAGTCTTAGAGCATCTCAAAAGCCTCAGCTTCTCCACGTTCCAGCCACTGGTGAAATCAGGTATGTCGGGCAAAGGAACGCAGCTCTTGGGAGCTTGGTTCTACCTGGTCCAAAACTCTGCGGGCAGCTGGGGCTTGCGCACTGGCTGGCTGGTCAGAAAGAAAGGCCTTGTGTGGGCACCTCTCTCGTCCGTATCATTGGGGACCCACCTCTCTTGGGCTACAAGTCAACATCTGAAGTGTGTGGGGTGGGGGCTGAGATGGGGGTCCAGGGTGTGACCAGAGTCCTGTCTTGAGGGTCCTGCTGGCGTGTGTGGTGGCGCTGTTGTCGTGGCCAGGAGATGAGCGGAGCTGATTAGGAGAGGGTAGCACCAACTCTAGGGCAGGGCTGCCCTGAAGGGAAAGGCCAGTGCAGCGAGGGAGGAGAGCTCCTCAGGGAGCAGGGGGCAGAGGCCCAGGGAGCTCAGAGCAGCAAGGACATGAGGAGGTGGTAAAGCGGCCATGTCCTGCTCTGGGAGTCGGGGACCATTGTTCCACCCCCGTGTGCTCAGTGCCTGGGGATCCAGGACTTCCCTCTCTAAGATGTGCATTCTCCCCTAGAATTTAGTATCGATCTAAACGGTCGTTTTGTCTCTAGATGAGTCTTTTCTATGAATTCTCTTACAGAGTGGTTAGCATGCTCCATTACAATTGTCTGATATTTATATAAAAGGTCAAAATCTTTACAAGAGTACTCAACGTGTTTTGGTTCTCGTGTGTGTGTATGTGTGTGTGTGTGACCACGCGAGCACACACACACATATATCTTTACACTCATATTTACCTGTGTATTTACATGTGTTTGTGTGGAGTTTCATATGCTCATTAATCCTTACAACAACTTTAAGAAGAGTACAGAGAAGTTAAGTACCTTGCTCAAAGTCACACAGCTGGTTAATTTTGGAGACAGGACTCACATCCAAGAAAATCATGTTCTAAATTCCACAGTATCTGCTGTGGAAGGATAATACATTTGTCCTCATTGCCCCTGACCTTTCTTCTTATTCTTTCCTTCTCTCTCCTGTCTCTGTCTTTCTGTCTCTCTCTCATTTTTTATATTTTTGTTTTTTCTACCCCTCTCCATTACTCTTCTCCTTTCACCCTTTTTTCCTCTCTTTCTTCTTTCCTTCCTTCCTTCTATATTTCTTTATTTGTCTCAATTAAAACCTTGCTATGGCTTACAAACTGTAGCTACAATTTATACTGACTCACATCATTGCAGACACACACACACACGTTTAATCGGTGAAGACACCAGGCAAAGGTTGAAACGGCACAGGTTTGAACGAGGCAAGTGGTTCTCCTGGGTTGAGTGTCTCTAAGGTTCTAGAGTTCCTCACTTCAGTGTCTTTTCCATTGCAGTGCACATCCAGACCAGAATGTATCATCCAAAGCAGAAGCTGTGCTGCCCGCTACCAAAGGATTGCTGCCCTCCATCCCAGCCATGCTGCACCCCACCAAAGTATTGCTGCCCCGCACCAAAGTATTGCTGTCCCCCACCTCAGCAGTACTGTCCCCCTCCGCGGCAATGCTGCCCCCCAGTAAAGTACTGTTTCCCCCCACCAAAACACTGCTAAACTCCACCTAAGCACAGCAAGCAGCCTTGCCAACCTCCACCCAAGGGCAAGGAGCCCTCTATCCCAAAGTGCCCAGCCCCTCAGCAGTGCCACAAGTCCAAGCAGAAGTAAACCCCAGGCATGGGCCAGAGGCCAAGCTCCCTGCAGAACAGAGAACATGAAGCCAACTCCCCTCTCTCAGCCAGCTAGCTGTCAGCACCGCTCAGCCCCGGCTTCTGGAAGCAGCCACAATTGTGGAAAAGGCAGCACCAAGATGGCAGCTTCCTGGATCAACATTTCTTATGAATTAGCAGCTGCAATTTCCATTTAGCAAAGGATCCGGTTCTAAACCGTCTAATCTTCTTTGCAGACTTGTATACTTCGCCCTTTTGGCTGCTTGGAAACTTAAGCAACATGCCCGACCATCCTTTCCTAGCACACTTGGTCTCTGCTCCAGTTTTTCAAACAATTAAACACAATTTCGCTGCCATGAATGTGTCGGTTTGATTATTTCGTCATCTTACAGTTGTTAACTCCTGCAGATTTTGTATCCTGCTGCCTAAATATGAGCCCTAGGAGGGCTGGGCATGTGGGTGCAGGTTGAGCAAAAGGCATGGGGAGATGCACTTCTGAGCTGAAGGACATTTTCCTTGGTCCTGCCAGGGTGAGGAGGAGAGATGGGCACTTCAGCCGCATGGAGACACATCCCCCCATAATTGCAAAATGAGAACAGCCTTTGGACAGTGGGGAGATGATTCCCGTCTCGAAAATGGAGGCCCAAAAAGAGTAAGGGAAACTCAGCCAGGAGCTAAAGAGTAGAGCATAGGCAAATAAAGGGAAATTCAGAGAATACTCTAGGGGCATGTGGGTGAAAATGAATTGAGGACCGGGCCTCAAAATCTCTACTACTGGTAAAAGTAAATGTGATTTTGTTCAAGCTACCAAAATGTGTAAGTAGGAGACAGTCTATGTAAAAATCATACATCCATCACACACACATATCCGCTGTCAATATTTTTTTTGTTTTTTTTTTTCTGTACGCGGGCCTGTCACTGATGTGGCCTTTCCCGTTGCGGAGCACAGGCTCTGGACGCGCAGGCTCAGTGGCCATGGCTCACGGGCCCAGCCGTTCCGCGGCATGTGCGATCTTCCCGGACCGGGGCACGAACCCGCGTCCCCTGCATCGGCAGGCGGACTCTCAACCACTGCGCCACCAGGGAAGCCCCATTGTCAAGAGATTTTAAAGTCATAGCACCCATTGATTCTCTAACTTGGGGTTTCTCCTGGGCTATTTTTCTCTCACTGCCCTCTTACTTTCCATTCCCTAAATCCTTGCAGTATCAGGGTAACCTGAGTAACCAGTGGTAACCTCAGTCCCACAGGTAAACCAAACTTCTTCTTTCTATTACGTCCACTACACCCATACCTTTCCACCGAATCCTTCTCTCACTAAGAGTCCCCAAATTGAGGTCTCTGCATCTCTTTTCCTGTACCTGTCTCCCATTTCACATTTCTGGACTACACGGGAATCACTGAAAATCCACAGAAGTACCCAAAGGAATCAGAAAGGAACAAAACATAAACTAAATGTGTGAATTACCCCCAACATAGATCACAGAGCATGTAGAATTCAGAATACGGTAAAGACAAAAGTTTTAGTTTAGCATTGCTTCCATGGTTGGCTGGTGTCTTCGTCCTCCACCACCTCTGTTCATGCCCTTCAGCGACGCTCCATCCATCTACCTGTTTACCCATCACCAATCCATCCATCCCAAGCAGCAATGCATCATCGCATCCTTCGTAAGTACCTGCCCCTCCCTTTGTTTAGAATGTGATGGATGCTGTGGAAGCACAAACGCACACACAAGCCTCCAGTCCTTTTGGTTTAATCCCCGTAAGGAAAGCAAGCTCAGACCGTCAAGACAACAAAACACAGTTTGACCGGAAGACGTCTAATTCATGGACCACTTGGAAGCCCCAGATATGTCATTCCTGCCCTCAGAATTCAGAGGAGACAGAGAGAGAACACTGAGGGCTGTTGAGGGGAGGAAGGAGAACTTGGCCATCTGTGTCATAATGACATCCACCACATTGCTCCCAGAAAATGTCTTTCCAGGAAGAACACCGGGAGAAGGGAGGTTCAGAGTGGAAAGACATCGGGATGTGTGTAAGTAAGCAGCAGTGCGTTCCAGGACTGCGTAGAGCAGCAGCCAATGCTGCGAGTGCTAGTTGTTCCCAGGAGGCCAGTCTTCAACGTCTCAGCCCCTGTCCGTGGTGGAGAGAGCACATAGCCTGTGCAGCCACCTTCACCATTTGACACCACAGAAAGCTGGGGGGCGCGTCCAGTTTCCAGACCTATGTGTCCTAAATATTTGCAACAGAGCGTTGCATTCAACAGAACTCAACGATGACATACAAAATGAATTGAAAAGCTGTAGACACCTTAAGTGGACTCCCTGAAAATGATGAGCTCTTTGAGCCAATTCCCCATCCTCAGATACCTCAGTCCGCACAGGCTCAAAGTAGCTCCTCTCCTGCCTCACATACATGACCTTGCCCCAGAACTCTCATTTGGTTTCTTATTCTCTATTTCCTCACCCTCCCTCCCTCAGCTGATTAAGACAAGGTTGAATTTTGCCTCTCTGGGCTTCACTTAATTTTCTCCTCCACTAATTATCACACTAGGATTGTGTGCACACGGGGTTATGTGTGGACCATCTTGCGGAATTTTCCTTTATCCCGTCATAGTGGGTTTGGATGCCAGATGCATGTCTATGCTGGACTGAATCCAATACTTCCCTAGGCCTCACTTTACTCATGTGTATAGTGGGCAGAATAATACCTGCAACCTGGGGTTGACGGGGAGGGGTCTTCAATGAGACAATGTAAATAAATAGTAAGTAGGATGTAACACATAGTAAATGTTGGATGAATGTTAGCTCTTGCTTTTATTATTATTCTCCACTTCCTGACAGAGCAGCAAGACCCTCCACTTATTACCACCAACCTGACGACATGGGTTCCACACCTTTAGTAAGAACAAGGTGTGAGGGGCAGGGCACATCTTGGGGCCAGGACAAGGAAGAGTTGTGTAGACCAAAGCATCCGAGGGGTGTCCACAGGCGGAAATGGTATTTTGTCCAGGGCCTATTCGCCACATTGTGTGGTTGCCCTTTTCTTCCACAAACTTCCCTTTGTAACACCTGCCCATGATGATTCCTGCTGTTGAGGCAGTCCTGGGCAGCTCTGGCCCACAGTGACATTTGCCTATCAAGGTACACCGCCGGCCATGTCTTTTGGAGGCAGACCCTACTCCCAGGAGGAGGCTGATAAGCTGAGGAAGCATGGAAAGGGCATGGTGTGTGCCAAGCACTCACACACACAGATACCACAATATGGAAGCAGGTCTTGCTCTTCCTATGAGAGGTAGTGGCAAGGTGAAGTGAAGCTCCTTACGTGTTCAGTGTAACAACACCTTGCACATGGTGGAGGTGAGATTCAAACCCTGGTCCTTATCTTTGCAACATGGCAAGTGCTCTGACCGTGCTAGTGGCTAGAAGAAGCATAAAGCGTGGATCCTGTCTTTCCAGAACTTAAAACTCACTGACCCGTTGGGAAGGCAAAGACAGTACCTTCAAACAGTCACACATTCACACGTGCTTATACAGGGGTACACGTTCATATCAAAGACACACACGGGGTTGTTATTCAGAGTAAATACTCCTCGTGTGAAGACTTCCACTGACCATGGAGAACAGAAGATGGAGCAGCGTCCCAGAGGCCCCCGCTGGGCAGGCGTCGTCCTCCCAGCTTCTCCAAACAAAGAAATTCCCTAGAAGGTAGTATAGTGCAAGAAGAAGAACACACACACATATCCGGGAGCCTGGCAGGGCTGGGTTTAATCCTCTCTTCCCTACTTTTTACTTGAGTAACCTTAGCGAATAGAAACTTTCGAAGCTGTAAAATGAAAATAGCTCCGACTTCAAGGCCTGAATTAGAAACTCGAGCAGAGATTGTGACAGTCAGGGGAGGACTGCCCCTCCCTCATCCTCCCGGGACAAGACCCCTTGAACAGGGAGGGCGTCTCTCAGCTGCCCAGATGATGGCACACACCCTGCCGTGCCCCAGGGGATGCCCAGCTGGCGATGGATTTCAGCAGAGAGGCTCTAGCTCCAGCCACCAGGAGTCCTTTGTCCGGAACCCTGTCTGTTGATGCGGCCGGCCCCAGAGGTTCAGCTCGGCCTTCCCCTGCATATGTGTGCACGGGCCCCAGCCTGGTGTTCATTCACAGATGCCTGGCACAGTAGATACAGTGGGCTGAGCCTGTGGCCAGGTTCTGCTGTGACCTCCTTGGTCCCAATTGTCCCTTCTGCCTTCTGTTTGTGTGTGTGTGTGTGTTTCTGTGTCTGTGTGTGTCTGTGTGTTTGTATATGAGAGTCAGAGGTTTGGAGGAAGACACAGAGTGATGCTAATGAATGTCAGGGAACAATACCATTCCAAGGATAAGCGTTTAGTTGTACCTGTGGCTCCTAGAGGACATGTTCCTATGTCCTCTGTTGGTAGATGCAATACTACGTAATGCATGCTTGAGATAGCAGATTACACACCCAACAAAATCTGTTCTGGGTAGTGAGGGCTTAGGCCAGAAAAGATGGACTGGATGTAACACCCAAACTCATGGATCTTCAGACGTTCACATTTTCTCTAGTAACGCAGGCATTGCTACGGCGACAAGTGGGTTTGAGTTCTTCAGCTCATCCAAGGCAAACCATTGAAAAGTATCTACAGAGTTGGAAGCAGTAGGCGGAGAAGAGGATGTGAAACGGTTTAGGGACCAGGGAGGCTCTGGCCCTCCTTGC
Organism: Orcinus orca; assembly: GCF_937001465.1. Classification (NCBI taxonomy): domain Eukaryota; kingdom Metazoa; phylum Chordata; class Mammalia; order Artiodactyla; family Delphinidae; genus Orcinus; species Orcinus orca. Next base: position 102,577,923 of record NC_064559.1, on the reverse strand, counting down.
TGGCCACCGTCCCCAGGGCCTGGTGTGTTGTGTGAGCTCACTACGTCTTGATGAATTATTAGTTATCCCAGAACACATGCCCCACGTGGCCTTTCCTCTCTGCTACTAGGGACCTGAGCTGAAATCTCTCTCCAAGCCTATCAGGGTTGCTTCTGTCAGAGTGACAACAGGAGGAAGGGGTTCTTCTCCCGGGAAGGCCTGGGATCCTCTGGGTTTCCTTCGGGGCCGAGCCCATGCATAGCCTGCCCTTACGGTGAGTCCCAGAGGAGGCACCATCGATATCCAAGGCTGTCTTCTCATGCTGCAGTGTGAATTCCCAAGATGTAGGGTTACTGTAGTGCTTGCAGCTGAGCTGTGGCTAAGTTCCAGGTCTGAGAATGAAACGTGCCGTCCTCATGCCTGGCTTGCCCATTTCCATTTCTGTCAGTCAAGGTCTTAGGACACTGACGGCAAGTACCGCTACTTGCCTTCAAATGTGGCAACGACCTCCTCCCTAATCCTAACACTGGGCTTTGCCCCAGCTTTCAGAGCCGACTCCACGGAGCACCCAACCATCGTTGAACCCTTATTCTGTGCCCAACAGTGTGCACATGCTTACACATGTTGTCCAAAATAAGCCTTTCAGCTGACTTGCAGTGTGTGGTTATCCTGTGTAGCAGATGAGGAAACTGGTGCGCAAAGATGTAAAGTGCCCAAAGTCACCCAGCTGGTGAAGATCAGAGCCCCAGTCGGAACACTAATTGGGGAACTATTTAAGGTATGTTTCATCCTTTGATGGATGTTGTTTCAACATTTTCATCCTGGTCCGTGCCCTGTAGCATCCTTCTTTGTTCTGGAATCTCTAAGTGGAACGGGAAGGACGCATCAGCCCTTAAGCACTGGGATTTCAGATTCCAGGAGCCAGAACGGGTGACTCGTCCAGCAGCCCATGCCAGGTCAAAGTTTCTTAGCTCCCCAGCCTCTCCACGTTATGATAATCATTTCCTGAGAAGCCTGCAGTCTGCGTGACTTATACACCTGTAAGTGAGATACGTACTCTCAACAGTAACCGCCCAGTTTCTGTGAATGAAGACTAATGTTTTGCTGACCAAGAGGCAGCACAGAGAGCTGCAGCCCCATTTGTTGTTTATATTACAGCAGGTGAAAAATCAAAGTGGGTTGCCCAGGTTTGTTTCCAGATGAGGCTGAATGTGGCTCTGAGTCTAGGTTAAGTCAAGGTCCCAACTTTGCTGAGTTTACTGTGTCTCCCCAAGAGCCACTCACCCCTCAGTAGTTGTTTCTCTTACAACAAGGATCGCTGTGCACGCTGATCGGCCCACACCTTCCCGCACCAACCGGAATATCCTGGAACACTACCCTCACCGCTCCGACACCCAGCAGTGTCCTGCATGCTTGCTTAGCACCATCCCAGAAGTCAAGCTTCTAGGGGAAAACATCACGAGTGGGTTTGGAAACACGAGGAAGCCACGGCTCGTAACGTGATGGCGAAATGGGGCCAGGGCTCGCGTGAAGGCACTGTCATCCTCAAGCACCGTCAAACCGAGAGTGAGTTTACCAGCCCAGGAGATGAGTAAAACCTCAAGTTTGAGGAAGGGCAGATACATCCTATTGTGACTGGGGCCTAGCACACCCCAATCGTAGGCCACCTCATGGCTTGCAAGAGGGATTTGAGACGTATAAAAGGTGTGCAGTCTTAGAGCATCTCAAAAGCCTCAGCTTCTCCACGTTCCAGCCACTGGTGAAATCAGGTATGTCGGGCAAAGGAACGCAGCTCTTGGGAGCTTGGTTCTACCTGGTCCAAAACTCTGCGGGCAGCTGGGGCTTGCGCACTGGCTGGCTGGTCAGAAAGAAAGGACTTGTGTGGGCACCTCTCTCGTCCGTATCATTTGGGACCCACCTCTCTTGGGCTACAAGTCAACATCTGAAGTGTGTGGGGTGGGGGCTGAGATGGGGGTCCAGGGTGTGACCAGAGTCCTGTCTTGAGGGTCCTGCTGGCGTGTGTGGTGGCACTGTTGTCGTGGCCAGGAGATGAGCGGAGCTGATTAGGAGAGGGTAGCACCAACTCTAGGGCAGGGCTGCCCTGAAGGGAAAGGCCAGTGCAGCGAGGGAGGAGAGCTCCTCAGGGAGCAGGGGGCAGAGGCCCAGGGAGCTCAGAGCAGCAAGGACATGAGGAGGTGGTAAAGCGGCCATGTCCTGCTCTGGGAGTCGGGGACCATTGTTCCACCCCCGTGTGCTCAGTGCCTGGGGATCCATGACTTCCCTCTCTAAGATGTGCATTCTCCTCTACAATTTAGTATCGATCTAAACGGTCGTTTTGTCTCTAGATGAGTCTTTTCTATGAATTCTCTTACAGAGTGGTTAACAAGCTCCATTACAATTGTTTGATATTTATATAAAAGGTCAAAATCTTTACAAGAGTACTCAACGTGTTTTGGTTCTCGTGTGTGTGTATGTGTGTGTGTGTGACCACGCGAGCACACACACACATATATCTTTACACTCATATTTACCTGTGTATTTACATGTGTTTGTGTGGAGTTTCATATGCTCATTAATCCTTACAACAACTTTAAGAAGAGTACAGAGAAGTTAAGTACCTTGCTCAAAGTCACACAGCTGGTTAATTTTGGAGACAGGACTCACATCCAAGAAAATCATGTTCTAAATTCCACAGTATCTGCTGTGGAAGGATAATACATTTGTCCTCATTGCCCCTGACCTTCCTTCTTATTCTTTCCTTCTCTCTCCTGTCTCTGTCTGTCTGTCTCTCTCTCATTTTTTTATCTTTGTTTTTCCTAGCCCTCTCCATTACTCTTCTCCTTTCCCCCCTTTTTCCCTGTCTTCCATCTTTCTTTCTTTCCTTCTATATTTGTTTATTTGTCTCAATTAAAACCTTGCTATGGTTTACAAACTATAGCTACAATTTATACTGACTCACCTCATTGCACACACACAGATGCACATTTAATCGGTGAAGGCACTAGGCAAAGGTTGAAACGGCACAGGTTTGAACGAGGCAAGTGGTTCTCCTGGGTTGAGTGTCTCTAAGGTTCTAGAGTTCCTCACTTCAGTGTCTTTCCCATTGCAGTGAACATCCAGACCAGAATGTATCATCCAAAGCAGAAGCTGTGCTGCCCACTACAAAAGGATTGCTGCCCTCCATCCCAGCAATGCTGCACCCCACCAAAATATTGCTGCCCCTCACCAAAATATTGCTGTCTCCCACCTCAGCAGTACTCTCCCCCTCCACGGCAATGCTGCCCCCCAGTAAAGTACTGTTTTCCCCCACCAAAACACTGCTAAACTCCACCTCAGCACAGCAAGCAGCCTTGCCAACCTCCACCCAAGGGCAAGGAGCCCTCTATCCCAAAGTGCTCAGACCCACAGCAGTGCCAGAAGTCCAAGCATAAGTAAACCGCAGGCATGGGCCAGAGGCCAAGCTCCCTGCAGAACAGAGAACATGAAGCCAACTCCCCTCTCTCAGCCAGCTAGCTGTCAGCACCGCTCACCCCCGGCTTCTGGAAGCAGCCACACTTGTGGAAAAGGCAGCATCAAAATGGCAGCTTCCTGGATCAACATTTCTTATGAATTAGAAGCTGCAATTTCCATTTAGAAAAGGATCCGGTTCTAAACCTTCTAATCTTCGTTGCTGACTTGTATACTTCACCCTTTTGGCTGCTTGGAAGCTTAAGCACCATGCCCGACCACCCTTTCCTAGCACACTTCGTCTCTGCTCCAGTTTTTCAAACAATTAAACACAACTCCGCTGCCATGAATGTGTCGGTTTGATTATTTCGTCATCTTACAGTTGTTAACTCCTGCAGATTTTGTATCCTGCTGCCTAAATATGAGCCCTAGGAAGGCTTGGCATGTGGGTGCAGGTAGAGCAGAAGGCATGGGGAGATGCACTTCTGAGCTGAAGGACATTTTCCTTGGTCTTGCCAGGGTGAGGAGGAGAGATGGGCACCTCAGCCACATGGAGACACATCCCCCCATACTTTCAAAATGAGAATAGCCTTTGGGTACTGGGGAGATGATGCCCGTCTCGAAAACGGAGGCACAGAAAGAGTAAGGGAAACCCAGCCAGGAGCTAAAGAGTAGAGTAGAGGCAAATAAATGGAAATTCAGAGAGTACTCCAAGGGCATGTGGGTGAAAATGAATTGAGGACCGGGCCTCAAAAACTCTCCCACTGGCAAAGGAAAAGACGAGATTTTGTTCAATCTAACAAAATGTGTAAGAGACAGTCTATGTAAAAATCATATATCATGGGAGAAAATATTTGCAAATGAAGCAACTGAGAAAGGATTAATTTCCAAAATTTACAAGCAGATCATGCAGCTCAGTAACAAAAAAACAAACAACCCAGTCCCAAAATGGGCAGAAGATCTAAATAGACATTTCTCCAAAGAAGATATACAGACTGCCAACAAACACATGAAAGAATGCTCAACATCATTAATAATTAGAGAAATGCAAATCAAAACTTCATTGAGATATCGCCTCACAGCAGTCAGAATGGCCATCCTCAAAAAATCTAGAAACAATAAATGCTGGAGAGGGTGTGGAGGAAAGGGAACACTCTTGCACTGCTGGTGGGAATGTGAATTGGTTCAGCCACTATGGAGAACAGTATGGAGGTTCCTTAAAAAACTACAAATAGAACTACCATATGACCCAGCAATCCCACTGCTGGGCATATACCCTGAGAAAACCAAAATTCAAAAAGAGTCATGTACCAAAATGTTCATTGCAGCTCTATTTACAATAGCCCGGAGATGGAAACAACCTAAGTGCCCATCATCGGATGAATGGATAAAGGAGATGTGGCACATATATACAATGGAATATTACTCAGCCATAAAAAGAAATGAAATTGAGCTATCTGTAATGAGGTGGATAGACCTAGAGTCTGTCATACAGAGTGAAGTAAGTCAGAAAGAGAAAGACAAATACCGTATGCTAACACATATATATGGAATTTAAGGGAAAAAAATGTCATGAAGAACCTAGGGGTAAGCCAGGAGTAAGACAAAGACCTACTGGAGAACGGACTTGAGGATGTAGGGAGGGGGAAGGGTGAGCTGTGACAGGGCGAGAGAGAGGCATGGACATATATACAGTAACAAACGTAAGGTAGATAGCTAGTGGGAAGCAGCCACATGGCACAGGAATATCGGCTCGGTGTTTTGTGACCGCCAGGAGGGTTGGGATAGGGAGGGTGGGAGGGAGGGAAACGCAAGAGGGAAGATATATGGGAACATATGTATATGTATAACTGATTCACTTTGTTATAAAGCAGAAATTAACACACCATTGTAAAGCAATTATACCCCAATAAAAATGTTAAAAAAAATCATACATCCATCACACACACATATCCACTGTGAATAATTTTTAAAGTCATAGCACCCATTGATTCTCTAGCTTGGGGTTTCTCCTGGGCTATTTTTCTCTCACTGCCCTCCTACATTCCATTCCCTAAATCCTTGTGGTATCAGGGTAACCTGAGTAACCGGTGGTAACCTCAGGCCCACAGGTAATCCAAACTTCTTTCTATTACGTCCACTACACCCATACCTTTCCACCGAATCCTTCTCTCACTAAGAGTCCCCAAATTGAGGTCTTTGCATCTCTTTTTCTGTACCTGTCTCCCATTTCACGTTCTGGGCTACAAGGGAATCACTGAAAATCCACAGAAGTGCCCAAAGGAATCAGAAAGGAACAAAACATAAACTAAATGTGTGAATTATCCCCAACGTAGATCACAGAGCGTGTAGGATTCAGAATACGCTAAAGACAAAAGTTTTAGTTTTAGTTTAGCATTGCTTCCATGCTTGGCTGGTCTCTTCGTCCTCCACCACCATTGTTCATGCCCTCCAGTTAGGCTCCATCCATCTACCTATTTATCCATCACCGATCCATCCATCCCAAGCAGCAATGCATCATCGCATCCTTCGTAAGTACTTGCCCCTCCCTTCGTTTAGAATGTGAGGGATGCTGTGGAAGCACAAACTCGCACACAAGGCTCCAGTATTCTTGGTTTAATCCCCGTGATGAAAGCAAGCTCAGACCGTCAAGACAACAAAAAGCAGTTTGACCGGAAGACGTCTAATTCATGGGCAACTTGGAAGCCACAGATACGTCATTCCTGCCCTCAGAACTCAGAGGAGACAGAGAGAGAACACTGAGGGCTGTTGAGGGGAGGAAGGAGAACTTGGTCATCTGTGTCATAATGACATTCACCACAGGGCTCCCAGAAAATGTCTTTCCACGAAGAACACCGGGAGAAGGGAGGTTCAGAGCAGAAGGACAGCAGGATGTGTGTAAGTAAGCAGCAGTGCGTTCCAGGACTGCGTAGAGCAGCAGCCAATGCTGCGAGTGCTAGTTGTTCCCAGGAGGCCAGTCTTCAACGTCTCAGCTCCTGTCTGTGGTGGAGAGAGCACATAGCCTCTGCAGCCACCTGCACCATTAGACACCACGGAATGCTGGGGGGCGCGTCCAGTTTCCAGACCTATGTGTCCTAAATATTTCCAACAGAGCGTTGCATTCAACACAACTCAACGATGACACACAAAATGAACTCCCTGAAAATGATGAGCTCTTTGAGCCAATTCCCCACCCTCAGATACCTCAGTCTGCACAGGCTCCAAATAGCTCCTCTCCTGCCTCACATACATGACCTTGCCCCAGAACTCTCATTTGGGTTCTTATTCTCTATTTCCTCATCCTCCCCACTCAGCTGATTAAGACAAGGTTGAATTTTGCCTCTCTGGGCTTCACTTAATTTTCTCCTCCACTAATTATCATACTAGGAATGTGTGCACACGGGGTTATGTGTGGACCATCTTGCTGAATTTTCCTTTATCCCGTCATAGTGGGTTTGGATGCCAGATGCATGTCTATGCTGGACTGAATCCAATACTTCCCTAGGCCTCACTTTACTCATGTGTATATTGGGAAAATAATACCTGCAACCTGGGGTTGACGGGGAGGGGTCTTCAATGAGACAATGTAAATTAATAGTAAATAGGTTGTAACACATAGTAAATGTTGGATGAATGTTAGCTCCTGCTTTTATTATTATTCTCCACTTCCTGACAGAGCAGCAAGACCCTCCACTTATTACCTCCAACCTGACGACATGGGTTCCACACCGTTAGTCAGAACAAGGTGTGAGGGGCAGGGCGCATCTTGGGGCCAGGACAAGGAAGAGTTGTGTAGACCAAAGCATCCGAGGGGTGTTCACAGGCGGAAATGGTATTTTGTCCAGGGTCTATTCACCACATTGGGTGGTTGCCCTTTTCTTCCACAAACTTCCCTTTGTAACACCTGCCCATGATGATTCCTGCTGTTGAGGCAGTCCTGGGCTGCTCTGTCCCACAGTGACATTTGCCTGTGAAGGTACACTGCCAGCCATGTCTCTTGGAGGCAGACCCTACTCCCAGGAGGAGGCTGATAAGCTGAGGAAGCATGGGAAGGGCATGGTGTGTGCCAAGCACTCACACGCACAGATACCACCATATGGAAGCAGGTCTTGCTCTTCCTATGAGAGGTAGTGGCAAGGTGAAGAGAAGCTCCTTACGTGTTCAGTGTAACAACACCTTGCACATGGTGGAGGTGAGATTCAAACCCTGGTCCTTACCTTTGCAACATGGCAAGTGCTCTGACCGTGCTAGTGGCTAGAAGAAGCATAAAGCGTGGATCCCGTCTTTCCAGAACTTAAAACTCACTGATCCGTTGGGAAGGCAAAGGCAGTACCTTCAAACAGTCACACATTCACACGTGTTTATACAGGGGTACACGTTCATATCAAAGACACACACGGGGTTATTATTCAGAGTAAATACTCCTCGTGTGAAGACTTCCACTGACCATGGAGAATAGAAGATGGAGCAGCGTCCCAGAGGCCCCCGCTGGGCAGGCGTCGTCCTCCCAGCTTCTCCAAACAAAGAAATTCCCTTAGAAGGTAGTATAGTGCAAAAAAAAGAACACACACACATATCCGGGAGCCTGGCAGGGCTGGGTTAAATCCTCTCTTCCCTGCTTTTTCCTTAAGTAACCTTAGCGAACAGAAACTTTTGAAGCTGTAAAATGAAAATAGCTCCGACTTCAAAGCCTGAATTACACACTCGAGCAGAGATTCTGACAGTCAGGGGAGGACTGCCCCTCCCTCATCCTCCCGGGACAAGACCCTTTGAACAGGGAGGGCGTCTCTCAGCCACCCAGATGATGGCACACACCCTGCCGTGCCCCAGGGGATGCCCAGCTGGCGATGGATTTCAGCAGAGAGGCTCTAGCTCCAGCCACCAGGAGTCCTTTGTCCGGAACCCTGTCTGTTGATGCGGCCGGCCCCAGAGGGTCAGCTCGGCCTTCCCCTGCATATGTGTGCACGGGCCCCGGTCTGGTGTTTATTCACAGATGCCTGGCACAGAAGATACAGTGAGCTTAGCCTAGGCCCAAGTTCTGCTGAAACCTCCTTGGACCCAGTTGTCCCTTCTGCATTTGTTTGTGTGTGTGTGTGTGTATGTTTCTGTGTCTGTGTGTGTCTGTGTGTTTGTATATGAGAGGCAGAGGTTTGGAGGAAGAGAAAGAGTGATGCCAATGAACGTCAGGGAACAATACCATCCCAAGGATAAGCGTTTATTTGTACCTCTGGCTCCTAGAGGAAATGTTCCTATGTCCTCTGTTGGTAGATGCAATACTACATAATGCATGCTTGAGATAGCAGATTCCACACCCAACAAAATCTGTTCTGGGTAGTGAGGGCTTAGTCCAGAAAAGATGGACTGGATGTAACACCCAAACTCATGGATCTTCAGACGTTCACATTTTCTCTAGTAACGCAGGCATTGCTATGGCGACAAGTGGGTTTGAGTTCTTCAGCTCATCCAAGGCAAACCATTGAAAAGTATCTACAGAGTTGGAAGCAGTAGGCGGAGAAGAGGATGTGAAACGGTTTAGGGACCAGGGAGGCTCTGGCCCTCCTTGCTGGCCACCGTCCCCAGGGCCTGGTGTGTTGTGTGAGCTCACTACGTCTTGATGAATTATTAGTTATCCCAGAACACATGCCCCACGTGGCCTTTCCTCTCTGCTACTAGGGACCTGAGGTGAAATCTCTCTCCAAGCCTATCAGGGTTGCCTCTGTCAGAGTGACAACAGGCAGAAGGGGTTCTTCTCCCGGGAAGGGCTGGGTTCCTCTGGGTTTCCTACGGGGCCGAGCCCATGCATAGCCTGCCCTTATGGTGAGTCCCAGAGGAGGCACCATTGATATCGAAGGTTGTCTTCTCATGCTGCAGTGTGAATTCCCAAGATCTAGGGTTACTGTAGTGCTTGCAGCTGAGCTGTGGCTAAATTCCAGGTCTGAGAATGAAACGTGCCGTCCTCAGGACTGGCTTGCCCATTTCCATTTGTGTCAGTCAAGGTCTTAGGACACTGGCGGCAAGTACCGCTACTTGCCTTCAAATGTGGCAACGACCTCCTCCCTAATTCTAAGACTGGGCTTTGCCCCAGCTTTCAGAGCCCAACTACATGGAGCACCCAACCATCACTGAGCCCTTATTCTGTGCCCAACAGTGTGCACATGCTTACACATGTTGTCCAAAATAAGCCTTTCAGCTGACATGCAGTGTGTGGTTATCCTGTGTAGCAGATGAGGAAACTGGTGCGCAAAGATGTAAAGTGCCCAAAGTCACCCAGCTGGTGAAGATCAGAGCCCCAGTCGGAACACTAATTGGGGAACTATTTAAGGTATGTTTCATCCTTTGATGGATGTTGTTTCAACATTTTCATCCTGGTCCCTGCCCTGTGGCATCCTTCTTTGTTCTGGAATCTCTAAGTGGAACGGGAAGGACGCATCAGCCCTTAAGCCCTGGTATTTCAGATTCCAGGAGCCAGAACGGGTGACTCGTCCAGCAGCCCATGCCAGGTCAAAGTTTCTTAGCTCCCCAGCCTCTCCACCTTATGATAATCATTTCCTGAGAAGCCTGCAGTCTGCGTGACTTATACACCTGTAAGTGAGATACGTACTCTCAACAGTAACCGCCCAGTTTCTGTGAATGAAGACTAATGTTTTGCTGACCAAGAGGCAGCACAGAGAGCTGCAGCCCCATTTGTTGTTTATATTACAGCAGGTGAAAAATCAAAGTGGGTTGCCCAGGTTTGTTTCCAGATCAGGCTGAATGTGGCTCTGAGTCTAGGTTAAGTCAAGGTCCCAACTTTGCTGAGTTTACTGTGTCTCCCCAAGAGCCACTCACCCCTCAGTAGTTGTTTCTCTTACAACAAGGATCGCTGTGCACGCTGATCGGCCCACACCTTCCCGCACCAACCGGAATATCCTGGAACACTACCCTCACCGCTCCGACACCCAGCAGTGTCCTGCATGCTTGCTTAGCACCATCCCAGAAGTCAAGCTTCTAGGGGAAAACATCACGAGTGGGTTTGGAAACACGAGGAAGCCACGGCTCGTAACGTGATGGCGAAATGGGGCCAGGGCTCGCGTGAAGGCACTGTCATCCTCAAGCACCGTCAAACCGAGAGTGAGTTTACCAGCCCAGGAGATGAGTAAAACCTCAAGTTTGAGGAAGGGCAGATACATCCTATTGTGACTGGGGCCTAGCACACCCCAATCGTAGGCCACCTCATGGCTTGCAAGAGGGATTTGAGACGTATAAAAGGTGTGCAGTCTTAGAGCATCTCAAAAGCCTCAGCTTCTCCACGTTCCAGCCACTGGTGAAATCAGGTATGTCGGGCAAAGGAACGCAGCTCTTGGGAGCTTGGTTCTACCTGGTCCAAAACTCTGCGGGCAGCTGGGGCTTGCGCACTGGCTGGCTGGTCAGAAAGAAAGGACTTGTGTGGGCACCTCTCTCGTCCGTATCATTGGGGACCCACCTCTCTTGGGCTACAAGTCAACATCTGAAGTGTGTGGGGTGGGGGCTGAGATGGGGGTCCAGGGTGTGACCAGAGTCCTGTCTTGAGGGTCCTGCTGGCGTGTGTGGTGGCGCTGTTGTCGTGGCCAGGAGATGAGCGGAGCTGATTAGGAGAGGGTAGCACCAACTCTAGGGCAGGGCTGCCCTGAAGGGAAAGGCCAGTGCAGCGAGGGAGGAGAGCTCCTCAGGGAGCAGGGGGCAGAGGCCCAGGGAGCTCAGAGCAGCAAGGACATGAGGAGGTGGTAAAGCGGCCATGTCCTGCTCTGGGAGTCGGGGACCATTGTTCCACCCCCGTGTGCTCAGTGCCTGGGGATCCAGGACTTCCCTCTCTAAGATGTGCATTCTCCTCTACAATTTAGTATCGATCTAAACGGTCATTTTGTCTCTAGATGAGTCTTTTCTATGAATTCTCTTACAGAGTGGTTAGCATGCTCCATTACAATTGTTTGATATTTATATAAAAGGTCAAAATCTTTACAAGAGTACTCAACGTGTTTTGGTTCTCGTGTGTGTGTATGTGTGTGTGTGTGACCACGCGAGCACACACACACATATATCTTTACACTCATATTTACCTGTGTATTTACATGTGTTTGTGTGGAGTTTCATATGCTCATTAATCCTTACAACAACTTTAAGAAGAGTACAGAGAAGTTAAGTACCTTGCTCAAAGTCACACAGCTGGTTAATTTTGGAGACAGGACTCACATCCAAGAAAATCATGTTCTAAATTCCACAGTATCTGCTGTGGAAGGATAATACATTTGTCCTCATTGCCCCTGACCTTTCTTCTTATTCTTTCCTTCTCTCTCCTGTCTCTGTCTGTCTGTCTCTCTCTCATTTTTTATATTTTTGTTTTTTCTACCCCTCTCCATTACTCTTCTCCTTTCACCCTTTTTTCCTCTCTTTCTTCTTTCCTTCCTTCCTTCTATATTTCTTTATTTGTCTCAGTTAAAACCTTGCTATGGCTTACAAACTGTAGCTACAATTTATAGTGACTCACATCACTGCAGACACACACACACACACATTTAATGGGTGAAGCCACCAGGCAAAGGTTGAAACGGCACAGGTTTGAATGAGGCAAGTGGTTCTCCTGGGTTGAGTGTCTCTAAGGTTCAAGAGTTCCTCAGTTCAGTGTCTTTTCCGTTGCAGTGCACATCCAGACCAGAATGTATCATCCAAAGCAGAAGCTGTGCTGCCCGCTACCAAAGTATTGCTGCCCTCCATCCCAGCCATGCTGCACCCCACCAAATTATTGCTGCCCCTCACCAAAGTATTGCTGTCCCCCACCTCAGCAGTACTGTCCCCCTCCGCGGCAATGCTGCCCCCCAGTAAAGTACTGTTTCCCCCCACCAAAACACTGCTAACTCCACCTCAGCACAGCAAGCAGCCTTGCCAACCTCCACCCAAGGGCAAGGAGCCCTCTATCCCAAAGTGCCCAGCCCCTCAGCAGTGCCACAAGTCCAAGCAGAAGTAAACCCCAGGCATGGGCCAGAGGCCAAGCTCCCTGCAGAACAGAGAACATGAAGCCATCTCCCCTCTCTCAGCCAGCTAGCTGTCAGCACCGCTCACCCCCGGCTTCTGGAAGCAGCCACAATTGTGGAAAAGGCAGCACCAAGATGGCAGCTTCCTGGATCAACATTTCTTATGAATTAGCAGCTGCAATTTCCATTTAGCAAAGGATCCGGTTCTAAACCTTCTAATCTTCTTTGCAGACTTGTATACTTCGCCGTTTTGGCTTGTTGGAAACTTAAGCAACATGCCCGACCATCCTTTCCTAGCACACTTGGTCTCTGCTCCAGTTTTTCAAACAATTAAACACAATTTCGCTGCCATGAATGTGTCGGTTTGATTATTTCATCATCTTACAGTTGTTAACTCCTGCAGATTTTGTATCCTGCTGCCTAAATATGAGCCCTTGAGGGCTGGGCATGTGGGTGCAGGCTGAGCAAAAGGCATGGGGAGGTGCACTTCTGAGCTGAAGGACATTTTCCTTGGTCCTGCCAGGGTGAGGAGGAGAGATGGGCACTTCAGCCGCATGGAGACACATCCCCCCATAATTGCAAAATGAGAACAGCCTTTGGACAGTGGGGAGATGATTCCCGTCTCGAAAATGGAGGCCCAAAAAGAGTAAGGGAAACTCAGCCAGGAGCTAAAGAGTAGAGCATAGGCAAATAAAGGGAAATTCAGAGAATACTCTAGGGGCATGTGGGTGAAAATGAATTGAGGACCGGGCCTCAAAATCTCTACTACTGGTAAAAGAAAATGTGATTTTGTTCAAGCTACCAAAATGTGATAGTAGGAGACAGTGTATGTAAAAATCATACAACCATCACACACACATATCCGCTGTCAATATTTTTTTTGTTTTTTTTTTTCTGTACGCGGGCCTGTCACTGATGTGGCCTTTCCCGTTGCGGAGCACAGGCTCTGGACGCGCAGGCTCAGTGGCCATGGCTCACGGGCCCAGCCGTTCCGCGGCATGTGCGATCTTCCCGGACCGGGGCACGAACCCGCGTCCCCTGCATCGGCAGGCGGACTCTCAACCACTGCGCCACCAGGGAAGCCCCACTGTCAAGAGATTTTAAAGTCATAGCACCCATTGATTCTCTAGCTTGGGGTTTCTCCTGTGCTATTTTTCTCTCACTGCCCTCTTACTTTCCATTCCCTAAATCCTTGCGGTATCAGGGTAACCTGAGTAACCGGTGGTAACCTCAGGCCCACAGGTAAGCCAAAGTTCTTCTTTCTATTACGTCCACTACACCCATACCTTTCCACCGAATCCTTCTCTCACTAAAACTCCCCAAATTGAGGTCTTTGCATCTCTGTTCCTATACCCGCCTCCCATTTCATGTTTCTGGGCTACAAGGGAATCACTGAAAATCCACAGAAGTACCCAAAGGAATGAGAAAGGAACAAAACATAAACTAAATGTGTGAATTATCCCCAACATATATCACAGAGCATGTAGGATTCAGAATACGCTAAAGACAAAAGGTTTAGTTTTAGTTTAGCATTGCTTCCATGGTTGGCTGGTCTCTTCATCCTCCACCACCTCTGTTCATGCCCTTCAGCGAGGCTTCATCCATCTACCTATTTACCCATCACCAATCCATCCATCCCAAGCAGCAATGCATCATCGCATCCTTTGTAAGTACCTGCCCCTCCCTTCGTTTAGAATGTGTGGGATGTTGTGGAAGCAAAAACTCACATACAAGGCTCCAGTATTCTTGGTTTAATCCCCGTAAGGAAAGCAAGCTCAGATCATCAAGACAACAAAAATCAGTTTGACCGGAAGACGTCTAATTCATGGACGACTTGGAAGCCACAGATATGTCATTCCTGCCCTCAGAATTCAGAGGAGACAGAGAGAGAACACTGAGGGCTGTTGAGGGGAGGAAGGAGAACTTGGCCATCTGTGTCATAATGACATCCACCACAGGGCTCCCAGAAAATGTCTTTCCAGGTAGAACACCGGGAGAAGTGAGGTTCAGAGTCGAAGGACAGCAGGATATGTGTAAGTAAGCAGGAGTGCGTTCCAGGACTGCGTAGAGCAGCAGCCAATGCTGCGAGAGCTAGTTGTTCCCAGGAGGCCAGTCTTCAACGTCTCAGCCCCTGTCCGTGGTGGAGAGAGCACATAGCCTCTGCAGCCACCTGCACCATTTTACACCACGGAATGCTGGGGGGCGCGTCCAGTTTCCAGACCTATGTGTCCTAAATATTTCCAACAGAGCGTTGCATTCAACAGAACTCAACGATGACACACAAAATGAATTGAAAAGCTGTAGACACCTTAAGTGGACTCCCTGAAAATGATGAGCTCTTTGAGCCAATTCCCCACCCTCAGATACCTCATTCAGCACAGGCTCCAAAACCTCCTCTCTTGCCTCATATACATGAAGTTGCCCCAGAATTCTATTTGGGTTCTTATTCTCTATTTCCTCATCCTCCCCCTTCAGCTGATTAAGACAAGGTTGAATTTTGCCTCTCTGGGCTTCACTTAATTTTCTCCTCCACTAATTATCATACTAGGATTGTGTGCACACGGGGTTATGTGTGGACCATCTTGTGGAATTTTCCTTTATCCTGTCAGAGTGGGTTTGGATGCCAGATGCATGCCTATGATGGACTGAATCCAATACTTCCCTAGGCCTCACTTTACTCATGTGTATAGTGGGCAGAATAATACCTGCAACCTGGGGTTGACGGGGAGGGGTCTTCAATGAGACAATGTAAATAAATAGTAAGTAGGATGTAACACATAGTAAATGTTGGATGAATGTTAGCTCTTGCTTTTATTATTATTCTCCACTTCCTGACAGAGCAGCAAGACCCTCCACTTATTACCTCCAACCTGACGACATGGGTTCCACACCGTTAGTCAGAACAAGGTGTGAGGGGCAGGGCACATCTTGGGGCCAGGACAAGTAAGAGTTGTGTAGACCAAAGCATCCGAGGGGTGTTCACAGGGGGAAATGGTACTTTGTCCAGGGCCTATTCGCCACATTGTGTGGTTGCCCTTTTCTTCCACAAACTTCCCTTTGTAACACCTGCCCATGATGATTCCTGCTGTTGAGGCAGTCCTGGGCAGCTCTGGCCCACAGTGACATTTGCCTATCAAGGTACACCGCCAGCCATGTCTTTTGGAGGCAGACCCTACTCCCAGGAGGAGGCTGATAAGCTGAGGAAGCATGGAAAGGGCATGGTGTGTGCCAAGCACTCACACACACAGATACCACAATATGGAAGCAGGTCTTGCTCTTCCTATGAGAGGTAGTGGCAAGGTGAAGTGAAGCTCCTTACGTGTTCAGTGTAACAACACCTTGCACATGGTGGAGGTGAGATTCAAACCCTGGTCCTTATCTTTGCAACATGGCAAGTGCTCTGACCGTGCTAGTGGCTAGAAGAAGCATAAAGCGTGGATCCTGTCTTTCCAGAACTTAAAACTCACTGACCCGTTGGGAAGGCAAAGACAGTACCTTCAAACAGTCACACATTCACACGTGCTTATACAGGGGTACACGTTCATATCAAAGACACACACGGGGTTATTATTCAGAGTAAATACTCCTCGTGTGAAGACTTCCACTGACCATGGAGAACAGAAGATGGAGCAGCGTCCCAGAGGCCCCCGCTGGGCAGGCGTCGTCCTCCCAGCTTCTCCAAACAAAGAAATTCCCTAGAAGGTAGTATAGTGCAAGAAGAAGAACACACACACATATCCGGGAGCCTGGCAGGGCTGGGTTTAATCCTCTCTTCCCTACTTTTTACTTAAGTAACCTTAGCGAATAGAAACTTTCGAAGCTGTAAAATGAAAATAGCTCCGACTTCAAGGCCTGAATTAGAAACTCGAGCAGAGATTGTGACAGTCAGGGGAGGACTGCCCCTCCCTCATCCTCCCGGGACAAGACCCCTTGAACAGGGAGGGCGTCTCTCAGCTGCCCAGATGATGGCACACACCCTGCCGTGCCCCAGGGGATGCCCAGCTGGCGATGGATTTCAGCAGAGAGGCTCTAGCTCCAGCCACCAGGAGTCCTTTGTCCGGAACCCTGTCTGTTGATGCGGCCGGCCCCAGAGGTTCAGCTCGGCCTTCCCCTGCATATGTGTGCACGGGCCCCAGCCTGGTGTTCATTCACAGATGCCTGGCACAGTAGATACAGTGGGCTGAGCCTGTGGCCAGGTTCTGCTGTGACCTCCTTGGTCCCAATTGTCCCTTCTGCCTTCTGTATGTGTGTGTTTGTGTGTGTGTGTGTGTGTGTTTCTGTGTCTGTGTGTGTCTGTGTGTTTGTATATGAGAGTCAGAGGTTTGGAGGAAGACAAAGAGTGATGCCAATGAATGTCAGGGAACAATACCATTCCAAGGATAAGCGTTTAGTTGTACCTGTGGCTCCTAGAGGACATGTTCCTATCTTCTCTGTTGGTAGATGCAATACTACATAACGCATGCTTGAGATAGCAGACTCCACACCCAACAAAATCTGTTCTGGGTAGTGAGGGCTTAGGCCAGAAAAGATGGACTGGATGTAACACCCAAACTCATGGATCTTCAGACGTTCACATTTTCTCTAGTAACGCAGGCATTGCTACGGCGACAAGTGGGTTTGAGTTCTTCAGCTCATCCAAGGCAAACCATTGAAAAGTATCTACAGAGTTGGAAGCAGTAGGCGGAGAAGAGGATGTGAAACGGTTTAGGGACCAGGGAGGCTCTGGCCCTCCTGGCTGGCCACCGTCCCCAGGGCCTGGTGTGTTGTGTGAGCTCACTACGTCTTGATGAAGTATTACTTATCCCAGAACACATGCCCCACGTGGCCTTTCCTCTCTGCTACTAGGGACCTGAGCTGAAATCTCTCTCCAAGCCTATCAGGGTTGCTTCTGTCAGAGTGACAACAGGCGGAAGGGGTTCTTCTCCCGGGAAGGCCTGGGATCCTCTGGGTGTCCTTCGGGGCCGAGCCCATGCATAGCCTGCCCTTACGGTGAGTCCCAGAGGAGGCACCATCGATATCCAAGGCTGTCTTCTCATGCTGCAGTGTGAATTACCAAGATGTAGGGTTACTGTAGTGCTTGCAGCTGAGCTGTGGCTAAGTTCCAGGTCTGAGAATGAAACGTGCCATCCTCAGGACTGGCTTGCCCATTTCCATTTGTGTCAGTCAAGGTCTTAGGAGAGTGGCGGAAAGTACCGCTACTTGCCTTCAAATGTGGCAACGACCTCCTCCCTACTTCTAAGAGTGGGCTTTGCCCCAGCTTTCAGAGCCCGACTCCACGGAGCACCCAACCATCGTTGAGCCCTTATTTTGTGCCCAACAGTGTGCACATGCTTACATATGTTGTCCAAAATAAGCCTTTCAACTGACATGCAGTATGCGGTTATCCTGTGTAGCAGATGAGGAAACTGGTGCGCAAAGAAGTAAAGTGCCCAAAGTCACCCAGCTGGTGAAGATCAGAGCCCCAGTCGGAACACTAATTGGGGAATTATTTAATGTATGTTACATCCTTTGATGGATGTTGTTTCAACATTTTCATCCTGGTCCCTGCCCTGTGGCATCCTTCTTTGTTCTGGAATCTCTAAGTGGAACGGGAAGGACGCATCAGCCCTTAAGCACTGGGATTTCAGATTCCAGGAGCCAGAACGGGTGACTCGTCCAGCAGCCCATGCCAGGTCAAAGTTTCTTAGCTCCCCAGCCTCTGCAACTTATGATAATCATTTCCCTGAGAAGCCTGCAGTCTGCGTGACTTATACACCTGTAAGTGAGATACGTACTGTCCACTGTATCCGCCCAGTTTCTGTGAATGAAGACTAATGTTTTGCTGACCAAGAGGCAGCACAGAGAGCTGCAGCCCCATTTGTTGTTTATATTACAGCAGGTGAAAAATCAAAGTGGGTTGCCCAGGTTTGTTTCCAGATGAGGCTGAATGTGGCTCTGAGTCTAGGTTAAGTCAAGGTCCCAACTTTGCTGAGTTTACTGTGTCTCCCCAAGAGCCACTCACCCCTCAGTAGTTGTTTCTCTTACAACAAGGATCGCTGTGCACGCTGATCGGCCCACACCTTCCCGCACCAACCGGAATATCCTGGAACACTACCCTCACCGCTCCGACACCCAGCAGTGTCCTGCATGCTTGCTTAGCACCATCCCAGAAGTCAAGCTTCTAGGGGAAAACATCACGAGTGGGTTTGGAAACACGAGGAAGCCACGGCTCGTAACGTGATGGCGAAATGGGGCCAGGGCTCGCGTGAAGGCACTGTCATCCTCAAGCACCGTCAAACCGAGAGTGAGTTTACCAGCCCAGGAGATGAGTAAAACCTCAAGTTTGAGGAAGGGCAGATACATCCTATTGTGACTGGGGCCTAGCACACCCCAATCGTAGGCCACCTCATGGCTTGCAAGAGGGATTTGAGACGTATAAAAGGTGTGCAGTCTTAGAGCATCTCAAAAGCCTCAGCTTCTCCACGTTCCAGCCACTGGTGAAATCAGGTATGTCGGGCAAAGGAACGCAGCTCTTGGGAGCTTGGTTCTACCTGGTCCAAAACTCTGCGGGCAGCTGGGGCTTGCGCACTGGCTGGCTGGTCAGAAAGAAAGGCCTTGTGTGGGCACCTCTCTCGTCCGTATCATTGGGGACCCACCTCTCTTGGGCTACAAGTCAACATCTGAAGTGTGTGGGGTGGGGGCTGAGATGGGGGTCCAGGGTGTGACCAGAGTCCTGTCTTGAGGGTCCTGCTGGCGTGTGTGGTGGCACTGTTGTCGTGGCCAGGAGATGAGCGGAGCTGATTAGGAGAGGGTAGCACCAACTCTAGGGCAGGGCTGCCCTGAAGGGAAAGGCCAGTGCAGCGAGGGAGGAGAGCTCCTCAGGGAGCAGGGGGCAGAGGCCCAGGGAGCTCAGAGCAGCAAGGACATGAGGAGGTGGTAAAGCGGCCATGTCCTGCTCTGGGAGTCGGGGACCATTGTTCCACCCCCGTGTGCTCAGTGCCTGGGGATCCAGGACTTCCCTCTCTAAGATGTGCATTCTCCCCTAGAATTTAGTATCGATCTAAACGGTCGTTTTGTCTCTAGATGAGTCTTTTCTATGAATTCTCTTACAGAGTGGTTAACAAGCTCCATTACAATTGTTTGATATTTATATAAAAGGTCAAAATCTTTACAAGAGTACTCAACGTGTTTTGGTTCTCGTGTGTGTGTATGTGTGTGTGTGTGACCACGCGAGCACACACACACATATATCTTTACACTCATATTTACCTGTGTATTTACATGTGTTTGTGTGGAGTTTCATATGCTCATTAATCCTTACAACAACTTTAAGAAGAGTACAGAGAAGTTAAGTACCTTGCTCAAAGTCACACAGCTGGTTAATTTTGGAGACAGGACTCACATCCAAGAAAATCATGTTCTAAATTCCACAGTATCTGCTGTGGAAGGATAATACATTTGTCCTCATTGCCCCTGACCTTTCTTCTTATTCTTTCCTTCTCTCTCCTGTCTCTGTCTGTCTGTCTCTCTCTCATTTTTTATATTTTTGTTTTTTCTACCCCTCTCCATTACTCTTCTCCTTTCACCCTTTTTTCCTCTCTTTCTTCTTTCCTTCCTTCCTTCTATATTTCTTTATTTGTCTCAATTAAAACCTTGCTATGGCTTACAAACTGTAGCTGCAATTTATACTGACTCACATCATTGCAGACACACACACACACGTTTAATCGGTGAAGCCACCAGGCAAAGGTTGAAACGGCACAGGTTTGAACGAGGCAAGTGGTTCTCCTGGGTTGAGTGTCTCTAAGGTTCTAGAGTTCCTCACTTCAGTGTCTTTTCCATTGCAGTGCACATCCAGACCAGAATGTATCATCCAAAGCAGAAGCTGTGCTGCCCGCTACCAAAGGATTGCTGCCCTCCATCCCAGCCATGCTGCACCCCACCAAAGTATTGCTGCCCCGCACCAAAGTATTGCTGTCCCCCACCTCAGCAGTACTGTCCCCCTCCGCGGCAATGCTGCCCCCCAGTAAAGTACTGTTTCCCCCCACCAAAACACTGCTAAACTCCACCTAAGCCCAGCAAGCAGCCTTGCCAACCTCCGCCCAAGGCCAAGGAGCCCTCTGTCCCAACGTGCCCAGCCCCTCAGCAGTGCCAGAAGTCCAAGCAGAAGTAAACCCCAGGCATGGGCCAGAGGCCAAGCTCCCTGCAGAACAGAGAACATGAAGCCCACTCCCCTCTCTCAGCCAGCTAGCTGTCAGCCCATCTCACCCCCAGCTTCTGGAAAGAGCCACACTTGTGGAAAAGGCAACACTAAGATGGCAGCTTCCTGGATCAACATTTCTTATGAATTAGAAGCTGCAATTTCCATTTAGCAAAGGATCCGGTTCTAAACCTTCTAATCTTCGTTGCTGACTTGTATACTTCGCCCTTTTGGCTGCTTGGAAATATAAGCAGCATGCCCGACCACCCTTTCCTAGCACACTTCGTCTCTGCTCCAGTTTTTCAAACAATTAAACACAATTCCGCTGCCATGAATGTGTCGGTTTGATTATTTCGTCATCTTACAGTTGTTAACTCCTGCAGATTTTGTATCCTGCTGCCTAAATAAGAGCCCTAGGAGGGCTGGGCATGTGGGTGCAGGTTGAGCAGAAGGCATGGGGAGATGCCCTTCTGAGCTGAAGAACATTTTCCATGGTCCTGTCAGGGTGAGGAGGAGAGATGGGCACTTCAGCCACATGGAGACACATCCCCCCATACTTGCAAAATGAGAACAGCCTTTGGACCCAAGGGAGATGATGCCCGTCTCGAAAACGGAGGCACAAAAAGAGTAAGGGAAACCCAGCCAGGAGCTAAATAGTAGAGCAGAGGCAAATAAATGGAAATTCAGAGAATATCCTAAGGGCATGTGGGTCAAGATGAATTGATGACCGGGCCTCAAAAACTCTCCCACTGGTAAAAAGAAAAGACGAGATTTTGTTCAAGCTACCAAAATGTGTAAGTAGGAGACAGTCTATGTAATAATCATACATCTATCACACACACATATCCTCTGTCAATATTTTTTAAAGGCATAGCACCCATTGATTCTCTAGCTTGGGGTTTCTCCTGGGCTATTTTTCTCTCACTGCCCTCTTACTTTCCATTCCCTAAATCCTTGCAGTATCAGGGTAACCTGAGTAACCAGTGGTAACCTCAGTCCCACAGGTAAACCAAACTTCTTCTTTCTATTACGTCCACTACACCCATACCTTTCCACCGAATCCTTCTCTCACTAAGAATCCCCAAATTGAGGTCTCTGCATCTCTTTTCCTGTACCTGTCTCCCATTTCACATTTCTGGACTACACGGGAATCACTGAAAATCCACAGAAGTACCCAAAGGAATCAGAAAGGAACAAAACATAAACTAAATGTGTGAATTACCCCCAACATAGATCACAGAGCGTGTAGAATTCAGAATACACTAAAGACAAAAGTTTTAGTTTAGCATTGCTTCCATGGTTGGCTGGTGTCTTCGTCCTCCACCACCTCTGTTCATGCCCTTCAGCGACGCTCCATCCATCTACCTATTTACCCATCACCAATCGATCCATCCCAAGCAGCAATGCATCATCGCATCCTTCGTAAGTACCTGCCCCTCCCTTTGTTTAGAATGTGATGGATGCTGTGGAAGCACAAACGCACACACAAGCCTCCAGTCCTTTTGGTTTAATCCCCGTAAGGAAAGCAAGCTCAGACCGTCAAGACAACAAAACACAGTTTGACCGGAAGACGTCTAATTCATGGACGACTTGGAAGCCACAGATATGTCATTCCTGCCCTCAGAATTCAGAGGAGACAGAGAGAGAACACTGAGGGCTGTTGAGGGGAGGAAGGAGAACTTGGCCATCTGTGTCATAATGACATCCACCACATTGCTCCCAGAAAATGTCTTTCCAGGAAGAACACCGGGAGAAGGGAGGTTCAGAGTGGAAAGACATCGGGATGTGTGTAAGTAAGCAGCAGTGCGTTCCAGGACTGCGTAGAGCAGCAGCCAATGCTGCGAGTGCTAGTTGTTCCCAGGAGGCCAGTCTTCAACGTCTCAGCCCCTGTCCGTGGTGGAGAGAGCACATAGCCTGTGCAGCCACCTTCACCATTTGACACCACAGAAAGCTGGGGGGCGCGTCCAGTTTCCAGACCTATGTGTCGTAAATATTTCCAACAGAGCGTTGCATTCAACAGAACTCAACGATGACATACAAAATGAATTGAAAAGCTGTAGACACCTTAAGTGGACTCCCTGAAAATGATGAGCTCTTTGAGCCAATTCCCCATCCTCAGATACCTCAGTCCGCACAGGCTCAAAGTAGCTCCTCTCCTGCCTCACATACATGACCTTGCCCCAGAACTCTCATTTGGTTTCTTATTCTCTATTTCCTCACCCTCCCTCCCTCAGCTGATTAAGACAAGGTTGAATTTTGCCTCTCTGGGCTTCACTTAATTTTCTCCTCCACTAATTATCACACTAGGATTGTGTGCACACGGGGTTATGTGTGGACCATCTTGCGGAATTTTCCTTTATCCCGTCATAGTGGGTTTGGATGCCAGATGCATGTCTATGCTGGACTGAATCCAATACTTCCCTAGGCCTCACTTTACTCATGTGTATAGTGGGCAGAATAATACCTGCAACCTGGGGTTGACGGGGAGGGGTCTTCAATGAGACAATGTAAATAAATAGTAAGTAGGATGTAACACATAGTAAATGTTGGATGAATGTTAGCTCTTGCTTTTATTATTATTCTCCACTTCCTGACAGAGCAGCAAGACCCTCCACTTATTACCACCAACCTGACGACATGGGTTCCACACCTTTAGTAAGAACAAGGTGTGAGGGGCAGGGCACATCTTGGGGCCAGGACAAGGAAGAGTTGTGTAGACCAAAGCATCCGAGGGGTGTCCACAGGCGGAAATGGTATTTTGTCCAGGGCCTATTCGCCACATTGTGTGGTTGCCCTTTTCTTCCACAAACTTCCCTTTGTAACACCTGCCCATGATGATTCCTGCTGTTGAGGCAGTCCTGGGCAGCTCTGGCCCACAGTGACATTTGCCTATCAAGGTACACCGCCGGCCATGTCTTTTGGAGGCAGACCCTACTCCCAGGAGGAGGCTGATAAGCTGAGGAAGCATGGAAAGGGCATGGTGTGTGCCAAGCACTCACACACACAGATACCACAATATGGAAGCAGGTCTTGCTCTTCCTATGAGAGGTAGTGGCAAGGTGAAGTGAAGCTCCTTACGTGTTCAGTGTAACAACACCTTGCACATGGTGGAGGTGAGATTCAAACCCTGGTCCTTATCTTTGCAACATGGCAAGTGCTCTGACCGTGCTAGTGGCTAGAAGAAGCATAAAGCGTGGATCCTGTCTTTCCAGAACTTAAAACTCACTGACCCGTTGGGAAGGCAAAGACAGTACCTTCAAACAGTCACACATTCACACGTGCTTATACAGGGGTACACGTTCATATCAAAGACACACACGGGGTTGTTATTCAGAGTAAATACTCCTCGTGTGAAGACTTCCACTGACCATGGAGAACAGAAGATGGAGCAGCGTCCCAGAGGCCCCCGCTGGGCAGGCGTCGTCCTCCCAGCTTCTCCAAACAAAGAAATTCCCTAGAAGGTAGTATAGTGCAAGAAGAAGAACACACACACATATCCGGGAGCCTGGCAGGGCTGGGTTTAATCCTCTCTTCCCTACTTTTTACTTGAGTAACCTTAGCGAATAGAAACTTTCGAAGCTGTAAAATGAAAATAGCTCTGACTTCAAGGCCTGAATTAGAAACTCGAGCAGAGATTGTGACAGTCAGGGGAGGACTGCCCCTCCCTCATCCTCCCGGGACAAGACCCCTTGAACAGGGAGGGCGTCTCTCAGCTGCCCAGATGATGGCACACACCCTGCCGTGCCCCAGGGGATGCCCAGCTGGCGATGGATTTCAGCAGAGAGGCTCTAGCTCCAGCCACCAGGAGTCCTTTGTCCGGAACCCTGTCTGTTGATGCGGCCGGCCCCAGAGGTTCAGCTCGGCCTTCCCCTGCATATGTGTGCACGGGCCCCAGCCTGGTGTTCATTCACAGATGCCTGGCACAGTAGATACAGTGGGCTGAGCCTGTGGCCAGGTTCTGCTGTGACCTCCTTGGTCCCAATTGTCCCTTCTGCCTTCTGTTTGTGTGTGTGTGTGTGTTTCTGTGTCTGTGTGTGTCTGTGTGTTTGTATATGAGAGTCAGAGGTTTGGAGGAAGACACAGAGTGATGCTAATGAATGTCAGGGAACAATACCATTCCAAGGATAAGCGTTTAGTTGTACCTGTGGCTCCTAGAGGACATGTTCCTATGTCCTCTGTTGGTAGATGCAATACTACGTAATGCATGCTTGAGATAGCAGATTCCACACCCAACAAAATCTGTTCTGGGTAGTGAGGGCTTAGGCCAGAAAAGATGGACTGGATGTAACACCCAAACTCATGGATCTTCAGACGTTCACATTTTCTCTAGTAACGCAGGCATTGCTACGGCGACAAGTGGGTTTGAGTTCTTCAGCTCATCCAAGGCAAACCATTGAAAAGTATCTACAGAGTTGGAAGCAGTAGGCGGAGAAGAGGATGTGAAACGGTTTAGGGACCAGGGAGGCTCTGGCCCTCCTTGCTGGCCACCGTCCCCAGGGCCTGGTGTGTTGTGTGAGCTCACTACGTCTTGATGAATTATTAGTTATCCCAGAACACATGCCCCACGTGGCCTTTCCTCTCTGCTACTAGGGACCTGAGCTGAAATCTCTCTCCAAGCCTATCAGGGTTGCTTCTGTCAGAGTGACAACAGGAGGAAGGGGTTCTTCTCCCGGGAAGGCCTGGGATCCTCTGGGTTTCCTTCGGGGCCGAGCCCATGCATAGCCTGCCCTTACGGTGAGTCCCAGAGGAGGCACCATCGATATCCAAGGCTGTCTTCTCATGCTGCAGTGTGAATTCCCAAGATGTAGGGTTACTGTAGTGCTTGCAGCTGAGCTGTGGCTAAGTTCCAGGTCTGAGAATGAAACGTGCCATCCTCAGGACTGGCTTGCCCATTTCCATTTGTGTCAGTCAAGGTCTTAGGACACTGACGGCAAGTACCGCTACTTGCCTTCAAATGTGGCAACGACCTCCTCCCTACTTCTAAGAGTGGGCTTTGCCCCAGCTTTCAGAGCCCGACTCCACGGAGCACCCAACCATCGTTGAGCCCTTATTCTGTGCCCAACAGTGTACACACGCTTACGCATGTTGTCCAAAATAAGCCTTTCAACTGACATGCAGTATGCGGTTATCCTGTGTAGCAGATGTATAGTGCCCAAAGTCACCCAGCTGGTGAAGATCAGAGCCCCAGTCGGAACACTAATTGCGGAATTATTTAATGTATGTTTCATCCTTTGATGGATGTTGTTTCAACATTTTCATCCTGGTCCCTGCCCTGTGGCATCCTTCTTTGTTCTGGAATCTCTAAGTGGAACGGGAAGGACGCATCAGCCCTTAAGCCCTGGGATTTCAGATTCCAGGAGCCAGAACGGGTGACTCGTCCAGCAGCCCATGCCAGGTCAAAGTTTCTTAGCTCCCCAGCCTCTGCAACTTATGATAATCATTTCCCTGAGAAGCCTGCAGTCTGCGTGACTTATACACCTGTAAGTGAGATACGTACTCTCAACAGTAACCGCCCAGTTTCTGTGAATGAAGACTAATGTTTTGCTGACCAAGAGGCAGCACAGAGAGCTGCAGCCCCATTTGTTGTTTATATTACAGCAGGTGAAAAATCAAAGTGGGTTGCCCAGGTTTGTTTCCAGATCAGGCTGAATGTGGCTCTGAGTCTAGGTTAAGTCAAGGTCCCAACTTTGCTGAGTTTACTGTGTCTCCCCAAGAGCCACTCACCCCTCAGTAGTTGTTTCTCTTACAACAAGGATCGCTGTGCACGCTGATCGGCCCACACCTTCCCGCACCAACCGGAATATCCTGGAACACTACCCTCACCGCTCCGACACCCAGCAGTGTCCTGAAGGCTTGCTTACCACCATCCCAGAAGTCAAGGTTCTACGGGAAACGTCACGAGTGGGTTTGGAAACACGAGGAAGCCACGGCTTGTAAAGTGATGGCAAAATGGGGCCAGGGCTCACGTAAAGGCACTGTCATCCTCAAGCACCATGAAAGCGAGAGTGAGTTTGCCAGCCCAGGAGATGAGTAAAACCTCAAGTTTGAGGAAGGACAGATGTATCCTATTGTGACTGGTGCCTAGCACGCCCCAATCGTAGGCCACCTCATGGCTTCCAAGAGGGATTTGAGACGTATAAAAGGTGTGCAGTGTTAGAGCATCTCAAAAGCCTCAGCATCTCCACGTTCCAGCCACTGGTGAAATCAGGTATGTCGGGCAAAGGAACGCAGCTCTTGGGAGCTTGGTTCTACCTGGTCCAAAACTCTGCAGGCAGCTGGGGCTTGCGCACTGGCTGGCTGGTCAGAAAGAAAGGCCTTGTGTGGGCACCTCTCTCGTCCGTATCATTTGGGTCCCACCTCTCTTGGGCTACAAGTCAACATCTGAATTTTGTGGGGTGGGGACTGAGATGGGGGTCCAGGATGTGACCAGAGTCCTGTCTTGAGGGTCCTGCTGGCGTGTGTGGTGGCGCTGTTGCCGTGGCCAGGAGCTGAGCGGAGCTGATTAGGAGAGGGTAGCACCAACTCTAGGGCAGGGCTGCCCTGAAGGGAAAGGCCAGTGCAGCGAGGGAGGAGAGCTCCTCAGGGAGCAGGGGGCAGAGGCCCAGGGAGCTCACAGCAGCAAGGACATGAGGAGGTGGTAAAGCGGCCATGTCCTGCTCTGGGAGTCGGGGACCATTGTTCCACCCCCGTGTGCTCAGTGCCTGGGGATCCAGGACTTCCCTCTCTAAGATGTGCATTCTCCCCTAGAATTTAGTATCGATCTAAACGGTCGTTTTGTCTCTAGATGAGTCTTTTCTATGAATTCTCTTACAGAGTGGTTAACATGCTCCATTACAATTGTTTGATATTTATATAAAAGGTCAAAATCTTTACAAGAGTACTCAACGTGTTTTGGTTCTCGTGTGTGTGTATGTGTGTGTGTGTGACCACGCGAGCACACACACACACATATATCTTTACACTCATATTTACCTGTGTATTTACATGTGTTTGTGTGGAGTTTCATATGCTCATTAATCCTTACAACAACTTTAAGAAGAGTACAGAGAAGTTAAGTACCTTGCTCAAAGTCACACAGCTGGTTAATTTTGGAGACAGGACTCACATCCAAGAAAATCATGTTCTAAATTCCACAGTATCTGCTGTGGAAGGATAATACATTTGTCCTCATTGCCCCTGACCTTCCTTCTTATTCTTTCCTTCTCTCTCCTGTCTCTGTCTGTCTGTCTCTCTCTCATTTTTTTATCTTTGTTTTTCCTAGCCCTCTCCATTACTCTTCTCCTTTCCCCCCTTTTTCCCTGTCTTCCATCTTTCTTTCTTTCCTTCTATATTTGTTTATTTGTCTCAATTAAAACCTTGCTATGGTTTACAAACTATAGCTACAATTTATACTGACTCACCTCATTGCACACACACAGATGCACATTTAATCGGTGAAGGCACTAGGCAAAGGTTGAAACGGCACAGGTTTGAACGAGGCAAGTGGTTCTCCTGGGTTGAGTGTCTCTAAGGTTCTAGAGTTCCTCACTTCAGTGTCTTTCCCATTGCAGTGCACATCCAGACCAGAATGTATCATCCAAAGCAGAAGCTGTGCTGCCCACTACAAAAGGATTGCTGCCCTCCATCCCAGCAATGCTGCACCCCACCAAAATATTGCTGCCCCTCACCAAAATATTGCTGTCTCCCACCTCAGCAGTACTCTCCCCCTCCACGGCAATGCTGCCCCCCAGTAAAGTACTGTTTTCCCCCACCAAAACACTGCTAAACTCCACCTCAGCACAGCAAGCAGCCTTGCCAACCTCCACCCAAGGGCAAGGAGCCCTCTATCCCAAAGTGCTCAGACCCTCAGCAGTGCCAGAAGTCCAAGCATAAGTAAACCGCAGGCATGGGCCAGAGGCCAAGCTCCCTGCAGAACAGAGAACATGAAGCCAACTCCCCTCTCTCAGCCAGCTAGCTGTCAGCACCGCTCACCCCCGGCTTCTGGAAGCAGCCACACTTGTGGAAAAGGCAGCATCAAAATGGCAGCTTCCTGGATCAACATTTCTTATGAATTAGAAGCTGCAATTTCCATTTAGAAAAGGATCCGGTTCTAAACCTTCTAATCTTCGTTGCTGACTTGTATACTTCACCCTTTTGGCTGCTTGGAAGCTTAAGCACCATGCCCGACCACCCTTTCCTAGCACACTTCGTCTCTGCTCCAGTTTTTCAAACAATTAAACAGAACTCCGCTGCCATGAATGTGTCGGTTTGATTATTTCGTCATCTTACAGTTGTTAACTCCTGCAGATTTTGTATCCTGCTGCCTAAATATGAGCCCTAGGAAGGCTTGGCATGTGGGTGCAGGTAGAGCAGAAGGCATGGGGAGATGCACTTCTGAGCTGAAGGACATTTTCCTTGGTCTTGCCAGGGTGAGGAGGAGAGATGGGCACCTCAGCCACATGGAGACACATCCCCCCATACTTTCAAAATGAGAATAGCCTTTGGATACTGGGGAGATGATGCCCGTCTCGAAAACGGAGGCACAGAAAGAGTAAGGGAAACCCAGCCAGGAGCTAAAGAGTAGAGTAGAGGCAAATAAATGGAAATTCAGAGAGTACTCCAAGGGCATGTGGGTGAAAATGAATTGAGGACCGGGCCTCAAAAACTCTCCCACTGGCAAAGGAAAAGACGAGATTTTGTTCAAGCTAACAAAATGTGTAAGAGACAGTCTATGTAAAAATCATATATCATGGGAGAAAATATTTGCAAATGAAGCAACTGAGAAAGGATTAATTTCCAAAATTTACAAGCAGATCATGCAGCTCAGTAACAAAAAAACAAACAACCCAGTCCCAAAATGGGCAGAAGATCTAAATAGACATTTCTCCAAAGAAGATATACAGACTGCCAACAAACACATGAAAGAATGCTCAACATCATTAATAATTAGAGAAATGCAAA
The DNA here is from genome assembly GCF_937001465.1 of Orcinus orca. Lineage (NCBI taxonomy): Eukaryota > Metazoa > Chordata > Mammalia > Artiodactyla > Delphinidae > Orcinus > Orcinus orca. The sequence goes on along the minus strand of NC_064559.1, from coordinate 102,548,391 downwards.
TCAAAACTTCATTGAGATATCGCCTCACAGCAGTCAGAATGGCCATCCTCAAAAAATCTAGAAACAATAAATGCTGGAGAGGGTGTGGAGGAAAGGGAACACTCTTGCACTGCTGGTGGGAATGTGAATTGGTTCAGCCACTATGGAGAACAGTATGGAGGTTCCTTAAAAAACTACAAATAGAACTACCATATGACCCAGCAATCCCACTGCTGGGCATATACCCTGAGAAAACCAAAATTCAAAAAGAGTCATGTACCAAAATGTTCATTGCAGCTCTATTTACAATAGCCCGGAGATGGAAACAACCTAAGTGCCCATCATCGGATGAATGGATAAAGGAGATGTGGCACATATATACAATGGAATATTACTCAGCCATAAAAAGAAATGAAATTGAGCTATCTGTAATGAGGTGGATAGACCTAGAGTCTGTCATACAGAGTGAAGTAAGTCAGAAAGAGAAAGACAAATACCGTATGCTAACACATATATATGGAATTTAAGGGAAAAAAATGTCATGAAGAACCTAGGGGTAAGCCAGGAGTAAGACAAAGACCTACTGGAGAACGGACTTGAGGATGTAGGGAGGGGGAAGGGTGAGCTGTGACAGGGCGAGAGAGAGGCATGGACATATATACAGTAACAAACGTAAGGTAGATAGCTAGTGGGAAGCAGCCACATGGCACAGGAATATCGGCTCGGTGTTTTGTGACCGCCAGGAGGGTTGGGATAGGGAGGGTGGGAGGGAGGGAAACGCAAGAGGGAAGAGATATGGGAACATATGTATATGTATAACTGATTCACTTTGTTATAAAGCAGAAATTAACACACCATTGTAAAGCAATTATACCCCAATAAAAATGTTAAAAAAAATCATACATCCATCACACACACATATCCACTGTGAATAATTTTTAAAGTCATAGCACCCATTGATTCTCTAGCTTGGGGTTTCTCCTGGGCTATTTTTCTCTCACTGCCCTCCTACATTCCATTCCCTAAATCCTTGTGGTATCAGGGTAACCTGAGTAACCGGTGGTAACCTCAGGCCCACAGGTAATCCAAACTTCTTTCTATTACGTCCACTACACCCATACCTTTCCACCGAATCCTTCTCTCACTAAGAGTCCCCAAATTGAGGTCTTTGCATCTCTTTTTCTGTACCTGTCTCCCATTTCACGTTCTGGGCTACAAGGGAATCACTGAAAATCCACAGAAGTGCCCAAAGGAATCAGAAAGGAACAAAACATAAACTAAATGTGTGAATTATCCCCAACGTAGATCACAGAGCGTGTAGGATTCAGAATACGCTAAAGACAAAAGTTTTAGTTTTAGTTTAGCATTGCTTCCATGCTTGGCTGGTCTCTTCGTCCTCCACCACCATTGTTCATGCCCTCCAGTTAGGCTCCATCCATCTACCTATTTATCCATCACCGATCCATCCATCCCAAGCAGCAATGCATCATCGCATCCTTCGTAAGTACTTGCCCCTCCCTTCGTTTAGAATGTGAGGGATGCTGTGGAAGCACAAACTCGCACACAAGGCTCCAGTATTCTTGGTTTAATCCCCGTGATGAAAGCAAGCTCAGACCGTCAAGACAACAAAAAGCAGTTTGACCGGAAGACGTCTAATTCATGGGCAACTTGGAAGCCACAGATACGTCATTCCTGCCCTCAGAACTCAGAGGAGACAGAGAGAGAACACTGAGGGCTGTTGAGGGGAGGAAGGAGAACTTGGTCATCTGTGTCATAATGACATTCACCACAGGGCTCCCAGAAAATGTCTTTCCACGAAGAACACCGGGAGAAGGGAGGTTCAGAGCAGAAGGACAGCAGGATGTGTGTAAGTAAGCAGCAGTGCGTTCCAGGACTGCGTAGAGCAGCAGCCAATGCTGCGAGTGCTAGTTGTTCCCAGGAGGCCAGTCTTCAACGTCTCAGCTCCTGTCTGTGGTGGAGAGAGCACATAGCCTCTGCAGCCACCTGCACCATTAGACACCACGGAATGCTGGGGGGCGCGTCCAGTTTCCAGACCTATGTGTCCTAAATATTTCCAACAGAGCGTTGCATTCAACACAACTCAACGATGACACACAAAATGAACTCCCTGAAAATGATGAGCTCTTTGAGCCAATTCCCCACCCTCAGATACCTCAGTCTGCACAGGCTCCAAATAGCTCCTCTCCTGCCTCACATACATGACCTTGCCCCAGAACTCTCATTTGGGTTCTTATTCTCTATTTCCTCATCCTCCCCACTCAGCTGATTAAGACAAGGTTGAATTTTGCCTCTCTGGGCTTCACTTAATTTTCTCCTCCACTAATTATCATACTAGGAATGTGTGCACACGGGGTTATGTGTGGACCATCTTGCTGAATTTTCCTTTATCCCGTCATAGTGGGTTTGGATGCCAGATGCATGTCTATGCTGGACTGAATCCAATACTTCCCTAGGCCTCACTTTACTCATGTGTATATTGGGAAAATAATACCTGCAACCTGGGGTTGACGGGGAGGGGTCTTCAATGAGACAATGTAAATTAATAGTAAATAGGTTGTAACACATAGTAAATGTTGGATGAATGTTAGCTCCTGCTTTTATTATTATTCTCCACTTCCTGACAGAGCAGCAAGACCCTCCACTTATTACCTCCAACCTGACGACATGGGTTCCACACCGTTAGTCAGAACAAGGTGTGAGGGGCAGGGCGCATCTTGGGGCCAGGACAAGGAAGAGTTGTGTAGACCAAAGCATCCGAGGGGTGTTCACAGGCGGAAATGGTATTTTGTCCAGGGTCTATTCACCACATTGGGTGGTTGCCCTTTTCTTCCACAAACTTCCCTTTGTAACACCTGCCCATGATGATTCCTGCTGTTGAGGCAGTCCTGGGCTGCTCTGTCCCACAGTGACATTTGCCTGTGAAGGTACACTGCCAGCCATGTCTCTTGGAGGCAGACCCTACTCCCAGGAGGAGGCTGATAAGCTGAGGAAGCATGGGAAGGGCATGGTGTGTGCCAAGCACTCACACGCACAGATACCACCATATGGAAGCAGGTCTTGCTCTTCCTATGAGAGGTAGTGGCAAGGTGAAGAGAAGCTCCTTACGTGTTCAGTGTAACAACACCTTGCACATGGTGGAGGTGAGATTCAAACCCTGGTCCTTACCTTTGCAACATGGCAAGTGCTCTGACCGTGCTAGTGGCTAGAAGAAGCATAAAGCGTGGATCCCGTCTTTCCAGAACTTAAAACTCACTGATCCGTTGGGAAGGCAAAGGCAGTACCTTCAAACAGTCACACATTCACACGTGTTTATACAGGGGTACACGTTCATATCAAAGACACACACGGGGTTATTATTCAGAGTAAATACTCCTCGTGTGAAGACTTCCACTGACCATGGAGAATAGAAGATGGAGCAGCGTCCCAGAGGCCCCCGCTGGGCAGGCGTCGTCCTCCCAGCTTCTCCAAACAAAGAAATTCCCTTAGAAGGTAGTATAGTGCAAGAAAAAGAACACACACACATATCCGGGAGCCTGGCAGGGCTGGGTTAAATCCTCTCTTCCCTGCTTTTTCCTTAAGTAACCTTAGCGAACGGAAACTTTTGAAGCTGTAAAATGAAAATAGCTCCGACTTCAAAGCCTGAATTACACACTCGAGCAGAGATTCTGACAGTCAGGGGAGGACTGCCCCTCCCTCATCCTCCCGGGACAAGACCCTTTGAACAGGGAGGGCGTCTCTCAGCCACCCAGATGATGGCACACACCCTGCCGTGCCCCAGGGGATGCCCAGCTGGCGATGGATTTCAGCAGAGAGGCTCTAGCTCCAGCCACCAGGAGTCCTTTGTCCGGAACCCTGTCTGTTGATGCGGCCGGCCCCAGAGGGTCAGCTCGGCCTTCCCCTGCATATGTGTGCACGGGCCCCGGTCTGGTGTTTATTCACAGATGCCTGGCACAGAAGATACAGTGAGCTTAGCCTAGGCCCAAGTTCTGCTGAAACCTCCTTGGACCCAGTTGTCCCTTCTGCATTTGTTTGTGTGTGTGTGTGTGTATGTTTCTGTGTCTGTGTGTGTCTGTGTGTTTGTATATGAGAGGCAGAGGTTTGGAGGAAGAGAAAGAGTGATGCCAATGAACGTCAGGGAACAATACCATCCCAAGGATAAGCGTTTATTTGTACCTCTGGCTCCTAGAGGAAATGTTCCTATGTCCTCTGTTGGTAGATGCAATACTACATAATGCATGCTTGAGATAGCAGATTCCACACCCAACAAAATCTGTTCTGGGTAGTGAGGGCTTAGTCCAGAAAAGATGGACTGGATGTAACACCCAAACTCATGGATCTTCAGACGTTCACATTTTCTCTAGTAACGCAGGCATTGCTATGGCGACAAGTGGGTTTGAGTTCTTCAGCTCATCCAAGGCAAACCATTGAAAAGTATCTACAGAGTTGGAAGCAGTAGGCGGAGAAGAGGATGTGAAACGGTTTAGGGACCAGGGAGGCTCTGGCCCTCCTTGCTGGCCACCGTCCCCAGGGCCTGGTGTGTTGTGTGAGCTCACTACGTCTTGATGAATTATTAGTTATCCCAGAACACATGCCCCACGTGGCCTTTCCTCTCTGCTACTAGGGACCTGAGGTGAAATCTCTCTCCAAGCCTATCAGGGTTGCCTCTGTCAGAGTGACAACAGGCAGAAGGGGTTCTTCTCCCGGGAAGGGCTGGGTTCCTCTGGGTTTCCTACGGGGCCGAGCCCATGCATAGCCTGCCCTTATGGTGAGTCCCAGAGGAGGCACCATTGATATCGAAGGTTGTCTTCTCATGCTGCAGTGTGAATTCCCAAGATCTAGGGTTACTGTAGTGCTTGCAGCTGAGCTGTGGCTAAATTCCAGGTCTGAGAATGAAACGTGCCGTCCTCAGGACTGGCTTGCCCATTTCCATTTGTGTCAGTCAAGGTCTTAGGACACTGGCGGCAAGTACCGCTACTTGCCTTCAAATGTGGCAACGACCTCCTCCCTAATTCTAAGACTGGGCTTTGCCCCAGCTTTCAGAGCCCAACTACATGGAGCACCCAACCATCACTGAGCCCTTATTCTGTGCCCAACAGTGTGCACATGCTTACACATGTTGTCCAAAATAAGCCTTTCAGCTGACATGCAGTGTGTGGTTATCCTGTGTAGCAGATGAGGAAACTGGTGCGCAAAGATGTAAAGTGCCCAAAGTCACCCAGCTGGTGAAGATCAGAGCCCCAGTCGGAACACTAATTGGGGAACTATTTAAGGTATGTTTCATCCTTTGATGGATGTTGTTTCAACATTTTCATCCTGGTCCCTGCCCTGTGGCATCCTTCTTTGTTCTGGAATCTCTAAGTGGAACGGGAAGGACGCATCAGCCCTTAAGCCCTGGTATTTCAGATTCCAGGAGCCAGAACGGGTGACTCGTCCAGCAGCCCATGCCAGGTCAAAGTTTCTTAGCTCCCCAGCCTCTGCAACTTATGATAATCATTTCCCTGAGAAGCCTGCAGTCTGCGTGACTTATACACCTGTAAGTGAGATACGTACTCTCAACAGTAACCGCCCAGTTTCTGTGAATGAAGACTAATGTTTTGCTGACCAAGAGGCAGCACAGAGAGCTGCAGCCCCATTTGTTGTTTATATTACAGCAGGTGAAAAATCAAAGTGGGTTGCCCAGGTTTGTTTCCAGATCAGGCTGAATGTGGCTCTGAGTCTAGGTTAAGTCAAGGTCCCAACTTTGCTGAGTTTACTGTGTCTCCCCAAGAGCCACTCACCCCTCAGTAGTTGTTTCTCTTACAACAAGGATCGCTGTGCACGCTGATCGGCCCACACCTTCCCGCACCAACCGGAATATCCTGGAACACTACCCTCACCGCTCCGACACCCAGCAGTGTCCTGCATGCTTGCTTAGCACCATCCCAGAAGTCAAGCTTCTAGGGGAAAACATCACGAGTGGGTTTGGAAACACGAGGAAGCCACGGCTCGTAACGTGATGGCGAAATGGGGCCAGGGCTCGCGTGAAGGCACTGTCATCCTCAAGCACCGTCAAACCGAGAGTGAGTTTACCAGCCCAGGAGATGAGTAAAACCTCAAGTTTGAGGAAGGGCAGATACATCCTATTGTGACTGGGGCCTAGCACACCCCAATCGTAGGCCACCTCATGGCTTGCAAGAGGGATTTGAGACGTATAAAAGGTGTGCAGTGTTAGAGCATCTCAAAAGCCTCAGCATCTCCACGTTCCAGCCACTGGTGAAATCAGGTATGTCGGGCAAAGGAACGCAGCTCTTGGGAGCTTGGTTCTACCTGGTCCAAAACTCTGCGGGCAGCTGGGGCTTGCGCACTGGCTGGCTGGTCAGAAAGAAAGGCCTTGTGTGGGCACCTCTCTTGTCCGTATCATTGGGGACCCACCTCTCTTGGGCTACAAGTCAACATCTGAAGTGTGTGGGGTGGGGGCTGAGATGGGGGTCCAGGGTGTGACCAGAGTCCTGTCTTGAGGGTCCTGCTGGCGTGTGTGGTGGCGCTGTTGTCGTGGCCAGGAGATGAGCGGAGCTGATTAGGAGAGGGTAGCACCAACTCTAGGGCAGGGCTGCCCTGAAGGGAAAGGCCAGTGCAGCGAGGGAGGAGAGCTCCTCAGGGAGCAGGGGGCAGAGGCCCAGGGAGCTCAGAGCAGCAAGGACATGAGGAGGTGGTAAAGCGGCCATGTCCTGCTCTGGGAGTCGGGGACCATTGTTCCACCCCCGTGTGCTCAGTGCCTGGGGATCCAGGACTTCCCTCTCTAAGATGTGCATTCTCCCCTAGAATTTAGTATCGATCTAAACGGTCGTTTTGTCTCTAGATGAGTCTTTTCTATGAATTCTCTTACAGAGTGGTTAGCATGCTCCATTACAATTGTTTGATATTTATATAAAAGGTCAAAATCTTTACAAGAGTACTCAACGTGTTTTGGTTCTCGTGTGTGTGTATGTGTGTGACCACGCGAGCACACACACACACACATATATCTTTACACTCATATTTACCTGTGTATTTACATGTGTTTGTGTGGAGTTTTATATGCTCATTAATCCTTACAACAACTTTAAGAAGAGTACAGAGAAGTTAAGTACCTTGCTCAAAGTCACACAGCTGGTTAATTTTGGAGACAGGACTCACATCCAAGAAAATCATGTTCTAAATTCCACAGTATCTGCTGTGGAAGGATAATACATTTGTCCTCATTGCCCCTGACCTTTCTTCTTATTCTTTCCTTCTCTCTCCTGTCTCTGTCTTTCTGTCTCTCTCTCATTTTTTATATTTTTGTTTTTTCTACCCCTCTCCATTACTCTTCTCCTTTCACCCTTTTTTCCTCTCTTTCTTCTTTCCTTCCTTCCTTCTATATTTCTTTATTTGTCTCAATTAAAACCTTGCTATGGCTTACAAACTGTAGCTACAATTTATACTGACTCACATCATTGCAGACACACACACACACGTTTAATCGGTGAAGCCACCAGGCAAAGGTTGAAACGGCACAGGTTTGAACGAGGCAAGTGGTTCTCCTGGGTTGAGTGTCTCTAAGGTTCTAGAGTTCCTCACTTCAGTGTCTTTTCCATTGCAGTGCACATCCAGACCAGAATGTATCATCCAAAGCAGAAGCTGTGCTGCCCGCTACCAAAGGATTGCTGCCCTCCATCCCAGCCATGCTGCACCCCACCAAAGTATTGCTGCCCTGCACCAAAGTATTGCTGTCCCCCACCTCAGCAGTACTGTCCCCCTCCGCGGCAATGCTGCCCCCCAGTAAAGTACTGTTTCCCCCCACCAAAACACTGCTAAACTCCACCTAAGCACAGCAAGCAGCCTTGCCAACCTCCGCCCAAGGCCAAGGAGCCCTCTGTCCCAACGTGCCCAGCCCCTCAGCAGTGCCAGAAGTCCAAGCAGAAGTAAACCCCAGGCATGGGCCAGAGGCCAAGCTCCCTGCAGAACAGAGAACATGAAGCCCACTCCCCTCTCTCAGCCAGCTAGCTGTCAGCCCATCTCACCCCCAGCTTCTGGAAAGAGCCACACTTGTGGAAAAGGCAACACTAAGATGGCAGCTTCCTGGATCAACATTTCTTATGAATTAGAAGCTGCAATTTCCATTTAGCAAAGGATCCGGTTCTAAACCTTCTAATCTTCGTTGCTGACTTGTATACTTCGCCCTTTTGGCTGCTTGGAAATATAAGCAGCATGCCCGACCACCCTTTCCTAGCACACTTCGTCTCTGCTCCAGTTTTTCAAACAATTAAACACAATTCCGCTGCCATGAATGTGTCGGTTTGATTATTTCGTCATCTTACAGTTGTTAACTCCTGCAGATTTTGTATCCTGCTGCCTAAATAAGAGCCCTAGGAGGGCTGGGCATGTGGGTGCAGGTTGAGCAGAAGGCATGGGGAGATGCCCTTCTGAGCTGAAGAACATTTTCCATGGTCCTGTCAGGGTGAGGAGGAGAGATGGGCACTTCAGCCACATGGAGACACATCCCCCCATACTTGCAAAATGAGAACAGCCTTTGGACCCAAGGGAGATGATGCCCGTCTCGAAAACGGAGGCACAAAAAGAGTAAGGGAAACCCAGCCATGAGCTAAATAGTAGAGCAGAGGCAAATAAATGGAAATTCAGAGAATATCCTAAGGGCATGTGGGTCAAGATGAATTGATGACCGGGCCTCAAAAACTCTCCCACTGGTAAAAAGAAAAGACGAGATTTTGTTCAAGCTACCAAAATGTGTAAGTAGGAGACAGTCTATGTAATAATCATACATCTATCACACACACATATCCTCTGTCAATATTTTTTAAAGGCATAGCACCCATTGATTCTCTAGCTTGGGGTTTCTCCTGGGCTATTTTTCTCTCACTGCCCTCTTACTTTCCATTCCCTAAATCCTTGCAGTATCAGGGTAACCTGAGTAACCAGTGGTAACCTCAGTCCCACAGGTAAACCAAACTTCTTCTTTCTATTACGTCCACTACACCCATACCTTTCCACCGAATCCTTCTCTCACTAAGAGTCCCCAAATTGAGGTCTCTGCATCTCTTTTCCTGTACCTGTCTCCCATTTCACATTTCTGGACTACACGGGAATCACTGAAAATCCACAGAAGTACCCAAAGGAATCAGAAAGGAACAAAACATAAACTAAATGTGTGAATTACCCCCAACATAGATCACAGAGCATGTAGAATTCAGAATACGGTAAAGACAAAAGTTTTAGTTTAGCATTGCTTCCATGGTTGGCTGGTCTCTTCGTCCTCCACCACCTCTGTTCATGCCCTTCAGCGACGCTCCATCCATCTACCTGTTTACCCATCACCAATCGATCCATCCCAAGCAGCAATGCATCATCGCATCCTTCGTAAGTACCTGCCCCTCCCTTTGTTTAGAATGTGATGGATGCTGTGGAAGCACAAAGGCACACACAAGCCTCCAGTCCTTTTGGTTTAATCCCCGTAAGGAAAGCAAGCACAGACCGTCAAGACAACAAAAAACAGTTTGACCGGAAGACGTCTAATTCATGGACGACTTGGAAGCCACAGATATGTCATTCCTGCCCTCAGAATTCAGAGGAGACAGAGAGAGAACACTGAGGGCTGTTGAGGGGAGGAAGGAGAACTTGGCCATCTGTGTCATAATGACATCCACCACATTGCTCCCAGAAAATGTCTTTCCAGGAAGAACACCGGGAGAAGGGAGGTTCAGAGTGGAAAGACATCGGGATGTGTGTAAGTAAGCAGCAGTGCGTTCCAGGACTGCGTAGAGCAGCAGCCAATGCTGCGAGTGCTAGTTGTTCCCAGGAGGCCAGTCTTCAACGTCTCAGCCCCTGTCCGTGGTGGAGAGAGCACATAGCCTGTGCAGCCACCTTCACCATTTGACACCACAGAAAGCTGGGGGGCGCGTCCAGTTTCCAGACCTATGTGTCCTAAATATTTCCAACAGAGCGTTGCATTCAACAGAACTCAACGATGACATACAAAATGAATTGAAAAGCTGTAGACACCTTAAGTGGACTCCCTGAAAATGATGAGCTCTTTGAGCCAATTCCCCATCCTCAGATACCTCAGTCCACACAGGCTCAAAGTAGCTCCTCTCCTGCCTCACATACATGACCTTGCCCCAGAACTCTCATTTGGTTTCTTATTCTCTATTTCCTCACCCTCCCTCCCTCAGCTGATTAAGACAAGGTTGAATTTTGCCTCTCTGGGTTTCACTTAATTTTCTCCTCCACTAATTATCACACTAGGATTGTGTGCACACGGGGTTATGTGTGGACCATCTTGCGGAATTTTCCTTTATCCCGTCATAGTGGGTTTGGATGCCAGATGCATGTCTATGATGGACTGAATCCAATACTTCCCTAGGCCTCACTTTACTCATGTGTATAGTGGGCAGAATAACACCTGCAACCTGGGGTTGACGGGGAGGGGTCTTCAATGAGACAATGTAAATAAATAGTAAGTAGGATGTAACACATAGTAAATGTTGGATGAATGTTAGCTCTTGCTTTTATTATTATTCTCCACTTCCTGACAGAGAAGCAAGACCCTCCACTTATTACCACCAACCTGACGACATGGTTTCCACACCTTTAGTAAGAACAAGGTGTGAGGGGCAGGGCACATCTTGGGGCCAGGACAAGGAACAGTTGTGTAGACCAAAGCATCCAAGGGGTGTTCACAGGCGGAAATGGTATTTTGTCAAGGGCCTATTCGCCACATTGTGTGGTTGCCCTTTTCTTCCACAAACTTCCCTTTGTAACACCTGCCCATGATGATTCCTGCTGTTGAGGCAGTCCTGGGCAGCTCTGGCCCACAGTGACATTTGCCTATCAAGGTACACCGCCGGCCATGTTTTTGGAGGCAGACCCTACTCCCAGGAGGAGGCTGATAAGCTGAGGAAGCATGGAAAGGGCATGGTGTGTGCCAAGCACTCACACACACAGATACCACAATATGGAAGCAGGTCTTGCTCTTCCTATGAGAGGTAGTGGCAAGGTGAAGTGAAGCTCCTTACGTGTTCAGTGTAACAACACCTTGCACATGGTGGAGGTGAGATTCAAACCCTGGTCCTTATCTTTGCAACATGGCAAGTGCTCTGACCGTGCTAGTGGCTAGAAGAAGCATAAAGCGTGGATCCTGTCTTTCCAGAACTTAAAACTCACTGACCCGTTGGGAAGGCAAAGACAGTACCTTCAAACAGTCACACATTCACACGTGCTTATACAGGGGTACACGTTCATATCAAAGACACACACGGGGTTATTATTCAGAGTAAATACTCCTCGTGTGAAGACTTCCACTGACCATGGAGAACAGAAGATGGAGCAGCGTCCCAGAGGCCCCCGCTGGGCAGGCGTCGTCCTCCCAGCTTCTCCAAACAAAGAAATTCCCTAGAAGGTAGTATAGTGAAAGAAGAAGAACACACACACATATCCGGGAGCCTGGCAGGGCTGGGTTTAATCCTCTCTTCCCTACTTTTTACTTAAGTAACCTTAGCGAATAGAAACTTTCGAAGCTGTAAAATGAAAATAGCTCCGACTTCAAGGCCTGAATTAGAAACTCGAGCAGAGATTGTGACAGTCAGGGGAGGACTGCCCCTCCCTCATCCTCCCGGGACAATACCCCTTGAACAGGAAGGGCGTCTCTCAGCTGCCCAGATGATGGCACACACCCTGCCGTGCCCCAGGGGATGCCCAGCTGGCGATGGATTTCAGCAGAGAGGCTCTAGCTCCAGCCACCAGGAGTCCTTTGTCCGAACCCTGTCTGTTGATGCGGCCGGCCCCAGAGGGTCAGCTCGGCCTTCCCCTGCATATGTGTGCACGGGCCCCGGCCTGGTGTTCATTCACAGATGCCTGGCACAGTAGATACAGTGGGCTGAGCCTGTGGCCAGGTTCTGCTGTGACCTCCTTGGTCCCAATTGTCCCTTCTGCCTTCTATATGTGTGTGTGTGTGTGTGTGTGTTTCTGTGTCTGTGTGTGTCTGTGTGTTTGTATATGAGAGTCAGTGGTTTGGAGGAAGACAAAGAGTGATGCCAATGAATGTCAGGGAGCAATACCATTCCAAGGATAAGCATTTAGTTGTACCTGTGGCTCCTAGAGGACATGTTCCTATGTCCTCTGTTGGTAGATGCAATACTACGTAATGCATGCTTGATATAGCAGATTACATACCCAACAAAATCTGTTCTGGGTAGTGAGGGCTTAGGCCAGAAAAGATGGACTGGATGTAACACCCAAACTCATGGATCTTCAGACGTTCACATTTTCTCTAGTTACGTAGGCATTGCTACGGCCACAAGTGGGTTTGAGTTCTTCAGCTCATCCAAGGCAAACCATTGAAAAGTATCTACAGAGTTGGAAGCAGTAGGCGGAGAAGAGGATGTGAAACGGTTTAGGGACCAGGGAGGCTCTGGCCCTCCTTGCTGGCCACCGTCCCCAGGGCCTGGTGTATTGTGTGAGCTCACTACGTCTTGATGAATTATTAGTTATCCCAGAACACATGCCCCACGTGGCCTTTCCTCTCTGCTACTAGGGACCTGAGCTGAAATCTCTCTCCAAGCCTATCAGGGTTGCTTCTGTCAGAGTGACAACAGGAGGAAGGGGTTCTTCTCCCGGGAAGGCCTGGGATCCTCTGGGTTTCCTTCGGGGCCGAGCCCATGCATAGCCTGCCCTTACGGTGAGTCCCAGAGGAGGCACCATCGATATCCAAGGCTGTCTTCTCATGCTGCAGTGTGAATTCCCAAGATGTAGGGTTACTGTAGTGCTTGCAGCTGAGCTGTGGCTAAGTTCCAGGTCTGAGAATGAAACGTGCCGTCCTCAGGACTGGCTTGCCCATTTCCATTTGTGTCAGTCAAGGTCTTAGGACACTGACGGCAAGTACCGCTACTTGCCTTCAAATGTGGCAACGACCTCCTCCCTACTTCTAAGAGTGGGCTTTGCCCCAGCTTTCAGAGCCCGACTCCACGGAGCACCCAACCATCGTTGAGCCCTTATTCTGTGCCCAACAGTGTACACACGCTTACGCATGTTGTCCAAAATAAGCCTTTCAACTGACATGCAGTATGCGGTTATCCTGTGTAGCAGATGAGGAAACTGGTGCTCACAGATGTATAGTGCCCAAAGTCACCCAGCTGGTGAAGATCAGAGCCCCAGTCGGAACACTAATTGGGGAATTATTTAATGTATGTTTCATCCTTTGATGGATGTTGTTTCAACATTTTCATCCTGGTCCCTGCCCTGTGGCATCCTTCTTTGTTCTGGAATCTCTAAGTGGAACGGGAAGGACGCATCAGCCCTTAAGCCCTGGGATTTCAGATTCCAGGAGCCAGAACGGGTGACTCGTCCAGCAGCCCATGCCAGGTCAAAGTTTCTTAGCTCCCCAGCCTCTCCACCTTATGATAATCATTTCCCTGAGAAGCCTGCAGTCTGCGTGACTTATACACCTGTAAGTGAGATACGTACTCTCAACAGTAACCGCCCAGTTTCTGTGAATGAAGACTAATGTTTTGCTGACCAAGAGGCAGCACAGAGAGCTGCAGCCCCATTTGTTGTTTATATTACAGCAGGTGAAAAATCAAAGTGGGTTGCCCAGGTTTGTTTCCAGATCAGGCTGAATGTGGCTCTGAGTCTAGGTTAAGTCAAGGTCCCAACTTTGCTGAGTTTACTGTGTCTCCCCAAGAGCCACTCACCCCTCAGTAGTTGTTTCTCTTACAACAAGGATCGCTGTGCACGCTGATCGGCCCACACCTTCCCGCACCAACCGGAATATCCTGGAACACTACCCTCACCGCTCCGACACCCAGCAGTGTCCTGCATGCTTGCTTAGCACCATCCCAGAAGTCAAGCTTCTAGGGGAAAACATCACGAGTGGGTTTGGAAACACGAGGAAGCCATGGCTCGTAACGTGATGGCGAAATGGGGCCAGGGCTCGCGTGAAGGCACTGTCATCCTCAAGCACCGTCAAACCGAGAGTGAGTTTACCAGCCCAGGAGATGAGTAAAACCTCAAGTTTGAGGAAGGGCAGATACATCCTATTGTGACTGGGGCCTAGCACACCCCAATCGTAGGCCACCTCATGGCTTGCAAGAGGGATTTGAGACGTATAAAAGGTGTGCAGTGTTAGAGCATCTCAAAAGCCTCAGCATCTCCACGTTCCAGCCACTGGTGAAATCAGGTATGTCGGGCAAAGGAACGCAGCTCTTGGGAGCTTGGTTCTACCTGGTCCAAAACTCTGCGGGCAGCTGGGGCTTGCGCACTGGCTGGCTGGTCAGAAAGAAAGGCCTTGTGTGGGCAACTCTCTCGTCCGTATCATTGGGGACCCACCTCTCTTGGGCTACAAGTCAACATCTGAAGTGTGTGGGGTGGGGGCTGAGATGGGGGTCCAGGGTGTGACCAGAGTCCTGTCTTGAGGGTCCTGCTGGCGTGTGTGGTGGCGCTGTTGCCGTGGCCAGGAGCTGAGCGGAGCTGATTAGGAGAGGGTAGCACCAACTCTAGGGCAGGCCTGCCCTGAAGGGAAAGGCCAGTGCAGCGAGGGAGGAGAGCTCCTCAGGGAGCAGGGGGCAGAGGCCCAGGGAGCTCAGAGCAGCAAGAACATGAGGAGGTGGTAAAGCGGCCATGTCCTGCTCTGGGAGTCGGGGACCATTGTTCCACCCCCGTGTGCTCAGTGCCTGGGGATCCAGGACTTCCCTCTCTAAGATGTGTATTCTCCCCTAGAATTTAGTATCGATCTAAACGGTCGTTTTGTCTCTAGATGAGTCTTTTCTATGAATTCTCTTACAGAGTGGTTAGCATGCTCCATTACAATTGTTTGATATTTATATAAAAGGTCAAAATCTTTACAAGAGTACTCAACGTGTTTTGGTTCTCGTGTGTGTGTATGTGTGTGTGTGTGACCACGCGAGCACACACACACACACATATATCTTTACACACATATTTACCTGTGTATTTACATGTGTTTGTGTGGAGTTTCATATGCTCATTAATCCTTACAACAACTTTAAGAAGAGTACAGAGAAGTTAAGTACCTTGCTCAAAGTCACACAGCTGGTTAATTTTGGAGACAGGACTCACATCCAAGAAAATCATGTTCTAAATTCCACAGTATCTGCTGTGGAAGGATAATACATTTGTCCTCATTGCCCCTGACCTTTCTTCTTATTCTTTCCTTCTCTCTCCTGTCTCTGTCTGTCTGTCTCGCTCTCATTTTTTATATTTTTGTTTTTTCTACCCCTCTCCATTTCTCTTCTCCTTTCTCCCATTTTTCCTCTCTTTCTTCTTTCCTTCCTTCCTTCTACATTTCTTTATTTGTCTCAATTAAAACCTTGCTATGGCTTACAAACTGTAGCTACAATTTATACTGACTCACATCATTGCAGACACACACACACACGTTTAATCGGTGAAGCCACCAGTCAAAGGATGAAACGGCACAGGTTTGAACGAGGCAAGTGGTTCTCCTGGGTTGAGTGTCTCTAAGGTTCTAGAGTTCCTCACTTCAGTGTCTTTTCCATTGCAGTGCACATCCAGACCAGAATGTATCATCCAAAGCAGAAGCTGTGCTGCCCGCTACCAAAGGATTGCTGCCCTCCATCCCAGCAATGCTGCACCCCACCAAAGTATTGCTGCTCCTCACCAAAGGATTGCTGTCCCCCACCTCAGCAGTACTGTCTCCCTCCACGGCAATGCTGCCCCCCAGTAAAGTACTGTTTCCCCCCACCAAAACACTGCTAAACTCCCCTCAGCACAGCAAGCAGCCTTGCCAACCTCCACCCAAGGGTAAGGAGCCCTCTGTCCCAAAGTGCCCAGACCCTCAGCAGTGCCAGAAGTCCAAGCAGAAGTAAAGCGCAGGCATGGGCCAGAGGCCAAGCTCCCTGCAGAACAGAGAACATGAAGCCAACTCCCCCCTCTCAGCCAGCTAGCTGTCAGCACCGCTCACCCCCGGCTTCTGGAAGCAGCCACATTTGTGGAAAAGCCAGCACCAAGATGGCAGCTTCCTGGATCAACATTTCTTATGAATTAGCAGCTGCAATTTCCGTTTAGAAAAGGATCCGGTTCTAAACCTTCTAATCTTCTTTGCAGATTTGTATACTTCGCCCTTTTGTCTTCTTGGAAACTTAAGCAACATGCCCGACCATCCTTTCCTAGCACACTTCGTCTCTGCTCCAGTTTTCAAACAATTAAACACAATTTCGCTGCCATGAATGTGTCGGTTTGATTATTTCGTCATCTTACAGTCGTTAACTCCTGCAGATTTTGTATCCTGCTGCCTAAATATGAGCCCTAGGAGGGCTGGGCATGTGGGTGCAGCTGGAGCAGAAGGCATGGGGAGATGCCCTTCTGAGCTGAAGGACATTTTCCTTGGTCCTGGAGGGTGAGGAGGAGAGATGGGCACTTCAGCCGCATGGAGACACATCCCCCCATACTTTCAAAATGAGAATTGCCTTTCGACAGTGGGGAGATGATGCCCGTTTCGAAAACGGAGGCACAGAAAGAGTAAGGGAAACCCAGCCATGAGCTAAATAGTAGAGCAGAGGCAAATAAAGGGAAATTCAGAGAATACTCCAGGGGCATGTGGGTGAAAATGAATTGAGGACCTGGCCTCAAAATCTCTACCACTGGTAAAAGAAAAGATGATATTTTGTTCAAGCTACCAAAATGTGTAAGTAGGAGACAGTCTATGTAAAAATCATACATCCATCACACACACATATCCGCTGTCAATATTTTTCTTGTTTTTTTTTTTTCTGTACGCGGGTCTGTCACTGTTGTGGCCTTTCCCGTTGCGGAGCACAGGCTCTGGACGCGCAGGCTCAGTGGCCATGGCTCACGGGCCCAGCTGTTCCGCGGCATGTGGGATCTTCCCGGACCGGGGCACGAACCCGCGTCCCCTGCATCGGCAGGTGGACTCTCAACCACTGCGCCAATAGGGAAGCCCCACTGTCAAGAGTTTTTAAAGTCATAGCACCCATTGATTCTCTAGCTTGGGGTTTCTCCTGTGCTATTTTTCTCTCACTGCCCTCTTACTTTCCATTCCCTAAATCCTTGCGGTATCAGGGTAACCTGAGTAACTGGTGGTAACCTCAGGCCCACAGGTAAGCCAAAGTTCTTCTTTCTATTACGTCCACTACACCCATACCTTTCCACCGAATCCTTCTCTCACTAAAAGTCCCCAAATTGAGGTCTTTGCATCTCTGTTCCTATACCCGCCTCCCATTTCATGTTTCTGGGGTACAAGGGAATCACTGAAAATCCACAGAAGTACCCAAAGGAATGAGAAAGGAACAAAACATAAACTAAATGTGTGAATTATCCCCAACATAGATCACAGAGCATTTAGAATTCAGAATACGCTAAAGACAAAAGTTTTAGTTTTAGTTTAGCATTGCTTCCATGGTTGGCTGGTCTCTTCATCCTCCACCACCACTGTTCATGCCCTTCAGCGAGGCTCCATCCATCTACCTATTTACCCATCACCAATCCATCCATCCCAAGCAGCAATGCATCATCGCATCCTTCGTAAGTACCTGCCCCTCCCTTCGTTTAGAATGTGTGGGATGTTGTGGAAGCACAAACTCACATACAAGGCTCCAGTATTCTTGGTTTAATCCCCATAAGGAAAGCAAGCTCAGATCAACAAGACAACAAAAATCAGTTTGACCAGAAGACGTCTAATTCATGGACGACTTGGAAGCCACAGATATGTCATTCCTGCCCAAAGAATTCAGAGGAGACAGAGAGAGAACACTGAGGGCTGTTGAGGGGAGGAAGGAGAACTTGGCCATCTGTGTCATAATGACATCCACCACAGGAATCCCAGAAAATGTCTTTCCAGGAAGAACACCGGGAGAAGGGAGGTTCAGAGCGGAAGGACAGCGGGATGTGTGTAAGTAAGCAGCAGTGCGTTCCAGGACTGCGTAGAGCAGCAGCCAATGCTGCGAGTGCTAGTTGTTCCCAGGAGGCCAGTCTTCAACGTCTCAGCCCCTGTCCGTGGTGGAGAGAGCACATAGCCTCTGCAGCCACCTGCACCATTTGACACCACGGAATGCTGGGGGGCACGTCCATTTTCCAGACCTATGTGTCGTAAATATTTCCAACTGAGCGTTGCATTCAACAGAACTCAACGATGACAGACAAAATGAATTGAAAAGCTGTAGACACCTTAAGTGGACTCCCTGAAAATGATGAGCTCTTTGAGCCAATTCCCCACCCTCAGATACCTCAGTCCGCACAGGCTCCAAATAGCTCCTCTCCTGCCTCACATACATGACCTTGCCCCAGAACTCTCATTTGGGTTCTTATTCTCTATATCCTCACCCTCCCTCCCTCAGCTGATTAAGACAAGGTTGAATTTTGCCTCTCTGGGCTTCACTTAATTTTCTCCTCCACTAATTATCATACTAGGATTGCGTGCACACGGAGTTTTGTGTGGACCATCTTGTGGAATTTTCCTTTATCCCGTCATAGTGGGTTTGGATGCCAGATGCATATCTATGATGGAGTGAATCCAGTACTTCCCTAGGCCTCACTTTACTCATGTGTATAGTGGGCAGAATAATACCTGCAACCTGGGGTTGACGGGGAGGGGTCTTCAATGAGACAATGTAAATAAATAGTAAGTAGGATGTAACACATAGTAAATGTTGGATGAATGTTAGCTCTTGCTTTTATTATTATTCTCCACTTCCTGACAGAGCAGTAAGACCCTCCACTTATTACCTCCAACCTGACGACATGGGTTCCACACCTTTAGGTGTGAGGGGCAGGGCACATCTTGGGGCCAGGACAAGGAACAGTTGTGTATACCAAAGCATCTGAGGGGTGTTCACAGGCGGAAATGGTATTTTGTCCAAGGCCTATTCGCCACATTGTGTGGTTGCCCTTTTCTTCCACAACCTTCCCTTTGTAACAGCTGCCCATGATGATTCCTGCTGTTGAGGCAGTCCTGGGCATCTCTGACCCACAGTGACATTTGCCTATCAATGTACACAGCCAGGCATGTCTCTTGGAGGGAGACCCTACCCCCAGGAGGAGGCAGATAAGATGAGGAAGCATGGAAAGGGCACGGCATGTGCCAAGCGCTCACAGTCACAGATACCACCATATTGAAGCAGGTCTTGCTCCTCCTATGAGAGGTAGTGGCAAGGTGAAGAGAATCTCCTTACGTGTTCAATGTAACAACACCTTGCACATGGTGGAGGTGAGATTCAAACCCTGGTCCTTATCTTTGCAAAACGGCAAGTGTTCTGACCGTGCTAGTGGCTAGAAGAAGCATAAAGCGTGGATCCCGTCTTTCCAGAACTTAAAACTCACTGATCCGTTGGGAAGGCAAAAGCAGTACTTTCACATAGTCGCACTTTCACACGTGTTTATACAGGGGTACACGTTCATATCAAAGACAAACACGGGGTTTTTATTCAGCATAAATTCTCTACGTGTGAAGACTTCCACTGCCCTTGTAGAACAGAAGATGGAGCAGCATCCCAGAGGCCCCCGCTGGGACAGGCGTCGGCCTCCCATCTGCTCCACGCTGTAGGACTGAGCTGGCTGCCTGGCAGGGTGGGCGCAGGCACACAGGCCGGCAGGGCACCTTGTGCAGAGCCTAGGAGCCACGTGTTACATAAGTTCTTTTCACATTTTATCTATGGAGTCAGCAACACATGTGCATACCTCTTGACTCTCAGCCCTGTGCACACTCACCCAAGCACACTCAAGTTCATATTTCCACATAGATCCATTCATGACCCCTCAAGTGAGGCCACACACAACACACACAGACAAACCTTCATAAGATGTCAATCACCTGAAGCATGTCTTCACTCACCCACACACACTGACAGACACTCCAATGCACCAGCACACATGTTCACATTGTCTTTCTTGTGCATGTGCATCGCCCCAGAGCATAGAGTTCAGAGCCTCCCCAGGCTTCTGCAACATTCCAGCAGATTATTGACCCTTGACCTTGAGTGAATTTCCAAGCAGAAAGATCTCCGGATAAAGAGGATGATGTTGAGGCCTTTGAAAGAAGGCTGCCTTCCTCAGGGAAGAATATAGTTACATCTTCCAAACAAAGAAATTCCCTAGAAGGTAGTATAGTGCAGGAGAAGGAACACAAGAACGTATCCTGGAGGCTGGCAGGGCTGGGTTAAATCCTCTCTTGCCTACTATTTCCTTAATTAATCTTAGTGAGCAGAACCTTTCGAAGCTGTAAAATGAGAATATCTCCGACCTCAAGGCCAGAATTAGAAACTCGAGCAGAGATTGTGACAGTCAGGGGAGGACTGCCCCTCCCTCATCCTCCCGGGACAAGACCCCTTGAACAGGGAGGGCGTCTCTCAGCCGCCCAGATGATGGCACACACCCTGTCGTGCCCCAGGTGTTGCCCAGCTGGCGATGGATTTCATCGCTAGCTAGCTAGAGCTAGAGAGGCTCTAGCTCCAGCCACCAGGAGTCCTTTGTCCGGAACCCTGTCTGTTGATGCGGCCGGCCCCAGAGGGTCAGCTCGGCCTTCCCCTGCATATGTGTGCATGGGCCCCGGTCTGGTGTTCACTCACAGATGCCTGGCACAGTAGACACAGTGGGCTTAGCCTGTGGCCAGGTTCTGCTGAGACCTCCTTGGTCCCAATTGTCCCTTCTGCCGCGTGTGAGTGTGTGTGTTTGTGTGTGTGTGTGTGTGTATGTGTGTGTTTGTGTTTGTATATGAGAGTCAGAGGTTAGGAGGAAGACAAAGAGTGATGCTAATGAATGTCAGGGAACAATACCATTCCAAGGACAAAAGTTTTGTTGTACCTGTGGCTCCTAGACGAAATGTTCCTATGTTCTCTGTTGGTAGATGCAATACTACATAATGCATGCTTGAGATAGCAGATTCCACACCCAACAAAATCTGTTCTGGGTAGTGAGGGCTTAGGCCAGAAACGATGGACTGGATGTAACACCCAAACTCATGGATCTTCAGACGTTCACATTTTCTCTAGTTCCGTAGGCATTGCTATGGCCACAAGTCGGTTTGAGTTCTTCAGCTAATCCAAGCCAAACCATTGAAAAGTATCTACAGAGTTGGAAGCAGTAGGCGGAGAAGAGGATGTGAAACGGTTTAGGGACCAGGGAGGCTCTGGCCCTCCTTGCTGGCCACCGTCCCCAAGGCCTGGTGTGTTGTGTGAGCTCACTACGTCTTGATGAATTATTCGTTATCCCAGAACACATGCCCCACGTGGCCTTTCCTCTCTGCTACTAGGGACCTGAGCTGAAATCTCTCTCCAAGCCTATCAGGGTTGCTTCTGTCAGAGTGACAACAGGCGGAAGGGGTTCTTCTCCCGGGAAGGCCTGGGTTCCTCTGGGTTTCCTTCGGGGCCGAGCCCATGCATAGCCTGGCCTTACAGTGAGTCCCAGAGGAGACACCATTGATTCCCAAGGCTGTCTTCTCATGCTGCAGTGTGAATTCCCAAGATCTAGGGTTACTGTAGGGCTTGTAGCTGAGCTGTGGCTAAATTCCAGGTCTGAGAATGAAACGTG
The DNA here is from genome assembly GCF_937001465.1 of Orcinus orca. Lineage (NCBI taxonomy): Eukaryota > Metazoa > Chordata > Mammalia > Artiodactyla > Delphinidae > Orcinus > Orcinus orca. The sequence goes on along the minus strand of NC_064559.1, from coordinate 102,526,860 downwards.
CCGTCCTCAGGACTGGCTTGCCCATTTCCATTTGTGTCAGTCAAGGTCTTAGGACACTGGTAGCAAGTGCCGCTACTTGCCTTCAAATGTGGTAACGACCTCCTCCTCCCTACTTCTAAGAGTGGGCTTTGCCCCAGCTTTCAGAGCCCGACTCCACAGAGCACCCAACCATCGTTGAGCCCTTATTCTGTGCCCAAGAGTGCGCACATGCTTACGCATGTTGTCCAAAATAAGCCTTTCAGCTGACATGCAGTATGGGGTTATCCGGTTTAGCAGATGAGGAAACTGGTGCTCACAGATGTATAGTGCCCAAAGTCACCCAGCTGGTGAAGATCAGAGCCCCATCGGAACACTAATTGGAGAATTATTTAAGGTATGTTTCATCCTTTGATGGATGTTGTTTCCACTTTTTCATCCTTGTCCCTGCCCTGTGGCATCCCTCTTTGTTCTGGAAGCTCTAAGTGGAACAGGAAGGACGCATCAGTCCTTAAGCCCTGGGAGATCAGATTCTAGGGGTCAGACTGGGTGACTCGTCCAGCAGCCCATGCCAGGTCAAAGTTTCTTAGCTCCCCAGCCTCTGCAACTTATGATAATCATTTCCCTGTGAAGCCTACAGTCTGCGTGACTTATACACTTGTAAGTGAGATACGTATCCTCAACAGTAACCGCCCAGTTTCTGTGAATGAAGACTAATGTTTTGCTGACCAAGAGGCAGTAGAGAGAGCTACAACCCCCATTTTTTCTTTATATTACAGCAGGTACAAAATCAAAGCGGCTTGCCAAGGCTTGTTTCCAGTTCAGTCTGAATGTGGTTCTGAATCTAGGTTACGTCATGGTTCCAACTTTGCTGAGTTTACTGTGTCTCCCCAAGAGCCACTCACCCCTCTGTAGTTCTTTCTCTTACAACAAGGCTCGCTGCGTATACTGATCTGCCCACACCTTCCCGCACCAACCGGAATATCCTGGAACACTACCCTCACTGCTCCCACACCCTGCAGTGTCCTGAAGGCTTGCTTAGCACCATCCCAGAAGTCAAGGTTCTACGGGAAACGTCACGAGTGGGTTTGGAAACACGAGGAAGCCACGGCTCGTAAAGTGATGGCGAAATGGGGCCAGGGCTCGCGTCAAGGCACTGTCATCACTGTCATCCTCAAGCACCATGAAACTGAGAGTGAGTTTGCCAGCCCAGGAGATGAGTAAAACCTCAAGTTTGAGGAAGGACAGATGCATCCTATTGTGACTGGTGCCTAGCACGCCCCAATCGTAGGCCACCTCATGGCTTCCAAGAGGGATTTGAGACGTATAAAAGGTGTGCAGTGTTAGAGCATCTCAAAAGCCTCAGCATCTCCACGTTGCAGCCACTGGTGAAATCAGGTATGTCGGGCAAAGGAACGCAGCTCTTGGGAGCTTGGTTCTACCTGGTCCAAAACTCTGTGGGCAGCTGGGGCTTGCGCACTGGCTGGCTGGTCAGAAAGAAAGGCCTTGTGTGGGCACCTCTCTCGTCCGTATCATTTGGGTCCCACCTCTCTTGGGCTACAAGTCAACATCTGAAGTGTGTGGGGTGGGGACTGAGATGGGGGTCCAGGATGTGACCAGAGTCCTGTCTTGAGGGTCCTGCTGGCATGTGTGGTGGCGCTGTTGTCATGGCCAGGAGCTGAGCGGAGCTGATTAGGAGAGGCTAGCACCAACCCTAGGGTAGGACTGCCCTGAAGGGAAAGGCCAGTGCAGCGAGGGAGGAGAGCTCCTCAGGGAGCAGGGGGCAGAGGCCCAGGGAGCTCAGAGCAGCAAGGACCTGAGGAGGTGATAAAGCGGCCATGTCCTGCTCTGGGAGTCGGGGACCATTGTTCCACCCCCGTGTGCTCAGTGCCTGGGGATCCAGGACTTCCCTCTCTAAGATATGCATTCTCCCCTAGAATTTAGTATCAATCTAAATGGTCCTTTTGTCTCTAGATGAGTCTTTCCTATGAATTCTCTTACAGAGTGGTTAACATGCTCCATTACAATTGTTTGATATTTATATAAAAGGTCAAAATCTTTACAAGAGTACTCAACGTGTTTTGTTTCTCGTGTGTGTGTATGTGTGAGTGTGTGTGACCACGCGAGCACACACACACACATATATCTTTACACTCATATTTACCTGTGTATTTACATGTGTTTGTGTGGAGTTTTATATGCTCATTAATCCTTACAGCAACTTTAAGAAGAGTACAGAGAAGTTAAGTACCTTGGTCAAAGTCACACAGCTGGTTAATTTTGGAGACAGGACTCACATCCAAGAAAATCATGTTCTAAATTCCACAGTATCTGCTGTGGAAGGATAATACATTTGTCCTCATTGCCCCTGACCTTCCTTCTTATTCTTTCCTTCTCTCTCCTGTCTCTGTCTGTCTGTCTCTCTCTCATTTTTTTATCTTTGTTTTTCCTAGCCCTCTCCATTACTCTTCTCCTTTCCCCCCTTTTTCCCTCTCTTCCATCTTTCTTTCCTTCCTTCTATATTTCTTTATTTGTCTCAATTAAAACCTTGCTATGGTTTACAAACTATAGCTACAATTTATACTGACTCACCTCATTGCACACACACAGATGCACATTTAATCGGTGAAGGCACTAGGCAACGGTTGAAACGGCACAGATTTGAAGGAGGCAAGTGGTTCTCCTGGGTTAAGTGTCTCTAAGGTTCTAGAGTTCCTCACTTCAGTGTCTTTCCCATTGCAGTGCACATCCAGACCAGAATGTATCATCCAAAGCAGAAGCTGTGCTGCCCGCTACCAAAGTATTGCTGCCCTCCATCCCAGCAATGCTGCACCCCACCAAAATATTGCTGCCCCTCACTAAAGTATTGCTGTCTCCCACCTCAGCAGTACTCTCCCCCTCCACGGCAATCCTGCCCCCCAGTAAAGTACTGTTTTCCCCCACTGAAACACTGCTAAACTCCACCTCAGCACAGCAAGCAGCCTTGCCAACCTCCACCCAAGGGCAAGGAGCCCTCTATCCCAAAGTGCCCAGACCCTCAGCAGTGCCAGAAGTCCAAGCAGAAGTAAAGCACAGGCATGGGCCAGAGGCCAAGCTCCCTGCAGAACAGAGAACATGAAGCCAACTCCCCTCTCTCAGCCAGCTAGCTGTCAGCACCACTCACCTCCGGCTTCTGGAAGCAACCACACTTGTGGAAAAGGCAGCATCAAAATGGCAGCTTCCTGGATCAACATTTTTTATGAATTAGCAGCTGCAATTTCCATTTAGAAAAGGATCCGGTTCTAAACCTTCTAATCTTCGTTGCTGACTTGTATACTTCGCCCTTTTGGCTGCTTGGAAGCTTAAGCAGCATGCCCGACCACCCTTTCCTAGCACACTTCGTCTCTGCTCCAGTTTTTCAAACAATTAAACACAATTCCGCTGCCATGAATGTGTCGGTTTGATTATTTCGTCATCTTACAGTTGTTAACTCCTGCAGATTTTGTATCCTGCTGCCTAAATATGAGCCCTAGGAAGGCTGGGCATGTGGGTGCAGGTAGAGCAGAAGGCATGGGGAGATGCACTTCTGAGCTGAAGGACATTTTCCTTGGTCTTGCCAGGGTGAGGAGGAGAGATGGGCACTTCAGCCGCATGGAGACACATCCCCCCATACTTTCAAAATGAGAATAGCCTTTGGATACTGGGGAGATGATGCCCGTCTCGAAAACGGAGGCACAGAAAGAGTAAGGGAAACCCAGCCAGGAGCTAAAGAGTAGAGTAGAGGCAAATAAATGGAAATTCAGAGAGTACTCCAAGGGCATGTGGGTGAAAATGAATTGAGGACCGGGCCTCAAATACTCTCCCACTGGCAAAGGAAAAGACGAGATTTTGTTCAAGCTAACAAAATGTGTAAGAGACAGTCTATGTAAAAATCATATATCATGGGAGAAAATATTTGCAAATGAAGCAACTGACAAAGGATTAATTTCCAAAATTTACAAGCAGCTCATGCAGCTCAGTAACAAAAAAACAAACAACCCAGTCCCAAAATGGGCAGAAGATCTAAATAGACATTTCTCCAAAGAAGATATACAGACTGCCAACAAACACATGAAAGAATGCTCAACATCATTAATAATTAGAGAAATGCAAATCAAAACTTCATTGAGATATCGCCTCACAGCAGTCAGAATGGCCATCCTCAAAAAATCTAGAAACAATAAATGCTGGAGAGGGTGTGGAGGAAAGGGAACACTCTTGCACTGCTGGTGGGAATGTGAATTGGTTCAGCCACTATGGAGAACAGTATGGAGGTTCCTTAAAAAACTACAAATAGAACTACCATATGACCCAGCAATCCCACTACTGGGCATATACCCTGAGAAAACCAAAATTCAAAAAGAGTCATGTACCAAAATGTTCATTGCAGCTCTATTTACAATAGCCCGGAGATGGAAACAACCTAAGTGCCCATCATCGGATGAATGGATAAAGGAGATGTGGCACATATATACAATGGAATATTACTCAGCCATAAAAAGAAATGAAATTGAGCTATCTGTAATGAGGTGGATAGACCTAGAGTCTGTCATACAGAGTGAAGTAAGTCAGAAAGAGAAAGACAAATACCGTATGCTAACACATATATATGGAATTTAAGGGAAAAAAATGTCATGAAGAACCTAGGGGTAAGCCAGGAATAAGACAAAGACCTACTGGAGAACGGACTTGAGGATGTAGGGAGGGGGAAGGGTGAGCTGTGACAGGGCGAGAGAGAGGCATGGACATATATACAGTAACAAACGTAAGGTAGATAGCTAGTGGGAAGCAGCCACATGGCACAGGAATATCGGCTCGGTGTTTTGTGACCGCCAGGAGGGTTGGGATAGGGAGGGTGGGAGGGAGGGAGACGCAAGAGGGAAGAGATATGGGAACATATTTATATGTATAACTGATTCACTTTGTTATAAAGCAGAAATTAACACACCATTGTAAAGCAATTATACCCCAATAAAGATGTATAAAAAAATCATACATCCATCACACACACATATCCACTGTGAATAATTTTTAAAGTCATAGCACCCATTGATTCTCTAGCTTGGGGTTTCTCCTGGGCTATTTTTCTCTCACTGCCCTCCTACATTCCATTCCCTAAATCCTTGTGGTATCAGGGTAACCTGAGTAACCGGTGGTAACCTCAGGCCCACAGGTAATCCAAACTTCTTCTTTCTATTACGTCCACTACACCCATACCTTTCCACTGAATCCTTCTCTCACTAAGAGTCCCCAAATTCAGGTCTTTGCATCTCTTTTTCTGTACCTGTCTCCCATTTCACATTTCTGGGCTACAAGGGAATCACTGAAAATCCACAGAAGTGCCGAAAGGAATCAGAAAGGAACAAAACATAAACTAAATTTGTGAATTATCCCCAACGTAGATCGCAGAGCATGTAGATTTCAGAATACGCTAAAGACAAAAGTTTTAGTTTTAGTTTAGCATTGCTTCCATGCTTGGCTGGTCTCTTCGTCCTCCACCACCACTGTTCATGCCCTCCAGTTAGGCTCCATCCATCTACCTATTTATCCATCACCGATCCATCCATCCCAAGCAGCAATGCATCATCGCATCCTTCGTAAGTACCTGCCCCTCCCTTCGTTTAGAATGTCAGGGATGCTGTGGAAGCACAAACTCGCACACAAGGCTCCAGTATTCTTGGTTTACTCCCCGTGATGAAAGCAAGCTCAGACCGTCAAGACAACAAAAATCAGTTTGACCGGAAGGCGTCTAATTCATGGGCCACGTGGAAGCTACAGATACGTCATTCCTGCCCTCAGAACTCAGAGGAGACAGAGAGAGAACACTGAGGGCTGTTGAGGGGAGGAAGGAGAACTTGGCCATCTGTGTCATAATGACATCCACCACAGGGCTCCCAGAAAATGTCTTTCCACGAAGAACAACGGGAGAAGGGAGGTTCAGAGCAGAAGGACAGCAGGATGTGTGTAAGTAAGCAGCAGTGCGTTCCAGGACTGCACAGAGCAGTAGCCAATGCTGCGAGTGCTAGTTTTTCCCAGGAGGCCAGTCTTCAAGGTCTCAGCTCCTGTCCGTGGTGGAGAGAGCACATAGCCTCTGCAGCCGCCTGCAGAATTTGACACCACGGAAAGCTGGGGGGCGCGTCCAGTTTCCAGACCTATGTGTCGTAAATATATCCAACAGAGCGTTGCATTCAACAGAACTCAACGGTGACACACAAAATGAATTGAAAAGCTGTAGACACCTTAAGTGGACTCCCTGAAAATGATGAGCTCTTTGAGCCAATTCCCCATCCTCAGATACCTCAGTCCCCACAGGCTCCAAATAGCTCCTCTCCTGCCTCATATACATGACCTTGCCCCAGAACTCTCATTTGGGTTCTTATTCTCTATTTCCTCACCCTCCCTCCCTCAGCTGATTAAGACAAGGTTGAATTTTGCCTCTCTGGGCTTCACTTAATTTTCTCCTCCACTAATTATCATACTAGGATTGTGTGCACACAGGGATATGTGTGGACCATCTTGTGGAATTTTCCTTTATCCCATCATAGTGGGTTTGGATGCCAGATGCATGTCTATGATGGACTGAATCCAATACTTCCCTAGGCCTCACTTTACTCATGTGTATAGTGGGCAGAATAATACCTGCAACCTGGGGATGACGGGGAGGGGTCTTCAATGAGACAATGTAAATAAATACTAAGTAGGATGTAACGCATAGTAAATGTTGGATGAATGTTAGCTCTTGCTTTTATTATTATTCTCCACTTCCTGACAGAGAAACAAGACCCTCCACTTATTACCACCAACCTGATGACATGCACTCCACACCTTCAGTAAGAACAAGGTGTGAGGGACAGGGCACATCTTGGGGCCAGGACAAGGAAGAATTGTGTAGACCAAAGAATCCTAGGGGTGTTCACAGGCGGAAATGGCATTTCGTCCAGGGCCTATTCACCACATTGGGTGGTTGCCCTTTTCTTCCACAAACTTCCATTTGTAACACCTGCCCATGATGATTCCTCCTGTTGAGGCAGTCCTGGGCAGCTCTGGCCCACAGTGACATTTGCCTATCAAGGTACACAGCCAGACATATCTCTTGGAGGCAGACCCTACTCCCAGGAGGAGGCTGATAAGCTGAGTAAGCATGGAAAGGGCACGGTGTGTGCCAAGCGCTCACACACACAGATACCACAATATGGTAGCAGGTCTTGCTCCTCCTATGAGAGGTAGTGGCAAGGTGAAGAGAAGCTCCCTACGTGTTCAGTGTAACAACACCTTGCACATGGTTGAGGTGAGATTCAAACCCTCGTCCTTATCTTTGCAACATGGCAAGTGCTCTGACCGTGCTAGTGGCTAGAAGAAGCATAAAGCGTAGATCTCGTCTTTCCAGAACTTAAAACTCACTGATCCGTTGGGAAGGCAAAGGCAGTACCTTCAAACAGTCACATATTCACACGTGTTTATACAAGGGTACACGTTCATATCAAAGACACACACGGGGTTATTATTCAGAGTAAATACTCCTCGTTTGAAGACTTCCACTCGTGTGAAGACTTCCACCTCCACCATGGAGAACAGAAGATGGAGCAGCGTCCCAGAGGCCCCCGCTGGGCAGGCGTCATCCTCCCAGCTTCTCCAAACAAAGAAATTCCCTAGAAGGTAGTATAGTGCAAGAAAAAGAACACACACACATATCCGGGAGCCTGGCAGGGCTGGGTTTAATCCTCTCTTCCCTGCTTTTTCCTTAAGTAACCTTAGCGAACGGAAACTTTCGAAGCTGTAAAATGAAAATAGCTCCGACTTCAAAGCCTGAATTACACACTCGAGCAGAGATTCTGACAGTCAGGGGAGGACTGCCCCTCCCTCATCCTCCTGGGACAAGACCCTTTGAACAGGGAGGGCGTCTCTCAGCCACCCAGATGATGGCAGACACCCTGCCGTGCCCCAGGGGATGCCCAGCTGGCGATGGATTTCAGCAGAGAGGCTCTAGCTCCAGCCACCAGGAGTCCTTTGTCCGGAATCCTGTCTGTTGATGCGGCCGGCCCCAGAGGGTCAGCTCGGCCTTCCCCTGCATATGTGTGCACGGGCCCCGGTCTGGTGTTCATTCACAGATGCCTGGCACAGAAGATACAGTGAGCTTAGCCTAGGCCCAAGTTCTGCTGAAACCTCCTTGGACCCAGTTGTCCCTTCTGCATTTGTTTGTGTGTGTGTGTGTGTGTGTGTGTGTGTTTCTGTGTCTGTGTGTGTCTGTGTGTTTGTATATGAGAGTCAGAGGTTTGGAGGAAGACAAAGAGTGATGCCAATGAATGTCAGGGAACAATACCATTCCAAGGATAAGCGTTTAGTTGTACCTGTGGCTCCTAGAGGACATGTTCCTATGTTCTCTGTTGGTAGATGCAATACTACATAACGCATGCTTGAGATAGCAGACTCCACACCCAACAAAATCTGTTCTGGGTAGTGAGGGCTTAGGCCAGAAAAGATGGACTGGATGTAACACCCAAACTCATGGATCTTCAGATGTTCACATTTTCTCTAGTAACGCAGGCATTGCTACGGCGACAAGTGGGTTTGAGTTCTTCAGCTCATCCAAGGCAAACCATTGAAAAGTATCTACAGAGTTGGAAGCAGTAGGCGGAGAAGAGGATGTGAAACGGTTTAGGGACCAGGGAGGCTCTGGCCCTCCTTGCTGGCCACCGTCCCCAGGGCCTGGTGTATTGTGTGAGCTCACTACGTCTTGATGAATTATTAGTTATCCCAGAACACATGCCCCACGTGGCCTTTCCTCTCTGCTACTAGGGACCTGAGCTGAAATCTCTCTCCAAGCCTATCAGGGTTGCTTCTGTCAGAGTGACAACAGGAGGAAGGGGTTCTTCTCCCGGGAAGGCCTGGGATCCTCTGGGTTTCCTTCGGGGCCGAGCCCATGCATAGCCTGCCCTTACAGTGAGTCCCAGAGGAGGCACCATTGATATCCAAGGCTGTCTTCTCATGCTGCAGTGTGAATTCCCAAGATGTAGGGTTACTGTAGTGCTTGCAGCTGAGCTGTGGCTAAGTTCCAGGTCTGAGAATGAAACGTGCCGTCCTCAGGACTGGCTTGCCCATTTCCATTTGTGTCAGTCAAGGTCTTAGGACACTGACGGCAAGTACCGCTACTTGCCTTCAAATGTGGCAACGACCTCCTCCCTACTTCTAAGAGTGGGCTTTGCCCCAGCTTTCAGAGCCCGACTCCACGGAGCACCCAACCATCGTTGAGCCCTTATTCTGTGCCCAACAGTGTACACACGCTTACGCATGTTGTCCAAAATAAGCCTTTCAACTGACATGCAGTATGCGGTTATCCTGTGTAGCAGATGAGGAAACTGGTGCTCACAGATGTATAGTGCCCAAAGTCACCCAGCTGGTGAAGATCAGAGCCCCAGTCAGAACACTAATTGGGGAATTATTTAATGTATGTTTCATCCTTTGATGGATGTTGTTTCAACATTTTCATCCTGGTCCCTGCCCTGTGGCATCCTTCTTTGTTCTGGAATCTCTAAGTGGAACGGGAAGGACGCATCAGCCCTTAAGCACTGGGATTTCAGATTCCAGGAGCCAGAACGGGTGACTCGTCCAGCAGCCCATGCCAGGTCAAAGTTTCTTAGCTCCCCAGCCTCTGCAACTTATGATAATCATTTCCCTGAGAAGCCTGCAGTCTGCGTGACTTATACACCTGTAAGTGAGATACGTACTCTCAACAGTAACCGCCCAGTTTCTGTGAATGAAGACTAATGTTTTGCTGACCAAGAGGCAGCACAGAGAGCTGCAGCCCCATTTGTTGTTTATATTACAGCAGGTGAAAAATCAAAGTGGGTTGCCCAGGTTTGTTTCCAGATCAGGCTGAATGTGGCTCTGAGTCTAGGTTAAGTCAAGGTCCCAACTTTGCTGAGTTTACTGTGTCTCCCCAAGAGCCACTCACCCCTCAGTAGTTGTTTCTCTTACAACAAGGATCGCTGTGCACGCTGATCGGCCCACACCTTCCCGCACCAACCGGAATATCCTGGAACACTACCCTCACCGCTCCGACACCCAGCAGTGTCCTGCATGCTTGCTTAGCACCATCCCAGAAGTCAAGCTTCTAGGGGAAAACATCACGAGTGGGTTTGGAAACACGAGGAAGCCACGGCTCGTAACGTGATGGCGAAATGGGGCCAGGGCTCACGTGAAGGCACTGTCATCCTCAAGCACCGTCAAACCGAGAGTGAGTTTACCAGCCCAGGAGATGAGTAAAACCTCAAGTTTGAGGAAGGGCAGATACATCCTATTGTGACTGGGGCCTAGCACACCCCAATCGTAGGCCACCTCATGGCTTGCAAGAGGGATTTGAGACGTATAAAAGGTGTGCAGTGTTAGAGCATCTCAAAAGCCTCAGCATCTCCACGTTCCAGCCACTGGTGAAATCAGGTATGTCGGGCAAAGGAACGCAGCTCTTGGGAGCTTGGTTCTACCTGGTCCAAAACTCTGCGGGCAGCTGGGGCTTGCGCACTGGCTGTCTGGTCAGAATGAAAGGCCTTGTGTGGGCACCTCTCTCGTCTGTATCATTGGGGACCCACCTCTCTTGGGCTACAAGTCAACATCTGAAGTGTGTGGGGTGGGGGCTGAGATGGGGGTCCAGGGTGTGACCAGAGTCCTGTCTTGAGGGTCCTGCTGGCGTGTGTGGTGGCGCTGTTGCCGTGGCCAGGAGCTGAGCGGAGCTGATTAGGAGAGGGTAGCACCAACTCTAGGGCAGGGCTGACCTGAAGGGAAAGGCCAGTGCAGCGAGGGAGGAGAGCTCCTCAGGGAGCAGGGGGCAGAGGCCCAGGGAGCTCAGAGCAGCAAGGACATGAGGAGGTGGTAAAGCGGCCATGTCCTGCTCTGGGAGTCGGGGACCATTGTTCCACCCCCGTGTGCTCAGTGCCTGGGGATCCAGGACTTCCCTCTCTAAGATGTGCATTCTCCCCTAGAATTTAGTATCGATCTAAACGGTTGTTTTGTCTCTAGATGAGTCTTTTCTATGAATTCTCTTACAGAGTGGTTAGCATGCTCCATTACAATTGTTTGATATTTATATAAAAGGTCAAAATCTTTACAAGAGTACTCAACGTGTTTTGGTTCTCATGTGTGTGTATGTGTGTGTGTGTGACCACGCGAGCACACACACACACACATATATCTTTACACACATATTTACCTGTGTATTTACATGTGTTTGTGTGGAGTTTTATATGCTCATTAATCCTTACAACAACTTTAAGAAGAGTACAGAGAAGTTAAGTACCTTGCTCAAAATCACACAGCTGGTTAATTTTTGAGACAGGACTCACATCCAAGAAAATCATGTTCTAAATTCCACAGTATCTGCTGTGGAAGGATAATACATTTGTCCTCATTGCCCCTGACCTTCCTTCTTATTCTTTCCTTCTCTCTCCTGTCTCTGTCTGTCTGTCTCTCTCTCATTTTTTATATTTTTGTTTTTTCTACCCCTCTCCATTTCTCTTCTCCTTTCACCCATTTTTCCTCTCTTTCTTCTTTCCTTCCTTCCTTCTATATTTCTTTATTTGTCTCAATTAAAACCTTGCTATGGCTTACAAACTGTAGCTACAATTTATACTGACTCACATCATTGCAGACACACACACACACATTTAATCGGTGAAGGCACTAGGCAAAGGTTGAAACGGCACAGGTTTGAACGAGGCAAGTGGTTCTCCTGGGTTGAGTGTCTCTAAGGTTCTAGAGTTCCTCACTTCAGTGTCTTTTCTATTGCAGTGCACATCCAGACCAGAATGTATCATCCAAAGCAGAAGCTGTGCTGCCCGCTACCAAAGTATTGCTGCCCTCCATCCCAGCAATGCTGCACCCCACCAAAGTATTGCTGCTCCTCACCAAAGGATTGCTGTCCCCCACCTCAGCAGTACTGTCTCCCTCCACGGCAATGCTGCCCCCCAGTAAAGTACTGTTTCCCCCCACCAAAACACTGCTAAACTCCCCTCAGCACAGCAAGCAGCCTTGTCAACCTCCACCCAAGGGTAAGGAGCCCTCTGTCCCAAAGTGCCCAGACCCTCAGCAGTGCCAGAAGTCCAAGCAGAAGTAAAGCGCAGGCATGGGCCAGAGGCCAAGCTCCCTGCAGAACAGAGAACATGAAGCCAACTCCCCCCTCTCAGCCAGCTAGCTGTCAGCACCGCTCACCCCCGGCTTCTGGAAGCAGCCACATTTGTGGAAAAGCCAGCACCAAGATGGCAGCTTCCTGGATCAACATTTCTTATGAAATAGCAGCTGCAATTTCCATTTAGCAAAGGATCCGGTTCTAAACCTTCTAATCTTCTTTGCAGATTTGTATACTTCGCCCTTTTGGCTTCTTGGAAACTTAAGCAACATGCCCGACCATCCTTTCCTAGCACACTTCGTCTCTGCTCCAGTTTTTCAAACAATTAAACACAATTTCGCTGCCATGAATGTGTCGGTTTGATTATTTCGTCATCTTACAGTCGTTAACTCCTGCAGATTTTGTATCCTGCTGCTTAAATATGAGCCCTAGGAGGGCTGGGCATGTGGGTGCAGGTAGAGCAGAAGGCATGGGGAGATGCACTTCTGAGCTGAAGGACATTTTCCTTGGTCCTGGAGGGTGAGGAGGAGAGATGGGCACTTCAGCCGCATGGAGACACATCCCCCCATACTTTCAAAATGAGAACTGCCTTTCGACAGTGGGGAGATGATGCCCGTCTCGAAAACGGAGGCACAGAAAGAGTAAGGGAAACCCAGCCATGAGCTAAATAGTAGAGCAGAGGCAAATAAAGGGAAATTCAGAGAATACTCCAGGGGCATGTGGGTGAAAATGAATTGAGGACCTGGCCTCAAAATCTCTACCACTGGTAAAAGAAAAGATGATATTTTGTTCAAGCTACCAAAATGTGTAAGTAGGAGACAGTCTATGTAAAAATCATACATCCATCACACACACATATCCGCTGTCAATATTTTTCTTGTTTTTTTTTTTTTCTGTACGCGGGCCTGTCACTGTTGTGGCCTTTCCCGTTGCGGAGCACAGGCTCTGGACGCGCAGGCTCAGTGGCCATGGCTCACGGGCCCAGCTGTTCCGCGGCATGTGGGATCTTCCCGGACCGGGGCACGAACCCGCTTCCCCTGCATCGGCAGGCGGACTCTCAACCACTGCGCCAATAGGGAAGCCCCACTGTCAAGAGTTTTTAAAGTCATAGCACCCATTGATTCTCTAGCTTGGGGTTTCTCCTGTGCTATTTTTCTCTCACTGCCCTCTTACTTTCCATTCCCTAAATCCTTGCGGTATCAGGGTAACCTGAGTAACTGGTGGTAACCTCAGGCCCACAGGTAAGCCAAAGTTCTTCTTTCTATTACGTCCACTACACCCATACCTTTCCACCGAATCCTTCTCTCACTAAAAGTCCCCAAATTGAGGTCTTTGCATCTCTGTTCCTATACCCGCCTCCCATTTCATGTTTCTGGGGTACAAGGGAATCACTGAAAATCCACAGAAGTACCCAAAGGAATGAGAAAGGAACAAAACATAAACTAAATGTGTGAATTATCCCCAACATAGATCACAGAGCATTTAGAATTCAGAATACGCTAAAGACAAAAGTTTTAGTTTTAGTTTAGCATTGTTTCCATGGTTGGCTGGTCTCTTCATCCTCCACCACCTCTGTTCATGCCCTTCAGCGAGGCTCCATCCATCTACCTATTTACCCATCACCAATCCATCCATCCCAAGCAGCAATGCATCATCGCATCCTTCGTAAGTACCTGCTCCTCCCTTCGTTTAGAATGTGTGGGATGTTGTGGAAGCACAAACTCACATACAAGGCTCCAGTATTCTTGGTTTAATCCCCGTAAGGAAAGCAAGCTCAGATTATCAAGACAACAAAAATCAGTTTGACCAGAAGACGTCTAATTCATGGACGACTTGGAAGCCACAGATATGTCATTCCTGCCCTCAGAATTCAGAGGAGACAGAGAGAGAACACTGAGGGCTGTTGAGGGGAGGAAGGAGAACTTGGCCATCTGTGTCATAATGACATCCACCACAGGAATCCCAGAAAATGTCTTTCCAGGAAGAACACCGGGAGAAGGGAGGTTCAGAGCGGAAGGACAGCGGGATGTGTGTAAGTAAGCAGCAGTGCGTTCCAGGACTGCGTAGAGCAGCAGCCAATGCTGCGAGTGCTAGTTGTTCCCAGGAGGCCAGTCTTCAACGTCTCAGCCCCTGTCCGTGGTGGAGAGAGCACATAGCCTCTGCAGCCACCTGCACCATTTGACACCACGGAATGCTGGGGGGCGCGTCCATTTTCCAGACCTATGTGTCGTAAATATTTCCAACTGAGCGTTGCATTCAACAGAACTCAACGATGACACACAAAATGAATTGAAAAGCTGTAGACACCTTAAGTGGACTCCCTGAAAATGATGAGCTCTTTGAGCCAATTCCCCACCCTCAGATACCTCAGTCCGCACAGGCTCCAAATAGCTCCTCTCCTGCCTCACATACATGACCTTGCCCCAGAACTCTCATTTGGGTTCTTATTCTCTATTTCCTCACCCTCCCTCCCTCAGCTGATTAAGACAAGGTTGAATTTTGCCTCTCTGGGCTTCACTTAATTTTCTCCTCCACTAATTATCATACTAGGATTGCGTGCACACGGAGTTTTGTGTGGACCATCTTGCGGAATTTTCCTTTATCCCATCATAGTGAGTTTGGATGCCAGATGCATATCTATGATGGAGTGAATCCAGTACTTCCCTAGGCCTCACTTTACTCATGTGTATAGTGGGCAGAATAATACCTGCAACCTGGGGTTGACGGGGAGGGGTCTTCAATGAGACAATGTAAATAAATAGTAAGTAGGATGTAACACATAGTAAATGTTGGATGAATGTTAGCTCTTGCTTTTATTATTATTCTCCACTTCCTGACAGAGCAGCAAGACCCTCCACTTATTACCTCCAACCTGACGACATGGGTTCCACACCTTTAGGTGTGAGGGGCAGGGCACATCTTGGGGCCAGGACAAGGAACAGTTGTGTAGACCAAAGCATCTGAGGGGTGTTCACAGGCGGAAATGGTATTTTGTCCAGGGCCTATTCGCCACATTGGGTGGTTGCCCTTTTCTTCCACAAACTTCCCTTTGTAACACCTGCCCATGATGATTCCTGCTGTTGAGGCAGTCCTGGGCAGCTCTGACCCACAGTGACATTTGCCTATCAATGTACACAGCCAGGCATGTCTCTTGGAGGGAGACCCTACCCCCAGGAGGAGGCAGATAAGATGAGGAAGCATGGAAAGGGCACGGCATGTGCCTAGCGCTCACAGTCACAGATACCACCATATTGAAGCAGGTCTTGCTCCTCCTATGAGAGGTAGTGGCAAGGTGAAGAGAATCTCCTTACGTGTTCAATGTAACAACACCTTGCACATGGTGGAGGTGAGATTCAAACCCTGGTCCTTATCTTTGCAAAACGGCAAGTGCTCTGACCGTGCTAGTGGCTAGAAGAAGCATAAAGCGAGGATCCCGTCTTTCCAGAACTTAAAACTCACTGATCCGTTGGGAAGGCAAAAGCAGTACTTTCACATAGTCACACTTTCACACGTGTTTATACAAGGGTACACGTTCATATCAAAGACAAACACGGGGTTTTTATTCAGCATAAATTCTCTACGTGTGAAGACTTCCACTGCCCTTGTAGAACAGAAGATGGAGCAGCATCCCAGAGGCCCCCGCTGGGACAGGCGTCGGCCTCCCATCTGCTCCACGCTGTAGGACTGATCTGGCTGCCTGGCAGGGTGGGCGCAGGCACACAGGCCGGCAGGGCACCTGGTGCAGAGCCTAGGAGCCACGTGTTACATAAGTTCTTTTCACATTTTATCTATGGAGTCAGCAACACCTGTGCATACCTCTTGACTCTCAGCCCTGTGCACACTCACCCTCGCACACTCAAGTTCATATTCCCACATAGATCCATTCATGACCCCTCAAGTGAGGCCACACACAACACACACAGACAAACCTTCATAAGATGTCAATCACCTGAAGCATGTCTTCACTCACCCACACACACTGACAGACACTCCAATGCACGAGCACACATGCTCACATTGTCTTTCTTGTGCATGTGCATCGCCCCAGAGCATAGAGTTCAGAGCCTCCCCAGGCTTCTGCAACATTCCATCAGATTATTGACCCTTGACCTTGAGTGAATTTCCAAGCAGAAAGATCTCCGGATAAAGAGGATGATGTTGAGGCCTTTGAAAGAAGGCTGCCTTCCTCAGGGAAGAATATAGTTACATCTTCCAAACAAAGAAATTCCCTAGAAGGTAGTATAGTGCAGGAGAAGGAACACAAGAACGTATCCTGGAGGCTGGCAGGGCTGGGTTAAATCCTCTCTTGCCTACTATTTCCTTAATTAATCTTAGTGAGCAGAACCTTTCGAAGCTGTAAAATGAGAATATCTCCGACCTCAAGGCCAGAATTAGAAACTCGAGCAGAGATTGTGACAGTCAGGGGAGGACTGCCCCTCCCTCATCCTCCCGGGACAAGACCCCTTGAACAGGGAGGGCGTCTCTCAGCCGCCCAGATGATGGCACACACCCTGTCGTGCCCCAGGTGTTGCCCAGCTGGCGATGGATTTCATCGCTAGCTAGCTAGAGCTAGAGAGGCTCTAGCTCCAGCCACCAGGAGTCCTTTGTCCGGAACCCTGTCTGTTGATGCGGCCGGCCCCAGAGGGTCAGCTCGGCCTTCCCCTGCATATGTGTGCATGGGCCCCGGTCTGGTGTTCACTCACAGATGCCTGGCACAGTAGACACAGTGGGCTTAGCCTGTGGCCAGGTTCTGCTGAGACCTCCTTGGTCCCAATTGTCCCTTGTGCCACGTGTGTGTGTGTGTGTTTGTGTGTGTGTGTGTGTGTGTATGTGTGTGTTTGTGTTTGTATATGAGAGTCAGAGGTTAGGAGGAAGACAAAGAGTGATGCTAATGAATGTCAGGGAACAATACCATTCCAAGGACAAAAGTTTAGTTGTACCTGTGGCTCCTAGAGGACATGTTCCTATGTTCTCTGTTGGTAGATGCAATACTACATAATGCATGCTTGAGATACCAGATTCCACACCCAACAAAATCTGTTCTGGGTAGTGAGGGTTTAGGCCAGAAATGATGGACTGGATGTAACACCCAAACTCATGCATCTTCAGACGTTCACATTTTCTCTAGTAACGCAGGCATTGCTATGGCCACAAGTGGGTTTGAGATCTTCAGCTCATCCAAGCCAAACCATTGAAAAGTATCTACAGAGTTGGAAGCAGTAGGAGGAGAAGAGGATGTGAAACGGTTTAGGAACCAGGGAGGCTCTGGCCCTCCTTGCTGGCCACCGTCCCCAGGGCCTGGTGCGTTGTGTGAGCTCACTACGTCTTGATGAATTATTAGTTATCCCAGAACACATGCCCCACGTGGCCTTTCCTCTCTGCTACTAGGGACCTGAGCTGAAATCTCTCTCCAAGCCTATCAGGGTTGCCTCTGTCAGACTGACAAGAGGCAGAAGCGGTTCTTCTCCCGGGAAGGCCTGGGTTCCTCTGGGTTTCCTTCGGGGCCAAGCCCATGCATAGCCTGGCCTTACAGTGAGTCCCAGAGGAGACACCATTGATTCCCAAGGCTGTCTTCTCATGCTGCAGTGTGAATTCCCAAGATCTAGGGTTACTGTAGGGCTTGTAGCTGAGCTGTGGCTAAATTCCAGGTCTGAGAATGAAACGTGCCGTCCTCAGGACTGGCTTGCCCATTTCCATTTGTGTCAGTCAAGGTCTTAGGACACTGGTAGCAAGTGCCGCTACTTGCCTTGAAATGTGGCAACGACCTCCTCCTCCCTACTTCTAAGAGTGGGCTTTGCCCCAGCTTTCAGAGCCCGACTCCACAGAGCACCCAACCATCGTTGAACCCTTATTCTGTGCCCAAGAGTGCGCACATGCTTACGCATGTTGTCCAAAATAAGCCTTTCAGCTGACATGCAGTATGGGGTTATCCTGTTTAGCAGATGAGGAAACTGGTGCTCACAGATGTATAGTGCCCAAAGTCACCCAGCTGGTGAAGATCAGAGCCCCATCGGAACACTAATTGGAGAATTATTTAAGGTATGTTTCATCCTTTGATGGATGTTGTTTCAACTTTTTCATCCTTGTCCCTGCCCTGTGGCATCCCTCTTTGTTCTGGAAGCTCTAAGTGGAACAGGAAGGACGCATCAGTCCTTAAGCTCTGGGAGATCAGATTCTAGGGGTCAGACTGGGTGACTCGTCCAGAAGCCCATGCCAGGTCAAAGTTTCTTAGCTCCCCAGCCTCTGCAACTTATGATAATCATTTCCCTGTGAAGCCTGCAGTCTGCGTGACTTATACACTTGTAAGTGAGATACGTACTCTCAACAGTAACCGCCCAGTTTCTGTGAATGAAGACTAATGTTTTGCTGACCAAGAGGCAGCAGAGAGAGCTACAACCCCCATTTTTTCTTTATATTACAGCAGGTACAAAATCAAAGCGGCTTGCCAAGGCTTGTTTCAAGTTCAGTCTGAATGTGGTTCTGAATCTAGGTTACATCATGGTTCCAACTTTGCTGAGTTTACTGTGTCTCCCCAAGAGCCACTCACCCCTCTGTAGTTCTTTCTCTTACAACAAGGCTCGCTGCGTATACTGATCTGCCCACACCTTCCCGCACCAACCGGAATATCCTGGAACACTACCCTCACCGCTCCCACACCCTGCAGTGTCCTGAAGGCTTGCTTAGCACCATCCCAGAAGTCAAGGTTCTACGGGAAACGTCACGAGTGGGTTTGGAAACACGAGGAAGCCACGGCTCGTAAAGTGATGGCGAAATGGGGCCAGGGCTCGCGTCAAGGCACTGTCATCACTGTCATCCTCAAGCACCATGAAACTGAGAGTGAGTTTGCCAGCCCAGGAGATGAGTAAAACCTCAAGTTTGAGGAAGGACAGATGCATCCTATTGTGACTGGTGCCTAGCACGCCCCAATCGTAGGCCACCTCATGGCTTCCAAGAGGGATTTGAGACGTATAAAAGGTGTGCAGTGTTAGAGCATCTCCAAAGCCTCAGCATCTCCACGTTGCAGCCACTGGTGAAATCAGGTATGTCGGGCAAAGGAACGCAGCTCTTGGGAGCTTGGTTCTACCTGGTCCAAAACTCTGTGGGCAGCTGGGGCTTGCGCACTGGCTGGCTGGTCAGAAAGAAAGGCCTTGTGTGGGCACCTCTCTCGTCCGTATCATTTGGGTCCCACCTCTCTTGGGCTACAAGTCAACATCTGAAGTGTGTGGGGTGGGGACTGAGATGGGGGTCCAGGATGTGACCAGAGTCCTGTCTTGAGGGTCCTGCTGGCATGTGTGGTGGCGCTGTTGTCATGGCCAGGAGCTGAGCGGAGCTGATTAGGAGAGGGTATCACCAACTCTAGGGTAGGACTGCCCTGAAGGGAAAGGCCAGTGCAGCGAGGGAGGAGAGCTCCTCAGGGAGCAGGGGGCAGAGGCCCAGGGAGCTCAGAGCAGCAAGGACAAGAGGAGGTGATAAAGCGGCCATGTCCTGCTCTGGGAGTCGGGGACCATTGTTCCACCCCCGTGTGCTCAGTGCCTGGGGATCCAGGACTTCCCTCTCTAAGATATGCATTCTCCCCTAGAATTTAGTATCAATCTAAATGGTCCTTTTGTCTCTAGATGAGTCTTTCCTATGAATTCTCTTACAGAGTGGTTAACATGCTCCATTACAATTGTTTGATATTTATATAAAAGGTCAAAATCTTTACAAGAGTACTCAACGTGTTTTGGTTCTCGTGTGTGTGTGTATGTGTGTGACCACGCGAGCACACACACACACACATATATCTTTACACTCATATTTACCTGTGTATTTACATGTGTTTGTGTGGAGTTTCATATGCTCATTAATCCTTACAACAACTTTAAGAAGAGTACAGAGAAGTTAAGTACCTTGGTCAAAGTCACACAGCTGGTTAATTTTGGAGACAGGACTCACATCCAAGAAAATCATGTTCTAAATTCCACAGTATCTGCTGTGGAAGGATAATACATTTGTCCTCATTGCCCCTGACCTTCCTTCTTATTCTTTCCTTCTCTCTCCTGTCTCTGTCTGTCTGTCTCTCTCTCATTTTTTATCTTTGTTTTTCCTAGCCCTCTCCATTACTCTTCTCCTTTCCCCCCTTTTTCCCTCTCTTCCATCTTTCTTTCCTTCCTTCTATATTTCTTTATTTGTCTCAATTAAAACCTTGCTATGGTTTACAAACTATAGCTACAATTTATACTGACTCACCTCATTGCACACACACAGATGCACATTTAATCGGTGAAGGCACTAGGCAAAGGTTGAAATGGCACAGGTTTGAAGGAGGCAAGTGGTTCTCCTGGGTTAAGTGTCTCTAAGGTTCTAGAGTTCCTCACTTCAGTGTCTTTCCCATTGCAATGCACATCCAGACCAGAATGTATCATCCAAAGCAGAAGCTGTGCTGCCCGCTACCAAAGGATTGCTGCCCTCCATCCCAGCAATGCTGCACCCCACCAAAATATTGCTGCCCCTCACCAAAGTATTGCTGTCTCCCACCTCAGCAGTACTCTCCCCCTCCACGGCAGTCCTGCCCCCCAGTAAAGTACTGTTTTCCCCCACCGAAACACTGCTAAACTCCACCTCAGCACAGCAAGCAGCCTTGCCAACCTCCACCCAAGGGCAAGGAGCCCTCTATCCCAAAGTGCCCAGACCCTCAGCAGTTCCAGAAGTCCAAGCAGAAGTAAACCACAGGCATGGGCCAGAGGCCAAGCTCCCTGCAGAACAGAGAACATGAAGCCAACTCCCCTCTCTCAGCCAGCTAGCTCTCAGCACCACTCACCCCCGGCTTCTGGAAGCAGCCACACTTGTGGAAAAGGCAGCATCAAAATGGCAGCTTCCTGGATCAACATTTTTTATGAATTAGCAGCTGCAATTTCCATTTAGAAAAGGATCCGGTTCTAAACCTTCTAATCTTCGTTGCTGACTTGTATACTTCGCCCTTTTGGCTGCTTGGAAGCTTAAGCAGCATGCCCGACCACCCTTTCTTAGCACACTTCGTCTCTGCTCCAGTTTTTCAAACAATTAAACACAATTCCGCTGCCATGAATGTGTCGGTTTGATTATTTCGTCATCTTACAGTTGTTAACTCCTGCAGATTTTGTATCCTGCTGCCTAAATATGAGCCCTAGGAAGGCTGGGCATGTGGGTGCAGGTAGAGCAGAAGGCATGGGGAGATGCACTTCTGAGCTGAAGGACATTTTCCTTGGTCTTGCCAGGGTGAGGAGGAGAGATGGGCACTTCAGCCGCATGGAGACACATCCCCCCATACTTTCAAAATGAGAATAGCCTTTGGATACTGGGGAGATGATGCCCGTCTCGAAAACGGAGGCACAGAAAGAGTAAGGGAAACCCAGCCAGGAGCTAAAGAGTAGAGTAGAGGCAAATAAATGGAAATTCAGAGAGTACTCCAAGGGCATGTGGGTGAAAATGAATTGAGGACTGGGCCTCAAAAACTCTCCCACTGGCAAAGGAAAAGACGAGATTTTGTTCAAGCTAACAAAATGTGTAAGAGACAGTCTATGTAAAAATCATATATCATGGGAGAAAATATTTGCGAATGAAGCAACTGACAAAGGATTAATTTCCAAAATTTACAAGCAGATCATGCAGCTCAGTAACAAAAAAACAAACAACCCAGTCCCAAAATGGGCAGAAGATCTAAATAGACATTTCTCCAAAGAAGATATACAGACTGCCAACAAACACATGAAAGAATGCTCAACATCATTAATAATTAGAGAAATGCAAATCAAAACTTCATTGAGATATCGCCTCACAGCAGTCAGAATGGCCATCCTCAAAAAATCTAGAAACAATAAATGCTGGAGAGGGTGTGGAGGAAAGGGAACACTCTTGCACTGCTGGTGGGAATGTGAATTGGTTCAGCCACTATGGAGAACAGTATGGAGGTTCCTTAAAAAACTACAAATAGAACTACCATATGACCCAGCAATCCCACTACTGGGCATATACCCTGAGAAAACCAAAATTCAAAAAGAGTCATGTACCAAAATGTTCATTGCAGCTCTATTTACAATAGCCCGGAGATGGAAACAACCTAAGTGCCCATCATCGGATGAATGGATAAAGGAGATGTGGCACATATATACAATGGAATATTACTCAGCCATAAAAAGAAATGAAATTGAGCTATCTGTAATGAGGTGGATAGACCTAGAGTCTGTCATACAGAGTGAAGTAAGTCAGAAGGAGAAAGACAAATACCGTATGCTAACACATATATATGGAATTTAAGGGAAAAAAATGTCATGAAGAACCTAGGGGTAAGCCAGGAATAAGACAAAGACCTACTGGAGAACGGACTTGAGGATGTAGGGAGGGGGAAGGGTGAGCTGTGACAGGGCGAGAGAGAGGCATGGACATATATACAGTAACAAACGTAAGGTAGATAGCTAGTGGGAAGCAGCCACATGGCACAGGAATATCGGCTCGGTGTTTTGTGACCGCCAGGAGGGTTGGGATAGGGAGGGTGGGAGGGAGGGAGACGCAAGAGGGAAGAGATATGGGAACATATGTATATGTATAACTGATTCACTTTGTTATAAAGCAGAAATTAACACACCAGTGTAAAGCAATTATACCCCAATAAAGATGTATAAAAAAATCATACATCCATCACACACACATATCCACTGTGAATAATTTTTAAAGTCATAGCACCCATTGATTCTCTAGCTTGGGGTTTTTCCTGGGCTATTTTTCTCTCACTGCCCTCCTACATTCCATTCCCTAAATCCTTGTGGTATCAGGGTAACCTGAGTAACCGGTGGTAACCTCAGGCCCACAGGTAATCCAAACTTCTTCTTTCTATTACGTCCACTACACCCATACCTTTCCACCGAATCCTTCTCTCACTAAGAGTCCCCAAATTCAGGTCTTTGCATCTCTTTTTCTGTACCTGTCTCCCATTTCACATTTCTGGGCTACAAGGGAATCACTGAAAATCCACAGAAGTGCCGAAAGGAATCAGAAGGAACAAAACATAAACTAAATTTGTGAATTATCCCCAACGTAGATCGCAGAGCATGTAGATTTCAGAATACGCTAAAGACAAAAGTTTTAGTTTTAGTTTAGCATTGCTTCCATGCTTGGCTGGTCTCTTCGTCCTCCACCACCACTGTTCATGCCCTCCAGTTAGGCTCCATCCATCTACCTATTTATCCATCACCGATCCATCCATCCCAACCAGCAATGCATCATCGCATCCTTCGTAAGTACCTGCCCCTCCCTTCGTTTAGAATGTCAGGGATGCTGTGGAAGCACAAACTCGCACACAAGGCTCCAGTATTCTTGGTTTACTCCCCGTGATGAAAGCAAGCTCAGACCGTCAAGACAACAAAAATCAGTTTGACCGGAAGGCGTCTAATTCATGGGCCACGTGGAAGCTACAGATACGTCATTCCTGCCCTCAGAACTCAGAGGAGACAGAGAGAGAACACTGAGGGCTGTTGAGGGGAGGAAGCAGAACTTGGCCATCTGTGTCATAATGACATCCACCACAGGGCTCCCAGAAAATGTCTTTCCACGAAGAACACCGGGAGAAGGGAGGTTCAGAGCAGAAGGACAGCGGGATGTGTGTAAGTAAGCAGCAGTGCGTTCCAGGACTGCACAGAGCAGTAGCCAATGCTGCGAGTGCTAGTTGTTCCCAGGAGGCCAGTCTTCAAGGTCTCAGCTCCTGTCCGTGGTGGAGAGAGCACATAGCCTCTGCAGCCGCCTGCAGCATTTCACACCACGGAAAGCTGGGGGGCGCGTCTAGTTTCCAGACCTATGTGTCGTAAATATTTCCAACAGAGCGTTGCATTCAACAGAACTCAACGGTGACACACAAAATGAATTGAAAAGCTGTAGACACCTTAAGTGGACTTCCTGAAAATGATGAGCTCTTTGAGCCAATTCCCCATCCTCAGATACCTCAGTCCGCACAGGCTCCAAATAGCTCCTCTCCTGCCTCATATACATGACCTTGCCCCAGAACTCTCATTTGGGTTCTTATTCTCTATTTCCTCACCCTCCCTCCCTCAGCTGATTAAGACAAGGTTGAATTTTGCCTCTCTGGGCTTCACTTAATTTTCTCCTCCACTAATTATCATACTAGGATTGTGTGCACACAGGGTTATGTGTGGACCATCTTGTGGAATTTTCCTTTATCCCATCATAGTGGGTTTGGATGCCAGATGCATGTCTATGATGGACTGAATCCAATACTTCCCTAGGCCTCACTTTACTCATGTGTATAGTGGGCAGAATAATACCTGCAACCTGGGGATGACGGGGAGGGGTCTTCAATGAGACAATGTAAATAAATACTAAGTAGGATGTAACGCATAGTAAATGTTGGATGAATGTTAGCTCTTGCTTTTATTATTATTCTCCACTTCCTGACAGAGAAACAAGACCCTCCACTTATTACCACCAACCTGATGACATGCACTCCACACCTTCAGTAAGAACAAGGTGTGAGGGACAGGGCACATCTTGGGGCCAGGACAAGGAAGAGTTGTGTAGACCAAAGAATCCGAGGGGTGTTCACAGGCGGAAATGGCATTTCGTCCAGGGCCTATTCACCACATTGGGTGGTTGCCCTTTTCTTCCACAAACTTCCATTTGTAACACCTGCCCATGATGATTCCTCCTGTTGAGGCAGTCCTGGGCAGCTCTGGCCCACAGTGACATTTGCCTATCAAGGTACACAGCCAGACATGTCTCTTGGAGGCAGACCCTACTCCCAGGAGGAGGCTGATAAGCTGAGTAAGCATGGAAAGGGCACGGTGTGTGCCAAGCGCTCACACACACAGATACCACAATATGGTAGCAGGTCTTGCTCCTCCTATGAGAGGTAGTGGCAAGGTGAAGAGAAGCTCCTTACGTGTTCAGTGTAACAACACCTTGCACATGGTTGAGGTGAGATTCAAACCCTCGTCCTTATCTTTGCAACATGGCAAGTGCTCTGACCGTGCTAGTGGCTAGAAGAAGCATAAAGCGTAGATCTCGTCTTTGCAGAACTTAAAACTCACTGATCCGTTGGGAAGGCAAAGGCAGTACCTTCAAACAGTCACATATTCACACGTGTTTATACAAGGGTACACGTTCATATCAAAGACACACACGGGGTTATTATTCAGAGTAAATACTCCTCGTTTGAAGACTTCCACTCGTGTGAAGACTTCCACCTCCACCATGGAGAATAGAAGATGGAGCAGCGTCCCAGACGCCCCCGCTGGGCAGGCGTCATCCTCCCAGCTTCTCCAAACAAAGAAATTCCCTAGAAGGTAGTATAGTGCAAGAAAAAGAACACACACACATATCCTGGAGCCTGGCAGGGCTGGGTTAAATCCTCTCTTCCCTGCTTTTTCCTTAAGTAACCTTAGCGAACGGAAACTTTCGAAGCTGTAAAATGAAAATAGCTCCGACTTCAAAGCCTGAATTACACACTCGAGCAGAGATTCTGACAGTCAGGGGAGGACTGCCCCTCCCTCATCCTCCTGGGACAAGACCCTTTGAACAGGGAGGGCGTCTCTCAGCCACCCAGATGATGGCACACACCCTGCCGTGCCCCAGGGGATGCCCAGCTGGCGATGGATTTCAGCAGAGAGGCTCTAGCTCCAGCCACCAGGAGTCCTTTGTCCGGAACCCTGTCTGTTGATGCGGCCGGCCCCAGAGGGTCAGCTCGGCCTTCCCCTGCATATGTGTGCACGGGCCCCGGTCTGGTGTTCATTCACAGATGCCTGGCACAGAAGATACAGTGAGCTTAGCCTAGGCCCAAGTTCTGCTGAAACCTCCTTGGACCCAGTTGTCCCTTCTGCATTTGTTTGTGTGTGTGTGTGTCTGTGTGTGTGTGTTTCTGTGTCTGTGTGTGTCTGTGTGTTTGTATATGAGAGGCAGAGGTTTGGAGGAAGAGAAAGAGTGGCCAATGAACGTCAGGGAACAATACCATCCCAAGGATAAGCGTTTATTTGTACCTCTGGCTCCTAGAGGACATGTTCCTATGTTCTCTGTTGGTAGATGCAATACTACATAACGCATGCTTGAGATAGCAGACTCCACACCCAACAAAATCTGTTCTGGGTAGTGAGGGCTTAGGCCAGAAAAGATGGACTGGATGTAACAACCAAACTCATGGATCTTCAGATGTTCACATTTTCTCTAGTAACGCAGGCATTGCTACGGCGAAAAGTGGGTTTGAGTTCTTCAGCTCATCCAAGGCAAACCATTGAAAAGTATCTACAGAGTTGGAAGCAGTAGGCGGAGAAGAGGATGTGAAACGGTTTAGGGACCAGGGAGGCTCTGGCCCTCCTTGCTGGCCACCGTCCCCAGGGCCTGGTGTGTTGTGTGAGCTCACTACGTCTTGATGAAGTATTACTTATCCCAGAACACATGCCCCACGTGGCCTTTCCTCTCTGCTACTAGGGACCTGAGCTGAAATCTCTCTCCAAGCCTATCAGGGTTGCTTCTGTCAGAGTGACAACAGGAGGAAGGGGTTCTTCTCCCGGGAAGGCCTGGGATCCTCTGGGTTTCCTTCGGGGCCGAGCCCATGCATAGCCTGCCCTTACGGTGAGTCCCAGAGGAGGCACCATCGATATCCAAGGCTGTCTTCTCATGCTGCAGTGTGAATTCCCAAGATGTAGGGTTACTGTAGTGCTTGCAGCTGAGCTGTGGCTAAATTCCAGGTCTGAGAATGAAACGTGCCGTCCTCAGGACTGGCTTGCCCATTTCCATTTGTGTCAGTCAAGGTCTTAGGACACTGGCGGCAAGTACCGCTACTTGCCTTCAAATGTGGCAACGACCTCCTCCCTACTTCTAAGAGTGGGCTTTGCCCCAGCTTTCAGAGCCCGACTCCACGGAGCACCCAACCATCGTTGAGCCCTTATTCTGTGCCCAACAGTGTACACACGCTTACGCATGTTGTCCAAAATAAGCCTTTCAACTGACATGCAGTATGCGGTTATCCTGTGTAGCAGATGAGGAAACTGGTGCTCACAGATGTATAGTGCCCAAAGTCACCCAGCTGGTGAAGATCAGAGCCCCAGTCAGAACACTAATTGGGGAATTATTTAATGTATGTTTCATCCTTTGATGGATGTTGTTTCAACATTTTCATCCTGGTCCCTGCCCTGTGGCATCCTTCTTTGTTCTGGAATCTCTAAGTGGAACGGGAAGGACGCATCAGCCCTTAAGCACTGGGATTTCAGATTCCAGGAGCCAGAACGGGTGACTCGTCCAGCAGCCCATGCCAGGTCAAAGTTTCTTAGCTCCCCAGCCTCTCCACCTTATGATAATCATTTCCCTGAGAAGCCTGCAGTCTGCGTGACTTATACACCTGTAAGTGAGATACGTACTCTCAACAGTAACCGCCCAGTTTCTGTGAATGAAGACTAATGTTTTGCTGACCAAGAGGCAGCACAGAGAGCTGCAGCCCCATTTGTTGTTTATATTACAGCAGGTGAAAAATCAAAGTGGGTTGCCCAGGTTTGTTTCCAGATCAGGCTGAATGTGGCTCTGAGTCTAGGTTAAGTCAAGGTCCCAACTTTGCTGAGTTTACTGTGTCTCCCCAAGAGCCACTCACCCCTCAGTAGTTGTTTCTCTTACAACAAGGATCGCTGTGCATGCTGATCGGCCCACACCTTCCCGCACCAACCGGAATATCCTGGAACACTACCCTCACCGCTCCGACACCCAGCAGTGTCCTGCATGCTTGCTTAGCACCATCCCAGAAGTCAAGCTTCTAGGGGAAAACATCACGAGTGGGTTTGGAAACACGAGGAAGCCACGGCTCGTAACGTGATGGCGAAATGGGGCCAGGGCTCGCGTGAAGGCACTGTCATCCTCAAGCACCGTCAAACCGAGAGTGAGTTTACCAGCCCAGGAGATGAGTAAAACCTCAAGTTTGAGGAAGGGCAGATACATCCTATTGTGACTGGGGCCTAGCACACCCCAATCGTAGGCCACCTCATGGCTTGCAAGAGGGATTTGAGACGTATAAAAGGTGTGCAGTGTTAGAGCATCTCAAAAGCCTCAGCATCTCCACGTTCCAGCCACTGGTGAAATCAGGTATGTCGGGCAAAGGAACGCAGCTCTTGGGAGCTTGGTTCTACCTGGTCCAAAACTCTGCGGGCAGCTGGGGCTTGCGCACTGGCTGGCTGGTCAGAAAGAAAGGACTTGTGTGGGCACCTCTCTTGTCCGTATCATTTGGGACCCACCTCTCTTGGGCTACAAGTCAACATCTGAAGTGTGTGGGGTGGGGGCTGAGATGGGGGTCCAGGGTGTGACCAGAGTCCTGTCTTGAGGGTCCTGCTGGCGTGTGTGGTGGCGCTGTTGCCGTGGCCAGGAGCTGAGCGGAGCTGATTAGGAGAGGGTAGCACCAACTCTAGGGCAGGGCTGCCCTAAAGGGAAAGGCCAGTGCAGCGAGGGAGGAGAGCTCCTCAGGGAGCAGGGGGCAGAGGCCCAGGGAGCTCAGAGCAGCAAGGACATGAGGAGGTGGTAAAGCGGCCATGTCCTGCTCTGGGAGTCGGGGACCATTGTTCCACCCCCGTGTGCTCAGTGCCTGGGGATCCAGGACTTCCCTCTCTAAGATGTGCATTCTCCCCTAGAATTTAGTATCGATCTAAACGGTCGTTTTGTCTCTAGATGAGTCTTTTCTATGAATTCTCTTACAGAGTGGTTAGCATGCTCCATTACAATTGTTTGATATTTATATAAAAGGTCAAAATCTTTACAAGAGTACTCAACGTGTTTTGGTTCTCGTGTGTGTGTATGTGTGTGTGTGTGACCACGCGAGCACACACACACACACATATATCTTTACACTCATATTTACCTGTGTATTTACATGTGTTTGTGTGGAGTTTCATATGCTCATTAATCCTTACAACAACTTTAAGAAGAGTACAGAGAAGTTAAGTACCTTGCTCAAAGTCACACAGCTGGTTAATTTTGGAGACAGGACTCACATCCAAGAAAATCATGTTCTAAATTCCACAGTATCTGCTGTGGAAGGATAATACATTTGTCCTCATTGCCCCTGACCTTTCTTCTTATTCTTTCCTTCTCTCTCCTGTCTCTGTCTGTCTGTCTCTCTGTCATTTTTTATATTTTTGTTTTTTCTACCCCTCTCCATTTCTCTTCTCCTTTCACCCATTTTTCCTCTCTTTCTTCTTTCCTTCCTTCCTTCTATATTTCTTTATTTGTCTCAATTAAAACCTTGCTATGGCTTACAAACTGTAGCTACAATTTATACTGACTCACATCATTGCAGACACACACACACACATTTAATCGGTGAAGCCACCAGGCAAAGGTTGAAACGGCACAGGTTTGAACGAGGCAAGTGGTTCTCCTGGGTTGAATGTCTCTAAGGTTCTAGGGTCCTCACTTCAGTGTCTTTTCCATTGCAGTGCACACCCAGACCAGAATGTATCATCCAAAGCAGAAGCTGTGCTGCCCGCTACCAAAGGATTGCTGCCCTCCATCCCAGCAATGCTGCACCCCACTAAAGTATTGCTGCCCCTCACCAAAGGATTGCTGTCCCCCACCTCAGCAGTACTGTCCCCCTCCGCGGCAATGCTGCCCCCCAGTAAAGTACTGTTTCCCCCCACCAAAACACTGCTAAACTCCACCTCAGCACAGCAAGCAGCCTTGTCAACCTCCACCCAAGGGCAAGGAGCCCTCTATCCCAAAGTGCCCAGACCCTCAGCAGTGCCACAAGTCCAAGCAGAAGTAAACCGCAGGCATGGGCCAGAGGCCAAGCTCCCTGCAGAACAGAGAACATGAAGCCAACTCCCCTCTCTCAGCCAGCTAGCTGTCAGCACCGCTCACCCCCGGCTTCTGGAAGCAGCCACATTTGTGGAAAAGCCAGCACCAAGATGGCAGCTTCCTGGATCAACATTTCTTATGAATTAGCAGCTGCAATTTCCATTTAGCAAAGGATCCGGTTCTAAACCGTCTAATCTTCTTTGCAGACTTGTATACTTCGCCCTTTTGGCTTCTTGGAAACTTAAGCAACATGCCCGACCATCCTTTCCTAGCACACTTGGTCTCTGCTCCAGTTTTTCAAACAATTAAACACAATTTCGGTGCCATGAATGTGTCGGTTTGATTATTTCGTCATCTTACAGTCGTTAACTCCTGCAGATTTTGTATCCTGCTGCCTAAATATGAGCCCTAGGAGGGCTGGGCATGTGGGTGCAGGTTGAGCAGAAGGCATGGGGAGATGCACTTCTGAGTGGAAGGACATTTTCCATGGTCCTGCCAGGGTGAGGAGGAGAGATGGGCACTTCAGCCGCATGGAGACACATCCCCCCATACTTTCAAAATGAGAATAGCCTTTGGACCCAAGGGAGATGATACCCGTCTCGAAAACGGAGGCACAGAAAGAGTAAGGGAAACCCAGCCAGGAGCTCAAGAGTAGAGTAGAGGCAAATAAATGGAAATTCAGAGAATACTCCAAGGGCATGTGGGTGAAAATGAATTGAGAACCCGGCCTCAAAAACTCTCCCACTGGTAAAGGAAAAGACGAGATTTTGTTCAAGCTAACAAAATGTGTAAGAGACAGTCTATGTAAAAATCATATATCATGGGAGAAAATATTTGCAAATGAAGCAACTGACAAAGGATTAATTTCCAAAATTTACAAGCAGCTCATGCAGCTCAGTAACAAAAAAACAAACAACCCAGTCCAAAAATGGGCAGAAGACCTAAATAGACATTTCTCCAAAGAAGATATACAGACTGCCAACAAACACATGAAAGAATGCTCAACATCATTAAAAATTAAAGAAATGCAAATCAAAACTTCATTGAGATATCATCTCACAGCAGTCAGAATGGCCATCCTCAAAAAATCTAGAAACAATAAATGCTGGAGAGGGTGTGGAGGAAAGGGAACACTCTTGCACTGCTGGTGGGAATGTGAATTGGTTCAGCCACTATGGAGAACAGTATGGAGGTTCCTTAAAAAACTACAAATAGAACTACCATATGACCCAGCAATCCCACTGCTGGGCATATACCCTGAGAAAACCAAAATTCAAAAAGAGTCATGTACCAAAATGTTCATTGCAGCTCTATTTACAATAGCCCGGAGATGGAAACAACCTAAGTGCCCATCATCGGATGAATGGATAAAGGAGATGTGGCACATATATACAATGGAATATTACTCAGCCATAAAAAGAAATGAAATTGAGCTATCTGTAATGAGGTGGATAGACCTAGAGTCTGTCATACAGAGTGAAGTAAGTCAGAAAGAGAAAGACAAATACCATATGCTAACACATATATATGGAATTTAAGAGAAAAAAATGTCATGAAGAACCTAGGGGTAAGCCAGGAGTAAGACACAGACCTACCGGAGAACGGACTTGAGCATATGGGGAGGGGGAAGGGTGAGCTGTGACAGGGCGAGAGAGAGGCATGGACATATATACAGTAACAAATGTAAGGTAGATAGCTTGTGGGAAGCAGCGACATGGCACAGGAATATCGGCTCGGTGTTTTGTGACCGCCAGGAGGGTGGGATAGGGAGGGTGGGAGGGAGAGAGATGCAAGAGGGAAGAGATATGGGAACATATGTATATGTATAGCTGATTCACTTTGTTATAAAGCAGAAACTAACACACCATTGTAAAGCAATTATACCACAATAAAGATGTTAAAAAAAAAATCATACATCCATCACACACACATATCCACTGTGAATAATTTTTAAAGTCATAGCACCCATTGATTCTCTAGCTTGGGGTTTCTCCTGGGCTATTTTTCTCTCACTGCCCTCTTACTTTCCATTCCCTAACTCCTTGCGGTATCAGGGTAACCTGAGTAAACGGTGGTAACCTCAGGCCCACAGGTAATCCAAACTTCTTTCTATTACGTCCACTACACACATACCTTTCCACCGAATCCTTCTCTCACTAAAAGTCCCCACATTGAGGTCTTTGCATCTCTTTTCCTGTACCTGTCTCCCATTTCACGTTTCTGGGCTACAAGGGAATCACTGAAAATCCACAGAAGTGCCCAAAGGAATCAGAAAGGAACAAAACATAAACTAAATTTGTGAATTATCCCCAACATAGATAGCAGATTTGTAGAATTCAGAATACGCTAAAGACAAAAGGTTTAGTTTTAATTTAGCATTGCTTCCATGCTTGGCTGGTCTCTTCGTCCTCCACCACCACTGTTCATGCTCTCCAGTTAGGCTCCATCCATCTACCTATTTATCCATCACCGATCCATCCATCCCAAGCAGCAATGCATCATCGCATCCTTCGTAAGTACCTGCCCCTCCCTTCGTTTAGAATGTGAGGGATGCTGTGGAAGCACAAACTCGCACACAAGCCTCCAGGATTCTTGGTTTACTCCCCGTGATGAAAGCAAGCTCAGACCGTCAAGACAACAAAAAGCAGTTTGACCGGAAGACGTCTAATTCATGGGCAGCTTGGAAGCCACAGATACGTCATTCCTGCCCTCAGAACTCAGAGGAGACAGAGAGAGAACACTGAGGGCTGTTGAGGGGAGGAAGGAGAACTTGGCCATCTGTGTCATAATGACATTCACCACCGGGCTCCCAGAAAATGTCTTTCCACGAAGAACACCGGGAGAAGGGAGGTTCAGAGCAGAAGGACAGCGGGATGTGTGTAAGTAAGCAGCAGTGCGTTCCAGGACTGCGTAGAGCAGCAGCCAGTGCTGCGAGTGCTAGTTGTTCCCAGGAGGCCAGTCTTCAACGTCTCAGCTCCTGTCCGTGGTGGAGAGAGCACATAGCCTCTGCAGCCACCTTCACCATTTGACACCACGGAATGCTGGGGGCGCGTCCAGTTTCTAGACCTATGTGTCCTAAATATTTCCAACAGAGCGTTGCATTCAACAGAACTCAACGATGACACACAAAATGAATTGAAAAGCTGTAGACACCTTAAGTGAACTCCCTGAAAATGATGAGCTCTTTGAGCCAATTCCCCACCCTCAGATACCTCAGTCCGCACAGGCTCCAAATAGCTCCTCTCCTGCCTCACATACATGACCTTGCCCCAGAACTCTCATTTGGGTTCTTATTCTCTATTTCCTCACCCTCCCCCCTCAGCTGATTAAGACAAGGTTGAATTTTGCCTCTCTGGGCTTCACTTAATTTTCTCCTCCACTAATTATCATACTAGGGTTGCGTGCACACGGGGTTATGTGTGGACCATCTTGCGGAATTTTCCTTTATCCCGTCATAGTGGGTTTGGATGCCAGATGCATGTCTATGCTGGACTGAATCCAATACTTCCCTAGGCCTCACTTTACTCATGTGTATAGTGGGCAGAATAATACCTGCAACCTGGGGTTGACGGGGAGGGGTCTTCAATGAGACAATGTAAATAAATAGTAAGTAGGATGTAACACATAGTAAATGTTGGATGAATGTTAGCTCTTGCTTTTATTATTATTCTCCACTTCCTGACAGAGCAGCAAGACCCTCCACTTATTACCTCCAACCTGACGACATGGGTTCCACACCTTTAGTAAGAAGAAGGTGTGAGGGGCAGGGCACAACTTGGGGCCAGGACAAGGAACAGTTGTGTAGACCAAAGCATCCGAGGGGTGTTCAAAGGTGGAAATGGTATTTTGTCCAGGGCCTATTCACCACATTGTGTGGTTGCCCTTTTCTTCCACAAGCTTCCCATTTGTAACAGCTGCCCATGATGATTCCTGCTGTTGAGGCAGTCCTGGGCAGCTCTGGCCCACAGTGACATTTGCCTATCAAGGTACACTGCCAGCCATGTCTTTTGGAGACAGACCCTACACCCAGGAGGAGGCTGATAAGATGAGGAAGCATGGAAAGGGCACGGCATGTGCCAAGCGCACACACACACAGATACGACCATATTGAAGCAGGTCTTGCCCTTCCTATGAGAGCTAGTGGTGAGTGAAGAGAAGCTCCTTACCTGTTCAGTGTAACAACACCTTGCACATGGTGGAGGTGAGATTCAAACCCTGGTCCTTATCTTTGCAACACGGCAAGTGCTCTGACCGTGCTAGTGGCTACAGGAAGCATAAAGCCTGGACCCCGTCTTTCCCGAACTTAAAACTCACTGATCCGTTGGGAAGGCAAAGGCAGTACTTTCACACAGTCTCACGTTCACAGGTATTTATACAGGGCTACACGTTCGTATGAAAGACACACATGGTGTTGTTATTCAGCGTAAATTCTCCAAGTGTGAAGACTTCCACTGACCATGGAGAACAGAAGATGGAGCAGTGTCCCAGCGGACCCGCTGGGACAGGCGTCAGCCTCCCAGCTGCTCCATGTTGTAGGACTGAGCTGGCTGCCTGGCAGGTGGGCGCAGGCACGCAGGCCTGCAGGGCACCTAGTGCAGAGCCTAGGAGCCACCTGTTACATAAGTTCTTTTCACATTTTAACAATGGAGTCAGCAACACCTGTGCATACCACTTGACTTTCAGCCCTATGCACGCTCACCCTCGCACACTCAAGTTCATGTTCCCTCATAGATCCATTCATGACCCCTCACGTGAGGTCACACACAACACACACCGACAAACCATCACAAGATGTCTCTCACCTGAAATACGTCTTCACTCACCCACACACACTCAGAGACACTCCAATGCACCAACACACATGCTCACATTGTCTTTCTTGTGCATGTGCATCGCCCCAGAGCGTAGATTTCTGAGCCTCCCCAGGCTTCTGCAACATTCCAGCAGATTATCGACCCTTGACCTTGAGTGAATTTCCAAGCAGAAAGGTGTCCGGATGAAGGGGATGATGTTGAGGCCTTTGAAAGAAGGCTGCCTTCCTCAGGGAAGAATATAGTTACATCTTCCAAACAAAGAAATTCCCTAGAAAGTAGTATAGTGCAAGAAAAAGCACACACACACATATCCGGGAGCCTGGCAGGGCTGGGTTTAATCCTCTCTTCCCTACTTTTTACTTAGGTAACCTTAACGAATAGAAACTTTCGAAGCTGTAAAATGAAAATAGCTCCGACCTCATGGACTGAATTAGAAACTCGAGCAGAGATTGTGACAGTCAGGGGAGGACTGCCCCTCCCTCATCCTCCCGGGACAAGACCCCTTGAACAGGGAGGGCGTCTCTCAGCTGCCCAGATGATGGCACACACCCTGCCGTGCCCCAGGGGATGCCCAGCTGGCGATGGATTTCAGCAGAGAGCCTCTAGCTCCAGCCACCAGGAGTCCTTTGTCTGGAACCCTGTCTATTGATGTGGCCGGCCCCAGAGGGTCAGCTCGGCCATCCCCTGCATATGTGTGCACGGGCCCCGGCCTGGTGTTCATTCACAGATATCTGGCACAGAAGATACAGTGGGCTTAGCCTGGGCCCAGGTTCTCCTGAGACCTCCTTGGTCCCAATTGTCCCTTCTGCCTTCTCTGTGTGTCTGTCTGTGTGTTTGTATATGAGAGGCAGAGGTTTGGAGGAAGACAAAGAGTGATGCTAATGAATGTCAGGGAACAATACCATTCCAAGGATAAGCGTTTAGTTGTACCTGTCGTTCCTAGAGGACATGTTCATATGTTCTCTGTTGGTAGATGTACTACTATATAATGCATGCTTGAGATAGCAGATTCCACACCCAAAAAAATCTGTTCTGGGTAGTGAGGGCTTAGGCCAGAAAAGATGGACTGGATGTAACACCCAAACTCATGGATCTTCAGATGTTCACATTTTCTCTAGTTAGACAGGCATTGCGACGGCCACAAGTGGGTTTGAGTTCTTCAGCTAATCCAAGACAAACCATTGAAAAGTATCTACAGAGTTGGAAGCAGTATGCGGAGAAGAGGATGTGAAGAAGTATAGGGACCAGGAAGGCTCTGACCCTCCTTGCTGGTCACCGTCCCCAGGGCCTGGTGTGTTGTGTGAGCTCACTACGTCTTGATGAATTATTAGTTATCCCAGAACACATGCCCCACGTGGCCTTTCCTCTCTGCTACTAGGGACCTGAGCTGAAATCTCTCTCCAAGCCTATCAGGGTTGCTTCTGTCAGAGTGACAACAGGCGGAAGGGGTTCTTCTCCCGGGAAGGCCTGGTATCCTCTGGGTTTCCTTCGGGGCCGAGCCCAGGCATAGCCTGCCCTTACGGTGAGTCCCAGAGGAGGCACCATCGATATCCAAGGCTGTCTTTTCATGCTGCAGTGTGAATTCCCAAGATCTAGGGTTACTGTCGGGCTTGTAGCTGAGCTGTGGCTAAATTCCAGGTCTGAGAATGAAACGTGCCATCCTCAGGACTAGCTTCCCCATTTCCATTTGTGTCAGTCAAAGTCTTAGGACACTGGTGGCAAGTGCCGCTACTTGCCTTCAAATGTGGCAACGACCTCCTCCTCCCTACTTCTAAGAGTGGGCTTTGCCCCAGCTTTCAGAGCCAGACTCCATGGAGCACCCAACCATCGTTGAGCCCTTATTCTGTGCCCAACAGTGTGCACATGCTTACGCATGTTGTCCAAAGTATGCCTTTCAGCTGACATGCAGTATGGGGTTATCCTGTTTAGCAGATGAGGAAACTGGTGCTCACAGATGTATAGTGCCCAAAGTCACCCAGCTGGTGAAGATCAGAGCCCCAGTCGGAACACTAATTGGGGAATTATTTAAGGTATGTTTCATCCTTTGGTGGATGTTGTTTCAACATTTTCATCCTGGTTCCTGCCCTGTGGCATCCTTCTTTGTTCTGGAATCTCTAAGTGGAACGGGAAGGACGCATCAGCCCTTAAGCCCTGGGAGATCAGATTCCAGGAGCCAGACTGAGTGACTGGACCAGCAGCCCATGCCAGGTCAAAGTTTTTAGCTCCCCAGCCTCTCCACCTTATGATAATCATTTCCCTGAGAAGCATGCAGTCTGCGTGACTTATACACCTGTAAGTGAGATACGTACTCTCAACAGTAACCGCCCAGTTTCTGTGAATGAAGACTAATGTTTTGCTGACCAAGAGGCAGCACAGAGAGCTGCAGCCCCATTTGTTGTTTATATTACAGCAGGTGAAAAATCAAAGTGGGTTGCCCAGGTTTGTTTCCAGATCAGGCTGAATGTGGCTCTGAGTCTAGGTTAAGTCAAGGTCCCAACTTTGCTGAGTTTACTGAGTCTCCTCAAGAGCCACTCACTCCTGAGTAGTTGATTCTCTTACAAGAAGGCTCCCTGTGCACGCTGAGCTGCCCATACCATCCCGCACCAACCGGAATATCCTGAAACACTACCCTCACCGCTCCCACACCCAGCAGTGTCCTGCATGCTTGCTTAGCACCATCCCAGAAGTCAAGCTTCTAGGGGAAAACATCACGAGTGGGTTTCGAAACACGAGGAAGCCACGGCTCGTAAAGTGATGGGGAAATGGGGCCAGGGCTCGCGTGAAGGCACTGTCATCCTCAAGCACCGTCAAACCGAGAGTGAGTTTGCCAGCCCAGGAGATGAGTAAAACCTGAAGCTTGAGGAAGGGCAGATGCATCCTATTGTGACTGGGACCTAGCACGCCCCAGTCGTAGGCCACCTCATGGCTTCCAAGAGGGATTTGAGACGTGTAAAATGTGTGCAGTCTTAGAGCATCCCCAAGGCCTCAGCATCTTCTCGTTCCAGCCACTGGTGAACTAGGGTATGTCGGGCAAAGGAACGCCTCTCCTGCGAGCCTGGTTTTACCTGGTTCAAAACTCTGCAGGAAGCTGGGACTTGCGCACTGACTGGTCAGAAAGAAAGGCCTCATGTGGGCACCCCTCTCATCCGTATCATTTGGGACCCACCTCTCTTGGGCTACAAGTCAACATCTGAAGTGTGTGGGGTGGGGGCTGAGATGGGGGTCCAGGGTGTGACCAGAGTCCTGTCTTGAGGGTCCTGCTGGCATGTGTGGTGGTGCTATTGTCGTGGCCAGGAGCTGAGTGGAGCTAATAAGGAGAGGGTGGCACCAACTCTAGGGCAGGGCTGCCCTGAAGGGGAAGGCCAGTGCAGCGAGGGAGGAGAGCTCCTCAGGGAGCAGGGAGCAGAGGCCCAGGGAGCTCAGAGCAGCAAGGACATGAGGAGGTGGTAAAGCGGCCATGTCCTGCTCTGGGAGTCGGGGACCATTGTTCCACCCCCGTGTGCTCGGTGCCTGGGGATCCATGACTTCCCTCTCTAAGATGTGCATTTTCCCCTAGAATTTAGTATCGATCTAAATGGTCCTTTTGTCTCTAGTTGCCTCATTTTTATGAATTCTCTTAGAGAGTGGTTAAGATGCTCTGTTACAACTGTTGGATATTTATTTAAAAAGTCAAAATCTACAAGAGTACTCAACATGTTTTGGTTCTTGTTTGTGTGTGTGTGTGTGTGTGTGACCACATGAGCACACACAAACACATATATCTTTACACTCATATTTACCTGTCTATTTACATGTGTTTGTGTGGAGTTTTATATGCTCATTTAATCCTTACAACAACTTAGGAAGAGTACAGAGAAATTAAGTAACTTGCTCAAAGTCACACAGCTGGTTAATTTTTGAGACAGGACTCAGATCCAATAAAATCATGTTCAAATTCCACAGTATCTGCTGTGGAAGGATAATAGTTTTTGTTCTCATTACCCCTGACCTTCCTTCTTATTCTTTCCTTCTCTCTCCTCTTTCTGTCTGTCTGTGTGTCCCTCTCTCTCATTTTTTATATCTTTGTTTTTTCTAACCCTCTCCATTACTCTTCTCCTTTCACCCTTTTTTCTTCTCTTTCTTCTTTCTTTCCTTCCTTCCGTATTTCTTTATTTGTCTCAATTAAAACCTTTCTATGGCTTACAAACTGTAGCTACAATTTATATTGACGCACCTCATTGTAGACACACACACAAATATTTAATCGGTGAAGCCACCAGGCAAAGGTTGAATCGGCACAGGTTTGAACGAGGCAAGTGGTTCTCCTGGGTTGAGTGTCTCTAAGGTTCTAGAGTTCCTCACTTCAGTGTCTTTTCCATTGCAGTGCACATCCAGACCAGAATGTATCATCCAAAGCAGAAGCTGTGCTGCCCGCTACCAAGTATTGCTGCCCTCCATCCCAGCAATGCTGCACCCCACCAAAATATTGCTGCCCCTCACCAAAGTATTGCTGCCCCCCACCTCAGCAGTACTGCCCACTACCAAGGTATGGCTGCCCCGCACCTCAGCAGTACTGTCCCCCTCCCCAGTACTTCTGTCCCCCACCAAAGCAGTGCTTGACCCCCTCAGCACACCAAGCAGCCTTGCCAGCCTCCACCCAAGTGCAAGGTGCCCTGTGCCCCCAAGTGCCAACACAAGTGCCCACACCCTCCACAATGCCAGAAGTCCAAGCAGAAGTCATCCCTGGCCATGGGACCTGGGCCAAGCTCCCTGGGGAACAGAGACCATGAAGCCCATTCCCCTCTCTCAGCCAGCTAGCTGTCAGCACCACTCACCCCCGGCTTCTGGAAGCAGCCACACTTCGGGAAAAGCAGCACAAGGATGGCAGTTTCCTGGATCAAGATTTCGTATTAATTAGCAGCTGCAAGTTCCATCTCAGAAGAGGATCTGGTTCTAAACCGTCTAATCTTCTTTGCTGCCTTGTATCAACTTCGCCCTGTCGGCTTTTTGGAAACTTCAGCAGCGTGGCGGGACATCCTTTCCTAGCACCCTTCGTTTCTACTCCAGTTTTCCCAACTATTAAACACAATTCCTTTGGTATGAATGTGTCTGTGGATTATTTCATCATCTTACAGTTGTGAATTCCTGCACGTTTTCTATCCTGCTCCTCAACTCAGAGCCCTTGGAGGTCTGGGCATGAGGGCTCAGGTAGAGGAGAAGGCATTGAGAGATGCACTTCTGAGCTAAGGGACATTTTCCATGGTCCTGCCAGGGTGAGAAAAGAGATGGGCACTTCTCCCTCATGGGACACATCCCCAAAGCCCTGGAAAATGAGAACAGCCCTAGGAGAAAGGGGGAGATGGTGCCCGTCTAAAAAACAGAGGCACAGAAAGAGTAAGGGAAACCCAGCCAGGAGCTAAAGAGTAGAGTAGAGGCAAATAAATGGAAATTCAGAGAACACTCCAAGGGCATGTGGTCAAAATGAATTGAGGACCGGGCCTCAAAAACTCTCTCAATGGTAGAAGAAAAGACCAGAGTTTCTTCAAGCTAACCAAATGTGTAAGTAGGAGCCAGTCTATGTAAAAATCATACATCCAACGCACACACATTTCCACTGTCATTGTTTTATTAAATTCAGAGCCCCCATTGTTTCTCCAGCTTAGGGTTCTCCTAGGCAATATTTCTCTCACTGTCCTCTTACTTTCCATTCCCTAAATCCTTGGGCCATTAGGGGAACATGAAACTTCAGGCCCAAAGGTAAGCCAAACTGCTTCTTTCTATTATATCCACGACACACATCCCTTTCAACCAAATCCTTCTCTCCCAACATAGTGCACAAATTGAGGTCTTTGCTTCTCTTTTCCTACACCTGCCTCTGGGCTACAAGGGAATCACTGAAAACCCACAGAAGTACCCAAAAGGAGCCAGAACAGAACATCACATAAACTAAAAGTGTGAATTATCCCCAACATAGATCACAGTCCCTGTAGAATTGAGAATTAGCTAAAGGCAGAATTTTAGCGTTGCTTCCCTGCTTGGCTGGTCTCTCCTTCCTCTGTAATCTCCGTTCATGCCTTTCAGCTAGGCTCCATTTGTCTATCTATTTATCCATCACCGATCTATCCATCCCCACCAGCAATGCATCATTGCATCCTTGGTAGTACCTCCTCCTCCCTTTGCTTAGAATGTGATGTGTGCTGGGGAGGCACAGACTCACTCACAGGGCTCCTGACCTCTTGGTTTAATCCCCATAAGACGACCAAGTTGTGACCCTCAAGACAACAAACGACAATTTTACCAGATGACGTCTAGTTCATGGGTGCCTTGGAAGCTACAGATACTTCATTCCTTTCCCTCAGAATTCAGAGACAGAGAGAGACAGCAGCCAATGCTGCGAGTGCTAGTTGTTCCCAGGAGGCCAGTCTTCAACGTCTCAGCCCCTGTCCATGGTGGACAGGGCACGTAGCCTCTGCAGCCACCGGCACCAGGTGATGACCACAGAAAGCTGGAGGGTGCCTCCAGTTTCCTGACTTATGTGTCATAATTATTTCCCACAGTGTTGCATTCACCAGAACTCAAGGATGACATACCAAATGTATTGAAAAGCTGTAGACACGTTAAGTGAACTCCCTGAAAATGATGAGCGCTTTGAACCAATTCCCCATCCTCAGATACCTCAGTCCTCAGGTCTCCAAATAGCTCGTCTCTTGCCTCACATACAT
The DNA here is from genome assembly GCF_937001465.1 of Orcinus orca. NCBI lineage: Eukaryota > Metazoa > Chordata > Mammalia > Artiodactyla > Delphinidae > Orcinus > Orcinus orca. The sequence continues at coordinate 102,485,443 of NC_064559.1, read as the reverse complement.
GACCTTCACCAAGAACTCCCCTTTGGGTTCTTACTCTCTCTTTCCTCACCCTCCCTCAGTCAGCAGATTAACAGAAGGTGAATTTTGCCTCTCTGGGCTTCACTGAATTTTCTCCCCCACTAATAATCATACTTAGGTTGTGTGCACATGGGCTTATGTGTGGACCATCATGCGGAATTTTCTTTTATCCCCATCATACTGGGTTTGGATCCAGATCCACCCCTATGATGCACTGAATCCCATACTTCCCTAGGCCTCATTTTTCTCATCTGTATAGTGCGTAGAATAAATCCTGCCACCTGGGGTCGATGCGGAGGGGTCTTCAATGGGACAATGTAAATAAATATGAAGTAGTATGTAACACATAGTAAATGTTGAATGAATGTTAGCTCTTGCTTTTATTATTATTCTCTACTTTCTGACAGAGCAGCAAGACCCTCCACTTATTGCCACCAACCTGACGACATGGGCTGCACACCTTTATTAAGAAAAGGTGTGAGGGGCCGGGCACATCTCTGGGACAAGGACAAGGTCCAATTGCGTAGAGCAAAGCATCTGAATGGTGTTCACAGGCGGAAGCAACATTTCGTCCAGGGCATAATCATGCCATTGTGTTTTTACCCCTCTTTTCCAGAAACTCCTGTGTGATAACACCTGTCCACGATGGATCCTGCTCTTGAGGCAGTCTTGGGCAGCTCTGGCCCACAGTGACTTTTCCCTATCAGTGTACACAGCCAGCCATGTCTTTTGGAGGCAGACCGTGCCCCCTGGAGGAGGCTCATATGCTGAGGAAGCATGGAGAGGGCATGGCATGTGACAAGTGTTCACACACACAGACACCACCCCATTGAAGCATGTCTTTCTCTTCCCTTGATAGGTACAGCTGAGGTGCAGCAAAGCTCCTTACATGCTCACAGTACCAACAACTTATACGTGGTGGAGGTGAGATTCGAACCCTAGTCTGTAGTCTTTGCAATGTGGCAAGTGCTCTGACCGTCTTAGTGGCTGGAAGAAGCATAAAGACTGGACCCCGTCTTTCCAGAACCTACAACCCACTGATTCATTGGGAAGGCAAAGGCAGTACGTTCACACAGTCACACACTGACACGTGTTAATACAGGGGTACATACTCATATCAATGATACACACGGGGTTGTTATTCAGCGTAAATTCTGCAAGTGTGGAGACTTCCACTGGCCACTGAGAACAGAAGTTGCAGCAGCGTCCCAGAGGCCTCCGCTGGGACAGGTGTCAGTCTCGCAGCTTCTCCATGCTGTAGGACTGAGCGGGCTGCCTTCCAGGGTGGGTGCAGGCACGCAGGTGGGCAGCTCTCAGAGCCTAGGAGCCACCTGTTACAGAAGTTCTTTTAACATTTTAACTGTGGAGTCAGCAACACATGTGCATACCTCTTGACTCTCAGCCCTGTGCACACTCACTCTCGCACACTCAAGTTCATATTCCCTCATAGATCCATTCATGACCCCTCACGTGAGGCCACACACAACACACACACACAAACCATCACAAGCTGTCAATCACCATGAAATAAGTCTTCACTCATCTACACACACTCACACAAACACAGGCACCAAAGCACATGCTCACATTCTCATTCTTGCTCATGTGCATGGCCCCAGAGCATACAGTCCAGACCCTTTGCCAGGCTTCTGCAACATTCCAGGAGATTATCTGCCCATTGACCTTGAGAGTATATTCAAACACAAAGATCCCCAGATGAAGGGCATGATGCTGAGGCCTTCCAAAGAAGTGTGCCTTCCTCAGGGAAGAATAAACTTACCTCTTCCAAACAAAGAAATTCCCTAGAAGCTTGTATGGTGCAAGAAAGAGAACACACACCCATCCTGGAGCCTGGCAGAGCTGGGTTCAAAACCTCTCTTCCCTACTTTTTACTTAAGTAACCTTAGCCAACATAAACTTTCTAAGCTGTAAAATGAGAATAGCTCAAACTTCAAGGCCTGAATTACAAACTCGAACAGAGATTCTGACAGGCAGTGGAGGCCTGCCCCTCCCTCATCCCCCAACCACAGGCACCCTGGGAAAGTGAGGGCCTCTCTCACCAGCCCAGATGCTGGGCACACATCGTGCCGTGCCCCTGGGCATCCCCAGCTGGCAATGTTTTTTAGAAGAGAGGCTCTAGCTCCAGCCACCAGGAGTCCTTTGTCTGGAGCTCTGTCTTTTGACGCGGTCCCATTTGTTCTGCTCTGCCTTCCCCTGCATGTCTGTGCACGGGCCCTGACCTGGTGTTCCTTCACAGATACCTGCCACAGAAGACACAGTGGGCTTAGCCTTTGCCTAAGGCTGCTGAGACCTCCTTGGTCACAGTGGTGCCTCTGCCTGAGTGTGTGTGTGTGTGTGTGTGTGTACATAAGCAACAGAGTCTTGGAGAAAGAGAAAGAGCGATGCTAACAAAAGTCAGGGAACAATACCATTCCAAATGCCCAGGAAAAGTGTTTAGTTGTACCTGTGGCTACTAGAGTACCCATTTCTTCTGTCCTCTGGTGGTAACAGCAATACTACATGATTCATGCTTGAGATAGCAGACTCTACCCCAGAAAATCTGTTCTGGGTAGTGAGGGCTTAGGCCAGAAAAGATTGATAGGATTTTACACTGAAAACTCATGGATCTGCTGATGTTCATATTTCCTCTAGTTACGCAGGCATTGCTACTGAAATATTTGGGTTTGAGTTCTTCAGCTAATCTAAGCCAAACCATGGAAAAGTATCTACAGAGTTGGAAGGAGTAGGCGGAGAAGAGGATGTGAAGCAGTTTAGGGACCAGCATTGGTCTGGACCTCCCTGCTGACCACTGATCCATTGGTAAGGCAAAAGCAGCACGTTCACACAGTCACACACTCATATATGTTTATACAGGGATACACGCTCATATCAATGACACACACAGGGGTATTATTCAATGTAAATTCTGCAGTTGTGGAGGCTGACTTTGACCGCTGAGAACAGAATCTGGAGCAGCGTCCCAGAGGCCTTGGCTGTGACAGGCATCAGCCTGCTCCTTGCAGGATTTCAGCAGAGAGGCTCTAGCTTCAGCTACCAGGACTCCTTTGTCCAGAGCCCTGTCTGTGGATACGTCCCCGTTGGTTCTGCTCTGCCTTCCCCTACATGTCTGTGTACGGACCCTGGCCTGGTTTTCCATTACTGGCGCCTGGAACAGAAGAGACAGTGGACTTGTCCTGTTCCCAAGTCTGCTGAAGTCTCCTAAGTCACAGTGATGCTTTCTGTTTTAGTGTGTGTTCATGTGTGTGTTTGTGTGTTCATGTGTGTAAGCACTGTCTCAGGCCGTCCAGGGGCAGAGAACTGTCACTGTTGCCCCCCAACCCCCTGGTATTTAGCCCTCTGTCTTCTGGATATTTTGCTGTCAGGTATCAGACATTTCTGCTTCCATCTCTCTCTTCAGCAACATATTAAGGAAACCATTCTCTGTGTCCTCAGCTGTCCGGGTAACCCTTGGGCTTGAGTCTCCTCTGCCCTCAAGGGCTGAGGCAGCAAGGAGGTTCACCTTCCATTTGTTTTAGTAGGCACTAAATATAGCTCCATATAAAGAGCAATGGGCAGAGAGTCCCTAGACCTGAGTTGCTGCCTTGGTTCTGCCACTGGCAACCTGTCTGATCCTGAGCAAGTCATTTCCTTTTCCCAGGTCTCAGTTTCCTCACCTGCCCATAACAATGTCAGGTTTGCTGGAGTCTTTCTCAGCTTCCTTTTCAAGCTGACTCAATATGAGGTGACTCACTCTAATCTTTACTTAATCTTTTCTTCTCATAACTAGTCACAGTCATGGAAAACCTGTCAAGAGGTAAGGATGGGGTGGGGCCACCCAGATACCAGAACATTTTGTATGGATTCCTCCCAGTGGCTCAGAGTAAGCTTAGCTAAAATCCGCATCTGTATCTTAAGATTCCTCAGCCTTAGGAGTAAATTGCCTCCCTCCAGGGAACCAATACACACATACAGTCTGGGGCCAGTTTTATATACATATATAAAATAAATATGCTTAAATATAACTAAATATTTTATTATTTTGTGTATTTAATATCTAATATATTTTATTACATATTCAATATGTTTAATATTTATTTATATTTAATTAAATATTAGATACTTAAAATAAATATAAATATGTATATATTTATACTTAAAAGCAGTGAGCTTTACTACTATAAGCAAGGCACTAAACTATGATTTTAACACCCTTATCCTATATAGTATTCATTACTACTGTAAAAGATAAAAATTACTTTATTGCAAATGAGGAAAAGCAGTCCCAAGGAGGTAACAAACTTTGTCCAAGACCACACAGCTTGTACCTGAAGAGCTGGGACTCAAAATGTGTGTCTTTCATGCAAGCTCGTCGTTTTGGCTAACTCTACTCTCCCCTGATGGCTAGGCTGAAAACTTGCATTGGTACAGTATTTGGTAGAGAAAACTCCGGGTGATGTCTGATGGAATGCTTGGAATGCTGAGACATTCCATTCTGGCTTCTGTGGAACTGGCCAGGAGCCCTCATTCTTGATCATAATGGCCTTGAGGAAATAGAGAGAATGGCAAGATGTGCACAGAGCTAGAGCTTCTCTGTTGCGAGAGGGTAAGAGATTAGCTTGTGGTGTTTTAAGGCTGATTGATAGCAGTCAGCCACATTCCATTCAAACCTTCATTGAATATCCTTATCCATTCTCTGCATGAGACTAGGTCAGGATGTGAGGCTTTGTGCCTTGGCTCCCTGCAAAGTGTGTGTGTGTGTGTGTGTGTGTTGTGTACATGCAATGCATGCTATTCTCTTTGTGGATAGCCAGGAAAGTGTCATCAGCTATCATAATCTTAATAAAGTTTCCTACTGGTCTCCCATCATGTCTTATATTAAGACTGGACCTCTGTGTGGAGAGTTGTAAAATTGGTCTTGGATCTAAATATGCTCATTTTGACACTCCTTAGAACAGACTGGGGTAGTTCATAGTATAACATTGGCTTTGCTATCCCAGGGGGCTGGTGACCTGTGGTTGTAGAGTGGGTGCCATGGAGAAAGGGAAAGTAGAAAAGACAGAATCAGACAGCAGGAACCAGCAACCTTGTAAAGAGGTGAGCAAGGCCAGGCATCTACCCAGGACGCCTGCAGGTGTCAACAAAGGAGCACATGCAGCTGATTACAAGCTCCTTCTACCTCCAGGTTGGGCCAGAGGTCCCCATATCCTCACAATCCAGGGGCACACTCCAGCACTTTGAGGCTTTCCACAGGTAGACCTGTGCTTCATAACTTCTTCCCTGCTCTTTTGAAAAGGTGATTTGTTGGAGTAGTGATTCTTAAAGGGAAAAGATGGCAGGGGTCTATGCTCCATATCTGCTTGTCTGGAAGACTTTTGTGACCCCCAGGGGAGATTTAAATATCCTAAGGCTGCCTTCAAGTGCTGCCCTTAGCTGGCTGGAGAGTATCATGCTCTGTTGTAATCACCCAGTCACTTGTCTTCCTGCCCCACTCACTGCCTGTTTCTTCACTAAACACAGGGCTTGGCACTGATAGGTCCTCCATCAATGTAAGCTGCATCATTTAAGGACTTGCATGATGTTCTGAGGCAGTGGTTTCACATGTGACTGGGGTCATCTACAGTCGAGGCTTTGCTCCCTGCACACACCTGGTGTCTGCTCAGCAAGCCCTCATTCTGTAGTCTATTGACTCCCTGAAAGAACCATGCCATGTGGCCAGTGCATGCTGAACCCTGTCTATCCACAGTTCCTGTGCAGGAAGGATGCAGTCAAGAGGCATGGAGAGTCTATGGTTTGGGGGCGAGATGGCATGATACAGTGCAGAGTTCAGTCTTAGAACAAAATTGACATGGGTTTGAATTCTGACCCCACCATTTACCAGCTACGTGACTCTGGGACAGTTACTTAACCTCTCTAGATTTCAGTTTCCTCATTTGCTAAATGAAGGTACTGCTTTTCCGGCAGAGACTGGGGACAACAACCTAAAGAGTCTTGCATTTTACGTAGTCAATGTTCAGTAAATGGAAGCCATTGCAAGGAACCTTCTCTCACTCTCCATCCAGGTTGGCTTTATTGAGCCACACAGAGTCCTTGCCTCTTCCCCACCCCATGCACTGACCCAAACCTGTCTGTCTTCTTTGAACCCCACCACCATCTTTAACCAGCAAGGGAAACTTGGAATTGTACTGGCACCAATGGAGAAGTAGCTGGTCCCTCCTTCTAGGGGTAGTGTGGCCCAGCTTGAGAGGCTGTCAGAAGAAAACATACTGGCTGAGGTCCTTAGTTTCTCTGCCTGTAAAGTGAAGTGAAGCGATCACCAGGGTCACCTTGGCATCTGAGGCCTCCACCCTGTGGGTCTGAACCAGACTTCTGAGGGAGGAACTCTGCTAAAATTGGAAATAGTTGCACTGGCTTGAAAAGCCCAGCAGGTGGCACTCTGCCTTAACTGCCCGAGCCTGATGTATCATGTGGTTGGGCACATAGTCCTGTGGCTAGAGTGAGGAACAGGTTTATTTAGCTTCCCAACCGCAGACAGAAAGTCATTTGGAGCAAAAGATCAGTTGCCCACAGGCAAATGCTCCTTGCTGTGTACTGTGTAAGCCCAGGCTGGCTCCTCCATTCCCCTTCCCCTCCCCGCTGCTCCTGCATCCCACCCCTGCACACAGTCACCTATTCATACACAGTCACCTATTCTCACACATGTGCACACATATCCACACACACACCACACACAGCACGTACACACACCTGAGTCACTGTCTCAGCTACTACTCAGCATGCACTGGACTTAAGCATGCATTTTCCCTTTGGGCAAAGTCAAACAGAACTAGGATTGCAATCTCCTTGGAAGAAAGAAGTTCATTCCTGTATGTCCCAGTTTATCAGTCAGGATAGGCTAAGTCATGCTGCACTAACTAATGAGCCCACATTCAGTGCCTTAAAATAACAAAGGCTTATTGCTTGCTCACCTTACATGTACACTGAGGGTCAGCTGCAGCACTGCTACACATTAATTTGGCTTCAGGATGCAGGCTTACAGAGCAGCCTCAATCTGGAACATGGTCAGTCCTCACAGCAGAGAGGAAAGAGGGTGTACTGAAAGTGGCTCTTTCTTTTTTTTAAATAACTTTATTTTTTAAAACTTTAGATTTACAGAAAACATGTGATGATAGTACAAAGAGTTCTCATATAACCACACCCAATTTCCCCTGTTACAGACACTTTACATTACTATGGTATGTTTATTACAATTAGCGAATCAATATGAATACATTATTGTAAGTTCATACCTGATTCCCATCTTTTCAGTTTTTTCCTACTGTCCTTTTCCTGTTCCAGGATCCCATCCAGCACCCCACACTACGTTTTGGGGTCGTGACTCTTTGGCCTTTCGTGGCTGTGGCATGAACGTGGCTCTTAAGGTTTACATTTTATATGCTACAAAAGTCACATGACCAGGGTTGCCATCATTAACGAGATAGGGAAGGATACTCCCTAGGGGAGAGGGCCACAGGTAGCAAAACACTTATGAACGTAGCACACTCTATCTCACCTATGTAAAGAGATTCTTGGATATATACCCTTTGGAATTTTTGATCCCAGTTTTGTCTTTTTGTGAACTGTATCATCCTAGAAAATCCAGCCAACCCTTATTAAGTTCTCTTATATGCAAAAGTCTGCCAAGACCCTGAATAGAAAGAGGAACCAAGATTGAGAAAGATATGTTCCTGCTCTTCAGAGGCTAAAGATCCAGCAAGGAAGAAAGCACAGGCTGAACACAACACACAAAGAAGGCGTGTTTGACATGGGCCAGCATAGAAGGACAAAAAGCACCAGAAAGGGAGAGCCCCAACAATGGGGAGGAAACTAGGCTCTGCTGCATCAGACAGAGGATGTAAGAGAATGTGCCCTCTCACAGCCACACATTGAGACAGCTCATGTTCACGTATGCTCTGCACTGACCACACATTTGAACACACATTCATTATGTATCTATTATGGACAAGGCACTCCATAGGAGTCAAAGGAGAGTAGAGAATGTTGTTTCTGCCCTGCAGGAGCTCACATCTTACAAAGGGACAGACCAGAGGAGATTCAGGTCCAAAAGAGCAGAATAGGCACCAGGACAAGAACAAACACAGACACCAACAGCTGCCTAGGTAACACAGAATGGGGACTGTTCAGGGAAGAATTGAACTAGTTTCTGAAGTTCTGAGATTAGTCAGGTAGAGATTAGGGATAGGTACTCCAGGCAGAGGGAGTGGCTTGCTGGCAGAGGGAAAGTGAAAAAGACAGAATATTATTATTTTTTAAAACCTGTAAATAGTCATCATGTTCTGTAGTAACCTATATGGGAAAAGAATCTGTAAAAGAATGGATATATGTATACGTATAAATGAACCACTTAGCTGTACACCTGAACCTAACACAACAGTGTAAATCAACTGTAAAATAAAATCCCATAACTGGTGGGTGGGTGAGTCACAGACTGGTGAACACTTATACCACAGAAGTCCACCCACTAGAGTGAAGGTTCTGAGCCTCACGTCAGGTTTCCCAACCTGGGGGTCCAGCAACGGGAGGAGGAATTCCTAGAGAATCAGAATTTGAAGCCTAGTGGGAATGGATTGCAGGACTTTGACAGGACTGGGGGAAAAAGAGACTCCACTCTTAGAGGGCACACACAAAGTGGGTGCGCATTGGGACCCAGGGGAAAGAGCAGTGACCCCAGGGGAGACTGAACCAGACATACCTGCTGGTGTTGGAGGGTCTCCTGCAGAGGCAGGGTTGGCTCTATTTCACCATGGGGACAAGGACACTGGCAGCAGAGTTTCTGGGAAGTACTCCTTGGCGTAAGCCTTCCCAGAGTCTGTCATTAGCCCCATCAAAGAGCACGGGTAGGCTCCAGTGTTGGGTTGCCTCAGGCCAAACAACCAACAGGGAGGGAACCAGCCACACCCATCAACAGTAAAGTGGATTAAAGTTTTACTGAGCTCTTTCCACCAGAGCAACAGTCAGCTCTACCCACCACCAGTCCCTCCCATCAGGAAACTTACACAAGCCTCTTAGATAGACTCATCCACCAGAGGGCAGACAGCAGAAGCAAGAAGAACTACAATCCTGCAGCCTGTGGAACAAAACCCACATTCACAGAAAGATAGACAAGATGAAAAGGCAGAGGGCTATATATCAGATGAAGGAACAAGATAAAACCCGAGAAAAACAACTAAATGAGGTGGAGAAAGGCAACCTTCCAGAAAAAGAATTCAAAATAATGATAGTGAAGATCATCCAGGACCTCGGAGAAAGAATGGAGACAAAGATCGAGAAGATGCAAGAAATGTTCAACAAAGACCTAGAAGAATTAAAGAACAAACAAACAGAGATGAACAATACAATAACTGAAAAGAAAATTACATGAGAAGGAATCAATAGCAGAATAAATGAGGCAGAAGAATGGATAAGTGACCTGGAAGACAGAATGGTGGAATTCACTGCTGTGGAACAGACTAAAGAAAGAAGAATGAAAAGAAATGAAGACAGCCTAAGAGACCTCTGGGACAACATTAAACACAACAACATTCACATTATAGGGTTCCCAGAAGGAGAAGAGACACAGAAAGGACTAGAGAAAATATTTAAAGAGATTACAGTTGAAAATTTTCCCTAACATGGGAAAGGAAATAGCCACCCAAGTCCAGGAAGTGCAGAGTCCCATACAGGATAAACCCAAGGAGAAACATGCCAAAACACATAGTAATAAAATTGGCAAAAATTAAAGACAAAGAAAAATTATTGAAAGCAGCAAGGGAAAAAAAACAAATAATATACAAGGGAACTCCCATAAAGTTAACAGCTGATTTCTCAGCAGAAACTCTACGAGCCAGAAGGGAGTGGCATGATATACTTAAAGGGATGAAAGGGAAGAACCTACAACCAAGATTACTCTACCTGGCAAGGATCTCATTCAGATTCAATGGAGAAATCAAAAGCTTTACAGACAAGCAAAAGCTAAGAGAATTCAGCACCACCAAACCAGCTCTACAACAAATGCTAAAGGAACTTCTCTAAGTGGGAAACACAAGAGAAGAAAATGACCCACAAAAACAAACCCAAAACACTTAAGAAAATTGTAACAGGAACATACATATCAATAATTACCTTAAATGTGAATGGATTAAATGCTCCAACTAAAAGACACAGGCTTGCAGAATGGATACAAAAACAAGACCCATATATATGCTGTCTACAAAAGACCCACTTCAGACCTAGGGACACATACAGACTGAAAGTGAGGGGATGGAAAAAGATATTCCATGCAAATGGAAACCAAAAGAAAGCTGGAGTACCTATACTCATATCAGATAAAATAGACCTTAAAATAAAGAATGTTACAAGAGACAAGGAAGGACACTACATAATGATCAAGGGATCAATCCAAGAAGAAGATATAACAATTATAAATATAGAGGAGAGGGGGAAGATGGCGGAAGAGTAAGACACAGAGATCACCTTCCTCCCCACAGATACATCAGAAATATATCTACACGTGGAACAACTCCTACAGAACACCGACTGAACGCTGGCAGAAGACCTCAGACCTCCCAAAAGGCAAGAAACACCCCACATACCTGGGTAGGGCAAAAGAAAAAAGAATAAACAGAGACAAAAGAATAGGGACGGGACCTGCACCAGCAGGAGGGAGCTGTGAAGCAGGAAAGGTTTCCACACACTAGGAAGCCCCTTTGTGGGCGGGAACTGTGGCTGGCAGAGGGGGGAAGCTTCAGAGCCACGGAGGAGAGCACAACAACAGGGATGCGGAGGGCAAAGCGGAGAGATTACCGCACAGAGGATTGGTGCCGACCGGCACTCACCAGCCCGAGAGGCTTGTCTGCTCACACGCCCGGGCAGGCTGGGGCTGGGAACTGAGGCTCGGGCTTCGGTCGGAGCGCAGGGAGAGGACTGGGGTTGGCGGCATGACCGCAACTTGCAGGGGGGTAGTGCAGCACGGCTAGCCAGGAGGGAGTCCCAGGAAAAGTCTGGACCTGCCGAAGGGGCAAGAGACTTTTTCTTCCGTCTTTGTTTCCTGGTGCGCAAGGAGAGGGGATTAAGAGCGCTGCTTAAAGGAGCTCCAGAGACGGGTGCGAGCTGCGGCTAACAGCACGGACCCCAGAGACGGGCATGAGATGCTAAGGCTGCTGCTGCCGCCACCAAGAAGACTGTGTGCGAGCACAGTTCACTATCCACGCCTCCCTTCCAGGGAGCCTGTTCAGCCCGCCACTGCCAGGGTCCCGGGATCCAGGGACAACTTCCCCGGGAGAATGCACGGCAGGTCTCAGGCTGGTGTAATGTCACGGCAGCCTCTGCTGCCACAGGCTCACCCCGCACTCCGTACCCCTCCCTCCCTCTGGTCTGAGTGAGCTGGAACCCCCGAATCAGTGGCTCCTTTAACCCTGTCCTGTCTGAGCGAAGAAAAAACACCTTCCAGTGACCTACATGCAGATGCAGGGCCAAATCCAAAGCTGAGTCCCGGGAGCTGTGCGAACAAAGAAGAGAAAGGGAAATCTCTCCCAGCAGCCTCAGGAGCAGTGGATTAAATCTCCAAAATCAACCTGATGTACCCTGCATCTGTGGAATACCTGAATAGACAACGAATCATCCCAAATTGAGGAGCTGTACTTTGAGATCAAGATTTATTATCTTTTCCGCTTTTCCTCTTTTTGTGAGTGTGTATGCTTCTGTGTGAGGTGTTGTCTGTATAACTTTGCTTTCACCATTTGTCCTACAGTTCTATCCATCCATTTTTATTTTTTTAATTTAAAAAAGTTTTTTTCTTAATAATTATTTTTTATTTTAATAACTTTATTTTATTTTTTCTTATTTTATTTTCTTTTATCTTTTTTTTTCTTTCTACTTTTTCTCCCTTTTATTCTGGGCCGTGTGCATGAAAGGCTCTTGGTGCTGCAGCCAGGTGTCAGTGCTGTGCCTCGGAGTTGGGAGAGCCAACTACAGGACACTGGTCCACAAGAGACCTCCCAGCTCCATGTAATAGCAAACAGGAAAAATCTCCCAGAGATCTCCATCTCAACACCAACACCCAGCTTCACTCAACGACCAGCAAGGTACAGTGCTGGACACCCTATGCCAAAAAACTAGTAAGATGGGATCATAACTCCACCCATTAGCAGAGAGGCTGCCTAAAATCTTAATATGTCCACAGACACCCCAAAACACACCACCAGACATGGACATGCCCAACAGAAAGACAAGATCCAGCCTCATCCAGCAGAACAAAGGCACTAGTCCCCTCCACAAGGAAGCCTACACAACACATGAACCAACTTCAGCCACTGGGGAGAGACACCAAAAACAGCGGGAACTACGAACCTGCAGCCTGCGAAAAGGAGACCCCAAACACAGTAAGGTAAGCAAAATGAGAAGACAGAAAAACACACAACAGATGAAGGAGCAAGATAGAAACCCATCATACCTAAAAAATGAAGAGGAAATAGGCAGTCTACCTAAAAAATAATTCAGAATAATGATAGTAAAGATGATCCAAAATCTTGGGAATAGAATAGAGGAAATGCAAGAAACATTTAACAAAGACCTTGAAGAACTAAAGATGAAAAAAGCAAAGATGAACAACACAATAAATGAAATTAAAAATACTCTAGAAGGGATCAATAGCAGAATAACTGAGGCAGAAGAACGGATAAGTGACCTGGAAGATAAAATAGTGGAAATAACTACTGCAGAGCAGAATAAAGAAAAAAGAATGAAAAGAACTGAGGACAGTCTCAGAGACCTCTGGGACAACATTAAATGGACGAGCAGTCGAATTATAGGGGTTCCAGAAGAAGAAGAGAAAAAGAAAGGGACTGAAAAAATATTTGAAGAGATTATAGTTGAAAACTTCCCGAATATGGGAAAGGAAATAGTTAATCAACTCCAAAGGCACAGAGAGTCCCATACAGGATAAATACAGGGAGAAACATGCCAAGACATATTAATCAAACTATCAAAAATTAAATACAATGAAAACATATTAAAAGCAGCAAGGGAAAAACAACAAATAACACACAAGGGAATCCCCATAAGGTTAACAGCTGATCTTTCAGCAGAAACTCTGCAAGCCAGAAGGGAGTGGCAGGACATATTTAAAGTGATGAAGGAGAAAAATCTGCAACCAAGATTACTCTACCCAGCAAGGATCTCATTCAGATTTGATGGAGAAATTAAAACCTTTACAGACAAGCAAAAGCTAAGAGAGTTCAGTACCACCAAACCAGCTTTACAACAAATGCTAAAGGAACTTCTCTAGGCAAGAAACACAGGAGAAGGAAAAGACCTACAATAGCAAACCCAAAACAATTAAGAAAATGGGAATAGGAGCATACATATTGATAATTATCTTAAATGTAAATGGATAAAATGCTACCACCAAAAGACACAGACTGGCTGAATGGATAAAAAAACAAGACCCATATGTATGCTATCTACAAGAGACCCATTTCAGACCTAGGGACACATACAGACTGAAAGTGAGGGGATGGAAAAAGATATTCCATGCAAATGGAAACCAAAAGAAAGCTGGGGTTGCAATTCTCATATCAGACAAAATAGACTTTAAAATAAAGATGTTACCAGAAACAAAGAAGGACACTACATAATGATCAAGGGATCGATCCAAGAAGAAGATATAACAACTGTAAATATTTATGCACCCAACATAGGAGCACCTCAATACATAAGGAAAATACTAACAGCCATAAAAGGGGAAATCAACAGTAACACATTCATAGTAGGGGACGTTAACGCCCCACTTTCACCAATGGACAGATCATCCAAAATGAAAATAAATAAGGAAACACAAGCTTTAAATGATACATTAAACAAGATGGAATTAATTGATATTTATAGGACATTCCATCCAAAAACAACAGAATACACATTTTTCTCCAGTGCTCATGGATCATTCTCCAGGATAGATCATATCTTGGGTCACAAATCTAGCCTTGGTAAATTTAAGAAAATTGAAATTGTATCAAGTATCTTTTCCGACCAAAAGGCTATGAGACTAGATATCAATTACAGGAAAAGACCTGTAAGAAATATGGAGGCTAAAAAATACACTACTTAATAACGAAGTGATCACTGAAGAAATCAAAGAGGAAATAAAAAATACCTAGAAACAAATGACAATGGAGACACGACGACCCAAAACCTATGGGATGCAGCACAAGCCATTCTAAGGGGGAAGTTTATAGCAATACAATCCTACCTTCAGAAACAGGAAACATCTCGAATAAACAACCTAATCTTGCACCAAAAGCAATTAGAGAATGAAGAACAAAAAAATCCCAAAGTTAGCAGAAGGAAAGAAATCATAAAAATCAGATCAGAAATAAATGAAATGAAGGAAATGATAGCAAAGATCAATAAAAGTAAAAGCTGGTTCTTTGAGAAGATAAACAAAATTGATAAACCATTAGCCAGACTCATCAAGAAAAAAAGGGAGAAGACTCAAATCAATAGAATTAGTAATGAAAAAGGAGAAGTAACAACTGACACTGCAGAAATACAAAAGATCATGAGAGATTACTACAAGCATCTCTATGCCAATAATATGGACAACCTGGAAGAAATGGACAAATTCTTAGAAATGCACAACCTGCCAAGACTGAATCACGAAGAAATAGAAAATATGAACAGACCAATCACAAGCACTGACATTGAAACTATGATTAAAAATCTTCCAACAAACAAAAGCCCAGGACCAGATGGCTTTACAGGTTAATTCTATCAAACATTTAGAGAAGAGCTAACACCTATCCTTCTCAAACTTTTCCAAAATAGAGCAGAGGGAGGAACACACCCAAACTCATTCTATGAGGCCACCATCACCCTGATACCAAAACCAGACAAGGATGTCACAAAGAAAGAAAACGACAGGCCAATATCACTGATGAACATAGATGCAAAAATCCTCAACAAAATACTAGCAAAGAGAATCCAACAATACATTAAAAGGATCATACACCATGATGAAATGGGATTTATCCCAGGATTGCATGGATTATTCAATATATGCAAATCAATCAATGTGATACACCATATTAACAAATTGAAGAATAAAACCATATGATCATCTCAATAGTTGCAGAAAAAGCTTTTGACAAAATTCAACACCCATTTATGATAAAAACTCTCCAGAAAGTGGGCATAGAGGGAACGTACTTCAACATAATAAAGGCCTTATTTGACAAATCCACAGCAAACATCATTCTCAATAGTGAAAAACTGAAAGAATTTTGTCTAAGATCAGGTACGAGACAAGGAGGTCAACTCTCACCACTATTATTCAACATAGTTTTGGAAGTCCTAGGCACAGCAATCAGAGAAGAAAAAGAAATAAAAGAATATAAATTGGAAAAGAAGTAAAACTGTCACTGTTTGCAGACGACATGACACTATACATAGAGAATCCTAAAAATGCCACCAGAAAACTATTAGAGCTAATCAATGAATTTGGTAAAGTTGCAGGATAGAAAAATAATGCACAGAAATCTCTTACATTCCTATACACTAATGATGAAAAATCTGAAAGAGAAAGTATGGAGACACTCTCATTTACTATTGCAACAAAAATAATAAAATACCTAGGAATAAACCTCTAGGGAGACAAAAACCTGTATGCAGAAAACTATAAGACACTGATGATAGAAATTAATGATGATACAAACAGATGGAGAGATATACCATGTTCTTGGATTGGAAGAATCAATATTGTGAAAATGACTATACTACCCAAAGCAATCTACAGATTCATTGCAATCCCTATCAAATTACCAATGGCATTTTTCATGGAACTAGAACAAATCATCTTAAAATTTGTATGGAGACACAAGAGATCCCAAATAGCCACAGCAGTCTTGAGAGGAAAAAACGGAGCTGGAGGAATCAGACTCCCTGACTTCAGACTATACTACTAAGCTACAGCAATCAAGACAGTATGGTACTGGCACAAAAACAGAAACATAGATCAATGGAACAAGATCGAAAGGCCAGAGATAAACCCACACACCTATGGTCAACTAATCTATGACAAAGGTGGCAAAGATATACAATGGAGAAAAGACAGTCTCTTCAATAAGTGGTGCTGGGAAAACTGGGCAGCTACACATAAAAGAATGAAATTAGAACACTCCCTAACACCATACACAAAAATAAACTCAAAATGGATTAAAGACCTAAATGTAAGACCGGACACTATAAAACTCTTAGAGGAAAACATAGGAAGAACACTCTTTGACATAAATCACAGCAAGATCTTTTTTGATCCACCTCCTAGATTAATGGAAATAAAAACAAAAATAAACAAATGGGACCTAATGAAACTTCAAAGCTCTTGCACAGCAAAGGAAACCATAAACAAGACAAATACACAACCCTCAGAATGGGAGAATATATTTGCAAATGAATCAACGGACAAAGGATTCATCTCCAAAATATATAAACAGCTCAAGCAGCTCAATATTAAAGTAACTAACAACCCAATCCAAAAAATGGGCAGAAGACCTAAATAGACATTTCTCTAAAGAAGACATACAGATGGCCAAGGAACACATGAAAAACTGCTCAACATCACTAATTATTAGAGAAATGCAAATCAAAACTATAATGAGGTATCACCTCACATCAGTTAGAATGGGCATCATCAGAAAATCTGCAAACAACAAGTGCTGGAGAGCACGTGGAGAAAAGTGGACCCTCTTGCACTGTTGGTGGGAATATAAATTGATACAGCCACTATGGATAACAGTATCGAGGTTCCTTAATAAACTGAAAATAGAATTACCATATGATCCATCAATCCCACTCCTGGGCATATACCCAGAGAAAACCATAATTCAAAAAGACACATGCACTCCAATGTTCATTGCATCACTATTTACAATAGCCAGGTCATGGAAGCAACCTAAATTCCCATCAACAGACGAATGGATAAAGAAGTTGTGGTACATGTATACAATGGAATATTTCTCAGCCATAAAAAGGAAAGAAATTAGGTCATTTGTTGAGACGTGGATGGACCTAGAGACTGTCATACAGAGTGAAGTAAGTTGGAAAGAGAAAAACAGATATCGTGTATTAATGCATGTATGTGGAACCTAGAAAAATGGTACAGATGAACTGGTTTGCAGGGCAGAAGTTTAGACACAGATGTAGAGAACAAACGTATGGACACCAAGGCGGGAAAACTGTCTTGGGGTGGGGATGGTGGTGTGCTGAATTGGACGATTGGGATTGACATGTATACACTGATGTGTATAAAACTGATGACTGATAAGAACCTGCAGTACAAGCAAACAACAAAAAAAACTAATACTAAACTTTCTTTGGGTTATTTGTATGGAAATACGTTAATATAAATGTTTCAGACATTACATGAAATTTCTAAAAATCTTATATGTCTGGTATAATGTTATAAGTCATAATTCTAATTATTACTTTAAAATGTATATCTCAGAAATAACTAAATTTCCTTGTCAATTGCATTATTATGAACTTTCATCAAATCTTTAACCATAGCCATTTTTAAGTCTTTTGTCGTTTACAGACAGTTCTGGGTGTACTCTGATGCTTTTGCAAAAATGCTCCTATAAAAGTGTTTCACCTTCAAGGAATTCATGGAAAAGACTCTGACAAGTACAGGTTTCTGGTAACTGACTATACTGCTGAACTGAATGAATAAGCATTTTCAGAACTCTAATGGAAAACTGATGAATTCATAAAAGTGCTAAAAAAAGATCAAGATGAAAAAAAATTAATTACATGGGACTGAGTGAACTGATGAGGATGATTACAGTTTTTGTGACTTTCTGTTTGAATAAAAAAAACAATCCCCCCCCCCAAATAAAACCTGTAAATAGTCATCATGTTCTGTAATAACCTATATGGGAAAAGAATCTGTAAAAGAATGGATATATGTATATGTATAAATGAATCACTTAGCTGTACACCTGAACCTAACACAACAGTATAAATCAACTGTACTCCAATATAAAATAAAAATTAAGCTTAAAAAATTAAATTTAAAAAATTAAATTTAAAAAATAGTTATCATGGCTTATGGGTGGAATAGTAGAGTATTTGTGAAGAGAGAGAGAGGAAGGTGGGATGGCTGGGGAGAGAGGAGATTAGAAATCTTTCAGGGAGGGGCCAGAGGACGAAGGGACTTTTCACCAATGTCAGCGACCTTGGACTTTATCCTGAGGCCTGTTGGGAATCACTGAAGGGTTTGGGCATGGAGTGGCTTGGTTACTATGGATATAAGGTATTGTCTTGCCCTTTCCCTTCTCATCCAGCTCAGGAAGGATGGCTGTGGCAGGGTGGCATATTTGTATGTCAGTCAGCTGAGTATACGCAGAGTCAATCACAACACAGCACTGTGAGCCTTCGTCCAACCTGGGGGTTTCGGTCATCACCGGGCACTGGCTGAGGCTGGGTCTGGCAGCCCTTACTTGCTGCCTCTGCAGTCACTTTTCCAAGGAAGGTCTCTGTGGTCAGAGAGCTGGTGTCAACCAGACAAACTGGCCCAGTTTGTGGTATTTGCTAATTTGGTTGTTTGATTTGGTTCCCTATCTCAGCCGCCATCACAGAAGCCTCTTTCTCTGACCCGAGAGACAAGCTGAGCCCCAGGTCCCCAACCCCAGGTCCCAAACCTGTGCTCCCCAGTGGGCAAATGTCCTCTTGTCCCAAGTGTCTTCTTATAGGAAGAGAGCCACTGTCCCACCATGGCTGCCTCTGACTGGCCTTCCGTTGAAGTTACATCCACTGAGCTCAGTTGACCAGGAATGGAAATCACAGAGAATTCCTAAGAGAAAGAAAGAAAACTAAGAAATGGTTGTCCAGTTCATAGGATACACTCCTTAGGGGTTCCTATACAGAGCATCCTCTTTAGTTTGTGCCATTAGTCCCATGTTCCCCAGAAAACCTCTTTTGCTATACTACACCAAGATCTGCTTTTGAAAATTAGCCATCATCTAGCTGGCCAACCAGTTAGTCAGTCAGTAACTCAGTTAGTCAACCACTCAACCAGTCAGCTAGTCAGTTGTTCAGTGAACTAGCCAGTCAGTCAGCTAGTTTGTCAGCTCATTTCTTGTTTATACATTTACTTACTCACTCCCTCCATTTTTCATTCACTCTTGTTTATACATTTACTTACTCACTCCCTCCATTTTTCATTCACTCACTGATTGACTCATTCAACAGCATCCTTTACTAATTAGGCCACCCACCCACCAGCTAGCTAGTCTATCCAAGAACAAATTTTTACCAGCTGTAAGTACTGTCCTGAACATCTTTCCTGCATTTAGGAAGCTCACAGTTTGTTTGGGTGTAGAGAAGCACTGCCTCACCCCCACCACACACACACACACACACATACACACACAAATCCAGGCACCTGGGCCTCTTACAGTTTATGGATGATTTCAGTATCCATCTTCAAGTTTGAGGGAATATAAAGACAATGCATGTGGTTCAGATAAACAGGGAGAGCTACTTAGAGAGGGCAAGCATCAGCCTGAACTTGGAAAGATGGATTAGTCCAAAAAGCACCTTGGCGCTTCATTGGTTCTGATGGTAAAGCCAAATTGTCTAACCTTGTGTTTGTCATTCACTTCAACTCATTCATTTAAAAAGCAATTGCCTATTCATTTATGCATTCATTTGTTTATATTTATGGAATGGACATAATATGTGTGTGGCTAGTATGAAGGGTAGATAATAAACACATGGATATATGATGAGGGTGAAACTGCTCCTACCAAAAAGGAACTTATATTTGATGCTAAAATAAATAACATATATTTTATAATTTATATGTATATCAAGTAAAAACATTAGATGAAAAGTGCTCCAAATAGTTATAAATAAAAAGCTATGGGGGTTGAACAGAAGAGGAAAACACTTCTTTGGTGAGAGGATAAGGACAGAGGTCATGGAGAAAGTATTGTTACCAACTGGAGTGGAAACCAAACCCAACTGGCCACTCATCACTCAAAAGTCAATGTTTGAGTGACAGGGATTGGTAGAAAAAGAAAGGTGTTTTTTCAGGAAGCCGGCAACCTGGGAAGATGGTGGACTAGCATGCTAAAAACTATCTACAAGCAGAAGCAAGAATAACTACAATCCCTCAGCCTGCAGAACAAAACCCGTAAACACAGAAAGATATAAAAAAAGAAAAGGCATAAGACTATGTCCCTGATGAAGGAACAAGATAAACCCCCAGAAAAACAACTAAGTGAAGTGGAGATAGGCAACGTTCCAGGAGAAGAATTCAGAATAATGATAGTGAAGATGATCCAGGACCTCAGGAAAAGAATGGAGGCAAAGATCGAGAAGATGCAAGAAATGTTTAAAAAAGATCTAGAAGAATTAAAGAACAAACAAACAGAGATGAACAATACAATAACTGAAATGAAAACTAAACTAGAAGGAATCAATAGCAGAATAACTGAGGCAGAAAAAGGGATAGGTGACCTGGAAGACAAAGTGGTGGAAATCACTGCTGCAGAACACAATAAAGAAAAAAGAATAAAAAGAAATGAAGACAGCCTAAGAGATCTCTGGGACAACATTAAATGCACCACCATGTGCATTATAGGGGTCCCAGAAGGAGAAGAGAGAGAGAAAGGATCCCAGAAAGTATTTGAAGAGATTATAGTCAAAAACTTCCCTAACATGGGAAAGGAAATAGACACCCAAGTCAAGGAAGCACAGAGAGTCCCAGGCAGGATAAACCCAAGGAGAAACACGCTGAGACACATGGTAATCAAATTGACAAAAAATAAGACAAAGAAAAATTATTGAAATCAACAAGGGAAAAACGACAAATAGCATACAAGGGAACTTCCATAAGGATAACAGCTGATTTCTCAGCAGAAACTCCGCAAGACAGAAGGGAGTGGCATGATATATATAAAGTGATGAAAGGGAAGAAACTATGACCAAGAATACTCTATGCAGCAAGGATCTCATTCAGATTCAATGGAGAAATCAAAACATTTACAGACAAGAAAAAGCTAAGAGAATTCAGCAGCACCAAACCAACTCTATGACAAATGCTAAAGGAACTTCTCTAAGTGGGAAACAAGAGAAGAAAAGGACCTACAAAAATAAACCCAAAACAATTAAGAAAATGGTAATAGGAACATACATATTGATAATTACCTTAAATGTGAATGGATTAAATGCTCCAACCCAAGATACAAAACAAAGATACAAAAACAAGATACAAAAACAATACCCATATATATGCTGCCTACAAGAGACCCACTTCAGACCTAGGGACACATACAGACTGAAAGTGAGGGGATGGAAAAAGATATTCCATGCAAACGGAAATCAAAAGAAAGCTGGAGTAGCAATATTCATATCAGATAAAATAGACCTTAAAATAAAGAATGTTACAAGACACAGGAAGGACACTACATAATGATCAAGGGATCGATCCAAGAAGAAGATATAACAATCATAAATATATATGCACCCAACATTGGAGCACCTAAATACATAAGGCAAATGCTAATGGCTATAGAAGAGGAAATCAACAGTAACACAAAAATAGTGGGGGAATTTAAAACCTCACTTACACCAATGGGCATATCATCCAGAGAGAAAATTAATAAGAAAACACAAGCTTTAAATGACACAATAGACCAGATAGATTTAACTGATATTTATAGGACAGTTCATCTAAAAAATGATTACACTTTCTTCTCAAGTGCACACAGAACATTCTCCAGGACAGATCATATCTTGGGTCACAGATGAAGCCTCGGGAAATTTAAGAAAATTGAAATCATAGAAAAAATCTTTTCTGACTACACCACTATGAGATTATAAACAAATCACAGGAAAAAACACCATAAAAAACACAAATTCATGGAGGTTAAACAATACACTACTAAATGACCAAGAGATCACTGAAGAAATCAAAGAGGAAATCAAAAAATACCTAGAGACAAATGACAATGAAAATACTATGATCCAAAACCTATAGGATGTAGCAAAAGCAGTTCTAAGCAGGAAGATTATAGAAATACAATCCTACCTCAAAAAACAAGAAAAATCTCAAATAAACAATCTAACCTTATGCCTAAAGGAACTAGAGAAAAAAGAACAAAGAAAACCCAAAGTTAGCAGAAGGACAGAAATCATAATGATCAGAACAGAAATAAATGAAATAGAAACAAAGAAAACAATAGGAAAGACAAATAAAACTAAAACCTTGTTCTTTTAAAAGATAAACAAAATTGACAAACCTTTAGCTAGACTCATCAAGAAAAAGAGTGAGAGGACTCAAATCAATAAAATTAAAAATGAAAAAGCATAAATTACAACAGACACTGCAGAAATACAAAGCATCCTAAGAGACTACTACAAGCAATTCTATGCCAATAAAATGGGCAACCTGGAAGAAATGGACAAATTCTTAGAAAGGTATAACCTTCTAAGACTGAACCAGGAAGAAACAGAAAATATGAACATACCAATCACAAGTAATGAAACTGAAACTGATTAAAAATCTTCCAACAAACAAAAGTCTTGGACTAGATGGTTTCACAGGCGAATTCTATCAAACATTTAGAGAAGAGATAATACCCTTCCTTCTGAAACTCTTCTAAAAATTTTGAGAGAAATGAACACTCCCAAACTCATTCTACAAGGCCACCATCACCTGATACAAAAACCAGAAAAAGATACAACAAAAAAAGAAAATTACAAGCCAATATCACTGATGAATATAGATGCAAAAATTCTCAACAAAATACTAGCAAACATAATTCAACAACATATTAAAAGATCATACAATGGCCCTGGAGCCCGAGGGGAGGGCGGCCTCACTGAGGCTGTTGGCTCTGGAGGGGCCCCACCAGCCGAAGCTGCGACAGTCCTTGGGATCACGGACCAGAGTCAGTACAACGTGTAGGAGATTCAAGATGGCAGAAGAGTAAGATGCCACCTTCCTCCCAACAAATACATCAGAAATACAGCTACATGTGGAACAGCTCGTACAGAACACCTACTGAACGCTGGCAGAAGACTTTAGACCTCCCCAAAGGCAAGAAAGTCCCCCAAGTACTTGGGTAGGGCAAAAGAAAAAAGAAAAAACAGAGACAAAAGAATAGGGATGGGACCTGCACCACTGGGAGGGAGCTGTGAAGGAGGAAAGGTTTCCACACAGTAGAAGCCCCTTCCCGGGTGGAGACTGCGAGTGGTGGAGGGGAAGCTTCGGAGCCGCGGAGGAGAGCGCAGCAACAGAGGTGCGAAGGGCAAAGCAGAGAGATTCCCACACAGAGGAACTGTGCTGACCAGCACACACTAGCCCGACAGGCTTGTCTGCTAACTGCTGGGACGGGTGGGGGTTGGGAGTTGAGACTCGGGCTTCGGAGGTCGGATCCCAGCGAGAGGACTGGGGTTGGCGGCGTGAACACAGCCTGAAGGGGGCTAATGCGCCACAGCGATCTGGGAGGGAGTCCGGGAAAGTCTTGACCTGCCAAAGAGACAAGAAACATTTTCTTGCCTCTTTCTTTCCTGGTGCGCGAGGAGAGGTGATTAAGAGTGCCGCTTAAAGGAGATCCAGAGAAGGTAGCGAGCCATGGCTATCAGCACGGACCCCAGAGACGGACATGGGATGCTAAGGCAGCTGCTGCCGCCACCAAGAAGCCTGTGTGCAAGCACAGGTCACTATCCACACCTCTCTTCCTGGGAGCCTGTGCAGCCCACCACTGCCAGGGTCCCGTGTTCCAGGGAAAACTTCCCCGAGAGAACGCATGGTGCGCTTTAGCCTGCAGCAACGTCACGCCGGCCTCTGCTGCCACAGTGTCACCCCGCATCTGTACCCCTCGCTACCCCAGGCCTGAATGAGCCAGAGCTGCTCCTTTAACTCTGCCCTGTCTGAGAGAAGAACAGATGCCCTCAGGCGACCTAAACACAGAGGTGTGTCCAGTTCCAAAGCTGAACACCAGGAACTGTGCGAACAAAGAAGAGAAAGGGAAATTTCTCCCAGCAGCCTAAGGAGCAGCAGATTAAATATCCACAATCAACTTTATGTACGCTGCATCTGTGGAATACCTGAATAGACAACGAATCATACCAAATTGAGGAGGTGGACTTTGGGAGCAACGATATATATGTTTTTTTCCCTTTTTCTCTTTTTGTGAGTGTGTATGTGTATGCTTCTGTGTGTGATTTTTCCTGTATAGCTTTGGTTATACCATTTGCCTTTGGGTTCTGTCAGTCCCTTTTTTTTTTTTTTTTTTAGTTTTTTTTCTTAATAATTATTTTTTATTTTAATAATTTTATACTTTTAATTTTCCTTTATTTTATTTTCCTTTATTTTATATTCTATCTTTCTTTCTTCTTTCTTTCTTTCTTTCTTTCTTTCTTTCTTTCTTTCTTTCTTTCTTTCTTTCTTTCTTTCTTTCTTTCTTTCTTTCTTTCTTTCTTTCTTTCTTTCGTTCTCCATTTCATTCTAAGCCATGTGGAGGACAGGCTCTTGGTGCCAGCTAGGCATCAGGACTGTGCCACTGAGGTGGGAGAGCCAAGTTCAGGACACTGGTCCACAAGAGACTTCCCAGCTCCACGTAATATGAAATGGCAAAAATTTCCCAGAGATCTCCTTCTCAATGCCAAGACCCAGATCCACTCAATGGCCATCAAGCTACAGTGCAGGATACCCTAAGCCAAACAACTAGCAAGACAGGAACACAACCCCATCCATTAGCAGAGGGGTGGCTT
Source organism: Orcinus orca (assembly GCF_937001465.1). Lineage (NCBI taxonomy): Eukaryota > Metazoa > Chordata > Mammalia > Artiodactyla > Delphinidae > Orcinus > Orcinus orca. Next base: position 102,460,615 of record NC_064559.1, on the reverse strand, counting down.
AAATCATAATAAAGTCACAGACACCCCAAAACACACCACCAGACGTGAACCAGCCCACCAGAAAGACAAGATCCAGCCTCATCCACCAGAACACAGGAACTAGTCCCCTCCACCAGGAAACCTACACAACCCACTGAACCAACATTAGCCACTGGGAACAGACATCAAAAACAACGGGAATTACGAACCAGCAGTCTGCAAAAAGGAGACCTCAAACACAGTAACTTAAGCAAAATGAGAAGACAGAAACACACACAGCAGATGAAGGAGCAAGGCAAAAACCCGCCAGACCTAACAAATGGAGAGGAAATAGGTAGTCTAGCAGAAATGGAATTCAGAATCATGATAGTAAATATGATAAAAATGTTGGAAATAGAATGGAGAAAATAGAGGAAATGTTTAACAAGGACTTAGAAGAACTAAAGAGCAAACAAAGAGAAATGAGCAACACAATAAAAATTCTCTAGGAGGGATCAAGAGCAGAATAACTGAGGCAGAAGAACGGATAAGTGATCTGGAAGATAAAATAGTGGAAATAACTACTGCAGAGCAGAATAAAGAAAAAAGAATGAAAAGAACTGAGGACAGTCTCAGAGACCTCTGGGACAACATTAAATGCACCAATGTTCAAATTATAGGGGTCCCAGAGGAAGAAGAGAAAAAGAAAGGGACTGAGAAAATATCTGAAGAGATTATAGTTCGAAACGACGCTAATATGGGAAAGGAAATAGTTAATCAAGTCCAGGAAGCACAGAGAGTCCCATACAGGATAAATCCAAGGAGAATCATGCCAAGACACATAATAGTCAAACTATCAAAAACTAAATACAAAGAAAAAATATTAAAAGCAGCAGGGGAAATACAACAATTAACACACAAGGGAGTCCCCATAAGGTTAACAACTGATCTTTCAGCAGAAACTCTGCAAGTCAGAAGGGAGTGGCAGGATATATTTAAAGTGATGAAAGAAAAACCTACAACCAAGATTACTCTATGCAGCAATGATCTCATTCAGATTTGATGGAGAAATTAAAAGCTTTACAGACAAGCAAAAGCTAAGATAATTCAGCACCACCAAACCAGCTTTACAACAAATGCTAAAGGAACTTCTCTAGGCAGGAAAGAAAAGAGAAGGAAAAGACCTACAATAATAAACCCAAAACAATTAAGAAAATGGTAATAGGAGCATACATATTGATAATTACCTTAAATGTAATGGGATTAAATGCTCCAACCAAAAGACATAGACTGGCTGAATGGATACAAAACGAAGACCTGTATATATGCTGTCTACAAGAGACCCACTTCAGACATAGGGACACATACAGACTGAAAGTGAGAGGATGGAAAAAGATATTCCATGCAAGTGAAAATCAAAAGAAAGCTGAAGTCTCAATTCTCATATCAGACAAAATAGACTTTAAAACAAAGACTACAGCAAGAGACAAAGAAGGACAGTACAGGATGATCAAGGAATTGATCAAAGAAGAAGATATAACAATTGTAAATATATATGCACCCAACATAGGAGCACCACAATACATAAGACAAATGCTAACAGCCATGAAAGGGGAAAATGACAGTAGCACAATCATAGTAGGGGACTTTAACACCCCACTTTCTCAAATGGACAGATCATCCAAAATGAATTAAATAAGGGAACACAAGCTTTAAATGCCGTATTAAACAAGATGGACTTAGTTGATATTTATAGGACATTTCATCTAAAAAAAAACAGAATACATATTCTTCTCAAGTGCTCATGGAATATTCTCCAGGATAGATCATATCTTGGGTCACAACTCAAGCCGTGGTAAATTTAAGAAAATTGAAATCATATCAAGTATCTTTTCCGACCACAATGCTATCAGACTAGATATCAATTACAGGAAAAACTCTGTAAGAAATACAAACACATGAAGCCTAAACAACACACTACATAATAACCAAGAGATCACTGAAGAAATCAAAGAGGAAATCAAAAGTACCTAGAAACAAATGACAATGAAAACACAGTGACACAAAACCTATGGGATGCAGCTAAAGCAGTTCTAAGAGGGAAGTTTATACCTATACAAGCCTACCTTAAGAAACAAGAAACATCTCAAATAAACAACCTAAACTTACACCTAAATGAACTAGAGAAAGAAGAACAAAAACCCCCAAAGTTAGCAGTAAGAAAGAAATCATAAAGATCAGATCAGAAATAAATGAAAAAGAAATGAAGGAAATGATAGCAAAGATCAATAAAATTAAAAGTCGGTTCTTTGAGAAGATAAACTAAATTGATAAAAGATTAGCCAGAGTCATCAAGAAAAAAATGAGAGAAGACTCAAATCAATAGAATTAGAAATGAAAAAGGAGAAAAATAACTGACACTGCAGAAATACAAACGATCATGAGAGATTACTACAAGCAAATATATGCCAATAAATTGGACAAGCTGGATGAAATGGACAAACTCTTAGAAATGCACAACTTCCGAGACTGAACCAGGAAGAAATAGAAAATATGAACAGACCAATCACAAGCACTGACATTGAAACTGTGATTAAAAATCTTCCAACAAAGAAAAGCCCAGGACCAGATGGCTTCACAGGCGAATTCTATCAAACATTTAGAGAAGAGCTAACACCTATCTTTCTCAAACTCTTCCAAAATATAGCAGAGGGAGGAACACTCCCAAACTCATTTTACGAGGCCACCATCACTCTGATACCAAAACCAGACAAAGATATCTCAAAAAAAAGAGAAAACTACAGGCCAATATCACTGATGAACATAGATGCAAAAATCCTCAACAAAATCCTAGCAAACGGAATCCAACAGCTCATTAAAGGGATCATACAACATGATCAAATGGGTTTTATCCCAGGAATGCAAGGATTCTCCAATATATGCAAATCAATCAACGTGATACACCATATTAAGAAGTTGAAGGAGAAAAACCATATGATCATCTCAATAGATGCAGAGAAAGCTTTCGACAAAATTCAACACCCATTTATGATAAAAACCCTGCAGAAAGTAGGCATAGAGGGAACTATCTTCAACATAATAAAGGCCATATATGACAAACCCACAGCCAACATCGTCCTCAATGGTGAAAAACTGAAACCATTTCCACTAAGATCAGGAAAAAGACAAGGTTTCCCACACTCGCTACTATTATTCAACATAGTTTTGGAAGTTTTAGCCACAGCAATCAGAGAAGAAAAAGAAATAAAGGGAATCCAAATGAGAAAAGAAGAACTAAAGCTGTCAGTCTTTGTAGATGACCTGATACTATACATAGAGAATCCTAAAGATGCTACCATAAAACTACAAGAGTTAATCAATGAATTTGGTAAAGTAGCAGGATACAAAATTAATGCACAGGAATCTCTTGAATTCCTCTACACTAATGATGAAAAATCTGAAAGTGAAATTATGAAAACACTTCCATTTTCCATTGCAACAAAAAGAATAAAATATCTAGGAATAAACCTACCTAAGGAGACAAAAGACCTGTATGCAGAAATTATAAGACACTGATGAAAGAAATTAAAGATGATACAAATAGATGGAGAGATATACCATGTTCTTGGATTGGAAGAATCAACATTGTGAAAATGACTCTACTACCCAAAGCAATCTACAGATTCAATGCAATCCCTATCAAGCTACCACTGGCATCTTTCACAGAACTAGAACAAAAATTTTCACAATTTGTATGGAAATGCAAAAGACCCCGAATAGCCAAAGCAATCTTGAGAAAGAAAAACGGAGCTGGAGGAATCAGGTTCCCTGACTTCAGACTATACTACAAATCTACAGTAATCAAGATAATATGGTACTGGCACAAAAACAGAAATATAGATCAATGAAAATAGAATTGAAATCCCAGATATAAACCTATGCACATATGATCACCTTACCTTTGATAAAGGAGGCAAGAATATACAGTGGAGAAAAGACAACCTCTTCCGTAAGTGGTGCTGGGAAAACTGGACAGCTACATGTAAAATTATGAAATTAGAACACTCCCTAACAACATACACAAAAATAAACTCAAAATGGATTCAAGACCTAAACGTAAAGCCAGACACTATAAAACTCTTAGAGGAAAACATAGGCAGAACACTCTATGACATAAATCACAGCAAGATCCTTTTTGACCCACCTCCTAGAGACATGGAAATAAAAACAAGAATAAACAAATGGGACCTAATGAAACTTAAAAGCTTTTGCGCAGCAAAGCAAACCATAAACAAGACCAAAAGACAACCCTCAGAATGGGAGAAAATATTTTCAAATGAAGCAGCTGACAACAGATTAATCTCCAAAACATACAAGCAAGTTATGCAGCTCAATATCAAAAAACAAACAAACAATGCAATCCAAAAATGGGCAGAAGACCTAAATAGACATTTCTCCAAAGAAGATATACTGATTGCCAACAAACACATGAAAGAATGCTCAACATCATTAATCATTAGAGAAATGCAAAATGAAACTATAATGAGATATCATCTCACAACCGTCAGAATGGCCACCATCAAAAAATCTACAAACAATAAATGATGTAGAGTGTGTGGAGAAAAGGGATCCCTGTTGCCCTGTTGGTGGGAGTGTAAATTCAAACAGGCCCTATAGAGAACAGTATGGATGTTCCTTAAAAAACTAAAAATAAGACTACCATACCACCCAGCAATCCCACTACTTGGCATACACCCTGAGAAAACCATAATTCAAAAAGAGTCATGTACCAACATGTTCATTGCAGCTTTATTTACAATAGCCAGGACATGGAAGCAACCTAATTGTCCAGCAGCAGATGAATGGATAAAGAAGATATGGCACATATATGCAATGGAATATTACTCAGCCATGAAAAGGAACGAAACTGAGTTATTTGTAGTGAAGTGAATGGACCTAGAGACTGTCATATGGAGTAAAGGAAGTCAGAAAGAGAAAAACAAATACTGTATGCTAACACATATATATGGAATTTAAAAAATTGTGGTCAGAAGAACCTATGGGCAAGACGGGAATAAAGATGCAGACCTACTAGAGAATGGACTTGAGGATACGGGGAGGGGGAAGGGTAAACTGGGACAAAGTGAGAGAGTGGCATGGTCATATATACACAACCAAATGTAAAATAGATAGCTAGTGGGAAGCAGCCGCATAGCACAGGGAGATCAGCTTGGTGACCAGCTAAAGGGGTGGGATAAGGAGGGAGGGAGGAATGGAGATGCAAGAGGGAAGAGATATGGGAACATATGTATATGTATAACTGATTCACTTTGTTATAAAGCAGAAACTGGCACACCATTGTAAAACAATTATATTCTAATAAAATGTTAAAAAAATCATACACCAAAATCAAGTAGGATTTGTCTAAGGGATGCAAGGATTCATCAATATATGCCAATCAATTAATGTGATACACCATATTAACAAAGTGAAAAATAAAAACCATATGTTCATCTCAATAGATGCAGAAAAGTCTTTTGACAAAATTCAACGTCAATTTATGATAAAAACTGTCCAGGAAATGGGCATAGAGGGAATCCACCTCAACATAATAAAGACCATATATGACAAACCCACAGCAAATATCATTCTCACTGGTGAAAACTGAAAGCATTTCCTCTAAGATCAGGAGCAAGACAAGGATGTCCACTCTTGCCACTATTATCCAACATAGTTTTGGAAGTCCTAGTCATGGCAATTAGTGAAGAAAAAGGAATAAAAGGAAACCAAATCAGAAAGAAGAAATAAAACTGTCACTGCTTGCAGATGACATGATAGTATACATAGAAAATCCTAAAGATGCCACCAAAAAAATAATAGAGCTAATCAATGAGTTTGGTAAAGTTGCATGATACAAAACTAATGCACAGAAATCTCTTACATTCCTATACACTGACAATGAAAGATCAGAAAGAGAAACTAAAGAAACAATCCCATTCACCATTGCAACAAAAAAAGTAAAATACCTGGGAATAAACTTACATAGGAGGTAAAAGACCTGTACTCAGAAAACTATAAGACAGTCATGAAAGAAATGAAAGATGACACAAATAGATGGAGAGATATACCATGTTCTTGGATCGGAAGAATCAACATTGTGAAAATGACTATACTACACAAAGCAGTCTACAGATTCAATGCTATCCCTATCAAATTACCAGTGTCATTTTTTGCAGAATTAGAACAAAAAAATCTTAAAATTTGTATGGAGACACAAAAGATCCTGAATAGCCAAAACAGTGTTGAGGAGAAAAAACGGAGCTGGAGGAATCAGACTCCCTGACTTCAGTCTAGACTACAAAGCTACAGTAATCAAGACAATATGGTACTGACACAAAAACAGAAATCTACATCGATGGATCAGGATAGAAAGCCCAAAGATAAACCCATAACCTGTGTTCACCTAATCTATGACAAAGGAGGCAAGGATATACAATGGAGAAAAGACAGTCTCTTCAGTAAGTGGTGCTGGAAAAACTGGACAGCTACATGTAAAACAATGAAATTACAACACTTACTAACACCATACACAAAAATAAACTCAAAATGGATTCGAGACCTAAATGTAATATTGGACACTATAAAACTCTTAGAGGAAAACATAGGAAGAACACTCTTTGACATAAATCATAGCAAGATCTTTTCTGACCCACCTCCTAGAGTAATGGAAATAAAAACAAAAATATAGAAATGGGACCTAATGATACTTAAAAGCTTTTGCACAACAAAGGAAACTATAAACAAGATGAAAAGACAACCCTCAAAATGGGAGAAAATATTTGCAAATGAATAAACAGACAAAGGATTAATCTCCAAAATATATAAACAGCTTATGCAGCTCAATATCAAAAAAACAAACAACCCAATCCAAAAAAGGGCAGAAGAGCTAAATAGACATTTCTCCAAAGAAGACATACAGATGGCCAAGAAGCACATGAAAAGCTGCTCAACATCATTAATTATTGGAGTACGCAAATCAAAATTACAATGAGGTATCACCTCCTATGGGTTAGAATGGGCATCATCAGAAAATCTACAAACAATAAATGCTGGATAGGGTGTGGAGAAAAGGGAACCCTTTTGCACTGTTGGTGGGAATATAAATTAATACAGCCACTATGGAGAACAGTATGGAGGTTTCTTAAAAAACTAATAGAATTACCATATGACTCAGCAATCTCCCTACTGGGCATATACCCAGAGAAAACCATAATTCAAAAAGACAGATACACCCCAATGTTCATTGCAGCACTATTTACAATAGCCAGGTCATGGAAGCAACTTAAATGTCCATCGGCAGATGAAAGGATAAAGAAGATATGATATATAGAGACAATGGAATATTACTCAGGCTTAAAAAGGAATGAAACTGGGTCATTTGTAGAGATGTGGATGGACCTAGAGACTGTCATACAGAGTGAAGTAAGTCAGAAAGAGAAAAACAAATATCATATATTAATACATATATGTGGGATCTACCAAAATGGTAGAGACGAACTGGTTTGCAAGGCAGAAATAGAGACACAGATGTAGAGAACAAACGTATGGACACCAAGGGGGGAAAGTGGTGGGCATGGGGGTTGAGATGAATTGGAAGATTGAGATTGACATTTATGTACTAATATGTATGAAATAGATAAATAAGAACCTGCTGCATAGCACAGGGAACTCCACTTCGCTGTACAGTTGAAACTAGCACAGCATTGTAATACACTATACCCCAATTAAAATAAACTTTTCTTTAAAATTCACATCCAACTAAAATAAATAAATAAATAACCCATCTCCCAGCTTCTGACTAGTGGGCAAAGCTTTCAAAGGAAAGCTTCTGTTTTTTCTCTGTAGGTTGCCAGATTGGTAGGAACAGAAGCCACATTTCTAGTGACTACGGAGGAAATTAGTAAGGAGGGTCTAGGAAGTAGTCATTAAAATGGTTTTCATTGAATGGAATTCGCCCAATATTAGCATTAGGAGCAATAGAGTGTTGCAACATCCAGACTTTGAGTCACCATCAGTTATTTCCATTATCCATAGGAAGAGCAGTAGGCTCTGTTTATATCAGAGTTTCTACATGAAATGTTTGTATTTTAAATTTGTCATATTTTGATATTGTGAAGACACTATGGTCAACAGATAGAGTATATTTTTAAGGAATAAACCCTACTGGACCCTTTCAAAAGATTTTGAAATTTTGGTGGATGATCCAAACCCAGCTGTCTTTATTAGGAATATACAAGAGCTTGAAGCAGCCTATACAAAATATAAAGAAAAGATGGGATTACTTGAAAGACAAACCTGGCTTCTTTTTCAAGAGTTAATATACCCACCTCACACCAGTTAGAATAGGCATCATCAGAAAATCTAGAAACAACAAATGCTGGAGAGGGTGTGGAGAAAAGGGAACCCTTTGCACTGTTGGTGGGAATGTAAATTGAAAACAGCATGCAGCTTCCTTAAAAAACTAAAAATAGAATTACCATATGACCCAGAAATCCCACTACTGGGCATATACCCAGAGAAAACCATAATTCAAAAAGACACATGCACTCCAATGTTCATTGCATCACTATTTACAATAGCCAGGTCATGGAAGCAACCTAAATGCCCATCGACAGATGAATGGATAAAGAAGATGTGATACATATACACAATGGACTATTACTCAGCCATAAACAGGAACAAAATTGGGTCATTTGTAGGGACGTGGATGGACCTAGAGACTGTCATACAGAGTGAAGTAAGTCAGAAAGAGAAAAACAAATATCGTATATTAATGCATATGTATGGAATCTAGAAAAATGGTGCAGATGAACTTGTTTGCAAGGCAGAAATAGAGACACAGATGTAGAGAAAAAAATGTATGGACACCAAGGGGGAAAAGTGTGTGTGGGGGGGTGGTGGGATGAACTGGGAGATTGGGATTGATATATATACACTAATATGTATAAAATAGATAACTAATAAGAACCTGCTGTATAAAAAATAAATTAAATAAATAAGTAAATAAATAAATAAATAAATAAAAATAAAGGAAAGCTTCAAGGATGTGCAGGTGAGAGCTACATGCAGAACAGCACAGTCGGCTCTGACAATCATCTTGAAACTGGTCTGGTCAGTGTCATCTTGATTGTTTTAAGCACAGTTAATCTTCAATTCCAGGGTCAATTTGTTCCCATTTTCTTGAGGCCAGTTCCTGGAATTGTGCAAACCATAGATTCAGTACTGCTCAAGATGGAGCAGTTTATGTCATGGCTACAATCTGGTCATCATGCAGTTAGCTTTTTGCCTCTAGCAGTGGTTATGGTACCTGCAAAACAACACAGGAATGTGTCTCAGATACTGTTATCTATGTACTTCAGGGAGAAACTAAAGATTCTGTGACCGCTATATGACTGCTTTACAGTGTAAATTGTAAACAGTTCTTCTGGCCCAGCTGCTATTTTTTCACTACATGTCTACATCCTTTCAATCATTAATTCTTGAGTCAGGCTTTTGTGACTCAGGAGAGGCCCCTAGAAGACTAAAGCCTTTTTCTGCAAACAAGAAACTGGGAACATGGAAGGGCTTTCGTACCAGGGAGGGCCCAGCAGGGTCCTGCTCAATTTCAGCAACATTTTAAATTATTCTTAGAGATTACCTTGAATTTCACTGGGACATTTGAGAGTGTAGGGCCATCACAGATCAAGTGGTTTGAGGCAAGAAAGCATGAGACGAGTTTTGGAAACAGCAATCCCCTTAACAGCTGTGTTAAGGAAATGTGGGAGCTCAGATGGGAATTCTAGGTGGTGTCAGCTTGTGCAGGATTTTTAAACAGTTCATATCTTCTCTCCTTCTTCAAGTGCTTCAATTATTCTCACTCATAAATCCTAGCATACCACTCCCTGCTTTAGGTTAAGCCAGGGATGTGACTGTCTGCACATGTGGCCACTTCTGCCTCTCATAGCAGACATCTCTAATCAATATTCACACTCTTTCCAGTCAAGCCAAAACTCAGCCTCAGTGCTCTCAATTCACTATTGATTTTGAAGGGATGAAATGCTGTTGCTTTCCCAGACCTAATCGTATGTTTACAGGATCTTAGCCCTTAATGGGACCTTAGAGGAAATTTTAGCCAATCGCGTCATATTGGAGAACAAAAGAGTTGAGGCCCAGACAAGTTAAGGGATGTGCCCAACATCTCACAGGCAGTGAGGGGCAAGTATCAGTAGTGCTATCTCTTTACTCCCTTGGCTCCTTCCCTATGTCTCTAAGGACACTGTGTCACATCCAAGGAGAAGGTGACTAGTACTTTGGTACCACTCGACTCCCAAGAGGCAACATTGGCACTCTTCCCAGAGATGGATGCTTTGCCAATGCACCCCCTCCCCTTCCACAGCCAGTCTTCAACTTCCACAGGTGAGTGCATTGGTATTCCATTGGAACTAGCCTCTCACCAGGTCCAGGACTTTATTTCCCCCTTTACATAACTCCTAGGACAGTGGAGGGTCTTCTAGAAACATATCATAGGGGGACAAGGGGTGGAGGGAGGAGATAAACTATTCACACTTTTCTCGAGACTCATCCTCTCACTCTTCTCTCTCCATGGGACTGCTTTTAATGCTATGATACAGAACATCTCACATTAGGATCTGAGCATCTTATTTCCAAACTGATAAATTAAAGGGGGAAATGATTCATGTTGCAAATGGATTTCCCACATTAAAAAAAAAGGCCACAAGTTCTCTTTAAGTAGCATCTTCTAGAGTGTTTGTTGACAGATTGTTAAGTAATTAGCTGTGGTAAGCTCGAAACTGAAATGTTCTAAGCCATGACTGCTGGTTAAGTATCAAGCAGAAATTAAGATAAAGCAAATATCACATGATTATGACTTTTTTATGCTATTTTTTTTACATTTTTATTGGAGTATAATTGTTTTACAATGGTGTGTTAGTTTCTGCTTTATAACAAAGTGAATCAGTTATACATATACATATGTTCCCATATCTCTTCCCTCTTGTGTCTCCCTCCCTCCCACTCTCCCTATCCCACCCCTCCAGACGGTCACAAAGCACCGAGCTGATTTTTACAATAGGGTGCAATTTGCTTGGTTTTAAGTTTTTATTTTACTGGATTAGCAGCTAAAATACAGGAATGTTGGCAGCCCCAAACCTCCTCTGTCCTCTATACAAGGACAGTCCTCCCCTCCTAAAAGCCTCTTATGAGTAACCCAGAGCTCTCCTTTTTGATTTACTTTGTTTCATTCTTGGAAATAATGTGATAAATATGTTCCATGTGTCTCCAGATGGAGCCAGCAACAACCCTTCTTTTCCCCCAAAGCCTAGAGAAAAAAGCGCCCTCATGAAAATGTGTCTAGATGGAGCATCAGATGATTAGCATTGTGTCTGGCATGGTCCCCTCCCAGTGTCATGTCTCTGCTGCCCGGTCACCCCATTGTTTGTCTGCAAGGTGGGGCTGAGGTTTCTCAAGTTTTGACTCACCTTCAGAAATGAGTCTTGCCCGTGCCCTCCCCTCCCTGATGGAGTCACAGGCGCATACCTGCTCTCAGTTGTCTGCTCCATAGAGAGGCAAGATGCAGAGCCTGGCTTCCTGATTTCAATACATTATGGTCCTTTGAAATGAGAGAACAGATGCAGGACTCATGATCGACCAGGCAACAGTCCCATGGCCAGGCTGGGGAGATGTGGGTGGGAGCAGGCACTACAGAGTTGGCATTCCACATAGCTTCTCAGGGCCCACCTCACCTGGAGAAGTTGTTTACATGAGGGTGATCTGAGGGGTGCCAGGAAGTCTCCCCTCCTTTGAAAGAACAATCCAATCCCCCAGCCATTTAGGGTGCCTGGCAACAAGCCATTATAGATTTCAGAGACTTGGGTGGGCCATCCTTTCTGGATTCCAGATCCAGCTACCATCAGAGCCACATTTTTCTCATCTATAACATTAATAATACAGTTAGCTTTCTTCATAGAGAATTGTGAAAACTGTATACAGAGGTGCTTTATAAGGTTTAATGACTAATAAAAATGCACCTGTGCCTGGCAGTGTAAGGGAGAGGGATGAGTTAGGGTCTCAGAGGAAGAAGGGTGGACAGGCTTGGTGGGAAAGAGAGCCTGGTGTGTGCCAGGGAAGAAAAACTATACTGTAATGGTACAAGAGGTGGAGACCACCAGAACCAGCTTCCTAATTTTGTCATTAATGTAGACCCTGGTAGAAAACAACACAGTGACACAGGCACTTCAGCTGACTGAAAATTGCTATGAAGTCAGAAGATCTGTGATCCAACTCTGGCTTTGACATTAACCCTGTGTGACCTTGGGTCAAGCATGTCCTCATTCCAAGTCTCAGTTTCTCCCTCTATAAAATGAGGATATTGTGGCCAAGAGGGAAGTTGAGTGCCAGAGTTTTGAAAGGTTTAACGCATTAGATGCATATGAGCTTGAATGACTCTTGGAGATTTATGACCTAGAGGACACTGCCACCTCAACTCCAGCCATGTTCTCTATAAAGGCCACCCCTGGAGTACCCTCTGAGATGGCAACTGTGTTATAAGACAAGGTTGATCACTAGATAGAGTTCTCCAAACTAAGCAGGAGTTGTTGATGGACAAAGTAAGAGGCCAATGAGCAGACTGAGAAAAATAAAAAGTAACGTGTATTCCAGAGAAGCTGTGTGGGTGACAGACAGGTGGCACAATCCACCCCATCGTGAGCAGCACACGTACACTGATGCCTTCTACGTGCCAGGCACGGGAGAACACCTTGATCAGTGCCCACGCCAAATCCATCCTGTCCCATGTTTCCCTTTTGGAGAATTTGCATCAGGATGAGCATACTGGAGTGGGAACAGGGGACAGGGGCATAGGTGGAGAAGGTATAGAGGGCAACCGACTTAACTCAGGCTACTGATTTAAATAATACTGTCATCCAAAATCATCCTTAGAGAAACACAAAGAATAATGTTTGACCAGAAAATTGGGGACCTGTGCAAGTGAATATGACCCATAAATTAACCTTAAAACCTTCCTTCCAGCACATTGACAAATTGTATGAAGAATGTAGAGCAGGAAATAGGTTCATTTGACACATGCTCCACCATGACAAAAATGGAAAATGCAAAAAATTGGTGAAACATATAACAAAATTCTTATTACTGATTAAGAAATAGTACATGAATGGCAATGAACTTCAGTGACTGCATTTTTAATCAAGTGATTTCAACTTTCTCATGAATTTACCCTAGATTTGATGTGAAACAAAATGTGTTTAAATAATTCATATGTATTAAATACATACAAAATTAGTTGCGTGAATGGCATTGCATAATACATTGGGTTTCCCAATAATTTCAAAGCGACAGGAAGACAGAAAATTTGAACAATCCTCTGAGATTTCTTCAAAAATTGAAGACATCCAATGAGGTCACTTAGGAGAAATCAGATTGCGGCATCGGTTATGTCCCTTTGGCAGATATGAGCAAAAAGCTTCATTTCTGTTGTAAGTCTTGGGTCTGAGCTGCCAGCTCATCTGAGATATGGTAGGGGACGCTCTGTGCCTAGAGAATTCCTTGTGGCAAGAAGTAAAACAGATTTTAAAAGGTCACAGGAATTTGACTGCTGGATGTTCTTTATTTGAACGAGCAAACAGTGACAGGAGGACCGTAGTGGTCAACACGTTACTACACGTTTCCAAGTGTCAAGATAGGGAATCATATGAGATGATCTGCAAATTTCCCTCAGACCATTTTCAAAGACGAAAGGACACTTTGTTTAGCAAACTATGAATCAAACCGAAATGAATTGTAAAAAAGACTTGAGGTAAAGACACATGTGTCACCAGGTAGCGAGGCCCATTTCAAACCAGTACGTACAACAAAATTGCCACCAGATCAAGTGTAACTAGGCAGGCAGTTTTAGAGTCAAGGATGGTGGAAGATAGGAAAGGGTCATTGTCCGCAGTCAAGGAATGGAACTTTTGACTACAAGTTAGGGAGCGCTCCAAGAGCTCCCACTGCCTTAAACCACTGAAACTGAGAGCTAAGGCAGGGACTCTGTGAGTCATGGGAACATAATCCAGTTAGGAGATCCTGGAAGAGGATATTCCCTGTTTTCAGCATCCCTGCCAAGCCAGTTATGGATGGATTTGCATTTGGGTTGGGAAATGATTGGACCAGGCCAAGTTTGGTAGTTCCGCTTACCCCTGGGTGGGGCAGTAAATTCCAATAAAAAGGTCTTCTGCTGCACGACGGCTATCCTTCTGCTATTCGAGTTCCGATTGCATTTGGAGAACCTGGTGAGTCTGATTCTTCATTTCAACTTTGTTCTTGGACACCCAAAAGTTGAGTTTATGCTGGAGTCAGCAAGCTTGATGGGTCCAAAGTTATCATCATGGGTATAATTCTATTTGGTGGATGGGAACATGGAATGTGGGCACAATGTTGTATTGTATTTACTAGATTACTGATACCTAGTTTGAATTCCTCTATTGAAAAAGAAATTAACAGGAAATATTGACATGAAGTGATAAAGAGCAAAGTATTTACCTTCTTCTATGCCTTTCTCTTGGACCTCTGCTGTGATTTCAGAGGCATTTATCTTAGAAGGTGTGAGACCCTTACACTCATCCTGATTGCCCTTTGCTCTGGATATAAATCATCCTGTCTGGAATTCATGAGAGAAAATGTTGACAGAAATTTCTTGTGAGCTTGCCCATGATTTTAGAACATGTGAGGGCCTTTTCTGAAGATGTCGTTTTCATAAAAAAGTAAAAAAGAAACAAAGAAAAAAAGAAAGAAAGAAGGAAACAAAGAAAGAAACCAAAAGAGAAAACATTGCATGTTTCTTCAAAACAAAGATATTTTCTTTAGAAAAATTGTATGAGAAAAGAGGTTTTCTCTGGGCTGATGTAACGATTTTCTGAAGAGCGAGAGAGAAGTTAGAAATTCACTAAAAGGTATTAAGGAGATTAAAGCACGTACTTAGAGATTGGTGAGATACTATCTGTTGTTATTCCACAAGATTTTGCTGTTTTCCCTATAGGAATTCCTTGTTGTGAACACGGTCATATACTTTCTTTCAGATATTAAGACTGCAGAAAGATGTCTTCTCAACATCAGCAGTGCAAGCAGCCCTGCCAGCCACCACCAGTGTGCACACCAAAATGCCATGACCCTTGCCCACCTTGCAAGTGTCCAGACCCTTGCCCACCTTGCAAGTGTCCAGACCCTTGCCCACCTATAAAGTGCCCTGACCCATGCGTGCCTCAGCAGTGCAAGCAGAAATGCCCTCCTGGGGCACCTGTTCAACATTGCTAGCAGAAGTGGCCACCCAAGAGTATGTAAGAGCTTGAGCTTTTATCTGCATCTGGAAAGGATAAGGACAATCAGCTCAACTAGTTCCAGAGCTCCACCTTCCTCTTCTCTTCAAAGCCTATCATGGATACGGAAGAAGCTTCTCCACCCTTCAGCCTCAATATGCGAGTGCTGCTTCCTGACAGACAGAGGTTTCTTACCTGCGGGTGCTGTACTGCTTCCCTCTGGGAGGTGCCCAAGAAAGCATCGCAGAGCCTCAGAAGGAAGAGCAGCCGCTCTCCTCCTGGGCACCCTCTGAGGATTCTCTCGCTGTCTTCTGTGTCGGTCGGTCACCTGGGCATGGGTTTCTACCAGCTGAGCAATTGTTACTTATCCTCCACGTCCTGAATAAAATACAGTTCTTTTGTGAGATGGGAAAATATTTTCTTTCTTTGCAAACCTGCTTTTAGCAATATCATATGATAATTTTGCTTGATTTCTATCCTTCTTTGATCCCGAGTTTCAGGCTTTCACAGTCAGTGTTATCTGAATTTTGAGTCGTATCAATGATTATTTCTATACAGTTAAAAATCCAGGTTATTTTCCTAATTATTGCTTGACTCATTTAAAGAACAAGTTTTGTAACTTCTTGGGATTTCAAATCCTTTAATAAACTCTGGGGAAAATCACATTTACAGTGCCAACTTGCTTAGGCATAAAAATTACATGAATGTGTGTCATTCAGTTGGCACAATGCCGAGCATGTAATTGGCATTTGAGAGGTGCCCGATCATCATTGTCCCTGTCATCATCACCGGTACCACCACCAACACCGTCACCACCTCCCCCAGGTGCTCCGAGCAGGGGAGTGGCTCTGACATACCTCGTAGAGCAAGCAAGGAGATTCTTAAACTCTATTACCCATTCATATTCTGTGTTGTTTTCCTTTTCCAATTTAACCGAATTTTTAATCTGACACCACAGAATAACCAGTTTGGGAAATTATTGGGATACTCTGTATAAAATTATAATAGTTCTGAAAACATGGGTAGTACAAAAGAAAGGGAATTTAAAGGGACCTTACCAGACAAAGTGCTACCTGTTCTCCATGTGTACAACGTGCTCTTCTTACTGCAAAACTCAACAACCACAGGGTCTTATTATATTTTTTCACCTTGGAAATTACATTCTTGAATGTTTTGACCCCACCTTTGAGATACACTGGGAATTCCAATGTTTATCTTGATTTACAAAATGACTGTTGCTATGCAGCTTGTTTTCCAAGCTGGTCCAGTAATCTGTGAAAAGGGAGGTGTTCATTAAGCGTATCCCTTCTTGTGGTTAGAAGTAAAGGAGTCAAAGATGCCAGAACTGCAGAAGCAAACATATGCCCATGTTACTGTTCAACGCTCATCAGATTATGACATGAGTGGAAAATCAACAGTGCTATTTGGGAGATGTCTCTACTGTAGCTACTGTTATTTGACCTGACATGGAAATTAGTTCTTTGAGGTGGGATGCTCCTGTAACAAATCTTAAAATTGAGGCATTGGCTTATGTGTCTGGAGGTGGTTGGAAAGGAATCTGATATTGGAAGCCGTAAAAGTGGTGCTCCATATTATTCAATAGCAAAATGTTTGCAGTAATGTCTGATCATGGTATCTTTAGAGGCAAACCAAAGGTTGCTCATTTGGTGATTTGCCCAGGGTATTTCAGGAGATGTATGTTGAGGAATAACTTTCTGGTTGACAGGCCAGAAATGTAAAGAATGAAAAGAAAAATAATACACTCCAGAAATTCAAAACCTTGTTGAATTAGAAAACTCACCGCTTGTAAGTCCTAAAGAGTAAGAGATGAGATTAGAAGTGGTTTTCAACTAGAAGTTCAATTTCAGTGGACTGTTACAACAGGGAAAGTAGACAGAAGTTGTCTTCTTTCCACCTGTGTGCCAGGGAGCCTCATGGTTGCTATATTATGTTAGGAGAAAAGGCAGTAATTTAATCAGGCCAGAAAATTCCTTCTACAAAAGGACCTAACTGAGATCTGTAGGACATAGAAATGATTGGGGGACTGAAATTATATCAGGTGCCTAATAAGTTTCTGAGGGAATTGAGAACTAAATTAACTATGGGCCAAAATGAAAAAGAATGATTTTCAAGATTACTAACGACTTTCCCGCCCACCTTTCCCTATTTCCCACGCTAGGAAATCAGATATGGTCAGTACAGGTGACTAAAAGGGAATATCCACTCTGAGGTGATTACAAGGACCCCAGAGAATAGTGTATAAAGAAGCACTCTCAGAGAACAGTATCAGATCCTGAGAGAGCCTAGGAGGAGAAGGAACACAGAGATGCTCAAACATTGTTACTCTGTTGTGTGATGCTTATTCCTTCATGCTTTCCCTCCGGGTTTATTGAGGAATAATTGACAAATGAAATTGTACATATTTACTGTGTATAATGTGATGACTTGACGTATGTGTACTTTATGCAGTGATTACCAACATCGGTTACTTAGCACATAAATCACTTCAAAAGTAAAAATGAAATGTGTGTATGTCTCTCTTGTGTGTGTGTGTGTGTGTCTTTGTATGTGTGTGTGTGATGAGAATGCTTATGGTCTAATTTCTCAGCAAGATTCAAGTACACAACTGAGTGTTATTAGCTAGATCACCATGCTGTACTGTAGACTCTGAGAACTCATTCATTGTATGATTGCAGGCTTGTACCGTTGGCCCAAAACCTTCAACTTTGCCCTACCCCTGAGACCCTGCTGACCACCATTCTACTGTCTGTTGCTGTGACATCTGTTAGTTTGGAAACACATTCCTAAATAAACAATGGTGCAAAGAAGAAATAACAAATAAATAGAAAATAACTTGAGATGAACGAAAATGCAAAGAAAACATACAAGAACTTTGGGGATAAATGAAATGTAGCACAAAGAGAGCAACCTATGCCTGGAGACAACTATATTACAAAAGATGATCTCAAATCAGTAACCTGATAGACATGTATGCATGTGTGTGGGTATATGAAAATTGAAAACTCGTAACACTAAATACAGCAACGTATAAGCAGTGAATATTTTTGGCCGTTTAATGGACATGTTCACTTTTTAACAGCTTTGTGTTTTCCCCATTATATACTCAACGATATACCTTTATTTATATAACAATGTATCATATTGTTAAAAAAATATATAGCAGTCAATGAAGATGTGGCTGAGCTGCAAGTAAAGTTTACGACCGGGTCTTCTGGCACATGCCTAGCTGATGATTTTCACAGGTTTCAAGTGTCTCCTCCTCTACTCCTCATTCCCCTCTTCTTCCTGCTGTCCCATTATAAAACCCCATTCCTAAGAAGCTTCCTGATTATTTGGCCAAGACAAGTTACTAGGCCAGTTCTTCCTTCTGACTGCAGGAAGAATTATGAAAGGACTATTACTAAATGCATGGGCGATATGTCAAAGTACCAATTTGGACGGTTAAGGGGTAGATATTGGCAGTGAAGATAATATGGCAGGTTGAGGGTTCTGGCATGTGAAGAAGAAGACAGAGAGTAAACGGTGAACATTTTTTTCAAATTTCTCTCTTCAAAGACCTAAAACATTGTTGGACTGAGTGGAAAAAAGCAAATATATCAGATGTGCCCTAAGTTGACATTTCATCCAGATGTCAGACCTGCAGTGCTTTGCTTATCTTTGCCCTCCCAGCGTCACTCTGAATCATTTATATGTGATGCACTGAATCTGAAATGGTACCTTATATCTAGTTTTGGTTTCACACAATTGAAACGTCATATTCATTTATGGAATACAAGAGATTTATTTCCTGATAAAGGAATTTTAAACGCACGACAGTGGTCTAGGGAAGAGTTTGCGTAAGTTGAGATGGGATATCCTGATTCCATTAAACATCTGTTCCCACATTCTACAGTATCATAAAGCAAGATTTGCAACTCTATTCCTAAACCAGACAGGGCCTTCACCAAACATGTCCCATCAAAAGACTCTTCAGTGCCCATGGGGACAGCATAGAAAAGAGTAGTGTTCATATCCAGGATAGAAGGGAGGAACTTAGAAAACCTGTTAACATCTAAATCACTGAAAAGGCAGAAATGAAATCTTTGGTGGACATGCTAAGGCAATGGTTCCTGAACTTCAGTTATTTGCTAAAAGCTCATTATATTTGTCATAATTCCACACCCCATGTGTCATATTACATTAATTTCTTTGGATGTAAGTTCTCTTCCTAATAACTTTGAAAATTCTTTTTAATTGGCCATACGTAATGATGCACATGAAAAGACAGATGAAATATTCACATTATATATTAAAACATGAATGGACATATAAACATAAAGAAATGTGTTACAGACAGTGGGATAAGGACAGATAGAGAGAGATTAAAATACCTGAAACACGCAAAGTCTGAAGAGCTGAAACTCTGCAGGAAGTCCATCTGACAGGGGAATATTCTTTCACCTGAGGGAGTGTCAGCCTCGCTCTATTCAGGCCGTCATGGATTTAATGAG
This sequence comes from Orcinus orca, assembly GCF_937001465.1. Taxonomy (NCBI): domain Eukaryota; kingdom Metazoa; phylum Chordata; class Mammalia; order Artiodactyla; family Delphinidae; genus Orcinus; species Orcinus orca. The sequence goes on along the minus strand of NC_064559.1, from coordinate 102,440,778 downwards.
AACTTCCCACATTATAGAGGGCAAGTGACTTAACTCAGGCTACTGATTTAAATAATACTCTCCTCCAAAATCATCATACAGAAACACAAATAAGCTTTGACCAGAAAACTGGGGACCTGTACAAGTGAATCTGACCCATAAATCAACCATCAAACATTCATTCCAGCACATTCACAAATTGTATGAAGAAGTAGAGCAGGAAATAGGAGTATTTGGCCCATGCTCCACAATGACCTAAATGGAAAATGCAAAAAATAGGTTTAAAATATAACAAAATTATAATTAACGATTAAGAGGTTGTATATGAATGGCAATTAACTTCAGTGACTTCATTTTTAATAAAGTGATTTCAACATTCACATGAATTTACCCTATATTTGATTTGAAACGAAATATGTTTAAATAACTAATAAGTATGAAATACATACAAAATTAGTTGCGTGAATGGCATTGCATAATACATTGGGTTTCCCAATTATTTAAAAGCGACAGGAAGCCAGAAAATTTGAACAATCCTCTGAGACTACTTCAAAAATTGAAGACATCCAAAGAGGTCACTTGGGAGAAATTAGATTGGAGCATGTGTTATGTCCCTTTGGGAGGTATGAGCAAAAAGCTTCATTTCTGTTGTAAGTCTTGGGTCTGAGCTGCCAGCTCATCTGAATTATGGTAGGGGATGCTATGTGCCTAGTGAATTCCTTGTGGCACGAAGTAAAACAGATTTATAAAAGTCACAGGAATCTAACTGCTGGATGTTCTTTATTTGAAAGAGCAAACAGTGAAAGGAGGACCGTAGTGGTCAACACTTTACTACACGTTTCCAAGTGTCAAGATAGGGAATCATATGAGATGAAATGCAAATGTCCCTCAGACCATTTTCGAAGATGAAATGAGACTTTGTTTAGCAAGCCATGACTCAAGCCAAAATGAATGGTAAGGAAGACTTCAGGGTGGGATAGGGAGGGTGGGAGGGAGGGAGACGCAAGAGGGAAGAGATATGGGAACATATGTATATGTATAACTGATTCACTTTGTTATAAAGCAGAAACTAACACACCATTGTAAAGCAATTACACCCCAATAAGATGTTAAAAAAAAAAAAGAAAGAAAGACTTCAGGTAAAGAGACATGTGTCTCCAGGTAGCGAGGCCAATTTCAAACCAGTATGTGTAGCAAAATTGCCACCAGATCAAGTGCAACTAGGCAGGGAGTTTTAGAGTCAAGGATGGTGAAAGATAGGAAAGGGTCATCCTCCCTAGTCAAGGAATGGAACTTTGACTCCAAGTTAGAGAACGCTCCAAGTGCTCCCACTGCCTTAAACCACTGAAACTGAGAGCTAAGGCAGGGACTCTGAGTCATGAGAACAAAATCCAGTGAGGTGATCCTGAAAGAGGATATTTCCTGCTTTCAGCGTCCCTGCCAAGCCAGTTATGGATGGATTTGCATTTGGGTTGGGAAATGATTGGACCAGGCCAATTTTGGTAGTTCCGCTTCCCCCTGGGTGGGACAGTAAGATCCTATAAAAAGGTCCCCTGCGTCACGACGGCTATCCTCCTGCTATTTGAGTTCTGATTGCATGTTAGAACACGGAGAGTCTCACTCTTCATTTCAACTTTGTTCTTGAACACCCGAATGTTGAGTTTATGCTGGAGTCAGCAAGCTTGATGGGTCCAAAGTTAAGCTTATGGGCGTAATTCTTCTTATTGGATTGCAACGTGGAATGTGGGCACAATGTTGTATTGTAATTACTAGATTACTGATACCTAGTTTGAATTACTCTATTGAAAAAGAAATTAACAGGAAATTTTTACATGAAGACATAAAGAGCAAAGTATTTACCTTTTTCTATGCTGTTGTCTTGTACCTCTGCTGTGATTGAAGAGGCATTTATCTTAGAAGTTGTGAAACACTTACATTCATTCTGATTGCCATTTGCTCTGTATATAAGTCATTCTGTTGGGACCTCATGAAAGAACATGTTGATACAAATTGCTTGTGAGCTTGCCCAGGATTTTAGAACTTGTGATGGCTTTTTCTAAAGATGTCGTTTTCATAAAAAAGAAAAAAAGGAAGAAAGAAAGTAAGAAAGAAAGAAAGAAAGAAACCAAAAGAGAAAACATTGCATGTTTCTTCAAAACAAAGATATTTTCTTTAGAAAAGTTGTATGAGAAAAGAGAACGTTTTCTCTGGGCTAATGTAATGATTTTCTGAAGAACGAGTGAGAAGTCAGAAATTCATTAAAAGGAATTAAAGAGATTATAGCACATACTTAGAGATTGGTGAGATACTATCTGTTGTTATTCCACAAGATTTTGCTGTTTGCTCTATAGGAATTCCTTGTTGTGAACACGGTCATATACTTTCTTTCAGATATTAAGACTCCAGAAAGATGTCTTCTCAACATCAGCAGTGCAAGTAGCCCTGCCAGCCACCACCAGTGTGGACACCAAAATGCCATGACACTTGCCCACCTTGCAAGTGTCCAGACCTTTGCCCACCTTGCAAGTGTCCAGACCCTTGCCCACCTATAAAGTGCCCTGACCCATGCGTGCCTCAGCAGTGCAAGCAGAAATGCCCTCCTGGGGCACCTGTTCAACATTGCTAGCAGAAGTGGCCACCCAAGAGTATGTAAGAGCTTGAGCTTTTATCTGCATCTGGAAAGGATAAGGACAATGGACTCAACTAGTTCCAGAGCTCCACCATCCTCTTCTCTTCAAAGCCTATCATGGATACGGAAGAAGCTTCTCCACCTTTCAGCCTCAATATGCGAGTGGTGCTTCCTGACAGACAGAGGTTTCTTACCTGCGGGTGCTGTACTGCTTCCCTCTGGGAGGTGCCCAAGAAAGCATCGCAGAGCCTCTGAAGGAAGAGCAGCCGCTCTCCTCCTGGGCGCCCTCTGAGGATTCTCTCGCTGTCTTCTGTGTCGGTCGGTCACCTGGGCATGGGTTTCTACCAGCTGAGCAATTGTTACTTATCCTCCACGTCCTGAATAAAATACAGTTCTTTTGTGAGATGGGAAAATATTTTCTTTCTTTGCAAACCTGCTTTTAGCAATATCATATGATAATTTTGCTTGATTTCTATCCTTCTTTGATCCCGAGTTTCAGGCTTTCACAGTCAGTGTTATCTGAATTTTGAGTCGTATCAATGATTATTTCTATACAGTTAAAAATCCAGGTTATTTTCCTAATTATTGCTTGACTCATTTAAAGAACAAGTTTTGTAACTTCTTGGGATTTCAAATCCTTTAATAAACTCTGGGGAAAATCACATATACAGTGCCCACTTGCTTAGCCATAAAAATTACATGAACGTGTGTCATTTAGTTGGCACAATGCCGAGCATGTAACTGGCATTTGAGAGGTGGCAGATCATCATTGTCCCTGTCATCATCACCGTCACCACCGCCAACACCGTCACCACCACCCCCAGGTGCTCCAAGCAGGGGAGTGGCTCTGACATACCTAGTAGAGCAAGCAAGGATATTCTTTAAACTTTATGATCCATTCATATTCTGTGTTGATGTTCTTTACCAGTTTAACTGAATTTTTAATCTGACCCCACAAAATAACCAGTTTGGGAAATAATTGGGACACTCTGTATAAAATTATAATAGTTCTGAAAACATGGGTAGTACAAAAGAAAGGGAATTTAAAGGGACCTTACCAGGCAAAGTGCTACCTCTTCCCCATTTGTACAACGTGCCCTTCTTATTGCAAAACTCAACAACCGCAGGGTCTTACTATGTTTTTTCACCTCGGAAATTACATTCTTCATTATTTTGACCCCACATTTGAGATACACAGGGGATTCCAATGTTTATCTTGATTTACAAAATGACTGTTACTATGCCGCTTGTTTTCCAAGTGCTTAGCTTACTGGTCCAGTAAGCTGTGAAAAGGGATGTGTTCATTAAGCATATCCCTTCTTGTGGTTAGAAGTAAAGGAGTCAAAGATGCCAGAACTGCAGAAGCAAACAAAAGCCCATGTTACTGTTCAACGCTCACCAGACTGCGTCATGAGTGAAAAATCAACACTGCTATTTGGGAGTTGTCTCTACTGTAGCTACTGTTATTTGACCTGACATAGAAATTAGTTCTTTGAGGTGGGATGCTCCTGTAACAAATCTTAAAAAAAAAGTGGCATTGGCTCATGTGTCTGGAGGTGGTTGGAAAGGAATCTGATATTGGAAGCCGTAAATGTGGTGCTACATGTTATTCAAAGGCAAAACGTTTGAAGTAATGGTTGTCCATGGTATCTTTAGAGGCAAAGCAATGGTTGCTCACTTGCTGATTTGCCCAGGGTATTTCAGGAGATGTATGTTCAGGAAAATCTTTCTGGTTGACAGGCCAGAAATGTAAAGAATGAAAAGAAAAATAATACAGTCCAGAAGTTCAAAACCTTGTTGAATTAGAAAACTCACCGCTTGTAAGTCCTAAAGAGTAAGAGATGCGATTAGAAGTGGTTTTCAACTAGAAGTTCAATTTCAGTGGACTGTTACAACAGGGAAAGTAGACAGAAGTTGTCTTCTTTCCACACGTGTGCCAGGGAGCCTCATGGTTGCTGTATTATGTTAGGGGAAAAAGCAGTCATTTAATCAGGCCAGAAAATTCCTTCTACAAAAGGACCTAACTGAGATCTGTAGGACATAGAAATGATTGGGGGACTGAAATTATATCAGGTGCCTAATAAGTTTCTGAGGGAATTGAGAACTAAATTAACTATGGGCCAAAACGAAAAAGAATGATTTTTAAGATTACTAACGACATTCCCGTGCACCGTTCCCTAATTTCCAACTAGGAAATCAGATATGGTCAGTACAGGTGACTAAAAGGGAATATCCACTCTGAGGTGACTACAAGGACCCCAGAGAATGATGGATAAAGGAAGCTCTCTCAGAGAATAGTATCAGATCCTGAGAGAGCCAAGGAGGAGAAGGAACACAGAGATGCTCAAACATTGTTACTCCGTTGTATGATACTTATTCCTTCATGCTTTCCCTCTGGGATTATTGAGGAATAATTAACAAACGAAATTGTACATATTTACTGTGTATAATGTGATGACTTGACATATATGTACTTTATGCAGTCATTACCATCATCGGTCACTTAGAACATAAATCACTTCATCAGTAACAATGTAATGTGTGTATGTCTCCATGTTTCTGTGTGAGTGTCTGTGTGTGTGTGTGTGTGTGTGTGTGTCTTTGTATGTGTGTGTGTGATGAGAATGCTTATGGTCTAATTTCCCAGCAAGATTCAACTACACAAGTGAGTGCTATTACCTAGATCACCATGCTCTACTGTAGACTCTGAGAACTCATTCATTGTATGATTGCAGGCTTGTACCCGTGGCCAAACATCCGACCTTTCCCCGACCCCTCAGACCCTGCTGACCACCATTCTACTCTCTGTTGCTCTGACATCTGTTAGTTTGGAAACACATTCCAAAATGAACAATGGTACGAAGGAGAAATAAGAAATAAATAGAAAATAACCTGAGATGAACGAAAATGAAAAGAAAACATACAAGAACATTCGGGATAAATGTAATGCAGCACAAAGAGAGCAACCTATGCCTAGAGATATCTATATTACAAAAGATGATCTCAAATCAGTAGCCTGATAGACATGGATGCATGTGTGTGGGTTTATGAAAATTGAAAACTCGTAACACTAAATACAGCAAAGTATCAGCAGTGATTGTTTTTGGCCGTTTAATACACATGCTCATTTTTTAACAGCTTTATGTTTTCCGCATTGTATATTAAATGGTATACCTTCATTTTAATAACAACGTATCATATTGTTAAAAATATATATAGGAGTCAGTGAAGATGTGGCTGAGCTGCAAGCAAAGTTTACGACCTGGTCTTCTGGCACATGCCTAGCTGATGACTTTCACACGATTCAAGTGTCTCCTCTTTCTCCTCCTCTACTCCTCATTTCCCTCTTCCTCCTGCTGTCCCATTATAAAACCCCATTCCTAAGAAGCTTCCTGATTATTCGGCCAAGACAAGTTACTAGGCCAGTTCTTCCTTCTGACTGCAGGAAGAATTATGAAAGGACTATTACTAAATGCATGGGCGATATGTCAAAGTACCAAATTGGACGGTTAAGGGGTAGATATTGGCAGTGAAGATAATATGGCAGGTTGAGGGTTCTGGCACGTGAAGAAGAAGACAGAGAATAAACGGTGAACATTTTTTTCAAATTTCTCTCTTCAAAGACCTAAAACATTGTTGGACTGAGTGGAAAAAAGCAAATATATCAGATGTGCCCTAAGTTCACATTTCATCCACATGTCAGACCTGTAGTGCTTTGCTTATCTTTGCCCTCCCAGCGTCACTCTGAATCATTTATATGTGATGCTCTGAATCTGAAATGGTACCTTATATCTAGTTTTGGTTTCACACAATTGAAACTTCGTATTCACTTATGGAATACAAGAGATTTATTTCCTGATAAAGGAATTTTAAGCGCAGGACAGCGGTCTAGGGAAGATTTTGCGTAAGCTGAGATGGGATATCCTGATTCCATTAAACATCTGTTCCCACATTCTACAGTATCATAAAGCGAGATTTGCAACTCTATTCCTAAACCAGACCATGATCCCTCACCAACCATGATCCATCAAAACACTCTTCAGTGCCCATGGCGACAGCATAGAAAAGAGTAGTGTTCATATCCAGGATAGAAGGGAGGAACTTAGAAAACCTGTTAACATCTAAATCACTGAATAGGCAGAAATGAAGTCTTTGGTAGATGTGCTAAGGCAATGGTTCCTGAACTTCGGTTATTTGCTAATAGCTCATTATATTTGTCATAATTCCACACCCCATGTGTCATATTACATTAATATGTTTGGCTTTAAATTCACTTCAAAATACCTTTGAAAATTTTTATTTTAATTGGCCATAGGTAGTCATGTACATGAAATGACAGATGAAATATTCAAATTATATATTACAACCTGTAGGTACGTATATACATACAGAAATATGTTACAGAAACTGGGACAAGGACAGAGAGAGAGAGATTAAAATGTCTGGAACACGCAAAATCTGCAGAGCTGAAACTGCTAGAAGTCCATCTGACAGAGGAATATTCTTTTACCTGAGGGAACGTCAGCCTTGTTCTATTCAGGCCGTCATTGGATTGTATGAGAACTTCCCACGTTATACAGGGCAACCGACTTAACTCAGGCTACTGATTTAAATAATACTCTCATCCAAAATCATCCTTACAGAAACACACAGAATAATGTTTGTCCAGTAAACGGGGGACCTGTGCCAGTGAATCTGACCCATAAATTAACCATCAAACCTTCCTTCCAGCACATTGACAAATTGTATGAAGAAAGTACAGCACGATATAGGTTTATTTGACACGTGCTCCACCGTGCCCTAAATGGAAAATGCAAAACATAGGTTTAAAATATAACAAAATTAGTATTAATGATTAAGAAGTTGTGCATGAATGGCAATGAACTTCAGTGACTGCATTTTTAATCAAGTGATTTCAACTTTCTCATGAATTTACCCTAGATTTGATGGGAAACAATATGTGTTTAAATAATTCATAAGTATTAAATACATACAAAATTAGTTGCGTGAATGGCATTGCATAATACATTGGGTTTCCCAATAATTTTACAGCGACAGGAAGCCAGAAAACTTGAACAATCCTCTGAGATTTCTTCAAAAATTGAAGACATCCGAAGAGGTCAGTTGGAGAAATTGGATTGGAGCATGTGTTATGTCCCTTTGGGAGGTATGAGCAAAAAGCTTCATTTCTGTTGTAAGTCTTGGGTCTGAGCTGCCAGCTCATCTCAGTTATGGTAGGGGATGCTATGTGCCTAGTGGATTCCTTGTGGCAGGAAGTAAAACAGATTTATAAAGGTCACAGGCATCTGACTGCTGGATGTTCTTTATTTGAAGGAGCAAACAGTGAAAGGAGGACCGTAGTGGTCAACACTTTACTACACGTTTCCAAGTGTCAAGGTAGGGAATCATATGAGATGATCTGCAAATTTCCCTCAGACCATTTTCGAAGACGAAACGAGACTTTGTTTAGCAAGCCATGAATCAAACCGAAATGAATTGAAAGAAAGACTTGAGGTAAAGTGACATGTGTCACCAGGTAGCGAGGCCCATTTCAACCCAGTATGTACAACAAACTTGCCACCAGATCAAGTGCAACTAGGCAGGCAGTTTTAGAGTCAAGGATGGTGAAAGATACGAAAGGGTCATCCTCCCCAGTCAAGGAATGGAACTTTTGACTCCAAGTTAGAGGACACTCCAAGTGCTCCCACTGCCTTAAACGACTGAAACTGAGAGCTAAGGCAGGGACTCTGTGAGTCATGAGAACATAATCCAGTGAGGAGATCCGGGATCAGGATATTTCCTGTTTTCAGAGTCCCTGCCAAGCCAGTTATGGATGGATTTGCATTTGGGTTGGGAAATGATTGGACCAGACCAAGTTTGGTAGTTCCGCTTCCCCCTGGGTGGGGCAGTAAGCGCCAATAAATAGGTCCTCTGCTGCACGACAGCTATCCTCCTGCCACTCGAGTTCTGATTGACTTTGGAGAACCTGGTGAGTCTTATTCTTCATTTCAACTTTGTTCATGGACACCCAAATGTTGAGTTTATGCTAGACTCAGCAAGCTTGATGGGTCCAAAATTATGATCATGGGTATAATGCTACTTAGTGGATGAGAACTTGGAATCTGGGCACAATGCTGTATTGTATTTACTAGATTACTGATACCTAGTTTGAATTCCTCTATTGAAAAAGAAATTAACAGGAAATATTGACATGAAGGGATAAAGAGCAAAGTATTTACCTTCTTCTATGCCTTTCTCTTGGACCTCTGCTGTGATTTCAGAGGCATTTATCTTAGAAGGTGTGAGACCCTTACACTCATCCTGATTGCCCTCTGCTCTGGATATAAGTCATCCTGTCGGGACATCATGAGAGGAAATGTTGATACAAATTGCTTGTGAGCTTGCCCATGATTTTAGAACATGTGAGGGCCTTTTCTGAAGATGTCGTTTTCATTAAAAAGAAAAAAGGAAAGAAGGAAAGAAAGAAAGAAAGAAACCAAAAGAGAAAACATTGCATGTTTCTTCAAAACAAAGATATTTTCTTTAGAAAAGCTGTATGAGAAAAGGGAAGGTTTTCTCTGGGCTGATGTAACGATTTTCTGAAGAGTGAGAGAGAAGTCAGAAATTCATTAAAAAGTATTTAACAGATTAAAGCACATACTTAGAGATTGGTGAGATACTATCTGTTGTTATTCCACAAGATTTTGCTGTTTTCTCTATAGGAATTCCTTGTTGTGAACACGGTCATATACTTTCTTTCAGATATTAAGACTCCAGAAAGATGTCTTCTCAACATCAGCAGTGCAAGCAGCCCTGCCAGCCACCACCAGTGTGCACACCAAAATGCCATGACCCTTGCCCACCTTGCAAGTGTCCAGACCCTTGCCCACCTTGCAAGTGTCCAGACCCTTGCCCACCTTGCAAGTGTCCAGACCCTTGCCCACCTATAAAGTGCCCTGACCCATGCGTGCCTCAGCAGTGCAAGCAGAAATGCCCTCCTGGGGCACCTGTTCAACATTGCTAGCAGAAGTGGCCACCCAAGAGTATGTAAGAGCTTGAGCTTTTATCTGCATCTGGAAAGGATAAGGACAATGGACTCAACTAGTTCCAGAGCTCCACCATCCTCTTCTCTTCAAAGCCTATCATGGATACGGAAGAAGCTTCTCCACCTTTCAGCCTCAATATGCGAGTGGTGCTTCCTGACAGACAGAGGTTTCTTACCTGCGGGTGCTGTACTGCTTCCCTCTGGGAGGTGCCCAAGAAAGCATCGCAGAGCCTCTGAAGGAAGAGCAGCCGCTCTCCTCCTGGGCGCCCTCTGAGGATTCTCTCGCTGTCTTCTGTGTCGGTCGGTCACCTGGGCATGGGTTTCTACCAGCTGAGCAATTGTTACTTATCCTCCACGTCCTGAATAAAATACAGTTCTTTTGTGAGATGGGAAAATATTTTCTTTCTTTGCAAACCTGCTTTTAGCAATATCATATGATAATGTTGCTTGATTTCTATCCTTCTTTGATCCCGAGTTTCAGGCTTTCACAGTCAGTGTTATCTGAATTTTGAGTCGTATCAATGATTATTTCTATACAGTTAAAAATCCAGGTTATTTTCCTAATTATTGCTTGACTCATTTAAAGAACAAGTTTTGTAACTTCTTGGGATTTCAAATCCTTTAATAAACTCTGGGGAAAATCACATATACAGTGCCCACTTGCTTAGCCATAAAAATTACATGAACGTGTGTCATTTAGTTGGCACAATGCCGAGCATGTAACTGGCATTTGAGAGGTGGCAGATCATCATTGTCCCTGTCATCATCACCGTCACCACCACCAACACTGTCACCACCACCCCCAGGTGCTCCAAGCAGGGGAGTGGCTCTGACATACCTAGTAGAGCAAGCAAGGATATTCTTTAAACTTTATGATCCATTCATATTCTGTGTTGATTTTCTTTACCAGTTTAACTGAATTTTTAATCTGACCCCACAAAATAACCAGTTTGGGAAATTATTGGGATACTCTGTATAAAATTATAATAGTTCTGAAAACATGGGTAGTACAAAAGAAAGGGAATTTAAAGGGACCTTACCAGACAAAGTGCTACCTCTTCCCCATTTGTACAACGTGCCCTTCTTATTGCAAAACTCAACAACCGCAGGGTCTTACTATGTTTTTTCACCTCGGAAATTACATTCTTCATTATTTTGACCCCACATTTGAGATACACAGGGGATTCCAATGTTTATCTTGATTTACAAAATGACTGTTACTATGCCGCTTGTTTTCCAAGTGCTTAGCTTACTGGTCCAGTAAGCTGTGAAAAGGGATGTGTTCATTAAGCATATCCCTTCTTGTGGTTAGAAGTAAAGGAGTCAAAGATGCCAGAACTGCAGAAGCAAACAAAAGCCCATGTTACTGTTCAACGCTCACCAGACTGCGTCATGAGTGAAAAATCAACACTGCTATTTGGGAGTTGTCTCTACTGTAGCTACTGTTATTTGACCTGACATAGAAATTAGTTCTTTGAGGTGGGGTGCTCCTGTAACAAATCTTAAAATAATTGTGGCATTGGCTTATGTGTCCGGAGGTGGTTGGAAAGGAATCTGATATTGGAAGCCGTAAATGTGGTGCTACATGTTATTCAAAGGAAAAGTGTTTGAAGTAATGGTTGTCCATGGTATCTTTAGAGGCAAAGCAATGGTTGCTCACTTGCTGATTTGCCCAGGGTATTTCAGGAGATGTATGTTCAGGAAAATCTTTCTGGTTGACAGGCCAGAAATGTAAAGAATGAAAAGAAAAATAATACAGTCCAGAAGTTCAAAACCTTGTTGAATTAGAAAACTCACCGCTTGTAAGTCCTAAAGAGTAAGAGATGCGATTAGAAGTGGTTTTCAACTAGAAGTTCAATTTCAGTGGACTGTTACAACAGGGAAAGTAGACAGAAGTTGTCTTCTTTCCACCTGTGTGCCAGGGAGCCTCATGGTTGCTGTATTATGTTAGGGGAAAAAGCAGTCATTTAATCAGGCCAGAAAATTCCTTCTACAAAAGGACCTAACTGAGATCTGTAGGACATAGAAATGATTGGGGGACTGAAATTATATCAGGTGCCTAATAAGTTTCTGAGGGAATTGAGAACTAAATTAACTATGGGCCAAAACGAAAAAGAATGATTTTTAAGATTACTAACGACATTCCCGCGCACCTTTCCCTAATTTCCAACTAGGAAATCAGATATGGTCAGTACAGGTGACTAAAAGGGAATATCCACTCTGAGGTGACTACAAGGACCCCAGAGAATGATGGATAAAGGAAGCTCTCTCAGAGAATAGTATCAGATCCTGAGAGAGCCAAGGAGGAGAAGGAACACAGAGATGCTCAAACATTGTTACTCCGTTGTATGATACTTATTCTTCATGCTTTCCCTCTGGGATTATTGAGGAATAATTAACAAACGAAATTGTACATATTTACTGTGTATAATGTGATGACTTGACATATATGTACTTTATGCAGTCATTACCATCATCGGTCATTTAGAACATAAATCACTTCATCAGTAACAATGTAATGTGTGTATGTCTCCCTGTTTCTGTGTGTGTGTGTGTGTGTGTGTGTGTGTGATGAGAATGCTTATGGTCTAATTTCCCAGCAAGATTCAACTACACAAGTGAGTGCTATTACCTAGATCACCATGCTCTACTGTAGACTCTGAGAACTCATTCATTGTATGATTGCAGGCTTGTACCCGTGGCCAAACATCCGACCTTTCCCCGACCCCTCAGACCCTGCTGACCACCATTCTACTCTCTGTTGCTCTGACATCTGTTAGTTTGGAAACACATTCCAAAATGAACAATGGTACGAAGGAGAAATAAGAAATAAATAGAAAATAACCTGAGATGAACGAAAATGAAAAGAAAACATACAAGAACATTCGGGATAAATGTAATGCAGCACAAACAGAGCAACATATGCCTAGAGATATCTATATTACAAAAGATGATCTCAAATCAGTAGCCTGATAGACATGGATGCATGTGTGTGGGTTTATGAAAATTGAAAACTCGTAACACTAAATACAGCAAAGTATCAGCAGTGATTGTTTTTGGCCGTTTAATACACATGCTCATTTTTTAACAGCTTTATGTTTTCCGCATTGTATATTAAATGGTATACCTTCATTTTAATAACAACGTATCATATTGTTAAAAATATATATAGGAGTCAGTGAAGATGTGGCTGAGCTGCAAGCAAAGTTTACGACCTGGTCTTCTGGCACATGCCTAGCTGATGACTTTCACACGATTCAAGTGTCTCCTCTTTCTCCTCCTCTACTCCTCATTTCCCTCTTCCTCCTGCTGTCCCATTATAAAACCCCATTCCTAAGAAGCTTCCTGATTATTCGGCCAAGACAAGTTACTAGGCCAGTTCTTCCTTCTGACTGCAGGAAGAATTATGAAAGGACTATTACTAAATGCATGGGCGATATGTCAAAGTACCAAATTGGACGGTTAAGGGGTAGATATTGGCAGTGAAGATAATATGGCAGGTTGAGTGTTCTGGCACGTGAAGAAGAAGACAGAGAATAAACGGTGAACATTTTTTTCAAATTTCTCTCTTCAAAGACCTAAAACATTGTTGGACTGAGTGGAAAAAAGCAAATATATCAGATGTGCCCTAAGTTCACATTTCATCCACATGTCAGACCTGTAGTGCTTTGCTTATCTTTCCCCTCCCAGCGTCACTCTGAATCATTTATATGTGATGCTCTGAATCTGAAATGGTACCTTATATCTAGTTTTGGTTTCACACAATTGAAACTTCGTATTCACTTATGGAATACAAGAGATTTATTTCCTGATAAAGGAATTTTAAGCGCAGGACAGCGGTCTAGGGAAGAGTTTGCGTAAGCTGAGATGGGATATCCTGATTCCATTAAACATCTGTTCCAACATTCTACAGTATCATAAAGCGAGATTTGCAACTCTATTCCTAAACCAGACCATGATCCCTCACCAACCATGATCCATCAAAACACTCTTCAGTGCCCATGGCGACAGCATAGAAAAGAGTAGTGTTCATATCCAGGATAGAAGGGAGGAACTTAGAAAACCTGTTAACATCTAAATCACTGAATAGGCAGAAATGAAGTCTTTGGTAGATGTGCTACGGCAATGGTTCCTGAACTTCGGTTATTTGCTAATAGCTCATTATATTTGTCATAATTCCACACCCCATGTGTCATATTACATTAATATGTTTGGCTTTAAATTCACTTCAAAATACCTTTGAAAATTTTTATTTTAATTGGCCATAGGTAGTCATGTACATGAAATGACAGATGAAATATTCAAATTATATATTACAACCTGTAGGTACGTATATACATACAGAAATATGTTACAGAAACTGGGACAAGGACAGAGAGAGAGAGATTAAAATGTCTGGAACACGCAAAATCTGCAGAGCTGAAACTGCTAGAAGTCCATCTGACAGAGGAATATTCTTTTACCTGAGGGAACGTCAGCCTTGTTCTATTCAGGCCGGCATTGGATTGTATGAGAACTTCCCACGTTATACAGGGCAACCGACTTAACTCAGGCTACTGATTTAAATAATACTCTCATCCAAAATCATCCTTACAGAAACACACAGAATAATGTTTGTCCAGTAAACGGGGGACCTGTGCCAGTGAATCTGACCCATAAATTAACCATCAAACCTTCCTTCCAGCACATTGACAAATTGTATGAAGAAAGTACAGCACGATATAGGTTTATTTGACACGTGCTCCACCGTGCCCTAAATGGAAAATGCAAAACATAGGTTTAAAATATAACAAAATTCGTATTAATGATTAAGAAGTTGTACATGAATGGCAATGAACTTCAGTGACTGCATTTTTAATCAAGTGATTTCAACTTTCTCATGAATTTACCCTAGATTTGATGGGAAACAATATGTGTTTAAATAATTCATAAGTATTAAATACATACAAAATTAGTTGCGTGAATGGCATTGCATAATACATTGGGTTTCCCAATAATTTTACAGCGACAGGAAGCCAGAAAACTTGAACAATCCTCTGAGATTTCTTCAAAAATTGAAGACATCCGAAGAGGTCAGTTGGAGAAATTGGATTGGAGCATGTGTTATGTCCCTTTGGGAGGTATGAGCAAAAAGCTTCATTTCTGTTGTAAGTCTTGGGTCTGAGCTGCCAGCTCATCTCAGTTATGGTAGGGGATGCTATGTGCCTAGTGGATTCCTTGTGGCAGGAAGTAAAACAGATTTATAAAGGTCACAGGCATCTGACTGCTGGATGTTCTTTATTTGAAGGAGCAAACAGTGAAAGGAGGACCGTAGTGGTCAACACTTTACTACACGTTTCCAAGTGTCAAGGTAGGGAATCATATGAGATGATCTGCAAATTTCCCTCAGACCATTTTCGAAGACGAAACGAGACTTTGTTTAGCAAGCCATGAATCAAACCGAAATGAATTGAAAGAAAGACTTGAGGTAAAGTGACATGTGTCACCAGGTAGCGAGGCCCATTTCAACCCAGTATGTACAACAAACTTGCCACCAGATCAAGTGCAACTAGGCAGGCAGTTTTAGAGTCAAGGATGGTGAAAGATACGAAAGGGTCATCCTCCCCAGTCAAGGAATGGAACTTTTGACTCCAAGTTAGAGGACACTCCAAGTGCTCCCACTGCCTTAAACGACTGAAACTGAGAGCTAAGGCAGGGACTCTGTGAGTCATGAGAACATAATCCAGTGAGGAGATCCGGGATCAGGATATTTCCTGTTTTCAGAGTCCCTGCCAAGCCAGTTATGGATGGATTTGCATTTGGGTTGGGAAATGATTGGACCAGACCAAGTTTGGTAGTTCCGCTTCCCCCTGGGTGGGGCAGTAAGCGCCAATAAATAGGTCCTCTGCTGCACGACAGCTATCCTCCTGCCACTCGAGTTCTGATTGACTTTGGAGAACCTGGTGAGTCTTATTCTTCATTTCAACTTTGTTCATGGACACCCAAATGTTGAGTTTATGCTAGACTCAGCAAGCTTGATGGGTCCAAAATTATGATCATGGGTATAATGCTACTTAGTGGATGAGAACTTGGAATCTGGGCACAATGTTGTATTGTATTTACTAGATTACTGATACCTAGTTTGAATTCCTCTATTGAAAAAGAAATTAACAGGAAATATTGACATGAAGGGATAAAGAGCAAAGTATTTACCTTCTTCTATGCCTTTCTCTTGGACCTCTGCTGTGATTTCAGAGGCATTTATCTTAGAAGGTGTGAGACCCTTACACTCATCCTGATTGCCCTCTGCTCTGGATATAAGTCATCCTGTCGGGACATCATGAGAGGAAATGTTGATACAAATTGCTTGTGAGCTTGCCCATGATTTTAGAACATGTGAGGGCCTTTTCTGAAGATGTCGTTTTCATTAAAAAGAAAAAAGGAAAGAAGGAAAGAAAGAAAGAAAGAAACCAAAAGAGAAAACATTGCATGTTTCTTCAAAACAAAGATATTTTCTTTAGAAAAGCTGTATGAGAAAAGGGAAGGTTTTCTCTGGGCTGATGTAACGATTTTCTGAAGAGTGAGAGAGAAGTCAGAAATTCATTAAAAAGTATTTAACAGATTAAAGCACATACTTAGAGATTGGTGAGATACTATCTGTTGTTATTCCACAAGATTTTGCTGTTTTCTCTATAGGAATTCCTTGTTGTGAACACGGTCATATACTTTCTTTCAGATATTAAGACTCCAGAAAGATGTCTTCTCAACATCAGCAGTGCAAGCAGCCCTGCCAGCCACCACCAGTGTGCACACAGAAATGCCATGACCCTTGCCCACCTTGCAAGTGTCCAGACCCTTGCCCACCTTGCAAGTGTCCAGACCCTTGCCCACCTATAAAGTGCCCTGACCCATGCGTGCCTCAGCAGTGCAAGCAGAAATGCCCTCCTGGGGCACCTGTTCAACATTGCTAGCAGAAGTGGCCACCCAAGAGTATGTAAGAGCTTGAGCTTTTATCTGCATCTGGAAAGGATAAGGACAATGGACTCAACTAGTTCCAGAGCTCCACCATCCTCTTCTCTTCAAAGCCTATCATGGATACGGAAGAAGCTTCTCCACCTTTCAGCCTCAATATGCGAGTGGTGCTTCCTGACAGACAGAGGTTTCTTACCTGCGGGTGCTGTACTGCTTCCCTCTGGGAGGTGCCCAAGAAAGCATCGCAGAGCCTCTGAAGGAAGAGCAGCCGCTCTCCTCCTGGGCGCCCTCTGAGGATTCTCTCGCTGTCTTCTGTGTCGGTCGGTCACCTGGGCATGGGTTTCTACCAGCTGAGCAATTGTTACTTATCCTCCACGTCCTGAATAAAATACAGTTCTTTTGTGAGATGGGAAAATATTTTCTTTCTTTGCAAACCTGCTTTTAGCAATATCATATGATAATGTTGCTTGATTTCTATCCTTCTTTGATCCCGAGTTTCAGGCTTTCACAGTCAGTGTTATCTGAATTTTGAGTCGTATCAATGATTATTTCTATACAGTTAAAAATCCAGGTTATTTTCCTAATTATTGCTTGACTCATTTAAAGAACAAGTTTTGTAACTTCTTGGGATTTCAAATCCTTTAATAAACTCTGGGGAAAATCACATATACAGTGCCCACTTGCTTAGCCATAAAAATTACATGAACGTGTGTCATTTAGTTGGCACAATGCCGAGCATGTAACTGGCATTTGAGAGGTGGCAGATCATCATTGTCCCTGTCATCATCACCGTCACCACCACCAACACTGTCACCACCACCCCCAGGTGCTCCAAGCAGGGGAGTGGCTCTGACATACCTAGTAGAGCAAGCAAGGATATTCTTTAAACTTTATGATCCATTCATATTCTGTGTTGATTTTCTTTACCAGTTTAACTGAATTTTTAATCTGACCCCACAAAATAACCAGTTTGGGAAATTATTGGGATACTCTGTATAAAATTATAATAGTTCTGAAAACATGGGTAGTACAAAAGAAAGGGAATTTAAAGGGACCTTACCAGACAAAGTGCTACCTCTTCCCCATTTGTACAACGTGCCCTTCTTATTGCAAAACTCAACAACCGCAGGGTCTTACTATGTTTTTTCACCTCGGAAATTACATTCTTCATTATTTTGACCCCACATTTGAGATACACAGGGGATTCCAATGTTTATCTTGATTTACAAAATGACTGTTACTATGCCGCTTGTTTTCCAAGTGCTTAGCTTACTGGTCCAGTAAGCTGTGAAAAGGGATGTGTTCATTAAGCATATCCCTTCTTGTGGTTAGAAGTAAAGGAGTCAAAGATGCCAGAACTGCAGAAGCAAACAAATGCCCATGTTACTGTTCAACGCTCACCAGACTGCGTCATGAGTGAAAAATCAACACTGCTATTTGGGAGTTGTCTCTACTGTAGCTACTGTTATTTGACCTGACATAGAAATTAGTTCTTTGAGGTGGGGTGCTCCTGTAACAAATCTTAAAATAATTGTGGCATTGGCTTATGTGTCCGGAGGTGGTTGGAAAGGAATCTGATATTGGAAGCCGTAAATGTGGTGCTACATGTTATTCAAAGGAAAAGTGTTTGAAGTAATGGTTGTCCATGGTATCTTTAGAGGCAAAGCAATGGTTGCTCACTTGCTGATTTGCCCAGGGTATTTCAGGAGATGTATGTTCAGGAAAATCTTTCTGGTTGACAGGCCAGAAATGTAAAGAATGAAAAGAAAAATAATACAGTCCAGAAGTTCAAAACCTTGTTGAATTAGAAAACTCACCGCTTGTAAGTCCTAAAGAGTAAGAGATGCGATTAGAAGTGGTTTTCAACTAGAAGTTCAATTTCAGTGGACTGTTACAACAGGGAAAGTAGACAGAAGTTGTCTTCTTTCCACCTGTGTGCCAGGGAGCCTCATGGTTGCTGTATTATGTTAGGGGAAAAAGCAATCATTTAATCAGGCCAGAAAATTCCTTCTACAAAAGGACCTAACTGAGATCTGTAGGACATAGAAATGATTGGGGGACTGAAATTATATCAGGTGCCTAATAAGTTTCTGAGGGAATTGAGAACTAAATTAACTATGGGCCAAAACGAAAAAGAATGATTTTTAAGATTACTAACGACATTCCCGCGCACCTTTCCCTAATTTCCAACTAGGAAATCAGATATGGTCAGTACAGGTGACTAAAAGGGAATATCCACTCTGAGGTGACTACAAGGACCCCAGAGAATGATGGATAAAGGAAGCTCTCTCAGAGAATAGTATCAGATCCTGAGAGAGCCAAGGAGGAGAAGGAACACAGAGATGCTCAAACATTGTTACTCCGTTGTATGATACTTATTCCTTCATGCTTTCCCTCTGGGATTATTGAGGAGTAATTAACAAACGAAATTGTACATATTTACTGTGTATAATGTGATGACTTGACATATGTGTACTTTATGCAGTCATTACCATCATCGGTCACTTAGAACATAAATCACTTCATCAGTAACAATGTAATGTGTGTATGTCTCCCTGTTTCTGTGTGTGTGTGTGTGTTTTTGTATGTGTGTGTGTGATGAGAATGCTTATGGTCTAATTTCCCAGCAAGATTCAACTACACAAGTGAGTGCTATTACCTAGATCACCATGCTCTACTGTAGACTCTGAGAACTCATTCATTGTATGATTGCAGGCTTGTACCCGTGGCCAAACATCCGACCTTTCCCCGACCCCTCAGACCATGCTGACCACCATTCTACTCTCTGTTGCTCTGACATCTGTTAGTTTGGAAACACATTCCAAAATGAACAATGGTACGAAGGAGAAATAAGAAATAAATAGAAAATAACCTGAGATGAACGAAAATGAAAAGAAAACATACAAGAACATTCGGGATAAATGTATTGCAGCACAAAGAGAGCAACCTATGCCAAGAGATATCTATATTACAAAAGATGATCTCAAATCAGTAGCCTGATAGACACGGATGCATGTGTGTGGGTATATGAAAATAGAAAACTCGTAACACTGAATACAGCAAAGTATAAGCAGTGATTGTTTTTGGCCGTTTAATACACATGCTCATTTTTTAACAGCTTTATGTTTTCCGCATTGTATATTAAATGGTATACCTTCATTTTAATAACAACGTATCATATTGTTAAAAATATATATAGGAGTCAGTGTAGATGTGGCTGAGCTGCAAGCAAAGTTTACGACCTGGTCTTCTGGCACATGCCTAGCTGATGACTTTCACACGATTCAAGTGTCTCCTTTTTCTCCTCCTCTACTCCTCATTCCCTCTTCTTCCTGCTGTCCCATTATAAAACCCCATTCCTAAGAAGCTTCCTGATTATTTGGCCAAGACAAGTTACTAGGCCAGTTCTTCCTTCTGACTGCAGGAAGAATTATGAAAGGACTATTACTAAATGCATGGGCGATATGTCAAAGTACCAAATTGGACGGTTGAGGGGTAGATATTGGCAGTGAAGATAATATGGCAGGTTGAGGGTTCTGGCACGTGAAGAAGAAGACAGAGAATAAACGGTGAACATTTTTTTTCAAATTTCTCTCTTCAAAGACCTAAAATATTGTTGGACTGAGTGGAAAAAAGCAAATATATCAGATGTGCCCTAAGTTCACATTTCATCCAGATGTCAGACCTGTAGTGCTTTGCTTATCTTTCCCCTCCCAGCGTCACTCTGAATCATTTATATGTGATGCTCTGAATCTGAAATGGTACCTTATATCTAGTTTTGGTTTCACACAATTGAAACGTCGTATTCACTTCTGGAATACAAGAGATTTATTTCGTGATAAAGGAATTTTAAGTGCAGGACAGCAGTCTAGGGAAGAGTTCGCGTAAGCTGAGATGGGATATCCTGATTCCATTAAACATCTGTTCCCACATTCTACAGTACCATAGAGCGAGATTTGCAACTCTATTCCTAAACCAGACAGGGCCCTCACCAACCGTGATCCACCAAAACACTCTTCAGTGCCCATGGGGACAGCATAGAAAAGAGTAGTGTTCATATCCAGGATACAATGGAGGAACTTAGAAAACCTGTTAACATCTAAATCACTGAAAAGGCAGAAATGAAATCTTTGGTGGACGTGCTAAGACAATGGTTCCTGAACTTCAGTTATTTGCTAATAGCTCATTCTATTTGTCGAAATTCCACACCCCATGTGTCATATTACATTAATATGTTTGGCTTTAAATTCACTTCAAAATACCTTTGAAAATTTTTATTTTAATTTGCCATCGGTAATCATGTAAATGAAATGACAGATGAAATATTCAAATTATATATTACAACCTGTAGGTACGTATATACATACAGAAATATGTTACAGAAACTGGGACAAGGACAGAGAGAGAGAGATTAAAATGTCTGGAACACGCAAAATCTGCAGAGCTGAAACTGCTACAAGTCCATCTGACAGAGGAATATTCTTTTACCTGAGGGAACGTCAGCCTTGTTCTATTCAGGCCGTCATTGGATTGGATGAGAACTTCCCACGTTATAGAGGGCAACTGACTTAACTCAGGCTACTGATTTAAATAATACTCTCATCCAAAATCATCCTTATAGAAACACACAGAATAATGTTTGTCCAGTAAACAGGGGACCTGTGCCAGTGAATCTGACCCATAAATTAACCATCAAACCTTCCTTCCAGCACATTGACAAATTGTATGAAGAAAGTACAGCACGAAATAGGTTTATTTGACACATGCTCCACCGTGACCTAAATGGAAAATGCAAAACATAGGTTTAAAATATAACAAAATTCTTATTAATGATTAAGAAGTTGTACATGAATGGCAATGAACTTCAGTGACTGCATTTTTAATCAAGTGATTTCAACTTTCTCATGAATTTACCCTAGATTTGATGGGAAACAATATGTGTTTAAATAATTCATAAGTATTAAATACATACAAAATTAGTTGCGTGAATGGCATTGCATAATACATTGGGTTTCCCAATAATTTTACAGCGACAGGAAGCCAGAAAATTTGAACAATCCTCTGAGATTTCTTCAAAAATTGAAGACATCCGAAGAGGTCAGTTGGAGAAATTGGATTGGAGCATGTGTTATGTCCCTTTGGGAGGTATGAGCAAAAAGCTTCATTTCTGTTGTAAGTCTTGGGTCTGAGCTGCCAGCTCATCTCAGTTGTGGTAGGGGATGCTATGTACCTAGTGGATTCCTTGTGGCAGGAAGTAAAACAGATTTATAAAGGTCACAGGCATCTGACTGCTGGATGTTCTTTATTTGAAGGAGCAAACAGTGAAAGGAGGACCGTAGTGGTCAACACTTTACTACACGTTTCCAAGTGTCAAGATAGGGAATCATATGAGATGATCTGCAAATTTCCCTCAGACCATTTTCGAAGACGAAACGAGACTTTGTTTAGCAAGCCATGAATCAAACCGAAATGAATTGAAAGAAAGACTTGAGGTAAAGTGACATGTGTCACCAGGTAGCGAGGCCCATTTCAACCCAGTATGTACAACAAACTTGCCACCAGATCAAGTGCAACTAGGCAGGCAGTTTTAGAGTCAAGGATGGTGAAAGATACGAAAGGGTCATCCTCCCCAGTCAAGGAATGGAACTTTTGACTCCAAGTTAGAGGACACTCCAAGTGCTCCCACTGCCTTAAACGACTGAAACTGAGAGCTAAGGCAGGGACTCTGTGAGTCATGAGAACATAATCCAGTGAGGAGATCCGGGATCAGGATATTTCCTGTTTTCAGAGTCCCTGCCAAGCCAGTTATGGATGGATTTGCATTTGGGTCGGGAAATGATTGGACCAGGCCAAGTTTGGTAGTTCCGCTTCCCCCTGGGTGGGGCAGTAAGCGCCAATAAATAGGTCCTCTGCTGCACGACAGCTATCCTCCTGCCACTCGAGATCTGATTGACTTTGGAGAACCTGGTGAGTCTTATTCTTCATTTCAACTTTGTTCATGGACACCCAAATGTTGAGTTTAGGCTGGACTCCGCAAGATTGATGGGTCCAAAATTATGATCATGGGTATAATGCTACTTAGTGGATGAGAACTTGTAATCTGGGCACAATGTTGTATTGTATTTACTAGATTACTGATACCTAGTTTGAATTCCTCTATTGAAAAAGAAATTAACAGGAAATATTGACATGAAGGGATAAAGAGCAAAGTATTTACCTTCTTCTATGCCTTTCTCTTGGACCTCTGCTGTGATTTCAGAGGCATTTATCTTAGAAGATGTGAGACCCTTACACTCATCCTGATTGCCCTCTGCTCTGGATATAAGTCATCCTGTCGGGACATCATGAGAGGAAATGTTGATACAAATTGCTTGTGAGCTTGCCCATGATTTTAGAACATGTGAGGGCCTTTTCTGAAGATGTTGTTTTCATTAAAAAGAAAAAAGGAAAGAAGGAAAGAAAGAAAGAAAGAAACCAAAAGAGAAAACATTGCATGTTTCTTCAAAACAAAGATATTTTCTTTAGAAAAGCTGTATGAGAAAACGGAAGGTTTTCTCTGGGCTGATGTAACGATTTTCTGAAGAGTGAGAGAGAAGTCAGTAATTCATTAAAAAGTATTAAACAGATTAAAGCACATACTTAGAGATTGGTGAGATACTATCTGTTGTTATTCCACAAGATTTTGCTGTTTGCTCTATAGGAATTCCTTGTTGTGAACACGGTCATATACTTTCTTTCAGATATTAAGACTCCAGAAAGATGTCTTCTCAACATCAGCAGTGCAAGCAGCCCTGCCAGCCACCACCAGTGTGCACACCAAAATGCCATGACCCTTGCCCACCTTGCAAGTGTCCAGACCCTTGCCCACCTTGCAAGTGTCCAGACCCTTGCCCACCTATAAAGTGCCCTGACCCATGCGTGCCTCAGCAGTGCAAGCAGAAATGCCCTCCTGGGGCACCTGTTCAACATTGCTAGCAGAAGTGGCCACCCAAGAGTATGTAAGAGCTTGAGCTTTTATCTGCATCTGGAAAGAATGACGACATTCAGCTCAACTAGTTCCAGAGCTCCACCTTCCTCTTCTCTTCAAAGCCTATCATGGATACGGAAGAAGCTTCTCCACCCTTCAGCCTCAGTATGCCAGTGGTGCTTCCTGACAGACAGAGGTTGCTTTCCTGCGGGTGCTGTACTGCTTCCCTCTGGGAGATGCCCAAGAAAGCATCGCAGAGCCTCTGAAGGAAGAGCAGCCGCTCTCCTCCTGGGCGCCCTCTGAGGATTCTCTCACTGTCTTCTGTGTCGGTCGGTCACCTGGGCATGGGTTTCTACCAGCTGAGCAATTGTTACTTATCCTCCACGTCCTGAATAAAATACAGTTCTTTTGTGAGATGGGAAAATATTTTCTTTCTTTGCAAACCTGCTTTTAGCAATATCATATGATAATGTTGCTTGATTTCTATCCTTCTTTGATCCCGAGTTTCAGGCTTTCTCAGTCAGTGTTATCTGAATTTTGAGTCGTATCAATGATTATTTCTATACAGTTAAAAACCCAGGTTATTTTCCTAATTATTGCTTGACTCATTTAAGGAACACGTTTTGTAACTTCTTGGGATTTCAAATCCTTTAATAAACTCTGGGGAAAATCACATATACAGTGCCCACTTGCTTAGCCATAAAAATTACATGAAAGTGTGTCATTTAGTTGGCACAATGCCGAGCATGTAATTGGCATTTGAGAGGTGGCAGATCATCATTGTCCCTGTCGTCATCACCGTCACCACCACCAACACCGTCACCACCACCCCCAGGTGCTCCAAGCAGGGGAGTGGCTCTGACATACCTAGTAGAGCAAGCAAGGATATTCTTTAAACTTTATGATCCATTCATATTCTGTGTTGATTTTCTTTACCAGTTTAACTGAATTTTTAATCTGACCCCACAAAATAACCAGTTTGGGAAATTATTGGGATACTCTGTATAAAATTATAATAGTTCTGAAAACATGGGTAGTACAAAAGAAAGGGAATTTAAAGGGACCTTACCAGGCAAAGTGCTACCTCTTCCCCATTTGTACAACGTGCTCTTCTTATTGCAAAACTCAACAACCGCAGGGTCTTACTATGTTTTTTCACCTCGGAAATTACATTCTTCATTATTTTGACCCCACATTTGAGATACACAGGGGATTCCAATGTTTATCTTGATTTACAAAATGACTGTTACTATGCCGCTTGTTTTCCAAGTGCTTAGCTTACTGGTCCAGTAAGCTGTGAAAAGGGATGTGTTCATTAAGCATATCCCTTCTTGTGGTTAGAAGTAAAGGAGTCAAAGATGCCAGAACTGCAGAAGCAAACAAATGCCCATGTTACTGTTCAACGCTCACCAGACCGTGTCATGAGTGAAAAATCAACACTGCTATTTGGGAGTTGTCTCTACTGTAGCTACTGTTATTTGACCTGACATAGAAATTAGTTCTTTGAGGTGGGATGCTCCTGTAACAAATCTTAAAATAATTGTGGCATTGGCTCATGTGTCTGGAGGTGGTTGGAAAGGAATCTGAAATTGGAAGCCGTAAATGTGGTGCTACATGTTATTCAAAGGCAAAACGTTTGAAGTAATGGTTGTCCATGGTATCTTTAGAGGCAAAGCAATGGTTGCTCACTTGCTGATTTGCCCAGGGTATTTCAGGAGATGTATGTTCAGGAAAATCTTTCTGGTTGACAGGCCAGAAATGTAAAGAATGAAAAGAAAAATAATACAGTCCAGAAGTTCAAAACCTTGTTGAATTAGAAAACTCACCGCTTGTAAGTCCTAAAGAGTAAGAGATGCGATTAGAAGTGGTTTTCAACTAGAAGTTCAATTTCAGTGGACTGTTACAACAGGGAAAGTAGACAGAAGTTGTCTTCTTTCCACCTGTGTGCCAGGGAGCCTCATGGTTGCTGTATTATGTTAGGGGAAAAGGCAGTTATTTAATCAGGCCAGAAATTTCCTTCTGCAAAAGGACCTAACTGAGATCTGTAGGACATAGAAATGATTGGGGGACTGAAATTATATCAGGTGCCTAATAAGTTTCTGAGGGAATTGAGAACTAAATTAACTATGGGCCAAAACGAAAAAGAATGATTTTTAAGATTACTAACGACATTCCCGCGCACCTTTCCCTAATTTCCAACTAGGAAATCAGATATGGTCAGTACAGGTGACTAAAAGGGAATATCCACTCTGAGGTGACTACAAGGACCCCAGAGAATGATGGATAAAGGAAGCTCTCTCAGAGAATAGTATCAGATCCTGAGAGAGCCAAGGAGGAGAAGGAACACAGAGATGCTCAAACATTGTTACTCCGTTGTATGATACTTATTCCTTCATGCTTTCCCTCTGGGATTATTGAGGAATAATTAACAAACGAAATTGTACATATTTACTGTGTATAATGTGATGACTTGACATATGTGTACTTTATGCAGTCATTACCATCATCGGTCACTTAGGACATAAATCACTTCATCAGTAACAATGTAATGTGTGTATGTCTCCCTGTTTCTGTGTGTGTGTGTGTGTGTGTGTGTGTGTGTCTTTGTATGTGTGTGTGTGATGAGAATGCTTATGGTCTAATTTCCCAGCAAGATTCAACTACACAAGTGAGTGCTATTACCTAGATCACCATGCTCTACTGTAGACTCTGAGAACTCATTCATTGTATGATTGCAGGCTTGTACCCGTGGCCAAACATCCGACCTTTCCCCGACCCCTCAGACCCTGCTGACCACCATTCTACTCTCTGTTGCTCTGACATCTGTTAGTTTGGAAACACATTCCAAAATGAACAATGGTACGAAGGAGAAATAAGAAATAAATAGAAAATAACCTGAGATGAACGAAAATGAAAAGAAAACATACAAGAACATTCGGGATAAATGTAATGCAGCACAAAGAGAGCAACATATGCCTAGAGATATCTATATTACAAAAGATGATCTCAAATCAGTAGCCTGATAGACATGGATGCATGTGTGTGGGTTTATGAAAATTGAAAACTCGTAACACTAAATACAGCAAAGTATCAGCAGTGATTGTTTTTGGCCGTTTAATACACATGCTCATTTTTTAACAGCTTTATGTTTTCCGCATTATATATTAAATGGTATACCTTCATTTTAATAACAACGTATCATATTGTTAAAAATATATATAGGAGTCAGTGAAGATGTGGCTGAGCTGCAAGCAAAGTTTACGACCTGGTCTTCTGGCACATGCCTAGCTGATGACTTTCACACGATTCAAGTGTCTCCTCTTTCTCCTCCTCTACTCCTCATTTCCCTCTTCCTCCTGCTGTCCCATTATAAAACCCCATTCCTAAGAAGCTTCCTGATTATTTGGCCAAGACAAGTTACTAGGCCAGTTCTTCCTTCTGACTGCAGGAAGAATTATGAAAGGACTATTACTAAATGCATGGGCAATATGTCAAAGTACCAAATTGGACGGTTAAGGGGTAGATATTGGCAGTGAAGATAATATGGCAGGTTGAGCGTTCTGGCACGTGAAGAAGAAGACAGAGAATAAACGGTGAACATTTTTTTTCAAATTTCTTTCTTCAAAGACCTAAAACATTGTTGGACTGAGTGAAAAAAAGCAAATATATCAGATGTGCCCTAAGTTCACATTTCATCCACATGTCAGACCTGTAGTGCTTTGCTTATCTTTCCCCTCCCAGCGTCACTCTGAATCATTTATATGTGATGCTCTGAATCTGAAATGGTACCTTATATCTACTTTTGGTTTCACACAATTGAAACTTCGTATTCACTTATGGAATACAAGAGATTTATTTCCTGATAAAGGAATTTTAAGCGCCGGACAGCGGTCTAGGGAAGAGTTCGCGTAAGCTGAGATGGGATATCCTGATTCCATTAAACATCTGTTCCAACATTCTACAGTATCATAAAGCGAGATTTGCAACTCTATTCCTAAACCAGACCATGATCCCTCACCAACCATGATCCATCAAAACACTCTTCAGTGCCCATGGCGACAGCATAGAAAAGAGTAGTGTTCATATCCAGGATAGAAGGGAGTAACTTAGAAAACCTGTTAACACCTAAATCACTGAAAAGTCAGAAATGAAGTCTTTGGTGGATGTGCTAAGGCAATGGTTCCTGAACTTCAGTTATTTGCTAATAGCTCATTATATTTGTCGTAATTCCACACCCCATGTGTCATATTACATTAATATGTTTGGCTTTAAATTCACTTCAAAATACCTTTGAAAATTTTTATTTTAATTGGCCATCGGTAATAATGTACATGAAATGACAGATGAAATATTCAAATTATATATTACAACCTGTAGGTACGTATATACATACAGAAATGTGTTAAAGAAACTGGGACAGGGACAGAGAGAGAGAGATTAAAATGTCTGGAACACGCAAAATCTGCAGAGCTGAAACTCCTAGAAGTCCATCTGACAGAGGAATATTCTTTTACCTGAAGGAACGTCAGCCTTGTTCTATTCAGGCCATCATTGGATTGGATTAGAACTTCCCACGTTATAGAGGGCAACCGACTTAACTCAGGCTACTGATTTAAATAATACTCTCATCCAAAATCATCCTTACAGAAACACACAGAATAATGTTTGTCCAGTAAACGGGGGACCTGTGCCAGTGAATCTGACCCACAAATTAACCATCAAACCTTCCTTCCAGCACATTGACAAATTGTATGAAGAAAGTACAGCACGATATAGGTTTATTTGACACATGCTCCACCGTGACCTAAATGGAAAATGCAAAACATAGGTTTAAAATATAACAAAATTCTTATTAATGATTAAGAAGTTGTACATGAATGGCAATGAACTTCAGTGACTGCGTTTTTATTCAAGTGATTTCAACTTTCTCATGAATTTACCCTAGATTTGATGGGAAACAATATGTGTTTAAATAATTCATAAGTATTAAATACATACAAAATTAGTTGCATGAATGGCATTGCATAATACATTGGGTTTCCCAATAATTTTACAGCGACAGGAAGCCAGAAAATTTGAACAATCCCCTGAGATTTCTTCAAAAATTGAAGACATCCGAAGAGGTCAGTTGGAGAAATTGGATTGGAGCATGTGTTATGTCCCTTTGGGAGGTATGAGCAAAAAGCTTCATTTCTGTTGTTAGTCTTGGGTCTGAGCTGCCAGCTCATCTCAGTTATGGTAGGGGATGCTATGTGCCTAGTGGATTCCTTGTGGCAGGAAGTAAAACATTTATAAAGGTCACAGGCATCTGACTGCTGGATGTTCTTTATTTGAAGGAGCAAACAGTGAAAGGAGGACCGTAGTGGTCAACACTTTACTACACGTTTCCAAGTGTCAAGATAGGGAATCATATGAGATGATCTGCAAATTTCCCTCAGACCATTTTCGAAGACGAAACGAGACTTTGTTTAGCAAGCCATGAATCAAACCGAAATGAATTGAAAGAAAGACTTGAGGTAAAGTGACATGTGTCACCAGGTAGCGAGGCCCATTTCAACCCAGTATGTACAACAAACTTGCCACCAGATCAAGTGCAACTAGGCAGGCAGTTTTGGAGTCAAGGATGGTGAAAGACACGAAAGGGTCATCCTCCCCAGTCAAGGAATGGAACTTTTGACTCCAAGTTAGAGGACACTCCACAAGTGCTCCCACTGCCTTAAACGACTGAAACTGAGAGCTAAGGCAGGGACTCTGTGAGTCATGAGAACATAATCCAGTGAGGAGATCCGGGATCAGGATATTTCCTGTTTTCAGAGTCCCTGCCAAGCCAGTTATGGATGGATTTGCATTTGGGTTGGGAAATGATTGGACCAGGCCAAGTTTGGTAGTTCCGCTTCCCCCTGGGTGGGGCAGTAAGCGCCAATAAATAGGTCCTCTGCTGCACGACAGCTATCCTCCTGCCACTCGAGTTCTGATTGACTTTGGAGAACCTGGTGAGTCTTATTCTTCATTTCAACTTTGTTCATGGACACCCAAATGTTGAGTTTAGGCTGGACTCAGCAAGCTTGATGGGTCCAAAATTATGATCATGGGTATAATGCTACTTAGTGGATGAGAACTTGGAATCTGGGCACAATGTTGTATTGTATTTACTAGATTACTGATACCTAGTTTGAATTCCTCTATTGAAAAAGAAATTAACAGGAAATATTGACATGAAGGGATAAAGAGCAAAGTATTTACCTTCTTCTATGCCTTTTTCTCTTGGACCTCTGCTGTGATTTCAGAGGCATTTATCTTAGAAGGTGTGAGACCCTTACACTCATCCTGATTGCCCTCTGCGCTGGATATAAGTCATCCTGTTGGGACGTCATGAGAGGAAATGTTGATACAAATTGCTTGTGAGCTTGCCCATGTTTTTAGAACATGTGAGGGGCTTTTCTGAAGATGTCGTTTTCATTAAAAACAAAAAAGGAAAGAAAGAAAGAAAGAAACCAAAAGAGAAAACATTGCATGTTTCTTCAAAACAAAGATATTTTCTTTAGAAAAGCTGTATGAGAAAAGGGAAGGTTTTCTCTGGGCTGATGTAACGATTTTCTGAAGAGCAAGAGAGAAGTCAGTAATTCATTAAAAAGTATTAAACAGATTAAAGCACATACTTAGAGATTGGTGAGATACTATCTGTTGTTATTCCACAAGATTTTGCTGTTTTCTCTATAGGAATTCCTTGTTGTGAACACGGTCATATACTTTCTTTCAGATATTAAGACTGCAGAAAGATGTCTTCTCAACATCAGCAGTGCAAGCAGCCCTGCCAGCCACCACCAGTGTGCACACAGAAATGCCATGACCCTTGCCCACCTTGCAAGTGTCCAGACCCTTGCCCACCTTGCAAGTGTCCAGACCCTTGCCCACCTATAAAGTGCCCTGACCCATGCGTGCCTCAGCAGTGCAAGCAGAAATGCCCTCCTGGGGCACCTGTTCAACATTGCTAGCAGAAGTGGCCACCCAAGAGTATGTAAGAGCTTGAGCTTTTATCTGCATCTGGAAAGGATAAGGACAATCAGCTCAACTAGTTCCAGAGCTCCACCTTCCTCTTCTCTTCAAAGCCTATCATGGATACGGAAGAAGCTTCTCCACCCTTCAGCCTCAATATGCAAGTGGTGCTTCCTGACAGACAGAGGTTGCTTACCTGTGAGTGCTGTACTGCTTCCATCTAGGAGGTGCCCAAGAAAGCATCGCAGAGCCTCAGAAGGAAGAGCAGCCGCTCTCCTCCTGGGCGCCCTCTGAGGATTCTCTCGCTGTCTTCTGTGTCGGTCGGTCACCTGGGCATGGGTTTCTACCAGCTGAGCAATTGTTACTTATCCTCCACGTCCTGAATAAAATACAGTTCTTTTGTGAGATGGGAAAATATTTTCTTTCTTTGCATACCTGCTTTTAGCAATATCATATGATAATTTTGCTTGATTTCTATCCTTCTTTGATCCCGAGTTTCAGGCTTTCACAGTCAGTGTTATCTGAATTTGGAGTCGTATCAATGATTATTTCTATACAGTTAAAAATCCAGGTTATTTTCCTAATTATTGCTTGACTCATTTAAGGAACACGTTTTGTAACTTCTTGGGATTTCAAATCCTTTAATAAACTCTGGGGAAAATCACATATACAGTGCCCACTTGCTTAGCCATAAAAATTACATGAACGTGTGTCATTTAGTTGGCACAATGCCGAGCATGTAATTGGCATTTGAGAGGTGGCAGATCATCATTGTCCCTGTCGTCATCACCGTCACCACCACCAACACCGTCACCACCACCCCCAGGTGCTCCAAGCAGGGGAGTGGCTCTGACATACCTAGTAGAGCAAGCAAGGATATTCTTTAAACTTTATGATCCATTCATATTCTGTGTTGATGTTCTTTACCAGTTTAACTGAATTTTTAATCTGACCCCACAAAATAACCAGTTTGGGAAATTATTGGGATACTCTGTATAAAATTATAATAGTTCTGAAAACATGGGTAGTACAAAAGAAAGGGAATTTAAAGGGACCTTACCAGGCAAAGTGCTACCTCTTCCCCATTTGTACAACGTGCTCTTCTTATTGTAAAACTCAACAACCGCAGGGTCTTACTATGTTTTTTCACCTCGGAAATTACATTCTTCATTATTTTGACCCCACATTTGAGATACACAGGGGATTCCAATGTTTATCTTGATTTACAAAATGACTGTTACTATGCCGCTTGTTTTCCAAGTGCTTAGCTTACTGGTCCAGTAAGCTGTGAAAAGGGATGTGTTCATTAAGCATATCCCTTCTTGTGGTTAGAAGTAAAGGAGTCAAAGATGCCAGAACTGCAGAAGCAAACAAAAGCCCATGTTACTGTTCAACGCTCACCAGACTGTGTCATGAGTGAAAAATCAACACTGCTATTTGGGAGTTGTCTCTACTGTAGCTACTGTTATTTGACCTGACATAGAAATTAGTTCTTTGAGGTGGGATGCTCCTGTAACAAATCTTAAAAAAATTGTGGCATTGGCTTATGTGTCCGGAGGTGGTTGGAAAGGAATCTGAAATTGGAAGCCGTAAATGTGGTGCTACATGTTATTCAATAGCAAAATGTTTGAAGTAATGGTTGTCCATGGTATCTTTAGAGGCAAAGCAATGGTTGCTCACTTGTTGATTTGCCCAGGGTATTTCAGGAGATGTATGTTCAGGAAAATCTTTCTGGTTGACAGGCCAGAAATGTAAAGAATGAAAAGAAAAATAATACAGTCCAGAAGTTCAAAACCTTGTTGAATTAGAAAACTCACCGCTTGTAAGTCCTAAAGAGTAAGAGATGCGATTAGAAGTGGTTTTCAACTAGAAGTTCAATTTCAGTGGACTGTTACAACAGGGAAAGTAGACAGAAGTTGTCTTCTTTCCACCTGTGTGCCAGGGAGCCTCATGGTTGCTGTATTATGTTAGGGGAAAAAGCAGTCATTTAATCAGGCCAGAAAATTCCTTCTACAAAAGGACCTAACTGAGATCTGTAGGACATAGAAATGATTGGGGGACTGAAATTATATCAGGTGCCTAATAAGTTTCTGAGGGAATTGAGAACTAAATTAACTATGGGCCAAAACGAAAAAGAATGATTTTTAAGATTACTAACGACATTCCCGCGCACCTTTCCCTAATTTCCAACTAGGAAATCAGATATGGTCAGTACAGGTGACTAAAAGGGAATATCCACTCTGAGGTGACTACAAGGACCCCAGAGAATGATGGATAAAGGAAGCTCTCTCAGAGAATAGTATCAGATCCTGAGAGAGCCAAGGAGGAGAAGGAACACAGAGATGCTCAAACATTGTTACTCCGTTGTATGATATTCCTTCATGCTTTCCCTCTGGGTTTATTGAGGAATAATTAACAAACGAAATTGTACATATTTACTGTGTATAATGTGATGACTTGACATATGTGTACTTTATGCAGTCATTACCATCATCGGTCACTTAGGACATAAATCACTTCATCAGTAACAATGTAATGTGTGTATGTCTCCCTGTTTCTGTGTGTGTGTGTGTGTGTGTGTGTGTGTCTTTGTATGTGTGTGTGTGATGAGAATGCTTATGGTCTAATTTCCCAGCAAGATTCAACTACACAAGTGAGTGCTATTACCTAGATCACCATGCTCTACTGTAGACTCTGAGAACTCATTCATTGTATGATTGCAGGCTTGTACCCGTGGCCAAACATCCGACCTTTCCCCGACCCCTCAGACCCTGCTGACCACCATTCTACTCTCTGTTGCTCTGACATCTGTTAGTTTGGAAACACATTCCAAAATGAACAATGGTACGAAGGAGAAATAAGAAATAAATAGAAAATAACCTGAGATGAACGAAAATGAAAAGAAAACATACAAGAACATTCGGGATAAATGTAATGCAGCACAAAGAGAGCAACATATGCCTAGAGATATCTATATTACAAAAGATGATCTCAAATCAGTAGCCTGATAGACATGGATGCATGTGTGTGGGTTTATGAAAATTGAAAACTCGTAACACTAAATACAGCAAAGTATCAGCAGTGATTGTTTTTGGCCGTTTAATACACATGCTCATTTTTTAACAGCTTTATGTTTTCCGCATTATATATTAAATGGTATACCTTCATTTTAATAACAACGTATCATATTGTTAAAAATATATATAGGAGTCAGTGAAGATGTGGCTGAGCTGCAAGCAAAGTTTACGACCTGGTCTTCTGGCACATGCCTAGCTGATGACTTTCACACGATTCAAGTGTCTCCTCTTTCTCCTCCTCTACTCCTCATTTCCCTCTTCCTCCTGCTGTCCCATTATAAAACCCCATTCCTAAGAAGCTTCCTGATTATTTGGCCAAGACAAGTTACTAGGCCAGTTCTTCCTTCTGACTGCAGGAAGAATTATGAAAGGACTATTACTAAATGCATGGGCGATATGTCAAAGTACCAAATTGGACGGTTAAGGGGTAGATATTGGCAGTGAAGATAATATGGCAGGTTGAGCGTTCTGGCACGTGAAGAAGAAGACAGAGAATAAACGGTGAACATTTTTTTTCAAATTTCTCTCTTCAAAGACCTAAAACATTGTTGGACTGAGTGGAAAAAAGCAAATATATCAGATGTGCCCTAAGTTCACATTTCATCC
The DNA here is from genome assembly GCF_937001465.1 of Orcinus orca. Classification (NCBI taxonomy): domain Eukaryota; kingdom Metazoa; phylum Chordata; class Mammalia; order Artiodactyla; family Delphinidae; genus Orcinus; species Orcinus orca. The sequence continues at coordinate 102,406,528 of NC_064559.1, read as the reverse complement.
ACATGTCAGACCTGTAGTGCTTTGCTTTTCTTTCCCCTCCCAGCGTCACTCTGAATCATTTATATGTGATGCTCTGAATCTGAAATGGTACCTTATATCTACTTTTGGTTTCACACAATTGAAACTTCGTATTCACTTCTGGAATACAAGAGATTTATTTCCTGATAAAGGAATTTTAAGCGCAGGACAGCGGTCTAGGGAAGAGTTCGCGTAAGCTGAGATGGGATATCCTGATTCCATTAAACATCTGTTCCAACATTCTACAGTATCATAAAGCGAGATTTGCAACTCTATTCCTAAACCAGACCATGATCCCTCACCAACCATGATCCATCAAAACACTCTTCAGTGCCCATGGCGACAGCATAGAAAAGAGTAGTGTTCATATCCAGGATAGAAGGGAGGAACTTAGATAACCTGTTAACACCTAAATCACTGAAAAGTCAGAAATGAAGTCTTTGGTGGATGTGCTAAGGCAATGGTTCCTGAACTTCGGTTATTTGCTAATAGCTCATTATATTTGTCGTAATTCCACACCCCATGTGTCATATTACATTAATATGTTTGGCTTTAAATTCACTTCAAAATACCTTTGAAAATTTTTATTTTAATTGGCCATCGGTAATCATGTACATGAAATGACAGATGAAATATTCAAATTATATATTACAACCTGTAGGTACGTATATACATACAGAAATGTGTTACAGAAACTGGGACAGGGACAGAGAGAGAGAGATTAAAATGTCTGGAACACGCAAAATCTGCAGAGCTGAAACTCCTAGAAGTCCATCTGACAGAGGAATATTCTTTTACCTGAAGGAACGTCAGCCTTGTTCTATTCAGGCCATCATTGGATTGGATGAGAACTTCCCACGTTATAGAGGGTAACCGACTTAACTCAGGCTACTGATTTAAATAATACTCTCATCCAAAATCATCCTTACAGAAACACACAGAATAATGTTTGTCCAGTAAACGGGGGACCTGTGCCAGTGAATCTGACCCACAAATTAACCATCAAACCTTCCTTCCAGCACATTGACAAATTGTATGAAGAAAGTACAGCACGATATAGGTTTATTTGACACATGCTCCACCGTGACCTAAATGGAAAATGCAAAACATAGGTTTAAAATATAACAAAATTCTTATTAATGATTAAGAAGTTGTACATGAATGGCAATGAACTTCAGTGACTGCGTTTTTATTCAAGTGATTTCAACTTTCTCATGAATTTACCCTAGATTTGTTGGGAAACAATATGTGTTTAAATAATTCATAAGTATTAAATACATACAAAATTAGTTGCGTGAATGGCATTGCATAATACATTGGGTTTCCCAATAATTTTACAGCGACAGGAAGCCAGAAAACTTGAACAATCCTCTGAGATTTCTTCAAAAATTGAAGACATCCGAAGAGGTCAGTTGGAGAAATTGGATTGGAGCATGTGTTATGTCCCTTTGGGAGGTATGAGCAAAAAGCTTCATTTCTGTTGTAAGTCTTGGGTCTGAGCTGCCAGCTCATCTCAGTTATGGTAGGGGATGCTATGTGCCTAGTGGATTCCTTGTGGCAGGAAGTAAAACAGATTTATAAAGGTCACAGGCATCTGACTGCTGGATGTTCTTTATTTGAAGGAGCAAACAGTGAAAGGAGGACCGTAGTGGTCAACACTTTACTACACGTTTCCAAGTGTCAAGATAGGGAATCATATGAGATGATCTGCAAATTTCCCTCAGACCATTTTCGAAGACGAAACGAGACTTTGTTTAGCAAGCCATGAATCAAACCGAAATGAATTGAAAGAAAGACTTGAGGTAAAGTGACATGTGTCACCAGGTAGCGAGGCCCATTTCAACCCAGTATGTACAACAAACTTGCCACCAGATCAAGTGCAACTAGGCCGGCAGTTTTGGAGTCAAGGATGGTGAAAGATACGAAAGGGTCATCCTCCCCAGTCAAGGAATGGAACTTTTGACTCCAAGTTAGAGGACACTCCAAGTGCTCCCACTGCCTTAAACGACTGAAACTGAGAGCTAAGGCAGGGACTCTGTGAGTCATGAGAACATAATCCAGTGAGGAGATCCGGGATCAGGATATTTCCTGTTTTCAGAGTCCCTGCCAAGCCAGTTATGGATGGATTTGCATTTGGGTTGGGAAATGATTGGACCAGACCAAGTTTGGTAGTTCCGCTTCCCCCTGGGTGGGGCAGTAAGCGCCAATAAATAGGTCCTCTGCTGCACGACAGCTATCCTCCTGCCACTCGAGTTCTGATTGACTTTGGAGAACCTGGTGAGTCTTATTCTTCATTTCAACTTTGTTCATGGACACCCAAATGTTGAGTTTAGGCTGGACTCAGCAAGCTTGATGGGTCCAAAATTATGATCATGGGTATAATGCTACTTAGTGGATGAGAACTTGGAATCTGGGCACAATGTTGTATTGTATTTACTAGATTACTGATACCTAGTTTGAATTCCTCTATTGAAAAAGAAATTAACAGGAAATATTGACATGAAGGGATAAAGAGCAAAGTATTTACCTTCTTCTATGCCTTTTTCTCTTGGACCTCTGCTGTGATTTCAGAGGCATTTATCTTAGAAGGTGTGAGACCCTTACACTCATCCTGATTGCCCTCTGCGCTGGATATAAGTCATCCTGTCGGGACATCATGAGAGGAAATGTTGATACAAATTGCTTGTGAGCTTGCCCATGTTTTTAGAACATGTGAGGGGCTTTTCTGAAGATGTCGTTTTCATTAAAAACAAAAAAGGAAAGAAAGAAAGAAAGAAACCAAAAGAGAAAACATTGCATGTTTCTTCAAAACAAAGATATTTTCTTTAGAAAAGCTGTATGAGAAAAGGGAAGGTTTTCTCTGGGCTGATGTAACGATTTTCTGAAGAGCAAGAGAGAAGTCAGTAATTCATTAAAAAGTATTAAACAGATTAAAGCACATACTTAGAGATTGGTGAGATACTATCTGTTGTTATTCCACAAGATTTTGCTGTTTTCTCTATAGGAATTCCTTGTTGTGAACACGGTCATATACTTTCTTTCAGATATTAAGACTGCAGAAAGATGTCTTCTCAACATCAGCAGTGCAAGCAGCCCTGCCAGCCACCACCAGTGTGCACACAGAAATGCCATGACCCTTGCCCACCTTGCAAGTGTCCAGACCCTTGCCCACCTTGCAAGTGTCCAGACCCTTGCCCACCTATAAAGTGCCCTGACCCATGCGTGCCTCAGCAGTGCAAGCAGAAATGCCCTCCTGGGGCACCTGTTCAACATTGCTAGCAGAAGTGGCCACCCAAGAGTATGTAAGAGCTTGAGCTTTTATCTGCATCTGGAAAGGATAAGGACAATCAGCTCAACTAGTTCCAGAGCTCCACCTTCCTCTTCTCTTCAAAGCCTATCATGGATACGGAAGAAGCTTCTCCACCCTTCAGCCTCAATATGCAAGTGGTGCTTCCTGACAGACAGAGGTTGCTTACCTGTGAGTGCTGTACTGCTTCCATCTAGGAGGTGCCCAAGAAAGCATCGCAGAGCCTCAGAAGGAAGAGCAGCCGCTCTCCTCCTGGGCGCCCTCTGAGGATTCTCTCGCTGTCTTCTGTGTCGGTCGGTCACCTGGGCATGGGTTTCTACCAGCTGAGCAATTGTTACTTATCCTCCACGTCCTGAATAAAATACAGTTCTTTTGTGAGATGGGAAAATATTTTCTTTCTTTGCATACCTGCTTTTAGCAATATCATATGATAATTTTGCTTGATTTCTATCCTTCTTTGATCCCGAGTTTCAGGCTTTCACAGTCAGTGTTATCTGAATTTGGAGTCGTATCAATGATTATTTCTATACAGTTAAAAATCCAGGTTATTTTCCTAATTATTGCTTGACTCATTTAAGGAACACGTTTTGTAACTTCTTGGGATTTCAAATCCTTTAATAAACTCTGGGGAAAATCACATATACAGTGCCCACTTGCTTAGCCATAAAAATTACATGAACGTGTGTCATTTAGTTGGCACAATGCCGAGCATGTAATTGGCATTTGAGAGGTGGCAGATCATCATTGTCCCTGTCGTCATCACCGTCACCACCACCAACACCGTCACCACCACCCCCAGGTGCTCCAAGCAGGGGAGTGGCTCTGACATACCTAGTAGAGCAAGCAAGGATATTCTTTAAACTTTATGATCCATTCATATTCTGTGTTGATTTTCTTTACCAGTTTAACTGAATTTTTAATCTGACCCCACAAAATAACCAGTTTGGGAAATTATTGGGATACTCTGTATAAAATTATAATAGTTCTGAAAACATGGGTAGTACAAAAGAAAGGGAATTTAAAGGGACCTTACCAGACAAAGTGCTACCTCTTCCCCATTTGTACAACGTGCCCTTCTTATTGCAAAACTCAACAACCGCAGGGTCTTACTATGTTTTTTCACCTCGGAAATTACATTCTTCATTATTTTGACCCCACATTTGAGATACACAGGGGATTCCAATGTTTATCTTGATTTACAAAATGACTGTTACTATGCCGCTTGTTTTCCAAGTGCTTAGCTTACTGGTCCAGTAAGCTGTGAAAAGGGATGTGTTCATTAAGCATATCCCTTCTTGTGGTTAGAAGTAAAGGAGTCAAAGATGCCAGAACTGCAGAAGCAAACAAATGCCCATGTTACTGTTCAACGCTCACCAGACCGTGTCATGAGTGAAAAATCAACACTGCTATTTGGGAGTTGTCTCTACTGTAGCTACTGTTATTTGACCTGACATAGAAATTAGTTCTTTGAGGTGGGATGCTCCTGTAACAAATCTTAAAATAATTGTGGCATTGGCTCATGTGTCTGGAGGTGGTTGGAAAGGAATCTGATATTGGAAGCCGTAAATGTGGTGCTACATGTTATTCAATAGCAAAATGTTTGAAGTAATGGTTGTCCATGGTATCTTTAGAGGCAAAGCAATGGTTGCTCACTTGTTGATTTGCCCAGGGTATTTCAGGAGATGTATGTTCAGGAAAATCTTTCTGGTTGACAGGCCAGAAATGTAAAGAATGAAAAGAAAAATAATACAGTCCAGAAGTTCAAAACCTTGTTGAATTAGAAAACTCACCGCTTGTAAGTCCTAAAGAGTAAGAGATGCGATTAGAAGTGGTTTTCAACTAGAAGTTCAATTTCAGTGGACTGTTACAACAGGGAAAGTAGACAGAAGTTGTCTTCTTTCCACCTGTGTGCCAGGGAGCCTCATGGTTGCTGTATTATGTTAGGGGAAAAGGCAGTAATTTAATCAGGCCAGAAAATTCCTTCTACAAAAGGACCTAACTGAGATCTGTAGGACATAGAAATGATTGGGGGACTGAAATTATATCAGGTGCCTAATAAGTTTCTGAGGGAATTGAGAACTAAATTAACTATGGGCCAAAACGAAAAAGAATGATTTTTAAGATTACTAACGACATTCCCGCGCACCTTTCCCTAATTTCCAACTAGGAAATCAGATATGGTCAGTACAGGTGACTAAAAGGGAATATCCACTCTGAGGTGACTACAAGGACCCCAGAGAATGATGGATAAAGGAAGCTCTCTCAGAGAATAGTATCAGATCCTGAGAGAGCCAAGGAGGAGAAGGAACACAGAGATGCTCAAACATTGTTACTCCGTTGTATGATACTTATACCTTCATGCTTTCCCTCTGGGATTATTGAGGAATAATTAACAAACGAAATTGTACATATTTACTGTGTATAATGTGATGACTTGACATATGTGTACTTTATGCAGTCATTACCATCATCGGTCACTTAGAACATAAATCACTTCATCAGTAACAATGTAATGTGTGTATGTCTCCCTGTTTCTGTGTGTGTGTGTGTGTGTGTGTGTCTTTGTATGTGTGTGTGTGATGAGAATGCTTATGGTCTAATTTCCCAGCAAGATTCAACTACACAAGTGAGTGCTATTACCTAGATCACCATGCTCTACTGTAGACTCTGAGAACTCATTCATTGTATGATTGCAGGCTTGTACCGTTGGCCCAAAACCTCCACCTTTGCCCAACCCCTGAGACCCTGCTGACCACCATTCTACTCTCTGTTGCTGTGACATCTGTTAGTTTGGAAACACATTCCTAAATAAACAATGGTGCAAAGAAGAAATAATGAATAAATAGAAAATAACTTGAGATGAACGAAAATGCAAAGAAAACATACAAGAACTTTGGGGATAAATGTAAGGCAGCACAAAGAGAGCAACCTATGCCTGGAGATATCTATATTACAAAAGATGATCTCAAATCAGTAACCTGATAGACATGTATGCATGTGTGTGGGTATATGAAAATTGAAAACTCGTAACACTAAATACAGCAACGTATAAGCAGTGAATATTTTTGGCCGTTTAATGGACATGATCACTTTTTAACAGCTTTGTGTTTTCCCCATTATATATTCAACGATATACCTTTATTTATATAACAATGTATCATATTGTTAAAAAAATATATAGCAGTCAGTGAAGATGTGGCTGAGCTGCAAGGAAAGTTTACGACCGGGTCTTCTGGCACATGCCTTGCTGATGATTTTCACAGGTTTCAAGTGTCTCCTCCTCTACTCCTCATTCCCCTCTTCTTCCTGCTGTCCCGTTATAAAACCCCATTCCTAAGAAGCTTCCTGATTATTTGGCCAAGACAAGTTACTAGGCCAGTTCTTCCTTCTGACTGCAGGAAGAATTATGAAAGGACTATTACTAAATGCATGGGCGATATGTCAAAGTACCAAATTGGATGGTTAAGGGGTAGATATTGGCAGTGAAGATAATATGGCAGGTTGAGGGTTCTGGCACGTGAAGAAGAAGACAGAGAATAAACGGTGAACATTTTTTTCAAATTTCTCTCTTCAAAGACCTAAAACATTGCTGGACTGAGTGGAAAAAAGCAAATATATCAGATGTGCCCTAAGTTCACATTTCATCCACATGTCAGACCTGTAGTGCTTTGCTTATCTTTGCCCTCCCAGCGTCACTCTGAATCATTTATATGTGATGCTCTGAATCTGAAATGGTACCTTATATCTACTTTTGGTTTCACACAATTGAAACTTCGTATTCACTTCTGGAATACAAGAGATTTATTTTGTGATAAAGGAATTTTAAGCGCACGACAGCGGTCTAGGGAAGAGTTTGCGTAAGTTGAGATGGGATATCCTGATTCCATTAAACATCTGTTCCCACATTCTACAGTACCATAAAGCAAGATTTGCAACTCTATTCCTAAACCAGACGGGGCCTTCACCAACCATGTCCCATCAAAAGACTCTTCAGTGCCCATGGGGACAGCATAGAAAAGAGTAGTGTTCATATCCAGGACAGAAGGGAGGAACTTAGAAAACATGTTAACATCTAAATCACTGAAAAGGCAGAAATGAAATCTTTGGTGGACATGCTAAGGCAATGCTTCCGGAACTTCAGTTCTTGGCTAATAGCTCAGTATATTTGTCGTAATTCCACACCCCATGTGTCATATTACATTAATATGCTTGGCTTTAAGTTCACTTCAAAATACCTTTGAAAATTATTATTTCAATTGGCCATAGGTAATCATGTACATGAAATGACAGATGAAATATTCAAATTATGTATTACAAATGTGTGTACATATATACATAGAGAAATATGCTACTGAAAGAGGGACAAGGACAGAGAGAGAGAGATTAATATGTGTGGAACACGCAAAGTCTGAAGAGCTGAAACTCTGCTGGAAGTCCATTGGAGAGGGGAATATTCCTGTACCTGAGGGAGCGTCAGTCTTGTTCTATTCAGGCCATCAGTGGATTGGATGAGAACTTCCCACATTATAGAGGGCAACCGACTTAACTCAGGCTACTGATTTAACTAATACTCTCATCCAAAATCATCCTTAGAGAAACACAAAGAATAATGCTTGACCAGAAAACTGGGGACCCGTGCAAGTGAATATGACCCATAAATTAACCTTAAAACCTTCCTTCCAGCACATTGACAAATTGTATGAAGAATGTAGAGCAAGAAATAGGTTCATTTGACACATGCTCCACCATGACAAAAATGGAAAATGCAAAAAATTGGGTTAAAATATAACAAAATTCTTATTAATGATTAAGAAGTTGTACATGAATGGCAATGGACATCAGTGACTGCATTTTTAATCAAGTGATTTCAACTTTCTCTTGAATTTACCCTAGATTTGATGTGAAACAAAATGTGTTTAAATGATTCATATGTATCAAATACATAAAAATTAGTTGCGTGAATGGCTTTGCATATTAGATTGGGTTTCCCAATAATTTCAAAGCGACAGGAAGCCAGAAAATTTGAACAATCCTCTGAGATTTCTTCAAAAATTGAAGACATCCAATGAGGTAATTTGGTAGAAATGAGATTGCGGCATGGCTTATGTCCCTTTGGGAGATGTGAGCAAAAAGCTTCATTTGTATTTTAAGTCTTGGGGCTGAGCCGCCAGCTCATCTGAGTTATGGTAGGTGATGCTACGTGCCTAGTGAATTCCTTGTGGCACGAAGTAAAACAGATTTATAAAGGTCACAGGAATCTGACTGCTGCATGCTCTTTATTTGAACGAGCAAACGGTGAAAGGAGGACCATAGTGGTCAACACGTTACTACACGTTTCCAAGTGTCAAGATAGGGAATCATATGAGATGATATGCAAATGTCTCTCAGACCTTTTTCGAAGACGAAACGAGACTTTGTTTAGCAAGCCATGAATCAAGCCGAAAGGAATTGTAAAAAGGACTTGAGGTAAAGACACATGTGTCACCAGGTAGCGAGGCCCATTTCAAACCAGTACGTACAACAAAATTGCCACCAGATCAAGTGCAACTAGGCAGGCAGTTTTAGAGTCAAGGATGGTGAAAGATAGGGAAGGGTCATCGTCCGCAGTCAAGGAATGGAACTTTTGACTACAAGGTAGGGAGCACTCCAAGAGCTCCCACTGCCTTAAACGACTGAAACTCAGAGCTAAGGCAGGGACTCTGTGAGTCATGAGAACATAATCCAGTGAGGAGATCCTGGAAGAGGATATTCCCTGTTTTCAGCATCCCTGTCAAGCCAGTTATGGATGGATTTGCATTTGGGTTGGGAAATGGTTGGACCAGGCCAAGATTGGTAATTCCGCTTCCCCCTGGGTGGGGCAGTAAGTTCCAATAAAAAGGTCTTCTGCTGCACGACGGCTATCCTCCTGCTATTCGAGTTCCGATTGAATTTGGAGAACCTGGTGAGTCTGATTCCTCATTTCAACTTTGTTCTTGGACACCCGAAAGTTGAGTTTATGCTGCAGTCCGCAAGCTTGATGGGTCCAAAGTTATCATCATGAGTATAATTCTATTTGGTGGATGGGAACGTGGAATGTGGGCACAATGTTGTATTGTATTTACTAGATTTCTGCTACCTAGTTTGAATTCCTCTATTGAAAAAGAAATTAACAGGAAATAGTGACATGAAGGGATAAAGAGCAAAGTATTTACCTTTTTCTATGCCTTTCTCTTGGACCTCTACTGTGATTTCAGAGACATTTATCTTAGAAGGTGTGAGACCCTTACACTCATCCTGATTGCCCTTTGCTCTGTATATAAGTCATCCTGTTGGGACCTCATGAGAGAAAACGTTGACAGGAATTGCTTGTGAGCTTGCCCATGATTTTAGAACATGTGAGGGCCTTTTCTGCATATGTCGTTTTCATAAAAAAGTAAAAAAGTAAGAAAGAAAGAAAGGAAGGAAGAAACAAAGAAAGAAACAAAGAAAGAAACCAAAAGAGAAATCATTGAATGTTTCTTCAAAGCAAAGATATTTTCTTTAGAAAAGTTGTATGAGAAAAGAGAAGGTTTTCTCTGGGCTGATGTAACGATTTTCTGAAGAGCGAGAGAGAAGTCAGAAATTCACTAAAAGGTATTAAAGAGATTAAAGCACATACTTAGAGATTGGTGAGATACTATCTGTTGCTATTCCACAAGATTTTGCTGTTTTCCCTATAGGAATTCCTTGTTGTGAACACGGTCATATACTTTCTTTCAGATATTAAGACTGCAGAAAGATGTCTTCTCAACATCAGCAGTGCAAGCAGCCCTGCCAGCCACCACCAGTGTGCACACCAAAATGCCATGACCCTTGCCCACCTTGCAAGTGTCCAGACCCTTGCCCACCTTGCAAGTGTCCAGACCCTTGCTCACCTATAAAGTGCCCTGACCCATGCGTGCCTCAGCAGTGCAAGCAGAAATGCCCTCCTGGGGCACCTGTTCAACATTGCTAGCAGAAGTGGCCACCCAAGAGTATGTAAGAGCTTGAGCTTTTATCTGCATCTGGAAAGGATAAGGACAATCAGCTCAACTAGCTCCAGAGCTCCACTTTCCTCTTCTCTTCAAAGCCTATCATGGATACGGAAGAAGCTTCTCTACCCTTCAGCCTCAATATGCGAGTGGTGCTTCCTGACAGACAGAGGTTTCTTACCTGAGGGTGCTGTACTGCCCCCTCTGGGAGGTGCCCAAGAAAGCATCACACAGCCTCAGAAGGAAGACTAACAGCTCTCCTCCTGGGCACCCTCTGAGGATTCTCTCGCTGTCTTCTGTGTCGGTCGGTCACCTGGGCATGGGTTTCTACCAGCTGAGCAATTGTTACTTATCCTCCACTTCCTGAATAAAATACAGTTCTTTTGTGTGATGGGAAAATATTTTCTTTCTTTGCAAACCTGCTTTTAGCAATATCATATGATAATTTTGCTTGATTTCTATCCTTCTTTGATCCCGAGTTTCAGGCTTTCACAGTCAGTGTTATCTGAATTTTGAGTCGTATCAATGATTATTTCTATACAGTTAAAAACCCAGGTTATTTTCCTAATTCTTGCTTGATTGATTTGAGGAACAAGTTATTTAACTTCTTGGGATTTCAAATCCTTTAATAAACTCTGGTGGAAATCACATTGACAGTGCCAACTTGCTTAAGCATAAAAATTACATGAATGTGTGTCATTCATTTGGTACAATACCGAGCACATAATTGGCATTTGAGAGGTGGCCGATCATCATTGTCCCTGTCATCATCACCGGCACCACCACCAACACCGTCACCACCACCCCCAGGTGCTCCGAGCAGGGGAGTGGCTCTGACATACCTCGTAGAGCAAGCAAGGAGATTCTTAAACTCTATTACCCATTCATATTCTGTGTTGTTTTTCTTTTCCAATTTAACCGAATTTTTAATCTGACACCACAAAATAACCAGTTTGGGAAATTATTGGGATACGCTATAAACTTATAATAGTTCTGAAAACTTGGGTAGTACAAGAGAAAGGGAATTTAAAGGGACCTTACCAGACAAAGTGCTACCTGTTCTCCAAGTGTACAACGTGCTCTTCTTACTGCAAAACTCAACAACCACAGGGTCTTATTAAATTTTTTCACCTCGGAAATTACATACTTGATTGTTTTGACCCCACCTTTGAGATACACTGGGAATTACAATGTTTATCTTGATTTACAAAATGACTGTTGCTATGCAGCTTGTTTTCCAAGATGGTCCAGTAAGCTGTGAAAAGGGAGGTGTTCATTAAGCGTACCCCTTCTTGTGGTTAGAAGTAAAGGAGTCAAAGATGCCAGAACTGCAGAAGCAAACATATGCCCATGTTACTCTTCAACGCTCCTCAGACTATGACATGAGTGGAAAATCAACAGTGCTATTTGGGAGATGTCTCTACTGTAGCTACTGTTATTTGACCTGACATAGAAATTAGTTCTTTGAGGTGGATGCTCCTGTAACAAATCTTAAAATTGAGGCATTGGCTTATGGGTCTGGAGGTGGTTGGAAAGGAATCTGATACTGGAAGCCGTAAACGTGGTGCTCCATATTATTCAATAGCAAAATGTTTGCAGTAATGGCTGATCATGGTATCTTTAGAGGCAAAGCAATGGTTGCTCATTTGTTGATTTGCCCAGGGTATTTCAGGAGACGTATGTTCAGGAAAATCTTTCTGGTTGACAGGCCAGAAATGTAAAGAATGAAAAGAAAAATAATACAGTCCAGAAGTTCAAAACCTTGTTGAATTAGAAAACTCACCACTTGTAAGTCCTAAAGAGTAAGAGATGAGATTAGAAGTGGTTTTCAACTAGAAGTTCAATTTCAGTGGACTGTTACAACAGGGAAAAGAGACAGAAGTTGTCATCTTTCCACCTGTGTGCCAGGGAGCCTCATGGTTGCTGTATTATGTTAGGGGAAAAGGCAGTAATTTAATCAGGCCAGAAAATTCCTTCTACAAAAGGACCTAACTGAGATCTGTAGGACATAGAAATGATTGGGGGACTGAAATTATATCAGGTGCCTAATAAGTTTCTGAGGGAATTGAGAACTAAATTAACTATGGGCCAAAACGAAAAAGAATGATTTTTAAGATTACTAATGACATTCCTGCTCACCTTTCCCTAATTTCCAACTAGGAAATCAGATATGGTCAGTACAGGTGACTAAAAGGGTATATCCACTCTGAGGTGATTACCAGGACCCCAGAGAATACTGTATAAAGGAAGCTCTCTCAGAGAATAATATCAGATCCTGAGAGAGCCTAGGAGGAGAAGGAACACAGAGATGCTCAAACATTGTTACTCTGTTGTGTGATGCTTATTCCTTCTGCTTTCCCTCTGGGTTTATTGAGGAATAATTGACAAATGAAATTGTACATATTTACGGTGTATAATGTGATGACTTGACGTATGTGTACTTTATGCAGTGATTACCAACATCGGTCACTTAGCACATAGATCACTTCATCAGTAAAAATGAAATGTGTGTATGTCTCTCTGTTTTGTGTGTGTGCGTGTGTGTGTGTGTGATGAGAATGCTTATGGTCTAATTTCTCAGCAAGAGTCAAGTACACAACTGAGTGTTATTAGCTAGATCACCATGCTGTACTGTAGACTCTGAGAACTCATTCATTGTATGATTGCAGGCTTGTACCGTTGGCCCAAAACCTCCACCTTTGCCCAACCCCTGAGACCCTGCTGACCACCATTCTACTCTCTGTTGCTGTGACATCTGTTAGTTTGGAAACACATTCCTAAATAAACAATGGTGCAAAGAAGAAATAACGAATAAATAGAAAATAACTTGAGATGAACGAAAATGCAAAGAAAACATACAAGAACTTTGGGGATAAATGTAAGGCAGCACAAAGAGAGCAACCTATGCCTGGAGATATCTATATTACAAAAGATGATCTCAAATCAGTAACCTGATAGACATGTATGCATGTGTGTGGGTATATGAAAATTGAAAACTCGTAACACTAAATACAGCAACGTATAAGCAGTGAATATTTTTGGCCGTTTAATGGACATGATCACTTTTTAACAGCTTTGTGTTTTCCCCATTATATGTTCAACGATATACCTTTATTTATATAACAATGTATCATATTGTTAAAAAAATATATAGCAGTCAGTGAAGATGTGGCTGAGCTGCAAGGAAAGTTTACGACCGGGTCTTCTGGCACATGCCTTGCTGATGATTTTCACAGGTTTCAAGTGTCTCCTCCTCTACTCCTCATTCCCCTCTTCTTCCTGCTGTCCCGTTATAAAACCCCATTCCTAAGAAGCTTCCTGATTATTTGGCCAAGACAAGTTACTAGGCCAGTTCTTCCTTCTGACTGCAGGAAGAATTATGAAAGGACTATTACTAAATGCATGGGCGATATGTCAAAGTACCAAATTGGACGGTTAAGGGGTAGATATTGGCAGTGAAGATAATATGGCAGGTTGAGCGTTCTGGCACGTGAAGAAGAAGACAGAGAATAAACGGTGAACATTTTTTTTCAAATTTCTCTCTTCAAAGACCTAAAACATTGTTGGACTGAGTGGAAAAAAGCAAATATATCAGATGTGCCCTAAGTTCACATTTCATCCACATGTCAGACCTGTAGTGCTTTGCTTTTCTTTCCCCTCCCAGCGTCACTCTGAATCATTTATATGTGATGCTCTGAATCTGAAATGGTACCTTATATCTACTTTTGGTTTCACACAATTGAAACTTCGTATTCAATTATGGAATACAAGAGATTTATTTCCTGATAAAGGAATTTTAAGCGCAGGACAGCGGTCTAGGGAAGAGTTCGCGTAAGCTGAGATGGGATATCCTGATTCCATTAAACATCTGTTCCAACATTCTACAGTATCATAAAGCGAGATTTGCAACTCTATTCCTAAACCAGACCATGATCCCTCACCAACCATGATCCATCAAAACACTCTTCAGTGCCCATGGCGACAGCATAGAAAAGAGTAGTGTTCATATCCAGGATAGAAGGGAGGAACTTAGATAACCTGTTAACACCTAAATCACTGAAAAGTCAGAAATGAAGTCTTTGGTGGATGTGCTAAGGCAATGGTTCCTGAACTTCGGTTATTTGCTAATAGCTCATTATATTTGTCGTAATTCCACACCCCATGTGTCATATTACATTAATATGTTTGGCTTTAAATTCACTTCAAAATACCTTTGAAAATTTTTATTTTAATTGGCCATCGGTAATCATGTACATGAAATGACAGATGAAATATTCAAATTATATATTACAACCTGTAGGTACGTATATACATACAGAAATGTGTTACAGAAACTGGGACAGGGACAGAGAGAGAGAGATTAAAATGTCTGGAACACGCAAAATCTGCAGAGCTGAAACTCCTAGAAGTCCATCTGACAGAGGAATATTCTTTTACCTGAAGGAACGTCAGCCTTGTTCTATTCAGGCCATCATTGGATTGGATGAGAACTTCCCACGTTATAGAGGGCAACCGACTTAACTCAGGCTACTGATTTAAATAATACTCTCATCCAAAATCATCCTTACAGAAACACACAGAATAATGTTTGTCCAGTAAACGGGGGACCTGTGCCAGTGAATCTGACCCACAAATTAACCATCAAACCTTCCTTCCAGCACATTGACAAATTGTATGAAGAAAGTACAGCACGATATAGGTTTATTTGACACATGCTCCACCGTGACCTAAATGGAAAATGCAAAACATAGGTTTAAAATATAACAAAATTCTTATTAATGATTAAGAAGTTGTACATGAATGGCAATGAACTTCAGTGACTGCGTTTTTATTCAAGTGATTTCAACTTTCTCATGAATTTACCCTAGATTTGTTGGGAAACAATATGTGTTTAAATAATTCATAAGTATTAAATACATACAAAATTAGTTGCGTGAATGGCATTGCATAATACATTGGGTTTCCCAATAATTTTACAGCGACAGGAAGCCAGAAAACTTGAACAATCCTCTGAGATTTCTTCAAAAATTGAAGACATCCGAAGAGGTCAGTTGGAGAAATTGGATTGGAGCATGTGTTATGTCCCTTTGGGAGGTATGAGCAAAAAGCTTCATTTCTGTTGTAAGTCTTGGGTCTGAGCTGCCAGCTCATCTCAGTTATGGTAGGGGATGCTATGTGCCTAGTGGATTCCTTGTGGCAGGAAGTAAAACAGATTTATAAAGGTCACAGGCATCTGACTGCTGGATGTTCTTTATTTGAAGGAGCAAACAGTGAAAGGAGGACCGTAGTGGTCAACACTTTACTACACGTTTCCAAGTGTCAAGGTAGGGAATCATATGAGATGATCTGCAAATTTCCCTCAGACCATTTTCGAAGACGAAACGAGACTTTGTTTAGCAAGCCATGAATCAAACCGAAATGAATTGAAAGAAAGACTTGAGGTAAAGTGACATGTGTCACCAGGTAGCGAGGCCCATTTCAACCCAGTATGTACAACAAACTTGCCACCAGATCAAGTGCAACTAGGCCGGCAGTTTTGGAGTCAAGGATGGTGAAAGATACGAAAGGGTCATCCTCCCCAGTCAAGGAATGGAACTTTTGACTCCAAGTTAGAGGACACTCCAAGTGCTCCCACTGCCTTAAACGACTGAAACTGAGAGCTAAGGCAGGGACTCTGTGAGTCATGAGAACATAATCCAGTGAGGAGATCCGGGATCAGGATATTTCCTGTTTTCAGAGTCCCTGCCAAGCCAGTTATGGATGGATTTGCATTTGGGTTGGGAAATGATTGGACCAGACCAAGTTTGGTAGTTCCGCTTCCCCCTGGGTGGGGCAGTAAGCGCCAATAAATAGGTCCTCTGCTGCACGACAGCTATCCTCCTGCCACTCGAGTTCTGATTGACTTTGGAGAACCTGGTGAGTCTTATTCTTCATTTCAACTTTGTTCATGGACACCCAAATGTTGAGTTTAGGCTGGACTCAGCAAGATTGATGGGTCCAAAATTATGATCATGGGTATAATGCTACTTAGTGGATGAGAACTTGGAATCTGGGCACAATGTTGTATTGTATTTACTAGATTACTGATACCTAGTTTGAATTCCTCTATTGAAAAAGAAATTAACAGGAAATATTGACATGAAGGGATAAAGAGCAAAGTATTTACCTTCTTCTATGCCTTTTTCTCTTGGACCTCTGCTGTGATTTCAGAGGCATTTATCTTAGAAGGTGTGAGACCCTTACACTCATCCTGATTGCCCTCTGCGCTGGATATAAGTCATCCTGTTGGGACGTCATGAGAGGAAATGTTGATACAAATTGCTTGTGAGCTTGCCCATGTTTTTAGAACATGTGAGGGGCTTTTCTGAAGATGTCGTTTTCATTAAAAACAAAAAAGGAAAGAAAGAAAGAAAGAAACCAAAAGAGAAAACATTGCATGTTTCTTCAAAACAAAGATATTTTCTTTAGAAAAGCTGTATGAGAAAAGGGAAGGTTTTCTCTGGGCTGATGTAACGATTTTCTGAAGAGCAAGAGAGAAGTCAGTAATTCATTAAAAAGTATTAAACAGATTAAAGCACATACTTAGAGATTGGTGAGATACTATCTGTTGTTATTCCACAAGATTTTGCTGTTTTCTCTATAGGAATTCCTTGTTGTGAACACGGTCATATACTTTCTTTCAGATATTAAGACTGCAGAAAGATGTCTTCTCAACATCAGCAGTGCAAGCAGCCCTGCCAGCCACCACCAGTGTGCACACAGAAATGCCATGACCCTTGCCCACCTTGCAAGTGTCCAGACCCTTGCCCACCTTGCAAGTGTCCAGACCCTTGCCCACCTATAAAGTGCCCTGACCCATGCGTGCCTCAGCAGTGCAAGCAGAAATGCCCTCCTGGGGCACCTGTTCAACATTGCTAGCAGAAGTGGCCACCCAAGAGTATGTAAGAGCTTGAGCTTTTATCTGCATCTGGAAAGGATAAGGACAATCAGCTCAACTAGTTCCAGAGCTCCACCTTCCTCTTCTCTTCAAAGCCTATCATGGATACGGAAGAAGCTTCTCCACCCTTCAGCCTCAATATGCGAGTGCTGCTTCCTGACAGACAGAGGTTGCTTACCTGTGAGTGCTGTACTGCTTCCATCTAGGAGGTGCCCAAGAAAGCATCGCAGAGCCTCAGAAGGAAGAGCAGCCGCTCTCCTCCTGGGCGCCCTCTGAGGATTCTCTCGCTGTCTTCTGTGTCGGTCGGTCACCTGGGCATGGGTTTCTACCAGCTGAGCAATTGTTACTTATCCTCCACGTCCTGAATAAAATACAGTTCTTTTGTGAGATGGGAAAATATTTTCTTTCTTTGCATACCTGCTTTTAGCAATATCATATGATAATTTTGCTTGATTTCTATCCTTCTTTGATCCCGAGTTTCAGGCTTTCACAGTCAGTGTTATCTGAATTTGGAGTCGTATCAATGATTATTTCTATACAGTTAAAAATCCAGGTTATTTTCCTAATTATTGCTTGACTCATTTAAGGAACACGTTTTGTAACTTCTTGGGATTTCAAATCCTTTAATAAACTCTGGGGAAAATCACATATACAGTGCCCACTTGCTTAGCCATAAAAATTACATGAACGTGTGTCATTTAGTTGGCACAATGCCGAGCATGTAATTGGCATTTGAGAGGTGGCAGATCATCATTGTCCCTGTCGTCATCACCGTCACCACCACCAACACCGTCACCACCACCCCCAGGTGCTCCAAGCAGGGGAGTGGCTCTGACATACCTAGTAGAGCAAGCAAGGATATTCTTTAAACTCTATTATCCATTCATATTCTGTGTTGATTTTCTTTACCAGTTTAACTGAATTTTTAATCTGACCCCACAAAATAACCAGTTTGGGAAATTATTGGGATACTCTGTATAAAATTATAATAGTTCTGAAAACATGGGTAGTACAAAAGAAAGGGAATTTAAAGGGACCTTACCAGGCAAAGTGCTACCTCTTCCCCATTTGTACAACGTGCTCTTCTTATTGTAAAACTCAACAACCGCAGGGTCTTACTATGTTTTTTCACCTCGGAAATTACATTCTTCATTATTTTGACCCCACATTTGAGATACACAGGGGATTCCAATGTTTATCTTGATTTACAAAATGACTGTTACTATGCCGCTTGTTTTCCAAGTGCTTAGCTTACTGGTCCAGTAAGCTGTGAAAAGGGATGTGTTCATTAAGCATATCCCTTCTTGTGGTTAGAAGTAAAGGAGTCAAAGATGCCAGAACTGCAGAAGCAAACAAAAGCCCATGTTACTGTTCAACGCTCACCAGACCGTGTCATGAGTGAAAAATCAACACTGCTATTTGGGAGTTGTCTCTACTGTAGCTACTGTTATTTGACCTGACATAGAAATTAGTTCTTTGAGGTGGGATGCTCCTGTAACAAATCTTAAAAAAATTGTGGCATTGGCTTATGTGTCCGGAGGTGGTTGGAAAGGAATCTGAAATTGGAAGCCGTAAATGTGGTGCTACATGTTATTCAATAGCAAAATGTTTGAAGTAATGGTTGTCCATGGTATCTTTAGAGGCAAAGCAATGGTTGCTCACTTGTTGATTTGCCCAGGGTATTTCAGGAGATGTATGTTCAGGAAAATCTTTCTGGTTGACAGGCCAGAAATGTAAAGAATGAAAAGAAAAATAATACAGTCCAGAAGTTCAAAACCTTGTTGAATTAGAAAACTCACCGCTTGTAAGTCCTAAAGAGTAAGAGATGCGATTAGAAGTGGTTTTCAACTAGAAGTTCAATTTCAGTGGACTGTTACAACAGGGAAAGTAGACAGAAGTTGTCTTCTTTCCACACGTGTGCCAGGGAGCCTCATGGTTGCTGTATTATGTTAGGGGAAAAAGCAGTCATTTAATCAGGCCAGAAAATTCCTTCTACAAAAGGACCTAACTGAGATCTGTAGGACATAGAAATGATTGGGGGACTGAAATTATATCAGGTGCCTAATAAGTTTCTGAGGGAATTGAGAACTAAATTAACTATGGGCCAAAACGAAAAAGAATGATTTTTAAGATTACTAACGACATTCCCGTGCACCGTTCCCTAATTTCCAACTAGGAAATCAGATATGGTCAGTACAGGTGACTAAAAGGGAATATCCACTCTGAGGTGACTACAAGGACCCCAGAGAATGATGGATAAAGGAAGCTCTCTCAGAGAATAGTATCAGATCCTGAGAGAGCCAAGGAGGAGAAGGAACACAGAGATGCTCAAACATTGTTACTCCGTTGTATGATACTTATTCCTTCATGCTTTCCCTCTGGGATTATTGAGGAATAATTAACAAACGAAATTGTACATATTTACTGTGTATAATGTGATGACTTGACATATATGTACTTTATGCAGTCATTACCATCATCGGTCACTTAGAACATAAATCACTTCATCAGTAACAATGTAATGTGTGTATGTCTCCCTGTTTCTGTGTGTGTGTGTGTGTGTGTGTGTGTGTGTGTGTGTGTGTGTGTCTTTGTATGTGTGTGTGTGATGAGAATGCTTATGGTCTAATTTCCCAGCAAGATTCAACTACACAAGTGAGTGCTATTACCTAGATCACCATGCTCTACTGTAGACTCTGAGAACTCATTCATTGTATGATTGCAGGCTTGTACCCGTGGCCAAACATCCGACCTTTCCCCGACCCCTCAGACCATGCTGACCACCATTCTACTCTCTGTTGCTCTGACATCTGTTAGTTTGGAAACACATTCCAAAATGAACAATGGTACGAAGGAGAAATAAGAAATAAATAGAAAATAACCTGAGATGAACGAAAATGAAAAGAAAACATACAAGAACATTCGGGATAAATGTAATGCAGCACAAAGAGAGCAACCTATGCCTAGAGATATCTATATTACAAAAGATGATCTCAAATCAGTAGCCTGATAGACATGGATGCATGTGTGTGGGTTTATGAAAATTGAAAACTCGTAACACTAAATACAGCAAAGTATCAGCAGTGATTGTTTTTGGCCGTTTAATACACATGCTCATTTTTTAACAGCTTTATGTTTTCCGCATTGTATATTAAATGGTATACCTTCATTTTAATAACAACGTATCATATTGTTAAAAATATATATAGGAGTCAGTGAAGATGTGGCTGAGCTGCAAGCAAAGTTTACGACCTGGTCTTCTGGCACATGCCTAGCTGATGACTTTCACACGATTCAAGTGTCTCCTCTTTCTCCTCTTCTACTCCTCATTTCCCTCTTCCTCCTGCTGTCCCATTATAAAACCCCATTCCTAAGAAGCTTCCTGATTATTCGGCCAAGACAAGTTACTAGGCCAGTTCTTCCTTCTGACTGCAGGAAGAATTATGAAAGGACTATTACTAAATGCATGGGCGATATGTCAAAGTACCAAATTGGACGGTTAAGGGGTAGATATTGGCAGTGAAGATAATATGGCAGGTTGAGTGTTCTGGCACGTGAAGAAGAAGACAGAGAATAAACGGTGAACATTTTTTTCAAATTTCTCTCTTCAAAGACCTAAAACATTGTTGGACTGAGTGGAAAAAAGCAAATATATCAGATGTGCCCTAAGTTCACATTTCATCCACACGTCAGACCTGTAGTGCTTTGCTTATCTTTGCCCTCCCAGCGTCACTCTGAATCATTTATATGTGATGCTCTGAATCTGAAATGGTACCTTATATCTAGTTTTGGTTTCACACAATTGAAACTTCGTATTCAATTATGGAATACAAGAGATTTATTTCCTGATAAAGGAATTTTAAGCGCAGGACAGCGGTCTAGGGAAGAGTTCACGTAAGTTGAGATGGGATATCGTGATTCCATTAAACATCTGTTCCAACATTCTACAGTATCATAAAGCGAGATTTGCAACTCTATTCCTAAACCAGACAGGGCCCTCACCAACCATGATCCATCAAAACACTCTTCAGTGCCCATGGCGACAGCATAGAAAAGAGTAGTGTTCATATACAGGATAGAAGGGAGGAACTTAGAAAACCTGTTAACATCTAAATCACTGAATAGGCAGAAATGAAGTCTTTGGTAGATGTGCTACGGCAATGGTTCCTGAACTTCGGTTATTTGCTAATAGCTCATTATATTTGTCATAATTCCACACCCCATGTGTCATATTACATTAATATGTTTGGCTTTAAATTCACTTCAAAATACCTTTGAAAATTTTTATTTTAATTGGCCATAGGTAGTCATGTACATGAAATGACAGATGAAATATTCAAATTATATATTACAACCTGTAGGTACGTATATACATACAGAAATATGTTACAGAAACTGGGACAAGGACAGAGAGAGAGAGATTAAAATGTCTGGAACACGCAAAATCTGCAGAGCTGAAACTGCTAGAAGTCCATCTGACAGAGGAATATTCTTTTACCTGAGGGAACGTCAGCCTTGTTCTATTCAGGCCGTCATTGGATTGTATGAGAACTTCCCACGTTATACAGGGCAACCGACTTAACTCAGGCTACTGATTTAAATAATACTCTCATCCAAAATCATCCTTACAGAAACACACAGAATAATGTTTGTCCAGTAAACGGGGGACCTGTGCCAGTGAATCTGACCCATAAATTAACCATCAAACCTTCCTTCCAGCACATTGACAAATTGTATGAAGAAAGTACAGCACGATATAGGTTTATTTGACACGTGCTCCACCGTGCCCTAAATGGAAAATGCAAAACATAGGTTTAAAATATAACAAAATTCGTATTAATGATTAAGAAGTTGTACATGAATGGCAATGAACTTCAGTGACTGCATTTTTAATCAAGTGATTTCAACTTTCTCATGAATTTACCCTAGATTTGATGGGAAACAATATGTGTTTAAATAATTCATAAGTATTAAATACATACAAAATTAGTTGCGTGAATGGCATTGCATAATACATTGGGTTTCCCAATAATTTTACAGCGACAGGAAGCCAGAAAACTTGAACAATCCTCTGAGATTTCTTCAAAAATTGAAGACATCCGAAGAGGTCAGTTGGAGAAATTGGATTGGAGCATGTGTTATGTCCCTTTGGGAGGTATGAGCAAAAAGCTTCATTTCTGTTGTAAGTCTTGGGTCTGAGCTGCCAGCTCATCTCAGTTATGGTAGGGGATGCTATGTGCCTAGTGGATTCCTTGTGGCAGGAAGTAAAACAGATTTATAAAGGTCACAGGCATCTGACTGCTGGATGTTCTTTATTTGAAGGAGCAAACAGTGAAAGGAGGACCGTAGTGGTCAACACTTTACTACACGTTTCCAAGTGTCAAGGTAGGGAATCATATGAGATGATCTGCAAATTTCCCTCAGACCATTTTCGAAGACGAAACGAGACTTTGTTTAGCAAGCCATGAATCAAACCGAAATGAATTGAAAGAAAGACTTGAGGTAAAGTGACATGTGTCACCAGGTAGCGAGGCCCATTTCAACCCAGTATGTACAACAAACTTGCCACCAGATCAAGTGCAACTAGGCAGGCAGTTTTAGAGTCAAGGATGGTGAAAGATACGAAAGGGTCATCCTCCCCAGTCAAGGAATGGAACTTTTGACTCCAAGTTAGAGGACACTCCAAGTGCTCCCACTGCCTTAAACGACTGAAACTGAGAGCTAAGGCAGGGACTCTGTGAGTCATGAGAACATAATCCAGTGAGGAGATCCGGGATCAGGATATTTCCTGTTTTCAGAGTCCCTGCCAAGCCAGTTATGGATGGATTTGCATTTGGGTTGGGAAATGATTGGACCAGACCAAGTTTGGTAGTTCCGCTTCCCCCTGGGTGGGGCAGTAAGCGCCAATAAATAGGTCCTCTGCTGCACGACAGCTATCCTCCTGCCACTCGAGTTCTGATTGACTTTGGAGAACCTGGTGAGTCTTATTCTTCATTTCAACTTTGTTCATGGACACCCAAATGTTGAGTTTATGCTAGACTCAGCAAGCTTGATGGGTCCAAAATTATGATCATGGGTATAATGCTACTTAGTGGATGAGAACTTGGAATCTGGGCACAATGTTGTATTGTATTTACTAGATTACTGATACCTAGTTTGAATTCCTCTATTGAAAAAGAAATTAACAGGAAATATTGACATGAAGGGATAAAGAGCAAAGTATTTACCTTCTTCTATGCCTTTCTCTTGGACCTCTGCTGTGATTTCAGAGGCATTTATCTTAGAAGGTGTGAGACCCTTACACTCATCCTGATTGCCCTCTGCTCTGGATATAAGTCATCCTGTCGGGACATCATGAGAGGAAATGTTGATACAAATGGCTTGTGAGCTTGCCCATGATTTTAGAACATGTGAGGGCCTTTTCTGAAGATGTCGTTTTCATTAAAAAGAAAAAAGGAAAGAAGGAAAGAAAGAAAGAAAGAAACCAAAAGAGAAAACATTGCATGTTTCTTCAAAACAAAGATATTTTCTTTAGAAAAGCTGTATGAGAAAAGGGAAGGTTTTCTCTGGGCTGATGTAACGATTTTCTGAAGAGTGAGAGAGAAGTCAGAAATTCATTAAAAAGTATTTAACAGATTAAAGCACATACTTAGAGATTGGTGAGATACTATCTGTTGTTATTCCACAAGATTTTGCTGTTTTCTCTATAGGAATTCCTTGTTGTGAACACGGTCATATACTTTCTTTCAGATATTAAGACTCCAGAAAGATGTCTTCTCAACATCAGCAGTGCAAGCAGCCCTGCCAGCCACCACCAGTGTGCACACAAAAATGCCATGACCCTTGCCCACCTTGCAAGTGTCCAGACCCTTGCCCACCTTGCAAGTGTCCAGACCCTTGCCCACCTTGCAAGTGTCCAGACCCTTGCCCACCTATAAAGTGCCCTGACCCATGCGTGCCTCAGCAGTGCAAGCAGAAATGCCCTCCTGGGGCACCTGTTCAACATTGCTAGCAGAAGTGGCCACCCAAGAGTATGTAAGAGCTTGAGCTTTTATCTGCATCTGGAAAGGATAAGGACAATGGACTCAACTAGTTCCAGAGCTCCACCATCCTCTTCTCTTCAAAGCCTATCATGGATACGGAAGAAGCTTCTCCACCTTTCAGCCTCAATATGCGAGTGGTGCTTCCTGACAGACAGAGGTTTCTTACCTGCGGGTGCTGTACTGCTTCCCTCTGGGAGGTGCCCAAGAAAGCATCGCAGAGCCTCTGAAGGAAGAGCAGCCGCTCTCCTCCTGGGCGCCCTCTGAGGATTCTCTCGCTGTCTTCTGTGTCGGTCGGTCACCTGGGCATGGGTTTCTACCAGCTGAGCAATTGTTACTTATCCTCCACGTCCTGAATAAAATACAGTTCTTTTGTGAGATGGGAAAATATTTTCTTTCTTTGCAAACCTGCTTTTAGCAATATCATATGATAATTTTGCTTGATTTCTATCCTTCTTTGATCCCGAGTTTCAGGCTTTCACAGTCAGTGTTATCTGAATTTTGAGTCGTATCAATGATTATTTCTATACAGTTAAAAATCCAGGTTATTTTCCTAATTATTGCTTGACTCATTTAAAGAACAAGTTTTGTAACTTCTTGGGATTTCAAATCCTTTAATAAACTCTGGGGAAAATCACATATACAGTGCCCACTTGCTTAGCCATAAAAATTACATGAACGTGTGTCATTTAGTTGGCACAATGCCGAGCATGTAACTGGCATTTGAGAGGTGGCAGATCATCATTGTCCCTGTCATCATCACCGTCACCACCGCCAACACCGTCACCACCACCCCCAGGTGCTCCAAGCAGGGGAGTGGCTCTGACATACCTAGTAGAGCAAGCAAGGATATTCTTTAAACTTTATGATCCATTCATATTCTGTGTTGATGTTCTTTACCAGTTTAACTGAATTTTTAATCTGACCCCACAAAATAACCAGTTTGGGAAATTATTGGGACACTCTGTATAAAATTATAATAGTTCTGAAAACATGGGTAGTACAAAAGAAAGGGAATTTAAAGGGACCTTACCAGACAAAGTGCTACCTCTTCCCCATTTGTACAACGTGCTCTTCTTATTGCAAAACTCAACAACCGCAGGGTCTTACTATGTTTTTTCACCTCGGAAATTACATTCTTCATTATTTTGACCCCACATTTGAGATACACAGGGGATTCCAATGTTTATCTTGATTTACAAAATGACTGTTACTATGCCGCTTGTTTTCCAAGTGCTTAGCTTACTGGTCCAGTAAGCTGTGAAAAGGGATGTGTTCATTAAGCATATCCCTTCTTGTGGTTAGAAGTAAAGGAGTCAAAGATGCCAGAACTGCAGAAGCAAACAAAAGCCCATGTTACTGTTCAACGCTCACCAGACTGCGTCATGAGTGAAAAATCAACACTGCTATTTGGGAGTTGTCTCTACTGTAGCTACTGTTATTTGACCTGACATAGAAATTAGTTCTTTGAGGTGGGGTGCTCCTGTAACAAATCTTAAAATAATTGTGGCATTGGCTCATGTGTCTGGAGGTGGTTGGAAAGGAATCTGATATTGGAAGCCGTAAATGTGGTGCTACATGTTATTCAAAGGCAAAACGTTTGAAGTAATGGTTGTCCATGGTATCTTTAGAGGCAAAGCAATGGTTGCTCACTTGCTGATTTGCCCAGGGTATTTCAGGAGATGTATGTTCAGGAAAATCTTTCTGGTTGACAGGCCAGAAATGTAAAGAATGAAAAGAAAAATAATACAGTCCAGAAGTTCAAAACCTTGTTGAATTAGAAAACTCACCGCTTGTAAGTCCTAAAGAGTAAGAGATGCGATTAGAAGTGGTTTTCAACTAGAAGTTCAATTTCAGTGGACTGTTACAACAGGGAAAGTAGACAGAAGTTGTCTTCTTTCCACACGTGTGCCAGGGAGCCTCATGGTTGCTGTATTATGTTAGGGGAAAAAGCAGTCATTTAATCAGGCCAGAAAATTCCTTCTACAAAAGGACCTAACTGAGATCTGTAGGACATAGAAATGATTGGGGGACTGAAATTATATCAGGTGCCTAATAAGTTTCTGAGGGAATTGAGAACTAAATTAACTATGGGCCAAAACGAAAAAGAATGATTTTTAAGATTACTAACGACATTCCCGCGCACCTTTCCCTAATTTCCAACTAGGAAATCAGATATGGTCAGTACAGGTGACTAAAAGGGAATATCCACTCTGAGGTGACTACAAGGACCCCAGAGAATGATGGATAAAGGAAGCTCTCTCAGAGAATAGTATCAGATCCTGAGAGAGCCAAGGAGGAGAAGGAACACAGAGATGCTCAAACATTGTTACTCCGTTGTATGATACTTATTCTTCATGCTTTCCCTCTGGGATTATTGAGGAATAATTAACAAACGAAATTGTACATATTTACTGTGTATAATGTGATGACTTGACATATATGTACTTTATGCAGTCATTACCATCATCGGTCATTTAGAACATAAATCACTTCATCAGTAACAATGTAATGTGTGTATGTCTCCCTGTTTCTGTGTGTGTGTGTGTGTGTGTGTGTGTGTGTGATGAGAATGCTTATGGTCTAATTTCCCAGCAAGATTCAACTACACAAGTGAGTGCTATTACCTAGATCACCATGCTCTACTGTAGACTCTGAGAACTCATTCATTGTATGATTGCAGGCTTGTACCCGTGGCCAAACATCCGACCTTTCCCCGACCCCTCAGACCCTGCTGACCACCATTCTACTCTCTGTTGCTCTGACATCTGTTAGTTTGGAAACACATTCCAAAATGAACAATGGTACGAAGGAGAAATAAGAAATAAATAGAAAATAACCTGAGATGAACGAAAATGAAAAGAAAACATACAAGAACATTCGGGATAAATGTAATGCAGCACAAACAGAGCAACATATGCCTAGAGATATCTATATTACAAAAGATGATCTCAAATCAGTAGCCTGATAGACATGGATGCATGTGTGTGGGTTTATGAAAATTGAAAACTCGTAACACTAAATACAGCAAAGTATCAGCAGTGATTGTTTTTGGCCGTTTAATACACATGCTCATTTTTTAACAGCTTTATGTTTTCCGCATTGTATATTAAATGGTATACCTTCATTTTAATAACAACGTATCATATTGTTAAAAATATATATAGGAGTCAGTGAAGATGTGGCTGAGCTGCAAGCAAAGTTTACGACCTGGTCTTCTGGCACATGCCTAGCTGATGACTTTCACACGATTCAAGTGTCTCCTCTTTCTCCTCCTCTACTCCTCATTTCCCTCTTCCTCCTGCTGTCCCATTATAAAACCCCATTCCTAAGAAGCTTCCTGATTATTCGGCCAAGACAAGTTACTAGGCCAGTTCTTCCTTCTGACTGCAGGAAGAATTATGAAAGGACTATTACTAAATGCATGGGCGATATGTCAAAGTACCAAATTGGACGGTTAAGGGGTAGATATTGGCAGTGAAGATAATATGGCAGGTTGAGTGTTCTGGCACGTGAAGAAGAAGACAGAGAATAAACGGTGAACATTTTTTTCAAATTTCTCTCTTCAAAGACCTAAAACATTGTTGGACTGAGTGGAAAAAAGCAAATATATCAGATGTGCCCTAAGTTCACATTTCATCCACATGTCAGACCTGTAGTGCTTTGCTTATCTTTCCCCTCCCAGCGTCACTCTGAATCATTTATATGTGATGCTCTGAATCTGAAATGGTACCTTATATCTAGTTTTGGTTTCACACAATTGAAACTTCGTATTCACTTATGGAATACAAGAGATTTATTTCCTGATAAAGGAATTTTAAGCGCAGGACAGCGGTCTAGGGAAGAGTTTGCGTAAGCTGAGATGGGATATCCTGATTCCATTAAACATCTGTTCCAACATTCTACAGTATCATAAAGCGAGATTTGCAACTCTATTCCTAAACCAGACCATGATCCCTCACCAACCATGATCCATCAAAACACTCTTCAGTGCCCATGGCGACAGCATAGAAAAGAGTAGTGTTCATATCCAGGATAGAAGGGAGGAACTTAGAAAACCTGTTAACATCTAAATCACTGAATAGGCAGAAATGAAGTCTTTGGTAGATGTGCTACGGCAATGGTTCCTGAACTTCGGTTATTTGCTAATAGCTCATTATATTTGTCATAATTCCACACCCCATGTGTCATATTACATTAATATGTTTGGCTTTAAATTCACTTCAAAATACCTTTGAAAATTTTTATTTTAATTGGCCATAGGTAGTCATGTACATGAAATGACAGATGAAATATTCAAATTATATATTACAACCTGTAGGTACGTATATACATACAGAAATATGTTACAGAAACTGGGACAAGGACAGAGAGAGAGAGATTAAAATGTCTGGAACACGCAAAATCTGCAGAGCTGAAACTGCTAGAAGTCCATCTGACAGAGGAATATTCTTTTACCTGAGGGAACGTCAGCCTTGTTCTATTCAGGCCGTCATTGGATTGTATGAGAACTTCCCACGTTATACAGGGCAACCGACTTAACTCAGGCTACTGATTTAAATAATACTCTCATCCAAAATCATCCTTACAGAAACACACAGAATAATGTTTGTCCAGTAAACGGGGGACCTGTGCCAGTGAATCTGACCCATAAATTAACCATCAAACCTTCCTTCCAGCACATTGACAAATTGTATGAAGAAAGTACAGCACGATATAGGTTTATTTGACACGTGCTCCACCGTGCCCTAAATGGAAAATGCAAAACATAGGTTTAAAATATAACAAAATTCGTATTAATGATTAAGAAGTTGTACATGAATGGCAATGAACTTCAGTGACTGCATTTTTAATCAAGTGATTTCAACTTTCTCATGAATTTACCCTAGATTTGATGGGAAACAATATGTGTTTAAATAATTCATAAGTATTAAATACATACAAAATTAGTTGCGTGAATGGCATTGCATAATACATTGGGTTTCCCAATAATTTTACAGCGACAGGAAGCCAGAAAACTTGAACAATCCTCTGAGATTTCTTCAAAAATTGAAGACATCCGAAGAGGTCAGTTGGAGAAATTGGATTGGAGCATGTGTTATGTCCCTTTGGGAGGTATGAGCAAAAAGCTTCATTTCTGTTGTAAGTCTTGGGTCTGAGCTGCCAGCTCATCTCAGTTATGGTAGGGGATGCTATGTGCCTAGTGGATTCCTTGTGGCAGGAAGTAAAACAGATTTATAAAGGTCACAGGCATCTGACTGCTGGATGTTCTTTATTTGAAGGAGCAAACAGTGAAAGGAGGACCGTAGTGGTCAACACTTTACTACATGTTTCCAAGTGTCAAGGTAGGGAATCATATGAGATGATCTGCAAATTTCCCTCAGACCATTTTCGAAGACGAAACGAGACTTTGTTTAGCAAGCCATGAATCAAACCGAAATGAATTGAAAGAAAGACTTGAGGTAAAGTGACATGTGTCACCAGGTAGCGAGGCCCATTTCAACCCAGTATGTACAACAAACTTGCCACCAGATCAAGTGCAACTAGGCAGGCAGTTTTAGAGTCAAGGATGGTGAAAGATACGAAAGGGTCATCCTCCCCAGTCAAGGAATGGAACATTTGACTCCAAGTTAGAGGACACTCCAAGTGCTCCCACTGCCTTAAACGACTGAAACTGAGAGCTAAGGCAGGGACTCTGTGAGTCATGAGAACATAATCCAGTGAGGAGATCCGGGATCAGGATATTTCCTGTTTTCAGAGTCCCTGCCAAGCCAGTTATGGATGGATTTGCATTTGGGTTGGGAAATGATTGGACCAGACCAAGTTTGGTAGTTCCGCTTCCCCCTGGGTGGGGCAGTAAGCGCCAATAAATAGGTCCTCTGCTGCACGACAGCTATCCTCCTGCCACTCGAGTTCTGATTGACTTTGGAGAACCTGGTGAGTCTTATTCTTCATTTCAACTTTGTTCATGGACACCCAAATGTTGAGTTTATGCTAGACTCAGCAAGCTTGATGGGTCCAAAATTATGATCATGGGTATAATGCTACTTAGTGGATGAGAACTTGGAATCTGGGCACAATGTTGTATTGTATTTACTAGATTACTGATACCTAGTTTGAATTCCTCTATTGAAAAAGAAATTAACAGGAAATAGTGACATGAAGGGATAAAGAGCAAAGTATTTACCTTCTTCTATGCCTTTCTCTTGGACCTCTGCTGTGATTTCAGAGGCATTTATCTTAGAAGGTGTGAGACCCTTACACTCATCCTGATTGCCCTCTGCTCTGGATATAAGTCATCCTGTCGGGACATCATGAGAGGAAATGTTGATACAAATTGCTTGTGAGCTTGCCCATGATTTTAGAACATGTGAGGGCCTTTTCTGAAGATGTCGTTTTCATTAAAAAGAAAAAAGGAAAGAAGGAAAGAAAGAAAGAAAGAAACCAAAAGAGAAAACATTGCATGTTTCTTCAAAACAAAGATATTTTCTTTAGAAAAGCTGTATGAGAAAAGGGAAGGTTTTCTCTGGGCTGATGTAACGATTTTCTGAAGAGCGAGAGAGAAGTCAGAAATTCATTAAAAAGTATTTAACAGATTAAAGCACATACTTAGAGATTGGTGAGATACTATCTGTTGTTATTCCACAAGATTTTGCTGTTTTCTCTATAGGAATTCCTTGTTGTGACCACGGTCATATACTTTCTTTCAGATATTAAGACTCCAGAAAGATGTCTTCTCAACATCAGCAGTGCAAGCAGCCCTGCCAGCCACCACCAGTGTGCACACAAAAATGCCATGACCCTTGCCCACCTTGCAAGTGTCCAGACCCTTGCCCACCTTGCAAGTGTCCAGACCCTTGCCCACCTTGCAAGTGTCCAGACCCTTGCCCACCTATAAAGTGCCCTGACCCATGCGTGCCTCAGCAGTGCAAGCAGAAATGCCCTCCTGGGGCACCTGTTCAACATTGCTAGCAGAAGTGGCCACCCAAGAGTATGTAAGAGCTTGAGCTTTTATCTGCATCTGGAAAGGATAAGGACAATGGACTCAACTAGTTCCAGAGCTCCACCATCCTCTTCTCTTCAAAGCCTATCATGGATACGGAAGAAGCTTCTCCACCTTTCAGCCTCAATATGCGAGTGGTGCTTCCTGACAGACAGAGGTTTCTTACCTGCGGGTGCTGTACTGCTTCCCTCTGGGAGGTGCCCAAGAAAGCATCGCAGAGCCTCTGAAGGAAGAGCAGCCGCTCTCCTCCTGGGCGCCCTCTGAGGATTCTCTCGCTGTCTTCTGTGTCGGTCGGTCACCTGGGCATGGGTTTCTACCAGCTGAGCAATTGTTACTTATCCTCCACGTCCTGAATAAAATACAGTTCTTTTGTGAGATGGGAAAATATTTTCTTTCTTTGCAAACCTGCTTTTAGCAATATCATATGATAATGTTGCTTGATTTCTATCCTTCTTTGATCCCGAGTTTCAGGCTTTCACAGTCAGTGTTATCTGAATTTTGAGTCGTATCAATGATTATTTCTATACAGTTAAAAATCCAGGTTATTTTCCTAATTATTGCTTGACTCATTTAAAGAACAAGTTTTGTAACTTCTTGGGATTTCAAATCCTTTAATAAACTCTGGGGAAAATCACATATACAGTGCCCACTTGCTTAGCCATAAAAATTACATGAACGTGTGTCATTTAGTTGGCACAATGCCGAGCATGTAACTGGCATTTGAGAGGTGGCAGATCATCATTGTCCCTGTCATCATCACCGTCACCACCACCAACACTGTCACCACCACCCCCAGGTGCTCCAAGCAGGGGAGTGGCTCTGACATACCTAGTAGAGCAAGCAAGGATATTCTTTAAACTTTATGATCCATTCATATTCTGTGTTGATTTTCTTTACCAGTTTAACTGAATTTTTAATCTGACCCCACAAAATAACCAGTTTGGGAAATTATTGGGATACTCTGTATAAAATTATAATAGTTCTGAAAACATGGGTAGTACAAAAGAAAGGGAATTTAAAGGGACCTTACCAGACAAAGTGCTACCTCTTCCCCATTTGTACAACGTGCCCTTCTTATTGCAAAACTCAACAACCGCAGGGTCTTACTATGTTTTTTCACCTCGGAAATTACATTCTTCATTATTTTGACCCCACATTTGAGATACACAGGGGATTCCAATGTTTATCTTGATTTACAAAATGACTGTTACTATGCCGCTTGTTTTCCAAGTGCTTAGCTTACTGGTCCAGTAAGCTGTGAAAAGGGATGTGTTCATTAAGCATATCCCTTCTTGTGGTTAGAAGTAAAGGAGTCAAAGATGCCAGAACTGCAGAAGCAAACAAAAGCCCATGTTACTGTTCAACGCTCACCAGACCGTGTCATGAGTGAAAAATCAACACTGCTATTTGGGAGTTGTCTCTACTGTAGCTACTGTTATTTGACCTGACATAGAAATTAGTTCTTTGAGGTGGGGTGCTCCTGTAACAAATCTTAAAAAAAAAGTGGCATTGGCTCATGTGTCTGGAGGTGGTTGGAAAGGAATCTGATATTGGAAGCCGTAAATGTGGTGCTACATGTTATTCAAAGGCAAAACGTTTGAAGTAATGGTTGTCCATGGTATCTTTAGAGGCAAAGCAATGGTTGCTCACTTGCTGATTTGCCCAGGGTATTTCAGGAGATGTATGTTCAGGAAAATCTTTCTGGTTGACAGGCCAGAAATGTAAAGAATGAAAAGAAAAATAATACAGTCCAGAAGTTCAAAACCTTGTTGAATTAGAAAACTCACCGCTTGTAAGTCCTAAAGAGTAAGAGATGCGATTAGAAGTGGTTTTCAACTAGAAGTTCAATTTCAGTGGACTGTTACAACAGGGAAAGTAGACAGAAGTTGTCTTCTTTCCACCTGTGTGCCAGGGAGCCTCATGGTTGCTGTATTATGTTAGGGGAAAAAGCAGTCATTTAATCAGGCCAGAAAATTCCTTCTACAAAAGGACCTAACTGAGATCTGTAGGACATAGAAATGATTGGGGGACTGAAATTATATCAGGTGCCTAATAAGTTTCTGAGGGAATTGAGAACTAAATTAACTATGGGCCAAAACGAAAAAGAATGATTTTTAAGATTACTAACGACATTCCCGCGCACCTTTCCCTAATTTCCAACTAGGAAATCAGATATGGTCAGTACAGGTGACTAAAAGGGAATATCCACTCTGAGGTGACTACAAGGACCCCAGAGAATGATGGATAAAGGAAGCTCTCTCAGAGAATAGTATCAGATCCTGAGAGAGCCAAGGAGGAGAAGGAACACAGAGATGCTCAAACATTGTTACTCCGTTGTATGATACTTATTCCTTCATGCTTTCCCTCTGGGATTATTGAGGAATAATTAACAAACGAAATTGTACATATTTACTGTGTATAATGTGATGACTTGACATATATGTACTTTATGCAGTCATTACCATCATCGGTCACTTAGAACATAAATCACTTCATCAGTAACAATGTAATGTGTGTATGTCTCCCTGTTTCTGTGTGTGTGTGTGTGTGTGTGTGTGTGTGATGAGAATGCTTATGGTCTAATTTCCCAGCAAGATTCAACTACACAAGTGAGTGCTATTACCTAGATCACCATGCTCTACTGTAGACTCTGAGAACTCATTCATTGTATGATTGCAGGCTTGTACCCGTGGCCAAACATCCGACCTTTCCCCGACCCCTCAGACCCTGCTGACCACCATTCTACTCTCTGTTGCTCTGACATCTGTTAGTTTGGAAACACATTCCAAAATGAACAATGGTACGAAGGAGAAATAAGAAATAAATAGAAAATAACCTGAGATGAACGAAAATGAAAAGAAAACATACAAGAACATTCGGGATAAATGTAATGCAGCACAAACAGAGCAACATATGCCTAGAGATATCTATATTACAAAAGATGATCTCAAATCAGTAGCCTGATAGACATGGATGCATGTGTGTGGGTTTATGAAAATTGAAAACTCGTAACACTAAATACAGAAAAGTATCAGCAGTGATTGTTTTTGGCCGTTTAATACACATGCTCATTTTTTAACAGCTTTATGTTTCCGCATTGTATATTAAATGGTATACCTTCATTTTAATAACAACGTATCATATTGTTAAAAATATATATAGGAGTCAGTGAAGATGTGGCTGAGCTGCAAGCAAAGTTTACGACCTGGTCTTCTGGCACATGCCTAGCTGATGACTTTCACACGATTCAAGTGTCTCCTCTTTCTCCTCCTCTACTCCTCATTTCCCTCTTCCTCCTGCTGTCCCATTATAAAACCCCATTCCTAAGAAGCTTCCTGATTATTCGGACAAGACAAGTTACTAGGCCAGTTCTTCCTTCTGACTGCAGGAAGAATTATGAAAGGACTATTACTAAATGCATGGGCGATATGTCAAAGTACCAAATTGGACGGTTAAGGGGTAGATATTGGCAGTGAAGATAATATGGCAGGTTGAGTGTTCTGGCACGTGAAGAAGAAGACAGAGAATAAACGGTGAACATTTTTTTCAAATTTCTCTCTTCAAAGACCTAAAACATTGTTGGACTGAGTGGAAAAAAGCAAATATATCAGATGTGCCCTAAGTTCACATTTCATCCAGCTGTCAGACCTGTAGTGCTTTGCTTATCTTTCCCCTCCCAGCGTCACTCTGAATCATTTATATGTGATGCTCTGAATCTGAAATGGTACCTTATATCTAGTTTTGGTTTCACACAATTGAAACTTCGTATTCACTTATGGAATACAAGAGATTTATTTCCTGATAAAGGAATTTTAAGCGCAGGACAGCGGTCTAGGGAAGAGTTCACGTAAGTTGAGATGGGATATCGTGATTCCATTAAACATCTGTTCCAACATTCTACAGTATCATAAAGCGAGATTTGCAACTTTATTCCTAAACCAGACAGGGCCCTCACCAACCATGATCCATCAAAACACTCTTCAGTGCCCATGGCGACAGCATAGAAAAGAGTAGTGTTCATATCCAGGATAGAAGGGAGGAACTTAGAAAACCTGTTAACATCTAAATCACTGAATAGGCAGAAATGAAGTCTTTGGTAGATGTGCTAAGGCAATGGTTCCTGAACTTCGGTTATTTGCTAATAGCTCATTATATTTGTCATAATTCCACACCCCATGTGTCATATTACATTAATATGTTTGGCTTTAAATTCACTTCAAAATACCTTTGAAAATTTTTATTTTAATTGGCCATAGGTAGTCATGTACATGAAACGACAGATGAAATATTCAAATTATATATTACAACCTGTAGGTTCGTATATACATACAGAAATATGTTACAGAAACTGGGACAAGGACAGAGAGAGAGAGATTAAAATGTCTGGAACACGCAAAATCTGCAGAGCTGAAACTGCTAGAAGTCCATCTGACAGAGGAATATTCTTTTAAATGAGGGAACGTCAGCCTTGTTCTATTCAGGCCGTCATTGGATTGTATGAGAACTTCCCACGTTATACAGGGCAACCGACTTAACTCAGGCTACTGATTTAAATAATACTCTCATCCAAAATCATCCTTACAGAAACACACAGAATAATGTTTGTCCAGTAAACGGGGGACCTGTGCCAGTGAATCTGACCCATAAATTAACCATCAAACCTTCCTTCCAGCACATTGACAAATTGTATGAAGAAAGTACAGCACGATATAGGTTTATTTGACACGTGCTCCACCGTGCCCTAAATGGAAAATGCAAAACATAGGTTTAAAATATAACAAAATTCGTATTAATGATTAAGAAGTTGTACATGAATGGCAATGAACTTCAGTGACTGCATTTTTAATCAAGTGATTTCAACTTTCTCATGAATTTACCCTAGATTTGATGGGAAACAATATGTGTTTAAATAATTCATAAGTATTAAATACATACAAAATTAGTTGCGTGAATGGCATTGCATAATACATTGGGTTTCCCAATAATTTTACAGCGACAGGAAGCCAGAAAATTTGAACAATCCTCTGAGATTTCTTCAAAAATTGAAGACATCCGAAGAGGTCAGTTGGAAAAATTGGATTGGAGCATGTGTTATGTCCCTTTGGGAGGTATGAGCAAAAAGCTTCATTTCTGTTGTAAGTCTTGGGTCTGAGCTGCCAGCTCATCTCAGTTATGGTAGGGGATGCTATGTGCCTAGTGGATTCCTTGTGGCAGGAAGTAAAACAGATTTATAAAGGTCACAGGCATCTGACTGCTGGATGTTCTTTATTTGAAGGAGCAAACAGTGAAAGGAGGACCGTAGTGGTCAACACTTTACTACACGTTTCCAAGTGTCAAGGTAGGGAATCATATGAGATGATCTGCAAATTTCCCTCAGACCATTTTCGAAGACGAAACGAGACTTTGTTTAGCAAGCCATGAATCAAACCGAAATGAATTGAAAGAAAGACTTGAGGTAAAGTGACATGTGTCACCAGGTAGCGAGGCCCATTTCAACCCAGTATGTACAACAAACTTGCCACCAGATCAAGTGCAACTAGGCAGGCAGTTTTAGAGTCAAGGATGGTGAAAGATACGAAAGGGTCATCCTCCCCAGTCAAGGAATGGAACTTTTGACTCCAAGTTAGAGGACACTCCAAGTGCTCCCACTGCCTTAAACGACTGAAACTGAGAGCTAAGGCAGGGACTCTGTGAGTCATGAGAACATAATCCAGTGAGGAGATCCGGGATCAGGATATTTCCTGTTTTCAGAGTCCCTGCCAAGCCAGTTATGGATGGATTTGCATTTGGGTTGGGAAATGATTGGACCAG
The DNA here is from genome assembly GCF_937001465.1 of Orcinus orca. NCBI lineage: Eukaryota > Metazoa > Chordata > Mammalia > Artiodactyla > Delphinidae > Orcinus > Orcinus orca. The sequence goes on along the minus strand of NC_064559.1, from coordinate 102,369,423 downwards.
ACCAAGTTTGGTAGTTCCGCTTCCCCCTGGGTGGGGCAGTAAGCGCCAATAAATAGGTCCTCTGCTGCACGACAGCTATCCTCCTGCCACTCGAGTTCTGATTGACTTTGGAGAACCTGGTGAGTCTTATTCTTCATTTCAACTTTGTTCATGGACACCCAAATGTTGAGTTTATGCTAGACTCAGCAAGCTTGATGGGTCCAAAATTATGATCATGGGTATAATGCTACTTAGTGGATGAGAACTTGGAATCTGGGCACAATGTTGTATTGTATTTACTAGATTACTGATACCTAGTTTGAATTCCTCTATTGAAAAAGAAATTAACAGGAAATATTGACATGAAGGGATAAAGAGCAAAGTATTTACCTTCTTCTATGCCTTTCTCTTGGACCTCTGCTGTGATTTCAGAGGCATTTATCTTAGAAGGTGTGAGACCCTTACACTCATCCTGATTGCCCTCTGCTCTGGATATAAGTCATCCTGTCGGGACATCATGAGAGGAAATGTTGATACAAATTGCTTGTGAGCTTGCCCATGATTTTAGAACATGTGAGGGCCTTTTCTGAAGATGTCGTTTTCATTAAAAAGAAAAAAGGAAAGAAGGAAAGAAAGAAAGAAAGAAACCAAAAGAGAAAACATTGCATGTTTCTTCAAAACAAAGATATTTTCTTTAGAAAAGCTGTATGAGAAAAGGGAAGGTTTTCTCTGGGCTGATGTAACAATTTTCTGAAGAGTGAGAGAGAAGTCAGAAATTCATTAAAAAGTATTTAACAGATTAAAGCACATACTTAGAGATTGGTGAGATACTATCTGTTGTTATTCCACAAGATTTTGCTGTTTTCTCTATAGGAATTCCTTGTTGTGACCACGGTCATATACTTTCTTTCAGATATTAAGACTCCAGAAAGATGTCTTCTCAACATCAGCAGTGCAAGCAGCCCTGCCAGCCACCACCAGTGTGCACACCAAAATGCCATGACCCTTGCCCACCTTGCAAGTGTCCAGACCCTTGCCCACCTTGCAAGTGTCCAGACCCTTGCCCACCTTGCAAGTGTCCAGACCCTTGCCCACCTATAAAGTGCCCTGACCCATGCGTGCCTCAGCAGTGCAAGCAGAAATGCCCTCCTGGGGCACCTGTTCAACATTGCTAGCAGAAGTGGCCACCCAAGAGTATGTAAGAGCTTGAGCTTTTATCTGCATCTGGAAAGGATAAGGACAATGGACTCAACTAGTTCCAGAGCTCCACCATCCTCTTCTCTTCAAAGCCTATCATGGATATGGAAGAAGCTTCTCCACCTTTCAGCCTCAATATGCGAGTGGTGCTTCCTGACAGACAGAGGTTTCTTACCTGCGGGTGCTGTACTGCTTCCCTCTGGGAGGTGCCCAAGAAAGCATCGCAGAGCCTCTGAAGGAAGAGCAGCCGCTCTCCTCCTGGGCGCCCTCTGAGGATTCTCTCGCTGTCTTCTGTGTCGGTCGGTCACCTGGGCATGGGTTTCTACCAGCTGAGCAATTGTTACTTATCCTCCACGTCCTGAATAAAATACAGTTCTTTTGTGAGATGGGAAAATATTTTCTTTCTTTGCAAACCTGCTTTTAGCAATATCATATGATAATTTTGCTTGATTTCTATCCTTCTTTGATCCCGAGTTTCAGGCTTTCACAGTCAGTGTTATCTGAATTTTGAGTCGTATCAATGATTATTTCTATACAGTTAAAAATCCAGGTTATTTTCCTAATTATTGCTTGACTCATTTAAAGAACAAGTTTTGTAACTTCTTGGGATTTCAAATCCTTTAATAAACTCTGGGGAAAATCACATATACAGTGCCCACTTGCTTAGCCATAAAAATTACATGAACGTGTGTCATTTAGTTGGCACAATGCCGAGCATGTAACTGGCATTTGAGAGGTGGCAGATCATCATTGTCCCTGTCATCATCACCGTCACCACCACCAACACTGTCACCACCACCCCCAGGTGCTCCAAGCAGGGGAGTGGCTCTGACATACCTAGTAGAGCAAGCAAGGATATTCTTTAAACTTTATGATCCATTCATATTCTGTGTTGATTTTCTTTACCAGTTTAACTGAATTTTTAATCTGACCCCACAAAATAACCAGTTTGGGAAATTATTGGGATACTCTGTATAAAATTATAATAGTTCTGAAAACATGGGTAGTACAAAAGAAAGGGAATTTAAAGGGACCTTACCAGGCAAAGTGCTACCTCTTCCCCATTTGTACAACGTGCCCTTCTTATTGCAAAACTCAACAACCGCAGGGTCTTACTATGTTTTTTCACCTCGGAAATTACATTCTTCATTATTTTGACCCCACATTTGAGATACACAGGGGATTCCAATGTTTATCTTGATTTACAAAATGACTGTTACTATGCCGCTTGTTTTCCAAGTGCTTAGCTTACTGGTCCAGTAAGCTGTGAAAAGGGATGTGTTCATTAAGCATATCCCTTCTTGTGGTTAGAAGTAAAGGAGTCAAAGATGCCAGAACTGCAGAAGCAAACAAAAGCCCATGTTACTGTTCAACGCTCACCAGACCGTGTCATGAGTGAAAAATCAACACTGCTATTTGGGAGTTGTCTCTACTGTAGCTACTGTTATTTGACCTGACATAGAAATTAGTTCTTTGAGGTGGGATGCTCCTGTAACAAATCTTAAAATAATTGTGGCATTGGCTCATGTGTCTGGAGGTGGTTGGAAAGGAATCTGATATTGGAAGCCGTAAATGTGGTGCTACATGTTATTCAATAGCAAAATGTTTGAAGTAATGGTTGTCCATGGTATCTTTAGAGGCAAAGCAATGGTTGCTCACTTGTTGATTTGCCCAGGGTATTTCAGGAGATGTATGTTCAGGAAAATCTTTCTGGTTGACAGGCCAGAAATGTAAAGAATGAAAAGAAAAATAATACAGTCCAGAAGTTCAAAACCTTGTTGAATTAGAAAACTCACCGCTTGTAAGTCCTAAAGAGTAAGAGATGCGATTAGAAGTGGTTTTCAACTAGAAGTTCAATTTCAGTGGACTGTTACAACAGGGAAAGTAGACAGAAGTTGTCTTCTTTCCACCTGTGTGCCAGGGAGCCTCATGGTTGCTGTATTATGTTAGGGGAAAAGGCAGTAATTTAATCAGGCCAGAAAATTCCTTCTACAAAAGGACCTAACTGAGATCTGTAGGACATAGAAATGATTGGGGGACTGAAATTATATCAGGTGCCTAATAAGTTTCTGAGGGAATTGAGAACTAAATTAACTATGGGCCAAAACGAAAAAGAATGATTTTTAAGATTACTAACGACATTCCCGCGCACCTTTCCCTAATTTCCAACTAGGAAATCAGATATGGTCAGTACAGGTGACTAAAAGGGAATATCCACTCTGAGGTGACTACAAGGACCCCAGAGAATGATGGATAAAGGAAGCTCTCTCAGAGAATAGTATCAGATCCTGAGAGAGCCAAGGAGGAGAAGGAACACAGAGATGCTCAAACATTGTTACTCCGTTGTATGATACTTATACCTTCATGCTTTCCCTCTGGGATTATTGAGGAATAATTAACAAACGAAATTGTACATATTTACTGTGTATAATGTGATGACTTGACATATGTGTACTTTATGCAGTCATTACCATCATCGGTCACTTAGAACATAAATCACTTCATCAGTAACAATGTAATGTGTGTATGTCTCCCTGTTTCTGTGTGTGTGTGTGTGTGTGTGTGTCTTTGTATGTGTGTGTGTGATGAGAATGCTTATGGTCTAATTTCCCAGCAAGATTCAACTACACAAGTGAGTGCTATTACCTAGATCACCATGCTCTACTGTAGACTCTGAGAACTCATTCATTGTATGATTGCAGGCTTGTACCGTTGGCCCAAAACCTCCACCTTTGCCCAACCCCTGAGACCCTGCTGACCACCATTCTACTCTCTGTTGCTGTGACATCTGTTAGTTTGGAAACACATTCCTAAATAAACAATGGTGCAAAGAAGAAATAATGAATAAATAGAAAATAACTTGAGATGAACGAAAATGCAAAGAAAACATACAAGAACTTTGGGGATAAATGTAAGGCAGCACAAAGAGAGCAACCTATGCCTGGAGATATCTATATTACAAAAGATGATCTCAAATCAGTAACCTGATAGACATGTATGCATGTGTGTGGGTATATGAAAATTGAAAACTCGTAACACTAAATACAGCAACGTATAAGCAGTGAATATTTTTGGCCGTTTAATGGACATGATCACTTTTTAACAGCTTTGTGTTTTCCCCATTATATATTCAACGATATACCTTTATTTATATAACAATGTATCATATTGTTAAAAAAATATATAGCAGTCAGTGAAGATGTGGCTGAGCTGCAAGGAAAGTTTACGACCGGGTCTTCTGGCACATGCCTTGCTGATGATTTTCACAGGTTTCAAGTGTCTCCTCCTCTACTCCTCATTCCCCTCTTCTTCCTGCTGTCCCGTTATAAAACCCCATTCCTAAGAAGCTTCCTGATTATTTGGCCAAGACAAGTTACTAGGCCAGTTCTTCCTTCTGACTGCAGGAAGAATTATGAAAGGACTATTACTAAATGCATGGGCGATATGTCAAAGTACCAAATTGGATGGTTAAGGGGTAGATATTGGCAGTGAAGATAATATGGCAGGTTGAGGGTTCTGGCACGTGAAGAAGAAGACAGAGAATAAACGGTGAACATTTTTTTCAAATTTCTCTCTTCAAAGACCTAAAACATTGCTGGACTGAGTGGAAAAAAGCAAATATATCAGATGTGCCCTAAGTTCACATTTCATCCACATGTCAGACCTGTAGTGCTTTGCTTATCTTTGCCCTCCCAGCGTCACTCTGAATCATTTATATGTGATGCTCTGAATCTGAAATGGTACCTTATATCTACTTTTGGTTTCACACAATTGAAACTTCGTATTCACTTCTGGAATACAAGAGATTTATTTTGTGATAAAGGAATTTTAAGCGCACGACAGCGGTCTAGGGAAGAGTTTGCGTAAGTTGAGATGGGATATCCTGATTCCATTAAACATCTGTTCCCACATTCTACAGTACCATAAAGCAAGATTTGCAACTCTATTCCTAAACCAGACGGGGCCTTCACCAACCATGTCCCATCAAAAGACTCTTCAGTGCCCATGGGGACAGCATAGAAAAGAGTAGTGTTCATATCCAGGACAGAAGGGAGGAACTTAGAAAACATGTTAACATCTAAATCACTGAAAAGGCAGAAATGAAATCTTTGGTGGACATGCTAAGGCAATGCTTCCGGAACTTCAGTTCTTGGCTAATAGCTCAGTATATTTGTCGTAATTCCACACCCCATGTGTCATATTACATTAATATGCTTGGCTTTAAGTTCACTTCAAAATACCTTTGAAAATTATTATTTCAATTGGCCATAGGTAATCATGTACATGAAATGACAGATGAAATATTCAAATTATGTATTACAAATGTGTGTACATATATACATAGAGAAATATGCTACTGAAAGAGGGACAAGGACAGAGAGAGAGAGATTAATATGTGTGGAACACGCAAAGTCTGAAGAGCTGAAACTCTGCTGGAAGTCCATTGGAGAGGGGAATATTCCTGTACCTGAGGGAGCGTCAGTCTTGTTCTATTCAGGCCATCAGTGGATTGGATGAGAACTTCCCACATTATAGAGGGCAACCGACTTAACTCAGGCTACTGATTTAACTAATACTCTCATCCAAAATCATCCTTAGAGAAACACAAAGAATAATGCTTGACCAGAAAACTGGGGACCCGTGCAAGTGAATATGACCCATAAATTAACCTTAAAACCTTCCTTCCAGCACATTGACAAATTGTATGAAGAATGTAGAGCAAGAAATAGGTTCATTTGACACATGCTCCACCATGACAAAAATGGAAAATGCAAAAAATTGGGTTAAAATATAACAAAATTCTTATTAATGATTAAGAAGTTGTACATGAATGGCAATGGACATCAGTGACTGCATTTTTAATCAAGTGATTTCAACTTTCTCTTGAATTTACCCTAGATTTGATGTGAAACAAAATGTGTTTAAATGATTCATATGTATCAAATACATAAAAATTAGTTGCGTGAATGGCTTTGCATATTAGATTGGGTTTCCCAATAATTTCAAAGCGACAGGAAGCCAGAAAATTTGAACAATCCTCTGAGATTTCTTCAAAAATTGAAGACATCCAATGAGGTAATTTGGTAGAAATGAGATTGCGGCATGGCTTATGTCCCTTTGGGAGATGTGAGCAAAAAGCTTCATTTGTATTTTAAGTCTTGGGGCTGAGCCGCCAGCTCATCTGAGTTATGGTAGGTGATGCTACGTGCCTAGTGAATTCCTTGTGGCACGAAGTAAAACAGATTTATAAAGGTCACAGGAATCTGACTGCTGCATGCTCTTTATTTGAACGAGCAAACGGTGAAAGGAGGACCATAGTGGTCAACACGTTACTACACGTTTCCAAGTGTCAAGATAGGGAATCATATGAGATGATATGCAAATGTCTCTCAGACCTTTTTCGAAGACGAAACGAGACTTTGTTTAGCAAGCCATGAATCAAGCCGAAAGGAATTGTAAAAAGGACTTGAGGTAAAGACACATGTGTCACCAGGTAGCGAGGCCCATTTCAAACCAGTACGTACAACAAAATTGCCACCAGATCAAGTGCAACTAGGCAGGCAGTTTTAGAGTCAAGGATGGTGAAAGATAGGGAAGGGTCATCGTCCGCAGTCAAGGAATGGAACTTTTGACTACAAGGTAGGGAGCACTCCAAGAGCTCCCACTGCCTTAAACGACTGAAACTCAGAGCTAAGGCAGGGACTCTGTGAGTCATGAGAACATAATCCAGTGAGGAGATCCTGGAAGAGGATATTCCCTGTTTTCAGCATCCCTGTCAAGCCAGTTATGGATGGATTTGCATTTGGGTTGGGAAATGGTTGGACCAGGCCAAGATTGGTAATTCCGCTTCCCCCTGGGTGGGGCAGTAAGTTCCAATAAAAAGGTCTTCTGCTGCACGACGGCTATCCTCCTGCTATTCGAGTTCCGATTGAATTTGGAGAACCTGGTGAGTCTGATTCCTCATTTCAACTTTGTTCTTGGACACCCGAAAGTTGAGTTTATGCTGCAGTCCGCAAGCTTGATGGGTCCAAAGTTATCATCATGAGTATAATTCTATTTGGTGGATGGGAACGTGGAATGTGGGCACAATGTTGTATTGTATTTACTAGATTTCTGCTACCTAGTTTGAATTCCTCTATTGAAAAAGAAATTAACAGGAAATAGTGACATGAAGGGATAAAGAGCAAAGTATTTACCTTTTTCTATGCCTTTCTCTTGGACCTCTACTGTGATTTCAGAGACATTTATCTTAGAAGGTGTGAGACCCTTACACTCATCCTGATTGCCCTTTGCTCTGTATATAAGTCATCCTGTTGGGACCTCATGAGAGAAAACGTTGACAGGAATTGCTTGTGAGCTTGCCCATGATTTTAGAACATGTGAGGGCCTTTTCTGCATATGTCGTTTTCATAAAAAAGTAAAAAAGTAAGAAAGAAAGAAAGGAAGGAAGAAACAAAGAAAGAAACAAAGAAAGAAACCAAAAGAGAAATCATTGAATGTTTCTTCAAAGCAAAGATATTTTCTTTAGAAAAGTTGTATGAGAAAAGAGAAGGTTTTCTCTGGGCTGATGTAACGATTTTCTGAAGAGCGAGAGAGAAGTCAGAAATTCACTAAAAGGTATTAAAGAGATTAAAGCACATACTTAGAGATTGGTGAGATACTATCTGTTGCTATTCCACAAGATTTTGCTGTTTTCCCTATAGGAATTCCTTGTTGTGAACACGGTCATATACTTTCTTTCAGATATTAAGACTGCAGAAAGATGTCTTCTCAACATCAGCAGTGCAAGCAGCCCTGCCAGCCACCACCAGTGTGCACACCAAAATGCCATGACCCTTGCCCACCTTGCAAGTGTCCAGACCCTTGCCCACCTTGCAAGTGTCCAGACCCTTGCTCACCTATAAAGTGCCCTGACCCATGCGTGCCTCAGCAGTGCAAGCAGAAATGCCCTCCTGGGGCACCTGTTCAACATTGCTAGCAGAAGTGGCCACCCAAGAGTATGTAAGAGCTTGAGCTTTTATCTGCATCTGGAAAGGATAAGGACAATCAGCTCAACTAGCTCCAGAGCTCCACTTTCCTCTTCTCTTCAAAGCCTATCATGGATACGGAAGAAGCTTCTCTACCCTTCAGCCTCAATATGCGAGTGGTGCTTCCTGACAGACAGAGGTTTCTTACCTGAGGGTGCTGTACTGCCCCCTCTGGGAGGTGCCCAAGAAAGCATCACACAGCCTCAGAAGGAAGACTAACAGCTCTCCTCCTGGGCACCCTCTGAGGATTCTCTCGCTGTCTTCTGTGTCGGTCGGTCACCTGGGCATGGGTTTCTACCAGCTGAGCAATTGTTACTTATCCTCCACTTCCTGAATAAAATACAGTTCTTTTGTGTGATGGGAAAATATTTTCTTTCTTTGCAAACCTGCTTTTAGCAATATCATATGATAATTTTGCTTGATTTCTATCCTTCTTTGATCCCGAGTTTCAGGCTTTCACAGTCAGTGTTATCTGAATTTTGAGTCGTATCAATGATTATTTCTATACAGTTAAAAACCCAGGTTATTTTCCTAATTCTTGCTTGATTGATTTGAGGAACAAGTTATTTAACTTCTTGGGATTTCAAATCCTTTAATAAACTCTGGTGGAAATCACATTGACAGTGCCAACTTGCTTAAGCATAAAAATTACATGAATGTGTGTCATTCATTTGGTACAATACCGAGCACATAATTGGCATTTGAGAGGTGGCCGATCATCATTGTCCCTGTCATCATCACCGGCACCACCACCAACACCGTCACCACCACCCCCAGGTGCTCCGAGCAGGGGAGTGGCTCTGACATACCTCGTAGAGCAAGCAAGGAGATTCTTAAACTCTATTACCCATTCATATTCTGTGTTGTTTTTCTTTTCCAATTTAACCGAATTTTTAATCTGACACCACAAAATAACCAGTTTGGGAAATTATTGGGATACGCTATAAACTTATAATAGTTCTGAAAACTTGGGTAGTACAAGAGAAAGGGAATTTAAAGGGACCTTACCAGACAAAGTGCTACCTGTTCTCCAAGTGTACAACGTGCTCTTCTTACTGCAAAACTCAACAACCACAGGGTCTTATTAAATTTTTTCACCTCGGAAATTACATACTTGATTGTTTTGACCCCACCTTTGAGATACACTGGGAATTACAATGTTTATCTTGATTTACAAAATGACTGTTGCTATGCAGCTTGTTTTCCAAGATGGTCCAGTAAGCTGTGAAAAGGGAGGTGTTCATTAAGCGTACCCCTTCTTGTGGTTAGAAGTAAAGGAGTCAAAGATGCCAGAACTGCAGAAGCAAACATATGCCCATGTTACTCTTCAACGCTCCTCAGACTATGACATGAGTGGAAAATCAACAGTGCTATTTGGGAGATGTCTCTACTGTAGCTACTGTTATTTGACCTGACATAGAAATTAGTTCTTTGAGGTGGATGCTCCTGTAACAAATCTTAAAATTGAGGCATTGGCTTATGGGTCTGGAGGTGGTTGGAAAGGAATCTGATACTGGAAGCCGTAAACGTGGTGCTCCATATTATTCAATAGCAAAATGTTTGCAGTAATGGCTGATCATGGTATCTTTAGAGGCAAAGCAATGGTTGCTCATTTGTTGATTTGCCCAGGGTATTTCAGGAGACGTATGTTCAGGAAAATCTTTCTGGTTGACAGGCCAGAAATGTAAAGAATGAAAAGAAAAATAATACAGTCCAGAAGTTCAAAACCTTGTTGAATTAGAAAACTCACCACTTGTAAGTCCTAAAGAGTAAGAGATGAGATTAGAAGTGGTTTTCAACTAGAAGTTCAATTTCAGTGGACTGTTACAACAGGGAAAAGAGACAGAAGTTGTCATCTTTCCACCTGTGTGCCAGGGAGCCTCATGGTTGCTGTATTATGTTAGGGGAAAAGGCAGTAATTTAATCAGGCCAGAAAATTCCTTCTACAAAAGGACCTAACTGAGATCTGTAGGACATAGAAATGATTGGGGGACTGAAATTATATCAGGTGCCTAATAAGTTTCTGAGGGAATTGAGAACTAAATTAACTATGGGCCAAAACGAAAAAGAATGATTTTTAAGATTACTAATGACATTCCTGCTCACCTTTCCCTAATTTCCAACTAGGAAATCAGATATGGTCAGTACAGGTGACTAAAAGGGTATATCCACTCTGAGGTGATTACCAGGACCCCAGAGAATACTGTATAAAGGAAGCTCTCTCAGAGAATAATATCAGATCCTGAGAGAGCCTAGGAGGAGAAGGAACACAGAGATGCTCAAACATTGTTACTCTGTTGTGTGATGCTTATTCCTTCTGCTTTCCCTCTGGGTTTATTGAGGAATAATTGACAAATGAAATTGTACATATTTACGGTGTATAATGTGATGACTTGACGTATGTGTACTTTATGCAGTGATTACCAACATCGGTCACTTAGCACATAGATCACTTCATCAGTAAAAATGAAATGTGTGTATGTCTCTCTGTTTTGTGTGTGTGCGTGTGTGTGTGTGTGATGAGAATGCTTATGGTCTAATTTCTCAGCAAGAGTCAAGTACACAACTGAGTGTTATTAGCTAGATCACCATGCTGTACTGTAGACTCTGAGAACTCATTCATTGTATGATTGCAGGCTTGTACCGTTGGCCCAAAACCTCCACCTTTGCCCAACCCCTGAGACCCTGCTGACCACCATTCTACTCTCTGTTGCTGTGACATCTGTTAGTTTGGAAACACATTCCTAAATAAACAATGGTGCAAAGAAGAAATAACGAATAAATAGAAAATAACTTGAGATGAACGAAAATGCAAAGAAAACATACAAGAACTTTGGGGATAAATGTAAGGCAGCACAAAGAGAGCAACCTATGCCTGGAGATATCTATATTACAAAAGATGATCTCAAATTAGTAACCTGATAGACATGTATGCATGTGTGTGGGTATATGAAAATTGAAAACTCGTAACACTAAATACAGCAACGTATAAGCAGTGAATATTTTTGGCCGTTTAATGGACATGATCACTTTTTAACAGCTTTGTGTTTTCCCCATTATATGTTCAACGATATACCTTTATTTATATAACAATGTATCATATTGTTAAAAAAATATATAGCAGTCAGTGAAGATGTGGCTGAGCTGCAAGGAAAGTTTACGACCGGGTCTTCTGGCACATGCCTTGCTGATGATTTTCACAGGTTTCAAGTGTCTCCTCCTCTACTCCTCATTCCCCTCTTCTTCCTGCTGTCCCGTTATAAAACCCCATTCCTAAGAAGCTTCCTGATTATTTGGCCAAGACAAGTTACTAGGCCAGTTCTTCCTTCTGACTGCAGGAAGAATTATGAAAGGACTATTACTAAATGCATGGGCGATATGTCAAAGTACCAAATTGGACGGTTAAGGGGTAGATATTGGCAGTGAAGATAATATGGCAGGTTGAGCGTTCTGGCACGTGAAGAAGAAGACAGAGAATAAACGGTGAACATTTTTTTTCAAATTTCTCTCTTCAAAGACCTAAAACATTGTTGGACTGAGTGGAAAAAAGCAAATATATCAGATGTGCCCTAAGTTCACATTTCATCCACATGTCAGACCTGTAGTGCTTTGCTTTTCTTTCCCCTCCCAGCGTCACTCTGAATCATTTATATGTGATGCTCTGAATCTGAAATGGTACCTTATATCTACTTTTGGTTTCACACAATTGAAACTTCGTATTCAATTATGGAATACAAGAGATTTATTTCCTGATAAAGGAATTTTAAGCGCAGGACAGCGGTCTAGGGAAGAGTTCGCGTAAGCTGAGATGGGATATCCTGATTCCATTAAACATCTGTTCCAACATTCTACAGTATCATAAAGCGAGATTTGCAACTCTATTCCTAAACCAGACCATGATCCCTCACCAACCATGATCCATCAAAACACTCTTCAGTGCCCATGGCGACAGCATAGAAAAGAGTAGTGTTCATATCCAGGATAGAAGGGAGGAACTTAGATAACCTGTTAACACCTAAATCACTGAAAAGTCAGAAATGAAGTCTTTGGTGGATGTGCTAAGGCAATGGTTCCTGAACTTCGGTTATTTGCTAATAGCTCATTATATTTGTCGTAATTCCACACCCCATGTGTCATATTACATTAATATGTTTGGCTTTAAATTCACTTCAAAATACCTTTGAAAATTTTTATTTTAATTGGCCATCGGTAATCATGTACATGAAATGACAGATGAAATATTCAAATTATATATTACAACCTGTAGGTACGTATATACATACAGAAATGTGTTACAGAAACTGGGACAGGGACAGAGAGAGAGAGATTAAAATGTCTGGAACACGCAAAATCTGCAGAGCTGAAACTCCTAGAAGTCCATCTGACAGAGGAATATTCTTTTACCTGAAGGAACGTCAGCCTTGTTCTATTCAGGCCATCATTGGATTGGATGAGAACTTCCCACGTTATAGAGGGCAACCGACTTAACTCAGGCTACTGATTTAAATAATACTCTCATCCAAAATCATCCTTACAGAAACACACAGAATAATGTTTGTCCAGTAAACGGGGGACCTGTGCCAGTGAATCTGACCCACAAATTAACCATCAAACCTTCCTTCCAGCACATTGACAAATTGTATGAAGAAAGTACAGCACGATATAGGTTTATTTGACACATGCTCCACCGTGACCTAAATGGAAAATGCAAAACATAGGTTTAAAATATAACAAAATTCTTATTAATGATTAAGAAGTTGTACATGAATGGCAATGAACTTCAGTGACTGCGTTTTTATTCAAGTGATTTCAACTTTCTCATGAATTTACCCTAGATTTGTTGGGAAACAATATGTGTTTAAATAATTCATAAGTATTAAATACATACAAAATTAGTTGCGTGAATGGCATTGCATAATACATTGGGTTTCCCAATAATTTTACAGCGACAGGAAGCCAGAAAACTTGAACAATCCTCTGAGATTTCTTCAAAAATTGAAGACATCCGAAGAGGTCAGTTGGAGAAATTGGATTGGAGCATGTGTTATGTCCCTTTGGGAGGTATGAGCAAAAAGCTTCATTTCTGTTGTAAGTCTTGGGTCTGAGCTGCCAGCTCATCTCAGTTATGGTAGGGGATGCTATGTGCCTAGTGGATTCCTTGTGGCAGGAAGTAAAACAGATTTATAAAGGTCACAGGCATCTGACTGCTGGATGTTCTTTATTTGAAGGAGCAAACAGTGAAAGGAGGACCGTAGTGGTCAACACTTTACTACACGTTTCCAAGTGTCAAGGTAGGGAATCATATGAGATGATCTGCAAATTTCCCTCAGACCATTTTCGAAGACGAAACGAGACTTTGTTTAGCAAGCCATGAATCAAACCGAAATGAATTGAAAGAAAGACTTGAGGTAAAGTGACATGTGTCACCAGGTAGCGAGGCCCATTTCAACCCAGTATGTACAACAAACTTGCCACCAGATCAAGTGCAACTAGGCCGGCAGTTTTGGAGTCAAGGATGGTGAAAGATACGAAAGGGTCATCCTCCCCAGTCAAGGAATGGAACTTTTGACTCCAAGTTAGAGGACACTCCAAGTGCTCCCACTGCCTTAAACGACTGAAACTGAGAGCTAAGGCAGGGACTCTGTGAGTCATGAGAACATAATCCAGTGAGGAGATCCGGGATCAGGATATTTCCTGTTTTCAGAGTCCCTGCCAAGCCAGTTATGGATGGATTTGCATTTGGGTTGGGAAATGATTGGACCAGACCAAGTTTGGTAGTTCCGCTTCCCCCTGGGTGGGGCAGTAAGCGCCAATAAATAGGTCCTCTGCTGCACGACAGCTATCCTCCTGCCACTCGAGTTCTGATTGACTTTGGAGAACCTGGTGAGTCTTATTCTTCATTTCAACTTTGTTCATGGACACCCAAATGTTGAGTTTAGGCTGGACTCAGCAAGATTGATGGGTCCAAAATTATGATCATGGGTATAATGCTACTTAGTGGATGAGAACTTGGAATCTGGGCACAATGTTGTATTGTATTTACTAGATTACTGATACCTAGTTTGAATTCCTCTATTGAAAAAGAAATTAACAGGAAATATTGACATGAAGGGATAAAGAGCAAAGTATTTACCTTCTTCTATGCCTTTTTCTCTTGGACCTCTGCTGTGATTTCAGAGGCATTTATCTTAGAAGGTGTGAGACCCTTACACTCATCCTGATTGCCCTCTGCGCTGGATATAAGTCATCCTGTTGGGACGTCATGAGAGGAAATGTTGATACAAATTGCTTGTGAGCTTGCCCATGTTTTTAGAACATGTGAGGGGCTTTTCTGAAGATGTCGTTTTCATTAAAAACAAAAAAGGAAAGAAAGAAAGAAAGAAACCAAAAGAGAAAACATTGCATGTTTCTTCAAAACAAAGATATTTTCTTTAGAAAAGCTGTATGAGAAAAGGGAAGGTTTTCTCTGGGCTGATGTAACGATTTTCTGAAGAGCAAGAGAGAAGTCAGTAATTCATTAAAAAGTATTAAACAGATTAAAGCACATACTTAGAGATTGGTGAGATACTATCTGTTGTTATTCCACAAGATTTTGCTGTTTTCTCTATAGGAATTCCTTGTTGTGAACACGGTCATATACTTTCTTTCAGATATTAAGACTGCAGAAAGATGTCTTCTCAACATCAGCAGTGCAAGCAGCCCTGCCAGCCACCACCAGTGTGCACACAGAAATGCCATGACCCTTGCCCACCTTGCAAGTGTCCAGACCCTTGCCCACCTTGCAAGTGTCCAGACCCTTGCCCACCTATAAAGTGCCCTGACCCATGCGTGCCTCAGCAGTGCAAGCAGAAATGCCCTCCTGGGGCACCTGTTCAACATTGCTAGCAGAAGTGGCCACCCAAGAGTATGTAAGAGCTTGAGCTTTTATCTGCATCTGGAAAGGATAAGGACAATCAGCTCAACTAGTTCCAGAGCTCCACCTTCCTCTTCTCTTCAAAGCCTATCATGGATACGGAAGAAGCTTCTCCACCCTTCAGCCTCAATATGCGAGTGCTGCTTCCTGACAGACAGAGGTTGCTTACCTGTGAGTGCTGTACTGCTTCCATCTAGGAGGTGCCCAAGAAAGCATCGCAGAGCCTCAGAAGGAAGAGCAGCCGCTCTCCTCCTGGGCGCCCTCTGAGGATTCTCTCGCTGTCTTCTGTGTCGGTCGGTCACCTGGGCATGGGTTTCTACCAGCTGAGCAATTGTTACTTATCCTCCACGTCCTGAATAAAATACAGTTCTTTTGTGAGATGGGAAAATATTTTCTTTCTTTGCATACCTGCTTTTAGCAATATCATATGATAATTTTGCTTGATTTCTATCCTTCTTTGATCCCGAGTTTCAGGCTTTCACAGTCAGTGTTATCTGAATTTGGAGTCGTATCAATGATTATTTCTATACAGTTAAAAATCCAGGTTATTTTCCTAATTATTGCTTGACTCATTTAAGGAACACGTTTTGTAACTTCTTGGGATTTCAAATCCTTTAATAAACTCTGGGGAAAATCACATATACAGTGCCCACTTGCTTAGCCATAAAAATTACATGAACGTGTGTCATTTAGTTGGCACAATGCCGAGCATGTAATTGGCATTTGAGAGGTGGCAGATCATCATTGTCCCTGTCGTCATCACCGTCACCACCACCAACACCGTCACCACCACCCCCAGGTGCTCCAAGCAGGGGAGTGGCTCTGACATACCTAGTAGAGCAAGCAAGGATATTCTTTAAACTCTATTATCCATTCATATTCTGTGTTGATTTTCTTTACCAGTTTAACTGAATTTTTAATCTGACCCCACAAAATAACCAGTTTGGGAAATTATTGGGATACTCTGTATAAAATTATAATAGTTCTGAAAACATGGGTAGTACAAAAGAAAGGGAATTTAAAGGGACCTTACCAGGCAAAGTGCTACCTCTTCCCCATTTGTACAACGTGCTCTTCTTATTGTAAAACTCAACAACCGCAGGGTCTTACTATGTTTTTTCACCTCGGAAATTACATTCTTCATTATTTTGACCCCACATTTGAGATACACAGGGGATTCCAATGTTTATCTTGATTTACAAAATGACTGTTACTATGCCGCTTGTTTTCCAAGTGCTTAGCTTACTGGTCCAGTAAGCTGTGAAAAGGGATGTGTTCATTAAGCATATCCCTTCTTGTGGTTAGAAGTAAAGGAGTCAAAGATGCCAGAACTGCAGAAGCAAACAAAAGCCCATGTTACTGTTCAACGCTCACCAGACCGTGTCATGAGTGAAAAATCAACACTGCTATTTGGGAGTTGTCTCTACTGTAGCTACTGTTATTTGACCTGACATAGAAATTAGTTCTTTGAGGTGGGATGCTCCTGTAACAAATCTTAAAAAAATTGTGGCATTGGCTTATGTGTCCGGAGGTGGTTGGAAAGGAATCTGAAATTGGAAGCCGTAAATGTGGTGCTACATGTTATTCAATAGCAAAATGTTTGAAGTAATGGTTGTCCATGGTATCTTTAGAGGCAAAGCAATGGTTGCTCACTTGTTGATTTGCCCAGGGTATTTCAGGAGATGTATGTTCAGGAAAATCTTTCTGGTTGACAGGCCAGAAATGTAAAGAATGAAAAGAAAAATAATACAGTCCAGAAGTTCAAAACCTTGTTGAATTAGAAAACTCACCGCTTGTAAGTCCTAAAGAGTAAGAGATGCGATTAGAAGTGGTTTTCAACTAGAAGTTCAATTTCAGTGGACTGTTACAACAGGGAAAGTAGACAGAAGTTGTCTTCTTTCCACACGTGTGCCAGGGAGCCTCATGGTTGCTGTATTATGTTAGGGGAAAAAGCAGTCATTTAATCAGGCCAGAAAATTCCTTCTACAAAAGGACCTAACTGAGATCTGTAGGACATAGAAATGATTGGGGGACTGAAATTATATCAGGTGCCTAATAAGTTTCTGAGGGAATTGAGAACTAAATTAACTATGGGCCAAAACGAAAAAGAATGATTTTTAAGATTACTAACGACATTCCCGTGCACCGTTCCCTAATTTCCAACTAGGAAATCAGATATGGTCAGTACAGGTGACTAAAAGGGAATATCCACTCTGAGGTGACTACAAGGACCCCAGAGAATGATGGATAAAGGAAGCTCTCTCAGAGAATAGTATCAGATCCTGAGAGAGCCAAGGAGGAGAAGGAACACAGAGATGCTCAAACATTGTTACTCCGTTGTATGATACTTATTCCTTCATGCTTTCCCTCTGGGATTATTGAGGAATAATTAACAAACGAAATTGTACATATTTACTGTGTATAATGTGATGACTTGACATATATGTACTTTATGCAGTCATTACCATCATCGGTCACTTAGAACATAAATCACTTCATCAGTAACAATGTAATGTGTGTATGTCTCCCTGTTTCTGTGTGTGTGTGTGTGTGTGTGTGTGTGTGTGTGTGTGTGTGTGTGTCTTTGTATGTGTGTGTGTGATGAGAATGCTTATGGTCTAATTTCCCAGCAAGATTCAACTACACAAGTGAGTGCTATTACCTAGATCACCATGCTCTACTGTAGACTCTGAGAACTCATTCATTGTATGATTGCAGGCTTGTACCCGTGGCCAAACATCCGACCTTTCCCCGACCCCTCAGACCCTGCTGACCACCATTCTACTCTCTGTTGCTCTGACATCTGTTAGTTTGGAAACACATTCCAAAATGAACAATGGTACGAAGGAGAAATAAGAAATAAATAGAAAATAACCTGAGATGAACGAAAATGAAAAGAAAACATACAAGAACATTCGGGATAAATGTAATGCAGCACAAACAGAGCAACATATGCCTAGAGATATCTATATTACAAAAGATGATCTCAAATCAGTAGCCTGATAGACATGGATGCATGTGTGTGGGTTTATGAAAATTGAAAACTCGTAACACTAAATACAGCAAAGTATCAGCAGTGATTGTTTTTGGCCGTTTAATACACATGCTCATTTTTTAACAGCTTTATGTTTTCCGCATTGTATATTAAATGGTATACCTTCATTTTAATAACAACGTATCATATTGTTAAAAATATATATAGGAGTCAGTGAAGATGTGGCTGAGCTGCAAGCAAAGTTTACGACCTGGTCTTCTGGCACATGCCTAGCTGATGACTTTCACACGATTCAAGTGTCTCCTCTTTCTCCTCTTCTACTCCTCATTTCCCTCTTCCTCCTGCTGTCCCATTATAAAACCCCATTCCTAAGAAGCTTCCTGATTATTCGGCCAAGACAAGTTACTAGGCCAGTTCTTCCTTCTGACTGCAGGAAGAATTATGAAAGGACTATTACTAAATGCATGGGCGATATGTCAAAGTACCAAATTGGACGGTTAAGGGGTAGATATTGGCAGTGAAGATAATATGGCAGGTTGAGTGTTCTGGCACGTGAAGAAGAAGACAGAGAATAAACGGTGAACATTTTTTTCAAATTTCTCTCTTCAAAGACCTAAAACATTGTTGGACTGAGTGGAAAAAAGCAAATATATCAGATGTGCCCTAAGTTCACATTTCATCCACACGTCAGACCTGTAGTGCTTTGCTTATCTTTGCCCTCCCAGCGTCACTCTGAATCATTTATATGTGATGCTCTGAATCTGAAATGGTACCTTATATCTAGTTTTGGTTTCACACAATTGAAACTTCGTATTCAATTATGGAATACAAGAGATTTATTTCCTGATAAAGGAATTTTAAGCGCAGGACAGCGGTCTAGGGAAGAGTTCACGTAAGTTGAGATGGGATATCGTGATTCCATTAAACATCTGTTCCAACATTCTACAGTATCATAAAGCGAGATTTGCAACTCTATTCCTAAACCAGACAGGGCCCTCACCAACCATGATCCATCAAAACACTCTTCAGTGCCCATGGCGACAGCATAGAAAAGAGTAGTGTTCATATACAGGATAGAAGGGAGGAACTTAGAAAACCTGTTAACATCTAAATCACTGAATAGGCAGAAATGAAGTCTTTGGTAGATGTGCTACGGCAATGGTTCCTGAACTTCGGTTATTTGCTAATAGCTCATTATATTTGTCATAATTCCACACCCCATGTGTCATATTACATTAATATGTTTGGCTTTAAATTCACTTCAAAATACCTTTGAAAATTTTTATTTTAATTGGCCATAGGTAGTCATGTACATGAAATGACAGATGAAATATTCAAATTATATATTACAACCTGTAGGTACGTATATACATACAGAAATATGTTACAGAAACTGGGACAAGGACAGAGAGAGAGAGATTAAAATGTCTGGAACACGCAAAATCTGCAGAGCTGAAACTGCTAGAAGTCCATCTGACAGAGGAATATTCTTTTACCTGAGGGAACGTCAGCCTTGTTCTATTCAGGCCGTCATTGGATTGTATGAGAACTTCCCACGTTATACAGGGCAACCGACTTAACTCAGGCTACTGATTTAAATAATACTCTCATCCAAAATCATCCTTACAGAAACACACAGAATAATGTTTGTCCAGTAAACGGGGGACCTGTGCCAGTGAATCTGACCCATAAATTAACCATCAAACCTTCCTTCCAGCACATTGACAAATTGTATGAAGAAAGTACAGCACGATATAGGTTTATTTGACACGTGCTCCACCGTGCCCTAAATGGAAAATGCAAAACATAGGTTTAAAATATAACAAAATTCGTATTAATGATTAAGAAGTTGTACATGAATGGCAATGAACTTCAGTGACTGCATTTTTAATCAAGTGATTTCAACTTTCTCATGAATTTACCCTAGATTTGATGGGAAACAATATGTGTTTAAATAATTCATAAGTATTAAATACATACAAAATTAGTTGCGTGAATGGCATTGCATAATACATTGGGTTTCCCAATAATTTTACAGCGACAGGAAGCCAGAAAACTTGAACAATCCTCTGAGATTTCTTCAAAAATTGAAGACATCCGAAGAGGTCAGTTGGAGAAATTGGATTGGAGCATGTGTTATGTCCCTTTGGGAGGTATGAGCAAAAAGCTTCATTTCTGTTGTAAGTCTTGGGTCTGAGCTGCCAGCTCATCTCAGTTATGGTAGGGGATGCTATGTGCCTAGTGGATTCCTTGTGGCAGGAAGTAAAACAGATTTATAAAGGTCACAGGCATCTGACTGCTGGATGTTCTTTATTTGAAGGAGCAAACAGTGAAAGGAGGACCGTAGTGGTCAACACTTTACTACACGTTTCCAAGTGTCAAGGTAGGGAATCATATGAGATGATCTGCAAATTTCCCTCAGACCATTTTCGAAGACGAAACGAGACTTTGTTTAGCAAGCCATGAATCAAACCGAAATGAATTGAAAGAAAGACTTGAGGTAAAGTGACATGTGTCACCAGGTAGCGAGGCCCATTTCAACCCAGTATGTACAACAAACTTGCCACCAGATCAAGTGCAACTAGGCAGGCAGTTTTAGAGTCAAGGATGGTGAAAGATACGAAAGGGTCATCCTCCCCAGTCAAGGAATGGAACTTTTGACTCCAAGTTAGAGGACACTCCAAGTGCTCCCACTGCCTTAAACGACTGAAACTGAGAGCTAAGGCAGGGACTCTGTGAGTCATGAGAACATAATCCAGTGAGGAGATCCGGGATCAGGATATTTCCTGTTTTCAGAGTCCCTGCCAAGCCAGTTATGGATGGATTTGCATTTGGGTTGGGAAATGATTGGACCAGACCAAGTTTGGTAGTTCCGCTTCCCCCTGGGTGGGGCAGTAAGCGCCAATAAATAGGTCCTCTGCTGCACGACAGCTATCCTCCTGCCACTCGAGTTCTGATTGACTTTGGAGAACCTGGTGAGTCTTATTCTTCATTTCAACTTTGTTCATGGACACCCAAATGTTGAGTTTATGCTAGACTCAGCAAGCTTGATGGGTCCAAAATTATGATCATGGGTATAATGCTACTTAGTGGATGAGAACTTGGAATCTGGGCACAATGTTGTATTGTATTTACTAGATTACTGATACCTAGTTTGAATTCCTCTATTGAAAAAGAAATTAACAGGAAATATTGACATGAAGGGATAAAGAGCAAAGTATTTACCTTCTTCTATGCCTTTCTCTTGGACCTCTGCTGTGATTTCAGAGGCATTTATCTTAGAAGGTGTGAGACCCTTACACTCATCCTGATTGCCCTCTGCTCTGGATATAAGTCATCCTGTCGGGACATCATGAGAGGAAATGTTGATACAAATGGCTTGTGAGCTTGCCCATGATTTTAGAACATGTGAGGGCCTTTTCTGAAGATGTCGTTTTCATTAAAAAGAAAAAAGGAAAGAAGGAAAGAAAGAAAGAAAGAAACCAAAAGAGAAAACATTGCATGTTTCTTCAAAACAAAGATATTTTCTTTAGAAAAGCTGTATGAGAAAAGGGAAGGTTTTCTCTGGGCTGATGTAACGATTTTCTGAAGAGTGAGAGAGAAGTCAGAAATTCATTAAAAAGTATTTAACAGATTAAAGCACATACTTAGAGATTGGTGAGATACTATCTGTTGTTATTCCACAAGATTTTGCTGTTTTCTCTATAGGAATTCCTTGTTGTGACCACGGTCATATACTTTCTTTCAGATATTAAGACTCCAGAAAGATGTCTTCTCAACATCAGCAGTGCAAGCAGCCCTGCCAGCCACCACCAGTGTGCACACAAAAATGCCATGACCCTTGCCCACCTTGCAAGTGTCCAGACCCTTGCCCACCTTGCAAGTGTCCAGACCCTTGCCCACCTTGCAAGTGTCCAGACCCTTGCCCACCTATAAAGTGCCCTGACCCATGCGTGCCTCAGCAGTGCAAGCAGAAATGCCCTCCTGGGGCACCTGTTCAACATTGCTAGCAGAAGTGGCCACCCAAGAGTATGTAAGAGCTTGAGCTTTTATCTGCATCTGGAAAGGATAAGGACAATGGACTCAACTAGTTCCAGAGCTCCACCATCCTCTTCTCTTCAAAGCCTATCATGGATACGGAAGAAGCTTCTCCACCTTTCAGCCTCAATATGCGAGTGGTGCTTCCTGACAGACAGAGGTTTCTTACCTGCGGGTGCTGTACTGCTTCCCTCTGGGAGGTGCCCAAGAAAGCATCGCAGAGCCTCTGAAGGAAGAGCAGCCGCTCTCCTCCTGGGCGCCCTCTGAGGATTCTCTCGCTGTCTTCTGTGTCGGTCGGTCACCTGGGCATGGGTTTCTACCAGCTGAGCAATTGTTACTTATCCTCCACGTCCTGAATAAAATACAGTTCTTTTGTGAGATGGGAAAATATTTTCTTTCTTTGCAAACCTGCTTTTAGCAATATCATATGATAATTTTGCTTGATTTCTATCCTTCTTTGATCCCGAGTTTCAGGCTTTCACAGTCAGTGTTATCTGAATTTTGAGTCGTATCAATGATTATTTCTATACAGTTAAAAATCCAGGTTATTTTCCTAATTATTGCTTGACTCATTTAAAGAACAAGTTTTGTAACTTCTTGGGATTTCAAATCCTTTAATAAACTCTGGGGAAAATCACATATACAGTGCCCACTTGCTTAGCCATAAAAATTACATGAACGTGTGTCATTTAGTTGGCACAATGCCGAGCATGTAACTGGCATTTGAGAGGTGGCAGATCATCATTGTCCCTGTCATCATCACCGTCACCACCGCCAACACCGTCACCACCACCCCCAGGTGCTCCAAGCAGGGGAGTGGCTCTGACATACCTAGTAGAGCAAGCAAGGATATTCTTTAAACTTTATGATCCATTCATATTCTGTGTTGATGTTCTTTACCAGTTTAACTGAATTTTTAATCTGACCCCACAAAATAACCAGTTTGGGAAATTATTGGGACACTCTGTATAAAATTATAATAGTTCTGAAAACATGGGTAGTACAAAAGAAAGGGAATTTAAAGGGACCTTACCAGACAAAGTGCTACCTCTTCCCCATTTGTACAACGTGCTCTTCTTATTGCAAAACTCAACAACCGCAGGGTCTTACTATGTTTTTTCACCTCGGAAATTACATTCTTCATTATTTTGACCCCACATTTGAGATACACAGGGGATTCCAATGTTTATCTTGATTTACAAAATGACTGTTACTATGCCGCTTGTTTTCCAAGTGCTTAGCTTACTGGTCCAGTAAGCTGTGAAAAGGGATGTGTTCATTAAGCATATCCCTTCTTGTGGTTAGAAGTAAAGGAGTCAAAGATGCCAGAACTGCAGAAGCAAACAAATGCCCATGTTACTGTTCAACGCTCACCAGACCGTGTCATGAGTGAAAAATCAACACTGCTATTTGGGAGTTGTCTCTACTGTAGCTACTGTTATTTGACCTGACATAGAAATTAGTTCTTTGAGGTGGGGTGCTCCTGTAACAAATCTTAAAATAATTGTGGCATTGGCTCATGTGTCTGGAGGTGGTTGGAAAGGAATCTGATATTGGAAGCCGTAAATGTGGTGCTACATGTTATTCAAAGGCAAAACGTTTGAAGTAATGGTTGTCCATGGTATCTTTAGAGGCAAAGCAATGGTTGCTCACTTGCTGATTTGCCCAGGGTATTTCAGGAGATGTATGTTCAGGAAAATCTTTCTGGTTGACAGGCCAGAAATGTAAAGAATGAAAAGAAAAATAATACAGTCCAGAAGTTCAAAACCTTGTTGAATTAGAAAACTCACCGCTTGTAAGTCCTAAAGAGTAAGAGATGCGATTAGAAGTGGTTTTCAACTAGAAGTTCAATTTCAGTGGACTGTTACAACAGGGAAAGTAGACAGAAGTTGTCTTCTTTCCACACGTGTGCCAGGGAGCCTCATGGTTGCTGTATTATGTTAGGGGAAAAAGCAGTCATTTAATCAGGCCAGAAAATTCCTTCTACAAAAGGACCTAACTGAGATCTGTAGGACATAGAAATGATTGGGGGACTGAAATTATATCAGGTGCCTAATAAGTTTCTGAGGGAATTGAGAACTAAATTAACTATGGGCCAAAACGAAAAAGAATGATTTTTAAGATTACTAACGACATTCCCGCGCACCTTTCCCTAATTTCCAACTAGGAAATCAGATATGGTCAGTACAGGTGACTAAAAGGGAATATCCACTCTGAGGTGACTACAAGGACCCCAGAGAATGATGGATAAAGGAAGCTCTCTCAGAGAATAGTATCAGATCCTGAGAGAGCCAAGGAGGAGAAGGAACACAGAGATGCTCAAACATTGTTACTCCGTTGTATGATACTTATTCTTCATGCTTTCCCTCTGGGATTATTGAGGAATAATTAACAAACGAAATTGTACATATTTACTGTGTATAATGTGATGACTTGACATATATGTACTTTATGCAGTCATTACCATCATCGGTCATTTAGAACATAAATCACTTCATCAGTAACAATGTAATGTGTGTATGTCTCCCTGTTTCTGTGTGTGTGTGTGTGTGTGTGTGTGTGTGTGATGAGAATGCTTATGGTCTAATTTCCCAGCAAGATTCAACTACACAAGTGAGTGCTATTACCTAGATCACCATGCTCTACTGTAGACTCTGAGAACTCATTCATTGTATGATTGCAGGCTTGTACCCGTGGCCAAACATCCGACCTTTCCCCGACCCCTCAGACCCTGCTGACCACCATTCTACTCTCTGTTGCTCTGACATCTGTTAGTTTGGAAACACATTCCAAAATGAACAATGGTACGAAGGAGAAATAAGAAATAAATAGAAAATAACCTGAGATGAACGAAAATGAAAAGAAAACATACAAGAACATTCGGGATAAATGTAATGCAGCACAAACAGAGCAACATATGCCTAGAGATATCTATATTACAAAAGATGATCTCAAATCAGTAGCCTGATAGACATGGATGCATGTGTGTGGGTTTATGAAAATTGAAAACTCGTAACACTAAATACAGCAAAGTATCAGCAGTGATTGTTTTTGGCCGTTTAATACACATGCTCATTTTTTAACAGCTTTATGTTTTCCGCATTGTATATTAAATGGTATACCTTCATTTTAATAACAACGTATCATATTGTTAAAAATATATATAGGAGTCAGTGAAGATGTGGCTGAGCTGCAAGCAAAGTTTACGACCTGGTCTTCTGGCACATGCCTAGCTGATGACTTTCACACGATTCAAGTGTCTCCTCTTTCTCCTCCTCTACTCCTCATTTCCCTCTTCCTCCTGCTGTCCCATTATAAAACCCCATTCCTAAGAAGCTTCCTGATTATTCGGCCAAGACAAGTTACTAGGCCAGTTCTTCCTTCTGACTGCAGGAAGAATTATGAAAGGACTATTACTAAATGCATGGGCGATATGTCAAAGTACCAAATTGGACGGTTAAGGGGTAGATATTGGCAGTGAAGATAATATGGCAGGTTGAGTGTTCTGGCACGTGAAGAAGAAGACAGAGAATAAACGGTGAACATTTTTTTCAAATTTCTCTCTTCAAAGACCTAAAACATTGTTGGACTGAGTGGAAAAAAGCAAATATATCAGATGTGCCCTAAGTTCACATTTCATCCACATGTCAGACCTGTAGTGCTTTGCTTATCTTTCCCCTCCCAGCGTCACTCTGAATCATTTATATGTGATGCTCTGAATCTGAAATGGTACCTTATATCTAGTTTTGGTTTCACACAATTGAAACTTCGTATTCACTTATGGAATACAAGAGATTTATTTCCTGATAAAGGAATTTTAAGCGCAGGACAGCGGTCTAGGGAAGAGTTTGCGTAAGCTGAGATGGGATATCCTGATTCCATTAAACATCTGTTCCAACATTCTACAGTATCATAAAGCGAGATTTGCAACTCTATTCCTAAACCAGACCATGATCCCTCACCAACCATGATCCATCAAAACACTCTTCAGTGCCCATGGCGACAGCATAGAAAAGAGTAGTGTTCATATCCAGGATAGAAGGGAGGAACTTAGAAAACCTGTTAACATCTAAATCACTGAATAGGCAGAAATGAAGTCTTTGGTAGATGTGCTACGGCAATGGTTCCTGAACTTCGGTTATTTGCTAATAGCTCATTATATTTGTCATAATTCCACACCCCATGTGTCATATTACATTAATATGTTTGGCTTTAAATTCACTTCAAAATACCTTTGAAAATTTTTATTTTAATTGGCCATAGGTAGTCATGTACATGAAATGACAGATGAAATATTCAAATTATATATTACAACCTGTAGGTACGTATATACATACAGAAATATGTTACAGAAACTGGGACAAGGACAGAGAGAGAGAGATTAAAATGTCTGGAACACGCAAAATCTGCAGAGCTGAAACTGCTAGAAGTCCATCTGACAGAGGAATATTCTTTTACCTGAGGGAACGTCAGCCTTGTTCTATTCAGGCCGTCATTGGATTGTATGAGAACTTCCCACGTTATACAGGGCAACCGACTTAACTCAGGCTACTGATTTAAATAATACTCTCATCCAAAATCATCCTTACAGAAACACACAGAATAATGTTTGTCCAGTAAACGGGGGACCTGTGCCAGTGAATCTGACCCATAAATTAACCATCAAACCTTCCTTCCAGCACATTGACAAATTGTATGAAGAAAGTACAGCACGATATAGGTTTATTTGACACGTGCTCCACCGTGCCCTAAATGGAAAATGCAAAACATAGGTTTAAAATATAACAAAATTCGTATTAATGATTAAGAAGTTGTACATGAATGGCAATGAACTTCAGTGACTGCATTTTTAATCAAGTGATTTCAACTTTCTCATGAATTTACCCTAGATTTGATGGGAAACAATATGTGTTTAAATAATTCATAAGTATTAAATACATACAAAATTAGTTGCGTGAATGGCATTGCATAATACATTGGGTTTCCCAATAATTTTACAGCGACAGGAAGCCAGAAAACTTGAACAATCCTCTGAGATTTCTTCAAAAATTGAAGACATCCGAAGAGGTCAGTTGGAGAAATTGGATTGGAGCATGTGTTATGTCCCTTTGGGAGGTATGAGCAAAAAGCTTCATTTCTGTTGTAAGTCTTGGGTCTGAGCTGCCAGCTCATCTCAGTTATGGTAGGGGATGCTATGTGCCTAGTGGATTCCTTGTGGCAGGAAGTAAAACAGATTTATAAAGGTCACAGGCATCTGACTGCTGGATGTTCTTTATTTGAAGGAGCAAACAGTGAAAGGAGGACCGTAGTGGTCAACACTTTACTACATGTTTCCAAGTGTCAAGGTAGGGAATCATATGAGATGATCTGCAAATTTCCCTCAGACCATTTTCGAAGACGAAACGAGACTTTGTTTAGCAAGCCATGAATCAAACCGAAATGAATTGAAAGAAAGACTTGAGGTAAAGTGACATGTGTCACCAGGTAGCGAGGCCCATTTCAACCCAGTATGTACAACAAACTTGCCACCAGATCAAGTGCAACTAGGCAGGCAGTTTTAGAGTCAAGGATGGTGAAAGATACGAAAGGGTCATCCTCCCCAGTCAAGGAATGGAACATTTGACTCCAAGTTAGAGGACACTCCAAGTGCTCCCACTGCCTTAAACGACTGAAACTGAGAGCTAAGGCAGGGACTCTGTGAGTCATGAGAACATAATCCAGTGAGGAGATCCGGGATCAGGATATTTCCTGTTTTCAGAGTCCCTGCCAAGCCAGTTATGGATGGATTTGCATTTGGGTTGGGAAATGATTGGACCAGACCAAGTTTGGTAGTTCCGCTTCCCCCTGGGTGGGGCAGTAAGCGCCAATAAATAGGTCCTCTGCTGCACGACAGCTATCCTCCTGCCACTCGAGTTCTGATTGACTTTGGAGAACCTGGTGAGTCTTATTCTTCATTTCAACTTTGTTCATGGACACCCAAATGTTGAGTTTATGCTAGACTCAGCAAGCTTGATGGGTCCAAAATTATGATCATGGGTATAATGCTACTTAGTGGATGAGAACTTGGAATCTGGGCACAATGTTGTATTGTATTTACTAGATTACTGATACCTAGTTTGAATTCCTCTATTGAAAAAGAAATTAACAGGAAATAGTGACATGAAGGGATAAAGAGCAAAGTATTTACCTTCTTCTATGCCTTTCTCTTGGACCTCTGCTGTGATTTCAGAGGCATTTATCTTAGAAGGTGTGAGACCCTTACACTCATCCTGATTGCCCTCTGCTCTGGATATAAGTCATCCTGTCGGGACATCATGAGAGGAAATGTTGATACAAATTGCTTGTGAGCTTGCCCATGATTTTAGAACATGTGAGGGCCTTTTCTGAAGATGTCGTTTTCATTAAAAAGAAAAAAGGAAAGAAGGAAAGAAAGAAAGAAAGAAACCAAAAGAGAAAACATTGCATGTTTCTTCAAAACAAAGATATTTTCTTTAGAAAAGCTGTATGAGAAAAGGGAAGGTTTTCTCTGGGCTGATGTAACGATTTTCTGAAGAGCGAGAGAGAAGTCAGAAATTCATTAAAAAGTATTTAACAGATTAAAGCACATACTTAGAGATTGGTGAGATACTATCTGTTGTTATTCCACAAGATTTTGCTGTTTTCTCTATAGGAATTCCTTGTTGTGACCACGGTCATATACTTTCTTTCAGATATTAAGACTCCAGAAAGATGTCTTCTCAACATCAGCAGTGCAAGCAGCCCTGCCAGCCACCACCAGTGTGCACACAAAAATGCCATGACCCTTGCCCACCTTGCAAGTGTCCAGACCCTTGCCCACCTTGCAAGTGTCCAGACCCTTGCCCACCTTGCAAGTGTCCAGACCCTTGCCCACCTATAAAGTGCCCTGACCCATGCGTGCCTCAGCAGTGCAAGCAGAAATGCCCTCCTGGGGCACCTGTTCAACATTGCTAGCAGAAGTGGCCACCCAAGAGTATGTAAGAGCTTGAGCTTTTATCTGCATCTGGAAAGGATAAGGACAATGGACTCAACTAGTTCCAGAGCTCCACCATCCTCTTCTCTTCAAAGCCTATCATGGATACGGAAGAAGCTTCTCCACCTTTCAGCCTCAATATGCGAGTGGTGCTTCCTGACAGACAGAGGTTTCTTACCTGCGGGTGCTGTACTGCTTCCCTCTGGGAGGTGCCCAAGAAAGCATCGCAGAGCCTCTGAAGGAAGAGCAGCCGCTCTCCTCCTGGGCGCCCTCTGAGGATTCTCTCGCTGTCTTCTGTGTCGGTCGGTCACCTGGGCATGGGTTTCTACCAGCTGAGCAATTGTTACTTATCCTCCACGTCCTGAATAAAATACAGTTCTTTTGTGAGATGGGAAAATATTTTCTTTCTTTGCAAACCTGCTTTTAGCAATATCATATGATAATGTTGCTTGATTTCTATCCTTCTTTGATCCCGAGTTTCAGGCTTTCACAGTCAGTGTTATCTGAATTTTGAGTCGTATCAATGATTATTTCTATACAGTTAAAAATCCAGGTTATTTTCCTAATTATTGCTTGACTCATTTAAAGAACAAGTTTTGTAACTTCTTGGGATTTCAAATCCTTTAATAAACTCTGGGGAAAATCACATATACAGTGCCCACTTGCTTAGCCATAAAAATTACATGAACGTGTGTCATTTAGTTGGCACAATGCCGAGCATGTAACTGGCATTTGAGAGGTGGCAGATCATCATTGTCCCTGTCATCATCACCGTCACCACCACCAACACTGTCACCACCACCCCCAGGTGCTCCAAGCAGGGGAGTGGCTCTGACATACCTAGTAGAGCAAGCAAGGATATTCTTTAAACTTTATGATCCATTCATATTCTGTGTTGATTTTCTTTACCAGTTTAACTGAATTTTTAATCTGACCCCACAAAATAACCAGTTTGGGAAATTATTGGGATACTCTGTATAAAATTATAATAGTTCTGAAAACATGGGTAGTACAAAAGAAAGGGAATTTAAAGGGACCTTACCAGACAAAGTGCTACCTCTTCCCCATTTGTACAACGTGCCCTTCTTATTGCAAAACTCAACAACCGCAGGGTCTTACTATGTTTTTTCACCTCGGAAATTACATTCTTCATTATTTTGACCCCACATTTGAGATACACAGGGGATTCCAATGTTTATCTTGATTTACAAAATGACTGTTACTATGCCGCTTGTTTTCCAAGTGCTTAGCTTACTGGTCCAGTAAGCTGTGAAAAGGGATGTGTTCATTAAGCATATCCCTTCTTGTGGTTAGAAGTAAAGGAGTCAAAGATGCCAGAACTGCAGAAGCAAACAAAAGCCCATGTTACTGTTCAACGCTCACCAGACCGTGTCATGAGTGAAAAATCAACACTGCTATTTGGGAGTTGTCTCTACTGTAGCTACTGTTATTTGACCTGACATAGAAATTAGTTCTTTGAGGTGGGGTGCTCCTGTAACAAATCTTAAAAAAAAAGTGGCATTGGCTCATGTGTCTGGAGGTGGTTGGAAAGGAATCTGATATTGGAAGCCGTAAATGTGGTGCTACATGTTATTCAAAGGCAAAACGTTTGAAGTAATGGTTGTCCATGGTATCTTTAGAGGCAAAGCAATGGTTGCTCACTTGCTGATTTGCCCAGGGTATTTCAGGAGATGTATGTTCAGGAAAATCTTTCTGGTTGACAGGCCAGAAATGTAAAGAATGAAAAGAAAAATAATACAGTCCAGAAGTTCAAAACCTTGTTGAATTAGAAAACTCACCGCTTGTAAGTCCTAAAGAGTAAGAGATGCGATTAGAAGTGGTTTTCAACTAGAAGTTCAATTTCAGTGGACTGTTACAACAGGGAAAGTAGACAGAAGTTGTCTTCTTTCCACCTGTGTGCCAGGGAGCCTCATGGTTGCTGTATTATGTTAGGGGAAAAAGCAGTCATTTAATCAGGCCAGAAAATTCCTTCTACAAAAGGACCTAACTGAGATCTGTAGGACATAGAAATGATTGGGGGACTGAAATTATATCAGGTGCCTAATAAGTTTCTGAGGGAATTGAGAACTAAATTAACTATGGGCCAAAACGAAAAAGAATGATTTTTAAGATTACTAACGACATTCCCGCGCACCTTTCCCTAATTTCCAACTAGGAAATCAGATATGGTCAGTACAGGTGACTAAAAGGGAATATCCACTCTGAGGTGACTACAAGGACCCCAGAGAATGATGGATAAAGGAAGCTCTCTCAGAGAATAGTATCAGATCCTGAGAGAGCCAAGGAGGAGAAGGAACACAGAGATGCTCAAACATTGTTACTCCGTTGTATGATACTTATTCCTTCATGCTTTCCCTCTGGGATTATTGAGGAATAATTAACAAACGAAATTGTACATATTTACTGTGTATAATGTGATGACTTGACATATATGTACTTTATGCAGTCATTACCATCATCGGTCACTTAGAACATAAATCACTTCATCAGTAACAATGTAATGTGTGTATGTCTCCCTGTTTCTGTGTGTGTGTGTGTGTGTGTGTGTGTGTGATGAGAATGCTTATGGTCTAATTTCCCAGCAAGATTCAACTACACAAGTGAGTGCTATTACCTAGATCACCATGCTCTACTGTAGACTCTGAGAACTCATTCATTGTATGATTGCAGGCTTGTACCCGTGGCCAAACATCCGACCTTTCCCCGACCCCTCAGACCCTGCTGACCACCATTCTACTCTCTGTTGCTCTGACATCTGTTAGTTTGGAAACACATTCCAAAATGAACAATGGTACGAAGGAGAAATAAGAAATAAATAGAAAATAACCTGAGATGAACGAAAATGAAAAGAAAACATACAAGAACATTCGGGATAAATGTAATGCAGCACAAACAGAGCAACATATGCCTAGAGATATCTATATTACAAAAGATGATCTCAAATCAGTAGCCTGATAGACATGGATGCATGTGTGTGGGTTTATGAAAATTGAAAACTCGTAACACTAAATACAGAAAAGTATCAGCAGTGATTGTTTTTGGCCGTTTAATACACATGCTCATTTTTTAACAGCTTTATGTTTCCGCATTGTATATTAAATGGTATACCTTCATTTTAATAACAACGTATCATATTGTTAAAAATATATATAGGAGTCAGTGAAGATGTGGCTGAGCTGCAAGCAAAGTTTACGACCTGGTCTTCTGGCACATGCCTAGCTGATGACTTTCACACGATTCAAGTGTCTCCTCTTTCTCCTCCTCTACTCCTCATTTCCCTCTTCCTCCTGCTGTCCCATTATAAAACCCCATTCCTAAGAAGCTTCCTGATTATTCGGACAAGACAAGTTACTAGGCCAGTTCTTCCTTCTGACTGCAGGAAGAATTATGAAAGGACTATTACTAAATGCATGGGCGATATGTCAAAGTACCAAATTGGACGGTTAAGGGGTAGATATTGGCAGTGAAGATAATATGGCAGGTTGAGTGTTCTGGCACGTGAAGAAGAAGACAGAGAATAAACGGTGAACATTTTTTTCAAATTTCTCTCTTCAAAGACCTAAAACATTGTTGGACTGAGTGGAAAAAAGCAAATATATCAGATGTGCCCTAAGTTCACATTTCATCCAGCTGTCAGACCTGTAGTGCTTTGCTTATCTTTCCCCTCCCAGCGTCACTCTGAATCATTTATATGTGATGCTCTGAATCTGAAATGGTACCTTATATCTAGTTTTGGTTTCACACAATTGAAACTTCGTATTCACTTATGGAATACAAGAGATTTATTTCCTGATAAAGGAATTTTAAGCGCAGGACAGCGGTCTAGGGAAGAGTTCACGTAAGTTGAGATGGGATATCGTGATTCCATTAAACATCTGTTCCAACATTCTACAGTATCATAAAGCGAGATTTGCAACTTTATTCCTAAACCAGACAGGGCCCTCACCAACCATGATCCATCAAAACACTCTTCAGTGCCCATGGCGACAGCATAGAAAAGAGTAGTGTTCATATCCAGGATAGAAGGGAGGAACTTAGAAAACCTGTTAACATCTAAATCACTGAATAGGCAGAAATGAAGTCTTTGGTAGATGTGCTAAGGCAATGGTTCCTGAACTTCGGTTATTTGCTAATAGCTCATTATATTTGTCATAATTCCACACCCCATGTGTCATATTACATTAATATGTTTGGCTTTAAATTCACTTCAAAATACCTTTGAAAATTTTTATTTTAATTGGCCATAGGTAGTCATGTACATGAAACGACAGATGAAATATTCAAATTATATATTACAACCTGTAGGTTCGTATATACATACAGAAATATGTTACAGAAACTGGGACAAGGACAGAGAGAGAGAGATTAAAATGTCTGGAACACGCAAAATCTGCAGAGCTGAAACTGCTAGAAGTCCATCTGACAGAGGAATATTCTTTTAAATGAGGGAACGTCAGCCTTGTTCTATTCAGGCCGTCATTGGATTGTATGAGAACTTCCCACGTTATACAGGGCAACCGACTTAACTCAGGCTACTGATTTAAATAATACTCTCATCCAAAATCATCCTTACAGAAACACACAGAATAATGTTTGTCCAGTAAACGGGGGACCTGTGCCAGTGAATCTGACCCATAAATTAACCATCAAACCTTCCTTCCAGCACATTGACAAATTGTATGAAGAAAGTACAGCACGATATAGGTTTATTTGACACGTGCTCCACCGTGCCCTAAATGGAAAATGCAAAACATAGGTTTAAAATATAACAAAATTCGTATTAATGATTAAGAAGTTGTACATGAATGGCAATGAACTTCAGTGACTGCATTTTTAATCAAGTGATTTCAACTTTCTCATGAATTTACCCTAGATTTGATGGGAAACAATATGTGTTTAAATAATTCATAAGTATTAAATACATACAAAATTAGTTGCGTGAATGGCATTGCATAATACATTGGGTTTCCCAATAATTTTACAGCGACAGGAAGCCAGAAAATTTGAACAATCCTCTGAGATTTCTTCAAAAATTGAAGACATCCGAAGAGGTCAGTTGGAAAAATTGGATTGGAGCATGTGTTATGTCCCTTTGGGAGGTATGAGCAAAAAGCTTCATTTCTGTTGTAAGTCTTGGGTCTGAGCTGCCAGCTCATCTCAGTTATGGTAGGGGATGCTATGTGCCTAGTGGATTCCTTGTGGCAGGAAGTAAAACAGATTTATAAAGGTCACAGGCATCTGACTGCTGGATGTTCTTTATTTGAAGGAGCAAACAGTGAAAGGAGGACCGTAGTGGTCAACACTTTACTACACGTTTCCAAGTGTCAAGGTAGGGAATCATATGAGATGATCTGCAAATTTCCCTCAGACCATTTTCGAAGACGAAACGAGACTTTGTTTAGCAAGCCATGAATCAAACCGAAATGAATTGAAAGAAAGACTTGAGGTAAAGTGACATGTGTCACCAGGTAGCGAGGCCCATTTCAACCCAGTATGTACAACAAACTTGCCACCAGATCAAGTGCAACTAGGCAGGCAGTTTTAGAGTCAAGGATGGTGAAAGATACGAAAGGGTCATCCTCCCCAGTCAAGGAATGGAACTTTTGACTCCAAGTTAGAGGACACTCCAAGTGCTCCCACTGCCTTAAACGACTGAAACTGAGAGCTAAGGCAGGGACTCTGTGAGTCATGAGAACATAATCCAGTGAGGAGATCCGGGATCAGGATATTTCCTGTTTTCAGAGTCCCTGCCAAGCCAGTTATGGATGGATTTGCATTTGGGTTGGGAAATGATTGGACCAGACCAAGTTTGGTAGTTCCGCTTCCCCCTGGGTGGGGCAGTAAGCGCCAATAAATAGGTCCTCTGCTGCACGACAGCTATCCTCCTGCCACTCGAGTTCTGATTGACTTTGGAGAACCTGGTGAGTCTTATTCTTCATTTCAACTTTGTTCATGGACACCCAAATGTTGAGTTTATGCTAGACTCAGCAAGCTTGATGGGTCCAAAATTATGATCATGGGTATAATGCTACTTAGTGGATGAGAACTTGGAATCTGGGCACAATGTTGTATTGTATTTACTAGATTACTGATACCTAGTTTGAATTCCTCTATTGAAAAAGAAATTAACAGGAAATATTGACATGAAGGGATAAAGAGCAAAGTATTTACCTTCTTCTATGCCTTTCTCTTGGACCTCTGCTGTGATTTCAGAGGCATTTATCTTAGAAGGTGTGAGACCCTTACACTCATCCTGATTGCCCTCTGCTCTGGATATAAGTCATCCTGTCGGGACATCATGAGAGGAAATGTTGATACAAATTGCTTGTGAGCTTGCCCATGATTTTAGAACATGTGAGGGCCTTTTCTGAAGATGTCGTTTTCATTAAAAAGAAAAAAGGAAAGAAGGAAAGAAAGAAAGAAAGAAACCAAAAGAGAAAACATTGCATGTTTCTTCAAAACAAAGATATTTTCTTTAGAAAAGCTGTATGAGAAAAGGGAAGGTTTTCTCTGGGCTGATGTAACAATTTTCTGAAGAGTGAGAGAGAAGTCAGAAATTCATTAAAAAGTATTTAACAGATTAAAGCACATACTTAGAGATTGGTGAGATACTATCTGTTGTTATTCCACAAGATTTTGCTGTTTTCTCTATAGGAATTCCTTGTTGTGACCACGGTCATATACTTTCTTTCAGATATTAAGACTCCAGAAAGATGTCTTCTCAACATCAGCAGTGCAAGCAGCCCTGCCAGCCACCACCAGTGTGCACACCAAAATGCCATGACCCTTGCCCACCTTGCAAGTGTCCAGACCCTTGCCCACCTTGCAAGTGTCCAGACCCTTGCCCACCTTGCAAGTGTCCAGACCCTTGCCCACCTATAAAGTGCCCTGACCCATGCGTGCCTCAGCAGTGCAAGCAGAAATGCCCTCCTGGGGCACCTGTTCAACATTGCTAGCAGAAGTGGCCACCCAAGAGTATGTAAGAGCTTGAGCTTTTATCTGCATCTGGAAAGGATAAGGACAATGGACTCAACTAGTTCCAGAGCTCCACCATCCTCTTCTCTTCAAAGCCTATCATGGATATGGAAGAAGCTTCTCCACCTTTCAGCCTCAATATGCGAGTGGTGCTTCCTGACAGACAGAGGTTTCTTACCTGCGGGTGCTGTACTGCTTCCCTCTGGGAGGTGCCCAAGAAAGCATCGCAGAGCCTCTGAAGGAAGAGCAGCCGCTCTCCTCCTGGGCGCCCTCTGAGGATTCTCTCGCTGTCTTCTGTGTCGGTCGGTCACCTGGGCATGGGTTTCTACCAGCTGAGCAATTGTTACTTATCCTCCACGTCCTGAATAAAATACAGTTCTTTTGTGAGATGGGAAAATATTTTCTTTCTTTGCAAACCTGCTTTTAGCAATATCATATGATAATTTTGCTTGATTTCTATCCTTCTTTGATCCCGAGTTTCAGGCTTTCACAGTCAGTGTTATCTGAATTTTGAGTCGTATCAATGATTATTTCTATACAGTTAAAAATCCAGGTTATTTTCCTAATTATTGCTTGACTCATTTAAAGAACAAGTTTTGTAACTTCTTGGGATTTCAAATCCTTTAATAAACTCTGGGGAAAATCACATATACAGTGCCCACTTGCTTAGCCATAAAAATTACATGAACGTGTGTCATTTAGTTGGCACAATGCCGAGCATGTAACTGGCATTTGAGAGGTGGCAGATCATCATTGTCCCTGTCATCATCACCGTCACCACCACCAACACTGTCACCACCACCCCCAGGTGCTCCAAGCAGGGGAGTGGCTCTGACATACCTAGTAGAGCAAGCAAGGATATTCTTTAAACTTTATGATCCATTCATATTCTGTGTTGATTTTCTTTACCAGTTTAACTGAATTTTTAATCTGACCCCACAAAATAACCAGTTTGGGAAATTATTGGGATACTCTGTATAAAATTATAATAGTTCTGAAAACATGGGTAGTACAAAAGAAAGGGAATTTAAAGGGACCTTACCAGGCAAAGTGCTACCTCTTCCCCATTTGTACAACGTGCCCTTCTTATTGCAAAACTCAACAACCGCAGGGTCTTACTATGTTTTTTCACCTCGGAAATTACATTCTTCATTATTTTGACCCCACATTTGAGATACACAGGGGATTCCAATGTTTATCTTGATTTACAAAATGACTGTTACTATGCCGCTTGTTTTCCAAGTGCTTAGCTTACTGGTCCAGTAAGCTGTGAAAAGGGATGTGTTCATTAAGCATATCCCTTCTTGTGGTTAGAAGTAAAGGAGTCAAAGATGCCAGAACTGCAGAAGCAAACAAAAGCCCATGTTACTGTTCAACGCTCACCAGACCGTGTCATGAGTGAAAAATCAACACTGCTATTTGGGAGTTGTCTCTACTGTAGCTACTGTTATTTGACCTGACATAGAAATTAGTTCTTTGAGGTGGGATGCTCCTGTAACAAATCTTAAAAAAATTGTGGCATTGGCTCATGTGTCTGGAGGTGGTTGGAAAGGAATCTGATATTGGAAGCCGTAAATGTGGTGCTACATGTTATTCAATAGCAAAATGTTTGAAGTAATGGTTGTCCATGGTATCTTTAGAGGCAAAGCAATGGTTGCTCACTTGTTGATTTGCCCAGGGTATTTCAGGAGATGTATGTTCAGGAAAATCTTTCTGGTTGACAGGCCAGAAATGTAAAGAATGAAAAGAAAAATAATACAGTCCAGAAGTTCAAAACCTTGTTGAATTAGAAAACTCACCGCTTGTAAGTCCTAAAGAGTAAGAGATGCGATTAGAAGTGGTTTTCAACTAGAAGTTCAATTTCAGTGGACTGTTACAACAGGGAAAGTAGACAGAAGTTGTCTTCTTTCCACCTGTGTGCCAGGGAGCCTCATGGTTGCTGTATTATGTTAGGGGAAAAGGCAGTAATTTAATCAGGCCAGAAAATTCCTTCTACAAAAGGACCTAACTGAGATCTGTAGGACATAGAAATGATTGGGGGACTGAAATTATATCAGGTGCCTAATAAGTTTCTGAGGGAATTGAGAACTAAATTAACTATGGGCCAAAACGAAAAAGAATGATTTTTAAGATTACTAACGACATTCCCGCGCACCTTTCCCTAATTTCCAACTAGGAAATCAGATATGGTCAGTACAGGTGACTAAAAGGGAATATCCACTCTGAGGTGACTACAAGGACCCCAGAGAATGATGGATAAAGGAAGCTCTCTCAGAGAATAGTATCAGATCCTGAGAGAGCCAAGGAGGAGAAGGAACACAGAGATGCTCAAACATTGTTACTCCGTTGTATGATACTTATACCTTCATGCTTTCCCTCTGGGATTATTGAGGAATAATTAACAAACGAAATTGTACATATTTACTGTGTATAATGTGATGACTTGACATATGTGTACTTTATGCAGTCATTACCATCATCGGTCACTTAGAACATAAATCACTTCATCAGTAACAATGTAATGTGTGTATGTCTCCCTGTTTCTGTGTGTGTGTGTGTGTGTGTGTGTCTTTGTATGTGTGTGTGTGATGAGAATGCTTATGGTCTAATTTCCCAGCAAGATTCAACTACACAAGTGAGTGCTATTACCTAGATCACCATGCTCTACTGTAGACTCTGAGAACTCATTCATTGTATGATTGCAGGCTTGTACCGTTGGCCCAAAACCTCCACCTTTGCCCAACCCCTGAGACCCTGCTGACCACCATTCTACTCTCTGTTGCTGTGACATCTGTTAGTTTGGAAACACATTCCTAAATAAACAATGGTGCAAAGAAGAAATAATGAATAAATAGAAAATAACTTGAGATGAACGAAAATGCAAAGAAAACATACAAGAACTTTGGGGATAAATGTAAGGCAGCACAAAGAGAGCAACCTATGCCTGGAGATATCTATATTACAAAAGATGATCTCAAATCAGTAACCTGATAGACATGTATGCATGTGTGTGGGTATATGAAAATTGAAAACTCGTAACACTAAATACAGCAACGTATAAGCAGTGAATATTTTTGGCCGTTTAATGGACATGATCACTTTTTAACAGCTTTGTGTTTTCCCCATTATATATTCAACGATATACCTTTATTTATATAACAATGTATCATATTGTTAAAAAAATATATAGCAGTCAGTGAAGATGTGGCTGAGCTGCAAGGAAAGTTTACGACCGGGTCTTCTGGCACATGCCTTGCTGATGATTTTCACAGGTTTCAAGTGTCTCCTCCTCTACTCCTCATTCCCCTCTTCTTCCTGCTGTCCCGTTATAAAACCCCATTCCTAAGAAGCTTCCTGATTATTTGGCCAAGACAAGTTACTAGGCCAGTTCTTCCTTCTGACTGCAGGAAGAATTATGAAAGGACTATTACTAAATGCATGGGCGATATGTCAAAGTACCAAATTGGATGGTTAAGGGGTAGATATTGGCAGTGAAGATAATATGGCAGGTTGAGGGTTCTGGCACGTGAAGAAGAAGACAGAGAATAAACGGTGAACATTTTTTTCAAATTTCTCTCTTCAAAGACCTAAAACATTGCTGGACTGAGTGGAAAAAAGCAAATATATCAGATGTGCCCTAAGTTCACATTTCATCCACATGTCAGACCTGTAGTGCTTTGCTTATCTTTGCCCTCCCAGCGTCACTCTGAATCATTTATATGTGATGCTCTGAATCTGAAATGGTACCTTATATCTACTTTTGGTTTCACACAATTGAAACTTCGTATTCACTTCTGGAATACAAGAGATTTATTTTGTGATAAAGGAATTTTAAGCGCACGACAGCGGTCTAGGGAAGAGTTTGCGTAAGTTGAGATGGGATATCCTGATTCCATTAAACATCTGTTCCCACATTCTACAGTACCATAAAGCAAGATTTGCAACTCTATTCCTAAACCAGACGGGGCCTTCACCAACCATGTCCCATCAAAAGACTCTTCAGTGCCCATGGGGACAGCATAGAAAAGAGTAGTGTTCATATCCAGGACAGAAGGGAGGAACTTAGAAAACATGTTAACATCTAAATCACTGAAAAGGCAGAAATGAAATCTTTGGTGGACATGCTAAGGCAATGCTTCCGGAACTTCAGTTCTTGGCTAATAGCTCAGTATATTTGTCGTAATTCCACACCCCATGTGTCATATTACATTAATATGCTTGGCTTTAAGTTCACTTCAAAATACCTTTGAAAATTATTATTTCAATTGGCCATAGGTAATCATGTACATGAAATGACAGATGAAATATTCAAATTATGTATTACAAATGTGTGTACATATATACATAGAGAAATATGCTACTGAAAGAGGGACAAGGACAGAGAGAGAGAGATTAATATGTGTGGAACACGCAAAGTCTGAAGAGCTGAAACTCTGCTGGAAGTCCATTGGAGAGGGGAATATTCCTGTACCTGAGGGAGCGTCAGTCTTGTTCTATTCAGGCCATCAGTGGATTGGATGAGAACTTCCCACATTATAGAGGGCAACCGACTTAACTCAGGCTACTGATTTAACTAATACTCTCATCCAAAATCATCCTTAGAGAAACACAAAGAATAATGCTTGACCAGAAAACTGGGGACCCGTGCAAGTGAATATGACCCATAAATTAACCTTAAAACCTTCCTTCCAGCACATTGACAAATTGTATGAAGAATGTAGAGCAAGAAATAGGTTCATTTGACACATGCTCCACCATGACAAAAATGGAAAATGCAAAAAATTGGGTTAAAATATAACAAAATTCTTATTAATGATTAAGAAGTTGTACATGAATGGCAATGGACATCAGTGACTGCATTTTTAATCAAGTGATTTCAACTTTCTCTTGAATTTACCCTAGATTTGATGTGAAACAAAATGTGTTTAAATGATTCATATGTATCAAATACATAAAAATTAGTTGCGTGAATGGCTTTGCATATTAGATTGGGTTTCCCAATAATTTCAAAGCGACAGGAAGCCAGAAAATTTGAACAATCCTCTGAGATTTCTTCAAAAATTGAAGACATCCAATGAGGTAATTTGGGAGAAATTAGATTGCGGCATGGCTTATGTCCCTTTGGGAGATGTGAGCAAAAAGCTTCATTTGTATTTTAAGTCTTGGGGCTGAGCCGCCAGCTCATCTGAGTTATGGTAGGTGATGCTACGTGCCTAGTGAATTCCTTGTGGCACGAAGTAAAACAGATTTATAAAGGTCACAGGAATCTGACTGCTGCATGCTCTTTATTTGAACGAGCAAACGGTGAAAGGAGGACCATAGTGGTCAACACGTTACTACACGTTTCCAAGTGTCAAGATAGGGAATCATATGAGATGATATGCAAATGTCTCTCAGACCTTTTTCGAAGACGAAACGAGACTTTGTTTAGCAAGCCATGAATCAAGCCGAAAGGAATTGTAAAAAGGACTTGAGGTAAAGACACATGTGTCACCAGGTAGCGAGGCCCATTTCAAACCAGTACGTACAACAAAATTGCCACCAGATCAAGTGCAACTAGGCAGGCAGTTTTAGAGTCAAGGATGGTGAAAGATAGGGAAGGGTCATCGTCCGCAGTCAAGGAATGGAACTTTTGACTACAAGGTAGGGAGCACTCCAAGAGCTCCCACTGCCTTAAACGACTGAAAC
Organism: Orcinus orca; assembly: GCF_937001465.1. NCBI lineage: Eukaryota > Metazoa > Chordata > Mammalia > Artiodactyla > Delphinidae > Orcinus > Orcinus orca. The sequence goes on along the minus strand of NC_064559.1, from coordinate 102,327,598 downwards.
TCAGAGCTAAGGCAGGGACTCTGTGAGTCATGAGAACATAATCCAGTGAGGAGATCCTGGAAGAGGATATTCCCTGTTTTCAGCATCCCTGTCAAGCCAGTTATGGATGGATTTGCATTTGGGTTGGGAAATGGTTGGACCAGGCCAAGATTGGTAATTCCGCTTCCCCCTGGGTGGGGCAGTAAGTTCCAATAAAAAGGTCTTCTGCTGCACGACGGCTATCCTCCTGCTATTCGAGTTCCGATTGAATTTGGAGAACCTGGTGAGTCTGATTCCTCATTTCAACTTTGTTCTTGGACACCCGAAAGTTGAGTTTATGCTGCAGTCCGCAAGCTTGATGGGTCCAAAGTTATCATCATGAGTATAATTCTATTTGGTGGATGGGAACGTGGAATGTGGGCACAATGTTGTATTGTATTTACTAGATTTCTGCTACCTAGTTTGAATTCCTCTATTGAAAAAGAAATTAACAGGAAATAGTGACATGAAGGGATAAAGAGCAAAGTATTTACCTTTTTCTATGCCTTTCTCTTGGACCTCTACTGTGATTTCAGAGACATTTATCTTAGAAGGTGTGAGACCCTTACACTCATCCTGATTGCCCTTTGCTCTGTATATAAGTCATCCTGTTGGGACCTCATGAGAGAAAACGTTGACAGGAATTGCTTGTGAGCTTGCCCATGATTTTAGAACATGTGAGGGCCTTTTCTGCATATGTCGTTTTCATAAAAAAGTAAAAAAGTAAGAAAGAAAGAAAGGAAGGAAGAAACAAAGAAAGAAACAAAGAAAGAAACCAAAAGAGAAATCATTGAATGTTTCTTCAAAGCAAAGATATTTTCTTTAGAAAAGTTGTATGAGAAAAGAGAAGGTTTTCTCTGGGCTGATGTAACGATTTTCTGAAGAGCGAGAGAGAAGTCAGAAATTCACTAAAAGGTATTAAAGAGATTAAAGCACATACTTAGAGATTGGTGAGATACTATCTGTTGCTATTCCACAAGATTTTGCTGTTTTCCCTATAGGAATTCCTTGTTGTGAACACGGTCATATACTTTCTTTCAGATATTAAGACTGCAGAAAGATGTCTTCTCAACATCAGCAGTGCAAGCAGCCCTGCCAGCCACCACCAGTGTGCACACCAAAATGCCATGACCCTTGCCCACCTTGCAAGTGTCCAGACCCTTGCCCACCTTGCAAGTGTCCAGACCCTTGCTCACCTATAAAGTGCCCTGACCCATGCGTGCCTCAGCAGTGCAAGCAGAAATGCCCTCCTGGGGCACCTGTTCAACATTGCTAGCAGAAGTGGCCACCCAAGAGTATGTAAGAGCTTGAGCTTTTATCTGCATCTGGAAAGGATAAGGACAATCAGCTCAACTAGCTCCAGAGCTCCACTTTCCTCTTCTCTTCAAAGCCTATCATGGATACGGAAGAAGCTTCTCTACCCTTCAGCCTCAATATGCGAGTGGTGCTTCCTGACAGACAGAGGTTTCTTACCTGAGGGTGCTGTACTGCCCCCTCTGGGAGGTGCCCAAGAAAGCATCACACAGCCTCAGAAGGAAGACTAACAGCTCTCCTCCTGGGCACCCTCTGAGGATTCTCTCGCTGTCTTCTGTGTCGGTCGGTCACCTGGGCATGGGTTTCTACCAGCTGAGCAATTGTTACTTATCCTCCACTTCCTGAATAAAATACAGTTCTTTTGTGTGATGGGAAAATATTTTCTTTCTTTGCAAACCTGCTTTTAGCAATATCATATGATAATTTTGCTTGATTTCTATCCTTCTTTGATCCCGAGTTTCAGGCTTTCACAGTCAGTGTTATCTGAATTTTGAGTCGTATCAATGATTATTTCTATACAGTTAAAAACCCAGGTTATTTTCCTAATTCTTGCTTGATTGATTTGAGGAACAAGTTATTTAACTTCTTGGGATTTCAAATCCTTTAATAAACTCTGGTGGAAATCACATTGACAGTGCCAACTTGCTTAAGCATAAAAATTACATGAATGTGTGTCATTCATTTGGTACAATACCGAGCACATAATTGGCATTTGAGAGGTGGCCGATCATCATTGTCCCTGTCATCATCACCGGCACCACCACCAACACCGTCACCACCACCCCCAGGTGCTCCGAGCAGGGGAGTGGCTCTGACATACCTCGTAGAGCAAGCAAGGAGATTCTTAAACTCTATTACCCATTCATATTCTGTGTTGTTTTTCTTTTCCAATTTAACCGAATTTTTAATCTGACACCACAAAATAACCAGTTTGGGAAATTATTGGGATACGCTATAAACTTATAATAGTTCTGAAAACTTGGGTAGTACAAGAGAAAGGGAATTTAAAGGGACCTTACCAGACAAAGTGCTACCTGTTCTCCAAGTGTACAACGTGCTCTTCTTACTGCAAAACTCAACAACCACAGGGTCTTATTAAATTTTTTCACCTCGGAAATTACATACTTGATTGTTTTGACCCCACCTTTGAGATACACTGGGAATTACAATGTTTATCTTGATTTACAAAATGACTGTTGCTATGCAGCTTGTTTTCCAAGATGGTCCAGTAAGCTGTGAAAAGGGAGGTGTTCATTAAGCGTACCCCTTCTTGTGGTTAGAAGTAAAGGAGTCAAAGATGCCAGAACTGCAGAAGCAAACATATGCCCATGTTACTCTTCAACGCTCCTCAGACTATGACATGAGTGGAAAATCAACAGTGCTATTTGGGAGATGTCTCTACTGTAGCTACTGTTATTTGACCTGACATAGAAATTAGTTCTTTGAGGTGGATGCTCCTGTAACAAATCTTAAAATTGAGGCATTGGCTTATGGGTCTGGAGGTGGTTGGAAAGGAATCTGATACTGGAAGCCGTAAACGTGGTGCTCCATATTATTCAATAGCAAAATGTTTGCAGTAATGGCTGATCATGGTATCTTTAGAGGCAAAGCAATGGTTGCTCATTTGTTGATTTGCCCAGGGTATTTCAGGAGACGTATGTTCAGGAAAATCTTTCTGGTTGACAGGCCAGAAATGTAAAGAATGAAAAGAAAAATAATACAGTCCAGAAGTTCAAAACCTTGTTGAATTAGAAAACTCACCACTTGTAAGTCCTAAAGAGTAAGAGATGAGATTAGAAGTGGTTTTCAACTAGAAGTTCAATTTCAGTGGACTGTTACAACAGGGAAAAGAGACAGAAGTTGTCATCTTTCCACCTGTGTGCCAGGGAGCCTCATGGTTGCTGTATTATGTTAGGGGAAAAGGCAGTAATTTAATCAGGCCAGAAAATTCCTTCTACAAAAGGACCTAACTGAGATCTGTAGGACATAGAAATGATTGGGGGACTGAAATTATATCAGGTGCCTAATAAGTTTCTGAGGGAATTGAGAACTAAATTAACTATGGGCCAAAACGAAAAAGAATGATTTTTAAGATTACTAATGACATTCCTGCTCACCTTTCCCTAATTTCCAACTAGGAAATCAGATATGGTCAGTACAGGTGACTAAAAGGGTATATCCACTCTGAGGTGATTACCAGGACCCCAGAGAATACTGTATAAAGGAAGCTCTCTCAGAGAATAATATCAGATCCTGAGAGAGCCTAGGAGGAGAAGGAACACAGAGATGCTCAAACATTGTTACTCTGTTGTGTGATGCTTATTCCTTCTGCTTTCCCTCTGGGTTTATTGAGGAATAATTGACAAATGAAATTGTACATATTTACGGTGTATAATGTGATGACTTGACGTATGTGTACTTTATGCAGTGATTACCAACATCGGTCACTTAGCACATAGATCACTTCATCAGTAAAAATGAAATGTGTGTATGTCTCTCTGTTTTGTGTGTGTGCGTGTGTGTGTGTGTGATGAGAATGCTTATGGTCTAATTTCTCAGCAAGAGTCAAGTACACAACTGAGTGTTATTAGCTAGATCACCATGCTGTACTGTAGACTCTGAGAACTCATTCATTGTATGATTGCAGGCTTGTACCGTTGGCCCAAAACCTCCACCTTTGCCCAACCCCTGAGACCCTGCTGACCACCATTCTACTCTCTGTTGCTGTGACATCTGTTAGTTTGGAAACACATTCCTAAATAAACAATGGTGCAAAGAAGAAATAACGAATAAATAGAAAATAACTTGAGATGAACGAAAATGCAAAGAAAACATACAAGAACTTTGGGGATAAATGTAAGGCAGCACAAAGAGAGCAACCTATGCCTGGAGATATCTATATTACAAAAGATGATCTCAAATCAGTAACCTGATAGACATGTATGCATGTGTGTGGGTATATGAAAATTGAAAACTCGTAACACTAAATACAGCAACGTATAAGCAGTGAATATTTTTGGCCGTTTAATGGACATGATCACTTTTTAACAGCTTTGTGTTTTCCCCATTATATGTTCAACGATATACCTTTATTTATATAACAATGTATCATATTGTTAAAAAAATATATAGCAGTCAGTGAAGATGTGGCTGAGCTGCAAGGAAAGTTTACGACCGGGTCTTCTGGCACATGCCTTGCTGATGATTTTCACAGGTTTCAAGTGTCTCCTCCTCTACTCCTCATTCCCCTCTTCTTCCTGCTGTCCCGTTATAAAACCCCATTCCTAAGAAGCTTCCTGATTATTTGGCCAAGACAAGTTACTAGGCCAGTTCTTCCTTCTGACTGCAGGAAGAATTATGAAAGGACTATTACTAAATGCATGGGCGATATGTCAAAGTACCAAATTGGACGGTTAAGGGGTAGATATTGGCAGTGAAGATAATATGGCAGGTTGAGCGTTCTGGCACGTGAAGAAGAAGACAGAGAATAAACGGTGAACATTTTTTTTCAAATTTCTCTCTTCAAAGACCTAAAACATTGTTGGACTGAGTGGAAAAAAGCAAATATATCAGATGTGCCCTAAGTTCACATTTCATCCACATGTCAGACCTGTAGTGCTTTGCTTTTCTTTCCCCTCCCAGCGTCACTCTGAATCATTTATATGTGATGCTCTGAATCTGAAATGGTACCTTATATCTACTTTTGGTTTCACACAATTGAAACTTCGTATTCAATTATGGAATACAAGAGATTTATTTCCTGATAAAGGAATTTTAAGCGCAGGACAGCGGTCTAGGGAAGAGTTCGCGTAAGCTGAGATGGGATATCCTGATTCCATTAAACATCTGTTCCAACATTCTACAGTATCATAAAGCGAGATTTGCAACTCTATTCCTAAACCAGACCATGATCCCTCACCAACCATGATCCATCAAAACACTCTTCAGTGCCCATGGCGACAGCATAGAAAAGAGTAGTGTTCATATCCAGGATAGAAGGGAGGAACTTAGATAACCTGTTAACACCTAAATCACTGAAAAGTCAGAAATGAAGTCTTTGGTGGATGTGCTAAGGCAATGGTTCCTGAACTTCGGTTATTTGCTAATAGCTCATTATATTTGTCGTAATTCCACACCCCATGTGTCATATTACATTAATATGTTTGGCTTTAAATTCACTTCAAAATACCTTTGAAAATTTTTATTTTAATTGGCCATCGGTAATCATGTACATGAAATGACAGATGAAATATTCAAATTATATATTACAACCTGTAGGTACGTATATACATACAGAAATGTGTTACAGAAACTGGGACAGGGACAGAGAGAGAGAGATTAAAATGTCTGGAACACGCAAAATCTGCAGAGCTGAAACTCCTAGAAGTCCATCTGACAGAGGAATATTCTTTTACCTGAAGGAACGTCAGCCTTGTTCTATTCAGGCCATCATTGGATTGGATGAGAACTTCCCACGTTATAGAGGGCAACCGACTTAACTCAGGCTACTGATTTAAATAATACTCTCATCCAAAATCATCCTTACAGAAACACACAGAATAATGTTTGTCCAGTAAACGGGGGACCTGTGCCAGTGAATCTGACCCACAAATTAACCATCAAACCTTCCTTCCAGCACATTGACAAATTGTATGAAGAAAGTACAGCACGATATAGGTTTATTTGACACATGCTCCACCGTGACCTAAATGGAAAATGCAAAACATAGGTTTAAAATATAACAAAATTCTTATTAATGATTAAGAAGTTGTACATGAATGGCAATGAACTTCAGTGACTGCGTTTTTATTCAAGTGATTTCAACTTTCTCATGAATTTACCCTAGATTTGTTGGGAAACAATATGTGTTTAAATAATTCATAAGTATTAAATACATACAAAATTAGTTGCGTGAATGGCATTGCATAATACATTGGGTTTCCCAATAATTTTACAGCGACAGGAAGCCAGAAAACTTGAACAATCCTCTGAGATTTCTTCAAAAATTGAAGACATCCGAAGAGGTCAGTTGGAGAAATTGGATTGGAGCATGTGTTATGTCCCTTTGGGAGGTATGAGCAAAAAGCTTCATTTCTGTTGTAAGTCTTGGGTCTGAGCTGCCAGCTCATCTCAGTTATGGTAGGGGATGCTATGTGCCTAGTGGATTCCTTGTGGCAGGAAGTAAAACAGATTTATAAAGGTCACAGGCATCTGACTGCTGGATGTTCTTTATTTGAAGGAGCAAACAGTGAAAGGAGGACCGTAGTGGTCAACACTTTACTACACGTTTCCAAGTGTCAAGGTAGGGAATCATATGAGATGATCTGCAAATTTCCCTCAGACCATTTTCGAAGACGAAACGAGACTTTGTTTAGCAAGCCATGAATCAAACCGAAATGAATTGAAAGAAAGACTTGAGGTAAAGTGACATGTGTCACCAGGTAGCGAGGCCCATTTCAACCCAGTATGTACAACAAACTTGCCACCAGATCAAGTGCAACTAGGCCGGCAGTTTTGGAGTCAAGGATGGTGAAAGATACGAAAGGGTCATCCTCCCCAGTCAAGGAATGGAACTTTTGACTCCAAGTTAGAGGACACTCCAAGTGCTCCCACTGCCTTAAACGACTGAAACTGAGAGCTAAGGCAGGGACTCTGTGAGTCATGAGAACATAATCCAGTGAGGAGATCCGGGATCAGGATATTTCCTGTTTTCAGAGTCCCTGCCAAGCCAGTTATGGATGGATTTGCATTTGGGTTGGGAAATGATTGGACCAGACCAAGTTTGGTAGTTCCGCTTCCCCCTGGGTGGGGCAGTAAGCGCCAATAAATAGGTCCTCTGCTGCACGACAGCTATCCTCCTGCCACTCGAGTTCTGATTGACTTTGGAGAACCTGGTGAGTCTTATTCTTCATTTCAACTTTGTTCATGGACACCCAAATGTTGAGTTTAGGCTGGACTCAGCAAGATTGATGGGTCCAAAATTATGATCATGGGTATAATGCTACTTAGTGGATGAGAACTTGGAATCTGGGCACAATGTTGTATTGTATTTACTAGATTACTGATACCTAGTTTGAATTCCTCTATTGAAAAAGAAATTAACAGGAAATATTGACATGAAGGGATAAAGAGCAAAGTATTTACCTTCTTCTATGCCTTTTTCTCTTGGACCTCTGCTGTGATTTCAGAGGCATTTATCTTAGAAGGTGTGAGACCCTTACACTCATCCTGATTGCCCTCTGCGCTGGATATAAGTCATCCTGTTGGGACGTCATGAGAGGAAATGTTGATACAAATTGCTTGTGAGCTTGCCCATGTTTTTAGAACATGTGAGGGGCTTTTCTGAAGATGTCGTTTTCATTAAAAACAAAAAAGGAAAGAAAGAAAGAAAGAAACCAAAAGAGAAAACATTGCATGTTTCTTCAAAACAAAGATATTTTCTTTAGAAAAGCTGTATGAGAAAAGGGAAGGTTTTCTCTGGGCTGATGTAACGATTTTCTGAAGAGTGAGAGAGAAGTCAGAAATTCATTAAAAAGTATTAAACAGATTAAAGCACATACTTAGAGATTGGTGAGATACTATCTGTTGTTATTCCACAAGATTTTGCTGTTTTCTCTATAGGAATTCCTTGTTGTGAACACGGTCATATACTTTCTTTCAGATATTAAGACTGCAGAAAGATGTCTTCTCAACATCAGCAGTGCAAGCAGCCCTGCCAGCCACCACCAGTGTGCACACAGAAATGCCATGACCCTTGCCCACCTTGCAAGTGTCCAGACCCTTGCCCACCTTGCAAGTGTCCAGACCCTTGCCCACCTATAAAGTGCCCTGACCCATGCGTGCCTCAGCAGTGCAAGCAGAAATGCCCTCCTGGGGCACCTGTTCAACATTGCTAGCAGAAGTGGCCACCCAAGAGTATGTAAGAGCTTGAGCTTTTATCTGCATCTGGAAAGGATAAGGACAATCAGCTCAACTAGTTCCAGAGCTCCACCTTCCTCTTCTCTTCAAAGCCTATCATGGATACGGAAGAAGCTTCTCCACCCTTCAGCCTCAATATGCGAGTGCTGCTTCCTGACAGACAGAGGTTGCTTACCTGTGAGTGCTGTACTGCTTCCATCTAGGAGGTGCCCAAGAAAGCATCGCAGAGCCTCAGAAGGAAGAGCAGCCGCTCTCCTCCTGGGCGCCCTCTGAGGATTCTCTCGCTGTCTTCTGTGTCGGTCGGTCACCTGGGCATGGGTTTCTACCAGCTGAGCAATTGTTACTTATCCTCCACGTCCTGAATAAAATACAGTTCTTTTGTGAGATGGGAAAATATTTTCTTTCTTTGCATACCTGCTTTTAGCAATATCATATGATAATTTTGCTTGATTTCTATCCTTCTTTGATCCCGAGTTTCAGGCTTTCACAGTCAGTGTTATCTGAATTTGGAGTCGTATCAATGATTATTTCTATACAGTTAAAAATCCAGGTTATTTTCCTAATTATTGCTTGACTCATTTAAGGAACACGTTTTGTAACTTCTTGGGATTTCAAATCCTTTAATAAACTCTGGGGAAAATCACATATACAGTGCCCACTTGCTTAGCCATAAAAATTACATGAACGTGTGTCATTTAGTTGGCACAATGCCGAGCATGTAATTGGCATTTGAGAGGTGGCAGATCATCATTGTCCCTGTCGTCATCACCGTCACCACCACCAACACCGTCACCACCACCCCCAGGTGCTCCAAGCAGGGGAGTGGCTCTGACATACCTAGTAGAGCAAGCAAGGATATTCTTTAAACTCTATTATCCATTCATATTCTGTGTTGATTTTCTTTACCAGTTTAACTGAATTTTTAATCTGACCCCACAAAATAACCAGTTTGGGAAATTATTGGGATACTCTGTATAAAATTATAATAGTTCTGAAAACATGGGTAGTACAAAAGAAAGGGAATTTAAAGGGACCTTACCAGGCAAAGTGCTACCTCTTCCCCATTTGTACAACGTGCTCTTCTTATTGTAAAACTCAACAACCGCAGGGTCTTACTATGTTTTTTCACCTCGGAAATTACATTCTTCATTATTTTGACCCCACATTTGAGATACACAGGGGATTCCAATGTTTATCTTGATTTACAAAATGACTGTTACTATGCCGCTTGTTTTCCAAGTGCTTAGCTTACTGGTCCAGTAAGCTGTGAAAAGGGATGTGTTCATTAAGCATATCCCTTCTTGTGGTTAGAAGTAAAGGAGTCAAAGATGCCAGAACTGCAGAAGCAAACAAAAGCCCATGTTACTGTTCAACGCTCACCAGACCGTGTCATGAGTGAAAAATCAACACTGCTATTTGGGAGTTGTCTCTACTGTAGCTACTGTTATTTGACCTGACATAGAAATTAGTTCTTTGAGGTGGGATGCTCCTGTAACAAATCTTAAAAAAATTGTGGCATTGGCTTATGTGTCCGGAGGTGGTTGGAAAGGAATCTGAAATTGGAAGCCGTAAATGTGGTGCTACATGTTATTCAATAGCAAAATGTTTGAAGTAATGGTTGTCCATGGTATCTTTAGAGGCAAAGCAATGGTTGCTCACTTGTTGATTTGCCCAGGGTATTTCAGGAGATGTATGTTCAGGAAAATCTTTCTGGTTGACAGGCCAGAAATGTAAAGAATGAAAAGAAAAATAATACAGTCCAGAAGTTCAAAACCTTGTTGAATTAGAAAACTCACCGCTTGTAAGTCCTAAAGAGTAAGAGATGCGATTAGAAGTGGTTTTCAACTAGAAGTTCAATTTCAGTGGACTGTTACAACAGGGAAAGTAGACAGAAGTTGTCTTCTTTCCACACGTGTGCCAGGGAGCCTCATGGTTGCTGTATTATGTTAGGGGAAAAAGCAGTCATTTAATCAGGCCAGAAAATTCCTTCTACAAAAGGACCTAACTGAGATCTGTAGGACATAGAAATGATTGGGGGACTGAAATTATATCAGGTGCCTAATAAGTTTCTGAGGGAATTGAGAACTAAATTAACTATGGGCCAAAACGAAAAAGAATGATTTTTAAGATTACTAACGACATTCCCGTGCACCGTTCCCTAATTTCCAACTAGGAAATCAGATATGGTCAGTACAGGTGACTAAAAGGGAATATCCACTCTGAGGTGACTACAAGGACCCCAGAGAATGATGGATAAAGGAAGCTCTCTCAGAGAATAGTATCAGATCCTGAGAGAGCCAAGGAGGAGAAGGAACACAGAGATGCTCAAACATTGTTACTCCGTTGTATGATACTTATTCCTTCATGCTTTCCCTCTGGGATTATTGAGGAATAATTAACAAACGAAATTGTACATATTTACTGTGTATAATGTGATGACTTGACATATATGTACTTTATGCAGTCATTACCATCATCGGTCACTTAGAACATAAATCACTTCATCAGTAACAATGTAATGTGTGTATGTCTCCCTGTTTCTGTGTGTGTGTGTGTGTGTGTGTGTGTGTGTGTGTGTGTGTGTGTCTTTGTATGTGTGTGTGTGATGAGAATGCTTATGGTCTAATTTCCCAGCAAGATTCAACTACACAAGTGAGTGCTATTACCTAGATCACCATGCTCTACTGTAGACTCTGAGAACTCATTCATTGTATGATTGCAGGCTTGTACCCGTGGCCAAACATCCGACCTTTCCCCGACCCCTCAGACCATGCTGACCACCATTCTACTCTCTGTTGCTCTGACATCTGTTAGTTTGGAAACACATTCCAAAATGAACAATGGTACGAAGGAGAAATAAGAAATAAATAGAAAATAACCTGAGATGAACGAAAATGAAAAGAAAACATACAAGAACATTCGGGATAAATGTAATGCAGCACAAAGAGAGCAACCTATGCCTAGAGATATCTATATTACAAAAGATGATCTCAAATCAGTAGCCTGATAGACATGGATGCATGTGTGTGGGTTTATGAAAATTGAAAACTCGTAACACTAAATACAGCAAAGTATCAGCAGTGATTGTTTTTGGCCGTTTAATACACATGCTCATTTTTTAACAGCTTTATGTTTTCCGCATTGTATATTAAATGGTATACCTTCATTTTAATAACAACGTATCATATTGTTAAAAATATATATAGGAGTCAGTGAAGATGTGGCTGAGCTGCAAGCAAAGTTTACGACCTGGTCTTCTGGCACATGCCTAGCTGATGACTTTCACACGATTCAAGTGTCTCCTCTTTCTCCTCTTCTACTCCTCATTTCCCTCTTCCTCCTGCTGTCCCATTATAAAACCCCATTCCTAAGAAGCTTCCTGATTATTCGGCCAAGACAAGTTACTAGGCCAGTTCTTCCTTCTGACTGCAGGAAGAATTATGAAAGGACTATTACTAAATGCATGGGCGATATGTCAAAGTACCAAATTGGACGGTTAAGGGGTAGATATTGGCAGTGAAGATAATATGGCAGGTTGAGTGTTCTGGCACGTGAAGAAGAAGACAGAGAATAAACGGTGAACATTTTTTTCAAATTTCTCTCTTCAAAGACCTAAAACATTGTTGGACTGAGTGGAAAAAAGCAAATATATCAGATGTGCCCTAAGTTCACATTTCATCCACACGTCAGACCTGTAGTGCTTTGCTTATCTTTGCCCTCCCAGCGTCACTCTGAATCATTTATATGTGATGCTCTGAATCTGAAATGGTACCTTATATCTAGTTTTGGTTTCACACAATTGAAACTTCGTATTCAATTATGGAATACAAGAGATTTATTTCCTGATAAAGGAATTTTAAGCGCAGGACAGCGGTCTAGGGAAGAGTTCACGTAAGTTGAGATGGGATATCGTGATTCCATTAAACATCTGTTCCAACATTCTACAGTATCATAAAGCGAGATTTGCAACTCTATTCCTAAACCAGACAGGGCCCTCACCAACCATGATCCATCAAAACACTCTTCAGTGCCCATGGCGACAGCATAGAAAAGAGTAGTGTTCATATACAGGATAGAAGGGAGGAACTTAGAAAACCTGTTAACATCTAAATCACTGAATAGGCAGAAATGAAGTCTTTGGTAGATGTGCTACGGCAATGGTTCCTGAACTTCGGTTATTTGCTAATAGCTCATTATATTTGTCATAATTCCACACCCCATGTGTCATATTACATTAATATGTTTGGCTTTAAATTCACTTCAAAATACCTTTGAAAATTTTTATTTTAATTGGCCATAGGTAGTCATGTACATGAAATGACAGATGAAATATTCAAATTATATATTACAACCTGTAGGTACGTATATACATACAGAAATATGTTACAGAAACTGGGACAAGGACAGAGAGAGAGAGATTAAAATGTCTGGAACACGCAAAATCTGCAGAGCTGAAACTGCTAGAAGTCCATCTGACAGAGGAATATTCTTTTACCTGAGGGAACGTCAGCCTTGTTCTATTCAGGCCGTCATTGGATTGTATGAGAACTTCCCACGTTATACAGGGCAACCGACTTAACTCAGGCTACTGATTTAAATAATACTCTCATCCAAAATCATCCTTACAGAAACACACAGAATAATGTTTGTCCAGTAAACGGGGGACCTGTGCCAGTGAATCTGACCCATAAATTAACCATCAAACCTTCCTTCCAGCACATTGACAAATTGTATGAAGAAAGTACAGCACGATATAGGTTTATTTGACACGTGCTCCACCGTGCCCTAAATGGAAAATGCAAAACATAGGTTTAAAATATAACAAAATTCGTATTAATGATTAAGAAGTTGTACATGAATGGCAATGAACTTCAGTGACTGCATTTTTAATCAAGTGATTTCAACTTTCTCATGAATTTACCCTAGATTTGATGGGAAACAATATGTGTTTAAATAATTCATAAGTATTAAATACATACAAAATTAGTTGCGTGAATGGCATTGCATAATACATTGGGTTTCCCAATAATTTTACAGCGACAGGAAGCCAGAAAACTTGAACAATCCTCTGAGATTTCTTCAAAAATTGAAGACATCCGAAGAGGTCAGTTGGAGAAATTGGATTGGAGCATGTGTTATGTCCCTTTGGGAGGTATGAGCAAAAAGCTTCATTTCTGTTGTAAGTCTTGGGTCTGAGCTGCCAGCTCATCTCAGTTATGGTAGGGGATGCTATGTGCCTAGTGGATTCCTTGTGGCAGGAAGTAAAACAGATTTATAAAGGTCACAGGCATCTGACTGCTGGATGTTCTTTATTTGAAGGAGCAAACAGTGAAAGGAGGACCGTAGTGGTCAACACTTTACTACACGTTTCCAAGTGTCAAGGTAGGGAATCATATGAGATGATCTGCAAATTTCCCTCAGACCATTTTCGAAGACGAAACGAGACTTTGTTTAGCAAGCCATGAATCAAACCGAAATGAATTGAAAGAAAGACTTGAGGTAAAGTGACATGTGTCACCAGGTAGCGAGGCCCATTTCAACCCAGTATGTACAACAAACTTGCCACCAGATCAAGTGCAACTAGGCAGGCAGTTTTAGAGTCAAGGATGGTGAAAGATACGAAAGGGTCATCCTCCCCAGTCAAGGAATGGAACTTTTGACTCCAAGTTAGAGGACACTCCAAGTGCTCCCACTGCCTTAAACGACTGAAACTGAGAGCTAAGGCAGGGACTCTGTGAGTCATGAGAACATAATCCAGTGAGGAGATCCGGGATCAGGATATTTCCTGTTTTCAGAGTCCCTGCCAAGCCAGTTATGGATGGATTTGCATTTGGGTTGGGAAATGATTGGACCAGACCAAGTTTGGTAGTTCCGCTTCCCCCTGGGTGGGGCAGTAAGCGCCAATAAATAGGTCCTCTGCTGCACGACAGCTATCCTCCTGCCACTCGAGTTCTGATTGACTTTGGAGAACCTGGTGAGTCTTATTCTTCATTTCAACTTTGTTCATGGACACCCAAATGTTGAGTTTATGCTAGACTCAGCAAGCTTGATGGGTCCAAAATTATGATCATGGGTATAATGCTACTTAGTGGATGAGAACTTGGAATCTGGGCACAATGTTGTATTGTATTTACTAGATTACTGATACCTAGTTTGAATTCCTCTATTGAAAAAGAAATTAACAGGAAATATTGACATGAAGGGATAAAGAGCAAAGTATTTACCTTCTTCTATGCCTTTCTCTTGGACCTCTGCTGTGATTTCAGAGGCATTTATCTTAGAAGGTGTGAGACCCTTACACTCATCCTGATTGCCCTCTGCTCTGGATATAAGTCATCCTGTCGGGACATCATGAGAGGAAATGTTGATACAAATGGCTTGTGAGCTTGCCCATGATTTTAGAACATGTGAGGGCCTTTTCTGAAGATGTCGTTTTCATTAAAAAGAAAAAAGGAAAGAAGGAAAGAAAGAAAGAAAGAAACCAAAAGAGAAAACATTGCATGTTTCTTCAAAACAAAGATATTTTCTTTAGAAAAGCTGTATGAGAAAAGGGAAGGTTTTCTCTGGGCTGATGTAACGATTTTCTGAAGAGTGAGAGAGAAGTCAGAAATTCATTAAAAAGTATTTAACAGATTAAAGCACATACTTAGAGATTGGTGAGATACTATCTGTTGTTATTCCACAAGATTTTGCTGTTTTCTCTATAGGAATTCCTTGTTGTGAACACGGTCATATACTTTCTTTCAGATATTAAGACTCCAGAAAGATGTCTTCTCAACATCAGCAGTGCAAGCAGCCCTGCCAGCCACCACCAGTGTGCACACAAAAATGCCATGACCCTTGCCCACCTTGCAAGTGTCCAGACCCTTGCCCACCTTGCAAGTGTCCAGACCCTTGCCCACCTTGCAAGTGTCCAGACCCTTGCCCACCTATAAAGTGCCCTGACCCATGCGTGCCTCAGCAGTGCAAGCAGAAATGCCCTCCTGGGGCACCTGTTCAACATTGCTAGCAGAAGTGGCCACCCAAGAGTATGTAAGAGCTTGAGCTTTTATCTGCATCTGGAAAGGATAAGGACAATGGACTCAACTAGTTCCAGAGCTCCACCATCCTCTTCTCTTCAAAGCCTATCATGGATACGGAAGAAGCTTCTCCACCTTTCAGCCTCAATATGCGAGTGGTGCTTCCTGACAGACAGAGGTTTCTTACCTGCGGGTGCTGTACTGCTTCCCTCTGGGAGGTGCCCAAGAAAGCATCGCAGAGCCTCTGAAGGAAGAGCAGCCGCTCTCCTCCTGGGCGCCCTCTGAGGATTCTCTCGCTGTCTTCTGTGTCGGTCGGTCACCTGGGCATGGGTTTCTACCAGCTGAGCAATTGTTACTTATCCTCCACGTCCTGAATAAAATACAGTTCTTTTGTGAGATGGGAAAATATTTTCTTTCTTTGCAAACCTGCTTTTAGCAATATCATATGATAATTTTGCTTGATTTCTATCCTTCTTTGATCCCGAGTTTCAGGCTTTCACAGTCAGTGTTATCTGAATTTTGAGTCGTATCAATGATTATTTCTATACAGTTAAAAATCCAGGTTATTTTCCTAATTATTGCTTGACTCATTTAAAGAACAAGTTTTGTAACTTCTTGGGATTTCAAATCCTTTAATAAACTCTGGGGAAAATCACATATACAGTGCCCACTTGCTTAGCCATAAAAATTACATGAACGTGTGTCATTTAGTTGGCACAATGCCGAGCATGTAACTGGCATTTGAGAGGTGGCAGATCATCATTGTCCCTGTCATCATCACCGTCACCACCGCCAACACCGTCACCACCACCCCCAGGTGCTCCAAGCAGGGGAGTGGCTCTGACATACCTAGTAGAGCAAGCAAGGATATTCTTTAAACTTTATGATCCATTCATATTCTGTGTTGATGTTCTTTACCAGTTTAACTGAATTTTTAATCTGACCCCACAAAATAACCAGTTTGGGAAATTATTGGGACACTCTGTATAAAATTATAATAGTTCTGAAAACATGGGTAGTACAAAAGAAAGGGAATTTAAAGGGACCTTACCAGACAAAGTGCTACCTCTTCCCCATTTGTACAACGTGCTCTTCTTATTGCAAAACTCAACAACCGCAGGGTCTTACTATGTTTTTTCACCTCGGAAATTACATTCTTCATTATTTTGACCCCACATTTGAGATACACAGGGGATTCCAATGTTTATCTTGATTTACAAAATGACTGTTACTATGCCGCTTGTTTTCCAAGTGCTTAGCTTACTGGTCCAGTAAGCTGTGAAAAGGGATGTGTTCATTAAGCATATCCCTTCTTGTGGTTAGAAGTAAAGGAGTCAAAGATGCCAGAACTGCAGAAGCAAACAAAAGCCCATGTTACTGTTCAACGCTCACCAGACTGCGTCATGAGTGAAAAATCAACACTGCTATTTGGGAGTTGTCTCTACTGTAGCTACTGTTATTTGACCTGACATAGAAATTAGTTCTTTGAGGTGGGGTGCTCCTGTAACAAATCTTAAAATAATTGTGGCATTGGCTCATGTGTCTGGAGGTGGTTGGAAAGGAATCTGATATTGGAAGCCGTAAATGTGGTGCTACATGTTATTCAAAGGCAAAACGTTTGAAGTAATGGTTGTCCATGGTATCTTTAGAGGCAAAGCAATGGTTGCTCACTTGCTGATTTGCCCAGGGTATTTCAGGAGATGTATGTTCAGGAAAATCTTTCTGGTTGACAGGCCAGAAATGTAAAGAATGAAAAGAAAAATAATACAGTCCAGAAGTTCAAAACCTTGTTGAATTAGAAAACTCACCGCTTGTAAGTCCTAAAGAGTAAGAGATGCGATTAGAAGTGGTTTTCAACTAGAAGTTCAATTTCAGTGGACTGTTACAACAGGGAAAGTAGACAGAAGTTGTCTTCTTTCCACACGTGTGCCAGGGAGCCTCATGGTTGCTGTATTATGTTAGGGGAAAAAGCAGTCATTTAATCAGGCCAGAAAATTCCTTCTACAAAAGGACCTAACTGAGATCTGTAGGACATAGAAATGATTGGGGGACTGAAATTATATCAGGTGCCTAATAAGTTTCTGAGGGAATTGAGAACTAAATTAACTATGGGCCAAAACGAAAAAGAATGATTTTTAAGATTACTAACGACATTCCCGCGCACCTTTCCCTAATTTCCAACTAGGAAATCAGATATGGTCAGTACAGGTGACTAAAAGGGAATATCCACTCTGAGGTGACTACAAGGACCCCAGAGAATGATGGATAAAGGAAGCTCTCTCAGAGAATAGTATCAGATCCTGAGAGAGCCAAGGAGGAGAAGGAACACAGAGATGCTCAAACATTGTTACTCCGTTGTATGATACTTATTCTTCATGCTTTCCCTCTGGGATTATTGAGGAATAATTAACAAACGAAATTGTACATATTTACTGTGTATAATGTGATGACTTGACATATATGTACTTTATGCAGTCATTACCATCATCGGTCATTTAGAACATAAATCACTTCATCAGTAACAATGTAATGTGTGTATGTCTCCCTGTTTCTGTGTGTGTGTGTGTGTGTGTGTGTGTGTGTGATGAGAATGCTTATGGTCTAATTTCCCAGCAAGATTCAACTACACAAGTGAGTGCTATTACCTAGATCACCATGCTCTACTGTAGACTCTGAGAACTCATTCATTGTATGATTGCAGGCTTGTACCCGTGGCCAAACATCCGACCTTTCCCCGACCCCTCAGACCCTGCTGACCACCATTCTACTCTCTGTTGCTCTGACATCTGTTAGTTTGGAAACACATTCCAAAATGAACAATGGTACGAAGGAGAAATAAGAAATAAATAGAAAATAACCTGAGATGAACGAAAATGAAAAGAAAACATACAAGAACATTCGGGATAAATGTAATGCAGCACAAACAGAGCAACATATGCCTAGAGATATCTATATTACAAAAGATGATCTCAAATCAGTAGCCTGATAGACATGGATGCATGTGTGTGGGTTTATGAAAATTGAAAACTCGTAACACTAAATACAGCAAAGTATCAGCAGTGATTGTTTTTGGCCGTTTAATACACATGCTCATTTTTTAACAGCTTTATGTTTTCCGCATTGTATATTAAATGGTATACCTTCATTTTAATAACAACGTATCATATTGTTAAAAATATATATAGGAGTCAGTGAAGATGTGGCTGAGCTGCAAGCAAAGTTTACGACCTGGTCTTCTGGCACATGCCTAGCTGATGACTTTCACACGATTCAAGTGTCTCCTCTTTCTCCTCCTCTACTCCTCATTTCCCTCTTCCTCCTGCTGTCCCATTATAAAACCCCATTCCTAAGAAGCTTCCTGATTATTCGGCCAAGACAAGTTACTAGGCCAGTTCTTCCTTCTGACTGCAGGAAGAATTATGAAAGGACTATTACTAAATGCATGGGCGATATGTCAAAGTACCAAATTGGACGGTTAAGGGGTAGATATTGGCAGTGAAGATAATATGGCAGGTTGAGTGTTCTGGCACGTGAAGAAGAAGACAGAGAATAAACGGTGAACATTTTTTTCAAATTTCTCTCTTCAAAGACCTAAAACATTGTTGGACTGAGTGGAAAAAAGCAAATATATCAGATGTGCCCTAAGTTCACATTTCATCCACATGTCAGACCTGTAGTGCTTTGCTTATCTTTCCCCTCCCAGCGTCACTCTGAATCATTTATATGTGATGCTCTGAATCTGAAATGGTACCTTATATCTAGTTTTGGTTTCACACAATTGAAACTTCGTATTCACTTATGGAATACAAGAGATTTATTTCCTGATAAAGGAATTTTAAGCGCAGGACAGCGGTCTAGGGAAGAGTTTGCGTAAGCTGAGATGGGATATCCTGATTCCATTAAACATCTGTTCCAACATTCTACAGTATCATAAAGCGAGATTTGCAACTCTATTCCTAAACCAGACCATGATCCCTCACCAACCATGATCCATCAAAACACTCTTCAGTGCCCATGGCGACAGCATAGAAAAGAGTAGTGTTCATATCCAGGATAGAAGGGAGGAACTTAGAAAACCTGTTAACATCTAAATCACTGAATAGGCAGAAATGAAGTCTTTGGTAGATGTGCTACGGCAATGGTTCCTGAACTTCGGTTATTTGCTAATAGCTCATTATATTTGTCATAATTCCACACCCCATGTGTCATATTACATTAATATGTTTGGCTTTAAATTCACTTCAAAATACCTTTGAAAATTTTTATTTTAATTGGCCATAGGTAGTCATGTACATGAAATGACAGATGAAATATTCAAATTATATATTACAACCTGTAGGTACGTATATACATACAGAAATATGTTACAGAAACTGGGACAAGGACAGAGAGAGAGAGATTAAAATGTCTGGAACACGCAAAATCTGCAGAGCTGAAACTGCTAGAAGTCCATCTGACAGAGGAATATTCTTTTACCTGAGGGAACGTCAGCCTTGTTCTATTCAGGCCGTCATTGGATTGTATGAGAACTTCCCACGTTATACAGGGCAACCGACTTAACTCAGGCTACTGATTTAAATAATACTCTCATCCAAAATCATCCTTACAGAAACACACAGAATAATGTTTGTCCAGTAAACGGGGGACCTGTGCCAGTGAATCTGACCCATAAATTAACCATCAAACCTTCCTTCCAGCACATTGACAAATTGTATGAAGAAAGTACAGCACGATATAGGTTTATTTGACACGTGCTCCACCGTGCCCTAAATGGAAAATGCAAAACATAGGTTTAAAATATAACAAAATTCGTATTAATGATTAAGAAGTTGTACATGAATGGCAATGAACTTCAGTGACTGCATTTTTAATCAAGTGATTTCAACTTTCTCATGAATTTACCCTAGATTTGATGGGAAACAATATGTGTTTAAATAATTCATAAGTATTAAATACATACAAAATTAGTTGCGTGAATGGCATTGCATAATACATTGGGTTTCCCAATAATTTTACAGCGACAGGAAGCCAGAAAACTTGAACAATCCTCTGAGATTTCTTCAAAAATTGAAGACATCCGAAGAGGTCAGTTGGAGAAATTGGATTGGAGCATGTGTTATGTCCCTTTGGGAGGTATGAGCAAAAAGCTTCATTTCTGTTGTAAGTCTTGGGTCTGAGCTGCCAGCTCATCTCAGTTATGGTAGGGGATGCTATGTGCCTAGTGGATTCCTTGTGGCAGGAAGTAAAACAGATTTATAAAGGTCACAGGCATCTGACTGCTGGATGTTCTTTATTTGAAGGAGCAAACAGTGAAAGGAGGACCGTAGTGGTCAACACTTTACTACATGTTTCCAAGTGTCAAGGTAGGGAATCATATGAGATGATCTGCAAATTTCCCTCAGACCATTTTCGAAGACGAAACGAGACTTTGTTTAGCAAGCCATGAATCAAACCGAAATGAATTGAAAGAAAGACTTGAGGTAAAGTGACATGTGTCACCAGGTAGCGAGGCCCATTTCAACCCAGTATGTACAACAAACTTGCCACCAGATCAAGTGCAACTAGGCAGGCAGTTTTAGAGTCAAGGATGGTGAAAGATACGAAAGGGTCATCCTCCCCAGTCAAGGAATGGAACATTTGACTCCAAGTTAGAGGACACTCCAAGTGCTCCCACTGCCTTAAACGACTGAAACTGAGAGCTAAGGCAGGGACTCTGTGAGTCATGAGAACATAATCCAGTGAGGAGATCCGGGATCAGGATATTTCCTGTTTTCAGAGTCCCTGCCAAGCCAGTTATGGATGGATTTGCATTTGGGTTGGGAAATGATTGGACCAGACCAAGTTTGGTAGTTCCGCTTCCCCCTGGGTGGGGCAGTAAGCGCCAATAAATAGGTCCTCTGCTGCACGACAGCTATCCTCCTGCCACTCGAGTTCTGATTGACTTTGGAGAACCTGGTGAGTCTTATTCTTCATTTCAACTTTGTTCATGGACACCCAAATGTTGAGTTTATGCTAGACTCAGCAAGCTTGATGGGTCCAAAATTATGATCATGGGTATAATGCTACTTAGTGGATGAGAACTTGGAATCTGGGCACAATGTTGTATTGTATTTACTAGATTACTGATACCTAGTTTGAATTCCTCTATTGAAAAAGAAATTAACAGGAAATAGTGACATGAAGGGATAAAGAGCAAAGTATTTACCTTCTTCTATGCCTTTCTCTTGGACCTCTGCTGTGATTTCAGAGGCATTTATCTTAGAAGGTGTGAGACCCTTACACTCATCCTGATTGCCCTCTGCTCTGGATATAAGTCATCCTGTCGGGACATCATGAGAGGAAATGTTGATACAAATTGCTTGTGAGCTTGCCCATGATTTTAGAACATGTGAGGGCCTTTTCTGAAGATGTCGTTTTCATTAAAAAGAAAAAAGGAAAGAAGGAAAGAAAGAAAGAAAGAAACCAAAAGAGAAAACATTGCATGTTTCTTCAAAACAAAGATATTTTCTTTAGAAAAGCTGTATGAGAAAAGGGAAGGTTTTCTCTGGGCTGATGTAACGATTTTCTGAAGAGCGAGAGAGAAGTCAGAAATTCATTAAAAAGTATTTAACAGATTAAAGCACATACTTAGAGATTGGTGAGATACTATCTGTTGTTATTCCACAAGATTTTGCTGTTTTCTCTATAGGAATTCCTTGTTGTGACCACGGTCATATACTTTCTTTCAGATATTAAGACTCCAGAAAGATGTCTTCTCAACATCAGCAGTGCAAGCAGCCCTGCCAGCCACCACCAGTGTGCACACAAAAATGCCATGACCCTTGCCCACCTTGCAAGTGTCCAGACCCTTGCCCACCTTGCAAGTGTCCAGACCCTTGCCCACCTTGCAAGTGTCCAGACCCTTGCCCACCTATAAAGTGCCCTGACCCATGCGTGCCTCAGCAGTGCAAGCAGAAATGCCCTCCTGGGGCACCTGTTCAACATTGCTAGCAGAAGTGGCCACCCAAGAGTATGTAAGAGCTTGAGCTTTTATCTGCATCTGGAAAGGATAAGGACAATGGACTCAACTAGTTCCAGAGCTCCACCATCCTCTTCTCTTCAAAGCCTATCATGGATACGGAAGAAGCTTCTCCACCTTTCAGCCTCAATATGCGAGTGGTGCTTCCTGACAGACAGAGGTTTCTTACCTGCGGGTGCTGTACTGCTTCCCTCTGGGAGGTGCCCAAGAAAGCATCGCAGAGCCTCTGAAGGAAGAGCAGCCGCTCTCCTCCTGGGCGCCCTCTGAGGATTCTCTCGCTGTCTTCTGTGTCGGTCGGTCACCTGGGCATGGGTTTCTACCAGCTGAGCAATTGTTACTTATCCTCCACGTCCTGAATAAAATACAGTTCTTTTGTGAGATGGGAAAATATTTTCTTTCTTTGCAAACCTGCTTTTAGCAATATCATATGATAATGTTGCTTGATTTCTATCCTTCTTTGATCCCGAGTTTCAGGCTTTCACAGTCAGTGTTATCTGAATTTTGAGTCGTATCAATGATTATTTCTATACAGTTAAAAATCCAGGTTATTTTCCTAATTATTGCTTGACTCATTTAAAGAACAAGTTTTGTAACTTCTTGGGATTTCAAATCCTTTAATAAACTCTGGGGAAAATCACATATACAGTGCCCACTTGCTTAGCCATAAAAATTACATGAACGTGTGTCATTTAGTTGGCACAATGCCGAGCATGTAACTGGCATTTGAGAGGTGGCAGATCATCATTGTCCCTGTCATCATCACCGTCACCACCACCAACACTGTCACCACCACCCCCAGGTGCTCCAAGCAGGGGAGTGGCTCTGACATACCTAGTAGAGCAAGCAAGGATATTCTTTAAACTTTATGATCCATTCATATTCTGTGTTGATTTTCTTTACCAGTTTAACTGAATTTTTAATCTGACCCCACAAAATAACCAGTTTGGGAAATTATTGGGATACTCTGTATAAAATTATAATAGTTCTGAAAACATGGGTAGTACAAAAGAAAGGGAATTTAAAGGGACCTTACCAGACAAAGTGCTACCTCTTCCCCATTTGTACAACGTGCCCTTCTTATTGCAAAACTCAACAACCGCAGGGTCTTACTATGTTTTTTCACCTCGGAAATTACATTCTTCATTATTTTGACCCCACATTTGAGATACACAGGGGATTCCAATGTTTATCTTGATTTACAAAATGACTGTTACTATGCCGCTTGTTTTCCAAGTGCTTAGCTTACTGGTCCAGTAAGCTGTGAAAAGGGATGTGTTCATTAAGCATATCCCTTCTTGTGGTTAGAAGTAAAGGAGTCAAAGATGCCAGAACTGCAGAAGCAAACAAAAGCCCATGTTACTGTTCAACGCTCACCAGACCGTGTCATGAGTGAAAAATCAACACTGCTATTTGGGAGTTGTCTCTACTGTAGCTACTGTTATTTGACCTGACATAGAAATTAGTTCTTTGAGGTGGGGTGCTCCTGTAACAAATCTTAAAAAAAAAGTGGCATTGGCTCATGTGTCTGGAGGTGGTTGGAAAGGAATCTGATATTGGAAGCCGTAAATGTGGTGCTACATGTTATTCAAAGGCAAAACGTTTGAAGTAATGGTTGTCCATGGTATCTTTAGAGGCAAAGCAATGGTTGCTCACTTGCTGATTTGCCCAGGGTATTTCAGGAGATGTATGTTCAGGAAAATCTTTCTGGTTGACAGGCCAGAAATGTAAAGAATGAAAAGAAAAATAATACAGTCCAGAAGTTCAAAACCTTGTTGAATTAGAAAACTCACCGCTTGTAAGTCCTAAAGAGTAAGAGATGCGATTAGAAGTGGTTTTCAACTAGAAGTTCAATTTCAGTGGACTGTTACAACAGGGAAAGTAGACAGAAGTTGTCTTCTTTCCACCTGTGTGCCAGGGAGCCTCATGGTTGCTGTATTATGTTAGGGGAAAAAGCAGTCATTTAATCAGGCCAGAAAATTCCTTCTACAAAAGGACCTAACTGAGATCTGTAGGACATAGAAATGATTGGGGGACTGAAATTATATCAGGTGCCTAATAAGTTTCTGAGGGAATTGAGAACTAAATTAACTATGGGCCAAAACGAAAAAGAATGATTTTTAAGATTACTAACGACATTCCCGCGCACCTTTCCCTAATTTCCAACTAGGAAATCAGATATGGTCAGTACAGGTGACTAAAAGGGAATATCCACTCTGAGGTGACTACAAGGACCCCAGAGAATGATGGATAAAGGAAGCTCTCTCAGAGAATAGTATCAGATCCTGAGAGAGCCAAGGAGGAGAAGGAACACAGAGATGCTCAAACATTGTTACTCCGTTGTATGATACTTATTCCTTCATGCTTTCCCTCTGGGATTATTGAGGAATAATTAACAAACGAAATTGTACATATTTACTGTGTATAATGTGATGACTTGACATATATGTACTTTATGCAGTCATTACCATCATCGGTCACTTAGAACATAAATCACTTCATCAGTAACAATGTAATGTGTGTATGTCTCCCTGTTTCTGTGTGTGTGTGTGTGTGTGTGTGTGTGTGATGAGAATGCTTATGGTCTAATTTCCCAGCAAGATTCAACTACACAAGTGAGTGCTATTACCTAGATCACCATGCTCTACTGTAGACTCTGAGAACTCATTCATTGTATGATTGCAGGCTTGTACCCGTGGCCAAACATCCGACCTTTCCCCGACCCCTCAGACCCTGCTGACCACCATTCTACTCTCTGTTGCTCTGACATCTGTTAGTTTGGAAACACATTCCAAAATGAACAATGGTACGAAGGAGAAATAAGAAATAAATAGAAAATAACCTGAGATGAACGAAAATGAAAAGAAAACATACAAGAACATTCGGGATAAATGTAATGCAGCACAAACAGAGCAACATATGCCTAGAGATATCTATATTACAAAAGATGATCTCAAATCAGTAGCCTGATAGACATGGATGCATGTGTGTGGGTTTATGAAAATTGAAAACTCGTAACACTAAATACAGAAAAGTATCAGCAGTGATTGTTTTTGGCCGTTTAATACACATGCTCATTTTTTAACAGCTTTATGTTTCCGCATTGTATATTAAATGGTATACCTTCATTTTAATAACAACGTATCATATTGTTAAAAATATATATAGGAGTCAGTGAAGATGTGGCTGAGCTGCAAGCAAAGTTTACGACCTGGTCTTCTGGCACATGCCTAGCTGATGACTTTCACACGATTCAAGTGTCTCCTCTTTCTCCTCCTCTACTCCTCATTTCCCTCTTCCTCCTGCTGTCCCATTATAAAACCCCATTCCTAAGAAGCTTCCTGATTATTCGGACAAGACAAGTTACTAGGCCAGTTCTTCCTTCTGACTGCAGGAAGAATTATGAAAGGACTATTACTAAATGCATGGGCGATATGTCAAAGTACCAAATTGGACGGTTAAGGGGTAGATATTGGCAGTGAAGATAATATGGCAGGTTGAGTGTTCTGGCACGTGAAGAAGAAGACAGAGAATAAACGGTGAACATTTTTTTCAAATTTCTCTCTTCAAAGACCTAAAACATTGTTGGACTGAGTGGAAAAAAGCAAATATATCAGATGTGCCCTAAGTTCACATTTCATCCAGCTGTCAGACCTGTAGTGCTTTGCTTATCTTTCCCCTCCCAGCGTCACTCTGAATCATTTATATGTGATGCTCTGAATCTGAAATGGTACCTTATATCTAGTTTTGGTTTCACACAATTGAAACTTCGTATTCACTTATGGAATACAAGAGATTTATTTCCTGATAAAGGAATTTTAAGCGCAGGACAGCGGTCTAGGGAAGAGTTCACGTAAGTTGAGATGGGATATCGTGATTCCATTAAACATCTGTTCCAACATTCTACAGTATCATAAAGCGAGATTTGCAACTTTATTCCTAAACCAGACAGGGCCCTCACCAACCATGATCCATCAAAACACTCTTCAGTGCCCATGGCGACAGCATAGAAAAGAGTAGTGTTCATATCCAGGATAGAAGGGAGGAACTTAGAAAACCTGTTAACATCTAAATCACTGAATAGGCAGAAATGAAGTCTTTGGTAGATGTGCTAAGGCAATGGTTCCTGAACTTCGGTTATTTGCTAATAGCTCATTATATTTGTCATAATTCCACAC
Organism: Orcinus orca; assembly: GCF_937001465.1. NCBI lineage: Eukaryota > Metazoa > Chordata > Mammalia > Artiodactyla > Delphinidae > Orcinus > Orcinus orca. Next base: position 102,301,136 of record NC_064559.1, on the reverse strand, counting down.
CCCATGTGTCATATTACATTAATATGTTTGGCTTTAAATTCACTTCAAAATACCTTTGAAAATTTTTATTTTAATTGGCCATAGGTAGTCATGTACATGAAACGACAGATGAAATATTCAAATTATATATTACAACCTGTAGGTTCGTATATACATACAGAAATATGTTACAGAAACTGGGACAAGGACAGAGAGAGAGAGATTAAAATGTCTGGAACACGCAAAATCTGCAGAGCTGAAACTGCTAGAAGTCCATCTGACAGAGGAATATTCTTTTAAATGAGGGAACGTCAGCCTTGTTCTATTCAGGCCGTCATTGGATTGTATGAGAACTTCCCACGTTATACAGGGCAACCGACTTAACTCAGGCTACTGATTTAAATAATACTCTCATCCAAAATCATCCTTACAGAAACACACAGAATAATGTTTGTCCAGTAAACGGGGGACCTGTGCCAGTGAATCTGACCCATAAATTAACCATCAAACCTTCCTTCCAGCACATTGACAAATTGTATGAAGAAAGTACAGCACGATATAGGTTTATTTGACACGTGCTCCACCGTGCCCTAAATGGAAAATGCAAAACATAGGTTTAAAATATAACAAAATTCGTATTAATGATTAAGAAGTTGTACATGAATGGCAATGAACTTCAGTGACTGCATTTTTAATCAAGTGATTTCAACTTTCTCATGAATTTACCCTAGATTTGATGGGAAACAATATGTGTTTAAATAATTCATAAGTATTAAATACATACAAAATTAGTTGCGTGAATGGCATTGCATAATACATTGGGTTTCCCAATAATTTTACAGCGACAGGAAGCCAGAAAATTTGAACAATCCTCTGAGATTTCTTCAAAAATTGAAGACATCCGAAGAGGTCAGTTGGAAAAATTGGATTGGAGCATGTGTTATGTCCCTTTGGGAGGTATGAGCAAAAAGCTTCATTTCTGTTGTAAGTCTTGGGTCTGAGCTGCCAGCTCATCTCAGTTATGGTAGGGGATGCTATGTGCCTAGTGGATTCCTTGTGGCAGGAAGTAAAACAGATTTATAAAGGTCACAGGCATCTGACTGCTGGATGTTCTTTATTTGAAGGAGCAAACAGTGAAAGGAGGACCGTAGTGGTCAACACTTTACTACACGTTTCCAAGTGTCAAGGTAGGGAATCATATGAGATGATCTGCAAATTTCCCTCAGACCATTTTCGAAGACGAAACGAGACTTTGTTTAGCAAGCCATGAATCAAACCGAAATGAATTGAAAGAAAGACTTGAGGTAAAGTGACATGTGTCACCAGGTAGCGAGGCCCATTTCAACCCAGTATGTACAACAAACTTGCCACCAGATCAAGTGCAACTAGGCAGGCAGTTTTAGAGTCAAGGATGGTGAAAGATACGAAAGGGTCATCCTCCCCAGTCAAGGAATGGAACTTTTGACTCCAAGTTAGAGGACACTCCAAGTGCTCCCACTGCCTTAAACGACTGAAACTGAGAGCTAAGGCAGGGACTCTGTGAGTCATGAGAACATAATCCAGTGAGGAGATCCGGGATCAGGATATTTCCTGTTTTCAGAGTCCCTGCCAAGCCAGTTATGGATGGATTTGCATTTGGGTTGGGAAATGATTGGACCAGACCAAGTTTGGTAGTTCCGCTTCCCCCTGGGTGGGGCAGTAAGCGCCAATAAATAGGTCCTCTGCTGCACGACAGCTATCCTCCTGCCACTCGAGTTCTGATTGACTTTGGAGAACCTGGTGAGTCTTATTCTTCATTTCAACTTTGTTCATGGACACCCAAATGTTGAGTTTATGCTAGACTCAGCAAGCTTGATGGGTCCAAAATTATGATCATGGGTATAATGCTACTTAGTGGATGAGAACTTGGAATCTGGGCACAATGTTGTATTGTATTTACTAGATTACTGATACCTAGTTTGAATTCCTCTATTGAAAAAGAAATTAACAGGAAATAGTGACATGAAGGGATAAAGAGCAAAGTATTTACCTTCTTCTATGCCTTTCTCTTGGACCTCTGCTGTGATTTCAGAGGCATTTATCTTAGAAGGTGTGAGACCCTTACACTCATCCTGATTGCCCTCTGCTCTGGATATAAGTCATCCTGTCGGGACATCATGAGAGGAAATGTTGATACAAATTGCTTGTGAGCTTGCCCATGATTTTAGAACATGTGAGGGCCTTTTCTGAAGATGTCGTTTTCATTAAAAAGAAAAAAGGAAAGAAGGAAAGAAAGAAAGAAAGAAACCAAAAGAGAAAACATTGCATGTTTCTTCAAAACAAAGATATTTTCTTTAGAAAAGCTGTATGAGAAAAGGGAAGGTTTTCTCTGGGCTGATGTAACAATTTTCTGAAGAGTGAGAGAGAAGTCAGAAATTCATTAAAAAGTATTTAACAGATTAAAGCACATACTTAGAGATTGGTGAGATACTATCTGTTGTTATTCCACAAGATTTTGCTGTTTTCTCTATAGGAATTCCTTGTTGTGACCACGGTCATATACTTTCTTTCAGATATTAAGACTCCAGAAAGATGTCTTCTCAACATCAGCAGTGCAAGCAGCCCTGCCAGCCACCACCAGTGTGCACACCAAAATGCCATGACCCTTGCCCACCTTGCAAGTGTCCAGACCCTTGCCCACCTTGCAAGTGTCCAGACCCTTGCCCACCTTGCAAGTGTCCAGACCCTTGCCCACCTATAAAGTGCCCTGACCCATGCGTGCCTCAGCAGTGCAAGCAGAAATGCCCTCCTGGGGCACCTGTTCAACATTGCTAGCAGAAGTGGCCACCCAAGAGTATGTAAGAGCTTGAGCTTTTATCTGCATCTGGAAAGGATAAGGACAATGGACTCAACTAGTTCCAGAGCTCCACCATCCTCTTCTCTTCAAAGCCTATCATGGATATGGAAGAAGCTTCTCCACCTTTCAGCCTCAATATGCGAGTGGTGCTTCCTGACAGACAGAGGTTTCTTACCTGCGGGTGCTGTACTGCTTCCCTCTGGGAGGTGCCCAAGAAAGCATCGCAGAGCCTCTGAAGGAAGAGCAGCCGCTCTCCTCCTGGGCGCCCTCTGAGGATTCTCTCGCTGTCTTCTGTGTCGGTCGGTCACCTGGGCATGGGTTTCTACCAGCTGAGCAATTGTTACTTATCCTCCACGTCCTGAATAAAATACAGTTCTTTTGTGAGATGGGAAAATATTTTCTTTCTTTGCAAACCTGCTTTTAGCAATATCATATGATAATTTTGCTTGATTTCTATCCTTCTTTGATCCCGAGTTTCAGGCTTTCACAGTCAGTGTTATCTGAATTTTGAGTCGTATCAATGATTATTTCTATACAGTTAAAAATCCAGGTTATTTTCCTAATTATTGCTTGACTCATTTAAAGAACAAGTTTTGTAACTTCTTGGGATTTCAAATCCTTTAATAAACTCTGGGGAAAATCACATATACAGTGCCCACTTGCTTAGCCATAAAAATTACATGAACGTGTGTCATTTAGTTGGCACAATGCCGAGCATGTAACTGGCATTTGAGAGGTGGCAGATCATCATTGTCCCTGTCATCATCACCGTCACCACCACCAACACTGTCACCACCACCCCCAGGTGCTCCAAGCAGGGGAGTGGCTCTGACATACCTAGTAGAGCAAGCAAGGATATTCTTTAAACTTTATGATCCATTCATATTCTGTGTTGATTTTCTTTACCAGTTTAACTGAATTTTTAATCTGACCCCACAAAATAACCAGTTTGGGAAATTATTGGGATACTCTGTATAAAATTATAATAGTTCTGAAAACATGGGTAGTACAAAAGAAAGGGAATTTAAAGGGACCTTACCAGGCAAAGTGCTACCTCTTCCCCATTTGTACAACGTGCCCTTCTTATTGCAAAACTCAACAACCGCAGGGTCTTACTATGTTTTTTCACCTCGGAAATTACATTCTTCATTATTTTGACCCCACATTTGAGATACACAGGGGATTCCAATGTTTATCTTGATTTACAAAATGACTGTTACTATGCCGCTTGTTTTCCAAGTGCTTAGCTTACTGGTCCAGTAAGCTGTGAAAAGGGATGTGTTCATTAAGCATATCCCTTCTTGTGGTTAGAAGTAAAGGAGTCAAAGATGCCAGAACTGCAGAAGCAAACAAAAGCCCATGTTACTGTTCAACGCTCACCAGACCGTGTCATGAGTGAAAAATCAACACTGCTATTTGGGAGTTGTCTCTACTGTAGCTACTGTTATTTGACCTGACATAGAAATTAGTTCTTTGAGGTGGGGTGCTCCTGTAACAAATCTTAAAAAAAAAGTGGCATTGGCTCATGTGTCTGGAGGTGGTTGGAAAGGAATCTGATATTGGAAGCCGTAAATGTGGTGCTACATGTTATTCAAAGGCAAAACGTTTGAAGTAATGGTTGTCCATGGTATCTTTAGAGGCAAAGCAATGGTTGCTCACTTGCTGATTTGCCCAGGGTATTTCAGGAGATGTATGTTCAGGAAAATCTTTCTGGTTGACAGGCCAGAAATGTAAAGAATGAAAAGAAAAATAATACAGTCCAGAAGTTCAAAACCTTGTTGAATTAGAAAACTCACCGCTTGTAAGTCCTAAAGAGTAAGAGATGCGATTAGAAGTGGTTTTCAACTAGAAGTTCAATTTCAGTGGACTGTTACAACAGGGAAAGTAGACAGAAGTTGTCTTCTTTCCACACGTGTGCCAGGGAGCCTCATGGTTGCTGTATTATGTTAGGGGAAAAAGCAGTCATTTAATCAGGCCAGAAAATTCCTTCTACAAAAGGACCTAACTGAGATCTGTAGGACATAGAAATGATTGGGGGACTGAAATTATATCAGGTGCCTAATAAGTTTCTGAGGGAATTGAGAACTAAATTAACTATGGGCCAAAACGAAAAAGAATGATTTTTAAGATTACTAACGACATTCCCGCGCACCTTTCCCTAATTTCCAACTAGGAAATCAGATATGGTCAGTACAGGTGACTAAAAGGGAATATCCACTCTGAGGTGACTACAAGGACCCCAGAGAATGATGGATAAAGGAAGCTCTCTCAGAGAATAGTATCAGATCCTGAGAGAGCCAAGGAGGAGAAGGAACACAGAGATGCTCAAACATTGTTACTCCGTTGTATGATACTTATTCTTCATGCTTTCCCTCTGGGATTATTGAGGAATAATTAACAAACGAAATTGTACATATTTACTGTGTATAATGTGATGACTTGACATATATGTACTTTATGCAGTCATTACCATCATCGGTCATTTAGAACATAAATCACTTCATCAGTAACAATGTAATGTGTGTATGTCTCCCTGTTTCTGTGTGTGTGTGTGTGTGTGTGTGTGTGTGTGATGAGAATGCTTATGGTCTAATTTCCCAGCAAGATTCAACTACACAAGTGAGTGCTATTACCTAGATCACCATGCTCTACTGTAGACTCTGAGAACTCATTCATTGTATGATTGCAGGCTTGTACCCGTGGCCAAACATCCGACCTTTCCCCGACCCCTCAGACCCTGCTGACCACCATTCTACTCTCTGTTGCTCTGACATCTGTTAGTTTGGAAACACATTCCAAAATGAACAATGGTACGAAGGAGAAATAAGAAATAAATAGAAAATAACCTGAGATGAACGAAAATGAAAAGAAAACATACAAGAACATTCGGGATAAATGTAATGCAGCACAAACAGAGCAACATATGCCTAGAGATATCTATATTACAAAAGATGATCTCAAATCAGTAGCCTGATAGACATGGATGCATGTGTGTGGGTTTATGAAAATTGAAAACTCGTAACACTAAATACAGCAAAGTATCAGCAGTGATTGTTTTTGGCCGTTTAATACACATGCTCATTTTTTAACAGCTTTATGTTTTCCGCATTGTATATTAAATGGTATACCTTCATTTTAATAACAACGTATCATATTGTTAAAAATATATATAGGAGTCAGTGAAGATGTGGCTGAGCTGCAAGCAAAGTTTACGACCTGGTCTTCTGGCACATGCCTAGCTGATGACTTTCACACGATTCAAGTGTCTCCTCTTTCTCCTCCTCTACTCCTCATTTCCCTCTTCCTCCTGCTGTCCCATTATAAAACCCCATTCCTAAGAAGCTTCCTGATTATTCGGACAAGACAAGTTACTAGGCCAGTTCTTCCTTCTGACTGCAGGAAGAATTATGAAAGGACTATTACTAAATGCATGGGCGATATGTCAAAGTACCAAATTGGACGGTTAAGGGGTAGATATTGGCAGTGAAGATAATATGGCAGGTTGAGTGTTCTGGCACGTGAAGAAGAAGACAGAGAATAAACGGTGAACATTTTTTTCAAATTTCTCTCTTCAAAGACCTAAAACGTTGTTGGACTGAGTGGAAAAAAGCAAATATATCAGATGTGCCCTAAGTTCACATTTCATCCAGCTGTCAGACCTGTAGTGCTTTGCTTATCTTTCCCCTCCCAGCGTCACTCTGAATCATTTATATGTGATGCTCTGAATCTGAAATGGTACCTTATATCTAGTTTTGGTTTCACACAATTGAAACTTCGTATTCACTTATGGAATACAAGAGATTTATTTCCTGATAAAGGAATTTTAAGCGCAGGACAGCGGTCTAGGGAAGAGTTTGCGTAAGCTGAGATGGGATATCCTGATTCCATTAAACATCTGTTCCAACATTCTACAGTATCATAAAGCGAGATTTGCAACTCTATTCCTAAACCAGACCATGATCCCTCACCAACCATGATCCATCAAAACACTCTTCAGTGCCCATGGCGACAGCATAGAAAAGAGTAGTGTTCATATCCAGGATAGAAGGGAGGAACTTAGAAAACCTGTTAACATCTAAATCACTAAATAGGCAGAAATGAAGTCTTTGGTAGATGTGCTACGGCAATGGTTCCTGAACTTCGGTTATTTGCTAATAGCTCATTATATTTGTCATAATTCCACACCCCATGTGTCATATTACATTAATATGTTTGGCTTTAAATTCACTTCAAAATACCTTTGAAAATTTTTATTTTAATTGGCCATAGGTAGTCATGTACATGAAATGACAGATGAAATATTCAAATTATATATTACAACCTGTAGGTACGTATATACATACAGAAATATGTTACAGAAACTGGGACAAGGACAGAGAGAGAGAGATTAAAATGTCTGGAACACGCAAAATCTGCAGAGCTGAAACTGCTAGAAGTCCATCTGACAGAGGAATATTCTTTTACCTGAGGGAACGTCAGCCTTGTTCTATTCAGGCCGTCATTGGATTGTATGAGAACTTCCCACGTTATACAGGGCAACCGACTTAACTCAGGCTACTGATTTAAATAATACTCTCATCCAAAATCATCCTTACAGAAACACACAGAATAATGTTTGTCCAGTAAACGGGGGACCTGTGCCAGTGAATCTGACCCATAAATTAACCATCAAACCTTCCTTCCAGCACATTGACAAATTGTATGAAGAAAGTACAGCACGATATAGGTTTATTTGACACGTGCTCCACCGTGCCCTAAATGGAAAATGCAAAACATAGGTTTAAAATATAACAAAATTCGTATTAATGATTAAGAAGTTGTACATGAATGGCAATGAACTTCAGTGACTGCATTTTTAATCAAGTGATTTCAACTTTCTCATGAATTTACCCTAGATTTGATGGGAAACAATATGTGTTTAAATAATTCATAAGTATTAAATACATACAAAATTAGTTGCGTGAATGGCATTGCATAATACATTGGGTTTCCCAATAATTTTACAGCGACAGGAAGCCAGAAAACTTGAACAATCCTCTGAGATTTCTTCAAAAATTGAAGACATCCGAAGAGGTCAGTTGGAGAAATTGGATTGGAGCATGTGTTATGTCCCTTTGGGAGGTATGAGCAAAAAGCTTCATTTCTGTTGTAAGTCTTGGGTCTGAGCTGCCAGCTCATCTCAGTTATGGTAGGGGATGCTATGTGCCTAGTGGATTCCTTGTGGCAGGAAGTAAAACAGATTTATAAAGGTCACAGGCATCTGACTGCTGGATGTTCTTTATTTGAAGGAGCAAACAGTGAAAGGAGGACCGTAGTGGTCAACACTTTACTACATGTTTCCAAGTGTCAAGGTAGGGAATCATATGAGATGATCTGCAAATTTCCCTCAGACCATTTTCGAAGACGAAACGAGACTTTGTTTAGCAAGCCATGAATCAAACCGAAATGAATTGAAAGAAAGACTTGAGGTAAAGTGACATGTGTCACCAGGTAGCGAGGCCCATTTCAACCCAGTATGTACAACAAACTTGCCACCAGATCAAGTGCAACTAGGCAGGCAGTTTTAGAGTCAAGGATGGTGAAAGATACGAAAGGGTCATCCTCCCCAGTCAAGGAATGGAACATTTGACTCCAAGTTAGAGGACACTCCAAGTGCTCCCACTGCCTTAAACGACTGAAACTGAGAGCTAAGGCAGGGACTCTGTGAGTCATGAGAACATAATCCAGTGAGGAGATCCGGGATCAGGATATTTCCTGTTTTCAGAGTCCCTGCCAAGCCAGTTATGGATGGATTTGCATTTGGGTTGGGAAATGATTGGACCAGACCAAGTTTGGTAGTTCCGCTTCCCCCTGGGTGGGGCAGTAAGCGCCAATAAATAGGTCCTCTGCTGCACGACAGCTATCCTCCTGCCACTCGAGTTCTGATTGACTTTGGAGAACCTGGTGAGTCTTATTCTTCATTTCAACTTTGTTCATGGACACCCAAATGTTGAGTTTATGCTAGACTCAGCAAGCTTGATGGGTCCAAAATTATGATCATGGGTATAATGCTACTTAGTGGATGAGAACTTGGAATCTGGGCACAATGTTGTATTGTATTTACTAGATTACTGATACCTAGTTTGAATTCCTCTATTGAAAAAGAAATTAACAGGAAATAGTGACATGAAGGGATAAAGAGCAAAGTATTTACCTTCTTCTATGCCTTTCTCTTGGACCTCTGCTGTGATTTCAGAGGCATTTATCTTAGAAGGTGTGAGACCCTTACACTCATCCTGATTGCCCTCTGCTCTGGATATAAGTCATCCTGTCGGGACATCATGAGAGGAAATGTTGATACAAATTGCTTGTGAGCTTGCCCATGATTTTAGAACATGTGAGGGCCTTTTCTGAAGATGTCGTTTTCATTAAAAAGAAAAAAGGAAAGAAGGAAAGAAAGAAAGAAAGAAACCAAAAGAGAAAACATTGCATGTTTCTTCAAAACAAAGATATTTTCTTTAGAAAAGCTGTATGAGAAAAGGGAAGGTTTTCTCTGGGCTGATGTAACGATTTTCTGAAGAGCGAGAGAGAAGTCAGAAATTCATTAAAAAGTATTTAACAGATTAAAGCACATACTTAGAGATTGGTGAGATACTATCTGTTGTTATTCCACAAGATTTTGCTGTTTTCTCTATAGGAATTCCTTGTTGTGACCACGGTCATATACTTTCTTTCAGATATTAAGACTCCAGAAAGATGTCTTCTCAACATCAGCAGTGCAAGCAGCCCTGCCAGCCACCACCAGTGTGCACACAAAAATGCCATGACCCTTGCCCACCTTGCAAGTGTCCAGACCCTTGCCCACCTTGCAAGTGTCCAGACCCTTGCCCACCTTGCAAGTGTCCAGACCCTTGCCCACCTATAAAGTGCCCTGACCCATGCGTGCCTCAGCAGTGCAAGCAGAAATGCCCTCCTGGGGCACCTGTTCAACATTGCTAGCAGAAGTGGCCACCCAAGAGTATGTAAGAGCTTGAGCTTTTATCTGCATCTGGAAAGGATAAGGACAATGGACTCAACTAGTTCCAGAGCTCCACCATCCTCTTCTCTTCAAAGCCTATCATGGATACGGAAGAAGCTTCTCCACCTTTCAGCCTCAATATGCGAGTGGTGCTTCCTGACAGACAGAGGTTTCTTACCTGCGGGTGCTGTACTGCTTCCCTCTGGGAGGTGCCCAAGAAAGCATCGCAGAGCCTCTGAAGGAAGAGCAGCCGCTCTCCTCCTGGGCGCCCTCTGAGGATTCTCTCGCTGTCTTCTGTGTCGGTCGGTCACCTGGGCATGGGTTTCTACCAGCTGAGCAATTGTTACTTATCCTCCACGTCCTGAATAAAATACAGTTCTTTTGTGAGATGGGAAAATATTTTCTTTCTTTGCAAACCTGCTTTTAGCAATATCATATGATAATGTTGCTTGATTTCTATCCTTCTTTGATCCCGAGTTTCAGGCTTTCACAGTCAGTGTTATCTGAATTTTGAGTCGTATCAATGATTATTTCTATACAGTTAAAAATCCAGGTTATTTTCCTAATTATTGCTTGACTCATTTAAAGAACAAGTTTTGTAACTTCTTGGGATTTCAAATCCTTTAATAAACTCTGGGGAAAATCACATATACAGTGCCCACTTGCTTAGCCATAAAAATTACATGAACGTGTGTCATTTAGTTGGCACAATGCCGAGCATGTAACTGGCATTTGAGAGGTGGCAGATCATCATTGTCCCTGTCATCATCACCGTCACCACCACCAACACTGTCACCACCACCCCCAGGTGCTCCAAGCAGGGGAGTGGCTCTGACATACCTAGTAGAGCAAGCAAGGATATTCTTTAAACTCTATTATCCATTCATATTCTGTGTTGATTTTCTTTACCAGTTTAACTGAATTTTTAATCTGACCCCACAAAATAACCAGTTTGGGAAATTATTGGGATACTCTGTATAAAATTATAATAGTTCTGAAAACATGGGTAGTACAAAAGAAAGGGAATTTAAAGGGACCTTACCAGACAAAGTGCTACCTCTTCCCCATTTGTACAACGTGCCCTTCTTATTGCAAAACTCAACAACCGCAGGGTCTTACTATGTTTTTTCACCTCGGAAATTACATTCTTCATTATTTTGACCCCACATTTGAGATACACAGGGGATTCCAATGTTTATCTTGATTTACAAAATGACTGTTACTATGCCGCTTGTTTTCCAAGTGCTTAGCTTACTGGTCCAGTAAGCTGTGAAAAGGGATGTGTTCATTAAGCATATCCCTTCTTGTGGTTAGAAGTAAAGGAGTCAAAGATGCCAGAACTGCAGAAGCAAACAAAAGCCCATGTTACTGTTCAACGCTCACCAGACCGTGTCATGAGTGAAAAATCAACACTGCTATTTGGGAGTTGTCTCTACTGTAGCTACTGTTATTTGACCTGACATAGAAATTAGTTCTTTGAGGTGGGGTGCTCCTGTAACAAATCTTAAAAAAAAAGTGGCATTGGCTCATGTGTCTGGAGGTGGTTGGAAAGGAATCTGATATTGGAAGCCGTAAATGTGGTGCTACATGTTATTCAAAGGCAAAACGTTTGAAGTAATGGTTGTCCATGGTATCTTTAGAGGCAAAGCAATGGTTGCTCACTTGCTGATTTGCCCAGGGTATTTCAGGAGATGTATGTTCAGGAAAATCTTTCTGGTTGACAGGCCAGAAATGTAAAGAATGAAAAGAAAAATAATACAGTCCAGAAGTTCAAAACCTTGTTGAATTAGAAAACTCACCGCTTGTAAGTCCTAAAGAGTAAGAGATGCGATTAGAAGTGGTTTTCAACTAGAAGTTCAATTTCAGTGGACTGTTACAACAGGGAAAGTAGACAGAAGTTGTCTTCTTTCCACCTGTGTGCCAGGGAGCCTCATGGTTGCTGTATTATGTTAGGGGAAAAAGCAGTCATTTAATCAGGCCAGAAAATTCCTTCTACAAAAGGACCTAACTGAGATCTGTAGGACATAGAAATGATTGGGGGACTGAAATTATATCAGGTGCCTAATAAGTTTCTGAGGGAATTGAGAACTAAATTAACTATGGGCCAAAACGAAAAAGAATGATTTTTAAGATTACTAACGACATTCCCGCGCACCTTTCCCTAATTTCCAACTAGGAAATCAGATATGGTCAGTACAGGTGACTAAAAGGGAATATCCACTCTGAGGTGACTACAAGGACCCCAGAGAATGATGGATAAAGGAAGCTCTCTCAGAGAATAGTATCAGATCCTGAGAGAGCCAAGGAGGAGAAGGAACACAGAGATGCTCAAACATTGTTACTCCGTTGTATGATACTTATTCCTTCATGCTTTCCCTCTGGGATTATTGAGGAATAATTAACAAACGAAATTGTACATATTTACTGTGTATAATGTGATGACTTGACATATATGTACTTTATGCAGTCATTACCATCATCGGTCACTTAGAACATAAATCACTTCATCAGTAACAATGTAATGTGTGTATGTCTCCCTGTTTCTGTGTGTGTGTGTGTGTGTGTGTGTGTGTGATGAGAATGCTTATGGTCTAATTTCCCAGCAAGATTCAACTACACAAGTGAGTGCTATTACCTAGATCACCATGCTCTACTGTAGACTCTGAGAACTCATTCATTGTATGATTGCAGGCTTGTACCCGTGGCCAAACATCCGACCTTTCCCCGACCCCTCAGACCCTGCTGACCACCATTCTACTCTCTGTTGCTCTGACATCTGTTAGTTTGGAAACACATTCCAAAATGAACAATGGTACGAAGGAGAAATAAGAAATAAATAGAAAATAACCTGAGATGAACGAAAATGAAAAGAAAACATACAAGAACATTCGGGATAAATGTAATGCAGCACAAACAGAGCAACATATGCCTAGAGATATCTATATTACAAAAGATGATCTCAAATCAGTAGCCTGATAGACATGGATGCATGTGTGTGGGTTTATGAAAATTGAAAACTCGTAACACTAAATACAGAAAAGTATCAGCAGTGATTGTTTTTGGCCGTTTAATACACATGCTCATTTTTTAACAGCTTTATGTTTTCCGCATTGTATATTAAATGGTATACCTTCATTTTAATAACAACGTATCATATTGTTAAAAATATATATAGGAGTCAGTGAAGATGTGGCTGAGCTGCAAGCAAAGTTTACGACCTGGTCTTCTGGCACATGCCTAGCTGATGACTTTCACACGATTCAAGTGTCTCCTCTTTCTCCTCCTCTACTCCTCATTTCCCTCTTCCTCCTGCTGTCCCATTATAAAACCCCATTCCTAAGAAGCTTCCTGATTATTCGGACAAGACAAGTTACTAGGCCAGTTCTTCCTTCTGACTGCAGGAAGAATTATGAAAGGACTATTACTAAATGCATGGGCGATATGTCAAAGTACCAAATTGGACGGTTAAGGGGTAGATATTGGCAGTGAAGATAATATGGCAGGTTGAGTGTTCTGGCACGTGAAGAAGAAGACAGAGAATAAACGGTGAACATTTTTTTCAAATTTCTCTCTTCAAAGACCTAAAACATTGTTGGACTGAGTGGAAAAAAGCAAATATATCAGATGTGCCCTAAGTTCACATTTCATCCAGCTGTCAGACCTGTAGTGCTTTGCTTATCTTTCCCCTCCCAGCGTCACTCTGAATCATTTATATGTGATGCTCTGAATCTGAAATGGTACCTTATATCTAGTTTTGGTTTCACACAATTGAAACTTCGTATTCACTTATGGAATACAAGAGATTTATTTCCTGATAAAGGAATTTTAAGCGCAGGACAGCGGTCTAGGGAAGAGTTTGCGTAAGCTGAGATGGGATATCCTGATTCCATTAAACATCTGTTCCAACATTCTACAGTATCATAAAGCGAGATTTGCAACTCTATTCCTAAACCAGACCATGATCCCTCACCAACCATGATCCATCAAAACACTCTTCAGTGCCCATGGCGACAGCATAGAAAAGAGTAGTGTTCATATCCAGGATAGAAGGGAGGAACTTAGAAAACCTGTTAACATCTAAATCACTAAATAGGCAGAAATGAAGTCTTTGGTAGATGTGCTACGGCAATGGTTCCTGAACTTCGGTTATTTGCTAATAGCTCATTATATTTGTCATAATTCCACACCCCATGTGTCATATTACATTAATATGTTTGGCTTTAAATTCACTTCAAAATACCTTTGAAAATTTTTATTTTAATTGGCCATAGGTAGTCATGTACATGAAATGACAGATGAAATATTCAAATTATATATTACAACCTGTAGGTACGTATATACATACAGAAATATGTTACAGAAACTGGGACAAGGACAGAGAGAGAGAGATTAAAATGTCTGGAACACGCAAAATCTGCAGAGCTGAAACTGCTAGAAGTCCATCTGACAGAGGAATATTCTTTTACCTGAGGGAACGTCAGCCTTGTTCTATTCAGGCCGTCATTGGATTGTATGAGAACTTCCCACGTTATACAGGGCAACCGACTTAACTCAGGCTACTGATTTAAATAATACTCTCATCCAAAATCATCCTTACAGAAACACACAGAATAATGTTTGTCCAGTAAACGGGGGACCTGTGCCAGTGAATCTGACCCATAAATTAACCATCAAACCTTCCTTCCAGCACATTGACAAATTGTATGAAGAAAGTACAGCACGATATAGGTTTATTTGACACGTGCTCCACCGTGCCCTAAATGGAAAATGCAAAACATAGGTTTAAAATATAACAAAATTCGTATTAATGATTAAGAAGTTGTACATGAATGGCAATGAACTTCAGTGACTGCATTTTTAATCAAGTGATTTCAACTTTCTCATGAATTTACCCTAGATTTGATGGGAAACAATATGTGTTTAAATAATTCATAAGTATTAAATACATACAAAATTAGTTGCGTGAATGGCATTGCATAATACATTGGGTTTCCCAATAATTTTACAGCGACAGGAAGCCAGAAAATTTGAACAATCCTCTGAGATTTCTTCAAAAATTGAAGACATCCGAAGAGGTCAGTTGGAAAAATTGGATTGGAGCATGTGTTATGTCCCTTTGGGAGGTATGAGCAAAAAGCTTCATTTCTGTTGTAAGTCTTGGGTCTGAGCTGCCAGCTCATCTCAGTTATGGTAGGGGATGCTATGTGCCTAGTGGATTCCTTGTGGCAGGAAGTAAAACAGATTTATAAAGGTCACAGGCATCTGACTGCTGGATGTTCTTTATTTGAAGGAGCAAACAGTGAAAGGAGGACCGTAGTGGTCAACACTTTACTACACGTTTCCAAGTGTCAAGGTAGGGAATCATATGAGATGATCTGCAAATTTCCCTCAGACCATTTTCGAAGACGAAACGAGACTTTGTTTAGCAAGCCATGAATCAAACCGAAATGAATTGAAAGAAAGACTTGAGGTAAAGTGACATGTGTCACCAGGTAGCGAGGCCCATTTCAACCCAGTATGTACAACAAACTTGCCACCAGATCAAGTGCAACTAGGCAGGCAGTTTTAGAGTCAAGGATGGTGAAAGATACGAAAGGGTCATCCTCCCCAGTCAAGGAATGGAACTTTTGACTCCAAGTTAGAGGACACTCCAAGTGCTCCCACTGCCTTAAACGACTGAAACTGAGAGCTAAGGCAGGGACTCTGTGAGTCATGAGAACATAATCCAGTGAGGAGATCCGGGATCAGGATATTTCCTGTTTTCAGAGTCCCTGCCAAGCCAGTTATGGATGGATTTGCATTTGGGTTGGGAAATGATTGGACCAGACCAAGTTTGGTAGTTCCGCTTCCCCCTGGGTGGGGCAGTAAGCGCCAATAAATAGGTCCTCTGCTGCACGACAGCTATCCTCCTGCCACTCGAGTTCTGATTGACTTTGGAGAACCTGGTGAGTCTTATTCTTCATTTCAACTTTGTTCATGGACACCCAAATGTTGAGTTTATGCTAGACTCAGCAAGCTTGATGGGTCCAAAATTATGATCATGGGTATAATGCTACTTAGTGGATGAGAACTTGGAATCTGGGCACAATGCTGTATTGTATTTACTAGATTACTGATACCTAGTTTGAATTCCTCTATTGAAAAAGAAATTAACAGGAAATATTGACATGAAGGGATAAAGAGCAAAGTATTTACCTTCTTCTATGCCTTTCTCTTGGACCTCTGCTGTGATTTCAGAGGCATTTATCTTAGAAGGTGTGAGACCCTTACACTCATCCTGATTGCCCTCTGCTCTGGATATAAGTCATCCTGTCGGGACATCATGAGAGGAAATGTTGATACAAATTGCTTGTGAGCTTGCCCATGATTTTAGAACATGTGAGGGCCTTTTCTGAAGATGTCGTTTTCATTAAAAAGAAAAAAGGAAAGAAGGAAAGAAAGAAAGAAAGAAACCAAAAGAGAAAACATTGCATGTTTCTTCAAAACAAAGATATTTTCTTTAGAAAAGCTGTATGAGAAAAGGGAAGGTTTTCTCTGGGCTGATGTAACGATTTTCTGAAGAGCGAGAGAGAAGTCAGAAATTCATTAAAAAGTATTTAACAGATTAAAGCACATACTTAGAGATTGGTGAGATACTATCTGTTGTTATTCCACAAGATTTTGCTGTTTTCTCTATAGGAATTCCTTGTTGTGACCACGGTCATATACTTTCTTTCAGATATTAAGACTCCAGAAAGATGTCTTCTCAACATCAGCAGTGCAAGCAGCCCTGCCAGCCACCACCAGTGTGCACACAAAAATGCCATGACCCTTGCCCACCTTGCAAGTGTCCAGACCCTTGCCCACCTTGCAAGTGTCCAGACCCTTGCCCACCTTGCAAGTGTCCAGACCCTTGCCCACCTATAAAGTGCCCTGACCCATGCGTGCCTCAGCAGTGCAAGCAGAAATGCCCTCCTGGGGCACCTGTTCAACATTGCTAGCAGAAGTGGCCACCCAAGAGTATGTAAGAGCTTGAGCTTTTATCTGCATCTGGAAAGGATAAGGACAATGGACTCAACTAGTTCCAGAGCTCCACCATCCTCTTCTCTTCAAAGCCTATCATGGATACGGAAGAAGCTTCTCCACCTTTCAGCCTCAATATGCGAGTGGTGCTTCCTGACAGACAGAGGTTTCTTACCTGCGGGTGCTGTACTGCTTCCCTCTGGGAGGTGCCCAAGAAAGCATCGCAGAGCCTCTGAAGGAAGAGCAGCCGCTCTCCTCCTGGGCGCCCTCTGAGGATTCTCTCGCTGTCTTCTGTGTCGGTCGGTCACCTGGGCATGGGTTTCTACCAGCTGAGCAATTGTTACTTATCCTCCACGTCCTGAATAAAATACAGTTCTTTTGTGAGATGGGAAAATATTTTCTTTCTTTGCAAACCTGCTTTTAGCAATATCATATGATAATGTTGCTTGATTTCTATCCTTCTTTGATCCCGAGTTTCAGGCTTTCACAGTCAGTGTTATCTGAATTTTGAGTCGTATCAATGATTATTTCTATACAGTTAAAAATCCAGGTTATTTTCCTAATTATTGCTTGACTCATTTAAAGAACAAGTTTTGTAACTTCTTGGGATTTCAAATCCTTTAATAAACTCTGGGGAAAATCACATATACAGTGCCCACTTGCTTAGCCATAAAAATTACATGAACGTGTGTCATTTAGTTGGCACAATGCCGAGCATGTAACTGGCATTTGAGAGGTGGCAGATCATCATTGTCCCTGTCATCATCACCGTCACCACCACCAACACTGTCACCACCACCCCCAGGTGCTCCAAGCAGGGGAGTGGCTCTGACATACCTAGTAGAGCAAGCAAGGATATTCTTTAAACTTTATGATCCATTCATATTCTGTGTTGATTTTCTTTACCAGTTTAACTGAATTTTGTGACCCCACAAAATAACCAGTTTGGGAAATTATTGGGATACTCTGTATAAAATTATAATAGTTCTGAAAACATGGGTAGTACAAAAGAAAGGGAATTTAAAGGGACCTTACCAGACAAAGTGCTACCTCTTCCCCATTTGTACAACGTGCTCTTCTTATTGCAAAACTCAACAACCGCAGGGTCTTACTATGTTTTTTCACCTCGGAAATTACATTCTTCATTATTTTGACCCCACATTTGAGATACACAGGGGATTCCAATGTTTATCTTGATTTACAAAATGACTGTTACTATGCCGCTTGTTTTCCAAGTGCTTAGCTTACTGGTCCAGTAAGCTGTGAAAAGGGATGTGTTCATTAAGCATATCCCTTCTTGTGGTTAGAAGTAAAGGAGTCAAAGATGCCAGAACTGCAGAAGCAAACAAATGCCCATGTTACTGTTCAACGCTCACCAGACCGTGTCATGAGTGAAAAATCAACACTGCTATTTGGGAGTTGTCTCTACTGTAGCTACTGTTATTTGACCTGACATAGAAATTAGTTCTTTGAGGTGGGATGCTCCTGTAACAAATCTTAAAATAATTGTGGCATTGGCTCATGTGTCTGGAGGTGGTTGGAAAGGAATCTGATATTGGAAGCCATAAATGTGGTGCTACATGTTATTCAAAGGCAAAACGTTTGAAGTAATGGTTGTCCATGGTATCTTTAGAGGCAAAGCAATGGTTGCTCACTTGCTGATTTGCCCAGGGTATTTCAGGAGATGTATGTTCAGGAAAATCTTTCTGGTTGACAGGCCAGAAATGTAAAGAATGAAAAGAAAAATAATACAGTCCAGAAGTTCAAAACCTTGTTGAATTAGAAAACTCACCGCTTGTAAGTCCTAAAGAGTAAGAGATGCGATTAGAAGTGGTTTTCAACTAGAAGTTCAATTTCAGTGGACTGTTACAACAGGGAAAGTAGACAGAAGTTGTCTTCTTTCCACACGTGTGCCAGGGAGCCTCATGGTTGCTGTATTATGTTAGGGGAAAAAGCAGTCATTTAATCAGGCCAGAAAATTCCTTCTACAAAAGGACCTAACTGAGATCTGTAGGACATAGAAATGATTGGGGGACTGAAATTATATCAGGTGCCTAATAAGTTTCTGAGGGAATTGAGAACTAAATTAACTATGGGCCAAAACGAAAAAGAATGATTTTTAAGATTACTAATGACATTCCCGTGCACCGTTCCCTAATTTCCAACTAGGAAATCAGATATGGTCAGTACAGGTGACTAAAAGGGAATATCCACTCTGAGGTGACTACAAGGACCCCAGAGAATGATGGATAAAGGAAGCTCTCTCAGAGAATAGTATCAGATCCTGAGAGAGCCAAGGAGGAGAAGGAACACAGAGATGCTCAAACATTGTTACTCCATTGTATGATACTTATTCCTTCATGCTTTCCCTCTGGGATTATTGAGGAATAATTAACAAACGAAATTGTACATATTTACTGTGTATAATGTGATGACTTGACATATGTGTACTTTATGCAGTCATTACCATCATCGGTCACTTAGAACATAAATCACTTCATCAGTAACAATGTAATGTGTGTATGTCTCCCTGTTTCTGTGTGTGTGTGTGTGTGTGTGTGTGTGTGTGTCTTTGTATGTGTGTGTGTGATGAGAATGCTTATGGTCTAATTTCCCAGCAAGATTCAACTACACAAGTGAGTGCTATTACCTAGATCACCATGCTCTACTGTAGACTCTGAGAACTCATTCATTGTATGATTGCAGGCTTGTACCCGGTGCCAAACATCCGACCTTTCCCCGACCCCTCAGACCCTGCTGACCACCATTCTACTCTCTGTTGCTCTGACATCTGTTAGTTTGGAAACACATTCCAAAATGAACAATGGTACGAAGGAGAAATAAGAAATAAATAGAAAATAACTTGAGATGAACGAAAATGAAAAGAAAACATACAAGAACATTCGGGATAAATGTAATGCAGCACAAAGAGAGCAACCTATGCCTAGAGATATCTATATTACAAAAGATGATCTCAAATCAGTAGCCTGATAGACATGGATGCATGTGTGTGGGTTTATGAAAATTGAAAACTCGTAACACTAAATACAGCAAAGTATCAGCAGTGATTGTTTTTGGCCGTTTAATACACATGCTCATTTTTTAACAGCTTTATGTTTTCCGCATTGTATATTAAATGGTATACCTTCATTTTAATAACAATGTATCATATTGTTAAAAATATATATAGGAGTCAGTGAAGATGTGGCTGAGCTGCAAGCAAAGTTTACGACCTGGTCTTCTGGCACATGCCTAGCTGATGACTTTCACACGATTCAAGTGTCTCCTCTTTCTCCTCCTCTACTCCTCATTTCCTTCTTCTTCCTGTTTTCCCATTATAAAACCCCATTCCTAAGAAGCTTCCTGATTATTTGGCCAAGACAAGTTACTAGGCCAGTTCTTCCTTCTGACTGCAGGAAGAATTATGAAAGGACTATTACTAAATGCATGGGCGATATGTCAAAGTACCAAATTGGACGGTTAAGGGGTAGATATTGGCAGTGAGGATAATATGGCAGGTTGAGGGTTCTGGCACGTGAAGAAGAAGACAGAGAATAAACGGTGAACATTTTTTTCAAATTTCTCTCTTCAAAGACCTAAAACATTGTTGGACTGAGTGTAAAAAAGCAAATATATCAGATGTGCCCTAAGTTCACATTTCATGCACATGTCAGACCTGTAGTGCTTTGCTTATCTTTGCCCTCCCAGCGTCACTCTGAATCATTTAAATGTGATGCTCTGAATCTGAAATGGTACCTTATATCTAGTTTTGGTTTCACACAATTGAAACTTCGTATTCACTTATGGAATACAAGAGATTTATTTCCTGATAAAGGAATTTTAAACGCACGACAGCGGTCTAGGGAAGAGTTTGCGTAAGTTGAGATGGGATATCCTGATTCCATTAAACATCTGTTCCAACATTCTACAGTATCATAAAGCGAGATTTGCAACTCTATTCCTAAACCAGACAGGGCCTTCACCAACCATGTCCCATCAAAAGACTCTTCAGTGCCCATGGGGACAGCATAGAAAAGTGTAGTGTTCATATCCAGGATAGAAGGGAGGAACTTAGAAAACCTGTTAACATCTAAATCACTGAAAAGGCAGAAATGAAATCTTTGGTGGACATGCTAAGGCAATGGTTCCTGAACTTCAGTTATTTGCTAAAAGCTCATTATATTTGTCATAATTCCACACCCCATGTGTCATATTACATTAATTTCTTTGGATGTAAGTTCTCTTCCTAATAACTTTGAAAATCCTTTTTAATTGGCCATACGTAATGATGCACATGAAAAGACAGATGAAATATTCACATTATATATTAAAACATGAATGGACATATAAACATAAAGAAATGTATTACAGACAGTGGGACAAGGACAGATAGAGAGAGATTAAAATACCTGAAACACGCAAAGTCTGAAGAGCTGAAACTCTGCAGGAAGTCCATCTGACAGGGGAATATTCTTTCACCTGAGGGAGTGTCAGCCTCGCTCTATTCAGGCCGTCATGGATTTAATGAGAACTTCCCACATTATAGAGGGCAACTGACTTAACTCAGGCTACTGATTTAAATAATACTCTCCTCCAAAATCATCATACAGAAACACAAAGAATAAGCTTTGACCAGAAAACTGGGGACCTGTACAAGTGAATCTGACCCATAAATTAACCATCAAACATTCATTCCAGCACATTCACAAATTGTATGAAGAAGTAGAGCAGGAAATAGAATTATTTGGCCCATGCTCCACAATGACCTAAATGGAAAATGCAAAAAATAGATTTAAAATATAACAAAATTATAATTAATGATTAAGAGGTTGTATATGAATGGCAATTAACTTCAGTGACTTCATTTTTAATAAAGTGATTTCAACATTCGCATGAATTTACCCTATATTTGATTTGAAACAAAATATGTTTAAATAACTAATAAGTATGAAATACATACAAAATTAGTTGCATGAATGGCATTGCATAATACATTGGGTTTCCCAATTATTTAAAAGCGACAGGAAGCCAGAAAATTTGAACAATCCTCTGAGACTACTTCAAAAATTGAAGACATCCAAAGAGGTCACTTGGGAGAAATTAGATTGGAGCATGTGTTATGTCCCTTTGGGAGGTATGAGCAAAAAGCTTCATTTCTGTTGTAAGTCTTGGGTCTGAGCTGCCAGCTCATCTGAATTATGGTAGGGGATGCTATGTGCCTAGTGAATTCCTTGTGGCACGAAGTAAAACAGATTTATAAAAGTCACAGGAATCTGACTGCTGGATGTCTTTATTTGAAGGAGCAAACAGTGAAAGGAGGACCGTAGTGGTCAGCACTTTACTACACGTTTCTAAGTGTCAAGATAGGGAATCATATGAGATGATATGCAAATGTCCCTCAGACCATTTTCGAAGATGAAATGAGACTTTGTTTAGCAAGCCATGACTCAAGCGAAAATGAATGGTAAGGAAGACTTCAGGGTGGGATAGGGAGGGTGGTAGGGAGGGAGACGCAAGACGGAAGAGATATGGGAACATATGTATATATATAACTGATTCACTTTGTTATAAAGCAGAAACTAACACACCATTGTAAAGCAATTACACCCCAATAAAGATGTTAAAAAAAAAAAAAAAGAAAGAAAGACTTCAGGTAAAGAGACATGTGTCTCCAGGTAGCGAGGCCAATTTCAAACCAGTACGTACAGCAAAATTGCCACCAGATCAAGTGCAACCAGGCAGGGAGTTTTAGAGTCAAGGATGGTGAAAGATAGGAAAGGGTCATCCTCCCTAGTCAAGGAATGGAACTTTGACTCCAAGTTAGAGAACGCTCCAAGTGCTCCCACTGCCTTAAACCACTGAAACTGAGAGCTAAGGCAGGGACTCTGAGTCATGAGAACAAAATCCAGTGAGGTGATCCTGAAAGAGGACATTCCCTGTTTTCAGCGTCCCTGCCAAGCCAGTTATGGATGGATTTGCATTTGGGTTGGGAAATGATTGGACCAGGCCAATTTCGGTAGTTCCGCTTCCCCCTGGGTGGGGCAGTAAGTGCCTATAAAAAGGTCCCCTGTGTCACGACGGCTATCCTCCTGCTATTCGAGTTCTGATTGCATGTTAGAACACGGAGAGTCTCACTCTTCATTTCAACTTTGTTCTTGAACACCCGAATGTTGAGTTTATGCTGGAGTCAGCAAACTTGATGGGTCCAAAGTTAAGCTTATGGGTGTAATTCTTCTTATTGGATTGCAACGTGGAATGTGGGTACAATGTTGTATTGTAATTACTAGATTACTGATACCTAGTTTGAATTACTCTATTGAAAAAGAAATTAACAGGAAATTTTTACATGAAGACATAAAGAGCAAACTATTTACCTTTTTCTATGCTGTTGTCTTTTACCTCTGCTGTGATTGCAGAGGCATTTATCTTAGAAGTTGTGAAACACTTACATTCTTTCTGATTGCCATTTGCTCTGTATATAAGTCATTCTGTCGGGACCTCATGAAAGAAAATGTTGATACAAATTGCTTGTGAGCTTGCCCAGTATTTTAGAACTTGTGATGGCTTTTTCTAAAGATGTCGTTTTCATAAAAAAGAAAAAAAGGAAGAAAGAAAGTAAGAAAGAAAGAAAGAAACCAGAAGAGAAAACATTGCATGTTTCTTCAAAACAAAGATATTTTCTTTAGAAAAGTTGTATGAGAAAACAGAACGTTTTCTCTGGGCTGATGTAACGATTTTCTGAAGAACGAGTGAGAAGTCAGAAATTCATTAAAAGGAATTAAAGAGATTATAGCACATACTTAGAGATTGGTGAGATACTATCTCTTGTTATTCCACAAGACTTTGCTGTTTTCCGTATAGGAATTCCTTGTTGTGAACACGGTCATATACTTTCTTTCAGATATTAAGACTCCAGAAGATGTCTTCTCAACATCAGCAGTGCAAGCAGCCCTGCCAGTCACCACCAGTGTGCACACAAAAATGCCATGACCCTTGCCCACCTTGCAAGTGTCCAGACCCTTGCCCACCTTGCAAGTGTCCAGACCCTTGCCCACCTATAAAGTGCCCTGACCCATGTGTGCCTCAGCAGTGCAAGCAGAAATGCCCTCCTGGGGCACCTGCTCAACATTGCTAGCAGAAGTGGCCACCCAAGAGTATGTAAGAGCTTGAGCTTTTATCTGCATCTGGAAAGGATAAGGACAATCAGCTCAACTAGTTCCAGAGCTCCACCTTCCTCTTCTCTTCAAAGCCTATCATGGATACGGAAGAAGCTTCTCCACCCTTCAGTCTCAATATGCGAGGGCTGCTTCCTGACAGACAGAGGTTTCTTACCTGTGGGTGCTGTACTGCTTCCCTCTGGGAGGTGCCCAAGAAAGCATCGCAGAGCCTCAGAAGGAAGAGCAGCCACTCTCCTCCTGGGCGCCCTCTGAGGATTCTCTCGCTGTCTTCTGTGTCGGTCGGTCACCTGGGCATGAGTTTCTACCAGCTGAGCAATTGTTACTTATCCTCCACGTCCTGAATAAAATACAGTTCTTTTGTGTGATGGGAAAATATTTCCTTTCTTTGCAAACCTGCTTTTAGCAATATCATATGATAATTTTGCTTGATTTCTATCCTTCTTTGATCCCGAGTTTCAGGCTTTCACAGTCAGTGTTATCTGAATTTTGAGTCGTATCAATGATTATTTCTATACAGTTAAAAATCCAGGTTATTTTCCTAATTATTGATTGATTCATTTAAGGAACAAGTTTTGTAACTTCTTGGGATTCCAAACCCTTTAATAAACTCTGGAGAAAATCACATATACAGTGCCCACTTGCTTAGACATAAAAATTACATGAACGTGTGTCATTTAGTTGGCACAATGCCGAGCATGTAATTGGCATTTGAGAGGTGGCAGATCATCATTGTCCCTGTCATCATCACCGTCACCACCACCAACACCGTCACCACCACCCCAGGTGCTCCAAGTAGGGGAGTGGCTCTGACATACCTAGTAGAGCAAGCAACTATATTCTTTAAACTTTATGATCCATTCAAATTCTGTGTTGATTTTCTTTACCAGTTTAACTGAATTTTTAATCTGACCCCACAAAATAACCAGTTTGGGAAATTATTGGGATACTCTGTATAAAATTATAGTAGTTCTGAAAACATGGGTAGTACAAAAGAAAGGGAATTTAAAGGGACCTTACCAGACAAAGTGCTACCTCTTCCTCATTTGTACAACGTGCTCTTCTTATTGCAAAACTCAACAACCGCAGGGTCTTATTATGTTTTTTCACCTCGGAAATTACATTCTTCATTATTTTGACCCCACATTTGAGATACACAGGGGATTCCAATGTTTATCTTGATTTACAAAATGACTGTTACTATGCCGCTTGTTTTCCAAGTGCTTAGCTTACTGGTCCAGTAAGCTGTGAAAAGGGATGTGTTCATTAAGCATATCCCTTCTTGTGGTTAGAAGTAAAGGAGTCAAAGATGCCAGAACTGCAGAAGCAAACAAAAGCCCATGTTACTGTTCAACGCTCACCAGACCGTGTCATGAGTGAAAAATCAACACTGCTATTTGGGAGTTGTCTCTACTGTAGCTACTGTTATTTGACCTGACATAGAAATTAGTTCTTTGAGGTGGGGTGCTCCTGTAACAAATCTTAAAATTGTGCAATTGGCTTATGTGTCTGGAGGTGGTTGGAAAGGAATCTGATATTGGAAGCCGTAAATGTGGTGCTACATGTTATTCAAAGGCAAAATGTTTGATGTAATGGTTGTCCATGGTATCTTTAGAGGCAAAGCAATGGTTGCTCACTTGCTGATTTGCCCAGGGTATTTCAGGAGATGTATGTTCAGGAAAATCTTTCTGGTTGACAGGCCAGAAATGTAAAGAATGAAAAGAAAAATAATACAGTCCAGAAGATCAAAACCTCGTTGAATTAGAAAACTCACCGCTTGTAAGTCCTAAAGAGTAAGAGATGCGATTAGAAGTGGTTTTCAACTCAAAGTTCAATTTCAGTGGACTGTTACAACAGGGAAAGTAGACAGAAGTTGTCTTCTTTCCACCTGTGTGCCAGGGAGCCTCATGGTTGCTGTATTATGTTAGGGGAAAAAGCAGTAATTTAATCAGGCCAGAAAATTCCTTCTACAAAAGGACCTAACTGAGATCTGTAGGACATAGAAATGATTGGGGGACTGAAATTATATCAGGTGCCTAATAAGTTTCTGAGGGAATTGAGAACTAAATTAAATATGGGCCAAAACGAAAAAGAATGATTTTTAAGATTACTAATGACATTCCCGTGCACCTTTCCCTAATTTCCAACTAGGAAATCAGATATGGTCAGTACAGGTGACTAAAAGGGAATATCCACTCTGAGGTGACTACAAGGACCCCAGAGAATGATGGATAAAGGAAGCTCTCTCAGAGAATAGTATCAGATCCTGAGAGAGCCAAGGAGGAGAAGGAACACAGAGATGCTCAAACATTGTTACTCCGTTGTATGATACTTATTCCTTCATGCTTTCCCTCTGGGTTTATTGAGGAATAATTAACAAACGAAATTGTACATATTTACTGTGTATAATGTGATGACTTGACATATGTGTACTTTATGCAGTCATTACCATCATCGGTCACTTAGAACATAAATCACTTCATCACTAACAATGTAATGTGTGTATGTCTCCCTGTTTCTGTGTGTGTGTGTGTGTTTTTGTATGTGTGTGTGTGATGAGAATGCTTATGGTCTAATTTCCCAGCAAGATTCAACTACACAAGTGAGTGCTATTACCTAGATCACCATGCTCTACTGTAGACTCTGAGAACTCATTCATTGTATGATTGCAGGCTTGTACCCATGGCCAAACATCCGACCTTTCCCCGACCCCTCAGACCATGCTGACCACCATTCTACTCTCTGTTGCTCTGACATCTGTTAGTTTGGAAACACATTCCAAAATGAACAATGGTACGAAGGAGAAATAAGAAATAAATAGAAAATAACCTGAGATGAACGAAAATGAAAAGAAAACATACAAGAACATTCGGGATAAATGTATTGCAGCACAAAGAGAGCAACCTATGCCAAGAGATATCTATATTACAAAAGATGATCTCAAATCAGTAGCCTGATAGACACGGATGCATGTGTGTGGGTATATGAAAATAGAAAACTCGTAACACTGAATACAGCAAAGTATAAGCAGTGATTGTTTTTGGCCGTTTAATACACATGCTCATTTTTTAACAGGTTTATGTTTTCCACATTGTATATTAAATGGTATACCTTCATTTTAATAACAACGTATCATATTGTTAAAAATATATATAGGAGTCAGTGTAGATGTGCCTGAGCTGCAAGCAAAGTTTACGACCTGGTCTTCTGGCACATGCCTAGCTGATGACTTTCACACGATTCAAGTGTCTCCTTTTTCTCCTCCTCTACTCCTCATTCCCTCTTCTTCCTGCTGTCCCATTATAAAACCCCATTCCTAAGAAGCTTCCTGATTATTTGGCCAAGACAAGTTACTAGGCCAGTTCTTCCTTCTGACTGCAGGAAGAATTATGAAAGGACTATTACTAAATGCATGGGCGATATGTCAAAGTACCAAATTGGACGGTTGAGGGGTAGATATTGGCAGTGAAGATAATATGGCAGGTTGAGGGTTCTGGCACGTGAAGAAGAAGACAGAGAATAAACGGTGAACATTTTTTTTCAAATTTCTCTCTTCAAAGACCTAAAATATTGTTGGACTGAGTGGAAAAAAGCAAATATATCAGATGTGCCCTAAGTTCACATTTCATCCAGATGTCAGACCTGTAGTGCTTTGCTTATCTTTCCCCTCCCAGCGTCACTCTGAATCATTTATATGTGATGCTCTGAATCTGAAATGGTACCTTATATCTAGTTTTGGTTTCACACAATTGAAACGTCGTATTCACTTCTGGAATACAAGAGATTTATTTCGTGATAAAGGAATTTTAAGTGCAGGACAGCAGTCTAGGGAAGAGTTCGCATAAGCTGAGATGGGATATCCTGATTCCATTAAACATCTGTTCCCACATTCTACAGTACCATAGAGCGAGATTTGCAACTCTATTCCTAAACCAGACAGGTCCCTCACCAACCATGATCCACCAAAACACTCTTCAGTGCCCATGGGGACAGCATAGAAAAGAGTAGTGTTCATATCCAGGATACAATGGAGGAACTTAGAAAACCTGTTAACATCTAAATCACTGAAAAGGCAGAAATGAAATCTTTGGTGGACGTGCTAAGACAATGGTTCCTGAACTTCAGTTATTTGCTAATAGCTCATTCTATTTGTCGAAATTCCACACCCCATGTGTCATATTACATTAATATGTTTGGCTTTAAATTCACTTCAAAATACCTTTGAAAATTTTTATTTTAATTTGCCATCGGTAATCATGTAAATGAAATGACAGATGAAATATTCAAATTATATATTACAACCTGTAGGTACGTATATACATACAGAAATATGTTACAGAAACTGGGACAAGGACAGAGAGAGAGAGATTAAAATGTCTGGAACACGCAAAATCTGCAGAGCTGAAACTGCTACAAGTCCATCTGACAGAGGAATATTCTTTTACCTGAGGGAACGTCAGCCTTGTTCTATTCAGGCCGTCATTGGATTGGATGAGAACTTCCCACGTTATAGAGGGCAACTGACTTAACTCAGGCTACTGATTTAAATAATACTCTCATCCAAAATCATCCTTATAGAAACACACAGAATAATGTTTGTCCAGTAAACAGGGGACCTGTGCCAGTGAATCTGACCCATAAATTAACCATCAAACCTTCCTTCCAGCACATTGACAAATTGTATGAAGAAAGTACAGCACGAAATAGGTTTATTTGACACATGCTCCACCGTGACCTAAATGGAAAATGCAAAACATAGGTTTAAAATATAACAAAATTCTTATTAATGATTAAGAAGTTGTACATGAATGGCAATGAACTTCAGTGACTGCATTTTTAATCAAGTGATTTCAACTTTCTCATGAATTTACCCTAGATTTGATGGGAAACAATATGTGTTTAAATAATTCATAAGTATTAAATACATACAAAATTAGTTGCGTGAATGGCATTGCATAATACATTGGGTTTCCCAATAATTTTACAGCGACAGGAAGCCAGAAAATTTGAACAATCCTCTGAGATTTCTTCAAAAATTGAAGACATCCGAAGAGGTCAGTTGGAGAAATTGGATTGGAGCATGTGTTATGTCCCTTTGGGAGGTATGAGCAAAAAGCTTCATTTCTGTTGTAAGTCTTGGGTCTGAGCTGCCAGCTCATCTCAGTTGTGGTAGGGGATGCTATGTACCTAGTGGATTCCTTGTGGCAGGAAGTAAAACAGATTTATAAAGGTCACAGGCATCTGACTGCTGGATGTTCTTTATTTGAAGGAGCAAACAGTGAAAGGAGGACCGTAGTGGTCAACACTTTACTACACGTTTCCAAGTGTCAAGATAGGGAATCATATGAGATGATCTGCAAATTTCCCTCAGACCATTTTCGAAGACGAAACGAGACTTTGTTTAGCAAGCCATGAATCAAACCGAAATGAATTGAAAGAAAGACTTGAGGTAAAGTGACATGTGTCACCAGGTAGCGAGGCCCATTTCAAACCAGTATGTACAACAAACTTGCCACCAGATCAAGTGCAACTAGGCAGGCAGTTTTAGAGTCAAGGATGGTGAAAGATATGAAAGGGTCATCCTCCCCAGTCAAGGAATGGAACTTTTGACTCCAAGTTAGAGGACACTCCAAGTGCTCCCACTGCCTTAAACGACTGAAACTGAGAGCTAAGGCAGGGACTCTGTGAGTCATGAGAACATAATCCAGTGAGGAGATCCGGGATCAGGATATTTCCTGTTTTCAGAGTCTCTGCCAAGCCAGTTATGGATGGATTTGCATTTGGGTCGGGAAATGATTGGACCAGGCCAAGTTTGGTAGTTCCGCTTCCCCCTGGGTGGGGCAGTAAGCGCCAATAAATAGGTCCTCTGCTGCACGACAGCTATCCTCCTGCCACTCGAGATCTGATTGACTTTGGAGAACCTGGTGAGTCTTATTCTTCATTTCAACTTTGTTCATGGACACCCAAATGTTGAGTTTAGGCTGGACTCAGCAAGCTTGATGGGTCCAAAATTATGATCATGGGTATAATGCTACTTAGTGGATGAGAACTTGGAATCTGGGCACAATGTTGTATTGTATTTACTAGATTACTGATACCTAGTTTGAATTCCTCTATTGAAAAAGAAATTAACAGGAAATATTGACATGAAGGGATAAAGAGCAAAGTATTTACCTTCTTCTATGCCTTTCTCTTGGACCTCTGCTGTGATTTCAGAGGCATTTATCTTAGAAGGTGTGAGACCCTTACACTCATCCTGATTGCCCTCTGCTCTGGATATAAGTCATCCTGTCGGGACATCATGAGAGGAAATGTTGATACAAATTGCTTGTGAGCTTGCCCATGATTTTAGAACATGTGAGGGCCTTTTCTGAAGATGTCGTTTTCATTAAAAAGAAAAAAGGAAAGAAGGAAAGAAAGAAAGAAAGAAAGAAACCAAAAGAGAAAACATTGCATGTTTCTTCAAAACAAAGATATTTTCTTTAGAAAAGCTGTATGAGAAAAGGGAAGGTTTTCTCTGGGCTGATGTAACGATTTTCTGAAGAGCGAGAGAGAAGTCAGTAATTCATTAAAAAGTATTAAACAGATTAAAGCACATACTTAGAGATTGGTGAGATACTATCTGTTGTTATTCCACAAGATTTTGCTGTTTGCTCTATAGGAATTCCTTGTTGTGAACACGGTCATATACTTTCTTTCAGATATTAAGACTCCAGAAAGATGTCTTCTCAACATCAGCAGTGCAAGCAGCCCTGCCAGCCACCACCAGTGTGCACACCAAAATGCCATGACCCTTGCCCACCTTGCAAGTGTCCAGACCCTTGCCCACCTTGCAAGTGTCCAGACCCTTGCCCACCTATAAAGTGCCCTGACCCATGCGTGCCTCAGCAGTGCAAGCAGAAATGCCCTCCTGGGGCACCTGTTCAACATTGCTAGCAGAAGTGGCCACCCAAGAGTATGTAAGAGCTTGAGCTTTTATCTGCATCTGGAAAGAATGACGACATTCAGCTCAACTAGTTCCAGAGCTCCACCTTCCTCTTCTCTTCAAAGCCTATCATGGATACGGAAGAAGCTTCTCCACCCTTCAGCCTCAATATGCGAGTGGTGCTTCCTGACAGACAGAGGTTGCTTACCTGCGGGTGCTGTACTGCTTCCCTCTGGGAGATGCCCAAGAAAGCATCGCAGAGCCTCTGAAGGAAGAGCAGCCGCTCTCCTCCTGGGCGCCCTCTGAGGATTCTCTCACTGTCTTCTGTGTCGGTCGGTCACCTGGGCATGGGTTTCTACCAGCTGAGCAATTGTTACTTATCCTCCACGTCCTGAATAAAATACAGTTCTTTTGTGAGATGGGAAAATATTTTCTTTCTTTGCAAACCTGCTTTTAGCAATATCATATGATAATGTTGCTTGATTTCTATCCTTCTTTGATCCCGAGTTTCAGGCTTTCTCAGTCAGTGTTATCTGAATTTTGAGTCGTATCAATGATTATTTCTATACAGTTAAAAACCCAGGTTATTTTCCTAATTATTGCTTGACTCATTTAAGGAACACGTTTTGTAACTTCTTGGGATTTCAAATCCTTTAATAAACTCTGGGGAAAATCACATATACAGTGCCCACTTGCTTAGCCATAAAAATTACATGAAAGTGTGTCATTTAGTTGGCACAATGCCGAGCATGTAATTGGCATTTGAGAGGTGGCAGATCATCATTGTCCCTGTCGTCATCACCGTCACCACCACCAACACCGTCACCACCACCCCCAGGTGCTCCAAGCAGGGGAGTGGCTCTGACATACCTAGTAGAGCAAGCAAGGATATTCTTTAAACTCTATTATCCATTCATATTCTGTGTTGATTTTCTTTACCAGTTTAACTGAATTTTTAATCTGACCCCACAAAATAACCAGTTTGGGAAATTATTGGGATACTCTGTATAAAATTATAATAGTTCTGAAAACATGGGTAGTACAAAAGAAAGGGAATTTAAAGGGACCTTACCAGGCAAAGTGCTACCTCTTCCCCATTTGTACAACGTGCTCTTCTTATTGCAAAACTCAACAACCGCAGGGTCTTACTATGTTTTTTCACCTCGGAAATTACATTCTTCATTATTTTGACCCCACATTTGAGATACACAGGGGATTCCAATGTTTATCTTGATTTACAAAATGACTGTTACTATGCCGCTTGTTTTCCAAGTGCTTAGCTTACTGGTCCAGTAAGCTGTGAAAAGGGATGTGTTCATTAAGCATATCCCTTCTTGTGGTTAGAAGTAAAGGAGTCAAAGATGCCAGAACTGCAGAAGCAAACAAAAGCCCATGTTACTGTTCAACGCTCACCAGACCGTGTCATGAGTGAAAAATCAACACTGCTATTTGGGAGTTGTCTCTACTGTAGCTACTGTTATTTGACCTGACATAGAAATTAGTTCTTTGAGGTGGGATGCTCCTGTAACAAATCTTAAAATAATTGTGGCATTGGCTCATGTGTCTGGAGGTGGTTGGAAAGGAATCTGATATTGGAAGCCATAAATGTGGTGCTACATGTTATTCAAAGGCAAAACGTTTGAAGTAATGGTTGTCCATGGTATCTTTAGAGGCAAAGCAATGGTTGCTCACTTGCTGATTTGCCCAGGGTATTTCAGGAGATGTATGTTCAGGAAAATCTTTCTGGTTGACAGGCCAGAAATGTAAAGAATGAAAAGAAAAATAATACAGTCCAGAAGTTCAAAACCTTGTTGAATTAGAAAACTCACCGCTTGTAAGTCCTAAAGAGTAAGAGATGCGATTAGAAGTGGTTTTCAACTAGAAGTTCAATTTCAGTGGACTGTTACAACAGGGAAAGTAGACAGAAGTTGTCTTCTTTCCACCTGTGTGCCAGGGAGCCTCATGGTTGCTGTATTATATTAGGGGAAAAGGCAGTAATTTAATCAGGCCAGAAATTTCCTTCTACAAAAGGACCTAACTGAGATCTGTAGGACATAGAAATGATTGGGGGACTGAAATTATATCAGGTGCCTAATAAGTTTCTGAGGGAATTGAGAACTAAATTAACTATGGGCCAAAACGAAAAAGAATGATTTTTAAGATTACTAACGACATTCCCGCGCACCTTTCCCTAATTTCCAACTAGGAAATCAGATATGGTCACTACAGGTGACTAAAAGGGAATATCCACTCTGAGGTGACTACAAGGACCCCAGAGAATGATGGATAAAGGAAGCTCTCTCAGAGAATAGTATCAGATCCTGAGAGAGCCAAGGAGGAGAAGGAACACAGAGATGCTCAAACATTGTTACTCCGTTGTATGATACTTATTCCTTCATGCTTTCCCTCTGGGATTATTGAGGAATAATTAACAAACGAAATTGTACATATTTACTGTGTATAATGTGATGACTTGACATATGTGTACTTTATGCAGTCATTACCATCATCGGTCACTTAGAACATAAATCACTTCATCAGTAACAATGTAATGTGTGTATGTCTCCCTGTTTCTGTGTGTGTGTGTGTGTTTTTGTATGTGTGTGTGTGATGAGAATGCTTATGGTCTAATTTCCCAGCAAGATTCAACTACACAAGTGAGTGCTATTACCTAGATCACCATGCTCTACTGTAGACTCTGAGAACTCATTCATTGTATGATTGCAGGCTTGTACCCGTGGCCAAACATCCGACCTTTCCCCGACCCCTCAGACCATGCTGACCACCATTCTACTCTCTGTTGCTCTGACATCTGTTAGTTTGGAAACACATTCCAAAATGAACAATGGTACGAAGGAGAAATAAGAAATAAATAGAAAATAACCTGAGATGAACGAAAATGAAAAGAAAACATACAAGAACATTCGGGATAAATGTATTGCAGCACAAAGAGAGCAACCTATGCCAAGAGATATCTATATTACAAAAGATGATCTCAAATCAGTAGCCTGATAGACACGGATGCATGTGTGTGGGTATATGAAAATAGAAAACTCGTAACACTGAATACAGCAAAGTATAAGCAGTGATTGTTTTTGGCCGTTTAATACACATGCTCATTTTTTAACAGCTTTATGTTTTCCGCATTGTATATTAAATGGTATACCTTCATTTTAATAACAACGTATCATATTGTTAAAAATATATATAGGAGTCAGTGTAGATGTGGCTGAGCTGCAAGCAAAGTTTACGACCTGGTCTTCTGGCACATGCCTAGCTGATGACTTTCACACGATTCAAGTGTCTCCTTTTTCTCCTCCTCTACTCCTCATTCCCTCTTCTTCCTGCTGTCCCATTATAAAACCCCATTCCTAAGAAGCTTCCTGATTATTTGGCCAAGACAAGTTACTAGGCCAGTTCTTCCTTCTGACTGCAGGAAGAATTATGAAAGGACTATTACTAAATGCATGGGCGATATGTCAAAGTACCAAATTGGACGGTTGAGGGGTAGATATTGGCAGTGAAGATAATATGGCAGGTTGAGGGTTCTGGCACGTGAAGAAGAAGACAGAGAATAAACGGTGAACATTTTTTTTCAAATTTCTCTCTTCAAAGACCCAAAATATTGTTGGACTGAGTGGAAAAAAGCAAATATATCAGATGTGCCCTAAGTTCACATTTCATCCAGATGTCAGACCTGTAGTGCTTTGCTTATCTTTCCCCTCCCAGCGTCACTCTGAATCATTTATATGTGATGCTCTGAATCTGAAATGGTACCTTATATCTAGTTTTGGTTTCACACAATTGAAACGTCGTATTCACTTCTGGAATACAAGAGATTTATTTCGTGATAAAGGAATTTTAAGTGCAGGACAGCAGTCTAGGGAAGAGTTCGCGTAAGCTGAGATGGGATATCCTGATTCCATTAAACATCTGTTCCCACATTCTACAGTACCATAGAGCGAGATTTGCAACTCTATTCCTAAACCAGACAGGGCCCTCACCAACCATGATCCACCAAAACACTCTTCAGTGCCCATGGGGACAGCATAGAAAAGAGTAGTGTTCATATCCAGGATACAATGGAGGAACTTAGAAAACCTGTTAACATCTAAATCACTGAAAAGGCAGAAATGAAATCTTTGGTGGACGTGCTAAGACAATGGTTCCTGAACTTCAGTTATTTGCTAATAGCTCATTCTATTTGTCGAAATTCCACACCCCATGTGTCATATTACATTAATATGTTTGGCTTTAAGTTCACTTCAAAATACCTTTGAAAATTTTTATTTTAATTTGCCATCGGTAATCATGTAAATGAAATGACAGATGAAATATTCAAATTATATATTACAACCTGTAGGTACGTATATACATACAGAAATATGTTACAGAAACTGGGACAAGGACAGAGAGAGAGAGATTAAAATGTCTGGAACACGCAAAATCTGCAGAGCTGAAACTGCTACAAGTCCATCTGACAGAGGAATATTCTTTTACCTGAGGGAACGTCAGCCTTGTTCTATTCAGGCCGTCATTGGATTGGATGAGAACTTCCCACGTTATAGAGGGCAACTGACTTAACTCAGGCTACTGATTTAAATAATACTCTCATCCAAAATCATCCTTATAGAAACACACAGAATAATGTTTGTCCAGTAAACAGGGGACCTGTGCCAGTGAATCTGACCCATAAATTAACCATCAAACCTTCCTTCCAGCACATTGACAAATTGTATGAAGAAAGTACAGCACGAAATAGGTTTATTTGACACATGCTCCACCGTGACCTAAATGGAAAATGCAAAACATAGGTTTAAAATATAACAAAATTCTTATTAATGATTAAGAAGTTGTACATGAATGGCAATGAACTTCAGTGACTGCATTTTTAATCAAGTGATTTCAACTTTCTCATGAATTTACCCTAGATTTGATGGGAAACAATATGTGTTTAAATAATTCATAAGTATTAAATACATACAAAATTAGTTGCGTGAATGGCATTGCATAATACATTGGGTTTCCCAATAATTTTACAGCGACAGGAAGCCAGAAAATTTGAACAATCCTCTGAGATTTCTTCAAAAATTGAAGACATCCGAAGAGGTCAGTTGGAGAAATTGGATTGGAGCATGTGTTATGTCCCTTTGGGAGGTATGAGCAAAAAGCTTCATTTCTGTTGTAAGTCTTGGGTCTGAGCTGCCAGCTCATCTCAGTTGCGGTAGGGGATGCTATGTACCTAGTGGATTCCTTGTGGCAGGAAGTAAAACAGATTTATAAAGGTCACAGGCATCTGACTGCTGGATGTTCTTTATTTGAAGGAGCAAACAGTGAAAGGAGGACCGTAGTGGTCAACACTTTACTACACGTTTCCAAGTGTCAAGATAGGGAATCATATGAGATGATCTGAAAATTTCCCTCAGACCATTTTCGAAGACGAAACGAGACTTTGTTTAGCAAGCCATGAATCAAACCGAAATGAATTGAAAGAAAGACTTGAGGTAAAGTGACATGTGTCACCAGGTAGCGAGGCCCATTTCAAACCAGTATGTACAACAAACTTGCCACCAGATCAAGTGCAACTAGGCAGGCAGTTTTAGAGTCAAGGATGGTGAAAGATATGAAAGGGTCATCCTCCCCAGTCAAGGAATGGAACTTTTGACTCCAAGTTAGAGGACACTCCAAGTGCTCCCACTGCCTTAAACGACTGAAACTGAGAGCTAAGGCAGGGACTCTGTGAGTCATGAGAACATAATCCAGTGAGGAGATCCGGGATCAGGATATTTCCTGTTTTCAGAGTCCCTGCCAAGCCAGTTATGGATGGATTTGCATTTGGGTCGGGAAATGATTGGACCAGGCCAAGTTTGGTAGTTCCGCTTCCCCCTGGGTGGGGCAGTAAGCGCCAATAAATAGGTCCTCTGCTGCACGACAGCTATCCTCCTGCCACTCGAGATCTGATTGACTTTGGAGAACCTGGTGAGTCTTATTCTTCATTTCAACTTTGTTCATGGACACCCAAATGTTGAGTTTAGGCTGGACTCAGCAAGCTTGATGGGTCCAAAATTATGATCATGGGTATAATGCTACTTAGTGGATGAGAACTTGGAATCTGGGCACAATGTTGTATTGTATTTACTAGATTACTGATACCTAGTTTGAATTCCTCTATTGAAAAAGAAATTAACAGGAAATATTGACATGAAGGGATAAAGAGCAAAGTATTTACCTTCTTCTATGCCTTTCTCTTGGACCTCTGCTGTGATTTCAGAGGCATTTATCTTAGAAGGTGTGAGACCCTTACACTCATCCTGATTGCCCTCTGCTCTGGATATAAGTCATCCTGTCGGGACATCATGAGAGGAAATGTTGATACAAATTGCTTGTGAGCTTGCCCATGATTTTAGAACATGTGAGGGCCTTTTCTGAAGATGTCGTTTTCATTAAAAAGAAAAAAGGAAAGAAGGAAAGAAAGAAAGAAAGAAAGAAACCAAAAGAGAAAACATTGCATGTTTCTTCAAAACAAAGATATTTTCTTTAGAAAAGCTGTATGAGAAAAGGGAAGGTTTTCTCTGGGCTGATGTAACGATTTTCTGAAGAGCGAGAGAGAAGTCAGTAATTCATTAAAAAGTATTAAACAGATTAAAGCACATACTTAGAGATTGGTGAGATACTATCTGTTGTTATTCCACAAGATTTTGCTGTTTGCTCTATAGGAATTCCTTGTTGTGAACACGGTCATATACTTTCTTTCAGATATTAAGACTCCAGAAAGATGTCTTCTCAACATCAGCAGTGCAAGCAGCCCTGCCAGCCACCACCAGTGTGCACACCAAAATGCCATGACCCTTGCCCACCTTGCAAGTGTCCAGACCCTTGCCCACCTTGCAAGTGTCCAGACCCTTGCCCACCTATAAAGTGCCCTGACCCATGCGTGCCTCAGCAGTGCAAGCAGAAATGCCCTCCTGGGGCACCTGTTCAACATTGCTAGCAGAAGTGGCCACCCAAGAGTATGTAAGAGCTTGAGCTTTTATCTGCATCTGGAAAGAATGACGACATTCAGCTCAACTAGTTCCAGAGCTCCACCTTCCTCTTCTCTTCAAAGCCTATCATGGATACGGAAGAAGCTTCTCCACCCTTCAGCCTCAATATGCGAGTGGTGCTTCCTGACAGACAGAGGTTGCTTACCTGCGGGTGCTGTACTGCTTCCCTCTGGGAGATGCCCAAGAAAGCATCGCAGAGCCTCTGAAGGAAGAGCAGCCGCTCTCCTCCTGGGCGCCCTCTGAGGATTCTCTCAC
Organism: Orcinus orca; assembly: GCF_937001465.1. Lineage (NCBI taxonomy): Eukaryota > Metazoa > Chordata > Mammalia > Artiodactyla > Delphinidae > Orcinus > Orcinus orca. Next base: position 102,262,924 of record NC_064559.1, on the reverse strand, counting down.
TGTCTTCTGTGTCGGTCGGTCACCTGGGCATGGGTTTCTACCAGCTGAGCAATTGTTACTTATCCTCCACGTCCTGAATAAAATACAGTTCTTTTGTGAGATGGGAAAATATTTTCTTTCTTTGCAAACCTGCTTTTAGCAATATCATATGATAATGTTGCTTGATTTCTATCCTTCTTTGATCCCGAGTTTCAGGCTTTCTCAGTCAGTGTTATCTGAATTTTGAGTCGTATCAATGATTATTTCTATACAGTTAAAAACCCAGGTTATTTTCCTAATTATTGCTTGACTCATTTAAGGAACACGTTTTGTAACTTCTTGGGATTTCAAATCCTTTAATAAACTCTGGGGAAAATCACATATACAGTGCCCACTTGCTTAGCCATAAAAATTACATGAAAGTGTGTCATTTAGTTGGCACAATGCCGAGCATGTAATTGGCATTTGAGAGGTGGCAGATCATCATTGTCCCTGTCGTCATCACCGTCACCACCACCAACACCGTCACCACCACCCCCAGGTGCTCCAAGCAGGGGAGTGGCTCTGACATACCTAGTAGAGCAAGCAAGGATATTCTTTAAACTCTATTATCCATTCATATTCTGTGTTGATTTTCTTTACCAGTTTAACTGAATTTTTAATCTGACCCCACAAAATAACCAGTTTGGGAAATTATTGGGATACTCTGTATAAAATTATAATAGTTCTGAAAACATGGGTAGTACAAAAGAAAGGGAATTTAAAGGGACCTTACCAGGCAAAGTGCTACCTCTTCCCCATTTGTACAACGTGCTCTTCTTATTGCAAAACTCAACAACCGCAGGGTCTTACTATGTTTTTTCACCTCGGAAATTACATTCTTCATTATTTTGACCCCACATTTGAGATACACAGGGGATTCCAATGTTTATCTTGATTTACAAAATGACTGTTACTATGCCGCTTGTTTTCCAAGTGCTTAGCTTACTGGTCCAGTAAGCTGTGAAAAGGGATGTGTTCATTAAGCATATCCCTTCTTGTGGTTAGAAGTAAAGGAGTCAAAGATGCCAGAACTGCAGAAGCAAACAAAAGCCCATGTTACTGTTCAACGCTCACCAGACCGTGTCATGAGTGAAAAATCAACACTGCTATTTGGGAGTTGTCTCTACTGTAGCTACTGTTATTTGACCTGACATAGAAATTAGTTCTTTGAGGTGGGATGCTCCTGTAACAAATCTTAAAATAATTGTGGCATTGGCTCATGTGTCTGGAGGTGGTTGGAAAGGAATCTGATATTGGAAGCCGTAAATGTGGTGCTACATGTTATTCAAAGGCAAAACGTTTGAAGTAATGGTTGTCCATGGTATCTTTAGAGGCAAAGCAATGGTTGCTCACTTGCTGATTTGCCCAGGGTATTTCAGGAGATGTATGTTCAGGAAAATCTTTCTGGTTGACAGGCCAGAAATGTAAAGAATGAAAAGAAAAATAATACAGTCCAGAAGTTCAAAACCTTGTTGAATTAGAAAACTCACCGCTTGTAAGTCCTAAAGAGTAAGAGATGCGATTAGAAGTGGTTTTCAACTAGAAGTTCAATTTCAGTGGACTGTTACAACAGGGAAAGTAGACAGAAGTTGTCTTCTTTCCACCTGTGTGCCAGGGAGCCTCATGGTTGCTGTATTATATTAGGGGAAAAGGCAGTAATTTAATCAGGCCAGAAATTTCCTTCTACAAAAGGACCTAACTGAGATCTGTAGGACATAGAAATGATTGGGGGACTGAAATTATATCAGGTGCCTAATAAGTTTCTGAGGGAATTGAGAACTAAATTAACTATGGGCCAAAACGAAAAAGAATGATTTTTAAGATTACTAACGACATTCCCGCGCACCTTTCCCTAATTTCCAACTAGGAAATCAGATATGGTCACTACAGGTGACTAAAAGGGAATATCCACTCTGAGGTGACTACAAGGACCCCAGAGAATGATGGATAAAGGAAGCTCTCTCAGAGAATAGTATCAGATCCTGAGAGAGCCAAGGAGGAGAAGGAACACAGAGATGCTCAAACATTGTTACTCCGTTGTATGATACTTATTCCTTCATGCTTTCCCTCTGGGATTATTGAGGAATAATTAACAAACGAAATTGTACATATTTACTGTGTATAATGTGATGACTTGACATATGTGTACTTTATGCAGTCATTACCATCATCGGTCACTTAGAACATAAATCACTTCATCAGTAACAATGTAATGTGTGTATGTCTCCCTGTTTCTGTGTGTGTGTGTGTGTTTTTGTATGTGTGTGTGTGATGAGAATGCTTATGGTCTAATTTCCCAGCAAGATTCAACTACACAAGTGAGTGCTATTACCTAGATCACCATGCTCTACTGTAGACTCTGAGAACTCATTCATTGTATGATTGCAGGCTTGTACCCGTGGCCAAACATCCGACCTTTCCCCGACCCCTCAGACCATGCTGACCACCATTCTACTCTCTGTTGCTCTGACATCTGTTAGTTTGGAAACACATTCCAAAATGAACAATGGTACGAAGGAGAAATAAGAAATAAATAGAAAATAACCTGAGATGAACGAAAATGAAAAGAAAACATACAAGAACATTCGGGATAAATGTATTGCAGCACAAAGAGAGCAACCTATGCCTAGAGATATCTATATTACAAAAGATGATCTCAAATCAGTAGCCTGATAGACACGGATGCATGTGTGTGGGTATATGAAAATAGAAAACTCGTAACACTGAATACAGCAAAGTATAAGCAGTGATTGTTTTTGGCCGTTTAATACACATGCTCATTTTTTAACAGCTTTATGTTTTCCGCATTGTATATTAAATGGTATACCTTCATTTTAATAACAACGTATCATATTGTTAAAAATATATATAGGAGTCAGTGTAGATGTGGCTGAGCTGCAAGCAAAGTTTACGACCTGGTCTTCTGGCACATGCCTAGCTGATGACTTTCACACGATTCAAGTGTCTCCTTTTTCTCCTCCTCTACTCCTCATTCCCTCTTCTTCCTGCTGTCCCATTATAAAACCCCATTCCTAAGAAGCTTCCTGATTATTTGGCCAAGACAAGTTACTAGGCCAGTTCTTCCTTCTGACTGCAGGAAGAATTATGAAAGGACTATTACTAAATGCATGGGCGATATGTCAAAGTACCAAATTGGACGGTTGAGGGGTAGATATTGGCAGTGAAGATAATATGGCAGGTTGAGGGTTCTGGCACGTGAAGAAGAAGACAGAGAATAAACGGTGAACATTTTTTTTCAAATTTCTCTCTTCAAAGACCTAAAATATTGTTGGACTGAGTGGAAAAAAGCAAATATATCAGATGTGCCCTAAGTTCACATTTCATCCAGATGTCAGACCTGTAGTGCTTTGCTTATCTTTCCCCTCCCAGCGTCACTCTGAATCATTTATATGTGATGCTCTGAATCTGAAATGGTACCTTATATCTAGTTTTGGTTTCACACAATTGAAACGTCGTATTCACTTCTGGAATACAAGAGATTTATTTCGTGATAAAGGAATTTTAAGTGCAGGACAGCAGTCTAGGGAAGAGTTCGCGTAAGCTGAGATGGGATATCCTGATTCCATTAAACATCTGTTCCCACATTCTACAGTACCATAGAGCGAGATTTGCAACTCTATTCCTAAACCAGACAGGGCCCTCACCAACCATGATCCACCAAAACACTCTTCAGTGCCCATGGGGACAGCATAGAAAAGAGTAGTGTTCATATCCAGGATACAATGGAGGAACTTAGAAAACCTGTTAACATCTAAATCACTGAAAAGGCAGAAATGAAATCTTTGGTGGACGTGCTAAGACAATGGTTCCTGAACTTCAGTTATTTGCTAATAGCTCATTCTATTTGTCGAAATTCCACACCCCATGTGTCATATTACATTAATATGTTTGGCTTTAAGTTCACTTCAAAATACCTTTGAAAATTTTTATTTTAATTTGCCATCGGTAATCATGTAAATGAAATGACAGATGAAATATTCAAATTATATATTACAACCTGTAGGTACGTATATACATACAGAAATATGTTACAGAAACTGGGACAAGGACAGAGAGAGAGAGATTAAAATGTCTGGAACACGCAAAATCTGCAGAGCTGAAACTGCTACAAGTCCATCTGACAGAGGAATATTCTTTTACCTGAGGGAACGTCAGCCTTGTTCTATTCAGGCCGTCATTGGATTGGATGAGAACTTCCCACGTTATAGAGGGCAACTGACTTAACTCAGGCTACTGATTTAAATAATACTCTCATCCAAAATCATCCTTATAGAAACACACAGAATAATGTTTGTCCAGTAAACAGGGGACCTGTGCCAGTGAATCTGACCCATAAATTAACCATCAAACCTTCCTTCCAGCACATTGACAAATTGTATGAAGAAAGTACAGCACGAAATAGGTTTATTTGACACATGCTCCACCGTGACCTAAATGGAAAATGCAAAACATAGGTTTAAAATATAACAAAATTCTTATTAATGATTAAGAAGTTGTACATGAATGGCAATGAACTTCAGTGACTGCGTTTTTATTCAAGTGATTTCAACTTTCTCATGAATTTACCCTAGATTTGATGGGAAACAATATGTGTTTAAATAATTCATAAGTATTAAATACATACAAAATTAGTTGCGTGAATGGCATTGCATAATACATTGGGTTTCCCAATAATTTTACAGCGACAGGAAGCCAGAAAATTTGAACAATCCTCTGAGATTTCTTCAAAAATTGAAGACATCCGAAGAGGTCAGTTGGAGAAATTGGATTGGAGCATGTGTTATGTCCCTTTGGGAGGTATGAGCAAAAAGCTTCATTTCTGTTGTAAGTCTTGGGTCTGAGCTGCCAGCTCATCTCAGTTGTGGTAGGGGATGCTATGTACCTAGTGGATTCCTTGTGGCAGGAAGTAAAACAGATTTATAAAGGTCACAGGCATCTGACTGCTGGATGTTCTTTATTTGAAGGAGCAAACAGTGAAAGGAGGACCGTAGTGGTCAACACTTTACTACACGTTTCCAAGTGTCAAGATAGGGAATCATATGAGATGATCTGCAAATTTCCCTCAGACCATTTTCGAAGACGAAACGAGACTTTGTTTAGCAAGCCATGAATCAAACCGAAATGAATTGAAAGAAAGACTTGAGGTAAAGTGACATGTGTCACCAGGTAGCGAGGCCCATTTCAAACCAGTATGTACAACAAACTTGCCACCAGATCAAGTGCAACTAGGCAGGCAGTTTTAGAGTCAAGGATGGTGAAAGATATGAAAGGGTCATCCTCCCCAGTCAAGGAATGGAACTTTTGACTCCAAGTTAGAGGACACTCCAAGTGCTCCCACTGCCTTAAACGACTGAAACTGAGAGCTAAGGCAGGGACTCTGTGAGTCATGAGAACATAATCCAGTGAGGAGATCCGGGATCAGGATATTTCCTGTTTTCAGAGTCCCTGCCAAGCCAGTTATGGATGGATTTGCATTTGGGTCAGGAAATGATTGGACCAGGCCAAGTTTGGTAGTTCCGCTTCCCCCTGGGTGGGGCAGTAAGCGCCAATAAATAGGTCCTCTGCTGCACGACAGCTATCCTCCTGCCACTCGAGATCTGATTGACTTTGGAGAACCTGGTGAGTCTTATTCTTCATTTCAACTTTGTTCATGGACACCCAAATGTTGAGTTTAGGCTGGACTCAGCAAGCTTGATGGGTCCAAAATTATGATCATGGGTATAATGCTACTTAGTGGATGAGAACTTGGAATCTGGGCACAATGTTGTATTGTATTTACTAGATTACTGATACCTAGTTTGAATTCCTCTATTGAAAAAGAAATTAACAGGAAATATTGACATGAAGGGATAAAGAGCAAAGTATTTACCTTCTTCTATGCCTTTCTCTTGGACCTCTGCTGTGATTTCAGAGGCATTTATCTTAGAAGGTGTGAGACCCTTACACTCATCCTGATTGCCCTCTGCTCTGGATATAAGTCATCCTGTCGGGACATCATGAGAGGAAATGTTGATACAAATTGCTTGTGAGCTTGCCCATGATTTTAGAACATGTGAGGGCCTTTTCTGAAGATGTCGTTTTCATTAAAAAGAAAAAAGGAAAGAAGGAAAGAAAGAAAGAAAGAAAGAAACCAAAAGAGAAAACATTGCATGTTTCTTCAAAACAAAGATATTTTCTTTAGAAAAGCTGTATGAGAAAAGGGAAGGTTTTCTCTGGGCTGATGTAACGATTTTCTGAAGAGCGAGAGAGAAGTCAGTAATTCATTAAAAAGTATTAAACAGATTAAAGCACATACTTAGAGATTGGTGAGATACTATCTGTTGTTATTCCACAAGATTTTGCTGTTTGCTCTATAGGAATTCCTTGTTGTGAACACGGTCATATACTTTCTTTCAGATATTAAGACTCCAGAAAGATGTCTTCTCAACATCAGCAGTGCAAGCAGCCCTGCCAGCCACCACCAGTGTGCACACAAAAATGCCATGACCCTTGCCCACCTTGCAAGTGTCCAGACCCTTGCCCACCTTGCAAGTGTCCAGACCCTTGCCCACCTTGCAAGTGTCCAGACCCTTGCCCACCTATAAAGTGCCCTGACCCATGCGTGCCTCAGCAGTGCAAGCAGAAATGCCCTCCTGGGGCACCTGTTCAACATTGCTAGCAGAAGTGGCCACCCAAGAGTATGTAAGAGCTTGAGCTTTTATCTGCATCTGGAAAGGATAAGGACAATGGACTCAACTAGTTCCAGAGCTCCACCATCCTCTTCTCTTCAAAGCCTATCATGGATACGGAAGAAGCTTCTCCACCTTTCAGCCTCAATATGCGAGTGGTGCTTCCTGACAGACAGAGGTTTCTTACCTGCGGGTGCTGTACTGCTTCCCTCTGGGAGGTGCCCAAGAAAGCATCGCAGAGCCTCTGAAGGAAGAGCAGCCGCTCTCCTCCTGGGCGCCCTCTGAGGATTCTCTCGCTGTCTTCTGTGTCGGTCGGTCACCTGGGCATGGGTTTCTACCAGCTGAGCAATTGTTACTTATCCTCCACGTCCTGAATAAAATACAGTTCTTTTGTGAGATGGGAAAATATTTTCTTTCTTTGCAAACCTGCTTTTAGCAATATCATATGATAATTTTGCTTGATTTCTATCCTTCTTTGATCCCGAGTTTCAGGCTTTCACAGTCAGTGTTATCTGAATTTTGAGTCGTATCAATGATTATTTCTATACAGTTAAAAATCCAGGTTATTTTCCTAATTATTGCTTGACTCATTTAAAGAACAAGTTTTGTAACTTCTTGGGATTTCAAATCCTTTAATAAACTCTGGGGAAAATCACATATACAGTGCCCACTTGCTTAGCCATAAAAATTACATGAACGTGTGTCATTTAGTTGGCACAATGCCGAGCATGTAACTGGCATTTGAGAGGTGGCAGATCATCATTGTCCCTGTCATCATCACCGTCACCACCGCCAACACCGTCACCACCACCCCCAGGTGCTCCAAGCAGGGGAGTGGCTCTGACATACCTAGTAGAGCAAGCAAGGATATTCTTTAAACTTTATGATCCATTCATATTCTGTGTTGATGTTCTTTACCAGTTTAACTGAATTTTTAATCTGACCCCACAAAATAACCAGTTTGGGAAATAATTGGGACACTCTGTATAAAATTATAATAGTTCTGAAAACATGGGTAGTACAAAAGAAAGGGAATTTAAAGGGGCCTTACCAGGCAAAGTGCTACCTCTTCCCCATTTGTACAACGTGCTCTTCTTATTGCAAAACTCAACAACCGCAGGGTCTTACTATGTTTTTTCACCTCGGAAATTACATTCTTCATTATTTTGACCCCACATTTGAGATACACAGGGGATTCCAATGTTTATCTTGATTTACAAAATGACTGTTACTATGCCGCTTGTTTTCCAAGTGCTTAGCTTACTGGTCCAGTAAGCTGTGAAAAGGGATGTGTTCATTAAGCATATCCCTTCTTGTGGTTAGAAGTAAAGGAGTCAAAGATGCCAGAACTGCAGAAGCAAACAAAAGCCCATGTTACTGTTCAACGCTCACCAGACTGCGTCATGAGTGAAAAATCAACACTGCTATTTGGGAGTTGTCTCTACTGTAGCTACTGTTATTTGACCTGACATAGAAATTAGTTCTTTGAGGTGGGATGCTCCTGTAACAAATCTTAAAATAATTGTGGCATTGGCTCATGTGTCTGGAGGTGGTTGGAAAGGAATCTGATATTGGAAGCCGTAAATGTGGTGCTACATGTTATTCAAAGGCAAAACGTTTGAAGTAATGGTTGTCCATGGTATCTTTAGAGGCAAAGCAATGGTTGCTCACTTGCTGATTTGCCCAGGGTATTTCAGGAGATGTATGTTCAGGAAAATCTTTCTGGTTGACAGGCCAGAAATGTAAAGAATGAAAAGAAAAATAATACAGTCCAGAAGTTCAAAACCTTGTTGAATTAGAAAACTCACCGCTTGTAAGTCCTAAAGAGTAAGAGATGCGATTAGAAGTGGTTTTCAACTAGAAGTTCAATTTCAGTGGACTGTTACAACAGGGAAAGTAGACAGAAGTTGTCTTCTTTCCACACGTGTGCCAGGGAGCCTCATGGTTGCTGTATTATGTTAGGGGAAAAAGCAGTCATTTAATCAGGCCAGAAAATTCCTTCTACAAAAGGACCTAACTGAGATCTGTAGGACATAGAAATGATTGGGGGACTGAAATTATATCAGGTGCCTAATAAGATTCTGAGGGAATTGAGAACTAAATTAACTATGGGCCAAAACGAAAAAGAATGATTTTTAAGATTACTAACGACATTCCCGTGCACCGTTCCCTAATTTCCAACTAGGAAATCAGATATGGTCAGTACAGGTGACTAAAAGGGAATATCCACTCTGAGGTGACTACAAGGACCCCAGAGAATGATGGATAAAGGAAGCTCTCTCAGAGAATAGTATCAGATCCTGAGAGAGCCAAGGAGGAGAAGGAACACAGAGATGCTCAAACATTGTCACTCCGTTGTATGATACTTATTCCTTCATGCTTTCCCTCTGGGATTATTGAGGAATAATTAACAAACGAAATTGTACATATTTACTGTGTATAATGTGATGACTTGACATATATGTACTTTATGCAGTCATTACCATCATCGGTCACTTAGAACATAAATCACTTCATCAGTAACAATGTAATGTGTGTATGTCTCCCTGTTTCTGTGTGTGTGTGTGTGTGTGTGTGTGTGTGTGTGTGTCTTTGTATGTGTGTGTGTGATGAGAATGCTTATGGTCTAATTTCCCAGCAAGATTCAACTACACAAGTGAGTGCTATTACCTAGATCACCATGCTCTACTGTAGACTCTGAGAACTCATTCATTGTATGATTGCAGGCTTGTACCCGTGGCCAAACATCCGACCTTTCCCCGACCCCTCAGACCCTGCTGACCACCATTCTACTCTCTGTTGCTCTGACATCTGTTAGTTTGGAAACACATTCCAAAATGAACAATGGTACGAAGGAGAAATAAGAAATAAATAGAAAATAACCTGAGATGAACGAAAATGAAAAGAAAACATACAAGAACATTCGGGATAAATGTAATGAAGCACAAAGAGAGCAACCTATGCCTAGAGATATCTATATTACAAAAGATGATCTCAAATCAGTAGCCTGATAGACATGGATGCATGTGTGTGGGTTTATGAAAATTGAAAACTCGTAACACTAAATACAGAAAAGTATCAGCAGTGATTGTTTTTGGCCGTTTAATACACATGCTCATTTTTTAACAGCTTTATGTTTTCCGCATTGTATATTAAATGGTATACCTTCATTTTAATAACAACGTATCATATTGTTAAAAATATATATAGGAGTCAGTGAAGATGTGGCTGAGCTGCAAGCAAAGTTTACGACCTGGTCTTCTGGCACATGCCTAGCTGATGACTTTCACACGATTCAAGTGTCTCCTCTTTCTCCTCCTCTACTCCTCATTTCCCTCTTCCTCCTGCTGTCCCATTATAAAACCCCATTCCTAAGAAGCTTCCTGATTATTCGGCCAAGACAAGTTACTAGGCCAGTTCTTCCTTCTGACTGCAGGAAGAATTATGAAACGACTATTACTAAATGCATGGGCGATATGTCAAAGTACCAAATTGGACGGTTAAGGGGTAGATATTGGCAGTGAAGATAATATGGCAGGTTGAGTGTTCTGGCACGTGAAGAAGAAGACAGAGAATAAACGGTGAACATTTTTTTCAAATTTCTCTCTTCAAAGACCTAAAACATTGTTGGACTGAGTGGAAAAAAGCAAATATATCAGATGTGCCCTAAGTTCACATTTCATCCACATGTCAGACCTGTAGTGCTTTGCTTATCTTTCCCCTCCCAGTGTCACTCTGAATCATTTATATGTGATGCTCTGAATCTGAAATGGTACCTTATATCTAGTTTTGGTTTCACACAATTGAAACTTCGTATTCACTTATGGAATACAAGAGATTTATTTCCTGATAAAGGAATTTTAAGCGCAGGACAGCGGTCTAGGGAAGAGTTTGCGTAAGCTGAGATGGGATATCCTGATTCCATTAAACATCTGTTCCCACATTCTACAGTATCATAAAGCGAGATTTGCAACTCTATTCCTAAACCAGACCATGATCCCTCACCAACCATGATCCATCAAAACACTCTTCAGTGCCCATGGCGACAGCATAGAAAAGAGTAGTGTTCATATCCAGGATAGAAGGGAGGAACTTAGAAAACCTGTTAACATCTAAATCACTGAATAGGCAGAAATGAAGTCTTTGGTAGATGTGCTAAGGCAATGGTTCCTGAACTTCGGTTATTTGCTAATAGCTCATTATATTTGTCATAATTCCACACCCCATGTGTCATATTACATTAATATGTTTGGCTTTAAATTCACTTCAAAATACCTTTGAAAATTTTTATTTTAATTGGCCATAGGTAGTCATGTACATGAAATGACAGATGAAATATTCAAATTATATATTACAACCTGTAGGTACGTATATACATACAGAAATATGTTACAGAAACTGGGACAAGGACAGAGAGAGAGAGATTAAAATGTCTGGAACACGCAAAATCTGCAGAGCTGAAACTGCTAGAAGTCCATCTGACAGAGGAATATTCTTTTACCTGAGGGAACGTCAGCCTTGTTCTATTCAGGCCGTCATTGGATTGTATGAGAACTTCCCACGTTATACAGGGCAACCGACTTAACTCAGGCTACTGATTTAAATAATACTCTCATCCAAAATCATCCTGACAGAAACACACAGAATAATGTTTGTCCAGTAAAGGGGGGACCTGTGCCAGTGAATCTGACCCACAAATTAACCATCAAACCTTCCTTCCAGCACATTGACAAATTGTATGAAGAAAGTACAGCACAATATAGGTTTATTTGACACGTGCTCCACCGTGCCCTAAATGGAAAATGCAAAACATAGGTTTAAAATATAACAAAATTCGTATTAATGATTAAGAAGTTGTACATGAATGGCAATGAACTTCAGTGACTGCATTTTTAATCAAGTGATTTCAACTTTCTCATGAATTTACCCTAGATTTGATGGGAAACAATATGTGTTTAAATAATTCATAAGTATTAAATACATACAAAATTAGTTGCGTGAATGGCATTGCATAATACATTGGGTTTCCCAATAATTTTACAGCGACAGGAAGCCAGAAAACTTGAACAATCCTCTGAGATTTCTTCAAAAATTGAAGACATCCGAAGAGGTCAGTTGGAGAAATTGGATTGGAGCATGTGTTATGTCCCTTTGGGAGGTATGAGCAAAAAGCTTCATTTCTGTTGTAAGTCTTGGGTCTGAGCTGCCAGCTCATCTCAGTTATGGTAGGGGATGCTATGTGCCTAGTGGATTCCTTGTGGCAGGAAGTAAAACAGATTTATAAAGGTCACAGGCATCTGACTGCTGGATGTTCTTTATTTGAAGGAGCAAACAGTGAAAGGAGGACCGTAGTGGTCAACACTTTACTACACGTTTCCAAGTGTCAAGGTAGGGAATCATATGAGATGATCTGCAAATTTCCCTCAGACCATTTTCGAAGACGAAACGAGACTTTGTTTAGCAAGCCATGAATCAAACCGAAATGAATTGAAAGAAAGACTTGAGGTAAAGTGACATGTGTCACCAGGTAGCGAGGCCCATTTCAACCCAGTATGTACAACAAACTTGCCACCAGATCAAGTGCAACTAGGCAGGCAGTTTTAGAGTCAAGGATGGTGAAAGATACGAAAGGGTCATCCTCCCCAGTCAAGGAATGGAACTTTTGACTCCAAGTTAGAGGACACTCCAAGTGCTCCCACTGCCTTAAACGACTGAAACTGAGAGCTAAGGCAGGGACTCTGTGAGTCATGAGAACATAATCCAGTGAGGAGATCCGGGATCAGGATATTTCCTGTTTTCAGAGTCCCTGCCAAGCCAGTTATGGATGGATTTGCATTTGGGTTGGGAAATGATTGGACCAGACCAAGTTTGGTAGTTCCTCTTCCCCCTGGGTGGGGCAGTAAGCGCCAATAAATAGGTCCTCTGCTGCACGACAGCTATCCTCCTGCCACTCGAGTTCTGAATGACTTTGGAGAACCTGGTGAGTCTTATTCTTCATTTCAACTTTGTTCATGGACACCCAAATGTTGAGTTTATGCTGGACTCAGCAAGCTTGATGGGTCCAAAATTATGATCATGGGTATAATGCTACTTAGTGGATGAGAACTTGGAATCTGGGCACAATGTTGTATTGTATTTACTAGATTACTGATACCTAGTTTGAATTCCTCTATTGAAAAAGAAATTAACAGGAAATATTGACATGAAGGGATAAAGAGCAAAGTATTTACCTTCTTCTATGCCTTTCTCTTGGACCTCTGCTGTGATTTCAGAGGCATTTATCTTAGAAGGTGTGAGACCCTTACACTCATCCTGATTGCCCTCTGCTCTGGATATAAGTCATCCTGTCGGGACATCATGAGAGGAAATGTTGATACAAATTGCTTGTGAGCTTGCCCATGATTTTAGAACATGTGAGGGCCTTTTCTGAAGATGTCGTTTTCATTAAAAAGAAAAAAGGAAAGAAGGAAAGAAAGAAAGAAAGAAACCAAAAGAGAAAACATTGCATGTTTCTTCAAAACAAAGATATTTTCTTTAGAAAAGCTGTATGAGAAAAGGGAAGGTTTTCTCTGGGCTGATGTAACGATTTTCTGAAGAGTGAGAGAGAAGTCAGAAATTCATTAAAAAGTATTTAACAGATTAAAGCACATACTTAGAGATTGGTGAGATACTATCTGTTGTTATTCCACAAGATTTTGCTGTTTTCTCTATAGGAATTCCTTGTTGTGAACACGGTCATATACTTTCTTTCAGATATTAAGACTCCAGAAAGATGTCTTCTCAACATCAGCAGTGCAAGCAGCCCTGCCAGCCACCACCAGTGTGCACACAAAAATGCCATGACCCTTGCCCACCTTGCAAGTGTCCAGACCCTTGCCCACCTTGCAAGTGTCCAGACCCTTGCCCACCTTGCAAGTGTCCAGACCCTTGCCCACCTATAAAGTGCCCTGACCCATGCGTGCCTCAGCAGTGCAAGCAGAAATGCCCTCCTGGGGCACCTGTTCAACATTGCTAGCAGAAGTGGCCACCCAAGAGTATGTAAGAGCTTGAGCTTTTATCTGCATCTGGAAAGGATAAGGACAATGGACTCAACTAGTTCCAGAGCTCCACCATCCTCTTCTCTTCAAAGCCTATCATGGATACGGAAGAAGCTTCTCCACCTTTCAGCCTCAATATGCGAGTGGTGCTTCCTGACAGACAGAGGTTTCTTACCTGCGGGTGCTGTACTGCTTCCCTCTGGGAGGTGCCCAAGAAAGCATCGCAGAGCCTCTGAAGGAAGAGCAGCCGCTCTCCTCCTGGGCGCCCTCTGAGGATTCTCTCGCTGTCTTCTGTGTCGGTCGGTCACCTGGGCATGGGTTTCTACCAGCTGAGCAATTGTTACTTATCCTCCACGTCCTGAATAAAATACAGTTCTTTTGTGAGATGGGAAAATATTTTCTTTCTTTGCAAACCTGCTTTTAGCAATATCATATGATAATTTTGCTTGATTTCTATCCTTCTTTGATCCCGAGTTTCAGGCTTTCACAGTCAGTGTTATCTGAATTTTGAGTCGTATCAATGATTATTTCTATACAGTTAAAAATCCAGGTTATTTTCCTAATTATTGCTTGACTCATTTAAAGAACAAGTTTTGTAACTTCTTGGGATTTCAAATCCTTTAATAAACTCTGGGGAAAATCACATATACAGTGCCCACTTGCTTAGCCATAAAAATTACATGAACGTGTGTCATTTAGTTGGCACAATGCCGAGCATGTAACTGGCATTTGAGAGGTGGCAGATCATCATTGTCCCTGTCATCATCACCGTCACCACCGCCAACACCGTCACCACCACCCCCAGGTGCTCCAAGCAGGGGAGTGGCTCTGACATACCTAGTAGAGCAAGCAAGGATATTCTTTAAACTTTATGATCCATTCATATTCTGTGTTGATGTTCTTTACCAGTTTAACTGAATTTTTAATCTGACCCCACAAAATAACCAGTTTGGGAAATTATTGGGACACTCTGTATAAAATTATAATAGTTCTGAAAACATGGGTAGTACAAAAGAAAGGGAATTTAAAGGGACCTTACCAGACAAAGTGCTACCTCTTCCCCATTTGTACAACGTGCTCTTCTTATTGCAAAACTCAACAACCGCAGGGTCTTACTATGTTTTTTCACCTCGGAAATTACATTCTTCATTATTTTGACCCCACATTTGAGATACACAGGGGATTCCAATGTTTATCTTGATTTACAAAATGACTGTTACTATGCCGCTTGTTTTCCAAGTGCTTAGCTTACTGGTCCAGTAAGCTGTGAAAAGGGATGTGTTCATTAAGCATATCCCTTCTTGTGGTTAGAAGTAAAGGAGTCAAAGATGCCAGAACTGCAGAAGCAAACAAAAGCCCATGTTACTGTTCAACGCTCACCAGACTGCGTCATGAGTGAAAAATCAACACTGCTATTTGGGAGTTGTCTCTACTGTAGCTACTGTTATTTGACCTGACATAGAAATTAGTTCTTTGAGGTGGGATGCTCCTGTAACAAATCTTAAAAAAATTGTGGCATTGGCTCATGTGTCTGGAGGTGGTTGGAAAGGAATCTGATATTGGAAGCCGTAAATGTGGTGCTACATGTTATTCAAAGGCAAAACGTTTGAAGTAATGGTTGTCCATGGTATCTTTAGAGGCAAAGCAATGGTTGCTCACTTGCTGATTTGCCCAGGGTATTTCAGGAGATGTATGTTCAGGAAAATCTTTCTGGTTGACAGGCCAGAAATGTAAAGAATGAAAAGAAAAATAATACAGTCCAGAAGTTCAAAACCTTGTTGAATTAGAAAACTCACCGCTTGTAAGTCCTAAAGAGTAAGAGATGCGATTAGAAGTGGTTTTCAACTAGAAGTTCAATTTCAGTGGACTGTTACAACAGGGAAAGTAGACAGAAGTTGTCTTCTTTCCACACGTGTGCCAGGGAGCCTCATGGTTGCTGTATTATGTTAGGGGAAAAAGCAATCATTTAATCAGGCCAGAAAATTCCTTCTACAAAAGGACCTAACTGAGATCTGTAGGACATAGAAATGATTGGGGGACTGAAATTATATCAGGTGCCTAATAAGTTTCTGAGGGAATTGAGAACTAAATTAACTATGGGCCAAAACGAAAAAGAATGATTTTTAAGATTACTAATGACATTCCCGCGCACCTTTCCCTAATTTCCAACTAGGAAATCAGATATGGTCACTACAGGTGACTAAAAGGGAATATCCACTCTGAGGTGACTACAAGGACCCCAGAGAATGATGGATAAAGGAAGCTCTCTCAGAGAATAGTATCAGATCCTGAGAGAGCCAAGGAGGAGAAGGAACACAGAGATGCTCAAACATTGTTACTCCGTTGTATGATACTTATTCCTTCATGCTTTCCCTCTGGGATTATTGAGGAATAATTAACAAACGAAATTGTACATATTTACTGTGTATAATGTGATGACTTGACATATGTGTACTTTATGCAGTCATTACCATCATCGGTCACTTAGAACATAAATCACTTCATCAGTAACAATGTAATGTGTGTATGTCTCCCTGTTTCTGTGTGTGTGTGTGTGTTTTTGTATGTGTGTGTGTGATGAGAATGCTTATGGTCTAATTTCCCAGCAAGATTCAACTACACAAGTGAGTGCTATTACCTAGATCACCATGCTCTACTGTAGACTCTGAGAACTCATTCATTGTATGATTGCAGGCTTGTACCCGTGGCCAAACATCCGACCTTTCCCCGACCCCTCAGACCATGCTGACCACCATTCTACTCTCTGTTGCTCTGACATCTGTTAGTTTGGAAACACATTCCAAAATGAACAATGGTACGAAGGAGAAATAAGAAATAAATAGAAAATAACCTGAGATGAACGAAAATGAAAAGAAAACATACAAGAACATTCGGGATAAATGTATTGCAGCACAAAGAGAGCAACATATGCCTAGAGATATCTATATTACAAAAGATGATCTCAAATCAGTAGCCTGATAGACACGGATGCATGTGTGTGGGTATATGAAAATAGAAAACTCGTAACACTGAATACAGCAAAGTATAAGCAGTGATTGTTTTTGGCCGTTTAATACACATGCTCATTTTTTAACAGCTTTATGTTTTCCGCATTGTATATTAAATGGTATACCTTCATTTTAATAACAACGTATCATATTGTTAAAAATATATATAGGAGTCAGTGTAGATGTGGCTGAGCTGCAAGCAAAGTTTACGACCTGGTCTTCTGGCACATGCCTAGCTGATGACTTTCACACGATTCAAGTGTCTCCTTTTTCTCCTCCTCTACTCCTCATTCCCTCTTCTTCCTGCTGTCCCATTATAAAACCCCATTCCTAAGAAGCTTCCTGATTATTTGGCCAAGACAAGTTACTAGGCCAGTTCTTCCTTCTGACTGCAGGAAGAATTATGAAAGGACTATTACTAAATGCATGGGCGATATGTCAAAGTACCAAATTGGACGGTTGAGGGGTAGATATTGGCAGTGAAGATAATATGGCAGGTTGAGGGTTCTGGCACGTGAAGAAGAAGACAGAGAATAAACGGTGAACATTTTTTTTCAAATTTCTCTCTTCAAAGACCTAAAATATTGTTGGACTGAGTGGAAAAAAGCAAATATATCAGATGTGCCCTAAGTTCACATTTCATCCAGATGTCAGACCTGTAGTGCTTTGCTTATCTTTCCCCTCCCAGCGTCACTCTGAATCATTTATATGTGATGCTCTGAATCTGAAATGGTACCTTATATCTAGTTTTGGTTTCACACAATTGAAACGTCGTATTCACTTCTGGAATACAAGAGATTTATTTCGTGATAAAGGAATTTTAAGTGCAGGACAGCAGTCTAGGGAAGAGTTCGCGTAAGCTGAGATGGGATATCCTGATTCCATTAAACATCTGTTCCCACATTCTACAGTACCATAGAGCGAGATTTGCAACTCTATTCCTAAACCAGACAGGGCCCTCACCAACCATGATCCACCAAAACACTCTTCAGTGCCCATGGGGACAGCATAGAAAAGAGTAGTGTTCATATCCAGGATACAATGGAGGAACTTAGAAAACCTGTTAACATCTAAATCACTGAAAAGGCAGAAATGAAATCTTTGGTGGACGTGCTAAGACAATGGTTCCTGAACTTCAGTTATTTGCTAATAGCTCATTCTATTTGTCGAAATTCCACACCCCATGTGTCATATTACATTAATATGTTTGGCTTTAAGTTCACTTCAAAATACCTTTGAAAATTTTTATTTTAATTTGCCATCGGTAATCATGTAAATGAAATGACAGATGAAATATTCAAATTATATATTACAACCTGTAGGTACGTATATACATACAGAAATATGTTACAGAAACTGGGACAAGGACAGAGAGAGAGAGATTAAAATGTCTGGAACACGCAAAATCTGCAGAGCTGAAACTGCTACAAGTCCATCTGACAGAGGAATATTCTTTTACCTGAGGGAACGTCAGCCTTGTTCTATTCAGGCCGTCATTGGATTGGATGAGAACTTCCCACGTTATAGAGGGCAACTGACTTAACTCAGGCTACTGATTTAAATAATACTCTCATCCAAAATCATCCTTATAGAAACACACAGAATAATGTTTGTCCAGTAAACAGGGGACCTGTGCCAGTGAATCTGACCCATAAATTAACCATCAAACCTTCCTTCCAGCACATTGACAAATTGTATGAAGAAAGTACAGCACGAAATAGGTTTATTTGACACATGCTCCACCGTGACCTAAATGGAAAATGCAAAACATAGGTTTAAAATATAACAAAATTCTTATTAATGATTAAGAAGTTGTACATGAATGGCAATGAACTTCAGTGACTGCATTTTTAATCAAGTGATTTCAACTTTCTCATGAATTTACCCTAGATTTGATGGGAAACAATATGTGTTTAAATAATTCATAAGTATTAAATACATACAAAATTAGTTGCGTGAATGGCATTGCATAATACATTGGGTTTCCCAATAATTTTACAGCGACAGGAAGCCAGAAAATTTGAACAATCCTCTGAGATTTCTTCAAAAATTGAAGACATCCGAAGAGGTCAGTTGGAGAAATTGGATTGGAGCATGTGTTATGTCCCTTTGGGAGGTATGAGCAAAAAGCTTCATTTCTGTTGTAAGTCTTGGGTCTGAGCTGCCAGCTCATCTCAGTTGTGGTAGGGGATGCTATGTACCTAGTGGATTCCTTGTGGCAGGAAGTAAAACAGATTTATAAAGGTCACAGGCATCTGACTGCTGGATGTTCTTTATTTGAAGGAGCAAACAGTGAAAGGAGGACCGTAGTGGTCAACACTTTACTACACGTTTCCAAGTGTCAAGATAGGGAATCATATGAGATGATCTGAAAATTTCCCTCAGACCATTTTCGAAGACGAAACGAGACTTTGTTTAGCAAGCCATGAATCAAACCGAAATGAATTGAAAGAAAGACTTGAGGTAAAGTGACATGTGTCACCAGGTAGCGAGGCCCATTTCAAACCAGTATGTACAACAAACTTGCCACCAGATCAAGTGCAACTAGGCAGGCAGTTTTAGAGTCAAGGATGGTGAAAGATATGAAAGGGTCATCCTCCCCAGTCAAGGAATGGAACTTTTGACTCCAAGTTAGAGGACACTCCAAGTGCTCCCACTGCCTTAAACGACTGAAACTGAGAGCTAAGGCAGGGACTCTGTGAGTCATGAGAACATAATCCAGTGAGGAGATCCGGGATCAGGATATTTCCTGTTTTCAGAGTCCCTGCCAAGCCAGTTATGGATGGATTTGCATTTGGGTCGGGAAATGATTGGACCAGGCCAAGTTTGGTAGTTCCGCTTCCCCCTGGGTGGGGCAGTAAGCGCCAATAAATAGGTCCTCTGCTGCACGACAGCTATCCTCCTGCCACTCGAGATCTGATTGACTTTGGAGAACCTGGTGAGTCTTATTCTTCATTTCAACTTTGTTCATGGACACCCAAATGTTGAGTTTAGGCTGGACTCAGCAAGCTTGATGGGTCCAAAATTATGATCATGGGTATAATGCTACTTAGTGGATGAGAACTTGGAATCTGGGCACAATGTTGTATTGTATTTACTAGATTACTGATACCTAGTTTGAATTCCTCTATTGAAAAAGAAATTAACAGGAAATATTGACATGAAGGGATAAAGAGCAAAGTATTTACCTTCTTCTATGCCTTTCTCTTGGACCTCTGCTGTGATTTCAGAGGCATTTATCTTAGAAGGTGTGAGACCCTTACACTCATCCTGATTGCCCTCTGCTCTGGATATAAGTCATCCTGTCGGGACATCATGAGAGGAAATGTTGATACAAATTGCTTGTGAGCTTGCCCATGATTTTAGAACATGTGAGGGCCTTTTCTGAAGATGTCGTTTTCATTAAAAAGAAAAAAGGAAAGAAGGAAAGAAAGAAAGAAAGAAACCAAAAGAGAAAACATTGCATGTTTCTTCAAAACAAAGATATTTTCTTTAGAAAAGCTGTATGAGAAAAGGGAAGGTTTTCTCTGGGCTGATGTAACGATTTTCTGAAGAGTGAGAGAGAAGTCAGAAATTCATTAAAAAGTATTTAACAGATTAAAGCACATACTTAGAGATTGGTGAGATACTATCTGTTGTTATTCCACAAGATTTTGCTGTTTTCTCTATAGGAATTCCTTGTTGTGAACACGGTCATATACTTTCTTTCAGATATTAAGACTCCAGAAAGATGTCTTCTCAACATCAGCAGTGCAAGCAGCCCTGCCAGCCACCACCAGTGTGCACACAAAAATGCCATGACCCTTGCCCACCTTGCAAGTGTCCAGACCCTTGCCCACCTTGCAAGTGTCCAGACCCTTGCCCACCTATAAAGTGCCCTGACCCATGCGTGCCTCAGCAGTGCAAGCAGAAATGCCCTCCTGGGGCACCTGTTCAACATTGCTAGCAGAAGTGGCCACCCAAGAGTATGTAAGAGCTTGAGCTTTTATCTGCATCTGGAAAGAATGACGGCATTCAGCTCAACTAGTTCCAGAGCTCCACCTTCCTCTTCTCTTCAAAGCCTATCATGGATACGGAAGAAGCTTCTCCACCCTTCAGCCTCAGTATGCGAGTGGTGCTTCCTGACAGACAGAGGTTGCTTACCTGCGGGTGCTGTACTGCTTCCCTCTGGGAGATGCCCAAGAAAGCATCGCAGAGCCTCTGAAGGAAGAGCAGCCGCTCTCCTCCTGGGCGCCCTCTGAGGATTCTCTCACTGTCTTCTGTGTCGGTCGGTCACCTGGGCATGGGTTTCTACCAGCTGAGCAATTGTTACTTATCCTCCACGTCCTGAATAAAATACAGTTCTTTTGTGAGATGGGAAAATATTTTCTTTCTTTGCAAACCTGCTTTTAGCAATATCATATGATAATGTTGCTTGATTTCTATCCTTCTTTGATCCCGAGTTTCAGGCTTTCTCAGTCAGTGTTATCTGAATTTTGAGTCGTATCAATGATTATTTCTATACAGTTAAAAATCCAGGTTATTTTCCTAATTATTGCTTGACTCATTTAAGGAACACGTTTTGTAACTTCTTGGGATTTCAAATCCTTTAATAAACTCTGGGGAAAATCACATATACAGTGCCCACTTGCTTAGCCATAAAAATTACATGAAAGTGTGTCATTTAGTTGGCACAATGCCGAGCATGTAATTGGCATTTGAGAGGTGGCAGATCATCATTGTCCCTGTCGTCATCACCGTCACCACCACCAACACCGTCACCACCACCCCCAGGTGCTCCAAGCAGGGGAGTGGCTCTGACATACCTAGTAGAGCAAGCAAGGATATTCTTTAAACTCTATTATCCATTCATATTCTGTGTTGATTTTCTTTACCAGTTTAACTGAATTTTTAATCTGACCCCACAAAATAACCAGTTTGGGAAATTATTGGGATACTCTGTATAAAATTATAATAGTTCTGAAAACATGGGTAGTACAAAAGAAAGGGAATTTAAAGGGACCTTACCAGGCAAAGTGCTACCTCTTCCCCATTTGTACAACGTGCTCTTCTTATTGCAAAACTCAACAACCGCAGGGTCTTACTATGTTTTTTCACCTCGGAAATTACATTCTTCATTATTTTGACCCCACATTTGACATACACAGGGGATTCCAATGTTTATCTTGATTTACAAAATGACTGTTACTATGCCGCTTGTTTTCCAAGTGCTTAGCTTACTGGTCCAGTAAGCTGTGAAAAGGGATGTGTTCATTAAGCATATCCCTTCTTGTGGTTAGAAGTAAAGGAGTCAAAGATGCCAGAACTGCAGAAGCAAACAAATGCCCATGTTACTGTTCAACGCTCACCAGACCGTGTCATGAGTGAAAACTCAACACTGCTATTTGGGAGTTGTCTCTACTGTAGCTACTGTTATTTGACCTGACATAGAAATTAGTTCTTTGAGGTGGGATGCTCCTGTAACAAATCTTAAAAAAATTGTGGCATTGGCTCATGTGTCTGGAGGTGGTTGGAAAGGAATCTGATATTGGAAGCCGTAAATGTGGTGCTACATGTTATTCAAAGGCAAAACGTTTGAAGTAATGGTTGTCCATGGTATCTTTAGAGGCAAAGCAATGGTTGCTCACTTGCTGATTTGCCCAGGGTATTTCAGGAGATGTATGTTCAGGAAAATCTTTCTGGTTGACAGGCCAGAAATGTAAAGAATGAAAAGAAAAATAATACAGTCCAGAAGTTCAAAACCTTGTTGAATTAGAAAACTCACCGCTTGTAAGTCCTAAAGAGTAAGAGATGCGATTAGAAGTGGTTTTCAACTAGAAGTTCAATTTCAGTGGACTGTTACAACAGGGAAAGTAGACAGAAGTTGTCTTCTTTCCACCTGTGTGCCAGGGAGCCTCATGGTTGCTGTATTATGTTAGGGGAAAAGGCAGTAATTTAATCAGGCCAGAAATTTCCTTCTACAAAAGGACCTAACTGAGATCTGTAGGACATAGAAATGATTGGGGGACTGAAATTATATCAGGTGCCTAATAAGTTTCTGAGGGAATTGAGAACTAAATTAACTATGGGCCAAAACGAAAAAGAATGATTTTTAAGATTACTAACGACATTCCCGCGCACCTTTCCCTAATTTCCAACTAGGAAATCAGATATGGTCAGTACAGGTGACTAAAAGGGAATATCCACTCTGAGGTGACTACAAGGACCCCAGAGAATGATGGATAAAGGAAGCTCTCTCAGAGAATAGTATCAGATCCTGAGAGAGCCAAGGAGGAGAAGGAACACAGAGATGCTCAAACATTGTTACTCCGTTGTATGATACTTATTCCTTCATGCTTTCCCTCTGGGATTATTGAGGAATAATTAACAAACGAAATTGTACATATTTACTGTGTATAATGTGATGACTTGACATATGTGTACTTTATGCAGTCATTACCATCTTCGGTCACTTAGAACATAAATCACTTCATCAGTAACAATGTAATGTGTGTATGTCTCCCTGTTTCTGTGTGTGTGTGTGTGTGTGTGTGTGTGTGTCTTTGTATGTGTGTGTGTGATGAGAATGCTTATGGTCTAATTTCCCAGCAAGATTCAACTACACAAGTGAGTGCTATTACCTAGATCACCATGCTCTACTGTAGACTCTGAGAACTCATTCATTGTATGATTGCAGGCTTGTACCCGTGGCCAAACATCCGACCTTTCCCCGACCCCTCAGACCCTGCTGACCACCATTCTACTCTCTGTTGCTCTGACATCTGTTAGTTTGGAAACACATTCCAAAATGAACAATGGTACGAAGGAGAAATAAGAAATAAATAGAAAATAACCTGAGATGAACGAAAATGAAAAGAAAACATACAAGAACATTCGGGATAAATGTAATGCAGCACAAAGAGAGCAACATATGCCTAGAGATATCTATATTACAAAAGATGATCTCAAATCAGTAGCCTGATAGACATGGATGCATGTGTGTGGGTTTATGAAAATTGAAAACTCGTAACACTAAATACAGCAAAGTATCAGCAGTGATTGTTTTTGGCCGTTTAATACACATGCTCATTTTTTAACAGCTTTATGTTTTCCGCATTATATATTAAATGGTATACCTTCATTTTAATAACAACGTATCATATTGTTAAAAATATATATAGGAGTCAGTGAAGATGTGGCTGAGCTGCAAGCAAAGTTTACGACCTGGTCTTCTGGCACATGCCTAGCTGATGACTTTCACACGATTCAAGTGTCTCCTCTTTCTCCTCCTCTACTCCTCATTTCCCTCTTCCTCCTGCTGTCCCATTATAAAACCCCATTCCTAAGAAGCTTCCTGATTATTTGGCCAAGACAAGTTACTAGGCCAGTTCTTCCTTCTGACTGCAGGAAGAATTATGAAAGGACTATTACTAAATGCATGGGCGATATGTCAAAGTACCAAATTGGACGGTTAAGGGGTAGATATTGGCAGTGAAGATAATATGGCAGGTTGAGCGTTCTGGCACGTGAAGAAGAAGACAGAGAATAAACGGTGAACATTTTTTTTCAAATTTCTCTCTTCAAAGACCTAAAACATTGTTGGACTGAGTGGAAAAAAGCAAATATATCAGATGTGCCCTAAGTTCACATTTCATCCACATGTCAGACCTGTAGTGCTTTGCTTTTCTTTCCCCTCCCAGCGTCACTCTGAATCATTTATATGTGATGCTCTGAATCTGAAATGGTACCTTATATCTACTTTTGGTTTCACACAATTGAAACTTCGTATTCACTTCTGGAATACAAGAGATTTATTTCCTGATAAAGGAATTTTAAGCGCAGGACAGCGGTCTAGGGAAGAGTTCGCGTAAGCTGAGATGGGATATCCTGATTCCATTAAACATCTGTTCCAACATTCTACAGTATCATAAAGCGAGATTTGCAACTCTATTCCTAAACCAGACCATGATCCCTCACCAACCATGATCCATCAAAACACTCTTCAGTGCCCATGGCGACAGCATAGAAAAGAGTAGTGTTCATATCCAGGATAGAAGGGAGGAACTTAGATAACCTGTTAACACCTAAATCACTGAAAAGTCAGAAATGAAGTCTTTGGTGGATGTGCTAAGGCAATGGTTCCTGAACTTCGGTTATTTGCTAATAGCTCATTATATTTGTCGTAATTCCACACCCCATGTGTCATATTACATTAATATGTTTGGCTTTAAATTCACTTCAAAATACCTTTGAAAATTTTTATTTTAATTGGCCATCGGTAATCATGTACATGAAATGACAGATGAAATATTCAAATTATATATTACAACCTGTAGGTACGTATATACATACAGAAATGTGTTACAGAAACTGGGACAGGGACAGAGAGAGAGAGATTAAAATGTCTGGAACACGCAAAATCTGCAGAGCTGAAACTCCTAGAAGTCCATCTGACAGAGGAATATTCTTTTACCTGAAGGAACGTCAGCCTTGTTCTATTCAGGCCATCATTGGATTGGATGAGAACTTCCCACGTTATAGAGGGTAACCGACTTAACTCAGGCTACTGATTTAAATAATACTCTCATCCAAAATCATCCTTACAGAAACACACAGAATAATGTTTGTCCAGTAAACGGGGGACCTGTGCCAGTGAATCTGACCCACAAATTAACCATCAAACCTTCCTTCCAGCACATTGACAAATTGTATGAAGAAAGTACAGCACGATATAGGTTTATTTGACACATGCTCCACCGTGACCTAAATGGAAAATGCAAAACATAGGTTTAAAATATAACAAAATTCTTATTAATGATTAAGAAGTTGTACATGAATGGCAATGAACTTCAGTGACTGCGTTTTTATTCAAGTGATTTCAACTTTCTCATGAATTTACCCTAGATTTGTTGGGAAACAATATGTGTTTAAATAATTCATAAGTATTAAATACATACAAAATTAGTTGCGTGAATGGCATTGCATAATACATTGGGTTTCCCAATAATTTTACAGCGACAGGAAGCCAGAAAACTTGAACAATCCTCTGAGATTTCTTCAAAAATTGAAGACATCCGAAGAGGTCAGTTGGAGAAATTGGATTGGAGCATGTGTTATGTCCCTTTGGGAGGTATGAGCAAAAAGCTTCATTTCTGTTGTAAGTCTTGGGTCTGAGCTGCCAGCTCATCTCAGTTATGGTAGGGGATGCTATGTGCCTAGTGGATTCCTTGTGGCAGGAAGTAAAACAGATTTATAAAGGTCACAGGCATCTGACTGCTGGATGTTCTTTATTTGAAGGAGCAAACAGTGAAAGGAGGACCGTAGTGGTCAACACTTTACTACACGTTTCCAAGTGTCAAGATAGGGAATCATATGAGATGATCTGCAAATTTCCCTCAGACCATTTTCGAAGACGAAACGAGACTTTGTTTAGCAAGCCATGAATCAAACCGAAATGAATTGAAAGAAAGACTTGAGGTAAAGTGACATGTGTCACCAGGTAGCGAGGCCCATTTCAACCCAGTATGTACAACAAACTTGCCACCAGATCAAGTGCAACTAGGCCGGCAGTTTTGGAGTCAAGGATGGTGAAAGATACGAAAGGGTCATCCTCCCCAGTCAAGGAATGGAACTTTTGACTCCAAGTTAGAGGACACTCCAAGTGCTCCCACTGCCTTAAACGACTGAAACTGAGAGCTAAGGCAGGGACTCTGTGAGTCATGAGAACATAATCCAGTGAGGAGATCCGGGATCAGGATATTTCCTGTTTTCAGAGTCCCTGCCAAGCCAGTTATGGATGGATTTGCATTTGGGTCGGGAAATGATTGGACCAGACCAAGTTTGGTAGTTCCGCTTCCCCCTGGGTGGGGCAGTAAGCGCCAATAAATAGGTCCTCTGCTGCACGACAGCTATCCTCCTGCCACTCGAGTTCTGATTGACTTTGGAGAACCTGGTGAGTCTTATTCTTCATTTCAACTTTGTTCATGGACACCCAAATGTTGAGTTTAGGCTGGACTCAGCAAGATTGATGGGTCCAAAATTATGATCATGGGTATAATGCTACTTAGTGGATGAGAACTTGGAATCTGGGCACAATGTTGTATTGTATTTACTAGATTACTGATACCTAGTTTGAATTCCTCTATTGAAAAAGAAATTAACAGGAAATATTGACATGAAGGGATAAAGAGCAAAGTATTTACCTTCTTCTATGCCTTTTTCTCTTGGACCTCTGCTGTGATTTCAGAGGCATTTATCTTAGAAGGTGTGAGACCCTTACACTCATCCTGATTGCCCTCTGCGCTGGATATAAGTCATCCTGTTGGGACGTCATGAGAGGAAATGTTGATACAAATTGCTTGTGAGCTTGCCCATGTTTTTAGAACATGTGAGGGGCTTTTCTGAAGATGTCGTTTTCATTAAAAACAAAAAAGGAAAGAAAGAAAGAAAGAAACCAAAAGAGAAAACATTGCATGTTTCTTCAAAACAAAGATATTTTCTTTAGAAAAGCTGTATGAGAAAAGGGAAGGTTTTCTCTGGGCTGATGTAACGATTTTCTGAAGAGCAAGAGAGAAGTCAGTAATTCATTAAAAAGTATTAAACAGATTAAAGCACATACTTAGAGATTGGTGAGATACTATCTGTTGTTATTCCACAAGATTTTGCTGTTTTCTCTATAGGAATTCCTTGTTGTGAACACGGTCATATACTTTCTTTCAGATATTAAGACTGCAGAAAGATGTCTTCTCAACATCAGCAGTGCAAGCAGCCCTGCCAGCCACCACCAGTGTGCACACAGAAATGCCATGACCCTTGCCCACCTTGCAAGTGTCCAGACCCTTGCCCACCTTGCAAGTGTCCAGACCCTTGCCCACCTATAAAGTGCCCTGACCCATGCGTGCCTCAGCAGTGCAAGCAGAAATGCCCTCCTGGGGCACCTGTTCAACATTGCTAGCAGAAGTGGCCACCCAAGAGTATGTAAGAGCTTGAGCTTTTATCTGCATCTGGAAAGGATAAGGACAATCAGCTCAACTAGTTCCAGAGCTCCACCTTCCTCTTCTCTTCAAAGCCTATCATGGATACGGAAGAAGCTTCTCCACCCTTCAGCCTCAATATGCAAGTGGTGCTTCCTGACAGACAGAGGTTGCTTACCTGTGAGTGCTGTACTGCTTCCATCTAGGAGGTGCCCAAGAAAGCATCGCAGAGCCTCAGAAGGAAGAGCAGCCGCTCTCCTCCTGGGCGCCCTCTGAGGATTCTCTCGCTGTCTTCTGTGTCGGTCGGTCACCTGGGCATGGGTTTCTACCAGCTGAGCAATTGTTACTTATCCTCCACGTCCTGAATAAAATACAGTTCTTTTGTGAGATGGGAAAATATTTTCTTTCTTTGCATACCTGCTTTTAGCAATATCATATGATAATTTTGCTTGATTTCTATCCTTCTTTGATCCCGAGTTTCAGGCTTTCACAGTCAGTGTTATCTGAATTTGGAGTCGTATCAATGATTATTTCTATACAGTTAAAAATCCAGGTTATTTTCCTAATTATTGCTTGACTCATTTAAGGAACACGTTTTGTAACTTCTTGGGATTTCAAATCCTTTAATAAACTCTGGGGAAAATCACATATACAGTGCCCACTTGCTTAGCCATAAAAATTACATGAACGTGTGTCATTTAGTTGGCACAATGCCGAGCATGTAATTGGCATTTGAGAGGTGGCAGATCATCATTGTCCCTGTCGTCATCACCGTCACCACCACCAACACCGTCACCACCACCCCCAGGTGCTCCAAGCAGGGGAGTGGCTCTGACATACCTAGTAGAGCAAGCAAGGATATTCTTTAAACTCTATTATCCATTCATATTCTGTGTTGATTTTCTTTACCAGTTTAACTGAATTTTTAATCTGACCCCACAAAATAACCAGTTTGGGAAATTATTGGGATACTCTGTATAAAATTATAATAGTTCTGAAAACATGGGTAGTACAAAAGAAAGGGAATTTAAAGGGACCTTACCAGGCAAAGTGCTACCTCTTCCCCATTTGTACAACGTGCTTTTCTTATTGTAAAACTCAACAACCGCAGGGTCTTACTATGTTTTTTCACCTCGGAAATTACATTCTTCATTATTTTGACCCCACATTTGAGATACACAGGGGATTCCAATGTTTATCTTGATTTACAAAATGACTGTTACTATGCCGCTTGTTTTCCAAGTGCTTAGCTTACTGGTCCAGTAAGCTGTGAAAAGGGATGTGTTCATTAAGCATATCCCTTCTTGTGGTTAGAAGTAAAGGAGTCAAAGATGCCAGAACTGCAGAAGCAAACAAATGCCCATGTTACTGTTCAACGCTCACCAGACCGTGTCATGAGTGAAAAATCAACACTGCTATTTGGGAGTTGTCTCTACTGTAGCTACTGTTATTTGACCTGACATAGAAATTAGTTCTTTGAGGTGGGGTGCTCCTGTAACAAATCTTAAAAAAATTGTGGCATTGGCTTATGTGTCCGGAGGTGGTTGGAAAGGAATCTGAAATTGGAAGCCGTAAATGTGGTGCTACATGTTATTCAATAGCAAAATGTTTGAAGTAATGGTTGTCCATGGTATCTTTAGAGGCAAAGCAATGGTTGCTCACTTGTTGATTTGCCCAGGGTATTTCAGGAGATGTATGTTCAGGAAAATCTTTCTGGTTGACAGGCCAGAAATGTAAAGAATGAAAAGAAAAATAATACAGTCCAGAAGTTCAAAACCTTGTTGAATTAGAAAACTCACCGCTTGTAAGTCCTAAAGAGTAAGAGATGCGATTAGAAGTGGTTTTCAACTAGAAGTTCAATTTCAGTGGACTGTTACAACAGGGAAAGTAGACAGAAGTTGTCTTCTTTCCACCTGTGTGCCAGGGAGCCTCATGGTTGCTGTATTATGTTAGGGGAAAAGGCAGTAATTTAATCAGGCCAGAAAATTCCTTCTACAAAAGGACCTAACTGAGATCTGTAGGACATAGAAATGATTGGGGGACTGAAATTATATCAGGTGCCTAATAAGTTTCTGAGGGAATTGAGAACTAAATTAACTATGGGCCAAAACGAAAAAGAATGATTTTTAAGATTACTAACGACATTCCCGCGCACCTTTCCCTAATTTCCAACTAGGAAATCAGATATGGTCAGTACAGGTGACTAAAAGGGAATATCCACTCTGAGGTGACTACAAGGACCCCAGAGAATGATGGATAAAGGAAGCTCTCTCAGAGAATAGTATCAGATCCTGAGAGAGCCAAGGAGGAGAAGGAACACAGAGATGCTCAAACATTGTTACTCCGTTGTATGATACTTATACCTTCATGCTTTCCCTCTGGGATTATTGAGGAATAATTAACAAACGAAATTGTACATATTTACTGTGTATAATGTGATGACTTGACATATGTGTACTTTATGCAGTCATTACCATCATCGGTCACTTAGAACATAAATCACTTCATCAGTAACAATGTAATGTGTGTATGTCTCCCTGTTTCTGTGTGTGTGTGTGTGTGTGTCTTTGTATGTGTGTGTGTGATGAGAATGCTTATGGTCTAATTTCCCAGCAAGATTCAACTACACAAGTGAGTGCTATTACCTAGATCACCATACTCTACTGTAGACTCTGAGAACTCATTCATTGTATGATTGCAGGCTTGTACCGTTGGCCCAAAACCTCCACCTTTGCCCAACCCCTGAGACCCTGCTGACCACCATTCTACTCTCTGTTGCTGTGACATCTGTTAGTTTGGAAACACATTCCTAAATAAACAATGGTGCAAAGAAGAAATAACGAATAAATAGAAAATAACTTGAGATGAACGAAAATGCAAAGAAAACATACAAGAACTTTGGGGATAAATGTAAGGCAGCACAAAGAGAGCAACCTATGCCTGGAGATATCTATATTACAAAAGATGATCTCAAATCAGTAACCTGATAGACATGTATGCATGTGTGTGGGTATATGAAAATTGAAAACTCGTAACACTAAATACAGCAACGTATAAGCAGTGAATATTTTTGGCCGTTTAATGGACATGATCACTTTTTAACAGCTTTGTGTTTTCCCCATTATATATTCAACGATATACCTTTATTTATATAACAATGTATCATATTGTTAAAAAAATATATAGCAGTCAGTGAAGATGTGGCTGAGCTGCAAGGAAAGTTTACGACCGGGTCTTCTGGCACATGCCTTGCTGATGATTTTCACAGGTTTCAAGTGTCTCCTCCTCTACTCCTCATTCCCCTCTTCTTCCTGCTGTCCCGTTATAAAACCCCATTCCTAAGAAGCTTCCTGATTATTTGGCCAAGACAAGTTACTAGGCCAGTTCTTCCTTCTGACTGCAGGAAGAATTATGAAAGGACTATTACTAAATGCATGGGCTATATGTCAAAGTACCAAATTGGATGGTTAAGGGGTAGATATTGGCAGTGAAGATAATATGGCAGGTTGAGGGTTCTGGCACGTGAAGAAGAAGACAGAGAATAAACGGTGAACATTTTTTTCAAATTTCTCTCTTCAAAGACCTAAAACATTGCTGGACTGAGTGGAAAAAAGCAAATATATCAGATGTGCCCTAAGTTCACATTTCATCCACATGTCAGACCTGTAGTGCTTTGCTTATCTTTGCCCTCCCAGCGTCACTCTGAATCATTTATATGTGATGCTCTGAATCTGAAATGGTACCTTATATCTACTTTTGGTTTCACACAATTGAAACTTCGTATTCACTTCTGGAATACAAGAGATTTATTTTGTGATAAAGGAATTTTAAGCGCACGACAGCGGTCTAGGGAAGAGTTTGCGTAAGTTGAGATGGGATATCCTGATTCCATTAAACATCTGTTCCCACATTCTACAGTACCATAAAGCAAGATTTGCAACTCTATTCCTAAACCAGACGGGGCCTTCACCAACCATGTCCCATCAAAAGACTCTTCAGTGCCCATGGGGACAGCATAGAAAAGAGTAGTGTTCATATCCAGGACAGAAGGGAGGAACTTAGAAAACATGTTAACATCTAAATCACTGAAAAGGCAGAAATGAAATCTTTGGTGGACATGCTAAGGCAATGCTTCCGGAACTTCAGTTCTTGGCTAATAGCTCAGTATATTTGTCGTAATTCCACACCCCATGTGTCATATTACATTAATATGCTTGGCTTTAAGTTCACTTCAAAATACCTTTGAAAATTATTATTTCAATTGGCCATAGGTAATCATGTACATGAAATGACAGATGAAATATTCAAATTATGTATTACAAATGTGTGTACATATATACATAGAGAAATATGCTACTGAAAGAGGGACAAGGACAGAGAGAGAGAGATTAATATGTGTGGAACACGCAAAGTCTGAAGAGCTGAAACTCTGCTGGAAGTCCATTGGAGAGGGGAATATTCCTGTACCTGAGGGAGCGTCAGTCTTGTTCTATTCAGGCCATCAGTGGATTGGATGAGAACTTCCCACATTATAGAGGGCAACCGACTTAACTCAGGCTACTGATTTAACTAATACTCTCATCCAAAATCATCCTTAGAGAAACACAAAGAATAATGCTTGACCAGAAAACTGGGGACCCGTGCAAGTGAATATGACCCATAAATTAACCTTAAAACCTTCCTTCCAGCACATTGACAAATTGTATGAAGAATGTAGAGCAAGAAATAGGTTCATTTGACACATGCTCCACCATGACAAAAATGGAAAATGCAAAAAATTGGGTTAAAATATAACAAAATTCTTATTAATGATTAAGAAGTTGTACATGAATGGCAATGGACATCAGTGACTGCATTTTTAATCAAGTGATTTCAACTTTCTCTTGAATTTACCCTAGATTTGATGTGAAACAAAATGTGTTTAAATGATTCATATGTATCAAATACATAAAAATTAGTTGCGTGAATGGCTTTGCATATTAGATTGGGTTTCCCAATAATTTCAAAGCGACAGGAAGCCAGAAAATTTGAACAATCCTCTGAGATTTCTTCAAAAATTGAAGACATCCAATGAGGTAATTTGGGAGAAATTAGATTGCGGCATGGCTTATGTCCCTTTGGGAGATGTGAGCAAAAAGCTTCATTTGTATTTTAAGTCTTGGGGCTGAGCCGCCAGCTCATCTGAGTTATGGTAGGTGATGCTACGTGCCTAGTGAATTCCTTGTGGCACGAAGTAAAACAGATTTATAAAGGTCACAGGAATCTGACTGCTGCATGCTCTTTATTTGAACGAGCAAACGGTGAAAGGAGGACCATAGTGGTCAACACGTTACTACACGTTTCCAAGTGTCAAGATAGGGAATCATATGAGATGATATGCAAATGTCTCTCAGACCTTTTTCGAAGACGAAACGAGACTTTGTTTAGCAAGCCATGAATCAAGCCGAAAGGAATTGTAAAAAGGACTTGAGGTAAAGACACATGTGTCACCAGGTAGCGAGGCCCATTTCAAACCAGTACGTACAACAAAATTGCCACCAGATCAAGTGCAACTAGGCAGGCAGTTTTAGAGTCAAGGATGGTGAAAGATAGGGAAGGGTCATCGTCCGCAGTCAAGGAATGGAACTTTTGACTACAAGGTAGGGAGCACTCCAAGAGCTCCCACTGCCTTAAACGACTGAAACTCAGAGCTAAGGCAGGGACTCTGTGAGTCATGAGAACATAATCCAGTGAGGAGATCCTGGAAGAGGATATTCCCTGTTTTCAGCATCCCTGTCAAGCCAGTTATGGATGGATTTGCATTTGGGTTGGGAAATGGTTGGACCAGGCCAAGATTGGTAATTCCGCTTCCCCCTGGGTGGGGCAGTAAGTTCCAATAAAAAGGTCTTCTGCTGCACGACGGCTATCCTCCTGCTATTCGAGTTCCGATTGAATTTGGAGAACCTGGTGAGTCTGATTCCTCATTTCAACTTTGTTCTTGGACACCCGAAAGTTGAGTTTATGCTGCAGTCCGCAAGCTTGATGGGTCCAAAGTTATCATCATGAGTATAATTCTATTTGGTGGATGGGAACGTGGAATGTGGGCACAATGTTGTATTGTATTTACTAGATTTCTGCTACCTAGTTTGAATTCCTCTATTGAAAAAGAAATTAACAGGAAATAGTGACATGAAGGGATAAAGAGCAAAGTATTTACCTTTTTCTATGCCTTTCTCTTGGACCTCTACTGTGATTTCAGAGACATTTATCTTAGAAGGTGTGAGACCCTTACACTCATCCTGATTGCCCTTTGCTCTGTATATAAGTCATCCTGTTGGGACCTCATGAGAGAAAACGTTGACAGGAATTGCTTGTGAGCTTGCCCATGATTTTAGAACATGTGAGGGCCTTTTCTGCATATGTCGTTTTCATAAAAAAGTAAAAAAGTAAGAAAGAAAGAAAGGAAGGAAGAAACAAAGAAAGAAACAAAGAAAGAAACCAAAAGAGAAATCATTGAATGTTTCTTCAAAGCAAAGATATTTTCTTTAGAAAAGTTGTATGAGAAAAGAGAAGGTTTTCTCTGGGCTGATGTAACGATTTTCTGAAGAGTGAGAGAGAAGTCAGAAATTCACTAAAAGGTATTAAAGAGATTAAAGCACATACTTAGAGATTGGTGAGATACTATCTGTTGCTATTCCACAAGATTTTGCTGTTTTCCCTATAGGAATTCCTTGTTGTGAACACGGTCATATACTTTCTTTCAGATATTAAGACTGCAGAAAGATGTCTTCTCAACATCAGCAGTGCAAGCAGCCCTGCCAGCCACCACCAGTGTGCACACCAAAATGCCATGACCCTTGCCCACCTTGCAAGTGTCCAGACCCTTGCCCACCTTGCAAGTGTCCAGACCCTTGCTCACCTATAAAGTGCCCTGACCCATGCGTGCCTCAGCAGTGCAAGCAGAAATGCCCTCCTGGGGCACCTGTTCAACATTGCTAGCAGAAGTGGCCACCCAAGAGTATGTAAGAGCTTGAGCTTTTATCTGCATCTGGAAAGGATAAGGACAATCAGCTCAACTAGCTCCAGAGCTCCACTTTCCTCTTCTCTTCAAAGCCTATCATGGATACGGAAGAAGCTTCTCTACCCTTCAGCCTCAATATGCGAGTGGTGCTTCCTGACAGACAGAGGTTTCTTACCTGAGGGTGCTGTACTGCCCCCTCTGGGAGGTGCCCAAGAAAGCATCACACAGCCTCAGAAGGAAGACTAACAGCTCTCCTCCTGGGCACCCTCTGAGGATTCTCTCGCTGTCTTCTGTGTCGGTCGGTCACCTGGGCATGGGTTTCTACCAGCTGAGCAATTGTTACTTATCCTCCACTTCCTGAATAAAATACAGTTCTTTTGTGTGATGGGAAAATATTTTCTTTCTTTGCAAACCTGCTTTTAGCAATATCATATGATAATTTTGCTTGATTTCTATCCTTCTTTGATCCCGAGTTTCAGGCTTTCACAGTCAGTGTTATCTGAATTTTGAGTCGTATCAATGATTATTTCTATACAGTTAAAAACCCAGGTTATTTTCCTAATTCTTGCTTGATTGATTTGAGGAACAAGTTATTTAACTTCTTGGGATTTCAAATCCTTTAATAAACTCTGGTGGAAATCACATTGACAGTGCCAACTTGCTTAAGCATAAAAATTACATGAATGTGTGTCATTCATTTGGTACAATACCGAGCACATAATTGGCATTTGAGAGGTGGCCGATCATCATTGTCCCTGTCATCATCACCGGCACCACCACCAACACCGTCACCACCACCCCCAGGTGCTCCGAGCAGGGGAGTGGCTCTGACATACCTCGTAGAGCAAGCAAGGAGATTCTTAAACTCTATTACCCATTCATATTCTGTGTTGTTTTTCTTTTCCAATTTAACCGAATTTTTAATCTGACACCACAAAATAACCAGTTTGGGAAATTATTGGGATACGCTATAAACTTATAATAGTTCTGAAAACTTGGGTAGTACAAGAGAAAGGGAATTTAAAGGGACCTTACCAGACAAAGTGCTACCTGTTCTCCAAGTGTACAACGTGCTCTTCTTACTGCAAAACTCAACAACCACAGGGTCTTATTAAATTTTTTCACCTCGGAAATTACATACTTGATTGTTTTGACCCCACCTTTGAGATACACTGGGAATTACAATGTTTATCTTGATTTACAAAATGACTGTTGCTATGCAGCTTGTTTTCCAAGATGGTCCAGTAAGCTGTGAAAAGGGAGGTGTTCATTAAGCGTACCCCTTCTTGTGGTTAGAAGTAAAGGAGTCAAAGATGCCAGAACTGCAGAAGCAAACATATGCCCATGTTACTCTTCAACGCTCTTCAGACTATGACATGAGTGGAAAATCAACAGTGCTATTTGGGAGATGTCTCTACTGTAGCTACTGTTATTTGACCTGACATAGAAATTAGTTCTTTGAGGTGGATGCTCCTGTAACAAATCTTAAAATTGAGGCATTGGCTTATGGGTCTGGAGGTGGTTGGAAAGGAATCTGATACTGGAAGCCGTAAACGTGGTGCTCCATATTATTCAATAGCAAAATGTTTGCAGTAATGGCTGATCATGGTATCTTTAGAGGCAAAGCAATGGTTGCTCATTTGTTGATTTGCCCAGGGTATTTCAGGAGACGTATGTTCAGGAAAATCTTTCTGGTTGACAGGCCAGAAATGTAAAGAATGAAAAGAAAAATAATACAGTCCAGAAGTTCAAAACCTTGTTGAATTAGAAAACTCACCGCTTGTAAGTCCTAAAGAGTAAGAGATGAGATTAGAAGTGGTTTTCAACTAGAAGTTCAATTTCAGTGGACTGTTACAACAGGGAAAAGAGACAGAAGTAGTCATCTTTCCACCTGTGTGCCAGGGAGCCTCATGGTTGCTGTATTATGTTAGGGGAAAAGGCAGTAATTTAATCAGGCCAGAAAATTCCTTCTACAAAAGGACCTAACTGAGATCTGTAGGACATAGAAATGATTGGGGGACTGAAATTATATCAGGTGCCTAATAAGTTTCTGAGGGAATTGAGAACTAAATTAACTATGGGCCAAAACGAAAAAGAATGATTTTTAAGATTACTAATGACATTCCTGCTCACCTTTCCCTAATTTCCAACTAGGAAATCAGATATGGTCAGTACAGGTGACTAAAAGGGTATATCCACTCTGAGGTGATTACCAGGACCCCAGAGAATACTGTATAAAGGAAGCTCTCTCAGAGAATAATATCAGATCCTGAGAGAGCCTAGGAGGAGAAGGAACACAGAGATGCTCAAACATTGTTACTCTGTTGTGTGATGCTTATTCCTTCTGCTTTCCCTCTGGGTTTATTGAGGAATAATTGACAAATGAAATTGTACATATTTACGGTGTATAATGTGATGACTTGACGTATGTGTACTTTATGCAGTGATTACCAACATCGGTCACTTAGCACATAGATCACTTCATCAGTAAAAATGAAATGTGTGTATGTCCCTCTGTTTTGTGTGTGTGCGTGTGTGTGTGTGTGATGAGAATGCTTATGATCTAATTTCTCAGCAAGAGTCAAGTACACAACTGAGTGTTATTAGCTAGATCACCATGCTGTACTGTAGACTCTGAGAACTCATTCATTGTATGATTGCAGGCTTGTACCGTTGGCCCAAAACCTCCACCTTTGCCCAACCCCTGAGACCCTGCTGACCACCATTCTACTCTCTGTTGCTGTGACATCTGTTAGTTTGGAAACACATTCCTAAATAAACAATGGTGCAAAGAAGAAATAACGAATAAATAGAAAATAACTTGAGATGAACGAAAATGCAAAGAAAACATACAAGAACTTTGGGGATAAATGTAAGGCAGCACAAAGAGAGCAACCTATGCCTGGAGATATCTATATTACAAAAGATGATCTCAAATCAGTAACCTGATAGACATGTATGCATGTGTGTGGGTATATGAAAATTGAAAACTCGTAACACTAAATACAGCAACGTATAAGCAGTGAATATTTTTGGCCGTTTAATGGACATGATCACTTTTTAACAGCTTTGTGTTTTCCCCATTATATGTTCAACGATATACCTTTATTTATATAACAATGTATCATATTGTTAAAAAAATATATAGCAGTCAGTGAAGATGTGGCTGAGCTGCAAGGAAAGTTTACGACCGGGTCTTCTGGCACATGCCTTGCTGATGATTTTCACAGGTTTCAAGTGTCTCCTCCTCTACTCCTCATTCCCCTCTTCTTCCTGCTGTCCCGTTATAAAACCCCATTCCTAAGAAGCTTCCTGATTATTTGGCCAAGACAAGTTACTAGGCCAGTTCTTCCTTCTGACTGCAGGAAGAATTATGAAAGGACTATTACTAAATGCATGGGCGATATGTCAAAGTACCAAATTGGACGGTTAAGGGGTAGATATTGGCAGTGAAGATAATATGGCAGGTTGAGCGTTCTGGCACGTGAAGAAGAAGACAGAGAATAAACGGTGAACATTTTTTTTCAAATTTCTCTCTTCAAAGACCTAAAACATTGTTGGACTGAGTGGAAAAAAGCAAATATATCAGATGTGCCCTAAGTTCACATTTCATCCACATGTCAGACCTGTAGTGCTTTGCTTTTCTTTCCCCTCCCAGCGTCACTCTGAATCATTTATATGTGATGCTCTGAATCTGAAATGGTACCTTATATCTACTTTTGGTTTCACACAATTGAAACTTCGTATTCACTTCTGGAATACAAGAGATTTATTTCCTGATAAAGGAATTTTAAGCGCAGGACAGCGGTCTAGGGAAGAGTTCGCGTAAGCTGAGATGGGATATCCTGATTCCATTAAACATCTGTTCCAACATTCTACAGTATCATAAAGCGAGATTTGCAACTCTATTCCTAAACCAGACCATGATCCCTCACCAACCATGATCCATCAAAACACTCTTCAGTGCCCATGGCGACAGCATAGAAAAGAGTAGTGTTCATATCCAGGATAGAAGGGAGGAACTTAGATAACCTGTTAACACCTAAATCACTGAAAAGTCAGAAATGAAGTCTTTGGTGGATGTGCTAAGGCAATGGTTCCTGAACTTCGGTTATTTGCTAATAGCTCATTATATTTGTCGTAATTCCACACCCCATGTGTCATATTACATTAATATGTTTGGCTTTAAATTCACTTCAAAATACCTTTGAAAATTTTTATTTTAATTGGCCATCGGTAATCATGTACATGAAATGACAGATGAAATATTCAAATTATATATTACAACCTGTAGGTACGTATATACATACAGAAATGTGTTACAGAAACTGGGACAGGGACAGAGAGAGAGAGATTAAAATGTCTGGAACACGCAAAATCTGCAGAGCTGAAACTCCTAGAAGTCCATCTGACAGAGGAATATTCTTTTACCTGAAGGAACGTCAGCCTTGTTCTATTCAGGCCATCATTGGATTGGATGAGAACTTCCCACGTTATAGAGGGCAACCGACTTAACTCAGGCTACTGATTTAAATAATACTCTCATCCAAAATCATCCTTACAGAAACACACAGAATAATGTTTGTCCAGTAAACGGGGGACCTGTGCCAGTGAATCTGACCCACAAATTAACCATCAAACCTTCCTTCCAGCACATTGACAAATTGTATGAAGAAAGTACAGCACGATATAGGTTTATTTGACACATGCTCCACCGTGACCTAAATGGAAAATGCAAAACATAGGTTTAAAATATAACAAAATACTTATTAATGATTAAGAAGTTGTACATGAATGGCAATGAACTTCAGTGACTGCGTTTTTATTCAAGTGATTTCAACTTTCTCATGAATTTACCCTAGATTTGTTGGGAAACAATATGTGTTTAAATAATTCATAAGTATTAAATACATACAAAATTAGTTGCGTGAATGGCATTGCATAATACATTGGGTTTCCCAATAATTTTACAGCGACAGGAAGCCAGAAAACTTGAACAATCCTCTGAGATTTCTTCAAAAATTGAAGACATCCGAAGAGGTCAGTTGGAGAAATTGGATTGGAGCATGTGTTATGTCCCTTTGGGAGGTATGAGCAAAAAGCTTCATTTCTGTTGTAAGTCTTGGGTCTGAGCTGCCAGCTCATCTCAGTTATGGTAGGGGATGCTATGTGCCTAGTGGATTCCTTGTGGCAGGAAGTAAAACAGATTTATAAAGGTCACAGGCATCTGACTGCTGGATGTTCTTTATTTGAAGGAGCAAACAGTGAAAGGAGGACCGTAGTGGTCAACACTTTACTACACGTTTCCAAGTGTCAAGATAGGGAATCATATGAGATGATCTGCAAATTTCCCTCAGACCATTTTCGAAGACGAAACGAGACTTTGTTTAGCAAGCCATGAATCAAACCGAAATGAATTGAAAGAAAGACTTGAGGTAAAGTGACATGTGTCACCAGGTAGCGAGGCCCATTTCAACCCAGTATGTACAACAAACTTGCCACCAGATCAAGTGCAACTAGGCCGGCAGTTTTGGAGTCAAGGATGGTGAAAGATACGAAAGGGTCATCCTCCCCAGTCAAGGAATGGAACTTTTGACTCCAAGTTAGAGGACACTCCAAGTGCTCCCACTGCCTTAAACGACTGAAACTGAGAGCTAAGGCAGGGACTCTGTGAGTCATGAGAACATAATCCAGTGAGGAGATCCGGGATCAGGATATTTCCTGTTTTCAGAGTCCCTGCCAAGCCAGTTATGGATGGATTTGCATTTGGGTCGGGAAATGATTGGACCAGACCAAGTTTGGTAGTTCCGCTTCCCCCTGGGTGGGGCAGTAAGCGCCAATAAATAGGTCCTCTGCTGCACGACAGCTATCCTCCTGCCACTCGAGTTCTGATTGACTTTGGAGAACCTGGTGAGTCTTATTCTTCATTTCAACTTTGTTCATGGACACCCAAATGTTGAGTTTAGGCTGGACTCAGCAAGATTGATGGGTCCAAAATTATGATCATGGGTATAATGCTACTTAGTGGATGAGAACTTGGAATCTGGGCACAATGTTGTATTGTATTTACTAGATTACTGATACCTAGTTTGAATTCCTCTATTGAAAAAGAAATTAACAGGAAATATTGACATGAAGGGATAAAGAGCAAAGTATTTACCTTCTTCTATGCCTTTTTCTCTTGGACCTCTGCTGTGATTTCAGAGGCATTTATCTTAGAAGGTGTGAGACCCTTACACTCATCCTGATTGCCCTCTGCGCTGGATATAAGTCATCCTGTTGGGACGTCATGAGAGGAAATGTTGATACAAATTGCTTGTGAGCTTGCCCATGTTTTTAGAACATGTGAGGGGCTTTTCTGAAGATGTCGTTTTCATTAAAAACAAAAAAGGAAAGAAAGAAAGAAAGAAACCAAAAGAGAAAACATTGCATGTTTCTTCAAAACAAAGATATTTTCTTTAGAAAAGCTGTATGAGAAAAGGGAAGGTTTTCTCTGGGCTGATGTAACGATTTTCTGAAGAGCAAGAGAGAAGTCAGTAATTCATTAAAAAGTATTAAACAGATTAAAGCACATACTTAGAGATTGGTGAGATACTATCTGTTGTTATTCCACAAGATTTTGCTGTTTTCTCTATAGGAATTCCTTGTTGTGAACACGGTCATATACTTTCTTTCAGATATTAAGACTGCAGAAAGATGTCTTCTCAACATCAGCAGTGCAAGCAGCCCTGCCAGCCACCACCAGTGTGCACACAGAAATGCCATGACCCTTGCCCACCTTGCAAGTGTCCAGACCCTTGCCCACCTTGCAAGTGTCCAGACCCTTGCCCACCTATAAAGTGCCCTGACCCATGCGTGCCTCAGCAGTGCAAGCAGAAATGCCCTCCTGGGGCACCTGTTCAACATTGCTAGCAGAAGTGGCCACCCAAGAGTATGTAAG
Organism: Orcinus orca; assembly: GCF_937001465.1. Lineage (NCBI taxonomy): Eukaryota > Metazoa > Chordata > Mammalia > Artiodactyla > Delphinidae > Orcinus > Orcinus orca. The sequence continues at coordinate 102,221,277 of NC_064559.1, read as the reverse complement.
AGCTTGAGCTTTTATCTGCATCTGGAAAGGATAAGGACAATCAGCTCAACTAGTTCCAGAGCTCCACCTTCCTCTTCTCTTCAAAGCCTATCATGGATACGGAAGAAGCTTCTCCACCCTTCAGCCTCAATATGCAAGTGGTGCTTCCTGACAGACAGAGGTTGCTTACCTGTGAGTGCTGTACTGCTTCCATCTAGGAGGTGCCCAAGAAAGCATCGCAGAGCCTCAGAAGGAAGAGCAGCCGCTCTCCTCCTGGGCGCCCTCTGAGGATTCTCTCGCTGTCTTCTGTGTCGGTCGGTCACCTGGGCATGGGTTTCTACCAGCTGAGCAATTGTTACTTATCCTCCACGTCCTGAATAAAATACAGTTCTTTTGTGAGATGGGAAAATATTTTCTTTCTTTGCATACCTGCTTTTAGCAATATCATATGATAATTTTGCTTGATTTCTATCCTTCTTTGATCCCGAGTTTCAGGCTTTCACAGTCAGTGTTATCTGAATTTGGAGTCGTATCAATGATTATTTCTATACAGTTAAAAATCCAGGTTATTTTCCTAATTATTGCTTGACTCATTTAAGGAACACGTTTTGTAACTTCTTGGGATTTCAAATCCTTTAATAAACTCTGGGGAAAATCACATATACAGTGCCCACTTGCTTAGCCATAAAAATTACATGAACGTGTGTCATTTAGTTGGCACAATGCCGAGCATGTAATTGGCATTTGAGAGGTGGCAGATCATCATTGTCCCTGTCGTCATCACCGTCACCACCACCAACACCGTCACCACCACCCCCAGGTGCTCCAAGCAGGGGAGTGGCTCTGACATACCTAGTAGAGCAAGCAAGGATATTCTTTAAACTCTATTATCCATTCATATTCTGTGTTGATTTTCTTTACCAGTTTAACTGAATTTTTAATCTGACCCCACAAAATAACCAGTTTGGGAAATTATTGGGATACTCTGTATAAAATTATAATAGTTCTGAAAACATGGGTAGTACAAAAGAAAGGGAATTTAAAGGGACCTTACCAGGCAAAGTGCTACCTCTTCCCCATTTGTACAACGTGCTCTTCTTATTGCAAAACTCAACAACCGCAGGGTCTTACTATGTTTTTTCACCTCGGAAATTACATTCTTCATTATTTTGACCCCACATTTGAGATACACAGGGGATTCCAATGTTTATCTTGATTTACAAAATGACTGTTACTATGCCGCTTGTTTTCCAAGTGCTTAGCTTACTGGTCCAGTAAGCTGTGAAAAGGGATGTGTTCATTAAGCATATCCCTTCTTGTGGTTAGAAGTAAAGGAGTCAAAGATGCCAGAACTGCAGAAGCAAACAAAAGCCCATGTTACTGTTCAACGCTCACCAGACTGCGTCATGAGTGAAAAATCAACACTGCTATTTGGGAGTTGTCTCTACTGTAGCTACTGTTATTTGACCTGACATAGAAATTAGTTCTTTGAGGTGGGATGCTCCTGTAACAAATCTTAAAATAATTGTGGCATTGGCTCATGTGTCTGGAGGTGGTTGGAAAGGAATCTGATATTGGAAGCCGTAAATGTGGTGCTACATGTTATTCAATAGCAAAATGTTTGAAGTAATGGTTGTCCATGGTATCTTTAGAGGCAAAGCAATGGTTGCTCACTTGTTGATTTGCCCAGGGTATTTCAGGAGATGTATGTTCAGGAAAATCTTTCTGGTTGACAGGCCAGAAATGTAAAGAATGAAAAGAAAAATAATACAGTCCAGAAGTTCAAAACCTTGTTGAATTAGAAAACTCACCGCTTGTAAGTCCTAAAGAGTAAGAGATGCGATTAGAAGTGGTTTTCAACTAGAAGTTCAATTTCAGTGGACTGTTACAACAGGGAAAGTAGACAGAAGTTGTCTTCTTTCCACCTGTGTGCCAGGGAGCCTCATGGTTGCTGTATTATGTTAGGGGAAAAGGCAGTAATTTAATCAGGCCAGAAAATTCCTTCTACAAAAGGACCTAACTGAGATCTGTAGGACATAGAAATGATTGGGGGACTGAAATTATATCAGGTGCCTAATAAGTTTCTGAGGGAATTGAGAACTAAATTAACTATGGGCCAAAACGAAAAAGAATGATTTTTAAGATTACTAACGACATTCCCGCGCACCTTTCCCTAATTTCCAACTAGGAAATCAGATATGGTCAGTACAGGTGACTAAAAGGGAATATCCACTCTGAGGTGACTACAAGGACCCCAGAGAATGATGGATAAAGGAAGCTCTCTCAGAGAATAGTATCAGATCCTGAGAGAGCCAAGGAGGAGAAGGAACACAGAGATGCTCAAACATTGTTACTCCGTTGTATGATACTTATACCTTCATGCTTTCCCTCTGGGATTATTGAGGAATAATTAACAAACGAAATTGTACATATTTACTGTGTATAATGTGATGACTTGACATATGTGTACTTTATGCAGTCATTACCATCATCGGTCACTTAGAACATAAATCACTTCATCAGTAACAATGTAATGTGTGTATGTCTCCCTGTTTCTGTGTGTGTGTGTGTGTGTGTGTGTCTTTGTATGTGTGTGTGTGATGAGAATGCTTATGGTCTAATTTCCCAGCAAGATTCAACTACACAAGTGAGTGCTATTACCTAGATCACCATGCTCTACTGTAGACTCTGAGAACTCATTCATTGTATGATTGCAGGCTTGTACCGTTGGCCCAAAACCTCCACCTTTGCCCAACCCCTGAGACCCTGCTGACCACCATTCTACTCTCTGTTGCTGTGACATCTGTTAGTTTGGAAACACATTCCTAAATAAACAATGGTGCAAAGAAGAAATAACGAATAAATAGAAAATAACTTGAGATGAACGAAAATGCAAAGAAAACATACAAGAACTTTGGGGATAAATGTAAGGCAGCACAAAGAGAGCAACCTATGCCTGGAGATATCTATATTACAAAAGATGATCTCAAATCAGTAACCTGATAGACATGTATGCATGTGTGTGGGTATATGAAAATTGAAAACTCGTAACACTAAATACAGCAACGTATAAGCAGTGAATATTTTTGGCCGTTTAATGGACATGATCACTTTTTAACAGCTTTGTGTTTTCCCCATTATATATTCAACGATATACCTTTATTTATATAACAATGTATCATATTGTTAAAAAAATATATAGCAGTCAGTGAAGATGTGGCTGAGCTGCAAGGAAAGTTTACGACCGGGTCTTCTGGCACATGCCTTGCTGATGATTTTCACAGGTTTCAAGTGTCTCCTCCTCTACTCCTCATTCCCCTCTTCTTCCTGCTGTCCCGTTATAAAACCCCATTCCTAAGAAGCTTCCTGATTATTTGGCCAAGACAAGTTACTAGGCCAGTTCTTCCTTCTGACTGCAGGAAGAATTATGAAAGGACTATTACTAAATGCATGGGCTATATGTCAAAGTACCAAATTGGATGGTTAAGGGGTAGATATTGGCAGTGAAGATAATATGGCAGGTTGAGGGTTCTGGCACGTGAAGAAGAAGACAGAGAATAAACGGTGAACATTTTTTTCAAATTTCTCTCTTCAAAGACCTAAAACATTGCTGGACTGAGTGGAAAAAAGCAAATATATCAGATGTGCCCTAAGTTCACATTTCATCCACATGTCAGACCTGTAGTGCTTTGCTTATCTTTGCCCTCCCAGCGTCACTCTGAATCATTTATATGTGATGCTCTGAATCTGAAATGGTACCTTATATCTACTTTTGGTTTCACACAATTGAAACTTCGTATTCACTTCTGGAATACAAGAGATTTATTTTGTGATAAAGGAATTTTAAGCGCACGACAGCGGTCTAGGGAAGAGTTTGCGTAAGTTGAGATGGGATATCCTGATTCCATTAAACATCTGTTCCCACATTCTACAGTACCATAAAGCAAGATTTGCAACTCTATTCCTAAACCAGACGGGGCCTTCACCAACCATGTCCCATCAAAAGACTCTTCAGTGCCCATGGGGACAGCATAGAAAAGAGTAGTGTTCATATCCAGGACAGAAGGGAGGAACTTAGAAAACATGTTAACATCTAAATCACTGAAAAGGCAGAAATGAAATCTTTGGTGGACATGCTAAGGCAATGCTTCCGGAACTTCAGTTCTTGGCTAATAGCTCAGTATATTTGTCGTAATTCCACACCCCATGTGTCATATTACATTAATATGCTTGGCTTTAAGTTCACTTCAAAATACCTTTGAAAATTATTATTTCAATTGGCCATAGGTAATCATGTACATGAAATGACAGATGAAATATTCAAATTATGTATTACAAATGTGTGTACATATATACATAGAGAAATATGCTACTGAAAGAGGGACAAGGACAGAGAGAGAGAGATTAATATGTGTGGAACACGCAAAGTCTGAAGAGCTGAAACTCTGCTGGAAGTCCATTGGAGAGGGGAATATTCCTGTACCTGAGGGAGCGTCAGTCTTGTTCTATTCAGGCCATCAGTGGATTGGATGAGAACTTCCCACATTATAGAGGGCAACCGACTTAACTCAGGCTACTGATTTAACTAATACTCTCATCCAAAATCATCCTTAGAGAAACACAAAGAATAATGCTTGACCAGAAAACTGGGGACCCGTGCAAGTGAATATGACCCATAAATTAACCTTAAAACCTTCCTTCCAGCACATTGACAAATTGTATGAAGAATGTAGAGCAAGAAATAGGTTCATTTGACACATGCTCCACCATGACAAAAATGGAAAATGCAAAAAATTGGGTTAAAATATAACAAAATTCTTATTAATGATTAAGAAGTTGTACATGAATGGCAATGGACATCAGTGACTGCATTTTTAATCAAGTGATTTCAACTTTCTCTTGAATTTACCCTAGATTTGATGTGAAACAAAATGTGTTTAAATGATTCATATGTATCAAATACATAAAAATTAGTTGCGTGAATGGCTTTGCATATTAGATTGGGTTTCCCAATAATTTCAAAGCGACAGGAAGCCAGAAAATTTGAACAATCCTCTGAGATTTCTTCAAAAATTGAAGACATCCAATGAGGTAATTTGGGAGAAATTAGATTGCGGCATGGCTTATGTCCCTTTGGGAGATGTGAGCAAAAAGCTTCATTTGTATTTTAAGTCTTGGGGCTGAGCCGCCAGCTCATCTGAGTTATGGTAGGTGATGCTACGTGCCTAGTGAATTCCTTGTGGCACGAAGTAAAACAGATTTATAAAGGTCACAGGAATCTGACTGCTGCATGCTCTTTATTTGAACGAGCAAACGGTGAAAGGAGGACCATAGTGGTCAACACGTTACTACACGTTTCCAAGTGTCAAGATAGGGAATCATATGAGATGATATGCAAATGTCTCTCAGACCTTTTTCGAAGACGAAACGAGACTTTGTTTAGCAAGCCATGAATCAAGCCGAAAGGAATTGTAAAAAGGACTTGAGGTAAAGACACATGTGTCACCAGGTAGCGAGGCCCATTTCAAACCAGTACGTACAACAAAATTGCCACCAGATCAAGTGCAACTAGGCAGGCAGTTTTAGAGTCAAGGATGGTGAAAGATAGGGAAGGGTCATCGTCCGCAGTCAAGGAATGGAACTTTTGACTACAAGGTAGGGAGCACTCCAAGAGCTCCCACTGCCTTAAACGACTGAAACTCAGAGCTAAGGCAGGGACTCTGTGAGTCATGAGAACATAATCCAGTGAGGAGATCCTGGAAGAGGATATTCCCTGTTTTCAGCATCCCTGTCAAGCCAGTTATGGATGGATTTGCATTTGGGTTGGGAAATGGTTGGACCAGGCCAAGATTGGTAATTCCGCTTCCCCCTGGGTGGGGCAGTAAGTTCCAATAAAAAGGTCTTCTGCTGCACGACGGCTATCCTCCTGCTATTCGAGTTCCGATTGAATTTGGAGAACCTGGTGAGTCTGATTCCTCATTTCAACTTTGTTCTTGGACACCCGAAAGTTGAGTTTATGCTGCAGTCCGCAAGCTTGATGGGTCCAAAGTTATCATCATGAGTATAATTCTATTTGGTGGATGGGAACGTGGAATGTGGGCACAATGTTGTATTGTATTTACTAGATTTCTGCTACCTAGTTTGAATTCCTCTATTGAAAAAGAAATTAACAGGAAATAGTGACATGAAGGGATAAAGAGCAAAGTATTTACCTTTTTCTATGCCTTTCTCTTGGACCTCTACTGTGATTTCAGAGACATTTATCTTAGAAGGTGTGAGACCCTTACACTCATCCTGATTGCCCTTTGCTCTGTATATAAGTCATCCTGTTGGGACCTCATGAGAGAAAACGTTGACAGGAATTGCTTGTGAGCTTGCCCATGATTTTAGAACATGTGAGGGCCTTTTCTGCATATGTCGTTTTCATAAAAAAGTAAAAAAGTAAGAAAGAAAGAAAGGAAGGAAGAAACAAAGAAAGAAACAAAGAAAGAAACCAAAAGAGAAATCATTGAATGTTTCTTCAAAGCAAAGATATTTTCTTTAGAAAAGTTGTATGAGAAAAGAGAAGGTTTTCTCTGGGCTGATGTAACGATTTTCTGAAGAGCGAGAGAGAAGTCAGAAATTCACTAAAAGGTATTAAAGAGATTAAAGCACATACTTAGAGATTGGTGAGATACTATCTGTTGCTATTCCACAAGATTTTGCTGTTTTCCCTATAGGAATTCCTTGTTGTGAACACGGTCATATACTTTCTTTCAGATATTAAGACTGCAGAAAGATGTCTTCTCAACATCAGCAGTGCAAGCAGCCCTGCCAGCCACCACCAGTGTGCACACCAAAATGCCATGACCCTTGCCCACCTTGCAAGTGTCCAGACCCTTGCTCACCTATAAAGTGCCCTGACCCATGCGTGCCTCAGCAGTGCAAGCAGAAATGCCCTCCTGGGGCACCTGTTCAACATTGCTAGCAGAAGTGGCCACCCAAGAGTATGTAAGAGCTTGAGCTTTTATCTGCATCTGGAAAGGATAAGGACAATCAGCTCAACTAGCTCCAGAGCTCCACTTTCCTCTTCTCTTCAAAGCCTATCATGGATACGGAAGAAGCTTCTCTACCCTTCAGCCTCAATATGCGAGTGGTGCTTCCTGACAGACAGAGGTTTCTTACCTGAGGGTGCTGTACTGCCCCCTCTGGGAGGTGCCCAAGAAAGCATCACACAGCCTCAGAAGGAAGACTAACAGCTCTCCTCCTGGGCACCCTCTGAGGATTCTCTCGCTGTCTTCTGTGTCGGTCGGTCACCTGGGCATGGGTTTCTACCAGCTGAGCAATTGTTACTTATCCTCCACTTCCTGAATAAAATACAGTTCTTTTGTGTGATGGGAAAATATTTTCTTTCTTTGCAAACCTGCTTTTAGCAATATCATATGATAATTTTGCTTGATTTCTATCCTTCTTTGATCCCGAGTTTCAGGCTTTCACAGTCAGTGTTATCTGAATTTTGAGTCGTATCAATGATTATTTCTATACAGTTAAAAACCCAGGTTATTTTCCTAATTCTTGCTTGATTGATTTGAGGAACAAGTTATTTAACTTCTTGGGATTTCAAATCCTTTAATAAACTCTGGTGGAAATCACATTGACAGTGCCAACTTGCTTAAGCATAAAAATTACATGAATGTGTGTCATTCATTTGGTACAATACCGAGCACATAATTGGCATTTGAGAGGTGGCCGATCATCATTGTCCCTGTCATCATCACCGGCACCACCACCAACACCGTCACCACCACCCCCAGGTGCTCCGAGCAGGGGAGTGGCTCTGACATACCTCGTAGAGCAAGCAAGGAGATTCTTAAACTCTATTACCCATTCATATTCTGTGTTGTTTTTCTTTTCCAATTTAACCGAATTTTTAATCTGACACCACAAAATAACCAGTTTGGGAAATTATTGGGATACGCTATAAACTTATAATAGTTCTGAAAACTTGGGTAGTACAAGAGAAAGGGAATTTAAAGGGACCTTACCAGACAAAGTGCTACCTGTTCTCCAAGTGTACAACGTGCTCTTCTTACTGCAAAACTCAACAACCACAGGGTCTTATTAAATTTTTTCACCTCGGAAATTACATACTTGATTGTTTTGACCCCACCTTTGAGATACACTGGGAATTACAATGTTTATCTTGATTTACAAAATGACTGTTGCTATGCAGCTTGTTTTCCAAGATGGTCCAGTAAGCTGTGAAAAGGGAGGTGTTCATTAAGCGTACCCCTTCTTGTGGTTAGAAGTAAAGGAGTCAAAGATGCCAGAACTGCAGAAGCAAACATATGCCCATGTTACTCTTCAACGCTCTTCAGACTATGACATGAGTGGAAAATCAACAGTGCTATTTGGGAGATGTCTCTACTGTAGCTACTGTTATTTGACCTGACATAGAAATTAGTTCTTTGAGGTGGATGCTCCTGTAACAAATCTTAAAATTGAGGCATTGGCTTATGGGTCTGGAGGTGGTTGGAAAGGAATCTGATACTGGAAGCCGTAAACGTGGTGCTCCATATTATTCAATAGCAAAATGTTTGCAGTAATGGCTGATCATGGTATCTTTAGAGGCAAAGCAATGGTTGCTCATTTGTTGATTTGCCCAGGGTATTTCAGGAGACGTATGTTCAGGAAAATCTTTCTGGTTGACAGGCCAGAAATGTAAAGAATGAAAAGAAAAATAATACAGTCCAGAAGTTCAAAACCTTGTTGAATTAGAAAACTCACCGCTTGTAAGTCCTAAAGAGTAAGAGATGAGATTAGAAGTGGTTTTCAACTAGAAGTTCAATTTCAGTGGACTGTTACAACAGGGAAAAGAGACAGAAGTTGTCATCTTTCCACCTGTGTGCCAGGGAGCCTCATGGTTGCTGTATTATGTTAGGGGAAAAGGCAGTAATTTAATCAGGCCAGAAAATTCCTTCTACAAAAGGACCTAACTGAGATCTGTAGGACATAGAAATGATTGGGGGACTGAAATTATATCAGGTGCCTAATAAGTTTCTGAGGGAATTGAGAACTAAATTAACTATGGGCCAAAACGAAAAAGAATGATTTTTAAGATTACTAATGACATTCCTGCTCACCTTTCCCTAATTTCCAACTAGGAAATCAGATATGGTCAGTACAGGTGACTAAAAGGGTATATCCACTCTGAGGTGATTACCAGGACCCCAGAGAATACTGTATAAAGGAAGCTCTCTCAGAGAATAATATCAGATCCTGAGAGAGCCTAGGAGGAGAAGGAACACAGAGATGCTCAAACATTGTTACTCTGTTGTGTGATGCTTATTCCTTCTGCTTTCCCTCTGGGTTTATTGAGGAATAATTGACAAATGAAATTGTACATATTTACGGTGTATAATGTGATGACTTGACGTATGTGTACTTTATGCAGTGATTACCAACATCGGTCACTTAGCACATAGATCACTTCATCAGTAAAAATGAAATGTGTGTATGTCCCTCTGTTTTGTGTGTGTGCGTGTGTGTGTGTGTGATGAGAATGCTTATGGTCTAATTTCTCAGCAAGAGTCAAGTACACAACTGAGTGTTATTAGCTAGATCACCATGCTGTACTGTAGACTCTGAGAACTCATTCATTGTATGATTGCAGGCTTGTACCGTTGGCCCAAAACCTCCACCTTTGCCCAACCCCTGAGACCCTGCTGACCACCATTCTACTCTCTGTTGCTGTGACATCTGTTAGTTTGGAAACACATTCCTAAATAAACAATGGTGCAAAGAAGAAATAACGAATAAATAGAAAATAACTTGAGATGAACGAAAATGCAAAGAAAACATACAAGAACTTTGGGGATAAATGTAAGGCAGCACAAAGAGAGCAACCTATGCCTGGAGATATCTATATTACAAAAGATGATCTCAAATCAGTAACCTGATAGACATGTATGCATGTGTGTGGGTATATGAAAATTGAAAACTCGTAACACTAAATACAGCAACGTATAAGCAGTGAATATTTTTGGCCGTTTAATGGACATGATCACTTTTTAACAGCTTTGTGTTTTCCCCATTATATGTTCAACGATATACCTTTATTTATATAACAATGTATCATATTGTTAAAAAAATATATAGCAGTCAGTGAAGATGTGGCTGAGCTGCAAGGAAAGTTTACGACCGGGTCTTCTGGCACATGCCTTGCTGATGATTTTCACAGGTTTCAAGTGTCTCCTCCTCTACTCCTCATTCCCCTCTTCTTCCTGCTGTCCCGTTATAAAACCCCATTCCTAAGAAGCTTCCTGATTATTTGGCCAAGACAAGTTACTAGGCCAGTTCTTCCTTCTGACTGCAGGAAGAATTATGAAAGGACTATTACTAAATGCATGGGCGATATGTCAAAGTACCAAATTGGATGGTTAAGGGGTAGATATTGGCAGTGAAGATAATATGGCAGGTTGAGGGTTCTGGCACGTGAAGAAGAAGACAGAGAATAAACGGTGAACATTTTTTTCAAATTTCTCTCTTCAAAGACCTAAAACATTGTTGGACTGAGTGGAAAAAGGCAAATATATCAGATATGCCCTAAGTTCACATTTCATCCAGATGTCAGACCTGTAGTGCTTTGCTTATCTTTGCCCTCCCAGCATCACTCTGAATCATTTATATGTGATGCTCTGAATCTGAAATGGTACCTTATATCTACTTTTGGTTTCACACAATTGAAACGTCGTATTCACTTCTGGAATACAAGAGATTTATTTCGTGATAAAGGAATTTTAAGCGCACGACAGCGGTCTAGGGAAGAGTTTGCGTAAGTTGAGATGGGATATCCTGATTCCATTAAACATCTGTTCCCACATTCTACAGTACCATAAAGCAAGATTTGCAACTCTATTCCTAAACAGACCGGGACTTCACCAACCATGTCCCATCAAAAGACTCTTCAGTGCCCATGGGGACAGCATAGAAAAGAGTAGTGTTCATATCCAGGACAGAAGGGAGGAACTTAGAAAACATGTTAACATCTAAATCACTGAAAAGGCAGAAATGAAATCTTTGGTGGACATGCTAAGGCAATGGTTCCGGAACTTCAGTTCTTGGCTAATAGCTCAGTATATTTGTCGTAATTCCACACCCCATGTGTCATATTACATTAATATGCTTGGCTTTAAGTTCACTTCAAAATACCTTTGAAAATTATTATTTTAATTGCCCATTGGTAATCATGTACATGAAATGACAGATGAAATATTCAAATTATATATTACAAATGTGCGTACATATATACATAGAGAAATATGCTACTGAAAGAGGGACAAGGACAGAGAGAGAGAGATTAATATGTGTGGAACACGCAAAGTCTGAAGAGCTGAAACTCTGCTGGAAGTCCATTGGAGAGGGGAATATTCCTGTACCTGAGGGAGCGTCAGTCTTGTTTTATTCAGGCCATCAGTGGATTGGATGAGAACTTCCCACATTATAGAGGGCAACCGACTTAACTCAGGCTACTGATTTAACTAATACTCTCGTCCAAAATCATCCTTAGAGAAACACAAAGAATAATGCTTGACCAGAAAACTGAGGACATGTGCAAGTGAATATGACCCATAAATTAACCTTAAAACCTTCCTTCCAGCACATTGACAAATTGTATGAAGAATGTAGAGCAAGAAATAGGTTCATTTGACACATGCTCCACCATGACAAAAATGGAAAATGCAAAAAATTTGTTTAATATATAACAAAATTCTTATTAATTTTTAAGAAGTTGTACATGAATGGCAATGGACATCAGTGACTGCATTTTTAATCAAGTGATTTCAACTTCTTCTTGAAATTACCCTAGATTTGATGTGAAACAAAATGTGTTTAAATGATTCATATGTATTAAATACATAAAAATTAGTTGCGTGAATGGCTTTGCATATTTGATTGGGTTTCCCAATAATTTCAAAGCGACAGGAAGCCAGAAAATTTGAAAAATCTTCTGAGATTTCTTCAAAAATTGAAGACATCCAATGAGGTAATTTGGGAGAAATGAGATTGCGGCATGGCTTATGTCCCTTTGGGAGATATGAGCAAAAAGCTTCATTTGTGTTTTAAGTCTTGGGTCTGAGCTGCCAGCTCATCTGAGTTATGGTAGGTGATGCTACGTGCCTAGTGAATTCCTTGTGGCACGAAGTAAAACAGATTATAAAGGTCACAGGAATCTGACTGCTGCATGCTCTTTATTTGAACGAGCAAACGGTGAAAGGAGGACCGTAGTGGTCAACACGTTACTACACGTTTCCAAGTGTCAAGATAGGGAATCATATGAGATGATATGCAAATGTCTCTCAGACCTTTTTCGAAGACGAAACGAGATTTTGTTTAGCAAGCCATGAATCAAGCCGAAAGGAATTGTAAAAAGGACTTGAGGTAAAGACACATGTGTCACCAGGTAGCGAGGCCCATTTCAAACCAGTACGTACAACAAAATTGCCACCAGATCAAGTGCAACTAGGCAGGCAGTTTTAGAGTCAAGGATGGTGAAAGATAGGGAAGGGTCATCGTCCACAGTCAAGGAATGGAACTTTTGACTACAAGGTAGGGAGCACTCCAAGAGCTCCCACTGCCTTAAACGACTGAAACTCAGAGCTAAGGCAGGGACTCTGTGAGTCATGAGAACATAATCCAGTGAGGAGATCCTGGAAGAGGATATTCCCTGTTTTCAGCGTCCCTGCCAAGCCAGTTATGGATGGATTTGCATTTGGGTTGGGGAATGGTTGGACCAGGCCAAGTTTGGTAGTTCCGCTTGCCCCTGGGTGGGGCAGTAAGTTCCAATAAAAAGGTCTTCTGCTGCACGACGGCTATCCTCCTGCTATTCGAGTTCCGATTGAATTTGGAGAACCTGGTGAGTCTGATTCCTCATTTCAACTTTGTTCTTGGACACCCGAAAGTTGAGTTTATGCTGCAGTCCGCAAGCTTGATGGGTCCAAAGTTATCATCATGAGTATAATTCTATTTGGTGGATGGGAACGTGGAATGTGGGCACAATGTTGTATTGTATTTACTAGATTTCTGCTACCTAGTTTGAATTCCTCTATTGAAAAAGAAATTAACAGGAAATTTTGACATGAAGCGATAAAGAGCAAAGTATTTACCTTTTTCTATGCCTTTCTCTTGGACCTCTACTGTGATTTCAGAGACATTTATCTTAGAAGGTGTGAGAGCCTTACACTCATCCTGATTGCCCTTTGCTCTGTATATAAGTCATCCTGTTGGGACCTCATGAGAGAAAACGTTGATAGAAATTGCTTGTGAGCTTGCCCATGATTTTAGAACATGTGAGGGCCTTTTCTGCATATGTCGTTTTCATAAAAAAGTAAAAAAGTAAGAAAGAAAGAAAGGAAGGAAGAAACAAAGAAAGAAACCAAAAGAGAAATCATTGCATGTTTCTTCAAAACAAAGATATTTTCTTTAGAAAAGTTGTATGAGAAAAGAGAAGGTTTTCTGTGGGCTGATGTAATGATTTTCTGAAGAGCGAGAGAGAAGTTAGAAATTCACTAAAAGGTATTAAGGAGATTAAAGCACATACTTAGAGATTGGTGAGATACTATCTGTTGCTATTCCACAAGATTTTGCTGTTTTCCCTATAGGAATTCCTTGTTGTGAACACGGTCATATAATTTCTTTCAGATATTAAGACTCTAGAAAGATGTCTTCTCAACATCAGCAGTGCAAGCAGTCCTGTCAGCCACCACCAGTGTGCACACCAAAATGCCATGACCCTTGCCCACCTTGCAAGTGTCCAGACCCTTGCCCACCTTGCAAGTGTCCAGACCCTTGCCCACCTATAAAGTGCCCTGACCCATGCGTGCCTCAGCAGTGCAAGCAGAAATGCCCTCCTGGGGCACCTGCTCATCATTGTTAGCAGAAGTGGCCACCCAAGAGTATGTAAGAGCTTGAGCTTTTATCTGCATCTGGAAAGGATAAGGACAATCAGCTCAACTAGCTCCAGAGCTCCACCTTCCTCTTCTCTTCAAAGCCTATCATGGATACGGAAGAAGCTTCTCTACACTTCAGCCTCAATATACGTGTGGTGCTTCCTGACAGACAGAGGTTTCTTACCTGTGAGTGCTGTACTGCTTCCCTCTGGGAGGTGCCCAAGAAAGCATCACACAGCCTCAGAAGGAAGACCAGCAGCTCTCCTCCTGGGCACCCTCTGAGGATTCTCTCGCTGTCTTCTGTGTCGGTCGGTCAACTGGGCATGGATTTCTACCAGCTGAGCAATTGTTACTTATCCTCCACTTCCTGAATAAAATACAGTTCTTTTGTGTGATGGGAAAATATTTTCTTTCTTTGAAAACCTGCTTTTAGCAATATCATATGATAATTTTGCTTGATTTCTATCCTTCTTTGATCCCGAGTTTCAGGCTTTCACAGTCAGTGTTATCTGAATTTTGAGTCCTATCAATGATTATTTCTATACAGTTAAAAACCCAGGTTATTTTCCTAATTCTTGCTTGATTGATTTGAGGAACAAGTTATTTAACTTCTTGGGATTTCAAATCCTTTAATAAACTCTTTGGGAAATCACATTTACAGTGCCAACTTGCTTAGGCATAAAAATTACATGAATGTGTGTCATTCAGTTGGTACAATACCGAGCACATAATTGGCATTTGAGAGGTGGCCGATCATCATTGTCCCTGTCATCATCACCGGCACCACCACCACCACCATCACCACCACCCCCAGGTGCTCCGAGCAGGGGAGTGGCTCTGACATACCTCGTAGAGCAAGCAAGGAGATTCTTAAACTCTATTACACATTCATATTCTGTGTTGTTTTTCTTTTCCAATTTAACCGAATTTTTAATCTGACACCACAAAATAACCAGTTTGGGAAATTATTGGGATACGCTATAAACTTATAATAGTTCTGAAAACTTGGGTAGTACAAGAGAAAGGGAATTTAAAGGGACCTTACCAGACAAAGTGCTACCTGTTCTCCAAGTGTACAACGTGCTCTTCTTACTGCAAAACTCAACAACCACAGGGTCTTATTAAATTTTTTCACCTCGGAAATTACATACTTGATTGTTTTGACCCCACCTTTGAGATACACTGGGAATTACAATGTTTATCTTGATTTACAAAATGACTGTTGCTATGCAGCTTGTTTTCCAAGATGGTCCAGTAAGCTGTGAAAAGGGAGGTGTTCATTAAGCGTACCCCTTCTTGTGGTTAGAAGTAAAGGAGTCAAAGATGCCAGAACTGCAGAAGCAAACATATGCCCATGTTACTCTTCAACGCTCTTCAGACTATGACATGAGTGGAAAATCAACAGTGCTATTTGGGAGATGTCTCTACTGTAGCTACTGTTATTTGACCTGACATAGAAATTAGTTCTTTGAGGTGGATGCTCCTGTAACAAATCTTAAAATTGAGGCATTGGCTTATGGGTCTGGAGGTGGTTGGAAAGGAATCTGATACTGGAAGCCGTAAACGTGGTGCTCCATATTATTCAATAGCAAAATGTTTGCAGTAATGGCTGATCATGGTATCTTTAGAGGCAAAGCAATGGTTGCTCATTTGTTGATTTGCCCAGGGTATTTCAGGAGACGTATATTCAGGAAAAACTTTCTGGTTGACAGGCCAGAAATGTAAAGAATGAAAAGAAAAATAATACAGTCCAGAAGTTCAAAACCTTGTTGAATTAGAAAACTCACCGCTTGTAAGTCCTAAAGAGTAAGAGATGAGATTAGAAGTGGTTTTCAACTAGAAGTTCAATTTCAGTGGACTGTTACAACAGGGAAAAGAGACTGCAGTTGTCATCTTTCCACCTGTGTGCCAGGGAGCCTCATGGTTGCTGTATTATGTTAGGGGAAAAGGCAGTAATTTAATCAGGCCAGAAAATTCCTTCTACAAAAGGACCTAACTGAGATCTGTAGGACATAGAAATGATTGGGGGACTGAAATTATATCAGGTGCCTAATAAGTTTCTGAGGGAATTGAGAACTAAATTAACTATGGGCCAAAACGAAAAAGAATGATTTTCAAGATTACTAACGACTTTCCCACCCACCTTTCCCTAATTTCCAACTAGGAAATCAGATATGGTCAGTACAGGTGACTAAAAGGGAATATCCACTCTGAGGTGACTACAAGGACCCCAGAGAATGATGGATAAAGGAAGCTCTCTCAGAGAATAATATCAGATCCTGAGAGAGCCTAGGAGGAGAAGGAACACAGAGATGCTCAAACATTGTTACTCTGTTGTGTGATGCTTATTCCTTCTGCTTTCCCTCTGGGTTTATTGAGAAATAATTGACAAATGAAATTGTACATATTTACAGTGTATAATGTGATGACTTGATGTATGTGTACTTTATGCAGTGATTACCAACATCGGTCACTTAGCACATAAATCACTTCATCAGTAAAAATGAAATGTGTGTATGTCTCTCTGTTTTGTGTGTGTGTGTGTGATGAGAATGCTTATGGTCTAATTTCTCAGCAAGAGTCAAGTACACAACTGAGTGTTATTAGCTAGATCACCATGCTGTACTGTAGACTCTGAGAACTCATTCATTGTATGATTGCAGGCTTGTACCGTTGGCCCAAAACCTCCACCTTTGCCCAACCCCTGAGACCCTGCTGACCACCATTCTACTCTCTGTTGCTGTGACATCTGTTAGTTTGGAAACACATTCCTAAATAAACAATGGTGCAAAGAAGAAATAACGAATAAATAGAAAATAACTTGAGATGAATGAAAATGCAAAGAAAACATACAAGAACTTTGGGGATAAATGTAAGGCAGCACAAAGATAGCAACCTATGCCTGGAGATATCTATATTACAAAAGATGATCTCAAATCAGTAACCTGATAGATATGTATGCATGTGTGTGGGTATATGAAAATTGAAAACTCGTAACACTAAATACAGCAACGTATAAGCAGTGAATATTTTTGGCCGTTTAATGGACATGATCACTTTTTAACAGCTTTGTGTTTTCCCCATTATATATTCAACGATATACCTTTATTTATATAACAATGTATCATATTGTTAAAAAAATATATAGCAGTCAGTGAAGATGTGGCTGAGCTGCAAGGAAAGTTTATGACCGGGTCTTCTGGCACATGCCTTGCTGATGATTTTCACAGGTTTCAAGTGTCTCCTCCTCTACTCCTCATTCCCCTCTTCTTCCTGTTATCCCATTATAAAACCCCATTCCTCAGAAGCTTCCTGATTATTTGGCCAAGACAAGTTACTAGGCCAGTTCTTCCTTCTGACTGCAGGAAGAATTATGAAAGGACTATTACTAAATGCATGGGCGATATGTCAAAGTACCAAATTGGATGGTTAAGGGGTAGATATTGGCAGTGAAGATAATATGGCAGGTTGAGGGTTCTGGCACGTGAAGAAGAAGACAGAGAATAAACGGTGAACATTTTTTTCAAATTTCTCTCTTCAAAGACCTAAAACATTGTTGGACTGAGTGGAAAAAAGCAAATATATCAGATGTGCCCTAAGTTCACATTTCATCCAGATGTCAGACCTGCAGTGCTTTGCTTATCTTTGCCCTCCCAGCGTCACTCTGAATCATTTATATGTGATGCTCTGAATCTGAAATGGTACCTTATATCTAGTTTTGGTTTCACACAATTGAAACCTTGTATTCACTTCTGGAATACAAGAGATTTATT
The DNA here is from genome assembly GCF_937001465.1 of Orcinus orca. Taxonomy (NCBI): domain Eukaryota; kingdom Metazoa; phylum Chordata; class Mammalia; order Artiodactyla; family Delphinidae; genus Orcinus; species Orcinus orca. The sequence goes on along the minus strand of NC_064559.1, from coordinate 102,203,597 downwards.
TCGTGATAAAGGAATTTTAAGCGCACGACAGCGGTCTAGGGAAGAGTTTGCATAAGTTGAGATGGGATATCCTGATTCCATTAAACATCTGTTCCCACATTCTACAGTACCATAAAGCAAGATTTGCAACTCTATTCCTAAACCAGACAGGGCCTTCGCCAACCATGTCCCATCAAAAGACTCTTCAGTGCCCATGGGGACAGCATAGAAAAGAGTAATGTTCATATCCAGGATAGAAGGGAGGAACTTAGAAAACATGTTAACATCTAAATCACTGAAAATGCAGAAATGAAATCTTTGGTGGACATGCTAAGGCAATGGTTCCGGAACTTCAGTTCTTGGCTAATAGCTCAGTATATTTGTCGTAATTCCACACCCCATGTGTCATATTACATTAATATGCTTGGCTTTAAGTTCACTTCAAAATACCTTTGAAAATTTTTATTTTAATTGGCCATAGGTAATCATGTACATGAAATGACAGATGAAATATTCAAATTATATATTACAAATGTGCGTACATATATACATAGAGAAATATGCTACTGAAAGAGGGACAAGGACAGAGAGAGAGAGATTAATATGTGTGGAACACGCAAAGTCTGAAGAGCTGAAACTCTGCTGGAAGTCCATTGGAGAGGGGAATATTCCTGTACCTGAGGGAGCGTCAGTCTTGTTCTATTCAGGCCATCAGTGGATTGGATGAGAACTTCCCACATTATAGAGGGCAACCGACTTAACTCAGGCTACTGATTTAACTAATACTCTCATCCAAAATCATCCTTAGAGAATCACAAAGAATAATGCTTGACCAGAAAACTGGGGACATGTGCAAGTGAATATGACCCATAAATTAACCTTAAAACCTTCCTTCCAGCACATTGACAAATTGTATGAAGAATGTAGAGCAGGAAATAGGTTCATTTGACACATGCTCCACCATGACAAAAATGGAAAATGCAAAAAATTGGTTTAAAATATAACAAAATTCTTATTAATGATTAAGAAGTTGTACATGAATGGCAATGGACATCAGTGACTGCATTTTTAATCAAGTGATTTCAACTTCCTCTTGAATTTACCCTAGAGTTGATGTGAAACAAAATGTGTTTAAATGATTCATATGTATTAAATACATAAAAATTAGTTGCGTGAATGGCTTTGCATATTAGATTGGGTTTCCCAATAATTTCAAAGCGACAGGAAGCCAGAAAATTTGAACAATCCTCTGAGATTTCTTCAAAAATTGAAGACATCCAATGAGGTCATTTGGGAGAAATTAGATTGCGGCATGGCTTATGTCCCTTTGGGAGATGTGAGCAAAAAGCTTCATTCGTGTTTTAAGTCTTGGGTCTGAGCCGCCAGCTCATCTGAGTTATGGTAGGTGATGCTACGTGCCTAGTGAATTCCTTGTGGCACGAAGTAAAACAGATTTATAAAGGTCACAGGAATCTGACTGCTGCATGCTCTTTATTTGAGCGAGCAAAAGGTGAAAGGAGGACCGTAGTGGTCAACACGTTACTACACGTTTCCAAGTGTCAAGATAGGGAATCATATGAGATGATATGCAAATGTTTCTCAGACCTTTTTCGAAGACGAAACGAGACTTTGTTTAGCAAGCCATGAATCAAGCTGAAAGGAATTGTAAAAAGGACTTGAGGTAAAGACACATGTGTCACCAGGTAGCGAGGCCCATTTCAAACCAGTACGTACAACAAAATTGCCACCAGATCAAGTGCAACTAGGCAGGCAGTTTTAGAGTCAAGGATGGTGAAAGATAGGGAAGGGTCATCGTCCACAGTCAAGGAATGGAACTTTTGACTACAAGGTAGGGAGCACTCCAAGAGCTCCCACTGCCTTAAACGACTGAAACTCAGAGCTAAGGCAGGGACTCTGTGAGTCATGAGAACATAATCCAGTGAGGAGATCCTGGAAGAGGATATTCCCTGTTTTCAGCGTCCCTGCCAAGCCAGTTATGGATGGATTTGCATTTGGGTTGGGAAATGGTTGGACCAGGCCAAGTTTGGTAGTTCCGCTTCCCCCTGGGTGGGGCAATAAGTTCCAATAAAAAGGTCTTCTGCTGCACGACGGCTATCCTCCTGCTATTCGAGTTCCGATTGAATTTGGAGAACCTGGTGAGTCTGATTCCTCATTTCAACTTTGTTCTTGGACACCCGAAAGTTGAGTTTATGCTGCAGTCCGCAAGCTTGATGGGTCCAAAGTTATCATCATGAGTATAATTCTATTTGGTGGATGGGAACGTGGAATGTGGGCACAATGTTGTATTGTATTTACTAGATTTCTGCTACCTAGTTTGAATTCCTCTATTGAAAAAGAAATTAACAGGAAATTTTGACATGAAGCGATAAAGAGCAAAGTATTTACCTTTTTCTATGCCTTTCTCTTGGACCTCTACTGTGATTTCAGAGACATTTATCTTAGAAGGTGTGAGAGCCTTACACTCATCCTGATTGCCCTTTGCTCTGTATATAAGTCATCCTGTTGAGACCTCATGAGAGAAAACGTTGATAGAAATTGCTTGTGAGCTTGCCCATGATTTTAGAACATGTGAGGGCCTTTTCTGCATATGTCGTTTTCATAAAAAAGTAAAAAAGTAAGAAAGAAAGAAAGGAAGGAAGGAAGGAAGAAAGAAACAAAGAAAGAAACCAAAAGAGAAATCATTGCATGTTTCTTCAAAACAAAGATATTTTCTTTAGAAAAGTTGTATGAGAAAAGAGAAGGTTTTCTCTGGGCTAATGTAACGATTTTCTGAAGAGTGAGAGAGGAGTTAGAAATTCACTAAAAGGTATTAAGGAGATTAAAGCACATACTTAGAGATTGGTGAGATACTATCTGTTGCTATTCCACAAGATTTTGCTGTTTTCCCTATAGGAATTCCTTGTTGTGAACACGGTCATATACTTTCTTTCAGATATTAAGACTGCAGAAAGATGTCTTCTCAACATCAGCAGTGCAAGCAGCCCTGCCAGCCACCACCAGTGTGCACACCAAAATGCCATGACCCTTGCCCACCTTGCAAGTGTCCAGACCCTTGCCCACCTTGCAAGTGTCCAGACCCTTGCCCACCTATAAAGTGCCCTGACCCATGCGTGCCTCAGCAGTGCAAGCAGAAATGCCCTCCTGGGGCACCTGCTCATCATTGCTAGCAGAAGTGGCCACCCAAGAGTATGTAAGAGCTTGAGCTTTTATCTGCATCTGGAAAGGATAAGGACAATCGACTCAACTAGCTCCAGAGCTCCACCTTCCTCTTCTCTTCAAAGCCTATCATGGATACGGAAGAAGCTTCTCTACCCTTCAGCCTCAATATGCGAGTGGTGCTTCCTGACAGACAGAGGTTTCTTACCTGAGGGTGCTGTACTGCTTCCCTCTGGGAGGTGCCCAAGAAAGCATCACACAGCCTCAGAAGGAAGACCAGCAGCTCTCCTCCTGGGCATCCTCTGAGGATTCTCTCGCTGTCTTCTGTGTCGGTCGGTCACCTGGGCATGGGTTTCTACCAGCTGAGCAATTGTTACTTATCCTCCACTTCCTGAATAAAATACAGTTCTTTTGTGTGATGGGAAAATATTTTCTTTCTTTGCAAACCTGCTTTTAGCAATATCATATGATAATTTTGCTTGATTTCTATCCTTCTTTGATCCCGAGTTTCAGGCTTTCACAGTCAGTGTTATCTGAATTTTGAGTCGTATCAATGATTATTTCTATACAGTTAAAAATCCAGGTTATTTTCCTAATTCTTGCTTGATTGATTTGAGGAATAAGTTAGTTAACTTCTTGAGATTTCAAATCCTTCAATAAACTCTGGGGAAAATCACATTTACAGTGCCAACTTGCTTAGGCATAAATTTTACAAGAATGTGTGTCATTCAGTTGGCACAGTGCCGTGCACGTAATTGGCATTTGAGAGGTGGCCGATCATCATTATCCCTGTCTTCATCACCAACACCAACACCAACAGCGTCACCACCCGCACCCCAGGTGCTCCGAGCAGGGGAGTGTCTCTGACATACCTCGGAGAGCAAGTAAGGAGATTCTTAAACTCTATTACCCATTCATATTCTGTGTTGTTTTTCTTTTCCAATTTAACCGAATTTTTTATCTGACACCACAAAATAACCAGTTTGGGAAATTATTGGGATACTCTGTATAAAATTATAATAGTTCTGAAAACATGGATAGTACAAAATAAAGGGAATTTAAAGGGACCTTACCAGACAAAATGCTACCTATTCTCCATTTGTACAACGTGCTCTTCTTTCTGCAAATCTCAACACCGCAGGGTCTTATGATGTTTTTTCACCTCGGAAATTACATTCTTGATTATTTTGACCCCACCTTTGAGATACACTGGGAATTCCAATATTTATCTTGATTTACAAAATGACTGTTGCTATGCAGCTTGTTTTCCAAGTGCTTAGCTTACTGGTCCAGTAAGCTGTGAAAAGGGATTTGTTCATTATGCATATCCCTTCTTGTGGTTAGAAGTAAAGGATTGAAAGATGCCAGAACTGCAGAAGCAAACAGATGCCTATGTTACTTTTCAACGCTCATCAGACTATGACATGAGTGGAAAATTAACAGTGCTATTTGTGAGTTTTCTCTACTGTAGCTACTGTTATTTGAGCTGACATGGAAATTAGTTCTTTGAGGTGGGATGCTCCTGTAACAAATCTTAAAATTGAGGCATTGGCTTATGTGTCTGGAGTTGGTTGGAAAGGAATGTGATATTGGAAGCCGTAAATATGGTGCTACATGTTATTCCCTAGCATAATGTTTGCAGTTATGGTTGTCTATGGTATCTTTAGAGGCAAACTAAAAGTTGCTCATTTTTTAATTTACCAGGGTATTTCGGTAGATGTATGTTCAGGAAAAACTTTATGGTTGACAGGCCAGAAATGAAAAGAAAAGTAATACAGCCCAGAAATTTAAAAGCTTGTTGAATTAGGTAAGTCACCACTTTTAAGTCTTAAAGTGTAAGAAATAAGATTAGAAATGGTTTTCAACTAGAATTCCAATTTCAGTTTACTGTTACAACAGAGAAAAGAGACAGAAGTTGTCATCTTTCCACTTGTGTGTCATGGAGCCTCATGGTAGCTCTGTTACGTTAGGGGGAAAAACAGTAATTTAATCAGGCCAAAAAATTACTTCTACAAAAGTACTTTACTGAGATCCTTAGGACATAGAAATGATTGGAGGACTAAATTATATCAGGTGCCAAATAAGTTTTTGAAGGAATGGAGAACTAAGTCAACTATGTGCCAAAATGAAAAAGAATGATTTTCAAAATTACTAACTACTTTCTTACCCACATTTCCCCACTTGCCACCCTACCCAAATCAGATATGGTCAGTACAGGTGACTCATAGGGAATATCCACTCTGAGATGAGTACAAGGCCCCAAGATAATAATGGATAAATGAAGCTCTCTCAGCGAATAGTATCACATCCTAAGAGAATCAAGGAGGAGAAGGAACACAGAGATGCTCAAACATTGTTACTCTCTTGTATGATGGTTATTCCTTCATGCTTTCCCTCCGGGTTTATTGAGGTATAATTGACAAATTAAATTGTACATATTTACGGTGTATAATGTGATGACTTGACATATGTGTACTTTGTGCAGTGATTACCACCTTGGTCACTTAGTACATTAATCACTTCATAAGTAACAATGTAATGTGTGTATGTCTGTGTGTGTGTGTGTGTGTGTGTTTGTGTGAGTGATGGGAATGCTTACGGTCTAATTTCTCAGCAAGATTCAAGTACACAACTGAGTGTTATTAGCTAGATCACCATGCTGTACTGTAGACTCTGAGAACTCATTCATTGTATGATTGCAGGCTTGTACGCTTGACCCAACATCTCCACTTTTGCCTGACCCCTCAGACCCTCTTGACCACGATTCTACTCTGTGTCTGTGACATCTGTGTGTTTGGAAACACATTCGTAAATAAACAATGGTGCGAAGAAGAAATAAGAAACAAATAGAAAATAACTTGTGTGAACGAAAATGAAAAGAAAACATATAAGATCTTTCCAGATAAATGTAATGCAGCACAAAGTGCAACCTATGCCTGGAGATATCTATATTACAAAAGATGATCTCAAATCAGTAACCTGATAGACATATATGCATGTGTGGGGGTTTATGAATTTTGAAAACTTGTAACACTAAATACAGCAAAATATAAGCAGTGATTATTTTTGGCCGTTTAATAGACATGCTCATTTTTTAACAGCTTTATGTTTTCCCCATAATATATTAAATGATATAGCTACATTTTTATAACAATGTATCATATTATTTTAAAAATATATAGTAGTCAGTGAAGATGTGACTGAGCTCAGGGAAAGTTTACATCCTGGCCTTCTGGCACATGCCCAGCTGATGAGTCTTTCCCAGTTTTCAAGTGTCTCCTCTTTCTTTCCCTCTCCTCCTCATTCTCCTCTTCTTCCTGCTGTCCCATTATAAAACCCCATTCCTAAGAAGCTTTCTTATTATTTCGGCTAGACAAGGTACTAAGCCAGTTCTTCCTTCTGACTGCAGGAAAAATTATGAAATATATGAAAGGACTATTACTAAATGCATGGGCGATATGTCAAAGTACCAAATTGGACGGTTAAGGGGTAGATATTGGTAGTGAAGATAATATGGCATGTTGAGGGTTCTGGAACGTTGAAGAGGAAGAGAGAGAATAAACAGTGAATTTTTTTTTCAAATTACTGTCTTCAAAAACCTAAAATATTGTTGGAATAAGTAGAACAAAGCAAATATATCAGATGTGCCCTAAGTTCACATTTCAGCCAGATGTCAGACCTGTAGTGCTTTGCTTCTCTCTCCCAGCCAAAGTCACTCTGAATCATTTATATGTGATGCTCTGAGTCTTCAGTGGTATCTTGTATCTAGTTTTGGTTTCACACAATTGAAATCTGGTATTTTCTTATGGAATACAAGAGTATTATTTTCTGATAAAGGAATTTTACATGCACGACATCGGTCTAGGGAAAAGTTCGCGTCAGGTGAGATGGGACATCCTGATTCCTTTAAACATGTGTTCCCACATTCTACAGTATCATAAAGTGAGATTTGCAACTCTATTCCTAAACTAGACAAGGGCCTTCACCTACCATGACCCAGCACAAGATTCTTCAGTGCCGAAGGGGACAGCATAGAGAAGAGTAGTGTTCATGTCCAGTATAGAAGGGAGGAGCTGTAGAAAAACTGTTGACAGCTAAATCACTGAAAAGGCAGAAAAGAAATCTTTGGAGGACATGCTAAGGCACTGGTTCCTGCACTTCAGTTATTTGATAAAAGCTCATTATATTTGTCATAATTCCAACCCCATGTGTCATATTATATTACTATGTTTGGCTTTAAGTTCACTTCCTAATAACTTTGAAAATTTTTATTTTAATTGGCCATAGGTAAACATGTACATGAAATGACAGAGGAAATATTCAAATTATATATTACAATATATATGTACATATATACATACAGAAATATGTTACAGAAAGTGGGACAAGGACAGAGAGAGAGAAAGAGAGTGAGAGAATAAAATGTCTGGAACACGCAAAGTCTGCAGAGCTGAAACTCTGCTGGAAGTCCCTCTGACAGGGGAATACTCTTTTACCTGGGGGATCATCAGCCTTGTTCTATTCAGGCTTTCAGTGGATTGGATGAGAACTTCCCACCTTATAGAGGGCAACCGCCTTAACTCAGGCCACTGATTTAAACAATACTCTCGTCCAAAATCATCCTTACAGGAACACACAGATAATGTTTTACCAGAAAACTGGAGACCTGTGCCAGTGAATCTGACCCATAAATTAAACATCATAGCTTCCTTCCAGCACATTGGCAAATTGTATGAAGAACGTAGAGCAGGAAATAAGTCTATTTGACATATGCTCCACTGTTACCAATACTGAAAATATAAAAAGTAGGCTAAAATTATAACAAAATTATTACTAATGATTAAGAAGTTGTATATGAATGGCAATGAACTTCAGTGACTCCTTTTTTTTAAAACTTAGTAATTTTTTAAATTTATTTTTTAGCATCTTTATTGGAGTAGAATTGCTTTAAAATGGTGTGTTAGTTTCTGCTTTATAACAACGTTAATCAGCTTACATATACGTATATCTCCATATCTTGTCCTTCTTGCATTTCCCTCTCACCCTCCATATCCCAGCCCTCTAGTTGGTCACAAAGCACCGAGCTGATCTCCCTGTGCTATGCAGCTGCTTCCCACTAGCTATCTATTTTACATTTGGGAGTGTATATATGTCCATGCCACTCTCTCACTTTTTCTCAGCTTACCCTTCCCCCTCAGTGAGTGCATTATTAATAAAGTGATTTCAATTTTTTATTGAATTTACCTATAGATTTGATTCGAAACAGCATGTTTCTAAATAATTTATAAATATTAAATATATATAACATTAATTGTTTGAATGGCATTGCATATTAAATTGGGTTTTCCCAAAATTTCAAAGGCCAAGAAGCCAGAAAATTTGCACACTCCTCTGAGCTTTCCTCAAAAGTTGAAGAAATCTAAACAGGTCAGTTGGGAGAAATTAGGTAGGAGCCGGTCGTACGTCACTTTTGGGAGGTATGAGCAAAAAACTTCATTTCTGTTGTAAGTCTAGGGTCTGAGCTGCCAGCTCATCTGAGTTATGGTAGGTGATGCTACACTCCTACTGAATTCCTTGTGGCCGGAAGTGAAACCAACTTATAAATGGACCTGACTGCTGAATGTTCTTTATTTGAAGGAGCAAAGCAGTGAAAGGTGGATCCTAGAGGTCACCACTTTATTAAACTTGTCTACCTATCATGGTGGTAATTCATCTGAAATGATATGCAGCCTTCCCTCAGTCCATTTTAGAAGAAGAAAGGATACTTCCTTTAGAAACCAATGGATCAAGGGGAAATGCGTTAAAGAAGGACTTGAGGTAAAGAGAAATGATTCACCAGGTGGCCTGGCTATTTTCAAACCAGTATGTACAACAAAATTGCCACCAGTTCAAGTGCAACTAGGCAGGAAGTTTTAGAAGTCAAGGAAGGTGAAAGATAGAAATTGGTCATATTCCCCAATCAAGAAAGGGAACTTTTGACTACAAGTTAGAGAACCCCCCAAATCCTTCCACTGCCATAAACCACAAAAACGGAGAGCTAAGGCAGGGTCTCTCTGAATGATGAGAACATAATCCAGACAGGAAGTCCTGGAGCACAACATTTACTGTTTTCAGAGTCCCTACCAAGCCAATTATGGATGGATTTGCATTCTGGATGGGAAGTGTTTAGACCAAGCCAGTTTGTCAGCTCCACTTCCCCCTGGGTGTGGCAGAAAGCCCCAATAATAGGTCCTCTGCTGCATGACGGCCATCCTCCTGCTACTCGGGTTCCGACTGAGTTTGCAGACACTTGTGAGCCTGATTCTTCAGTTCAACATTTTCTTGGGCTTTCAAATGTTGAGTTTATCATGGAGACAGCAAATTTGATGGGTCCAAAGTTATCAACATGGGTTTAATGCTACTTAGTGAATGGGAACTTGGAATTTGGGCACAATGGTACACTGCATTTATTAGATTTCTGATACATATTTTGAATTCCTTATTGAGAAAGAAATTAATAGGAAATTTTGACATGAAGAGATAAGGAACAATGTATTTTTCCTTTTTCTATACCTTTTTCGTGTCCCTCTGCTTGATGACAGAGGCATTTATCTTAGAACGTGTGAGACACTTACATTCTTCCTAATTGCCCTTTGCTCTGCACATAAGTCATCCTGTCGGGACCTCATGATAGAAAATGTTGATAGGAATTGCTTGTGAGCTTGCTCAGGATTTTAGAAATTGTGGTGGCCTTTTTTGAAGATGTTGTTTTAATTAAAAAAAAAACTAAACAAAAACAGAAAACACTGCTTTTTCTTTCAAACAACGATGTTTTCTTTGGAAAAGTTGCATGAGAAAAGAGAAGGTTTTCTCTGGGTTGATGAAACGATTTGCTAAAAAGCAAGAGAGAAGTCAGAAATTCATTAAAATGTGTTAAAGAGATTAAAGCACATACTTAGCGATTGGAGAGATACTATCTGTTGTTATTACGCAAGCTTTTGCGCTTCTCTCTGTAGGAAGTCCTTCTTGTGAACAGTGTCATATGCTTTCTTTCAGATTCTAAGACTCCAGAAAAATGTCTTCTCAACAGCAGCAGTGCAAGCAGCCCTGCCAACCACCACCAGTGTGCCCACCTAAGTGCCCTGAGTCTTGCCCACCTATGTGCTCAGAGCTTTGCCCACCTATAAAGTGCCCTGAGCCATGCCTGCCTCAGCATTGCCAGCAGAAATGTCCTCCTGTGCCACTTCTCCAACAATGCCAGCAGAAGTGCCCACCCAATAACAAGTAACAGCTTGAGCTTTTATCTGCCTCAGGAAAGGATAAGGACAATTGGCTCCCCTAGTTCCACAGCACCACCTTCATCTTCTCTTCAAAGCCTCTCGTGGATATAGAAGAAGCTTCTCCACCCTTCAGCCTGCAGTATTCCTCTGGTGATTCCTGACAGCCAGAGGTTTCCTTCCTGAGGCTGGTATATCGCTTCCCTCTGGGAGGTAGCTGAAAAATCATCACAGAACTTTAGAAGGAAGAGTAGAAACTTTCCTTCTGCTCACCAGTTGAGGATTCTCTCACTGTCTTCTGTGTCTGTTTGTCACTTGGGCAGATGAGCCATTGTTACTTATCCTCCACTTCCTGAATAAAATACAATTCCTTTGTGTGATGGTAAAAATATCTTCTTTCTTTTAAAACCTGCTTTTAGCAATATCACATTATAATTTTGGTTGATTTCTCTCCTCCTTTGATCCCAAATTTCAGGCTCTCCCAATCCGTGTTATCTTAGTTTTAAGTCATATCAATGATTATTTGTATATAATTTCAAATCCAGGTTATTTTCTTAATTATTGCTTGATTGATTTGAGGAAAAATTATTTAACTCCTCACAATATCAGTCTCTTTACTAAAATTGGGGAAAATCATTTTTGTTGCAAACTTGACTGGGGCATAAAGATTCCACAAATGTGTGTAATTCAGTTGGCACAATGCTGGACACATAATTTTTTTAGGCAGCAGGTCATCACTATTTCTGTCATCATCACCATCACCACCAACACCACCATCACCACAACAATGTTTGCTCCAGCTGGAAAGTTTTTTGCCCAGACATAACTAGTATAGCAAACAGAAGATTCTTAAACTCTATTACCCTTTCATAATCTGTTGCTCTTTTTCTCTTGAAATTAACCTTATTTTAAAACAATTTTTAATAAATTTTTGTCTGCGTCAGGCCTTCGTTGCAGCACACAGGATCTTTGTTGTGGCATGCGAGATACTTCTTTTCAGCACGTGCACTGTTCACTGCGGACTGTGGGCTTCTCTCTAATTGTGGATCGTGGGCTCAGTAGTTGTGGTACTCAGGCTCAGTTGCCCCACATCATGTGGGATCTCAGTTCTCTGACCAGGGATTGAACCTGCGTCTCCTGCATTGGAATACAGATTCTTTACCACTGGACCACCATGGAAGTCCTTAATTAACCTTATTTGTAATGTGATATTGCAGATGAAGAACTTTTGGAATTAGTGGGGTATTCTGAAAAAAATTACACTAGTTCTTAAATCCTGGGTAGTACAGAAGAAAGGGAAATAAGAAAGGTCCTTAGCAGGTAAAGGGTTGCCTTCTCTTCACGGGTACGACCTGCTCTTCTTATTCCAAAAACTCATCAAAATCCAGGGTCCTACTATATTTTTTCACTTCTGAGATTACTTTTTTGATTGTTTTGAAGAACACGTTGGAGTTTACAATGTTTATTTAGATTTGTAAATTTATTGTTGCTATGCACCTTTTTTCTAAGTTCTTAACCTACTCTGAAGTAAGCTGGGAAATGAGAGATATGTTCTTTAAGTGTATCTTTTCTTGTGGTCCTAAGGTTCCACAAACAGAATAGTTAATTCAGACCACACATACACACGTGCACACACACACTGATAAATATAGTATTATTTTTAAAGCGACAAAGTCTTCATATTAAATCATACTACACTTAAATATAATTAAGATTAAGAGCACCTTTCTCTTTCTACATTGTTCACTCACAAACCTAGAAGTAAAGGACTCCAAGATGACACAACTAAAGATGGAAAAAGATTCTGATATTACTGCTCAACCCTCATCAGGTTGAGGGAAAAATCAACACTGCTATTTGGGAGTTGTCTCTACTGTAGCTACTGTTATTTGATCTGATACAGAAATTAGTTCTTTGAGGTGGGATGCTCCTGTAACATATCTTAAAATTGTGGCATTGGCTTATGTGTCTGGAGGTGGTTGGCAAGGAAACTGTATTGGAAACCATAAGTATGTTGATGCATGTTATTCAATGGTGAAACTTTTGCTATATTGATAACTTGGGAGGCAGACCAAATGCCGGTTATTTGTTGTGTTCACCAGGGTATTTCAGTGGACATATGTTCAGAAATTATTATCTAGTTTTCAGGCCAGAAATGAAAAGGAAAAAATGTAACCCAAAAATTCAAAACCTTTTTGAAGTAGAAAACCTCAACACTTGTAAGCCCTAAAGAGTAAGAGATGAGATTAAAAGTGCTTTTGAACTTTGTCTGTTGACTGTAACAACAGAGAAAGACAGAAGTTGTAGCCTTTACACATGTGTGCCATGGAGCCTCACGGTAGCTCTATTATGATCAGAAAGAAAGAGAGCAAAATAAATCAGGCCAGAAAATTACTTCCAGGAAAAGACCTGAGTGTTGTTTCTAGGATATAGAAATGATTGGAAGAATGAAATATATCAAGTGCCTAATACGTTTTTGAGGTAATCGATAACTAAATAAAGTATGTGCCAAAACTAAAAAGACTGATTTTTGAAGAATAGAAACAACTTTCCAGCACTTCTTTCCCCACTTTCCACACTACCCACTTCAGATGTGGTCAGTACAGGTGACTTAAAAGGGAATTACCACTGTGAGATGGATACAAGGCCCACAGAATAATGGATAAGGGATGTTCTCTCAGAGAATAGTATCAGAGCCTAAGAGAGACAAGGAGGAGAAGGAACACAGAGATTCTCAAACTTTGTTACTCTTTTATATGATGGTTATTCTTTCATCTTTTTCCCTCCACGTTTATTGAGGTCTAATTGACAAATTAAGTTGTATATATTTATGGTGTATAAGGTGATGATTTGACATATGTGTACTTTGTGCAATGATTAACACCATCGTGTATTTCACACATTAATCTCTTCATTAGTAATCATTAGTGTCTGTGTGTGTGTGTGTAGTGAGAAAGCTTACTTTCTTAGCAGTTTCAAGTACACGACATAGTGTTATTAGCTCGTGTCACTATGCTCTACATTAGATTTCCAGAGCTTATTCATCTTATAACTGAAGGCTTTTATCCTTTGCCCAACAGCTCCAGTTTTGCCCCTCCCCTTTGCCCCTGCTAACCACCATTCTACTCTCTGTTACTTTGAGTTCTATGAGTTCCACAACACATTCCTAAATAAACAATGGCTCAAAGAAGAAATAACAAGTAAAATTAGAAAATATTATATTAAAAATGATGGGGGGGGTGCTTCCCTGGTGGCGCAGTGGTTGAGAGTCCGCCTGCTGACGCAGGGGACGCAGGATCCTGCCCTGGTCTGGGAGGATCCCACATGATGCGGAGTGGCTGGGCCCGTGAGTCATGGCCTCTGAGACTGCGAGTCTGGAGCCTGTGCTCTGCAACAGGAGAGGTCACAACAGCGAGAGGCCCATGTTCCGAAAAAAAAAAAATGATGGGAGGGGGGTTCTGAGAAGATGACGAAAGAGTAAGATGCGGAGATCACCTTCTGACCCACAGATACATCAGAAATACATCTACACGTGGAACTGCTCCTATAGAACACCCACTGAACGCTGGCAGAAGACCCCAGACCTCCCAAAAGGCAAGAAACTCCCCAGGTACCTGGGTAGGACAATAGAAAAAGAAAAAACAGAGTCAAAGAATAGGGACGGGACCTGCACCTGTGGGAGGGAGCTGTGAAGGAGAAAAGGTTTCCACACACTAGGAAGGCCCTTCGCGGGCAGAGATTGCAGGTGGCAGAGGGAGGAAGCTTCAGAGCTGCAGAGGAGAGCACAGCAACAGGAGTGCGGAGGGCAAAGCGGATAGATTCCCGCACAGAGGATCGGTGCATTCAACAGCCCGGGAGACTTGTCTGCTCACCCGCCGTGGCGGCCGGGGGCTGGGAGCTGAGGCTCGAGCTTCAGTCGGTTCACAGGGAGAGGAAAGTGGTTGGCGGCGTGAACACAGCCTAAAGGGACTAGTGCGCCACGGCTAGTGGGGAGGGAGTCCGGGAAAAAGTCTGGACCTGCTGAAGAGACAAGAGACTTTTTCTTCCCTCTTTGTTTCCTGGTGCGTGAGGAGAGGGGATTCAGAGCGCCACTTAAAGGAGCTCCAGAGATGGGCACAAGCCGCGGCTATTAGCGCGGACCCCAGAGATGGGCATGAGACGCTAAGGCTGCTGCCGCCGCCACCAAGAAGCCTGTGTGCGAGCACAGGTCACTCTCCACACCTCCCTTCTGGGGAGCCTGTGCAGCCCGCCACTGTCAGGGTCCCGTGATCCAGGAACAACTTCCCCGGGAGAATGCACAGCACGCATCAGGCTGGTGCAAAGTCACGCCAGCCTCTGCCGCTGCATCTGTACCCCTCCCTCCCCCAGACCTGAGTGAGCCAGAGCCCCCGAATCAGCTGCTCCTTTAACTCCATCCTGTCTGAGTGAAGAACAGACGCCCTCAGGCGACCTACATGCAGAGGTGGGGCCAAATCCAAAGCTGAAAGCCGGGAGCTGTGGGAACAAAGAAGAGAAAAGGAAATCTCTCCCAACAGCCTCAGGAGCAGCGGATTAAATCTCCACAATCAACTTGATGTACCCTGCAACTGTGGAATACCTGAATAGACAACGAATCATCCCAAATTGAGGCGGTGGTCTTTGGGAGCAAGATATATCATTTTTTCTCTTTTCCTCTTTTTGTGAGTGTGTATGTGTATGATTCTGTGTGAGATTTTGTCTGTATAGCTTTGCTTTCACCATTTGTCCTAGGGTTCTATCCATCCGTTTTTTTTTCTTTTCTTTTTCTTTTTTTTTGTTTGTTTTTACTTTTTAAAATTTTTTCGTAAAAATTATTTTTTATTTTAATAACATTAATGTATTTTATCTTGCTTTATTTTATTTTATCCTCTTTCTTGCTTGCTTTCTATGTTTTCTCCCTTGGATTCTGAGCTGTGTGGATGACAGGCTCCTGGTGCTCCAGGCAAGACTTAGCACTGTGCCTCTGAGGTGGGAGAGCCAAATTCAGGACACTGGTCCACAAGAGATATCCCAGCTCCATGTAATATCAAATTGCGAAAATCTCCCAGAGATCTCCATCTCAACCCAAGACCCAGCTTCATTCAACGACCAGCAAGCTACAGTGCTGGACAACCTATGCCAAACAACTGGAAAGACAGGAACACAGCCCCATCCATTAGCAGAGAGGGACACCCTATGACAAAAAACTAGCAAGACAAGAACACAACCCCAACCATTAGCAGAGAGGCTGCCTAAAATTATAATTAGGCCACAGACACCCCAAAACACACCACCAGAAATAGACCTGCCCACCAGAAAGACAAGATCCAGCCTCATCCACCAGAAAACAGGCAATAGACCCCTCCAAAATGAAGCCTACACAACCCATGGAACAAAATTTAGGCACTGGGACAGACACCAAAAACAATGGGAACTATGAACCTGCAGCCTGAGAAAAGGAGACCCCAAACACACTAAGTTAAGCAAAATGAAAAGACAGAGAAACAAACAACAGATGAAAGAGCAAGGTAATAACCCAGCAGACCTAACAAATGAAGAGGAAATAGACACTCTACCTGAAAAAGAATTCAGAATAATGATGGTAAAGATGATCCAAAATCTTGGAAATAGAATAGAGAAAATGCAAGAAACATTTAACAAGGACCTAGAAGAACTAAAGAGGAAACAAGCAATGATGAACAACACAATAAATGAAATTTAAATACTCTAAAAGGGATCAAGAGCAGAATAACTGAGGCAGAAGAACGGATAAGTGATCTGGAAGATACAATAGTGGAAATAACTACTGCAGAGCAGAATAAATAAAAAAGAATGCAAAGAACTGAGAACAGTCCAGAGACCTCTGGGACATTAAACACACCAACATTCGAATCATAGAGGTCCCAGAAGAAGAGAAAAGGAAGGGCCTGAGGAAATATTTGAAGAGATGATACTTGAAAACTTCCCTGATATGGGAAAGGAAATAGTTAATCAATTCCAGGAAACACAGAGATGCCCATACAGGATAAATCCAAGGAGAAACATGCTAAGACATATAATAATCAAACTATCAAAAATTAAATGCAAAGAAAACATATTAAAAGCAGCAAGAGAAAAACAACAAATAACACTCAAGGCAATCCCCATAAGGTTAACAGCTGATCTTTCAGCAGAAACTCTGCAAACCATAAGGAAGTGGCAGAACATTATTAAAGTGATGAAGGAAATAAACCTACAACCAAGATTACTCTACTGAGCAATGATCTCATTCAGCTTTGATGGAGAAATTAAAACCTTTACAGACAAGCAAAAGCTGAGAGAATTCAGCACCACCAAACCAGCTTTACAACAAATGCTAAAGGAATTTCTCGAGGCAAGAAACACAAGAGAAGGAAAAGACCTACAATAACAAACCCAAAACAATTAAGAAAATGGGAATAGGAACATACATAGCGATAATTACCTTAAATATAAATCGTTTAAATGCTTCCACCAATAGACACAGACTGGCTAAATGGATACAAAAACAAGACCCATATGTATGCTGTCTAAAAGAAACCTACTTCAGACCTAGGGAAACATACAGACTGAAAGTGAGGGGGTAGAAAAAGATATTCCATGCAAATGGAAATCAAAAGAAATCTGGAGTAGCAATGCTCATATCAGACAAAAGAGATTTTAAAATAAAGACTATTATAAGAGACAAAGAAGGACACTACATAATGATCAAGGGATTCACCAAGAAAAACATATAACAATTGTAAATATTTATGCACCCAACAAAGGGGAACCTCAATACATAAGGCAAATACTAACAGCCAGGAAAAGGGATATCGACAGTAACACAATCATAGTAGGGTACTTTAACAGCACACTTTCACCAATAGACAGATCATCCAAAATGAAAATAAATAAGGAAACACAAGCTTTAAATAATACATTAAACAAGATGGACTTAATTGATATTTATAGGACATTCCATCCAAAAACAACAGAATACACATTTTTCTCAAGTGCTCATGGAACATTCTCCAGGATAGATCATATCTTGGGTCACAAATCAAGCCTTGGTAAATTTAAGAAAATTGAAATCGTATCAAGTATCTTTTCTGACCACAACGCTATGAGACTAGATATCAATTACAGGAAAAGAACTGTGAAAAATACAAACACATCAAAGCTAAACAATACACTACTTAATAACGAAGCGATCACTCAAGAAATCAAGGAGGATATCAAAAAATACCTAGAAACAAATGGAGACATGACGACCCAAAACCTATGGGTTGCAGCAAAAGCAGTTCTAAGAGAGAAGTTCATAGCAATACATTCTATATTAAGAAACAGGAAACATCTCAAACAAACAACCTAAACTTGCACCTAAAGTAATTAGAGAAAGAAGAACAAAAAATCCCCAAAGTTAGCAGAAGGGAAGAAATCATAAAGATCAGATCAGAAATAAATGAAAAAGAAATGATAACAAAGATCAATAAAATTAAAAGCTTGTTCTTTGAGAAGATAAACAAAATTGATAAACCATTAGCCAGACCTATCAAGAAAGAAAGGGTGAAGACTCAAATCAATAAAATTAGAAATGAAAAAGGAGAAGTAACAACTGACACAGCAGAAATACAAAGGATCATGAGAGATTACTACAAACAACACTATGCCAACAAAATGGACAACCTGGAAGAAATGGATAAATTCATAGAAATGCACAATGTGCCGGGACTGAACCAGGAAGAAATAGAAAATATGAACAGACCAAACACAAGCACTGACATTGAAACTGTGATTAAAAATCTTCCAACAAACAAAGGCCCAGGACCAGATGGCTTCACAGGCGAATTCTATCAAACATTTAGAGAAGAGCTAACATCTATCTTTCTCTAACTCCTCCAAAATATAGCAGAGGGAGGAGCACTCCCTAACTTTTTCTACGAGGCCAACATCACCCTGGTACCAAAACCAGACAAAGACGTCACAAAGAAAGAAAACTACAGGGCAATATCACTAATGTACATAGATGCAAAAATCCTCAACAAAATACTAGCAAACAGAATCCAAGAGCACATTAAAAGGATCATAAACCATGATGAAGTGAGGTTTATTCCAGGAATACAAGGATTCTTCAATATACACAAATCAATCAACGTGATACACCATATTAACAATTTGAAGATGAAAAACCATATGATCATCTCAATACATGCAGAAGAAGCTTTCAACAAAATTCAACACGCATTTATAATAAAATCCCTGCAGAAAGTAGGCATAGAGGGAACTTTCCTCTACATAATAAAGGCCATATATGACAAACCCATAGCCAACATCATCCTCAATGGTGAAAATCTGAAACCATTTCCACTAAGATCAGGAACAAGACAATGTTGCCCACTCTCACCACTATTATTCAACATAGTTGTGCAAATTTTAGCCACAGCAGAGAAAAAAAGAAATAAAAGGAATTCAAATCAGAAAAGAAGAAGTAAAGCTGTCACTGTTTGCAGATGACATGACACTCTACATAGAGAATCCTAAAGATGCTACCAGAAAGCTACTAGAGCTAATCAATGAATTTAGTAAAGTAGCAGGATACAAAATTAATGCACAGAAATCTCTCGCATTCCTATACACTAATGATCAAAAATCTGAAAGTGAAATTAAGAAAACAATCCCATTTACCATTGCAACAAAAAGAATAATATACCTAGGAGTAAACCTACCTAAGGAGACAAAAGACCTGTAGGCAGAAAATTATAAGACACTGATGAAAGCAATTAAAGATGATACAAATAGATGGAGAGATATACCATGTTCTTGGTTTGGAAGAATCAACACTGTGAAAATGACTCTACTACCCAAAGCAATCTACAGATTCAATGCAATCACTATTAAACTACCATTTGCATTTTTCACAGAACTAGAACAAAATATTTCACAATTTGTATGGAAACACAAAAGACCCCGAATAGCCAAAGCAATCTTGAGAACGAAAAATGGAGCTGGAGGAATCAGGATCCCTGACTTCAGACTATACTACAAAGCTACAGTAATCAAGACAGTATGGTACTGGCACAAAAACAGAAATATAGATCAACGGAATAGGATAGAAAGCCCAGAGATAAACCCACGCACATATGGTCACCTTATCTTTGATAAAGGAGGCAAGAATGTACAGTGGAGAAAGGACAGCCTCTTCAATAAGTGGTGCTGAGAAAACTGGTCAGGTACATGTAAAACTATGAAATTAGAACACACCCTAACACCATACACAAGAATAAACTCAAAATGGATTAAAGACCTAAATGTAAGGACAGAAACTTCAAACTCTTAGCAGAAAACAAAGGCAGAACACTGTATGACATAAATCACAGCAAGATCCTTTTTGACCCACCTCCTAGAGAAATGGAAATAAAAACAAAAATAAACAAATAGGACCTAGTGAAACTTCAAAGCTTTTGCACAGCAAAGGAAACCATAAATAAGACCAAAAGACCACCCTCCAAATGGTAGAAAATATTTGCCAATGAAGTAACTGACAAAGTATTAATCTCCAAAATTCACAAGCAGCTCATGCACCTCAATAACAGAAAAACAAACACCTCAATCCAGAAATGAGCAGAAGACCTAAATAGACATTTCTCCATAGAAGATATACAGATTGCCAACAAACACATGAAAGAATGCTCAACATCATTAATCATTAGAGAAATGTAAATCAAGACTACAATGAGATATCATCTCACACCGCTTAGAATGGCCATCATCAAAAAATGTAGAAACAATAAATGCTGGAGAGGATGTGGAGGAAAGGGAAGACTCTTGCACTGTTAGTGGGAATGTAAGTTGATAGAGCCACTATGGAGAACAGTATGGAGGTTCCTTAAAAAACTACAAATAGAACTACCATATGACCCAGCAATCCCACTACTGGGCATATACCTTGAGAAAACCACAATTCAAACTGAGTCATGTACCAAAATATTCATAGCAACTCTATTTACAATAGCAAGGACATGGAAGCAACCTAAGTGTCCATCAACAGATGAATGGATAAAGTAGATATGGCCCATATATATAATGGAATATTACTCAGCCATAAAAAGAAATGATATTGAGTTATTTGTAGTGAGGTGGATGGACCTAGAGTCTTTCATACAGAGTGAAGTAAGTCAGAAAGGGAAAAACAAATACCAGATGCTAATACATATATATGGAATCTAAGAGAAAAAAAAATGTCCTGAAAAACCTAGGGGTCAGGCGGGAAGAAAGACACAGACCTACTACAGAATGGACTTGAGGATATGGGTGGGGGAAGGATAAGCTGTGACGAAGTGAGAGAGTGGCATGGACATATATACACTACCAAACCTAAAATAGATAGCTACTGGGAAGAAGCCGCATAGCAGAGGGAGATAAGCTTGGTGGTTTGTGATCACCTAGAAGGGTGGGATAGGGAGGGTGGGAGGGAGGGAAATGCAAGAGGGAAGAGATATAGGAACATATATATATGTATAGCTGATGCACTTTGTTATAAAGTAGAAACTAACACACCATTGTGAAGCAATTTTACTCCAATAAAGATTTTTTAAAATTATAAAATAAAATAAAATGGCTGTATAGCCTTCCACCATTAAAAAAAAATGATGAAAGATCTGAAATCAATAACCTTATAGAACTTGAAGACAAAGAACAGTAAAAAAAAAAAAAGTCGAAATAATATACACTAGAGCAGAAACAAACGAATTAAAAATAGAAAAACAAAAGAAGGAATAAAAATAATGAGTTGGTTCTTTGAAAGAATCAACAAGATTGACAACCCTACAGGGAGAATGTTTTGGACAAAAATGTAGAAGACTCACGTTATTGAAATCAGCAAAGAAGATGAGACATCACTACTCACCTTATAGAAATAAAAGGATTATAAGTGAATACTGTGAACACCAACAAATTAGATAACAGAAACGAAATGGTTAGATTCCCAGACAGACACAAAGGAAAATCTGAATACCAGTAACACATAAAGAGATAGCATTAATAACACAAAAATTTCCACAGAGGAAGGTCCTGGCCCAGCCAACGTCTACCTAACTTTTAAAGAATAATTAACATAAATCTTTCATGAACTCTTGAAAAAAATAGAATAGGAGGACTTAAAACCACAAAACTGTAGACTTAAAAATGGTTTAGGATGATATATTTTATGTTATGTGTATTTTACCATAATTAAGAGTAATTTTAAAATGTAGAAAATGAGGGGACATTTACCAACTCATTATATGAGGCCAGTAGTACACTGATACCAAAACCAGAAAATGACATCAGAAGGGAAGAAAACGACACATAAATATCCCTTAAGGATATAGATGAAAAATTCTCCATAAAATACTAGCAAACCAAATCCATTACCATATAAGAAAGATTATACACCATAAGCAAGAGGGATTTATTCCTGGAATGCAAGCTTGGTTTAACATACAGAATCAATCAATGTAATACACCATATTTATAAAATAAAGACAAAAAACACATGACCATGTCAGTAGACATTTGACAAAATGCAATATCCTTTCATGATAAAATGAAAAAACACTCAACCAACTTGAAATAGAAGGGATATTCCTAAACTGATAAAAGTCATCTATGAAAAACCCACAGGCAACATCATACTTAATGGTAAAAGACTAAATGTATTCTCACTAACATCAGGAATAATACAAGGATGTGCATTCTTGTCACTTCTATTGAACTATTAAATATTGTACAGGAAGTTCTAGCTAGGGCAATTAGGCAAGAAAAAAAAAAGACATCCAGATTGGAGAAGAAGATATAGAGCTTTTTCTATTCATAGATAGCATGATCTGTATATAGAAAATCCTAAGGAACTCACACATGAAAAATCATTAGAAGTAATAAACAAGTTCAGCAAGATTGCAGGATACAAGATCAATGTGCATAAATCTGTTATATGTCTATACACATGTAATGAATAATCTGAATGTGAAAGTAGAACGATTTCTTTCACAATAGCATAAAAAAAGGAATATAATTAACAAGAAAATGCAAGTTTTCAGCTTGTACACTGAAAACTACAAAACATAATTGAAAGAAATTCAAGAAGACATAAATAAATGAAAAGACATCCTGTGTTCATGAATTGGAAAGCTTAATATTGTTAAGATGATGACAGTCCCTAAATTGATCTACAGATTCACAAAATTCATACAAAAATCCTAGCTCTCTCTTTTACAGAATTGACAAGCAGGCCCTAAAATTCGAATGGAAATGCAAGGGGCCCTGAATAGCCAAAATAATCTCAAAAAAGAAATAAAAAGAAACCCACAAAGTTGGAGGATTCACATGCTCTAATTTTAAAACTCACACAAAGACACAGTAGTGGAGGCTTGTGACACTAGTATAAGAAGTTCAGAAACAAGTTCTTACATTTATGATCAGTTGATTTTGACAAGAGTGGCAGGACAGTTCTGGGGGGAAAGAGTAGTCTTTCAACAATGGTACTGGGACAACTTCATACCCATATGCAAAAGAATAAAGTTGGACCACTACCTCATATTACATACAAAAATTAACTCAAAATGGATCATAGCATTAAATGTGAGAAAACTGTAAAACTTAAAAAAAAAGAAATTATACTCCAATAAAGATGTTAAAAACAAAAAGTTAGGAATCACCAATGTAATTCTTGTCAGACAGATATAGGTTTAAGGCCCAACTCAGACACTGACAAGCAGTGTGATTTTAACCAATTAGATAAATCCTTGGAGATACTCTTTTCTTATTTGAAAAAATGGTGTATATAGATCTTCTCCTAGAATCAGGTCATCCCCTGAATGTGTGAATCTACCTGCAACTTTAGGTCACTAAGGGATTCCTAACCTTTGTCCTCTCCCTCTTCCCTTAAACTGAGTGTGACCACTATTCATATTCTTAGACTACATTTGTGACTGGACCATCTCATCAAGTGAAACAAACTATGATATAGCCATACAATGAAATGCTACCTACTCCACAATAGAAAGGAACTATTTATCCAAGCAATGTTGTGGATAGCCAGACTAAAGACTATATACTGTATAATTCTATTTATATGACACTCTGGGAGAAACAAACTATAGGGGTAGAAATAAGATCAGAAGTTGCCAAAAGCTAGAATGGAACAAAAGGATTAATACAAAAGGTAAGGGAAGCAGAATTTTGACCCCTGTGACCTTCAACCCTGGTTTTATGCCCATGAATATGTTATAATATGTTATCTGGCAAAAGGAACTTTGTAGATGTAATTAAGGTTATTAGTCAGTTAACCTTAAAATGACAAGATCAACCTGGATTATTTAGGTAGGCCCAATGTAATCACATGAGCTCTTGAAGCCCAAGAAGGATTCAACTTGGCCATTGCTGGCTTGAAGATGGAGGGGCCAAAAGTCAAAAAAATGGTGAACCTCAGTCCTACAGTCATACAGAACTGAATTATACAAACCACTTGAATGAGCTTGAAAGCAGATTTTCACTCAGATCTCCAAAAAGGAACTCAACCTGGGCAACACTTTGATTTCAGCCTTGTGAGACCTTGAGCAGAGAACCCAACACACTGTACCTGGACTTCTGACATACAGAATTATGAGACAAGTGGGTGTTGTTTTAAACCACTAAGTCTGTGGTAATTTGTTTTGGTAGCAATAGAAAACTAATACAACAGGGCATGAAGGAAGTTTTTCGGGTAGAGGAAATACCGTATCTTTTGTTTTAGACATTTTTTTTCCAGCTTTATTGAGATGTAATTGACATATAATGTTGTGTAAGTTTCAAGTGTACAACATGAAGATTTGATAATATGTATAGATTGCAAGATCATTATCACAATAAGTTTAGTTAACTTATCCATCATCTTACATAGTTACCTTTTGTTTTGTGATGAGAACTTTTAAGATCTACTCTCTTAGCAACTTTCAAATACTCTATATCTTGATTGTGGTGGTAGTTACACATCTGAGTAAGTTTGTCGAAATGCATAGAACTTACATCTAAAAAGGTTAAAGTTTAATCTATGTAAATTTTACCTCAATAAACCTATAAAAATAAAATAAATTAAAACTCATCAAATTGATTTTAAATGCATATATGGGTAAATTTTTATTGTATGTAAACTATACCCCAAACAAAATGGATTTTAAAAGTAAAAAAAAAAAAAAATGTAAGTTTGACTCTTCAAGACCATAAATTAGGCAATGGTTTCTTAGCTATGACACCAAAAGTTCAATATTCAAAAGAAAAAAATAAATAAATTGAATTATCAAAATTTTTAAACTTGTGTTTTTAAAGACACCATTGAGAGAGTGAATGGATATCTGAATGAATGGGAAAAGATAGTTTTTTGTAAGTCATATATCTGATTAAGGACTTTTATTCAGAGTATATAATAACTCTTAGAACTCAACAGTAAAGTGAAAAAATAACTCAATTAAAAATGGGCAAAGTATTCGAATAGACATTTCTCTAAGAAAGCTATACAAATTGACAATAAACACATATAAAGATGTTTTCCATTATTACTTATTGAGGAAATTCAAATTAAAACCATAATGATCTACCACTTCACATCTACCAGGATGGCTAAAATAAAAAGACAGACAATAACAAGTTTTATTGTGTATGTGGAGAAATTACAGCCCTTACACATCACTGTGGGACTGTAAAATAATGTAGCTACCTTGGAAACATTTTGGCAGTTCCTCAAAAAGTGAAACACAGAATTACCATATAGCCCAGCAATTCCACTTCTAGATGTATACCCAAGAGAATGAAAACACAAGTTCACAGAAAACTTGTACATAAATGTTCATAACAACATTATTCATAATAGCCAATAAATGGAAATAATCCAACTGAACATCAACTGATGAATATGTATAGCCCTATTTTATAATATTATTTGGCAAGAAAAAAGAATGAAATAGTGATACATGCTACAACATGGATAAACCTTTAAAACATAATGTTAAAAAATCAGACACAAAAGGCAACATATTGTGTGATACCATTTATATGCAATGTCCAGAATAGGCAAATCTATAGAGACAGAAAGTAGACTCCTGTTTGTCAAGGGCTGGAGGAAGTGGGAGTGACAGCTCATCCATATGAGTTTCTTTTTGGGGTGATTATATTATTTTGGAATTAGATAGTGGTGATGCTTGCACAACTCTGTGAATATACTAACAACTACTGAAATGTATACTTTAAAAGAGTGAATTTTATGGTATATGAATTCTATCTCAGTAAAGCTGTTTTAAAAAAAAAAAAGAAAGAAAGAAAAGATGGTTCTTTTGCAAACACATAAAGGAATAGAAAGAAACCAGAAATCTAGAAGCCTATAGGGTTGGGAAAGTTACATACTTCTAGACCCTTAATATAAAAAGACAAAACTGAGAATGGTTTAGAGAGTTAAAACTCAGGTTTTCAGCCAAAATTAAATTAAGGTTTAATGCCATCCCACTGAAGTTGATTTTTCCAATAGTGTCAAAGAAGGTATAGTTGAGAAAAAAAGGCATTGGAAAAAGAAGCAGATAAATAATATAACATAAGAATGTTTTGGGGAAAAGAAATTGGGGTATAGTTATTGGCATGCAAAACTGACTAGAAACAAATAGAAGTCCAGGAAACTTTTCAGAAATCATATCCCCAAAGCAACCACAGACTGGATCTCAAACAAAACAAAACATGTTTCCAAGATCCTTAAAACCACACTTTTTAGAAAATGAGATGTAAAATTATCTAATCAAGGACAGCACAATCCACAATGCACACTTAAGATTTTATCATACAAAAGAAATAATCCTATCAATGGCAGAATGATGGATAACAAAGGAAAAAGGAGATCCTTCCAGAGAGCAGAATCAAGACCTTAACACACAGTTTCTATTACTTCTGAATGTTGGGGTATGTGATGAATATGACTTCACAATACTCACACAGCTGGATTTCAGTAAACTAAAGCCTAATTACTGCTATGTGTCTCCCCATTATTTTCTCATGCATATGGTAGTTTCTATTTAGTTTTCCTGTATCTATTCTATCCTTGGTTGCTAAGTAACAGGAAGAAATGGTCCATCTGCTTACCTCATAGTTTGATGAACAAATATAGAAACCATAGGAAGACATGATAGAGAGAAATAATTATATGTCATCCAGAGGCCTTATATTTTGAGTTAGATGGAACTATAATGTTTCTTCGTTGGGGAACTGTGTTCTGCTTAAGAGCCAAAAGGAGTAAACAGATATTTGAGGACTGGAAGGACTCTGGCAGTAGCTTGAAAAGCTCACCAGTATCTACTATCCCCTTTTTTCTGGGTACACTGATAAACTAAATTTCTTAACTTTCTAAATAGATAAGGCCAAGTGACTGATTTTGAGTCAAGCCAATGATAGGTGGATAAGAGCAGGGCTGTCTTCTCCTTACTCAGTCTATTTCCCGTTTCTGACATCTGGAATTCAGAGGAGGACAAGGCAATCAAAAATGGTGAGACTATAGGAAGGAAGGAACCTGGCTCCCTTTTTAACTGCGTGGAGCAAAGACCTTGCAAACCCACACTGGACTTGGAAATGAGTAAAAAATAACTTCTGGGAATCCCCTGGCAGTCCAGTGGATAGGACTTGAAGCTTTCACTGCTGTGGTCTGGGTTCAATCCCTGGTCAGGGTTCAAAGATCCAACAAACTGTGCAGTACAGCAAGAAAGCAAAAACAAACACACACAAAAAACCCCAAACTTATACTGGACTGAGGCACAACAACTTAGATGGTGTTTGTTGTAGCAGATTTCTGATACTGCCATGCTGACTAATAAACATAGCATGGTGAGAGCACCTTTTCTTCGGTTTGTTTGGCTAGTTGATTTTTGTTCTAGGAGGCACTGCTTACTTGATAGACTTTATCTACCAATTAAACAAGAAAGCATTAAGGGTAATAAGATGTTGAGGGCAAATAATTTTCAAGTAGACTTAATAAGTTTAAAGAATGCAATCAGGTAAAATGGTTATGATCAAAAGAATCACAATAGGAGGACATTAAAATTGGCAGAGGAGTAAGATGTGGAGATCACCTTCCTCCCCACAAATATATCAAAAATACAGCTACATGTGGAACAACTCCTACAGATCACCTAGTGAACACTGGCAGCAGACTTCAGACTTCCCAAAAGGTAAGAAAATACCCATGTACCTGGGTAGGGCAAAAGAAAAAAGGAAAAGTAATGGCAAAAGAAAAGGGATGGGACCTGCACGTCTGGGAGGAAGCTGTGAAGGAGGAAAAGCTTCCATGCACTAGGAAGCCACTTCACTGGCACAGACAGGGGTGGGTGAGTGGAAGCTTTGGAGCCATGGAGAAGACAGCAACAACAAGAGTTGTATGGAAACGCAAAAGACCCTGAATAGACAAAACAATCTTGAGAACGAAAAATGGAGCTGGAGGAATCAGGTGCCCTGACTTCAGACTATACTAAAAAGCTACAGTAATCAAGACAGTATGGTACTGGCACAAAAACAGAAATATAGATAAATGGAACAGGATAGAAAACCCAGAGGTAAACCCATGCACATATGGTCGCCTTATCTTTGATAAAGGAGGCAAGAAATTACAGCGGAGAAAAGACAGCCTCTTTAATAAGTAGTGCTGGGAAAACTAGAGAGCTACATGTAACAGTATGAAATTAGAACATTCCTTAACACCATACACAAAAATAAACTCAAAATGGATTAAAGAACTAAATGTAAAGCCAGACAATATCAAACTCGTAGAGGAAAACATAGGCAGAACACTCTATGACATAAATCACAGCAAGATCCTTTTGACCCACCTCCTAGAGAAATGGAAATAAAAACAAAAATAAACAAATGGGACCTAATGAAACTTAAAAGCTTTTGCACAGCAAAGGAAACCATACACAAGACCAAAAGACAACCCTCTGAATGTGGGAAAATATTTGCAAATGAAGCAACTGACAAAGGATTAATCTCAAAAATTTACAAGCAGCTCATGCAGCTCAATAACAAAAACAAACAACCCAATCCAAAAATGGGCAGAAGACCTAAATAGACATTTCTCCAAAGAAGATATACAGATGCCAACAAACACATGAAACAATGCTCAACATCATTAGTCATTAGAGAAATGCAAATCAAAACTACAATGAGATATCATCTCACAGTGGTCAGAATGGCCATCATCAAAAAAATCTAGAAATAATAAATTCTGGAGAGGGTGTGGAGAAAAGGCAACACTCTTGCACTGTTGGTGGGAATGTAAATTGATACAGCCACTATGGAGAACAGTATGGAGGCTCCTTAAAAAACTAAAAATAGAGGGCTTCCCTGGTGGCACAGTGGTTGAGAGTCTGCCTGCCGATGCAGGGGACACGGGTTCGTGCCTTGGTCCAGGAGGATCTCACAGGTCACAGAGCAGTTGGGCCCGTGAGCCATGACTGCTGAACCTGTGCATCCGGAGCCTGTGCTCCGCAATGGGAGAGGCCACAACAGTTAGAGGTCCATGTACTGCCAATAAAATAAATAAATAAAAATAACAACTAAATATAGAACTACCATACGGCCCAGCAATCCCACTACTGGACATATACCCTGAGAAAACCATAATTCAAAAAGAGTCATGTACCAAAATATTCATTGCAGCTCTATTTACAATAACCAGGGCATGGAAGCAACCTAAGTGTCCATCAACAGATGAATGGTTAAAGAAGATGTGGCACATATATACAATGGAATATTACTCAGCCATAAAAATAAACGAAATTGAGCTATTTGTAGTGAGGTGGATGGACCTAGAGTCTGTCATACAGAGTGAAGTAAGTCAGAAAAAGAAAAACAAATACCGTATGCTAACACATATATATGGAATCTAAGGAAAAAAATGGTCATGAAGAACCTAGGTGTAAGACAGGAATAAAGACACAGACCTAATAGAGAATGGACTTGAGGATATGGAGAGGGGGAAGGGTAAGCTGTGACAAAGTGAGAGAGTGACATGGACATATATACACTACCAAATGTAAAAGAGATAGCTAGTGGGAAGCAGCCACACAGCACAGGGAGATCAGCTGGGTGGTTTGTGACCACCTAGAGGGGTGGGATAGGGAGGTTGGGAGGGAGGGAGTTGCAAGAGGGAAGAGATATGGAAACATATGTTTATGTATAACTGATTCACTATTTTAATACAGAAACTAACACACCATTGTAAAGCAATTATACTCCAATAAAGATGTTAAAAAATATTCAAGATTATTTTAAAAGAAAAAAAAAAAAGAGTGCCAAGGGCAAAGTGGAGAGTTTCCCACAGAGAGGATCAATGCTGACCAGCATTCACAAACCTGAGACACTTGTCTGCTCACCTGCTAGGGTGGTGGGGTCTGGGAGCTGAAGCTCAGGCTTCAGAGGTCAGACCCCAGGGAGAAGGCTGGGGTTGGCTGTGTAAACACGGGGTGAAGGCAGCTAGTGCACCACAGATAGCTGGGAGGGGAACACGGAAAAACTCTGGACCTGCCTAAGAGGCAAGAGACCTGTTTGGGGGTTTGCGAGGAGAGGAGATTCAGTTCACTTCCTAAAGGAGCTTCAGAGATGGGCCAAAGCCACAGCTATCAGTGTAGACACCAGAGATGGGCATGAAACAATAATGCTGCTGCTGCAACCACCAAGAATCCTGGGTGCAAGCACAGGTCACTATCCCCATCTCCCTTTCCGGGAGCCTGTGCACCCACCACTACCATGGTCCCGTGATCCAGGGACAACTTCCCTGGGAGAACACATGGCATGCCTTAGGCTGTTGTAATGTCACACTGACCTCTGCCACTGCAGGCTCACCCCGCATTCCGTAGCCCTCCCTCCCCCCGGACTGAGTGAGCCAGAACCACCTAATCTGCCGCTCCTTTAACCCCCTCATGTCTGGGCGAAGAACAAATACAAGAGGGTGACTTACATGCAGATGTGGGGCCAAATCCAAAGCTGAACACAAGGAGCTGTGTGAAGAAAGAAGAGAAAGGGAAATTTCTCTGTGCAGCCTCAGGAGCAGCAGATTAAACCTCCACAATCAACTTGATGTACCCTGCATCTGCGGGATACCTGAACAGGCAATGCATAATCCACAAATTGAGGCGGTGAACTTTGGTAGTACATAAAGACTTGGGGTTTGCTGTAAGTGACTGACTAGTTTCTGATTTTTAAGTTTATCTTAGTTTAGTTTTAGCGCTTGTTTTCATTGGTGGATTGGTTTTTTGATTTGGTTGCTCTCTTCTCTGTTTTTTATTACATTTATTAGTTTAATAATACTTTTTTAAATTTTTATTTTAATAACATTATTTTATTATTTTACTTTATTTATCTTTCTCATTTTTCTCCCTTTTCTTCTGAGCCATGTGGCTGACAGGGTCTTGGTGCTCCAGGCAGATGTCAGGCCTGAGCCTCAAAGGTGGGAGATATGAGCTCAGGACATTGGACAAGAGACCTCACTGAGCCATGTAATATCAATTGACGACAGCTCTCCCAGAGATCTCCATAACCATGCTACCACCTATCTCCACCCAACAGCCACCAAGCACCAGTGCTGGACACCGCATGCCAAACAACAAGCAAGACAAGAGCACAACCCCACCCATTAACAGAGAGGCAGCCTAAAATCATACTAAGTTCACAGATAGCCCCAAAACACAACACCAGACGTGGTCCAGTCCAACAGAAAGAAAGTATCCAGCCTGATCCACCAGAACAAAGGCAGCAGACCTCTCCACCAGGAAGCCTACACAACCCACTGAACAAAACTTACCCGCAGGGAGCAGACATCAAAAACAATGGGAACAATGAACCTCCAACCTGCCAAAAGGGGACTCCAAATACAGTAAGTTAAGTAAAATAAGAAGACAGAGAAATACAAAACAGATGAAGGAGACAGGTAGAAACTCACCAAACCAAACAAATGAAGAGGAAATAGACAGTTTAACTGTAAAAGAATTCAGAGTAATGATAGTAAAGATGATCCAAAATCTTGGAAAAAGAATGGAGAAAAAACAAGAAACGTTTAAAAAGGAACTAGAAGAACTAAAGGGCAAAAAAACGGTTAAAAAAACACAATAAATGACATTTAAAATTCTCTACAAGGAATCAATAGCAGAATAACTGAGACAGAAGATGGATAAGTGACATGGAAGATAAAATAGTGGAAATAACCACCGCAGAGCAGAACAAAGAATAACGAATGAAAAGAATTGAGGACAGGGATTCCCTTGTGCTGCAGTGGTTGAGAGTCCGCCTGTTGATGAAGGAGACACAGGTTCATGCCCCAGTCCAGGAAGATTTCAAATGCCGTAGAGCAGCTGGCCCATGAGCCGTGGCTGCTGGGCCTGCGCGTCTGGAACTGGTACTCTGCAACGGGAGAGGCCAAAACAGTGAGAGGCCCGTGTACTGCAAAAAAAAAAAAAAAAAGAATTAAGGACAGTCTCAGAGACTTCTGAGACAACATTAAATGCACCAACATTCAAATTATATGGGTCCCAGAAGAAGAGAAAAAGAAATGGACTGAGAAAATATTTAAAGAGATTATAGTTGAAAACTGCGCTAATAAGGGAAAGGAAATAGTCAATCAACTGCAGGAAATGGAGAGAGTGCCACACAGGATAAATCCAAAGAAAAACACACAAGACACATATTAATCAAACTATCAAAAATTAAAGACAAAATATTAAAAGCAGCAAAGGAAAAACAACAAATAACAAAAAAGGGAATTCCCATAAGGTTAACAGCTGATCATTCAGCAGAAATTCTGCAAGCCAGAAGGGAGTGGCAGGACATAATTAAAGTGATGAAAAGGAAAAGCCTTCAACCACGATTACTCTACCCAGCAAGGATCAAATTCAGATTTGACAGAGAAATTAAAACCTTTACAGAAAAGCTAAGGGAATTCAGCACCACCAAACAAGCTTTACAACAAATTCTAAAGGAACTTCTCTAGGCAGGAAACACAAGAGAAGGAAAAGACCTACAATAACAAACCCAAAACAATTAAGAAAATGGTAATAGGAACATACATATCAATAATTACCTTAAGGGTAAACGGATTAAATGCACCAACCAAAAGAAATAGACTGGCCGAATTAATACAAAACAAAACCTGTATATATGCTGTCTACAAGAGACTCACTTCAGACCTGGGGATATATACAGACTGGAAGTGAGGAGATGGTAAAAGATATTCCATGGAAATCAAAAGAAAACAGAGTAACAATATTCATATCAAACAAAATAAACTTTAAAATAAAGACTATTACAAGAGACAAAGAAGGACACTACATAATGATCAAGGGATCAATCCAACAAGAAGATATTACAATTGTAAATATTTATGCACCTAACATAGGAGCACCTGAATAAATAAGGCAAATGCTAACAGCCATAAAAGGGGAAATTGACAGTAACACAATCCTAGTAGGGGACTTTAACACCTCACTTTCACCTAAGGAAAGATCATCCAAAATGAAAATAAAAAAGGAAACACAACCCTTAAATGATACATTAAATATTATTGACTTAATTGATATTTATAGAATATTACATCCAAAAACAATGGAATACACTTTCTTCTTAAGTTCTAATGGAACATTCTCCAGGACAGATCATGTCTTGGGTCACAAATCAAGCCTTGGTAAATTTAAGAAAATTGAAATTGTATCAATTATCTTTTCTAACCTGAATGCTAAGAGCCCAGATATCAATTACAGGAAAAAAGCTGTAAAAAATAAAAACACATGGAAGCTAAACCATACACTACTTTTAACCAAGATATCACTGAAGAAATCAAAGAGGAAATAAAAAAAAATACATAGAAACAAAAGACAATGAAAACAGAATGAACCAAAACCAATAGGATGCAACAAAAGCAGTTCTAAGAGGGAAGTATATAGCAATACAATCCTACTTTAAGAAACAAGAAATATCTCAAACAAACAACCTAACCTTACAGCTAAAGCAATTAGAGAAAGAAGAACAAAAAACCCAAAGTTTGGAGAAGGAAAGAAATCATAAAGATCAGATCAGGAATAAAAGAAAAAGAAGTGAAGGGAATGATAGATAAGATCAATAAAACCAAAAGCTGGTTCTTTGAGAAGTTAAACAAAATTGATAAGACATTAGGCAGACTCATCAAGAAAAGAAGGGAGAAGACTCAAATCAATAGAATTAGAAATGAAAAGCGAGAAGTAACAACAGACACTGGAGAAATACAAAGCATATTGAGAGATTACTACAAACAAATATATGCCAATAAAATGGACAACTCGGAAGAAATGGACAAATCCTTAGAAAAGGACAGGTTCTGAGATTGAACCAGGAAGAAATAGAAAATATAATCAAATGACTCACAAGCACTGAAATTAAAGCTGTGATTAAAAATCTTCAAATATAAAAAAGCCCAGGGCCAGGTGAGTTGACAGGTGAATTCTATCAAACATTTAGAGAATATCTAACACCTATCCCTCTCAAACTCCTCCAAAATACAGCAGAAGGAGGAACACTCCCGAAATCATTCTATAAGGCCACCATGACCCTGATACCAAAACTAGACAAAGATGTCACAAAGAAAGGAAACTACAGACCAATATCACTGATGAAATAGATGTAAAAATCCTCAACAAAATGCTAGCACACAGAATCCGACAGCACACTAAAAGGATCATACACCTTGATCAAGTGGGGTTTATCCCAGGAACGCAAGGATTCTTCAATATATGCAAATCAGGTCCAAGTCGGCGGAGCCTGCCATGCAGACGCACTTCCAGACGCATGCACATCCCCCTCCTTCCTGGATCCAAGACTCACAAGGTCGGCCACCCTGAGTCTTGGCTTCCTGGTTCATAGACTCACGACTTGGGAGAAGGCGAGGAAGATGGTGGAAGAGTAAGACACAGAGATCACCTTCCTCAAAACAGATATATCAGAAATACATCTACACATGGAACAACTCCTACAGAACACCTACTGAACGCTGGCAGAAGACCTCAGAAGACCCAAAAGGCAAGAAACTCCCCACGTACCTGGGTAGGGCAAAAGAAAAAAGAATAAACAGAGACAAAGAATAGGGACAGGACCTGCACCAGTGGGAGGGAGCTGTGAAGGAGGAAAGGTTTCCACACACTAGGAAGTCCCTTCACGGGCGGAGACTGCGGGTGGCAGAGGGGGGTAGCTTCGGAACCATGGAGGAGAGCGCAACCACAGGGGTGTGGAG
This sequence comes from Orcinus orca, assembly GCF_937001465.1. Lineage (NCBI taxonomy): Eukaryota > Metazoa > Chordata > Mammalia > Artiodactyla > Delphinidae > Orcinus > Orcinus orca. The sequence continues at coordinate 102,168,896 of NC_064559.1, read as the reverse complement.
GGCAAAACGGAGAGATAACCTCACAGAGGATCGGTGCCGACCAGCATCCATTAGCCCGAGAGGCTTGTCTGTTCACCCACCGTGGCGGGCAGGGGCTGGGAGCTGAGGCTCGGGCTTCGGCCAGCGTGCAGGGAGAGGACTGGCAGCCTGAACACAGCCTGAAGGGGCTGGTGCGCCACGGCTGGCCAGGAGGGAGTCTGGGGAAAAGTCTGGACCTGCCGAAGAGGCAGGAGACTTTTTCTTCCCTCTTTGTTTCCTGGTGCACGAGGAGAGGGGATTAAGAGCGCTGCTTGGAGGAGCTCCAGAGACATATGCGAGCCACGGCTAACAGCGCGGACCACAGAGACGGGCAGGAGACACTAAGGCTGCTGCTGCCACCACCAAGAAGCCTCTGTGCGAGCACAGGTCACTATCCACACCTCTCTTCCGGGGAGCCTGTGAAGACCGCCACTGTCAGGGTCCCAGGATCCAGGGACAACTTCCCTGGGAGAACTCACAGTGCGTCTCAGGCTGGTGCAACGTCACGCCGGCCTCTGCCACCGCAAGCTCGCTCCACATCGTGCCCCTCCCTCTCCCCGGCCTCACTGAGCCAGATCTCCCAAATCAGTGGCTCCTTTAACCCCGTCCTGTCTGAATGAAGAACAGACGTCCTCTGGCGAACTACACGCAGAGGCAGGGCCAAATCCAAAGTTGAGCCCCGGGAGCTATGCGAACAAAGAAGAGAAAGGGAAATCTCTCCCAGCGGCCTCAGGAGAAGCGGATTAAATCTCCACAATCAACTTGATGTACCCTGCATCTGTGGAATACCTGAATAGACAACGAATCATCCCAAATTGAGGAGGTGGACTTTGAGTGCGAGATTTATTTTTTCCCTTTTTCCTCTTTTTGTGAGTGTGTATGAGCATGCTTCTGTGTGAGACTTCATCTGTATAACTTTGCTTTCACCATTTGTCCTAGGGTTCTATCCATCCATTTTTTTTTTGTTTGTTTGTTTGTTTTTGTAGTTCTTTTTTTGTTTTTTACTTTCTAAAAAATTTTTTTCTTAGTAATTATTTTTTATTTTAATAATTTTATTTTATCTTAATTTATCTTGTTTTCTTTTACCCTCTTTCTTTCTTTCTACTTTTTCTCCCTTTTATTATGAACCGTATGGATGAAAGGCTCTTGGTGCTGCAGTCAGGAGTCAGTGCTGTGCCTCTAAGGTGGGAGAGCCAACTTCAGGACACTGGTCCACAAGAGACCTCCCAACTCCATGTAATATCAAATGGCAAAAATCTCCCAGGGATCTCCATCTAAACATCAACACCCAGCTTCACTCAACGACCAGCAAGCTACAGTGCTGCACACCCTATGCCAAAAAACTAGCAAGTCAGGAACACAACCCCACCCATTAGCAGAGAGGCTGCCTAAAATCATAATAAGGCCACAGACACCCCCAAAGCACACCACCAGTCATGGACTGGCCCACCAGAGAGACAAGATCCAGCCTCATCCACCAGAACACAGGCACTAGTCCCCTCCACCAGGAAGCCTACACAACCCACTGAACCAGCTTTAGCCACTGGGGACAGAAACCAAAAACAACGGAAACTACAAACCTGCAGGCTGCAAAAAGGAGACCCCAAACACAGAAAGATAAGCAAAATGAGAAGGCAGTAAAAAACAAAGAAGATGAAGGAGCAAGATAAAAACCCACCAGACCTAACAAATGAAGAGGAAATAGACAGTCTACCTGAAAAAGAATTCAGAATAATGGTAGTAAAGGTGATCCAAAATGTTGGAAATAGAATAGAGAAAATGCAAGAAACATTTAACAAGGAAGTAGAAGAACTAAAGAGGAAACAAACAACGATGAAAAACACAACAAATTAAATTTAAAATACTCTAGAAGGGATCAATAGCAGAATAACAGAGGCAGAAGAATGGATAAGTGACCTGGAAGATAAAATAGTAGAAATTACTACTGCAGAGAAGAATAAGGAAAAAAGAATGAAAAGAACTAAGGACAGTCTCAGAAACTTCTGGGACAACATTAAATTCACCAACATTCGAATCATAGAGGTCCCAGTAGAAGAAGGGAAAAAGAAAGGGACTGAGAAAATATTTGAAGAGATTATAGTTGAAAACTACCCTAACATGGGAAAGGAAATAGTTAATCAAGTCCAGAAAGCACAGAGAGTCCCATACCAGGTAAATCAAAGGAGAAACACACCAAGACACATATTAATCAAACTGACAAAAGTTAAATACAAAGAAAACATATTAAAAGCAGCAAGGGAAAAACAACAAATAACACACAAGGGAATCCCCATAAGGTTAACAGCTGGTCTTTCAGCAGAAACTCTGCAAGCCAGAAGGAACTGGCAGGACATATTTAACGTGATGAAGAAGAAAAACCTACAACCAAGATTACTCTACCCAGCAAGGATCTCATTCAGATTTGATTTAGAAATTAAAACCTTTACAGACAAGCAAAAGCTGAGAGAGTTCAGCACCACCAAACCAGCATTACAACAAATTCTGAAGGAATTTCTCTAGGAAAGAAACACAAGAGAAGGAAAAGACCTACAATAACGAACCCAAAATAATTTAGAAAATGGGAATAAGAACATACATATGGATAATTGCCTTAAATGTAAATGGACTAAATGCTCCCACCAAAAGACACAGATTGGCTGAATGAAGACAAAAACAAGACGCATATATATGCTGTCTACAAGAGACCCCCTTCAGACCTAGAGACACATACAGACTGAAAGTAAGTGGATGGAAAAAGATATTCCATGCAAATGGAAATCAAAAGAAATCTGGAGTAGCAATTCTCATATCAGACAAAATAGACTTTACAATAAAGACTATTACAAGAGACAAAGAAGGACACTATATAATGATCAAGGGATTGATCCAAGAAGAACATATAACAATTGTAAATATTTATGGACCCAACATAGGAGTAACCCAATACATAAGGCAAATACTAACAGCCATAAAAGGGGAAATCGACAGTAACACATTCATAGTACAGGACTTTAACATCACACTTTCACCAATGAACAGATCATCCAAAATGAAAATAAATAAGGAAACACAAGCTTTAAATGATACATTAAACAAGAAGGACTTAATTAATATTTATAGGACATTCCATCCAAAAACAAGAGAATACACATTTTTCTCAAGTGCTCATGGAATGTTCTCCAGGAGATCATATCTTGGGTCACAAATCTAGCCTTGGTAAATTTAAGAAAATTGAAATTGTATTAAGTATCTTTTCCGACCACAACGCTATGAGACTAGATATCAGTTACAGGAACAGATCTGTAAAAAAATACAAACACATGGAGGTTAAGCATTACACTGCTTAATAACGAAGTGATCACTGAATAAATCAAAGAGGAAATAAAAAAATACCTAGAAAGAAATGACAATGGAAACAAGATGACCCAAAACCTAAGGGATGCAGCAAAAGCAGTTCTGAGAGGGAAGTTTATCACAATACAAGCCCACCTTAAGAAACAGGAAACATCTCGAATAAACAACCTAACCTTACACCTAAAGCAATTAGAGAAAGAAGAACAAAAAAACCCCAAAGTTAGCAGAAGGAAAGAAATCATAAAAGTCAGATCAGAAATAAACGAAAAAGAAATGAAGGAAACAATAGCAAAGATCAATAAAACTAAAAGGTGGTTCTTTGAGAAGATAAACAAAATTGATAAATCATTAGCCAGACTCATTAAGAAAAAAAGGGAGAAGACTCAAATCAATAGAATTAGAAATGAAAAAGGAGAAGTAACAACTGACACTGCAGAAATACAAAAGATCATGAGAGATTACTACAAGAAACTCTATACCAACAAAATGGACAACCTGGAAGAAATGGACAAATTCTTAGAAATGCACAACCTGCCAAGACTGAATCAGGAAGAAATAGGAAATTTGAACAGACCAATCACAAGCACTGAAATTGAAACTGTGATTAAAAATCTTCCAACTAACAAAAGCCAAGGACCAGATTCATTCTACGAGGTCTCCATCACCTTGATACCAAAACCAGACAAGGATGTCACAAAGAAAGAAAACTACAGGCCAATATCATTGATGAACATAGATGCAAAAATCCTCAACAAAATACTAGCAAACAGAATCCATCGGCACATTAAAAGGATCATAAACCATTATCAAGTGGAGTTTATTCCAGGAATGCAAGGATTCTTCAATATACGCAAATCAATAAACGTGATAAACCGTATTAACAAATTGAAGGAGAAAAACCATATGATGATCTCAATATAAGCAGAGAAAGCATTCAACAAAATTCAACACCCATTTATGATAAAAACCCTGCAGAAAGTAGGCACAGAGGGAACTTTCCTTAACATAATAAAGGCCATATATGACAAGCCCACAGCAAACATCATCCTCAATGGTGAAAAACTGAAAGCATTTCCACTAAGATCAGGAACAAGACAAGGTTGCCCACTCTCACCACTCTTACTCAACATACTTATGGAAGTTTTAGCCACAGCAATCAGAGAAGAAAATGAAATAAAAGGAATCCAAATCAGAAAATAAGAAGTAAAACTGTCACTGTTTGCAGATGACATGATACTAGACATAGAGAATCGTAAAGATGCTACCAGAAAACTACTAGAGCTAATCAATGAATTTGGTAGAGTTGCAGGATACAAAATTAATGCACAGAAATCTCTTGCATTCCTATACGCTAATGGTGAAAAATCTGAAAGTGAAATCAAGAAAACACTCCCATTTACCATTGCAACAAAAGGAATAAAGTATCTAGCAATAAACCTACCTACAGAGACAAAAGACCTGTATGCAGAAAATTATAAGACACTGATGAAAGAAATTAAAGATGATTCAAAGAGATGGAGAGATATACTATGTTCTTGGATTGGAAGAATCAACATTGTGAAATTGACTCTACTACCCAAAACAATCTGCAGATTCAATGCAAACCCTATCAAACTACCACTGGCATTTTTCACAGAAGTAGAACAAAAAATTTCACAATTTGTATGGAAACACAAAAGACCCCGAATAGCCAAAGCAATCTTGAGAACGAAAAATGGAACTGGAGGAATCAGGCTCCCTGACTTCAGACTATACTATAAACCTACAGTAATCAAGACAGTATGATGCTGGCACAAAAACAGAAAGATAGATCAATGGAACAGGATAGAAAGCACAGAGATAAACCCACACACATATGGTCACCTTATCTTTGATAAAGGAGGCAAGAATGTACAGTGGAGGACAGCCTCTTCAATAAGTGGTGCTGGGAAAACTAGAGAGGTACATGTAAAAGTATGAGATTAGATCACTCCCTAACACCATACACAAAAATAAGCTCAAAATGATTAAAGACCTAAATGTAAAGCTAGACACTATCAAACTCTTAGAGGAAAACATAGGCAGAACACTCTATGACATAAATAACAGCAAGATCCTTTTTGACCCACCTCCTAGAGAAATGGAAATAAAAACAAAAATAAACAAATGGGACCTATTGAAACTTCAAAGCTTTTGCACAGAAAAGGAAACCATAAACAAGACCAAAAGACAACCCTCAGAATGGGAGAAAATATTTGCAAATGAAACAACTGACAAAGGATTAATTTCCAAAATTTACAAGCAGCTCATGCAGCTCAATAACAAAAAAACAAACACCCCAATCCAGAAATGATCAGAAGACCTAAATAGACATTTCTCCAAAGAAGATATACAGACTGCCAACAAACACATGAAAGAATGCTCAACATCATTAATCATTAGAGAAATGCAAATCAAAACTACAATGAGATATCATCTCACACCAGTCAGAATGGCCATCATCAAAAAATCTAGAAACAATAAATGCTGGAGAGGATGTGGAGTAAAAGGAACACTCTTTCACTGCTGGTGGTAATGTGAATTGGTACAGCCACTATGGAGAACAGATTGGCAGTTCCTTAAAAAACTACAAATAGAACTACCATATGACCCAGCAATCCCACTACTGGGTATATACCCTGAGAAAACCAAAATTCAAAGAGTCATGTACCAAAATGTTCATTGCAGCTCTATTTACAGTATCCCAGAGATGGAAACAACCTACGTGTCCATCATCAGATGAATGGATAAAGAAGATGTGGCACATATATACAATGGAATATTACTCAGCCATAAAAATAAACGAAATTGAGCTATTTGTAATGAAGTGGATAGACCTAGAGTCTGTCACACAGAGTGAAGTAAGTCAGAAAGAGAAAGACAAATACCATATGTTAACACATATATATGGAATTTAAGAAAAAAAAATGTCATGAAGAACCTAAGGGTAAGACAGGAATAAAGACACAGACTTACTAGAGAACAGATTTCAGGATATGGGCACGGGGAAGGGTGCGCTGTGACAAAGCGAGAGAGAGGCATGGACATATATTCACTAGCAAACGTAAGGTTGATAGCTAGTGGGAAGCAGCCACATAGCACAGGGAGATCAGCTTGGTGCTTTGTGACCACCTGGAGGGGTGGGATAGGGAGGGTGGGAGGGAGGGAGATGCAAGAGGGAAGAGATATGGGAAAATATGTATTTGTATAACTGATTCACTTTGCAGAAACTAACACACCATTGCAAAGCAATTATACCCCAATAAAGATGTTAAAAAATAAAAAAGAAGCTGTAGTAGCTATTCTCATATCAGACAAAATAGACTTCAAAATAAAGACTATTATAAGAGACAAAGAAGGACACTACATAATGATCAAACGATTGATCCAAGAAGAAGATATTACAATTGTAAATATTTATGCACCTAATAGGAGCACCTCAATACATAAGGCAAATACTAACAGCCATAAAAGGGGAAATTGATGGTAACACACTCATAGTAGGGGACTTTAACACCCCACTTTCACCAATGGACAGATCATCCAAAATGAAAATAAAGAGGAAACAAGCAACGATGGACTTAATTGATTTATTAATTATTTATATTTGATTTATTAATTGCCTTATATATTATTTATTATAATTATTTAAAACAAGATGGAGGTAATTGATATTCATAGGACATTCTATCCAAGAACAAAAGAATAAACATTTTTCTCAAGTGCTCATGGAACATTCTCCAGGATAGATCATATCTTGGGTCACAAATCAAGCCACGGTAAATATAAGAAAATTGAAATTGCAGTAGGTATCTTTCAGACCACAATTCTATGAGACTAAATATCAATTACAGGAAAAGATCTGTAAAAAATACAAACACATAGAGGCTAAACAATACACTACTTAATAACGAAGTGATCACTGAAGAAATCAAAGAGAAAATCAAAAAATACCTAGAAACAAATGACAATGGAGACAAACGAACCTAAACTTATGGGATGCAGCAAAAGCAGTTCTAAGAGGGACGTTTATAGCAATACAATCCTACCTTAAGAAACAGGAAACATGTCGAATAAACAACCTAACCTTGCACCTAAAGCAATTAGAGAAAGAAGAACCAAAAAAACCCCAAACTTAGCAGAAGGAAAGGAAGCATAAAGATCAGATCAGGAATAAATGAAAAAGAAATGAAGGAAATGATAGCAAAGATTAATAAAACTAAAAGCTGGTTCTTTGAGAAGATAAACAAAATTGATAAACCATTAGCTAGACTCATCAAAAAAAAAAAAGCAGAAGACTCAAATCAATAGAATTGGAAATGAAAAAGGAGAAGTAACCACTGATGCTACAGAAATACAAAAGATCATGAGAGATTACTACAAGCAGCTCTATGCCAATAAAATGGACAACCTGGAAGAAATGGACAAATTCTTAGAAATGCACAACCTGCCAAGACTGAATCAGGAAGAAATAGAAAATATGAACAGACCAATCACAAGCATTGAAATTGAAACTGTGATTAAAAATCTTCCAACAAACAAAAGCCATGCACCAGATGACTTCACAGGCAAATTCTATCAAACATTTAGAGAAGAGCTAACACCTATCCTTCTCAAACTCTTCCAAAATATAGCAGCGGGAGGAACACCCCCAAACTCATTCTACGAGACCACCATCACCCTGATACCAAAACCAGATAAGGATGTCACAAAGAAAGAAAACTACAGGCCAATATAACTGATGAACATAGATGAAAAAGTCCTCAACCAAATACTAGCAAACAGAATCCAACAGCACATTAAGAGGATCATACACCATAATCAGGTGGCGTTTTTTCCAGGAATTCAAGGATTCTTCAATATACGCAAATCAATCAATGTGATACACCATATTAACAAACTGAAGGAGAAAACTATACGATCATCTCAATAGATGCAGAGAAAGCTTTCAACAAAATTCAACACCCATTTATGATAAAAATCCTGCAGAAAGTAGTCATAGAGGGAACTTTCCTCAACATAACAAAGGCCATATAAGACAAACCCACAGCCAACATCGTCCTCAATAGTGAAAAACTGAAACCATTTCCACTAAGATCAGGAACAAGACAAGGTTTCCAACTCTCACCACTATTATTCAACATAGTTTTGGAAGTTTTAGCCACAGCAATCAAAGAAGAAAAGGAAATAAAAGATATCCAAATCAGAAAAGAAGAAGAAAACTGTCACTGTTTGCAGATGACATGATACTAGACATAGAGAATCCTAAAGATGCTACCACAAAACTACTAGAGCTAATCAATGAATTTTGGGAAGTCACAGGATGCAAAATTAATTCACGGAAATCTCTGGCATTCCTATACACTAATGATGAAATATCTGAAAGTGAAATCAAGAAAACACTCCCATTTACCATTGCTACAAAAAGAGTAAAATATCTAGGAATAAACCTACCTAAGAGGACAAATACCTGTATGCAGAAAATTATAAAACACGGATGAAAGAAATAAAAGATGATACAAATAGATGGAGAGATATACCATGTTCTTGGATTGGAAGAATCAACATTGTGAAAATATCTCTACTACCCAAAACAATCTGCAGATTCAATGCAAACCCTATCAAATTACCACTGGCATTTTTCACAGAACTAGAACAAAAAATTTCACAATTTCTATGGAAACACAAAAGACCCCGAATAGCCAAAGCAACCTTGAGAACAAAAAACGGAGCTGGAGGGATCAGGCTCCCTGACTTCAGACTATACTACAAATCTACAGTAATCAAGACAGTATGCTACTGGCACAAAAGGAGAAATATAGATCAATGGAACATGATAGAAAGCCCAGAGATAAACCCACGCATATATGGTCACCTTATCTTTGATAAAGGTGGCAGGAAAGTACAGTGGAGAAAGGACAGCCTCTTCAATAAGTGGTGATGGCAAAGCTGGACACGTACATGTAAAAGTATGAGATTAGAACACTGCATAACACCATATACAGAAATAAGCTCAAAATGGATTAAAGACCAAAATGTAAGGCAAGAAACTATCAAACTCTTAGAGGAAAACATAGCCAGGAAACTCTGACATAAATCACAGCAAGATACTTTTTGACCCACCTCCTAGAGAAATGGAAATAAAAACAAAAATAAACAAATGAGACCTAATGAAACTTCAAAGCTTTGCACAGCAAAGGAAACCATAAACAAGACAAAAATACAACCCTCAGAATAGGAGAAAATATTTGCAAATGAAGCAACTGAGAAAAGATTAATCTCCAAAATTTACAAGCAGCACATGCAGCTCAATAACAAAAAAACAAAAAACCCAATCCAAAAATGGTCAGAAGACCTAAATAGACATTTCTCCAAAGAAGATATACAGATTGCCAACAAACACATGAAAGAATGCCCAACATCATTAATCATTAGAGAAATGCAAATCAAAACTACAATGAGATATCATCTCACACCAGTCAGAATGGCCATCATCAAAAAATCTAGAAACAATAAATGCTGGAGAGGGTGTGGAGAAAAGGGAAAACTCTTGCACTGCTGGTAGGATGTGAATTGGAACACCCACTATGGAGAACAGTATGGAGGTTCCTTGAAAAACTACAAATAGAACTACCATATGAACCAGCAATCCCACTACTAGGCATATACCCTAAGAAAACCATAATTCAAAAAGAGTCATGTACCAAAATGTTCATTGCAGCTCTATTTACAATATCCAGGAGATGGAAACAACCTAAGTGTCCATCATTGGATTAATGGATAAAGAAGATGTGGCACATATAAACAATGGAATATTTCTCAGCCATAAGAAGAAACAAAATTGAGTTATTTGTAGTGAGGTGGATGGGCCTAGAGTCTGTCATACAGAGTGAAGTAAGTCAGAAAGAGAAAGACAAATACCTTATGCTAACACATACACGTGGAATCTAAGAAAAAAAAATGTCATGAAGAACCTAGGGGTAAGATAGGAGTAAAGACCCAGACCTACTAGAGAATGGATTTGAGGTTATGGGGAGGGGGAAGGGTAAGCTGTGACAAAGTGAGAGAGTGGCATGGACATATTTACACTACCAAACGTAAAATAGATAGCTAGTGGGAAGCCGTCACATAGCACAGGGAAATCAACTCGGTGCTTTGTGACCACCTAGAAGGGTGGGATAGGGAGGGTGGGAGGGAGGGAGACGCAAGAGGGAAGAGATATGGGAACATATGTATATGTATAACTGATTCACTTTGTTATAAAGCAGAAACTAACACACCATTGTAAAGCAATTATACTCCAATAAAGATGTAAAATATTATATATATATATACGCAAATCAATCAATATCATACACCATATAGATAAATTGAAGAATGAAAACCATATGATCATCTCAGTAGATGCAGAAAAAGCTTTCAACACCCATTTGTCATTAAAAAAACCTTCCAGAAAGTAGGCATACAGGGAACGTTCCTCAACATCATATGGGCATATATGACAAACCCACAGCCAACATCGTCCTCAATGGTGAAAAAATAAAACCATTTCCACTAAGATCAGGAACAAGACAAGGTTACCCATTCTCGCCACTATTATTCAATATTGTTTTGGAAGTTTTAACCACAGCAATCAGAGGAGAAAAACAAATAAAAGGAATCCAAATCGGAAAAGAAGAAGTAAAGCTCTCACTGTTTGCAGATGACATGATACACTACATAGAGAATCCTAAACATGATACCAGAAAACTACTAGAACTAATCAATGAATTTGGTAAAGTAGCAGGATACAAAATTAATGCACAGAAATCTCTGGCATTCCTATACACCAATGATCAAAAATCTGAAAGTGAAATTAAGAAAACACTGTCATTTACCATTGCAACCAAAAGAATAAAACACCTAGGAATAAACCTACCCAGGAGACAAAAGACCTGTATGCAGAAAACTAGAATACACTGATGAAGGAAATTAAAGATGATAGAAACAGAGGGAGAGATATTCCATGTTCTTGGATTGCAAGAAGCAACATTATGAAACTGACTATACTACCCAAAGCACTCTACATATTCAATGCAATCTCGACCAAACTACCACCAGCATTTTTCACAGAACTAGAACAAAAAATGTCACAATTTGTATGGAAACACAAAAGACCCTGAATAGCCAAGGCAATCTTGAGAAAGAAAAACAGAGCTGGAGGAATCAAGTTCCTGACTCCAGACTATACTACAACGTTACAGTAATCAAGACAGTATGGCACAAAAACAGGAATATAGATGAATGGTACAGAATAGAAAGCCCAGACATAAACTCGTGCACATATGGTCACCTTATTTTTGATAAAGGAAGCAAGAATATACAATGGAGATAAGGCAGCCTCTTCAATAACTGGTGTTGGGAAAACTGGACAGCACATGTAAAAGAAGGAAATTAGAACACTCCCTAACACCATACACAAAAATACATTCAAAATGGATTAAAGACCTAAATATAATGCCAGACACTATCAAACTCTTAGAGAAAAAAGAGGCAGAACACTCTATGACATAAATCACAGCAAGATCCCTTTTACCCACCTCCTAGAGAAATGGAAATAAAACAAAAAAGAAACAAATGGAATGTAATGAAACTAAAAGCTTTTGCACAGCAAAGGGAACCATAAACAAGACAAAAAGACAAACCTCAGAATGGGAGAAAATATTTCCAAATGAGGAAACTGACAAAGGATTAATTTCCAAACTTTACAAGCAGCTCATGCAGCTTTATATCAAAAAAACAAACAATCCAAAACGAGGCAGAAGACCTAAATAGACATTTCTCCAAAGAAGATAATTATGTTGCCAACAAACACATGAAAGAATGCTCAATATCATTAATCATTAGAAAAATGCTTATCAAAACAACAAGGAGATATCAACTCACATCACTCAGAATGGCCATCATGAAAATGAGTACAAACAATAAACGCTGGAGAGGGTGAGAAGAGGAAACCCTCTTGCACTGTTGGGGCGAATTTAAATTTATACAGCCAATATGGAGATCAGTATGGAGGTTCCTTGAAAATCTAAAAATAGCACTAACATAGCACCCAGCAATCCCACAACGGGGCATATATCCTGAGAAAACCATAATTGAAAAAGAGTCATGTAACACAATATTCATTGCAGCTCTATTTACAATAGCCAGGACATGGAAGCAACCTAAGTGTCCAACGACAGATGAATGGATAAAGAAGATGTGGCACATATATACAATGGAATATTATTCAGCCATATAAAACAATGAAATTGAGTTATTTGTAGTCACGTGGATAGAACTACAGTTTCTCATACAGAGTGAAGTAAGTCAGAAAGGGAAAAAACAAATACTGTATGCTGACACATGCATATGGATCTAAAAAAAAAAAGGTAATGAAGAATCTAGGGGCAGGACAGGAATAAAGGAACAGACCTACTAGAGAATGGACTTGAGAACATGGGGAGGGCAGAGGGTAAGCTGGGACAAAGAGATAGAGTGGGAAGTACATATATACACTACCAAAGGTAAAACTGATAGCTGGTGGGAAGAAGACCCAAAGCACAGAGAGATCAACTCACTGCCTTCTGATAAACTAGAGGGGTGGGATAGGGAGGGTGGGAGAAAGGGAGACCCAAGACGGAAGACATCTGGGGATATATGTATATGTATTCCTGATTAACTTTGTTATAATGCAGAAAATAACACACCATTGGAAAGCAATTATACTCCAATAAACATGTTAAAAGAAAAAAAGAAGTTTTCTACTGTTTATTCTCTGTCTTCTTTTTCATCCTTCCAGAACACTCAACCTGCCATATTACTTTCACTGTCCAATATATACAACTTAATTGTCCAATTTGGTACTTTGACATGTTGCCCATGCATTTAGTAATAATCCTTTAATATCTTTCATAATTCTACCTGCAGTCTGAAGGAAGAACTTGTCTAGTAACTTTTCTTGGGCAAATAATCAGGAAGCCTCTTAGGAATGTGGTTTTATAATGGGAAAGGAAGAAGAAGAAGAAAATGTAGAGGAGAGGAAGAGAAAGAAGAGACACTTGAGACCTGAGAAACAGTCACCAGCTAAGCATGTGACAGAAGACCCGGACCTAATCTTTCCCTCCAGCTCAGCCACATCTTCACTACTATAAAATATTAAAATATTATAATAAATAGTAATAAAAATAAAATTACAGCATATAATATACAACTGGGAAAACATAAAGTTGTTCACAAATGAACACATCTAATAAATGGCCAAGAAAAATCACTGTTTATATTTTGTTGTATTGAATGTTAGAAGTTTTCTATTTTCATAAACCCACAGACATGCATACATGTCTTTCAGGTTACTGATTTGAGGTCTTTTATCTTTTGCAACATAGGTGCCTCTAGTGGAAAATTGCTCTCTATATGCTGCATTACATTTATCCCTAAAGCTCTTCTACGTTTTCTTTGCATTTTCATTCATCCCAAAGTATTTTCTATTTATTTGTTATTTCTTCTTCGAGCCATTGTTTATTTGGAATGTGTTTCCAAACTCATAGATATCACAGAAACAGAGTAGAATGGTGGTCAACAGGGGCTGAGGGGTTCGGCAAAAGAGGAGATGTTGGGCAACGGGTACAAGCCTGCAGTCATACGATGAAGAAGCTCTGGGAGTCTATGGAACATCATGGGGTGTCTAGTTAACAACACTCGGTTGTGTAGTTGAAACTTGCTCAGAAAATAGACCTTAAGCATTCTCATCACACAAACACACACACACACAAATACACAGACATACACATATTTAAATGGTTAATGTTGAAGTGATTAATGTATTAAGTGACCGATGGTGGTAATCACTGCACAAAGTACACATATGTCAAATCATCCCATTATGCACTGTAAATATGTCCAATTTAATTTGTCAATTATACCTCAAAAATACCAGAAGGAAAAGATGAAAGAAGAACCATCATACAAAGCAGTAACAAAGTTTGAGAATCTTTGTGTTCCTTCTCCTCCTTGCCTCTCTTAGGCACAGATACTATTCTCTGAGAGAGTTTCCCCTATCAATTATTCTCTGTAGGCCTTGTATCCAACTCAAAGTGGACTGTCCCTTCTAGTCACCTATACTGACCACATCTGAAGTAGGTAGGGTGAAAAGTGGGGAAAGGAGGGCTGGAAAGTCGTAACAATTCTTGAAAAATCAGTCTTTTTCATTTTGGCACATAGTTTAATTAGTTGTCAATTCCCTCAGAAACTTATTAGGCACCCCACATAATAATGTCCTCCAATCTTATGTATGTCCCAGGGACCTCACTCAGGTCCTTTTCTGGAAGTAATTTTCTGGCCTGATAAATTGCTGCCTTGGTCCGGAACATAATTCAACTACAATGAGGCTCCCTGATACACAGATGGAAAGACTACAACTTCTGTCTCTTTCCTCTGTTGTTACAGTCAACTGAAATTGGACTTCAAGTTCAAAACCACCTCTAATCTCATATCTTACTCTTTAGGGATTACAAGTGTTGAGTTTCCTAATTCAACAAGGTTTTGAATATCTCGGCAGTATTTTTTCTTTCTATTTTTCTTTTATTTCTGACCTGCCAACCAGAAAGTTTTTCCTGACATACGTCTCTTGAAATACACTGGTCAAGTCAAGAAGTGACCAACATTTGGTCTGCCTCTCAGGATACCATGGACAACCATTACTGCAAACATTTTGCCATTGAATAAAACGTATCACCACATTTATGGCTTCCAATATCAGACTCCTTGCCAACCACCTCCAGACTCTAAGCCAATGCCATAATTTTAAGATTTGTTACAGAAGCATCCCACCTCAAAGACTAATTTCTGTGTCAGGTCGAATAACACTAGCTAGAGGAGAGACAACTCCCAAATATCAGTGTTGATTTCTCACTCATGTAATAGTCTGATAAGCATTGGGCAGTAATCTGGACATCTTTATTTTCCTGCAGTTCTGGCATCTTGGACTCCTTTACTTCCAGGACCACAAGAAGAGATATGTTTTAAAAATACATCCCTTTTCACAGCTTACTGGACCTGTAAGCTACACACTTAGAAAACAAGCTGCATAGCAACAGTCATTTTGTAAATCTAGATAAATATTGGAAACCCCAGTGTACCTCACAAGTGGGGTCAAATCAGTCAAAAAAGTAATTTCAGACATCAAAAAATATAATAAGAAATTGAGGTTCTTTAGTTTTGCCATAAGAAGAGCATGTTGTGCACATGGAGAGCAGGCAGCACTTTGCCAGGTAAGGACCCTTTAAACTTCGCATTATTTGTACTACCCATGAATACAGAACTACTATAATTTTATGCAGAATATCCCAATAATTTCCCAAAGCATTTAATGTGTCATATCACATTATAAATACAGTTAAGTTTGAAAAGAAAAGGAACAGAGAATATGAAAGGGAATATAGTTTAAGAATCTCCGTATGTGCTGTACTAGGTATGTCTGAGCCTCTTTCCTGCTAGAGCAAACATGGTGATGGTGGTTATAGTGGTGACACTGATGATGACAGAGACAATGTTGATTGGCCACTCACAAAGTGCCAGTTATGTGCCCGGCATTGTGGCAACTGAATGACACACATTCATGTAAATTTTATGCCTAAGCAAGTAGGCACTGTAAAGGTGATTTTCCCCACATTTTAGTAAAGGGATTGAACTTCTGTGGCATTAAACAGTTTGTTCCTCAAATCAATCAAACAGTAATTAGGAAAATAACCAGGATTTGAAATTATATACAAAAAATCATCAATGTCACTCTAAATTCAGATGAAAATGATAGTGAGGGCCTGAAAATTGGGATCGAAGAAGGATAGAAATCAACCAAAATTATGATGTGATATTACTAAAAGCAGGTTTTAATAGAAAGAAAGTATCTTTACCATCACACAAAAGGATTGCATTTTATTCAGGACATGGAGGATAAGTAACAATTGCTCATCTGGTAAAACCTGCCCAGGTGAGAGACAGACACAGAAGACAGCGAGAAAATCCTCAGAGGGCACCAAGGAGGAGAGATACAGCTTTTCCTCCTGAGGCTCTTGGGTGCTTTCTCAGGGACCTCCAAGGGGAAACGGTATAGTAGCTTCAGATAGGGAAACTCTGATTGTCAGGAATCACCATACGCACACTGCCAGCTGAAGGGTGGAAAATTTCTTCTGTATCCATGATGGGCTTTGAAGAGAAGATGAAGGTGGGGTTGTGGAACTAGATAAGCCGATTGTCCTAATCCTTTCCAGAGACAGACAAAACCTGAAGCTGTTACTTGTTCTTCGGTGGGCACTTCTGCTGTCATTGCTGGGGAGGTAACACAGGAGTGCATTGCTCAGTGCACTTTATAGGTGGGCAAGGGTCTGTACACTTGGTAGGTGAGCAAGGTTCAGGGCACTTAGCTGGGCACACTGGAGGTAGCTTGCACTGCTGCTTGCACTGCTGCTCTTGAGAAGACTTCTTTCTGGAGTCTTTATATCTGAAAGAAAGTATATGACCATGTTCACAAGAAGGAATTCCTTCAGAAAGAAGCGCCAAAGCTTTTATAAGTCAAATAGACAGTATCTCTCCAATCTCAAAGTATGGGTTTTAATCTCTTTAATATATTTTAATGAATTTCTGACTTCTCTCTCATTCTTTAGCAAAACTATCCATCAGCCCAGAGGCAACCTTCTCTTTTCTCATACAACATTTCCAAAAAAATATCTTTTTTTTTTTTTTTTTTTTTAGCGGTACGCGGACCTCTCACTGTTGCGGCCTCTCCCGTTGCGGAGTACAGGCTCCGGACGCACAGGCTCAGCGGCCATGGCTCACAGGCCCAGCCGCTCCGCGGCATGTGGGATCCTCCCGGACCGGGGCACGAACCCGCGTCCCCTGCATCGGCAGGCAGGCTCTCAACAACTGCGCAACCAGGGAAGCCCAAAAATATCTTTTTTTAAAGGAAACAAGCAAAGCTTTCTCTTTTTGTTTCTTTCTTCTTTTTTTCTTAATGAAAACATCATCTACAAAACAAGGCAATCACAAATTTTAACATCCTGGGCAAGCTCACAAGAAATTTCTATCACCATTTTTTCTCATGAGGTCCCGACACGATATGCACAAAGCAAAAGGCAATCAGGATGAATGTAAGGGCATCACACCTTCTAAGATTAATGCCTCTGAAATCACAGCAGAGTTCCAACAGAAAGGCACAGAAAAAGGTAAATACTTTACTCTTTATCCCTTCATGTCACAATTTCCTCTTAATTTCTTTTTCAATAGAGGAATTCAAACTAGGTATCAGAAATCTAGTAAATACAATATAACATTGTGCCCAGATTCCAGGTTCCCATGCACTAAGTAGCATTATACCCATGATCATAACTTTGGACCCATCAAATTTGCGGTCTCCAGCATAAACTCAACATTCGGGGGCCCGAGAACAAAGTTGCACTGAAGCATCAGACTCACCAGGTTCTCCAAAGTCAATCAGAACTCGAGTAGCAGGAGGATAGCTGCCGTGCAGCAGAAGCCCTTTTTATTGGGGTTTCCTGTCCCACCCAGAGGGAAGCGGAGCTACCAAAACTGGCCTGGTTCAGTCATTTCCCAACCAAATGCAAATCCATCCATAACTGGCTTGGCAGGGACTCTGAAAACAGGAAATGTCCTGCACCAGGATCTCCTCACTAGATTATGTTCTCATGACTCACAGAGTCCCTGCCTTAGCTCTCCGTTTCAGTGGTTTATGGCAGTGGGAGGATTTTGAAGCTCCTCTAACTTGCAGACAAACGTTCCATTTCTTGATTGGGGAAGATGACCCTTTTCTAACTTTCACCTTCCTTGACTTCTAAAACTGCCTGCCTAGTTGCACTTGAACTGGTGGCCATTTTAGTGCACATACTGGTTTGAGAAAGGCCAGGCTACCTGGTGACACCATTCTCTTTATCTCAAGCCCCTCTTATAATGCATTTCCTCTTGATCCATGGCTTGCTAAGTGAAGTCTCTTCTCCTCTTCTAAAATGGACTGAGGGAAGGTTGCGGATCATCTCCGATGACTTCCCACCGTGATACTTAAATACGTTTAGTAAAGTGGTCACCTCTAGGGACCCCCTTTCACTGCTTTGCTCCTTCAAATTAAGAACATCCAGCAGTGACATTCCTATGAACTTTGTAAATCTGTTTCACTTCTGGCCACAAGGAATTCACTAGGAGCGTAGTTTCGTCTACCATAATTCCAATCAGCTAGCAGATCAGAACCTAGACTTACAATACAAACCAAGCCTTTTACTCATACCTCCCAAACGTGACATACCACCTGCTCTTACCTAACTTCTCCCAAAGGACCTCTTTGGATTTCTTCAACTTTTGAAGAAAGCTCAGAGGAGTGTTTAAATATGCTGGCTTCCTGTCCCTTTGAAATTTTTGGAAAACCCTATCTAATATGCAATGCCATTCATGTCACTAATTTTATATGTATTTAATAGTTACGAATTATTTAAATACACGTTTTGTTTCACATCAAATCTCGGGGTAAATTCCAGAGAAAGTTGATATCCCTTTGTTAAAAATGCAGTCACTGAAGTTCATTGCCATTCATATACAACTACTTAATGATTAATAATAAGTTTGTTAAAATTTTAACCTACGTTTTACATTTTCCATTTGCTCACTGTGGAACATATGTCAAATAAGCCTATTTCCTGCTCTACTTTCTTCATAGAATTTGTCAGTGTGCTGGAAGGAAGGTTTGGTGGTTGATTTATGGGTCAGCTTCCCTGGCATATGGACCCCGGTTATCTGGTCAAATATTATTCTGCGTGTTTCTGTAAGGATGCTTTTGCATGAGACTATTATTTACATCAGTGACCTGAGTAAAGGCGGTTGCCTTCTATAAGGTGGGAATTCCTCTTCCAATCAATGGACTGCCTCAATATAGCAAGGCTGACCGTCACCGAGATAAAGACAATTACCCTGTTGGATGGGCTTCCAGCAGGCTTTCAGCTCTGCAGATTATGAGTTTGCCAAATATTGTAATCTCTCTATCTCTCTCAATCTCTCTCTCTCTCTCTCTCTCTTTCCCCCTCTCTCTCACTCTCTCTCACTTTCTGTAACATATTTCTGTATGTATATATATATATATTTATATATTGAAATATTTAATTTGAATATTCCATCTGACTTATCATGTACATGATTACCTGTGGGCAACTAAAATAAAACATTTCAAAGTTATTATAAAGTGAAGTTAAAGTAAAAAATACTAATGTGACATGACACATCTGATGTGGAATTATGACAAATATAATGAACTTTTTAGAAAATAACTGAAGTTCAGGAAACAGTGCCCTAGCATGTTCTCCAAATATCTTATTTCTACCTTTTCAGAGATTCAGCTGTCAACAGTTCTTCTACAGTTCCTCTCTTCTCTCCAAGACCTGAACACTACACTTTTCTCTGCTGTCCCCTTGGGCACTAAAGCTTCTCGTGATGGGCCATGGCTGGTGAAGGGCCGTGTCTGGTTTAGAAATAAAGTTGCAACTCTCACTTTATATTACTGTGGAATGTGGGAACACATGTTTCATGGAATCAGGATGTCCCTCTCACCTAACATGAACACTTCCCTAGAGTGCCGTCGTGTGCTTAAAATTCCTTTATCAGGAAATAAATCCCTTGTACTCCATAAGTAAATATCAGGTTTCAATTGTGTGAAACCAAAAATAGATATAAGATACCACTTAAGACTCACAGCATCACATATAAGTGATTGAGAGCTGGGTTGGGAGTGGAGAGAAGATCAGAGCACTAAGATCTGAAATCTATATGAAATATGGACTTAGGGCTCATCTGATATACTTGCTTTCTTCTGCTCTTTCCAAACATGTTTTATGGCTTTGAAGACAGTAATACGAAAAGTTTTTCACTGTTTATTCTCGGTCTTCCTTTTCAACCCTCCAGAACCCTCAACCTGCCATATTACCTTCACTGTCCCATATATACAACATAACTGTCCAAGTTGGTGCTTTGACATGTTGCCCGTACATTTAGTAATAATCCTTTCCTATCTTTCATAATTCTACCTGCAGTCTGAAGGAAGAACTGGCCTAGTAACGTGTCTTGGGCAATTAATCAGGAAGCTTCTTAGGAATGTCATTTTATAATAGAAAAGGAGGAAGAAGAGGAGAACAAAGAGGAGAGGAAGAGAAAGAGGAGACACTTGAGACTTGAGAAGAGTCACCAGATAAGCATGTGCCAGAAGAACAGGACCTAACGTTTCCCTCAAGCTCAGCCACATCTTCACTACTATAAATTATTTAAATATTATAATAAATTGGTATAAAAATGAAATTACAGTATATAATATATAATTGAGAAAACATAAAGTTGTTTAAAAATGAACACATCTAATAAACTGCTAAGAAAAATCACTGCTTCTATTTTGCCCTATTTAGTGTTAGGAGTCTTCTATTTTCATAAACCCACAGACATGCATACATGTCTTTCAGGGTACTGATCTGAGATCTTTTATCTTTTGCAACATAGATGCTTCCAGCCATAAGTTGCTCTCTATGCGCTGCATTACATTTTTCCCTAAAGGTCTTCTATGCTTTATTTGCCTTTTCATTCATCCCATCGTATTTTCTATTTCTTTGTTATTTCTTCTTCGAGCCATTGTTTATTTAGGAATCTGTTTCCAAACTCATAGATGTCACAGAAACAGAGACTAGAATGGTGGTCAGCAGGGGCTGAGGGATTCGGCAAAAGAGGAGATGTTGAGCAATGGGTACAAGACTGCATCATACGATGAAGAAGCTCTAGGAGTCTATGGAACATCATGGTGAGTCTAGTTAATAACACTCGGTCGTGTAGTTGAAACTTGCTCAGAAAATAGACCTTAAGCATTCTCATCACACAAACACACACACACACACACACACACACACACACAAATACACAGACATACACATATTTAAATGGTTAATGTTGAAGTGATTAATGTGTTAATTGACCGATGGTGATAATCACTGCACAAAGTACACATATGTCAAATCATCCCACTATGCACCGTAAATATGTCCAATTTAATTTGTTCATTATACCTCAGAAATACCAGATGGAAAAGATGAAAGAAGAACCATCCTACGAAACAGTAACAAAGTTTGAGAATCTTTGTGTTCCTCCTCCTCCTTGCCTCTCTTAGGCTCTGATACTACTCTCTGAGAGAGCTTCCCTTAACAATTCTCTGCGGGCCTTGTATCCACCTCACAGTGGATAATCCCTTCTTGTCACCTATACTGACCACATCTGAAGTAGGTAGTGTGGAAAGGGGGGAAAGGAGGGCTGGAAAGTCATTACAATTCTTGAAAAATCAGTCTTTTTTGTTTTGGCACATAGTTTATTTAGTTGTCAATTCCCTCAAAAACTTATTAGACACCCGACATAATTCATTCTTCCAATCATTTCTCTGTCCCAGGGACCTCACTCAGGTCCTTTTCTGGAAGTAATTTTCTGGCCTGATTAAATTTCTGCCTTGATCCCTGAACATAATTCAACTACCATGAGGCTCCCTGACACACAGGTGGATAGACTACAACTTCTGTCTCTTTTCTCTCTTGTTACAGTCAACTGAAATTGGACTTCGAGTTCAAAACCACCTCTAATCTCATATCTTACTCTTTAGGGATTACAAGTGTTGAGTTTCCTAATTCAACAAGGTTTTGAATATCTGGTCTGTATTTCTCTCTTTCCATTATTTTTTTTATTTCTGACCTGCCCGCCAGAAATTTTTTTCTCAACATACATTTATTGAAATTCCCTGGTCAAATCAACAAGTGACCAATATTTGGTCTGCATCTCAGAATATCATGGACAACCATTACTGCAAACATTTTGCCATTGAATAAAATGTATCACCACATTTATGGCTTCCAATATCAGACTCCTTGCCAACCACCTCCAGACTCTAAGCCAATGCCATAATTTTAAGATTTGTTACAGAAGCATCCCACCTCAAAGACTAATTTCTGTGTCAGGTCAAATAACACTAGGTAGAGGAGAGACAACTCCCAAATATCAGTGTTGATTTCTCACTCAGGTACTAGTGTGATAAGGGTTGGGCAGTAATCTGGACATCTTTTTTTTCTTGCAGTTCTGACATCTTGGACTACTTTACTTCTAGGACCACAAGAAGAGATATGCTTAAAGAACACATCCCTTTTCACGGCTTACTGGACCTGTAAGCTACGCACTTAGAAAACAAGCTGCATAGCAACAGTCATTTTGTAAATCTAGATAAACATTGGAAACCCCAGTGTACCTCACAAGTGGGGTCAAATCAGTCAAAAAAGTAATTTCAGATGTGAAAAAATATAATAAGACACTGAGGTTGTTGAGTTTTGCAGTAAGAAGAACGTGTTGTGCACATGGAGAGCAGGCAGCACTTTGCCTGGTAAGGACCGTTTAAACTTCCCTTTATTTGTACTACCCATGAATTCAGAACTACTATAATTTTATGCAGAATATTCCAATAATTTCCCAAAGCTTTTAATGTGTCACATGACATTATAAATATGGTTAAGTTGGAAAAGAAAAGGAACACAGTATATGAAAGTGTAATATACTTTAAGAATCTCCGTATGTGCTGTACTAGGTATGTCTGAGCCTCTTACCTGCTAGAGCAAACATGGTGGTGCCGGTGATGGTGGTGACAGTGATGATGACAGAGACAATGATAATTGGCCACCTTACAAAGTGCCAATTATGTGTCTGGCATCGTGGCAACTGAATTACACACATTCATGTAAATTTTATGCCTAATCAAGTTGGCACTGTAAAGGTGATTTTCCCCACATTTTAGTAAAGGGATTGAACTTCTGAGGAGTTAAATAATTTGTTCCTCAAATCAATGAAGCGATAATTAAGAAGATAACCTGGATTTGAATTTACATACAAGTAATCATCGATATAACTCAAAATTCACATACCACTGGTTGTGAGAGCCTGAAATTTGGATCGAAGAAGGGTAGAAATCAACCAAAATTATGATATGATATGATATTGCTAAAAGCAGGGTTTCAAAGAAAGAAAATACTTTTACTATCACACAAAAGAAGTGTATTTTATTCAAGAAATGGAGGATAAGTAACAATTGCTCATCTGGCAGAAACCACTGCCCAGGTGACAGACACACACAGAAGACCCTGAGAGAATCCTCAGAGGGCGCTCAGGAGGAGAGATACTGCCCTTCCCTCTGAGGCTCTGGGATGCTTTTTCGGATACCTCCCAGAGGGAGGCAGCATAGCAGACTCAGATAGGAAACCTCTGACCGTCAGGAATCCCCACACGCACACTGCAGGCTGAAGGGTGGAAAGCTTCTTCTGTATCCATGATAGGCTTTGAAGAGAAGATGAAGATGGAGCTGTGGAACTAGATGAGCTGATTGTCCTTATCCTTTCCAGGGGCAGATAAAACCTGAAGCTGTTACTTGTCCTTGGGTGGGCACTTCTGCTGGCATTGCTGGGGAGGTGGCACAGGAGTGCATTTCTCAGTGCACTTTATAGGTGGGCAAGGGTCTGTACCCTTGGTAGGTGAGCAAGGATCAGGGCACTTAGTTGGGCATACTGGAGGTAGCTTGCACTGCTCCTTGCACTGCTGCTTGCACTGCTGCTCTTGAGAAGACATCTTTCTGGAGTCTTAATATCTGAAAGAAAGTATATGACCACGTTCACCAGAAGGAATTCCTTCAGAGAGAAGACCCAAAGCTTTGACAACTCAAATAGACAGGATCTCTCCAATCTCAAAATATGGGTGTTAATCTCTTTAATACCTTTTAATGAATTTCTGACTTCTCTCTCGTTCTTTAGCAAATCTATTCATCAGCCCAGAGACAACCTTCTCTTCTCATACAACATTTCCAAAGAAAATATCTTTTTTAAAAGAAACCAGCAGTGTTTTCTCTTTTGGTTTCTTTCCTTTTTTGTTTTATTGAAAACGTCATCTTCAAAAAAGACCGTCACAAGTTCTAAAATCCTCGCCAAGCTCACAAGCAAGTTCTATCACCATTTTTTCTCATGAGGTCCCGACAGCATTACTTATGTGCAAAGCAAAGGGCAATCAGGATGAATGTAAGGGCATCACACCTTCTAAGATTAATGCCTCTGAAATCACAGCAGAGGTCCAAGAGAAAGGCACAGAAAAAGGTAAATACTTTACTCTTTATCCCTTCACGTCAAAATTTCCTTTTAATTTCTTGTTCAATAGAGGAATTCAAACTAGGTGTCAGAAATCTAGTAAATACAATATAACATTGTGCCCAGATTCCAAGTTCCCATCCACTAAGTAACATTATACCCTTGATCATAACTTTGGACCCATCAAATTTGCGGTCTCCAGCATAAACTCAACATTCGGGGGCCCGAGAACAAAGTTGAACTGAAGCATCAGACTCACCAGGTTCTCCAAAGTCAATCGGAACTCGAGTAGCAGGAGGATAGCTGTCGTGCAGTAGAGGCCCTTTTTATTGGGGTTTGCTGCCCCACCCAGGGGGAAGCGGAGCTACCAAAACCGGCCTGGTTCAGTCATTTCCGAACCCAATGCAAATCCATCCATAACTGGCTTGGCAGGGACTCTGAAAACAGGAAATGTCCTGCGCCAGGATCTCCTCACTAGATTATGTTCTCATGACTCACAGAGTCCATGCCTTAGCTCTCCGTTTCAGCAGTTTATGGCAGTGGGAGGATTTTGAAGCTTCTCTAACTTGCAGACAAACGTTCCGTTTCTTGATTGGGGAAGATGACCCTTTTCTATCTTTCACCTTCCTTGACTTCTAAAACTGCCTGCCTAGTTGCACTTGAACTGGTGGCCATTTTAGTGCACATACTGGTTTGAGAAAGGCCTGGCTACCTGGTGACACCGTTCTCTTTATCTCAAGCCCCTCTTATAATGCATTTCCTCTTGATCCATGGCTTGCTAAGTGAAGTCTCTTCTCCTCTTCTAAAATGGACTGAGGGAAGGTTGCGGATCATCTCCGATGACTTCCCACCGTGATACTTAAATACGTTTAGTAAAGTGGTCACCTCTAGGGACCCCCTTTCACTGCTTTGCTCCTTCAAATTAAGAACATCCAGCAGTGACATTCTTATGAACTTTGTAAATCTGTTTCACTTCCGGCCACAAGGAATTCACTAGGAGCGTAGTTTCGTCTACCATAATTCCAAGCAGCTGGCAGATCAGAACCTAGACTTACAATACAAACCAAGCCTTTTACTCATACCTCCCAAACGTGACATACCACCTGCTCTTACCTAACTTCTCCCAAAGGACCTCTTTGGATTTCTTCAACTTTTGAAGAAAGCTCAGAGGAGTGTTTAAATATGCTGGCTTCCTGTCCCTTTGAAATTTTTGGAAAACCCTATCTAAAATACAATGCCATTCATGTCACTAATTTTATATGTATTTAATAGTTACAAATTATTTAAATACATGTTTTGTTTCACAACAAATCTAGGGGTAAATTCCAGAGAAAGTTGATATCCCTTTGTTAAAAATGCAGTCACTGAAGTTCATTGCCATTCATATACAACTTCTTAATGATTAATAATAAGTTTGTTAAAATTTTAACCTACGTTTTACACTTTCCATTTTGCTCACTAGGAAAGTAGAGCCTATTTCCTGCTCTACTTTCTTCATAGAATTTGTCAGTGTGCTGGAAGGAAGGTTTGGTGGTTGATTTATGGGTCAGCTTCCCTGGCATATGGACCCCGGTTATCTGGTCAAATATTATTCTGCGTGTTTCTGTAAGGATGCTTTTGCATGAGACTATTATTTACATCAGTGACCCGAGTAAAGGCGGTTGCCTTCTATAAGGTGGGAATTCCTCTTCCAATCCATGGACTGCCTCAATATAGCAAGGCTGACCATCACCGAGGTAAAAGACGATAACCCTGTTGGATGGGCTTCCAGCAGGCTTTCAGCTCTGCAGATTTTGAGTTTGCCAAACTTTGTAATCTCTCTATCTCTCTCAATCTCTCTCTCTCTCTCTCTCTCTTTCCCTCTCTCTCTCACTCTCTCTCACTTTCTGTAACATATTTCTGTATGTATATATATATATATATATATATATATATATTTATATATTGAAATATTTAATTTGAATATTCCATCTGACTTATCATGTACATGATTACCTGTGGGCAATTAAAATAAAACATTTCAAAGTTATTATAAAGTGAAGTTAAAGTAAAAAATACTAATGTGACATGACACATCTGATGTGGAATTATGACAAATATAATGAACTTTTTAGAAAATAACTGAAGTTCAGGAAACAGTGCCCTAGCATGTTCTCCAAATACCTTATTTCTACCTTTTCAGAGATTCAGCTGTCAACAGTTCTTCTACAGTTCCTCTCTTCTCTCCAAGACCTGAACACTACACTTTTCTCTGCTGTCCCCTTGGGCACTAAAGCTTCTCGTGATGGGCCATGGCTGGTGAAGGGCCGTGTCTGGTTTAGAAATAAAGTTGCAACTCTCACTTTATATTACTGTGGAATGTGGGAACACATGTTTCATGGAATCAGGATGTCCCTCTCACCTAACATGAACACTTCCCTAGAGTGCCGTCGTGTGCTTAAAATTCCTTTATCAGGAAATAAATCCCTTGTACTCCATAAGTAAATATCAGGTTTCAATTGTGTGAAACCAGAAATAGATATAAGATACCACTTAAGACTCACAGCATCACATATAAGGGATTGAGAGCTGGGTTGGGAGTGGAGAGAAGATCAGAGCACTAAGATCTGAAATCTATATGAAATATGGACTTAGGGCTCATCTGATATACTTGCTTTCTTCTGCTCTTTCCAAACATGTTTTATGGCTTTGAAGACAGTAATACGAAAAGTTTTTCACTGTTTATTCTCGGTCTTCCTTTTCAACCCTCCAGAACCCTCAACCTGCCATATTACCTTCACTGCCCCATATATACAACATAACTGTCCAAGTTGGTGCTTTGACATGTTGCCCGTACATTTAGTAATAATCCTTTCCTATCTTTCATAATTCTACCTGCAGTCTGAAGGAAGAACTGGCCTAGTAACGTGTCTTGGGCAATTAATCAGGAAGCTTCTTAGGAATGTCATTTTATAATAGAAAAGGAGGAAGAAGAGGAGAATGAAGAGGAGAGGAAGAGAAAGAGGAGACACTTGAGACTTGAGAAGAGTCTCCAGATAAGCATGTGCCAGAAGAACAGGACCTAACGTTTCCCTCAAGCTCAGCCACATCTTCACTACTATAAATTATTTAAACATTATAATAAATTGGTATAAAAATGAAATTACAGTATATAATATATAATTGAGAAAACATAAAGTTGTTTAAAAATGAACACATCTAATAAACTGCTAAGAAAAATCACTGCTTCTATTTTGCCCTATTTAGTGTTAGGAGTCTTCTATTTTCATAAACCCACAGACATGCATACATGTCTTTCAGGGTACTGATCTGAGATCTTTTATCTTTTGCAACATAGATGCTTCCAGCCATAAGTTGCTCTCTATGCGCTGCATTACATTTTTCCCTAAAGGTCTTCTATGCTTTATTTGCCTTTTCATTCATCCCATCGTATTTTCTATTTCTTTGTTATTTCTTCTTCGAGCCATTGTTTATTTAGGAATCTGTTTCCAAACTCATAGATGTCACAGAAACAGAGACTAGAATGGTGGTCAGCAGGGGCTGAGGGATTCGGCAAAAGAGGAGATGTTGAGCAATGGGTACAAGACTGCATCATACGATGAAGAAGCTCTAGGAGTCTATGGAACATCATGGTGAGTCTAGTTAATAACACTCGGTCGTGTAGTTGAAACTTGCTCAGAAAATAGACCTTAAGCATTCTCATCACACAAACACACACACACACACACACACACACACACACACACAAACACAAACACACAGATATACACATATTTAAATGGTTAATGTTGAAGTGATTAATGTGTTAATTGACCGATGGTGATAATCACTGCACAAAGTACACATATGTCAAATCATCCCACTATGCACCGTAAATATGTCCAATTTAATTTGTTCATTATACCTCAGAAATACCAGATGGAAAAGATGAAAGAAGAACCATCCTACGAAACAGTAACAAAGTTTGAGAATCTTTGTGTTCCTCCGCCTCCTTGCCTCTCTTAGGCTCTGATACTACTCTCTGAGAGAGCTTCCCTTAACAATTCTTCTCTGCGGGCCTTGTATCCACCTCACAGTGGATAATCCCTTCTTGTCACCTATACTGACCACATCTGAAGTAGGTAGTGTGGAAAGGGGGGAAAGGAGGGCTGGAAAGTCATTACAATTCTTGAAAAATCAGTCTTTTTTGTTTTGGCACATAGTTTATTTAGTTGTCAATTCCCTCAAAAACTTATTAGACACCCGACATAATTCATTCTTCCAATCATTTCTCTGTCCCAGGGACCTCACTCAGGTCCTTTTCTGGAAGTAATTTTCTGGCCTGATTAAATTTCTGCCTTGATCCCTGAACATAATTCAACTACCATGAGGCTCCCTGACACACAGGTGGATAGACTACAACTTCTGTCTCTTTTCTCTCTTGTTACAGTCAACTGAAATTGGACTTCGAGTTCAAAACCACCTCTAATCTCATATCTTACTCTTTAGGGATTACAAGTGTTGAGTTTCCTAATTCAACAAGGTTTTGAATATCTGGTCTGTATTTCTCTCTTTCCATTATTTTTTTTATTTCTGACCTGCCCGCCAGAAATTTTTTTCTCAACGTACATTTATTGAAATTCCCTGGTCAAATCAACAAGTGACCAATATTTGGTCTGCATCTCAGAATACCATGGACAACCATTACTGCAAACATTTTGCCATTGAATAAAATGTATCACCACATTTATGGCTTCCAATATCAGACTCCTTGCCAACCACCTCCAGACTCTAAGCCAATGCCATAATTTTAAGATTTGTTACAGAAGCATCCCACCTCAAAGACTAATTTCTGTGTCAGGTCAAATAACACTAGGTAGAGGAGAGACAACTCCCAAATATCAGTGTTGATTTCTCACTCAGGTACTAGTGTGATAAGGGTTGGGCAGTAATCTGGACATCTTTTTTTTCTTGCAGTTCTGACATCTTGGACTACTTTACTTCTAGGACCACAAGAAGAGATATGCTTAAAGAACACATCCCTTTTCACGGCTTACTGGACCTGTAAGCTACGCACTTAGAAAACAAGCTGCATAGCAACAGTCATTTTGTAAATCTAGATAAACATTGGAAACCCCAGTGTACCTCACAAGTGGGGTCAAATCAGTCAAAAAAGTAATTTCAGATGTGAAAAAATATAATAAGACACTGAGGTTGTTGAGTTTTGCAGTAAGAAGAACGTGTTGTGCACATGGAGAGCAGGCAGCACTTTGCCTGGTAAGGACCGTTTAAACTTCCCTTTATTTGTACTACCCATGAATTCAGAACTACTATAATTTTATGCAGAATATTCCAATAATTTCCCAAAGCTTTTAATGTGTCACATGACATTATAAATATGGTTAAGTTGGAAAAGAAAAGGAACACAGTATATGAAAGTGTAATATACTTTAAGAATCTCCGTATGTGCTGTACTAGGTATGTCTGAGCCTCTTACCTGCTAGAGCAAACATGGTGGTGCCGGTGATGGTGGTGACAGTGATGATGACAGAGACAATGATAATTGGCCACCTTACAAAGTGCCAATTATGTGTCTGGCATCGTGGCAACTGAATTACACACATTCATGTAAATTTTATGCCTAATCAAGTTGGCACTGTAAAGGTGATTTTCCCCACATTTTAGTAAAGGGATTGAACTTCTGAGGAGTTAAATAATTTGTTCCTCAAATCAATGAAGCGATAATTAAGAAAATAACCTGGATTTGAATTTACATACAAGTAATCATCGATATAACTCAAAATTCACATACCACTGGTTGTGAGAGCCTGAAATTTGGATCGAAGAAGGGTAGAAATCAACCAAAATTATGATATGATATGATATTGCTAAAAGCAGGGTTTCAAAGAAAGAAAATACTTTTACTATCACACAAAAGAAGTGTATTTTATTCAAGAAATGGAGGATAAGTAACAATTGCTCATCTGGCAGAAACCACTGCCCAGGTGACAGACACACACAGAAGACACTGAGAGAATCCTCAGAGGGCGCTCAGGAGGAGAGATACTGCCCTTCCCTCTGAGGCTCTGGGATGCTTTTTCGGATACCTCCCAGAGGGAGGCAGCATAGCAGACTCAGATAGGAAACCTCTGACCGTCAGGAATCCCCACACGCACACTGCAGGCTGAAGGGTGGAAAGCTTCTTCTGTATCCATGATAGGCTTTGAAGAGAAGATGAAGATGGAGCTGTGGAACTAGATGAGCTGATTGTCCTTATCCTTTCCAGGGGCAGATAAAACCTGAAGCTGTTACTTGTCCTTGGGTGGGCACTTCTGCTGGCATTGCTGGGGAGGTGGCACAGGAGTGCATTTCTCAGTGCACTTTATAGGTGGGCAAGGGTCTGTACCCTTGGTAGGTGAGCAAGGATCAGGGCACTTAGTTGGGCATACTGGAGGTAGCTTGCACTGCTCCTTGCACTGCTGCTTGCACTGCTGCTCTTGAGAAGACATCTTTCTGGAGTCTTAATATCTGAAAGAAAGTATATGACCACGTTCACCAGAAGGAATTCCTTCAGAGAGAAGACCCAAAGCTTTGACAACTCAAATAGACAGGATCTCTCCAATCTCAAAATATGGGTGTTAATCTCTTTAATACCCTTTAATGAATTTCTGACTTCTCTCTCGTTCTTTAGCAAATCTATTCATCAGCCCAGAGACAACCTTCTCTTCTCATACAACATTTCCAAAGAAAATATCTTTTTTTAAAAGAAACCAGCAGTGTTTTCTCTTTTGGTTTCTTTCCTTTTTTGTTTTATTGAAAACGTCATCTTCAAAAAAGGCCGTCACAAGTTCTAAAATCCTCGCCAAGCTCACAAGCAAGTTCTATCACCATTTTTTCTCATGAGGTCCCGACAGCATTACTTATGTGCAAAGCAAAGGGCAATCAGGATGAATGTAAGGGCATCACACCTTCTAAGATTAATGCCTCTGAAATCACAGCAGAGGTCCAACAGAAAAGCACAGAAAAAGGTAAATACTTTACTCTTTATCCCTTCACGTCAAAATTTCCTTTTAATTTCTTGTTCAATAGAGGAATTCAAACTAGGTGTCAGAAATCTAGTAAATACAATATAACATTGTGCCCAGATTCCAAGTTCCCATCCACTAAGTAACATTATACCCTTGATCATAACTTTGGACCCATCAAATTTGCGGTCTCCAGCATAAACTCAACATTCGGGGGCCCGAGAACAAAGTTGAACTGAAGCATCAGACTCACCAGGTTCTCCAAAGTCAATCGGAACTCGAGTAGCAGGAGGATAGCTGTCGTGCAGTAGAGGCCCTTTTTATTGGGGTTTGCTGCCCCACCCAGGGGGAAGCGGAGCTACCAAAACCGGCCTGGTTCAGTCATTTCCGAACCCAATGCAAATCCATCCATAACTGGCTTGGCAGGGACTCTGAAAACAGGAAATGTCCTGCGCCAGGATCTCCTCACTAGATTATGTTCTCATGACTCACAGAGTCCATGCCTTAGCTCTCTGTTTCAGCAGTTTATGGCAGTGGGAGGATTTTGAAGCTTCTCTAACTTGCAGACAAACGTTCCGTTTCTTGATTGGGGAAGATGACCCTTTTCTATCTTTCACCTTCCTTGACTTCTAAAACTGCCTGCCTAGTTGCACTTGAACTGGTGGCCATTTTATTGTGCCTACTGGTTTGAGAAAGGCCTGGCTACCTGGTGACACCATTCTCTTTATCTCAAGCCCCTCTTATAATGCATTTCCTCTTGATCCATGGCTTGCTAAGTGAAGTCTCTTCTCCTCTTCTAAAATGGACTGAGGGAAGGTTGCGGATCATCTCCGATGACTTCCCACCGTGATACTTAAATACGTTTAGTAAAGTGGTCACCTCTAGTGACCCCCTTACCCTGCTTTGCTCCTTCAAATTAAGAACATCCAGCAGTGACATTCTTATGAACTTTGTAAATCTGTTTCACTTCCGGCCACAAGGAATTCACTAGGAGCGTAGTTTCGTCTACCATAATTCCAAGCAGCTGGCAGATCAGAACCTAGACTTACAATACAAACCAAGCCTTTTACTCATACCTCCCAAACGTGACATACCACCTGCTCTTACCTAACTTCTCCCAAAGGACCTCATTGGATTTCTTCAACTTTTGAAGAAAGCTCAGAGGAGTGTTTAAATATGCTGGCTTCCTGTCCCTTTGAAATTTTTGGAAAACCCTATCTAATATGCAATGCCATTCATGTCACTAATTTTATATGTATTTAATAGTTATGAATTATTTAAATACACGTTTTGTTTCACATCAAATCTCGGGGTAAATTCCAGAGAAAGTTGATATCCCTTTGTTAAAAATGCAGTCAATGAAGTTCATTGCCATTCATATACAACTACTTAATGATTAATAATAAGTTTGTTAAAATTTTAACCTACGTTTTACATTTTCCATTTTGCTCACTGTGGAACATATGTCAAATAAGCCTATTTCCTGCTCTACTTTCTTCATAGAATTTGTCAGTGTGCTGGAAGGAAGGTTTGGTGGTTGATTTATGGGTCAGCTTCCCTGGCATATGGACCCCGGTTATCTGGTCAAATATTATTCTGCGTGTTTCTGTAAGGATGCTTTTGCATGAGACTATTATTTACATCAGTGACCTGAGTAAAGGCGGTTGCCTTCTATAAGGTGGGAATTCCTCTTCCAATCCATGGACTGCCTCAATACAGCAAGGCTGACCATCACCGAGGTAAAAGACGATTACCCTGTTGGATGGGCTTCCAGCAGGCTTTCAGCTCTGCAGATTTTGAGTTTGCCAAACTTTGTAATCTCTCTATCTCTCTCAATCTCTCTCTCTCTCTCTCTCTCTCTCCCTCTCTCTCTCACTCTCTCTCACTTTCTGTAACATATTTCTGTATGTATATATATATATATATTTATATATTGAAATATTTAATTTGAATATTCCATCTGGCTTATCATGTACATGATTACCTGTGGGCAACTAAAATAAAACATTTCAAAGTTATTATAAAGTGAAGTTAAAGTAAAAAATACTAATGTGACATGACACATCTGATGTGGAATTATGACAAATATAATGAACTTTTAGAAAATAACTGAAGTTCAGGAACCAGTGCCCTAGCATGTTCTCCAAATACCTTATTTCTACCTTTTCAGAGATTCAGCTGTCAAGAGTTCTTCTACAGTTCCTCTCTTCTCTCCAAGACCTGAACACTACACTTTTCTCTGCTGTCCCCTTGGGCACTAAAGCTTCTCGTGATGGGCCATGGCTGGTGAAGGGCTGTGTCTGGTTTAGAAATAAAGTTGCAACTCTCACTTTATATTACTGTGGAATGTGGGAACACATGTTTCATGGAATCAGGATGTCCCTCTCACCTAACATGAACACTTCCCTAGAGTGCCGTCGTGTGCTTAAAATTCCTTTATCAGGAAATAAATCCCTTGTACTCCATAAGTAAATATCAGGTTTCAATTGTGTGAAACCAAAAATAGATATAAGATACCACTTAAGACTCACAGCATCACATATAAGGGATTGAGAGCTGGGTTGGGAGTGGAGAGAAGATCAGAGCACTAAGATCTGAAATCTATATGAAATATGGACTTAGGGCTCATCTGATATACTTGCTTTCTTCTGCTCTTTCCAAACATGTTTTATGGCTTTGAAGACAGTAATACGAAAAGTTTTTCACTGTTTATTCTCGGTCTTCCTTTTCAACCCTCCAGAACCCTCAACCTGCCATATTACCTTCACTGTCCCATATATACAACATAACTGTCCAAGTTGGTGCTTTGACATGTTGCCCATACATTTAGTAATAATCCTTTCCTATCTTTCATAATTCTACCTGCATTCTGAAGGAAGAACTGGCCTAGTAACGTGTCTTGGGCAATTAATCAGGAAGCTTCTTAGGAATGTCATTTTATAATAGAAAAGGAGGAAGAAGAGGAGAATGAAGAGGAGAGGAAGAGAAAGAGGAGACACTTGGACTTGAGAAGAGTCACCAGATAAGCATGTGCCAGAAGAACAGGACCTAACATTTCCCTCAAGCTCAGCCACATCTTCACTACTATAAATTATTTAAATATTATAATAAATTGGTATAAAAATGAAATTACAGTATATAATATATAATTGAGAAAACATAAAGTTGTTTAAAAATGAACACATCTAATAAACTGCTAAGAAAAATCACTGCTTCTATTTTGCCCTATTTAGTGTTAGGAGTCTTCTATTTTCATAAACCCACAGACATGCATACATGTCTTTCAGGGTACTGATCTGAGATCTTTTATCTTTTGCAACATAGATGCTTCCAGCCATAAGTTGCTCTCTATGCACTGCATTACAATTTTCCCTAAAGGTCTTCTATGCTTTATTTGCCTTTTCATTCATCCCATCGTATTTTCTATTTCTTTGTTATTTCTTCTTCGAGCCATTGTTTATTTAGGAATCTGTTTCCAAACTCATAGATGTCACAGAAACAGAGACTAGAATGGTGGTCAGCAGGGGCTGAGGGATTCGGCAAAAGAGGAGATGTTGAGCAATGGGTACAAGACTGCATCATACGATGAAGAAGCTCTAGGAGTCTATGGAACATCATGGTGAGTCTAGTTAATAACACTCGGTCGTGTAGTTGAAAATTGCTCAGAAAATAGACCTTAAGCATTCTCATCACACACACACACACACACACACACACACACACACACAAATACACAGACATACACATATTTAAATGGTTAATGTTGAAGTGATTAATGTGTTAATTGACCGATGGTGATAATCACTGCACAAAGTACACATATGTCAAATCATCCCACTATGCACCGTAAATATGTCCAATTTAATTTGTTCATTATACCTCAGAAATACCAGATGGAAAAGATGAAAAAAAAACCATCCTACGAAACAGTAACAAAGTTTGAGAATCTTTGTGTTCCTCCTCCTCCTTGCCTCTCTTAGGCTCTGATACTACTCTCTGAGAGAGCTTCCCTTAACAATTATTCTCTGCAGGCCTTGTATCCACCTCACAGTGGATAATCCCTTCTCGTCACCTATACTGACCACATCTGAAGTAGGTAGTGTGGAAAGGGGGGAAAGGAGGGCTGGAAAGTCATTACAATTCTTGAAAAATCAGTCTTTTTTGTTTTGGCACATAGTTTATTTAGTTGTCAATTCCCTCAAAAACTTATTGGACACCCGACATATTTCATTCTTCCAATCATTTCTCTGTCCCAGGGACCTCACTCAGGTCCTTTTCTGGAAGTAATTTTCTGGCCTGATTAAATTTCTGCCTTGATCCCTGAACATAATTCAACTACCATGAGGCTCCCTGACACACAGGTGGATAGACTACAACTTCTGTCTCTTTTCTCTCTTGTTACAGTCAACTGAAATTGGACTTCGAGTTCAAAACCACCTCTAATCTCATATCTTACTCTTTAGGGATTACAAGTGTTGAGTTTCCTAATTCAACAAGGTTTTGAATATCTGGTCTGTATTTTTTTCTTTCCATTATTTTTTTTATTTCTGACCTGCCCGCCAGAAATTTTTTTCTCAACATACATTTATTGAAATTCCCTGGTCAAATCAACAAGTGACCAATATTTGGTCTGCATCTCAGAATATCATGGACAACCATTACTGCAAACATTTTGCCATTGAATAAAATGTATCACCACATTTATGGCTTCCAATATCAGACTCCTTGCCAACCACCTCCAGACTCTAAGCCAATGCCATAATTTTAAGATTTGTTACAGAAGCATCCCACCTCAAAGACTAATTTCTGTGTCAGGTCAAATAACACTAGCTAGAGGAGAGACAACTCCCAAATATCAGTGTTGATTTCTCACTCAGGTACTAGTGTGATAAGGGTTGGGCAGTAATCTGGACATCTTTTTTTTCTTGCAGTTCTGACATCTTGGACTACTTTACTTCTAGGACCACAAGAAGAGATATGCTTAAAGAACACATCCCTTTTCACGGCTTACTGGACCTGTAAGCTACGCACTTAGAAAACAAGCTGCATAGCAACAGTCATTTTGTAAATCTAGATAAACATTGGAAACCCCAGTGTACCTCACAAGTGGGGTCAAATCAGTCAAAAAAGTAATTTCAGATGTGAAAAAATATAATAAGACACTGAGGTTGTTGAGTTTTGCAGTAAGAAGAACGTGTTGTGCACATGGAGAGCAGGCAGCACTTTGCCTGGTAAGGACCGTTTAAACTTCCCTTTATTTGTACTACCCATGAATTCAGAACTACTATAATTTTATGCAGAATATTCCAATAATTTCCCAAAGCTTTTAATGTGTCACATGACATTATAAATATGGTTAAGTTGGAAAAGAAAAGGAACACAGTATATGAAAGTGTAATATACTTTAAGAATCTCCGTATGTGCTGTACTAGGTATGTCTGAGCCTCTTACCTGCTAGAGCAAACATGGTGGTGCCGGTGATGGTGGTGACAGTGATGATGACAGAGACAATGATAATTGGCCACCTTACAAAGTGCCAATTATGTGTCTGGCATCGTGGCAACTGAATTACACACATTCATGTAAATTTTATGCCTAATCAAGTTGGCACTGTAAAGGTGATTTTCCCCACATTTTAGTAAAGGGATTGAACTTCTGAGGAGTTAAATAATTTGTTCCTCAAATCAATGAAGCGATAATTAAGAAGATAACCTGGATTTGAATTTACATACAAGTAATCATCGATATAACTCAAAATTCACATACCACTGGTTGTGAGAGCCTGAAATTTGGATCGAAGAAGGGTAGAAATCAACCAAAATTATGATATGATATGATATTGCTAAAAGCAGGGTTTCAAAGAAAGAAAATACTTTTACTATCACACAAAAGAAGTGTATTTTATTCAAGAAATGGAGGATAAGTAACAATTGCTCATCTGGCAGAAACCACTGCCCAGGTGACAGACACACACAGAAGACACTGAGAGAATCCTCAGAGGGCGCTCAGGAGGAGAGATACTGCCCTTCCCTCTGAGGCTCTGGGATGCTTTTTCGGATACCTCCCAGAGGGAGGCAGCATAGCAGACTCAGATAGGAAACCTCTGACCGTCAGGAATCCCCACACGCACACTGCAGGCTGAAGGGTGGAAAGCTTCTTCTGTATCCATGATAGGCTTTGAAGAGAAGATGAAGATGGAGCTGTGGAACTAGATGAGCTGATTGTCCTTATCCTTTCCAGGGGCAGATAAAACCTGAAGCTGTTACTTGTCCTTGGGTGGGCACTTCTGCTGGCATTGCTGGGGAGGTGGCACAGGAGTGCATTTCTCAGTGCACTTTATAGGTGGGCAAGGGTCTGTACCCTTGGTAGGTGAGCAAGGATCAGGGCACTTAGTTGGGCATACTGGAGGTAGCTTGCACTGCTCCTTGCACTGCTGCTTGCACTGCTGCTCTTGAGAAGACATCTTTCTGGAGTCTTAATATCTGAAAGAAAGTATATGACCACGTTCACCAGAAGGAATTCCTTCAGAGAGAAGACCCAAAGCTTTGACAACTCAAATAGACAGGATCTCTCCAATCTCAAAATATGGGTGTTAATCTCTTTAATACCTTTTAATGAATTTCTGACTTCTCTCTCGTTCTTTAGCAAATCTATTCATCAGCCCAGAGACAACCTTCTCTTCTCATACAACATTTCCAAAGAAAATATCTTTTTTAAAAGAAACCAGCAGTGTTTTCTCTTTTGGTTTCTTTCCTTTTTTGTTTTATTGAAAACGTCATCTTCAAAAAAGACCGTCACAAGTTCTAAAATCCTCGCCAAGCTCACAAGCAAGTTCTATCACCATTTTTTCTCATGAGGTCCCGACAGCATTACTTATGTGCAAAGCAAAGGGCAATCAGGATGAATGTAAGGGCATCACACCTTCTAAGATTAATGCCTCTGAAATCACAGCAGAGGTCCAAGAGAAAGGCACAGAAAAAGGTAAATACTTTACTCTTTATCCCTTCACGTCAAAATTTCCTTTTAATTTCTTGTTCAATAGAGGAATTCAAACTAGGTGTCAGAAATCTAGTAAATACAATATAACATTGTGCCCAGATTCCAAGTTCCCATCCACTAAGTAACATTATACCCTTGATCATAACTTTGGACCCATCAAATTTGCGGTCTCCAGCATAAACTCAACATTCGGGGGCCCGAGAACAAAGTTGAACTGAAGCATCAGACTCACCAGGTTCTCCAAAGTCAATCGGAACTCGAGTAGCAGGAGGATAGCTGTCGTGCAGTAGAGGCCCTTTTTATTGGGGTTTGCTGCCCCACCCAGGGGGAAGCGGAGCTACCAAAACCGGCCTGGTTCAGTCATTTCCGAACCCAATGCAAATCCATCCATAACTGGCTTGGCAGGGACTCTGAAAACAGGAAATGTCCTGCGCCAGGATCTCCTCACTAGATTATGTTCTCATGACTCACAGAGTCCATGCCTTAGCTCTCCGTTTCAGCAGTTTATGGCAGTGGGAGGATTTTGAAGCTTCTCTAACTTGCAGACAAACGTTCCGTTTCTTGATTGGGGAAGATGACCCTTTTCTATCTTTCACCTTCCTTGACTTCTAAAACTGCCTGCCTAGTTGCACTTGAACTGGTGGCCATTTTAGTGCACATACTGGTTTGAGAAAGGCCTGGCTACCTGGTGACACCGTTCTCTTTATCTCAAGCCCCTCTTATAATGCATTTCCTCTTGATCCATGGCTTGCTAAGTGAAGTCTCTTCTCCTCTTCTAAAATGGACTGAGGGAAGGTTGCGGATCATCTCCGATGACTTCCCACCGTGATACTTAAATACGTTTAGTAAAGTGGTCACCTCTAGGGACCCCCTTTCACTGCTTTGCTCCTTCAAATTAAGAACATCCAGCAGTGACATTCTTATGAACTTTGTAAATCTGTTTCACTTCCGGCCACAAGGAATTCACTAGGAGCGTAGTTTCGTCTACCATAATTCCAAGCAGCTGGCAGATCAGAACCTAGACTTACAATACAAACCAAGCCTTTTACTCATACCTCCCAAACGTGACATACCACCTGCTCTTACCTAACTTCTCCCAAAGGACCTCTTTGGATTTCTTCAACTTTTGAAGAAAGCTCAGAGGAGTGTTTAAATATGCTGGCTTCCTGTCCCTTTGAAATATTTGGAAAACCCTATCTAAAATACAATGCCATTCATGTCACTAATTTTATATGTATTTAATAGTTACAAATTATTTAAATACATGTTTTGTTTCACAACAAATCTAGGGGTAAATTCCAGAGAAAGTTGATATCCCTTTGTTAAAAATGCAGTCACTGAAGTTCATTGCCATTCATATACAACTTCTTAATGATTAATAATAAGTTTGTTAAAATTTTAACCTACGTTTTACACTTTCCATTTTGCTCACTAGGAAAGTAGAGCCTATTTCCTGCTCTACTTTCTTCATAGAATTTGTCAGTGTGCTGGAAGGAAGGTTTGGTGGTTGATTTATGGGTCAGCTTCCCTGGCATATGGACCCCGGTTATCTGGTCAAATATTATTCTGCGTGTTTCTGTAAGGATGCTTTTGCATGAGACTATTATTTACATCAGTGACCTGAGTAAAGGCGGTTGCCTTCTATAAGGTGGGAATTCCTCTTCCAATCCATGGACTGCCTCAATATAGCAAGGCTGACCGTCACCGAGGTAAAAGACGATTACCCTGTTGGATGGGCTTCCAGCAGGCTTTCAGCTCTGCAGATTTTGAGTTTGCCACACTTTGTAATCTCTCAATCTCTCTCAATCTCTCTCTCTCTCTCTCTCTTTCCCCCTCTCTCTCACTCTCTCTCACTTTCTGTAACATATTTCTGTATGTATATATATATATATATTTATATATTGAAATATTTAATTTGAATATTCCATCTGACTTATCATGTACATGATTACCTGTGGGCAACTAAAATAAAACATTTCAAAGTTATTATAAAGTGAAGTTAAAGTAAAAAATACTAATGTGACATGACACATCTGATGTGGAATTATGACAAATATAATGAACTTTTTAGAAAATAACTGAAGTTCAGGAAACAGTGCCCTAGCATGTTCTCCAAATATCTTATTTCTACCTTTTCAGAGATTCAGCTGTCAACAGTTCTTCTACAGTTCCTCTCTTCTCTCCAAGACCTGAACACTACACTTTTCTCTGCTGTCCCCTTGGGCACTAAAGCTTCTCGTGATGGGCCATGGCTGGTGAAGGGCCGTGTCTGGTTTAGAAATAAAGTTGCAACTCTCACTTTATATTACTGTGGAATGTGGGAACACATGTTTCATGGAATCAGGATGTCCCTCTCACCTAACATGAACACTTCCCTAGAGTGCCGTCGTGTGCTTAAAATTCCTTTATCAGGAAATAAATCCCTTGTACTCCATAAGTAAATATCAGGTTTCAATTGTGTGAAACCAAAAATAGATATAAGATACCACTTAAGACTCACAGCATCACATATAAGGGATTGAGAGCTGGGTTGGGAGTGGAGAGAAGATCAGAGCACTAAGATCTGAAATCTATATGAAATATGGACTTAGGGCTCATCTGATATACTTGCTTTCTTCTGCTCTTTCCAAACATGTTTTATGGCTTTGAAGACAGTAATACGAAAAGTTTTTCACTGTTTATTCTCGGTCTTCCTTTTCAACCCTCCAGAACCCTCAACCTGCCATATTACCTTCACTGCCCCATATATACAACATAACTGTCCAAGTTGGTGCTTTGACATGTTGCCCGTACATTTAGTAATAATCCTTTCCTATCTTTCATAATTCTACCTGCAGTCTGAAGGAAGAACTGGCCTAGTAACGTGTCTTGGGCAATTAATCAGGAAGCTTCTTAGGAATGTCATTTTATAATAGAAAAGGAGGAAGAAGAGGAGAATGAAGAGGAGAGGAAGAGAAAGAGGAGACACTTGAGACTTGAGAAGAGTCACCAGATAAGCATGTGCCAGAAGAACAGGACCTAACGTTTCCCTCAAGCTCAGCCACATCTTCACTACTATAAATTATTTAAATATTATAATAAATTGGTATAAAAATGAAATTACAGTATATAATATATAATTGAGAAAACATAAAGTTGTTTAAAAATGAACACATCTAATAAACTGCTAAGAAAAATCACTGCTTCTATTTTGCCCTATTTAGTGTTAGGAGTCTTCTATTTTCATAAACCCACAGACATGCATACATGTCTTTCAGGGTACTGATCTGAGATCTTTTATCTTTTGCAACATAGATGCTTCCAGCCATAAGTTGCTCTCTATGCGCTGCATTACATTTTTCCCTAAAGGTCTTCTATGCTTTATTTGCCTTTTCATTCATCCCATCGTATTTTCTATTTCTTTGTTATTTCTTCTTCGAGCCATTGTTTATTTAGGAATCTGTTTCCAAACTCATAGATGTCACAGAAACAGAGACTAGAATGGTGGTCAGCAGGGGCTGAGGGATTCGGCAAAAGAGGAGATGTTGAGCAATGGGTACAAGACTGCATCATACGATGAAGAAGCTCTAGGAGTCTATGGAACATCATGGTGAGTCTAGTTAATAACACTCGGTCGTGTAGTTGAAACTTGCTCAGAAAATAGACCTTAAGCATTCTCATCACACAAACACACACACACACACACACACACACACACACACACACAAATACACAGACATACACATATTTAAATGGTTAATGTTGAAGTGATTAATGTGTTAATTGACCGATGGTGATAATCACTGCACAAAGTACACATATGTCAAATCATCCCACTATGCACCGTAAATATGTCCAATTTAATTTGTTCATTATACCTCAGAAATACCAGATGGAAAAGATGAAAGAAGAACCATCCTACGAAACAGTAACAAAGTTTGAGAATCTTTGTGTTCCTCCTCCTCCTTGCCTCTCTTAGGCTCTGATACTACTCTCTGAGAGAGCTTCCCTTAACAATTCTTCTCTGCGGGCCTTGTATCCACCTCACAGTGGATAATCCCTTCTCGTCACCTATACTGACCACATCTGAAGTAGGTAGTGTGGAAAGGGGGGAAAGGAGGGCTGGAAAGTCATTACAATTCTTGAAAAATCAGTCTTTTTTGTTTTGGCACATAGTTTATTTAGTTGTCAATTCCCTCAAAAACTTATTAGACACCCGACATAATTCATTCTTCCAATCATTTCTCTGTCCCAGGGACCTCACTCAGGTCCTTTTCTGGAAGTAATTTTCTGGCCTGATTAAATTTCTGCCTTGATCCCTGAACATAATTCAACTACCATGAGGCTCCCTGACACACAGGTGGATAGACTACAACTTCTGTCTCTTTTCTCTCTTGTTACAGTCAACTGAAATTGAACTTCGAGTTCAAAACCACCTCTAATCTCATATCTTACTCTTTAGGGATTACAAGTGTTGAGTTTCCTAATTCAACAAGGTTTTGAATATCTGGTCTGTATTTCTCTCTTTCCATTATTTTTTTTATTTCTGACCTGCCCGCCAGAAATTTTTTTCTCAACGTACATTTATTGAAATTCCCTGGTCAAATCAACAAGTGACCAATATTTGGTCTGCATCTCAGAATATCATGGACAACCATTACTGCAAACATTTTGCCATTGAATAAAATGTATCACCACATTTATGGCTTCCAATATCAGACTCCTTGCCAACCACCTCCAGACTCTAAGCCAATGCCATAATTTTAAGATTTGTTACAGAAGCATCCCACCTCAAAGACTAATTTCTGTGTCAGGTCAAATAACACTAGCTAGAGGAGAGACAACTCCCAAATATCAGTGTTGATTTCTCACTCAGGTACTAGTGTGATAAGGGTTGGGCAGTAATCTGGACATCTTTTTTTTCTTGCAGTTCTGACATCTTGGACTACTTTACTTCTAGGACCACAAGAAGAGATATGCTTAAAGAACACATCCCTTTTCACGGCTTACTGGACCTGTAAGCTACGCACTTAGAAAACAAGCTGCATAGCAACAGTCATTTTGTAAATCTAGATAAACATTGGAAACCCCAGTGTACCTCACAAGTGGGGTCAAATCAGTCAAAAAAGTAATTTCAGATGTGAAAAAATATAATAAGACACTGAGGTTGTTGAGTTTTGCAGTAAGAAGAACGTGTTGTGCACATGGAGAGCAGGCAGCACTTTGCCTGGTAAGGACCGTTTAAACTTCCCTTTATTTGTACTACCCATGAATTCAGAACTACTATAATTTTATGCAGAATATTCCAATAATTTCCCAAAGCTTTTAATGTGTCACATGACATTATAAATATGGTTAAGTTGGAAAAGAAAAGGAACACAGTATATGAAAGTGTAATATACTTTAAGAATCTCCGTATGTGCTGTACTAGGTATGTCTGAGCCTCTTACCTGCTAGAGCAAACATGGTGGTGCCGGTGATGGTGGTGACAGTGATGATGACAGAGACAATGATAATTGGCCACCTTACAAAGTGCCAATT
The DNA here is from genome assembly GCF_937001465.1 of Orcinus orca. Classification (NCBI taxonomy): domain Eukaryota; kingdom Metazoa; phylum Chordata; class Mammalia; order Artiodactyla; family Delphinidae; genus Orcinus; species Orcinus orca. The sequence continues at coordinate 102,124,777 of NC_064559.1, read as the reverse complement.
ATGTGTCTGGCATCGTGGCAACTGAATTACACACATTCATGTAAATTTTATGCCTAATCAAGTTGGCACTGTAAAGGTGATTTTCCCCACATTTTAGTAAAGGGATTGAACTTCTGAGGAGTTAAATAATTTGTTCCTCAAATCAATGAAGCGATAATTAAGAAGATAACCTGGATTTGAATTTACATACAAGTAATCATCGATATAACTCAAAATTCACATACCACTGGTTGTGAGAGCCTGAAATTTGGATCGAAGAAGGGTAGAAATCAACCAAAATTATGATATGATATGATATTGCTAAAAGCAGGGTTTCAAAGAAAGAAAATACTTTTACTATCACACAAAAGAAGTGTATTTTATTCAAGAAATGGAGGATAAGTAACAATTGCTCATCTGGCAGAAACCACTGCCCAGGTGACAGACACACACAGAAGACACTGAGAGAATCCTCAGAGGGCGCTCAGGAGGAGAGATACTGCCCTTCCCTCTGAGGCTCTGGGATGCTTTTTCGGATACCTCCCAGAGGGAGGCAGCATAGCAGACTCAGATAGGAAACCTCTGACCGTCAGGAATCCCCACACGCACACTGCAGGCTGAAGGGTGGAAAGCTTCTTCTGTATCCATGATAGGCTTTGAAGAGAAGATGAAGATGGAGCTGTGGAACTAGATGAGCTGATTGTCCTTATCCTTTCCAGGGGCAGATAAAACCTGAAGCTGTTACTTGTCCTTGGGTGGGCACTTCTGCTGGCATTGCTGGGGAGGTGGCACAGGAGTGCATTTCTCAGTGCACTTTATAGGTGGGCAAGGGTCTGTACCCTTGGTAGGTGAGCAAGGATCAGGGCACTTAGTTGGGCATACTGGAGGTAGCTTGCACTGCTCCTTGCACTGCTGCTTGCACTGCTGCTCTTGAGAAGACATCTTTCTGGAGTCTTAATATCTGAAAGAAAGTATATGACCACGTTCACCAGAAGGAATTCCTTCAGAGAGAAGACCCAAAGCTTTGACAACTCAAATAGACAGGATCTCTCCAATCTCAAAATATGGGTGTTAATCTCTTTAATACCTTTTAATGAATTTCTGACTTCTCTCTCGTTCTTTAGCAAATCTATTCATCAGCCCAGAGACAACCTTCTCTTCTCATACAACATTTCCAAAGAAAATATCTTTTTTAAAAGAAACCAGCAGTGTTTTCTCTTTTGGTTTCTTTCCTTTTTTGTTTTATTGAAAACGTCATCTTCAAAAAAGACCGTCACAAGTTCTAAAATCCTCGCCAAGCTCACAAGCAAGTTCTATCACCATTTTTTCTCATGAGGTCCCGACAGCATTACTTATGTGCAAAGCAAAGGGCAATCAGGATGAATGTAAGGGCATCACACCTTCTAAGATTAATGCCTCTGAAATCACAGCAGAGGTCCAAGAGAAAGGCACAGAAAAAGGTAAATACTTTACTCTTTATCCCTTCACGTCAAAATTTCCTTTTAATTTCTTGTTCAATAGAGGAATTCAAACTAGGTGTCAGAAATCTAGTAAATACAATATAACATTGTGCCCAGATTCCAAGTTCCCATCCACTAAGTAACATTATACCCTTGATCATAACTTTGGACCCATCAAATTTGCGGTCTCCAGCATAAACTCAACATTCGGGGGCCCGAGAACAAAGTTGAACTGAAGCATCAGACTCACCAGGTTCTCCAAAGTCAATCGGAACTCGAGTAGCAGGAGGATAGCTGTCGTGCAGTAGAGGCCCTTTTTATTGGGGTTTGCTGCCCCACCCAGGGGGAAGCGGAGCTACCAAAACCGGCCTGGTTCAGTCATTTCCGAACCCAATGCAAATCCATCCATAACTGGCTTGGCAGGGACTCTGAAAACAGGAAATGTCCTGCGCCAGGATCTCCTCACTAGATTATGTTCTCATGACTCACAGAGTCCATGCCTTAGCTCTCCGTTTCAGCAGTTTATGGCAGTGGGAGGATTTTGAAGCTTCTCTAACTTGCAGACAAACGTTCCGTTTCTTGATTGGGGAAGATGACCCTTTTCTATCTTTCACCTTCCTTGACTTCTAAAACTGCCTGCCTAGTTGCACTTGAACTGGTGGCCATTTTAGTGCACATACTGGTTTGAGAAAGGCCTGGCTACCTGGTGACACCGTTCTCTTTATCTCAAGCCCCTCTTATAATGCATTTCCTCTTGATCCATGGCTTGCTAAGTGAAGTCTCTTCTCCTCTTCTAAAATGGACTGAGGGAAGGTTGCGGATCATCTCCGATGACTTCCCACCGTGATACTTAAATACGTTTAGTAAAGTGGTCACCTCTAGGGACCCCCTTTCACTGCTTTGCTCCTTCAAATTAAGAACATCCAGCAGTGACATTCTTATGAACTTTGTAAATCTGTTTCACTTCCGGCCACAAGGAATTCACTAGGAGCGTAGTTTCGTCTACCATAATTCCAAGCAGCTGGCAGATCAGAACCTAGACTTACAATACAAACCAAGCCTTTTACTCATACCTCCCAAACGTGACATACCACCTGCTCTTACCTAACTTCTCCCAAAGGACCTCTTTGGATTTCTTCAACTTTTGAAGAAAGCTCAGAGGAGTGTTTAAATATGCTGGCTTCCTGTCCCTTTGAAATATTTGGAAAACCCTATCTAAAATACAATGCCATTCATGTCACTAATTTTATATGTATTTAATAGTTACAAATTATTTAAATACATGTTTTGTTTCACAACAAATCTAGGGGTAAATTCCAGAGAAAGTTGATATCCCTTTGTTAAAAATGCAGTCACTGAAGTTCATTGCCATTCATATACAACTTCTTAATGATTAATAATAAGTTTGTTAAAATTTTAACCTACGTTTTACACTTTCCATTTTGCTCACTAGGAAAGTAGAGCCTATTTCCTGCTCTACTTTCTTCATAGAATTTGTCAGTGTGCTGGAAGGAAGGTTTGGTGGTTGATTTATGGGTCAGCTTCCCTGGCATATGGACCCCGGTTATCTGGTCAAATATTATTCTGCGTGTTTCTGTAAGGATGCTTTTGCATGAGACTATTATTTACATCAGTGACCTGAGTAAAGGCGGTTGCCTTCTATAAGGTGGGAATTCCTCTTCCAATCCATGGACTGCCTCAATATAGCAAGGCTGACCGTCACCGAGGTAAAAGACGATTACCCTGTTGGATGGGCTTCCAGCAGGCTTTCAGCTCTGCAGATTTTGAGTTTGCCACACTTTGTAATCTCTCAATCTCTCTCAATCTCTCTCTCTCTCTCTCTCTTTCCCCCTCTCTCTCACTCTCTCTCACTTTCTGTAACATATTTCTGTATGTATATATATATATATATTTATATATTGAAATATTTAATTTGAATATTCCATCTGACTTATCATGTACATGATTACCTGTGGGCAACTAAAATAAAACATTTCAAAGTTATTATAAAGTGAAGTTAAAGTAAAAAATACTAATGTGACATGACACATCTGATGTGGAATTATGACAAATATAATGAACTTTTTAGAAAATAACTGAAGTTCAGGAAACAGTGCCCTAGCATGTTCTCCAAATATCTTATTTCTACCTTTTCAGAGATTCAGCTGTCAACAGTTCTTCTACAGTTCCTCTCTTCTCTCCAAGACCTGAACACTACACTTTTCTCTGCTGTCCCCTTGGGCACTAAAGCTTCTCGTGATGGGCCATGGCTGGTGAAGGGCCGTGTCTGGTTTAGAAATAAAGTTGCAACTCTCACTTTATATTACTGTGGAATGTGGGAACACATGTTTCATGGAATCAGGATGTCCCTCTCACCTAACATGAACACTTCCCTAGAGTGCCGTCGTGTGCTTAAAATTCCTTTATCAGGAAATAAATCCCTTGTACTCCATAAGTAAATATCAGGTTTCAATTGTGTGAAACCAAAAATAGATATAAGATACCACTTAAGACTCACAGCATCACATATAAGGGATTGAGAGCTGGGTTGGGAGTGGAGAGAAGATCAGAGCACTAAGATCTGAAATCTATATGAAATATGGACTTAGGGCTCATCTGATATACTTGCTTTCTTCTGCTCTTTCCAAACATGTTTTATGGCTTTGAAGACAGTAATACGAAAAGTTTTTCACTGTTTATTCTCGGTCTTCCTTTTCAACCCTCCAGAACCCTCAACCTGCCATATTACCTTCACTGCCCCATATATACAACATAACTGTCCAAGTTGGTGCTTTGACATGTTGCCCGTACATTTAGTAATAATCCTTTCCTATCTTTCATAATTCTACCTGCAGTCTGAAGGAAGAACTGGCCTAGTAACGTGTCTTGGGCAATTAATCAGGAAGCTTCTTAGGAATGTCATTTTATAATAGAAAAGGAGGAAGAAGAGGAGAATGAAGAGGAGAGGAAGAGAAAGAGGAGACACTTGAGACTTGAGAAGAGTCACCAGATAAGCATGTGCCAGAAGAACAGGACCTAACGTTTCCCTCAAGCTCAGCCACATCTTCACTACTATAAATTATTTAAATATTATAATAAATTGGTATAAAAATGAAATTACAGTATATAATATATAATTGAGAAAACATAAAGTTGTTTAAAAATGAACACATCTAATAAACTGCTAAGAAAAATCACTGCTTCTATTTTGCCCTATTTAGTGTTAGGAGTCTTCTATTTTCATAAACCCACAGACATGCATACATGTCTTTCAGGGTACTGATCTGAGATCTTTTATCTTTTGCAACATAGATGCTTCCAGCCATAAGTTGCTCTCTATGCGCTGCATTACATTTTTCCCTAAAGGTCTTCTATGCTTTATTTGCCTTTTCATTCATCCCATCGTATTTTCTATTTCTTTGTTATTTCTTCTTCGAGCCATTGTTTATTTAGGAATCTGTTTCCAAACTCATAGATGTCACAGAAACAGAGACTAGAATGGTGGTCAGCAGGGGCTGAGGGATTCGGCAAAAGAGGAGATGTTGAGCAATGGGTACAAGACTGCATCATACGATGAAGAAGCTCTAGGAGTCTATGGAACATCATGGTGAGTCTAGTTAATAACACTCGGTCGTGTAGTTGAAACTTGCTCAGAAAATAGACCTTAAGCATTCTCATCACACAAACACACACACACACACACACACACACACACACACACACAAATACACAGACATACACATATTTAAATGGTTAATGTTGAAGTGATTAATGTGTTAATTGACCGATGGTGATAATCACTGCACAAAGTACACATATGTCAAATCATCCCACTATGCACCGTAAATATGTCCAATTTAATTTGTTCATTATACCTCAGAAATACCAGATGGAAAAGATGAAAGAAGAACCATCCTACGAAACAGTAACAAAGTTTGAGAATCTTTGTGTTCCTCCTCCTCCTTGCCTCTCTTAGGCTCTGATACTACTCTCTGAGAGAGCTTCCCTTAACAATTCTTCTCTGCGGGCCTTGTATCCACCTCACAGTGGATAATCCCTTCTCGTCACCTATACTGACCACATCTGAAGTAGGTAGTGTGGAAAGGGGGGAAAGGAGGGCTGGAAAGTCATTACAATTCTTGAAAAATCAGTCTTTTTTGTTTTGGCACATAGTTTATTTAGTTGTCAATTCCCTCAAAAACTTATTAGACACCCGACATAATTCATTCTTCCAATCATTTCTCTGTCCCAGGGACCTCACTCAGGTCCTTTTCTGGAAGTAATTTTCTGGCCTGATTAAATTTCTGCCTTGATCCCTGAACATAATTCAACTACCATGAGGCTCCCTGACACACAGGTGGATAGACTACAACTTCTGTCTCTTTTCTCTCTTGTTACAGTCAACTGAAATTGAACTTCGAGTTCAAAACCACCTCTAATCTCATATCTTACTCTTTAGGGATTACAAGTGTTGAGTTTCCTAATTCAACAAGGTTTTGAATATCTGGTCTGTATTTCTCTCTTTCCATTATTTTTTTTATTTCTGACCTGCCCGCCAGAAATTTTTTTCTCAACGTACATTTATTGAAATTCCCTGGTCAAATCAACAAGTGACCAATATTTGGTCTGCATCTCAGAATATCATGGACAACCATTACTGCAAACATTTTGCCATTGAATAAAATGTATCACCACATTTATGGCTTCCAATATCAGACTCCTTGCCAACCACCTCCAGACTCTAAGCCAATGCCATAATTTTAAGATTTGTTACAGAAGCATCCCACCTCAAAGACTAATTTCTGTGTCAGGTCAAATAACACTAGGTAGAGGAGAGACAACTCCCAAATATCAGTGTTGATTTCTCACTCAGGTACTAGTGTGATAAGGGTTGGGCAGTAATCTGGACATCTTTTTTTTCTTGCAGTTCTGACATCTTGGACTACTTTACTTCTAGGACCACAAGAAGAGATATGCTTAAAGAACACATCCCTTTTCACGGCTTACTGGACCTGTAAGCTACGCACTTAGAAAACAAGCTGCATAGCAACAGTCGTTTTGTAAATCTAGATAAACATTGGAAACCCCAGTGTACCTCACAAGTGGGGTCAAATCAGTCAAAAAAGTAATTTCAGATGTGAAAAAATATAATAAGACACTGAGGTTGTTGAGTTTTGCAGTAAGAAGAACGTGTTGTGCACATGGAGAGCAGGCAGCACTTTGCCTGGTAAGGACCGTTTAAACTTCCCTTTATTTGTACTACCCATGAATTCAGAACTACTATAATTTTATGCAGAATATTCCAATAATTTCCCAAAGCTTTTAATGTGTCACATGACATTATAAATATGGTTAAGTTGGAAAAGAAAAGGAACACAGTATATGAAAGTGTAATATACTTTAAGAATCTCCGTATGTGCTGTACTAGGTATGTCTGAGCCTCTTACCTGCTAGAGCAAACATGGTGGTGCCGGTGATGGTGGTGACAGTGATGATGACAGAGACAATGATAATTGGCCACCTTACAAAGTGCTAATTATGTGTCTGGCATCGTGGCAACTGAATTACACACATTCATGTAAATTTTATGCCTAATCAAGTTGGCACTGTAAAGGTGATTTTCCCCACATTTTAGTAAAGGGATTGAACTTCTGAGGAGTTAAATAATTTGTTCCTCAAATCAATGAAGCGATAATTAAGAAGATAACCTGGATTTGAATTTACATACAAGTAATCATCGATATAACTCAAAATTCACATACCACTGGTTGTGAGAGCCTGAAATTTGGATCGAAGAAGGGTAGAAATCAACCAAAATTATGATATGATATGATATTGCTAAAAGCAGGGTTTCAAAGAAAGAAAATACTTTTACTATCACACAAAAGAAGTGTATTTTATTCAAGAAATGGAGGATAAGTAACAATTGCTCATCTGGCAGAAACCACTGCCCAGGTGACAGACACACACAGAAGACACTGAGAGAATCCTCAGAGGGCGCTCAGGAGGAGAGATACTGCCCTTCCCTCTGAGGCTCTGGGATGCTTTTTCGGATACCTCCCAGAGGGAGGCAGCATAGCAGACTCAGATAGGAAACCTCTGACCGTCAGGAATCCCCACACGCACACTGCAGGCTGAAGGGTGGAAAGCTTCTTCTGTATCCATGATAGGCTTTGAAGAGAAGATGAAGATGGAGCTGTGGAACTAGATGAGCTGATTGTCCTTATCCTTTCCAGGGGCAGATAAAACCTGAAGCTGTTACTTGTCCTTGGGTGGGCACTTCTGCTGGCATTGCTGGGGAGGTGGCACAGGAGTGCATTTCTCAGTGCACTTTATAGGTGGGCAAGGGTCTGTACCCTTGGTAGGTGAGCAAGGATCAGGGCACTTAGTTGGGCATACTGGAGGTAGCTTGCACTGCTCCTTGCACTGCTGCTTGCACTGCTGCTCTTGAGAAGACATCTTTCTGGAGTCTTAATATCTGAAAGAAAGTATATGACCACGTTCACCAGAAGGAATTCCTTCAGAGAGAAGACCCAAAGCTTTGACAACTCAAATAGACAGGATCTCTCCAATCTCAAAATATGGGTGTTAATCTCTTTAATACCTTTTAATGAATTTCTGACTTCTCTCTCGTTCTTTAGCAAATCTATTCATCAGCCCAGAGACAACCTTCTCTTCTCATACAACATTTCCAAAGAAAATATCTTTTTTAAAAGAAACCAGCAGTGTTTTCTCTTTTGGTTTCTTTCCTTTTTTGTTTTATTGAAAACGTCATCTTCAAAAAAGACCGTCACAAGTTCTAAAATCCTCGCCAAGCTCACAAGCAAGTTCTATCACCATTTTTTCTCATGAGGTCCCGACAGCATTACTTATGTGCAAAGCAAAGGGCAATCAGGATGAATGTAAGGGCATCACACCTTCTAAGATTAATGCCTCTGAAATCACAGCAGAGGTCCAAGAGAAAGGCACAGAAAAAGGTAAATACTTTACTCTTTATCCCTTCACGTCAAAATTTCCTTTTAATTTCTTGTTCAATAGAGGAATTCAAACTAGGTGTCAGAAATCTAGTAAATACAATATAACATTGTGCCCAGATTCCAAGTTCCCATCCACTAAGTAACATTATACCCTTGATCATAACTTTGGACCCATCAAATTTGCGGTCTCCAGCATAAACTCAACATTCAGGGGCCCGAGAACAAAGTTGAACTGAAGCATCAGACTCACCAGGTTCTCCAAAGTCAATCGGAACTCGAGTAGCAGGAGGATAGCTGTCGTGCAGTAGAGGCCCTTTTTATTGGGGTTTGCTGCCCCACCCAGGGGGAAGCGGAGCTACCAAAACCGGCCTGGTTCAGTCATTTCCGAACCCAATGCAAATCCATCCATAACTGGCTTGGCAGGGACTCTGAAAACAGGAAATGTCCTGCGCCAGGATCTCCTCACTAGATTATGTTCTCATGACTCACAGAGTCCATGCCTTAGCTCTCCGTTTCAGCAGTTTATGGCAGTGGGAGGATTTTGAAGCTTCTCTAACTTGCAGACAAACGTTCCGTTTCTTGATTGGGGAAGATGACCCTTTTCTATCTTTCACCTTCCTTGACTTCTAAAACTGCCTGCCTAGTTGCACTTGAACTGGTGGCCATTTTAGTGCACATACTGGTTTGAGAAAGGCCTGGCTACCTGGTGACACCGTTCTCTTTATCTCAAGCCCCTCTTATAATGCATTTCCTCTTGATCCATGGCTTGCTAAGTGAAGTCTCTTCTCCTCTTCTAAAATGGACTGAGGGAAGGTTGCGGATCATCTCCGATGACTTCCCACCGTGATACTTAAATACGTTTAGTAAAGTGGTCACCTCTAGGGACCCCCTTTCACTGCTTTGCTCCTTCAAATTAAGAACATCCAGCAGTGACATTCTTATGAACTTTGTAAATCTGTTTCACTTCCGGCCACAAGGAATTCACTAGGAGCGTAGTTTCGTCTACCATAATTCCAAGCAGCTGGCAGATCAGAACCTAGACTTACAATACAAACCAAGCCTTTTACTCATACCTCCCAAACGTGACATACCACCTGCTCTTACCTAACTTCTCCCAAAGGACCTCTTTGGATTTCTTCAACTTTTGAAGAAAGCTCAGAGGAGTGTTTAAATATGCTGGCTTCCTGTCCCTTTGAAATTTTTGGAAAACCCTATCTAATATACAATGCCATTCATGTCACTAATTTTATATGTATTTAATAGTTACAAATTATTTAAATACATGTTTTGTTTCACAACAAATCTAGGGGTAAATTCCAGAGAAAGTTGATATCCCTTTGTTAAAAATGCAGTCACTGAAGTTCATTGCCATTCATATACAACTTCTTAATGATTAATAATAAGTTTGTTAAAATTTTAACCTACGTTTTACACTTTCCATTTTGCTCACTAGGAAAGTAGAGCCTATTTCCTGCTCTACTTTCTTCATAGAATTTGTCAGTGTGCTGGAAGGAAGGTTTGGTGGTTGATTTATGGGTCAGCTTCCCTGGCATATGGACCCCGGTTATCTGGTCAAATATTATTCTGCGTGTTTCTGTAAGGATGCTTTTGCATGAGACTATTATTTACATCAGTGACCCGAGTAAAGGCGGTTGCCTTCTATAAGGTGGGAATTCCTCTTCCAATCCATGGACTGCCTCAATATAGCAAGGCTGACCGTCACCGAGGTAAAAGACGATTACCCTGTTGGATGGGCTTCCAGCAGGCTTTCAGCTCTGCAGATTTTGAGTTTGCCAAACTTTGTAATCTCTCAATCTCTCTCAATCTCTCTCTCTCTCTCTCTTTCCCTCTCTCTCTCACTCTCTCTCACTTTCTGTAACATATTTCTGTATGTATATATATATATATATATATTTATATATTGAAATATTTAATTTGAATATTCCATCTGACTTATCATGTACATGATTACCTGTGGGCAATTAAAATAAAACATTTCAAAGTTATTATAAAGTGAAGTTAAAGTAAAAAATACTAATGTGACATGACACATCTGATGTGGAATTATGACAAATATAATGAACTTTTTAGAAAATAACTGAAGTTCAGGAAACAGTGCCCTAGCATGTTCTCCAAATACCTTATTTCTACCTTTTCAGAGATTCAGCTGTCAACAGTTCTTCTACAGTTCCTCTCTTCTCTCCAAGACCTGAACACTACACTTTTCTCTGCTGTCCCCTTGGGCACTAAAGCTTCTCGTGATGGGCCATGGCTGGTGAAGGGCCGTGTCTGGTTTAGAAATAAAGTTGCAACTCTCACTTTATATTACTGTGGAATGTGGGAACACATGTTTCATGGAATCAGGATGTCCCTCTCACCTAACATGAACACTTCCCTAGAGTGCCGTCGTGTGCTTAAAATTCCTTTATCAGGAAATAAATCCCTTGTACTCCATAAGTAAATATCAGGTTTCAATTGTGTGAAACCAAAAATAGATATAAGATACCACTTAAGACTCACAGCATCACATATAAGGGATTGAGAGCTGGGTTGGGAGTGGAGAGAAGATCAGAGCACTAAGATCTGAAATCTATATGAAATATGGACTTAGGGCTCATCTGATATACTTGCTTTCTTCTGCTCTTTCCAAACATGTTTTATGGCTTTGAAGACAGTAATACGAAAAGTTTTTCACTGTTTATTCTCGGTCTTCCTTTTCAACCCTCCAGAACCCTCAACCTGCCATATTACCTTCACTGCCCCATATATACAACATAACTGTCCAAGTTGGTGCTTTGACATGTTGCCCGTACATTTAGTAATAATCCTTTCCTATCTTTCATAATTCTACCTGCAGTCTGAAGGAAGAACTGGCCTAGTAACGTGTCTTGGGCAATTAATCAGGAAGCTTCTTAGGAATGTCATTTTATAATAGAAAAGGAGGAAGAAGAGGAGAATGAAGAGGAGAGGAAGAGAAAGAGGAGACACTTGAGACTTGAGAAGAGTCACCAGATAAGCATGTGCCAGAAGAACAGGACCTAACGTTTCCCTCAAGCTCAGCCACATCTTCACTACTATAAATTATTTAAATATTATAATAAATTGGTATAAAAATGAAATTACAGTATATAATATATAATTGAGAAAACATAAAGTTGTTTAAAAATGAACACATCTAATAAACTGCTAAGAAAAATCACTGCTTCTATTTTGCCCTATTTAGTGTTAGGAGTCTTCTATTTTCATAAACCCACAGACATGCATACATGTCTTTCAGGGTACTGATCTGAGATCTTTTATCTTTTGCAACATAGATGCTTCCAGCCATAAGTTGCTCTCTATGCGCTGCATTACATTTTTCCCTAAAGGTCTTCTATGCTTTATTTGCCTTTTCATTCATCCCATCGTATTTTCTATTTCTTTGTTATTTCTTCTTCGAGCCATTGTTTATTTAGGAATCTGTTTCCAAACTCATAGATGTCACAGAAACAGAGACTAGAATGGTGGTCAGCAGGGGCTGAGGGATTCGGCAAAAGAGGAGATGTTGAGCAATGGGTACAAGACTGCATCATACGATGAAGAAGCTCTAGGAGTCTATGGAACATCATGGTGAGTCTAGTTAATAACACTCGGTCGTGTAGTTGAAACTTGCTCAGAAAATAGACCTTAAGCATTCTCATCACACAAACACACACACACACACACACACACACACACACACACAAATACACAGACATACACATATTTAAATGGTTAATGTTGAAGTGATTAATGTGTTAATTGACCGATGGTGATAATCACTGCACAAAGTACACATATGTCAAATCATCCCACTATGCACCGTAAATATGTCCAATTTAATTTGTTCATTATACCTCAGAAATACCAGATGGAAAAGATGAAAGAAGAACCATCCTACGAAACAGTAACAAAGTTTGAGAATCTTTGTGTTCCTCCTCCTCCTTGCCTCTCTTAGGCTCTGATACTACTCTCTGAGAGAGCTTCCCTTAACAATTCTTCTCTGCGGGCCTTGTATCCACCTCACAGTGGATAATCCCTTCTTGTCACCTATACTGACCACATCTGAAGTAGGTAGTGTGGAAAGGGGGGAAAGGAGGGCTGGAAAGTCATTACAATTCTTGAAAAATCAGTCTTTTTTGTTTTGGCACATAGTTTATTTAGTTGTCAATTCCCTCAAAAACTTATTAGACACCCGACATAATTCATTCTTCCAATCATTTCTCTGTCCCAGGGACCTCACTCAGGTCCTTTTCTGGAAGTAATTTTCTGGCCTGATTAAATTTCTGCCTTGATCCCTGAACATAATTCAACTACCATGAGGCTCCCTGACACACAGGTGGATAGACTACAACTTCTGTCTCTTTTCTCTCTTGTTACAGTCAACTGAAATTGGACTTCGAGTTCAAAACCACCTCTAATCTCATATCTTACTCTTTAGGGATTACAAGTGTTGAGTTTCCTAATTCAACAAGGTTTTGAATATCTGGTCTGTATTTCTCTCTTTCCATTATTTTTTTTATTTCTGACCTGCCCGCCAGAAATTTTTTTCTCAACGTACATTTATTGAAATTCCCTGGTCAAATCAACAAGTGACCAATATTTGGTCTGCATCTCAGAATATCATGGACAACCATTACTGCAAACATTTTGCCATTGAATAAAATGTATCACCACATTTATGGCTTCCAATATCAGACTCCTTGCCAACCACCTCCAGACTCTAAGCCAATGCCATAATTTTAAGATTTGTTACAGAAGCATCCCACCTCAAAGACTAATTTCTGTGTCAGGTCAAATAACACTAGGTAGAGGAGAGACAACTCCCAAATATCAGTGTTGATTTCTCACTCAGGTACTAGTGTGATAAGGGTTGGGCAGTAATCTGGACATCTTTTTTTTCTTGCAGTTCTGACATCTTGGACTACTTTACTTCTAGGACCACAAGAAGAGATATGCTTAAAGAACACATCCCTTTTCACGGCTTACTGGACCTGTAAGCTACGCACTTAGAAAACAAGCTGCATAGCAACAGTCATTTTGTAAATCTAGATAAACATTGGAAACCCCAGTGTACCTCACAAGTGGGGTCAAATCAGTCAAAAAAGTAATTTCAGATGTGAAAAAATATAATAAGACACTGAGGTTGTTGAGTTTTGCAGTAAGAAGAACGTGTTGTGCACATGGAGAGCAGGCAGCACTTTGCCTGGTAAGGACCGTTTAAACTTCCCTTTATTTGTACTACCCATGAATTCAGAACTACTATAATTTTATGCAGAATATTCCAATAATTTCCCAAAGCTTTTAATGTGTCACATGACATTATAAATATGGTTAAGTTGGAAAAGAAAAGGAACACAGTATATGAAAGTGTAATATACTTTAAGAATCTCCGTATGTGCTGTACTAGGTATGTCTGAGCCTCTTACCTGCTAGAGCAAACATGGTGGTGCCGGTGATGGTGGTGACAGTGATGATGACAGAGACAATGATAATTGGCCACCTTACAAAGTGCCAATTATGTGTCTGGCATCGTGGCAACTGAATTACACACATTCATGTAAATTTTATGCCTAATCAAGTTGGCACTGTAAAGGTGATTTTCCCCACATTTTAGTAAAGGGATTGAACTTCTGAGGAGTTAAATAATTTGTTCCTCAAATCAATGAAGCGATAATTAAGAAGATAACCTGGATTTGAATTTACATACAAGTAATCATCGATATAACTCAAAATTCACATACCACTGGTTGTGAGAGCCTGAAATTTGGATCGAAGAAGGGTAGAAATCAACCAAAATTATGATATGATATGATATTGCTAAAAGCAGGGTTTCAAAGAAAGAAAATACTTTTACTATCACACAAAAGAAGTGTATTTTATTCAAGAAATGGAGGATAAGTAACAATTGCTCATCTGGCAGAAACCACTGCCCAGGTGACAGACACACACAGAAGACACTGAGAGAATCCTCAGAGGGCGCTCAGGAGGAGAGATACTGCCCTTCCCTCTGAGGCTCTGGGATGCTTTTTCGGATACCTCCCAGAGGGAGGCAGCATAGCAGACTCAGATAGGAAACCTCTGACCGTCAGGAATCCCCACACGCACACTGCAGGCTGAAGGGTGGAAAGCTTCTTCTGTATCCATGATAGGCTTTGAAGAGAAGATGAAGATGGAGCTGTGGAACTAGATGAGCTGATTGTCCTTATCCTTTCCAGGGGCAGATAAAACCTGAAGCTGTTACTTGTCCTTGGGTGGGCACTTCTGCTGGCATTGCTGGGGAGGTGGCACAGGAGTGCATTTCTCAGTGCACTTTATAGGTGGGCAAGGGTCTGTACCCTTGGTAGGTGAGCAAGGATCAGGGCACTTAGTTGGGCATACTGGAGGTAGCTTGCACTGCTCCTTGCACTGCTGCTTGCACTGCTGCTCTTGAGAAGACATCTTTCTGGAGTCTTAATATCTGAAAGAAAGTATATGACCACGTTCACCAGAAGGAATTCCTTCAGAGAGAAGACCCAAAGCTTTGACAACTCAAATAGACAGGATCTCTCCAATCTCAAAATATGGGTGTTAATCTCTTTAATACCTTTTAATGAATTTCTGACTTCTCTCTCGTTCTTTAGCAAATCTATTCATCAGCCCAGAGACAACCTTCTCTTCTCATACAACATTTCCAAAGAAAATATCTTTTTTAAAAGAAACCAGCAGTGTTTTCTCTTTTGGTTTCTTTCCTTTTTTGTTTTATTGAAAACGTCATCTTCAAAAAAGACCGTCACAAGTTCTAAAATCCTCGCCAAGCTCACAAGCAAGTTCTATCACCATTTTTTCTCATGAGGTCCCGACAGCATTACTTATGTGCAAAGCAAAGGGCAATCAGGATGAATGTAAGGGCATCACACCTTCTAAGATTAATGCCTCTGAAATCACAGCAGAGGTCCAAGAGAAAGGCACAGAAAAAGGTAAATACTTTACTCTTTATCCCTTCACGTCAAAATTTCCTTTTAATTTCTTGTTCAATAGAGGAATTCAAACTAGGTGTCAGAAATCTAGTAAATACAATATAACATTGTGCCCAGATTCCAAGTTCCCATCCACTAAGTAACATTATACCCTTGATCATAACTTTGGACCCATCAAATTTGCGGTCTCCAGCATAAACTCAACATTCGGGGGCCCGAGAACAAAGTTGAACTGAAGCATCAGACTCACCAGGTTCTCCAAAGTCAATCGGAACTCGAGTAGCAGGAGGATAGCTGTCGTGCAGTAGAGGCCCTTTTTATTGGGGTTTGCTGCCCCACCCAGGGGGAAGCGGAGCTACCAAAACCGGCCTGGTTCAGTCATTTCCGAACCCAATGCAAATCCATCCATAACTGGCTTGGCAGGGACTCTGAAAACAGGAAATGTCCTGCGCCAGGATCTCCTCACTAGATTATGTTCTCATGACTCACAGAGTCCATGCCTTAGCTCTCCGTTTCAGCAGTTTATGGCAGTGGGAGGATTTTGAAGCTTCTCTAACTTGCAGACAAACGTTCCGTTTCTTGATTGGGGAAGATGACCCTTTTCTATCTTTCACCTTCCTTGACTTCTAAAACTGCCTGCCTAGTTGCACTTGAACTGGTGGCCATTTTAGTGCACATACTGGTTTGAGAAAGGCCTGGCTACCTGGTGACACCGTTCTCTTTATCTCAAGCCCCTCTTATAATGCATTTCCTCTTGATCCATGGCTTGCTAAGTGAAGTCTCTTCTCCTCTTCTAAAATGGACTGAGGGAAGGTTGCGGATCATCTCCGATGACTTCCCACCGTGATACTTAAATACGTTTAGTAAAGTGGTCACCTCTAGGGACCCCCTTTCACTGCTTTGCTCCTTCAAATTAAGAACATCCAGCAGTGACATTCTTATGAACTTTGTAAATCTGTTTCACTTCCGGCCACAAGGAATTCACTAGGAGCATAGTTTCGTCTACCATAATTCCAAGCAGCTGGCAGATCAGAACCTAGACTTACAATACAAACCAAGCCTTTTACTCATACCTCCCAAACGTGACATACCACCTGCTCTTACCTAACTTCTCCCAAAGGACCTCTTTGGATTTCTTCAACTTTTGAAGAAAGCTCAGAGGAGTGTTTAAATATGCTGGCTTCCTGTCCCTTTGAAATTTTTGGAAAACCCTATCTAATATACAATGCCATTCATGTCACTAATTTTATATGTATTTAATAGTTACAAATTATTTAAATACATGTTTTGTTTCACAACAAATCTAGGGGTAAATTCCAGAGAAAGTTGATATCCCTTTGTTAAAAATGCAGTCACTGAAGTTCATTGCCATTCATATACAACTTCTTAATGATTAATAATAAGTTTGTTAAAATTTTAACCTACGTTTTACACTTTCCATTTTGCTCACTAGGAAAGTAGAGCCTATTTCCTGCTCTACTTTCTTCATAGAATTTGTCAGTGTGCTGGAAGGAAGGTTTGGTGGTTGATTTATGGGTCAGCTTCCCTGGCATATGGACCCCGGTTATCTGGTCAAATATTATTCTGCGTGTTTCTGTAAGGATGCTTTTGCATGAGACTATTATTTACATCAGTGACCCGAGTAAAGGCGGTTGCCTTCTATAAGGTGGGAATTCCTCTTCCAATCCATGGACTGCCTCAATATAGCAAGGCTGACCGTCACCGAGGTAAAAGACGATTACCCTGTTGGATGGGCTTCCAGCAGGCTTTCAGCTCTGCAGATTTTGAGTTTGCCAAACTTTGTAATCTCTCAATCTCTCTCAATCTCTCTCTCTCTCTCTCTTTCCCTCTCTCTCTCACTCTCTCTCACTTTCTGTAACATATTTCTGTATGTATATATATATATATATATATATTTATATATTGAAATATTTAATTTGAATATTCCATCTGACTTATCATGTACATGATTACCTGTGGGCAATTAAAATAAAACATTTCAAAGTTATTATAAAGTGAAGTTAAAGTAAAAAATACTAATGTGACATGACACATCTGATGTGGAATTATGACAAATATAATGAACTTTTTAGAAAATAACTGAAGTTCAGGAAACAGTGCCCTAGCATGTTCTCCAAATACCTTATTTCTACCTTTTCAGAGATTCAGCTGTCAACAGTTCTTCTACAGTTCCTCTCTTCTCTCCAAGACCTGAACACTACACTTTTCTCTGCTGTCCCCTTGGGCACTAAAGCTTCTCGTGATGGGCCATGGCTGGTGAAGGGCCGTGTCTGGTTTAGAAATAAAGTTGCAACTCTCACTTTATATTACTGTGGAATGTGGGAACACATGTTTCATGGAATCAGGATGTCCCTCTCACCTAACATGAACACTTCCCTAGAGTGCCGTCGTGTGCTTAAAATTCCTTTATCAGGAAATAAATCCCTTGTACTCCATAAGTAAATATCAGGTTTCAATTGTGTGAAACCAAAAATAGATATAAGATACCACTTAAGACTCACAGCATCACGTATAAGGGATTGAGAGCTGGGTTGGGAGTGGAGAGAAGATCAGAGCACTAAGATCTGAAATCTATATGAAATATGGACTTAGGGCTCATCTGATATACTTGCTTTCTTCTGCTCTTTCCAAACATGTTTTATGGCTTTGAAGACAGTAATACGAAAAGTTTTTCACTGTTTATTCTCGGTCTTCCTTTTCAACCCTCCAGAACCCTCAACCTGCCATATTACCTTCACTGCCCCATATATACAACATAACTGTCCAAGTTGGTGCTTTGACATGTTGCCCGTACATTTAGTAATAATCCTTTCCTATCTTTCATAATTCTACCTGCAGTCTGAAGGAAGAACTGGCCTAGTAACGTGTCTTGGGCAATTAATCAGGAAGCTTCTTAGGAATGTCATTTTATAATAGAAAAGGAGGAAGAAGAGGAGAATGAAGAGGAGAGGAAGAGAAAGAGGAGACACTTGAGACTTGAGAAGAGTCACCAGATAAGCATGTGCCAGAAGAACAGGACCTAACGTTTCCCTCAAGCTCAGCCACATCTTCACTACTATAAATTATTTAAATATTATAATAAATTGGTATAAAAATGAAATTACAGTATATAATATATAATTGAGAAAACATAAAGTTGTTTAAAAATGAACACATCTAATAAACTGCTAAGAAAAATCACTGCTTCTATTTTGCCCTATTTAGTGTTAGGAGTCTTCTATTTTCATAAACCCACAGACATGCATACATGTCTTTCAGGGTACTGATCTGAGATCTTTTATCTTTTGCAACATAGATGCTTCCAGCCATAAGTTGCTCTCTATGCGCTGCATTACATTTTTCCCTAAAGGTCTTCTATGCTTTATTTGCCTTTTCATTCATCCCATCGTATTTTCTATTTCTTTGTTATTTCTTCTTCGAGCCATTGTTTATTTAGGAATCTGTTTCCAAACTCATAGATGTCACAGAAACAGAGACTAGAATGGTGGTCAGCAGGGGCTGAGGGATTCGGCAAAAGAGGAGATGTTGAGCAATGGGTACAAGACTGCATCATACGATGAAGAAGCTCTAGGAGTCTATGGAACATCATGGTGAGTCTAGTTAATAACACTCGGTCGTGTAGTTGAAACTTGCTCAGAAAATAGACCTTAAGCATTCTCATCACACAAACACACACACACACACACACACACACACACACACACAAATACACAGACATACACATATTTAAATGGTTAATGTTGAAGTGATTAATGTGTTAATTGACCGATGGTGATAATCACTGCACAAAGTACACATATGTCAAATCATCCCACTATGCACCGTAAATATGTCCAATTTAATTTGTTCATTATACCTCAGAAATACCAGATGGAAAAGATGAAAGAAGAACCATCCTACGAAACAGTAACAAAGTTTGAGAATCTTTGTGTTCCTCCTCCTCCTTGCCTCTCTTAGGCTCTGATACTACTCTCTGAGAGAGCTTCCCTTAACAATTCTTCTCTGCGGGCCTTGTATCCACCTCACAGTGGATAATCCCTTCTTGTCACCTATACTGACCACATCTGAAGTAGGTAGTGTGGAAAGGGGTGAAAGGAGGGCTGGAAAGTCATTACAATTCTTGAAAAATCAGTCTTTTTTGTTTTGGCACATAGTTTATTTAGTTGTCAATTCCCTCAAAAACTTATTAGACACCCGACATAATTCATTCTTCCAATCATTTCTCTGTCCCAGGGACCTCACTCAGGTCCTTTTCTGGAAGTAATTTTCTGGCCTGATTAAATTTCTGCCTTGATCCCTGAACATAATTCAACTACCATGAGGCTCCCTGACACACAGGTGGATAGACTACAACTTCTGTCTCTTTTCTCTCTTGTTACAGTCAACTGAAATTGGACTTCGAGTTCAAAACCACCTCTAATCTCATATCTTACTCTTTAGGGATTACAAGTGTTGAGTTTCCTAATTCAACAAGGTTTTGAATATCTGGTCTGTATTTCTCTCTTTCCATTATTTTTTTTATTTCTGACCTGCCCGCCAGAAATTTTTTTCTCAACGTACATTTATTGAAATTCCCTGGTCAAATCAACAAGTGACCAATATTTGGTCTGCATCTCAGAATATCATGGACAACCATTACTGCAAACATTTTGCCATTGAATAAAATGTATCACCACATTTATGGCTTCCAATATCAGACTCCTTGCCAACCACCTCCAGACTCTAAGCCAATGCCATAATTTTAAGATTTGTTACAGAAGCATCCCACCTCAAAGACTAATTTCTGTGTCAGGTCAAATAACACTAGCTAGAGGAGAGACAACTCCCAAATATCAGTGTTGATTTCTCACTCAGGTACTAGTGTGATAAGGGTTGGGCAGTAATCTGGACATCTTTTTTTTCTTGCAGTTCTGACATCTTGGACTACTTTACTTCTAGGACCACAAGAAGAGATATGCTTAAAGAACACATCCCTTTTCACGGCTTACTGGACCTGTAAGCTACGCACTTAGAAAACAAGCTGCATAGCAACAGTCATTTTGTAAATCTAGATAAACATTGGAAACCCCAGTGTACCTCACAAGTGGGGTCAAATCAGTCAAAAAAGTAATTTCAGATGTGAAAAAATATAATAAGACACTGAGGTTGTTGAGTTTTGCAGTAAGAAGAACGTGTTGTGCACATGGAGAGCAGGCAGCACTTTGCCTGGTAAGGACCGTTTAAACTTCCCTTTATTTGTACTACCCATGAATTCAGAACTACTATAATTTTATGCAGAATATTCCAATAATTTCCCAAAGCTTTTAATGTGTCACATGACATTATAAATATGGTTAAGTTGGAAAAGAAAAGGAACACAGTATATGAAAGTGTAATATACTTTAAGAATCTCCGTATGTGCTGTACTAGGTATGTCTGAGCCTCTTACCTGCTAGAGCAAACATGGTGGTGCCGGTGATGGTGGTGACAGTGATGATGACAGAGACAATGATAATTGGCCACCTTACAAAGTGCCAATTATGTGTCTGGCATCGTGGCAACTGAATTACACACATTCATGTAAATTTTATGCCTAATCAAGTTGGCACTGTAAAGGTGATTTTCCCCACATTTTAGTAAAGGGATTGAACTTCTGAGGAGGTAAATAATTTGTTCCTCAAATCAATGAAGCGATAATTAAGAAGATAACCTGGATTTGAATTTACATACAAGTAATCATCGATATAACTCAAAATTCACATACCACTGGTTGTGAGAGCCTGAAATTTGGATCGAAGAAGGGTAGAAATCAACCAAAATTATGATATGATATGATATTGCTAAAAGCAGGGTTTCAAAGAAAGAAAATACTTTTACTATCACACAAAAGAAGTGTATTTTATTCAAGAAATGGAGGATAAGTAACAATTGCTCATCTGGCAGAAACCACTGCCCAGGTGACAGACACACACAGAAGACACTGAGAGAATCCTCAGAGGGCGCTCAGGAGGAGAGATACTGCCCTTCCCTCTGAGGCTCTGGGATGCTTTTTCGGATACCTCCCAGAGGGAGGCAGCATAGCAGACTCAGATAGGAAACCTCTGACCGTCAGGAATCCCCACACGCACACTGCAGGCTGAAGGGTGGAAAGCTTCTTCTGTATCCATGATAGGCTTTGAAGAGAAGATGAAGATGGAGCTGTGGAACTAGATGAGCTGATTGTCCTTATCCTTTCCAGGGGCAGATAAAACCTGAAGCTGTTACTTGTCCTTGGGTGGGCACTTCTGCTGGCATTGCTGGGGAGGTGGCACAGGAGTGCATTTCTCAGTGCACTTTATAGGTGGGCAAGGGTCTGTACCCTTGGTAGGTGAGCAAGGATCAGGGCACTTAGTTGGGCATACTGGAGGTAGCTTGCACTGCTCCTTGCACTGCTGCTTGCACTGCTGCTCTTGAGAAGACATCTTTCTGGAGTCTTAATATCTGAAAGAAAGTATATGACCACGTTCACCAGAAGGAATTCCTTCAGAGAGAAGACCCAAAGCTTTGACAACTCAAATAGACAGGATCTCTCCAATCTCAAAATATGGGTGTTAATCTCTTTAATACCTTTTAATGAATTTCTGACTTCTCTCTCGTTCTTTAGCAAATCTATTCATCAGCCCAGAGACAACCTTCTCTTCTCATACAACATTTCCAAAGAAAATATCTTTTTTAAAAGAAACCAGCAGTGTTTTCTCTTTTGGTTTCTTTCCTTTTTTGTTTTATTGAAAACGTCATCTTCAAAAAAGACCGTCACAAGTTCTAAAATCCTCGCCAAGCTCACAAGCAAGTTCTATCACCATTTTTTCTCATGAGGTCCCGACAGCATTACTTATGTGCAAAGCAAAGGGCAATCAGGATGAATGTAAGGGCATCACACCTTCTAAGATTAATGCCTCTGAAATCACAGCAGAGGTCCAAGAGAAAGGCACAGAAAAAGGTAAATACTTTACTCTTTATCCCTTCACGTCAAAATTTCCTTTTAATTTCTTGTTCAATAGAGGAATTCAAACTAGGTGTCAGAAATCTAGTAAATACAATATAACATTGTGCCCAGATTCCAAGTTCCCATCCACTAAGTAACATTATACCCTTGATCATAACTTTGGACCCATCAAATTTGCGGTCTCCAGCATAAACTCAACATTCGGGGGCCCGAGAACAAAGTTGAACTGAAGCATCAGACTCACCAGGTTCTCCAAAGTCAATCGGAACTCGAGTAGCAGGAGGATAGCTGTCGTGCAGTAGAGGCCCTTTTTATTGGGGTTTGCTGCCCCACCCAGGGGGAAGCGGAGCTACCAAAACCGGCCTGGTTCAGTCATTTCCGAACCCAATGCAAATCCATCCATAACTGGCTTGGCAGGGACTCTGAAAACAGGAAATGTCCTGCGCCAGGATCTCCTCACTAGATTATGTTCTCATGACTCACAGAGTCCATGCCTTAGCTCTCCGTTTCAGCAGTTTATGGCAGTGGGAGGATTTTGAAGCTTCTCTAACTTGCAGACAAACGTTCCGTTTCTTGATTGGGGAAGATGACCCTTTTCTATCTTTCACCTTCCTTGACTTCTAAAACTGCCTGCCTAGTTGCACTTGAACTGGTGGCCATTTTAGTGCACATACTGGTTTGAGAAAGGCCTGGCTACCTGGTGACACCGTTCTCTTTATCTCAAGCCCCTCTTATAATGCATTTCCTCTTGATCCATGGCTTGCTAAGTGAAGTCTCTTCTCCTCTTCTAAAATGGACTGAGGGAAGGTTGCGGATCATCTCCGATGACTTCCCACCGTGATACTTAAATACGTTTAGTAAAGTGGTCACCTCTAGGGACCCCCTTTCACTGCTTTGCTCCTTCAAATTAAGAACATCCAGCAGTGACATTCTTATGAACTTTGTAAATCTGTTTCACTTCCGGCCACAAGGAATTCACTAGGAGCGTAGTTTCGTCTACCATAATTCCAAGCAGCTGGCAGATCAGAACCTAGACTTACAATACAAACCAAGCCTTTTACTCATACCTCCCAAACGTGACATACCACCTGCTCTTACCTAACTTCTCCCAAAGGACCTCTTTGGATTTCTTCAACTTTTGAAGAAAGCTCAGAGGAGTGTTTAAATATGCTGGCTTCCTGTCCCTTTGAAATTTTTGGAAAACCCTATCTAATATACAATGCCATTCATGTCACTAATTTTATATGTATTTAATAGTTACAAATTATTTAAATACATGTTTTGTTTCACAACAAATCTAGGGGTAAATTCCAGAGAAAGTTGATATCCCTTTGTTAAAAATGCAGTCACTGAAGTTCATTGCCATTCATATACAACTTCTTAATGATTAATAATAAGTTTGTTAAAATTTTAACCTACGTTTTACACTTTCCATTTTGCTCACTAGGAAAGTAGAGCCTATTTCCTGCTCTACTTTCTTCATAGAATTTGTCAGTGTGCTGGAAGGAAGGTTTGGTGGTTGATTTATGGGTCAGCTTCCCTGGCATATGGACCCCGGTTATCTGGTCAAATATTATTCTGCGTGTTTCTGTAAGGATGCTTTTGCATGAGACTATTATTTACATCAGTGACCCGAGTAAAGGCGGTTGCCTTCTATAAGGTGGGAATTCCTCTTCCAATCCATGGACTGCCTCAATATAGCAAGGCTGACCGTCACCGAGGTAAAAGACGATTACCCTGTTGGATGGGCTTCCAGCAGGCTTTCAGCTCTGCAGATTTTGAGTTTGCCAAACTTTGTAATCTCTCAATCTCTCTCAATCTCTCTCTCTCTCTCTCTTTCCCTCTCTCTCTCACTCTCTCTCACTTTCTGTAACATATTTCTGTATGTATATATATATATATATATATTTATATTTATATATTGAAATATTTAATTTGAATATTCCATCTGACTTATCATGTACATGATTACCTGTGGGCAATTAAAATAAAACATTTCAAAGTTATTATAAAGTGAAGTTAAAGTAAAAAATACTAATGTGACATGACACATCTGATGTGGAATTATGACAAATATAATGAACTTTTTAGAAAATAACTGAAGTTCAGGAAACAGTGCCCTAGCATGTTCTCCAAATACCTTATTTCTACCTTTTCAGAGATTCAGCTGTCAACAGTTCTTCTACAGTTCCTCTCTTCTCTCCAAGACCTGAACACTACACTTTTCTCTGCTGTCCCCTTGGGCACTAAAGCTTCTCGTGATGGGCCATGGCTGGTGAAGGGCCGTGTCTGGTTTAGAAATAAAGTTGCAACTCTCACTTTATATTACTGTGGAATGTGGGAACACATGTTTCATGGAATCAGGATGTCCCTCTCACCTAACATGAACACTTCCCTAGAGTGCCGTCGTGTGCTTAAAATTCCTTTATCAGGAAATAAATCCCTTGTACTCCATAAGTAAATATCAGGTTTCAATTGTGTGAAACCAAAAATAGATATAAGATACCACTTAAGACTCACAGCATCACATATAAGGGATTGAGAGCTGGGTTGGGAGTGGAGAGAAGATCAGAGCACTAAGATCTGAAATCTATATGAAATATGGACTTAGGGCTCATCTGATATACTTGCTTTCTTCTGCTCTTTCCAAACATGTTTTATGGCTTTGAAGACAGTAATACGAAAAGTTTTTCACTGTTTATTCTCGGTCTTCCTTTTCAACCCTCCAGAACCCTCAACCTGCCATATTACCTTCACTGCCCCATATATACAACATAACTGTCCAAGTTGGTGCTTTGACATGTTGCCCGTACATTTAGTAATAATCCTTTCCTATCTTTCATAATTCTACCTGCAGTCTGAAGGAAGAACTGGCCTAGTAACGTGTCTTGGGCAATTAATCAGGAAGCTTCTTAGGAATGTCATTTTATAATAGAAAAGGAGGAAGAAGAGGAGAATGAAGAGGAGAGGAAGAGAAAGAGGAGACACTTGAGACTTGAGAAGAGTCACCAGATAAGCATGTGCCAGAAGAACAGGACCTAACGTTTCCCTCAAGCTCAGCCACATCTTCACTACTATAAATTATTTAAATATTATAATAAATTGGTATAAAAATGAAATTACAGTATATAATATATAATTGAGAAAACATAAAGTTGTTTAAAAATGAACACATCTAATAAACTGCTAAGAAAAATCACTGCTTCTATTTTGCCCTATTTAGTGTTAGGAGTCTTCTATTTTCATAAACCCACAGACATGCATACATGTCTTTCAGGGTACTGATCTGAGATCTTTTATCTTTTGCAACATAGATGCTTCCAGCCATAAGTTGCTCTCTATGCGCTGCATTACATTTTTCCCTAAAGGTCTTCTATGCTTTATTTGCCTTTTCATTCATCCCATCGTATTTTCTATTTCTTTGTTATTTCTTCTTCGAGCCATTGTTTATTTAGGAATCTGTTTCCAAACTCATAGATGTCACAGAAACAGAGACTAGAATGGTGGTCAGCAGGGGCTGAGGGATTCGGCAAAAGAGGAGATGTTGAGCAATGGGTACAAGACTGCATCATACGATGAAGAAGCTCTAGGAGTCTATGGAACATCATGGTGAGTCTAGTTAATAACACTCGGTCGTGTAGTTGAAACTTGCTCAGAAAATAGACCTTAAGCATTCTCATCACACAAACACACACACACACACACACACACACACACACAAATACACAGACATACACATATTTAAATGGTTAATGTTGAAGTGATTAATGTGTTAATTGACCGATGGTGATAATCACTGCACAAAGTACACATATGTCAAATCATCCCACTATGCACCGTAAATATGTCCAATTTAATTTGTTCATTATACCTCAGAAATACCAGATGGAAAAGATGAAAGAAGAACCATCCTACGAAACAGTAACAAAGTTTGAGAATCTTTGTGTTCCTCCTCCTCCTTGCCTCTCTTAGGCTCTGATACTACTCTCTGAGAGAGCTTCCCTTAACAATTCTTCTCTGCGGGCCTTGTATCCACCTCACAGTGGATAATCCCTTCTTGTCACCTATACTGACCACATCTGAAGTAGGTAGTGTGGAAAGGGGTGAAAGGAGGGCTGGAAAGTCATTACAATTCTTGAAAAATCAGTCTTTTTTGTTTTGGCACATAGTTTATTTAGTTGTCAATTCCCTCAAAAACTTATTAGACACCCGACATAATTCATTCTTCCAATCATTTCTCTGTCCCAGGGACCTCACTCAGGTCCTTTTCTGGAAGTAATTTTCTGGCCTGATTAAATTTCTGCCTTGATCCCTGAACATAATTCAACTACCATGAGGCTCCCTGACACACAGGTGGATAGACTACAACTTCTGTCTCTTTTCTCTCTTGTTACAGTCAACTGAAATTGGACTTCGAGTTCAAAACCACCTCTAATCTCATATCTTACTCTTTAGGGATTACAAGTGTTGAGTTTCCTAATTCAACAAGGTTTTGAATATCTGGTCTGTATTTCTCTCTTTCCATTATTTTTTTTATTTCTGACCTGCCCGCCAGAAATTTTTTTCTCAACGTACATTTATTGAAATTCCCTGGTCAAATCAACAAGTGACCAATATTTGGTCTGCATCTCAGAATATCATGGACAACCATTACTGCAAACATTTTGCCATTGAATAAAATGTATCACCACATTTATGGCTTCCAATATCAGACTCCTTGCCAACCACCTCCAGACTCTAAGCCAATGCCATAATTTTAAGATTTGTTACAGAAGCATCCCACCTCAAAGACTAATTTCTGTGTCAGGTCAAATAACACTAGGTAGAGGAGAGACAACTCCCAAATATCAGTGTTGATTTCTCACTCAGGTACTAGTGTGATAAGGGTTGGGCAGTAATCTGGACATCTTTTTTTTCTTGCAGTTCTGACATCTTGGACTACTTTACTTCTAGGACCACAAGAAGAGATATGCTTAAAGAACACATCCCTTTTCACGGCTTACTGGACCTGTAAGCTACGCACTTAGAAAACAAGCTGCATAGCAACAGTCGTTTTGTAAATCTAGATAAACATTGGAAACCCCAGTGTACCTCACAAGTGGGGTCAAATCAGTCAAAAAAGTAATTTCAGATGTGAAAAAATATAATAAGACACTGAGGTTGTTGAGTTTTGCAGTAAGAAGAACGTGTTGTGCACATGGAGAGCAGGCAGCACTTTGCCTGGTAAGGACCATTTAAACTTCCCTTTATTTGTACTACCCATGAATTCAGAACTACTATAATTTTATGCAGAATATTCCAATAATTTCCCAAAGCTTTTAATGTGTCACATGACATTATAAATATGGTTAAGTTGGAAAAGAAAAGGAACACAGTATATGAAAGTGTAATATACTTTAAGAATCTCCGTATGTGCTGTACTAGGTATGTCTGAGCCTCTTACCTGCTAGAGCAAACATGGTGGTGCCGGTGATGGTGGTGACAGTGATGATGACAGAGACAATGATAATTGGCCACCTTACAAAGTGCCAATTATGTGTCTGGCATCGTGGCAACTGAATTACACACATTCATGTAAATTTTATGCCTAATCAAGTTGGCACTGTAAAGGTGATTTTCCCCACATTTTAGTAAAGGGATTGAACTTCTGAGGAGTTAAATAATTTGTTCCTCAAATCAATGAAGCGATAATTAAGAAGATAACCTGGATTTGAATTTACATACAAGTAATCATCGATATAACTCAAAATTCACATACCACTGGTTGTGAGAGCCTGAAATTTGGATCGAAGAAGGGTAGAAATCAACCAAAATTATGATATGATATGATATTGCTAAAAGCAGGGTTTCAAAGAAAGAAAATACTTTTACTATCACACAAAAGAAGTGTATTTTATTCAAGAAATGGAGGATAAGTAACAATTGCTCATCTGGCAGAAACCACTGCCCAGGTGACAGACACACACAGAAGACACTGAGAGAATCCTCAGAGGGCGCTCAGGAGGAGAGATACTGCCCTTCCCTCTGAGGCTCTGGGATGCTTTTTCGGATACCTCCCAGAGGGAGGCAGCATAGCAGACTCAGATAGGAAACCTCTGACCGTCAGGAATCCCCACACGCACACTGCAGGCTGAAGGGTGGAAAGCTTCTTCTGTATCCATGATAGGCTTTGAAGAGAAGATGAAGATGGAGCTGTGGAACTAGATGAGCTGATTGTCCTTATCCTTTCCAGGGGCAGATAAAACCTGAAGCTGTTACTTGTCCTTGGGTGGGCACTTCTGCTGGCATTGCTGGGGAGGTGGCACAGGAGTGCATTTCTCAGTGCACTTTATAGGTGGGCAAGGGTCTGTACCCTTGGTAGGTGAGCAAGGATCAGGGCACTTAGTTGGGCATACTGGAGGTAGCTTGCACTGCTCCTTGCACTGCTGCTTGCACTGCTGCTCTTGAGAAGACATCTTTCTGGAGTCTTAATATCTGAAAGAAAGTATATGACCACGTTCACCAGAAGGAATTCCTTCAGAGAGAAGACCCAAAGCTTTGACAACTCAAATAGACAGGATCTCTCCAATCTCAAAATATGGGTGTTAATCTCTTTAATACCTTTTAATGAATTTCTGACTTCTCTCTCGTTCTTTAGCAAATCTATTCATCAGCCCAGAGACAACCTTCTCTTCTCATACAACATTTCCAAAGAAAATATCTTTTTTAAAAGAAACCAGCAGTGTTTTCTCTTTTGGTTTCTTTCCTTTTTTGTTTTATTGAAAACGTCATCTTCAAAAAAGACCGTCACAAGTTCTAAAATCCTCGCCAAGCTCACAAGCAAGTTCTATCACCATTTTTTCTCATGAGGTCCCGACAGCATTACTTATGTGCAAAGCAAAGGGCAATCAGGATGAATGTAAGGGCATCACACCTTCTAAGATTAATGCCTCTGAAATCACAGCAGAGGTCCAAGAGAAAGGCACAGAAAAAGGTAAATACTTTACTCTTTATCCCTTCACGTCAAAATTTCCTTTTAATTTCTTGTTCAATAGAGGAATTCAAACTAGGTGTCAGAAATCTAGTAAATACAATATAACATTGTGCCCAGATTCCAAGTTCCCATCCACTAAGTAACATTATACCCTTGATCATAACTTTGGACCCATCAAATTTGCGGTCTCCAGCATAAACTCAACATTCGGGGGCCCGAGAACAAAGTTGAACTGAAGCATCAGACTCACCAGGTTCTCCAAAGTCAATCGGAACTCGAGTAGCAGGAGGATAGCTGTCGTGCAGTAGAGGCCCTTTTTATTGGGGTTTGCTGCCCCACCCAGGGGGAAGCGGAGCTACCAAAACCGGCCTGGTTCAGTCATTTCCGAACCCAATGCAAATCCATCCATAACTGGCTTGGCAGGGACTCTGAAAACAGGAAATGTCCTGCGCCAGGATCTCCTCACTAGATTATGTTCTCATGACTCACAGAGTCCATGCCTTAGCTCTCCGTTTCAGCAGTTTATGGCAGTGGGAGGATTTTGAAGCTTCTCTAACTTGCAGACAAACGTTCCGTTTCTTGATTGGGGAAGATGACCCTTTTCTATCTTTCACCTTCCTTGACTTCTAAAACTGCCTGCCTAGTTGCACTTGAACTGGTGGCCATTTTAGTGCACATACTGGTTTGAGAAAGGCCTGGCTACCTGGTGACACCGTTCTCTTTATCTCAAGCCCCTCTTATAATGCATTTCCTCTTGATCCATGGCTTGCTAAGTGAAGTCTCTTCTCCTCTTCTAAAATGGACTGAGGGAAGGTTGCGGATCATCTCCGATGACTTCCCACCGTGATACTTAAATACGTTTAGTAAAGTGGTCACCTCTAGGGACCCCCTTTCACTGCTTTGCTCCTTCAAATTAAGAACATCCAGCAGTGACATTCTTATGAACTTTGTAAATCTGTTTCACTTCCGGCCACAAGGAATTCACTAGGAGCGTAGTTTCGTCTACCATAATTCCAAGCAGCTGGCAGATCAGAACCTAGACTTACAATACAAACCAAGCCTTTTACTCATACCTCCCAAACGTGACATACCACCTGCTCTTACCTAACTTCTCCCAAAGGACCTCTTTGGATTTCTTCAACTTTTGAAGAAAGCTCAGAGGAGTGTTTAAATATGCTGGCTTCCTGTCCCTTTGAAATTTTTGGAAAACCCTATCTAAAATACAATGCCATTCATGTCACTAATTTTATATGTATTTAATAGTTACAAATTATTTAAATACATGTTTTGTTTCACAACAAATCTAGGGGTAAATTCCAGAGAAAGTTGATATCCCTTTGTTAAAAATGCAGTCACTGAAGTTCATTGCCATTCATATACAACTTCTTAATGATTAATAATAAGTTTGTTAAAATTTTAACCTACGTTTTACACTTTCCATTTTGCTCACTAGGAAAGTAGAGCCTATTTCCTGCTCTACTTTCTTCATAGAATTTGTCAGTGTGCTGGAAGGAAGGTTTGGTGGTTGATTTATGGGTCAGCTTCCCTGGCATATGGACCCCGGTTATCTGGTCAAATATTATTCTGCGTGTTTCTGTAAGGATGCTTTTGCATGAGACTATTATTTACATCAGTGACCCGAGTAAAGGTGGTTGCCTTCTATAAGGTGGGAATTCCTCTTCCAATCCATGGACTGCCTCAATATAGCAAGGCTGACCATCACCGAGGTAAAAGACGATTACCCTGTTGGATGGGCTTCCAGCAGGCTTTCAGCTCTGCAGATTTTGAGTTTGCCAAACTTTGTAATCTCTCTATCTCTCTCAATCTCTCTCTCTCTCTCTCTCTCTTTCCCTCTCTCTCTCACTCTCTCTCACTTTCTGTAACATATTTCTGTATGTATATATATATATATATATATTTATATTTATATATTGAAATATTTAATTTGAATATTCCATCTGACTTATCATGTACATGATTACCTGTGGGCAATTAAAATAAAACATTTCAAAGTTATTATAAAGTGAAGTTAAAGTAAAAAATACTAATGTGACATGACACATCTGATGTGGAATTATGACAAATATAATGAACTTTTTAGAAAATAACTGAAGTTCAGGAAACAGTGCCCTAGCATGTTCTCCAAATACCTTATTTCTACCTTTTCAGAGATTCAGCTGTCAACAGTTCTTCTACAGTTCCTCTCTTCTCTCCAAGACCTGAACACTACACTTTTCTCTGCTGTCCCCTTGGGCACTAAAGCTTCTCGTGATGGGCCATGGCTGGTGAAGGGCCGTGTCTGGTTTAGAAATAAAGTTGCAACTCTCACTTTATATTACTGTGGAATGTGGGAACACATGTTTCATGGAATCAGGATGTCCCTCTCACCTAACATGAACACTTCCCTAGAGTGCCGTCGTGTGCTTAAAATTCCTTTATCAGGAAATAAATCCCTTGTACTCCATAAGTAAATATCAGGTTTCAATTGTGTGAAACCAGAAATAGATATAAGATACCACTTAAGACTCACAGCATCACATATAAGTGATTGAGAGCTGGGTTGGGAGTGGAGAGAAGATCAGAGCACTAAGATCTGAAATCTATATGAAATATGGACTTAGGGCTCATCTGATATACTTGCTTTCTTCTGCTCTTTCCAAACATGTTTTATGGCTTTGAAGACAGTAATACGAAAAGTTTTTCACTGTTTATTCTCGGTCTTCCTTTTCAACCCTCCAGAACCCTCAACCTGCCATATTACCTTCACTGCCCCATATATACAACATAACTGTCCAAGTTGGTGCTTTGACATGTTGCCCGTACATTTAGTAATAATCCTTTCCTATCTTTCATAATTCTACCTGCAGTCTGAAGGAAGAACTGGCCTAGTAACGTGTCTTGGGCAATTAATCAGGAAGCTTCTTAGGAATGTCATTTTATAATAGAAAAGGAGGAAGAAGAGGAGAATGAAGAGGAGAGGAAGAGAAAGAGGAGACACTTGAGACTTGAGAAGAGTCTCCAGATAAGCATGTGCCAGAAGAACAGGACCTAACGTTTCCCTCAAGCTCAGCCACATCTTCACTACTATAAATTATTTAAATATTATAATAAATTGGTATAAAAATGAAATTACAGTATATAATATATAATTGAGAAAACATAAAGTTGTTTAAAAATGAACACATCTAATAAACTGCTAAGAAAAATCACTGCTTCTATTTTGCCCTATTTAGTGTTAGGAGTCTTCTATTTTCATAAACCCACAGACATGCATACATGTCTTTCAGGGTACTGATCTGAGATCTTTTATCTTTTGCAACATAGATGCTTCCAGCCATAAGTTGCTCTCTATGCGCTGCATTACATTTTTCCCTAAAGGTCTTCTATGCTTTATTTGCCTTTTCATTCATCCCATCGTATTTTCTATTTCTTTGTTATTTCTTCTTCGAGCCATTGTTTATTTAGGAATCTGTTTCCAAACTCATAGATGTCACAGAAACAGAGACTAGAATGGTGGTCAGCAGGGGCTGAGGGATTCGGCAAAAGAGGAGATGTTGAGCAATGGGTACAAGACTGCATCATACGATGAAGAAGCTCTAGGAGTCTATGGAACATCATGGTGAGTCTAGTTAATAACACTCGGTCGTGTAGTTGAAACTTGCTCAGAAAATAGACCTTAAGCATTCTCATCACACAAACACACACACACACACACACACACACACACACACAAACACAAACACACAGATATACACATATTTAAATGGTTAATGTTGAAGTGATTAATGTGTTAATTGACCGATGGTGATAATCACTGCACAAAGTACACATATGTCAAATCATCCCACTATGCACCGTAAATATGTCCAATTTAATTTGTTCATTATACCTCAGAAATACCAGATGGAAAAGATGAAAGAAGAACCATCCTACGAAACAGTAACAAAGTTTGAGAATCTTTGTGTTCCTCCGCCTCCTTGCCTCTCTTAGGCTCTGATACTACTCTCTGAGAGAGCTTCCCTTAACAATTCTTCTCTGCGGGCCTTGTATCCACCTCACAGTGGATAATCCCTTCTTGTCACCTATACTGACCACATCTGAAGTAGGTAGTGTGGAAAGGGGGGAAAGGAGGGCTGGAAAGTCATTACAATTCTTGAAAAATCAGTCTTTTTTGTTTTGGCACATAGTTTATTTAGTTGTCAATTCCCTCAAAAACTTATTAGACACCCGACATAATTCATTCTTCCAATCATTTCTCTGTCCCAGGGACCTCACTCAGGTCCTTTTCTGGAAGTAATTTTCTGGCCTGATTAAATTTCTGCCTTGATCCCTGAACATAATTCAACTACCATAAGGCTCCCTGACACACAGGTGGATAGACTACAACTTCTGTCTCTTTTCTCTCTTGTTACAGTCAACTGAAATTGGACTTCGAGTTCAAAACCACCTCTAATCTCATATCTTACTCTTTAGGGATTACAAGTGTTGAGTTTCCTAATTCAACAAGGTTTTGAATATCTGGTCTGTATTTCTCTCTTTCCATTATTTTTTTTATTTCTGACCTGCCCGCCAGAAATTTTTTTCTCAACGTACATTTATTGAAATTCCCTGGTCAAATCAACAAGTGACCAATATTTGGTCTGCATCTCAGAATATCATGGACAACCATTACTGCAAACATTTTGCCATTGAATAAAATGTATCACCACATTTATGGCTTCCAATATCAGACTCCTTGCCAACCACCTCCAGACTCTAAGCCAATGCCATAATTTTAAGATTTGTTACAGAAGCATCCCACCTCAAAGACTAATTTCTGTGTCAGGTCAAATAACACTAGGTAGAGGAGAGACAACTCCCAAATATCAGTGTTGATTTCTCACTCAGGTACTAGTGTGATAAGGGTTGGGCAGTAATCTGGACATCTTTTTTTTCTTGCAGTTCTGACATCTTGGACTACTTTACTTCTAGGACCACAAGAAGAGATATGCTTAAAGAACACATCCCTTTTCACGGCTTACTGGACCTGTAAGCTACGCACTTAGAAAACAAGCTGCATAGCAACAGTCATTTTGTAAATCTAGATAAACATTGGAAACCCCAGTGTACCTCACAAGTGGGGTCAAATCAGTCAAAAAAGTAATTTCAGATGTGAAAAAATATAATAAGACACTGAGGTTGTTGAGTTTTGCAGTAAGAAGAACGTGTTGTGCACATGGAGAGCAGGCAGCACTTTGCCTGGTAAGGACCGTTTAAACTTCCCTTTATTTGTACTACCCATGAATTCAGAACTACTATAATTTTATGCAGAATATTCCAATAATTTCCCAAAGCTTTTAATGTGTCACATGACATTATAAATATGGTTAAGTTGGAAAAGAAAAGGAACACAGTATATGAAAGTGTAATATACTTTAAGAATCTCCGTATGTGCTGTACTAGGTATGTCTGAGCCTCTTACCTGCTAGAGCAAACATGGTGGTGCCGGTGATGGTGGTGACAGTGATGATGACAGAGACAATGATAATTGGCCACCTTACAAAGTGCCAATTATGTGTCTGGCATCGTGGCAACTGAATTACACACATTCATGTAAATTTTATGCCTAATCAAGTTGGCACTGTAAAGGTGATTTTCCCCACATTTTAGTAAAGGGATTGAACTTCTGAGGAGTTAAATAATTTGTTCCTCAAATCAATGAAGCGATAATTAAGAAAATAACCTGGATTTGAATTTACATACAAGTAATCATCGATATAACTCAAAATTCACATACCACTGGTTGTGAGAGCCTGAAATTTGGATCGAAGAAGGGTAGAAATCAACCAAAATTATGATATGATATGATATTGCTAAAAGCAGGGTTTCAAAGAAAGAAAATACTTTTACTATCACACAAAAGAAGTGTATTTTATTCAAGAAATGGAGGATAAGTAACAATTGCTCATCTGGCAGAAACCACTGCCCAGGTGACAGACACACACAGAAGACACTGAGAGAATCCTCAGAGGGCGCTCAGGAGGAGAGATACTGCCCTTCCCTCTGAGGCTCTGGGATGCTTTTTCGGATACCTCCCAGAGGGAGGCAGCATAGCAGACTCAGATAGGAAACCTCTGACCGTCAGGAATCCCCACACGCACACTGCAGGCTGAAGGGTGGAAAGCTTCTTCTGTATCCATGATAGGCTTTGAAGAGAAGATGAAGATGGAGCTGTGGAACTAGATGAGCTGATTGTCCTTATCCTTTCCAGGGGCAGATAAAACCTGAAGCTGTTACTTGTCCTTGGGTGGGCACTTCTGCTGGCATTGCTGGGGAGGTGGCACAGGAGTGCATTTCTCAGTGCACTTTATAGGTGGGCAAGGGTCTGTATCCTTGGTAGGTGAGCAAGGATCAGGGCACTTAGTTGGGCATACTGGAGGTAGCTTGCACTGCTCCTTGCACTGCTGCTTGCACTGCTGCTCTTGAGAAGACATCTTTCTGGAGTCTTAATATCTGAAAGAAAGTATATGACATCGTTCACCAGAAGGAATTCCTTCAGAGAGAAGACCCAAAGCTTTGACAACTCAAATAGACAGGATCTCTCCAATCTCAAAATATGGGTGTTAATCTCTTTAATACCTTTTAATGAATTTCTGACTTCTCTCTCGTTCTTTAGCAAATCTATTCATCAGCCCAGAGACAACCTTCTCTTCTCATACAACATTTCCAAAGAAAATATCTTTTTTAAAAGAAACCAGCAGTGTTTTCTCTTTTGGTTTCTTTCCTTTTTTGTTTTATTGAAAACGTCATCTTCAAAAAAGACCGTCACAAGTTCTAAAATCCTCGCCAAGCTCACAAGCAAGTTCTATCACCATTTTTTCTCATGAGGTCCCGACAGCATTACTTATGTGCAAAGCAAAGGGCAATCAGGATGAATGTAAGGGCATCACACCTTCTAAGATTAATGCCTCTGAAATCACAGCAGAGGTCCAAGAGAAAGGCACAGAAAAAGGTAAATACTTTACTCTTTATCCCTTCACGTCAAAATTTCCTTTTAATTTCTTGTTCAATAGAGGAATTCAAACTAGGTGTCAGAAATCTAGTAAATACAATATAACATTGTGCCCAGATTCCAAGTTCCCATCCACTAAGTAACATTATACCCTTGATCATAACTTTGGACCCATCAAATTTGCGGTCTCCAGCATAAACTCAACATTCGGGGGCCCGAGAACAAAGTTGAACTGAAGCATCAGACTCACCAGGTTCTCCAAAGTCAATCGGAACTCGAGTAGCAGGAGGATAGCTGTCGTGCAGTAGAGGCCCTTTTTATTGGGGTTTGCTGCCCCACCCAGGGGGAAGCGGAGCTACCAAAACCGGCCTGGTTCAGTCATTTCCGAACCCAATGCAAATCCATCCATAACTGGCTTGGCAGGGACTCTGAAAACAGGAA
This sequence comes from Orcinus orca, assembly GCF_937001465.1. Classification (NCBI taxonomy): domain Eukaryota; kingdom Metazoa; phylum Chordata; class Mammalia; order Artiodactyla; family Delphinidae; genus Orcinus; species Orcinus orca. The sequence goes on along the minus strand of NC_064559.1, from coordinate 102,087,994 downwards.
ATGTCCTGCGCCAGGATCTCCTCACTAGATTATGTTCTCATGACTCACAGAGTCCATGCCTTAGCTCTCCGTTTCAGCAGTTTATGGCAGTGGGAGGATTTTGAAGCTTCTCTAACTTGCAGACAAACGTTCCGTTTCTTGATTGGGGAAGATGACCCTTTTCTATCTTTCACCTTCCTTGACTTCTAAAACTGCCTGCCTAGTTGCACTTGAACTGGTGGCCATTTTAGTGCACATACTGGTTTGAGAAAGGCCTGGCTACCTGGTGACACCGTTCTCTTTATCTCAAGCCCCTCTTATAATGCATTTCCTCTTGATCCATGGCTTGCTAAGTGAAGTCTCTTCTCCTCTTCTAAAATGGACTGAGGGAAGGTTGCGGATCATCTCCGATGACTTCCCACCGTGATACTTAAATACGTTTAGTAAAGTGGTCACCTCTAGGGACCCCCTTTCACTGCTTTGCTCCTTCAAATTAAGAACATCCAGCAGTGACATTCTTATGAACTTTGTAAATCTGTTTCACTTCCGGCCACAAGGAATTCACTAGGAGCGTAGTTTCGTCTACCATAATTCCAAGCAGCTGGCAGATCAGAACCTAGACTTACAATACAAACCAAGCCTTTTACTCATACCTCCCAAACGTGACATACCACCTGCTCTTACCTAACTTCTCCCAAAGGACCTCTTTGGATTTCTTCAACTTTTGAAGAAAGCTCAGAGGAGTGTTTAAATATGCTGGCTTCCTGTCCCTTTGAAATTTTTGGAAAACCCTATCTAAAATACAATGCCATTCATGTCACTAATTTTATATGTATTTAATAGTTACAAATTATTTAAATACATGTTTTGTTTCACAACAAATCTAGGGGTAAATTCCAGAGAAAGTTGATATCCCTTTGTTAAAAATGCAGTCACTGAAGTTCATTGCCATTCATATACAACTTCTTAATGATTAATAATAAGTTTGTTAAAATTTTAACCTACGTTTTACACTTTCCATTTTGCTCACTAGGAAAGTAGAGCCTATTTCCTGCTCTACTTTCTTCATAGAATTTGTCAGTGTGCTGGAAGGAAGGTTTGGTGGTTGATTTATGGGTCAGCTTCCCTGGCATATGGACCCCGGTTATCTGGTCAAATATTATTCTGCGTGTTTCTGTAAGGATGCTTTTGCATGAGACTATTATTTACATCAGTGACCTGAGTAAAGGCGGTTGCCTTCTATAAGGTGGGAATTCCTCTTCCAATCCATGGACTGCCTCAATATAGCAAGGCTGACCGTCACCGAGGTAAAAGACGATTACCCTGTTGGATGGGCTTCCAGCAGGCTTTCAGCTCTGCAGATTTTGAGTTTGCCACACTTTGTAATCTCTCAATCTCTCTCAATCTCTCTCTCTCTCTCTCTCTTTCCCCCTCTCTCTCACTCTCTCTCACTTTCTGTAACATATTTCTGTATGTATATATATATATATATTTATATATTGAAATATTTAATTTGAATATTCCATCTGACTTATCATGTACATGATTACCTGTGGGCAATTAAAATAAAACATTTCAAAGTTATTATAAAGTGAAGTTAAAGTAAAAAATACTAATGTGACATGACACATCTGATGTGGAATTATGACAAATATAATGAACTTTTTAGAAAATAACTGAAGTTCAGGAAACAGTGCCCTAGCATGTTCTCCAAATACCTTATTTCTACCTTTTCAGAGATTCAGCTGTCAACAGTTCTTCTACAGTTCCTCTCTTCTCTCCAAGACCTGAACACTACACTTTTCTCTGCTGTCCCCTTGGGCACTAAAGCTTCTCGTGATGGGCCATGGCTGGTGAAGGGCCGTGTCTGGTTTAGAAATAAAGTTGCAACTCTCACTTTATATTACTGTGGAATGTGGGAACACATGTTTCATGGAATCAGGATGTCCCTCTCACCTAACATGAACACTTCCCTAGAGTGCCGTCGTGTGCTTAAAATTCCTTTATCAGGAAATAAATCCCTTGTACTCCATAAGTAAATATCAGGTTTCAATTGTGTGAAACCAGAAATAGATATAAGATACCACTTAAGACTCACAGCATCACATATAAGTGATTGAGAGCTGGGTTGGGAGTGGAGAGAAGATCAGAGCACTAAGATCTGAAATCTATATGAAATATGGACTTAGGGCTCATCTGATATACTTGCTTTCTTCTGCTCTTTCCAAACATGTTTTATGGCTTTGAAGACAGTAATACGAAAAGTTTTTCACTGTTTATTCTCGGTCTTCCTTTTCAACCCTCCAGAACCCTCAACCTGCCATATTACCTTCACTGCCCCATATATACAACATAACTGTCCAAGTTGGTGCTTTGACATGTTGCCCGTACATTTAGTAATAATCCTTTCCTATCTTTCATAATTCTACCTGCAGTCTGAAGGAAGAACTGGCCTAGTAACGTGTCTTGGGCAATTAATCAGGAAGCTTCTTAGGAATGTCATTTTATAATAGAAAAGGAGGAAGAAGAGGAGAATGAAGAGGAGAGGAAGAGAAAGAGGAGACACTTGAGACTTGAGAAGAGTCTCCAGATAAGCATGTGCCAGAAGAACAGGACCTAACGTTTCCCTCAAGCTCAGCCACATCTTCACTACTATAAATTATTTAAATATTATAATAAATTGGTATAAAAATGAAATTACAGTATATAATATATAATTGAGAAAACATAAAGTTGTTTAAAAATGAACACATCTAATAAACTGCTAAGAAAAATCACTGCTTCTATTTTGCCCTATTTAGTGTTAGGAGTCTTCTATTTTCATAAACCCACAGACATGCATACATGTCTTTCAGGGTACTGATCTGAGATCTTTTATCTTTTGCAACATAGATGCTTCCAGCCATAAGTTGCTCTCTATGCGCTGCATTACATTTTTCCCTAAAGGTCTTCTATGCTTTATTTGCCTTTTCATTCATCCCATCGTATTTTCTATTTCTTTGTTATTTCTTCTTCGAGCCATTGTTTATTTAGGAATCTGTTTCCAAACTCATAGATGTCACAGAAACAGAGACTAGAATGGTGGTCAGCAGGGGCTGAGGGATTCGGCAAAAGAGGAGATGTTGAGCAATGGGTACAAGACTGCATCATACGATGAAGAAGCTCTAGGAGTCTATGGAACATCATGGTGAGTCTAGTTAATAACACTCGGTCGTGTAGTTGAAACTTGCTCAGAAAATAGACCTTAAGCATTCTCATCACACAAACACACACACACACACACACACACACACACACACAAACACAAACACACAGATATACACATATTTAAATGGTTAATGTTGAAGTGATTAATGTGTTAATTGACCGATGGTGATAATCACTGCACAAAGTACACATATGTCAAATCATCCCACTATGCACCGTAAATATGTCCAATTTAATTTGTTCATTATACCTCAGAAATACCAGATGGAAAAGATGAAAGAAGAACCATCCTACGAAACAGTAACAAAGTTTGAGAATCTTTGTGTTCCTCCGCCTCCTTGCCTCTCTTAGGCTCTGATACTACTCTCTGAGAGAGCTTCCCTTAACAATTCTTCTCTGCGGGCCTTGTATCCACCTCACAGTGGATAATCCCTTCTTGTCACCTATACTGACCACATCTGAAGTAGGTAGTGTGGAAAGGGGTGAAAGGAGGGCTGGAAAGTCATTACAATTCTTGAAAAATCAGTCTTTTTTGTTTTGGCACATAGTTTATTTAGTTGTCAATTCCCTCAAAAACTTATTAGACACCCGACATAATTCATTCTTCCAATCATTTCTCTGTCCCAGGGACCTCACTCAGGTCCTTTTCTGGAAGTAATTTTCTGGCCTGATTAAATTTCTGCCTTGATCCCTGAACATAATTCAACTACCATAAGGCTCCCTGACACACAGGTGGATAGACTACAACTTCTGTCTCTTTTCTCTCTTGTTACAGTCAACTGAAATTGGACTTCGAGTTCAAAACCACCTCTAATCTCATATCTTACTCTTTAGGGATTACAAGTGTTGAGTTTCCTAATTCAACAAGGTTTTGAATATCTGGTCTGTATTTCTCTCTTTCCATTATTTTTTTTATTTCTGACCTGCCCGCCAGAAATTTTTTTCTCAACGTACATTTATTGAAATTCCCTGGTCAAATCAACAAGTGACCAATATTTGGTCTGCATCTCAGAATATCATGGACAACCATTACTGCAAACATTTTGCCATTGAATAAAATGTATCACCACATTTATGGCTTCCAATATCAGACTCCTTGCCAACCACCTCCAGACTCTAAGCCAATGCCATAATTTTAAGATTTGTTACAGAAGCATCCCACCTCAAAGACTAATTTCTGTGTCAGGTCAAATAACACTAGGTAGAGGAGAGACAACTCCCAAATATCAGTGTTGATTTCTCACTCAGGTACTAGTGTGATAAGGGTTGGGCAGTAATCTGGACATCTTTTTTTTCTTGCAGTTCTGACATCTTGGACTACTTTACTTCTAGGACCACAAGAAGAGATATGCTTAAAGAACACATCCCTTTTCACGGCTTACTGGACCTGTAAGCTACGCACTTAGAAAACAAGCTGCATAGCAACAGTCATTTTGTAAATCTAGATAAACATTGGAAACCCCAGTGTACCTCACAAGTGGGGTCAAATCAGTCAAAAAAGTAATTTCAGATGTGAAAAAATATAATAAGACACTGAGGTTGTTGAGTTTTGCAGTAAGAAGAACGTGTTGTGCACATGGAGAGCAGGCAGCACTTTGCCTGGTAAGGACCGTTTAAACTTCCCTTTATTTGTACTACCCATGAATTCAGAACTACTATAATTTTATGCAGAATATTCCAATAATTTCCCAAAGCTTTTAATGTGTCACATGACATTATAAATATGGTTAAGTTGGAAAAGAAAAGGAACACAGTATATGAAAGTGTAATATACTTTAAGAATCTCCGTATGTGCTGTACTAGGTATGTCTGAGCCTCTTACCTGCTAGAGCAAACATGGTGGTGCCGGTGATGGTGGTGACAGTGATGATGACAGAGACAATGATAATTGGCCACCTTACAAAGTGCCAATTATGTGTCTGGCATCGTGGCAACTGAATTACACACATTCATGTAAATTTTATGCCTAATCAAGTTGGCACTGTAAAGGTGATTTTCCCCACATTTTAGTAAAGGGATTGAACTTCTGAGGAGTTAAATAATTTGTTCCTCAAATCAATGAAGCGATAATTAAGAAAATAACCTGGATTTGAATTTACATACAAGTAATCATCGATATAACTCAAAATTCACATACCACTGGTTGTGAGAGCCTGAAATTTGGATCGAAGAAGGGTAGAAATCAACCAAAATTATGATATGATATGATATTGCTAAAAGCAGGGTTTCAAAGAAAGAAAATACTTTTACTATCACACAAAAGAAGTGTATTTTATTCAAGAAATGGAGGATAAGTAACAATTGCTCATCTGGCAGAAACCACTGCCCAGGTGACAGACACACACAGAAGACACTGAGAGAATCCTCAGAGGGCGCTCAGGAGGAGAGATACTGCCCTTCCCTCTGAGGCTCTGGGATGCTTTTTCGGATACCTCCCAGAGGGAGGCAGCATAGCAGACTCAGATAGGAAACCTCTGACCGTCAGGAATCCCCACACGCACACTGCAGGCTGAAGGGTGGAAAGCTTCTTCTGTATCCATGATAGGCTTTGAAGAGAAGATGAAGATGGAGCTGTGGAACTAGATGAGCTGATTGTCCTTATCCTTTCCAGGGGCAGATAAAACCTGAAGCTGTTACTTGTCCTTGGGTGGGCACTTCTGCTGGCATTGCTGGGGAGGTGGCACAGGAGTGCATTTCTCAGTGCACTTTATAGGTGGGCAAGGGTCTGTATCCTTGGTAGGTGAGCAAGGATCAGGGCACTTAGTTGGGCATACTGGAGGTAGCTTGCACTGCTCCTTGCACTGCTGCTTGCACTGCTGCTCTTGAGAAGACATCTTTCTGGAGTCTTAATATCTGAAAGAAAGTATATGACATCGTTCACCAGAAGGAATTCCTTCAGAGAGAAGACCCAAAGCTTTGACAACTCAAATAGACAGGATCTCTCCAATCTCAAAATATGGGTGTTAATCTCTTTAATACCTTTTAATGAATTTCTGACTTCTCTCTCGTTCTTTAGCAAATCTATTCATCAGCCCAGAGACAACCTTCTCTTCTCATACAACATTTCCAAAGAAAATATCTTTTTTAAAAGAAACCAGCAGTGTTTTCTCTTTTGGTTTCTTTCCTTTTTTGTTTTATTGAAAACGTCATCTTCAAAAAAGACCGTCACAAGTTCTAAAATCCTCGCCAAGCTCACAAGCAAGTTCTATCACCATTTTTTCTCATGAGGTCCCGACAGCATTACTTATGTGCAAAGCAAAGGGCAATCAGGATGAATGTAAGGGCATCACACCTTCTAAGATTAATGCCTCTGAAATCACAGCAGAGGTCCAAGAGAAAGGCACAGAAAAAGGTAAATACTTTACTCTTTATCCCTTCACGTCAAAATTTCCTTTTAATTTCTTGTTCAATAGAGGAATTCAAACTAGGTGTCAGAAATCTAGTAAATACAATATAACATTGTGCCCAGATTCCAAGTTCCCATCCACTAAGTAACATTATACCCTTGATCATAACTTTGGACCCATCAAATTTGCGGTCTCCAGCATAAACTCAACATTCGGGGGCCCGAGAACAAAGTTGAACTGAAGCATCAGACTCACCAGGTTCTCCAAAGTCAATCGGAACTCGAGTAGCAGGAGGATAGCTGTCGTGCAGTAGAGGCCCTTTTTATTGGGGTTTGCTGCCCCACCCAGGGGGAAGCGGAGCTACCAAAACCGGCCTGGTTCAGTCATTTCCGAACCCAATGCAAATCCATCCATAACTGGCTTGGCAGGGACTCTGAAAACAGGAAATGTCCTGCGCCAGGATCTCCTCACTAGATTATGTTCTCATGACTCACAGAGTCCATGCCTTAGCTCTCCGTTTCAGCAGTTTATGGCAGTGGGAGGATTTTGAAGCTTCTCTAACTTGCAGACAAACGTTCCGTTTCTTGATTGGGGAAGATGACCCTTTTCTATCTTTCACCTTCCTTGACTTCTAAAACTGCCTGCCTAGTTGCACTTGAACTGGTGGCCATTTTAGTGCACATACTGGTTTGAGAAAGGCCTGGCTACCTGGTGACACCGTTCTCTTTATCTCAAGCCCCTCTTATAATGCATTTCCTCTTGATCCTTGGCTTGCTAAGTGAAGTCTCTTCTCCTCTTCTAAAATGGACTGAGGGAAGGTTGCGGATCATCTCCGATGACTTCCCACCGTGATACTTAAATACGTTTAGTAAAGTGGTCACCTCTAGTGACCCCCTTACCCTGCTTTGCTCCTTCAAATTAAGAACATCCAGCAGTGACATTCTTATGAACTTTGTAAATCTGTTTCACTTCCGGCCACAAGGAATTCACTAGGAGCGTAGTTTCGTCTACCATAATTCCAACCAGCTGGCAGATCAGAACCTAGACTTACAATACAAACCAAGCCTTTTACTCATACCTCCCAAACGTGACATACCACCTGCTCTTACCTAACTTCTCCCAAAGGACCTCTTTGGATTTCTTCAACTTTTGAAGAAAGCTCAGAGGAGTGTTTAAATATGCTGGCTTCCTGTCCCTTTGAAATTTTTGGAAAACCCTATCTAATATGCAATGCCATTCATGTCACTAATTTTATATGTATTTAATAGTTATGAATTATTTAAATACACGTTTTGTTTCACATCAAATCTTGGGGTAAATTCCAGAGAAAGTTGATATCCCTTTGTTAAAAATGCAGTCAATGAAGTTCATTGCCATTCATATACAACTACTTAATGATTAATAATAAGTTTGTTAAAATTTTAACCTACGTTTTACATTTTCCATTTTGCTCACTGTGGAACATATGTCAAATAAGCCTATTTCCTGCTCTACTTTCTTCATAGAATTTGTCAGTGTGCTGGAAGGAAGGTTTGGTGGTTGATTTATGGGTCAGCTTCCCTGGCATATGGACCCCGGTTATCTGGTCAAATATTATTCTGCGTGTTTCTGTAAGGATGCTTTTGCATGAGACTATTATTTACATCAGTGACCTGAGTAAAGGCGGTTGCCTTCTATAAGGTGGGAATTCCTCTTCCAATCCATGGACTGCCTCAATACAGCAAGGCTGACCATCACCGAGGTAAAAGACGATTACCCTGTTGGATGGGCTTCCAGCAGGCTTTCAGCTCTGCAGATTTTGAGTTTGCCAAACTTTGTAATCTCTCTATCTCTCTCAATCTCTCTCTCTCTCTCTCTCTCTCTCCCTCTCTCTCTCACTCTCTCTCACTTTCTGTAACATATTTCTGTATGTATATATATATATATATTTATATATTGAAATATTTAATTTGAATATTCCATCTGGCTTATCATGTACATGATTACCTGTGGGCAACTAAAATAAAACATTTCAAAGTTATTATAAAGTGAAGTTAAAGTAAAAAATACTAATGTGACATGACACATCTGATGTGGAATTATGACAAATATAATGAACTTTTAGAAAATAACTGAAGTTCAGTAACCAGTGCCCTAGCATGTTCTCCAAATACCTTATTTCTACCTTTTCAGAGATTCAGCTGTCAAGAGTTCTTCTACAGTTCCTCTCTTCTCTCCAAGACCTGAACACTACACTTTTCTCTGCTGTCCCCTTGGGCACTAAAGCTTCTCGTGATGGGCCATGGCTGGTGAAGGGCTGTGTCTGGTTTAGAAATAAAGTTGCAACTCTCACTTTATATTACTGTGGAATGTGGGAACACATGTTTCATGGAATCAGGATGTCCCTCTCACCTAACATGAACACTTCCCTAGAGTGCCGTCGTGTGCTTAAAATTCCTTTATCAGGAAATAAATCCCTTGTACTCCATAAGTAAATATCAGGTTTCAATTGTGTGAAACCAAAAATAGATATAAGATACCACTTAAGACTCACAGCATCACATATAAGGGATTGAGAGCTGGGTTGGGAGTGGAGAGAAGATCAGAGCACTAAGATCTGAAATCTATATGAAATATGGACTTAGGGCTCATCTGATATACTTGCTTTCTTCTGCTCTTTCCAAACATGTTTTATGGCTTTGAAGACAGTAATACGAAAAGTTTTTCACTGTTTATTCTCGGTCTTCCTTTTCAACCCTCCAGAACCCTCAACCTGCCATATTACCTTCACTGTCCCATATATACAACATAACTGTCCAAGTTGGTGCTTTGACATGTTGCCCATACATTTAGTAATAATCCTTTCCTATCTTTCATAATTCTACCTGCATTCTGAAGGAAGAACTGGCCTAGTAACGTGTCTTGGGCAATTAATCAGGAAGCTTCTTAGGAATGTCATTTTATAATAGAAAAGGAGGAAGAAGAGGAGAATGAAGAGGAGAGGAAGAGAAAGAGGAGACACTTGGACTTGAGAAGAGTCACCAGATAAGCATGTGCCAGAAGAACAGGACCTAACATTTCCCTCAAGCTCAGCCACATCTTCACTACTATAAATTATTTAAATATTATAATAAATTGGTATAAAAATGAAATTACAGTATATAATATATAATTGAGAAAACATAAAGTTGTTTAAAAATGAACACATCTAATAAACTGCTAAGAAAAATCACTGCTTCTATTTTGCCCTATTTAGTGTTAGGAGTCTTCTATTTTCATAAACCCACAGACATGCATACATGTCTTTCAGGGTACTGATCTGAGATCTTTTATCTTTTGCAACATAGATGCTTCCAGCCATAAGTTGCTCTCTATGCACTGCATTACATTTTTCCCTAAAGGTCTTCTATGCTTTATTTGCCTTTTCATTCATCCCATCGTATTTTCTATTTCTTTGTTATTTCTTCTTCGAGCCATTGTTTATTTAGGAATCTGTTTCCAAACTCATAGATGTCACAGAAACAGAGACTAGAATGGTGGTCAGCAGGGGCTGAGGGATTCGGCAAAAGAGGAGATGTTGAGCAATGGGTACAAGACTGCATCATACGATGAAGAAGCTCTAGGAGTCTATGGAACATCATGGTGAGTCTAGTTAATAACACTCGGTCGTGTAGTTGAAAATTGCTCAGAAAATAGACCTTAAGCATTCTCATCACACAAACACACACACACACACACACACACACACACAAATACACAGACATACACATATTTAAATGGTTAATGTTGAAGTGATTAATGTGTTAATTGACCGATGGTGATAATCACTGCACAAAGTACACATATGTCAAATCATCCCACTATGCACCGTAAATATGTCCAATTTAATTTGTTCATTATACCTCAGAAATACCAGATGGAAAAGATGAAAAAAAAACCATCCTACGAAACAGTAACAAAGTTTGAGAATCTTTGTGTTCCTCCTCCTCCTTGCCTCTCTTAGGCTCTGATACTACTCTCTGAGAGAGCTTCCCTTAACAATTCTTCTCTGCAGGCCTTGTATCCACCTCACAGTGGATAATCCCTTCTCGTCACCTATACTGACCACATCTGAAGTAGGTAGTGTGGAAAGGGGGGAAAGGAGGGCTGGAAAGTCATTACAATTCTTGAAAAATCAGTCTTTTTTGTTTTGGCACATAGTTTATTTAGTTGTCAATTCCCTCAAAAACTTATTGGACACCCGACATATTTCATTCTTCCAATCATTTCTCTGTCCCAGGGACCTCACTCAGGTCCTTTTCTGGAAGTAATTTTCTGGCCTGATTAAATTTCTGCCTTGATCCCTGAACATAATTCAACTACCATGAGGCTCCCTGACACACAGGTGGATAGACTACAACTTCTGTCTCTTTTCTCTCTTGTTACAGTCAACTGAAATTGGACTTCGAGTTCAAAACCACCTCTAATCTCATATCTTACTCTTTAGGGATTACAAGTGTTGAGTTTCCTAATTCAACAAGGTTTTGAATATCTGGTCTGTATTTCTCTCTTTCCATTATTTTTTTTATTTCTGACCTGCCCGCCAGAAATTTTTTTCTCAACATACATTTATTGAAATTCCCTGGTCAAATCAACAAGTGACCAATATTTGGTCTGCATCTCAGAATATCATGGACAACCATTACTGCAAACATTTTGCCATTGAATAAAATGTATCACCACATTTATGGCTTCCAATATCAGACTCCTTGCCAACCACCTCCAGACTCTAAGCCAATGCCATAATTTTAAGATTTGTTACAGAAGCATCCCACCTCAAAGACTAATTTCTGTGTCAGGTCAAATAACACTAGCTAGAGGAGAGACAACTCCCAAATATCAGTGTTGATTTCTCACTCAGGTACTAGTGTGATAAGGGTTGGGCAGTAATCTGGACATCTTTTTTTTCTTGCAGTTCTGACATCTTGGACTACTTTACTTCTGGGACCACAAGAAGAGATATGCTTAAAGAACACATCCCTTTTCACGGCTTACTGGACCTGTAGCTACGCACTTAGAAAACAAGCTGCATAGCAACAGTCATTTTGTAAATCTAGATAAACATTGGAAACCCCAGTGTACCTCACAAGTGGGGTCAAATCAGTCAAAAAATAATTTCAGATGTGAAAAAATATAATAAGACACTGAGGTTGTTGAGTTTTGCAGTAAGAAGAACGTGTTGTGCACATGGAGAGCAGGCAGCACTTTGCCTGGTAAGGACCGTTTAAACTTCCCTTTATTTGTACTACCCATGAATTCAGAACTACTATAATTTTATGCAGAATATTCCAATAATTTCCCAAAGCTTTTAATGTGTCACATGACATTATAAATATGGTTAAGTTGGAAAAGAAAAGGAACACAGTATATGAAAGTGTAATATACTTTAAGAATCTCCGTATGTGCTGTACTAGGTATGTCTGAGCCTCTTACCTGCTAGAGCAAACATGGTGGTGCCGGTGATGGTGGTGACAGTGATGATGACAGAGACAATGATAATTGGCCACCTTACAAAGTGCCAATTATGTGTCTGGCATCGTGGCAACTGAATTACACACATTCATGTAAATTTTATGCCTAATCAAGTTGGCACTGTAAAGGTGATTTTCCCCACATTTTAGTAAAGGGATTGAACTTCTGAGGAGTTAAATAATTTGTTCCTCAAATCAATGAAGCGATAATTAAGAAAATAACCTGGATTTGAATTTACATACAAGTAATCATCGATATAACTCAAAATTCACATACCACTGGTTGTGAGAGCCTGAAATTTGGATCGAAGAAGGGTAGAAATCAACCAAAATTATGATATGATATGATATTGCTAAAAGCAGGGTTTCAAAGAAAGAAAATACTTTTACTATCACACAAAAGAAGTGTATTTTATTCAAGAAATGGAGGATAAGTAACAATTGCTCATCTGGCAGAAACCACTGCCCAGGTGACAGACACACACAGAAGACACTGAGAGAATCCTCAGAGGGCGCTCAGGAGGAGAGATACTGCCCTTCCCTCTGAGGCTCTGGGATGCTTTTTCGGATACCTCCCAGAGGGAGGCAGCATAGCAGACTCAGATAGGAAACCTCTGACCGTCAGGAATCCCCACACGCACACTGCAGGCTGAAGGGTGGAAAGCTTCTTCTGTATCCATGATAGGCTTTGAAGAGAAGATGAAGATGGAGCTGTGGAACTAGATGAGCTGATTGTCCTTATCCTTTCCAGAGGCAGATAAAATCTGAAGCTGTTACTTGTCCTTGGGTGGGCACTTCTGCTGGCATTGCTGGGGAGGTGGCACAGGAGTGCATTTCTCAGTGCACTTTATAGGTGGGCAAGCGTCTGTACCCTTGGTAGGTGAGCAAGGATCAGGGCATTTAGTTGGGCATACTGGAGGTAGCTTACACTGCTCCTTGCACTGCTGCTTGCACTGCTGCTCTTGACAAGACATCTTTCTGGAGTCTTAATATCTGAAAGAAAGTATATGACCACGTTCACCAGAAGGAATTCCTTCAGAGAGAAGACCCAAAGCTTTGACAACTCAAATAGACAGGATCTCGCCAATCTCAAAATATGGGTGTTAATCTCTTTAATACCTTTTAATGAATTTCTGACTTCTCTCTCGTTCTTTAGCAAATCTATTCATCAGCCCAGAGACAACCTTCTCTTCTCATACAACATTTCCAAAGAAAATATCTTTTTTAAAAGAAACCAGCAGTGTTTTCTCTTTTGGTTTCTTTCCTTTTTTGTTTTTTTGAAAACGTCATCTTCAAAAAAGGCCGTCACAAGTTCTAAAATCCTCGCCAAGCTCACAAGCAAGATCTATCACCATTTTTTCTCATGAGGTCCCGACAGCATTACTTATGTGCAAAGCAAAGGGCAATCAGGATGAATGTAAGGGCATCACACCTTCTAAGATTAATGCCTCTGAAATCACAGCAGAGGTCCAAGAGAAAGGCACAGAAAAAGGTAAATACTTTACTCTTTATCCCTTCACGTCAAAATTTCCTTTTAATTTCTTGTTCAATAGAGGAATTCAAACTAGGTGTCAGAAATCTAGTAAATACAATATAACATTGTGCCCAGATTCCAAGTTCCCATCCACTAAGTAACATTATACCCTTGATCATAACTTTGGACCCATCAAATTTGCGGTCTCCAGCATAAACTCAACATTCGGGGGCCCGAGAACAAAGTTGAACTGAAGCATCAGACTCACCAGGTTCTCCAAAGTCAATCGGAACTCGAGTAGCAGGAGGATAGCTGTCGTGCAGTAGAGGCCCTTTTTATTGGGGTTTGCTGCCCCACCCAGGGGGAAGCGGAGCTACCAAAACCGGCCTGGTTCAGTCATTTCCGAACCCAATGCAAATCCATCCATAACTGGCTTGGCAGGGACTCTGAAAACAGGAAATGTCCTGCGCCAGGATCTCCTCACTAGATTATGTTCTCATGACTCACAGAGTCTATGCCTTAGCTCTCCGTTTCAGCAGTTTATGGCAGTGGGAGGATTTTGAAGCTTCTCTAACTTGCAGACAAACGTTCCGTTTCTTGATTGGGGAAGATGACCCTTTTCTATCTTTCACCTTCCTTGACTTCTAAAACTGCCTGCCTAGTTGCACTTGAACTGGTGGCCATTTTATTGTGCCTACTGGTTTGAGAAAGGCCTGGCTACCTGGTGACGCCATTCTCTTTATCTCAAGCCCCTCTTATAATGCATTTCCTCTTGATCCTATGGCTTGCTAAGTGAAGTCTCTTCTCCTCTTCTAAAATGGACTGAGGGAAGGTTGCGGATCATCTCCGATGACTTCCCACCGTGATACTTAAATACGTTTAGTAAAGTGGTCACCTCTAGGGACCCCCTTTCACTGCTTTGCTCCTTCAAATTAAGAACATCCAGCAGTGACATTCTTATGAACTTTGTAAATCTGTTTCACTTCCGGCCACAAGGAATTCACTAGGAGCGTAGTTTCGTCTACCATAATTCCAAGCAGCTGGCAGATCAGAACCTAGACTTACAATACAAACCAAGCCTTTTACTCATACCTCCCAAACGTGACATACCACCTGCTCTTACCTAACTTCTCCCAAAGGACCTCTTTGGATTTCTTCAACTTTTGAAGAAAGCTCAGAGGACTGTTTAAATATGCTGGCTTCCTGTCCCTTTGAAATTTTTGGAAAACCCTATCTAATATACAATGCCATTCATGTCACTAATTTTATATGTATTTAATAGTTACAAATTATTTAAATACATGTTTTGTTTCACAACAAATCTAGGGGTAAATTCCAGAGAAAGTTGATATCCCTTTGTTAAAAATGCAGTCACTGAAGTTCATTGCCATTCATATACAACTTCTTAATGATTAATAATAAGTTTGTTAAAATTTTAACCTACGTTTTACACTTTCCATTTTGCTCACTGTGGAACATATGTCAAATAAGCCTATTTCCTGCTCTACTTTCTTCATAGAATTTGTCAGTGTGCTGGAAGGAAGGTTTGGTGGTTGATTTATGGGTCAGCTTCCCTGGCATATGGACCCCGGTTATCTGGTCAAATATTATTCTGCGTGTTTCTGTAAGGATGCTTTTGCATGAGACTATTATTTACATCAGTGACCTGAGTAAAGGCGGTTGCCTTCTATAAGGTGGGAATTCCTCTTCCAATCCATGGACTGCCTCAATATAGCAAGGCTGACCGTCACCGAGGTAAAAGACGATTACCCTGTTGGATGGGCTTCCAGCAGGCTTTCAGCTCTGCAGATTTTGAGTTTGCCACACTTTGTAATCTCTCAATCTCTCTCAATCTCTCTCTCTCTCTCTCTCTTTCCCCCTCTCTCTCACTCTCTCTCACTTTCTGTAACATATTTCTGTATGTATATATATATATATATTTATATATTGAAATATTTAATTTGAATATTCCATCTGACTTATCATGTACATGATTACCTGTGGGCAACTAAAATAAAACATTTCAAAGTTATTATAAAGTGAAGTTAAAGTAAAAAATACTAATGTGACATGACACATCTGATGTGGAATTATGACAAATATAATGAACTTTTTAGAAAATAACTGAAGTTCAGGAAACAGTGCCCTAGCATGTTCTCCAAATATCTTATTTCTACCTTTTCAGAGATTCAGCTGTCAACAGTTCTTCTACAGTTCCTCTCTTCTCTCCAAGACCTGAACACTACACTTTTCTCTGCTGTCCCCTTGGGCACTAAAGCTTCTCGTGATGGGCCATGGCTGGTGAAGGGCCGTGTCTGGTTTAGAAATAAAGTTGCAACTCTCACTTTATATTACTGTGGAATGTGGGAACACATGTTTCATGGAATCAGGATGTCCCTCTCACCTAACATGAACACTTCCCTAGAGTGCCGTCGTGTGCTTAAAATTCCTTTATCAGGAAATAAATCCCTTGTACTCCATAAGTAAATATCAGGTTTCAATTGTGTGAAACCAAAAATAGATATAAGATACCACTTAAGACTCACAGCATCACATATAAGTGATTGAGAGCTGGGTTGGGAGTGGAGAGAAGATCAGAGCACTAAGATCTGAAATCTATATGAAATATGGACTTAGGGCTCATCTGATATACTTGCTTTCTTCTGCTCTTTCCAAACATGTTTTATGGCTTTGAAGACAGTAATACGAAAAGTTTTTCACTGTTTATTCTCGGTCTTCCTTTTCAACCCTCCAGAACCCTCAACCTGCCATATTACCTTCACTGCCCCATATATACAACATAACTGTCCAAGTTGGTGCTTTGACATGTTGCCCGTACATTTAGTAATAATCCTTTCCTATCTTTCATAATTCTACCTGCAGTCTGAAGGAAGAACTGGCCTAGTAACGTGTCTTGGGCAATTAATCAGGAAGCTTCTTAGGAATGTCATTTTATAATAGAAAAGGAGGAAGAAGAGGAGAATGAAGAGGAGAGGAAGAGAAAGAGGAGACACTTGAGACTTGAGAAGAGTCACCAGATAAGCATGTGCCAGAAGAACAGGACCTAACGTTTCCCTCAAGCTCAGCCACATCTTCACTACTATAAATTATTTAAATATTATAATAAATTGGTATAAAAATGAAATTACAGTATATAATATATAATTGAGAAAACATAAAGTTGTTTAAAAATGAACACATCTAATAAACTGCTAAGAAAAATCACTGCTTCTATTTTGCCCTATTTAGTGTTAGGAGTCTTCTATTTTCATAAACCCACAGACATGCATACATGTCTTTCAGGGTACTGATCTGAGATCTTTTATCTTTTGCAACATAGATGCTTCCAGCCATAAGTTGCTCTCTATGCGCTGCATTACATTTTTCCCTAAAGGTCTTCTATGCTTTATTTGCCTTTTCATTCATCCCATCGTATTTTCTATTTCTTTGTTATTTCTTCTTCGAGCCATTGTTTATTTAGGAATCTGTTTCCAAACTCATAGATGTCACAGAAACAGAGACTAGAATGGTGGTCAGCAGGGGCTGAGGGATTCGGCAAAAGAGGAGATGTTGAGCAATGGGTACAAGACTGCATCATACGATGAAGAAGCTCTAGGAGTCTATGGAACATCATGGTGAGTCTAGTTAATAACACTCGGTCGTGTAGTTGAAACTTGCTCAGAAAATAGACCTTAAGCATTCTCATCACACAAACACACACACACACACACACACACACACACACACACACAAATACACAGACATACACATATTTAAATGGTTAATGTTGAAGTGATTAATGTGTTAATTGACCGATGGTGATAATCACTGCACAAAGTACACATATGTCAAATCATCCCACTATGCACCGTAAATATGTCCAATTTAATTTGTTCATTATACCTCAGAAATACCAGATGGAAAAGATGAAAGAAGAACCATCCTACGAAACAGTAACAAAGTTTGAGAATCTTTGTGTTCCTCCTCCTCCTTGCCTCTCTTAGGCTCTGATACTACTCTCTGAGAGAGCTTCCCTTAACAATTCTTCTCTGCGGGCCTTGTATCCACCTCACAGTGGATAATCCCTTCTTGTCACCTATACTGACCACATCTGAAGTAGGTAGTGTGGAAAGGGGGGAAAGGAGGGCTGGAAAGTCATTACAATTCTTGAAAAATCAGTCTTTTTTGTTTTGGCACATAGTTTATTTAGTTGTCAATTCCCTCAAAAACTTATTAGACACCCGACATAATTCATTCTTCCAATCATTTCTCTGTCCCAGGGACCTCACTCAGGTCCTTTTCTGGAAGTAATTTTCTGGCCTGATTAAATTTCTGCCTTGATCCCTGAACATAATTCAACTACCATGAGGCTCCCTGACACACAGGTGGATAGACTACAACTTCTGTCTCTTTTCTCTCTTGTTACAGTCAACTGAAATTGAACTTCGAGTTCAAAACCACCTCTAATCTCATATCTTACTCTTTAGGGATTACAAGTGTTGAGTTTCCTAATTCAACAAGGTTTTGAATATCTGGTCTGTATTTCTCTCTTTCCATTATTTTTTTTATTTCTGACCTGCCCGCCAGAAATTTTTTTCTCAACATACATTTATTGAAATTCCCTGGTCAAATCAACAAGTGACCAATATTTGGTCTGCATCTCAGAATATCATGGACAACCATTACTGCAAACATTTTGCCATTGAATAAAATGTATCACCACATTTATGGCTTCCAATATCAGACTCCTTGCCAACCACCTCCAGACTCTAAGCCAATGCCATAATTTTAAGATTTGTTACAGAAGCATCCCACCTCAAAGACTAATTTCTGTGTCAGGTCAAATAACACTAGCTAGAGGAGAGACAACTCCCAAATATCAGTGTTGATTTCTCACTCAGGTACTAGTGTGATAAGGGTTGGGCAGTAATCTGGACATCTTTTTTTTCTTGCAGTTCTGACATCTTGGACTACTTTACTTCTAGGACCACAAGAAGAGATATGCTTAAAGAACACATCCCTTTTCATGGCTTACTGGACCTGTAAGCTACGCACTTAGAAAACAAGCTGCATAGCAACAGTCATTTTGTAAATCTAGATAAACATTGGAAACCCCAGTGTACCTCACAAGTGGGGTCAAATCAGTCAAAAAAGTAATTTCAGATGTGAAAAAATATAATAAGACACTGAGGTTGTTGAGTTTTGCAGTAAGAAGAACGTGTTGTGCACATGGAGAGCAGGCAGCACTTTGCCTGGTAAGGACCGTTTAAACTTCCCTTTATTTGTACTACCCATGAATTCAGAACTACTATAATTTTATGCAGAATATTCCAATAATTTCCCAAAGCTTTTAATGTGTCACATGACATTATAAATATGGTTAAGTTGGAAAAGAAAAGGAACACAGTATATGAAAGTGTAATATACTTTAAGAATCTCCGTATGTGCTGTACTAGGTATGTCTGAGCCTCTTACCTGCTAGAGCAAACATGGTGGTGCCGGTGATGGTGGTGACAGTGATGATGACAGAGACAATGATAATTGGCCACCTTACAAAGTGCTAATTATGTGTCTGGCATCGTGGCAACTGAATTACACACATTCATGTAAATTTTATGCCTAATCAAGTTGGCACTGTAAAGGTGATTTTCCCCACATTTTAGTAAAGGGATTGAACTTCTGAGGAGTTAAATAATTTGTTCCTCAAATCAATGAAGCGATAATTAAGAAAATAACCTGGATTTGAATTTACATACAAGTAATCATCGATATAACTCAAAATTCACATACCACTGGTTGTGAGAGCCTGAAATTTGGATCGAAGAAGGGTAGAAATCAACCAAAATTATGATATGATATGATATTGCTAAAAGCAGGGTTTCAAAGAAAGAAAATACTTTTACTATCACACAAAAGAAGTGTATTTTATTCAAGAAATGGAGGATAAGTAACAATTGCTCATCTGGCAGAAACCACTGCCCAGGTGACAGACACACACAGAAGACACTGAGAGAATCCTCAGAGGGCGCTCAGGAGGAGAGATACTGCCCTTCCCTCTGAGGCTCTGGGATGCTTTTTCGGATACCTCCCAGAGGGAGGCAGCATAGCAGACTCAGATAGGAAACCTCTGACCGTCAGGAATCCCCACACGCACACTGCAGGCTGAAGGGTGGAAAGCTTCTTCTGTATCCATGATAGGCTTTGAAGAGAAGATGAAGATGGAGCTGTGGAACTAGATGAGCTGATTGTCCTTATCCTTTCCAGGGGCAGATAAAACCTGAAGCTGTTACTTGTCCTTGGGTGGGCACTTCTGCTGGCATTGCTGGGGAGGTGGCACAGGAGTGCATTTCTCAGTGCACTTTATAGGTGGGCAAGGGTCTGTACCCTTGGTAGGTGAGCAAGGATCAGGGCACTTAGTTGGGCATACTGGAGGTAGCTTGCACTGCTCCTTGCACTGCTGCTTGCACTGCTGCTCTTGAGAAGACATCTTTCTGGAGTCTTAATATCTGAAAGAAAGTATATGACATCGTTCACCAGAAGGAATTCCTTCAGAGAGAAGACCCAAAGCTTTGACAACTCAAATAGACAGGATCTCTCCAATCTCAAAATATGGGTGTTAATCTCTTTAATACCTTTTAATGAATTTCTGACTTCTCTCTCGTTCTTTAGCAAATCTATTCATCAGCCCAGAGACAACCTTCTCTTCTCATACAACATTTCCAAAGAAAATATCTTTTTTAAAAGAAACCAGCAGTGTTTTCTCTTTTGGTTTCTTTCCTTTTTTGTTTTATTGAAAACGTCATCTTCAAAAAAGACCGTCACAAGTTCTAAAATCCTCGCCAAGCTCACAAGCAAGTTCTATCACCATTTTTTCTCATGAGGTCCCGACAGCATTACTTATGTGCAAAGCAAAGGGCAATCAGGATGAATGTAAGGGCATCACACCTTCTAAGATTAATGCCTCTGAAATCACAGCAGAGGTCCAAGAGAAAGGCACAGAAAAAGGTAAATACTTTACTCTTTATCCCTTCACGTCAAAATTTCCTTTTAATTTCTTGTTCAATAGAGGAATTCAAACTAGGTGTCAGAAATCTAGTAAATACAATATAACATTGTGCCCAGATTCCAAGTTCCCATCCACTAAGTAACATTATACCCTTGATCATAACTTTGGACCCATCAAATTTGCGGTCTCCAGCATAAACTCAACATTCGGGGGCCCGAGAACAAAGTTGAACTGAAGCATCAGACTCACCAGGTTCTCCAAAGTCAATCGGAACTCGAGTAGCAGGAGGATAGCTGTCGTGCAGTAGAGGCCCTTTTTATTGGGGTTTGCTGCCCCACCCAGGGGGAAGCGGAGCTACCAAAACCGGCCTGGTTCAGTCATTTCCGAACCCAATGCAAATCCATCCATAACTGGCTTGGCAGGGACTCTGAAAACAGGAAATGTCCTGCGCCAGGATCTCCTCACTAGATTATGTTCTCATGACTCACAGAGTCCATGCCTTAGCTCTCCGTTTCAGCAGTTTATGGCAGTGGGAGGATTTTGAAGCTTCTCTAACTTGCAGACAAACGTTCCGTTTCTTGATTGGGGAAGATGACCCTTTTCTATCTTTCACCTTCCTTGACTTCTAAAACTGCCTGCCTAGTTGCACTTGAACTGGTGGCCATTTTAGTGCACATACTGGTTTGAGAAAGGCCTGGCTACCTGGTGACACCGTTCTCTTTATCTCAAGCCCCTCTTATAATGCATTTCCTCTTGATCCATGGCTTGCTAAGTGAAGTCTCTTCTCCTCTTCTAAAATGGACTGAGGGAAGGTTGCGGATCATCTCCGATGACTTCCCACCGTGATACTTAAATACGTTTAGTAAAGTGGTCACCTCTAGGGACCCCCTTTCACTGCTTTGCTCCTTCAAATTAAGAACATCCAGCAGTGACATTCTTATGAACTTTGTAAATCTGTTTCACTTCCGGCCACAAGGAATTCACTAGGAGCGTAGTTTCGTCTACCATAATTCCAAGCAGCTGGCAGATCAGAACCTAGACTTACAATACAAACCAAGCCTTTTACTCATACCTCCCAAACGTGACATACCACCTGCTCTTACCTAACTTCTCCCAAAGGACCTCTTTGGATTTCTTCAACTTTTGAAGAAAGCTCAGAGGAGTGTTTAAATATGCTGGCTTCCTGTCCCTTTGAAATTTTTGGAAAACCCTATCTAATATACAATGCCATTCATGTCACTAATTTTATATGTATTTAATAGTTACAAATTATTTAAATACATGTTTTGTTTCACAACAAATCTAGGGGTAAATTCCAGAGAAAGTTGATATCCCTTTGTTAAAAATGCAGTCACTGAAGTTCATTGCCATTCATATACAACTTCTTAATGATTAATAATAAGTTTGTTAAAATTTTAACCTACGTTTTACACTTTCCATTTTGCTCACTAGGAAAGTAGAGCCTATTTCCTGCTCTACTTTCTTCATAGAATTTGTCAGTGTGCTGGAAGGAAGGTTTGGTGGTTGATTTATGGGTCAGCTTCCCTGGCATATGGACCCCGGTTATCTGGTCAAATATTATTCTGCGTGTTTCTGTAAGGATGCTTTTGCATGAGACTATTATTTACATCAGTGACCCGAGTAAAGGCGGTTGCCTTCTATAAGGTGGGAATTCCTCTTCCAATCCATGGACTGCCTCAATATAGCAAGGCTGACCGTCACCGAGGTAAAAGACGATTACCCTGTTGGATGGGCTTCCAGCAGGCTTTCAGCTCTGCAGATTTTGAGTTTGCCAAACTTTGTAATCTCTCAATCTCTCTCAATCTCTCTCTCTCTCTCTCTTTCCCTCTCTCTCTCACTCTCTCTCACTTTCTGTAACATATTTCTGTATGTATATATATATATATATATATATATATATTTATATATTGAAATATTTAATTTGAATATTCCATCTGACTTATCATGTACATGATTACCTGTGGGCAATTAAAATAAAACATTTCAAAGTTATTATAAAGTGAAGTTAAAGTAAAAAATACTAATGTGACATGACACATCTGATGTGGAATTATGACAAATATAATGAACTTTTTAGAAAATAACTGAAGTTCAGGAAACAGTGCCCTAGCATGTTCTCCAAATACCTTATTTCTACCTTTTCAGAGATTCAGCTGTCAACAGTTCTTCTACAGTTCCTCTCTTCTCTCCAAGACCTGAACACTACACTTTTCTCTGCTGTCCCCTTGGGCACTAAAGCTTCTCGTGATGGGCCATGGCTGGTGAAGGGCCGTGTCTGGTTTAGAAATAAAGTTGCAACTCTCACTTTATATTACTGTGGAATGTGGGAACACATGTTTCATGGAATCAGGATGTCCCTCTCACCTAACATGAACACTTCCCTAGAGTGCCGTCGTGTGCTTAAAATTCCTTTATCAGGAAATAAATCCCTTGTACTCCATAAGTAAATATCAGGTTTCAATTGTGTGAAACCAAAAATAGATATAAGATACCACTTAAGACTCACAGCATCACATATAAGGGATTGAGAGCTGGGTTGGGAGTGGAGAGAAGATCAGAGCACTAAGATCTGAAATCTATATGAAATATGGACTTAGGGCTCATCTGATATACTTGCTTTCTTCTGCTCTTTCCAAACATGTTTTATGGCTTTGAAGACAGTAATACGAAAAGTTTTTCACTGTTTATTCTCGGTCTTCCTTTTCAACCCTCCAGAACCCTCAACCTGCCATATTACCTTCACTGCCCCATATATACAACATAACTGTCCAAGTTGGTGCTTTGACATGTTGCCCGTACATTTAGTAATAATCCTTTCCTATCTTTCATAATTCTACCTGCAGTCTGAAGGAAGAACTGGCCTAGTAACGTGTCTTGGGCAATTAATCAGGAAGCTTCTTAGGAATGTCATTTTATAATAGAAAAGGAGGAAGAAGAGGAGAATGAAGAGGAGAGGAAGAGAAAGAGGAGACACTTGAGACTTGAGAAGAGTCACCAGATAAGCATGTGCCAGAAGAACAGGACCTAACGTTTCCCTCAAGCTCAGCCACATCTTCACTACTATAAATTATTTAAATATTATAATAAATTGGTATAAAAATGAAATTACAGTATATAATATATAATTGAGAAAACATAAAGTTGTTTAAAAATGAACACATCTAATAAACTGCTAAGAAAAATCACTGCTTCTATTTTGCCCTATTTAGTGTTAGGAGTCTTCTATTTTCATAAACCCACAGACATGCATACATGTCTTTCAGGGTACTGATCTGAGATCTTTTATCTTTTGCAACATAGATGCTTCCAGCCATAAGTTGCTCTCTATGCGCTGCATTACATTTTTCCCTAAAGGTCTTCTATGCTTTATTTGCCTTTTCATTCATCCCATCGTATTTTCTATTTCTTTGTTATTTCTTCTTCGAGCCATTGTTTATTTAGGAATCTGTTTCCAAACTCATAGATGTCACAGAAACAGAGACTAGAATGGTGGTCAGCAGGGGCTGAGGGATTCGGCAAAAGAGGAGATGTTGAGCAATGGGTACAAGACTGCATCATACGATGAAGAAGCTCTAGGAGTCTATGGAACATCATGGTGAGTCTAGTTAATAACACTCGGTCGTGTAGTTGAAACTTGCTCAGAAAATAGACCTTAAGCATTCTCATCACACAAACACACACACACACACACACACACACACACACACACAAATACACAGACATACACATATTTAAATGGTTAATGTTGAAGTGATTAATGTGTTAATTGACCGATGGTGATAATCACTGCACAAAGTACACATATGTCAAATCATCCCACTATGCACCGTAAATATGTCCAATTTAATTTGTTCATTATACCTCAGAAATACCAGATGGAAAAGATGAAAGAAGAACCATCCTACGAAACAGTAACAAAGTTTGAGAATCTTTGTGTTCCTCCTCCTCCTTGCCTCTCTTAGGCTCTGATACTACTCTCTGAGAGAGCTTCCCTTAACAATTCTTCTCTGCGGGCCTTGTATCCACCTCACAGTGGATAATCCCTTCTTGTCACCTATACTGACCACATCTGAAGTAGGTAGTGTGGAAAGGGGGGAAAGGAGGGCTGGAAAGTCATTACAATTCTTGAAAAATCAGTCTTTTTTGTTTTGGCACATAGTTTATTTAGTTGTCAATTCCCTCAAAAACTTATTAGACACCCGACATAATTCATTCTTCCAATCATTTCTCTGTCCCAGGGACCTCACTCAGGTCCTTTTCTGGAAGTAATTTTCTGGCCTGATTAAATTTCTGCCTTGATCCCTGAACATAATTCAACTACCATGAGGCTCCCTGACACACAGGTGGATAGACTACAACTTCTGTCTCTTTTCTCTCTTGTTACAGTCAACTGAAATTGGACTTCGAGTTCAAAACCACCTCTAATCTCATATCTTACTCTTTAGGGATTACAAGTGTTGAGTTTCCTAATTCAACAAGGTTTTGAATATCTGGTCTGTATTTCTCTCTTTCCATTATTTTTTTTATTTCTGACCTGCCCGCCAGAAATTTTTTTCTCAACGTACATTTATTGAAATTCCCTGGTCAAATCAACAAGTGACCAATATTTGGTCTGCATCTCAGAATATCATGGACAACCATTACTGCAAACATTTTGCCATTGAATAAAATGTATCACCACATTTATGGCTTCCAATATCAGACTCCTTGCCAACCACCTCCAGACTCTAAGCCAATGCCATAATTTTAAGATTTGTTACAGAAGCATCCCACCTCAAAGACTAATTTCTGTGTCAGGTCAAATAACACTAGGTAGAGGAGAGACAACTCCCAAATATCAGTGTTGATTTCTCACTCAGGTACTAGTGTGATAAGGGTTGGGCAGTAATCTGGACATCTTTTTTTTCTTGCAGTTCTGACATCTTGGACTACTTTACTTCTAGGACCACAAGAAGAGATATGCTTAAAGAACACATCCCTTTTCACGGCTTACTGGACCTGTAAGCTACGCACTTAGAAAACAAGCTGCATAGCAACAGTCGTTTTGTAAATCTAGATAAACATTGGAAACCCCAGTGTACCTCACAAGTGGGGTCAAATCAGTCAAAAAAGTAATTTCAGATGTGAAAAAATATAATAAGACACTGAGGTTGTTGAGTTTTGCAGTAAGAAGAACGTGTTGTGCACATGGAGAGCAGGCAGCACTTTGCCTGGTAAGGACCGTTTAAACTTCCCTTTATTTGTACTACCCATGAATTCAGAACTACTATAATTTTATGCAGAATATTCCAATAATTTCCCAAAGCTTTTAATGTGTCACATGACATTATAAATATGGTTAAGTTGGAAAAGAAAAGGAAAACAGTATATGAAAGTGTAATATACTTTAAGAATCTCCGTATGTGCTGTACTAGGTATGTCTGAGCCTCTTACCTGCTAGAGCAAACATGGTGGTGCCGGTGATGGTGGTGACAGTGATGATGACAGAGACAATGATAATTGGCCACCTTACAAAGTGCCAATTATGTGTCTGGCATCGTGGCAACTGAATTACACACATTCATGTAAATTTTATGCCTAATCAAGTTGGCACTGTAAAGGTGATTTTCCCCACATTTTAGTAAAGGGATTGAACTTCTGAGGAGTTAAATAATTTGTTCCTCAAATCAATGAAGCGATAATTAAGAAGATAACCTGGATTTGAATTTACATACAAGTAATCATCGATATAACTCAAAATTCACATACCACTGGTTGTGAGAGCCTGAAATTTGGATCGAAGAAGGGTAGAAATCAACCAAAATTATGATATGATATGATATTGCTAAAAGCAGGGTTTCAAAGAAAGAAAATACTTTTACTATCACACAAAAGAAGTGTATTTTATTCAAGAAATGGAGGATAAGTAACAATTGCTCATCTGGCAGAAACCACTGCCCAGGTGACAGACACACACAGAAGACCCTGAGAGAATCCTCAGAGGGCGCTCAGGAGGAGAGATACTGCCCTTCCCTCTGAGGCTCTGGGATGCTTTTTCGGATACCTCCCAGAGGGAGGCAGCATAGCAGACTCAGATAGGAAACCTCTGACCGTCAGGAATCCCCACACGCACACTGCAGGCTGAAGGGTGGAAAGCTTCTTCTGTATCCATGATAGGCTTTGAAGAGAAGATGAAGATGGAGCTGTGGAACTAGATGAGCTGATTGTCCTTATCCTTTCCAGGGGCAGATAAAACCTGAAGCTGTTACTTGTCCTTGGGTGGGCACTTCTGCTGGCATTGCTGGGGAGGTGGCACAGGAGTGCATTTCTCAGTGCACTTTATAGGTGGGCAAGGGTCTGTACCCTTGGTAGGTGAGCAAGGATCAGGGCACTTAGTTGGGCATACTGGAGGTAGCTTGCACTGCTCCTTGCACTGCTGCTTGCACTGCTGCTCTTGAGAAGACATCTTTCTGGAGTCTTAATATCTGAAAGAAAGTATATGACCACGTTCACCAGAAGGAATTCCTTCAGAGAGAAGACCCAAAGCTTTGACAACTCAAATAGACAGGATCTCTCCAATCTCAAAATATGGGTGTTAATCTCTTTAATACCTTTTAATGAATTTCTGACTTCTCTCTCGTTCTTTAGCAAATCTATTCATCAGCCCAGAGACAACCTTCTCTTCTCATACAACATTTCCAAAGAAAATATCTTTTTTAAAAGAAACCAGCAGTGTTTTCTCTTTTGGTTTCTTTCCTTTTTTGTTTTATTGAAAACGTCATCTTCAAAAAAGACCGTCACAAGTTCTAAAATCCTCGCCAAGCTCACAAGCAAGTTCTATCACCATTTTTTCTCATGAGGTCCCGACAGCATTACTTATGTGCAAAGCAAAGGGCAATCAGGATGAATGTAAGGGCATCACACCTTCTAAGATTAATGCCTCTGAAATCACAGCAGAGGTCCAAGAGAAAGGCACAGAAAAAGGTAAATACTTTACTCTTTATCCCTTCACGTCAAAATTTCCTTTTAATTTCTTGTTCAATAGAGGAATTCAAACTAGGTGTCAGAAATCTAGTAAATACAATATAACATTGTGCCCAGATTCCAAGTTCCCATCCACTAAGTAACATTATACCCTTGATCATAACTTTGGACCCATCAAATTTGCGGTCTCCAGCATAAACTCAACATTTGGGGGCCCGAGAACAAAGTTGAACTGAAGCATCAGACTCACCAGGTTCTCCAAAGTCAATCGGAACTCGAGTAGCAGGAGGATAGCTGTCGTGCAGTAGAGGCCCTTTTTATTGGGGTTTGCTGCCCCACCCAGGGGGAAGCGGAGCTACCAAAACCGGCCTGGTTCAGTCATTTCCGAACCCAATGCAAATCCATCCATAACTGGCTTGGCAGGGACTCTGAAAACAGGAAATGTCCTGCGCCAGGATCTCCTCACTAGATTATGTTCTCATGACTCACAGAGTCCATGCCTTAGCTCTCCGTTTCAGCAGTTTATGGCAGTGGGAGGATTTTGAAGCTTCTCTAACTTGCAGACAAACGTTCCGTTTCTTGATTGGGGAAGATGACCCTTTTCTATCTTTCACCTTCCTTGACTTCTAAAACTGCCTGCCTAGTTGCACTTGAACTGGTGGCCATTTTAGTGCACATACTGGTTTGAGAAAGGCCTGGCTACCTGGTGACACCGTTCTCTTTATCTCAAGCCCCTCTTATAATGCATTTCCTCTTGATCCATGGCTTGCTAAGTGAAGTCTCTTCTCCTCTTCTAAAATGGACTGAGGGAAGGTTGCGGATCATCTCCGATGACTTCCCACCGTGATACTTAAATACGTTTAGTAAAGTGGTCACCTCTAGGGACCCCCTTTCACTGCTTTGCTCCTTCAAATTAAGAACATCCAGCAGTGACATTCTTATGAACTTTGTAAATCTGTTTCACTTCCGGCCACAAGGAATTCACTAGGAGCGTAGTTTCGTCTACCATAATTCCAAGCAGCTGGCAGATCAGAACCTAGACTTACAATACAAACCAAGCCTTTTACTCATACCTCCCAAACGTGACATACCACCTGCTCTTACCTAACTTCTCCCAAAGGACCTCTTTGGATTTCTTCAACTTTTGAAGAAAGCTCAGAGGAGTGTTTAAATATGCTGGCTTCCTGTCCCTTTGAAATTTTTGGAAAACCCTATCTAATATACAATGCCATTCATGTCACTAATTTTATATGTATTTAATAGTTACAAATTATTTAAATACATGTTTTGTTTCACAACAAATCTAGGGGTAAATTCCAGAGAAAGTTGATATCCCTTTGTTAAAAATGCAGTCACTGAAGTTCATTGCCATTCATATACAACTTCTTAATGATTAATAATAAGTTTGTTAAAATTTTAACCTACGTTTTACACTTTCCATTTTGCTCACTAGGAAAGTAGAGCCTATTTCCTGCTCTACTTTCTTCATAGAATTTGTCAGTGTGCTGGAAGGAAGGTTTGGTGGTTGATTTATGGGTCAGCTTCCCTGGCATATGGACCCCGGTTATCTGGTCAAATATTATTCTGCGTGTTTCTGTAAGGATGCTTTTGCATGAGACTATTATTTACATCAGTGACCTGAGTAAAGGCGGTTGCCTTCTATAAGGTGGGAATTCCTCTTCCAATCCATGGACTGCCTCAATATAGCAAGGCTGACCGTCACCGAGGTAAAAGACGATTACCCTGTTGGATGGGCTTCCAGCAGGCTTTCAGCTCTGCAGATTTTGAGTTTGCCACACTTTGTAATCTCTCAATCTCTCTCAATCTCTCTCTCTCTCTCTCTCTTTCCCTCTCTCTCTCACTCTCTCTCACTTTCTGTAACATATTTCTGTATGTATATATATATATATATTTATATATTGAAATATTTAATTTGAATATTCCATCTGACTTATCATGTACATGATTACCTGTGGGCAACTAAAATAAAACATTTCAAAGTTATTATAAAGTGAAGTTAAAGTAAAAAATACTAATGTGACATGACACATCTGATGTGGAATTATGACAAATATAATGAACTTTTTAGAAAATAACTGAAGTTCAGGAAACAGTGCCCTAGCATGTTCTCCAAATATCTTATTTCTACCTTTTCAGAGATTCAGCTGTCAACAGTTCTTCTACAGTTCCTCTCTTCTCTCCAAGACCTGAACACTACACTTTTCTCTGCTGTCCCCTTGGGCACTAAAGCTTCTCGTGATGGGCCATGGCTGGTGAAGGGCCGTGTCTGGTTTAGAAATAAAGTTGCAACTCTCACTTTATATTACTGTGGAATGTGGGAACACATGTTTCATGGAATCAGGATGTCCCTCTCACCTAACATGAACACTTCCCTAGAGTGCCGTCGTGTGCTTAAAATTCCTTTATCAGGAAATAAATCCCTTGTACTCCATAAGTAAATATCAGGTTTCAATTGTGTGAAACCAAAAATAGATATAAGATACCACTTAAGACTCACAGCATCACATATAAGGGATTGAGAGCTGGGTTGGGAGTGGAGAGAAGATCAGAGCACTAAGATCTGAAATCTATATGAAATATGGACTTAGGGCTCATCTGATATACTTGCTTTCTTCTGCTCTTTCCAAACATGTTTTATGGCTTTGAAGACAGTAATACGAAAAGTTTTTCACTGTTTATTCTCGGTCTTCCTTTTCAACCCTCCAGAACCCTCAACCTGCCATATTACCTTCACTGCCCCATATATACAACATAACTGTCCAAGTTGGTGCTTTGACATGTTGCCCGTACATTTAGTAATAATCCTTTCCTATCTTTCATAATTCTACCTGCAGTCTGAAGGAAGAACTGGCCTAGTAACGTGTCTTGGGCAATTAATCAGGAAGCTTCTTAGGAATGTCATTTTATAATAGAAAAGGAGGAAGAAGAGGAGAATGAAGAGGAGAGGAAGAGAAAGAGGAGACACTTGAGACTTGAGAAGAGTCACCAGATAAGCATGTGCCAGAAGAACAGGACCTAACGTTTCCCTCAAGCTCAGCCACATCTTCACTACTATAAATTATTTAAATATTATAATAAATTGGTATAAAAATGAAATTACAGTATATAATATATAATTGAGAAAACATAAAGTTGTTTAAAAATGAACACATCTAATAAACTGCTAAGAAAAATCACTGCTTCTATTTTGCCCTATTTAGTGTTAGGAGTCTTCTATTTTCATAAACCCACAGACATGCATACATGTCTTTCAGGGTACTGATCTGAGATCTTTTATCTTTTGCAACATAGATGCTTCCAGCCATAAGTTGCTCTCTATGCGCTGCATTACATTTTTCCCTAAAGGTCTTCTATGCTTTATTTGCCTTTTCATTCATCCCATCGTATTTTCTATTTCTTTGTTATTTCTTCTTCGAGCCATTGTTTATTTAGGAATCTGTTTCCAAACTCATAGATGTCACAGAAACAGAGACTAGAATGGTGGTCAGCAGGGGCTGAGGGATTCGGCAAAAGAGGAGATGTTGAGCAATGGGTACAAGACTGCATCATACGATGAAGAAGCTCTAGGAGTCTATGGAACATCATGGTGAGTCTAGTTAATAACACTCGGTCGTGTAGTTGAAACTTGCTCAGAAAATAGACCTTAAGCATTCTCATCACACAAACACACACACACACACACACACACACACACACACACACAAATACACAGACATACACATATTTAAATGGTTAATGTTGAAGTGATTAATGTGTTAATTGACCGATGGTGATAATCACTGCACAAAGTACACATATGTCAAATCATCCCACTATGCACCGTAAATATGTCCAATTTAATTTGTTCATTATACCTCAGAAATACCAGATGGAAAAGATGAAAGAAGAACCATCCTATGAAACAGTAACAAAGTTTGAGAATCTTTGTGTTCCTCCTCCTCCTTGCCTCTCTTAGGCTCTGATACTACTCTCTGAGAGAGCTTCCCTTAACAATTCTTCTCTGCGGGCCTTGTATCCACCTCACAGTGGATAATCCCTTCTCGTCACCTATACTGACCACATCTGAAGTAGGTAGTGTGGAAAGGGGTGAAAGGAGGGCTGGAAAGTCATTACAATTCTTGAAAAATCAGTCTTTTTTGTTTTGGCACATAGTTTATTTAGTTGTCAATTCCCTCAAAAACTTATTAGACACCCGACATAATTCATTCTTCCAATCATTTCTCTGTCCCAGGGACCTCACTCAGGTCCTTTTCTGGAAGTAATTTTCTGGCCTGATTAAATTTCTGCCTTGATCCCTGAACATAATTCAACTACCATGAGGCTCCCTGACACACAGGTGGATAGACTACAACTTCTGTCTCTTTTCTCTCTTGTTACAGTCAACTGAAATTGGACTTCGAGTTCAAAACCACCTCTAATCTCATATCTTACTCTTTAGGGATTACAAGTGTTGAGTTTCCTAATTCAACAAGGTTTTGAATATCTGGTCTGTATTTCTCTCTTTCCATTATTTTTTTTATTTCTGACCTGCCCGCCAGAAATTTTTTTCTCAACGTACATTTATTGAAATTCCCTGGTCAAATCAACAAGTGACCAATATTTGGTCTGCATCTCAGAATATCATGGACAACCATTACTGCAAACATTTTGCCATTGAATAAAATGTATCACCACATTTATGGCTTCCAATATCAGACTCCTTGCCAACCACCTCCAGACTCTAAGCCAATGCCATAATTTTAAGATTTGTTACAGAAGCATCCCACCTCAAAGACTAATTTCTGTGTCAGGTCAAATAACACTAGCTAGAGGAGAGACAACTCCCAAATATCAGTGTTGATTTCTCACTCAGGTACTAGTGTGATAAGGGTTGGGCAGTAATCTGGACATCTTTTTTTTCTTGCAGTTCTGACATCTTGGACTACTTTACTTCTAGGACCACAAGAAGAGATATGCTTAAAGAACACATCCCTTTTCACGGCTTACTGGACCTGTAAGCTACGCACTTAGAAAACAAGCTGCATAGCAACAGTCATTTTGTAAATCTAGATAAACATTGGAAACCCCAGTGTACCTCACAAGTGGGGTCAAATCAGTCAAAAAAGTAATTTCAGATGTGAAAAAATATAATAAGACACTGAGGTTGTTGAGTTTTGCAGTAAGAAGAACGTGTTGTGCACATGGAGAGCAGGCAGCACTTTGCCTGGTAAGGACCGTTTAAACTTCCCTTTATTTGTACTACCCATGAATTCAGAACTACTATAATTTTATGCAGAATATTCCAATAATTTCCCAAAGCTTTTAATGTGTCACGTGACATTATAAATATGGTTAAGTTGGAAAAGAAAAGGAACACAGTATATGAAAGTGTAATATACTTTAAGAATCTCCGTATGTGCTGTACTAGGTATGTCTGAGCCTCTTACCTGCTAGAGCAAACATGGTGGTGCCGGTGATGGTGGTGACAGTGATGATGACAGAGACAATGATAATTGGCCACCTTACAAAGTGCCAATTATGTGTCTGGCATCGTGGCAACTGAATTACACACATTCATGTAAATTTTATGCCTAATCAAGTTGGCACTGTAAAGGTGATTTTCCCCACATTTTAGTAAAGGGATTGAACTTCTGAGGAGTTAAATAATTTGTTCCTCAAATCAATGAAGCGATAATTAAGAAGATAACCTGGATTTGAATTTACATACAAGTAATCATCGATATAACTCAAAATTCACATACCACTGGTTGTGAGAGCCTGAAATTTGGATCGAAGAAGGGTAGAAATCAACCAAAATTATGATATGATATGATATTGCTAAAAGCAGGGTTTCAAAGAAAGAAAATACTTTTACTATCACACAAAAGAAGTGTATTTTATTCAAGAAATGGAGGATAAGTAACAATTGCTCATCTGGCAGAAACCACTGCCCAGGTGACAGACACACACAGAAGACACTGAGAGAATCCTCAGAGGGCGCTCAGGAGGAGAGATACTGCCCTTCCCTCTGAGGCTCTGGGATGCTTTTTCGGATACCTCCCAGAGGGAGGCAGCATAGCAGACTCAGATAGGAAACCTCTGACCGTCAGGAATCCCCACACGCACACTGCAGGCTGAAGGGTGGAAAGCTTCTTCTGTATCCATGATAGGCTTTGAAGAGAAGATGAAGATGGAGCTGTGGAACTAGATGAGCTGATTGTCCTTATCCTTTCCAGGGGCAGATAAAACCTGAAGCTGTTACTTGTCCTTGGGTGGGCACTTCTGCTGGCATTGCTGGGGAGGTGGCACAGGAGTGCATTTCTCAGTGCACTTTATAGGTGGGCAAGGGTCTGTACCCTTGGTAGGTGAGCAAGGATCAGGGCACTTAGTTGGGCATACTGGAGGTAGCTTGCACTGCTCCTTGCACTGCTGCTTGCACTGCTGCTCTTGAGAAGACATCTTTCTGGAGTCTTAATATCTGAAAGAAAGTATATGACCACGTTCACCAGAAGGAATTCCTTCAGAGAGAAGACCCAAAGCTTTGACAACTCAAATAGACAGGATCTCTCCAATCTCAAAATATGGGTGTTAATCTCTTTAATACCTTTTAATGAATTTCTGACTTCTCTCTCGTTCTTTAGCAAATCTATTCATCAGCCCAGAGACAACCTTCTCTTCTCATACAACATTTCCAAAGAAAATATCTTTTTTAAAAGAAACCAGCAGTGTTTTCTCTTTTGGTTTCTTTCCTTTTTTGTTTTATTGAAAACGTCATCTTCAAAAAAGACCGTCACAAGTTCTAAAATCCTCGCCAAGCTCACAAGCAAGTTCTATCACCATTTTTTCTCATGAGGTCCCGACAGCATTACTTATGTGCAAAGCAAAGGGCAATCAGGATGAATGTAAGGGCATCACACCTTCTAAGATTAATGCCTCTGAAATCACAGCAGAGGTCCAAGAGAAAGGCACAGAAAAAGGTAAATACTTTACTCTTTATCCCTTCACGTCAAAATTTCCTTTTAATTTCTTGTTCAATAGAGGAATTCAAACTAGGTGTCAGAAATCTAGTAAATACAATATAACATTGTGCCCAGATTCCAAGTTCCCATCCACTAAGTAACATTATACCCTTGATCATAACTTTGGACCCATCAAATTTGCGGTCTCCAGCATAAACTCAACATTCGGGGGCCCGAGAACAAAGTTGAACTGAAGCATCAGACTCACCAGGTTCTCCAAAGTCAATCGGAACTCGAGTAGCAGGAGGATAGCTGTCGTGCAGTAGAGGCCCTTTTTATTGGGGTTTGCTGCCCCACCCAGGGGGAAGCGGAGCTACCAAAACCGGCCTGGTTCAGTCATTTCCGAACCCAATGCAAATCCATCCATAACTGGCTTGGCAGGGACTCTGAAAACAGGAAATGTCCTGCGCCAGGATCTCCTCACTAGATTATGTTCTCATGACTCACAGAGTCCATGCCTTAGCTCTCCGTTTCAGCAGTTTATGGCAGTGGGAGGATTTTGAAGCTTCTCTAACTTGCAGACAAACGTTCCGTTTCTTGATTGGGGAAGATGACCCTTTTCTATCTTTCACCTTCCTTGACTTCTAAAACTGCCTGCCTAGTTGCACTTGAACTGGTGGCCATTTTAGTGCACATACTGGTTTGAGAAAGGCCTGGCTACCTGGTGACACCGTTCTCTTTATCTCAAGCCCCTCTTATAATGCATTTCCTCTTGATCCATGGCTTGCTAAGTGAAGTCTCTTCTCCTCTTCTAAAATGGACTGAGGGAAGGTTGCGGATCATCTCCGATGACTTCCCACCGTGATACTTAAATACGTTTAGTAAAGTGGTCACCTCTAGGGACCCCCTTTCACTGCTTTGCTCCTTCAAATTAAGAACATCCAGCAGTGACATTCTTATGAACTTTGTAAATCTGTTTCACTTCCGGCCACAAGGAATTCACTAGGAGCGTAGTTTCGTCTACCATAATTCCAAGCAGCTGGCAGATCAGAACCTAGACTTACAATACAAACCAAGCCTTTTACTCATACCTCCCAAACGTGACATACCACCTGCTCTTACCTAACTTCTCCCAAAGGACCTCTTTGGATTTCTTCAACTTTTGAAGAAAGCTCAGAGGAGTGTTTAAATATGCTGGCTTCCTGTCCCTTTGAAATTTTTGGAAAACCCTATCTAATATACAATGCCATTCATGTCACTAATTTTATATGTATTTAATAGTTACAAATTATTTAAATACATGTTTTGTTTCACAACAAATCTAGGGGTAAATTCCAGAGAAAGTTGATATCCCTTTGTTAAAAATGCAGTCACTGAAGTTCATTGCCATTCATATACAACTTCTTAATGATTAATAATAAGTTTGTTAAAATTTTAACCTACGTTTTACACTTTCCATTTTGCTCACTAGGAAAGTAGAGCCTATTTCCTGCTCTACTTTCTTCATAGAATTTGTCAGTGTGCTGGAAGGAAGGTTTGGTGGTTGATTTATGGGTCAGCTTCCCTGGCATATGGACCCCGGTTATCTGGTCAAATATTATTCTGCGTGTTTCTGTAAGGATGCTTTTGCATGAGACTATTATTTACATCAGTGACCCGAGTAAAGGCGGTTGCCTTCTATAAGGTGGGAATTCCTCTTCCAATCCATGGACTGCCTCAATATAGCAAGGCTGACCGTCACCGAGGTAAAAGACGATTACCCTGTTGGATGGGCTTCCAGCAGGCTTTCAGCTCTGCAGATTTTGAGTTTGCCAAACTTTGTAATCTCTCAATCTCTCTCAATCTCTCTCTCTCTCTCTCTTTCCCTCTCTCTCTCACTCTCTCTCACTTTCTGTAACATATTTCTGTATGTATATATATATATATATATATTTATATATTGAAATATTTAATTTGAATATTCCATCTGACTTATCATGTACATGATTACCTGTGGGCAATTAAAATAAAACATTTCAAAGTTATTATAAAGTGAAGTTAAAGTAAAAAATACTAATGTGACATGACACATCTGATGTGGAATTATGACAAATATAATGAACTTTTTAGAAAATAACTGAAGTTCAGGAAACAGTGCCCTAGCATGTTCTCCAAATACCTTATTTCTACCTTTTCAGAGATTCAGCTGTCAACAGTTCTTCTACAGTTCCTCTCTTCTCTCCAAGACCTGAACACTACACTTTTCTCTGCTGTCCCCTTGGGCACTAAAGCTTCTCGTGATGGGCCATGGCTGGTGAAGGGCCGTGTCTGGTTTAGAAATAAAGTTGCAACTCTCACTTTATATTACTGTGGAATGTGGGAACACATGTTTCATGGAATCAGGATGTCCCTCTCACCTAACATGAACACTTCCCTAGAGTGCCGTCGTGTGCTTAAAATTCCTTTATCAGGAAATAAATCCCTTGTACTCCATAAGTAAATATCAGGTTTCAATTGTGTGAAACCAAAAATAGATATAAGATACCACTTAAGACTCACAGCATCACGTATAAGGGATTGAGAGCTGGGTTGGGAGTGGAGAGAAGATCAGAGCACTAAGATCTGAAATCTATATGAAATATGGACTTAGGGCTCATCTGATATACTTGCTTTCTTCTGCTCTTTCCAAACATGTTTTATGGCTTTGAAGACAGTAATACGAAAAGTTTTTCACTGTTTATTCTCGGTCTTCCTTTTCAACCCTCCAGAACCCTCAACCTGCCATATTACCTTCACTGCCCCATATATACAACATAACTGTCCAAGTTGGTGCTTTGACATGTTGCCCGTACATTTAGTAATAATCCTTTCCTATCTTTCATAATTCTACCTGCAGTCTGAAGGAAGAACTGGCCTAGTAACGTGTCTTGGGCAATTAATCAGGAAGCTTCTTAGGAATGTCATTTTATAATAGAAAAGGAGGAAGAAGAGGAGAATGAAGAGGAGAGGAAGAGAAAGAGGAGACACTTGAGACTTGAGAAGAGTCACCAGATAAGCATGTGCCAGAAGAACAGGACCTAACGTTTCCCTCAAGCTCAGCCACATCTTCACTACTATAAATTATTTAAATATTATAATAAATTGGTATAAAAATGAAATTACAGTATATAATATATAATTGAGAAAACATAAAGTTGTTTAAAAATGAACACATCTAATAAACTGCTAAGAAAAATCACTGCTTCTATTTTGCCCTATTTAGTGTTAGGAGTCTTCTATTTTCATAAACCCACAGACATGCATACATGTCTTTCAGGGTACTGATCTGAGATCTTTTATCTTTTGCAACATAGATGCTTCCAGCCATAAGTTGCTCTCTATGCGCTGCATTACATTTTTCCCTAAAGGTCTTCTATGCTTTATTTGCCTTTTCATTCATCCCATCGTATTTTCTATTTCTTTGTTATTTCTTCTTCGAGCCATTGTTTATTTAGGAATCTGTTTCCAAACTCATAGATGTCACAGAAACAGAGACTAGAATGGTGGTCAGCAGGGGCTGAGGGATTCGGCAAAAGAGGAGATGTTGAGCAATGGGTACAAGACTGCATCATACGATGAAGAAGCTCTAGGAGTCTATGGAACATCATGGTGAGTCTAGTTAATAACACTCGGTCGTGTAGTTGAAACTTGCTCAGAAAATAGACCTTAAGCATTCTCATCACACAAACACACACACACACACACACACACACACACACACAAATACACAGACATACACATATTTAAATGGTTAATGTTGAAGTGATTAATGTGTTAATTGACCGATGGTGATAATCACTGCACAAAGTACACATATGTCAAATCATCCCACTATGCACCGTAAATATGTCCAATTTAATTTGTTCATTATACCTCAGAAATACCAGATGGAAAAGATGAAAGAAGAACCATCCTACGAAACAGTAACAAAGTTTGAGAATCTTTGTGTTCCTCCTCCTCCTTGCCTCTCTTAGGCTCTGATACTACTCTCTGAGAGAGCTTCCCTTAACAATTCTTCTCTGCGGGCCTTGTATCCACCTCACAGTGGATAATCCCTTCTTGTCACCTATACTGACCACATCTGAAGTAGGTAGTGTGGAAAGGGGTGAAAGGAGGGCTGGAAAGTCATTACAATTCTTGAAAAATCAGTCTTTTTTGTTTTGGCACATAGTTTATTTAGTTGTCAATTCCCTCAAAAACTTATTAGACACCCGACATAATTCATTCTTCCAATCATTTCTCTGTCCCAGGGACCTCACTCAGGTCCTTTTCTGGAAGTAATTTTCTGGCCTGATTAAATTTCTGCCTTGATCCCTGAACATAATTCAACTACCATGAGGCTCCCTGACACACAGGTGGATAGACTACAACTTCTGTCTCTTTTCTCTCTTGTTACAGTCAACTGAAATTGGACTTCGAGTTCAAAACCACCTCTAATCTCATATCTTACTCTTTAGGGATTACAAGTGTTGAGTTTCCTAATTCAACAAGGTTTTGAATATCTGGTCTGTATTTCTCTCTTTCCATTATTTTTTTTATTTCTGACCTGCCCGCCAGAAATTTTTTTCTCAACGTACATTTATTGAAATTCCCTGGTCAAATCAACAAGTGACCAATATTTGGTCTGCATCTCAGAATATCATGGACAACCATTACTGCAAACATTTTGCCATTGAATAAAATGTATCACCACATTTATGGCTTCCAATATCAGACTCCTTGCCAACCACCTCCAGACTCTAAGCCAATGCCATAATTTTAAGATTTGTTACAGAAGCATCCCACCTCAAAGACTAATTTCTGTGTCAGGTCAAATAACACTAGGTAGAGGAGAGACAACTCCCAAATATCAGTGTTGATTTCTCACTCAGGTACTAGTGTGATAAGGGTTGGGCAGTAATCTGGACATCTTTTTTTTCTTGCAGTTCTGACATCTTGGACTACTTTACTTCTAGGACCACAAGAAGAGATATGCTTAAAGAACACATCCCTTTTCACGGCTTACTGGACCTGTAAGCTACGCACTTAGAAAACAAGCTGCATAGCAACAGTCATTTTGTAAATCTAGATAAACATTGGAAACCCCAGTGTACCTCACAAGTGGGGTCAAATCAGTCAAAAAA
Organism: Orcinus orca; assembly: GCF_937001465.1. Taxonomy (NCBI): domain Eukaryota; kingdom Metazoa; phylum Chordata; class Mammalia; order Artiodactyla; family Delphinidae; genus Orcinus; species Orcinus orca. Next base: position 102,048,408 of record NC_064559.1, on the reverse strand, counting down.
GTAATTTCAGATGTGAAAAAATATAATAAGACACTGAGGTTGTTGAGTTTTGCAGTAAGAAGAACGTGTTGTGCACATGGAGAGCAGGCAGCACTTTGCCTGGTAAGGACCGTTTAAACTTCCCTTTATTTGTACTACCCATGAATTCAGAACTACTATAATTTTATGCAGAATATTCCAATAATTTCCCAAAGCTTTTAATGTGTCACATGACATTATAAATATGGTTAAGTTGGAAAAGAAAAGGAACACAGTATATGAAAGTGTAATATACTTTAAGAATCTCCGTATGTGCTGTACTAGGTATGTCTGAGCCTCTTACCTGCTAGAGCAAACATGGTGGTGCCGGTGATGGTGGTGACAGTGATGATGACAGAGACAATGATAATTGGCCACCTTACAAAGTGCCAATTATGTGTCTGGCATCGTGGCAACTGAATTACACACATTCATGTAAATTTTATGCCTAATCAAGTTGGCACTGTAAAGGTGATTTTCCCCACATTTTAGTAAAGGGATTGAACTTCTGAGGAGTTAAATAATTTGTTCCTCAAATCAATGAAGCGATAATTAAGAAGATAACCTGGATTTGAATTTACATACAAGTAATCATCGATATAACTCAAAATTCACATACCACTGGTTGTGAGAGCCTGAAATTTGGATCGAAGAAGGGTAGAAATCAACCAAAATTATGATATGATATGATATTGCTAAAAGCAGGGTTTCAAAGAAAGAAAATACTTTTACTATCACACAAAAGAAGTGTATTTTATTCAAGAAATGGAGGATAAGTAACAATTGCTCATCTGGCAGAAACCACTGCCCAGGTGACAGACACACACAGAAGACACTGAGAGAATCCTCAGAGGGCGCTCAGGAGGAGAGATACTGCCCTTCCCTCTGAGGCTCTGGGATGCTTTTTCGGATACCTCCCAGAGGGAGGCAGCATAGCAGACTCAGATAGGAAACCTCTGACCGTCAGGAATCCCCACACGCACACTGCAGGCTGAAGGGTGGAAAGCTTCTTCTGTATCCATGATAGGCTTTGAAGAGAAGATGAAGATGGAGCTGTGGAACTAGATGAGCTGATTGTCCTTATCCTTTCCAGGGGCAGATAAAACCTGAAGCTGTTACTTGTCCTTGGGTGGGCACTTCTGCTGGCATTGCTGGGGAGGTGGCACAGGAATGCATTTCTCAGTGCACTTTATAGGTGGGCAAGGGTCTGTACCCTTGGTAGGTGAGCAAGGATCAGGGCACTTAGTTGGGCATACTGGAGGTAGCTTGCACTGCTCCTTGCACTGCTGCTTGCACTGCTGCTCTTGAGAAGACATCTTTCTGGAGTCTTAATATCTGAAAGAAAGTATATGACATCGTTCACCAGAAGGAATTCCTTCAGAGAGAAGACCCAAAGCTTTGACAACTCAAATAGACAGGATCTCGCCAATCTCAAAATATGGGTGTTAATCTCTTTAATACCTTTTAATGAATTTCTGACTTCTCTCTCGTTCTTTAGCAAATCTATTCATCAGCCCAGAGACAACCTTCTCTTCTCATACAACATTTCCAAAGAAAATATCTTTTTTAAAAGAAACCAGCAGTGTTTTCTCTTTTGGTTTCTTTCCTTTTTTGTTTTTTTGAAAACGTCATCTTCAAAAAAGGCCGTCACAAGTTCTAAAATCCTCGCCAAGCTCACAAGCAAGATCTATCACCATTTTTTCTCATGAGGTCCCGACAGCATTACTTATGTGCAAAGCAAAGGGCAATCAGGATGAATGTAAGGGCATCACACCTTCTAAGATTAATGCCTCTGAAATCACAGCAGAGGTCCAAGAGAAAGGCACAGAAAAAGGTAAATACTTTACTCTTTATCCCTTCACGTCAAAATTTCCTTTTAATTTCTTGTTCAATAGAGGAATTCAAACTAGGTGTCAGAAATCTAGTAAATACAATATAACATTGTGCCCAGATTCCAAGTTCCCATCCACTAAGTAACATTATACCCTTGATCATAACTTTGGACCCATCAAATTTGCGGTCTCCAGCATAAACTCAACATTCGGGGGCCCGAGAACAAAGTTGAACTGAAGCATCAGACTCACCAGGTTCTCCAAAGTCAATCGGAACTCGAGTAGCAGGAGGATAGCTGTCGTGCAGTAGAGGCCCTTTTTATTGGGGTTTGCTGCCCCACCCAGGGGGAAGCGGAGCTACCAAAACCGGCCTGGTTCAGTCATTTCCGAACCCAATGCAAATCCATCCATAACTGGCTTGGCAGGGACTCTGAAAACAGGAAATGTCCTGCGCCAGGATCTCCTCACTAGATTATGTTCTCATGACTCACAGAGTCCATGCCTTAGCTCTCCGTTTCAGCAGTTTATGGCAGTGGGAGGATTTTGAAGCTTCTCTAACTTGCAGACAAACGTTCCGTTTCTTGATTGGGGAAGATGACCCTTTTCTATCTTTCACCTTCCTTGACTTCTAAAACTGCCTGCCTAGTTGCACTTGAACTGGTGGCCATTTTAGTGCACATACTGGTTTGAGAAAGGCCTGGCTACCTGGTGACACCGTTCTCTTTATCTCAAGCCCCTCTTATAATGCATTTCCTCTTGATCCATGGCTTGCTAAGTGAAGTCTCTTCTCCTCTTCTAAAATGGACTGAGGGAAGGTTGCGGATCATCTCCGATGACTTCCCACCGTGATACTTAAATACGTTTAGTAAAGTGGTCACCTCTAGGGACCCCCTTTCACTGCTTTGCTCCTTCAAATTAAGAACATCCAGCAGTGACATTCTTATGAACTTTGTAAATCTGTTTCACTTCCGGCCACAAGGAATTCACTAGGAGCGTAGTTTCGTCTACCATAATTCCAAGCAGCTGGCAGATCAGAACCTAGACTTACAATACAAACCAAACCTTCTACTCATACCTCCCAAACGTGACATACCACCTGCTCTTACCTAACTTCTCCCAAAGGACCTCTTTGGATTTCTTCAACTTTTGAAGAAAGCTCAGAGGAGTGTTTAAATATGCTGGCTTCCTGTCCCTTTGAAATTTTTGGAAAACCCTATCTAATATACAATGCCATTCATGTCACTAATTTTATATGTATTTAATAGTTACAAATTATTTAAATACATGTTTTGTTTCACAACAAATCTAGGGGTAAATTCCAGAGAAAGTTGATATCCCTTTGTTAAAAATGCAGTCACTGAAGTTCATTGCCATTCATATACAACTTCTTAATGATTAATAATAAGTTTGTTAAAATTTTAACCTACGTTTTACACTTTCCATTTTGCTCACTAGGAAAGTAGAGCCTATTTCCTGCTCTACTTTCTTCATAGAATTTGTCAGTGTGCTGGAAGGAAGGTTTGGTGGTTGATTTATGGGTCAGCTTCCCTGGCATATGGACCCCGGTTATCTGGTCAAATATTATTCTGCGTGTTTCTGTAAGGATGCTTTTGCATGAGACTATTATTTACATCAGTGACCCGAGTAAAGGCGGTTGCCTTCTATAAGGTGGGAATTCCTCTTCCAATCCATGGACTGCCTCAATATAGCAAGGCTGACCGTCACCGAGGTAAAAGACGATTACCCTGTTGGATGGGCTTCCAGCAGGCTTTCAGCTCTGCAGATTTTGAGTTTGCCAAACTTTGTAATCTCTCAATCTCTCTCAATCTCTCTCTCTCTCTCTCTTTCCCTCTCTCTCTCACTCTCTCTCACTTTCTGTAACATATTTCTGTATGTATATATATATATATATATTTATATATTGAAATATTTAATTTGAATATTCCATCTGACTTATCATGTACATGATTACCTGTGGGCAATTAAAATAAAACATTTCAAAGTTATTATAAAGTGAAGTTAAAGTAAAAAATACTAATGTGACATGACACATCTGATGTGGAATTATGACAAATATAATGAACTTTTTAGAAAATAACTGAAGTTCAGGAAACAGTGCCCTAGCATGTTCTCCAAATACCTTATTTCTACCTTTTCAGAGATTCAGCTGTCAACAGTTCTTCTACAGTTCCTCTCTTCTCTCCAAGACCTGAACACTACACTTTTCTCTGCTGTCCCCTTGGGCACTAAAGCTTCTCGTGATGGGCCATGGCTGGTGAAGGGCCGTGTCTGGTTTAGAAATAAAGTTGCAACTCTCACTTTATATTACTGTGGAATGTGGGAACACATGTTTCATGGAATCAGGATGTCCCTCTCACCTAACATGAACACTTCCCTAGAGTGCCGTCGTGTGCTTAAAATTCCTTTATCAGGAAATAAATCCCTTGTACTCCATAAGTAAATATCAGGTTTCAATTGTGTGAAACCAAAAATAGATATAAGATACCACTTAAGACTCACAGCATCACATATAAGTGATTGAGAGCTGGGTTGGGAGTGGAGAGAAGATCAGAGCACTAAGATCTGAAATCTATATGAAATATGGACTTAGGGCTCATCTGATATACTTGCTTTCTTCTGCTCTTTCCAAACATGTTTTATGGCTTTGAAGACAGTAATACGAAAAGTTTTTCACTGTTTATTCTCGGTCTTCCTTTTCAACCCTCCAGAACCCTCAACCTGCCATATTACCTTCACTGCCCCATATATACAACATAACTGTCCAAGTTGGTGCTTTGACATGTTGCCCGTACATTTAGTAATAATCCTTTCCTATCTTTCATAATTCTACCTGCAGTCTGAAGGAAGAACTGGCCTAGTAACGTGTCTTGGGCAATTAATCAGGAAGCTTCTTAGGAATGTCATTTTATAATAGAAAAGGAGGAAGAAGAGGAGAATGAAGAGGAGAGGAAGAGAAAGAGGAGACACTTGAGACTTGAGAAGAGTCACCAGATAAGCATGTGCCAGAAGAACAGGACCTAACGTTTCCCTCAAGCTCAGCCACATCTTCACTACTATAAATTATTTAAATATTATAATAAATTGGTATAAAAATGAAATTACAGTATATAATATATAATTGAGAAAACATAAAGTTGTTTAAAAATGAACACATCTAATAAACTGCTAAGAAAAATCACTGCTTCTATTTTGCCCTATTTAGTGTTAGGAGTCTTCTATTTTCATAAACCCACAGACATGCATACATGTCTTTCAGGGTACTGATCTGAGATCTTTTATCTTTTGCAACATAGATGCTTCCAGCCATAAGTTGCTCTCTATGCGCTGCATTACATTTTTCCCTAAAGGTCTTCTATGCTTTATTTGCCTTTTCATTCATCCCATCGTATTTTCTATTTCTTTGTTATTTCTTCTTCGAGCCATTGTTTATTTAGGAATCTGTTTCCAAACTCATAGATGTCACAGAAACAGAGACTAGAATGGTGGTCAGCAGGGGCTGAGGGATTCGGCAAAAGAGGAGATGTTGAGCAATGGGTACAAGACTGCATCATACGATGAAGAAGCTCTAGGAGTCTATGGAACATCATGGTGAGTCTAGTTAATAACACTCGGTCGTGTAGTTGAAACTTGCTCAGAAAATAGACCTTAAGCATTCTCATCACACAAACACACACACACACACACACACACACACACACACAAATACACAGACATACACATATTTAAATGGTTAATGTTGAAGTGATTAATGTGTTAATTGACCGATGGTGATAATCACTGCACAAAGTACACATATGTCAAATCATCCCACTATGCACCGTAAATATGTCCAATTTAATTTGTTCATTATACCTCAGAAATACCAGATGGAAAAGATGAAAGAAGAACCATCCTACGAAACAGTAACAAAGTTTGAGAATCTTTGTGTTCCTCCTCCTCCTTGCCTCTCTTAGGCTCTGATACTACTCTCTGAGAGAGCTTCCCTTAACAATTCTTCTCTGCGGGCCTTGTATCCACCTCACAGTGGATAATCCCTTCTTGTCACCTATACTGACCACATCTGAAGTAGGTAGTGTGGAAAGGGGTGAAAGGAGGGCTGGAAAGTCATTACAATTCTTGAAAAATCAGTCTTTTTTGTTTTGGCACATAGTTTATTTAGTTGTCAATTCCCTCAAAAACTTATTAGACACCCGACATAATTCATTCTTCCAATCATTTCTCTGTCCCAGGGACCTCACTCAGGTCCTTTTCTGGAAGTAATTTTCTGGCCTGATTAAATTTCTGCCTTGATCCCTGAACATAATTCAACTACCATGAGGCTCCCTGACACACAGGTGGATAGACTACAACTTCTGTCTCTTTTCTCTCTTGTTACAGTCAACTGAAATTGGACTTCGAGTTCAAAACCACCTCTAATCTCATATCTTACTCTTTAGGGATTACAAGTGTTGAGTTTCCTAATTCAACAAGGTTTTGAATATCTGGTCTGTATTTCTCTCTTTCCATTATTTTTTTTATTTCTGACCTGCCCGCCAGAAATTTTTTTCTCAACGTACATTTATTGAAATTCCCTGGTCAAATCAACAAGTGACCAATATTTGGTCTGCATCTCAGAATATCATGGACAACCATTACTGCAAACATTTTGCCATTGAATAAAATGTATCACCACATTTATGGCTTCCAATATCAGACTCCTTGCCAACCACCTCCAGACTCTAAGCCAATGCCATAATTTTAAGATTTGTTACAGAAGCATCCCACCTCAAAGACTAATTTCTGTGTCAGGTCAAATAACACTAGGTAGAGGAGAGACAACTCCCAAATATCAGTGTTGATTTCTCACTCAGGTACTAGTGTGATAAGGGTTGGGCAGTAATCTGGACATCTTTTTTTTCTTGCAGTTCTGACATCTTGGACTACTTTACTTCTAGGACCACAAGAAGAGATATGCTTAAAGAACACATCCCTTTTCACGGCTTACTGGACCTGTAAGCTACGCACTTAGAAAACAAGCTGCATAGCAACAGTCGTTTTGTAAATCTAGATAAACATTGGAAACCCCAGTGTACCTCACAAGTGGGGTCAAATCAGTCAAAAAAGTAATTTCAGATGTGAAAAAATATAATAAGACACTGAGGTTGTTGAGTTTTGCAGTAAGAAGAACGTGTTGTGCACATGGAGAGCAGGCAGCACTTTGCCTGGTAAGGACCGTTTAAACTTCCCTTTATTTGTACTACCCATGAATTCAGAACTACTATAATTTTATGCAGAATATTCCAATAATTTCCCAAAGCTTTTAATGTGTCACATGACATTATAAATATGGTTAAGTTGGAAAAGAAAAGGAACACAGTATATGAAAGTGTAATATACTTTAAGAATCTCCGTATGTGCTGTACTAGGTATGTCTGAGCCTCTTACCTGCTAGAGCAAACATGGTGGTGCCGGTGATGGTGGTGACAGTGATGATGACAGAGACAATGATAATTGGCCACCTTACAAAGTGCCAATTATGTGTCTGGCATCGTGGCAACTGAATTACACACATTCATGTAAATTTTATGCCTAATCAAGTTGGCACTGTAAAGGTGATTTTCCCCACATTTTAGTAAAGGGATTGAACTTCTGAGGAGTTAAATAATTTGTTCCTCAAATCAATGAAGCGATAATTAAGAAGATAACCTGGATTTGAATTTACATACAAGTAATCATCGATATAACTCAAAATTCACATACCACTGGTTGTGAGAGCCTGAAATTTGGATCGAAGAAGGGTAGAAATCAACCAAAATTATGATATGATATGATATTGCTAAAAGCAGGGTTTCAAAGAAAGAAAATACTTTTACTATCACACAAAAGAAGTGTATTTTATTCAAGAAATGGAGGATAAGTAACAATTGCTCATCTGGCAGAAACCACTGCCCAGGTGACAGACACACACAGAAGACACTGAGAGAATCCTCAGAGGGCGCTCAGGAGGAGAGATACTGCCCTTCCCTCTGAGGCTCTGGGATGCTTTTTCGGATACCTCCCAGAGGGAGGCAGCATAGCAGACTCAGATAGGAAACCTCTGACCGTCAGGAATCCCCACACGCACACTGCAGGCTGAAGGGTGGAAAGCTTCTTCTGTATCCATGATAGGCTTTGAAGAGAAGATGAAGATGGAGCTGTGGAACTAGATGAGCTGATTGTCCTTATCCTTTCCAGGGGCAGATAAAACCTGAAGCTGTTACTTGTCCTTGGGTGGGCACTTCTGCTGGCATTGCTGGGGAGGTGGCACAGGAGTGCATTTCTCAGTGCACTTTATAGGTGGGCAAGGGTCTGTACCCTTGGTAGGTGAGCAAGGATCAGGGCACTTAGTTGGGCATACTGGAGGTAGCTTGCACTGCTCCTTGCACTGCTGCTTGCACTGCTGCTCTTGAGAAGACATCTTTCTGGAGTCTTAATATCTGAAAGAAAGTATATGACATCGTTCACCAGAAGGAATTCCTTCAGAGAGAAGACCCAAAGCTTTGACAACTCAAATAGACAGGATCTCGCCAATCTCAAAATATGGGTGTTAATCTCTTTAATACCTTTTAATGAATTTCTGACTTCTCTCTCGTTCTTTAGCAAATCTATTCATCAGCCCAGAGACAACCTTCTCTTCTCATACAACATTTCCAAAGAAAATATCTTTTTTAAAAGAAACCAGCAGTGTTTTCTCTTTTGGTTTCTTTCCTTTTTTGTTTTTTTGAAAACGTCATCTTCAAAAAAGGCCGTCACAAGTTCTAAAATCCTCGCCAAGCTCACAAGCAAGATCTATCACCATTTTTTCTCATGAGGTCCCGACAGCATTACTTATGTGCAAAGCAAAGGGCAATCAGGATGAATGTAAGGGCATCACACCTTCTAAGATTAATGCCTCTGAAATCACAGCAGAGGTCCAAGAGAAAGGCACAGAAAAAGGTAAATACTTTACTCTTTATCCCTTCACGTCAAAATTTCCTTTTAATTTCTTGTTCAATAGAGGAATTCAAACTAGGTGTCAGAAATCTAGTAAATACAATATAACATTGTGCCCAGATTCCAAGTTCCCATCCACTAAGTAACATTATACCCTTGATCATAACTTTGGACCCATCAAATTTGCGGTCTCCAGCATAAACTCAACATTCGGGGGCCCGAGAACAAAGTTGAACTGAAGCATCAGACTCACCAGGTTCTCCAAAGTCAATCGGAACTCGAGTAGCAGGAGGATAGCTGTCGTGCAGTAGAGGCCCTTTTTATTGGGGTTTGCTGCCCCACCCAGGGGGAAGCGGAGCTACCAAAACCGGCCTGGTTCAGTCATTTCCGAACCCAATGCAAATCCATCCATAACTGGCTTGGCAGGGACTCTGAAAACAGGAAATGTCCTGCGCCAGGATCTCCTCACTAGATTATGTTCTCATGACTCACAGAGTCCATGCCTTAGCTCTCCGTTTCAGCAGTTTATGGCAGTGGGAGGATTTTGAAGCTTCTCTAACTTGCAGACAAACGTTCCGTTTCTTGATTGGGGAAGATGACCCTTTTCTATCTTTCACCTTCCTTGACTTCTAAAACTGCCTGCCTAGTTGCACTTGAACTGGTGGCCATTTTAGTGCACATACTGGTTTGAGAAAGGCCTGGCTACCTGGTGACACCGTTCTCTTTATCTCAAGCCCCTCTTATAATGCATTTCCTCTTGATCCATGGCTTGCTAAGTGAAGTCTCTTCTCCTCTTCTAAAATGGACTGAGGGAAGGTTGCGGATCATCTCCGATGACTTCCCACCGTGATACTTAAATACGTTTAGTAAAGTGGTCACCTCTAGGGACCCCCTTTCACTGCTTTGCTCCTTCAAATTAAGAACATCCAGCAGTGACATTCTTATGAACTTTGTAAATCTGTTTCACTTCCGGCCACAAGGAATTCACTAGGAGCGTAGTTTCGTCTACCATAATTCCAAGCAGCTGGCAGATCAGAACCTAGACTTACAATACAAACCAAACCTTCTACTCATACCTCCCAAACGTGACATACCACCTGCTCTTACCTAACTTCTCCCAAAGGACCTCTTTGGATTTCTTCAACTTTTGAAGAAAGCTCAGAGGAGTGTTTAAATATGCTGGCTTCCTGTCCCTTTGAAATTTTTGGAAAACCCTATCTAATATACAATGCCATTCATGTCACTAATTTTATATGTATTTAATAGTTACAAATTATTTAAATACATGTTTTGTTTCACAACAAATCTAGGGGTAAATTCCAGAGAAAGTTGATATCCCTTTGTTAAAAATGCAGTCACTGAAGTTCATTGCCATTCATATACAACTTCTTAATGATTAATAATAAGTTTGTTAAAATTTTAACCTACGTTTTACACTTTCCATTTTGCTCACTAGGAAAGTAGAGCCTATTTCCTGCTCTACTTTCTTCATAGAATTTGTCAGTGTGCTGGAAGGAAGGTTTGGTGGTTGATTTATGGGTCAGCTTCCCTGGCATATGGACCCCGGTTATCTGGTCAAATATTATTCTGCGTGTTTCTGTAAGGATGCTTTTGCATGAGACTATTATTTACATCAGTGACCCGAGTAAAGGCGGTTGCCTTCTATAAGGTGGGAATTCCTCTTCCAATCCATGGACTGCCTCAATATAGCAAGGCTGACCGTCACCGAGGTAAAAGACGATTACCCTGTTGGATGGGCTTCCAGCAGGCTTTCAGCTCTGCAGATTTTGAGTTTGCCAAACTTTGTAATCTCTCAATCTCTCTCAATCTCTCTCTCTCTCTCTCTTTCCCTCTCTCTCTCACTCTCTCTCACTTTCTGTAACATATTTCTGTATGTATATATATATATATATATTTATATATTGAAATATTTAATTTGAATATTCCATCTGACTTATCATGTACATGATTACCTGTGGGCAATTAAAATAAAACATTTCAAAGTTATTATAAAGTGAAGTTAAAGTAAAAAATACTAATGTGACATGACACATCTGATGTGGAATTATGACAAATATAATGAACTTTTTAGAAAATAACTGAAGTTCAGGAAACAGTGCCCTAGCATGTTCTCCAAATACCTTATTTCTACCTTTTCAGAGATTCAGCTGTCAACAGTTCTTCTACAGTTCCTCTCTTCTCTCCAAGACCTGAACACTACACTTTTCTCTGCTGTCCCCTTGGGCACTAAAGCTTCTCGTGATGGGCCATGGCTGGTGAAGGGCCGTGTCTGGTTTAGAAATAAAGTTGCAACTCTCACTTTATATTACTGTGGAATGTGGGAACACATGTTTCATGGAATCAGGATGTCCCTCTCACCTAACATGAACACTTCCCTAGAGTGCCGTCGTGTGCTTAAAATTCCTTTATCAGGAAATAAATCCCTTGTACTCCATAAGTAAATATCAGGTTTCAATTGTGTGAAACCAAAAATAGATATAAGATACCACTTAAGACTCACAGCATCACATATAAGTGATTGAGAGCTGGGTTGGGAGTGGAGAGAAGATCAGAGCACTAAGATCTGAAATCTATATGAAATATGGACTTAGGGCTCATCTGATATACTTGCTTTCTTCTGCTCTTTCCAAACATGTTTTATGGCTTTGAAGACAGTAATACGAAAAGTTTTTCACTGTTTATTCTCGGTCTTCCTTTTCAACCCTCCAGAACCCTCAACCTGCCATATTACCTTCACTGCCCCATATATACAACATAACTGTCCAAGTTGGTGCTTTGACATGTTGCCCGTACATTTAGTAATAATCCTTTCCTATCTTTCATAATTCTACCTGCAGTCTGAAGGAAGAACTGGCCTAGTAACGTGTCTTGGGCAATTAATCAGGAAGCTTCTTAGGAATGTCATTTTATAATAGAAAAGGAGGAAGAAGAGGAGAATGAAGAGGAGAGGAAGAGAAAGAGGAGACACTTGAGACTTGAGAAGAGTCACCAGATAAGCATGTGCCAGAAGAACAGGACCTAACGTTTCCCTCAAGCTCAGCCACATCTTCACTACTATAAATTATTTAAATATTATAATAAATTGGTATAAAAATGAAATTACAGTATATAATATATAATTGAGAAAACATAAAGTTGTTTAAAAATGAACACATCTAATAAACTGCTAAGAAAAATCACTGCTTCTATTTTGCCCTATTTAGTGTTAGGAGTCTTCTATTTTCATAAACCCACAGACATGCATACATGTCTTTCAGGGTACTGATCTGAGATCTTTTATCTTTTGCAACATAGATGCTTCCAGCCATAAGTTGCTCTCTATGCGCTGCATTACATTTTTCCCTAAAGGTCTTCTATGCTTTATTTGCCTTTTCATTCATCCCATCGTATTTTCTATTTCTTTGTTATTTCTTCTTCGAGCCATTGTTTATTTAGGAATCTGTTTCCAAACTCATAGATGTCACAGAAACAGAGACTAGAATGGTGGTCAGCAGGGGCTGAGGGATTCGGCAAAAGAGGAGATGTTGAGCAATGGGTACAAGACTGCATCATACGATGAAGAAGCTCTAGGAGTCTATGGAACATCATGGTGAGTCTAGTTAATAACACTCGGTCGTGTAGTTGAAACTTGCTCAGAAAATAGACCTTAAGCATTCTCATCACACAAACACACACACACACACACACACACACACACACACAAATACACAGACATACACATATTTAAATGGTTAATGTTGAAGTGATTAATGTGTTAATTGACCGATGGTGATAATCACTGCACAAAGTACACATATGTCAAATCATCCCACTATGCACCGTAAATATGTCCAATTTAATTTGTTCATTATACCTCAGAAATACCAGATGGAAAAGATGAAAGAAGAACCATCCTACGAAACAGTAACAAAGTTTGAGAATCTTTGTGTTCCTCCTCCTCCTTGCCTCTCTTAGGCTCTGATACTACTCTCTGAGAGAGCTTCCCTTAACAATTCTTCTCTGCGGGCCTTGTATCCACCTCACAGTGGATAATCCCTTCTTGTCACCTATACTGACCACATCTGAAGTAGGTAGTGTGGAAAGGGGTGAAAGGAGGGCTGGAAAGTCATTACAATTCTTGAAAAATCAGTCTTTTTTGTTTTGGCACATAGTTTATTTAGTTGTCAATTCCCTCAAAAACTTATTAGACACCCGACATAATTCATTCTTCCAATCATTTCTCTGTCCCAGGGACCTCACTCAGGTCCTTTTCTGGAAGTAATTTTCTGGCCTGATTAAATTTCTGCCTTGATCCCTGAACATAATTCAACTACCATGAGGCTCCCTGACACACAGGTGGATAGACTACAACTTCTGTCTCTTTTCTCTCTTGTTACAGTCAACTGAAATTGGACTTCGAGTTCAAAACCACCTCTAATCTCATATCTTACTCTTTAGGGATTACAAGTGTTGAGTTTCCTAATTCAACAAGGTTTTGAATATCTGGTCTGTATTTCTCTCTTTCCATTATTTTTTTTATTTCTGACCTGCCCGCCAGAAATTTTTTTCTCAACGTACATTTATTGAAATTCCCTGGTCAAATCAACAAGTGACCAATATTTGGTCTGCATCTCAGAATATCATGGACAACCATTACTGCAAACATTTTGCCATTGAATAAAATGTATCACCACATTTATGGCTTCCAATATCAGACTCCTTGCCAACCACCTCCAGACTCTAAGCCAATGCCATAATTTTAAGATTTGTTACAGAAGCATCCCACCTCAAAGACTAATTTCTGTGTCAGGTCAAATAACACTAGGTAGAGGAGAGACAACTCCCAAATATCAGTGTTGATTTCTCACTCAGGTACTAGTGTGATAAGGGTTGGGCAGTAATCTGGACATCTTTTTTTTCTTGCAGTTCTGACATCTTGGACTACTTTACTTCTAGGACCACAAGAAGAGATATGCTTAAAGAACACATCCCTTTTCACGGCTTACTGGACCTGTAAGCTACGCACTTAGAAAACAAGCTGCATAGCAACAGTCGTTTTGTAAATCTAGATAAACATTGGAAACCCCAGTGTACCTCACAAGTGGGGTCAAATCAGTCAAAAAAGTAATTTCAGATGTGAAAAAATATAATAAGACACTGAGGTTGTTGAGTTTTGCAGTAAGAAGAACGTGTTGTGCACATGGAGAGCAGGCAGCACTTTGCCTGGTAAGGACCGTTTAAACTTCCCTTTATTTGTACTACCCATGAATTCAGAACTACTATAATTTTATGCAGAATATTCCAATAATTTCCCAAAGCTTTTAATGTGTCACATGACATTATAAATATGGTTAAGTTGGAAAAGAAAAGGAACACAGTATATGAAAGTGTAATATACTTTAAGAATCTCCGTATGTGCTGTACTAGGTATGTCTGAGCCTCTTACCTGCTAGAGCAAACATGGTGGTGCCGGTGATGGTGGTGACAGTGATGATGACAGAGACAATGATAATTGGCCACCTTACAAAGTGCCAATTATGTGTCTGGCATCGTGGCAACTGAATTACACACATTCATGTAAATTTTATGCCTAATCAAGTTGGCACTGTAAAGGTGATTTTCCCCACATTTTAGTAAAGGGATTGAACTTCTGAGGAGTTAAATAATTTGTTCCTCAAATCAATGAAGCGATAATTAAGAAGATAACCTGGATTTGAATTTACATACAAGTAATCATCGATATAACTCAAAATTCACATACCACTGGTTGTGAGAGCCTGAAATTTGGATCGAAGAAGGGTAGAAATCAACCAAAATTATGATATGATATGATATTGCTAAAAGCAGGGTTTCAAAGAAAGAAAATACTTTTACTATCACACAAAAGAAGTGTATTTTATTCAAGAAATGGAGGATAAGTAACAATTGCTCATCTGGCAGAAACCACTGCCCAGGTGACAGACACACACAGAAGACCCTGAGAGAATCCTCAGAGGGCGCTCAGGAGGAGAGATACTGCCCTTCCCTCTGAGGCTCTGGGATGCTTTTTCGGATACCTCCCAGAGGGAGGCAGCATAGCAGACTCAGATAGGAAACCTCTGACCGTCAGGAATCCCCACACGCACACTGCAGGCTGAAGGGTGGAAAGCTTCTTCTGTATCCATGATAGGCTTTGAAGAGAAGATGAAGATGGAGCTGTGGAACTAGATGAGCTGATTGTCCTTATCCTTTCCAGGGGCAGATAAAACCTGAAGCTGTTACTTGTCCTTGGGTGGGCACTTCTGCTGGCATTGCTGGGGAGGTGGCACAGGAGTGCATTTCTCAGTGCACTTTATAGGTGGGCAAGGGTCTGTACCCTTGGTAGGTGAGCAAGGATCAGGGCACTTAGTTGGGCATACTGGAGGTAGCTTGCACTGCTCCTTGCACTGCTGCTTGCACTGCTGCTCTTGAGAAGACATCTTTCTGGAGTCTTAATATCTGAAAGAAAGTATATGACATCGTTCACCAGAAGGAATTCCTTCAGAGAGAAGACCCAAAGCTTTGACAACTCAAATAGACAGGATCTCGCCAATCTCAAAATATGGGTGTTAATCTCTTTAATACCTTTTAATGAATTTCTGACTTCTCTCTCGTTCTTTAGCAAATCTATTCATCAGCCCAGAGACAACCTTCTCTTCTCATACAACATTTCCAAAGAAAATATCTTTTTTAAAAGAAACCAGCAGTGTTTTCTCTTTTGGTTTCTTTCCTTTTTTGTTTTATTGAAAACGTCATCTTCAAAAAAGACCGTCACAAGTTCTAAAATCCTCGCCAAGCTCACAAGCAAGTTCTATCACCATTTTTTCTCATGAGGTCCCGACAGCATTACTTATGTGCAAAGCAAAGGGCAATCAGGATGAATGTAAGGGCATCACACCTTCTAAGATTAATGCCTCTGAAATCACAGCAGAGGTCCAAGAGAAAGGCACAGAAAAAGGTAAATACTTTACTCTTTATCCCTTCACGTCAAAATTTCCTTTTAATTTCTTGTTCAATAGAGGAATTCAAACTAGGTGTCAGAAATCTAGTAAATACAATATAACATTGTGCCCAGATTCCAAGTTCCCATCCACTAAGTAACATTATACCCTTGATCATAACTTTGGACCCATCAAATTTGCGGTCTCCAGCATAAACTCAACATTCGGGGGCCCGAGAACAAAGTTGAACTGAAGCATCAGACTCACCAGGTTCTCCAAAGTCAATCGGAACTCGAGTAGCAGGAGGATAGCTGTCGTGCAGTAGAGGCCCTTTTTATTGGGGTTTGCTGCCCCACCCAGGGGGAAGCGGAGCTACCAAAACCGGCCTGGTTCAGTCATTTCCGAACCCAATGCAAATCCATCCATAACTGGCTTGGCAGGGACTCTGAAAACAGGAAATGTCCTGCGCCAGGATCTCCTCACTAGATTATGTTCTCATGACTCACAGAGTCCATGCCTTAGCTCTCCGTTTCAGCAGTTTATGGCAGTGGGAGGATTTTGAAGCTTCTCTAACTTGCAGACAAACGTTCCGTTTCTTGATTGGGGAAGATGACCCTTTTCTATCTTTCACCTTCCTTGACTTCTAAAACTGCCTGCCTAGTTGCACTTGAACTGGTGGCCATTTTAGTGCACATACTGGTTTGAGAAAGGCCTGGCTACCTGGTGACACCGTTCTCTTTATCTCAAGCCCCTCTTATAATGCATTTCCTCTTGATCCATGGCTTGCTAAGTGAAGTCTCTTCTCCTCTTCTAAAATGGACTGAGGGAAGGTTGCGGATCATCTCCGATGACTTCCCACCGTGATACTTAAATACGTTTAGTAAAGTGGTCACCTCTAGGGACCCCCTTTCACTGCTTTGCTCCTTCAAATTAAGAACATCCAGCAGTGACATTCTTATGAACTTTGTAAATCTGTTTCACTTCCGGCCACAAGGAATTCACTAGGAGCGTAGTTTCGTCTACCATAATTCCAAGCAGCTGGCAGATCAGAACCTAGACTTACAATACAAACCAAGCCTTTTACTCATACCTCCCAAACGTGACATACCACCTGCTCTTACCTAACTTCTCCCAAAGGACCTCTTTGGATTTCTTCAACTTTTGAAGAAAGCTCAGAGGAGTGTTTAAATATGCTGGCTTCCTGTCCCTTTGAAATTTTTGGAAAACCCTATCTAATATACAATGCCATTCATGTCACTAATTTTATATGTATTTAATAGTTACAAATTATTTAAATACATGTTTTGTTTCACAACAAATCTAGGGGTAAATTCCAGAGAAAGTTGATATCCCTTTGTTAAAAATGCAGTCACTGAAGTTCATTGCCATTCATATACAACTTCTTAATGATTAATAATAAGTTTGTTAAAATTTTAACCTACGTTTTACACTTTCCATTTTGCTCACTAGGAAAGTAGAGCCTATTTCCTGCTCTACTTTCTTCATAGAATTTGTCAGTGTGCTGGAAGGAAGGTTTGGTGGTTGATTTATGGGTCAGCTTCCCTGGCATATGGACCCCGGTTATCTGGTCAAATATTATTCTGCGTGTTTCTGTAAGGATGCTTTTGCATGAGACTATTATTTACATCAGTGACCCGAGTAAAGGTGGTTGCCTTCTATAAGGTGGGAATTCCTCTTCCAATCCATGGACTGCCTCAATATAGCAAGGCTGACCGTCACCGAGGTAAAAGACGATTACCCTGTTGGATGGGCTTCCAGCAGGCTTTCAGCTCTGCAGATTTTGAGTTTGCCAAACTTTGTAATCTCTCAATCTCTCTCAATCTCTCTCTCTCTCTCTCTTTCCCTCTCTCTCTCACTCTCTCTCACTTTCTGTAACATATTTCTGTATGTATATATATATATATATTTATATATTGAAATATTTAATTTGAATATTCCATCTGACTTATCATGTACATGATTACCTGTGGGCAATTAAAATAAAACATTTCAAAGTTATTATAAAGTGAAGTTAAAGTAAAAAATACTAATGTGACATGACACATCTGATGTGGAATTATGACAAATATAATGAACTTTTTAGAAAATAACTGAAGTTCAGGAAACAGTGCCCTAGCATGTTCTCCAAATACCTTATTTCTACCTTTTCAGAGATTCAGCTGTCAACAGTTCTTCTACAGTTCCTCTCTTCTCTCCAAGACCTGAACACTACACTTTTCTCTGCTGTCCCCTTGGGCACTAAAGCTTCTCGTGATGGGCCATGGCTGGTGAAGGGCCGTGTCTGGTTTAGAAATAAAGTTGCAACTCTCACTTTATATTACTGTGGAATGTGGGAACACATGTTTCATGGAATCAGGATGTCCCTCTCACCTAACATGAACACTTCCCTAGAGTGCCGTCGTGTGCTTAAAATTCCTTTATCAGGAAATAAATCCCTTGTACTCCATAAGTAAATATCAGGTTTCAATTGTGTGAAACCAAAAATAGATATAAGATACCACTTAAGACTCACAGCATCACATATAAGGGATTGAGAGCTGGGTTGGGAGTGGAGAGAAGATCAGAGCACTAAGATCTGAAATCTATATGAAATATGGACTTAGGGCTCATCTGATATACTTGCTTTCTTCTGCTCTTTCCAAACATGTTTTATGGCTTTGAAGACAGTAATACGAAAAGTTTTTCACTGTTTATTCTCGGTCTTCCTTTTCAACCCTCCAGAACCCTCAACCTGCCATATTACCTTCACTGCCCCATATATACAACATAACTGTCCAAGTTGGTGCTTTGACATGTTGCCCGTACATTTAGTAATAATCCTTTCCTATCTTTCATAATTCTACCTGCAGTCTGAAGGAAGAACTGGCCTAGTAACGTGTCTTGGGCAATTAATCAGGAAGCTTCTTAGGAATGTCATTTTATAATAGAAAAGGAGGAAGAAGAGGAGAATGAAGAGGAGAGGAAGAGAAAGAGGAGACACTTGAGACTTGAGAAGAGTCACCAGATAAGCATGTGCCAGAAGAACAGGACCTAACGTTTCCCTCAAGCTCAGCCACATCTTCACTACTATAAATTATTTAAATATTATAATAAATTGGTATAAAAATGAAATTACAGTATATAATATATAATTGAGAAAACATAAAGTTGTTTAAAAATGAACACATCTAATAAACTGCTAAGAAAAATCACTGCTTCTATTTTGCCCTATTTAGTGTTAGGAGTCTTCTATTTTCATAAACCCACAGACATGCATACATGTCTTTCAGGGTACTGATCTGAGATCTTTTATCTTTTGCAACATAGATGCTTCCAGCCATAAGTTGCTCTCTATGCGCTGCATTACATTTTTCCCTAAAGGTCTTCTATGCTTTATTTGCCTTTTCATTCATCCCATCGTATTTTCTATTTCTTTGTTATTTCTTCTTCGAGCCATTGTTTATTTAGGAATCTGTTTCCAAACTCATAGATGTCACAGAAACAGAGACTAGAATGGTGGTCAGCAGGGGCTGAGGGATTCGGCAAAAGAGGAGATGTTGAGCAATGGGTACAAGACTGCATCATACGATGAAGAAGCTCTAGGAGTCTATGGAACATCATGGTGAGTCTAGTTAATAACACTCGGTCGTGTAGTTGAAACTTGCTCAGAAAATAGACCTTAAGCATTCTCATCACACAAACACACACACACACACACACACACACACACACAAATACACAGACATACACATATTTAAATGGTTAATGTTGAAGTGATTAATGTGTTAATTGACCGATGGTGATAATCACTGCACAAAGTACACATATGTCAAATCATCCCATTATGCACTGTAAATATGTCCAATTTAATTTGTTCATTATACCTCAGAAATACCAGATGGAAAAGATGAAAGAAGAACCATCCTACGAAACAGTAACAAAGTTTGAGAATCTTTGTGTTCCTCCTCCTCCTTGCCTCTCTTAGGCTCTGATACTACTCTCTGAGAGAGCTTCCCTTAACAATTCTTCTCTGCGGGCCTTGTATCCACCTCACAGTGGATAATCCCTTCTTGTCACCTATACTGACCACATCTGAAGTAGGTAGTGTGGAAAGGGGTGAAAGGAGGGCTGGAAAGTCATTACAATTCTTGAAAAATCAGTCTTTTTTGTTTTGGCACATAGTTTATTTAGTTGTCAATTCCCTCAAAAACTTATTAGACACCCGACATAATTCATTCTTCCAATCATTTCTCTGTCCCAGGGACCTCACTCAGGTCCTTTTCTGGAAGTAATTTTCTGGCCTGATTAAATTTCTGCCTTGATCCCTGAACATAATTCAACTACCATGAGGCTCCCTGACACACAGGTGGATAGACTACAACTTCTGTCTCTTTTCTCTCTTGTTACAGTCAACTGAAATTGGACTTCGAGTTCAAAACCACCTCTAATCTCATATCTTACTCTTTAGGGATTACAAGTGTTGAGTTTCCTAATTCAACAAGGTTTTGAATATCTGGTCTGTATTTCTCTCTTTCCATTATTTTTTTTATTTCTGACCTGCCCGCCAGAAATTTTTTTCTCAACGTACATTTATTGAAATTCCCTGGTCAAATCAACAAGTGACCAATATTTGGTCTGCATCTCAGAATATCATGGACAACCATTACTGCAAACATTTTGCCATTGAATAAAATGTATCACCACATTTATGGCTTCCAATATCAGACTCCTTGCCAACCACCTCCAGACTCTAAGCCAATGCCATAATTTTAAGATTTGTTACAGAAGCATCCCACCTCAAAGACTAATTTCTGTGTCAGGTCAAATAACACTAGCTAGAGGAGAGACAACTCCCAAATATCAGTGTTGATTTCTCACTCAGGTACTAGTGTGATAAGGGTTGGGCAGTAATCTGGACATCTTTTTTTTCTTGCAGTTCTGACATCTTGGACTACTTTACTTCTAGGACCACAAGAAGAGATATGCTTAAAGAACACATCCCTTTTCACGGCTTACTGGACCTGTAAGCTACGCACTTAGAAAACAAGCTGCATAGCAACAGTCGTTTTGTAAATCTAGATAAACATTGGAAACCCCAGTGTACCTCACAAGTGGGGTCAAATCAGTCAAAAAAGTAATTTCAGATGTGAAAAAATATAATAAGACACTGAGGTTGTTGAGTTTTGCAGTAAGAAGAACGTGTTGTGCACATGGAGAGCAGGCAGCACTTTGCCTGGTAAGGACCGTTTAAACTTCCCTTTATTTGTACTACCCATGAATTCAGAACTACTATAATTTTATGCAGAATATTCCAATAATTTCCCAAAGCTTTTAATGTGTCACATGACATTATAAATATGGTTAAGTTGGAAAAGAAAAGGAACACAGTATATGAAAGTGTAATATACTTTAAGAATCTCCGTATGTGCTGTACTAGGTATGTCTGAGCCTCTTACCTGCTAGAGCAAACATGGTGGTGCCGGTGATGGTGGTGACAGTGATGATGACAGAGACAATGATAATTGGCCACCTTACAAAGTGCCAATTATGTGTCTGGCATCGTGGCAACTGAATTACACACATTCGTGTAAATTTTATGCCTAATCAAGTTGGCACTGTAAAGGTGATTTTCCCCACATTTTAGTAAAGGGATTGAACTTCTGAGGAGTTAAATAATTTGTTCCTCAAATCAATGAAGCGATAATTAAGAAGATAACCTGGATTTGAATTTACATACAAGTAATCATCGATATAACTCAAAATTCACATACCACTGGTTGTGAGAGCCTGAAATTTGGATCGAAGAAGGGTAGAAATCAACCAAAATTATGATATGATATGATATTGCTAAAAGCAGGGTTTCAAAGAAAGAAAATACTTTTACTATCACACAAAAGAAGTGTATTTTATTCAAGAAATGGAGGATAAGTAACAATTGCTCATCTGGCAGAAACCACTGCCCAGGTGACAGACACACACAGAAGACACTGAGAGAATCCTCAGAGGGCGCTCAGGAGGAGAGATACTGCCCTTCCCTCTGAGGCTCTGGGATGCTTTTTCGGATACCTCCCAGAGGGAGGCAGCATAGCAGACTCAGATAGGAAACCTCTGACCGTCAGGAATCCCCACACGCACACTGCAGGCTGAAGGGTGGAAAGCTTCTTCTGTATCCATGATAGGCTTTGAAGAGAAGATGAAGATGGAGCTGTGGAACTAGATGAGCTGATTGTCCTTATCCTTTCCAGGGGCAGATAAAACCTGAAGCTGTTACTTGTCCTTGGGTGGGCACTTCTGCTGGCATTGCTGGGGAGGTGGCACAGGAGTGCATTTCTCAGTGCACTTTATAGGTGGGCAAGGGTCTGTACCCTTGGTAGGTGAGCAAGGATCAGGGCACTTAGTTGGGCATACTGGAGGTAGCTTGCACTGCTCCTTGCACTGCTGCTTGCACTGCTGCTCTTGAGAAGACATCTTTCTGGAGTCTTAATATCTGAAAGAAAGTATATGACATCGTTCACCAGAAGGAATTCCTTCAGAGAGAAGACCCAAAGCTTTGACAACTCAAATAGACAGGATCTCGCCAATCTCAAAATATGGGTGTTAATCTCTTTAATACCTTTTAATGAATTTCTGACTTCTCTCTCGTTCTTTAGCAAATCTATTCATCAGCCCAGAGACAACCGTCTCTTCTCATACAACATTTCCAAAGAAAATATCTTTTTTAAAAGAAACCAGCAGTGTTTTCTCTTTTGGTTTCTTTCCTTTTTTGTTTTATTGAAAACGTCATCTTCAAAAAAGACCGTCACAAGTTCTAAAATCCTCGCCAAGCTCACAAGCAAGTTCTATCACCATTTTTTCTCATGAGGTCCCGACAGCATTACTTATGTGCAAAGCAAAGGGCAATCAGGATGAATGTAAGGGCATCACACCTTCTAAGATTAATGCCTCTGAAATCACAGCAGAGGTCCAAGAGAAAGGCACAGAAAAAGGTAAATACTTTACTCTTTATCCCTTCACGTCAAAATTTCCTTTTAATTTCTTGTTCAATAGAGGAATTCAAACTAGGTGTCAGAAATCTAGTAAATACAATATAACATTGTGCCCAGATTCCAAGTTCCCATCCACTAAGTAACATTATACCCTTGATCATAACTTTGGACCCATCAAATTTGCGGTCTCCAGCATAAACTCAACATTCGGGGGCCCGAGAACAAAGTTGAACTGAAGCATCAGACTCACCAGGTTCTCCAAAGTCAATCGGAACTCGAGTAGCAGGAGGATAGCTGTCGTGCAGTAGAGGCCCTTTTTATTGGGGTTTGCTGCCCCACCCAGGGGGAAGCGGAGCTACCAAAACCGGCCTGGTTCAGTCATTTCCGAACCCAATGCAAATCCATCCATAACTGGCTTGGCAGGGACTCTGAAAACAGGAAATGTCCTGCGCCAGGATCTCCTCACTAGATTATGTTCTCATGACTCACAGAGTCCATGCCTTAGCTCTCCGTTTCAGCAGTTTATGGCAGTGGGAGGATTTTGAAGCTTCTCTAACTTGCAGACAAACGTTCCGTTTCTTGATTGGGGAAGATGACCCTTTTCTATCTTTCACCTTCCTTGACTTCTAAAACTGCCTGCCTAGTTGCACTTGAACTGGTGGCCATTTTAGTGCACATACTGGTTTGAGAAAGGCCTGGCTACCTGGTGACACCGTTCTCTTTATCTCAAGCCCCTCTTATAATGCATTTCCTCTTGATCCATGGCTTGCTAAGTGAAGTCTCTTCTCCTCTTCTAAAATGGACTGAGGGAAGGTTGCGGATCATCTCCGATGACTTCCCACCGTGATACTTAAATACGTTTAGTAAAGTGGTCACCTCTAGGGACCCCCTTTCACTGCTTTGCTCCTTCAAATTAAGAACATCCAGCAGTGACATTCTTATGAACTTTGTAAATCTGTTTCACTTCCGGCCACAAGGAATTCACTAGGAGCGTAGTTTCGTCTACCATAATTCCAAGCAGCTGGCAGATCAGAACCTAGACTTACAATACAAACCAAGCCTTTTACTCATACCTCCCAAACGTGACATACCACCTGCTCTTACCTAACTTCTCCCAAAGGACCTCTTTGGATTTCTTCAACTTTTGAAGAAAGCTCAGAGGAGTGTTTAAATATGCTGGCTTCCTGTCCCTTTGAAATTTTTGGAAAACCCTATCTAATATACAATGCCATTCATGTCACTAATTTTATATGTATTTAATAGTTACAAATTATTTAAATACATGTTTTGTTTCACAACAAATCTAGGGGTAAATTCCAGAGAAAGTTGATATCCCTTTGTTAAAAATGCAGTCACTGAAGTTCATTGCCATTCATATACAACTTCTTAATGATTAATAATAAGTTTGTTAAAATTTTAACCTACGTTTTACACTTTCCATTTTGCTCACTAGGAAAGTAGAGCCTATTTCCTGCTCTACTTTCTTCATAGAATTTGTCAGTGTGCTGGAAGGAAGGTTTGGTGGTTGATTTATGGGTCAGCTTCCCTGGCATATGGACCCCGGTTATCTGGTCAAATATTATTCTGCGTGTTTCTGTAAGGATGCTTTTGCATGAGACTATTATTTACATCAGTGACCCGAGTAAAGGCGGTTGCCTTCTATAAGGTGGGAATTCCTCTTCCAATCCATGGACTGCCTCAATATAGCAAGGCTGACCGTCACCGAGGTAAAAGACGATTACCCTGTTGGATGGGCTTCCAGCAGGCTTTCAGCTCTGCAGATTTTGAGTTTGCCAAACTTTGTAATCTCTCAATCTCTCTCAATCTCTCTCTCTCTCTCTCTTTCCCTCTCTCTCTCACTCTCTCTCACTTTCTGTAACATATTTCTGTATGTATATATATATATATATATTTATATATTGAAATATTTAATTTGAATATTCCATCTGACTTATCATGTACATGATTACCTGTGGGCAATTAAAATAAAACATTTCAAAGTTATTATAAAGTGAAGTTAAAGTAAAAAATACTAATGTGACATGACACATCTGATGTGGAATTATGACAAATATAATGAACTTTTTAGAAAATAACTGAAGTTCAGGAAACAGTGCCCTAGCATGTTCTCCAAATACCTTATTTCTACCTTTTCAGAGATTCAGCTGTCAACAGTTCTTCTACAGTTCCTCTCTTCTCTCCAAGACCTGAACACTACACTTTTCTCTGCTGTCCCCTTGGGCACTAAAGCTTCTCGTGATGGGCCATGGCTGGTGAAGGGCCGTGTCTGGTTTAGAAATAAAGTTGCAACTCTCACTTTATATTACTGTGGAATGTGGGAACACATGTTTCATGGAATCAGGATGTCCCTCTCACCTAACATGAACACTTCCCTAGAGTGCCGTCGTGTGCTTAAAATTCCTTTATCAGGAAATAAATCCCTTGTACTCCATAAGTAAATATCAGGTTTCAATTGTGTGAAACCAAAAATAGATATAAGATACCACTTAAGACTCACAGCATCACATATAAGTGATTGAGAGCTGGGTTGGGAGTGGAGAGAAGATCAGAGCACTAAGATCTGAAATCTATATGAAATATGGACTTAGGGCTCATCTGATATACTTGCTTTCTTCTGCTCTTTCCAAACATGTTTTATGGCTTTGAAGACAGTAATACGAAAAGTTTTTCACTGTTTATTCTCGGTCTTCCTTTTCAACCCTCCAGAACCCTCAACCTGCCATATTACCTTCACTGCCCCATATATACAACATAACTGTCCAAGTTGGTGCTTTGACATGTTGCCCGTACATTTAGTAATAATCCTTTCCTATCTTTCATAATTCTACCTGCAGTCTGAAGGAAGAACTGGCCTAGTAACGTGTCTTGGGCAATTAATCAGGAAGCTTCTTAGGAATGTCATTTTATAATAGAAAAGGAGGAAGAAGAGGAGAATGAAGAGGAGAGGAAGAGAAAGAGGAGACACTTGAGACTTGAGAAGAGTCACCAGATAAGCATGTGCCAGAAGAACAGGACCTAACGTTTCCCTCAAGCTCAGCCACATCTTCACTACTATAAATTATTTAAATATTATAATAAATTGGTATAAAAATGAAATTACAGTATATAATATATAATTGAGAAAACATAAAGTTGTTTAAAAATGAACACATCTAATAAACTGCTAAGAAAAATCACTGCTTCTATTTTGCCCTATTTAGTGTTAGGAGTCTTCTATTTTCATAAACCCACAGACATGCATACATGTCTTTCAGGGTACTGATCTGAGATCTTTTATCTTTTGCAACATAGATGCTTCCAGCCATAAGTTGCTCTCTATGCGCTGCATTACATTTTTCCCTAAAGGTCTTCTATGCTTTATTTGCCTTTTCATTCATCCCATCGTATTTTCTATTTCTTTGTTATTTCTTCTTCGAGCCATTGTTTATTTAGGAATCTGTTTCCAAACTCATAGATGTCACAGAAACAGAGACTAGAATGGTGGTCAGCAGGGGCTGAGGGATTCGGCAAAAGAGGAGATGTTGAGCAATGGGTACAAGACTGCATCATACGATGAAGAAGCTCTAGGAGTCTATGGAACATCATGGTGAGTCTAGTTAATAACACTCGGTCGTGTAGTTGAAACTTGCTCAGAAAATAGACCTTAAGCATTCTCATCACACAAACACACACACACACACACACACACACACACACACACACAAATACACAGACATACACATATTTAAATGGTTAATGTTGAAGTGATTAATGTGTTAATTGACCGATGGTGATAATCACTGCACAAAGTACACATATGTCAAATCATCCCACTATGCACCGTAAATATGTCCAATTTAATTTGTTCATTATACCTCAGAAATACCAGATGGAAAAGATGAAAGAAGAACCATCCTACGAAACAGTAACAAAGTTTGAGAATCTTTGTGTTCCTCCTCCTCCTTGCCTCTCTTAGGCTCTGATACTACTCTCTGAGAGAGCTTCCCTTAACAATTCTTCTCTGCGGGCCTTGTATCCACCTCACAGTGGATAATCCCTTCTTGTCACCTATACTGACCACATCTGAAGTAGGTAGTGTGGAAAGGGGTGAAAGGAGGGCTGGAAAGTCATTACAATTCTTGAAAAATCAGTCTTTTTTGTTTTGGCACATAGTTTATTTAGTTGTCAATTCCCTCAAAAACTTATTAGACACCCGACATAATTCATTCTTCCAATCATTTCTCTGTCCCAGGGACCTCACTCAGGTCCTTTTCTGGAAGTAATTTTCTGGCCTGATTAAATTTCTGCCTTGATCCCTGAACATAATTCAACTACCATGAGGCTCCCTGACACACAGGTGGATAGACTACAACTTCTGTCTCTTTTCTCTCTTGTTACAGTCAACTGAAATTGGACTTCGAGTTCAAAACCACCTCTAATCTCATATCTTACTCTTTAGGGATTACAAGTGTTGAGTTTCCTAATTCAACAAGGTTTTGAATATCTGGTCTGTATTTCTCTCTTTCCATTATTTTTTTTATTTCTGACCTGCCCGCCAGAAATTTTTTTCTCAACGTACATTTATTGAAATTCCCTGGTCAAATCAACAAGTGACCAATATTTGGTCTGCATCTCAGAATATCATGGACAACCATTACTGCAAACATTTTGCCATTGAATAAAATGTATCACCACATTTATGGCTTCCAATATCAGACTCCTTGCCAACCACCTCCAGACTCTAAGCCAATGCCATAATTTTAAGATTTGTTACAGAAGCATCCCACCTCAAAGACTAATTTCTGTGTCAGGTCAAATAACACTAGCTAGAGGAGAGACAACTCCCAAATATCAGTGTTGATTTCTCACTCAGGTACTAGTGTGATAAGGGTTGGGCAGTAATCTGGACATCTTTTTTTTCTTGCAGTTCTGACATCTTGGACTACTTTACTTCTAGGACCACAAGAAGAGATATGCTTAAAGAACACATCCCTTTTCACGGCTTACTGGACCTGTAAGCTACGCACTTAGAAAACAAGCTGCATAGCAACAGTCGTTTTGTAAATCTAGATAAACATTGGAAACCCCAGTGTACCTCACAAGTGGGGTCAAATCAGTCAAAAAAGTAATTTCAGATGTGAAAAAATATAATAAGACACTGAGGTTGTTGAGTTTTGCAGTAAGAAGAACGTGTTGTGCACATGGAGAGCAGGCAGCACTTTGCCTGGTAAGGACCGTTTAAACTTCCCTTTATTTGTACTACCCATGAATTCAGAACTACTATAATTTTATGCAGAATATTCCAATAATTTCCCAAAGCTTTTAATGTGTCACATGACATTATAAATATGGTTAAGTTGGAAAAGAAAAGGAACACAGTATATGAAAGTGTAATATACTTTAAGAATCTCCGTATGTGCTGTACTAGGTATGTCTGAGCCTCTTACCTGCTAGAGCAAACATGGTGGTGCCGGTGATGGTGGTGACAGTGATGATGACAGAGACAATGATAATTGGCCACCTTACAAAGTGCCAATTATGTGTCTGGCATCGTGGCAACTGAATTACACACATTCATGTAAATTTTATGCCTAATCAAGTTGGCACTGTAAAGGTGATTTTCCCCACATTTTAGTAAAGGGATTGAACTTCTGAGGAGTTAAATAATTTGTTCCTCAAATCAATGAAGCGATAATTAAGAAGATAACCTGGATTTGAATTTACATACAAGTAATCATCGATATAACTCAAAATTCACATACCACTGGTTGTGAGAGCCTGAAATTTGGATCGAAGAAGGGTAGAAATCAACCAAAATTATGATATGATATGATATTGCTAAAAGCAGGGTTTCAAAGAAAGAAAATACTTTTACTATCACACAAAAGAAGTGTATTTTATTCAAGAAATGGAGGATAAGTAACAATTGCTCATCTGGCAGAAACCACTGCCCAGGTGACAGACACACACAGAAGACACTGAGAGAATCCTCAGAGGGCGCTCAGGAGGAGAGATACTGCCCTTCCCTCTGAGGCTCTGGGATGCTTTTTCGGATACCTCCCAGAGGGAGGCAGCATAGCAGACTCAGATAGGAAACCTCTGACCGTCAGGAATCCCCACACGCACACTGCAGGCTGAAGGGTGGAAAGCTTCTTCTGTATCCATGATAGGCTTTGAAGAGAAGATGAAGATGGAGCTGTGGAACTAGATGAGCTGATTGTCCTTATCCTTTCCAGGGGCAGATAAAACCTGAAGCTGTTACTTGTCCTTGGGTGGGCACTTCTGCTGGCATTGCTGGGGAGGTGGCACAGGAGTGCATTTCTCAGTGCACTTTATAGGTGGGCAAGGGTCTGTACCCTTGGTAGGTGAGCAAGGATCAGGGCACTTAGTTGGGCATACTGGAGGTAGCTTGCACTGCTCCTTGCACTGCTGCTTGCACTGCTGCTCTTGAGAAGACATCTTTCTGGAGTCTTAATATCTGAAAGAAAGTATATGACCACGTTCACCAGAAGGAATTCCTTCAGAGAGAAGACCCAAAGCTTTGACAACTCAAATAGACAGGATCTCGCCAATCTCAAAATATGGGTGTTAATCTCTTTAATACCTTTTAATGAATTTCTGACTTCTCTCTCGTTCTTTAGCAAATCTATTCATCAGCCCAGAGACAACCTTCTCTTCTCATACAACATTTCCAAAGAAAATATCTTTTTTAAAAGAAACCAGCAGTGTTTTCTCTTTTGGTTTCTTTCCTTTTTTGTTTTATTGAAAACGTCATCTTCAAAAAAGACCGTCACAAGTTCTAAAATCCTCGCCAAGCTCACAAGCAAGTTCTATCACCATTTTTTCTCATGAGGTCCCGACAGCATTACTTATGTGCAAAGCAAAGGGCAATCAGGATGAATGTAAGGGCATCACACCTTCTAAGATTAATGCCTCTGAAATCACAGCAGAGGTCCAAGAGAAAGGCACAGAAAAAGGTAAATACTTTACTCTTTATCCCTTCACGTCAAAATTTCCTTTTAATTTCTTGTTCAATAGAGGAATTCAAACTAGGTGTCAGAAATCTAGTAAATACAATATAACATTGTGCCCAGATTCCAAGTTCCCATCCACTAAGTAACATTATACCCTTGATCATAACTTTGGACCCATCAAATTTGCGGTCTCCAGCATAAACTCAACATTCGGGGGCCCGAGAACAAAGTTGAACTGAAGCATCAGACTCACCAGGTTCTCCAAAGTCAATCGGAACTCGAGTAGCAGGAGGATAGCTGTCGTGCAGTAGAGGCCCTTTTTATTGGGGTTTGCTGCCCCACCCAGGGGGAAGCGGAGCTACCAAAACCGGCCTGGTTCAGTCATTTCCGAACCCAATGCAAATCCATCCATAACTGGCTTGGCAGGGACTCTGAAAACAGGAAATGTCCTGCGCCAGGATCTCCTCACTAGATTATGTTCTCATGACTCACAGAGTCCATGCCTTAGCTCTCCGTTTCAGCAGTTTATGGCAGTGGGAGGATTTTGAAGCTTCTCTAACTTGCAGACAAACGTTCCGTTTCTTGATTGGGGAAGATGACCCTTTTCTATCTTTCACCTTCCTTGACTTCTAAAACTGCCTGCCTAGTTGCACTTGAACTGGTGGCCATTTTAGTGCACATACTGGTTTGAGAAAGGCCTGGCTACCTGGTGACACCGTTCTCTTTATCTCAAGCCCCTCTTATAATGCATTTCCTCTTGATCCATGGCTTGCTAAGTGAAGTCTCTTCTCCTCTTCTAAAATGGACTGAGGGAAGGTTGCGGATCATCTCCGATGACTTCCCACCGTGATACTTAAATACGTTTAGTAAAGTGGTCACCTCTAGGGACCCCCTTTCACTGCTTTGCTCCTTCAAATTAAGAACATCCAGCAGTGACATTCTTATGAACTTTGTAAATCTGTTTCACTTCCGGCCACAAGGAATTCACTAGGAGCGTAGTTTCGTCTACCATAATTCCAAGCAGCTGGCAGATCAGAACCTAGACTTACAATACAAACCAAGCCTTTTACTCATACCTCCCAAACGTGACATACCACCTGCTCTTACCTAACTTCTCCCAAAGGACCTCTTTGGATTTCTTCAACTTTTGAAGAAAGCTCAGAGGAGTGTTTAAATATGCTGGCTTCCTGTCCCTTTGAAATTTTTGGAAAACCCTATCTAATATACAATGCCATTCATGTCACTAATTTTATATGTATTTAATAGTTACAAATTATTTAAATACATGTTTTGTTTCACAACAAATCTAGGGGTAAATTCCAGAGAAAGTTGATATCCCTTTGTTAAAAATGCAGTCACTGAAGTTCATTGCCATTCATATACAACTTCTTAATGATTAATAATAAGTTTGTTAAAATTTTAACCTACGTTTTACACTTTCCATTTTGCTCACTAGGAAAGTAGAGCCTATTTCCTGCTCTACTTTCTTCATAGAATTTGTCAGTGTGCTGGAAGGAAGGTTTGGTGGTTGATTTATGGGTCAGCTTCCCTGGCATATGGACCCCGGTTATCTGGTCAAATATTATTCTGCGTGTTTCTGTAAGGATGCTTTTGCATGAGACTATTATTTACATCAGTGACCCGAGTAAAGGCGGTTGCCTTCTATAAGGTGGGAATTCCTCTTCCAATCCATGGACTGCCTCAATATAGCAAGGCTGACCGTCACCGAGGTAAAAGACGATTACCCTGTTGGATGGGCTTCCAGCAGGCTTTCAGCTCTGCAGATTTTGAGTTTGCCAAACTTTGTAATCTCTCAATCTCTCTCAATCTCTCTCTCTCTCTCTCTTTCCCTCTCTCTCTCACTCTCTCTCACTTTCTGTAACATATTTCTGTATGTATATATATATATATATATATATTTATATATTGAAATATTTAATTTGAATATTCCATCTGACTTATCATGTACATGATTACCTGTGGGCAATTAAAATAAAACATTTCAAAGTTATTATAAAGTGAAGTTAAAGTAAAAAATACTAATGTGACATGACACATCTGATGTGGAATTATGACAAATATAATGAACTTTTTAGAAAATAACTGAAGTTCAGGAAACAGTGCCCTAGCATGTTCTCCAAATACCTTATTTCTACCTTTTCAGAGATTCAGCTGTCAACAGTTCTTCTACAGTTCCTCTCTTCTCTCCAAGACCTGAACACTACACTTTTCTCTGCTGTCCCCTTGGGCACTAAAGCTTCTCGTGATGGGCCATGGCTGGTGAAGGGCCGTGTCTGGTTTAGAAATAAAGTTGCAACTCTCACTTTATATTACTGTGGAATGTGGGAACACATGTTTCATGGAATCAGGATGTCCCTCTCACCTAACATGAACACTTCCCTAGAGTGCCGTCGTGTGCTTAAAATTCCTTTATCAGGAAATAAATCCCTTGTACTCCATAAGTAAATATCAGGTTTCAATTGTGTGAAACCAAAAATAGATATAAGATACCACTTAAGACTCACAGCATCACATATAAGGGATTGAGAGCTGGGTTGGGAGTGGAGAGAAGATCAGAGCACTAAGATCTGAAATCTATATGAAATATGGACTTAGGGCTCATCTGATATACTTGCTTTCTTCTGCTCTTTCCAAACATGTTTTATGGCTTTGAAGACAGTAATACGAAAAGTTTTTCACTGTTTATTCTCGGTCTTCCTTTTCAACCCTCCAGAACCCTCAACCTGCCATATTACCTTCACTGCCCCATATATACAACATAACTGTCCAAGTTGGTGCTTTGACATGTTGCCCGTACATTTAGTAATAATCCTTTCCTATCTTTCATAATTCTACCTGCAGTCTGAAGGAAGAACTGGCCTAGTAACGTGTCTTGGGCAATTAATCAGGAAGCTTCTTAGGAATGTCATTTTATAATAGAAAAGGAGGAAGAAGAGGAGAATGAAGAGGAGAGGAAGAGAAAGAGGAGACACTTGAGACTTGAGAAGAGTCACCAGATAAGCATGTGCCAGAAGAACAGGACCTAACGTTTCCCTCAAGCTCAGCCACATCTTCACTACTATAAATTATTTAAATATTATAATAAATTGGTATAAAAATGAAATTACAGTATATAATATATAATTGAGAAAACATAAAGTTGTTTAAAAATGAACACATCTAATAAACTGCTAAGAAAAATCACTGCTTCTATTTTGCCCTATTTAGTGTTAGGAGTCTTCTATTTTCATAAACCCACAGACATGCATACATGTCTTTCAGGGTACTGATCTGAGATCTTTTATCTTTTGCAACATAGATGCTTCCAGCCATAAGTTGCTCTCTATGCGCTGCATTACATTTTTCCCTAAAGGTCTTCTATGCTTTATTTGCCTTTTCATTCATCCCATCGTATTTTCTATTTCTTTGTTATTTCTTCTTCGAGCCATTGTTTATTTAGGAATCTGTTTCCAAACTCATAGATGTCACAGAAACAGAGACTAGAATGGTGGTCAGCAGGGGCTGAGGGATTCGGCAAAAGAGGAGATGTTGAGCAATGGGTACAAGACTGCATCATACGATGAAGAAGCTCTAGGAGTCTATGGAACATCATGGTGAGTCTAGTTAATAACACTCGGTCGTGTAGTTGAAACTTGCTCAGAAAATAGACCTTAAGCATTCTCATCACACAAACACACACACACACACACACACACACACACACACACACAAATACACAGATATACACATATTTAAATGGTTAATGTTGAAGTGATTAATGTGTTAATTGACCGATGGTGATAATCACTGCACAAAGTACACATATGTCAAATCATCCCATTATGCACTGTAAATATGTCCAAGTTAATTTGTTCATTATACCTCAGAAATACCAGATGGAAAAGATGAAAGAAGAACCATCCTATGAAACAGTAACAAAGTTTGAGAATCTTTGTGTTCCTCCTCCTCCTTGCCTCTCTTAGGCTCTGATACTACTCTCTGAGAGAGCTTCCCTTAACAATTCTTCTCTGCGGGCCTTGTATCCACCTCACAGTGGATAATCCCTTCTTGTCACCTATACTGACCACATCTGAAGTAGGTAGTGTGGAAAGGGGGGAAAGGAGGGCTGGAAAGTCATTACAATTCTTGAAAAATCAGTCTTTTGTTTTGGCACATAGTTTATTTAGTTGTCAATTCCCTCAAAAACTTATTAGACACCCGACATAATTCATTCTTCCAATCATTTCTCTGTCCCAGGGACCTCACTCAGGTCCTTTTCTGGAAGTAATTTTCTGGCCTGATTAAATTTCTGCCTTGATCCCTGAACATAATTCAACTACCATGAGGCTCCCTGACACACAGGTGGATAGACTACAACTTCTGTCTCTTTTCTCTCTTGTCACAGTCAACTGAAATTGGACTTCGAGTTCAAAACCACCTCTAATCTCATATCTTACTCTTTAGGGATTACAAGTGTTGAGTTTCCTAATTCAACAAGGTTTTGAATATCTGGTCTGTATTTCTCTCTTTCCATTATTTTTTTTATTTCTGACCTGCCCGCCAGAAATTTTTTTCTCAACGTACATTTATTGAAATTCCCTGGTCAAATCAACAAGTGACCAATATTTGGTCTGCATCTCAGAATACCATGGACAACCATTACTGCAAACATTTTGCCATTGAATAAAATGTATCACCACATTTATGGCTTCCAATATCAGACTCCTTGCCAACCACCTCCAGACTCTAAGCCAATGCCATAATTTTAAGATTTGTTACAGAAGCATCCCACCTCAAAGACTAATTTCTGTGTCAGGTCAAATAACACTAGGTAGAGGAGAGACAACTCCCAAATATCAGTGTTGATTTCTCACTCAGGTACTAGTGTGATAAGGGTTGGGCAGTAATCTGGACATCTTTTTTTTCTTGCAGTTCTGACATCTTGGACTACTTTACTTCTAGGACCACAAGAAGAGATATGCTTAAAGAACACATCCCTTTTCACGGCTTACTGGACCTGTAAGCTACACACTTAGAAAACAAGCTGCATAGCAACAGTCATTTTGTAAATCTAGATAAACATTGGAAACCCCAGTGTACCTCACAAGTGGGGTCAAATCAGTCAAAAAAGTAATTTCAGATGTGAAAAAATATAATAAGACACTGAGGTTGTTGAGTTTTGCAGTAAGAAGAACGTGTTGTGCACATGGAGAGCAGGCAGCACTTTGCTTGGTAAGGACCGTTTAAACTTCCCTTTATTTGTACTACCCATGAATTCAGAACTACTATAATTTTATGCAGAATATTCCAATAATTTCCCAAAGCTTTTAATGTGTCACATGACATTATAAATATGGTTAAGTTGGAAAAGAAAAGGAACACAGTATATGAAAGTGTAATATACTTTAAGAATCTCCGTATGTGCTGTACTAGGTATGTCTGAGCCTCTTTCCTGCTAGAGCAAACATGGTGGTGGTGGTGATGGTGGTGACAGTGATGATGACAGAGACAATGATAATTGGCCACCTTACAAAGTGCCAATTATGTGTCTGGCATCGTGGCAACTGAATTACACACATTCATGTAAATTTTATGCCTAATCAAGTTGGCACTGTAAAGGTGATTTTCCCCACATTTTAGTAAAGGGATTGAACTTCTGAGGAGTTAAATAATTTGTTCCTCAAATCAATGAAGCGATAATTAAGAAGATAACCTGGATTTGAATTTACATACAAGTAATCATCGATATAACTCAAAATTCACATACCACTGGTTGTGAGAGCCTGAAATTTGGATCGAAGAAGGGTAGAAATCAACCAAAATTATGATATGATATGATATTGCTAAAAGCAGGGTTTCAAAGAAAGAAAATACTTTTACTATCACACAAAAGA
The DNA here is from genome assembly GCF_937001465.1 of Orcinus orca. Classification (NCBI taxonomy): domain Eukaryota; kingdom Metazoa; phylum Chordata; class Mammalia; order Artiodactyla; family Delphinidae; genus Orcinus; species Orcinus orca. The sequence continues at coordinate 102,012,773 of NC_064559.1, read as the reverse complement.
AGTGTATTTTATTCAAGAAATGGAGGATAAGTAACAATTGCTCATCTGGCAGAAACCACTGCCCAGGTGACAGACACACACAGAAGACCCTGAGAGAATCCTCAGAGGGCGCTCAGGAGGAGAGATACTGCCCTTCCCTCTGAGGCTCTGGGATGCTTTTTCGGATACCTCCCAGAGGGAGGCAGCATAGCAGACTCAGATAGGAAACCTCTGACCGTCAGGAATCCCCACACGCACACTGCAGGCTGAAAGGTGGAAGCTTCTTCTGTATCCATGATAGGCTTTGAAGAGAAGATGAAGATGGAGCTGTGGAACTAGATGAGCTGATTGTCCTTATCCTTTCCAGAGGCAGATAAAACCTGAAGCTGTTACTTGTCCTTGGGTGGGCACTTCTGCTGGCATTGCTGGGGAGGTGGCACAGGAGTGCATTTCTCAGTGCACTTTATAGGTGGGCAAGGGTCTGTACCCTTGGTAGGTGAGCAAGGATCAGGGCACTTAGTTGGGCATACTGGAGGTAGCTTGCACTGCTCCTTGCACTGCTGCTTGCACTGCTGCTCTTGAGAAGACATCTTTCTGGAGTCTTAATATCTGAAAGAAAGTATATGACCACGTTCACCAGAAGGAATTCCTTCAGAGAGAAGACCCAAAGCTTTGACAACTCAAATAGACAGGATCTCTCCAATCTCAAAATATGGGTGTTAATCTCTTTAATACCTTTTAATGAATTTCTGACTTCTCTCTCGTTCTTTAGCAAATCTATTCATCAGCCCAGAGACAACCTTCTCTTCTCATACAACATTTCCAAAGAAAATATCTTTTTTAAAAGAAACCAGCAGTGTTTTCTCTTTTGGTTTCTTTCCTTTTTTGTTTTATTGAAAACGTCATCTTCAAAAAAGGCCGTCACAAGTTCTAAAATCCTCGCCAAGCTCACAAGCAAGTTCTATCACCATTTTTTCTCATGAGGTCCCGACAGCATTACTTATGTGCAAAGCAAAGGGCAATCAGGATGAATGTAAGGGCATCACACCTTCTAAGATTAATGCCTCTGAAATCACAGCAGAGGTCCAAGAGAAAGGCACAGAAAAAGGTAAATACTTTACTCTTTATCCCTTCACGTCAAAATTTCCTTTTAATTTCTTGTTCAATAGAGGAATTCAAACTAGGTGTCAGAAATCTAGTAAATACAATATAACATTGTGCCCAGATTCCAAGTTCCCATCCACTAAGTAACATTATGCCCTTGATCATAACTTTGGACCCATCAAATTTGCGGTCTCCAGCATAAACTCAACTTTCGGGGGCCCGAGAACAAAGTTGAACTGAAGCATCAGACTCACCAGGTTCTCCAAAGTCAATCGGAACTCGAGTAGCAGGAGGATAGCTGTCGTGCAGTAGAGGCCCTTTTTATTGGGGTTTGCTGCCCCACCCAGGGGGAAGCGGAGCTACCAAAACCGGCCTGGTTCAGTCATTTCCGAACCCAATGCAAATCCATCCATAACTGGCTTGGCAGGGACTCTGAAAACAGGAAATGTCCTGCGCCAGGATCTCCTCACTAGATTATGTTCTCATGACTCACAGAGTCCATGCCTTAGCTCTCCGTTTCAGCAGTTTATGGCAGTGGGAGGATTTTGAAGCTTCTCTAACTTGCAGACAAACGTTCCGTTTCTTGATTGGGGAAGATGACCCTTTTCTATCTTTCACCTTCCTTGACTTCTAAAACTGCCTGCCTAGTTGCACTTGAACTGGTGGCCATTTTAGTGCACATACTGGTTTGAGAAAGGCCTGGCTACCTGGTGACACCGTTCTCTTTATCTCAAGCCCCTCTTATAATGCATTACCTCTTGATCCATGGCTTGCTAAGTGAAGTCTCTTCTCCTCTTCTAAAATGGACTGAGGGAAGGTTGCGGATCATCTCCGATGACTTCCCACCGTGATACTTAAATACGTTTAGTAAAGTGGTCACCTCTAGGGACCCCCTTTCACTGCTTTGCTCCTTCAAATTAAGAACATCCAGCAGTGACATTCTTATGAACTTTGTAAATCTGTTTCACTTCCGGCCACAAGGAATTCACTAGGAGCGTAGTTTCGTCTACCATAATTCCAAGCAGCTGGCAGATCAGAACCTAGACTTACAATACAAACCAAGCCTTTTACTCATACCTCCCAAACGTGACATACCACCTGCTCTTACCTAACTTCTCCCAAAGGACCTCTTTGGATTTCTTCAACTTTTGAAGAAAGCTCAGAGGAGTGTTTAAATATGCTGGCTTCCTGTCCCTTTGAAATTTTTGGAAAACCCTATCTAATATACAATGCCATTCATGTCACTAATTTTATATGTATTTAATAGTTACAAATTATTTAAATACATGTTTTGTTTCACAACAAATCTAGGGGTAAATTCCAGAGAAAGTTGATATCCCTTTGTTAAAAATGCAGTCACTGAAGTTCATTGCCTATCATATACAACTTCTTAATGATTAATAATAAGTTTGTTAAAATTTTAACCTACGTTTTACACTTTCCATTTTGCTCACTAGGAAAGTAGAGCCTATTTCCTGCTCTACTTTCTTCATAGAATTTGTCAGTGTGCTGGAAGGAAGGTTTGGTGGTTGATTTATGGGTCAGCTTCCCTGGCATATGGACCCCGGTTATCTGGTCAAATATTATTCTGCGTGTTTCTGTAAGGATGCTTTTGCATGAGACTATTATTTACATCAGTGACCCGAGTAAAGGCAGTTGCCTTCTATAAGGTGGGAATTCCTCTTCCAATCCATGGACTGCCTCAATATAGCAAGGCTGACCGTCACCGAGGTAAAAGACGATTACCCTGTTGGATGGGCTTCCAGCAGGCTTTCAGCTCTGCAGATTTTGAGTTTGCCAAACTTTGTAATCTCTCAATCTCTCTCAATCTCTCTCTCTCTCTCTCTTTCCCTCTCTCTCTCACTCTCTCTCACTTTCTGTAACATATTTCTGTATGTATATATATATATATATATATATATTTATATATTGAAATATTTAATTTGAATATTCCATCTGACTTATCATGTACATGATTACCTGTGGGCAATTAAAATAAAACATTTCAAAGTTATTATAAAGTGAAGTTAAAGTAAAAAATACTAATGTGACATGACACATCTGATGTGGAATTATGACAAATATAATGAACTTTTTAGAAAATAACTGAAGTTCAGGAAACAGTGCCCTAGCATGTTCTCCAAATATCTTATTTCTGCCTTTTCAGAGATTCAGCTGTCAACAGTTCTTCTACAGTTCCTCTCTTCTCTCCAAGACCTGAACACTACACTTTTCTCTGCTGTCCCCTTGGGCACTAAAGCTTCTCGTGATGGGCCATGGCTGGTGAAGGGCCGTGTCTGGTTTAGAAATAAAGTTGCAACTCTCACTTTATATTACTGTGGAATGTGGGAACACATGTTTCATGGAATCAGGATGTCCCTCTCACCTAACATGAACACTTCCCTAGAGTGCCGTCGTGTGCTTAAAATTCCTTTATCAGGAAATAAATCCCTTGTACTCCATAAGTAAATATCAGGTTTCAATTGTGTGAAACCAAAAATAGATATAAGATACCACTTAAGACTCACAGCATCACATATAAGGGATTGAGAGCTGGGTTGGGAGTGGAGAGAAGATCAGAGCACTAAGATCTGAAATCTATATGAAATATGGACTTAGGGCTCATCTGATATACTTGCTTTCTTCTGCTCTTTCCAAACATGTTTTATGGCTTTGAAGACAGTAATACGAAAAGTTTTTCACTGTTTATTCTCGGTCTTCCTTTTCAACCCTCCAGAACCCTCAACCTGCCATATTACCTTCACTGCCCCATATATACAACATAACTGTCCAAGTTGGTGCTTTGACATGTTGCCCGTACATTTAGTAATAATCCTTTCCTATCTTTCATAATTCTACCTGCAGTCTGAAGGAAGAACTGGCCTAGTAACGTGTCTTGGGCAATTAATCAGGAAGCTTCTTAGGAATGTCATTTTATAATAGAAAAGGAGGAAGAAGAGGAGAACGAAGAGGAGAGGAAGAGAAAGAGGAGACACTTGAGACTTGAGAAGAGTCACCAGATAAGCATGTGCCAGAAGAACAGGACCTAACGTTTCCCTCAAGCTCAGCCACATCTTCACTACTATAAATTATTTAAATATTATAATAAATTGGTATAAAAATGAAATTACAGTATATAATATATAATTGAGAAAACATAAAGTTGTTTAAAAATGAACACATCTAATAAACTGCTAAGAAAAATCACTGCTTCTATTTTGCCCTATTTAGTGTTAGGAGTCTTCTATTTTCATAAACCCACAGACATGCATACATGTCTTTCAGGGTACTGATCTGAGATCTTTTATCTTTTGCAACATAGATGCTTCCAGCCATAAGTTGCTCTCTATGCGCTGCATTACATTTTTCCCTAAAGGTCTTCTATGCTTTATTTGCCTTTTCATTCATCCCATCGTATTTTCTATTTCTTTGTTATTTCTTCTTCGAGCCATTGTTTATTTAGGAATCTGTTTCCAAACTCATAGATGTCACAGAAACAGAGACTAGAATGGTGGTCAGCAGGGGCTGAGGGATTCGGCAAAAGAGGAGATGTTGAGCAATGGGTACAAGACTGCATCATACGATGAAGAAGCTCTAGGAGTCTATGGAACATCATGGTGAGTCTAGTTAATAACACTCGGTCGTGTAGTTGAAACTTGCTCAGAAAATAGACCTTAAGCATTCTCATCACACAAACACACACACACACACACACAAACACACACACACACAAACACAAACACACAGATATACACATATTTAAATGGTTAATGTTGAAGTGATTAATGTGTTAATTGACCGATGGTGATAATCACTGCACAAAGTACACATATGTCAAATCATCCCATTATGCACTGTAAATATGTCCAATTTAATTTGTTCATTATACCTCAGAAATACCAGATGGAAAAGATGAAAGAAGAACCATCCTATGAAACAGTAACAAAGTTTGAGAATCTTTGTGTTCCTCCTCCTCCTTGCCTCTCTTAGGCTCTGATACTACTCTCTGAGAGAGCTTCCCTTAACAATTCTTCTCTGCGGGCCTTGTATCCACCTCACAGTGGATAATCCCTTCTTGTCACCTATACTGACCACATCTGAAGTAGGTAGTGTGGAAAGGGGGGAAAGGAGGGCTGGAAAGTCATTACAATTCTTGAAAAATCAGTCTTTTTTGTTTTGGCACATAGTTTATTTAGTTGTCAATTCCCTCAAAAACTTATTAGACACCCGACATAATTCATTCTTCCAATCATTTCTCTGTCCCAGGGACCTCACTCAGGTCCTTTTCTGGAAGTAATTTTCTGGCCTGATTAAATTTCTGCCTTGATCCCTGAACATAATTCAACTACCATGAGGCTCCCTGACACACAGGTGGATAGACTACAACTTCTGTCTCTTTTCTCTCTTGTTACAGTCAACTGAAATTGGACTTCGAGTTCAAAACCACCTCTAATCTCATATCTTACTCTTTAGGGATTACAAGTGTTGAGTTTCCTAATTCAACAAGGTTTTGAATATCTGGTCTGTATTTCTCTCTTTCCATTATTTTTTTTATTTCTGACCTGCCCGCCAGAAATTTTTTTCTCAACGTACATTTATTGAAATTCCCTGGTCAAATCAACAAGTGACCAATATTTGGTCTGCATCTCAGAATACCATGGACAACCATTACTGCAAACATTTTGCCATTGAATAAAATGTATCACCACATTTATGGCTTCCAATATCAGACTCCTTGCCAACCACCTCCAGACTCTAAGCCAATGCCATAATTTTAAGATTTGTTACAGAAGCATCCCACCTCAAAGACTAATTTCTGTGTCAGGTCAAATAACACTAGCTAGAGGAGAGACAACTCCCAAATATCAGTGTTGATTTCTCACTCAGGTACTAGTGTGATAAGGGTTGGGCAGTAATCTGGACATCTTTTTTTTCTTGCAGTTCTGACATCTTGGACTACTTTATTTCTAGGACCACAAGAAGAGATATGCTTAAAGAACACATCCCTTTTCACGGCTTACTGGACCTGTAAGCTACGCACTTAGAAAACAAGCTGCATAGCAACAGTCATTTTGTAAATCTAGATAAACATTGGAAACCCCAGTGTACCTCACAAGTGGGGTCAAATCAGTCAAAAAAGTAATTTCAGATGTGAAAAAATATAATAAGACACTGAGGTTGTTGAGTTTTGCAGTAAGAAGAACGTGTTGTGCACATGGAGAGCAGGCAGCACTTTGCCTGGTAAGGACCGTTTAAACTTCCCTTTATTTGTACTACCCATGAATTCAGAACTACTATAATTTTATGCAGAATATTCCAATAATTTCCCAAAGCTTTTAATGTGTCACATGACATTATAAATATGGTTAAGTTGGAAAAGAAAAGGAACACAGTATATGAAAGTGTAATATACTTTAAGAATCTCCGTATGTGCTGTACTAGGTATGTCTGAGCCTCTTTCCTGCTAGAGCAAACATGGTGGTGGTGGTGATGGTGGTGACAGTGATGATGACAGAGACAATGATAATTGGCCACCTTACAAAGTGCCGATTATGTGTCTGGCATCGTGGCAACTGAATTACACACATTCATGTAAATTTTATGCCTAATCAAGTTGGCACTGTAAAGGTGATTTTCCCCGCATTTTAGTAAAGGGATTGAACTTCTGAGGAGTTAAATAATTTGTTCCTCAAATCAATGAAGCGATAATTAAGAAAATAACCTGGATTTGAATTTACATACAAGTAATCATCGATATAACTCAAAATTCACATAACACTGGTTGTGAGAGCCTGAAATTTGGATCGAAGAAGGGTAGAAATCAACCAAAATTATGATATGATATGATATTGCTAAAAGCAGGGTTTCAAAGAAAGAAAATACTTTTACTATCACACAAAAGAAGTGTATTTTATTCAAGAAATGGAGGATAAGTAACAATTGCTCATCTGGCAGAAACCACTGCCCAGGTGACAGACACACACAGAAGACCCTGAGAGAATCCTCAGAGGGCGCTCAGGAGGAGAGATACTGCCCTTCCCTCTGAGGCTCTGGGATGCTTTTTCGGATACCTCCCAGAGGGAGGCAGCATAGCAGACTCAGATAGGAAACCTCTGACCGTCAGGAATCCCCACACGCACACTGCAGGCTGAAGGGTGGAAAGCTTCTTCTGTATCCATGATAGGCTTTGAAGAGAAGATGAAGATGGAGCTGTGGAACTAGATGAGCTGATTGTCCTTATCCTTTCCAGGGGCAGATAAAACCTGAAGCTGTTACTTGTCCTTGGGTGGGCACTTCTGCTGGCATTGCTGGGGAGGTGGCACAGGAGTGCATTTCTCAGTGCACTTTATAGGTAGGCAAGGGTCTGTACCCTTGGTAGGTGAGCAAGGATCAGGGCTCTTAGTTGGGCATACTGGAGGTAGCTTACACTGCTCCTTGCACTGCTGCTTGCACTGCTGCTCTTGAGAAGACGTCTTTCTGGAGTCTTAATATCTGAAAGAAAGTATATGACCATGTTTACCAGAAGGAATTCCTTCAGAGAGAAGACCCAAAGCTTTGACAACTCAAATAGACAGGATCTCTCCAATCTCAAAATATGGGTGTTAATCTCTTTAATACCTTTTAATGAATTTCTGACTTCTCTCTCGTTCTTTAGCAAATCTATTCATCAGCCCAGAGACAACCTTCTCTTCTCATACAACATTTCCAAAGAAAATATCTTTTTTAAAAGAAACCAGCAGTGTTTTCTCTTTTGGTTTCTTTCCTTTTTTGTTTTATTGAAAACGTCATCTTCAAAAAAGGCCGTCACAAGTTCTAAAATCCTCGCCAAGCTCACAAGCAAGTTCTATCACCATTTTTTCTCATGAGGTCCCGACAGCATTACTTATGTGCAAAGCAAAGGGCAATCAGGATGAATGTAAGGGCATCACACCTTCTAAGATTAATGCCTCTGAAATCACAGCAGAGGTCCAAGAGAAAGGCACAGAAAAAGGTAAATACTTTACTCTTTATCCCTTCACGTCAAAATTTCCTTTTAATTTCTTGTTCAATAGAGGAATTCAAACTAGGTGTCAGAAATCTAGTAAATACAATATAACATTGTGCCCAGATTCCAAGTTCCCATCCATTAAGTAACATTATACCCTTGATCATAACTTTGGACCCATCAAATTTGCGGTCTCCAGCATAAACTCAACATTCGGGGGCCCGAGAACAAAGTTGAACTGAAGCATCAGACTCACCAGGTTCTCCAAAGTCAATCGGAACTCGAGTAGCAGGAGGATAGCTGTCGTGCAGTAGAGGCCCTTTTTATTGGGGTTTGCTGCCCCACCCAGGGGGAAGCGGAGCTACCAAAACCGGCCTGGTTCAGTCATTTCCGAACCCAATGCAAATCCATCCATAACTGGCTTGGCAGGGACTCTGAAAACAGGAAATGTCCTGCGCCAGGATCTCCTCACTAGATTATGTTCTCATGACTCACAGAGTCCATGCCTTAGCTCTCTGTTTCAGCAGTTTATGGCAGTGGGAGGATTTTGAAGCTTCTCTAACTTGCAGACAAACGTTCCGTTTCTTGATTGGGGAAGATGACCCTTTTCTATCTTTCACCTTCCTTGACTTCTAAAACTGCCTGCCTAGTTGCACTTGAACTGGTGGCCATTTTAGTGCACATACTGGTTTGAGAAAGGCCTGGCTACCTGGTGACACCGTTCTCTTTATCTCAAGCCCCTCTTATAATGCATTTCCTCTTGATCCATGGCTTGCTAAGTGAAGTCTCTTCTCCTCTTCTAAAATGGACTGAGGGAAGGTTGCGGATCATCTCCGATGACTTCCCACCGTGATACTTAAATACGTTTAGTAAAGTGGTCACCTCTAGGGACCCCCTTTCACTGCTTTGCTCCTTCAAATTAAGAACATCCAGCAGTGACATTCTTATGAACTTTGTAAATCTGTTTCACTTCCGGCCACAAGGAATTCACTAGGAGCGTAGTTTCGTCTACCATAATTCCAAGCAGCTGGCAGATCAGAACCTAGACTTACAATACAAACCAAGCCTTTTACTCATACCTCCCAAACGTGACATACCACCTGCTCTTACCTAACTTCTCCCAAAGGACCTCTTTGGATTTCTTCAACTTTTGAAGAAAGCTCAGAGGAGTGTTTAAATATGCTGGCTTCCTGTCCCTTTGAAATTTTTGGAAAACCCTATCTAATATACAATGCCATTCATGTCACTAATTTTATATGTATTTAATAGTTACAAATTATTTAAATACATGTTTTGTTTCACAACAAATCTAGGGGTAAATTCCAGAGAAAGTTGATATCCCTTTGTTAAAAATGCAGTCACTGAAGTTCATTGCCTATCATATACAACTTCTTAATGATTAATAATAAGTTTGTTAAAATTTTAACCTACGTTTTACACTTTCCATTTTGCTCACTAGGAAAGTAGAGCCTATTTCCTGCTCTACTTTCTTCATAGAATTTGTCAGTGTGCTGGAAGGAAGGTTTGGTGGTTGATTTATGGGTCAGCTTCCCTGGCATATGGACCCCGGTTATCTGGTCAAATATTATTCTGCGTGTTTCTGTAAGGATGCTTTTGCATGAGACTATTATTTACATCAGTGACCCGAGTAAAGGCAGTTGCCTTCTATAAGGTGGGAATTCCTCTTCCAATCCATGGACTGCCTCAATATAGCAAGGCTGACCGTCACCGAGGTAAAAGACGATTACCCTGTTGGATGGGCTTCCAGCAGGCTTTCAGCTCTGCAGATTTTGAGTTTGCCAAACTTTGTAATCTCTCAATCTCTCTCAATCTCTCTCTCTCTCTCTCTTTCCCTCTCTCTCTCACTCTCTCTCACTTTCTGTAACATATTTCTGTATGTATATATATATATATATATATTTATATATTGAAATATTTAATTTGAATATTCCATCTGACTTATCATGTACATGATTACCTGTGGGCAATTAAAATAAAACATTTCAAAGTTATTATAAAGTGAAGTTAAAGTAAAAAATACTAATGTGACATGACACATCTGATGTGGAATTATGACAAATATAATGAACTTTTTAGAAAATAACTGAAGTTCAGGAAACAGTGCCCTAGCATGTTCTCCAAATACCTTATTTCTACCTTTTCAGAGATTCAGCTGTCAACAGTTCTTCTACAGTTCCTCTCTTCTCTCCAAGACCTGAACACTACACTTTTCTCTGCTGTCCCCTTGGGCACTAAAGCTTCTCGTGATGGGCCATGGCTGGTGAAGGGCCGTGTCTGGTTTAGAAATAAAGTTGCAACTCTCACTTTATATTACTGTGGAATGTGGGAACACATGTTTCATGGAATCAGGATGTCCCTCTCACCTAACATGAACACTTCCCTAGAGTGCCGTCGTGTGCTTAAAATTCCTTTATCAGGAAATAAATCCCTTGTACTCCATAAGTAAATATCAGGTTTCAATTGTGTGAAACCAAAAATAGATATAAGATACCACTTAAGACTCACAGCATCACATATAAGGGATTGAGAGCTGGGTTGGGAGTGGAGAGAAGATCAGAGCACTAAGATCTGAAATCTATATGAAATATGGACTTAGGGCTCATCTGATATACTTGCTTTCTTCTGCTCTTTCCAAACATGTTTTATGGCTTTGAAGACAGTAATACGAAAAGTTTTTCACTGTTTATTCTCGGTCTTCCTTTTCAACCCTCCAGAACCCTCAACCTGCCATATTACCTTCACTGCCCCATATATACAACATAACTGTCCAAGTTGGTGCTTTGACATGTTGCCCGTACATTTAGTAATAATCCTTTCCTATCTTTCATAATTCTACCTGCAGTCTGAAGGAAGAACTGGCCTAGTAACGTGTCTTGGGCAATTAATCAGGAAGCTTCTTAGGAATGTCATTTTATAATAGAAAAGGAGGAAGAAGAGGAGAATGAAGAGGAGAGGAAGAGAAAGAGGAGACACTTGAGACTTGAGAAGAGTCACCAGATAAGCATGTGCCAGAAGAACAGGACCTAACGTTTCCCTCAAGCTCAGCCACATCTTCACTACTATAAATTATTTAAATATTATAATAAATTGGTATAAAAATGAAATTACAGTATATAATATATAATTGAGAAAACATAAAGTTGTTTAAAAATGAACACATCTAATAAACTGCTAAGAAAAATCACTGCTTCTATTTTGCCCTATTTAGTGTTAGGAGTCTTCTATTTTCATAAACCCACAGACATGCATACATGTCTTTCAGGGTACTGATCTGAGATCTTTTATCTTTTGCAACATAGATGCTTCCAGCCATAAGTTGCTCTCTATGCGCTGCATTACATTTTTCCCTAAAGGTCTTCTATGCTTTATTTGCCTTTTCATTCATCCCATCGTATTTTCTATTTCTTTGTTATTTCTTCTTCGAGCCATTGTTTATTTAGGAATCTGTTTCCAAACTCATAGATGTCACAGAAACAGAGACTAGAATGGTGGTCAGCAGGGGCTGAGGGATTCGGCAAAAGAGGAGATGTTGAGCAATGGGTACAAGACTGCATCATACGATGAAGAAGCTCTAGGAGTCTATGGAACATCATGGTGAGTCTAGTTAATAACACTCGGTCGTGTAGTTGAAACTTGCTCAGAAAATAGACCTTAAGCATTCTCATCACACAAACACACACACACACACACACAAACACACACACACACAAACACAAACACACAGATATACACATATTTAAATGGTTAATGTTGAAGTGATTAATGTGTTAATTGACCGATGGTGATAATCACTGCACAAAGTACACATATGTCAAATCATCCCATTATGCACTGTAAATATGTCCAATTTAATTTGTTCATTATACCTCAGAAATACCAGATGGAAAAGATGAAAGAAGAACCATCCTATGAAACAGTAACAAAGTTTGAGAATCTTTGTGTTCCTCCTCCTCCTTGCCTCTCTTAGGCTCTGATACTACTCTCTGAGAGAGCTTCCCTTAACAATTCTTCTCTGCGGGCCTTGTATCCACCTCACAGTGGATAATCCCTTCTTGTCACCTATACTGACCACATCTGAAGTAGGTAGTGTGGAAAGGGGGGAAAGGAGGGCTGGAAAGTCATTACAATTCTTGAAAAATCAGTCTTTTTTGTTTTGGCACATAGTTTATTTAGTTGTCAATTCCCTCAAAAACTTATTAGACACCCGACATAATTCATTCTTCCAATCATTTCTCTGTCCCAGGGACCTCACTCAGGTCCTTTTCTGGAAGTAATTTTCTGGCCTGATTAAATTTCTGCCTTGATCCCTGAACATAATTCAACTACCATGAGGCTCCCTGACACACAGGTGGATAGACTACAACTTCTGTCTCTTTTCTCTCTTGTTACAGTCAACTGAAATTGGACTTCGAGTTCAAAACCACCTCTAATCTCATATCTTACTCTTTAGGGATTACAAGTGTTGAGTTTCCTAATTCAACAAGGTTTTGAATATCTGGTCTGTATTTCTCTCTTTCCATTATTTTTTTTATTTCTGACCTGCCCGCCAGAAATTTTTTTCTCAACGTACATTTATTGAAATTCCCTGGTCAAATCAACAAGTGACCAATATTTGGTCTGCATCTCAGAATACCATGGACAACCATTACTGCAAACATTTTGCCATTGAATAAAATGTATCACCACATTTATGGCTTCCAATATCAGACTCCTTGCCAACCACCTCCAGACTCTAAGCCAATGCCATAATTTTAAGATTTGTTACAGAAGCATCCCACCTCAAAGACTAATTTCTGTGTCAGGTCAAATAACACTAGCTAGAGGAGAGACAACTCCCAAATATCAGTGTTGATTTCTCACTCAGGTACTAGTGTGATAAGGGTTGGGCAGTAATCTGGACATCTTTTTTTTCTTGCAGTTCTGACATCTTGGACTACTTTATTTCTAGGACCACAAGAAGAGATATGCTTAAAGAACACATCCCTTTTCACGGCTTACTGGACCTGTAAGCTACGCACTTAGAAAACAAGCTGCATAGCAACAGTCATTTTGTAAATCTAGATAAACATTGGAAACCCCAGTGTACCTCACAAGTGGGGTCAAATCAGTCAAAAAAGTAATTTCAGATGTGAAAAAATATAATAAGACACTGAGGTTGTTGAGTTTTGCAGTAAGAAGAACGTGTTGTGCACATGGAGAGCAGGCAGCACTTTGCCTGGTAAGGACCGTTTAAACTTCCCTTTATTTGTACTACCCATGAATTCAGAACTACTATAATTTTATGCAGAATATTCCAATAATTTCCCAAAGCTTTTAATGTGTCACATGACATTATAAATATGGTTAAGTTGGAAAAGAAAAGGAACACAGTATATGAAAGTGTAATATACTTTAAGAATCTCCGTATGTGCTGTACTAGGTATGTCTGAGCCTCTTTCCTGCTAGAGCAAACATGGTGGTGGTGGTGATGGTGGTGACAGTGATGATGACAGAGACAATGATAATTGGCCACCTTACAAAGTGCCGATTATGTGTCTGGCATCGTGGCAACTGAATTACACACATTCATGTAAATTTTATGCCTAATCAAGTTGGCACTGTAAAGGTGATTTTCCCCGCATTTTAGTAAAGGGATTGAACTTCTGAGGAGTTAAATAATTTGTTCCTCAAATCAATGAAGCGATAATTAAGAAAATAACCTGGATTTGAATTTACATACAAGTAATCATCGATATAACTCAAAATTCACATAACACTGGTTGTGAGAGCCTGAAATTTGGATCGAAGAAGGGTAGAAATCAACCAAAATTATGATATGATATGATATTGCTAAAAGCAGGGTTTCAAAGAAAGAAAATACTTTTACTATCACACAAAAGAAGTGTATTTTATTCAAGAAATGGAGGATAAGTAACAATTGCTCATCTGGCAGAAACCACTGCCCAGGTGACAGACACACACAGAAGACCCTGAGAGAATCCTCAGAGGGCGCTCAGGAGGAGAGATACTGCCCTTCCCTCTGAGGCTCTGGGATGCTTTTTCGGATACCTCCCAGAGGGAGGCAGCATAGCAGACTCAGATAGGAAACCTCTGACCGTCAGGAATCCCCACACGCACACTGCAGGCTGAAGGGTGGAAAGCTTCTTCTGTATCCATGATAGGCTTTGAAGAGAAGATGAAGATGGAGCTGTGGAACTAGATGAGCTGATTGTCCTTATCCTTTCCAGGGGCAGATAAAACCTGAAGCTGTTACTTGTCCTTGGGTGGGCACTTCTGCTGGCATTGCTGGGGAGGTGGCACAGGAGTGCATTTCTCAGTGCACTTTATAGGTAGGCAAGGGTCTGTACCCTTGGTAGGTGAACAAGGATCAGGGCTCTTAGTTGGGCATACTGGAGGTAGCTTACACTGCTCCTTGCACTGCTGCTTGCACTGCTGCTCTTGAGAAGACGTCTTTCTGGAGTCTTAATATCTGAAAGAAAGTATATGACCATGTTTACCAGAAGGAATTCCTTCAGAGAGAAGACCCAAAGCTTTGACAACTCAAATAGACAGGATCTCTCCAATCTCAAAATATGGGTGTTAATCTCTTTAATACCTTTTAATGAATTTCTGACTTCTCTCTCGTTCTTTAGCAAATCTATTCATCAGCCCAGAGACAACCTTCTCTTCTCATACAACATTTCCAAAGAAAATATCTTTTTTAAAAGAAACCAGCAGTGTTTTCTCTTTTGGTTTCTTTCCTTTTTTGTTTTATTGAAAACGTCATCTTCAAAAAAGGCCGTCACAAGTTCTAAAATCCTCGCCAAGCTCACAAGCAAGTTCTATCACCATTTTTTCTCATGAGGTCCCGACAGCATTACTTATGTGCAAAGCAAAGGGCAATCAGGATGAATGTAAGGGCATCACACCTTCTAAGATTAATGCCTCTGAAATCACAGCAGAGGTCCAAGAGAAAGGCACAGAAAAAGGTAAATACTTTACTCTTTATCCCTTCACGTCAAAATTTCCTTTTAATTTCTTGTTCAATAGAGGAATTCAAACTAGGTGTCAGAAATCTAGTAAATACAATATAACATTGTGCCCAGATTCCAAGTTCCCATCCATTAAGTAACATTATACCCTTGATCATAACTTTGGACCCATCAAATTTGCGGTCTCCAGCATAAACTCAACATTCGGGGGCCCGAGAACAAAGTTGAACTGAAGCATCAGACTCACCAGGTTCTCCAAAGTCAATCGGAACTCGAGTAGCAGGAGGATAGCTGTCGTGCAGTAGAGGCCCTTTTTATTGGGGTTTGCTGCCCCACCCAGGGGGAAGCGGAGCTACCAAAACCGGCCTGGTTCAGTCATTTCCGAACCCAATGCAAATCCATCCATAACTGGCTTGGCAGGGACTCTGAAAACAGGAAATGTCCTGCGCCAGGATCTCCTCACTAGATTATGTTCTCATGACTCACAGAGTCCATGCCTTAGCTCTCTGTTTCAGCAGTTTATGGCAGTGGGAGGATTTTGAAGCTTCTCTAACTTGCAGACAAACGTTCCGTTTCTTGATTGGGGAAGATGACCCTTTTCTATCTTTCACCTTCCTTGACTTCTAAAACTGCCTGCCTAGTTGCACTTGAACTGGTGGCCATTTTAGTGCACATACTGGTTTGAGAAAGGCCTGGCTACCTGGTGACACCGTTCTCTTTATCTCAAGCCCCTCTTATAATGCATTTCCTCTTGATCCATGGCTTGCTAAGTGAAGTCTCTTCTCCTCTTCTAAAATGGACTGAGGGAAGGTTGCGGATCATCTCCGATGACTTCCCACCGTGATACTTAAATACGTTTAGTAAAGTGGTCACCTCTAGGGACCCCCTTTCACTGCTTTGCTCCTTCAAATTAAGAACATCCAGCAGTGACATTCTTATGAACTTTGTAAATCTGTTTCACTTCCGGCCACAAGGAATTCACTAGGAGCGTAGTTTCGTCTACCATAATTCCAAGCAGCTGGCAGATCAGAACCTAGACTTACAATACAAACCAAGCCTTTTACTCATACCTCCCAAACGTGACATACCACCTGCTCTTACCTAACTTCTCCCAAAGGACCTCTTTGGATTTCTTCAACTTTTGAAGAAAGCTCAGAGGAGTGTTTAAATATGCTGGCTTCCTGTCCCTTTGAAATTTTTGGAAAACCCTATCTAATATACAATGCCATTCATGTCACTAATTTTATATGTATTTAATAGTTACAAATTATTTAAATACATGTTTTGTTTCACAACAAATCTAGGGGTAAATTCCAGAGAAAGTTGATATCCCTTTGTTAAAAATGCAGTCACTGAAGTTCATTGCCTATCATATACAACTTCTTAATGATTAATAATAAGTTTGTTAAAATTTTAACCTACGTTTTACACTTTCCATTTTGCTCACTAGGAAAGTAGAGCCTATTTCCTGCTCTACTTTCTTCATAGAATTTGTCAGTGTGCTGGAAGGAAGGTTTGGTGGTTGATTTATGGGTCAGCTTCCCTGGCATATGGACCCCGGTTATCTGGTCAAATATTATTCTGCGTGTTTCTGTAAGGATGCTTTTGCATGAGACTATTATTTACATCAGTGACCCGAGTAAAGGCAGTTGCCTTCTATAAGGTGGGAATTCCTCTTCCAATCCATGGACTGCCTCAATATAGCAAGGCTGACCGTCACCGAGGTAAAAGACGATTACCCTGTTGGATGGGCTTCCAGCAGGCTTTCAGCTCTGCAGATTTTGAGTTTGCCAAACTTTGTAATCTCTCAATCTCTCTCAATCTCTCTCTCTCTCTCTCTTTCCCTCTCTCTCTCACTCTCTCTCACTTTCTGTAACATATTTCTGTATGTATATATATATATATATATATATTTATATATTGAAATATTTAATTTGAATATTCCATCTGACTTATCATGTACATGATTACCTGTGGGCAATTAAAATAAAACATTTCAAAGTTATTATAAAGTGAAGTTAAAGTAAAAAATACTAATGTGACATGACACATCTGATGTGGAATTATGACAAATATAATGAAATTTTTAGAAAATAACTGAAGTTCAGGAAACAGTGCCCTAGCATGTTCTCCAAATACCTTATTTCTACCTTTTCAGAGATTCAGCTGTCAACAGTTCTTCTACAGTTCCTCTCTTCTCTCCAAGACCTGAACACTACACTTTTCTCTGCTGTCCCCTTGGGCACTAAAGCTTCTCGTGATGGGCCATGGCTGGTGAAGGGCCGTGTCTGGTTTAGAAATAAAGTTGCAACTCTCACTTTATATTACTGTGGAATGTGGGAACACATGTTTCATGGAATCAGGATGTCCCTCTCACCTAACATGAACACTTCCCTAGAGTGCCGTCGTGTGCTTAAAATTCCTTTATCAGGAAATAAATCCCTTGTACTCCATAAGTAAATATCAGGTTTCAATTGTGTGAAACCAAAAATAGATATAAGATACCACTTAAGACTCACAGCATCACATATAAGGGATTGAGAGCTGGGTTGGGAGTGGAGAGAAGATCAGAGCACTAAGATCTGAAATCTATATGAAATATGGACTTAGGGCTCATCTGATATACTTGCTTTCTTCTGCTCTTTCCAAACATGTTTTATGGCTTTGAAGACAGTAATACGAAAAGTTTTTCACTGTTTATTCTCGGTCTTCCTTTTCAACCCTCCAGAACCCTCAACCTGCCATATTACCTTCACTGCCCCATATATACAACATAACTGTCCAAGTTGGTGCTTTGACATGTTGCCCGTACATTTAGTAATAATCCTTTCCTATCTTTCATAATTCTACCTGCAGTCTGAAGGAAGAACTGGCCTAGTAACGTGTCTTGGGCAATTAATCAGGAAGCTTCTTAGGAATGTCATTTTATAATAGAAAAGGAGGAAGAAGAGGAGAATGAAGAGGAGAGGAAGAGAAAGAGGAGACACTTGAGACTTGAGAAGAGTCACCAGATAAGCATGTGCCAGAAGAACAGGACCTAACGTTTCCCTCAAGCTCAGCCACATCTTCACTACTATAAATTATTTAAATATTATAATAAATTGGTATAAAAATGAAATTACAGTATATAATATATAATTGAGAAAACATAAAGTTGTTTAAAAATGAACACATCTAATAAACTGCTAAGAAAAATCACTGCTTCTATTTTGCCCTATTTAGTGTTAGGAGTCTTCTATTTTCATAAACCCACAGACATGCATACATGTCTTTCAGGGTACTGATCTGAGATCTTTTATCTTTTGCAACATAGATGCTTCCAGCCATAAGTTGCTCTCTATGCGCTGCATTACATTTTTCCCTAAAGGTCTTCTATGCTTTATTTGCCTTTTCATTCATCCCATCGTATTTTCTATTTCTTTGTTATTTCTTCTTCGAGCCATTGTTTATTTAGGAATCTGTTTCCAAACTCATAGATGTCACAGAAACAGAGACTAGAATGGTGGTCAGCAGGGGCTGAGGGATTCGGCAAAAGAGGAGATGTTGAGCAATGGGTACAAGACTGCATCATACGATGAAGAAGCTCTAGGAGTCTATGGAACATCATGGTGAGTCTAGTTAATAACACTCGGTCGTGTAGTTGAAACTTGCTCAGAAAATAGACCTTAAGCATTCTCATCACACAAACACACACACACACACACACAAACACACACACACACAAACACAAACACACAGATATACACATATTTAAATGGTTAATGTTGAAGTGATTAATGTGTTAATTGACCGATGGTGATAATCACTGCACAAAGTACACATATGTCAAATCATCCCATTATGCACTGTAAATATGTCCAATTTAATTTGTTCATTATACCTCAGAAATACCAGATGGAAAAGATGAAAGAAGAACCATCCTATGAAACAGTAACAAAGTTTGAGAATCTTTGTGTTCCTCCTCCTCCTTGCCTCTCTTAGGCTCTGATACTACTCTCTGAGAGAGCTTCCCTTAACAATTCTTCTCTGCGGGCCTTGTATCCACCTCACAGTGGATAATCCCTTCTTGTCACCTATACTGACCACATCTGAAGTAGGTAGTGTGGAAAGGGGGGAAAGGAGGGCTGGAAAGTCATTACAATTCTTGAAAAATCAGTCTTTTTTGTTTTGGCACATAGTTTATTTAGTTGTCAATTCCCTCAAAAACTTATTAGACACCCGACATAATTCATTCTTCCAATCATTTCTCTGTCCCAGGGACCTCACTCAGGTCCTTTTCTGGAAGTAATTTTCTGGCCTGATTAAATTTCTGCCTTGATCCCTGAACATAATTCAACTACCATGAGGCTCCCTGACACACAGGTGGATAGACTACAACTTCTGTCTCTTTTCTCTCTTGTTACAGTCAACTGAAATTGGACTTCGAGTTCAAAACCACCTCTAATCTCATATCTTACTCTTTAGGGATTACAAGTGTTGAGTTTCCTAATTCAACAAGGTTTTGAATATCTGGTCTGTATTTCTCTCTTTCCATTATTTTTTTTATTTCTGACCTGCCCGCCAGAAATTTTTTTCTCAACGTACATTTATTGAAATTCCCTGGTCAAATCAACAAGTGACCAATATTTGGTCTGCATCTCAGAATACCATGGACAACCATTACTGCAAACATTTTGCCATTGAATAAAATGTATCACCACATTTATGGCTTCCAATATCAGACTCCTTGCCAACCACCTCCAGACTCTAAGCCAATGCCATAATTTTAAGATTTGTTACAGAAGCATCCCACCTCAAAGACTAATTTCTGTGTCAGGTCAAATAACACTAGCTAGAGGAGAGACAACTCCCAAATATCAGTGTTGATTTCTCACTCAGGTACTAGTGTGATAAGGGTTGGGCAGTAATCTGGACATCTTTTTTTTCTTGCAGTTCTGACATCTTGGACTACTTTATTTCTAGGACCACAAGAAGAGATATGCTTAAAGAACACATCCCTTTTCACGGCTTACTGGACCTGTAAGCTACGCACTTAGAAAACAAGCTGCATAGCAACAGTCATTTTGTAAATCTAGATAAACATTGGAAACCCCAGTGTACCTCACAAGTGGGGTCAAATCAGTCAAAAAAGTAATTTCAGATGTGAAAAAATATAATAAGACACTGAGGTTGTTGAGTTTTGCAGTAAGAAGAACGTGTTGTGCACATGGAGAGCAGGCAGCACTTTGCCTGGTAAGGACCGTTTAAACTTCCCTTTATTTGTACTACCCATGAATTCAGAACTACTATAATTTTATGCAGAATATTCCAATAATTTCCCAAAGCTTTTAATGTGTCACATGACATTATAAATATGGTTAAGTTGGAAAAGAAAAGGAACACAGTATATGAAAGTGTAATATACTTTAAGAATCTCCGTATGTGCTGTACTAGGTATGTCTGAGCCTCTTTCCTGCTAGAGCAAACATGGTGGTGGTGGTGATGGTGGTGACAGTGATGATGACAGAGACAATGATAATTGGCCACCTTACAAAGTGCCGATTATGTGTCTGGCATCGTGGCAACTGAATTACACACATTCATGTAAATTTTATGCCTAATCAAGTTGGCACTGTAAAGGTGATTTTCCCCGCATTTTAGTAAAGGGATTGAACTTCTGAGGAGTTAAATAATTTGTTCCTCAAATCAATGAAGCGATAATTAAGAAAATAACCTGGATTTGAATTTACATACAAGTAATCATCGATATAACTCAAAATTCACATACCACTGGTTGTGAGAGCCTGAAATTTGGATCGAAGAAGGGTAGAAATCAACCAAAATTATGATATGATATGATATTGCTAAAAGCAGGGTTTCAAAGAAAGAAAATACTTTTACTATCACACAAAAGAAGTGTATTTTATTCAAGAAATGGAGGATAAGTAACAATTGCTCATCTGGCAGAAACCACTGCCCAGGTGACAGACACACACAGAAGACCCTGAGAGAATCCTCAGAGGGCGCTCAGGAGGAGAGATACTGCCCTTCCCTCTGAGGCTCTGGGATGCTTTTTCGGATACCTCCCAGAGGGAAGCAGCATAGCAGTCTCAGATAGGAAACCTCTGACCATCAGGAATCCCCACACGCACACTGCAGGCTGAAGAGTGGAAAGCTTCTTCTGTATCCATGATAGGCTTTGAAGAGAAGATGAAGATGGAGCTGTGGAACTAGATGAGCTGATTGTCCTTATCCTTTCCAGGGGCATATAAAACCTGAAGCTGTTACTTGTCCTTGGGTGGGCACTTCTGCTGGCATTGCTGGGGAGGTGGCACAGGAGTGCATTTCTCAGTGCACTTTATAGGTGGGCAAGGGTCTGTACCCTTGGTAGGTGAGCAAGGATCAGGGCACTTAGTTGGGCATACTGGAGGTAGCTTACACTGCTCCTTGCACTGCTGCTTGCACTGCTGCTCTTGAGAAGACATCTTTCTGGAGTCTTAATATCTGAAAGAAAGTATATGACCATGTTTACCAGAAGGAATTCCTTCAGAGAGAAGACCCAAAGCTTTGACAACTCAAATAGACAGGATCTCTCCAATCTCAAAATATGGGTGTTAATCTCTTTAATACCTTTTAATGAATTTCTGACTTCTCTCTCGTTCTTTAGCAAATCTATTCATCAGCCCAGAGACAACCTTCTCTTCTCATACAACATTTCCAAAGAAAATATCTTTTTTAAAAGAAACCAGCAGTGTTTTCTCTTTTGGTTTCTTTCCTTTTTTGTTTTATTGAAAACGTCATCTTCAAAAAAGGCCGTCACAAGTTCTAAAATCCTCGCCAAGCTCACAAGCAAGTTCTATCACCATTTTTTCTCATGAGGTCCCGACAGCATTACTTATGTGCAAAGCAAAGGGCAATCAGGATGAATGTAAGGGCATCACACCTTCTAAGATTAATGCCTCTGAAATCACAGCAGAGGTCCAAGAGAAAGGCACAGAAAAAGGTAAATACTTTACTCTTTATCCCTTCACGTCAAAATTTCCTTTTAATTTCTTGTTCAATAGAGGAATTCAAACTAGGTGTCAGAAATCTAGTAAATACAATATAACATTGTGCCCAGATTCCAAGTTCCCATCCACTAAGTAACATTATGCCCTTGATCATAACTTTGGACCCATCAAATTTGCGGTCTCCAGCATAAACTCAACATTCGGGGGCCCGAGAACAAAGTTGAACTGAAGCATCAGACTCACCAGGTTCTCCAAAGTCAATCGGAACTCGAGTAGCAGGAGGATAGCTGTCGTGCAGTAGAGGCCCTTTTTATTGGGGTTTGCTGCCCCACCCAGGGGGAAGCGGAGCTACCAAAACCGGCCTGGTTCAGTCATTTCCGAACCCAATGCAAATCCATCCATAACTGGCTTGGCAGGGACTCTGAAAACAGGAAATGTCCTGCGCCAGGATCTCCTCACTAGATTATGTTCTCATGACTCACAGAGTCCATGCCTTAGCTCTCTGTTTCAGCAGTTTATGGCAGTGGGAGGATTTTGAAGCTTCTCTAACTTGCAGACAAACGTTCCGTTTCTTGATTGGGGAAGATGACCCTTTTCTATCTTTCACCTTCCTTGACTTCTAAAACTGCCTGCCTAGTTGCACTTGAACTGGTGGCCATTTTAGTGCACATACTGGTTTGAGAAAGGCCTGGCTACCTGGTGACACCGTTCTCTTTATCTCAAGCCCCTCTTATAATGCATTTCCTCTTGATCCATGGCTTGCTAAGTGAAGTCTCTTCTCCTCTTCTAAAATGGACTGAGGGAAGGTTGCGGATCATCTCCGATGACTTCCCACCGTGATACTTAAATACGTTTAGTAAAGTGGTCACCTCTAGGGACCCCCTTTCACTGCTTTGCTCCTTCAAATTAAGAACATCCAGCAGTGACATTCTTATGAACTTTGTAAATCTGTTTCACTTCCGGCCACAAGGAATTCACTAGGAGCGTAGTTTCGTCTACCATAATTCCAAGCAGCTGGCAGATCAGAACCTAGACTTACAATACAAACCAAGCCTTTTACTCATACCTCCCAAACGTGACATACCACCTGCTCTTACCTAACTTCTCCCAAAGGACCTCTTTGGATTTCTTCAACTTTTGAAGAAAGCTCAGAGGAGTGTTTAAATATGCTGGCTTCCTGTCCCTTTGAAATTTTTGGAAAACCCTATCTAATATACAATGCCATTCATGTCACTAATTTTATATGTATTTAATAGTTACAAATTATTTAAATACATGTTTTGTTTCACAACAAATCTAGGGGTAAATTCCAGAGAAAGTTGATATCCCTTTGTTAAAAATGCAGTCACTGAAGTTCATTGCCTATCATATACAACTTCTTAATGATTAATAATAAGTTTGTTAAAATTTTAACCTACGTTTTACACTTTCCATTTTGCTCACTAGGAAAGTAGAGCCTATTTCCTGCTCTACTTTCTTCATAGAATTTGTCAGTGTGCTGGAAGGAAGGTTTGGTGGTTGATTTATGGGTCAGCTTCCCTGGCATATGGACCCCGGTTATCTGGTCAAATATTATTCTGCGTGTTTCTGTAAGGATGCTTTTGCATGAGACTATTATTTACATCAGTGACCCGAGTAAAGGCAGTTGCCTTCTATAAGGTGGGAATTCCTCTTCCAATCCATGGACTGCCTCAATATAGCAAGGCTGACCGTCACCGAGGTAAAAGACGATTACCCTGTTGGATGGGCTTCCAGCAGGCTTTCAGCTCTGCAGATTTTGAGTTTGCCAAACTTTGTAATCTCTCAATCTCTCTCAATCTCTCTCTCTCTCTCTCTTTCCCTCTCTCTCTCACTCTCTCTCACTTTCTGTAACATATTTCTGTATGTATATATATATATATATATATATTTATATATTGAAATATTTAATTTGAATATTCCATCTGACTTATCATGTACATGATTACCTGTGGGCAATTAAAATAAAACATTTCAAAGTTATTATAAAGTGAAGTTAAAGTAAAAAATACTAATGTGACATGACACATCTGATGTGGAATTATAACAAATATAATGAAATCTTTAGAAAATAACTGAAGTTCAGGAAACAGTGCCCTAGCATGTTCTCCAAATACCTTATTTCTACCTTTTCAGAGATTCAGCTGTCAACAGTTCTTCTACAGTTCCTCTCTTCTCTCCAAGACCTGAACACTACACTTTTCTCTGCTGTCCCCTTGGGCACTAAAGCTTCTCGTGATGGGCCATGGCTGGTGAAGGGCCGTGTCTGGTTTAGAAATAAAGTTGCAACTCTCACTTTATATTACTGTGGAATGTGGGAACACATGTTTCATGGAATCAGGATGTCCCTCTCACCTAACATGAACACTTCCCTAGAGTGCCGTCGTGTGCTTAAAATTCCTTTATCAGGAAATAAATCCCTTGTACTCCATAAGTAAATATCAGGTTTCAATTGTGTGAAACCAAAAATAGATATAAGATACCACTTAAGACTCACAGCATCACATATAAGGGATTGAGAGCTGGGTTGGGAGTGGAGAGAAGATCAGAGCACTAAGATCTGAAATCTATATGAAATATGGACTTAGGGCTCATCTGATATACTTGCTTTCTTCTGCTCTTTCCAAACATGTTTTATGGCTTTGAAGACAGTAATACGAAAAGTTTTTCACTGTTTATTCTCGGTCTTCCTTTTCAACCCTCCAGAACCCTCAACCTGCCATATTACCTTCACTGCCCCATATATACAACATAACTGTCCAAGTTGGTGCTTTGACATGTTGCCCGTACATTTAGTAATAATCCTTTCCTATCTTTCATAATTCTACCTGCAGTCTGAAGGAAGAACTGGCCTAGTAACGTGTCTTGGGCAATTAATCAGGAAGCTTCTTAGGAATGTCATTTTATAATAGAAAAGGAGGAAGAAGAGGAGAATGAAGAGGAGAGGAAGAGAAAGAGGAGACACTTGAGACTTGAGAAGAGTCACCAGATAAGCATGTGCCAGAAGAACAGGACCTAACGTTTCCCTCAAGCTCAGCCACATCTTCACTACTATAAATTATTTAAATATTATAATAAATTGGTATAAAAATGAAATTACAGTATATAATATATAATTGAGAAAACATAAAGTTGTTTAAAAATGAACACATCTAATAAACTGCTAAGAAAAATCACTGCTTCTATTTTGCCCTATTTAGTGTTAGGAGTCTTCTATTTTCATAAACCCACAGACATGCATACATGTCTTTCAGGGTACTGATCTGAGATCTTTTATCTTTTGCAACATAGATGCTTCCAGCCATAAGTTGCTCTCTATGCGCTGCATTACATTTTTCCCTAAAGGTCTTCTATGCTTTATTTGCCTTTTCATTCATCCCATCGTATTTTCTATTTCTTTGTTATTTCTTCTTCGAGCCATTGTTTATTTAGGAATCTGTTTCCAAACTCATAGATGTCACAGAAACAGAGACTAGAATGGTGGTCAGCAGGGGCTGAGGGATTCGGCAAAAGAGGAGATGTTGAGCAATGGGTACAAGACTGCATCATACGATGAAGAAGCTCTAGGAGTCTATGGAACATCATGGTGAGTCTAGTTAATAACACTCGGTCGTGTAGTTGAAACTTGCTCAGAAAATAGACCTTAAGCATTCTCATCACACAAACACACACACACACACACACAAACACACACACACACAAACACAAACACACAGATATACACATATTTAAATGGTTAATGTTGAAGTGATTAATGTGTTAATTGACCGATGGTGATAATCACTGCACAAAGTACACATATGTCAAATCATCCCATTATGCACTGTAAATATGTCCAATTTAATTTGTTCATTATACCTCAGAAATACCAGATGGAAAAGATGAAAGAAGAACCATCCTATGAAACAGTAACAAAGTTTGAGAATCTTTGTGTTCCTCCTCCTCCTTGCCTCTCTTAGGCTCTGATACTACTCTCTGAGAGAGCTTCCCTTAACAATTCTTCTCTGCGGGCCTTGTATCCACCTCACAGTGGATAATCCCTTCTTGTCACCTATACTGACCACATCTGAAGTAGGTAGTGTGGAAAGGGGTGAAAGGAGGGCTGGAAAGTCGTTACAATTCTTGAAAAATCAGTCTTTTTTGTTTTGGCACATAGTTTATTTAGTTGTCAATTCCCTCAAAAACTTATTAGACACCCGACATAATTCATTCTTCCAATCATTTCTCTGTCCCAGGGACCTCACTCAGGTCCTTTTCTGGAAGTAATTTTCTGGCCTGATTAAATTTCTGCCTTGATCCCTGAACATAATTCAACTACCATGAGGCTCCCTGACACACAGGTGGATAGACTACAACTTCTGTCTCTTTTCTCTCTTGTTACAGTCAACTGAAATTGGACTTCGAGTTCAAAACCACCTCTAATCTCATATCTTACTCTTTAGGGATTACAAGTGTTGAGTTTCCTAATTCAACAAGGTTTTGAATATCTGGTCTGTATTTCTCTCTTTCCATTATTTTTTTTATTTCTGACCTGCCCGCCAGAAATTTTTTTCTCAACGTACATTTATTGAAATTCCCTGGTCAAATCAACAAGTGACCAATATTTGGTCTGCATCTCAGAATACCATGGACAACCATTACTGCAAACATTTTGCCATTGAATAAAATGTATCACCACATTTATGGCTTCCAATATCAGACTCCTTGCCAACCACCTCCAGACTCTAAGCCAATGCCATAATTTTAAGATTTGTTACAGAAGCATCCCACCTCAAAGACTAATTTCTGTGTCAGGTCAAATAACACTAGCTAGAGGAGAGACAACTCCCAAATATCAGTGTTGATTTCTCACTCAGGTACTAGTGTGATAAGGGTTGGGCAGTAATCTGGACATCTTTTTTTTCTTGCAGTTCTGACATCTTGGACTACTTTATTTCTAGGACCACAAGAAGAGATATGCTTAAAGAACACATCCCTTTTCACGGCTTACTGGACCTGTAAGCTACGCACTTAGAAAACAAGCTGCATAGCAACAGTCATTTTGTAAATCTAGATAAACATTGGAAACCCCAGTGTACCTCACAAGTGGGGTCAAATCAGTCAAAAAAGTAATTTCAGATGTGAAAAAATATAATAAGACACTGAGGTTGTTGAGTTTTGCAGTAAGAAGAACGTGTTGTGCACATGGAGAGCAGGCAGCACTTTGCCTGGTAAGGACCGTTTAAACTTCCCTTTATTTGTACTACCCATGAATTCAGAACTACTATAATTTTATGCAGAATATTCCAATAATTTCCCAAAGCTTTTAATGTGTCACATGACATTATAAATATGGTTAAGTTGGAAAAGAAAAGGAACACAGTATATGAAAGTGTAATATACTTTAAGAATCTCCGTATGTGCTGTACTAGGTATGTCTGAGCCTCTTTCCTGCTAGAGCAAACATGGTGGTGGTGGTGATGGTGGTGACAGTGATGATGACAGAGACAATGATAATTGGCCACCTTACAAAGTGCCGATTATGTGTCTGGCATCGTGGCAACTGAATTACACACATTCATGTAAATTTTATGCCTAATCAAGTTGGCACTGTAAAGGTGATTTTCCCCGCATTTTAGTAAAGGGATTGAACTTCTGAGGAGTTAAATAATTTGTTCCTCAAATCAATGAAGCGATAATTAAGAAAATAACCTGGATTTGAATTTACATACAAGTAATCATCGATATAACTCAAAATTCACATACCACTGGTTGTGAGAGCCTGAAATTTGGATCGAAGAAGGGTAGAAATCAACCAAAATTATGATATGATATGATATTGCTAAAAGCAGGGTTTCAAAGAAAGAAAATACTTTTACTATCACACAAAAGAAGTGTATTTTATTCAAGAAATGGAGGATAAGTAACAATTGCTCATCTGGCAGAAACCACTGCCCAGGTGACAGACACACACAGAAGACCCTGAGAGAATCCTCAGAGGGCGCTCAGGAGGAGAGATACTGCCCTTCCCTCTGAGGCTCTGGGATGCTTTTTCGGATACCTCCCAGAGGGAAGCAGCATAGCAGTCTCAGATAGGAAACCTCTGACCATCAGGAATCCCCACACGCACACTGCAGGCTGAAGAGTGGAAAGCTTCTTCTGTATCCATGATAGGCTTTGAAGAGAAGATGAAGATGGAGCTGTGGAACTAGATGAGCTGATTGTCCTTATCCTTTCCAGGGGCATATAAAACCTGAAGCTGTTACTTGTCCTTGGGTGGGCACTTCTGCTGGCATTGCTGGGGAGGTGGCACAGGAGTGCATTTCTCAGTGCACTTTATAGGTGGGCAAGGGTCTGTACCCTTGGTAGGTGAGCAAGGATCAGGGCACTTAGTTGGGCATACTGGAGGTAGCTTACACTGCTCCTTGCACTGCTGCTTGCACTGCTGCTCTTGAGAAGACATCTTTCTGGAGTCTTAATATCTGAAAGAAAGTATATGACCATGTTTACCAGAAGGAATTCCTTCAGAGAGAAGACCCAAAGCTTTGACAACTCAAATAGACAGGATCTCTCCAATCTCAAAATATGGGTGTTAATCTCTTTAATACCTTTTAATGAATTTCTGACTTCTCTCTCGTTCTTTAGCAAATCTATTCATCAGCCCAGAGACAACCTTCTCTTCTCATACAACATTTCCAAAGAAAATATCTTTTTTAAAAGAAACCAGCAGTGTTTTCTCTTTTGGTTTCTTTCCTTTTTTGTTTTATTGAAAACGTCATCTTCAAAAAAGGCCGTCACAAGTTCTAAAATCCTCGCCAAGCTCACAAGCAAGTTCTATCACCATTTTTTCTCATGAGGTCCCGACAGCATTACTTATGTGCAAAGCAAAGGGCAATCAGGATGAATGTAAGGGCATCACACCTTCTAAGATTAATGCCTCTGAAATCACAGCAGAGGTCCAAGAGAAAGGCACAGAAAAAGGTAAATACTTTACTCTTTATCCCTTCACGTCAAAATTTCCTTTTAATTTCTTGTTCAATAGAGGAATTCAAACTAGGTGTCAGAAATCTAGTAAATACAATATAACATTGTGCCCAGATTCCAAGTTCCCATCCACTAAGTAACATTATACCCTTGATCATAACTTTGGACCCATCAAATTTGCGGTCTCCAGCATAAACTCAACATTCGGGGGCCCGAGAACAAAGTTGAACTGAAGCATCAGACTCACCAGGTTCTCCAAAGTCAATCGGAACTCGAGTAGCAGGAGGATAGCTGTCGTGCAGTAGAGGCCCTTTTTATTGGGGTTTGCTGCCCCACCCAGGGGGAAGCGGAGCTACCAAAACCGGCCTGGTTCAGTCATTTCCGAACCCAATGCAAATCCATTCATAACTGGCTTGGCAGGGACTCTGAAAACAGGAAATGTCCTGCGCCAGGATCTCCTCACTAGATTATGTTCTCATGACTCACAGAGTCCATGCCTTAGCTCTCCGTTTCAGCAGTTTATGGCAGTGGGAGGATCTTGAAGCTTCTCTAACTTGCAGACAAACGTTCCATTTCTTGATTGGGGAAGATGACCCTTTTCTATCTTTCACCTTCCTTGACTTCTAAAACTGCCTGCCTAGTTGCACTTGAACTGGTGGCCATTTTATTGTGCATACTGGTTTGAGAAAGGCCTGGCTACCTGGTGACACCATTCTCTTTATCTCAAGCCCCTCTTATAATGCATTTCCTCTTGATCCATGGCTTGCTAAGTGAAGTCTCTTCTCCTCTTCTAAAATGGACTGAGGGAAGGTTGCGGATCATCTCCGATGACTTCCCACCGTGATACTTAAATACGTTTAGTAAAGTGGTCACCTCTAGGGACCCCCTTTCACTGCTTTGCTCCTTCAGATTAAGAACATCCAGCAGTGACATTCTTATGAACTTTGTAAATCTGTTTCACTTCCGGCCACAAGGAATTCACTAGGAGCGTAGTTTCGTCTACCATAATTCCAATCAGCTGGCAGATCAGAACCTAGACTTACAATACAAACCAAGCCTTTTACTCATACCTCCCAAACGTGACATACCACCTGCTCTTACCTAACTTCTCCCAAAGGACCTCTTTGGATTTCTTCAACTTTTGACGAAAGCTCAGAGGAGTGTTTAAATATTCTGGCTTCCTGTCCCTTTGAAATTTTTGGAAAACCCTATCTAATATGCAATGCCATTCAAGTCACTAATTTTGTATGTATTTAAGAGTTACGAATTATTTAAATACACGTTTTGTTTCACATCAAATCTCGGGGTAAATTCCAGAGAAAGTTGATATCCTATTATTAAAAATGCAGTCACTGAAGTTCATTGCCATTCATATACAACTTCTTAATGATTAATAATAAGTTTGTTAAAATTTTAACCTACGTTTTAAAATTTCCATTTTGCTCACTGTGGAACATATGTCAAATAAGCCTATTTCCTGCTCTACTTTCTTTTTTTTTTTTTTTTTTTGCGGTTCGCGGGCCTCTCACTGTTGTGGCCTCTCCCGTTGCGGAGCACAGGCTCCGGTCGCGCAGGCCCAGCGGCCATGGCTCACGGGCCCAGCCGCTCCGCGGCATGCGGAATCTTCCCAGACCGGGACACGAACCCGTGTCCCCTGCATCGGCAGGTGGACTCTCAACCACTGCGCCACCAGGGAAGCCCCCCTGCTCTACTTTCTTCATAGAATTTGTCAGTGTGCTGGAAGGAAGGTTTGGTGGTTAATTTATGGGTCAGCTTCCCTGGCATATGGTCCCCGGTTATCTGGTCAAACATTATTCTGGGTTTTTCTGAAATGATGCTTTTGCACGAGAGTGTTATTTACATCAGTGGCCTGAGTAAAGGCGGTTGTCTTCTATAAGGTGGGAATTCCTCTTCCAATCCACTGACTGCCTCAATAGAACAAGGCTGACCGTCACCGAGGTAAAAGACGATTACCCTGTTGGATGGGCTTCCAGCAGGCTTTCAGCTCTGCAGATTATGAGTTTGCCAAACATTGTAATCTCTCTATCTCTCTCAATCTCTCTCTCTCTCTCTCTTTCCCTCTCTCTCTCACTCTCTCTCACATTCTGTACCACATTTCTGTATGTATATACATATATATATATATTTATTTATGCATTGCAATATTTAATTTGAATATTTCATCTGGCTTATCATGTACACGATTACCTGTGGTCAATTAAATTAAAACATTTCAAAGTTATTATAAAGTGAAGTTACAGTAAAAAATACTAATCTTACATGACACATCTGATGTGGAATTATGACAAATATAATGAACTTTTAGAAAATAACTGAAGTTCAGGAACCAGTGCCCTAGCTTGTTCTCCAAATATCTTATTTCTACCTTTTCAGAGATTCAGCTGTCAAGAGTTCTTCTACAGTTCCTCTCTTCTCTCCAAGACCTGAACACTACACTTTTCTCTGCTGTCCCCTTGGGCACTGAAGCTTCTCGTGATGGGCCGTGGCTGGTGAAGGGTCCTGTCTGGTTTAGAAATAAAGTTGCAACTCTCACTTTATATTTCTGTGGAATGTGGGAACACACGTTTCATGGAATCAGGATGTCCCTCTCACCTGACATGAACACTTCCCTAGAGTGCCGTCGTGTGCTTAAAATTCCTTTATCAGGAAATAAATCCCTTGTATTCCATAAGTAAATATCAGGTTTCAATTGTGTGAAACCAAAAATAGATATAAGATACCTCTTAAGACACACAGCATCACATATAAGTGATTGAGAGTGGGGTTGGGAGTGGAGAGAAGATCAGAGCACTAAGGTCTGAAATCTATATGAAATATGGACTTAGGGCTCATCTGATATACTTGCTTTCTTCTGCTCTTCCCAAACATGTTTTATGGCTTTGAAAACAGTAATACGAAAAGTTTTTCACTGTTTATTCTCGGTCTTCCTTTTCAACCCTCCAGAACCCTCAACCTGCCATATTACCTTCACTGCCCCATATATACAACATAACTGTCCAAGTTGGTGCTTTGACATGTTGCCCATGCATTTAGTAATAATCCTTTCATATCTTTCATAATTCTACCTGCAGTCTGAAGGAAGAACAGGCCTAAAACGGGTCTTGGGCAATTAATCAGGAAGCTTCTTAGGAATGTCATTTTATAATGGAAAAGGAGGATGAAGAGGAGAATGAAGAGGAGAGGAGGAGAAAGAGGAGTCACTTGAGACTTGAGAAGAGTCACCAGATAAGCATGTGCCAGAAGAACAGGACCTAACGTTTCTCTCAAGCTCAGCCACATCTTCACATCTATAAACTATTTAAATATTATAATAAATTGCTATAAAAATGAAATTACAGTATATAATATATAATTGAGAAAACATAAAGTTGTTCAAAAATGAAAACATCTAATAAACTGCCAAGAAAAATCACTGCTTATATTTTGGTCTATTTAGTGTTAGGTGTTTTCTATTTTCATAAACCCACAGACATGCATACATGTCTTTCAGGGTACTGATCTGAGATCTTTTATCTTTTGCAACATAGATGCTTCCAGCCATAAATTGCTCACAATGCGTTGCATTACATTTTTCCCTAAAGGTCTTCTATGCTTTATTTGCCTTTTCATTCATCCCATAGTATTTTCTATTTCTTTGTTATTTCTTCTTCGAGCCATTGTTTAATTAGGAATCTGTTTCCAAACTCATAGATGTCACAGAAACAGAGACTAGAATGGTGGTCAGGAGGAGCTGAGGGGTTCGGCAAAATAGGAGATGTTGGGCAATGGGTACAAGCCTGCATCATACAATGAAGAAGCTCTGGGAGTCTATGGAACATCATGGTGAGTCTAGTTAATAACACTCGGTTGTGTAGTTGAAACTTGCTCAGAAAATTGACCTTAAGCATTCTCATCACACACACACACACACACACAAATACACAGACATACACATATTTAAATGGTTAATGTTGAAGTGATTAATGTGTTAATTGACCGATGGTGATAATCACTGCACAAAGTACACATATGTCAAATCATCCCATTATGCACTGTAAATATGTCCAATTTAATTTGTTCATTATACCTCAGAAATACCAGATGGAAAAGATGAAAGAAGAACCATCCTACGAAACAGTAACAAAGTTTGAGAATCTTTGTGTTCCTTCTCCTCCTTGCCTCTCTTAGGCTCTGATATTATTCTCTGAGAGAGCTTCCCTTAACAATTCTTCTCTGCGGGCCTTGTATGCACCTCACAGTGGATAATCCCTTCTCGTCACCTATACTAACCACATCTGAAGTAGGTAGTGTGGAAAGTGGGGAAAGGAGGGCTGGAAAGTCGTTACAATTCTTGAAAAATCAGTCTTTTTTGTTTTGGCACATAGTTTATTTAGTTGTCAATTCCCTCAAAAACTTATTAGACACCCGACATAATTCATTCTTCCAACCATTTCTCTGTCCCAGGGACCTCACTCAGGTCCTTTTCTGGAAGTAATTTTCTGGCCTGATTAAATTTCTGCCTCGATCCCTGAACATAATTCAACTACCATGAGGCTCCCTGACACACAGGTGGATAGACTACAACTTCTGTCTCTTTTCTCTCTTGTTACAGTCAACTGAAATTGGACTTCGAGTTCAAAACCACCTCTAATCTCATATCTTACTCTTTAGGGATTACAAGTGTTGAGTTTCCTAATTCAACAAGGTTTTGAATATCTGGTCTGTATTTTTCTCTTTCCATTTTTTTTTTATTTCTGACCTGCCCGCCAGAAATTTTTTTCTCAACGTACATTTATTGAAATTCCCTGGTCAAATCAACAAGTGACCAATATTTGGTCTGCATCTCAGAATACCATGGACAACCATTACTGCAAACATTTTGCCATTGAATAAAATGTATCACCACATTTATGGCTTCCAATATCAGACTCCTTGCCAACCACCTCCAGACTCTAAGCCAATGCCATAATTTTAAGATTTGTTACAGAAGCATCCCACCTCAAAGACTAATTTCTGTGTCAGGTCAAATAACACTAGCTAGAGGAGAGACAACTCCCAAATATCAGTGTTGATTTCTCACTCAGGTACTAGTGTGATAAGGGTTGGGCAGTAATCTGGACATCTTTTTTTTCTTGCAGTTCTGACATCTTGGACTACTTTACTTCTAGGACCACAAGAAGAGATATGCTTAAAGAACACATCCCTTTTCACGGCTTACTGGACCTGTAAGCTACGCACTTAGAAAACAAGCTGCATAGCAACAGTCATTTTGTAAATCTAGATAAACATTGGAAACCCCAGTGTACCTCACATGTGGGGTCAAATCAGTCAAAAAAGTAATTTCAGACGTGAAAAAATATAATAAGACACTGAGGTTGTTGAGTTTTGCAGTAAGAAGAACGTGTTGTGCACATGGAGAGCAGGCAGCACTTTGCTTGGTAAGGACCGTTTAAACTTCCCTTTATTTGTACTACCCATGAATTCAGAACTACTATAATTTTATGCAGAATGTTCCAATAATTTCCCAAAGTTTTTAATGTGTCACATGATGTTATAAATATGGTTAAGTTGGAAAAGAAAAGGAACACAGACTATGAAAGTGTAATATACTTTAAGAATCTCCGTATGTGCTGTACTAGGTATGTCTGAGCCTCTTTCCTGCTAGAGCAAACATGGTGGTGGTGGTGATGGTGGTGACAGTGATGATGACAGAGACAATGATAATTGGCCACCTTACAAAGTGCCGATTATGTGTCTGGCATCGTGGCAACTGAATTACACACATTCATGTAAATTTTATGCCTAATCAAGTTGGCACTGTAAAGGTGATTTTCCCCACATTTTAGTAAAGGGATTGAACTTCTGAGGAGTTAAATAATTTGTTCCTCAAATCAATGAAGCGATAATTAAGAAGATAACCTGGATTTGAATTTACATACAAGTAATCATCGGTATAACTCAAAATTCACATAACACTGGTTGTGAGAGCCTGAAATTTGGATCGAAGAAGGGTAGAAATCAACCAAAATTATGATATGATATTGCTAAAAGCAGGGTTTCAAAGAAAGAAAATACTTTTACTATCACAAAAAAGAAGTGTATTTTATTCAAGAAATGGAGGATAAGTAACAATTGCTCATCTGGCAGAAACCACTGCCCAGGTGACAGACACACACAGAAGACCCTGAGAGAATCCTCAGAGGGCGCTCAGGAGGAGAGATACTGCCCTTCCCTCTGAGGCTCTGGGATGCTTTTTCGGATACCTCCCAGAGGGAAGCAGCATAGCAGACTCAGATAGGAAACCTCTGACCATCAGGAATCCCCACACGCACACTGCAGGCTGAAGAGTGGAAAGCTTCTTCTGTATCCATGATAGGCTTTGAAGAGAAGATGAAGATGGAGCTGTGGAACTAGATGAGCTGATTGTCCTTATCCTTTCCAGAGGCAGATAAAATCTGAAGCTGTTACTTGTCCTTAGGTGGGCACTTCTGCTGGCATTGCTGGGGAGGTGGCACAGGAGTGCATTTCTCAGTGCACTTTATAGGTGGGCAAGCGTCTGTACCCTTGGTAGGTGAGCAAGGATCAGGGCATTTAGTTGGGCATACTGGAGGTAGCTTGCACTGCTCCTTGCACTGCTGCTTGCACTGCTGCTCTTGAGAAGACATCTTTCTGGAGTCTTAATATCTGAAAGAAAGTATATGACCATGTTCACCAGAAGGAATTCCTTCAGAGAGAAGACCCAAAGCTTTGACAACTCAAATAGACAGGATCTCTCCAATCTCAAAATATGGGTGTTAATCTCTTTAATACCTTTTAATGAATTTCTGACTTCTCTCTCGTTCTTTAGCAAATCTATTCATCAGCCCAGAGACAACCTTCTCTTCTCATACAACATTTCCAAAGAAAATATCTTTTTTAAAAGAAACCAGCAGTGTTTTCTCTTTTGGTTTCTTTCCTTTTTTGTTTTATTGAAAACGTCATCTTCAAAAAAGACCGTCACAAGTTCTAAAATCCTCGCCAAGCTCACAAGCAAGTTCTATCACAATTTTTTCTCATGAGGTCCCGACAGCATTACTTATGTGCAAAGCAAAGGGCAATCAGGATGAATGTAAGGGCATCACACCTTCTAAGATTAATGCCTCTGAAATCACAGCAGAGGTCCAAGAGAAAGGCACAGAAAAAGGTAAATACTTTACTCTTTATCCCTTCACGTCAAAATTTCCTTTTAATTTCTTGTTCAATAGAGGAATTCAAACTAGGTGTCAGAAATCTAGTAAATACAATATAACATTGTGCCCAGATTCCAAGTTCCCATCCACTAAGTAACATTATACCCTTGATCATAACTTTGGACCCATCAAATTTGTGGTCTCCAGCATAAACTCAACATTCGGGGGCCCGAGAACAAAGTTGAACTGAAGCATCAGACTCACCAGGTTCTCCAAAGTCAATCGGAACTCGAGTAGCAGGAGGATAGCTGTCGTGCAGTAGAGGCCCTTTTTATTGGGGTTTGCTGCCCCACCCAGGGGGAAGCGGAGCTACCAAAACCGGCCTGGTTCAGTCATTTCCAAACCCAATGCAAATCCATCCATAACTGGCTTGGCAGGGACTCTGAAAACAGGAAATGTCCTGCGCCAGGATCTCCTCACTGGATTATGTTCTCATGACTCACAGAGTCCCTGCCTTAGCTCTCCGTTTCAGTGGTTTATGGCAGTGGGAGGATTTTGAAGCTTCTCTAACTTGCAGACAAACGTTCCGTTTCTTGATTGGGGAAGATGACCCTTTTCTATCTTTCACCTTCCTTGACTTCTAAAACTGCCTGCCTAGTTGCACTTGAACTGGTGGCCATTTTATTGTACATACTGGTTTGAGAAAGGCCTGGCTACCTGGTGACACCATTCTCTTTATCTCAAGCCCCTCTTATAATGCATTTCCTCTTGATCCATGGCTTGCTAAGTGAAGTCTCTTCTCTTCTAAAACGGGAGGGAAGGTTGCGGATCATCTCCGATGACTTCCCGCCGTGATACATAAATACGTTTAGTAAAGTGGTCACCTCTAGGGACCCCCTTTCACTGCTTTGCTGCTTCAAATTAAGAACATCCAGCACTCACATTCCTATTAACTTTGTAAATCTGTTTCACTTCCGGCCACAAGGAATTCACTAGGAGCGTAGCATCACCTACCATAATTCCAATCAGCTGGCAGATCAGAACCTAGACTTACAATACAAACCAAGTCTTTTACTCATACCTCCCAAACGTGACATACCACCTGCTGTTACCTAACTTTTCCCAAAGGACCTCTTTGGATTTCTTCAACTTTTGACGAAAGCTCAGAGGAGTGTTTAAATATTCTGGCTTCCTGTCCCTTTGAAATTTTTGGAAAACCCTATCTAATATGCAATGCAATTCAAGTCACTAATTTTGTATGTATTTAAGAGTTACGAATTATTTAAATACACGTTTTGTTTCACATCAAATCTCGGGGTAAATTCCAGAGAAAGTTGATATCCCTTTATTAAAATGCAGTCACTGAAGTTCATTGCCATTCATATACAACTTCTTAATGATTAATAATAAGTTTGTTAAAATTTTAACCTACGTTTTACATTTTCCATTTTGCTCACTGTGGAACGTATGTCAAATAAGCCTATTTCCTGCTCTACTTTCTTCATAGAATTTGTCAGTGTGCTGGAAGGAAGGTTTGGTGGTTAATTTATGGGTCAGCTTCCCTGGCATATGGTCCCCGGTTAACTGGTCAACCATTATCTGGGTGTTTCTGTAAGGATGCTTTTGCAAGAGAGTATTATTTACATCAGTGGCCTGAGTAAAGGCGGTTGCCTTCTATAAGCTGGGAATTCTTCTTCCAATCAACTGACCTCCTCAATAGAACAAGGCTGACCGTCACCGAGGTAAAAGACGATTACCCTGTTGGATGGGCTTCCAGCAGGCTTTCAGCTCTGCAGATTTTGAGTTTGCCAAACTTTGTAATCTCTCTATCTCTCTCAATCTCTCTCTCTCCTTCTCTGTTTCTCTCTCTCTCACACTGTCTCTCACTTTCTGTAACACATTTCTCTCTCTCTCTCTCTCTCTCCCTCTCTCTCTCTATATATATATATATATATATATTTTACATTGCAATATTTAATTTGAATATTTCATCTGGCTTATCATGTACAAGATTACGTATGGTCAATTAAATTAAAACATTTTAAAGTTATTATAAAGTAAAGTTAAAGTAAAAAATACTACTGTTACATGACACCTCTGATGTGGAATTATGACAAATATAATGAACTTTTAGAAAATAACTGAAGTTCAGGAAACAGTGCCCTAGCATGTTCTCCAAATACCTTATTTCTACCTTTTCAGAGATTCAGCTGTCAAGAGTTCTTCTACAGTTCCTCTCTTCTCTCCTGGACCAGAGCACTACTCTTTTCTCTGCTGTCCCCTTGGGCACTGAAGCTTCTCGTGATGGGCCGTGGCTGGTGAAGGGCCCTGTCTGGTTTAGAAATAAAGTTGCAACTCTCACTTTATATTACTGTGGAATGTGGGAACACATGTTTTCTGGAATTAGGATGTCCCTCTCACCTGTCATGAACACTTCCCTAGAGTGCCGTCGTGTGCTTAAAATTCCTTTATCAGGAAATAAATCCCTTGTACTCCATAAGTAAATATCAGGTTTCAATTGTGTGAAACCAAAAATAGATATAAGATACCACTTAAGACTCACAGCATCACATATAAGTGACTGAGAGTGGGGTTGGGAGTGGAGAGAAGATCAGAGCACTAAGATCTGAAATCTATATGAAATATGGACTTAGGGCTCATCTGATATACTTGCTTTCTTCTGCTCTTTCCAAACATGTTTTATGGCTTTGAAGACAGTAATACGAAAAGTTTTTCACTGTTTATTCTCGGTCTTCCTTTTCAACCCTCCAGAACCCTCAACCTGCCATATTACCTTCACTGCCCCATATATACAACATAACTGTCCAAGTTGGTGCTTTGACATGTTGCCCGTACATTTAGTAATAATCCTTTCCTATCTTTCATAATTCTACCTGCAGTCTGAAGGAAGAACTGGCCTAGTAACGTGTCTTGGGCAATTAATCAGGAAGCTTCTTAGGAATGTCATTTTATAATAGAAAAGGAGGAAGAAGAGGAGAACGAAGAGGAGAGGAAGAGAAAGAGGAGACACTTGAGACTTGAGAAGAGTCACCAGATAAGCATGTGCCAGAAGAACAGGATCTAACGTTTCCCTCAAGCTCAGCCACATCTTCACTACTATAAATTATTTAAATATTATAATAAATTGGTATAAAAATGAAATTACAGTATATAATATATAATTGAGAAAACATAAAGTTGTTTAAAAATGAACACATCTAATAAACTGCTAAGAAAAATCACTGCTTCTATTTTGCCCTATTTAGTGTTAGGAGTCTTCTATTTTCATAAACCCACAGACATGCATACATATCTTTCAGGGTACTGATCTGAGATCTTTTATCTTTTGCAACATAGATGCTTCCAGCCATAAGTTGCTCTCTATGCGCTGCATTACATTTTTCCCTAAAGGTCTTCTATGCTTTATTTGCCTTTTCATTCATCCCATAGTATTTTCTATTTCTTTGTTATTTCTTCTTCGAGCCATTGTTTATTTAGGAATCTGTTTCCAAACTCATAGATGTCACAGAAACAGAGACTAGAATGGTGGTCAGCAGGGGCTGAGGGATTCGGCAAAAGAGGAGATGTTGAGCAATGGGTACAAGACTGCATCATACGATGAAGAAGCTCTAGGAGTCTATGGAACATCATGGTGAGTCTAGTTAATAACACTCGGTCGTGTAGTTGAAACTTGCTCAGAAAATAGACCTTAAGCATTCTCATCACACAAACACACACACACACACACACAAACACACACACACACAAACACAAACACACAGATATACACATATTTAAATGGTTAATGTTGAAGTGATTAATGTGTTAATTGACCGATGGTGATAATCACTGCACAAAGTACACATATGTCAAATCATCCCATTATGCACTGTAAATATGTCCAATTTAATTTGTTCATTATACCTCAGAAATACCAGATGGAAAAGATGAAAGAAGAACCATCCTACGAAACAGTAACAAAGTTTGAGAATCTTTGTGTTCCTCCTCCTCCTTGCCTCTCTTAGGCTCTGATACTACTCTCTGAGAGAGCTTCCCTTAACAATTCTTCTCTGCGGGCCTTGTATCCACCTCACAGTGGATAATCCCTTCTTGTCACCTATACTGACCACATCTGAAGTAGGTAGTGTGGAAAGGGGGGAAAGGAGGGCTGGAAAGTCATTACAATTCTTGAAAAATCAGTCTTTTGTTTTGGCACATAGTTTATTTAGTTGTCAGTTCCCTCAAAAACTTATTAGACACCCGACATAATTCATTCTTCCAATCATTTCTCTGTCCCAGGGACCTCACTCAGGTCCTTTTCTGGAAGTAATTTTCTGGCCTGATTAAATTTCTGCCTTGATCCCTGAACATAATTCAACTACCATGAGGCTCCCTGACACACAGGTGGATAGACTACAACTTCTGTCTCTTTTCTCTCTTGTTACAGTCAACTGAAATTGGACTTCGAGTTCAAAACCACCTCTAATCTCATATCTTACTCTTTAGGGATTACAAGTGTTGAGTTTCCTAATTCAACAAGGTTTTGAATATCTGGTCTGTATTTCTCTCTTTCCATTATTTTTTTTATTTCTGACCTGCCCGCCAGAAATTTTTTTCTCAACGTACATTTATTGAAATTCCCTGGTCAAATCAACAAGTGACCAATATTTGGTCTGCATCTCAGAATACCATGGACAACCATTACTGCAAACATTTTGCCATTGAATAAAATGTATCACCACATTTATGGCTTCCAATATCAGACTCCTTGCCAACCACCTCCAGACTCTAAGCCAATGCCATAATTTTAAGATTTGTTACAGAAGCATCCCACCTCAAAGACTAATTTCTGTGTCAGGTCAAATAACACTAGCTAGAGGAGAGACAACTCCCAAATATCAGTGTTGATTTCTCACTCAGGTACTAGTGTGATAAGGGTTGGGCAGTAATCTGGACATCTTTTTTTTCTTGCAGTTCTGACATCTTGGACTACTTTATTTCTAGGACCACAAGAAGAGATATGCTTAAAGAACACATCCCTTTTCACGGCTTACTGGACCTGTAAGCTACGCACTTAGAAAACAAGCTGCATAGCAACAGTCATTTTGTAAATCTAGATAAACATTGGAAACCCCAGTGTACCTCACAAGTGGGGTCAAATCAGTCAAAAAAGTAATTTCAGATGTGAAAAAATATAATAAGACACTGAGGTTGTTGAGTTTTGCAGTAAGAAGAACGTGTTGTGCACATGGAGAGCAGGCAGCACTTTGCCTGGTAAGGACCGTTTAAACTTCCCTTTATTTGTACTACCCATGAATTCAGAACTACTATAATTTTATGCAGAATATTCCAATAATTTCCCAAAGCTTTTAATGTGTCACATGACATTATAAATATGGTTAAGTTGGAAAAGAAAAGGAACACAGACTATGAAAGTGTAATATACTTTAAGAATCTCCGTATGTGCTGTACTAGGTATGTCTGAGCCTCTTTCCTGCTAGAGCAAACATGGTGGTGGTGGTGATGGTGGTGACAGTGATGATGACAGAGACAATGATAATTGGCCACCTTACAAAGTGCCGATTATGTGTCTGGCATCGTGGCAACTGAATTACACACATTCATGTAAATTTTATGCCTAATCAAGTTGGCACTGTAAAGGTGATTTTCCCCACATTTTAGTAAAGGGATTGAACTTCTGAGGAGTTAAATAATTTGTTCCTCAAATCAATGAAGCGATAATTAAGAAAATAACCTGGATTTGAATTTACATACAAGTAATCATCGATATAACTCAAAATTCACATACCACTGGTTGTGAGAGCCTGAAATTTGGATCGAAGAAGGGTAGAAATCAACCAAAATTATGATATGATATGATATTGCTAAAAGCAGGGTTTCAAAGAAAGAAAATACTTTTACTATCACACAAAAGAAGTGTATTTTATTCAAGAAATGGAGGATAAGTAACAATTGCTCATCTGGCAGAAACCACTGCCCAGGTGACAGACACACACAGAAGACCCTGAGAGAATCCTCAGAGGGCGCTCAGGAGGAGAGATACTGCCCTTCCCTCTGAGGCTCTGGGATGCTTTTTCGGATACCTCCCAGAGGGAGGCAGCATAGCAGACTCAGATAGGAAACCTCTGACCATCAGGAATCCCCACACGCACACTGCAGGCTGAAGGGTGGAAAGCTTCTTCTGTATCCATGATAGGCTTTGAAGAGAAGATGAAGATGGAGCTGTGGAACTAGATGAGCTGATTGTCCTTATCCTTTCCAGGGGCAGATAAAACCTGAAGCTGTTACTTGTCCTTGGGTGGGCACTTCTGCTGGCATTGCTGGGGAGGTGGCACAGGAGTGCATTTCTCAGTGCACTTTATAGGTGGGCAAGGGTCTGTACCCTTGGTAGGTGAGCAAGGATCAGGGCTCTTAGTTGGGCATACTGGAGGTAGCTTACACTGCTCCTTGCACTGCTGCTTGCACTGCTGCTCTTGAGAAGACATCTTTCTGGAGTCTTAATATCTGAAAGAAAGTATATGACCATGTTTACCAGAAGGAATTCCTTCAGAGAGAAGACCCAAAGCTTTGACAACTCAAATAGACAGGATCTCTCCAATCTCAAAATATGGGTGTTAATCTCTTTAATACCTTTTAATGAATTTCTGACTTCTCTCTCGTTCTTTAGCAAATCTATTCATCAGCCCAGAGACAACCTTCTCTTCTCATACAACATTTCCAAAGAAAATATCTTTTTTAAAAGAAACCAGCAGTGTTTTCTCTTTTGGTTTCTTTCCTTTTTTGTTTTATTGAAAACGTCATCTTCAAAAAAGGCCGTCACAAGTTCTAAAATCCTCGCCAAGCTCACAAGCAAGTTCTATCACCATTTTTTCTCATGAGGTCCCGACAGCATTACTTATGTGCAAAGCAAAGGGCAATCAGGATGAATGTAAGGGCATCACACCTTCTAAGATTAATGCCTCTGAAATCACAGCAGAGGTCCAAGAGAAAGGCACAGAAAAAGGTAAATACTTTACTCTTTATCCCTTCACGTCAAAATTTCCTTTTAATTTCTTGTTCAATAGAGGAATTCAAACTAGGTGTCAGAAATCTAGTAAATACAATATAACATTGTGCCCAGATTCCAAGTTCCCATCCACTAAGTAACATTATACCCTTGATCATAACTTTGGACCCATCAAATTTGCGGTCTCCAGCATAAACTCAACATTCGGGGGCCCGAGAACAAAGTTGAACTGAAGCATCAGACTCACCAGGTTCTCCAAAGTCAATCGGAACTCGAGTAGCAGGAGGATAGCTGTCGTGCAGTAGAGGCCCTTTTTATTGGGGTTTGCTGCCCCACCCAGGGGGAAGCGGAGCTACCAAAACCGGCCTGGTTCAGTCATTTCCGAACCCAATGCAAATCCATCCATAACTGGCTTGGCAGGGACTCTGAAAACAGGAAATGTCCTGCGCCAGGATCTCCTCACTAGATTATGTTCTCATGACTCACAGAGTCCATGCCTTAGCTCTCCGTTTCAGCAGTTTATGGCAGTGGGAGGATTTTGAAGCTTCTCTAACTTGCAGACAAACGTTCCGTTTCTTGATTGGGGAAGATGACCCTTTTCTATCTTTCACCTTCCTTGACTTCTAAAACTGCCTGCCTAGTTGCACTTGAACTGGTGGCCATTTTAGTGCACATACTGGTTTGAGAAAGGCCTGGCTACCTGGTGACACCGTTCTCTTTATCTCAAGCCCCTCTTATAATGCATTTCCTCTTGATCCATGGCTTGCTAAGTGAAGTCTCTTCTCCTCTTCTAAAATGGACTGAGGGAAGGTTGCGGATCATCTCCGATGACTTCCCACCGTGATACTTAAATACGTTTAGTAAAGTGGTCACCTCTAGGGACCCCTTTTCACTGCTTTGCTCCTTCAAATTAAGAACATCCAGCAGTGACATTCTTATGAACTTTGTAAATCTGTTTCACTTCCGGCCACAAGGAATTCACTAGGAGCGTAGTTTCGTCTACCATAATTCCAAGCAGCTGGCAGATCAGAACCTAGACTTACAATACAAACCAAGCCTTTTACTCATACCTCCCAAACGTGACATACCACCTGCTCTTACCTAACTTCTCCCAAAGGACCTCTTTGGATTTCTTCAACTTTTGAAGAAAGCTCAGAGGAGTGTTTAAATATGCTGGCTTCCTGTCCCTTTGAAATTTTTGGAAAACCCTATCTAATATACAATGCCATTCATGTCACTAATTTTATATGTATTTAATAGTTACAAATTATTTAAATACATGTTTTGTTTCACAACAAATCTAGGGGTAAATTCCAGAGAAAGTTGATATCCCTTTGTTAAAAATGCAGTCACTGAAGTTCATTGCCATTCATATACAACTTCTTAATGATTAATAATAAGTTTGTTAAAATTTTAACCTACGTTTTACACTTTCCATTTTGCTCACTAGGAAAGTAGAGCCTATTTCCTGCTCT
The DNA here is from genome assembly GCF_937001465.1 of Orcinus orca. Taxonomy (NCBI): domain Eukaryota; kingdom Metazoa; phylum Chordata; class Mammalia; order Artiodactyla; family Delphinidae; genus Orcinus; species Orcinus orca. The sequence goes on along the minus strand of NC_064559.1, from coordinate 101,968,072 downwards.
ACTTTCTTCATAGAATTTGTCAGTGTGCTGGAAGGAAGGTTTGGTGGTTGATTTATGGGTCAGCTTCCCTGGCATATGGACCCCGGTTATCTGGTCAAATATTATTCTGCGTGTTTCTGTAAGGATGCTTTTGCATGAGACTATTATTTACATCAGTGACCCGAGTAAAGGCGGTTGCCTTCTATAAGGTGGGAATTCCTCTTCCAATCCATGGACTGCCTCAATATAGCAAGGCTGACCGTCACCGAGGTAAAAGACGATTACCCTGTTGGATGGGCTTCCAGCAGGCTTTCAGCTCTGCAGATTTTGAGTTTGCCAAACTTTGTAATCTCTCAATCTCTCTCAATCTCTCTCTCTCTCTCTCTTTCCCTCTCTCTCTCACTCTCTCTCACTTTCTGTAACATATTTCTGTATGTATATATATATATATATATATATATATTTATATATTGAAATATTTAATTTGAATATTCCATCTGACTTATCATGTACATGATTACCTGTGGGCAATTAAAATAAAACATTTCAAAGTTATTATAAAGTGAAGTTAAAGTAAAAAATACTAATGTGACATGACACATCTGATGTGGAATTATGACAAATATAATGAACTTTTTAGAAAATAACTGAAGTTCAGGAAACAGTGCCCTAGCATGTTCTCCAAATATCTTATTTCTACCTTTTCAGAGATTCAGCTGTCAACAGTTCTTCTACAGTTCCTCTCTTCTCTCCAAGACCTGAACACTACACTTTTCTCTGCTGTCCCCTTGGGCACTAAAGCTTCTCGTGATGGGCCATGGCTGGTGAAGGGCCGTGTCTGGTTTAGAAATAAAGTTGCAACTCTCACTTTATATTACTGTGGAATGTGGGAACACATGTTTCATGGAATCAGGATGTCCCTCTCACCTAACATGAACACTTCCCTAGAGTGCCGTCGTGTGCTTAAAATTCCTTTATCAGGAAATAAATCCCTTGTACTCCATAAGTAAATATCAGGTTTCAATTGTGTGAAACCAAAAATAGATATAAGATACCACTTAAGACTCACAGCATCACATATAAGTGATTGAGAGCTGGGTTGGGAGTGGAGAGAAGATCAGAGCACTAAGATCTGAAATCTATATGAAATATGGACTTAGGGCTCATCTGATATACTTGCTTTCTTCTGCTCTTTCCAAACATGTTTTATGGCTTTGAAGACAGTAATACGAAAAGATTTTCACTGTTTATTCTCGGTCTTCCTTTTCAACCCTCCAGAACCCTCAACCTGCCATATTACCTTCACTGCCCCATATATACAACATAACTGTCCAAGTTGGTGCTTTGACATGTTGCCCGTACATTTAGTAATAATCCTTTCCTATCTTTCATAATTCTACCTGCAGTCTGAAGGAAGAACTGGCCTAGTAACGTGTCTTGGGCAATTAATCAGGAAGCTTCTTAGGAATGTCATTTTATAATAGAAAAGGAGGAAGAAGAGGAGAACGAAGAGGAGAGGAAGAGAAAGAGGAGACACTTGAGACTTGAGAAGAGTCACCAGATAAGCATGTGCCAGAAGAACAGGACCTAACGTTTCCCTCAAGCTCAGCCACATCTTCACTACTATAAATTATTTAAATATTATAATAAATTGGTATAAAAATGAAATTACAGTATATAATATATAATTGAGAAAACATAAAGTTGTTTAAAAATGAACACATCTAATAAACTGCTAAGAAAAATCACTGCTTCTATTTTGCCCTATTTAGTGTTAGGAGTCTTCTATTTTCATAAACCCACAGACATGCATACATGTCTTTCAGGGTACTGATCTGAGATCTTTTATCTTTTGCAACATAGATGCTTCCAGCCATAAGTTGCTCTCTATGCGCTGCATTACATTTTTCCCTAAAGGTCTTCTATGCTTTATTTGCCTTTTCATTCATCCCATCGTATTTTCTATTTCTTTGTTATTTCTTCTTCGAGCCATTGTTTATTTAGGAATCTGTTTCCAAACTCATAGATGTCACAGAAACAGAGACTAGAATGGTGGTCAGCAGGGGCTGAGGGATTCGGCAAAAGAGGAGATGTTGAGCAATGGGTACAAGACTGCATCATACGATGAAGAAGCTCTAGGAGGCTATGGAACATCACGGTGAGTCTAGTTAATAACACTCGGTCGTGTAGTTGAAACTTGCTCAGAAAATAGACCTTAAGCATTCTCATCACACAAACACACACACACACACACACAAACACACACACACACAAACACAAACACACAGATATACACATATTTAAATGGTTAATGTTGAAGTGATTAATGTGTTAATTGACCGATGGTGATAATCACTGCACAAAGTACACATATGTCAAATCATCCCATTATGCACTGTAAATATGTCCAATTTAATTTGTTCATTATACCTCAGAAATACCAGATGGAAAAGATGAAAGAAGAACCATCCTATGAAACAGTAACAAAGTTTGAGAATCTTTGTGTTCCTCCTCCTCCTTGCCTCTCTTAGGCTCTGATACTACTCTCTGAGAGAGCTTCCCTTAACAATTCTTCTCTGCGGGCCTTGTATCCACCTCACAGTGGATAATCCCTTCTTGTCACCTATACTGACCACATCTGAAGTAGGTAGTGTGAAAGGGGGGAAAGGAGGGCTGGAAAGTCATTACAATTCTTGAAAAATCAGTCTTTTTTGTTTTGGCACATAGTTTATTTAGTTGTCAATTCCCTCAAAAACTTATTAGACACCCGACATAATTCATTCTTCCAATCATTTCTCTGTCCCAGGGACCTCACTCAGGTCCTTTTCTGGAAGTAATTTTCTGGCCTGATTAAATTTCTGCCTTGATCCCTGAACATAATTCAACTACCATGAGGCTCCCTGACACACAGGTGGATAGACTACAACTTCTGTCTCTTTTCTCTCTTGTTACAGTCAACTGAAATTGGACTTCGAGTTCAAAACCACCTCTAATCTCATATCTTACTCTTTAGGGATTACAAGTGTTGAGTTTCCTAATTCAACAAGGTTTTGAATATCTGGTCTGTATTTCTCTCTTTCCATTATTTTTTTTATTTCTGACCTGCCCGCCAGAAATTTTTTTCTCAACGTACATTTATTGAAATTCCCTGGTCAAATCAACAAGTGACCAATATTTGGTCTTCATCTCAGAATACCATGGACAACCATTACTGCAAACATTTTGCCATTGAATAAAATGTATCACCACATTTATGGCTTCCAATATCAGACTCCTTGCCAACCACCTCCAGACTCTAAGCCAATGCCATAATTTTAAGATTTGTTACAGAAGCATCCCACCTCAAAGACTAATTTCTGTGTCAGGTCAAATAACACTAGCTAGAGGAGAGACAACTCCCAAATATCAGTGTTGATTTCTCACTCAGGTACTAGTGTGATAAGGGTTGGGCAGTAATCTGGACATCTTTTTTTTCTTGCAGTTCTGACATCTTGGACTACTTTATTTCTAGGACCACAAGAAGAGATATGCTTAAAGAACACATCCCTTTTCACGGCTTACTGGACCTGTAAGCTACGCACTTAGAAAACAAGCTGCATAGCAACAGTCATTTTGTAAATCTAGATAAACATTGGAAACCCCAGTGTACCTCACAAGTGGGGTCAAATCAGTCAAAAAAGTAATTTCAGATGTGAAAAAATATAATAAGACACTGAGGTTGTTGAGTTTTGCAGTAAGAAGAACGTGTTGTGCACATGGAGAGCAGGCAGCACTTTGCCTGGTAAGGACCGTTTAAACTTCCCTTTATTTGTACTACCCATGAATTCAGAACTACTATAATTTTATGCAGAATATTCCAATAATTTCCCAAAGCTTTTAATGTGTCACATGACATTATAAATATGGTTAAGTTGGAAAAGAAAAGGAACACAGACTATGAAAGTGTAATATACTTTAAGAATCTCCGTATGTGCTGTACTAGGTATGTCTGAGCCTCTTTCCTGCTAGAGCAAACATGGTGGTGGTGGTGATGGTGGTGACAGTGATGATGACAGAGACAATGATAATTGGCCACCTTACAAAGTGCCGATTATGTGTCTGGCATCGTGGCAACTGAATTACACACATTCATGTAAATTTTATGCCTAATCAAGTTGGCACTGTAAAGGTGATTTTCCCCACATTTTAGTAAAGGGATTGAACTTCTGAGGAGTTAAATAATTTGTTCCTCAAATCAATGAAGCGATAATTAAGAAAATAACCTGGATTTGAATTTACATACAAGTAATCATCGATATAACTCAAAATTCACATACCACTGGTTGTGAGAGCCTGAAATTTGGATCGAAGAAGGGTAGAAATCAACCAAAATTATGATATGATATGATATTGCTAAAAGCAGGGTTTCAAAGAAAGAAAATACTTTTACTATCACACAAAAGAAGTGTATTTTATTCAAGAAATGGAGGATAAGTAACAATTGCTCATCTGGCAGAAACCACTGCCCAGGTGACAGACACACACAGAAGACCCTGAGAGAATCCTCAGAGGGCGCTCAGGAGGAGAGATACTGCCCTTCCCTCTGAGGCTCTGGGATGCTTTTTCGGATACCTCCCAGAGGGAGGCAGCATAGCAGACTCAGATAGGAAACCTCTGACCATCAGGAATCCCCACATGCACACTGCAGGCTGAAGGGTGGAAAGCTTCTTCTGTATCCATGATAGGCTTTGAAGAGAAGATGAAGATGGAGCTGTGGAACTAGATGAGCTGATTGTCCTTATCCTTTCCAGGGGCAGATAAAACCTGAAGCTGTTACTTGTCCTTGGGTGGGCACTTCTGCTGGCATTGCTGGGGAGGTGGCACAGGAGTGCATTTCTCAGTGCACTTTATAGGTGGGCAAGGGTCTGTATCCTTGGTAGGTGAGCAAGGATCAGGGCTCTTAGTTGGGCATACTGGAGGTAGCTTACACTGCTCCTTGCACTGCTGCTTGCACTGCTGCTCTTGAGAAGACATCTTTCTGGAGTCTTAATATCTGAAAGAAAGTATATGACCATGTTTACCAGAAGGAATTCCTTCAGAGAGAAGACCCAAAGCTTTGACAACTCAAATAGACAGGATCTCTCCAATCTCAAAATATGGGTGTTAATCTCTTTAATACCTTTTAATGAATTTCTGACTTCTCTCTCGTTCTTTAGCAAATCTATTCATCAGCCCAGAGACAACCTTCTCTTCTCATACAACATTTCCAAAGAAAATATCTTTTTTAAAAGAAACCAGCAGTGTTTTCTCTTTTGGTTTCTTTCCTTTTTTGTTTTATTGAAAACGTCATCTTCAAAAAAGGCCGTCACAAGTTCTAAAATCCTCGCCAAGCTCACAAGCAAGTTCTATCACCATTTTTTCTCATGAGGTCCCGACAGCATTACTTATGTGCAAAGCAAAGGGCAATCAGGATGAATGTAAGGGCATCACACCTTCTAAGATTAATGCCTCTGAAATCACAGCAGAGGTCCAAGAGAAAGGCACAGAAAAAGGTAAATACTTTACTCTTTATCCCTTCACGTCAAAATTTCCTTTTAATTTCTTGTTCAATAGAGGAATTCAAACTAGGTGTCAGAAATCTAGTAAATACAATATAACATTGTGCCCAGATTCCAAGTTCCCATCCACTAAGTAACATTATGCCCTTGATCATAACTTTGGACCCATCAAATTTGCGGTCTCCAGCATAAACTCAACTTTCGGGGGCCCGAGAACAAAGTTGAACTGAAGCATCAGACTCACCAGGTTCTCCAAAGTCAATCGGAACTCGAGTAGCAGGAGGATAGCTGTCGTGCAGTAGAGGCCCTTTTTATTGGGGTTTGCTGCCCCACCCAGGGGGAAGCGGAGCTACCAAAACCGGCCTGGTTCAGTCATTTCCGAACCCAATGCAAATCCATTCATAACTGGCTTGGCAGGGACTCTGAAAACAGGAAATGTCCTGCGCCAGGATCTCCTCACTAGATTATGTTCTCATGACTCACAGAGTCCATGCCTTAGCTCTCCGTTTCAGCAGTTTATGGCAGTGGGAGGATCTTGAAGCTTCTCTAACTTGCAGACAAACGTTCCATTTCTTGATTGGGGAAGATGACCCTTTTCTATCTTTCACCTTCCTTGACTTCTAAAACTGCCTGCCTAGTTGCACTTGAACTGGTGGCCATTTTATTGTGCATACTGGTTTGAGAAAGGCCTGGCTACCTGGTGACACCATTCTCTTTATCTCAAGCCCCTCTTATAATGCATTTCCTCTTGATCCATGGCTTGCTAAGTGAAGTCTCTTCTCCTCTTCTAAAATGGACTGAGGGAAGGTTGCGGATCATCTCCGATGACTTCCCACCGTGATACTTAAATACGTTTAGTAAAGTGGTCACCTCTAGGGACCCCCTTTCACTGCTTTGCTCCTTCAGATTAAGAACATCCAGCAGTGACATTCTTATGAACTTTGTAAATCTGTTTCACTTCCGGCCACAAGGAATTCACTAGGAGCGTAGTTTCGTCTACCATAATTCCAATCAGCTGGCAGATCAGAACCTAGACTTACAATACAAACCAAGCCTTTTACTCATACCTCCCAAACGTGACATACCACCTGCTCTTACCTAACTTCTCCCAAAGGACCTCTTTGGATTTCTTCAACTTTTGACGAAAGCTCAGAGGAGTGTTTAAATATTCTGGCTTCCTGTCCCTTTGAAATTTTTGGAAAACCCTATCTAATATGCAATGCCATTCAAGTCACTAATTTTGTATGTATTTAAGAGTTACGAATTATTTAAATACACGTTTTGTTTCACATCAAATCTCGGGGTAAATTCCAGAGAAAGTTGATATCCCATTATTAAAAATGCAGTCACTGAAGTTCATTGCCATTCATATACAACTTCTTAATGATTAATAATAAGTTTGTTAAAATTTTAACCTACGTTTTAAAATTTCCATTCTGCTCACTGTGGAACATATGTCAAATAAGCCTATTTCCTGCTCTACTTTCTTTTTTTTTTTTTTTTCTTTTTTTTTTTTTTTTTTTTTTTTGCGGTTCGCGGGCCTCTCACTGTTGTGGCCTCTCCCGTTGCGGAGCACAGGCTCCGGACGCGCAGGCCCAGCGGCCATGGCTCACGGGCCCAGCCGCTCCGCGGCATGCGGAATCTTCCCAGACCGGGACACGAACCCGTGTCCCCTGCATCGGCAGGTGGACTCTCAACCACTGCGCCACCAGGGAAGCCCCCCTGCTCTACTTTCTTCATAGAATTTGTCAGTGTGCTGGAAGGAAGGTTTGGTGGTTAATTTATGGGTCAGCTTCCCTGGCATATGGTCCCCGGTTATCTGGTCAAACATTATTCTGGGTGTTTCTGAAATGATGCTTTTGCACGAGAGTGTTATTTACATCAGTGGCCTGAGTAAAGGCGGTTGTCTTCTATAAGGTGGGAATTCCTCTTCCAATCCACTGACTGCCTCAATAGAACAAGGCTGACCGTCACCGAGGTAAAAGACGATTACCCTGTTGGATGGGCTTCCAGCAGGCTTTCAGCTCTGCAGATTATGAGTTTGCCAAACATTGTAATCTCTCTATCTCTCTCAATCTCTCTCTCTCTCTCTCTTTCCCTCTCTCTCTCACTCTCTCTCACATTCTGTACCACATTTCTGTATGTATATACATATATATATATATTTATTTATGCATTGCAATATTTAATTTGAATATTTCATCTGGCTTATCATGTACACGATTACCTGTGGTCAATTAAATTAAAACATTTCAAAGTTATTATAAAGTGAAGTTACAGTAAAAAATACTAATCTTACATGACACATCTGATGTGGAATTATGACAAATATAATGAACTTTTAGAAAATAACTGAAGTTCAGGAACCAGTGCCCTAGCTTGTTCTCCAAATATCTTATTTCTACCTTTTCAGAGATTCAGCTGTCAAGAGTTCTTCTACAGTTCCTCTCTTCTCTCCAAGACCTGAACACTACACTTTTCTCTGCTGTCCCCTTGGGCACTGAAGCTTCTCGTGATGGGCCGTGGCTGGTGAAGGGCCCTGTCTGGTTTAGAAATAAAGTTGCAACTCTCACTTTATATTTCTGTGGAATGTGGGAACACACGTTTCATGGAATCAGGATGTCCCTCTCACCTGACATGAACACTTCCCTAGAGTGCCGTCGTGTGCTTAAAATTCCTTTATCAGGAAATAAATCCCTTGTATTCCATAAGTAAATATCAGGTTTCAATTGTGTGAAACCAAAAATAGATATAAGATACCTCTTAAGACACACAGCATCACATATAAGTGATTGAGAGTGGGGTTGGGAGTGGAGAGAAGATCAGAGCACTAAGGTCTGAAATCTATATGAAATATGGACTTAGGGCTCATCTGATATACTTGCTTTCTTCTGCTCTTCCCAAACATGTTTTATGGCTTTGAAAACAGTAATATGAAAAGTTTTTCACTGTTTATTCTCGGTCTTCCTTTTCAACCCTCCAGAACCCTCAACCTGCCATATTACCTTCACTGCCCCATATATACAACATAACTGTCCAAGTTGGTGCTTTGACATGTTGCCCATGCATTTAGTAATAATCCTTTCATATCTTTCATAATTCTACCTGCAGTCTGAAGGAAGAACAGGCCTAGTAACGGGTCTTGGGCAATTAATCAGGAAGCTTCTTAGGAATGTCATTTTATAATGGAAAAGGAGGATGAAGAGGAGAATGAAGAGGAGAGGAGGAGAAAGAGGAGTCACTTGAGACTTGAGAAGAGTCACCAGATAAGCATGTGCCAGAAGAACAGGACCTAACGTTTCTCTCAAGCTCAGCCACATCTTCACATCTATAAACTATTTAAATATTATAATAAATTGCTATAAAAATGAAATTACAGTATATAATATATAATTGAGAAAACATAAAGTTGTTCAAAAATGAAAACATCTAATAAACTGCCAAGAAAAATCACTGCTTATATTTTGGTCTATTTAGTGTTAGGTGTTTTCTATTTTCATAAACCCACAGACATGCATACATGTCTTTCAGGGTACTGATCTGAGATCTTTTATCTTTTGCAACATAGATGCTTCCAGCCATAAATTGCTCACAATGCGTTGCATTACATTTTTCCCTAAAGGTCTTCTATGCTTTATTTGCCTTTTCATTCATCCCATAGTATTTTCTATTTCTTTGTTATTTCTTCTTCGAGCCATTGTTTAATTAGGAATCTGTTTCCAAACTCATAGATGTCACAGAAACAGAGACTAGAATGGTGGTCAGCAGGAGCTGAGGGGTTCGGCAAAATAGGAGATGTTGGGCAATGGGTACAAGCCTGCATCATACAATGAAGAAGCTCTGGGAGTCTATGGAACATCATGGTGAGTCTAGTTAATAACACTCGGTTGTGTAGTTGAAACTTGCTCAGAAAATAGACCTTAAGCATTCTCATCACACACACACACACACACACAAATACACAGACATACACATATTTAAATGGTTAATGTTGAAGTGATTAATGTGTTAATTGACCGATGGTGATAATCACTGCACAAAGTACACATATGTCAAATCATCCCATTATGCACCGTAAATATGTCCAATTTAATTTGTTCATTATACCTCAGAAAGACCAGATGGAAAAGATGAAAGAAGAACCATCCTACGAAACAGTAACAAAGTTTGAAAATCTTTGTGTTCCTTCTCCTCCTTGCCTCTCTTAGGCTCTGATATTATTCTCTGAGAGAGCTTCCCTTAACAATTCTTCTCTGCGGGCCTTGTATCCACCTCACAGTGGATAATCCCTTCTCGTCACCTATACTGACCACATCTGAAGTAGGTAGTGTGGAAAGTGGGGAAAGGAGGGCTGGAAAGTCGTTACAATTCTTGAAAAATCAGTCTTTTTTGTTTTGGCACATACTTTATTTAGTTGTCAATTCCCTCAAAAACTTATTAGACACCCGACATAATTCATTCTTCCAACCATTTCTCTGTCCCAGGGACCTCACTCAGGTCCTTTTCTGGAAGTAATTTTCTGGCCTGATTAAATTTCTGCCTTGATCCCTGAACATAATTCAACTACCATGAGGCTCCCTGACATACAGGTGGATAGACTACAACTTCTGTCTCTTTTCTCTCTTGTTACAGTCAACTGAAATTGGACTTCGAGTTCAAAACCACCTCTAATCTCATATCTTACTCTTTAGGGATTACAAGTGTTGAGTTTCCTAATTCAACAAGGTTTTGAATATCTGGTCTGTATTTCTCTATTTCCATTATTTTTTTTATTTCTGACCTGCCCGCCAGAAATTTTTTTCTCAACGTACATTTATTGAAATTCCCTGGTCAAATCAACAAGTGACCAATATTTGGTCTGCATCTCAGAATACCATGGACAACCATTACTGCAAACATTTTGCCATTGAATAAAATGTATCACCACATTTATGGCTTCCAATATCAGACTCCTTGCCAACCACATCCAGACTCTAAGCCAATGCCATAATTTTAAGATTTGTTACAGAAGCATCCCACCTCAAAGACTAATTTCTGTGTCAGGTCAAATAACACTAGCTAGAGGAGAGACAACTCCCAAATATCAGTGTTGATTTCTCACTCAGGTACTAGTGTGATAAGGGTTGGGCAGTAATCTGGACATCTTTTTTTTCTTGCAGTTCTGACATCTTGGACTACTTTACTTCTAGGACCACAAGAAGAGATATGCTTAAAGAACACAACCCTTTTCACGGCTTACTGGACCTGTAAGCTACGCACTTAGAAAACAAGCTGCATAGCAACAGTCATTTTGTAAATCTAGATAAACATTGGAAACCCCAGTGTACCTCACATGTGGGGTCAAATCAGTCAAAAAAGTAATTTCAGACGTGAAAAAATATAATAAGACACTGAGGTTGTTGAGTTTTGCAGTAAGAAGAACGTGTTGTGCACATGGAGAACAGGCAGCACTTTGCCTGGTAAGGACCGTTTAAACTTCCCTTTATTTGTACTACCCATGAATACAGAACTACTATAATTTTATGCAGAATGTTCCAATAATTTCCCAAAGTTTTTAATGTGTCACATGATGTTATAAATATGGTTAAGTTGGAAAAGAAAAGGAACACAGACTATGAAAGTGTAATATACTTTAAGAATCTCCGTATGTGCTGTACTAGGTATGTCTGAGCCTCTTTCCTGCTAGAGCAAACATGGTGGTGGTGGTGATGGTGGTGACAGTGATGATGACAGAGACAATGATAATTGGCCACCTTACAAAGTGCCGATTATGTGTCTGGCATCGTGGCAACTGAATTACACACATTCATGTAAATTTTATGCCTAATCAAGTTGGCACTGTAAAGGTGATTTTCCCCACATTTTAGTAAAGGGATTGAACTTCTGAGGAGTTAAATAATTTGTTCCTCAAATCAATGAAGCGATAATTAAGAAGATAACCTGGATTTGAATTTACATACAAGTAATCATCGGTATAACTCAAAATTCACATAACACTGGTTGTGAGAGCCTGAAATTTGGATCGAAGAAGGGTAGAAATCAACCAAAATTATGATATGATATTGCTAAAAGCAGGGTTTCAAAGAAAGAAAATACTTTTACTATCACACAAAAGAAGTGTATTTTATTCAAGAAATGGAGGATAAGTAACAATTGCTCATCTGGCAGAAACCACTGCCCAGGTGACAGACACACACAGAAGACCCTGAGAGAATCCTCAGAGGGCGCTCAGGAGGAGAGATACTGCCCTTCCCTCTGAGGCTCTGGGATGCTTTTTCGGATACCTCCCAGAGGGAAGCAGCATAGCAGACTCAGATAGGAAACCTCTGACCATCAGGAATCCCCACACGCACACTGCAGGCTGAAGAGTGGAAAGCTTCTTCTGTATCCATGATAGGCTTTGAAGAGAAGATGAAGATGGAGCTGTGGAACTAGATGAGCTGATTGTCCTTATCCTTTCCAGAGGCAGATAAAATCTGAAGCTGTTACTTGTCCTTAGGTGGGCACTTCTGCTTGCAATGCTGGGGAGGTGGCACAGGAGTGCATTTCTCAGTGCACTTTATAGGTGGGCAAGGGTCTGTATCCTTGGTAGGTGAGCAAGGATCAGGGCACTTAGTTGAGCATACTGGAGGTAGCTTGCACTGCTCCTTGCACTGCTGCTTGCACTGCTGCTCTTGAGAAGACATCTTTCTGGAGTCTTAATATCTGAAAGAAAGTATATGACCATGTTCACCAGAAGGAATTCCTTCAGAGAGAAGACCCAAAGCTTTGACAACTCAAATAGACAGGATCTCTCCAATCTCAAAATATGGGTGTTAATCTCTTTAATACCTTTTAATGAATTTCTGACTTCTCTCTCGTTCTTTAGCAAATCTATTCATCAGCCCAGAGACAACCTTCTCTTCTCATACAACATTTCCAAAGAAAATATCTTTTTTAAAAGAAACCAGCAGTGTTTTCTCTTTTGGTTTCTTTCCTTTTTTGTTTTATTGAAAACGTCATCTTCAAAAAAGACCGTCACAAGTTCTAAAATCCTCGCCAAGCTCACAAGCAAGTTCTATCACCATTTTTTCTCATGAGGTCCCGACAGCATTACTTATGTGCAAAGCAAAGGGCAATCAGGATGAATGTAAGGGCATCACACCTTCTAAGATTAATGCCTCTGAAATCACAGCAGAGGTCCAAGAGAAAGGCACAGAAAAAGGTAAATACTTTACTCTTTATCCCTTCACTTCAAAATTTCCTTTTAATTTCTTGTTCAATAGAGGAATTCAAACTAGGTGTCAGAAATCTAGTAAATACAATATAACATTGTGCCCAGATTCCAAGTTCCCATCCACTAAGTAACATTATACCCTTGATCATAACTTTGGACCCATCAAATTTGTGGTCTCCAGCATAAACTCAACATTCGGGGGCCCGAGAACAAAGTTGAACTGAAGCATCAGACTCACCAGGTTCTCCAAAGTCAATCGGAACTCGAGTAGCAGGAGGATAGCTGTCGTGCAGTAGAGGCCCTTTTTATTGGGGTTTGCTGCCCCACCCAGGGGGAAGCGGAGCTACCAAAACCGGCCTGGTTCAGTCATTTCCGAACCCAATGCAAATCCATCCATAACTGGCTTGGCAGGGACTCTGAAAACAGGAAATGTCCTGCGCCAGGATCTCCTCACTAGATTATGTTCTCATGACTCACAGAGTCCCTGCCTTAGCTCTCCGTTTCAGTGGTTTATGGCAGTGGGAGGATTTTGAAGCTTCTCTAACTTGCAGACAAACGTTCCGTTTCTTGATTGGGGAAGATGACCCTTTTCTATCTTTCACCTTCCTTGACTTCTAAAACTGCCTGCCTAGTTGCACTTGAACTGGTGGCCATTTTATTGTACATACTGGTTTGAGAAAGGCCTGGCTACCTGGTGACACCATTCTCTTTATCTCAAGCCCCTCTTATAATGCATTTCCTCTTGATCCATGGCTTGCTAAGTGAAGTCTCTTCTCTTCTAAAACGGGAGGGAAGGTTGCGGATCATCTCCGATGACTTCCCGCCGTGATACATAAATACGTTTAGTAAAGTGGTCACCTCTAGGGACCCCCTTTCACTGCTTTGCTGCTTCAAATTAAGAACATCCAGCACTCACATTCCTATTAACTTTGTAAATCTGTTTCACTTCCGGCCACAAGGAATTCACTAGGAGCGTAGCATCACCTACCATAATTCCAATCAGCTGGCAGATCAGAACCTAGACTTACAATACAAACCAAGTCTTTTACTCATACCTCCCAAACGTGACATACCACCTGCTGTTACCTAACTTTTCCCAAAGGACCTCTTTGGATTTCTTCAACTTTTGACGAAAGCTCAGAGGAGTGTTTAAATATTCTGGCTTCCTGTCCCTTTGAAATTTTTGGAAAACCCTATCTAATATGCAATGCCATTCAAGTCACTAATTTTGTATGTATTTAAGAGTTACGAATTATTTAAATACACGTTTTGTTTCACATCAAATCTCGGGGTAAATTCCAGAGAAAGTTGATATCCCTTTATTAAAATGCAGTCACTGAAGTTCATTGCCATTCATATACAACTTCTTAATGATTAATAATAAGTTTGTTAAAATTTTAACCTACGTTTTACATTTTCCATTTTGCTCACTGTGGAACGTATGTCAAATAAGCCTATTTCCTGCTCTACTTTCTTCATAGAATTTGTCAGTGTGCTGGAAGGAAGGTTTGGTGGTTAATTTATGGGTCAGCTTCCCTGGCATATGGTCCCCGGTTAACTGGTCAACCATTATCTGGGTGTTTCTGTAAGGATGCTTTTGCAAGAGAGTATTATTTACATCAGTGGCCTGAGTAAAGGCGGTTGCCTTCTATAAGCTGGTAATTCTTCTTCCAATCAACTGACCTCCTCAATAGAACAAGGCTGACCGTCACCGAGGTAAAAGACGATTACCCTGTTGGATGGGCTTCCAGCAGGCTTTCAGCTCTGCAGATTTTGAGTTTGCCAAACTTTGTAATCTCTCTATCTCTCTCAATCTCTCTCTCTCCTTCTCTGTTTCTCTCTCTCTCACACTGTCTCTCACTTTCTGTAACACATTTCTCTCTCTCTCTCTCTCTCTCTCTCTCTCTCTCTCTATATATATATATATATATATATATATTTTACATTGCAATATTTAATTTGAATATTTCATCTGGCTTATCATGTACAAGATTACATATGGTCAATTAAAATAAAACATTTCCAAGTTATTATAAAGTAAATTTAAAGTAAAAAATACTACTGTTACATGACACCTCTGATGTGGAATTATGACAAATATAATGAACTTTTAGAAAATAACTGAAGTTCAGGAACCAGTGCCCTAGCATGTTCTCCAAATACCTTATTTCTACCTTTTCAGAGATTCAGCTGTCAAGAGTTCTTCTACAGTTCCTCTCTTCTCTCCTGGACCTGAGCACTACTCTTTTCTCTGCTGTCCCCTTGGGCACTGAAGCTTCTCGTGATGGGCTGTGGCTGGTGAAGGGCCCTGTCTGGTTTAGAAATAAAGTTTGCAACTCTCACTTTATATTACTGTGGAATGTGGGAACACATGTTTTATGGAATCAGGATGTCCCTCTCACCTGACATGAACACTGCCTTAGAGTGCCGTCGTGTGCTTAAAATTCCTTTATCAGGAAATAAATCCCTTGTATTCCATAAGTAAATATCAGGTTTCAATTGTGTGAAACCAAAAATAGATATAAGATACCACTTAAGACTCACAGCATCACATATAAGTGATTGAGAGCTGGGTTGGGAGTGGAGAGAAGATCAGAGCTCTAAGGTCTGAAATCTAGATGAAATATGGACTTAGGGCTCATCTGAAATACTTGCTTTCTTCTGCTCTTTCCAAACATGTTTTATGGCTTTGAAGACAGTAATATGAAAAGGTTTTCACTGTTTATTCTCGATCTTCCTTTTCAACCCTCCAGAACCCTCAACCTGCCATATTACCTTCACTGCCGCATATATACAACATAACCGTCCAAGTTGGTACTCTGACATGTTGCCCATGCATTTAGTAATAATCCTTTCCTATCTTTCATATTCTACCTGCAGTCTGAAGGAAGAACTGGCCTAGTAACGTGTCTTGGGCAATTAATCAGGAAGCTTCTTAGGAATGTCATTTTATAATGGAAAAGGAGGAAGAAGAGGAGAATGAAGAGGAGAGGAAGAGAAAGAGGAGACACTTGAGACTTGAGAAGAGTCACCAGATAAGCATGTGCCAGAAGACCAGGACCTAACCTTTCTCTCAAGCTCAGCCACACCTTCACTACTATAAACCATTTAAATATTATAATAAATGGCTATAAAAATGAAATTACAGTATATAATATATAATTGGGAAAACATAAAGTTGTTCAAAAATGAACACATCTAATAAACTGCCAAGAAAAATCACTGCTTATATTTTGCTCTATTTAGTGTTAGGTGTTTTCTCTTTTCATAAACCCACAGACATGCATACATGTCTTTCAGGTTACTGATCTGAGATCCTTTATCTTTTGCAACATAGATGCCTCCAGCCGTTAGTTGCTCTCTATGCACTGCATCACATTTATCCCTAAAGGTCTTCTATGCTTTATTTCCATTTTTATTCATCCCAAAGTATTTTCTATTTATTTGTTATTTCTTCTTCGAGCCATTGTTTATTTAGGAATGTGTTTCCAAACTCAAAGATGTCACAGAAGCAGAGACTAGAATGGTGGTCAGCAGGGGCTGAGGGGTTCGGCAAAAGAGGAGATGTTGGACAATGGGTACAAACCTGCATCATACGATGAAGAAGCTCTGGGAGTCTACGGAACATCATAATGAGTCTAGTTAATAACACTCAGTTGTGTAGTTGAAACTTGCTCAGAAAATAGACCTTAAGCATTCTCATCACGCACACACACACACACACACACACATACACACACACACACAAACACACAATTACACGGACATAGGCATATTTAAATAGTTAATGGTGAAGTGATTAATGTATTAAGTGACTGATGGTGGTAATCACTGCACAAAGTACACATATGTCAAATCATCTCATTATGTACCACAAATATGTCCAGTTTAATTTGTCAATACGACCTCAATAATACCGGATGGAAAAGGTGAAAGAGAAACCATCCTACAAAACCGTAAGAAAGTTTCAGAATCTTTGTGTTCCTTGTCCTCCTTGCCTCTCTTAGGCTCTGATACTACTCTCTGAGAGAGCTTCCCTTAACAATTCTTCTCTGCGGGCCTTGTATCCACCTCACAGTGGATAATCCCTTCTCGTCACCTATACTGACCACATCTGAAGTAGGTAGTGTGGAAAGGGGGGAAAGGAGGGCTGGAAAGTCGTTACAATTCTTGAAAAATCAGTCTTTTTTGTTTTGGCACATACTTTATTTCGTTGTCAATTCCCTCAAACACTTATTAGACACCCGACATAATTCATTCTTCCAATCATTTCTGTGTCCCACGGACCTCACTCAGGTCCTCTTCTGGAAGTAATTTTCTGGCCTGATTAAATTCCTGCCTTGATCCCTGAACATAATTCAACTACCATGAGGCTCCCTGACACACAGGTGGATAGACTTCCACTTCTCCCTCTTTTCTCTGTTGTTACAGTCAACTGAAATTGGACTTCAAGTTCAAAACCACTTCTAATCACATATCTTACACTTTAGGGCTTACAAGTGTTGAGTTTCCTAATTCATCAAGCTTCTGAATATCTGGGCTATTTTTTTCTTTCCATTTTTCTGAACTGCCAACCGGAAATCTTTTTCTGAACATACATTAATTGAAATACCCTGGTCAAATCAACAAGTGACCAATATTTGGTCTGCATCTCAGAATACCATGGACAACCACTACTGCAAACATTTTGCCATTGAATAAAATGTATCACCACATTTATGGCTTCCAATATCAGATTCCTTGCCAAACACCTCCAGACTCTAAGCCAATGCCATAATTTTAAGATTTTTTATAGAAGCCTCCCACCTCAAAGACTAATTTCTGTGTCAGGTCAAATAACACTAGCTAGAGGAGAGACAACTCCCAAATATCAGTGTTGATTTCTCACTCTTGTAATAGTCTGATAAGCGTTGGGCAGTAATCTGGACATCTTTTTTTTCCTGCAGTTCTGGCATCTTGGACTCCTTTACTTCTAGGACCACAAGAAGAGATATGCTTAAAGAACACAACCCTTTTCACGGCTTACTGGATCTGTAAGCTACACACTTAGAAAACAAGCTGCATAGCAACAGTCATCTTGTAAATCTAGATAAACATTGGAAACCCAAGTGTCCCCCCAAAGTGGGGTCAAATCGGTCAGGAAAGTAATTTCAGACGTGAGAAAATATAATAAGACACTGAGGTTGTTGAGTTTTGCAGTAAGAAGAACGTGTTGTGCACGTGGAGAGCAGGCAGCACTTTGCCTGGCAAGGACCCTTTACACTTCCCTTTATTTGTACTACCCATGAATTCAGAAATACTATAATTTTATGCAGAATATCCCAATAATTTCCCAAAGCATTTAATGTGTCACATGATGTTATAAATACGGTTAAGTTGGAAAAGAAAAGGAACCCAGAATATGAAAGTGTAGTATACTTTAAGAATCTCCGTATGTGCTGTGCTCGGTATGTCTGAGCCTCTTTCCTGCTAGAGCAAACATGGTGATGGTGGTGATGGTGGTGACAGTGATGATGACAGAGATAATGATGACTTGCCACCTCACAAAGTGCTAATTATGTGCCCAGCATTGTGGCAACTGAATTACACACATTCATGTAAATTTTATGCCTAAGCCAGTTGGCACTGTAAAGGTGATTTTCCCCACATTTTAGTAAAGGGATTGAACTTCTGAGGAGTTAAATAATTTGTTCCTCAAATCAATCAAGCAATAATTAAGAAAATAACCTGGATTTGAAATTATATACAAATAATCATCGATATAACTCAAAATTCACATAACACTGGTTGTGAGAGCCTGAAATTTGGATCGAAGAAGGATAGAAATCAACCAAAATTATGATATGATATTGCTAAAAGCAGGTTTTCAAAGAAACAAAATACTTTTACCATCACAAAAAAAATTGTATTTTATTCAGGAAATGGAGGATAAGTAACAATTGCTCATCTGGCAGAAACCGTTGCCTAGATGACAGACACACACAGAAGACACTGAGAGAATCCTCAGAGGGCGCTCAGGAGGAGAGATACTGCTCTTCCCTCTGAGGCTCTGGGATGCTTTTTTGGATACCTCCCAGAGGGAAGCAGCATAGCAGACTCAGATAGGAAACCTCTGACCGTCAGGAATCCCCACACGCACACTGCAGGCTGAAGAGTGGAAAGCTTCTCCTGTATCCATGATAGGCTTTGAAGAGAAGATGAAGATGGAGCTGTGGAACTAGATGAGCTGATTGTCCTTATCCTTTCCAGAGGCAGATAAAACCTGAAGCTGTTACTTGTTCTTGGGTGGGCACTTCTGCTGGCATTGCTCGGGAGGTGGCACAGGAGTGCATTTCTCAGGGCACTTTACAGGTTGGCAAGGGTCTGTACCCTTTTTAGGTGAGCAAGGATCAGGGCACTTTGTTGGGCACACTGGAGGTATCTTGCACTGCTGCTTGCACTGCTGCTCTTGAGAAGACATCTTTCTGGAGTCTTAATATCTGAAAGAAAGTATATGACCATGTTCACCATAAGGAATTCCTTCAGAGAGAAGACCCAAAGCTTTGACAACTCAAATAGACAGGATCTCTCCAATCTCTAAAAATGGGTGTTAATCTCTTTAATACCTTTTAATGAATTTCTGACTTCTCTCTCGTTCTTTAGCAAATCTATTCATCAGCCCAGAGACAACCTTCTCTTTTCTCATACAACATTTCCAAAGAAAATATCTTTTTTTAAAAGAAACCAGCAGTGTTTTCTCTTTTGGTTTCTTTGTTCTTCTTTTTTTAATGAAAACCTCATCTTTAAAACAGGCCATCACAAGTTCTAAAATCCTGGGCAAACTCACAAGCAATTTCTATCACCATTTTTTCTCATGAGGTCCCGACATGATTACTTATGTACAAAGCAAAGGGCAATCAGGATGAATGTAAGGGCATCACACCTTCTAAGATTAATGCCTCTGAAATCACAACAGAGGTCCAACAGAAAGGCACAGAAAAAGGTAAATACTTTACTCTTTATCCCTTCATGTCAAAATTTCCGTTTAATTTCTTGTTCAATAGAGGAATTCAAACTAGGTATCAGAAATCTAGTAAATACAATATAACATTGTGCCCAGATTCCAAGTTCCCATCCACTAAGTAACATTATACCCTTGATCATAACTTTGGACCCATCAAATTTGCGGTCTCCAGCATAAACTCAACATTCGGGGGCCCGAGAACAAAGTTGAA
Source organism: Orcinus orca (assembly GCF_937001465.1). NCBI lineage: Eukaryota > Metazoa > Chordata > Mammalia > Artiodactyla > Delphinidae > Orcinus > Orcinus orca. The sequence goes on along the minus strand of NC_064559.1, from coordinate 101,948,126 downwards.
CTGAAGAATCATACTCACCAGGTTCGCCAAAGTCAATCAGAACTCGAGTAGCAGGAGGATAGCTGTCGTGTAGTAGAGGCCCTTTTTATTGGTGTTTGCTGCCCCACCCAGGGGGAAGTGGAGCTACCAAAACTGGCCTGGTTCAGTCATTACCCAACCAAATGCAAATCCATCCATAACTGGCTTGGCAGGGACTCTGAAAACAGGAAATGTCCTGCGCCAGGATCTCCTCACTGGATTATGTTCTCATGACTCACAGAGTCCCTGCCTTAGTTCTCCGTTTCAGTGGTTTATGGCAGTGGGAGGATTTTGAAGCTTCTCTAACTTACAGACAAACGTTCCGTTTCTTGATTGGGGAAGATGACCCTTTTCTATCTTTCACCTTCCTTGACTTCTAAAACTGCCTGCCTAGTTGCACTTGAACTGGTGGCCATTTTATTGTGCATACTGGTTTGAGAAAGGCCTGGCTACCTGGTGACACCGTTCTCTTTATCTCAAGCCCCTCTTATAATGCATTTCCTCTTGATCCATGGCTTGCTAAGTGAAGTCTCTTCTCCTCTTCTAAAATGGACTGAGGGAAGGTTGCAGATCATCTCTGATGACTTCCCACCGTGATACTTAAATACGTTTAGTAAAGTGGCCACCTCTAGGGACGCCCTTTCACTGTTTTGCTCCTTCAAATTAATAACATCCAGCAGTCACATTCTTATGAACTTTGTAAATCTTGTTCACTTCCGGCTACAAGGAATTCACTAGGAGCGTAGCATCACCTACCATAATTCCAATCAGCTGGCAGATCAGAACCTAGACTTACAATACAAACCAAGCCTTTTACTCATACCTCCCAAACATGACATAACACATGCTCTTACCTAATTTCTCCCAAAGGACCTCTTTGGATTTCTTCAACTTTTGAAGAAAGCTCAGAGGAGTGTTTAAATATTCTGGCTTCCTTTCCCTTTGAAATTTTTGGAAAACTCTATCTAATATGCAATGCCATTCAAGTCACTAATTTTATATGTATTTAATATTTACAAATTATTTAAATACATGTTTTGTTTCACATCAAGTCTAGGGGTAAATTCCAGAGAAAGTTGATATCCCTTTATTAAAAATGCAGTCACTGAGGTTCATTGCCATTCATATACAACTTCTTAATGATTAATAATAAGTTTGTTAAAATTTTAACCTACGTTTTACATTTTCCATTTTGCTCATTGTGGAACATATGTCAAATAAGCCTATTTCCTGCTCTACTTTCTTCATAGAATTTGTCAGTGTGCTGGAAGGAAGGTTTGGTGGTTAATTTATGGGTCAGCTTCCCTGGCATATGGTCCCCGGTTATCTGGTCAAACATTATTCTGGGTGTTTCTGTAAGGATGTTTTGCATGAGAGTATTATTTACAACAGTGGCCTGAGTAAAGGTGGTTGCCTTCTATAAGGTGGGAATTCCTCTTCCAATCCACTGACTGCCTCAATGGAACAAGGCTGACCGTCACCGAGGTAAAAGACGATTACCCTGTTGGATGGGCTTCCAGCAGGCTTTCAGCTCTGCAGATTTTGAGTTTGCCAAACTTTGTAATCTCTCTATCTCTCTCAATCTCTCTCTCTCTCTCTCTCTCTATCTATCTATCTATCTATATTTTATACATTACAATATTTAATTTGAATATTTCATCTGGCTTATCATGTACAAGATTACATATGGTCAATTAAAATAAAACATTTCCAAGTTATTATAAAGTAAAGTTAAAGTAAAAAATACTACTGTTACATGACACCTCTGATGTGGAATTATGACAAATATAATGAACTTTTAGAAAATAACTGAAGTTCAGGAACCAGTGCCCTAGCATGTTCTCCAAATACCTTATTTCTACCTTTTCAGAGATTCAGCTGTCAAGAGTTCTTCTACAGTTCCTCTCTTCTCTCCTGGACCTGAGCACTACTCTTTTCTCTGCTGTCCCCTTGGGCACTGAAGCTTCTCGTGATGGGCCGTGGCTGGTGAAGGGCCCTGTCTGGTTTAGAAATAAAGTTGCAACTCTCACTTTATATTACTGTGGAATGTGGGAACACATGTTTTATGGAATCAGGATGTCCCTCTCACCTGACATGAACACTGCCTTAGAGTGCCGTCGTGTGCTTAAAATTCCTTTATCAGGAAATAAATCCCTTGTATTCCATAAGTAAATATCAGGTTTCAATTGTGTGAAACCAAAAATAGATATAAGATACCACTTAAGACTCACAGCATCACATATAAGTGATTGAGAGCTGGGTTGGGAGTGGAGAGAAGATCAGAGCTCTAAGGTCTGAAATCTAGATGAAATATGGACTTAGGGCTCATCTGAAATACTTGCTTTCTTCTGCTCTTTCCAAACATGTTTTATGGCTTTGAAGACAGTAATATGAAAAGGTTTTCACTGTTTATTCTCGATCTTCCTTTTCAACCCTCCAGAACCCTCAACCTGCCATATTACCTTCACTGCCGCATATATACAACATAACCGTCCAAGTTGGTACTCTGACATGTTGCCCATGCATTTAGTAATAATCCTTTCCTATCTTTCATATTCTACCTGCAGTCTGAAGGAAGAACTGGCCTAGTAACGTGTCTTGGGCAATTAATCAGGAAGCTTCTTAGGAATGTCATTTTATAATGGAAAAGGAGGAAGAAGAGGAGAATGAAGAGGAGAGGAAGAGAAAGAGGAGACACTTGAGACTTGAGAAGAGTCACCAGATAAGCATGTGCCAGAAGACCAGGACCTAACCTTTCTCTCAAGCTCAGCCACACCTTCACTACTATAAACCATTTAAATATTATAATAAATGGCTATAAAAATGAAATTACAGTATATAATATATAATTGGGAAAACATAAAGTTGTTCAAAAATGAACACATCTAATAAACTGCCAAGAAAAATCACTGCTTATATTTTGCTCTATTTAGTGTTAGGTGTTTTCTCTTTTCATAAACCCACAGACATGCATACATGTCTTTCAGGTTACTGATCTGAGATCCTTTATCTTTTGCAACATAGATGCCTCCAGCCGTTAGTTGCTCTCTATGCACTGCATCACATTTATCCCTAAAGGTCTTCTATGCTTTATTTCCATTTTTATTCATCCCAAAGTATTTTCTATTTATTTGTTATTTCTTCTTCGAGCCATTGTTTATTTAGGAATGTGTTTCCAAACTCAAAGATGTCACAGAAGCAGAGACTAGAATGGTGGTCAGCAGGGGCTGAGGGGTTCGGCAAAAGAGGAGATGTTGGACAATGGGTACAAACCTGCATCATACGATGAAGAAGCTCTGGGAGTCTACGGAACATCATAATGAGTCTAGTTAATAACACTCAGTTGTGTAGTTGAAACTTGCTCAGAAAATAGACCTTAAGCATTCTCATCACGCACACACACACACACACACACACATACACACACACACACAAACACACAATTACACGGACATAGGCATATTTAAATAGTTAATGGTGAAGTGATGAATGTATTAAGTGACTGATGGTGGTAATCACTGCACAAAGTACACATATGTCAAATCATCTCATTATGTACCACAAATATGTCCAGTTTAATTTGTCAATACGACCTCAATAATACCGGATGGAAAAGGTGAAAGAGAAACCATCCTACAAAACCGTAAGAAAGTTTCAGAATCTTTGTGTTCCTTGTCCTCCTTGCCTCTCTTAGGCTCTGATACTACTCTCTGAGAGAGCTTCCCTTAACAATTCTTCTCTGCGGGCCTTGTATCCACCTCACAGTGGATAATCCCTTCTCGTCACCTATACTGACCACATCTGAAGTAGGTAGTGTGGAAAGGGGGGAAAGGAGGGCTGGAAAGTCGTTACAATTCTTGAAAAATCAGTCTTTTTTGTTTTGGCACATACTTTATTTCGTTGTCAATTCCCTCAAACACTTATTAGACACCCGACATAATTCATTCTTCCAATCATTTCTGTGTCCCACGGACCTCACTCAGGTCCTCTTCTGGAAGTAATTTTCTGGCCTGATTAAATTCCTGCCTTGATCCCTGAACATAATTCAACTACCATGAGGCTCCCTGACACACAGGTGGATAGACTTCCACTTCTCCCTCTTTTCTCTGTTGTTACAGTCAACTGAAATTGGACTTCAAGTTCAAAACCACTTCTAATCACATATCTTACACTTTAGGGCTTACAAGTGTTGAGTTTCCTAATTCATCAAGCTTCTGAATATCTGGGCTATTTTTTTCTTTCCATTTTTCTGAACTGCCAACCGGAAATCTTTTTCTGAACATACATTAATTGAAATACCCTGGTCAAATCAACAAGTGACCAATATTTGGTCTGCATCTCAGAATACCATGGACAACCACTACTGCAAACATTTTGCCATTGAATAAAATGTATCACCACATTTATGGCTTCCAATATCAGATTCCTCGCCAAACACCTCCAGACTCTAAGCCAATGCCATAATTTTAAGATTTTTTATAGAAGCCTCCCACCTCAAAGACTAATTTCTGTGTCAGGTCAAATAACACTAGCTAGAGGAGAGACAACTCCCAAATATCAGTGTTGATTTCTCACTCTTGTAATAGTCTGATAAGCGTTGGGCAGTAATCTGGACATCTTTTTTTTCCTGCAGTTCTGGCATCTTGGACTCCTTTACTTCTAGGACCACAAGAAGAGATATGCTTAAAGAACACAACCCTTTTCACGGCTTACTGGATCTGTAAGCTACACACTTAGAAAACAAGCTGCATAGCAACAGTCATCTTGTAAATCTAGATAAACATTGGAAACCCAAGTGTCCCCCCAAAGTGGGGTCAAATCGGTCAGGAAAGTAATTTCAGACGTGAGAAAATATAATAAGACACTGAGGTTGTTGAGTTTTGCAGTAAGAAGAACGTGTTGTGCACGTGGAGAGCAGGCAGCACTTTGCCTGGCAAGGACCCTTTACACTTCCCTTTATTTGTACTACCCATGAATTCAGAAATACTATAATTTTATGCAGAATATCCCAATAATTTCCCAAAGCATTTAATGTGTCACATGATGTTATAAATACGGTTAAGTTGGAAAAGAAAAGGAACCCAGAATATGAAAGTGTAGTATACTTTAAGAATCTCCGTATGTGCTGTGCTCGGTATGTCTGAGCCTCTTTCCTGCTAGAGCAAACATGGTGATGGTGGTGATGGTGGTGACAGTGATGATGACAGAGATAATGATGACTTGCCACCTCACAAAGTGCTAATTATGTGCCCAGCATTGTGGCAACTGAATTACACACATTCATGTAAATTTTATGCCTAAGCCAGTTGGCACTGTAAAGGTGATTTTCCCCACATTTTAGTAAAGGGATTGAACTTCTGAGGAGTTAAATAATTTGTTCCTCAAATCAATCAAGCAATAATTAAGAAAATAACCTGGATTTGAAATTATATACAAATAATCATCGATATAACTCAAAATTCACATAACACTGGTTGTGAGAGCCTGAAATTTGGATCGAAGAAGGATAGAAATCAACCAAAATTATGATATGATATTGCTAAAAGCAGGTTTTCAAAGAAACAAAATACTTTTACCATCACAAAAAAAATTGTATTTTATTCAGGAAATGGAGGATAAGTAACAATTGCTCATCTGGCAGAAACCGTTGCCTAGATGACAGACACACACAGAAGACACTGAGAGAATCCTCAGAGGGCGCTCAGGAGGAGAGATACTGCTCTTCCCTCTGAGGCTCTGGGATGCTTTTTCGGATACCTCCCAGAGGGAAGCAGCATAGCAGACTCAGATAGGAAACCTCTGACCGTCAGGAATCCCCACACGCACACTGCAGGCTGAAGAGTGGAAAGCTTCTCCTGTATCCATGATAGGCTTTGAAGAGAAGATGAAGATGGAGCTGTGGAACTAGATGAGCTGATTGTCCTTATCCTTTCCAGAGGCAGATAAAACCTGAAGCTGTTACTTGTTCTTGGGTGGGCACTTCTGCTGGCATTGCTCGGGAGGTGGCACAGGAGTGCATTTCTCAGGGCACTTTACAGGTTGGCAAGGGTCTGTACCCTTTTTAGGTGAGCAAGGATCAGGGCACTTTGTTGGGCACACTGGAGGTATCTTGCACTGCTGCTTGCACTGCTGCTCTTGAGAAGACATCTTTCTGGAGTCTTAATATCTGAAAGAAAGTATATGACCATGTTCACCATAAGGAATTCCTTCAGAGAGAAGACCCAAAGCTTTGACAACTCAAATAGACAGGATCTCTCCAATCTCTAAAAATGGGTGTTAATCTCTTTAATACCTTTTAATGAATTTCTGACTTCTCTCTCGTTCTTTAGCAAATCTATTCATCAGCCCAGAGACAACCTTCTCTTTTCTCATACAACATTTCCAAAGAAAATATCTTTTTTTAAAAGAAACCAGCAGTGTTTTCTCTTTTGGTTTCTTTGTTCTTCTTTTTTTAATGAAAACCTCATCTTTAAAAAAGGCCATCACAAGTTCTAAAATCCTGGGCAAACTCACAAGCAATTTCTATCACCATTTTTTCTCATGAGGTCCCGACATGATTACTTATGTACAAAGCAAAGGGCAATCAGGATGAATGTAAGGGCATCACACCTTCTAAGATTAATGCCTCTGAAATCACAACAGAGGTCCAACAGAAAGGCACAGAAAAAGGTAAATACTTTACTCTTTATCCCTTCATGTCAAAATTTCCGTTTAATTTCTTGTTCAATAGAGGAATTCAAACTAGGTATCAGAAATCTAGTAAATACAATATAACATTGTGCCCAGATTCCAAGTTCCCATCCACTAAGTAACATTATACCCTTGATCATAACTTTGGACCCATCAAATTTGCGGTCTCCAGCATAAACTCAACATTCGGGGGCCCGAGAACAAAGTTGAACTGAAGAATCATACTCACCAGGTTCGCCAAAGTCAATCAGAACTCGAGTAGCAGGAGGATAGCTGTCGTGCAGCAGAGGCCCTTTTTATTGGTGTTTGCTGCCCCACCCAGGGGGAAGTGGAGCTACCAAAACTGGCCTGGTTCAGTCATTACCCAACCAAATGCAAATCCATCCATAACTGGCTTGGCAGGGACTCTGAAAACAGGAAATGTCCTGCGCCAGGATCTCCTCACTGGATTATGTTCTCATGACTCACAGAGTCCCTGCCTTAGTTCTCCGTTTCAGTGGTTTATGGCAGTGGGAGGATCTTGAAGCTTCTCTAACTTACAGACAAACGTTCCGTTTCTTGATTGGGGAAGATGACCCTTTTCTATCTTTCACCTTCCTTGACTTCTAAAACTGCCTGCCTAGTTGCACTTGAACTGGTGGCCATTTTATTGTGCATACTGGTTTGAGAAAGGCCTGGCTACCTGGTGACACCGTTCTCTTTATCTCAAGCCCCTCTTATAATGCATTTCCTCTTGATCCATGGCTTGCTAAGTGAAGTCTCTTCTCCTCTTCTAAAATGGACTGAGGGAAGGTTGCAGATCATCTCTGATGACTTCCCACCGTGATACTTAAATACGTTTAGTAAAGTGGCCACCTCTAGGGACGCCCTTTCACTGTTTTGCTCCTTCAAATTAATAACATCCAGCAGTCACATTCTTATGAACTTTGTAAATCTTGTTCACTTCCGGCTACAAGGAATTCACTAGGAGCGTAGCATCACCTACCATAATTCCAATCAGCTGGCAGATCAGAACCTAGACTTACAATACAAACCAAGCCTTTTACTCATACCTCCCAAACATGACATAACACATGCTCTTACCTAATTTCTCCCAAAGGACCTCTTTGGATTTCTTCAACTTTTGAAGAAAGCTCAGAGGAGTGTTTAAATATTCTGGCTTCCTTTCCCTTTGAAATTTTTGGAAAACTCTATCTAATATGCAATGCCATTCAAGTCACTAATTTTATATGTATTTAATATTTACAAATTATTTAAATACATGTTTTGTTTCACATCAAGTCTAGGGGTAAATTCCAGAGAAAGTTGATATCCCTTTATTAAAAATGCAGTCACTGAGGTTCATTGCCATTCATATACAACTTCTTAATGATTAATAATAAGTTTGTTAAAATTTTAACCTACGTTTTACATTTTCCATTTTGCTCATTGTGGAACATATGTCAAATAAGCCTATTTCCTGCTCTACTTTCTTCATAGAATTTGTCAGTGTGCTGGAAGGAAGGTTTGGTGGTTAATTTATGGGTCAGCTTCCCTGGCATATGGTCCCCGGTTATCTGGTCAAACATTATTCTGGGTGTTTCTGTAAGGATGTTTTGCACGAGAGTATTATTTACAACAGTGGCCTGAGTAAAGGTGGTTGCCTTCTATAAGGTGGGAATTCCTCTTCCAATCCACTGACTGCCTCAATGGAACAAGGCTGACCGTCACCGAGGTAAAAGACGATTACCCTGTTGGATGGGCTTCCAGCAGGCTTTCAGCTCTGCAGATTTTGAGTTTGCCAAACTTTGTAATCTCTCTATCTCTCTCAATCTCTCTCTCTCTCTCTCTCTCTCTCTCTCTATCTATCTATATTTTATACATTACAATATTTAATTTGAATATTTCATCTGGCTTATCATGTACAAGATTACATATGGTCAATTAAAATAAAACATTTCCAAGTTATTATAAAGTAAAGTTAAAGTAAAAAATACTACTGTTACATGACACCTCTGATGTGGAATTATGACAAATATAATGAACTTTTAGAAAATAACTGAAGTTCAGGAACCAGTGCCCTAGCATGTTCTCCAAATACCTTATTTCTACCTTTTCAGAGATTCAGCTGTCAAGAGTTCTTCTACAGTTCCTCTCTTCTCTCCTGGACCTGAGCACTACTCTTTTCTCTGCTGTCCCCTTGGGCACTGAAGCTTCTCGTGATGGGCCGTGGCTGGTGAAGGGCCCTGTCTGGTTTAGAAATAAAGTTGCAACTCTCACTTTATATTACTGTGGAATGTGGGAACACATGTTTTATGGAATCAGGATGTCCCTCTCACCTGACATGAACACTGCCTTAGAGTGCCGTCGTGTGCTTAAAATTCCTTTATCAGGAAATAAATCCCTTGTATTCCATAAGTAAATATCAGGTTTCAATTGTGTGAAACCAAAAATAGATATAAGATACCACTTAAGACTCACAGCATCACATATAAGTGATTGAGAGCTGGGTTGGGAGTGGAGAGAAGATCAGAGCTCTAAGGTCTGAAATCTAGATGAAATATGGACTTAGGGCTCATCTGAAATACTTGCTTTCTTCTGCTCTTTCCAAACATGTTTTATGGCTTTGAAGACAGTAATATGAAAAGGTTTTCACTGTTTATTCTCGATCTTCCTTTTCAACCCTCCAGAACCCTCAACCTGCCATATTACCTTCACTGCCGCATATATACAACATAACCGTCCAAGTTGGTACTCTGACATGTTGCCCATGCATTTAGTAATAATCCTTTCCTATCTTTCATATTCTACCTGCAGTCTGAAGGAAGAACTGGCCTAGTAACGTGTCTTGGGCAATTAATCAGGAAGCTTCTTAGGAATGTCATTTTATAATGGAAAAGGAGGAAGAAGAGGAGAATGAAGAGGAGAGGAAGAGAAAGAGGAGACACTTGAGACTTGAGAAGAGTCACCAGATAAGCATGTGCCAGAAGACCAGGACCTAACCTTTCTCTCAAGCTCAGCCACACCTTCACTACTATAAACCATTTAAATATTATAATAAATGGCTATAAAAATGAAATTACAGTATATAATATATAATTGGGAAAACATAAAGTTGTTCAAAAATGAACACATCTAATAAACTGCCAAGAAAAATCACTGCTTATATTTTGCTCTATTTAGTGTTAGGTGTTTTCTCTTTTCATAAACCCACAGACATGCATACATGTCTTTCAGGTTACTGATCTGAGATCCTTTATCTTTTGCAACATAGATGCCTCCAGCCGTTAGTTGCTCTCTATGCACTGCATCACATTTATCCCTAAAGGTCTTCTATGCTTTATTTCCATTTTTATTCATCCCAAAGTATTTTCTATTTATTTGTTATTTCTTCTTCGAGCCATTGTTTATTTAGGAATGTGTTTCCAAACTCAAAGATGTCACAGAAGCAGAGACTAGAATGGTGGTCAGCAGGGGCTGAGGGGTTCGGCAAAAGAGGAGATGTTGGACAATGGGTACAAACCTGCATCATACGATGAAGAAGCTCTGGGAGTCTACGGAACATCATAATGAGTCTAGTTAATAACACTCAGTTGTGTAGTTGAAACTTGCTCAGAAAATAGACCTTAAGCATTCTCATCACGCACACACACACACACACACACACATACACACACACACACAAACACACAATTACACGGACATAGGCATATTTAAATAGTTAATGGTGAAGTGATTAATGTATTAAGTGACTGATGGTGGTAATCACTGCACAAAGTACACATATGTCAAATCATCTCATTATGTACCACAAATATGTCCAGTTTAATTTGTCAATACGACCTCAATAATACCGGATGGAAAAGGTGAAAGAGAAACCATCCTACAAAACCGTAAGAAAGTTTCAGAATCTTTGTGTTCCTTGTCCTCCTTGCCTTTCTTAGGCTCTGATACTACTCTCTGAGAGAGCTTCCCTTAACAATTCTTCTCTGCGGGCCTTGTATCCACCTCACAGTGGATAATCCCTTCTCGTCACCTATACTGACCACATCTGAAGTAGGTAGTGTGGAAAGGGGGGAAAGGAGGGCTGGAAAGTCGTTACAATTCTTGAAAAATCAGTCTTTTTTGTTTTGGCACATACTTTATTTCGTTGTCAATTCCCTCAAACACTTATTAGACACCCGACATAATTCATTCTTCCAATCATTTCTGTGTCCCACGGACCTCACTCAGGTCCTCTTCTGGAAGTAATTTTCTGGCCTGATTAAATTCCTGCCTTGATCCCTGAACATAATTCAACTACCATGAGGCTCCCTGACACACAGGTGGATAGACTTCCACTTCTCCCTCTTTTCTCTGTTGTTACAGTCAACTGAAATTGGACTTCAAGTTCAAAACCACTTCTAATCACATATCTTACACTTTAGGGCTTACAAGTGTTGAGTTTCCTAATTCATCAAGCTTCTGAATATCTGGGCTATTTTTTTCTTTCCATTTTTCTGAACTGCCAACCGGAAATCTTTTTCTGAACATACATTAATTGAAATACCCTGGTCAAATCAACAAGTGACCAATATTTGGTCTGCATCTCAGAATACCATGGACAACCACTACTGCAAACATTTTGCCATTGAATAAAATGTATCACCACATTTATGGCTTCCAATATCAGATTCCTTGCCAAACACCTCCAGACTCTAAGCCAATGCCATAATTTTAAGATTTTTTATAGAAGCCTCCCACCTCAAAGACTAATTTCTGTGTCAGGTCAAATAACACTAGCTAGAGGAGAGACAACTCCCAAATATCAGTGTTGATTTCTCACTCTTGTAATAGTCTGATAAGCGTTGGGCAGTAATCTGGACATCTTTTTTTTCCTGCAGTTCTGGCATCTTGGACTCCTTTACTTCTAGGACCACAAGAAGAGATATGCTTAAAGAACACAACCCTTTTCACGGCTTACTGGATCTGTAAGCTACACACTTAGAAAACAAGCTGCATAGCAACAGTCATTTTGTAAATCTAGATAAACATTGGAAACCCAAGTGTCCCCCCAAAGTGGGGTCAAATCGGTCAGGAAAGTAATTTCAGACGTGAGAAAATATAATAAGACACTGAGGTTGTTGAGTTTTGCAGTAAGAAGAACGTGTTGTGCACGTGGAGAGCAGGCAGCACTTTGCCTGGCAAGGACCCTTTACACTTCCCTTTATTTGTACTACCCATGAATTCAGAAATACTATAATTTTATGCAGAATATCCCAATAATTTCCCAAAGCATTTAATGTGTCACATGATGTTATAAATACGGTTAAGTTGGAAAAGAAAAGGAACCCAGAATATGAAAGTGTAGTATACTTTAAGAATCTCCGTATGTGCTGTGCTCGGTATGTCTGAGCCTCTTTCCTGCTAGAGCAAACATGGTGATGGTGGTGATGGTGGTGACAGTGATGATGACAGAGATAATGATGACTTGCCACCTCACAAAGTGCTAATTATGTGCCCAGCATTGTGGCAACTGAATTACACACATTCATGTAAATTTTATGCCTAAGCCAGTTGGCACTGTAAAGGTGATTTTCCCCACATTTTAGTAAAGGGATTGAACTTCTGAGGAGTTAAATAATTTGTTCCTCAAATCAATCAAGCAATAATTAAGAAAATAACCTGGATTTGAAATTATATACAAATAATCATCGATATAACTCAAAATTCACATAACACTGGTTGTGAGAGCCTGAAATTTGGATCGAAGAAGGATAGAAATCAACCAAAATTATGATATGATATTGCTAAAAGCAGGTTTTCAAAGAAACAAAATACTTTTACCATCACAAAAAAAATTGTATTTTATTCAGGAAATGGAGGATAAGTAACAATTGCTCATCTGGCAGAAACCGTTGCCTAGATGACAGACACACACAGAAGACACTGAGAGAATCCTCAGAGGGCGCTCAGGAGGAGAGATACTGCTCTTCCCTCTGAGGCTCTGGGATGCTTTTTCGGATACCTCCCAGAGGGAAGCAGCATAGCAGACTCAGATAGGAAACCTCTGACCGTCAGGAATCCCCACACGCACACTGCAGGCTGAAGAGTGGAAAGCTTCTCCTGTATCCATGATAGGCTTTGAAGAGAAGATGAAGATGGAGCTGTGGAACTAGATGAGCTGATTGTCCTTATCCTTTCCAGGGGCAGATAAAACCTGAAGCTGTTACTTGTTCTTGGGTGGGCACTTCTGCTGGCATTGCTCGGGAGGTGGCACAGGAGTGCATTTCTCAGGGCACTTTACAGGTTGGCAAGGGTCTGTACCCTTTTTAGGTGAGCAAGGATCAGGGCACTTTGTTGGGCACACTGGAGGTATCTTGCACTGCTGCTTGCACTGCTGCTCTTGAGAAGACATCTTTCTGGAGTCTTAATATCTGAAAGAAAGTATATGACCATGTTCACCATAAGGAATTCCTTCAGAGAGAAGACCCAAAGCTTTGACAACTCAAATAGACAGGATCTCTCCAATCTCTAAAAATGGGTGTTAATCTCTTTAATACCTTTTAATGAATTTCTGACTTCTCTCTCGTTCTTTAGCAAATCTATTCATCAGCCCAGAGACAACCTTCTCTTTTCTCATACAACATTTCCAAAGAAAATATCTTTTTTTAAAAGAAACCAGCAGTGTTTTCTCTTTTGGTTTCTTTGTTCTTCTTTTTTTAATGAAAACCTCATCTTTAAAAAAGGCCATCACAAGTTCTAAAATCCTGGGCAAACTCACAAGCAATTTCTATCACCATTTTTTCTCATGAGGTCCCGACATGATTACTTATGTACAAAGCAAAGGGCAATCAGGATGAATGTAAGGGCATCACACCTTCTAAGATTAATGCCTCTGAAATCACAACAGAGGTCCAACAGAAAGGCACAGAAAAAGGTAAATACTTTACTCTTTATCCCTTCATGTCAAAATTTCCATTTAATTTCTTGTTCAATAGAGGAATTCAAACTAGGTATCAGAAATCTAGTAAATACAATATAACATTGTGCCCAGATTCCAAGTTCCCATCCACTAAGTAACATTATACCCTTGATCATAACTTTGGACCCATCAAATTTGCGGTCTCCAGCATAAACTCAACATTCGGGGGCCCGAGAACAAAGTTGAACTGAAGAATCATACTCACCAGGTTCGCCAAAGTCAATCAGAACTCGAGTAGCAGGAGGATAGCTGTCGTGCAGCAGAGGCCCTTTTTATTGGTGTTTGCTGCCCCACCCAGGGGGAAGTGGAGCTACCAAAACTGGCCTGGTTCAGTCATTACCCAACCAAATGCAAATCCATCCATAACTGGCTTGGCAGGGACTCTGAAAACAGGAAATGTCCTGCGCCAGGATCTCCTCACTGGATTATGTTCTCATGACTCACAGAGTCCCTGCCTTAGTTCTCCGTTTCAGTGGTTTATGGCAGTGGGAGGATTTTGAAGCTTCTCTAACTTACAGACAAACGTTCCGTTTCTTGATTGGGGAAGATGACCCTTTTCTATCTTTCACCTTCCTTGACTTCTAAAACTGCCTGCCTAGTTGCACTTGAACTGGTGGCCATTTTATTGTGCATACTGGTTTGAGAAAGGCCTGGCTACCTGGTGACACCATTCTCTTTATCTCAAGCCCCTCTTATAATGCATTTCCTCTTGATCCATGGCTTGCTAAGTGAAGTCTCTTCTCCTCTTCTAAAATGGACTGAGGGAAGGTTGCAGATCATCTCTGATGACTTCCCACCGTGATACTTAAATACGTTTAGTAAAGTGGCCACCTCTAGGGACGCCCTTTCACTGTTTTGCTCCTTCAAATTAATAACATCCAGCAGTCACATTCTTATGAACTTTGTAAATCTTGTTCACTTCCGGCTACAAGGAATTCACTAGGAGCGTAGCATCACCTACCATAATTCCAATCAGCTGGCAGATCAGAACCTAGACTTACAATACAAACCAAGCCTTTTACTCATACCTCCCAAACATGACATAACACATGCTCTTACCTAATTTCTCCCAAAGGACCTCTTTGGATTTCTTCAACTTTTGAAGAAAGCTCAGAGGAGTGTTTAAATATTCTGGCTTCCTTTCCCTTTGAAATTTTTGGAAAACTCTATCTAATATGCAATGCCATTCAAGTCACTAATTTTATATGTATTTAATATTTACAAATTATTTAAATACATGTTTTGTTTCACATCAAGTCTAGGGGTAAATTCCAGAGAAAGTTGATATCCCTTTATTAAAAATGCAGTCACTGAGGTTCATTGCCATTCATATACAACTTCTTAATGATTAATAATAAGTTTGTTAAAATTTTAACCTACGTTTTACATTTTCCATTTTGCTCATTGTGGAACATATGTCAAATAAGCCTATTTCCTGCTCTACTTTCTTCATAGAATTTGTCAGTGTGCTGGAAGGAAGGTTTGGTGGTTAATTTATGGGTCAGCTTCCCTGGCATATGGTCCCCGGTTATCTGGTCAAACATTATTCTGGGTGTTTCTGTAAGGATGTTTTGCACGAGAGTATTATTTACAACAGTGGCCTGAGTAAAGGTGGTTGCCTTCTATAAGGTGGGAATTCCTCTTCCAATCCACTGACTGCCTCAATGGAACAAGGCTGACCGTCACCGAGGTAAAAGACGATTACCCTGTTGGATGGGCTTCCAGCAGGCTTTCAGCTCTGCAGATTTTGAGTTTGCCAAACTTTGTAATCTCTCTATCTCTCTCAATCTCTCTCTCTCTCTCTCTCTCTCTCTCTCTATCTATCTATATTTTATACATTACAATATTTAATTTGAATATTTCATCTGGCTTATCATGTACAAGATTACATATGGTCAATTAAAATAAAACATTTCCAAGTTATTATAAAGTAAAGTTAAAGTAAAAAATACTACTGTTACATGACACCTCTGATGTGGAATTATGACAAATATAATGAACTTTTAGAAAATAACTGAAGTTCAGGAACCAGTGCCCTAGCATGTTCTCCAAATACCTTATTTCTACCTTTTCAGAGATTCAGCTGTCAAGAGTTCTTCTACAGTTCCTCTCTTCTCTCCTGGACCTGAGCACTACTCTTTTCTCTGCTGTCCCCTTGGGCACTGAAGCTTCTCGTGATGGGCCGTGGCTGGTGAAGGGCCCTGTCTGGTTTAGAAATAAAGTTGCAACTCTCACTTTATATTACTGTGGAATGTGGGAACACATGTTTTATGGAATCAGGATGTCCCTCTCACCTGACATGAACACTGCCTTAGAGTGCCGTCGTGTGCTTAAAATTCCTTTATCAGGAAATAAATCCCTTGTATTCCATAAGTAAATATCAGGTTTCAATTGTGTGAAACCAAAAATAGATATAAGATACCACTTAAGACTCACAGCATCACATATAAGTGATTGAGAGCTGGGTTGGGAGTGGAGAGAAGATCAGAGCTCTAAGGTCTGAAATCTAGATGAAATATGGACTTAGGGCTCATCTGAAATACTTGCTTTCTTCTGCTCTTTCCAAACATGTTTTATGGCTTTGAAGACAGTAATATGAAAAGGTTTTCACTGTTTATTCTCGATCTTCCTTTTCAACCCTCCAGAACCCTCAACCTGCCATATTACCTTCACTGCCGCATATATACAACATAACCGTCCAAGTTGGTACTCTGACATGTTGCCCATGCATTTAGTAATAATCCTTTCCTATCTTTCATATTCTACCTGCAGTCTGAAGGAAGAACTGGCCTAGTAACGTGTCTTGGGCAATTAATCAGGAAGCTTCTTAGGAATGTCATTTTATAATGGAAAAGGAGGAAGAAGAGGAGAATGAAGAGGAGAGGAAGAGAAAGAGGAGACACTTGAGACTTGAGAAGAGTCACCAGATAAGCATGTGCCAGAAGACCAGGACCTAACCTTTCTCTCAAGCTCAGCCACACCTTCACTACTATAAACCATTTAAATATTATAATAAATGGCTATAAAAATGAAATTACAGTATATAATATATAATTGGGAAAACATAAAGTTGTTCAAAAATGAACACATCTAATAAACTGCCAAGAAAAATCACTGCTTATATTTTGCTCTATTTAGTGTTAGGTGTTTTCTCTTTTCATAAACCCACAGACATGCATACATGTCTTTCAGGTTACTGATCTGAGATCCTTTATCTTTTGCAACATAGATGCCTCCAGCCGTTAGTTGCTCTCTATGCACTGCATCACATTTATCCCTAAAGGTCTTCTATGCTTTATTTCCATTTTTATTCATCCCAAAGTATTTTCTATTTATTTGTTATTTCTTCTTCGAGCCATTGTTTATTTAGGAATGTGTTTCCAAACTCAAAGATGTCACAGAAGCAGAGACTAGAATGGTGGTCAGCAGGGGCTGAGGGGTTCGGCAAAAGAGGAGATGTTGGACAATGGGTACAAACCTGCATCATACGATGAAGAAGCTCTGGGAGTCTACGGAACATCATAATGAGTCTAGTTAATAACACTCAGTTGTGTAGTTGAAACTTGCTCAGAAAATAGACCTTAAGCATTCTCATCACGCACACACACACACACACACACACATACACACACACACACAAACACACAATTACACGGACATAGGCATATTTAAATAGTTAATGGTGAAGTGATTAATGTATTAAGTGACTGATGGTGGTAATCACTGCACAAAGTACACATATGTCAAATCATCTCATTATGTACCACAAATATGTCCAGTTTAATTTGTCAATACGACCTCAATAATACCGGATGGAAAAGGTGAAAGAGAAACCATCCTACAAAACCGTAAGAAAGTTTCAGAATCTTTGTGTTCCTTGTCCTCCTTGCCTCTCTTAGGCTCTGATACTACTCTCTGAGAGAGCTTCCCTTAACAATTCTTCTCTGCGGGCCTTGTATCCACCTCACAGTGGATAATCCCTTCTCGTCACCTATACTGACCACATCTGAAGTAGGTAGTGTGGAAAGGGGGGAAAGGAGGGCTGGAAAGTCGTTACAATTCTTGAAAAATCAGTCTTTTTTGTTTTGGCACATACTTTATTTCGTTGTCAATTCCCTCAAACACTTATTAGACACCCGACATAATTCATTCTTCCAATCATTTCTGTGTCCCACGGACCTCACTCAGGTCCTCTTCTGGAAGTAATTTTCTGGCCTGATTAAATTCCTGCCTTGATCCCTGAACATAATTCAACTACCATGAGGCTCCCTGACACACAGGTGGATAGACTTCCACTTCTCCCTCTTTTCTCTGTTGTTACAGTCAACTGAAATTGGACTTCAAGTTCAAAACCACTTCTAATCACATATCTTACACTTTAGGGCTTACAAGTGTTGAGTTTCCTAATTCATCAAGCTTCTGAATATCTGGGCTATTTTTTTCTTTCCATTTTTCTGAACTGCCAACCGGAAATCTTTTTCTGAACATACATTAATTGAAATACCCTGGTCAAATCAACAAGTGACCAATATTTGGTCTGCATCTCAGAATACCATGGACAACCATTACTCCAAACATTTTGCCATTGAATAAAATGTATCACCACATTTATGGCTTCCAATATCAGATTCCTTGCCAAACACCTCCAGACTCTAAGCCAATGCCATAATTTTAAGATTTTTTATAGAAGCCTCCCACCTCAAAGACTAATTTCTGTGTCAGGTCAAATAACACTAGCTAGAGGAGAGACAACTCCCAAATATCAGTGTTGATTTCTCACTCTTGTAATAGTCTGATAAGCGTTGGGCAGTAATCTGGACATCTTTTTTTTTCCTGCAGTTCTGGCATCTTGGACTCCTTTACTTCTAGGACCACAAGAAGAGATATGCTTAAAGAACACAACCCTTTTCACGGCTTACTGGATCTGTAAGCTACACACTTAGAAAACAAGCTGCATAGCAACAGTCATTTTGTAAATCTAGATAAACATTGGAAACCCAAGTGTCCCCCCAAAGTGGGGTCAAATCGGTCAGGAAAGTAATTTCAGACGTGAGAAAATATAATAAGACACTGAGGTTGTTGAGTTTTGCAGTAAGAAGAACGTGTTGTGCACGTGGAGAGCAGGCAGCACTTTGCCTGGCAAGGACCCTTTACACTTCCCTTTATTTGTACTACCCATGAATTCAGAAATACTATAATTTTATGTGTCACATGATGTTATAAATACGGTTAAGTTGGAAAAGAAAAGGAACCCAGAATATGAAAGTGTAATATACTTTAAGAATCTCCGTATGTGCTGTGCTCGGTATGTCTGAGCCTCTTTCCTGCTAGAGCAAACATGGTGATGGTGGTGATGGTGGTGACAGTGATGATGACAGAGATAATGATGACTTGCCACCTCACAAAGTGCTAATTATGTGCCCAGCATTGTGGCAACTGAATTACACACATTCATGTAAATTTTATGCCTAAGCCAGTTGGCACTGTAAAGGTGATTTTCCCCACATTTTAGTAAAGGGATTGAACTTCTGAGGAGTTAAATAATTTGTTCCTCAAATCAATCAAGCAATAATTAAGAAAATAACCTGGATTTGAAATTATATACAAATAATCATCGATATAACTCAAAATTCACATAACACTGGTTGTGAGAGCCTGAAATTTGGATCGAAGAAGGATAGAAATCAACCAAAATTATGATATGATATTGCTAAAAGCAGGTTTTCAAAGAAACAAAATACTTTTACCATCACAAAAAAAATTGTATTTTATTCAGGAAATGGAGGATAAGTAACAATTGCTCATCTGGCAGAAACCGTTGCCTAGATGACAGACACACACAGAAGACACTGAGAGAATCCTCAGAGGGCGCTCAGGAGGAGAGATACTGCTCTTCCCTCTGAGGCTCTGGGATGCTTTTTCGGATACCTCCCAGAGGGAAGCAGCATAGCAGACTCAGATAGGAAACCTCTGACCGTCAGGAATCCCCACACGCACACTGCAGGCTGAAGAGTGGAAAGCTTCTCCTGTATCCATGATAGGCTTTGAAGAGAAGATGAAGATGGAGCTGTGGAACTAGATGAGCTGATTGTCCTTATCCTTTCCAGAGGCAGATAAAACCTGAAGCTGTTACTTGTTCTTGGGTGGGCACTTCTGCTGGCATTGCTCGGGAGGTGGCACAGGAGTGCATTTCTCAGGGCACTTTACAGGTTGGCAAGGGTCTGTACCCTTTTTAGGTGAGCAAGGATCAGGGCACTTTGTTGGGCACACTGGAGGTATCTTGCACTGCTGCTTGCACTGCTGCTCTTGAGAAGACATCTTTCTGGAGTCTTAATATCTGAAAGAAAGTATATGACCATGTTCACCATAAGGAATTCCTTCAGAGAGAAGACCCAAAGCTTTGACAACTCAAATAGACAGGATCTCTCCAATCTCTAAAAATGGGTGTTAATCTCTTTAATACCTTTTAATGAATTTCTGACTTCTCTCTCGTTCTTTAGCAAATCTATTCATCAGCCCAGAGACAACCTTCTCTTTTCTCATACAACATTTCCAAAGAAAATATCTTTTTTTAAAAGAAACCAGCAGTGTTTTCTCTTTTGGTTTCTTTGTTCTTCTTTTTTTAATGAAAACCTCATCTTTAAAAAAGGCCATCACAAGTTCTAAAATCCTGGGCAAACTCACAAGCAATTTCTATCACCATTTTTTCTCATGAGGTCCCGACATGATTACTTATGTACAAAGCAAAGGGCAATCAGGATGAATGTAAGGGCATCACACCTTCTAAGATTAATGCCTCTGAAATCACAACAGAGGTCCAACAGAAAGGCACAGAAAAAGGTAAATACTTTACTCTTTATCCCTTCATGTCAAAATTTCCGTTTAATTTCTTGTTCAATAGAGGAATTCAAACTAGGTATCAGAAATCTAGTAAATACAATATAACATTGTGCCCAGATTCCAAGTTCCCATCCACTAAGTAACATTATACCCTTGATCATAACTTTGGACCCATCAAATTTGCGGTCTCCAGCATAAACTCAACATTCGGGGGCCCGAGAACAAAGTTGAACTGAAGAATCATACTCACCAGGTTCGCCAAAGTCAATCAGAACTCGAGTAGCAGGAGGATAGCTGTCGTGCAGCAGAGGCCCTTTTTATTGGTGTTTGCTGCCCCACCCAGGGGGAAGTGGAGCTACCAAAACTGGCCTGGTTCAGTCATTACCCAACCAAATGCAAATCCATCCATAACTGGCTTGGCAGGGACTCTGAAAACAGGAAATGTCCTGCGCCAGGATCTCCTCACTGGATTATGTTCTCATGACTCACAGAGTCCCTGCCTTAGTTCTCCGTTTCAGTGGTTTATGGCAGTGGGAGGATTTTGAAGCTTCTCTAACTTACAGACAAACGTTCCGTTTCTTGATTGGGGAAGATGACCCTTTTCTATCTTTCACCTTCCTTGACTTCTAAAACTGCCTGCCTAGTTGCACTTGAACTGGTGGCCATTTTATTGTGCATACTGGTTTGAGAAAGGCCTGGCTACCTGGTGACACCGTTCTCTTTATCTCAAGCCCCTCTTATAATGCATTTCCTCTTGATCCATGGCTTGCTAAGTGAAGTCTCTTCTCCTCTTCTAAAATGGACTGAGGGAAGGTTGCAGATCATCTCTGATGACTTCCCACCGTGATACTTAAATACGTTTAGTAAAGTGGCCACCTCTAGGGACGCCCTTTCACTGTTTTGCTCCTTCAAATTAATAACATCCAGCAGTCACATTCTTATGAACTTTGTAAATCTTGTTCACTTCCGGCTACAAGGAATTCACTAGGAGCGTAGCATCACCTACCATAATTCCAATCAGCTGGCAGATCAGAACCTAGACTTACAATACAAACCAAGCCTTTTACTCATACCTCCCAAACATGACATAACACATGCTCTTACCTAATTTCTCCCAAAGGACCTCTTTGGATTTCTTCAACTTTTGAAGAAAGCTCAGAGGAGTGTTTAAATATTCTGGCTTCCTTTCCCTTTGAAATTTTTGGAAAACTCTATCTAATATGCAATGCCATTCAAGTCACTAATTTTATATGTATTTAATATTTACAAATTATTTAAATACATGTTTTGTTTCACATCAAGTCTAGGGGTAAATTCCAGAGAAAGTTGATATCCCTTTATTAAAAATGCAGTCACTGAGGTTCATTGCCATTCATATACAACTTCTTAATGATTAATAATAAGTTTGTTAAAATTTTAACCTACGTTTTACATTTTCCATTTTGCTCATTGTGGAACATATGTCAAATAAGCCTATTTCCTGCTCTACTTTCTTCATAGAATTTGTCAGTGTGCTGGAAGGAAGGTTTGGTGGTTAATTTATGGGTCAGCTTCCCTGGCATATGGTCCCCGGTTATCTGGTCAAACATTATTCTGGGTGTTTCTGTAAGGATGTTTTGCACGAGAGTATTATTTACAACAGTGGCCTGAGTAAAGGTGGTTGCCTTCTATAAGGTGGGAATTCCTCTTCCAATCCACTGGCTGCCTCAATGGAACAAGGCTGACCGTCACCGAGGTAAAAGACGATTACCCTGTTGGATGGGCTTCCAGCAGGCTTTCAGCTCTGCAGATTTTGAGTTTGCCAAACTTTGTAATCTCTCTATCTCTCTCAATCTCTCTCTCTCTCTCTCTCTCTCTATCTATCTATCTATCTATATTTTATACATTACAATATTTAATTTGAATATTTCATCTGGCTTATCATGTACAAGATTACATATGGTCAATTAAAATAAAACATTTCCAAGTTATTATAAAGTAAAGTTAAAGTAAAAAATACTACTGTTACATGACACCTCTGATGTGGAATTATGACAAATATAATGAACTTTTAGAAAATAACTGAAGTTCAGGAACCAGTGCCCTAGCATGTTCTCCAAATACCTTATTTCTACCTTTTCAGAGATTCAGCTGTCAAGAGTTCTTCTACAGTTCCTCTCTTCTCTCCTGGACCTGAGCACTACTCTTTTCTCTGCTGTCCCCTTGGGCACTGAAGCTTCTCGTGATGGGCCGTGGCTGGTGAAGGGCCCTGTCTGGTTTAGAAATAAAGTTGCAACTCTCACTTTATATTACTGTGGAATGTGGGAACACATGTTTTATGGAATCAGGATGTCCCTCTCACCTGACATGAACACTGCCTTAGAGTGCCGTCGTGTGCTTAAAATTCCTTTATCAGGAAATAAATCCCTTGTATTCCATAAGTAAATATCAGGTTTCAATTGTGTGAAACCAAAAATAGATATAAGATACCACTTAAGACTCACAGCATCACATATAAGTGATTGAGAGCTGGGTTGGGAGTGGAGAGAAGATCAGAGCTCTAAGGTCTGAAATCTAGATGAAATATGGACTTAGGGCTCATCTGAAATACTTGCTTTCTTCTGCTCTTTCCAAACATGTTTTATGGCTTTGAAGACAGTAATATGAAAAGGTTTTCACTGTTTATTCTCGATCTTCCTTTTCAACCCTCCAGAACCCTCAACCTGCCATATTACCTTCACTGCCGCATATATACAACATAACCGTCCAAGTTGGTACTCTGACATGTTGCCCATGCATTTAGTAATAATCCTTTCCTATCTTTCATATTCTACCTGCAGTCTGAAGGAAGAACTGGCCTAGTAACGTGTCTTGGGCAATTAATCAGGAAGCTTCTTAGGAATGTCATTTTATAATGGAAAAGGAGGAAGAAGAGGAGAATGAAGAGGAGAGGAAGAGAAAGAGGAGACACTTGAGACTTGAGAAGAGTCACCAGATAAGCATGTGCCAGAAGACCAGGACCTAACCTTTCTCTCAAGCTCAGCCACACCTTCACTACTATAAACCATTTAAATATTATAATAAATGGCTATAAAAATGAAATTACAGTATATAATATATAATTGGGAAAACATAAAGTTGTTCAAAAATGAACACATCTAATAAACTGCCAAGAAAAATCACTGCTTATATTTTGCTCTATTTAGTGTTAGGTGTTTTCTCTTTTCATAAACCCACAGACATGCATACATGTCTTTCAGGTTACTGATCTGAGATCCTTTATCTTTTGCAACATAGATGCCTCCAGCCGTTAGTTGCTCTCTATGCACTGCATCACATTTATCCCTAAAGGTCTTCTATGCTTTATTTCCATTTTTATTCATCCCAAAGTATTTTCTATTTATTTGTTATTTCTTCTTCGAGCCATTGTTTATTTAGGAATGTGTTTCCAAACTCAAAGATGTCACAGAAGCAGAGACTAGAATGGTGGTCAGCAGGGGCTGAGGGGTTCGGCAAAAGAGGAGATGTTGGACAATGGGTACAAACCTGCATCATACGATGAAGAAGCTCTGGGAGTCTACGGAACATCATAATGAGTCTAGTTAATAACACTCAGTTGTGTAGTTGAAACTTGCTCAGAAAATAGACCTTAAGCATTCTCATCACGCACACACACACACACACACACACATACACACACACACACAAACACACAATTACACGGACATAGGCATATTTAAATAGTTAATGGTGAAGTGATGAATGTATTAAGTGACTGATGGTGGTAATCACTGCACAAAGTACACATATGTCAAATCATCTCATTATGTACCACAAATATGTCCAGTTTAATTTGTCAATACGACCTCAATAATACCGGATGGAAAAGGTGAAAGAGAAACCATCCTACAAAACCGTAAGAAAGTTTCAGAATCTTTGTGTTCCTTGTCCTCCTTGCCTCTCTTAGGCTCTGATACTACTCTCTGAGAGAGCTTCCCTTAACAATTCTTCTCTGCGGGCCTTGTATCCACCTCACAGTGGATAATCCCTTCTCGTCACCTATACTGACCACATCTGAAGTAGGTAGTGTGGAAAGGGGGGAAAGGAGGGCTGGAAAGTCGTTACAATTCTTGAAAAATCAGTCTTTTTTGTTTTGGCACATACTTTATTTCGTTGTCAATTCCCTCAAACACTTATTAGACACCCGACATAATTCATTCTTCCAATCATTTCTGTGTCCCACGGACCTCACTCAGGTCCTCTTCTGGAAGTAATTTTCTGGCCTGATTAAATTCCTGCCTTGATCCCTGAACATAATTCAACTACCATGAGGCTCCCTGACACACAGGTGGATAGACTTCCACTTCTCCCTCTTTTCTCTGTTGTTACAGTCAACTGAAATTGGACTTCAAGTTCAAAACCACTTCTAATCACATATCTTACACTTTAGGGCTTACAAGTGTTGAGTTTCCTAATTCATCAAGCTTCTGAATATCTGGGCTATTTTTTTCTTTCCATTTTTCTGAACTGCCAACCGGAAATCTTTTTCTGAACATACATTAATTGAAATACCCTGGTCAAATCAACAAGTGACCAATATTTGGTCTGCAT
Source organism: Orcinus orca (assembly GCF_937001465.1). Classification (NCBI taxonomy): domain Eukaryota; kingdom Metazoa; phylum Chordata; class Mammalia; order Artiodactyla; family Delphinidae; genus Orcinus; species Orcinus orca. The sequence continues at coordinate 101,923,045 of NC_064559.1, read as the reverse complement.
CTCAGAATACCATGGACAACCATTACTGCAAACATTTTGCCATTGAATAAAATGTATCACCACATTTATGGCTTCCAATATCAGATTCCTTGCCAAACACCTCCAGACTCTAAGCCAATGCCATAATTTTAAGATTTTTTATAGAAGCCTCCCACCTCAAAGACTAATTTCTGTGTCAGGTCAAATAACACTAGCTAGAGGAGAGACAACTCCCAAATATCAGTGTTGATTTCTCACTCTTGTAATAGTCTGATAAGCGTTGGGCAGTAATCTGGACATCTTTTTTTTCCTGCAGTTCTGGCATCTTGGACTCCTTTACTTCTAGGACCACAAGAAGAGATATGCTTAAAGAACACAACCCTTTTCACGGCTTACTGGATCTGTAAGCTACACACTTAGAAAACAAGCTGCATAGCAACAGTCATTTTGTAAATCTAGATAAACATTGGAAACCCAAGTGTCCCCCCAAAGTGGGGTCAAATCGGTCAGGAAAGTAATTTCAGATGTGAGAAAATATAATAAGACACTGAGGTTGTTGAGTTTTGCAGTAAGAAGAACGTGTTGTGCACGTGGAGAGCAGGCAGCACTTTGCCTGGCAAGGACCCTTTACACTTCCCTTTATTTGTACTACCCATGAATTCAGAAATACTATAATTTTATGCAGAATATCCCAATAATTTCCCAAAGCATTTAATGTGTCACATGATGTTATAAATACGGTTAAGTTGGAAAAGAAAAGGAACCCAGAATATGAAAGTGTAATATACTTTAAGAATCTCCATATGTGCTGTGCTCGGTATGTCTGAGCCTCTTTCCTGCTAGAGCAAACATGGTGATGGTGGTGATGGTGGTGACAGTGATGATGACAGAGATAATGATGACTTGCCACCTCACAAAGTGCTAATTATGTGCCCAGCATTGTGGCAACTGAATTACACACATTCATGTAAATTTTATGCCTAAGCCAGTTGGCACTGTAAAGGTGATTTTCCCCACATTTTAGTAAAGGGATTGAACTTCTGAGGAGTTAAATAATTTGTTCCTCAAATCAATCAAGCAATAATTAAGAAAATAACCTGGATTTGAAATTATATACAAATAATCATCGATATAACTCAAAATTCACATAACACTGGTTGTGAGAGCCTGAAATTTGGATCGAAGAAGGATAGAAATCAACCAAAATTATGATATGATATTGCTAAAAGCAGGTTTTCAAAGAAACAAAATACTTTTACCATCACAAAAAAAATTGTATTTTATTCAGGAAATGGAGGATAAGTAACAATTGCTCATCTGGCAGAAACTGTTGCCTAGATGACAGACACACACAGAAGACACTGAGAGAATCCTCAGAGGGCGCTCAGGAGGAGAGATACTGCTCTTCCCTCTGAGGCTCTGGGATGCTTTTTCGGATACCTCCCAGAGGGAAGCAGCATAGCAGACTCAGATAGGAAACCTCTGACCGTCAGGAATCCCCACACGCACACTGCAGGCTGAAGAGTGGAAAGCTTCTCCTGTATCCATGATAGGCTTTGAAGAGAAGATGAAGATGGAGCTGTGGAACTAGATGAGCTGATTGTCCTTATCCTTTCCAGAGGCAGATAAAACCTGAAGCTGTTACTTGTTCTTGGGTGGGCACTTCTGCTGGCATTGCTGGGGAGGTGGCACAGGAGTGCATTTCTCAGTGCACTTTACAGGTTGGCAAGGGTCTGTACCCTTTTTAGGTGAGCAAGGATCAGGGCACTTTGTTGGGCACACTGGAGGTATCTTGCACTGCTGCTTGCACTGCTGCTCTTGAGAAGACATCTTTCTGGAGTCTTAATATCTGAAAGAAAGTATATGACCATGTTCACCAGAAGGAATTCCTTCAGAGAGAAGACCCAAAGCTTTGACAACTCAAATAGACAGGATCTCTCCAATCTCTAAATATGGGTGTTAATCTCTTTAATACCTTTTAATGAATTTCTGACTTCTCTCTCGTTCTTTAGCAAATCTATTCATCAGCCCAGAGACAACCTTCTCTTTTCTCATACAACATTTCCAAAGGAAATATCTTTGCTTGAAAGAAACAAGGGATGTTTTCTGTTTTGTTTATTTTGTTTTGTTATTTTTATGAAAACAACATCTTCAAAACACACCATCACAACTTTTAAAATGCTGGACAAGCTCACTAGCAATTCCTACCACCATTTTCTCTCATGAGGTCCCGACAGGATGACTGTACAGAGCAAAGTGCAATCAGGATGAATGTAAAAGCCTCACACATTCCAAGATATCTGCCTCTGAAATCACAACAGAGGTCCAAGAGATAGGCATAGAAAAAGGTAAATCATTTGCTCTTTATCCCTTCATGTCAAAATTTCCTCTTAATTTCTTTTTCAGTAGAGGAATTCAAGCTAGGTATCAGAAATCTAGTAAATACAATATAACATTGTGCCCATATTCCAAGTTCCCATCCACTATGTAGCATTATACCCTTGATCATAACTTTGGACCCATCAAATTTGCTGTCTGCAGCATAAAGTCAACATTCAGGGGCCCGAGAGCAAAGTTGAACTGAAGAATCAGACTCACCAGGTTCTCCAAAGTCAATCGGAACTCGAGTAGCAGGAGGATAGCTGTTGTGCAGCAGAGGACCTTTTTATTGGGGCTTGCTGCCCCACCCAGGGGGAAGCGCAGCTGTCCAAACTGGCCTCGTGCAGTCATTTCCCAACCCAAATGCAAATCCATCCATAACTGGCTTGGCAGGGACTCTGAAAACAGGAAATGTCCTGCGCCAGCATCTCCTCAATGGATTATGTTCTCGTGACTCACAGAGTCCCTGCCTTAGCTCTCCGTTTCAGTGGTATATGGTAGTGGAAGAATTTCGGTGGTTCTCTAACTTGTAGGCAAGTTTTCCCTTTCTTGATTGGGGAAGATGACCCTTTTCTATCTTTCACCTTCTTTGACTTCTAAAACTGTCTGCTTAGTTGCACTTTAACATGTCGCCATTTTGTAGTCCATACTGGTTTGAAAATGGCCTGGCTACATGGTGACACCTTTCTCTTTATCTCAAGTTCTTCTTACAATACATTTCGTCTTGATCCACAGCTTGTTAAGTGAAATCTCTTCTACTCTCCTAAAATGGACTGAGGGAAGTTTGCAGATGATCTCAGATGACTTCCCATCAGGATACTTAGATACGTTTAGTAAAGTGCTGACCTCTAGGGTCCTCCTTTCACTGCTTTGCTCCTTCAAATTAAGAACATCTAACAGTCAGATTCCTATGAACTTTATAAATCTGTTTCACTTCCACCCACAAGGATTTCACTAAAAGCGTAACATCACCTACCATAATTCCAATCAGCTGGCAGATCAGAACCTAGACTTACAATAGAAACCAAGTCTTTTACTCATACCTCCCAAACATGACATAGCACCGGCTCCTTCCTAATTTCTCCCAAAGGACCTCTTCGGATTCTTCAACTTTTGAAGAAAGCTCACAGGAATGTTTAAATTCTCTGGCTTCCTGTCCCTTTGAAATCATTGGAAACCCTCTCTAATATGCAATGCCATTCAAATAACTAGTTTTAAATCTATTTATTATTTATGAATTATTTAAACACATGGATTCTCATCACATCTAGGGATAAATTCAAGGGATAGTTGAAATCTCTTTATTAATAATTCAGTGTTTCATGTTAATTGCCATACATACACTACTTCTTAATCATTATTATATCTTAATATAATAAAATATAATTTTATTATAATTTTATCCTATGTTTAGATTCTTCCATATTGATCACAGCAGAATATAAGTGAAATTAACCTATTTTGTGCTCTACTTTATTCATACAATTTGTCCATGTGCTGGAAGGAATTTTTGAAAATTTTTATGGGTCAACTTGACTGGAACAGCTTTCTCAAATATTTGGTCAATCTTTACTCGGGCTTTTTCTCTAAGGATGCTTTTGGATGAGAGTAATATTTAAAACAGTGCCCTGAGTAAAGGAGTTTGCCCTCTGTAAGTGGGTAGGCCTCATATAGTCATGAGGCTGGAAGGCCTCATTCCAGCCTTCCTAATCTCTCTCTCTCTATTTGTCTCTTTCTCTGTCTCTTCTCTCTCTCTCTCTCTTGCTGTGTGTGTGTGTGTATGTCTCTCTCTCTCTTTTCATATATATATGTATATATACATATATATATGTAAATTGAATATTTCTTCTTCCATTTCATGCACTTGATTCCCTATGGCCAATTAAAAATTCAAAAAGTTAGTTTAAAGTGAATTTAAAGTAAAAAATATTAATATTACATGATACTTGTGATGTGTAATTATAACAAATATAATGAGTCTTTAGGGAATAACTGAAGTTCAGGAAACAATGCCCTAGTATGTTCTCCAACCCTGGCAAAAGATTTCATTTCTGCCTTTTCAGTCCTGGACCTGAAGTATCCTCTTTCCCCTTGGGCACTGAAACTTTTCTTATGGGTCATGGCTGGTGAGCGGCCCTGTCTCATTTAAGAAAAAATTTTAACACTGGCTTTATGTTGCTGTAGAATGTGGTAACACATTTTTAATAGAATCAGGATGTCCCATCTCACCTGACCCCAACACTCCCCTAGACTGCTGTCATAGGCTTAAAATTCCTTTATCAAGAAAATAAATATTTTTTATTCCACCAATAAATATCAGATTTAAATTGTGTGAAACCAAAAATAAATGTAAGATACCATTTAAGACTCAAACCATCACATATAAGTGACTGAGAGTAGGTTTGGGGAGGGGAGAGAGGATCAGAGCACTAAAATTCTGAAATCTAGGTGAATTACAAACTTAGGGCTGATCTATTTGCTTTCTTTTACTCTTCCAGATATGTTTTAGGTCTTTAAAAGACAGTAACTTTAAAAATGTATTTTCGTGCTCATTTTCTGTCTTCTCCTTCAGCCCTCCAGTCTCCTCAACCTTTGCTCCCCAACGTGTACTCCTAACTGTCCAATTTTGTACATTTGTACATTTTCATGTCAATGCATTTAGTGATTAGTTCTTTCATATTTTTAAAAATTCTTGCAGTCAGTTGAGCTGACTAGCTGCAAATTAAAAGTTTAAAGTGATGTTGCTAAATGCTCTTCCTTGTCTTGGTCAAATAATCAGGAAACTTTTCAGGACTGTGGTTTTATAATGGGAAATGAGGAAAAAGAGGAGAATGAGGAGGAGAGGAATAGAAAGAGGAAGCCCTTGAAACCTATGAAACAGTCACCAGCTATGCTCTGGAAAGTGAAGGATCACTGAGTCAACCCAGCATCACATCCCATCAGTTAAACAGGTTGGGTTCCCAGAACTGTTTTGTTCCTGTCAGTAAGGAAAAGCTTTTAATCCAGACTACCATTGGCCATGACCATCCAGGGACAGAGCCATGACTAGAGCACCTTCAGGAAGGGTGTCTACAAGCAATGTCATCACCAGATGGATCATATAGAGTATTTCAGAGAACAAACAGAAGGAACTTTACTCAACAGATCAGTTACTACTCCCCATAGTTTCACATCACATCCTAGACATAAATCCTTAGAGAAATGTCTGATTTCTGTCATCAAAAAATTTGAGAATTAACTGCTCAAATGCGATTGCAGTGTCAGTTACTCCAGCTTTGCTCATACCTGGGGTCATTCCCACTGAGGACACATCTCTCAAAAAGGGCACAAATCATTATAGTCAAAGCACCAAAGTCACAGCAAGCCTGGTGCCCCCAACATGTCAGGCAGCAGTCACTTTATTGGTTGCAGTGGTGAACTTGAACACTCAAGACTTCCTCAAGATCAACTACATGAAATGCTGCAATGAGGACTACTGTCTCTATTCTGTAGCTTTCTGGGGGTTTTACTATGAATTATTACTATAAGAAAAACGACAGGAAAGAACATTTTTTAAAATTTTGTCCAATTTTTGCTTCAACATTTTATCTCACATATTACTACTATATGTTATACACCATTGAACAGAATAATCATGAAAATTAAGATTCCACAATAAAATAGGGAAGAAATAAAAATAAGTAAATGAGAATTATGGTAAGATATTCCTGATATTTGTAGGGAAAAAAAGGTAACTGCAAGTACCCTTGAATTTCTGCCTTTTGCTTTTATTTCTGAGTGTCAGGCTCACTCTCCACCAACTTTCCACAATCTTGCTGAATTGGACAAATTACAGTACATTCTTATGGTTGAATTCTTAAGATCATCAAAGAGCATTTTTACAAGTTGTTTTAATATTATCAAATTATAATTTTAAATCATATGTAAAACACGATGAGATTTTGATTAACATACATTCGAGAAAAGACAGGAAATGCATATAATTTGCTAAGAGTGATTTACTGGTGTAATTACAGATAATTTTTACTTTTGTGTTTTTCTTTTCAAAAGATTCTCCAAAGAATATCTACTAATGAGTAAAGAATCTTAAAATGTTACTTTGAAAAGGGAACAAGAGACAAGTCTATCTATTCCTTAATTAGAGGGAAAATATTCTTCCTCCATTCCAGACCAGATGTTTTACAACAACATTTCTGGCCAATCGTCAAAGTTGGGACTGGAGGTGGTAGATGTTTTACTGTTATTCTCTCGATATTTGATCACATCTCAATATAATCCTTCTTGAAGAAAAATCCCAATGATAATCCACCCTCATCCCAGCATTGACACAAAAAAGCCACAGGCCCCCGACAGTCATATGCATCTATGCAACAGTTCAATCAAAAATGGAGGATCCTTACGTTTGGTAGTGTATATATGTCCATGCCTCTTAATCGCTTTGTCACCGTTTACCCTTCCCCCTCCCCATAGCCTCAAGTCCATTCTCTAGTAAGTCTGTGTCTTTATTCCTGTTTCACCCCTAGGTTTTTCATATATACACTACCAAACGTAAGGTAGATAGCTAGTGGGAAGCAGCCGCATAGCACAGGGAGATCAACTCGGTGCTTTGTGACCGCCTGGAGGGGTGGGATAGGGAGGGTGGGAGAGAGGGAGACGCAAGCGGGAAGAGATAAGGGAACATATGTATATATATAACTGATTCATTTTGTTGTGAAGCTGAAACTAACATACCATTGTAAAACAATTATACTCCAATAAAGATGTTTAAAAAAAAAAATGGACAACCTAAAGAGAGCAAGCTCCAGGTCTCCAGAATAATTAAAAAAAAAAAAAAAAAATGGAGGATCATACTTAGCTTAAAAAACTAATGAGGAATGAGTTTGTCCAGATTTCAAAGTCAGACAGATAGAAATCCTAAAATTGGTCAGACTATGATAAATTAGGTAAAAGTGGATGGTAGTAAAAGAGATAGTGATGATAATAACATAGTAGTAATGATAGTACCTACTTTTAAACTGTTATGAGAAATAAATTTTAAGAAGAAACTATATAAAGCACTTAGCACAGGTGACAGAAAGTATACAATTAGTTAAATAATAAATTGTTAATTAAATAAAGACAAAACATCAAGTTCAAGTTGTGTTTGATGGTTGAGGATGTCATTTGCTTCATTTTATTTAGAAGATTTTCAACACCACTCCATGAAAGGTTTTATTTTATTTTTCTATATATCCTTTATCCTTCCTTTGCTTTTTGTTTGTTTTTAATTTTTTTTATTTTTATTGGAGCATAGTTGCTTTACAATATTGTGTTACTTTATACTGTACGACAAAGTGAATCATCTATATGTATACATATATCCTCTATCTTTTGGATTTCCTTTTCATTTAGGTCACCACAGAGCACTGAGTAGAGTTCCCTGTGCTATACAGTAGGTTCTCATTAGTTATCTATTTTATACATAGATGTTAATCCCAATCTCCCAATTCATCCCACCACCACCCTTTTCCCCCTTGGTATCCATACATTTGCTCTTTACATCCGTGTCTCTATTTCTGCTTTTGAAATAAGACTGTCTATACAAACGTTTTTCAGGTTCAACATATGTGTGTTAATATACAATATTTGTTTTTCTCTTTCTGACTTACTTCACTCTGTATGACAGTCTCTAGATACATCCATGTCTCTACAAATGACCCAATTTGATTCTTTTTATGACTGAGTAACATTCCATTGTATATATGTACCACATCTTCTTTATCCATTCCTCTGTTGATGGAAATTTAGGTTGCTTCCATGTATTGGTTACTGTAAATAGTACTGCACAGAACATTGGCGTGCATTTTTGAATTATCGTTTTCTCAGGGTATATGCCCACTAGTTGGCTTGCTGGGTGATATGGTAGTTCTATTTTTAGTTTTTTAAGGAATCTCCATATTGTTCTCCATAGTGGCTTTATCAATTTACATTCCCACCAACAATGCAGGAGGGTTCCCTGTTCTCCACACCCTCTCCAACATTTATTATATGTAGAGTTTTTGATAATGGCCATTCTGACCAATGTGAGGTGATACCTCACTGTAGCTTTGATTTGCATTTCTCTAATAGTTAGCAATGTTGACCATATTCTCATATGCTTTTTGACCATCTGTATGTCTTCTTTAGAGAAATGTCTATTTAGATCTTCCACCCATTTTTTGATTGGGTTTTTTGTTGTTGTTTTGGGTTTCTTTTATATTGAGCTGTATGAGCTGTTTGTATATTTTGGAGTTTAATCCTTTTTCTGTTTCTTTCTTTGCAAATATTTTCTCTCATCCTGAGGGTTGTCTTTTCATCTTGTTTATGGTTTCCTTTGCTGTGCAAAAGCTTTTACATTTCATTCAGTCCCATTTGTTTATTTTTGGTTTTACTCTCATTACTCTAGGAGGTGGGTCAAAAAAGATCTTGCTGCAATTTATGTCAAAGAGTGTTCTGTCTATGCTTTCCTCTAAGAGTTTTATAGTGTCTGGCCTCACATTTAGGTCTTTAATCCATTTTGAGTTTATTTTTGTTTATGTTGTTAGAGAGTGTTCTGAGAAACAAAAGTGGAGTTGAAGGAATGAGTCTCCCTGACTTCAGACTATACTACAAAGCTACAGTAATCAAGACAGTATGGTATTGGCACAAAAACTGAAACGTTGATCAATGGAACAGGATAGAAAGCCCTGAGACAAACCCAGGAACCTATGGTCACCTAATCTATGACAAAGGAAGCCAGAATACACAATGGAGCAAAGACAGCCTCTTCAATAAGTGGTGCTGGGAAATCTGGACAGCTACATGTAAAATAATGAAATTAGAACAGTCCCTAACACCATGCTTCATTTTTAAAAAGAATTTTTATATCAATTCTATTTTAAGTCACTTCCAAAAGTTTTAAGGAGAAAGCTAATAAGAACACCCAACTTGAATTAGGTATAAAGAAATAATAAAATGGACTATCATAGACAGTTATTTTTATGTGGTGAAATGAGAGTTAATCTAAGCAGAAATTTAGAACATAGTATAGAAACAGGACAATATAATTGTTACTAGGTATTTGGACTCAAGCCTTCCTCTGAATATTGTTAAATACCAAAAAAATCCCAATCCAATAAAATCTAACATGTTAATTTTGTTGGTGGAAAAAATAACATTTATAAATATTTATTATTCTGTATTAAAAATATGATATAATCTCTGGTTCCTTTTACTAACACTATGGTTAGCTGTTTAAGACAATAGGAAAATCTCTGGTTTAAATATCACATTCCTCCTTGTGGCAGTTTACCCAAATGTCAGGCTAAGTCCTTATAAGAAAATGAATAGCCATCAGCACTAACTTTTCAGTTGCAAATAGGGTTTATAAATCCTAGCTTTGTATTCCCTAAATGTGAGATCAGAATATTTAAAGGAGTGATTTCAAGGGCTGACAAAAATATGAACTGATCCCATGTGGTGTGTGCTAGTGAGAGTAAGAAGAACATGAGGTAAAAAATGAAATGAATCATACACTTCTCATAGCAGTCTTTCCAAGACAGTGAAAGTACATGGGCTGTTAGGTCACTTCACAAAAAGTCATCAAGAAAAATAAAGAAACTTAGGTTAAAATGTGGGAAATTCTGAGGAGAAAAACTGTTTGGACTTTAGCATGGGAGGAGCAGGTGACTGCTTCCTGGACAGACAGGGCTGACAGAGCTGACAGCACAATAAGAGGATTACTTACAGAAAAGATAAGTGAAATATAAAAATTCTTATAGGGGGTGATCGGGAAGATGGTGAAAGAGTAAGGAATGGAGATCACCTTCCAACCCACAGATACACCAGAAATACATCTACACGTGGAACAACTCCTACAGAACACCTACTGAACGCTGGCAGAAGACCTCAGACCTCCCAAAAGGCAAGAAAGTTCCCACGTACCTGCGCAGGGCAAAAGAATAAACAGAGACAAAAGAATAGGGATGGGACGTGCACCAGTGGGAGGGATCTGTGAAGAAGGAAAGGTTTCCACACACTAGGAACCCCATTCGCAGGCGGAGACTGCGGGAGGTGGAGGGGGAAAGCTTTGGAGTCGCGGAGGAGAGCACAGCAACAGGGGTGCGGAGGGCAAAGCGGAGAGATTCCCGCACAGAGGATTGGTGCCAACCAGCACTCACCAACCCGAGAGGCTTGTCTGCTCACCCGCCGGGACGGGCGGGGCTGGGAGCTGAGGCTCGGGCTTTGGTTGGAGTGCAGGGAGAGGACTGGGGTTGGCGGCATGAACACAGCCTGCACGGGGTTAGTGCGCCATGGCTAGCCAGGAGGGAGTCCGGGGAAAAGTCTGGACCTGCCAAAGAGGCAAGAGACTTTTTCTTCCCTCTGTGTTTCCTGGTGCGCGAGGAGAGGGGATTAAAAGCGCTGCTTAAAGGAGCTCCAGAGATGGGCGCGAGCCGCGGTTAAAAGCGTGGACAACAAAGACGGGCATGAGACGCTAAGGCTGCTGCTGCCGCCACCAAGAAGCCTGTGTGCAAGCACAGGTCACTATCCACAACCCCCTTCCAGGGAGCCTGTGCAGCCCGCCACTGCCAGGGACCCGGAATCAGGGACAACTTCCCCGGGAGAACGGACGGCATGCCTCAGGCTGGTGCAACGTCCCACCGGCCTCTGATGCCGCAGGCTTGCCCCTCATCTGTAACCTTCCCTCCCACAGCCTCAGTGAGCCAGAGTCCCCGAAGCAGCTTCTCCTTTAACCCCGTCCTGTCTGAGCAAAGAACAGACACCCTCCAGCGACCTACACGCAGAGGCAGGGCCAAATCCAAAGCTGAGCCCCTGGAGCTCTGCCAACAAAGAAGAGAAAGGGAAATCGCTCCCAGCAGCCTCAGAGAAAGCACATTAAAGCTCCATAATCATCTTAATATACCCTGCATCTGTGTAATACCTGAATAGACAATGAATCATCCCAAATTGAGGAGGTGGACTTTGAGAGCAAGATTTATTATTTTTTCCCCTTTTCCTCTTTTTGTGAAGTGTGTATGTGTATGCTTCTGTGTGAGATTTTGTCTGTATAGCTTTGCCTCCACCATTTGTCCTAGCGTTCTCTCCGTCCGTTTTTGTTTTTTCTCTCTTTAAAAATTTTTTTTCTTAATAATTATTTTTTATTTTAATTATTTTATTTTATTTTATCTTACTTTATATAATTTTATTTTATCTTCCTTCTTTCTTTCCTTCCTTGCCTCCTTCCTTCCTTCCTTCCTTCCTCCATTCCTCCCTCCCTCCTCCCTCCCTCGCCCCCTCCTTCCTTCCTTTCTATCTATCTTTCTTTCTTTCTTTCCATATTTTCTCCCTTTTATTCTGAGCGTGTGGATGAAGGCTTTTGGTGCTGCAGCCAGGAGTCACTGCTGTGCCTCTGACGTGGGAGAGCCAACTTCAGGACACTTCTCCACAAGAGACCTCCCAGCTCCACATAATATCAAATAGTGAAAATCTCCCAGAGATCTCCATCTCAACACCAGCAACCAGCTTCACTCAACGACCAGCAAGATACAATGCTGGACACCCTATGCCAAAAAACTAGCAAGATAGGAACACAACACCACCCATTAGCAGAGAGGCTGCCTAAAATCATAATAAGACCACAGACACCACAAAACACACCCCCAGACTTGGACCTGCACAACACAAAGACAAGATCCAGCCTCATCCACCAGAACACAGGCACTAGTCCCCTCCACCAGGAAGCCTACACAACCCAGTGAGCCAAAGTTAGCCACTGGGGATGGACACCAAAAATAACGGGAACTATGAACCTGCAGCCTGCAAAAAGGAAACCCCAAACACAGTAAGATAAGCAAAATGAGAAAACACACAGCAGGCGAAGCAGCAAGATAAAAACCCATCAGACCTAACAAATGAAGAGGAAATAGGAAGTCTACCTGAAAAAGAATTCAGAATAATGATAGTAAAGATGATCCAAAATCTTGGAAATAGAATAGACAAAATGCAAAAAACATTTAACAAGGACCTAGAAGAACTAAAGAGGAAACAAGCGATGATGAACAACACAATAAATGAAATGAAAAATACTCTAGATGGGATCAATAGAAGAATAACTGAGGCAGAAGAACGGATAAGTGACCTGGAATATAAAATAGTGGAAATAACTACTGCAGAGCAGAATAAAGAAAAAAGAATGAAAAGAAATGAGGACAGTCTCAGAGCCTTCTGGAACAACAATAATGCACCAACATTCGAATTACAGGGGTCCCAGAAGAAGAAGATAAAAAGAAAGGGACTGAGAAAATATTTGAAGAGATTATAGTTGAAAACTTCCCTAATATGGGAAAGAAAATAGTTAATCAAGTCCAGGAAGCACAGAGAGTCCCATACAGGATAAATCCAAGGAGAAATACGCCAAAACACATATTAATCAAATTGTCAAAAATTAAATACAAAGAAAACATATTAAAAGCAGTAAGGGAAAAACAACAAATAACACACAAGGGAATCCCCATAAAGTTAAGAGCTGATCTTTCAGCAGAAACTATTCAAGCCAGAAGGGAGTGGCAGGACATATTGAAAGTGATGAAGGAGAAAAACCTACAACCAAGATTACTCTACTCAGCAAGCATCTCATTCAGATTTGATGGAGAAATTAAAACCTTTACAGACAAGCAAAAGCTGAGAGAGTTCAACACCACCAAATGAGCTGTACAACAAATGCTAATGGAACTTCTCTAGGAAGAAACACAAGAGAAGGAAAAGACTTAAAATAACAAACCCAGAACAATTTAGAAAATGGGAATAGGAACATACATATCGATAATAACCTTAAATGTAAATGGACTAAATTCTCCCACCAAAAGACACAGACTGGTTGAATGGACACAAAAACAAGACCCGTATATATGCTGTCTACAAGAGACCCACTTCAGATCTAGAGACACATACAGACTGAAAGTAAGGGAATGGAAAAAGATATTTCATGCAAATGTAAACCAAAAGAAAGCTGGAGTAGCAATTCTCATATCAGACAAAAGAGACTTTAAAATAAAGACTATTAGAAGAGACAAAGAAGGACACTACATAATGATCAAGGGATCAATCCAAGAAGAATATATAACAATTGTAAAGATTTATGCACCCAACATAGAAGCACCTCAAAACATATGGCAAATACTAACAGCCAGAAAGGGGGAAATCGACAGTAACACATTTATAGTAGGGGACTTTAACATCTCACATTCACCAATGGAGCAATCATCCAAAATGAAAATAAATAAGGAAACACAGGCTTTAAATGATACATTAAACAAGATGGACTTAATTGATATTTATAAGACATTCCATCCAAAAACAACAGAATACACATTTTTCTAAAGTGCTCATGGAACATTCTCCAGGATAGATCATATCTTGGGTCACAAATCAAGCCTTGGTAAATTTAAGAAAATTGAAATTGTATCAAGTATCTTTTCCGACCACAAGGCTATGGGACTAGATATCAATTACAGGAAACGATCTGTAAAAAATACAAACACATGGAGGCTAAAAAATACACTACTTAATAACGAAGTGATCACTGAAGAAATCAAAGAGGAAATAAAAAAATACCTAGAAACAAATGACAATGGAGATAGGGTGATCAAAAACCTATGGGATGCAGCAAAAGCAATTCTAAGAGGGAAGTTTATAGCAATACAATCTTACCTTAAGAAACAGGAAACATCTCAAATAAACAACCTAACCTTGCACCTAAAGCAATTAGAGAAAGAAGAACAAAAAATCCCCCATAGTTAGCAGAAAGAAAGAAATCATAAAGATCAGATCAGAAATAAATGAAAAAGAAATGAAGGACACGATACCAAAGATCAAAAAAACTAAAAGCTCATTCTTTGACAAGATAAACAAAATTGATAAACCATTAGCCAGACTCATCAAGGAAATAAGGGAGAACACTCAAATCAATAGAATTAGAAATGAAAAAGGAGAAGTAACAACTGACACTGCAGAAATACAAAAGATCATGAGAGATGACTACGAGCAACTCTATGCCAATAAAATGGACAACCTGGAAGAAATGGACAAATTCTTAGAAATGGACAGCCTGCCAAGACTGAATCAGGAAGAAATAGAAAATATGAACAGACCAATCACAAGCACTGAAAATGAAACTGTGATTAAAAATCTTCCAACAAACAAAAGCCCAGGATGAGATAGCATCAGAGGCGAATTCTATCAAATATTTAGAGAAGAGCTAACACCTATACTTCTCAAACTCTTCCAAAATATAGCAGAGGGAAGAACACTCCCTAATGCATTCTACGAGGCCACCATCACCCTGATACCAAAACCAGACAAGGATGTCACAAAGAAAGAAAACTACAGGCCAAAAGCACTGATAAGCATAGATGCAAAACTCCTCAACAAAATACTAGCAAACAGAATCCAACAGCACATTAAAAGGATCATACACCATGATCAAGTGGGGTTTATTCCAGGAATGCAAGGATTCTTCAATATGCGCAAATCAATAAACGTGATACACCATATTAAATTGAAGGAGAAAAACCATATGATCATCACAACAGATGCAGGGAAAGCTTTTGACAAAATTCAACACTGATTTATGTTAAAAACCTGACAGAAAGTAGGCATAGAGGGAACTTCCTCAACATAATAAAGGCCATATATGACAAACTCACAGCCAAAATTCCCCTCAATGGTTAAAAACTAAAAGCCTTTCCACTGACATCAGGAACAAGACAAGGTGGCTCACTCTCACCACTCTTATTCAACATAGTTTTGGAAGTTTTAGCCACAGCAATCAGAGAAAAAAAGGAAATAAAAGGAATCCAAATCGGAAAAGAAGAAATAAAACTGTCAGTATTTGCAGATGACATGATACTATACACAGAGAATCCTAAAGATGCTACCAGAACACTACTAGAGCTAATCAGTGAATTTGGTAAAGTAGCAGGATACAAAATTAATGCACAGAAATCTCTGGCATTCCTATACACTAATGATGAAAAATCTGAAAGTGAAATCAAGAAAACACTCCTATTTACCACTGCAACAAAAAGAATAAAATATCTAGGAATAAACCTACCTAAGGAGACAAAAGACCTGTAGGCAGAAAATTGTAAGACACACATGAAAGAAATTAAAGATGATACAAATAGATGAAGAGATATACCATGTTCTTGGATTGGAAGAATCAACATTGTGAAAATGACTCTACTACCCAAAGCAATCTACAGATTCAAAGCAATCCCCATCAAACTACCACTGGCATTTTTCACAGAACTAGAACAAAAAATTTCACAATTTGTATGGACACAAAAGACCCCGAAGAGCCAAAGCAATCTTGAGAACAATAAATGGAGCTGGAAGAATCAGGCTCCCTGACTTTAGACTACACTACAAAGCTACAGTAATCAAGACAGTATGGTACTGGCACAAAACCAGACATATAGATCTATGGAACAGGATAGAAAGCCCAGAGATAAACCCATGCACATATGGCCACCTTATCTTTGATAAAGGAGGCAGGAATATACAGTGCAGAAAGGACAGCCTCTTCAGTAAGTGGTGCTAGGAAAACTGGACAGGTACATGTAAAAGTATGAGATTAGATCACTCCCCAACACCATACAGAAAAATAAACTCAAAATGAATAAAAGACCTAAATGTAAGACAGAAACTATCAAACTCTTAGAGGAAAACATAGGCAGAACACTCTATGACATAAATCACAGCAAGATCCTTTCTGACCCACCTCCTAAAGTAATGGAAATAAAAACAAAAATAAACAAATGGGACCTAATGAAACTTCAAAGCTTTTGCACAGCAAAGGAAACCATAAACAAGACCAAAAGACAACCCTCAGAATGGGAGAAAATATTTGCAAATGAAGCAACCGACAAAGGATTAATCTCCAAAATTACAAGCAGCTCATGCAGCTCAATAACAAGAAAACAAACAACCCAATCCAAAAATGAGCAGAAGACCTAAATAGACATTTCTCCAAAGAAGATATACAGACTGCCAACAAACACATGAAAGAATGCTCAACATCATTAATCATTAGAGAAATGCAAATCAAAACTACAATGAGATATCATCTCACACCAGTCAGGATGGCCATCATCAAAAAATCTAGAAACAATAAATGCTGGAGAGGGTGTGGAGAAAAGGGAACACTCTTGCACTGCTGGTGGGAATGTGAATTGGTTCAGCCACTATGGAGAACAGTATGGAGGTTCCTTAAAAAACTACAAATAGAACTACCATATGACCCAGCAATCCCACTACTGGGCATATACCCTGAGAAAACCAAAATTCAAAAAGAGTCATGTACCAAAATGTTCATTGCAGTTCTATTTACAATAGCCCAGAGATGGAAACAACCTAAGTGCCCATCATCGGATGAATGGATAAAGAAGATGTGGCACATATATACAATGGAATATTACTCAGCCATAAAAAGAAACGAAATTGAGCTATTTGTAATGAGGTGGATAGACCTAGATTCTGTCATACAGAGTGAAGTAAGTCAGAAAGAAAAAGACAAATACCGTATGCTAACACATATATATGGAATTTAAGAAAAAAATGTCATGAAGAACCTAGGGGTAAAGCAGGAATAAAGATGTGGACCTCCTAGAGAAGGGACTTAAGGTTATGGGGAGGGGGAAGGGTGAGCTGTGACAGGGCGAGAGAGAGTCATGGGCATATACACACTAACAAACGTAGTAAGGTAAATAGCTAGTGGGAAGCAGCTGCATGGCACAGGCATATTGGCTCGGTGCTTTGTGACAGCCTGGAGGGGTGGGATAGGGAGGGTGGGAGGGAGGGAGACGCAAGAGGGAAGACATATGGGAACATATGTTTATGTATGACTGATTCACTTTGTTATAAAGCAGAAACTAACACACCATTGTAAAGCAATTATACCCCAATAAAGATGTTTAAAAAAAAAAAAACTGAGTCAAGAACTTACAGAGCTAAATATAATTTTACCATATGATCTCGTTATAGCCCTCCTAGAAATTTACCCCACGGCTTTCAAAATATGCCCACACAAAAATCTGCAAAGTAATGTTTATAGCAGCTGTATTTGTAATTTCCAAGAACTGGCAGCAACCAAGATGCCTTTCAATAGATGAATCAGTTAATAAATTGTGGTGGACCCACACAATGGAATACTATTCTGTGATAAAAAGGAATTAACTATCAAGGCACACAAAGATTTAGTTGAATATTAAATGAAAATTGCTAAGTAAAAGAAGTCATTCTGAAAGGCTACATACTGTATGATTCTATTTATCTGACTTCTGGAAAAAGCAGAACTACACATCCAAGAAACTCAACAAATCCATGTCAGTTAAATCCAAAGAAACCCACATCATAATCAAACAGTAAAAAGAGAGAATCTTGAAATCAAGAAGAAATGAGTAGACTCTAATGTACAAGGGATCCTCAATAAAACTGTCAGCCAATTTCTCCTCAGAACTTTGGAGACCAAGAGGCAGTGAGATATGATATATTTAAAGTGCTGAAAGAAAAACTCTGTCAACCTAGAATTCTATATCTGACAAAACTGTCCTTTAAAAACAGGGAGAGTATATGCCCAGTAGTGGGATTGCTGGGTCATATGGTACTTCTAGTTGTAGTTTTTTTAAGGAACCTCCATACTGTTTTCCATAGTGGCTGTATCAACTTACCTTCCCACCAACAGTGCAAGAGGGTTCCCTTTTCTCCACACCCTCTCCAGCACTTATTGTTTGTAGATTTTTTGATGACAGCCATTCTGACCGGTGTGAGATGATATCTCATTGTAGTTTTCATTTGCATTTATCTAATGATTAATGATGTTGAGCATTCTTTCATGTGTTTGTTGGCAATCCGTATATCTTCTTTGGAGAAATTTCTATTTAGGTCTTCTGCCCATTTTTGGATTGGATTGTTTGTTATTGAGCTGAATGAGCTGCTTGTAAATTTTGGAGATTAATCCTTTGTCAGTTGCTTCATTTGCAAATATTTTCTCCCATTCTGAGTGTTGTCTTTTGTTCTTGTTTATGGTTTCCTTTGCTGTGCAAAAGCTTTAAAGTTTCATTAGGTTCCATTTGTTTATTTTTGTTTTTATTTTCATTTCTGTAGGAGGTGGTTCAAAAAGGATCTTGCTGTGATTTATGTCATAGAGCATTCTGCCTATGTTTTCCTCTAAGAGTTTGATAGTGTCTGGCCTTACATTTAGGTTTTTAATCTATTTTAAGTTTATTTTTGTGTATGGTGTTAGAGAGTGTTCTAATTTCATAATTCAAAAAGAGTCATCTACCAAAATGTTCATTCCAGATCTATTATATTAACAAATTCACCAAAATAGCTCGATACAAAATCCAGCTATTTGTAGGATACAAAATCAGTTGTATTTCCATG
Organism: Orcinus orca; assembly: GCF_937001465.1. NCBI lineage: Eukaryota > Metazoa > Chordata > Mammalia > Artiodactyla > Delphinidae > Orcinus > Orcinus orca. The sequence continues at coordinate 101,904,247 of NC_064559.1, read as the reverse complement.
TTCTAATAATAACATCTAAAAAGAAAATTAAGATAAGAGTTCTATTTACAAGAGCATCAAAAAGAATAAAATACTTAGGAATAAATTTAATCTAAGATGTGAAATACACATACAGTAAAAACTAAAAAATACTGATAAAAAATTAAAGATGTAAATAATTGGAAAGACATCTCAAATTCATAGATTAAAATACAATACTGTTAAAATAATAGTAATATCCAAAAGCTCTACATTTTCAATGCAATCCTTATTAAAATCCCAAATGTGTATCTTGCAGAAGCAGAAAATCTCATTCTCAAATTCATATGGAACTTAATTGAATCCCAAATTGCTAAATAATTCTTGAAAAAGAAGAGCACATAGGGAGGTCTCATGCTTCCTGACTCAAAACTTTGTACAAATCTACAGTAATCAAAACCCTATAGTGTTTGTTGGTGGGAATGTAAATTGATACAGTCACTATGGAGAACACTATGGAGGTTCCTTTAAAAAATGAAAATAGAACTACCATACGAACTAGCAATCCCACTACTGGGCATATATCCTGAGAAAACCATAATTCAAAAAAGTCATGTACCACAATGTTCATTGCAGCTCTATTTACAATAGGCAGGGCATGGAAGCAACCTAAGTGTCCATCGACAGATGAATGGATAAAGAAGATGTGGCACATATATACAATGGAATATTACTCAGCCATAAAAAGAAACAAAATTGAGTTATTTGTAGTGAGGTGGATGGACCTACAGTCTGTCATACGGAGCGAAGTGAGTCAGAAAGAGAAAAACAAATACTGTATGCTAACACATATATAAGGAATCTAAAAAAAAAAATGGTCATGAAGAACCTAGGGGCAAGACGGGAATAAAGAGGCAGACCTACTAGGGAATGGACTTGAGTACAAGGGGAGGGGGAAGGGTAAGCTGTGACAAAGTGAGAGAGTGACATGGACATATATACACTACGAAACATAAAATAGATAGCTAGTGGGAAGAAGCTGCATAGCACAGGGAGATCAGCTAGGTGGTTTGTGACCACCTAGAGGGGTGGGATATGGAGGGTGGGAGGGAGGGAGACACAAGAGGGAAGAGATATGGGGATATATGTATATGCATAACTGATTCACTTTGTTATAAAGCAGAAACTAACACACCATTGTAAAGCAATTATACTCCAATAAAGATGTTAAAAAAAAAAAAAAGACAGACATGGCTGAACAAGGTGACACTGTAAATTTACCTTGGTATTATTTTAATACACTCCAAAACACCAAAAGTTTGGTCATATTTTCTATTCATTAATAAAATAGCATTCCAATTTAATAATGAAACAGGTTATTGTGAAATAAACAATAAAACCATCATAGATTAGGAAAAGAAAAACCTATGGTACTGACATAAAGGCAGCCATATACATCAATGAAATAAACTAGAGAATCTGGAAGTAAATCTTTCCATATATAGTCACTTGACTTTTGACAAGGATGCCAAGACCATTCAGTGGGGAAAGGGACAGTGTTTTCCACAAATGGTTTTGGGAAATCTTGATATCCCCAAGCAAAAGAATTAATTTGGACCCACACCTTACACCATATGCAAAAATTAACTCAAGATGCATTAAATACTTAAATTTGAGAGACAAAACTGCAAATTCCTTAGTAATGAATATCTACAGAACGTTACATCAAAACATACACACTCTTTTCACATGCACATTGAATGTTCTCCAGGATGGATCACATGCCAGGCCACAAAACAACTCTCAACAAACTTAAGATGATATAAATTATATCAAGCATCTTTGCCAACTACAACAATATGAAACTAGAAATCAATTACAGAAGGAAAAATGGAAGAAACTAAAACACATGGAAACTAAACAACATGCAACTAAAAACCAATAGGGCAACAAACATATCAAAGAGAAAATCAGAAAATTCCTTGAGACAAATGAAAACAAAAACACAACATTCCAAAATCTGTAGGATGCAGCAAAATCAGTTCTAAGGGGGAAGTTTATAGCAATACAGGTCTACTTCAAGAAACAAGAAGCATCTCAAATGAACAAACTAACCCACTATCTAAAAGAATTTTTAAAAAGAACAAACAAAGCTGAAAGGCAGAAGGAAGGAAATAATAAAGATCAGAGGGTAATAAATAAAATAGAGGTCAAAAAATAGAAAATATTGGGCTTCCCTGGTGGCGCAGTGGTTGAGAGTCTGCCTGCCGATGCAGGGGACACAGGTTTGTGCCCCGGTCCGGGAAGATCCCACGTGCCTCGGAGCGACTGGGCCCGTGAGCCATGGCCACTGAGCCTGCGCGTCCGGAGCCTGTGCTCCACAGCAGGAGAGGCCACAACAGTGAGAGGCCCACATACTGCAAAAAAAAAAAAAAGAAAAAGAAAGAAAATATTGATGAAACCAAGAGGTTGTTTTTTGAAAAAATAAAAATTGTTAAGCTTCTAGTCAGGCTTATTAAGAAAAAACAAGAGAGAGAGGATCCAAATTAATAAAATAAGAAATAAAAGAGTTGATATTCTAGAAATACAAACAATCATAAGAGAATACTGTGAACAGTTATATGCCGACAAATTGGACAACCTAGAAGAAATGGATAAATTCCTAGAAACATACAACCTTCCAAGACTGAAACAGGAAGACATAATTTGAACAGACTAATTACTAGTATTGAAATTCAATCAGTAATCCAAAAACTCCCAGCAAACAAAACAGAATAGTACAGCTTCACAGAGGAATTCTACCAAAAATATAAAGAAGAGTTAATACCTATTCTTCTCAAGCTACTCCAAAAATTGAAGAGGAGGGAACATTCCCAAACTCATTCTATGAGGCCACAATATGCCTGATTCCAAAACCAAACAAAGACATTATGAAAAAAAGAAAATTACAGGTCAATATCACTAATGAACATAGATGCAAAATTCCTCAATAAAATATTAACAAAAGGAATTCAGCAATATGTAAAAAGGATCATACTTCCTGATCAAGTGGGATTTATTTCAGGGATGCAAGGATAGTTCAATACTCACAAATCAATCAATGTGATACCCTACATTAACAAACGGAGAGATAAACTCACATGATCATCTCAACAGATGCAGAAAAAGCATTTGACAAAATTCAACACCAATTCATGATAAAGACTCTCAACAAACTAGATATAGAGTGAATGTATCTCAACATAATAAGGGCCATTTATGACAAAACTACAGCTAACATCATACTCAGTGGTGAAAAATTAAAAGCTTTTCCTCTAAAATTAGGAAAAAGACAAGATTGCCCGCTCTCACCATTTCTATTTAACATAGAATTTGAAGTTTTAGCCATAGCAATCAGACCAAAAAAAAAGAAAAGAAATAAAAGGCATCCAAATTGGAAGGGAAGAAGTAAAACTGTCACTACTTGCAGACAGCATGATAGTATATATATAAATATATATATATATATGTATATATATATATATAAAATCATATATATATATATATATGACTCAAAAGTCTCCACCAAAAACTATTGGAACTAATAAATGAATTCAGTATAGTTACAGGATTCAAGATTAATATACAGAAATCTGTTGCTTTTCTATACACTAGTAATGGACTATCAGAAAAAGAAAGCAAGAAAACAATCCAGTTTAAAACTGCATCAAAAAGAAGAAAATGCCACAGAATAAACTTAACCAAGGTGGTGAAAGGCCTATACTCTGAAAACTATAACATGTTGATGAAGGAAATTGGTTGATGCAAAGAAATGGAAAGATGTCCCATGTTCATGGATTAGAAGAATTAATTTTCTTAAAATGTCCATACTACCCAAAGCAATCTTCAGATTTAATGCTATCCTTATCAAAATACCCTTGACATTTTTCCAGAACTAGAACAAATAATCCTAAAATTTGTATTGAATCACAAAAGACACCAAGTAACCAAAACAATCGAGAAAAAAAACAAAGCTGGAGGTATCATGCTCCCTGGCTACAGACTATACACAAAAGTACAGTATGGTACTGGCACAGAAACAGACATATAGATCAGTGGAGCAGAAAAGAGAGCCTAGAAATAAACCCATGTCCATACAGTCAATTAATCTACCACAAACAAGGCAAAAATAAACAATGAGTAAAAGACAGTCCCTTCGATAAGTGGTGTTGGAGAAACTGGACAACTGCATGTAAAAGAATGAAATTAGAACATTTTATATACAAGAATTCACTCAAATGGATTAAAGACCTAAATGTAAGACTGGACACCATAAAACTCCTAGACGAAAACATACAAAAAACAGTACACTCTTTGACATAGTTTTACAACATTTGGGGGAGATCTGTCTGCTCAGCCAAGAGAAACAGAAGCAAAGAATAAACAAATGTGACCTAATCAAACTTAAAAGCTTTTGCACAGTGAAGGAAACTATCAAAAAAATGAAAAAAAATACCCTACTGAATGGGAGAAGATATTTGCAAATGATATGTCTGATAAGGGGATATATCAAAATACATAAAGGGCTCATACAATTGAATATAAAGAAACACAATGAGAAAAGGTTATTTTAAAAAGTGAGTAGAGGGGGAAAAAGATATCTAGAACATTAAGAATTTTTCACTAATAATTTTTATTCCAGAAGCTTATTTGTGTTATATAGATTTTACTTAGGCTGGATTTTTTAAGTAAAATTAAACTATATTGTAAAAAAAAAAACTTACTTTAGAAACAATAATACTTTTATTACCTTTAAAATTATTAAAGAAATCAGAACAGTATTTTAAAATATCCCAGCAGGACTCATAAGGGATGTAAGTATTTAGTAGAATATGAATTTGAAACAATTAAGATATACTCTTTTACCCATTGTATCAGTTCCAATTTAAGCAAGATTCATGAAACATTTTATTGTAAGAGTCTGTAAGAGCCTAAAACCCTGGATCAAATGGGAAAAAAGATAAAAGATTCACACACACACACATACACACACACACACACACACACACACACACACCCCACTACTATCTCCCTCTCCACCATAACAAAAACATTGATCAACTATAGTTACCAAAAGCAAGTTTTAAAAAATAACCAAAAAAGAGAGAAAGAAACTAAATTTACATTTGACCATGAATTATATCCTTTATTCATGATGCTGAAAGGAATATACATTGCTGGAAGATTGGTATCCCACCTATATCATAGGCAGAAGGCACGCAATAGGGTTTGATCTTGCTCCTCTTTCTGAGGTCTCAGGAAGCTTGGAATCAGGGGTGGTTCTTGGTCAGAGAGAAGCTTTCTACCACTTCAGAAAAGTCACTTGTCTGTCACATATTATTCCAGGCAGAGCAGGGGCAAAGATGAGTAAGGGTACAAAAAAGACACAATAGTAGGATTTAGAACTCATGAATTACAATGTCACATTTGATCTTATTTCATGGTCCTGAAAGTTTGGGAGCTGAAACTGATGTTGGTGGGCCTTTCTTCTGGCAGGATGAGGGTTACGAAACAGAAGGGCCCTTCTCCTGGCACTGCACAGGTGGGTGCTGTATAGGTGGGCATTTGGAGGTGGGCATGGTTCAGGACTCTTGAGGAGAAGACAGGAGGAGGTTCTCAGGGCTGCCATGTCACAGGGAAAGGGTGTGGAATCCAAACAGTCATCAAGAAGGTATTAAGAAATCAAAGCAGATCCTTGAAAATCAAAAGGATAATTACACAATTCTTTACACGAGCTTTGGCTTATATGCCTATAGGAGTGTCCCTCTACAGTCATCTTATTATTTGGGACAGTTGCCTCTTTCTCTGCAACTGATGCAATCAATTTTTCTTTAAGAGTTGCCAATGAGCATACATGAGAAAAAAAAAGTTCTACTGACAAGAGAGAAGTTGTCTTAAGAGAAGAAAATGTCAGCTTCATGTGTCTCCTTGAACGCAGGAACCACCCCAACTTGTTTTTTAAATCGTATCTCTAGATACTCCTAAAATGATTATGGGAAAGGGAAGAGTCCTCTGTCTCTCACTCATTTTTATTTCCCATTCATTTATTTTCTCCTGTGATCTTTAATACAATTCTCAAAAAAGGCATGGGGGGTCGGGGGGAGGCAGAAAGAAATGTATCATCCTGCAACTTCCAGTGACCAAATGAATGACATTAAACACAATTTGGGGGCTTCCCTGGTGGTGCAGTGGTTGAGAGTCTGCCTGCCGATGCAGGGGACACGGGTTCATGCGCCGGTCCGGGAAGATCCCACATGCCGCGGAGCGGCTGGGCCCGTGAGCCATGGCTGCTGAGCCTGCGCGTCCGGAGACTGTGCTCTGCAACGGTAGAGGCCACGACAGTGAGAGGCCCACGTACAGGAAAAAAAAAAAATTGGGGAGCTTCCCTGGTGGCGCAGTGGTTAAGAATCCACCTGCCAATGCAGGGGACACAGCTTCGAGCCCTTATCCAAGAAGATCTCACATACCGCAGAGCAACTAAGCCTGAGTGCCACAACTACTGAAGCCGGCGCGCCTACAGCCCATGCTCTGCAGCAAGAGAAGTCACTGCAATGAGAGGCCTGCACACCTCAACAAAGAGCAGCCCCTGCTCACCACAATTAGAGAAGACCCGCGTGCAGCAACGAAGACCCAACGCAGCCAAAAATAAATAAAATTAAATAAATAAATTTATTTAAAAAAAACATTTTGGGCCCCCATATTAAATAAAACACTTTGGGGCACCTGAAGCATGATATGACCCCTCCACCTCACCCCACCAATCAGACTCTGTAGATTACCCAAAGCTGATCAGGAACTGAGATGGAGGCTATATTGCAGAGAACCCTAATGAAAACGAGAACAGCCCAGGCCTGGGCAGCTCCAAAACTGCACAGCTCAATTCAATTCACCTGAAATTCTAAAAAGGACTTGACACGTACCCTGTTACTGGAAGCATTCTGCACCAAGATCCTCTTCCCTGGGGCACATGCTTAGTGTGGAGTTTACCTTAACTGGAACCCTGCCTTGCCCGGCACTTTTAGGTCCTTGTCCCAATTTGAGGGTAGGGAAGTTCTCTAATTGGCAACTAATGGAGTGTTCGAATGAATGGGGTTAGTACCCATTTCACATCATCTCAGATTACCTGCATCATAAGCCTGGCCACTCTTTTTAGCTCTCCTTGCCCATATAATTGGATACCTGGCCCCATCCTAGACATCTCTCCAAGTCACACTTGTAATATATTCCTCTCCGTTCTACTCCCCTTTAGTCTCAATACTCTTTTAATGATCCCAAAGAATTTATGTGACATTGAAAATATTCTTAAATATTTTTTAATATTAGAGACATATGAATATCCCCCAACAGTGATTACTGGGGCCATATTTTCACAGGCCACATTCCTCTGAATAGAAAACAGACATGCTCTGAGCTTGGCATTGAAGTTTTAGTAAAGCCTGCACCACTGTGGATATTTGAAATTCACCAGGAACTCCAAGACCTTCTGCATTTCGGGTCTCCAATCCGCAGCCTCTGGGTCTGCCCCAGGAATAAATTTTCCTCATAGTTCTCCCCTCATTTTCCATTTTGTTTTCTCCTACCGAATTACTCCCAGGAAATCTCCTTCCACTTCTTCAACTTTTGAAGGGCAAACATACATTTTGACTCCCTGTGTCATCTCTGAAAAATTCAGTCTCCAAATTACCTCTTAAGTCAGCCACTCAAAGGACTAATATGTTTATTATTTTAATTAATCTATGTACTTAAATGACAATGTGATTGTCAGGGAAACCAGGCATAAATTCAGGAAAATGTTTATGTCAAATTATTCATAATTTGGTCATTATTACTAACTGCCATTTTATTTAAGAACATTTTAGTCATGAATTATTGCTAAATTATTGTTATTGTGACTTTCAACACTTCCTAGTGATGATATTCCTCAAAGAGACTTATCACCATCTGTTTCTAGTTCCTCTGTTTCATATACTCTGGCAATGTGGCTGAGTGGACAAGAGCCCTGGGGTGAGATCACATTGAGCCTGCCTTTGACACAGCTCAAATCCTAACTACCTCCTGGGTCTGCTTGCTTGCTAAAAGACATTGGACGCTCCTTTAGTGATGCTGCTTCCAGTCTCATCCCTGGAGGCTTGTCTCTCCCCAGAACTGCCTGTGGTACCCCAGTTCCTCAGCTTGCTCCATCTTTACTTTCCTCCAGAAAGATTACTTAGGTCTTTTCCTTTTAGTAATTTTACTGCTTATAATTAGTATAAAGGAAACATTTTTAAATATTTATTTAATAATTCCTTATAGAAACATGAATGCATGCTTTATTAGGAGCAGAACCTGCCTTCCAACAGTTACAGGCTAGTGGAGGGGCCAGGTAGACAACAACCTGGGCCTTCTTGTACAGTGCCCCTGGTGTACCCTGCGAGACCATAGCCAGAAGCCCTTCTCCATGCCTCCCTTCCTGCAGCCCCCAATAACTTCTACTGTCCCTTACTCTTCCCTGTTCCTCCTCCCATTGCTTCAGCCTGTAAATTTAATCTGGGAAGAACAGGCCTAACCCACCCCTCTTCTGGTACCCCCTTGAAATGTGCATTCCCCTGTCTTTCATTTCTACCACACACTGCAAGTGTCACCTTAAGAGAAAGGATCAAAGAAGTGAGTGACAGTTTTTTGGAAAGAGAAGAATCTCCTAGGAAGGCAAACCTCCATTTTAATTTAATTTTATTTTTATAATAGCCACCATTTGTAAACACAAATTCCTGTTGCAGCATTTCCCAATGTTTGCAATAGTATGACTTGTTACAGAAGGCAATCCCACATGGCAAACAATGTCTTACATCTTAAGTATAATCTACCTTAATCTATATTTGAAAAGTTCATAAGTTGAATTTCAAACTTATATAATATATAATACTGCCTAAAATTACTATGTTTTAAGGTCTATTGATTTGAAGGTAATTTCAATGAAAACTGTTAAGTATGTAATAATGTTGGTAACATGCAGAAATAGGAAAATCAGTATGGAATTTCGTGAAGTTTGGGAAATACCTCCCTAATATATCCTCAGGTCCTTCCAGAATAACCGAATTTCTGCTTACTCAGAGATTTACCTCCCATAAAAATCCGTGCCACAAAAAGCCCTGGTAGTTTCCTACCTTATCCTGGCTCAGAAATTCACCACTGTTGCTGTTCCATTTTTGACCTGAATGGTTGAGGATCCCTAGCTTGTTTATGAAAGTGCAGAAAGGGGGCCACCTCTATCACTGAATCTCAAGATACCTTCTGCATACCCCATGCCCTATACATCCTAAACTCAGGAAATAAAACAAGGTTCAACATGCACAAAACCTAAGAAAAGTGTAAGGTAATATTTGTTTGCACACAGACACATGTATGACTGACTGTAGATTTAAAAGGGGAGCAGGTACAGCAGAGTACAAGAGGCCTAATGCCTGTAGGACTGGTGTATGTGTTTTCACTTTCCAAACCTAGGCTCTAAGTCCCACAAAGTGAGGAATTTCATGTTTGATATTATACACTTGTTTAATATCTATCTTTTCTTTATATTCCCCACCAATCATATACACAGAGCCTGTACCACAACCTCCAAGCTAAAGCTCCAGGAGGACAGAGCTGAGACCTTGGTTACCTCTTACTAATATATCCAGATGATCGAGAATAGAGTCTGGTAAGTAGTAGACCATGAATAAAGGTTTAGTGAATTGATTCTATTAGTCTATATTTCTCTCCTCAATCTCAAAGGTAACCCTATTTGAACTTACTTGATTTAGTGAGATCATCGAAAATCTTTCCTAGCATGTAGTTTTCCAACGGGAGAAGAAGTATGGGCAGGAGAGGGCAAAGAAAGAACACCTGTGCCCCCTTGCTCTCCAGGGGAGCTCTAGGTAGGGCAGAAACACTGAATCATCTAAGCTCCCACTCAGGGGAGCAGGTACCTGACCTCATAGGAAACACAGAGTTTTGTGTGAGGTCACCATTGGTCATGACAACTGGGAATAAGGCCTCCACCCTCAACAACTTAAGAACAGGTATCTGCAAACTGAGTCATTTCCACTGAGTCCACGATTACTGGGACACACTCTTGGTTACACCAAGGGACTTTCCCTAACAGAAAGTGACTCCTCATTTCCTCATAACACACCCAAAACATAATTTTTTTAACAAAAATGTAGGGCTATATTTTAAAACTCATCTGAGAGTATGAGAGTTAGATTACTAGAAACCACTATGTTCAATCATAGGTCTGTTATTCATACTCTGCCTGGAAAATCTCATCATCATGGTTTTTTGTGGGGTTGTTTTTTTACATCTTTATTGGAGTATAATCGCTTTACAATGGTGTGTTAGTTTCTGCTTTATAACAAAGTGAATCAGTTATACATATACATATGTTCCTATATCTCTTCCCTCTTGCGTCTCCCTCCCTCCCACCCTCCCTATCCCACCCCTCCAGGCGGTCACAAAGCACCGAGCTGATCTCCCTGTGCTATGCAGCTGCTTCCCACTAGCTAACTCCCTTACGTTTGGTAGTGTATATATGTCCATGACTCTCTCTCGCTTTGTCACAGCTTACCCTTCCCCTTCCCCATATCCTCAAGTCCATTCTCTAGTAGGTCTGTGTCTTTATTCCTGTCTTACCCCTAGGTTCTTCATGACATATTTTTTTCTTAAATTCCATACATATGTGTTAGCATACGGTATTTGTCTTTCTCTTTCTGACTTACTTCACTCCGTATGACAGACTCTAGTTCTATCCACCTCATTACAAATAGCTCAATTTCGTTTCTTTTTATGGCTGAGTAATATTCCATTGTATATATGTGCCACATCTTCTTTATCCATTCATCCAATGATGGACACTTAGGTTGTTTCCATCTCTGGGCTATTGTAAATAGAGCTGCAATGAACATTCTGCTACATGACTCTTTTTGAATTATGGTTTTCTCAGAGTATATGCCCAGCAGTGGGATTGCTGTGTCGTATGATAGTTCTATTTGTAGTTTTTTAAGGAACCTCCATACTGTTCTCCATAGTGGCTGTACCAATTCACATTCCCACCAGCAGTGCAAGAGTGTTCCCTTTTCTCCACACCCTCTCCAGCATTTATTGTTTAGAAAGACAAATACCGTATGCTAACACATATATATGGAATTTAAGAAAAACAAAAATGTCATGAAGAACCTAGGGGTAAGACAGGAATAAAGACACAGACCTACTAGAGAATGGACTTGAGGATATGGGGAGGGGGAAGGGTAAGCTGTGACAAAGCGAGAGAGAGGCATGGACATATATACACTACCAAACTTAAGGTAGATAGCTAGTGGGAAAAAGCCGCATAGCACAGGGAGATCAGCTCAGTGCTTTGTGACTGCCTGGAGGGTTGGGATAGGGAGGGTGGGAGGGAGGGAGATACAAGAGGGAAGAGATATGGGAACATATGTATATGTATAACTGATTCACTTTGTTATAAAGCAGAAACTAACACACCATTGTAAAGCAATTATACTCCAATAAAGATGTAAAAAAAAAAAACCATTTACCTCAGACATAAAAATGGATATTTCCAAAATAAGAAAAAAGTCAATCGATCAGTAAGTATAACAAATCTAAGTTTGCATGACCCATATAACATAACTTAAAATATGTAAAAAACTGACAGAAATAAATGAAGACATAGATGAATCCACAATCATAGTGGGAAACTCTAACACACCTTTTTCAATAACTGATAAGATAAATAGATATAAATCAGTAAGGATTTGAAAAATATAGTTAGCACACTTGACCTAGTTGACAGGTCAAGAACATCACACACAACATTTTAAAAAGGCACATTCTTCCTTTTCTTTTTTCTTTTTTTTCACCATCACCACCCACCTCCACTTTCCCCCTTTGCTGTCCATACGCTTGTTCTCTACATCTGTGGCTCTATTTCTGCTTGCAAACCAATTCATCTATACCATTTTTCTAGATTCCACACATATGCATTAATATATGATATTTGTTTTTCTCTTTCTGACTGACTTCACTCTGTATGACAGTCTCTAGATTCATCCACGTCTCTACAAGTGACCCAGTTTCGTTCCTTATTATGGCTGAGTAATATTCCATTGTATATATGTGCCACATCTTCTTTATCCATTCATCTCTAGATGGGCATATAGATTGTTTCCATGAGCTGGCTATTATAAATAGTGCTGCAATGAACATTGGATGCATGTGTTTTTTGAATTATGGTTTTCTCTGGATATATGCCCAGTGGTGGGATTGTTGTGCCATATGCTAATTCTATTTTAAGTTTTTTAAGACACCTCCATACTGTTCTCCAAAGTGGCTGTATCAATTTACATTCCCACCAACAGTGAAAGAGGGTTCCCTCTTCTCTCCAGGATTCTCTCCAGGATTTGTTGTTTGTAGATTTTTCTGATGATGCCCATTCTAACTGGTGTGAAGTGATACCTCATTGTAATTTTGATTTGCATTTCACTGATAATTAGTGATGCTGAGCAGCTTTTCATGTACCTCTTGGCCATCTGTATGTCCTCTTTGGAGAGATGTCTATTGATGTCTTCTGACTGTTTTTTGATTGGGTTTTTTATTTTTTTAATATTGAGCTGCATGAGCTGTTGGTATATTTTGGAGATTAATCCTTTGTCTATTGATTCATTTGCAAATATTTTCTCCCATTCTGAGGGCTGTCTTTTCATCTTGTTTATAGTTTCCTTTGCTGTGCAAAAGCTTTTAAGTTTCATTAGGTCCCATTTGTTTATTTTTGTAATTATTTCCATTATATTAAGAGGTGAGTAAAAAAAGACCTTCCTGTGATTTATGTCATAAAGTGTTCTTCCTGTTTTCCTCTAAGAGTTTTACAGTGTCCAGTCTTAAATTTAGGTCTTTAATCCGTTTTTTAACATCTTTATTGGAGTATAATTGCTTTACAATGGTGTGTTAGTTTCTGCTTTATAACAACGTGAATCAGCTATACAGATACATATATATCCCCATATCTCCTCCCTCTTGTGTCTCCCTCCCATCACCCCATCCCAACCCTCTAGGTGGTCACAAAGCACCATGCTGATCTCCCTGTGCTATGCAGCTGATTCCCACTAGCTCTCTATTTTACATTTGGTAATATTTATGTGTCCATGCCACTCTCTCACTTCATCACAGCTTACCCTTCCCCCTCCCTGTTTCCTCAAGTTCATTCTCTACATCTGCTTCTTTATCCATGTTCTGCCCCTAGGTTCTTCAGAAAGGTTATTTTTAATTCCATATATATGTGTTAGTATATGGTTTTTGTTTCTCTAATTCTGACTCACTTCACTCCATATGACAGACTCTAGGTCTATCCACCTCACTACAAATAACTCAATTTCGTTTCTTTTTATGGCTGAGTAATATTCCATTGTACATATATGCCACATTTTCTTTATCCATTCATCTGTCGATGGACACTTAGGTTGCTTCCATGGCATGGCTATTGTATATAGAGCTGCAATGAACATTGTGGTACATGACTGTTTTTTGTTTGTTTGTTTGCAGTATGTGGGCCTCTCACTGCTGTGGTCTCTCCCGTTGCAGAGCACAGGCTTCAGACCCACAGGCTCAGCGGCCATGGCTCACAGGCCCAGCCGCTCCGTGGCATGTGGGATCTTCCCAGACCGGGGCACAAACCCACGTCCCTGCATCGGCAGGGAGACTCTCAACCACAGTGCCACCCGGGAAGCCCACATGACGGTTTTTGAATTATGGTTTTCTCATGGTATATGCCTAGTAGTGGGATTGCTGGGTTGTATGGTAGCTCTATGTTTAGTTTTTTAAAGGACCTCCATACTGTTCTCCATAATGGTTGTATCAACTTACATTCCCACCAACAGTGCAAGAGAGTTCCCTTTTCTCCACACCTTCTCCAGCATTTATTTTTCGTAGATTTTTTCATCATGGCCATTCTGACTGGTGTGAGGTCATACCTCATTGTAGTTTTGATTTGCATTTCTCTAATGATTAGTGATGTTGAGCATTCTTTCATGTTTATTGGCAATCTGTATATCTTCTTTGGCAGAATGTGTGTTTAGGTCTTCTGCCCATTCTTGGATTTGGTTTTTGTTTTTTTGATATTGAGCTGCATAAGCTGCTTGTAAATTTTGGAGGTTAATCCTTTGTCAGTTGCTTCATTTGCAAATATTTTCTCCCATTCTGATGATTGTCTTTTCATCTTGTTTATGGTTACCTTTGCTGTGCAAAAGCTTTGAAGTTTCATTAGGTACCATTTGTTTATTTTTGTTTTTATTTCCATTTCTCTAGGAGGTGGGTCAAAAGGATCTTGCTATGATTTATGTCAAAGAGTGTTCTTCCTATGTTTTCCTCTGAGAGGTTTATAGTGTCCAGTCTTACATTTAGATCTCTAATCCATTTTGAGTTTATTTTTGTGTATGGTGTTAGGGAGTGTTCTAATTTCATTCTTTTACATGTACCTGTCCAGTTTTCCCAGCACCACTTATTGAAGAGGCTGTCTTTTCTCGATTGTATATCCTTGCCTCCTTTGTCATAGATTAGTTGACCATAGGTACATGGGTTTATCTCTGGGCTTTCTATCTTGTTCCATTAATCTATGGTTCTGTTTTTGTGCCAGTACCATATTGTCTTGATTTGTAGTATAGGCTTTGTAGTATAGGCTGAAGTCAGAGAGTCTGATTCCTCCAGCTCCATTTTTTTCCCTCACGACTGCTTTGGCTATTCGGGGTCTTTCGTGTCTCCATGTAAATTTTAAGATTTTTTGTTCTAGTTCCGTAAAAAATGCCTTTGGTAATTTGATACTGATTGCATTGAGTCTGTAGATTGCTTTGGGTAGTAGAGTCATTTTCACAATATTGCTTCTTCCAATCCAAGAACCTGGTATTTCTCTGTATCTGTTGGTGTCATCTTTGATTATTTTCATCAATGTTTTATCGTTTTCAGAGTACAGGACCTTTACCTCCTTAGGTAGGTTTATTCCTAGGTATTTTATTCTTTTTGTTGAAGTGGTGAACGGAATAGTTTCCTTAATTTCTCTTTCTGATGTTTTATTGTTAGTGTATAGGAATGGAAGAAATTTCTGTGTTAATTATGTATCCAGCTACTTTACCAAATACATTGATTAGCTCTATAGTTTTCTGGTGGCATTTTTAGGATACTTTATGTGTAGTATCATGTCATCTGCAAACATTGACAGTATTACTTCTTTTCCAATTTCTATTCTTTTGTTTCTTTTTCTTCTCTGATTGCCATGGCTATGACTCCCATAACTATGTTGAATAATCGTGGTGAGAGGGGACATCATTGTCTTGTCCTAATCTTAGAGGAAATGCTTTCAGTTTTTCACCATTGAGAATGATGTTTGCTTTGGGCTTGTCATATATGGCCTTTATTATGTTGAGTTAAGTTCCCTCTATGCCCACTTCAAAGAAAGTTTTTATCATAAATTGGTGTTGAAATTTCTCAAAAGCATTTTCTGCATCTATTGAGATGATCTTATGGTGTTTATTCTTCACTTTTTTAATATGGCGTATCACATTGTTTGATTTGCATATATTGAAGAATCCTTTCATCCCTGGGATAAATCCCACTTGATCATGGTGTATGATCTTTTCAATGTGTTGTTGGATTCTGTTTGCTAGTATTTTATTGATGATTTCTGCATCATATTCATCAGTGATATTGGTCTGTACTTTTCTTTTTTTGTAGTATCTCTGCCTGGTTTTGATATCAGGGTGATGGTGGCCTCATAGAATGACTCTGGGAGTGTTCCTTACTCTGCAAATTTTTGGAAGTGTTTGAGAAGGATGGGTATTAGCTCTTCTCTAAACGTTTGATAGAATTCACCTGTGAAGCCCTCTGGTCCTGGACTTTTGTTTGCTGGAAAATTTTTAATAAAGTTTTAATTTCATTACTTGTGATTTGTCTGTTCATATTTTCTATTTCTTCCTTGTTCACTCTTGGAAGTTTGTACTTTTCTAAGAATTTTTCCATTTCTTCCAGGTTGTCCATTTTATTGGCATAGAGTTGCTTGCAGTAGTCTTTTAAGATGCTTTGTATTTCTGCAGTGTCTGTTGTAACTTCTCTTTTTTAATTCTAATTTTATTGATCCGAGTCTTCTCCCTTTTTTTCTTGACAAGCCTGACTAAATGTTTATCAATTTTGTTTATCTTCTCAAAAAACCAGCTTTTAGTTTTATTGATCTTTGCTATTGTTTTCTTTGTTTCTATTTCATTTATTTCTGCTCTGATCTTTATGATTTCTTTCCTTCTCCTAACTTCGAGTTTTGTTTGTTCTTCTTTCTCTATTTCCTTTAGGTGTATAGTTAGATCGTTTATTTGAGATTTTTCTTGTTTCTTGAGGTAGCATTGTATTACTATAAACTTCCCTCTTAGAACTGATTTTGCTGCATCCCATAGGTCTTTTATCGTCGTGTTTTCATTGTCATTTGTCTCTAAGCAATTTTTCATTTCCTGTTTGATTTCTTCAGTGATCTCTTGTTTATTTAGTAGTGTATTGTTTAGCCTCCATGTGTTTGTGTTTTTTACGTTTCTTCCCCTGTAATTGATTTCTAATCTCATAGCGTTGTGGTCGGAAAAGATGCTTGATATGTTTTCTTAAATTTATCAAGGATTTTCTGGTGGAATGTCCTATAAATATCACTTAAATTTTCAGATGGAATGTCTTATAAATTTTTCAGATGGAATGTCCTATAAATATCACTTAAATCTTTCAGATCTATTGTGTCATTTAAAACTTCTGGTTTCCTTATTAATTTTCTATCTGCATGATCTGTCCATTGGTGTAAGTGAGGTGTTAAAATTCCCCACTATTATTGTGTTACTGCCAATTTCCTCTTTTATAGCTTTTACCAGTTGCCTTATGTATTGAGGTACTCCTATGTTGGGTGCATATATGTTTATAATTCTTATTTCTTCTTCATTGATCGCTTGATCATTATGGTGTCCTTCCTTGTGTCTTCTAACATTCTTTATTTTAAGATCTATTTTGTCTGATATGAGTATTGCTACTCCAGCTTTCTTTTGATCTCCATTTCCATAGAATATCTTTTTCTACCCCCTAATTTTCCATTTTTATTTTTCCCTAGGTCTGAAGTGGGTCCCTTATAGACAGTATATATATGGGTCTTATTTTTGTATCCATTCAGTGAGCCTGTGTCTTTTGGTAAGAGCATTTAATCCATTCACCTTTAAGGTAATTATCGATATGTATGTTTATTACAATTTTCTTAATTGTTTTTGGTTTGTTTTTGTAGGTCCTTTTCTTCTCTTGCATTTCCCACTTAGAGAAGTTCCTTTAGCATTTGTTGTAGAGCTGGTTTTGTGGTGCTGAATTCTCTTAGCTCTTGCTTCTCTGTAAAGCTTTTGATTTCTCCATCGAATATGAATGAGATCCTTGCCGGGGAGAGTATTCTTGGCTATAGTTTCTTCCCTTTCATCATTTTAAGTATATCATGCCACTCCCTTCTGGCTTGCAGAGTTTCTGCTGAGAAATCAGCTGTTAACCTTATGGGAGTTCCCTTGTATGTTATTTGTCATTTTTTTCCTTGTTGCATTCAATAATTTTTCTATGTCTTTAATTTTTGTCAGTTTGATTACTATCTGTCTTGGCATGTTTCTCCCTGGGTTTATCCTGCCTGGGACTCTCTGTGCTTCCTGGAGTTGGGCTATTTCCTTTCCCATGTTAGGAACGTTTTCAACTATAATCACTTCAAATATTTTCTCTCATCCTTTCTTTCTCTCTTCTCCTTCTGGGATCCCTATAATGCAAATGTTGTTGTGTTTAATGTTGTCCCAGAAGTCGCTGAAACTGTCCTCAATTATTTTCATTCTTTTTTCATTATTCTGTCCCATGGCAGTGAATTCCACCATTCTGTCTTCCAGGTCACTTATCTGTTTCTCTGTCTCAGTTATTCTGCTATTGATTCCTTCTACTGCACTTTTCATTTCAATTATTGTATTGTTCATCTCTCTTTGTCTTTAATTCTTCTAGGTGTTTGTTCTTTAATTATTCTAGGTTTTTGTTAAACATTTCTTGCATCTTCTCGATCGTTGCCTCCATTCTTTTTTCAAGGTCCTGGATCATCTTCACTATCATTTTTCTGAATTCATTTTCTGGAAGGTTGCCTATCTCCACATCATTTAGTTGTTTTTCTGGGGTTTTATCTTTTTCCTTTGTCTGGTACATAGTCCTCTGCCTTTTCATTTTGTCTATCTTTCTGTGAATATGGTTTTCATTCCACAAGCAGAACAATTGTTGTTTTTCTTGTTTCTGCTGTCTGTCCTCTGTTGGATGAAAATATCTAGGCACATTCTTTTAAAATGCATGTGGGGAGGAGCTTCAAGATGGCAGAAGAGTAAGAAGTGGAGATAAACCTCGTCCCCACAAATACATCAGAAACATATCTACATGTGGAACAACTCCTACAGAACACCTACTGAATGCTGGCAGAAGACCAAGACCTCCCAAAAGGCAAAAACTACCCACATACATGGTAGGGCAAAAAAAAAAAAAAAACAGAGGCAAAGAATAGGGATGGGACCTGCACCAGTGGGAGGGAGCTGTGAAGGAGGAAAGGTTTCCACACACTAGGAAGCCCCTTTGTGGGTGGAGACTGTCGGTGGTGGAGGAAGGAAGCTTTGGATCCATGGAGGAGAGCACAGAAATAGGGGTGTGGAGGGCAAAATGGAGAGATTCCCACACAGAAGATTGGTGCCGATGAGCACTCACCAGCCGGAGAGGCTTTTCTGCTCACCTGCCAGGACAGGAGGGGCTGGGAGCTGAGGCTTGCTTGGGCTTCAGAGGTCAGATCCCAGGGAAAGGACTGGAGTTGGCTGTGTGAACAGAGCCCGAAGAGGCTAGTGCACCACAGCTATCCGGGAGGGAGCCCAGAAAAATGTCTGGAGCTGCTGAAGAGACAAGAGACTTTTTCTTGCCTCTTTGTTTTCTGGTGCGTGAGAAGAGGGGATTAAGAGCTCTGCTTAAAGGAGCTCCAGAGACAGGCGCGAGCTGTGGTTACCAGCGAAGACCCCAGAGACAGACATGAGACACTAAGGCTGCTGCTGCAGCCACCAAGAAACCTGTGTGCAAGCACAGGTCACTATCAACTCCTCCCCTCCCAGAAGCTTGTGCAGCCTGCCACTGCCAGGGTCCTGTGATCCAGGGAGAACTTCCCAGGGAGAACCCACAGTGCATCTCAGGCTGTGGCAAAGTCACGCCGGCCTCTGCTGCCACAGACTTGGCCCACAGCCGTAATCTTCCCTCCCCCTGGCCTGAGTGAGCCAGAGCCCCAGCATCAGCTGCTCCTTTAACCTCATCCTGTCTGAGCAAAGAACAGATGACCTCAGGTGACCTACACGCAGAGGCAGGCAGAATCCAAAGCTGAAACCCAGGAGCTGTGCGAGCAAAGAAGAGAAAGGAAAATTTCTCCCAGCAGCCTCAGGAGCAGGGGATTAAATCTACACAATCAACTTTATGTACCCTGCATCTGTGGAATACTTGAATAGGCAATGAATCATTCCAAATTGAGGAAGTGGATTTTGGGAGCAACGAAGTATTTTTTTTTCCCTTTTTCTCTTTTTGTGAGTGTGTATGTGTATGCTTCTGAGTGTGATTTTGTCTGTATAGCTTTGCTTCTACCATTTGTCCTAGAGTCCTGTCTGTCCATATTTTCTTTGTTTTGTTTTTTTTACTTTAAAAATTTTGCTAAATAATTATTTTTAATTTTAATAACTTTTTAATTTTAATTTATTTTACTTTATCTTCTCTCTTTCTTTTCTCCCTTTTATCTGAGCTGTGTGGAGGACAGGCTCATGGTGCTTCACCCTGGCACTAGGCTGTGCCTCTGAGGTGGGTGAGCCACGTTCGGGACACTGGAGCACAAGAGACCTCGCAGCTCCATGTAATATGAAAAGGCAAAAATCACCCAGATATCTCCACCTCAATGCCAAGGCCCAGCTCCACTCAACGACCAGCAAGCTACAGTGCTCAACACCTTATGCCAAACAACCAGCAGAAAAGGAACACAACCCCATCCACTAGTAGAGTGGCTGCCTAAAAACATAATAAGGCCACAGACATCCAAAAACACACCACCAGACCTCGACCTCCCAACCACAAACACAAGATCCAGCCTCATCCACCAAAACACAGGCACTAGTCCCATCCACCAGAAAGCCTACACAACTCACTGAACCAGCCTTAGCCACTGGAGACAGACACCTAAAACAATGGGAACTACAAACCTGCAGCTTGTGAAAAGGAGACCCCAAACACAGCAAGTTAAGTAAAATGAGAAGACAGAGAAACACACAGCAGATGAAGGAGCAAAGCAAAAGCTCACCAGGCCTAAAAAATGAAGGGGAAATAGGCAGTCTACCTGAAAAAGAATTCAGAATAATGATAGTAAAGATGATCGACAATCTTGGAAATAGAATGGAAAAAAATACAATAAACGTTTAACTAGGACAGAGAAGAACTAAAGAGCAAACACACAGTGATGAACAACACAATAAATGAAATTAAAAATTCTCTAGATGGGCTCAATAGTGGAATAACTGTGGCAGAAAAAAGGATAAGTGACCTGGGAGGTAAAATAGTGGAAATAACTACTGTAGAGCAGAATAAAGAAAAAGAATGAAAAGAATTGAGGACAGTCTCAGAGACCCCTGAAACATTAAATGTACCAACCAACATTTGAATTAAAGGGATCATAGAAGAAGAGAAAAAGAAAGGGACTGAGAAAATATTTGAAGAGATTATAGTTGAAAACTTCCCTAATATGGGAAAGGAAATATTTATTCAAGTCCAGGAAGCACAGAGATTCCATACAGGATAAATCCAAGGAGAAACACGCCAAGACACATATTAATCAAACTATCAAAAATTAAATACAAAGAAAACATATTAAAAGCAACAAGGGAAAAACAACAAATAACACACAAGGGAATCCCCATAAGGTTAACAGCTGATCTTTCAGCAGAAACTTTGCAAACCAGAAGGGACTGGCAGGACATATTTAAACTGATGAAGGAGAAGAACCTACAACCAAGATGACACTACCCAGTAAGGAACTCTTTCAGATTTGACAGAGAAATTAAAATCTTTACAGACAAGCAAAAGCTAAGAGAATTCCGCACCACCATACCAGCTTTACAACAAATGCTAATGGTATTTCTCTAGACAGGAAACACAAGAGAAGGAAAAGACCTACAAAAACAAACCAAAACAATTAAGAAAATGGTAATAGGAACATACATATCAATGATTACCTTAAATGTAGATGGATTAAATACTCCAACCAAAAGACCTAGATTGGCTGAATGAATACAAAAACAAGACCCGTATATATGCTGTTTACAAAAAACCCACTTCAGACCTAGGGACACATACATACTGAAAGTGAGGGGATGGAAAAAGATATTCAATGCGAAGGGAAATCAAAAGAAAGCTGGAGTAGCAATTCTCATATCAGACAAAATAGTATTTAAAACAAAGACTCTTAGAAGAGACAAAAAAGGACACTACATAATGATGAAGTGATCAATCCAAGAAGAAGATATAACCATTGAAAATATTTATGCACCCCACATACGAGCACCTCAATACATAAGGCAAATACTAACAGCAATAAAAGGGGAAATTGACAGTAACACAATCATAGTAGGGGATTTTAACACCCCACTTTCACCAATGGACAGATCATCTAAACTAAAAATAAATAAGGAAACACAAGTTTTAAATAAGGAAACACAAGTTGTTTAATTTAAAACACAGGTTTTAAATGTGTTTCCTTATTTATTTCTAAAACACAAGTTCTAAAAATAAATAAGGAAACACAAGTTTTAAACAAGATGGACTTAACTGATATTTACAGGACATCTATAAAAAACAACAGAATACACATTCTTCTCAAGTGCTCATGGAACATTCTCCAGTATAGATAATATCTTGGGTCACAAATCAAGCCTTGGTAAATTTAAGAAAATTGAAATAGTATCAAGTATCTTTTCCAACCACAGCACTATGAGACTAGATGTCAATTACAGGGAAAATTCTGTAAAAAATACAAACAGATGGAGGCTAAACAACACTCTACTTAATAACCAAGAGATCACTGAAGAAACCAAAGAGGAAATCAAAAAAATACCTAGAAACAAATGACAATGAAAACACAACGACCCAAAACCTATGGGATGCAGCAAAAGCACTTCCAAGAGGGAAGTTTATAGCAATACAAACCTACCTTAAGAAACAAGAAACATCTCAAATAAAAAACCTAAACTTACACGTAAAACAGTTAGAGAAAGAAGAACAAAATAACTCCAAAGTTAGCCGAAGGAAAGAAATCATAAAGATCAGAAATAAATGAAAAAGAAATGAAGGAAATGTTAGAAAAGATTAATAAAACTAAAAGGTGGTTCTTTCAGAAGGAAAACAAAATATATAAACCATTAGCCAACCTTATCAACAAAACAAGGGAGAAGACTCAAATCAATAGAATTAGAAATGAAAAAGGAGAAGTAACAACTGACACTGCAGAAATCCAAAGGATCATGAGAGATTACTACAAGCAATTATATACCAATAAAATGGAAACCTGGAGGAAATGGACAAATTCTTAGAAACGCACAACCTTCTGAGACTGAACCAGGAAGAAATAGAAAATATAAACAGACCAATCACAAGCACTGAAATTGAAACTGTGGTTAAAAATCTTCCAACAAACAAAAGCCCAGGACCAGATGGCTTCACAGGCGAATTCTATCAAACATTTAGAGAAGAGCTAACACCTATCCTTCTCAAACTCTTCCAAAATATAGCAGAGGGAGGAACACTCCCGAACTCATTGTACAAGGCCACCATCACCCTGATACCAAAACCAGACAAAAATGTCACAAAGAAAGAAAACTACAGGCCAATATCACAGATGAACATACATGCAAAACTCCTCAGCAAAATACTAGCAAACAGAATCCAACAGCACATTAAAAGGATCATACACCATGATCAAGTGGGGTTTATCCAGGAATGCAAGGATTCTTCAATATACGCAAATCAATAAACGTGACACAAATTAACAAATTGAATGAGAAAAACCATATGATCATCTCAATAGATGCAGTAAAAGCTTTTGACAAAATTCAACACCAATTTATGATTAAAACCCTGCAGAAAGTATGCATAAAGGGAACTTTCCTCATCTTAATAAAGGCCATATATGACAAACCCACAGCCAACATTGTCCTCAATTATCAAAAAATGAAACCATTTCCACTAAGATCAGGAACAAGACAAGGTTGACCACTCTCACCACTATTATTCAACCTAGTTTTGGAAGCTTTATCCACAGCAATCAGAGAAGAAAAGGAAATAAAAGGAATACAAATTGGAAAAGAAGAAGTAGAGCTGTCACTGTTTGCAGATGACATGATACTATACATAGAGGATCCTAAAGTTGTTACCAGAAAACTACTAGAGCTAATCAATGAATTTCGTAAAGTAGCAGGATACAGAACTAATGCAGAAAAATACCTTGCATTCCTCTACACTAATGATGAAAAATCTTAAAGTGAAATTAAGAAAACACTCCCCAAAATAATAAAATATCTAGGAATAAACTTACCTAAGGACACAAACACCTGTATGCAGAAAATTATAAGACACTGATGAATGAATTTAAAGATGTTACAAATAGTTGTAGAGATTTACCATGTTCTTGGATTGAAAGAATCAACAATGTGAAAATGACTTTACTACCCAAAGCAATCTACAGATTCAATGCAATCCCTATCAAACTACCACTGGCATTTTTCACAGAATTAGAACAAAAAATTTCGCAATTTGTATGGAAACACAAAAGACCCCGAATAGCCAAAGCAATCTTGAGAGGGATAAACGGAGCTGAGGAAATCAGGATCCCTGACTTCAGATTACACTACAAAGCTACAGGAATCAATACAGTATAGTACTGGCACAAAAACAGAAATATACATCAATGGAACAGCGTAGAAATCCCAGAGATAAACCCACGCACATATGGTCAACTTATCTTTGATAAAGGAGGCAAGAACATACAGTGGAGAAAAGACAGCCTCTTCAATAAGTGGTGCTAGGAAAACTGGACAGCTACATATAAAAGAATGAAATTAGAACACTCCCTAACACCATACACAAAAATAAACTAAAATGGATTAAAGACCTAAACGTAAGGCCAGAAACCATCAAACTCTTAGAGGAAAACATAGGCTGAACACTCTATGACATACATCACAGCAAGATCCTTTTTGACCCACCTACTACAGAAATAGAAATAAAAACAAAAATAAACAAATGGGACCTAATGAAACTTCAAAGCTTTTGCACAGCAAAGGAAACCATAAACAAGACCAAAAGACAACCCTCAGAATGGGAGAAAATATTTGCAAATGAAGCAACTGACAAAGGATTAATCTCCAAAATTTGCAAGCAGCACATGCAGCTCAATATCAAAAAAACAAACAACTCAATCCAAAAATGGGCAGAAGACCTACATAGACATTTCTCTAAAGAAGATATACAGATTGCCAACAAACACATGAATGTTGCTCAACATCACTAAACATTAGACAAATGCATATCAAAACTACAATGAGATATCTCACACCAGTCAGAATGGCCATCATCAAAAAATCTACAAACAATAAATGCTTCGGAGGGTTTGGAGAAAAGGGGATCCTCTTACACTGTTGGTGGGAATGTAAATTGATACAGCTACTATGGATAACAGTATGGAGGTTCCTTAAAAAACTAAAAATAGAACTAACATACGACCCACCAATCCCACTACTGGGAATATACCCTGAGAAAACCATAATTCAAAAAGAGTCATGTACCGAAATGTTCATTGCAGCTCTATTTACAATAGCCAGGGCATGGAAGCAATCTAAGTGTCCACTGACAGATGAATGGATAAAGAAGATGTGGCACATATATACAATGGAATATTACTCAGCCATAAAAAGAAACGAAATTGAGTTATTTGTAGTGAGGTGGATGGACCTAGAGTCTGTCATACGGAGTGAAGTAAGTCAGAAAGAGAAAAACAAATACTGTATGCTAACACATATATATGGAATCTAAAAAAAAAAAAAATGGTCATGAAGAACCTAGGGGCAAGACGGGAGGAAAGACCCAGCCCTACTAGAGTATGGATTTGAGGATACGGTGAGGGGGAAGGTAAGCTGGGACAAAGTGAGAGAGTGGCATGGACATATGTACACTACCAAATGTAAAATAGATAGCTAGTGGGAAGCAGCCGCATAGCACAGGGATATTAGCTCGGTGCTTTGTGACCACCTAGATGGGTGGGATAGGGAGGGTGGGAGGGAGGGAGATGCAAGTGGGAAGAGATATGGGAACATATGTATTTGTATAACTGATTCACTTTGTTATATAGCAGAAACTAACACACCATTGTAAAGCAATTATACTCCAATAAAGATGTTTAAAAATAATTAATTAATTAATTAAATAAAATGCAAGTGGAACATTTTTTTAATGACCACCTGACTGGCATAAAGTAAGTTTCAAAAATGTTAAAGTTTGAATCATTCAGAATTTATATGACCATGTAAAGTAAAGCTAGGCTTTAAAAAATAAAATGTAGCAAGAAAATCCTCAAGTGTTTGAAATTTCAACAATACACTTCTAAATAACCCTTGCATCAAAGAGGAAATCACAATGGAACTGTTTTTTTTAATTTTAGTTGAATCACTAAAATTAAAATACATCAAATACATCAAAATTTATTAAATAAGGCTAAGAACTCTTTAGAGAGAAATGTATAGCAATAAGTACGTACTTTAGATAGACTTTCTGAAGCTGGTAAAAGAACAGCACGGTTAAACCTCAACAGAGAAAAAAGAACGCAAATTCTTTCTTTGTAAGGCCAGCGTAAATAATAGACTTCTACGGAAACTAATCAGTAAAAGCGGGAGAAAGCACACATTGTTAATATTGGGAATGAAAGTAAAACACACATTAGCAACACAAGAAGAAGATATTTTACAGCTTCTGCCACATCCAGCATGCCACCTGTTTTCTACAATTTATAAAAAGTATTTTTATAAAGTTCCCTTGGGACACAGCCACAGCTATGCCCACTCATTTATGTATTCTCCATGGCTGTTTTCTTGCTAAGAACAATTAAATAGTCTCAACAGAGTCTATATTGCCTTCAAAACATACAATATTACTCCCCAGTCCTTTGTAGAAAGTTTGTTGAAAGTGTTATAAAAAATAACATCTGACGGAAAAAAAAATAATGTTTAAGGCAGGACAAGGAAATGTAAGCATAACATACTCCTGCCCATATTGAACACTCCTTAATGTGCAATGTGCATTTGCATTGTATATTAATCAGATCTCCTCTAAGGTGGCAATGCCTGCACGACCATAAAGATCAATGTAATCAGCTCGGTGCTTTGTGACCACCTAGTGGGGAGGGATACGGAAGGTGGGAGGGAGGGAGATGCAAGAGGGACGAGATATGGGGATATAGGTATATGTATAACTGATTCACTTTGTTATAAAGCAGAAACTAACACACCATTGTAAAGCAATTATACTCCAATAAAGATGTTAAAACAAATCAATGTATTTTTCCTTATGCTGATCCCAGCAATGTAACTCCTGAGAAGATTAATTTTTCTTTCCTAATTCTGTAAGTGGTCATTGTGACCTACCACTCACCTTGTACATGCAGATCTGGACTATGCATCATTAGTGAACTTTATGTAAAATATCAGTGTGTCATTTTGATGTACAATCCTTTCGTTCAAAAATGGATATGACTGTGTCTTCAACTTCTAAAAATAGAACAGTCTTCAGAATTTTCTGAAAGACTCTCTCCTGGGTTACAATCCTCAGATTGGCTAGAATAAATTTCTCTATTTCTCCTTTAAATTGGAGATATATATATATATATATATATATATATATATATATATATATTCAATTTCTATGTAAACATAAAATTTCTTTTCTCTTTTTTCTTTATCTTACCAGATAGCCAGCTTTTTTACTGCTTTTTCAAAGAATGAGTTTTTGGCACTTTGGTTTTTCACAGTTATATATTTATTGTCCATATTATCAATTCCTGATCATATTTGAATTGTGTTCCCTCTTCCTATTTTATGTTTTACTTTTCAAAAATATCTCGAGATAGATATTTAATTTATTACCTTTTCTAACTTCCTAATTTTATAATAAAAGCAATTATGTCCATAAATTTGACTGGAAACATAGCTTTCGCTGTATTTCCCTAATTCATAATGTTGTGTTTTCATTATTATTCAGTTCTACGGTGCTTTTTCCATTTTTTCTTTTTCTTTAACATCTTTATTGGAATATTATTGCTTTACAATGTTGTGTTAGTTTCTGTTGTATATCAAAGTGAATCAGCTATTTGTATACATACATCCCCATATCTCCTTCCTCTTGCATCTCCCTTTCACCCTCCCATTCCAGCCACTCTAGGTGGACACAAAGCTCCGAGCTGATCTTCCTGTGCTATGTGGCTGCTTCCCACTAGCTATCTATTTTATATTTGGTAGTGTATATATGTCTATGCCACTCTCTGACTTCATCCCAGCTTACCGTTCCCCCTCCCGTGTCCTCAGGACCATTCTCTATGTCTGAGTCTTTATTCCTGTCCTGCCCCTAGGTTCTTCAGACCATTTTTTTTCGTAGATTCCATATATAAGTGTTAGCATACGGTATATGTTTTTCTCTTTCTGACTTACTCCACTCCGTATGACAGTCTCAAGGTCCATCCACCTCACTACAATAACTCAATTTCGTTTCTTTTTATGGTTGAATAATATTCCATTGTACATATGGACCACATCTTTTTATGCATTCATCTATCAATGGACACTTTGTTGCTTCCAATCCTGGCTATTGTAAATAGAGCTGCAATGAACATTGTGGTATATGACTCTTTTTGAATTATGGTTTTCTCAGAGTATATGTCCAGTACTGGGATTGCTGGGTTGTGTGGTAGTTCTATTTTTAGTTTTCTAAGGAAACTCCATATGGTTCTCCATAGTGGCTGTATCAGTTTACCTTCCCACAAACAGTGCAAAAGTGCTCTCCTTTCTCACACCCTCTCCAGCTTTACAAAGGGCTCTCCTTTCTCACACTCTCTCCAGCATTTATTGTTTGTAGATTTTTTGATGATGGACATTCTGACTGGTGTTAGTTGATACCTCATTGCAGTTTTGATTTGCATTTCTCTAATGATTAGTGATGTTGAACATCCTTTCATGTGTTTGTTGGCAATTATATATCTTCTCTGGAGAAATATCAATTTAGGTCTTCTGCCCATTTTTGGATTGGGTTATTTGTTTTTTAGATTTGAGCTGAATGAACAGCTTGTATATTTTGGATATTAATCCTGTGTCAGTCGCTTCATTTGCCAATATTTTCTCCCATTCTGAGGGTTCTCTTTTCATCTTGTTTATGGTTTCCTTTGCTGTGCAAAAGCTTTTAAGTTTCATTAGATCCCATTTGTTTATTCTTGTTTTTATTTCCTGTTCTCTAGGAGGTGGTTCAAAAAGGATCTTGCTGTGATTTATGTCAAAGAGTGTTCTGCCTTTGTTTTCCTCTAAGACTTTTATAGTGTCTGGCCTTACATTTAAGTCTTTACTCCATTTTTTGTTTATTTTTGTGTATGGACTTAGTGAGTCTTCTAATTTCATTCTTTTCTATGCAGCTGTCCAGTTTTCCCAGCACCACTTATTAAAGAGGTTCTCTTTTCTCCATTGTATATTCTTGCTTCCTTTATCAAAGATAAGATGACCATATGTGAGTGGGTTTATCTCTGGTCTTTCTATCCTGTTCTATTGAACTATATTTCTCTTTTTGTGCCAGTACCTTACTGTCTTGATTACTGTAGCTTTGCAGTATAGTCTGAAGTTAGGACATCTGATTCCTCTAGCTCCGTTTTTCTTTCTCAAGATTGCTTTGGCTATTCGAGGTCATTAGTCTTCCCATACAAATTGTACAATTTTTTGTTCTAGTTCTGAGAAAAATGCCATTGCTACTTTGATAGAGATTGCATTGAATCTGTAGGTTGCTTTGGTTAATATAGTCATTTTCACAATGTTGACTCTTCCAATCCAAGAATATGGTGTATCTCTCCATCTGTTTGTATCATCTTTTTTAAATTTCTTTCATCAATTTCTTATAGTTGTCTGCACACAGATCTTTTGTTTGCTTAGGTAGGTTTATTCCTAGGTATTTTACTATCTCTGTTGCAGTTGTAAATGGGACTCGTTCCTTAATTTCTTTCAGATTTTTCATCATTAGTGTATAGGGTTGGAAGAGATTTATGTGCATCAATTTTTTATCCTGTTACTTTACCAAATTCATTGATTAGCTCTAGTAGTTTTCTGATAGCATCTTTAGGATCCTCTATATATAGTATCATGTCATCTGCAAACAGTGACAGCTTTACTTCTTCTTTTCTGATTTGGATTCCTTTTATTTCTTTTTCTTCTCTGATTGCTGTGGCTAAAACTTCCAAAACTATGTTGAATAATAGTGCTAAGAATGGGCAACCTTATCTTGTTCCCGATCTTAGTGAAATAGTTTCAGTTTTTCACCATTGAGAACGATGTTGGCTGTGAGTTTGTCATATATGGCCTTTATTATGTTGATGTTAATTCCCTCCATACCTACTTTCTGCAGGGTTTTTATCATAAATAGGTGTTGAATTTTGTTGTAAGATTTTCTGCATCTATTGAGATGATCATATGGTGTTCTCCTTCAATTTTTTAATATGGTGTATCACATTGATTGATTAGTGTATCTTCAAGAATCCTTGTATTCCTAGGATAAACCCCACTTGATCATGGTGTATGATTCATTTAATGTTCTATTCGATTCTGTGTGCTAGCATTTTGTTGAGGATTTTTGCATCTATGTTCATCAGTGATATTGGCCTGTAGTTTTCTTTCTTTGTGACATCCTTGTCTGGTTTTGGTATCAGGGTGATGGTGGCCTCGTAGAATGAGTTTGGGGGTGTTTCTCCCTCTGCTATATTTTGGAAGAGTTTGAGAAGGATAGGTGTTAGCTGTTCTCTAAATGTTTGAGAGAATTGGCCTGTCCAGCCATCTGATCCTGGGCTTTGGTTTGTTGGAAGATTTTAAATCATAGTTTCAACCTCAGTGCTTGTGATTTGTCTGTTTATATTTCCTGTTTCTTCCTGATTCAGTATCAGAAGGTTGTGCATTTCTAAGAATTTGTCCATTTCTTCCAGATTGTCTATTTTTTTGGCATAGATTTGCTTGCCGTAATCTCTCATGATCTTTTGTATTTCTGCAGTGTCAGCTATACTTCTTTTTTCATTTCTAATTCTATTGGTTTGAGTCTTATCCCTATTTCTCTTGGTGAGTCTGACTAATGGTTACCATTTTTGTTTATCTTCTCAATGAACCAACTTCTTTTTATTGATCTTTGCTATCATTTCCTTCATTTCTTTTTCATTTATTTCTCATCTGATTTTTATGATTTCTTTCCTTCTGAGAACTTTGGGGTTCTTTTGTTCTTTCTCTAATTCCTTTAGGTTTAAGGTTAAGTTGTTTATTTGAGATGTTTCTTGTTTCTTGAGCTAGGATTATGTTGCTATAAACTTCCCTCTCAGAAGTGCTTTTGCTGTATCTCATAGGATTGCATCATCGTGTTTTCATTGTCATTTGTTTCTAGGGTTTTTTTTAATTTCCTCTTTGATTTCTTCAGTGATCTCTTGGTTATTAAGTAGCGTATTGTTTAGCCTCCATGTGCTTGTATTTTTTTACAGATTTTTTCCTGTAATTGATATCTAGTCTCATAGTGCTGTTGTTGGAAAAGATACTTGGTACTATTTCAATTTTCTTAAATTTATCAAGGCTTGATTTGTGACCCAGGATATGATCTATCCTGCAGAATGTTCCATGGGTGCTTGAGAAGGATGTGTATTCTGTTGTTTTTGGATGGAATGTCCTATAAATATCAATTAAGTCCATCTTGTTTAATGTATCATTTAAAGCTTGTGTTTCCTTATTTATTTTCATTTTGGATGATCTGTCCATGGGTGAAAGTAGGGTGTTAAAATCCCCTACTATGGTTGTGTTACTGTCAATTTCCCCTTTTATGACTGTTAGCATTTGCCTTATGTATTGATGTGCTCCTATGTTGGGTGCATAATATTTACAATTGTTATATCTTCTTCTTGGATCGATCCCTTGATCATTATGTAGTGTCCTTCTTTGTCTCTTGTAATAGTCTTTATTTTTAAGTCTATTTTGTCTGATATAAGAATTGCTACTCTAGCTTTCTTTTGATTTCCATTTGTATGGAATATCTTTTTCCATACCCACACTTTCAGTCTGTATGTGTTCCTAGGTCTGAAGTGGGTCTCTTGTATACAGCATATATATGGGTCTTGTTCTTGTATCAATTCAGCCAGTCTGTGTCTTTTGGTTGGAGCATTTAATCCATTTATATTTAAGGTAGTTATCAATATGTATGCTCCTATTACTTGTTCTGTAATTGTTTTGGGTTTGTTATGGTAGATCTTTTGCTTCTCTTGTGTTTCTTGTCTAGAGGAGTTCCTTTAGCATTTGTTGTAAAGCTGGTTTGGTGGTGATGAATTCTCTTAGCTTTTGCTTGTCTGTAAAGCCCTTATTTTCTCCATCGAATCTGAATGAGATCCTTGCTGGGTAGAGTATTCTTGGTTGTAGGTTCTTCCCTTTCATCACTTTAAGTATATCATGCCACTCCCTTCTGGCTTGCAGAGTTTCTGCTGAAAGATCAGCTGTCAACCTTATGGGGATTCCCTTGTGTGTTATTTCTTGTTTTTCCCTTGCTGCTTTTAATATTTTTTCTTTGTGTTTAATTTTTGATAGTTTGGTAAATATGTGTGTTGGCATGTTTCTCCTTGGATTTGTCGTTTATGTGACTCTCTATGCTTCCTGGTCCTGATTGACTATTTCCTTTCCCATATTAGGGAAGTTTTCAACTATAATCCTTTGAAATATTTTCTCAGTCCCTTTCTTTTTCTCTTCCTCTTATGAGACCCCTATAATTTGAATGTTGGTGCGTTTAATGTGGTCCCAGAAGTCTCTGAGACTGTCCTCATTTCTTTTCATTCTTTTCTCTTTATTCTGCTCTGCAGTAGTTATTTCTACTATTTTATCATACAGGTCACTCATCCGTTCTTCTGCCTCAGTTATTCTGCTTATGATTCCTTCTGAAGAATTTTTAATTTCATTTATTGTGTTGTTCATCATTGGTTTTTTGCCCTTTAGTTCTTCTAAGTCCTCGTTAAACATTTCTTGTATTTTCTCCATTCTATTTCCAAGATTTTTGACCATGATTACTATTATTTCTCTGAATTCTTTTTCAGGTAGACTACCAATTTCCTTTTCATTTGTTTGGTCTGGTGAGTTTTTACCTTGCTCCTTCATCTGCTGCCAATTTCTCTGTCTTTTCATTATTCTTAACTTACTTTGTTTGGGGTCTCCTTTTCTCAAGCTGTAGTTTCGTCTTTTCCATTGTTTCTGGTGTCTGCCTACAGTGGGTAAAGTTGGTTCAGTGGGTTGTGTAGGCCTCCTTCTGAAGGGGTCTGTTGCCTGTGTTCTGGTGTATGAGGATGGATCTTGTCTCTTTGGTGGCCAAACTGCGTCAGGTGTTGTGTTTTGTGGTGTCTGTGAACTTATTATGATTTTAGGTAGCCTCTCTGCTAATGGGTAAGTTTGTGTTTCTGTCTTCCTATTTGTTTGGCATCGGGTGTCCAGCACTGGAGCTTTCTGGACACACCACTGGTCGTTGAGTGGAGCAGGCTCTTAGCATTGAGACAGAGATCTCTTTGAGAGCTCTCACTGACTGATATTAAGTGAGACCTGGTGGTCTCTGGTGGTCCAATGTCCTGAACTCAGCTCTCCCACCTCAGAGGCTCAGGCCTGACACCCAGCCGGAGCACCAAGACCCTGTGAGCCACATGGCTCAGAAGAAAAGGGAGGAAAAAAGGAAAGAAAGAAAAAATAAATAAAATAAGGAAATTAAAATTTTAAAATATTTTTATTATTAAAATTAAAAAATAATTAAAAAGAAGAAGAGAGCAGCCAAACCAATAAGCAAATCCACTAATGATAACAAGTACTAAAAACTAAACTAAGGTAACCATATAAATCAGATACTAGTCAGCTGCATACAGCAAACCCCAAGTCTACATTCTTCCAAAGTCCACTGCTTCAATTTTTGGATAATTTGTTGTCTATTCAGGTATTCCACAGATGTAGGGTACTTAAAGATGACTGTGGAGATTTAATCTGATGTTCCTGAGGCTGCACGGAGAAATTTGCCTTTCTCTTCTTTTTTTGCACAACTCCTGGGTTTCATCTTTGGATTTGTCCCTGCCTCTGCATGTAGGTTGCCCTCTGGTGTCTGTTCTTCACCCAGACAGGAGGGGGTTAAAGGAGCAGCTGATTAGAGGGCTCTGGATCACTCACGCCAGGGGGGAGTTAGGGGTACAGAATGCTGGGCAAGCCTGCAGCAGCAGACACCATCATGATACTGCAACAGCCTGGGGCATGCCGTGTGTTCTCCCAGGGAGGTTGTCCCTGGATCAGGGGACCCTGGCAGAGGCAGGCTGCATAGGCTCCTTGGAGGTCAGGTGTGTTTAGTGACCTGCGTTTGAACACAGGTTCCTTGGTGGCTGCAGCAGCAGCCTTATCATTTCATGCCTGTCTCTGGTGTCTGCGCTTATAACCGTGGCTCGCGCTTGTCTCTGGAGCTCATTTAGGCAGTGCTCTGAATCCCCTCTCCTCGCGCATCCCGAAACAATGGTCTTTTGCCTCTTAGGCAGGTCCAGACTTTTTCGCAGACTCCTTCCTGGCTACCTGTGGTGCACTAGCCCCCTACAGGCTGTACCCAATGCAGCCTGTGATCTCACCGATCCCAGGTGAGATACCTGGGATCTCACCACCGAAGCCGGAGACTCAGCTCCCGGCCCCCACTCACACCGAAGGATGAGCAGACAAGCCTCTCAGGCTGGTGAGTGCTGGTCGGCACAGATACTCTGTGAGGGAATCACAGCTTTGCCCTCTGCACCCGTTGCTGTTCTCTCCTCCGTGTCTCCGAAACTTCCCCCCTTCCCACCGCCATCTCCACCACTGAAGGGGCTGCTTAGTGTGTGGAAACGTTTCCTCCTTCACAGCTCCCTCCCAGAGATGCAATCCTATCCCTGTTCTTTTGTCTCTCTTTTTCTTTTTTCTTTTGCCCTACCGAGGTACGTGGGGATTTTCTTGCCTTTTGGGAAGTGTGAGATCTTCTGCCAGCATTCAATAGGTGTTCTGTAGGAGTTCTTCCACATGTAGAAGTATTTTGATGTATTTGTGGGGAGGAGGGTGATCTCCACGTCTTACTCCTCCACGATTTGAAGGTCCTCCTGTTTTTCACATTTTTAAAAAATTACTTACTAATCTGTATTTAAATTTTCAAATAAATGACTTTGCACTTATCTTATTTTTTAACATCCTTATTGGAGTATAATTGCTTTACAATGGTGTGTTATTTTCTGCTTTATAACAAAGTGATTCAGTTATACATATACATATGTTCCCATATCTCTTATTCTTGCATCTCACTCCCTCCCACCATCCCTATCCCACCCCTCTAGGTGGTCACAAACCACTGAGCTGATCTCCTTATGCTATGCGGTTGCTTCCCACTAGCTATCTATTTTACGTTTGGTAGTGTATATATGTCCATGCCTCTCTCTCACTTTGTCACAGCTTACCCTTCCCCCTCCATATATCCTCAAGTCTATTCTCTAGTAGGTCTGTGTCTTTATTCCCTTCTAACCCCTAGGTTCTTCATTACCTTTTTTTTTTTCTTAGATTCCATATATATGTGTTAGCATACAGTATTTGTTTTTTTTTTTCTGACTTATTTCACTCTGTATAACAGACTCTGCATCCATCCACCTCATTACAAATATTTCAATTTCCTTTCATTTTACGGCTGAGTAATATTCCATTGTATATATGTGCCACATCTTCTTTATCCATTCATTCGATGATGGACACTTAGGTTGCTTCCATGTCCTGGCTATTGTAAATAGAGCTGCAATGAACATTCTGCTACATGACTCTTTTTGAATTATGGTTTTCTCAGGGTATATGCCCAGTAGTGGGATTGCTCGGTGGTATGGTAGTTCTATTTTTAGTTTTTTAAGGAACCTCCATAGTGTTCTCCATAGTGGCTGTATCAATTTACATTCCCACCAACAGTGCAAGAGTGTTCCCTGTTCTCCATACCTTCCCAGCATTTATTGTTTCTAGATTTTTTTGATGATGGACATTCTGACGGTTGTTAGATGATATCTCATTGTAGTTTTGATTTCCATTTCACTAATAATTACTGATGTGTTTATTGGCAATCTGTATATCTTTTCTGGAGAAATGTCTACTTATGTCTTCTGCCCATTTATAGATTGGGTTGTTTGTTTTTCTGATATCGAACTGCATGAGCTGCTTTTAAATCTTGGAGACTAATCCTTTGTCAGTTGCTTCATTTGCAAATATATTCTCCCGTTCTGACGGTTGTCTTTTGGTCTTGTTTATGGTTTCCTTTGCTGTTCAAAAGCTTTTAAGTTTCATTAAGTCCCATTTGTTTATTTTTATTTCCATTTCTCTAGGAGGTGGGTCAAAAGAATCTTGCTGTGATTTATGTCATATAGTGTTCTGTTTATGTTTTCCTCTAAGAGTTTGATAGTGTCTGGCCTTACATTTAGGGATTTAATCCATTTTGAGTTTGTTTTTGTGTATGGTGTTAGGGAGTGTTCTAATTTCATACTTCTACATGTACTTGTCCAGTTTTCCCAGCATCACTTATTGAAGAGGCTGTCTTTTCTCCACTGTAAATTCTTGCCTGCTTTATCAAGGATAAGGTGAGCATATGTGTGTGGCTTTATCTCTGGGCTTTCTATCCTGTTCCATTGACCTATATTACTGTTTTTCTGCCAGTACCATACTGTCTTGATTACTGTAGCTTTGTAGTATACTCTGAAATCAGGTAGCCTGATTCCTCCAGCTCCATTTTTCGCTCTCAAGATAGCTTTGGCTATTCGGGGTCTTTTGTGTTTCCATACAAATTGTGAAATTTTTTCTAATGCTGAGAAAAATGCCAGTGGTAGTTTGATAGGGATTGCATTGAATCTGTAGATTGCTTTGGGTAGTAGAGTCATTTTCACAATGTTGATTCTTCCAATCAAAGAACAAGGTATATCTCTCCATCTATTTGTATCATCTTTAATTTCTTTCATGTGTGTCTTACAATTTTCTGCATACAGGTCTTTTGTCTCCTTAGGTAGGTTTATTCCTAGATATTTTATTCTTTTTGTTACAATGGTAAATGGGAGTGTTTTCTTGATTTCACTTTCAGATTTTTCATCATTAGTGTATAGGAATGCCAGAGATTTATGTGCATTAATTTTGTATCCTGCTACTTTACCAAATTCATTGATTAGCTCTAGTAGTTTTCTGGTAGCTTCTTTAGGATTCTCTATATAGAGAATCATGTCATCTCCAAAGAGTGACCATTTTACTTCTTCCTTTCTGATTTGGATTCCTTTTATTTCTTTTTCTTCTCTGATTGCTGTGGCTAAATCTTCCAAAACTATGTTGAATAAGAGGGGTGAGAGTGGGCAACCTTGTCTTGTTCCTGATCTTAGTGGAAATGCTTTCAGTTTTTCACCATTAAGAATGATGTTGGCTGTTGGTTTGTCATATATAGCCTTTATTATGTTGAAGAAAGTTCCCTCTATTCATACTTTCTGCAGGGTTTTTATCATAAATCGGTGTTGAATTTTGTCGAAAGCTTTCTCTGCAACTATTGAGATGATCATTGGTTTTTCTCCTTTAGTTTGATAATATGGTGTATCACGTTGATTTATTTTCGTATATTGAAGAATCCTTGCATTCCTGGAATAAACCCCATTTAATCACGGTGTACGATCCTTTTAATGTGCTCTTGGATTCTCTTTGCTAGTATTTGCTTGAAGATTTTTGCATCTATGTTCATCAGTGATATTGGCCTGTAGTTTTCTTTCTTTGTGACATCTTTGTCTGGTTTTGGTAACAGGGTGATGGTGGCCTTTGAAAAAGAGTTAAGGATAGCTCCTCCCTCTGCCATATTTTGGAAGTGTTTGAGAAGGATAGGTGTTAACTCTTCTCTAAATACTTGATATATTTCGCCTGTGAAGCCATCTCGTCCTGGGCTTTTTTTTTGTTGGAAGATTTTTAATCACAGTGTCAATTTCAGTGCTTGTGATTGTTCTGGTCATATATTCTATTTCTTCCTGGTTCAGTCTCGGGAAGTTGTGCATTTGGAAGAATTTGTCCATTTCTTCCAGGTTGTCCATTTTATTGGCATAGAGTTGCTTGTAGTAATCTCTCATGATCCTTTGTATTACTGCAGTGTCAGTTGTTACTTCTCCTGTTTCATTTCTAATTCTATTGATTTGAGTTTTCTCTCTTTTTTTCTTGATGTGTTTGGCTAATGGTTTATCAATTTTGTTCATCTTCTCAAAGAATCAGCTTTTAGTCTTATTGATCTTTGTTATCATGTCCTTCATTTCTTTTTCATTTATTTCTGATCTGATCTTTATGATTTCTTTCTTTCTGCTAACATTGGCGGTTTTTTGTTTTTCTTTCTCTAATTGCTTTAGGTGCAATGTTTGGTTGTTTATTTGAGGCGTTTCCTGTTTCTTAACGTAGGATTTTATTGCTATAAACTTCCCTCTTAGAACTGCCTTTGCTGCTTCCCATAGGTTTTGGATCGTTGTGTCTCCATTGTCATTTGTTTCTAGGTATATTTTATTTCCTCTTTGATTTCTTCAGTGACCACTTCGCTATTAAGTAGTGTATTGTTTAGCCTCCATGTGTTTGTATTTTTTACAGGTCTTCTCCTGTAATTCATATCTAGTCTGATAGCATTGTTGTCGGAAAAGATACTTGATACGATTTCAGTTTTCCTAAATTTACCAAGGCTTGATTTGTGACCCAAGATATGATCTATCCTGGAGAATCTTCCATGAGCACTTCAGAAAAATGTGTATTGTATTGTTTTTGAATGGAATGTCCTATAAGTGTCAATTAAGTCCATCTTGTTTAATGTATCATTTAAAGTTAGTGTTTCCTTATTTACCTTCATTTTGGATGATCTGTCCATTGGTGAAAGTCGGTTGTTAAAGTCCCCTATTATGATTATGTTACTGTCGATTTCCACATTTATTGCTGTTAGTATTTGCCTTATGTGTTGCAGTGCTCCTATGTTGGATGCATAAATATTTACAATTGTTATATCCTCTTCTTGGATCAATCCCTTGATCATTATGCAGTGTCCTTCTTTGTCTCTTGTAATAGTCTATATTTTAAAGTATATTTTGTCTGATATGAGAATTGCTA
This sequence comes from Orcinus orca, assembly GCF_937001465.1. Classification (NCBI taxonomy): domain Eukaryota; kingdom Metazoa; phylum Chordata; class Mammalia; order Artiodactyla; family Delphinidae; genus Orcinus; species Orcinus orca. Next base: position 101,865,713 of record NC_064559.1, on the reverse strand, counting down.
CTCCAGCTTTCTTTTTATTTCCCTTTGCATAGAATATCTTTTTCCATCCCCTCACTTTCAGTCTGTATGTGTCCCAAGGTCTGAAGTGCATCTCGTGTAGACAGCATATATATGGGTCTTGTTTTTGTATCCATTCAGCCAGTCTGTGTCTTTTGGTGGGAGCATTTAATCCATTTACATTTAGGGTAATTATCCATATGTATGTTCCTAGTCCCATTTTCTTAATTGCTTTGTGTTTGTTATTGGAGGTCTTTTCCTTCCCTTGTGTTTCTTGCCTAGAGAAGTTCCTTTAGCATTTGTTGTAAAGCTGGTTTGGTGGTGCTGAACTCTCTCAGGTTTTGCTTGTCTGCAAAGGTTTTCATTTCTCCATCAAATCTGAATGAGACCCTTGCTGGGTAGTGTAATCTTGATTGTAGTTTTATCTCCTTCATCACTTTAAATATGTCTTGCCAGTCCCTTCTGGCTTACAGAGTTTCTGCTGACAGATCAGCTGTTAACCTTACGGGGATTCCCTTGTATGTTATTTCTTGTTTTTCCCTTGCTGCTTTTAATATATTTTCTTTGTATGTAATTTTTGATAGTTTGATTAATATGTGTCTATGCATGTTTCTCCTTGGATTTATCCTGTATGGGACTCTCTGTGCTTCCTGGACTTGATTAACTATTTCCTTTCCCATATTAGGGAAGTTTTCAACTATAATCTCTTCAAATATTTTCTCAGTCCCTTTCTTTTTATCTTCTTCTTCTGGGAACCCTACAATTCGAATGTTGGTGAATTTCATGTTGTTTCAGAGGTCTCTGAGACTGTCCTCAGTTCTTTTCATTCTTTTTTCTTTTTCTGCTCTGCAGTAGTTATTTCCACTATTTTATATTCCAGGTCACTTATCCGTTCTTCTGCCTCAGTTATTCCACTATTGATGCCTTCTAGAGTATTTTTGATTTCATTTATTTTGTTATTCATCGTTGCTTGTTTCCTCTTTAGTTCTTCTAGGTCCTTGTTAAATGTTTCTTGCATTTTCTCTATTCTATTTCCAATATTTTGGATCATCTTTACTATCATTATTCTGAATTCTTTTTCAGGTAGACTGCCTATTTCCTCTTCATTTGTTAGGTCTGGTGGGTTTTTATCTTGCTCCTTCATCTGCTGTGTGTTTTTCTGTCCTTTCATTTTGCTTATCTTACTGTGTTTGGGGTCTCCTTTTTGCAGGCTGAAGGTTCGTAGTTCCTGTTGTTTTTGGTGTCTGTCCCCAGTTGCTAAGGTTGGTTCAGTGTGTTATGTAGGCTTCCTGGTGGACGGGACTAGTGCCTGTGTTCTGGTGGATGCAGCTGGATCTTGTCTTTCTGGTGTGCAGTTTCATGTCTGGTAGTGTGTTTTGGGGTGTCTGTGGACTTATTATGATTTCAGGCAGCCTCCCTGCTAATAGGTGGAGTTGTGTTCCTGTCTTGCTAGTTGTGTGGCATAGGATGTCCAGCACTGTAGCTTGCTGGTCGTTGAGTGAAGCTGGGTGCTGGTGTTGAGATGGAGATCTCTGGGATACTTTTACTGTTTGATATTATGTGGAGCTGGGAGGTCTCTTGTGGACCAGTGTCCTGAAGTTGGCTCTCCCACCTCAGAGGCACAGCACTGACTCCTGGCTGGAGTCCCAAGAGCCTTTCATCCACATGGCTCAAAATAAAAGGGAGAAAAAATAGAAAGAGTGAAAGAGTATAACATAAAGTTATTAAAATAAAAATAATTATTAAGAAAAAAAATTTTTAAGTAAAAAAAGAAATGGACAGAACCCTAGGATGAATGGTGAAAGCAAAGCTATACAGACAAAATCTCACACAGAAGCATACATGTACACACTCACAAAAAGAGAAAAATGGGAGAAAATAATATATCTTGCTACAAAGTTCACCTCCTCAATTTGGAATGATTCGTTGTCTATTCATGTATCCCACAGATGCAGGGTACATCAATTTAACTGTGGATATTTAATCTGCTGCTCCTCAGGCTGCTGGGAGGGATTTCCCTTTCTCTTCTTTGTTCGCACCGCTCCCAGGGTACAGCTTTGGATTTGGCCCGGCCTCTGCATGTAGGTCGCCTGAGGGCGTCTGTTCTTTGCTCAGACAGGACGGGGTTAAAGGAGCAGCTGATTCGGGGGCTCTGGATCACTCAGGCCAGGGAAAGGGAGGGGTACGGATGCGCGGTGAGCCTGAGGTGGCAGAGGCTGGTGTGACATTACAGCAGTCTGAGGCAAGCCGTACGTTCTCCCAGGGAAGTTGTCCCTGTATCACGGGACTCTGCCAGTGGCGGGCTGCACAGGCTCCCGGAAGAGAGATGTGGGTAGTGTCCTGTGCTTGCACACAGGCTTCTTGGTGGCAGCAGCAGCAGCCTTAGCATCTCATGCCCATCTCTGGGGTCCTCGCTGATAGCCGCGGCTCGCGCCCGTCTCTGGAGCTCCTTTAATCAGTGCTCTTAATCCCTTCTCCTCACGCACCAGGAAACAAAGAGGGAAGAAAAAGTCTCTTGCGTCTTCAGCAGCTCCAGAATTTTTCCTGGACTCCTTCCCGGCTAGCCGTGGTGCACTATGCCCTTCAGGCTGTGTTCACGCCGCCAACACCAGTCCTCTCCCTGTGATCCGACCAAAGGCTGAGCCTCAGCTTCCAGCTCCCGCCCTCCCCGGCGGGTGAGCAGGCAAGTCTCTCGGGATGGTTAGTGCTGGTTGGCACCGATCCTCTGTGTGGGAATCTCTCCACTTTGCCCTCTGAACCCTTGTTGCTGCTCTCTGCTCCGTGGCTCCAAAGCTTCCCCACTCTGCCACCCACAGTCTCCGCCCACGAAGGGGCTTCCTAGTGTGTGGAAACCTTTCCTCCTTCACAACTCCCTCCCACTGGTGTAGGTCCCGTCCTTATTCTTTTGTCTCTGTTTTTTCTTTTTTCTTTTGCCCTACCCAGGTACGTGGGGAGTTTCTTGCCTTTTGGGAGGTCTGAGGTCTTCTGCCAGTGTTCAGTGGGTGTTCTATAGGAGCAGTTCCACGTGTAGATGTATTTCTGATGTAACTTTGGGGAGGAAGGTGCTCTCCACATCTTGCTTTTCCGTCATCTTCCTCAACTCCCCCTGCATTTATCTTTTTTACTTTTACTTCTAATTTAATTGTGTTTTGATTAGTGAATCTGCTCTGTATGACATTATTCTTTGAAATTTATTGACACTTGCTTTGTGACTGCATATGTCAGTAGGTTTTCTGAGTACTCCATATTTGTTTGAGAAAAATGTTTATGCTCTAATTTTTGAATGCACAATTTAATACATACCCCCAAAGTTTAAAGTTATTAAAACTGTTTCTATTTTTGCTTGTTTCCTTCATCTACCAAAATTAAGAAATTGAAATTCAAATCTCTTGTTAGAGTACTGAATTAATATATTTGACTGATATTACATCATTTTTTGGTTTTTCGTGATTTAGAGCAATTTTTAGGTGTAAAGGTAAATATTCTGTACCAAAATCCTGCATAATGGGCTTTGGCGGGGGTTCCCCAAACCACCAAGCAATTCTTGAACACTAGTTGGGTGTCCTACAATTCAACTTAATTCTGACACAATTATGTGCCGATAGCACCAGATTCCACAGGTTAAGGGCTCAGTCCTTCAAGAATGCCCCACCACCACTTCAGACACCAGTCGAAAGTTCAGGTTGTCACCCATGCTTCCGACCAACTAGTTATGGATCAGAGGTTTTGACGACCCCCTCCTTGGGATAGATTACTTGGCTAGAGTGGCTCACAGAACCTAAGAAAATAGTTTACATACATTTACTGCTCTACTATAAAAGGATATGAGAGGGCTTCCCTGGTGGCGCAGTGGTTGAGAGTCTGCCTGCCGATGCAGGGGACATGGGTTCGTGCTCCCGTCCGGGAAGATCCCCCATGCAGCTGAGAGACTGGGCCCATGAGCCATGGCCACTGAGCCTGCACGTCTGGAGCCTGTGCTCTGCAGCGGGAGAGGCCACAACAGTGAGAGGCCCGTGCACCACAAAAATACAAACAAACAAGCAAACAAAAAGGATATGATAAAGGATACAAATGAACATCCAAACAGAAGAAACGTACAGGGCAAGGTTTTTGGCAAAGGACATGGAGCTTCCATGCCATCTCTAGGAGTGCCTCTTCTTGTACCTCCAACTGTTCACCAACCTGGAAGACCTCCAAAACCCCAAACTACTGGGCTTTTTATAGTGGCTATATTTTCAGCCCATCTCTCTTCTCAAGAATATTGGAGGCAGGGCTGAAAATTCAAAGCTTCTAATCATGGCTTGGTCTTTTCTAGTAACCAGTCCTCAATCAGGAGCCCACCCAGAGTTGCCTCATTAAAACAAAAAACACTCTTATCACCCAGGAAATTACAAGGATTTCAGAAGCCCTGTGTCAGGACCCAGGGTCAAAGTGTAAGTATCAGAACAAAAGATGGACCTAGTGATTTTCAACATATAAATATCAAATCGACAAATAAATAAATACACACTTATACTTACATAAAAGGAAGGTCATCCTAAACCAGTGATGACAGTGACATCAACGGACGATTAAATTCTGTGCATCTAAGATCCAACTATGGAGAAGTTAGGACAAAGTAGTTTATTCTGTACCTGGCAATCATTGTCCCTCTTTCTCTCCTACCCACATTTCAAAATCTAGTATGTGTCTACACAGGATAAACTTCTAAACACCAACACCTATTTTTTTTGCAGTGGACCAAGGAATATATACTAGATTTCAAAGGAAAGGGAACAGGTACGCTGTGAAAGACCAACTAAGGTTAAGAACTTTTGATGATTTTTTAAATTTCATATCTTAGCTTTTCTTGTGTAGTCTTGAACAATTCAATAATAATAATGATTTCAACTATCATTTGGTGAATGTTAATTATATGACAGGCACTGTGGAAAACATATCACATACATTTTCTTATTAAATAGCCAAGGTGAATCTTTCAATAATACTTTTCATGGAATTATTAGTCCAATTTTGAAGTCGAAGAAACTGAACATCAGAAGGGTTAAGAAACATGCCCAAGTTTACAAAGCAAGTATATAGTAGCAGATGGATATGAAGCAATGCAGAATTCTTTAGTATATGCCACACATCTGTCCCAATTCAAAGATCCTTGCTGTATTATTTGTGAATCAAGTAATCAAACAGTGGGGGTAGAGAGAGAAGGAGAAGGAAGTGGAGAAGGATGAGGAAATAAAGGAAAAGATAAAGGGAAAAAAGAGGGACACAGGAATTCAGAACTACCAAGGCTAAAAAAGGTAGGTTAAAATGAAGAAGGTATATTTGGATTTCATCATGGAACACGTGCTTTACTTAGGAAGCTGAAGGGAAGTCCAAGAGCTCAGGTAATGGAATTGTTGCCCAGGTCACAGACACAAAGAAACACCATAGGCCAGCCAACACTCTAGGGGCAAGATGCACCTGACCTTACTGCCCTTTCTTCAGAGACTCTGAGAAGCTCTAATCACCAAGGTGGTACTTGTCAGCTGTTTCCTCCCTACCAAGTAACAGTATAATGACTGCAAAATGAAAGACTTCTCTCTCTAATAACATTCTAAGCAGACAAAGGCCATGAATTAGTGAAGATGTCATTGTGAAAGTGTTCAAAGAGAGGTGATGAGTCCTGGGACAGAATCATTTTTCATGACATTTCATGATCCTGAAGGCTTTTGAGGTTGCTACTTGCTTGGGGGTGTTCATTTCTGCTTGCAGGGCTGGAATGACTGCACAGGTGGGCATTTCTTCTGGCACAGCTGTGGTGGGCACTGAGAAGGTAGACATGGCTCCAGACACTTAGGAGGTGAGTGTGGCTCAAGAGACAGGTGGACACACAGGAGGTGGTAGGCAGGACTGTTTGCGCTTCTCCTGTCACTGATAGGACATCATTCCTGTGTCTTGGGGAATCAGAAAGAACCATACCTTCATCTCTCCTATCTCCAATAATCTACTTCGATCTTTTAATACCCCACTCTTGTATTTATGTTTATGTTTTCTTTCCTCCCTGTTTATAAATCCTGATCAACAAAATGGAAGATTCTGGCAAGACCCTTCTTTTTCTTTTGCCTGTGTATCAAGAAATTTCCATGATCTGAATAAATAAGAACAACATTATAAGGAATGCAGTAAAAATTTCTCAATTTCTGTCCAAACCTACGGAAAACATCTATCATAATTATGTCTCATGATATCAGTGGTGAAGGTTTCATTAGGTTGGTATAGGCACAGAAAGAAATACTCTTCAGGATCAATTGTCAACAGTAAGATTCCACCTGAAAGGGGCTCCTCTTCTAAGACACATGCTATTAAAACCACAGCAAGAGATATATTTTTTTAAGAGTTGTTGGACAAGGGGGAATTTCGTGTTTCTCACTGTCCTTTAATTTTAAGTTACAATTCTATTTTCTCATTCAGACTTCAAAACAATTCATCAAAATCAAGTCAAAATAATCCAACAGGGACTTTCCTAGAGTTAACCACTGCACTTTCCAGTGGTTAAGACTCCAAGCTTCCACTGCAGGGGGCCTGGGTTCGATCCTTGGTTGGGGACTAAGATCCCACACACCATGCAGTGTGGCCGATGATAATAATAATGATAATCAAACAAAATTCTCCAGTCCTCATATTCTATTCAATCATACTTGCTACAACCCAATTAAATTCCGACACCTCTGAGACACATACCCTCTACAAGGCATAAAGAAATCAACTCACCGGGGGCTTCCGGGAAGATGGAAGAAGAGTAAGACACGGAGATCACCTTCCTCCCCACAAATACACCAGAAATACATCTACACGTGGAACAACTCCTACAGAACACCTACTGAATGCTGGCAGAAGACCTCAGACCTCCCAAAAGACAAGAAACTCCCCACGTACCTGGGTAGGGCAAAAGAAAAAAGAATAAACACAGACAAAAGGATAGGGACAGGACCTGCACCAGTGGGAGGGAGCTGTGAAGGAGGAAAGGTTTCCACACACTAGGAAGCCCCTTCGCGGGTGGAGAAGGCAGGTGGCGGAGAGGGAAAGCTTCGGAGCCACAGAGGACACCACAGCAACAGGGGTGCAGAGGGCAAAGTGGAGAGATTCCCGCACAGAGGATCAGGGCCGACCAGCACTCACCAGCCCGAGAGGCTTGTCTGCTCACCCACCGGGACGGGCAGGGCTGGGAGTTGAGGCTCGGGCTTCGGTCGGAGCACCGGCAGAGGACTGGGGTTGGCGGCGTGAACACAGCCTGCAGGGGGTTAGTGCACCACGGCTAGCTGGGAGGGATTCCGAGGAAAAGTCTGACCTGCCAAAGAGGCAAGAGACTTTTTCTTCCCTCTTTGTTTCCTGGTACGCAAGGAGAGGGGATTAAGGGCGCTGCTTAAAGGACCTCCAGAAACAGGCACGAGCCGCGGCTAAAAGCGCGGACCGCAGAGACGGGCATGAGACGCTAAGGCTGCTGCTGCCGCCACCAAGAACCCTGTGTGGGAGCACAGGTCACTATTCACACACCTCTTCCGGGGAGTCTGTGCAGCCCGCCACTGCCAGGGTCCCAGCATTCAGGGACAACTCCCCCGGGAGAACGCACGGTGCGCCTCAGGCTGGTGCAAAGTCACGCCAGCCTCTGCCGCCGCAGGCTCGCCCTGTGCTCCGTGCCCCTCCCTCCCCCCGGCCTGAGTGAGCCAGAGCCCCCGAATCAGCGGCTCCTTTAACCCGTCCTGTCTGAGCGAAGAACAGACGTCCTCCGGTAACCTACACGCAGAGGTGGGGCCAAATCCAAAGCTGAGCCCCTGTGAGCTGTGAGAACAAAGGAGAGAAAGGGAAATCTCTCCCAGCAGTCTCAGAAGAAGCGGATTAAAGCTGCACAATCAACTTGATATACCCTGCATCTGTGGAATACATGAATAGACAACGAATCATCCCAAATTGAGGAGGTGGACTTTGAGAGCAAGATTTATGATTTTTTCCCCTTTTCCTCTTTCTGTGACTGTGTATGTGTACCCTTCTGTGTGAGATTTTGTCTGTATAGCTTTGCTTCCACCATTTGTCCTAGGGTTCTATCCGTTTGTTATTGTTTTTTAATTTTTTTCCTAGTAATTATTTTTTATTTTAATAACTTTATTTTATTTTACTTTATCTTCTTTCCTTCTTTCCTTCCTTCCCTTCTTTAGACAATGAATCATCCCAGATTGAGGAGGTGGACTTTGAGAGCAAGATTTATAATTTTTTCCCCTTTTCCTCTTTTTGTCAGTGTGTATGCGTATGGTTCTGTATGAGATTTTGTCTGTATAGCTTTGTTTCCACCATTTGTCCGAGGGTTCTATCTGTCCGTTTTTTTTTTAATTTTTTTCTCTTAGTAATTATTTTTTTATTTTAATAACTTTATTATATTTTACCTTACTTTATTTTATTTTACTTTGTCTTCTTTCTTTATTTTTTTCTTCCTTCCCTCCTTCCTTCCTTCCTTCCTCCCTCCCTCTCTCCCTCCTCCCCTTCTTTCTTTCTTTCTTTCATTCTCTCTTTCTTTCTACTTCTACTAATTCTTTCTTTCTACTTTTTCTCCCTTTTATTCTGAGCCATGTGGATGAAAGGCTCTTGAGGCTGCAGGCAGGAGTCAGTGCTGTGCCTCTGAGGTGGGAGAGCCAACTTCAGGACACAAGTCCACAAGAGACCTCCCAACTCCATATAATATCAAACAGTGAAAGTATCCCAGAGATCTCCATCTCAACACCAGCACCCAGCTTCACTCAACGACCAGCAAGCTACAGTGCTGGACATCCTATGCCACACAACTAGCAAGACAGGAACACAAACCCACCCATTAGCAGCGAGGCTTCCTAAAATCATAATAAGTCCACAGACACCCCAAAACACACCACCAGATACAGACCTGCCCACCAGAGAAACAAGATCCAGCCTCATCCACCAGAACACAGGCACTAGTCCTCTCCACCAGGAAGCCTACACAACCCACTGAACCAACCTTAGCCACTGGGGACAGACACCAAAAACAACGGGAACTACAAACCTGCAGCCTGCAGAAAGGAGACCACAAACACAGTAAGATAAGAAAAATGAGAAAACAGAAAAACACAGAGCAGATGAAGGAGCAAGATAAAAACCCACCAGACCTAACAAATGAAGAGGAAATAGGCAGTCTACCTGAAAAAGAATTCAGAATAATGATAGTAAAGATGATCCAAAATCTTAGAAATAGAATAGACAAAATGCAAGAAACATTTAACAAGGATCTAGAAGAACTAAAGATGAAAAAAACAGCGATGAACAACACAATAAATGTAATGAAAAATACTCTAATTGGGATCAAAGCAGAATAACTGAGGCAGAAGAATGGATAAGTGACCTCGAAGATAAAATAGTGGAAATAGCTACTGCAGAGCAGAATAAAGGAAACAGAATGAAAACAACTGAGGACAGTCTCAGAGACTTCTCGGACAACATTAAGTGCACCAACATTCGAATTATAGGGGTTCCAGAAGACGAAGAGAAAAAGAAAGAGACTGAGAAAATATTTGAAGAGATTATAGTTGAAAACTTCCCTAATATGGGAAAGGAAATAGTTAGTCAAGTTCAGGAAGCACAGAGAGTCCCATACAGGATAAATCCAAGGAGAAATATGCCAAGACACATATTAATCAAACTGTCAAAAATTAAATACAAAGAAAGTACATTAAAAGCAGTAAGGGAAAAATAACAAATAACATACAAGGGAATCCCCTTAAGGATAACAGCTGATCTGTCAGCAGAAACTCTGCAAGCCAGAAGTGACTGGCAGGACATATTTAAAATGATAAAGAAGAAAAACCTGCAACCAAAATTACTCTACCCAGCAAGGATCTCATTCAGATTTGATGGAGAAATTAAAACCTTTACAGACAAGCAAAAGCTGTGAGAGTTCAGCACCACCAAAGCAGCTTTACAACAACTGCTAAAGGAACTTCTCCAGACAAGAAACACAAGAGAAGGAAAAGACCTACAATAACGAACCCAAAACAATTTAGAAAATGGGAATAGGAACACACATATTGATAATTAACTGTAAATGTACTAAATGGTCCCACCAAAAGACACAGATTGGCTGAATGGATGCAAAAACAAGACATATATTTGCTGTCTACAAGAGACTCACTTCAGACCTAGAGACACATACAGACAAAAGTAAGGGGACGGAAAAAGATATTTCATGCATATGGAAACCAAAAGAAAGCTGTTGTAGCAATTCTCATATCAGACAAAATAGACTTTAAAATAAAGACTATTATAAGAGACAAAGAAGGGCACTGCATAATGATCAAGGGATTGATCCAAGAAGAAGATATAAGAATTGTAAATATTTAGGCACCCAACATAGGAGCACCTCAATACATAAGGCAAATACTAACAGCCATAAAAGGGGAAATCGACAGTAACATAATCATAGTAGGGGACTTTAACACCCCACTTTCACCAATGGACAGATCATCCAAATGAAAATAATAAGGAAACACAAGCTTCAAATAATACATTAAACAGGATGGACTTAATTGATATTTATAAGACATTCCATCCAAAAACAACAGAATACATATTTTTCTCAAGTGCTCATTGAACATTCTCCAGGATAGATCATATCTTGGGTCACAAATCAAGCCTTGGTAAATTTAAGAAAATTGAAATGGTATCAAGTATGTTTTCTGACCACAACGCTATGAGACTAGATATCAATTACAGGAAAAGATCTGTAAAAAATACAAACACATGGAGGCTAAATAATACACTACTTAATAACGAAGTGATCACTGAAGAAATCAAAGAGGAAATAAAAAAATACCTAGAAACAAATGACAATGGAGACACGATGACCCAAAATCTATGGGATGCAGCAAAAGCAGTTCTAAGAGGGAAGATAATAGCAATACAATCCTACCTTAAGAAACAGCAAACATTTCGAATAAACAACCTAACCTTGCACCTAAAGCAATTAGAAAAGAAGTACAAAAAAAAACCAAAGTTAGCAGAAGGAAAGAAATCATAAAAATCAGATCAGAAATAAATGAAGAAGAAATGAAGGAAACGATAACAAAGATCAATAAAAATAAAAGCTTGTTGTTTGAGAAGATAAACAAAATTGATAAACCATTAGCCAGACTCATCAATAAAAAGAGGGAGAAGAATCAAATCAATAGAATTAGAAATGAAAAAGGAGAAGTAACAACTGACTGCGCAGAAATATAAAAGATAATGAGAGATTACTACAAGCAACTCTATGCCAATAAATAGGACAACCTGGAAGAAATGGACAAATTCTTAGAAATTCACAACCTGCCAAGACTGAATCAGGAAGAAATAGAAAATATGAACAGACCAATCACAAGCACTGAAATTGAAACTGTGATTAAAAATCTTCCAACAAACAAAAGCCCAGGACCAGATGGCTTCACAGGCGAATTCTATCAAACATTTAGAGAAGAGCTATCACCTATCCTTCTCTAACTCTTCCAAAATATAGCAGAGGGAGGAACACTCCCAAACTCATTCTACGAGGCTACCATCACCCTGATATCAAAACCAGACAAGGATGTCACAAAGAAAGAAAACTACAGGCCAATATCACTGATGAACATAGATGCAAAAGTCCTCAACAAAATACTAGCAAACAGAATCCAACAGCACATTAAATGGATCATACACCATGATCAAGTGGGTTTCATTCCAGGAATGCAAGGATTCTTCAATATATGTAAATCAATGTGATACACCATATTAACAAATAGAAGGAGAAAAACCATATGATCATCTCAATAAATGCAGAGAGAGCTTTCGACAAAATTCAACATCCATTTATAATAAAAACCCGGCAGAAAGTATGCATAGAGGGAACTTTCCTCAACATAATAAAGGCCATATATGACAAACCCACAGCCAACATCATCCTCAATGGTGAAAAACTGAAAGAATTTCCAGTAAGATCAGGAACAAGACAAGGTTGCCCACTCTCACCACTATTATTCAACATAGTTTTGGACGTTTTAGCCACAGCAATCAGAGAAGAAAAGGAAATGAAAGAAATCCAAATCGGAAAACAAGAAATAAAGCTGTCACTGTTTGCAGATGACATGATACTATATATAGAGAATCCTAAAGATGCTACCAGAAAACTACTAGAGCTAATCAGTGAATTTGGTAAAGTAGCAGGATACAAAATTAATGCACATAAATCTCTGGCATTCCTATACACTAATGATGAAAAATCTGAAAGAGAAATTAAGAAAACACTCCCATTTATCACTGCAACAAAAAGAATAAAATATCTAGGAATAAACCTACCTAAGGAGACAAAAGACCTGTATGCAGAAAATTATAAGACACTGATGAAAGAAATTTAAAATGATACAAATAGATGGAAAGATGTACCATGTTCTTTGATTGGAAGAATGAACATTGTGAAAATGACTTTACTACCCAAAGCAATCTACAGATTCAATGCAATCCCTATCAAACTACCACTGGCATTTTTCTCAGCATTAGAAGAAAAATTTCACAATTTGTATGGAAACACAAAAGACCCCGAATAGCCAAAGCAATATTGAGAACGAAAAACGGAGCTGGAGGAATCAGGCTCCCTGACTTCAGACTATACTCCAAAGCTACAGTAATTAAGACATTATGGTACTGGCACAAAAAACAGAAATATAGATCAATGGAACAGGATAGAAAGCCCATGCACATATGGTCACCTTATCTTTTATAAAGGAGGCAGGAATGTACAGTGGAGAAAGGACAGCCTCTTCAATAAGTGGTGGTAGGAAAATTGGACAGGTACAAGTAAAAGTATGAGATTAGATCACTCCCTAACACCATACAGAAAAATAAACTCAAAATGGATTAAAGACCTAAATGTAAGGCCAGAATCTGTCAAACTCTTAGAGGAAACCATAGGCAGAACACTCTATGACATAAATCACAGCAAGATCCTTTTTGACTCACCTCCTAGAGAAATTGAAATAAAAACAAAAATAAACAAATGGACCTAATGAAACTTTAAAGCTTTTGCACAGCAAAGGAAACCATAAACAAGACCAAAAGACAACCCTCAGAATATGAGAAAATATTTGCAAATGAAGCAACTGACAAAGGATTAATCTCCAAAATTTATAAGCAGGTCATGCAGCTCAATAACAAAAAAACGAACAACCCTATCCAAAAATGGGCAGAAGACATAAATAGACATTTCTCCAAAGAAGATATACAGACTGCCAACAAACACGTGAATGAGTGTTCAACATCATTAATCATTAGAGAAATGCAAATCAAAACTACAATGAGATATCATCTCACACCAGTCAGAATGGCCATCATCAAAAAATCTAGTAACAATAAATGCTGGAGAGGGTGTGGAGAAAAGGGAACCCTCTTGCACTGTTGGTGGGAATGTAAATTGATACAGCCACTGTGGAGAACATTATTGAGGTTCCTTAAAAAACTACAAATAGAACTACCATATGACCCAGCAATCTCACTACTGGGAATATACCCTGAGAAAACCAAAATTCAAAAAGAGTCATGTACCAAAATGTTCATTGCAGCTCTATTTACAATTCCTCAGAGATGGAAACAACCTAAATGTCCATCATCGGGTAAATGGATAAAGAAGATGTGGCACATATATACAATGGAATATTACTCAGCCATAAAAAGAAATGAAATTGAGCTATTTGTAATGAGGTGGATAGACCTAGAGTCTGTCATACAGAGTGAAGTAAGTCAGAAAGAGAAAGACAAATACCGTATGCTAACACATAGAATTTAACACATTGGAATTTAAGAAAAAAAAATATCATGAAGAGTCTAGGTGTAAGACAGTAATAAAGACAGACCTACTAGAGAATGGACTTGTGGATATGTGGAGCTGGAAGGGTAAGCTGTGACAAAGCATGAGAGAGGCATTTACATATATACACTACCAAGCGTAAGGTAGATAGCTAGTGGGAATCCGCCTCATAGCACAGGGAGATTAGCTCAGTGCTTTGTGACCGCCTGGAGGGGTGGTGTAAGGAGGGTAGGAGGGAGGAAGACACAAGAGGGAAGAGATATGGGAACATATGTGTATGTATAACTGATTCACTTTGTTATAAAGCAGAAACTAACACACCATTGTAAAGCAATTATACTCCAATAAAGATGTAAAAAAAATTTAAAAATAAATAAAAAGCATCTAAATAAAAAAATAAATGAAATAAAATTAAATGTTCAAAAAAAAGAAAAAGAAAGAAATCACACTCACCAAGTCTCCAAAGTACGTCTGCAGTCAAGGCCCGGTCGATGGCAGCCACACAGCAGAGAGCCCCATTACAGAGCCAGCTGCCCCACCAGGGAGAATCATAAGAGCCCAAGATGGGGCTGGTCCAACTGTTTCACAACCAAAATGCAATCCATCTGAAATTCCAAACTGACTTGACATATTCCCTGAATTCTAAGAGTGTTCAACCTTAGTACCCTTATCATTAGGACAAGTATTCAGTGACTCACCTGAGAGCCTCTGTATCTGGAAGGAACAACCACTTGTAGCAGCTGAAAAATTTGGAGTGTACTCTAATTTGCCACCAACTGGCCACTTGAGAGATTTTGGATCCATCCCAGTTCATCTTTTGATGCCTTCCATTCAGCTCTGCATCTGGAAAGAGAGATGCTAAAGCTCATGAAGCCTGTCTACCTGGCTGCCCCCTCAACACTGCTCCCCCTTGTAACCCACTTAGCTTTGGTTTAAAGTCTGCTGGTTTCAAGATTTCTTTAATGATCACAAATGGATTTAGATGAGGTTGAATTTCTTCTGCTTAGCCTGCTGCACAATAATGGGCATAAGGACACCCTGGCAACATTGACCACCAGGACCCTTGTCTCTCTCATAAAAACTGTACCATCTGTACCTCACCCAGGATCTGCTGAAAACTCAAGACATTCTTCCATGAATTAGGTCTGTGAGAGGCTTAGTCTTTGGCTGGCATCATGTAGCAGATTTTCAGCCTATTTCACCCCAAACATGGTACAGTACTAACTCTTCATAGGACTTCTACAAGCTGACTTATTTCCATTTCTCCAAACTTTGAAGGGCAAACAGAGGTCACTTATTACTTCTCGCCTCCTGTCATGGTATCTTCAAAAATTTCAGTCTGTTAATCTCATCATTTAGTTATTTCAAAGAACAATTAAATTCATGTATTTTTATTAACTAACCAATGGATTATTTTTAAATGCATTTTGGTTAACACAGAAACCTTTGATAATTGCTGTATATTATTCATTAGGTTATGAAAATTTTTGCATTATTATTAACTACCATTCACTTAAGAACTTCTTAACTATGAATTATTATTTTTTCATAATTATTATTAATGATCACAATTGTCAACATTGTTTCTAGTGATCACATAATTTGAGGGGACTAAATGTCATCTGTGGCAATGTCCATTTCCTCCATAAAATATCGTAGTAGATAAAACAGAAAATACCAGGCAGATCCTCCAGAGCTCTTAGTTCTGGTCCTAGTCCTATTGCCAAGAATTGAGTATCCTTGGCCATCCATGCCCAGGGTCATCCTCTGAGCAACGGAGATGAAGTTCAGGGGAGACTGCACAGCAGTTTTTATTGACCCTGCTCAAGTCTCCAGGCCCCCTACACATTTTCTTCTTCCCACAGACCCTTCTATTTAGTTTATGTTTCCTTCCCCTTAAATTCCCATTTCTACCTAAACCTTAGGGGTTTCTCTTTTCAAGACTTATTGCAGAGTGAGATTCTGTCCCTTCAGCATTCTTACACTTTGCTGCCAGAGCAAAGGCTAAAGCCCTTTCTTTTTAAAAGGTTTAGCTGTTTCTCATCTCTGTATGGATAAAGAAAGTATGAGCCAAAGTCACAAACATTCATTTATTGACTAGTTGACAAGCTTAAATCCCTGCTTTTTTACTCACCTATAGGCTAGTGAGAGAAACAGACCACAGCACTGGTTACTAGAGTGACTGTCTTTCCCGGGATGACCACTAGCAGACCTCTGCCCTCTGCTTTCATTCTGGAGGGTGTGATTTTCCTGTTTTCATCTCACAACTCCTGCCGACCCCTCCAGCTAAGTGTGCGGTTGCAACTATTGCACAATAATAGGTTCCAACTAATTTCTCCCCAGGCACCAACTTGGAATTTGCACTTATCAGCCTTTTTATTTTCTTACAGCTTGTATCCCACACTTAAAGAGGCATTTTATGAGGTCAAATTAGTCTGCAATAAGTCTTTGGAATGGACAGAGTCCCGACCAGCCAGTGCAGGCTGATCTAATTGTGGATCTGTGTGCACTAGAAATAGAACACAGAGTAAGAATATATGGAATTTAATAAAGTTTTTGACTGAAAGTGGACATGTTCCCATTTCCGTACATTTAACAATCAATTTGTTTAGCTAGGTTTTTGAGTAGGGTCTGGTATGACTCCACAGATCAATTTGGGAGAAAACTGACACGTTTACAACAGTGAGAACTTTAATTCATTTACATGTTTGTCACTCTTTTTCTCACCATGGAAACCTTACATAAATTTTGTTATATTTTTTCAATGTCCTTCACATTGTTATATTATAATTGGAATTTTATTTTCTCTGTGTTTTTTCTAACATATAGGAAGATGATTTGTTTTGTTTCCTGATTTTGTATTTAGCACTTTATTAATTGAAGTATAGTTGATATACAATATTGTTTGTTTCATTGTTAGTTTCAGGTGTACAGCAAAGTGATTCAGTTATACGTATATTTTTTCTGATTCTTTCTCATTATAAGTTATTACAAGTTATTGAATATGGTTAGTTATCTATGCTTTAGAGTAAATCCTTGTTGTTTATCTGTTTTATATATAGTGGTGTGTATATGTTAAGCCCATACTCCTAATTTATCCCCCCCTCTCTTTTCCATTTGGTAACCATAAATTTGTTTGCAATGTCTGTGAGTCTGTTTCTGTTCTATAAATAAGTTCATTTATATTATCTTTTAGATTCTACACATAAGTGATATTACATGTGTTTGTCTTTCTCTGTCTGGTTTGCTTCACTCAGTATGATAATCTCTAGGTCCATCCAAGTTGCTGAAAATGGCATTCTTTCTTTCTTTCTATGGCTTTATATATATATATATATATATATATATGTATATATATATCTCACATCTTTATCCATTCATCTGTGGATGAACACTTAGGTTGCTTCCATGTTTTCGCTATTGTAAATAATGCTTCTGTAAACACTGGGATGCATGTATCTTTTTGAATTAGAGTTTTCACCAAATATATAATATATGCCCAGGAATGGGATTGCTGGATCAAATGGTAGCTCTATTTTTAGTTTTCTAAGTGACCTCCATACTGTTCTCCTTAGTGGCTGCACCAATTTACATTCACACCAACAGTCTAGGATGGTTCCCTTTTTCCCCACATCCTCTCCAACATTTATTATTTGTAGAATTTTTGATGATGGCCATTCTGACCTGTGTGAAGTGATACCTCATTGTAGTTATGATTTGCATGTCTCTAATAATTAGCGACATTGAGCATCTTTTCATGTGCCTGTTGGTCATCTGTATATCTCTTTGGAGAAATGTCTACTTAGGTGTTCAGCCCATTTTTTGATTGGGTTTTTTGTTTTCTCAATATTGAGTTACATATGCTGCTTGTATATTTTGTAAATTAACTCCATGTTGGTCTCATCATTTGCAAATATTTTCTCCCAATCCAGAGGGTTTTTTTCATTTTGTATATGGTTTCCTTTGCTGTGCAAAAGCTTTTAAGTTTAATTGTCTCATTTGTTTATTTTTGTTTTTATTTCTATTGCTTTGGGAGACTGACCTAAGAAAATATTGCTACAATTTATATCAGAGAATGTCTTTCCTATGTTCTCTTCTAGGAGTTTTATGGTGTCGTGTCTTATATTTAAGTCTTTAAGCCATTTTGAGTTTATTTTTGTGTGTGGTGTGAGGGTGTATTCTAACTTCATTGCTTTACATGAGGCTATCTAGCTTTCCTGACACCACTTGCTGAAGAGATTGCCTTTTCTTCATTGTATATTCTTGCCTCCCTTGTCAATGATTATTTGACCATAGGTGTGTGGGTTTACTTCTGGGCTCTTTATTCTGTTCCATTGATCTATATGTCTGTTTTTGTGCCAATACTGAGCTGTTTTGAATATTGTAACTTTGTAGTATTGTCTGAAGTCTGGGAAGGTTATGCCTACAGCTTTGTTCTTTTTCCTCATGACTGCTTTAGGAATTCTGGGTCTTTTGTGGTTCCACATAAATTTTAGGATTATTTGTTCTCATACTGTGAAAACTGCAATGTACAATTTGATAGGGGTATCATTAAATCTGTAGATTACTTTGGGTAGTATGGCCATTTGAACAATATTAATTCTTCCAATCCAAGAGCATGGGACACATTTCCAAACTACCTATTGGACATCTATTGAATTTCTTGATCCCACTTAAGATTTTCTGAGAAGTGGGAGAAGAATAAAAAGAAATAAGGTAGGTTTCAGTAGTGGGTTTCAGTTCATGTTGGGCTTTGTAGATCAATGTAGACTCTTGACTGTTACTCTGATTTATGTGAGGGGTTTGACCCAGAGAAATGACATAATCTTTGAGAAATTGACTTAGTGGTGAGCACTTGTTGTTGGAGCAAGAATGAAAGCAGGAAGATGATAAGGAGACAATTGAAATAATCAGATATTCAAGTACTTTCAAGCAGGGTCACAGCAACGGAAAAGGTAAAAGAGGTCACATATAGCAATGAACAATTAGACAATAAAATTTTAAAATGCCGTTTATAATAGCTTCAAAAATAAATACTGGGGGAGACCTTCAAGATGGCGGAGGAGTTAGACGTGGAGATCACCTTCCTCCCAACAAATACATCAGACATACATCTATATGTGGAACAACTCCTACAAAACACCTACTGAATGCTGGCAGGGGACTTGCGACTTCCAAAAGGCAAGAAACTCCCCCACGAAACTGGGTAGGGCAAAAGAAAAAACAGAGACAAAAGTATAGGAATGGGACCTGCACCTCGGGGAGGGAGCTGTGAAGGAGGAAGTTTCCACACACTAGGAAGCCCCTTTACTGATGGAGACGGGGTTGGCGGTGGGGAGGCTTCGGAGCCACGGAGGAGAGCACAGCAGCCGGGCTACAGAGAACAAGGCAGAGAGATTCTTGCATGGAGGATCACTACCAACCAGCACTCACCAACATGAGAGGCTTGTCTGCTCACTGGCCAAGATGGGTGGGGGCTGGGAGCTGAGGCTCTGCCTTCGGAGGTCAGATCCCAGGGAGAGGACTGAGGTTGCCTGAATGAACACAGCCTGGAGTGGGCTAGTGCACCACAGTGGGCTGGGAGGGAGTCTGGGGGAAACTCTGGAACTGTCTGAGAGGCAAGAGACCATTGTTTCAGGGTGTGTGAGGAGAGGGGATTCAGAGCACCACCTGGGCAAGCTCCAGAGATGGGCACGAGCCAAGCCAAGGTTATTAGCATGGATGCCAGAGATGGGCATGAAATGCTAAGGCTGCTGCTGCCGCCACCAAGAAGCCTGTGTGCAAGCACAGGTAACCATCCACACCACCCCTCCAGGGAGCCTGTGCAGCCCGCCACTGCCAGGGTCCCATGATCCAGGGACAACTTCCCAGGGAGAACCCACAGTGCACCTCAATGCTGTTACAATGTTACACATGCCTCTGCCACCACCGGCTCCCCCTGAATCCCATACCCCTCATTCCCCATGGCCTGAGTGAGTCAGAGCCCTGTAATCAGCTGCTCCTTTAACCCCATCCTGTCAGGGCGGGAACAGACTTCCTCAGGTGATCTACAGACTGAGGTGGGGCTAATCCAAAACTGAACCCCAGGAACTGTGTGAACTGAGAAGAGAAAGGGAAATTTTTTCCAGCAACCTCAGGAGCAGCAGATTAAATCTCCACAATCAACTTCATGTACCCTGCATCTCTGGAATACTGGAACAGACAATGAATCATCCCAAAATTGAGGTGGTGGTCTTAGGGAGCAACTGTAGACTTCGGTTTGCTGTACACCACTGTCTAGCTTCTGACTTTAAGTTTCTCTTAGTTTAGTATTTAGAGTTTATTATCATTGGTAGATTTGTCTTTTGATTTAGTTGCTCTCTTAAAATTTTTATATATATACACATTTTATTTTCATTTTTCTCTTTTTGTGAGTGTATATGAGTATGCTTCTTTTGTGATTTTGTCTTTATAGCTTTGTTTTTAGTATTTATCCTAGGGTTCTGTCTGAACTTTTTTTTTTTTGTATATTTGTCTTAATTTTTAGTATAGTTTTTAGTGCTTGTTATCACTGGTGGATTTGTATTTTGGTTTGGTTGCTCTCTTCTTTCTTTCTTTACCTTTTCTTTTTATCTTTATTTTTAATAATTTTTTTTATTTTAAAAAATTTATTTCTTTTTATTTTATATTTTTCTTTCCTTCTTTCTTTCTTTTTTCATCCCTTTTCTCCTGAACTGTGTGGCTGAGAGGGTTTTGGCACTCTGGTGAGGTGTCAGGCCTGTGTCTCTGAGGTGGGAGAGCGGAGGTCAGGACATTGGTCCACAAGACACCTCTGGGATCCATGTACTATCAAACAAAAAAAGCTCTCCAAGAGATCTCCATCTCAAAGCTAAGACCCAGCTCCACTCAACAACCAGAAAGCTACAGTGCTGGACACCCTATGCCAAGCAAATAGCAGCACAGGAACACAACCCCACCCATAGCAGAGGGGCTGCCATAAATCATAATAAGGTCACAGACACCCCAAAACACACCACCAAATATGGTCCTGCCCACCAGAAAGACAAGATCCAGCCTCATCCACCAGAACACAGCACTAATCCCCTCCACAAGGAAGCCTACACAACACACTGAACAAACATTACCCACTGGGGGTAGACACCAAAAACAATGGGAACTATGAACCTGCTGCTTGTGAAAGCAAGATGCCAAACACAGTAAGTTAAGCAAAATGAGAAGACAGAGAAACACACAGGAGAAAAAGGAGTAAGGTAAAAAGCCACCAGACCAAACAAATGAAGAGGAAATAGGCAGTCTACCTGACAAAGAATTCAGAGTATTGATAGTAAAGATGATATAAAATCTTGGAAATAGAATGGAGAAAATACAAGAAACAGTTAACAAGGACCTAGAAGAACTAAACAGCAAACAAACAATGATGAACAACACAAAAAATGAAATTTTAAATTCTCTAGAACGAGTCAATAGCACAATAACTAAAGCAGAAGAATGGACAGGTGATCTGGAAGAAAAAATAGTGGAAATAGCTACTGCAGAGCAGAATAAAAAAGAAAGAATGAAAAGAATTGAGGACAGTCTCAGAGACTTATGGAACAACAGTAAATGCAACAACATTCAAATTATAGGGGTCACAGAAGAAGAAGAGAAAAGGAAACAGACTGAGAAAATATTAGAAGAGATTACAGCTGAAAACTTCTCTAATATGGGAAAGGAAATAGTCAATCAAGTCCAGGAAGTGCTGAGAGTCCCATAAAGGAAAAATCCAAGGAGAAACACGCCAAGACACATATTAATCAAACTATCAAAAATTAAACACAAAGAAAAGATATTAAAAGCAGCAAGGGAAAAAACAACAAATAACATACAAGGGAATCCCCATAAGGGGACCTTTCAGCAGAATTGCTACAAGCCAGACAGGAGTGGTAAGACATATTTAAAGTGATGAAAAAGAAAACCTACAACTAAGATTACTCTACCCAGCAAGGATCTCATTCAGATTTGTGGGAGAAATTAAAACCTTTACAGAAAAGCAAAAGCTAAGAGAATTCAGTGCCACCAAACCAGCTTTATAACGAATGCTATGGAACTTCTCTAGGCAGGAAACACAAGAGAAGGAAAAGACCTACAATAACAAACCCAAAATAATTAAGCAAATGGTAATAGAAACATACATATCGTTAATTACCATAAAGGAAAAATGGATTAAATGCTCCAACCAAAAGACACAGACTGGCTGAATGGATACAAATTTTATATATATATATATATATATATATATATATGCTGTCCACAAGAGACCCACTTCAGACCTAAGGACACATACAGACTGAAAGTTAGGGGATGGAAAAGATATTCCATGCAAATGGAAATCAAAAGAAGGCTGGAGTAGCAATTCTCATATCAGACAAAATATACTTTAAAATAAAGACTATTACAAGAGACAAAGAAAGACACTACATAATGATCAAGGGATCAAACCAAGAAGATATAACAATTGTAAATAATTATGCACCCAACGAAGGAGCACCTCAATACATAAGGCAAATGCTAACAGCCATAAAAGGGGAAATCGACACAAGCACAATAAGAGTAGGGGACATTAACACCCCACTTTCACCAAAGAACAGATCATCCAAAATGAAAAAAGTAAGGAAACTCAAGCTTTAAATGATACACTAAACAATATGGACTTAATTGATGTTTATAGGATATTCCATCCAAGAAAAAAGAATACACTTTCTTCTCTAGTGCTTATGGAACATTCTCCAGGATAGATCATATTGTGGGTAACAAAGCAAGTCTTGGTAAATTTAGGAAAATTTAAATCATAACAAGTATCTTTTCTGACCACAACGCAATGAGATTAGATATCAATTACAGGAAGAAATCTGTTAAAAAAAAATACAAACATGTGATGGCTAAACAATACACTACTTAACCAAGAGATTGCTGAAGAAATCAAAGAGGAAACCAAAAAATACCTAGAAACAAATGACAATGAGAACACAACAACCCAAAACCTATGGGATGCAGTAAAAGCAGTTCTAAGAGGGAAGTTTATAGCAATACAATCCTACCTCAATAAACAAGAAACATCTCAAATAAACAACTAATGTACACCTGAAGCAATTAGAGAAAGAAGAACAAAAGAAACCCCCAAACTGAGAAGAAGGAAAGAAATCATAAAGATTCAAGCAGAAAGAAATGAAAAATAAATGAAAAAAACAATAGCAAACATCAATAACACTAAAAGCTAGTTCCTTGAGAAGAAAAATACAATTGACAAACCATTAGGCAAACTCATAAAGAAAAAAAGGGAGAAGACTCAAATCGATAGAATTAGAAATAAAAAAGGAAAAGTAACACCTGCATTGCAGAAATACAAAGGATCATGAGAGATTACTGCAAGCAACTCTATGCCAATAAAAAGGAAAACCTGGAAGAAATGGATAAATTCTTAGAAAAGCACAATCTTCTGAGGCCGAACCAGGAAGAAATAGAAAATAAAAACAGACAAAATGCAAGAACTGAAATTGAGACTGTCATTAAAAATCTTCCAACAAACAAAAGCTCAGGACCAGATGGCTTCACAGGCAAATTCTATCAAACATTTAGAGAAGAGCTAACACCTATCCTTCTCTAACTCTTCCAAAATATAACAGAGGGAGGAACCCTCCCAAATCATTCTACGAGGCCAACATCACCCTGGTACCAAAACCAGACAAGGATGTCACAAAGAAAGAAAACTACAGGCCAATATTACTGATGAACATAGATGCAAAAATCCTCAACAAAATACTAGCAAACAGAATCCAACAGCACATTAAAAGGATCATACACCATGATCAAGTGGGGTTTATCTCAGGAATGCAAGGATTCTTCAATATATACAAATCCATCAATGTGATACCACATATTAACAAGTTGAAGGGGAAAAAACATATGATCATTTCAATAGATGCCGAAAAAGCTTTCAAAATTCAACAGCTATTTCTGACAAACCCCCCCCAGAAAATAGGTATATAGGGAACTTACCTCAAGATAATAAAGGCCACATATGACAAACTCACAGCTAACATCGTTCTCAATGGTGAAACTCTGAAAGCATTTCCACTTAGATCAGCAACAAGACAACGTTGTCCACTCTAACCACTATTGTTCAACATAGTTTTGGAAATTTTAGCCACAGCAAACAGAGAAGAAGAAGAAATAAAAGGATTACAAATCAGAAAAGAAGAACTAAAGCTGTCACTGATGCACATGACATGATACTATACATAGAGAATCCTAAAGAAGCTACCAGAAAACTATTAGAGCTTATCAATGAATTTGGTAAAGTAGCAGGATACAGAATTAATGCACAGTAATTTCTTGCATTCCTATATAGTAATGATGAATATTCTGAAAGAGAATTAAAGAAACACTCCAATTTACCATTGCAAAAAAAAGAGTAACATACCTAGGAATAAACCTACCTAAGGAGACAAAAACCTGTATGCCAAAATCTATAAGACACTGATGAAAGAAATTAAAGATGATACAAACAGATGGAGATATATATCATGTTCTTGGATTGGAAGATTAACATTATGAAAATGACTATACTACCCAAAGCAACCTACAGATTCAATGAAATCCCGATCAAACAACCAGTGGCATTTTCACAGAACTAGAACAAAAAATTTCACAATTTGTATGGAAACACAAAAGACCCAGAATACCCAAAACAATCTTGAGAAAGAAAAACAAAGCTGGAGGAATCAGACTCCCTGACTTCAGACTACACTACAAAACTACAGTAATCAAGACATTATGGTACATGCACAAAAACAGAAATATAGATCAATGGAACAGGATAGAAAGCCCAGAGATAAAACCATGCACAAATTATTTCTTAACATCTTTATTGGAGTATATTGCTTTACAATGGTTTGTTAGTTTCTGCTTTATAACAAAGTGAATCAGTTATACATATACATATGTTCCCATATCTCTTCCCTCTTGCATATCCCTCTCTCCCACCCTCCCTATCCCACCCCTCTAGATGGTCACAAAGCACCGAGCTGATCTCCCTGTGCTATGAGGCTGCTTCCCACTAGCTATCTATTTTACGTTTGGTAGTTTATATATGTCCATACCACTCTCTTACTTTGCTTACCCTTCCCCCTCCTCATACCCTCAAGTCCATTCTCTAGTAGGTCTGTGTCTTTATTCCTATCTTACCCCTAGGTTCTTCATGACCTTTTTAAAAAAAAAAAACTCTTAGAGGAAAACATAGGCAGAATACTCTATGAAATAAATCACAGCAAGATCCTTTTAGACCCACCTCCTAGAGAAATGGAAATAAAAACAAAAATAAACAAATGGGACCTAATGAAACTTTAAAGCTTCTGCACAGCAAAGGAAACCATAAACAAGACCAAAAGACAACCCTCCGAATGGGAGAATATATTTGCTAATGAAGCAACTGACAAAACATTAATCTCCAAAATTTACAAGCAGCTCATGCAGCTCAATAACAAAAGAAACAAACAACCCAATCCAAAAATGGGCAGAAGACCTAAATAGACATTTCTCCAAAGAAGATATACGGATTGCCAACAAACACATGACAGAATGCACAGCATCATTAATCACTAGAGAAATGCAAATCAAAACTACAATGAGATATCATCTCACACCAGTTAGTATGGCCATCATCAAAAAATCTAGAAACAATAAAGGCTGGAGAAGATGTGGAGAAAAGTGAACCCTCCTGCACTGTTGCTGGGAATGTAAAGTGATACAGCCACTATGGAGAACAGTATGGAGGTTCCTTAAAAGACTACAAATAGAGCTACCATACGACCCAGCCATTCCACTACTGGGCATATACCCTGAGAAAACCATAATTCAAAGAGTCATGTACCAAAATGTTCATTGCAGCTCTATTTACAATAGGCAGGACATGGAAGCAACCTTAGTATCCATCAACAGTTGCATGGATAAAGAAGATGTAGCACATATATACAATGGAATATTACTCAGCCATAAAAAATACCGAAATTGAGTTATTTGTAGTAAGGTGGATGGACCTAGAGTCTGTCATACAGAATGAAGTAAGTCAGAAAGAGAAAAACAAATACCATATGCTAACACACATATATGGAATTATTTTTGATAAAGGAGGCAAGAATATACAATGGAGAAAAGACAGCTTCTTCAATAAGTGGTGCTGGGGAAACTGGACAGCTACATGTGAAAGAATGAAATTAGAAAACTCCCTAACTCCATGCACAAAAATAAACTCAAAATGGATTAAACACCTAAGTGTAATGTCAGACACTATGAAATCCTTAAAACAAAACCTAGGCAGAACACTCTATGACATAAAGCACAGCACGAAACTTTTTGACTCACCTCCTAGAGAAATGGAAATAAAAACAAAAATAAATGGGACCTAATGAAATTTAAAATCTTTTTCACTGCAAAGCAAACCATAAACAAGACGAAAAGACAACCCTCAGAATGGGAGAAAATATTTGCCAATGAAGCACCTGACAAAGGATTAATCTCCAAATTT
Organism: Orcinus orca; assembly: GCF_937001465.1. Taxonomy (NCBI): domain Eukaryota; kingdom Metazoa; phylum Chordata; class Mammalia; order Artiodactyla; family Delphinidae; genus Orcinus; species Orcinus orca. The sequence continues at coordinate 101,839,302 of NC_064559.1, read as the reverse complement.
TACAAGCGGCTCATGCAGCTCAATATCAAGAAAATAAACAACCCAATCCAAAAATGGGCAGAGGACCTAAATAGACACTTCTCCAAAGAAGATATACAGATTGCCAACAAACACATGAAAAGATGCTCAGCATCGCTAATCATTAGATAAAAGCAAATCAAAACTACAATGAAGTATCACCTCACACCAGTCAGAATGGCCATCATCAAATAATCTACAAACAATAAATACAGAGAGGGTGTGGAGAAAATGAACACTCTTGCACTCTTGGTGGGAATGTAAATTGATACAGCCACTATGGAGAACAGTTTAGAAGTTCCTTTAAAAACTAAAAGTAGAACGACCATACAACCCAGCAATCCCACTCTGGGCACATACACTGAGAAAAACATAATTCAAAAAGAGTCATGTACCACAATATTCAGTGCAGCACTATTTACAATAGCCAGGACATGGAAGCAACCTAAGTGTCCATCAACAGAAGAATGGATAAAGAAGATGTGGCACATATATACAATGGAATTTTACTCGGCCATAGTTAGGTGGATGGACCTAGGGAGTGTCATACACAGTGAAGTAAGTCAGAAAGAGAAAAATAAATACTGTATACTAACACATATATATATGGAATCTAAAAAAAAATGGTTCTGAAGAACCTAGGGGCAGGACAGGAATAAAGACCCAGACGTAGGGAATGGACTGAGGACATGGGGAGGGGGAAGGGTAAGATGGGACGAAGTGAGAGAGTGGCATGGACTTATATATACTACCAAATGTAAAATAGATAGCTAGTGAAAAGCAGCCACATAGCACAGGGAAATCAGCTCAGTGCTTTGTCACTACCTAAAGGGGTGGGATATAGAGGGTGGGAGGGAAACACAAGATGGAGGAGATATGGGGATATATGTATATGTATAGCTGATTCACTTTGTTATAAAGAAGAAACTAACACACTATTGTAAAGCAATTATGCTCCAATAAAGTTGTTTAGGAAAAAAAAAGGAAAGACTAAAAAAAATAAAAGGGTGAAGAAATAATATTTCCCATTAGAGTGATATTTCCATAAGACTCATATGTTTTTTTAAATATTTTATTTAATCTTCATATTAGATTTTTGAGTTAGATATTTTTTTCACTTACTAGCTGAGAAAATGAGTTTCGTGGATTTAAGTAATTTTCCAAAAGTTATGGCTATTAAATGATACTTAAGGTCCTAATAGAATTATCTTTCAAATCTAGTTATTTTATAGATAAATAGATAGGGAGAGAGAGAGGGGGAGAGAGAGAGAGAGATGTGTGTGTATTTTTTTAAAAGGACGGTGAGTTTAGTGTGGTACGCCGAAAGAAACATGAATGTGACATGAATATTGGTTGTGACAGAGGAAATGAAAGAATGAGATGACTCCAAGTGTTTTTTTGAAAGAAAACTCAGTCAGCAAGATCTATTCGCTTGTTAGCTATCAGGAGAAAAAGCTATGGACTAATCAATGCCAATAACACCTTTTTAGTCTGGGTGAATTAGGAAATGGTCAGTCAATTAACAGAACTTTAATAATCAAAGTTTAGGGTTAGTGAGAGGAGAAATACAAAATTACTTGTAGAATGCTGATTTTAAGGTCATTTCAGGACCTCTCAATGGAAATTCACAACAGGAGTTCTGGGGAGATGAGAAGAGAAATAACATTGATGTTATTGATATATTACTGTTAGAAGTTTAAAAATGTGTGTTTGGGAAGTTTTATTGACCATAAATTTATAAGGTGTTATATTGGCTTCAAATCAAAGACAGTTAATGCAGTGGGAAAAAAAGCAGGTTGGAGCCAGGGTTGTGACTACATGTTCTTTTACTTTAAATAATAATAGAAAATACACATGCAGTCCATCTATACTAACTTCAAACACTTGTAATGTATGAATGAATTTGTGCGTAAATATTTTATAATCTAACAAAAGAATAAAATACATTGTTTTTGTGAAAAAATGAATAAATAAATAAATACTGAAAGCTTCAACAAAAGATGTGCAAGACCTTTACACTGATCACTATAAACTTGCTGCTGAGAGAAAATAAATAATTGGCGAAATATCCCTTGTTCATGGATCAAAATACTCAGTATTGCTGAGTTATCATTTCTTCCCAAATTGATCTAGAGATTTAATGTAACTCCAATCAAACTGCCAGTGGGATTTTTAAAGAAATTGACAAGCTAATATAAAATGTACATAACAATGAATACTACTTGGAACAGCCAAGATGATTTTAATAAGGAACATCAAAGTTGGAGAATTAATTTTAGGATTGCATTATAGAGCTACACTAATTAAGACAGTATGCTCTCAGCATAAGAATAGACAAGAGATCAATAGACAATAATAGAAAATCCAGAAATAGACCCACAACATATATGGTCAATTGATTTTCAACAAAAATCCTAAGATAATTCAACGGACAAAAAAAATAATCTTGTCAACAAATGGTACCCTTACAGTTGGATACTGATACAGAAATTAATGAAGCTTTGACCTTTGCTTCACACCATACAAAAATCAATTGAAATGTATCACAGACTAAAATGTAAGATCTAAGACTCTACAATTCCTGGAGGAAAATAGGAGAAAATCTTAGTTACAGTGGGGTAGGCAAATTGTTTTTAAAAATCAGTATCCAGGGGCTTCCCTGGTGGCGCAGTGGTTGAGAGTCCGCCTGCCGATGCAGGGGACACGGGTTTGTGCGCCGGTCCGGGAAGATCCCACATGCCGCGGAGTGGCTGGGCCCGTGAGCCACGGCCGCTGAGCCTGCACGTCCAGAGCCTGTGCTCCGCAACGGGAGAGGCCACAACAGTGAGAGGCCCGTGTACAGCAAAAAAAAAAAAAAATCAGTATCCAGGAGTAGTATTGTTGGGTCACATGGTAGTTCTATTTTTAGTTGTTTTTTTTTAAGGAATCTCCATACTGTTCTCCATAATGGCCGTATCAATTTACATTCCCACCAAGAGTGTAGAAGTGTTCCCTTTTCTCCACACCTTCTCCAGCATTTATTGTTTGTAGATTTTTGATGATGACCATACTCTCCTATGTGAAGTGATAGCTCATTTTAGTTTTGATTTGCACTTCTCTAGTAATTAGTGATGTGGAGCATCTTTTCATGTGCCAGCAATCCCACTTCTGGGCATATGCCCAGAGAAAACCATAATACCAAAAGGTAAATTCACTCCAATATTCATTGCAGTAGTATTTACAATAGCCAGGACATGGAAACCACCTAAATGTCCATCAACAGGGGAATGGATAAAGAAAAGGTGGTACATATATACAATGGAATATTACTCAGCCATAAAAAGGAACAAAATAATGACATTTGCAGCGACATGGATAGGCCTAGGGATTGTCATACAGAGTGAGGTAAGTCAGAAAGAGAAAGACAAATATTGTATAATATTGCTTATATGTGGAATCTAGAAAAATGATCCAGATGAACCCATTTGCAAAGCAGAAAGAGTGACACAGACATAGAGAACAAATGCATGGATAACAAGGGAGTAAAGGGGGGGTGGGATGAATTGGGGGATTGGGATTGACATATTTACACTACTATGTATAAAATAGATAACTAATGAGAACCTACTGTATATCACAGGGAACCCTACCCAATGCTCTGTTGTAACTTAAATGAGAAGGAAATCCAAAAAGGAGGATATATATGTATATGTATAGCCAATTTGCTTTACTGTAAAGCAGAAACTAACACAACATTGTAAAGCAACTATACTCCAATAAAAATTATTTTTAGAAAAACAAAAGTACAAAGAAATATATAGATTTGAGTTGAGAAAATACAGTATCATGTTACATTGCAAATGAACAAATTGATAAGTAAAGATATAAAAGGTTTTGTTCAGTGTTAGGGCAAGAAAATGCTGAAATCAAACTTTGAGCATGGGTCTATCTCCTAATTCATTTCTTTTTATCTTATCATATTGCCAGATATTTACTTAATAAAATGAAATATATGTTTGAAAAAATCAGTATCCAAAATTTATAAAGTCAGTCATAAAAAGACAGACAGCCCAATAGAAACATGGGCAACAGACACTGCACACAGAAAAAAAATGATGCATCCAAATGGCCAATAAAAGTACTTTCAAAGCTTCTAAAAGTCATTAATACTTAATAAACAGTTTATTCAAAACACAAGGATAGATCACTACTCACAATGTACACCAGATGTGTAAAACGTTCAACAGTGTGGAAATGATCAACTAATTTAAAGAAATAACATAAACAGCAAATACAGTACACCACTGCTAGGGGGTTTAAATTGGTCCAAGTATTTTGGAAAACAGTTTGGCATTATCTATCAAAGTACAAGATGCATATACTTCTGGGAATATACCCTAGAGAAATGTGTGAACAGGTGCACTAGCAGGTATGAAGAAAATGTCACAGTATCCCTAATAGCTCCAAATAGGAAACGACTTAAAGGTCAACCAAGAGTAGAACAAAGAGAGAAAAGAAGTGTTGTATAGCCATACAATGATATTCTAAAATACACCAGTGAATAAACTAAAACTATATAGTGTTAATTGAAAGAGACAAAAAGATGGCATGCAGTATAATTCCTTTTTTATAAAGTTCAAAAACTGAAAAACTTAACTATAGCTTTTAGAGATGCCTCTATACTGGTGGTTAAAAAACATAAAGAAGAACAGGAAAGTGATTATTAGGAGTCAGGATTGTGGTTACTTCTAGTGGAGAAGGTATAGGATGTAATTTAACAAGGAAACGTGTCTTTTGAAGGATTGGTAATGTTATTTTTCTTGACTTTGTATTTCTTGACTAACAATAAAAGCGTGATCAGTTTATAATTATCCACTCTCAGTTATACAGCTAAAGTTTATGAACTTTCTAAATGTGTCCATCATGTGCCCCCAAAAAACGAAGGGCTTTTATTTTTTGTTTTTCTTAAAGACAAAAGAGAGGGGGAAATCTATCCACTATAATATTAGGTCAGAGCCCTTTTCAAGAGTGTAAAGTCAACCCTCCTAAAAAGAAAATCAATTCTTTTAGCATTGGCTGCACAAGAGTAAACTTTCCTATACATTTTGTTACCTATAAGGTGATGGAAATTAATGGGGTCAACTTCCCTATAAGATGGGAAACTGGACTTCCCTGGTGGCGCAGTGGTTGAGAGTCCGCCTGCCGATGCAGGGGACGCGGGTTCGTGCCCCGGTTCGGGAAGATCCCACATGCCGCGGAGCAGCTGGGCTCGTGAGCTATGGCCACTGAGCCTGCGCGTCCGGAGCCTGTGCTCTGCAACGGGAGAGGCCACAACAGTGAGAGGCCCGCGTACCACAAAAAAAAAAAGATGGGAAACTAATAGACTGACATGTCACCTAGTGACCCTCTCAAAATAAATTTTCATCTTGCAAAAGAGTTTTAATTTATTCCTCAGTTCTTTTAACCTTTTTTGAAAATGTCTTTGAAAGGCCATATGTACTTTTAATTAAAAGAAATAATATATGATAATTGAAAATTACACAGTTATAAGATTTTAGACCTTTGACCCTCTGCATAATATGGCTGTCAAACTGTGAATAAATTATCAAAATCTTTATTACGTCTTCAAGATCCAACCTCTCGGACCTCAATTGGGAATAGTGTCTCCTTGATCACTGTTCTCTCTGCTGTTACTTTGCTCTGCCTTAGCACTTGCCATCCCCTTTCACTGGTACAGTACACCCCAGATATGCTTACCTACCCACAGTTTACTCTTCTGTTCATTCAGGTCTTTGCCCAAAGAGCCACTTTGGAAGAGCTTTTCTAAACAATTTTCTCTAACCCATGTCTAACTATTATTTGTCGTGTGTGTTTGTGTGTGTGTGTAAAATTCCCTCAAGAATTTAGGTGGACAAGGACTTTGGTCACCATCATAATATCCCTAGCACACAAGAGACTAGCTGGCACTTGTTATATAATTAGGAAAAATTTGTGAATAAATTAATTAATTTCTATTAGTCCACTGAGTGGAATACATTCTTTCCTACTTTTTACAGATAAGAAAACTGAGGCTGAGAGAGTTCAATTTTTTTCAGGGTCACACAAGGTATGAGGAGGTAGAAATGAGTTTGAAACCAATAAAAGAATTATTTGATGTGTCCAATCCTAAAGGCATATTTCAGGCAAAACTGAACTCACTGATGGAATAAGTCTAACTCTAATAATTCAATAGGAATGAAAAAGAATGCTCAGAAGAGTAGTTGTAGTTGACAGAAGAGATTAAAAACACTAAATGCAAAAATTAAAAAAGAAGAAGAGAAGAAGAAGAACAACAACAAGAAAAAGAACAAGAAGAACAAGAAGGACAAGAACAAGAAGAAGAACAAGAAGAAGAAGAAGAAGAAGAAGAAGGAGAAGGAGAAGAAGGAGAAGAAATGTGGGCTCAACCATGAAATCTGCTTTATTGGAGAAGTAAAAGAATATACACACTAAGTGCTCACAGGGTAGAGATCACAGCCCAATTACAGACAAGCAGATGGCAAAGCAAGATCAGGTGATGATCCTGCTGCTCTTCTTCCAACAACATGGTGTCTTCTTCAGGAACCAGGCCTTTTCTCTGTCAGCTGTCAATCCAGGAGGGAGGTTAAGGAAGAAGCAGTCCATCACCATGGCTGAAGGGAGGATGATGGAGTCCTAGGACTAAGAAAAGCTTAGATCTTGTTGTTTCATGGTCCTGATGAAATCTGGTGCTGTTACTTGTACTTGGGTGGACACTTCTGCTGGCAGGGTGTGCATGGATGCACAGGAGGACATTTCTGCTGGCACAGTGGATGTGGCACTGCACAGGTGGGCATGGAGGACAGGGACATGGCTCCAGACAGTTTAGAGGTGGGCAAGGTTCAGGGCACTTATGTGGGCAAGGCTCAGGGCACTTAGGTATGAAAACAGGAGGTGACTGGCAGGGCTGCTTGCACTGATGCTGCTTGTAAGTCATCTTTCCTGGGTCTCAAGGAATCTGAAATACAAACAGACAACACTGTTCATAACAGAGACAGTCCTACTGGTAGAACAATTAGCTGGGCACACAACCCTTCCGTCTCCAAGGACTTTCTTTGATCCCTTATAGAGTCTTTATAGTTTTGTGTAACTTCTTCACCATTCTTTTTTAGCACCTCTTGCCCTCAGATCTTCAGTTTTTTCTGGTTAATCTCTCATTCTACCACTTTCTAAAGACAAAATTTCCTATGCAGGTGTTGTGTGAATACAAACACTATCTGGAGAAGAACCCGGAAATAAATTGTAGCCAATCCCAAAACAAATCTCTACTTATATCTCCCATGAGGCCCTGGTTGCTGGTCTAACTGACGTGACTGTGGGCTTTTAAGGAGAAATGCAGAGGTCCAAACCCAGCACTCAATGGGATTGAACTCTGAGAGGGATGCATTTGGAATTAATGTAGGGTGGGCTACAGCACAGCATTTCATCTCTCTTACTCTCCTTCAGTTTAAGATCATAGCTCTGACTACATTTCTCTCATCACATTCAGGATCACCTACCAAATACCAGTTAAAATTTACCCCTAAAACCTCATTATCTTCTTTTCCGCATATGTAGCACTAATTGGTTAAAATAAAGTCACCTACACCTCCAGGTTCAATCTTACCACTCAAGTGCCAAAAAGACCTCTAAGATTTGTACTCACCGCAGGCTCCAAAGAAAACCTATCACTGAGTGTCACGAAGATAGCACCACTGAGATGGAGACTCCTTTTATAAGGGCCAGGCAGCCCCACACAGGGAGAACAGCCCAGGACTGACATGATGCACTTATTTCCCAACCCAAATACCATCTGCTGGCAATCTCAAAAATGACTTGCCACACTCATGCTGATATCACAAAACTTCTTTGTCCACGATCTTCCTCACCCTTCACTGAGGAAGTGCACAGTGATTCACTCGAGACCTTGTCTCATATTTCCTGTGCCAGTGTTATGTGCCAATTAGGAAATAGGAGAAAATCTTTGACAGCATGTTGCTCTTCCATAGTCAGAGATGGTGCTTCCCCCACTCCCCAGCTCCCAAGCATCTGGTATGTAAAACTCACTGCCTCATTCAATTTCGCCTGCCCAGCACCCAGCTTTGTTTCCCCTGGTGGTAGAGACCAGGGTTTGCTAAACCCACATATTTTAACCCCTACCCGCAGTTTTTCTAAACTCCCCTTTTACCATGTTCTACTGGTCTCTTGGCTTTTCTTGACAATTAAATGACTTAAACAGAGCCACAAAATCTTATCTTGATTTCCTAGTGCTGACAGTCCCATGTTGGGTGTGTTTTCAGATAGCTCCCTAAATGAGCTTGAACAGGACTGCATGATCCCTCAGTTTCCTAGGCCATAAGATTACAGGCTGGGGCCACTTCCTAAAGCTCTACATTTGCATATTTACACACTGATCTGGTCTCTGGGGCCCCCACGACCATGAGTGACTTGTGGTCTACTAGAAACCCAAATTCCTCTCTTCTCATTACCTTCAAAACTGATTCAATGTCTGGGATGTACCCATTTAGAAGTTTTCCACTCATACTCCCAAAATATCTTCTGCTACTTTCCCCTACAAAAGTTAATTCAATGGACTCTATCAGGCCCTCTCTTTTGAAATGACAGTGCATTTTCAGATATTCTTAGTACACTCAGGGAATGAAACTCCAGGAGTCATTGATCCCACCATTCAATTCATGGGTATTTTTCCCTAAATAAATAAAATATGGCTGACAGAGAACCCTGTGATAATTTATTAGTATAATTTGCTGAACCACAGTAACACTTCAGCTAATATTATGCACTACGCCCTCCAGGGGAAAACTTGAGTGCCTTGGCTATGTAGAAATCTATAGGCAACAGTACTGTGTGACATCAAATATTTCCCACCTTCCTTGAAGATCAGTTTACCTACACAGCTGTAAATTAGAGATAAAAAAATACCCGCCTCAAATTTTTGCTACAAAAACTCAACAAAATGCTTAATATAATTTCTTTTGCTTTAAGCTGATGAGTTTATAGTAACTTGTTACAGCAGCAGTAGGAAATGAATACAAAACTGTAACATTCCTTTTCTGTTTAAGTCTTTATCATTTCAGAGTATTTAAATAATGTGCAAATTAAGAAATGGGATTATTGAGTCAAAAACAAAACTATCAATATATTTAAAATGTATGGCATTAATTTCCAAAATGTTTTGATCAAATGACACTCCCACCAATAGTATGTGATAGTGCCTAATTCACTTTCTTTTTAATAAATTTTCAGTGTGGGTCTATCGATCTCATATTTCACTTATAGTTAGCAAGCAAGTTTCAGTCTGACTGTCCTTGATAACTGTTTCACTTCCTATCACATTATGGAAAAATCTGTTACAAGCACTTTAAGACTGCCAGCAGCTCCTATATAGCCTTTAAGTCTCTGTTAGGAACCAGGTATGACAAGAGTATTGGCTGCATACAAAGATTCCTGGTTATTTTGACTAAGAAAATCTGCACTTTGACACTTCTTCAAGAATCAGGATGTACAGAATAATATTCATGGGTGGTGAGTATAATATTGTGTTTATGAAAAACCCTCCCAACCCTTTCTTAGTTGTATCTAAAACATTTGAACTTCCTCTAAAATGAACTGGATGTATGTCTCTGTATATAGATATTCACCCACACAGTAATGGCATATTTCTGTAAAGAGACACAAAGAGATGCCCCTGTAGATGGTATCTGGCTCATTACTAACCCTACAAATTTTTTTTAATCTTTGACATGCATTCTCTCAAATTCACTTGGCTTAAATTAGATTGTTCCATATATGAAGATGCTTATCAGTAATCTGGAGTCTATTTTGTTGGCTAAAGTAGTCTACATTTTAAAAACCTCAAGATAATATCTTGCTGCCAATTTTTCTAAGAAAGGATATTGCAAGGAGTACCTGCTTACAATCAGATAAGCCAAGGAAGCATTGCTCTGCTATTATCATGGCTAGACAGTTGAAAGAATAGTGTCTGCCTTGAAAACTTCCCAGTATAAAATGATGTCTGTTGTGCTTTGCAGAGTGAGTTACTCTGGGTTCAGTTAAGCACTTGATAATACATAGTTCAGGAGCGTGAAGGAAACCCAGGCTTTGCCTACAGGTACCCTAGACACACCTCCAAGCAGGGAGTGGCAACCCTTCTTCTAATTGTAAAGAGAAACCCAATTTCAGAGGGGGATTGACATATATACACTAATATGTATAAAACAGATAACTGACCTTCAAGAAGGCAGAGGAGTAAGACGTGGAGATCACCTTCCTCCCCACAGATACATCAGAAATACATGTACGTGTGGAACAACACCTACGGAACACCTACTGAATGCTGGCAGAAGACCTCAGACTTCCGAAAAGGTAAGAAACTCCCCCACATACCTGGGTAAGGCAAAAGGAAAGAGAAAAAAAAAGGAGACAAAAGACTAGAGACAGGACCTGCACTTTGGGGAGGGAGCTGTAAAGGAGGAAAATTTTCCACACGCTAGGAAGCCCCTTCACTGGTGGAGATGGGGACTTGCACGGCAGGGTGGGAAGCTTCAGAGCCATGGAGGAGAGCACAGCGACAGAGGGCAAAGCGGAGAGATTCCCGCACAGATGATCAGTGCTGACCAGCACTCACCAGCCTGAGAGGCTTGTCTGCTCACTCTCCTGGGCGGGTGGGGGGTTGGAGCTGAGGCTCTGGCTTCAGAGGTCAGATCCCAGGGAGAGGACCGGGGTTGGCTGCGTGAACACAGCCTTAAGGAGGCTACTGCACCACAGCTAGCCAGGAGGGAGTCCGGTAAAATGTCTGGCTCAGCCTAAGAGGCAAGACACCATTGTTTCATGGTTCACGAGGAGGAGCGATTTAGAGCACCGCCTAAATGAGCTCCAGAGACAAGCGTGAGCTGTGGCTATCAGGGCAGAAACCAGAGATGGGCATGAAATGCTAAGGCTGTTGCTGCAACCACCAAGAAGCCTGTGTGCAAGTAAAGGTCACTATCCACACCTCTCGTCCCAAGAGCCTGTGCAGCCTGCCTCTGCCTGGGTCCCGTGATCCAGGGACAACTTCCCCGGGAGAAAACATGGTGCACCTCAGGCTGTGGCAATGTTACGTTGGTCTCTGCAGCCATAGGCTCACCCTGCATTCTGTACCCTTCCCCAACCCCGGCCTGAGTGAGCCAGAGCTCCCTAATCAGCTGCTACTTTAACACTGTCCTCTCTGAGTGAAGAAAAGACGCCCTCAGGAGACCTACAGGCAGAGGTGTGGCCAAATCCAAAACTGAAGCCCAGGAGCTGTGCGAACAAAAAACAGAAAGTGAAATTTCTCCCAGCAGCCTCAGGAAAAGAGGATTAAATCTCCACAATCAACTTGAGGTACCCTGCATCTCTGGAATACCTGAATGAACAATGAATCATCCCAAAATTGAGGTGGTGGACGTTGGGAGCAACTGTAAACTTGGAGTTTGCTTTCTGCATCTAATCTGTTTCTGGTTTTATGTTTATCATACTTTAGTATTTAGAGTTTATTATCATTAGTAGATTTTTTATGGATTTCATTGTTCTCTTCCTTTTTTTCTTTTTCTATATAGATTTTTTTCCCTTTTTCTCTTATTGTGAGTGTGTAGGTGTATGCTTCTTAGTGAGATTTTGTCTGTGTAGCTTTGCTTTTACCATTTGTCCTAAAGTTCTGTCGGTCCGTTTTTCTTCTTTTGTTTTGTTTTAGTTTTCCTAGTATAGTTTTTAGCACTTATTATCATTGGTGGATTTGTGTCCTGTTTTTGTTGCTCTCTTCTTCCTTTCTATCTTTTTCTCTTTTTTATTTTTACTTTACAATTTTTTTATTTTAATAACTTTATTTTATTTTATTTTTTCACCCTTTTCTTCTGATCCATGCAGCTGACAAGGTCTTGGTGCTCCAACCAGGTGTCAGGCCTGTGCCTCAGAAGTGAGAGAGACAGCTCAGGACATTTATCCAAGAGACACCTCCAAGCTCCACATAATATCAAATGGCAAAAGCTCTCTCAGAGAACTCCATCTCAACGCTAAAACCCAGCTCCACTCAACGACCAGCAAGCTCCAGTGCTGGACACCCTTTGCCAAACAACTAGCAAGACAGGAACACAAAACCACCCATTATCATACAGGCTGCCTAAAATCATAATAAGGTCAGAGATACACCAAAACACACCACTGGATGCAGTCCTGCTGACAAGAAAGACAAGATCCAGCATCATCCACCAGAACACAGGCACCAGTCTCCTCCACCAGGAAGCCTACACAGCCAACTGAACAAACCTTACCCACTGGAGGCAGACACCAAAAACAATGGAACTATTACCCTGCAGCCTGTGAAAAAGAGACCCCAAATACAATAAGTTAAGCAAAATGACAAGACAGAGAAATACACATTAGATGAAGGAGTAAGGTAAAAACCCACCAGACCAAACAAATGAGAAGGAAATAGGCAGTCTATGTGAAAAAGAATTCAGAACAATGAGAGTAAAAATGTTCCAAAATTGTGGAAATATAATGGAGAATATACAAGAAACGTTTAAGAAGGAGCTAGAAGAACTAAAGAGCAAATAAACAATGATAAACAACACAATAAATGAAATTTAAAATTCTTTAGAAGGAATCAATAGCAGAATAACTGAAGCACAAGAATGGATAAGTGACCTGGAAGATAAAATAGGGGAAATAACTACCACAGACTAGAATAAGGAAAAAAGGAATGAAAAGAATTGAGGACAGTCTCAAACCTCTGGGACAACATTAAATGCACCAACTTTAGAATTATAGGGGTCCCAGAAGACGAAGAGAAAAAGAAAGGGACTGAGAAAATATTTGAGAGATTATACTTGAAAACTTCCCTAATATGGGAAAGGAAATAGTCAATCAAGTCCAGGAAGCACAGAGAGTCCCATACAGGATAAATCCAAGGAGAAACACACCAAGACACATATTAATCAAATTCTCAAAAATTAAATACAATAAAATATTAAAAGTATCAAGGGAAAAACAACAAATAACATAAAAGGGAATCCCCAAAAGGCTAACAGCTGATCTTTCAGCAGAAACTCTGAAGGCCAGAAGGGAGTGGCAGGACATATACAAAGTGATGAAAGGGAAATACATACAACCAAGATTACTCTACTCAGCAAGCATCTCATTCAGATTTGATGGAGAAATTAAAATCCTTACAGACAAGCAAAAGCTAAGAGAATTCCGCACCACCATACCAGCTTTACAACAAATGCTAATGGAACTTCTCTAGTTAGGAAACACAAGAGAAGGAAAAGACCTACAATAACAAACCCAAAACAACGAAGAAAATGGTAATAGGAACATACATGTCAATAATTACCTTAAATGTAAATGGAATAAATGATCTCACCAAAAGATATAGACTGGCAGAATAGATACGAACACAAGACCCATATATATGCAGTCTACAAGAGACCCACTTCAGACCTAGGGACACATACAGACTGAAAGAAAGGGGATGGAAAAAGATATTCCATGCAAATGGAAATCAAAAAGCTGGAGTAGCAATTCTCATGTCACATAAAATAAACTGTAAAATAAAGACTATTACAAGACACACAGAAGGACACTTCATAATAATCAAGGGATCGATCCAGGAAGAAGATATAACAATTGTAAATATTTATGCACCCAACAAAGGAGCACCTCAATACATAAGGCAAATGCTAACAGCCATAAACGGGGAAATCGACAGTAACAAAATAATATTAGGCCCCTTTAACACCCCACTTTCACCAATTGACAGATCAACCAAAATGAAAATAAAGAAACACAAGCTTTAAATGATACATTAAACAAGATACACTTAATTGATATTTATAGGACATTCCATCCAAAAACAACAGAATACACATTTTTCTCAAGTGCTCATGGAATGTTCTCCAGGATAGATCATATCTTGGGTCACAAATCAAGTATTGATAAGTTTAAGAAAATTGAAGTCGTATCAGGAATATTTTTCTGACCACAATGCTATGAGACTAAATATCAGTTACAGGAAAAAATCTGTAAAAATACAGACAAGTGGAGGCTAAACAATACGCTGCTAAATATCCAAAAGATCACTGAAGAAATCAAAGAGGAAATCAAAAAATACATAGAAACAAATGGCAATGAAAACACAATGACCCAAAATCTATGGGATGCAGCATACCAGTTCTAAGAGGGAAGTATATAGCAAGATAATCCTACCTCAAGTAACAAGAAACATCTCAAATAAACAACCTAACATTAACCTAAAGGAATTGGAGAAATAAGAATTAAGAAAACTCCAAAGTTAGCAGAAGGAAAGAAATCATAAAGATCACAACAGAAATAAATGAAAAAGAAATGAAGGAAACAATAGCAAAGGTCAATAAAACTAAAAGCTGGTTCTTTGAGAAAATAAAGAAAATTGATAAACCATTAGCCAGACTCATCACGAGAAAAAGGGAGAAGACTCAAATCAGTAGAATTAGAAATGAAAAAGGAGAAGTAACACCTACACGGCAGAAATACAAAGGATCATGAGAGATTACTACAAGGAACTATGGGCCAATAAAATGGAAAGCCTGGAAAAAATGGACAAATTCTTAGAAAAGCACAAACTTCCATGACTTATCAAGGAAGAAATAGAAAACATAAACAGATCAATCACCAGCATTGAAATTGAAACTGTGATTAAAAATCTTCCAACAAACAAAAGCTCAGGACCACATGGATTCACAGGTGAATTCTATCAAACATTTAGAGGAGAGGTAACACCTATCCTTCTCAAACTCTGCCAAAATATAGCAGAGGGAGAAACACTCCCAAACTCAGTCTACGAGGCCAGCATCACCCTGACACCAGAACCAGACAAAGATGTCACAAGTAAAGAAAACTACAGCCCAATATCACTGATGAACATCGATGGAAAAAACCTCAATGAACTACTAGCAAACAGAATCCAACAGCACATTAAAAGGGTCATACACCATGATCAAGTGGGTTTTATCTCAGGAATGTATGGATTCTTCAATATACTCAAATCAATCAATGTGATACAACATATTATCAAATTGAAGGAGAAAAACCATATGATCATCTCAATAGATGCAGAAAAAGCTTTTGATAAAATTCAACACCCATTATGATAAAAATCCTTCAGAAATTAGGCAGAGAGGGAACTTTCCTCAACATAATAAAGGGCACATATAACAATCCCACAGCCAACATCGTCCTCAATGGTGAAAAAATAAAACTATTTCCACTAAGATCAGGAACGAGACAAGGTTGCCCACTCTCACCACAATTATTCAACATAGACTTGGAAGTTTTAGCCACAGCAATCAGAGAAGAAAAAGAAATAAAGGATTTCAAACCAGAAAAGAAGAAGTAAAGCTGTTACCATTTGCAGATGACAGGACACTATACGTAGAGAATCCTAAATATGCTATCAGAAAACTACTAAGGCTAATCAATGAATTTGGTAAAGTAGCAGGATACAAAATTAATGCACAGAAATCTCTTGCATTCCTATACACTGATGATGAAATATCTGAAAGAGAAATTTAGGAAACATTCCCATTTACCACTGCAACAAAATGAATAAAATACCTAGGAATAAACCTACCTAAGGAGCCAAAAGACCTGCATGCAGGAAACTATAAGACAGTGATGAAAGAAATTAAAGATGATACAAACAGATGGAGAGATATACCATGTTCTTGGATTGGAAAAATCAACTTGTGAAAATTACTATACTACCCAAAGCAGTCAACAGATTCAATGCAATCTCTATCAAATTACCAATGGTATTTTTCACAGAACTAGAACAAAATATTTGACAATATTTTTGGAAACATAAAAGACCCCGTATAGCCAAAGCAATACTGAGAAAGAAAAACGGAGCTGGAGGAATCAGCCCCCCTGATTTCAGACTATACTACAATGCTGCAGTAATCAGCACAGTATGGACTGGCACAAAACAGAAATAAATATCAATGGAACATGATAGAAAGCCCACAGATAAACCCCCACACATACAGTCACCTTATCTTTGATAAAGGAGGCAAGAATATACAATGGAGAAAAGACAGCTTCTTCAATAAGTGGTGCTGGGAAACCTGGACAGCTACATGTAAAAGAATTAAATTAGAAAACTCCCTAACACCGCACACAAAAATAAATTCAAAATGGATTAAAGACCTAAATGTAAGCCTGACACTAAAAAACTCTTTGAGGAAACCATAGGCAGAACACTCTATGATAAAAATCACTGCAAAATTTTTTTTGACCCACCTTCTAGAGAAATGGAAATAAAAACATATAAACAAATGGGACCTTATGAAATAGAAAAGCTTTTGCACAGCAAAGGAAACCATTAAAGAAATGAAAAGACCACCCTCAGAATGAGAGGAAATATTTGCCAATAAAGCAACTGACAAAGGATTAATCTCCAAAATTTACAAGCAGCTCAGTATCAAAAAAACAAACAACCCACTCCAAAAATGGGCAAAAGATCTAAATAGACATTTCTCCAAAGAAGATATACAGATTGCCAACAAACACATCAAAGGATGCTCAACATCACTAATCATTACAGAAATGCAAATCAAAACTACAATAAGGTATCACCTCACACCAGTCAGAATGGCCATCATCAAAAAATCTACAAATAGTAAATCCTGGAGAGGGTGTGGAGAAAAGGGAACCCTCATGCACTCTTGGTGGGAATGTGAATTGATATAACCACTATGGAGAACAGTATGGAGGTTCCTTAAAAAACTAAAAATAGAACTACCATACGACCCAGCAATCCTACTACTGGGCATATACCCTGAGAAAACCATAATTCAAAAAGAGTCATGTACCAAAATGTTCATTGCAGCTCTATTTACAATAGCCAGGACATGGAAGCAAGCTAAGTGTCCATCAACAGGTGAATGGATAAAGAAGATGTGGCACATATATACAATGGAATATTACTCAGCCATAAAAGGAAACGAAATTGAGTTATTTGTAGTGTGATGGATGGACTTAGAGTCTGTCATACAGAGTGAAGTAAGTCAGAAAGTGAAAAACACATACCGTATGCTAACACATATAAATGGAATCTAAGAAGAAATAAAAAAGGTAATGAAGTACCTAGGAGTAAGACGGGAATAAAGGCACACACAGACCTACTAGTGCATGGACTTGAGGATATGGGGAGGGGGAAGGGTAAGCTGTGACAAAGTGAGAGAGTGGCATGGACATATATGCACTACCAAACGTAAACTAAATAGCTAGTGGGAAGCAGCCACATAGCACAGGGAGATCAGCTAGGTGGTTTGTGACCACCTAGAGGGGTGGGATAGGGAGGGTGGGAGGGAGGGAGATGCAAGAGGGAAGAGATATGGGAACATATGTATATGTATAACTGATTCACTTTGTAATAAGGCAGAAACTACACACCATTGTAAAGCAATTATACTCCAATAAAGATGTTAAAAAGAAAAAAGAGTCATATACCACAATGTTCATTGCAGCTCTATTTACAATAGCCAAGACATGGAAACATCCTAAGTGTCCATCGACAGATGAGTGGATAAAGAAGATGTGGCACATATATACAATGGAATATTACTCAGTCATAAAAAGAAATGAAATTGCTCTATCTACCCCCTGAGAAATCATTGAATGTGGCTCACCCTACACTGGTGTGCTCTTGAAAGATGCAGCTCTCTGAAGCTGAAGCCAACCTTGAGGATGATGATGGCTCCCAAGAGCTGGAACAGAAAATCATTTTTTTAATGGAAATCTGGGCAGCATGTCTTTTTTTTTTTTTTTAATATTTTATTGGAATAATTATTCAATTGTTAGCATGATATTCACGATAACATTATTCATAGGGTGATTCTTTCCACTTTAAGGAGATCTATTTTTATTTTATTTATTTATTTTTGGCTGTGTTGGGTCTTCGTTTCTGTGCGAGGGCTTTCTCTAGTTGTGGCAAGCGGGGACCACTCTTCATCGCGGTGCGCGGGCCTCTCACTATCGCGGCCTCTCTTGTTGTGGAGCACAAGCTCCAGACGCGCAGGCTCAGTAGTTGTGGCTCACGGGCCTAGTTGCTCCGCGGCATGTGGGATCTTCCCAGACCAGGGCTCGAACCCGTGTCCCCTGCATTGGCAGGCAGATTCTCAACCACTGCGCCACCAGGGAAGCCCGGCAGCATGTCTTTTTTTCACCCCTCTCATCTCCTAGTAGATAAAGATGTTTGTGATTAAATTATGATAAAGATTTCACAGTTTTATGAACCAGATAATCAGATAATGCTTGACTGAGTAATCCTTTTGCTCCATCTGGCATTAACTGGGACTACTTGGTGGTATTCACCTGGTAGCTGATCTGCTCTGGAAGGTTCAAGATAGATTCATCCACATTCACCCTGCCTGATGCCTTGACAGGGACGATGTAAGGCTAGACTCAGTTCCGCTCCTCTCCTTCCCCAGGTAATTTCAAGGTCTCTTCAGGAGAGTGGCCAGATTCTTGCACTATGTCTCAAGACATCAAAAGAAAGAAGAGGGAAATTGACCTAGTGTCACTTCTGCAATAAAAAAGCAGTCATACGACTGCCCATTTTCAAGAACCCATATTCCCCTCACCACACACACATAACTCTCAATAGAGAAATATTAAATAAACTATGCCCATCTTTAATATCACAGCTTTTCACCCTACAACCCCAAACCCTACTGTCTCCACATTTCTGAACCCTGTCTCCCATAATCAGATTTTTGGCTTCCACACACCTTTCAACCCAGTCCCTTACAAACCCTTGATCTATGCAAAACACACATTCCTGATCCTTGTCTTCACCAAACCTCATAACTCTGCCCTCTACATAACCCTCTCCCCATTGCTTTCCCAAGAATTCCAGACTCTACATTTCCTGAAACCCAAATTTTGCCATCCATACATTCCTGAGCCCTACCCTCCCAAAGACCTGTACCAGTTATCAATTTACTGTCTCTCTTCTCCAAAGCCAGCCTTCTTTGCCTGTACTGTGATAAGGGATCTGGGCTTTATAAATATTCCTCTTTTTCCAGTTGTTAGGTGTTAAGCTTTGTCAGTAGAAGGCACTGGAGGGACATTAGAAGAGGGTTTTTCTCTTTCTGGTTCTGGTGTATCTCACTTGCAAAGTGGAAAAAGAGGAATAATAATTTGATACTACAATCTATCCATCTCTTAAAGCCAAAAACAGTATGTGTCATGGATTTCAGACTTTTTTTACTCCCTACCATATAATCAACAACAAGTCCATAGGTTCTACCTCCATTACTGGGGTTTTCCTTTTTTTTTCTTTTCTTTTTTTTTTTTTTTTTTTTTTACAGAATATTGTCTTAACTAAAATCTTACATAGAACTGCAACATACAAAAGAGTAAACGGGCTACTCTGTTTCAAATTCATAGAAGGGAGATGTAGACCTGTTCTATTAGCCTGTGAATATCTCTGAAAAATCTTACGTTCTTTAGAACATGGATTGGAAGCAAATACTCTGAAATATGACTCTATTTTGTCTACTTTCCTCCATTTTCACTGTCAAAACCCTAAGGCAAGCCACCATCATCTCTAACTTGAACTAATGAAATAGCCTCCAGAGTAGTTCTGCAGCTTCCATGTCTGCCTCCAAATAATTTAATCTTTATTCAGAATCCATGATAATCTCTTTAAATGTAATTTAGAGGATACCATTTCAATGATTTAAAAGGCTCTACATAATCTGTCCCTACCTCTTCTTCCATCTCTTGTCTTCCCCCAACCCATATATACCACTCATTATATTCCACCACACTGCCTCATTTCCACTTCTCCAATAGAACAAGCTCTTTCTCTTTGCATTGCCTTCTGCCTGGAACATTCTTCCCTGAATGATGCTTCTCATCACTCAGGTCTTGGCTCACATGTATCATTAAGGAGATTATTAAGCACAAGTAACAGAAACACATTTCACATTGACTTAATTAATTAAAATTTAATTTCATAGTATTCTTAGTAGAATGGAGTGGCTTACGGCAAACAACACTCTCACCAGGAACAAATAGAAAAATTTGTTATAATTTTAAAGCCAGTTGTTTAAAGAATTCAGAGAGTTCCTAGAGAAATGAAGACTAGAGAGACTAATATCATAAAGAGGAGAAAATCTTAGAAAGAAGAGCTGACTTTTGCAGCTGCTGCTTTTTCTCTGGGAGCATTTACAAGTTCTGACAAAAAACAAGAGACTGATATTCTGAGCTTTCCCAGACATTCAGCTTTTGAGAGACAGAGAAGCTTTTGATCATCTCACTGGGATAGTGTGACACATGGCTGATTGTTCAGAAAATATTTGGCAAAATCTAAAGCTGCATGAGGTGAGGTGATAAAAAGTTAAGTATTCAAGGGAATGTTAAGAGTAATAATATGAAAATTTGCATTATACTCTAATAAGCTAAATATTCATTATCTACAGTAACACTAAAAGAATATAAAACTAAGAAATTAATCAAAGGAAAATAAAATATAAAGAAATATTAATTCAAAAAAGGGCAAGAGAAAATGAACATAAAACATGTAGTAAGATGGTAGATATTAGTAATTAATTAAATGTTATTAGGCTAAATACACCAATATTACACCAAGATTGTCACACTGGATTTCTTTAAACTATATGTTGTTATAAGAGACACACCAAATTAAAAGGAGCAGAAAAGTTGAATGTAAAAGTACGGAAAAGATAGAGTTTGTAAGAAATAGCCATAAGAAACCTGGTGTAGCTATACTAATACCAAACAGAGTAAAATTTAAGTAAAATTTAAGTCAAGAAGCCTTTCTAAAGATAAAAAATGGCATTTCGTAAGAATGAAATGATCAATGCAACAAGAAGGTTTAGTAATTCTAAATCTGGATGTATCTCAAAACATGGTTTCAAAATGCATAAAGAAAATATTGACAGAACAAAAATAGAGGCAAATCAAAATCACATTCCAGTTCCAAAAGTTAATACAACAAGCAGACAAAAAAATCAATAAGGAAAGAGAATTTCTCCCTATTGCAATTAACAAACTTGACCTTATTGTAATATATAGAATATCATACCAAATAAAATATACCTATGGAATATTTACCAAAACAGATCACATGCTTGTCATAATATGTCTCAACAAATTTTAAAGGATTAAAATTATACAGAATGTATGCTTCAACTTCATTGGAATAAAGCTGTAAATTTATAACAGATGGGTAATTAGAAAATCACAAACTAATTAGAAATTAAATAATATAATTCAAAATAACCCATGGGTCATATCAAATTCCTATGAGAATTATAAAATATTTTAAGTGAATTATAATCAAAATGTGACATATCAACACTCATTTGATGCAGTGCTATTGAGAGAGAAATTTAGAGTCCCAAGTACATATAATAGAAAAGAAAAAAACTGAAAATCAATTATTTAAACTTCCATCTCAAGAAACTAGAAATAGAACAAATTTAACTTAAAGAAAGTAGAAGAAAATAATAAAGAATAGAAATAAGCAAAATATAAAACAAACAGAAAAATGAACAAAGCCAAAAGATGGTTTTAAAATGTATTAGTAACAATAATTTCCTAGACAACTGGCCAAGAAATAAAAGGAGAAAAATAAATAACCAATATTAGGAATGGAAAAAGTGGTATCACTACAGATCCTAGAGGCATTCAAAAAATAATAATAGAACATTATGAATAACTTTAAGCAAATAAATTTTAAAATTGAATTAGACAAACCATAAAAATACAACTTACAAGAACTAATACAAAAATAAATTTAAAAGCTGAATAGTTCCATAAAGTAGATGAATCAGCTATTAAAAACTTTTCCACAAAGAATACTGATCCAGTAGTCTTCACTGTGAATTCTTCCAAAATTTTTTATTTAAAAGTTGTATTATAAAAAAATGTATCATAATTTAGAAAAGTATATGAATACATATAGGAGAAAAGTATATGCATCCTTTTTTTAAAATAACAAAGTGAGCACCCATATATCCACCACACAGGTTGAGAACTAGAATTTGACTAGTATCTTAGAGTTCCAAATTTTTAAGGAAGTAATGAGACCAATTCTATGCAAATTCTTCCAGAGAATGAAAAACAGTGGGACAGTTTTCAATTCAGGAGGCAAGTAATCATAATTGTTTTAAATACATAACTGTCTTGATTAATATTAAAAGTTTTTGATAAAATTCAGCTTTTATTTCTGATAAATATGCTTCACAAATTAGGAATAAAAGGTTCTTCCCTAATCTAACGGAGTGTCTGCAAAAATATCTACAGGAAACATCATACTTAATAGTGAAATATTGAAAGTTCCCCTCTGAGATCAGGAATGAGATCAAGGAGCCCATTATTATCATTTTTACTCAGCCTTCCTGGAGTTCTTGACAATGCAACAAGGTGAAAAAAAGAAAGGAGGCATAAATATTTGAAATTGTATATCAGAAAAACTAGATTTGTGGGGGGGGAGTTGTTTTGTTCGATTTACTGTGACTGTTGCTTGCTTATACATAGGATGAAGGAAAAAATATGTTTAAGGAAATCTTTTCAGAGAAGAACAGGAAATGTTGAAAATTCTGTCAATTAACTATTTGTATATTTGTATAAAACTATGTTTTGAAATTTCCTATATTATTTCATTATTTACAAACTTGTACTGACTACCAACCATTTGCCTGATCTTGGGGTTGGTGCTGAAAATAAAGGAACAGTGTCTGTCCCTGGGGATTTCAGTGTCTAATATTAGGAAGAAAACAATACGGCAAAGTAGACTATAGCAAAGGAAGAGTAACTCATTAAATACCCTTTTTCCTTCAACTATCCCTTTTATGAAATCTTTTTCAAAATATTCACCATTCTGATGAAAGGTGATGTGTAGGGAAAAAAATAATTTGGCAACCCCTCTCACTTGCCTGTGGTTTGCTTTTGGAGGAGTTCCTTCACGGCTCTGAAGCTAGGTTTTCTAACACAAACAAAAAGAATGCAAAATAAACAAGAGATAGTTGAGTTGAAAGAGAACAAAGTTAACACACATGAAATGTCAGCATTTCTGGGGCCATTGTGGAGCCTTCTCTTGCTCATTGGTCTAGTGTGGGCCACTGATTGCAGTCTCAAGACACCAGACATCCTATTACTTGGCAAGCAGGTTTTAACTTTGCAGTATGGGATTGCATCAGCACTCCTGGCTAGAGGACTTCAAGGCTGAAAAGATCAGGGATTCTCATCTATAGTAAAAGGAACTTTACTTCAAAATTGGGAAGATGTGATGTCTGAACATTTTTGTCTCCTGTATCTTATAGGTTTACTTAGATCCAAGAAAGACATCCTTTCAGCAGCAGTAACAAAGTAAGGTCCCCAGATACATGAGCCTTGTCCACACCCAAGGACCCTGAATTCTGCACTCACCTCACAGCCAGCTGAAGCATGCCCCACATCAGGAGGAATGCCCACCTTAGCAGAAGTGACATCCTCATTAGTAATTGCAAAGCAAACCAAAGTGCAGTTGATCATTTTTCTTGGGAGCATCTCCCATAAGTAACAGAATTAACATACTTTCAAGATCTTTCCCGAAAGAGCGCTGCCTTTATCTTATCTGCAATGGTCAAGACAGTGTCAGTTCTTCCAGCTTCTGGATAGGAAAGATCTTCAGGACATAGGTTTAATTCCCTTCTCTAGATCTCTTCCCATTTGAACAAAATTGTCCTGAAGTGTGGACAACTCAATAAAAGGTTATGCATATTAAGTCCCTTCCCCCACCTTCATAGAGGGCTAAATCCATCCTTTGCATACTCTCCACTTCCTCGACCAGCTGGTCCAGAGACAACACAGCTGGCTCCTTCTCTGCTTTCTCCAATAAAACTTTGTTCCCTAAGAGGGCCATCCTCCTGTTCACTTGGCATCCATCCCCAGCATGGTTTCTTGTGGGAGAGTGGAATTTGAGACTAGGAAGGGTAGAAACTAATGCAAAGAGGAGTGAGTGCCCAGCCAGGGAAGAGAGATGAAGAAGTGACAAAGGAGGGACCATAGGAGACTCTGGAGATCCAGACAGTTAAAAAGAAGGAGGGGCTTCCCTGGCGGTCCAGTGAGCAAGATTCTGCGCTTCCAATGCAGGGGGCACGGTTTCAACCCCTGGTCAGGGAACTAAGATCCCACATGCCTGTGCAGCACAGCCATAAATAAATAATTAATTAAATATACAAACAAGCAAATAAACAAATAATTTTTTTAAAAAAAAAGAAGACAGAGAAGGAGGAAGTGGAGGAGGAAGAGGACTTGTGGAGATAGAATTGAAACTTTGATGGAAGCACTTCTTCTGACTGCAAGGTAGGGCAGGGCTCAAGTCTTGAGTGGACAGATTCGAGGATGTGGAGAGAAGTATGGCAAGTCACTTTGTATTGCTGCTGCTACTACTGATAAAGCATCTTCCCCCAGGATTAAGAAACCTGCAAGAAATTATGAATACCTTTTCTATTTCAATTAATGCTTTCTCATTTAAACTGTATTACTATAAAGTTTAAGCTTGAATGTAAAGGGCACTCTGTCCTCTCACCTCCTTTTTCAGTCTCAGGGACTAAAACCTCTCTGTCATGACCATTAGCCTCCTAGGAACTACCACATTCTGGGAATAACAACGATATGATTTTTGGAGCACTTTCTCTGAGCCAAGTCTTTACTTGTGTTAAATAATTTAATCTTCACAGTCACTAACAACTGGTCCTTTAAATGATTTATGGCTAGGTATTAAATAATTTAAGATCAATTACACAAGTAGAAAATGTAGACTCAAGATGTGAATCAAGTCATGTGGACTGGGAGTGCATTGCCTTTATAATAAATGCAATTATCTCAGAGATTAAGTAACTTGCCCCTGGTTATGCATCTAGTAAATAATATAGAGTCTGTCTGACTCCAACTCTGTCAACACTGTCTCCATGGGAGGAGAGAAAGGACATCAGACTGGGTCGTATGTGGAAACGCAGAGGCAACAGAATTGCTTAACCTGAATAAGAGAAGGTTTTGATGGGAAAGACAAGAGAGATTGATGCCTAAAGGCACTGTAGGAGGATGCACAAGTTGTTAATGAGGTTCAAGTGGTAGACATAGGGAGAGTGAGTAGAAGTTATATGAGGCAGGTTTCAGTTTGGTACAAGACAGACATTTCTCAAAGCAGATCTTCTCCCAGGAGAGTGGCTTCCTTAAAAAGCAGTTACAGCTTGTCACTAGAGGTGGTTTAGCAGAGGTTAGAAGTCCTGAGTCTGAGATGTTCCAGAGGGCTTCTTTCCTGGACCTGGGAGTGCCTGGACTTCTCTCCTTCGCTTCTAGAAGTGTTTATGCCTTGGATCTTTCCCACCGGGGCCACTCTCTCACCTGCTCATGGCTTCCTCAGGAAATTTCACAGCACCTTCCTCACCATACACCACACACACACACACACACAGACACACACACAGGAAAGATTCAATCAGTAATTCAGAGATGTGTACATTTTTTATTTTGCTATATTTTGATTTCTAGCAGGTAGGTTCAGAAATTCATCTATATGATGACCCTGTGAAATACTTTCTTTGGACTATTATAGAAGTATGCATTACTCTTATTTGTTGATCAATGTTTGTCATAACCCTGATGTAAGCCACATATGAACAGAAGCTTTGATCAGGCCTGTTTTTCTTGTTCAATCATACTTCTGAGAACTTCAATTTCATGATGTCATTTCAGGGAACAATTTCATACTGTGTAATTAATAACGTCTAGTTTTATATCCTCTCAGCCAGTTCACTCTGGCTGACTAAGCTTATTAAAGAGTTTATTAAAAGGCTATTAAAAGGCTATTGGGTGGAACTGCTGGGAGAGCTAAAGAACCAGGTTTGAAGCTAAGTATCGAGGAACTATGCCCAAAACCACACCACAGAACTGGCCTGGTGAGGAAGCTGCTGCCACCACCGCCTCCACTCCACCAATGCAACATTTGTGCCAGGAGCACACCCTTGCATCCTCAGCCAACAGCAAAAGAGAGCCACCACCCTTGCCAGCAAAATGTATTCTACAAGGAGACCCTCTTCCCACTGCTTCCTTCTGGAGCAATTCTGATTGGTAGAGCCCAAGCTGTAAAAGACACTGTGAGACTGATTTTCTGGGTTCTACTTTGGGAAGAAAGGATGCATAAGTCTATAAGATAGCCCATACATAGTAAGGTGTTCAAAGGGTATTGGAAAATGAGGAGGGAAATTACATATATTTGCCACAAGCTCAAATTAATACTGAATTTATATCCAGGCCAGTTGAGATGAAAACTGACAACATTAGATATTTGAAATATCTGTCAGGGGGTTCAGTTTTGCTAGCTGTAAATGACCTGGATGCTCATTTAAAATCAAAAATGGAACACTATACATCTCAGGGAGGCTGCACCCAAGTAGGGCAGACTTAACTGTATTTATCAGCTGTGTTATAATTTTGACTACATAGGCATTATCACAGGTACCAGACTCAAGGAATTATTAGAATAATTGGAGCTAATATTGTGAGCTTAACAGTTCCACCTGATAGTGCCTCTATTTCTTCCATTTATCTTTCTCCATCCCACCCATGCTGCCTTCATCCAAGTACCATCAGTTCTCACCTGGCCTAATTGTAAGAGCCTCTCAACTGGTCTTCTTCAACCCCTGATGCCCTATAAGCCATTCACCACTGCAGCCAAACTACAAGTGAGACTATGTTATTTGCTTAATACCCATCAGTGGCTTCCTGTTACACTTAAAAACATAACTGACCTCCTTAACATTGGGCCATAAGGCTATGATGGTTTGGCTATCCCCACATATCTAATCCCATGAAGCATGGGTCACAACGTGCTCCCCTGGCTTGGCTTATGAGCTCTGGTCACACTGGCCTTTCTGCTCCTCATATGTTCCACGTTCCTTCCCTCCCACCCAAAACACATGCCAGTCTCTCAGCCAGGAGCTATCTTTCCCTAGTTGATTTTCATGTACTGTAGAGTGTTCAGGCTAACTCTGATTGATTATTCTACACAAGGTTAGTTCCTCCTGTTTTATCCTCTTATGACCCTGAACTGCTCTTTCATGACATATATAGAATTATTAAAGAATTATTCATGTAACCATTTGTTTAATGTCC
The DNA here is from genome assembly GCF_937001465.1 of Orcinus orca. Taxonomy (NCBI): domain Eukaryota; kingdom Metazoa; phylum Chordata; class Mammalia; order Artiodactyla; family Delphinidae; genus Orcinus; species Orcinus orca. The sequence continues at coordinate 101,812,059 of NC_064559.1, read as the reverse complement.
ACTGACCTTGATGGATTTAAGTTTCATGTATTACTCACTGCTATATGCCCAACACCAAACAGTTTCCAGGACAAATGAGGTCCTCAATAAAAGTTCACGGAATGACTCTTCTCCTCTTCCCTTCCCTCTGGAAACTAAGATTTGGCCAAGCATGAGATGAGAGCTGATAATGTCTCAGAAAGAATAGGGCACTGTCAAGCAGGTTATTGGGTTCCAGTATTCACTGTGTGACCCTAGACACATTATTTTATATTTCTAGACCTCAGTTCAGCAGTGGGAACACAGAAAACAAACTTTAAATTCTTACTTGAACTTCCTCTATGCTCTATTAGTTTATTGCCCACACATACATTTATCCATCTATCAATGTGTGCTTATCAGTCTTAATTATCCACCAGCCCCATACTTGACCAGACAGAATCACTCCATCCATTGTTCTGTCCAAGCTGTTCTTGTCCTCAGAAGATCCCAGTGCCATGAAGAGGACTGACTTGGGACCTCTCAGCCTACATGTAGCTGGGGTCTGGAGCAAATATCAAGTCTTTTCCCAGCAGGTCTAATTCATGTCAGTTCCTGAAAACTAACTCCTGACTTTCAAAGAAAATTCCACAGTTTGGCAGCTGTATGGATACTAACATTTTCCTTTCACCTGGAAGAGCAACCATGAAGAAGAAATAACATACCCTTGACTGTATGAGTATAATAAAGACTACTTTTATCAGAACATCTGGAGCTTTCCAAGAAAGCACTTGTCGATGGCCAAGAAAGCTGATTCAGATTTTATACAACAAGGTTTTGTAGCCACTGCAAGTAAAAGTGAAAGAGTAAAGCAGGGGTGAAGTGAGAGTAGCATCGACATATATACACTACCAACTGTAAAATAGATAGCTAGTGGGAAGCAGCAGCATAGCATAGGGAGATCAGCTCAGTGCTTTGCGACAACCTAGAGGGGTGGGATAAGGAGGGTGGGAGGGAGGTTCAAGAGGAGGGGGTATGGGGATATATGTATACATATGGCTGATTCACTTTGTTGTACAACAGAAACTAACACAGCATTGTGAAGCAATTATACTCCAATAAAAATGTATAAAAAGAAACATGTAAATCAGAAAAAAAATAATACGTCTTTTTATTATGCCTAATGTGGATAATATAACTCAAGCATGTAGACTTCTAGGAGAATAATTTTAGAACTTAGGTGATGAGTTAAGTGGATAGATACCATGATCCTATCATAACAGTTCCTGTAATATCTGAGCACAAGGAGGATATAGAGTATTTCCAATACCCCTTTCTACTTAATTCCCTCCCAAAGGCATCCACAGTTCAGATTCCTATCACCGAGGGTGAGTTTTGCTTATTCCAGAACATCATACATACGGAATCATACAGAACTCACTCTGCTGTATTTGACTTTTTTTGCCGAACATAATGTTTTGATATCCATCATGCTGTTGCTTTTATCAATAGTTTTTAAAGGTTTTTTTTTATTGCTAGGGTATTCCGCTGTGTGAATTATCTACAATTTATTCATCCATTTATATGCTGATAAACATTTGGATTGTTTCAATTTGGAGCTACTCAAAAAAAGTTACTATGAATATTTATGTACAAGTCTTTTATGGATATATGTTTTTATTTCTCTTAAATAAATATTTAGAAATGAAGCTTCTTGGTCATAACAGAGATGTATGTTTAACATTATAAGAAACTGTCAGATTGTTTTGTAAACTGGTTGTGCCATTTCGCACTCTCACCAGCATTGCGTGAGAGTTCCAAGTGTTCCACATCCTTGCCACACTTGTTTAAGTCACTTACTTTAATCTTAGCCATTTTCATGATCTGAAATGGTATCTCATGGGGTTTTTAACTTCACTTCCCTGATTAGTAATGTTGTTAAGCATTTTTTCACATGTTTTTTGGTCATTTACACATTTTACTTGACCATAAATGTTGGTTCTATTTCTGGATTCTTTTTTTCTTTTTTTCTTTTTTTTTTTTTTTGCGGTACGTGGGCCTCTCACTGTTGTGCTCTCTCCCGTTGCGGAGCACAGGCTCCGGACGCGCAGGCTCAGCGGCCATGGCTCACGGGCCCAGCCGCTCCACGGCATGTGGGATCTTCCCAGACAGGGGCACGAACCCATGTCCCCTGCAGCGGCATGCGGACTCTCAACCACTGCGCCACTGGGGAAGCCCTATTTCTGGATTCTTTATACTGTTCCATTGATCTGTATGTCTATCATATACCAAAGCCACACATTCTTGATGGATGAATATCTTAGACTTCAAGTCTAAGTCTTGAAATCAGATAGTGTGGGACCCACAATTTTGTTCTTTGCCCAGATTATTTGGATTAGTCTAGATTCTTTCCATTTCCATATAAATTTGGCCTGTTAATTTCTCCCCAAAAAAGCCAGCCAGGATTTTTATTGGGATTACAAGGAATCAATAGATTAATTTAAGAGGGCTGATATATTTTAAGTAGTGTGATATCCAATGTATGAATTCTGAATATCAGTTCATTTATTTATATCTTCTTGAATTTTTCTCTGGATTGTTTTATAAAAGTTTTCAGTATAGAAGTCTTGCACATTTTTGTTAAATATAGTTCTAATACTTTATGATTTCTATGCTGTTGTTAATTTATTTTTATTTTATTTATAATTGTTTGGTGATGGTATACAGAAATATAATTGATTTTTATATATTGGCCTTATATTCTGTGGCATTGCTAAAGTCACTTAATTCCAATATATGTTTGTGTAATTTCCTTAGAAATCAGTTATCTGTTAATAAAGACATGTCATCTGTTAATAAAGACATATCATCAGTCATCTGTTAATAAAGATATATTTGCTTCATTTTTTCCAATTCATGCTTTTATTTTTTTAATTTTTCTTACCCTATTGCACTAGCTAGAACCTCCAGTAAATGTGGAATAGAAGTAATGAGTTGAGATATACTTGCCTTGCTCCTGATATTAGGGGGAAAATATTTCACAATTAGCACAATGTTAGCTGTAGGTTTTTCATAGGTGAACTTCATCAAACAGAGATAATTCCATTCAATTACTATTCTGCAGAAACTTTTATCATGAATATGTGTTGAATTCTGTCAAATGCTTTCTCTACATCTTTTGAAATAATAGTGTGATTCTTCTCCTCTATTCAGTTAATTTTGGTGAATTGCATTGACTTATTTTTAGAATAATTAAATAAATATTGCATTCTTGTGATAAATCTGCTTAATATATTGCAGGACTTAATTTACTAATATTTTGTTAAAGATTTTTGCTTCTGTGTTCATGATGGATACTGGTCCGTAATTTTACTTTTTGGAATGTTCTTGTCAAATTTCGTTATCAGAGCTATATTATCCCTGACTAGACTTGACGAGTATTCATTCCCTCTTCCTCTGTTTTCTGAAAGAGATTATGTATGATTAATATTTTTTCTCCCTTAAGTGTTTTTGATACAGTTCACTAGTTAACCAATTTGACCACAGAATTTTCTAAATGTGGAGGCTTTAAATTATGAGTTAAATGTCTCTAATAATTATAGGGGCTGTATTACTCAAGGTTCAACCGGAGAAACAGAACCAGTAGAAGATATACATTAAGAGATATATTGCAAGGACTTGTCAGCTGAGCAAGTCAAAAATCCATAGGGCGGACTGCCAGGAATGGCAGGCTGAAACTATCTGTCATGGGCTGAAGTTACTGTAGATGCATAGGATTGCTTCAGGCATGCTTCATTTCTACTCTTAAGGCCTTTCAACTATTGAATCAGACCAACCCAGATTATCTAGTATATTCTCCCTTACTCATAGTCATTTGATTATGAACATTAATCGCATCTACCTTTATGCAACACCTAGAACAGTGTTAGAATAACTAGGGATTGTAGCCTAGCCAAGCTGACACATCAGAAGATAATTACAGAGCTATCTAAATTTTCTTTACATGTTAGTTCTTGTTACTTGATTTTCAATGAGTTTGTACTTTTCATATAAGTTGTAGAACTTATTGTTATGAAGTTGTTTAAAACATCTGCTCATTATCTTTTTTATGTAACATTGTCACATCTATCATTTATGGAATATTTTCTATCCACTCAATATATACAACAATGTCACCATGTATGAAAAGATGCTCAAGCCACAAACTAAATAATAATTTTTAAATAATAATAAATTTTAAACCCTAGGATTCATCTCTGATTTCTCATGTCCTCCCCTCGCACATATAATTTCTCCCCAAAATTCAGTACTAAGAATAGAATCACTTCTCATCTTCTCATTATTTCCAGTGTTCTTATCCTGGTTGGAGTCAGTATTATCCTTCCTCTGAACCACTGCAAAAGTCACCTATCTTGTCTCTTTCTTCCAAATTTGTGCCACAATCCCTTATCAGAAAAACTGCAGAAATCATATCAAGACATTAATATTATTCACTGTCTTTTCTGAAATTATCAAATATCTTCCCATGTCGAATAAAATCCAAAGTGCTTACTGTCCTAAAAACATTCTAAGTTCCTACAACAAATGCTAAAGGAAATTCTCTAGGCAAGATATACAACAGAAGGAAAAGACCTACAATAACAAACCTGAAAAAATTAAGAAAATGGGAATAGGAACATACATATCAATAATTACCTTAAATGTAAATGGATTAAATGCTCCCACCAAAAGACACAGACTGGCTGAATGGATACAAAAACAAGACCCATATATATGCTATCTACAAGAGACACACTTCACACCTAGGGACACATACAGGCTGAAAGTGAGGAGATGGAAAAAGGTATTCCATGCAAACGGAAATGAAAAGAAAGCTGGGGTAGCATTTCTCATATCAGACAAAATTGACTTTAAAATAAAGACTATTACAAGAGACAAGGAAGGACACTACATAATAATCAAGGGATCGACCCAAGAAGAAGATATAACAATTGTAAATAGTTATGCACCCAACATAGGAGCACCTCAATACATAAGGCAAATACTAACAGCCATAAAAGGCAAAATCGACAGTAACATAATCATAGTAGGGGACTTTAACATCCCACTTTCACCAATGGACAGATCATCAAAAATGAGAATAAATAAGGAAACACAAGCTTTAAATGATACATTAAACAAGATGGACTTAATTGATATTTATAGGTCATTCCATCCAAAAACAACAAAATACACATTTTTCTCAAGTGCTCATGGAACATTCTCCAGGATACATCATATCTTGGGTCACAAATCAAGGCTTGGTAAATTTAAGAAAATTGAAATCGTATCAAGTACCTTTTCTGACCACAACGCTATGAGACTAGATATCAATTACAGGAAAAGATATGTAAAAAATATAAACACATGGAGGCTAAACAATACACTATTTAATAACAAACAGATCACTGAAGAAATCAAAGAGGAAATCAAAAAATACCTAGAAACAAATGACAATGACAACACGATGACCCAAAATCTATAGGATGCAGAAAAAGCAGTTCTAAAAGGGGTTTATAGCAATAAAACCCTACCTGAAGAAACAGGAAACATCTCAAGTAAACAATGTAACATTGCACCTAAAGCAATTAGAGAAAGAAGAACACAAAAACCCCAAAGTTAGCAGAATGAAAGAAATCATAAAGATCAGATCAGAAATAAATGAAAAAGAAATGAAGGAAACAATAGCAAAGATCAATAAAACTAAAAGCTGGTTCTTTGAGAAAATAAAGAAAATTGATAACCCATTAGCCACACTCATCAAGAAGAAAAGGGAGAAGACTCAAATCTATAGAATTAGAAATGAAAAAGGAGAAGTAACAACTGACACTGCAGAAATACAAAGGATCATGAGAGATCACTACAAGTACTTCTAAGCCAATAAAATGGACAATCTGGAAGAAATGGACACATTCTTAGAAATGCACAATGTGCCGAGACTAAACCAGGAAGAAATAGAAAATATGAACAGACCAATCACAAGCACTGAAATTAAAACTGTGATTAAAAGTCTTCCAACAAACAAAAGCCGAGGACCAGATGGCTTCACAGGCGAATTCTATCAAACATTGAGAGAAGAGCTAACACCTATCCCTCTCAAACTCTTCCAAAATATAGCAGAGGGAGGAACACTCCCAAATCATTCTACAAGGCCAACATCACCCTGATATCAAAACCAGACAAGGATGTCACAAAGAAACAAAACTACAGGCCAATATCACTGATGAACATCGATGCAAAAATCCTCAACAAAATACTAGCAAACAGAATCCAACAGCACATTAAAAGGATCATACACCATGATCAAGTGGGGTTTATTCAAGGAATGCAAGGATTCTTCAATATACACAAATCAAACAGCGTGATACACCATATTAACAAATTGAAGGAGAAAAAACATATGATCGTCTCAATAGATGCAGAGAAAGCTTTCGACAAAATTCAACACCCATTTATGATAAAAACCCGACAGAAAGTAGGCATACAGGGAACTTTCCTCAACATAATAAAGGACATATATGACAAATCCACAGTCAACATGATCCTCAAAGGTGAAAAAATGAAACCATTTCCACTAAGATCAGGAAGAAGACATGGTTGCCCATTCTCACCACACTTATTCTACATAGTTTTGGAAGTTTTAGCCACAGCAATCAGAGAAGAAAAGGAAATAAAAGGAATCCAAATCGGAAAGGAAGAAGTAAAGCTGTCACTCTTTGCAGGTGACATGATACTAAACATAGAGAATCCTAAAGATGCTACCAGAAAACTACTAGAGCTAATCAATGAATTTGGTAAAGTAATAGGATACAAAATCAATGCACAGAATTCTCTGGCATACCTATACACTAATGATGAAAAATCTGAAAGTGAAATTAAGAAAACACTCCCACTTACCATTGCAACAAATACAATAAAATATCTAGGAATAAACCTGCCTAAGTAAACAAAAGACCTGTATGCAGAAAATTATAAGACACAGATGAAAGAAATTAAAAATGATACAAATAGATGGAGAGATATACCATGTTCTTGGATTGGAAGAATCAACACTGTGAAAATGATTCTACTACCCAAAGCAATCTACAGATTCAATGCAATCCCTATCACACTACCACTGGCATTTTTCACAGAACTAGAACAAAAAATTTCACAATTTGCATGGAAACACAAAAGACCCCGAATAGACAAAGCAACCTTGAGAACAAAAAACGGAGCTGGAGCAATCAGGCTCCCTGACTTCAGACTATACTACAAAGCTGGAATAATCAAGACAGTATGGCACTGGCACAAAAACAGAAATATAGATCAATGGAACAGGATAGAAAGCTCAGAGATAAACCCACGCACATATGGTCACCTTATCTTTGATAAAGGAGGCAAGAATATAGAGTGGAGAAAAGACAGCCTCTTCAATAAGTGGTGCTGGGAAAACTGGACAAGTACACGTAAAAGTATGAAATTAGAACAGTCCCTAACACCATACACAGAAATAAACTCAAAATGGATTAAAGACCTAAATGTAAGGCCAGTCACTATAAAACTCTTCGAGGAAATCATAGGCAGAATACTTTATGACATAAATCACAGTGAGATCCTTTTAACCCACCTCCTAGAGAAATGGAAATATAAACATAAATAAACAAATGGCACACCATTAAACTGTAAAGCTTTTGCACAAAAAAGACAACCATAAACAAGACCAAAAGACAACCCTCAGAATGGGAGAAAGTATTTGCAAATGAAGCAACTGACAAAGGATTAATCTCCAAAATTTACAAGCAGCTCATGCAGCTCAATAACAAAAAAACGAACAATCCAATCCAAAAATGGGCAGAAGACCTAAATAGACATTTCTCCAAAGAAGATATACAGATTCCCAACAAACACATGAAAGAATGCTCAACATCATTAATCATTAGAGAAATGCAAATCAAAACTACAATGAGATATCATCTCACACCAGTCAGAATGGCCTTCATCAAAAAATCTAGAAATAGTAAATGTTGGAGAGGGTGTGGAGAAAAGGGAACACTCTTGCACTGTTGGTGGGAATGTAAATTGATACAGCCACTATGGAGAACAGCATGGAGCTTCCTTAAAAAACTAAAAATAGAACTACCATATGACCCAGCAATCCCACTACTGGGCATATACCCTGAGAAAACCATAATTCAAAAAGAGTCATGTACCAAAATGTTCATTGCAGCTCTATTTACAATAGCCAGGACATGGAAGCAACCTAAGTGTCCATCGACAGATGAATGGATAAAGAAGATGTGATACATATGTACAATGGAATATTACTCAGCCATAAAAAGAAACGATATTGAGTTATTTGTAGTGAGGTGGATGGACCTAGAGTCTGTCATACAGAGTGAAGTAAGTCAGAAAGCAAAAAACAGGGCTTCCCTGGTGGCACAGTGGTTGAGAATCTGCCTGCTAATGCAGGGGACAGGGATTCAAACAATGCTCTGGGAAGATCCCACATGCTGCGGAGCAACTAGCCCCGTGAGCCACAACTACTGAGCCTGCACGTCTGAAGCCTTTGCTCCACAACAAGAGAGGCTGCGATAGTGAGAGGCCCTCGCACAGCAATGAAGAGCGGCACCCACTTGCCACAACTAGAGAAAGCCCTCGCACAGAAATGAAGACCCAACACAGCCAAAAGTAGATGTATAAATAAATAAATAAATAAGCGTAAAACAAAGACCATATGCTAACACATATATGCAGAACCAAAAAAAGAAAAATGTCATGAAGAACCTAGGGGTAAGATGGGAAGAAAGACACAGACCTAGTAGAGAATGGACTTGAGGATATGGGGAGGGGGAAGGGTAAGCTGTGACAAAGTGAGAGAGTGGTATGGACATATATACATTACCAAATATAAAATAGATAGCAAGTGGGAAGCAGCCGCATAGCACAGGGAGATCAGCTCGGTGGTTTGTGACCACCTAGAGGGGTGGGATAGGGAGGGTGGGAGGGAGGGAGATGCAAGAGCGTAGAGGTATGGGAACATATGTATATGTATAACTGAAATGCTTTGTTGTGGAGCAGAAACTGACACACCGTTGTAGGGCAATTATACTCCAATAAAGATCTAAAAACAAAACAAAAAGGACAATAAACTTTCACTAGCTGAAACCATATAACCAATCTACAGATGAAGAAATAGCATGTTGCCAACATTCCAGTGACCCATCGTTTTGTGTCTCCTCCCAGACACTACCCACCCCTAAATAGCACCAGTATCCTGACATCTAACACCACAGATCAGATTTTCTTATTTTGAAATTCATAAAAAGGAAATCATACAGGAGAAATTCTTTATTGCCTGGATTTTTCCTTCAAAATTGTGCTTATAAGATTCATTCATTTCCTAGTGTGTAATTGTGGATCGTAGTTGTAGTTCATTCTCATTTTATAGTATTTCTTTCTCGGAATATACCACTATTTATGTATCCACTTTACTGTTGGCAGGCATTTTAGCAGTTTTCAATTTAAAAAATTTTTAATGGTGCTACTGTGAACATTTGCATTCATATATTTTTGTTACTATATGTATATACCTCTGTTGGGTACATACCTAGGAGTATAATGACTGGATCAGAGGATAGAAAGTTCTGTTCTAGTGGATGCTGCTAATTTTTCCAAATTTTTAATACAATTTTTATTACCATCAGAAGTATATAAAAGTTTTAACTGTTCCACACACTAAGCAATCTTGGTGTTGTCTTTTTCACATTAGCCATTTCAGTGGTGATGTGGAGATAATACATTATGGTTTCAATTTTCATTTCTCTTGTGACTGTTGAGATTGAGCACTTTATTACATGTTTATTGGAAATTTAGAAATACCCTTCCGTAAACTACCTGTTAAATTTGTTTGGACATTTTTCTATTTTTGTTTCTTGTTTTCTTGTTGATCTGTAGGAGTGTGTGTGTGAGTGTGTGTGTTCTGGACACAAGTCCTTTGTGAGATATATGTATTGCAAATAGCTTCTCCATCTCTGTGGCTTGCACTTTTATAATCATAGTGGTGTCTTTTAACAACCAGAAGTTCTTAATTTTAATGAAATCTAATTGATCATTTACCCCTTATAATTATGTTTTTTAGTCACTGTTTGAGGAGTTCTTGCTATTGTCAGGATCATGAAGATATTCGCTCCCTTTTTTTAAGTTCTTTCATTTTACCATTAAAATGTAGATCTATAATCCACCCAGAACTAATTTTTTTTAAAATATAAGGTAGGGGTCTGGGACTTCCCTGGTGGCGCAGTGGTTAAGAATACGCCTGCCAGTGCAGGGGACATGGGTTCGATCCCTGGTCAGGGAAGATCCCACATGCCGCGGAGTAACTAAGCCCTCGAGCCACAACTACTGAGCCCATGCACCACAACTACTGAAGCCCGCACGCCTAGACCCCATGCTCCACAACAAGAGAAGCCACCGCAATGAGAAGCCTGCCCATCACAACAAAGAGTAGCCCCCTCTCGCCGCAACTAGAGAAAGCCTGCGTGCAGCAATGAAGACCAAACACAGCCAAAAATAAATAAAGTATAAATTTTTAAAAAAGATATAAGGTAGAGGTCAAGATATATTCACCCAAACTCCACTGCAGGAGCAAGTACATTTGAAGAAAATGCATTTATTCCTATATCCCTCTGCCTCACCACAAACTAAATCCTTCCAGAGGTAATAGAAATGTTTTCGGTTTTTTGTTTTCTTTTGTTTTGGTTTTTTTTTTTGCGGTATGCGGGCCTTTCACTGTTGTGGCCTCTCCCTTTGTGGAGCACAGGCTCCGGACGCGCAGGCTCCGCGGCCATGGCTCACCGGCCCAGCCGCGCCGCGGCATGAGGGATCTTCCCGGACCGGGGCACGAACCCGTGTCCCCTGCATCGGCAGGCAGACTCTCAACCACTGTGCCACCAGGGAAGCCTAATAGAAATGTTTTTATTCACCCCAAAGCTACCAAACTAGAGTTTTTATTGCAAAGAGGGTATATGGCGAGTGTTTTCAAGAACTGAGTGAGACATTGTGACATCAGGAAAAGGTGGGAAAAACCCTCTGGTTTCTTCCTGCTAGGCTGAGCCCAGGGTAAAAGGACCCCGCTCCAAGCTTCTTCAAGCCACTTGAGTCCCAGAGGCTGAGAACAGCCCAGAGAGGCAGGTGAGAGAAAGGAAGCCCCCAAGGAGGCCTTCGATAAGTCCTCGTAGGAGAGAATAAGAAGGCTGAGTAGAGTTATGGTTGAGGTGGAATACAGAAAAAGAAAGACAGATGATCAGAAACAGCAATTGGAACAGATAAATGAAACAGACCAGAAACACCAGGTGCGAGAGACCTCAAGCAGGGAGAAGTGAGACGGAGTGCGATGCAGAAAGTCGGGGACTGAATCAGGTGTCAGTAAACTACAGCCCACCTGTTTTTGTAAACAACATTTTGTTGGAACACACTCATGCCCATCTGTTTACATATTGCCTATGCCTGCTTTTAGTTTTAATATTTTTTCTCAAAGTATAGTTGATTTACAATGCTGTGTTAATTTCTGCTGTACAGCAAAGTGATTCAGTTATACATATGTATACATTCTTTTTCTTATATTCTTTTCCATTATGGTTTCTCATAGTATATTGAATACATTTTTCTGCATTATACAGTTGGACCTTGTTGTTTATCCATTCTACATGTAATAGCTTACATCTGCTAACCCCAACCTCTCACTCCACCCCTTCCCCAACCCCCTCCCCCTTGGCAACCACCAGTCTATTCTCTATGTCCCTGATTCTGTTTCTGTTATATAGATAGGTTCACTTGTGTCATGACTGGCCACATCTCTGTTCTCTTGCTGGAGCTGACAGAAAGACAGAGAGGGACAATGCAGGGCCTGAGGAAAGAAGCAGAGACTGAGTGGGAGTCGTTGGGACGTCTAGAGAGTCACTGAGCGGCAGACCTGTGGGGTCGCTGAACCAGAGACAACACAATAACTCAGGTAAGGAAACACGAAGGAAGTTCTCCTTGGGGTTTAGCCTCAGCTTGCTGGTGTGGTTATTTTTTCTATCGTTTAACTACCTTGCTAAATCGACCTCTGTACTTTCACTCAATAAACATTGATTAGAGCCAATAAAGTGTCTGGAACTGATAAAACTTGGAGAAAAAGAGGAGACTGAGGTTTTCTGAAGAAGCCTTCTCAGTGGTCTGCTAGGTGGGCACAGATGCGTGCCACGTGGAGCATTAGCTTGCATCTGACAAGGCCGTACTTCAGAGCAGGGGGCACACTGGGGTGATGTATGGAACACACAGAAGGTGAACAGCAAAGTACAGTGGAGGATGACTCCTTGATTTCTTACCTGGACTCCACCCTGGCTTCCTACGTGACACAGGCAAGAGCTTCCTTAGGAGCAAATCATATTCAGTGATTATGGAACTTGGAGTCTAATCATAGTCCGTGAATATCCCAAATTTCATTTTCAGACCAACAACACAGTAGAGTCTCTCTTACTGCCATGAAGGTAAAATCAGGTCATAGCCCACTGAAAAATATACCTGAAGGGTAAGAAATTTTAAAAACCAAGAGTAGGAGTAGAAGAGAGAGGAAAAAACTAATTTTTGCCTACAGTAGGATTGGAAAAGGTTGTGGGACTTCCCCAATCTCTACCCATTTCCCTTTCTCCTAGTGGACTGTAGGTTCCAGTGTTGTAGGTTCCATTCACTCTCCTAACTAGTTGATTTCAGATTCTGAAATAGGCCAAAGGCAAATTCTGGTTCTTCTTCTAAACATTATTATTAATCTCTTCTCCTGAGCCTAAATTTTTCTCAGGCTACCTCTGCTTTGTAGGTACACTGTGTTTTCTCCACAATTTCAAAAGATTGGAGTCTTTTCTTTAAAATCTTCATTTGAGTATAATTGCTTTACAATGGTGTGTTAGTTTCTGCTTTATAACAAAGTGAATCAGTTAAACATATACATATGTTCCCATATCTCTATGCTCTTGCATCTCCCTCCCTCCCACCCTCCCTATCCCACCCCTCTAGGTGGTCACAAACCACCGAGCTGATCTCCCTGTGCTATGCGGCTGCTTCCCACTTGCTATCTATTTTATATTTGGTAATGTATATATGTCCATACCACTCTCTCACTTTGTCACAGCTTACCCTTCCCCCTCCCCATATCCTCAAGTCCATTCTCTACTAGGTCTGTGTCTTTCTTCCCATCTTACCCCTAGGTTCTTCACGATGTTTTTTGTTTGTTTGCTTTTCTCTTAGATTCCATATATATGTGTTAGCATACGGTATTTGTCTTTCTCTTTCTGACTTACTTCACTCTGTATGACAGACTCTAGGTCCATCCACCTCATTACAAATATCTCAATTTCATTTCCTTTTATGGCTGAGTAATATTCCATTGTATATATGTGCCACATCTTCTTTATCCATTCATCTGTTGATGGACACTTAGGTTGCTTCCATGTCCTGGCTATTGTAAATAGAGCTGCAATGAACATTCTGCTACATGACTCTTTTTGAATTATCATTTTCTCGGGGTATGTGCCCAGTAGTGCGATTGCTGGGTGGTATGACAGTTCTATTTTAAGTTTTTAAAGGAACCTCCATACTGTTCTCCATATTGGATGTATCAATTTACATTCCCACCAACAGTGCAAGAGTGTTCCCTTTTCTCCACACCCTCTCCAGCACTTATTGTTTGTAGATTTTTTGATGATGGCCATTCTGACAGGTGTGAGATGATATCTCATTGTAGTTATGATATGCATTTCTCTAATGATTAATGATGTTGAGCATCCTTTCACGTGTTTGTTGGCAATCTGTATATCTTCTTTGGAGAAATGTTTATTTAGGTCTTCTGCCCATTTTTGGATTGGGTTGTTTGTTTTTTTGATATTGAGCTGCATGAGCTGATTGTATATTTTGGAGATTAATCCTTTGTCAGTTGCTTCATTTGCAAATACTTTCTCCCATTCTGAGGGTGCTCTTTTGGTCTTGTTTATGGTTTCCTTTGCGTGCAAAAGCATTTAAGTTTGATTAGGTCCCATTTCTTTATTTTTGTTTTTATTTCCATTTCTCTAGGAGGTGGGTCAAAAAGGATCTTGCTGTGATTTATGTCATAGTGTGTTCTGCCTATGTTTTCCTCTAAGAGTTTGGTAGTGTCTGGCATTACATTTAGGTCTGTAATCCACTTTGAGGGGTTTTTTTGTGTATAGTGTTAGGGACTGCTCTAATTTCATACTTTTATATGTACCTGTCCAGTTTTCCCAGCACCATTTATTGAAGAGGCTGCCTTTTCTCCACTGTATATTCTTGCCTCCTTTATCAAAGATAAGGTGTCCATATGTGCATGGATTTATCATGTGTGTGGATTTATCTCTGAGTTTCCTATCCTGTTCCATTGATCTATATTTCTGTTTTTGTGCCAGTTCCATAATTCCTTGATTACTGTAGCTTTGTAGTATAGTCTGAAGACAGGGAGCCTGATTCCTCCAGCTCCATTTTTTGTTCTTAAGATTGCTTTGGCTACTGGGGGTATTTTGTGTTTCCATACAAATTGAGAAATTTTTTCTTCTACTTCTGTGAAAATGCCAGTGACAGTTTGACAGAGATTGCTTTGAATCTGTAAATTGCTTTGGGTAGTAGAGTCATAATCACAATGTTGATTCTTCCAATCCAAGAACACAGTAAATCTCTCAATGTGTTTGTATCATCTTTAATTTCTTTCATCACTGTCTTATAAGTTTCTACATACAGGTCTTTGTTTCCTTAGGTAAGTTTATCCTAGATATTTTATTCTTTTCATTGCAATGGTAAATGCGGGTGTTTTCTTAATTTCACTTTCAGATTTTTCATCAGTAGTGTATAAGAATACCACATTTCTGTGCATTAATTTTGTATCCTGCTACCTTACCAAATTCATTGATTAGCTCTAGAAGTTTTCTGGTAGCATCTTTAGGATTCTCTATGTATATTATCATGTCATCTGCAAACAGTGACAGCTTTACTTCTTCTTTTCTGATTTGGATTCCTTTTATTTCTTTTTCTTCTCTGATTGCTGTGGCTAAAACTTCCAAAACTATGTAGAATAAGAGTGGTAAGAGTGGGTAACCTTGTCTTGTTCCTGATCTTAGTGGAAATGATTTCAGTTTTTCACCATTGAGGACGATGTTGGCTGTGGGTTTGTCATATATGGCCTTTATTATGTTGAGGAAAGTTCCCTCTATGCCTACTTTCTGCAGGGTTTTTATCATAAATCGGTGTTGAATTTTGTCAAAAGCTTTCTCTGCATCTATTGAGATGATCATATGGTTTTACTCCTTCAATCTGTTAATATGGTGTATCACCTTGATTGATTTGCATATATGAAGAGTCCTTGCATTCCTGTAATAAACCCCACTTGATCATGGTGTATGATCCTTTTAATGTGCTGTTGGATTCTGTTTCCTAGTATTTTGTTGAGGATTTTTGCATCTATGTTCATCAGTAATATTGGCCTGTAGTTTTCTTTCTTTGTGACATCCTTGTCTGGTTTTGGTACCAGGGTGATGTTGGCCTCGTAGAATGATTTGGGAGGGTTCCTCCCTCTGCTATATTTTGGAAGAGTTAGAGAAGGATAGGTGATAGCTCTTCTAAATGTTTGATAGAATTTGCCTGTGAAGCCATCTGGCCGTGGGTTTTTGTTTGTTGGGAGATTTTTAATCACAGTTTCAATTTCAGAGCTTGTGATTGGTCTGCTCATATTTTCTATTTCTACCTGGTTCAGTCTCTCAATGTTGTGCATTTCTAAGAATGTGTCCATTACTTCCAGGTTATCCATTTTATTGGCATAGAGTGGCTTGTAGTAATCTCTCATGATCCTTTGTATTTCTGCAGTGTCAGTTTTTACTTCTCCTTTTTCATTTCTAATTCTATTGATTTGAGTCTGCTCCCTTTTTTTCTTGATGAGGCTAGCTAATGTTTCATCAATTGTGTTTATCTTCTCAAAGAACCAGCTTTTAGTTTTATTGACCTTTGCTATTGTTTCCTTCAGTTCTTTTTCACTTACTTCTGATCTGAACTTTATGATTTCTTTCCTTCTGCTAATTGCTTTAGGGGTAAGGTTAGGTTGTTTATTTGAGATGTTTCTTGTTTCTTAACGTAGGATTTTATTGGTATAAACTTCCCCTGTAGAACTGCTTTTGCTACATCCCATAGGTTATCAGTCGTCGTGTATTCATTCTTATTTGTTTCTAGGTATTTTTTTATTTCCTCTTTGATTTCTTCAGTGACCTCTTGATTATTAAGTAGTGCATTGTTTAGCCTCCATGTGCGTGTATTTTTTACATAATTTTTCCTGTAATTGATACCTAGTCTCATACCGTTGTGGTCGGAAAAGGTACTTGATACAATTTCAGTTTTCTTAAATTTACCAAGGCTTGATTTGTGACCCAAGATATGATGTATCCTGGAGAATGTTCCATGACACTTGAGGAAAATGTGTATTCTGTAGTTTTGGGATGATTTGTCCTATAAATATCAATTAAGTCCATCTTGTTTAATGTATCATTTAAAGCTTGTGTTTTCTTATTTATTTTCATTTTGGATGATCTGTCCATTGGTGAAAGTCAGTGTTAACAGCCCCTATGATTGTGTTACCGTCGATCTCCCATTTTATGGCTGTTAGTATTTGCCTTATGCATTGTGGTGCTCCTATGTTGGGTGCATAAATATTTACAATTGTTATATCTTCTTCTAGCATTGATCCCTTGATCATTATGTAGTTTCCTTCTTTGTCTCTTGTAATAGTCTTTATTTTAATGTCAATTTTTTCTGATATGAGAATTGCTACCCCAGCTTTCTTTTGATTTTTATTTGCATGGAATATCTTTTTCCAACCCCTCACTTTCAGTCTGTATGTGTCCCTAGGTCTGAAGTGGGTCTCTTGTAGAGAGCATAAACACCAGTTTTGTTTTTGTATCCATTCAGCCAGTCTTTTGGTTGGAGCATTTAATCCATTTACATTTAAGGTAATTATCGATATGTATATTCCTATTCCCATTTTCTAAATTGTTTTAGGATTGTTATTGTAGGTCTTTCCTTCTGTTGTGTATCTTGCCTAGAGAACTTCCTTTAGCATTTGTTGTAAAGCTGGTTTCATGGTGCTGAATTCTCTTAGCTTTGGCTTGTCTGTAAAGGTTTTAATTTCTCCATCAAATCTGAATGAGATCCTTGCTGGGTAGAGTAATCTTGGTTGTAGGTTTTTCTCCTTCATCACTTTAAATATGTCCTGCCCCTCCCTTCTGGCTTGCAGAGTTTCTGCTGAAAAAGCAGCTGTTAACCTTATGGGGATTCCCTTGTTTGTTATTTGTTGTTTTTCCCTTACTGCTTTTAATATGTTTTCTTTGTATTTAATTTTTGATAGTTTGATTAATATGTGTCTTGGTGTGTTTCTCCTTGGATTTATCCTCTATGGGACTCTCTGTGCTTCCTGGACTTGAATAACTATTTCCTTTCCCATATTAGGGAAGTTCTCAACTATAATCTCTTCAAATATTTTCTCAGTCCCTTTCTTTTTCTCTTCTTCTTCTTGGACCCCTATAATTCGAATGTTGGTGCGTTTAGTGTTGTCCCAGAAGTCTCTGAGACTGTCCTCAATTCTTTTCATTCTTTTTTCTTTATTCTGCTCTTCAGTAGTTATTTCCACTATTTTATCTTCCAGGTCACTTATCCGTTCTTTTGCCTCAGTTATTTAACTATTGATCCCTTCTAGAGAATTTTAAATTTCATGTATTTTGTTGTTCATCATTGTTTGTTTGCTCTTTAGTTCTTCTAGGTCCTTGTTAAACGTTTCTTGTATTTTCTCTATTCTATTTCCAAGACTTTGGATCACCTTTACTATCATTATTCTGAATTCTTTTTCAGGTAGACTGCCTATTTCCTCTTCATTTATTAGTTCTGGTGGGTTTTTACCTGGATTCTTCATCTGCTGTGTTTTTTTCTGTCTTCTCATTTTGCTTAACTTACTGTGTTTGGGGTCTCCTTTTTGCAGGCTGCAGATTCGTAGTTACCATTGTTTTTGGTGTCTGTCCCCAGTGGTTAAAGTTTGTTCAGTGGGTTGCGTAGGCTTGCTGTTGGAGGGGACTAGTGCCTGTGTTCTGGTGGTTGATGCTGGATCTTGTCTTTCTGGTGGGCAGGTCCACATCTGGTGGTGTGTTTTGGGGTGTCTGCAACCTTATTATGATTTTAGGCAGCCTCTCTGGTAATGGATGTGGCTGTGTTCCTGTCTTGCTAGTTGTTTGGCATAGGGTGTCCAGCACTGTAGCTTGCTGGTCGTTGAATGGAGTCTTGGCATTGAGATGGAGATCTCTGGCAGATTTTCGCCATTTGATATTACATGGAGCTTTGAGGTCTCTTGTGGACCAGTATCCTGAAGTTGGCTCTCCCACCTCAGAGGCACAGCCCTGATGCCTGGTTGCAGCAACAAGAGCCTTTCATCCACATGGCTCAAATTAAAAGGGAGAAAAATTAGAAAGAAAGAAGATAAAAGAAAATAAAATAAAAAGTTATTAAAATTAAAAATAATTATTAAGTAAAAAAATTTCTTAAGTGAAAAAGAAAAAAACAGACGTACAGATCCCTAGGACAAATGGTAAAAGTAAAGCTATACAGACAAAATCACACACAGAAGCATACACATACACACTCACAAAAATAGAAAAAGGGGGCAAAAATTATACCTTTGCTTCCAAAGTCCACCTCCTCAATCTGGGATGGTACGTTGTCTATTCACGTATTCCACAGATGCAGGGTACATCAAGTTGATTGTGGAGATTTAATCCGCTTCTCCTGAGGCCGCTGGGAGAAATTTCCCTTTCTCTTCTTTGTTCGTACAGCTCTGGGGGTTCAGCTTTGGATTTGGACCTGCCTCTGCATGTAGGTCGCCTGAGGTCGTCTGTTCTTTGCTCAGACAGGACGGGGTTAAAGGAGCAGCTGATTCGGGGGCTCTGGCTCACAGGCCGGGAGGAGGGAGGGGTACGGATGCGGGGCAAGCCTGCGGCGGCAAAGGTCAGCATGACGTTGCAGCAGGCTGAGGCACGCCGTGCGTTCTCCCGGGGAAGTTGTCTCTGGATCCCGGGACCCTGGCAGTGGCGGGCTGCACAGGCTCCCAGGAGGGGAGGTGGGGATAGTGACCTGTGTTTGCACACAGGCTTCTTGGTGGCTGCAGCAGCAGCCTTAGTGTCCCATGCCCATCTGTGGGGTCAGCGCTGATAGCCACAGCTCACACCCGTCTCTGGAGATCCTTTAAGTGGCACTCTTAATCCCCTCTCCTCGCACACCAGGAAACAAAGAGGCAGGAAAAAGTCTCTTGCCTCTTCGGCAGCTCCAGACTTTTTACCGGACTTCCTCCCGGCTAGCTGTGGTGCACTAACCCCTTCAGGCTGTGTTCCCACAGCCAACACCAGTCCTCTCCCTGTGCTCCAACCAAACCCCAAGCCTCAGCTCCCCACCCCGCCCACCCCGGTGGGCGAGGAGACAAGCCTCTCGGGCTGGTGAGTGCCTGTCGGCACCATTCTTCTGTGCGGGAATCTCTCCGCTTTGCCCTCCGCACCCCTGTTGCTGCGCTCTCCTCCGTGTCTCTGAAGCTTCCCCTTCTGCCGCCCACAGTCTCCGCCCACGAAGGGGCTTCCTAGTGTGTGGAAACCTTTCCTCCTTCACAGCTCCCTCCCAGAGGTGCAGGTCCCATCCCTATCCTTTTGTCTCTGTTTTTTCTTTTTTGTTTTGCTGTACCCAGGTTCTTGGGGAGTTTCTTGCCTATTGGGAGGTCTGAGGTCTTCTGCCAGCATTCAATAGGTGTTCTATAGGAGCTGTTCCACATGTGGATGTATTTCTGATGTATTTGTGGAGAGGAAGGTGATATCCGCGTCTTACTCTTCTGCCATCTTGAAGCTCCTCCAGTATTTGTTTTACTCTTTCTGACTTACTGCACTCTGTATGACAGACTCTAGGTCCATCCACCTCACTACAAATAACTCAATTTCGTTTCTTTTTATGGCTGAGTAATATTCCATTGTATATATGTGCCACATCTTCTTTATCCATTCATCTGTTGATGGACACTTAGGTTCGAGTCTTTTTTAAAATATTAGCAGGCAGGGACTTCCCTTGTGGCTCAGCAGTTAAGAATCTGCCTGCCAATACGGGTGACATGGGTTAGATCCCTGGTCTAGGAAGATCCCACATGCCACAGAGCAACAAAGCCTGTGCGCCACAACTACTGAAGTCCATGCACCTAGAGCCCATGCTCCACAATAAGAGAAGCCACACAGTGAGAAGCCCATGCACCACAAGGAAGAGTAGCCCTCACTCGTCGCAACTAAAGAAAGCCTGTGTGCAACAACAGAGACCTAATGGAGAAATAAATAAATAAATAAAATTTATTAAATATAATATTAGCAGGCAGAATATCTTAAATAAATTTTAGCTAAAACTATTGGCCTGTAAGTAAAGACCTCCATTCATTCACTTCCTTGCCCAAACCATGGAGGTGTTTCACCAACTGGGGACTAGTAATATCAAAAGATCAGAGACTCCTGGGCTATGCCTAGGTAAGGAGCGCAAGGTGAGTGCCTTTTTTTGAAGAAGACTAGGATGAGATTTACGTTTCTTTATGTTGAGTTATTGGGCATAAGAAACCTTCTCCTGGCCCCCTGTCCAGTCTCAGAATCCTTCATGGTGAAGTGAAAAAAAGGATGCATTGTCCATCCATGAAGATAGTTGGAGAATGGAAGACTGACTAAACTTCTATGAGAGGATCAACACATAAGACAGTTTGAGAAAGAGACAGAATCCCCTCTCAATCATCCCTGGAGGATTTCTGTGACCCACCCACCCCTACCCAGTTGGGCTTCCTGTGCATGTTAATCATTAGCCTTTGAGTAAAACATGATCCTCCATCACGTGAGTGGACCTCACCCTATCAGCTGAAAGCCTGAATAGAAAAAAAAAAAAGACTGACCTCTCCCAAGGGAATTCTATGACAAGGCTGCCTGTGTGCTCAAACTGCAAATCTTCCTGGGTCTCCAGGCTGCCTGCCTGTTCTGCAGATTTTGGATGTGCCGGCCTCCATGATCACATGAGCCAATTTCTTAAAAATATATATATTTGCATCCTGTCTGTTCTATTTCTCTGGACATTCCTACCTAATACATTTGTTCAAAATACAAGGTGGAGAGGCAGATGTTTGTCAAGGGCTTTAAAGGGAACCTTGGTCATGGCACAAAAGTAGAGAGTTGAAGAAACTGAATGATGTGGCCCAACCTCCCAGACCCCGCCCCCATTATGGCCCTTCACCTTCGGTTTTCACAGTCAGTTGACTGCTCTGTTGAAGCATGAGGACAAGATGGTGAACTGACAAGCACATGAAACATCTGTCTCATACTGAGCTCTCTTTCCTGCAGAGAAGGAAATGCCATTACATACCGGGTAGTGACAAAGTAGGATTTTCTGTACAAAGAAGGAGTTTGGCAAGTGCTTCAGGAACTGGGGAACTACACCTGGAGCCAGGAAGGCAGGAGGGTATTCCAGGTATTGTACCAGCTTAGGCTTAATCCACAATAAAAGGGGTGGGGCTGGAGTCTCCTCAGGTGGATTTATCCTCACAGGTCAGGTTCACTTGGATTTGCAGGTGAGTGAATGGCTCTGCTGGATGTGAAGAACATTACATGCTGGCCCAGGCTCCCTCTGGGGTTGCAGACAGGGGATGACCAAGAGTGACGCCCTCAGGGAAGAGAGAGGGGTTTATCGCGGAAAGAAACTCCTACAGTCCTTACTTAGTAGCTGCTGCAAGTGCAGGGTCCTGTGATATGGCAGATGTGTCAGAACATCTGATGGGAAGGTTGCCTCTGAGGGTGGATGGTAGAGCTGTGGTGATTTCATTGAGAAAGTGCCAGTAAAAACAAAACTACCTCCTCCTTCTTACAGATTCTTTTCAAATAAGAACGATGTCTTAGCAGCAGTGGCAACAATGCAAAGTCCCCTGCCAGCCCCCTCCCCAGGTTCCTGAGCCCTGCCTTCCCAAGATGTCCCCTCCACCTCCCAGCCAGCAGAAGTGTCCCCCTGTGAAGTGCACTTCCTGGCAGTAGGAATACCTGCCAAAGCAGAAGTGACACCTCTGAAGCCACCCTCCACCACCTGATCATGAAGACACTGCATCCCTTGCCCAGTGCCATCCCCTCACCTCCAGCAACATCAGGGAACACAAACAGCTGAGAAGATGCTGCCTCTCTTCAGACTCAAGGAGAAAGATATCATCATAGTGTATTGGGTTTTCCTCTCCAAATTCACCCCTCCCAGCTCTTCTCCCAGGAGACTGCATGGTGTAGACAGAAGTTCCATGTTCTCAAACTTTTCCCCACCCTCATCCAACAGATGTGCTGCCCTGTGCAGCATTCCCCATGCCAGCAGGAATACACACCAAAGCCACCCTCCCCAAACGGATCATGAAGTAGCTGGATTATCTTCCCTATCACCATGGATTCTATTTTTATCCAAAAACATGAACTACATTCAGCCCCAAAAGAGTCTACTTCCCCCAAACTCAAGGTGGATCATGAAACTCCACAGTTAACCCAAACAGACAGCCAAGGGTGGTCGGATGTGACATATTCTCCGGGAGCTCCTTGGAACCTGCGCAGGCATGTGGTTCTCTAGTACTATAACCTTAGCTGGCAAAACAAGGCCATTCTCCCACCACTATGCCCTCTACCCACAATGCTCTTGGTCTATCCCTGATAACTTTCACCTCTGAAGGCCAAAGAAGAGTCCCACATTAACTTTTCTTCTGATTTCAGAAAGAAAAACAGGATTCTCCTAAATGATCTTAAAGTCATATGAGAATCCACTCTCCTCTCCATGCCACAAAGAAGTAGTTGAAGCCAACTGCCTTCCCCACTGTGCCCTCCCCCATCTCTTATTGCTAGTTAGACCCTTCCCAGGACTGACACTGGCTCCGCAGCCCCCATTCCTACTGACTCATGACCAGTCTTTCTGTCTAATCCATTAAAAATATTGTCACTGAAGAAGTCAGGAAGCCAAAAACAGTACCACATGATATCACTTCTATGTGGAATCTAAAATATGACACAAATGAACCTATCTATGAAACAGAAACAGAAAATCAGGGACGTAGAATAGACTGGTAGTTGCCAAGGGGAAGTGGGGTAGGAGAGGGTAGGGTTGAGAGTTTGGGATCAACAGATACAAACTGTTGTATATAGAAGGGTGTATATGGAAGGGATAAACAACGAGGTCCTACTGTATAGCACAGGGAACTATATTCAATATCCTGTGATACACCATAATGGAAAAGAACATGAAAAAGAATGTATATATATGTATAACTGAGTCGCTTTCCTGTACAGCAGTGATTAACACAATATTGTAATTCAACTGTACTTCAATTTAAAAAAAAATTTTAAAAAAATTTAAAAAAAATTTAAATTTAAAAAAAAGACAATTTTTTTACATATTGTCACTGAAGCATCTTGATTTTTGCTCAGTTAATGCCCAGACCACCATGGGTGTGGACAAGTAAGTCTGGGGGTCCAGATTCTTCATTGAAGCCTCCAGAAGGAACACGGCCCTGCCAACACCTTGACTTTAGACTTCCGACCTCTAAAACTCTAAGAGAATAAAATCTTGTTGTTTCAAACCAAGTTTGTGGTAATCTGTTATACCAAATAGGAAACCAAAAAGACCTCATTCCCTCTGCTTAAAATTCCCAAAGAAGACATGAGGTGGGAGGACTAGGCAGGAGAAGGGGCATAAAGGGCATTAGTCCATCAACCCTGGAGCCCCTGGACTGGGCCCAGTAGCATGTTGGAAATGATACCCAGGAAAGCTGACTGTTCAATATTCAGAAACTTAGCAAGCCAGTTGTTAAAACATTGGTAGCTTGCAATTGTTCACAGTGGGAGGATTTTGAAAAACAGCAAATGTTACATACAAATCAGGGCTTTCCCACCCCTCCCTTCAGCAGGTTTACCAGACACCATTGGTTAGACCCAGCCTGGGAGACCGACAAATTCAGCAGTTCTTTGACATGAACGGTCTATGGAGAGGGCCAGGTGTCAGGGAAATGTCAGTGCCCTCTATGGACTGAGAACTTCAGACTTACAACTGGAAGGAACTAAATCATGCCAATGACAGGGTGAGCTTGGAAGAGGACCCCAAGCTCCAGAAAGGCACACAGGAGCCAACACATTGGTTAGAGCCTTGTGAGACCCTGAGCAGAGGGCCCAGCTAAGCCATGCCCAGACCCTGAACTCATGGAAACAATGAGATAATAAACACCTATTGTTTAAGCTGCTAAATTGTGTGACTTGTTATGCAGCAACACAAAACTAATACAGATTCCATAAATAGTTCCTTACCCTCCCAAATATTCTCTTCTTCAGGTTAGCCATCCCTAGTAACCCTGTTTTTTAAGCATTTTTTGCATGACCCAATTTCCTGGTTCTGCCCCATCTTCATCTCTTTCATTTTGAGTCCAGAATGACAATATTCCTCTTCCTGTAAGCAGTCCACAAAAAAAAAGTGGACCTGACAGGACAAACACAATGATAAGCACCTCCAAGGATGAACACAGGATCCACACTCTGAATTGGATTTTTGGTAGTTGTGACTATGGTGGTTCCTGTGTTTGTGGCCAAATCCAATGGAAAGATGGTAATCACAGAGGGTAAAGAAACATGTGAGCAGACAAGATGCCACCCTCTTCCTCTCTGGATCCTTGGGCTTAGTCTCCTTTGTGGATATTGTTTAAATGGTGAGTTCCTAGCCTACAAATGAAGGACTCCTCTTTCTTGCAGGGTTGCCTTAGAACTGAAAGAGAGGTCTTATCACTGTAGCAACAAAGGAAAGCCCTCCACCCACCCCTTTCCCAGGTCCCTGAGCCCAGCCCACCCTCCCCAGCCAGCATGGATGCCCCAAGTGCAGTGCCCACAGAGCCAGCAGGAATGCCCACTGAGGAAGATATGGCAGCATCTGAAGACAACACCCTCCAAATCCAGACGAGGCTCACCTCCTGCATCTCTTTGCCCAACTCCATACTAGAAGCACCCCCTGACCCCACAAAATTCCAACACTCATGAGCTCCAAACCTGCACAGTCCACTGGCTTTCAACTGGTGGTTGAGTGACTCTTCCCAGATCCTTCCTAGGAAACAACAGGGATTAAACAAAAGTACTCTCGGCATCATCCCAGGAGCCAGATGTGCACTTCCTTCCTCTCCTCCTGTCCTCTGACCAGGAAGGACTGGCTCTCCCCACTGCTGTCCCAACCCGTGCTGCCTCCTGGTGGTAGAAGAAGATCATTAAGAAAATGAGTTCTATGTTTCCTCCATTTTATTAAAAAATATGAAGAACTTGTAAAGCAAATCTGGTTCAGGAATTGACAAGAACTGTCTTAAATCATCTGAAAATCCCCCCAGATTTTCCTGACTTTGCAGTCCCACATTTAGTGAAGGAAACTCATCCTCAGTCTTTTATTCCATGCCCAGAGATTGAACCTGCAGGGGGCACTCACAGCACACAGAGGAGTTTTCTCTTCATCTCTCCATTAAAACATCTGTCCCAGTGAGACCCAAGTTATCCCCACTTGCAGGGAGCTGGGAAGGCGATAGAGCCACGGGAGCACACAGGAAACAGAAGCTGGTTGGAGGGCCTTAGGAAGAGCCCTGAGGAGAATTCAGGTCACAGTGGAGGGAGCTGGAGGTTTCCCTCAAGAGAATTACTCCCACCTACCCACTATTTCACAGCCCACATGCCTTCCAATTCTACCCAATCCCGTGTCCTCCCATTACTCCTGAAGAAGGTCTCACCAGGCAGGGGATTTTTGTGTGTATTGGGGGGTTGGGGGGAGGTTCAGGGCAAGGGAGACACCAGCTGCAGGGAAGAGATGATTGAGACTTAAGGCTGGAGCCTGATATGTGAGCATCTCTGCGTGGACCCCTCAACAAGATGGGGGTTTGTCCTGGAGCAATCTGGATGGTCTGGGATATCCAGCGCATAAGGCCCTATGGTGCCTACCTCCTGGGGTCTCTGGGACTGATACAGCTATATTGATCTTGGAAGCCGACATTTAGAGACAGATCTCCTCATTACAATCTCCACCCACATGAAGCTGGATCTTCCTCCTCTGACAGAGAGTTCACTTCAGTCTTAACTCCCCTGCTAGATTTTGTGTTGTATGTCCTTTCATTTATTCTCCAAACATTCATTGAGTGTCTATTATATACCAGCCCTGAGCCAGCAGTAAAATAAAAAGAATAACAAGACAGCCCTTCCATGAAGCAGGGCATTCTGTGAGTCAGGAGACAGAAATATACATAGCCATTATCTCCCAGCAGAACAGGTGAGGACCTCAAGCTTTTGGGAGTGCACTGGGGAAGTCACTATACTCTCATGACTATAGTGGGGGGTGGGGGAGGACAGGGAGGTCTGCATGGAAGGTAAGGTTTTCAAGATGAGTCCAGAGGTGACAAAAAAATAAATATTAACCAGACAAGAAGGGGGAGGACATTCCAGTTTGAGAGAAGAGCAGTGGCAAAACTATCGAAATAATGTAACTGCATCTCTTCACCGACAATAAGCATTGTTTACTGAGTGACTAAGATTTGCTGGGCCTTGCACTAGGGGTACAGATATAAAAATAAGTGGTTGGGCTTCCCTGGTGGCGCAGTAGTTGAGAGTCCGCCTGCCGGTGCAGGGGACACGGGTTCGTGCCCTGGCCCAGGGGTGTCCCACAAGCCGCGGAGCAGCTGGGCCCGTGAGCCATGGCCGCTGGGCCTGTGCGTCTGGAGCCTGTGCGTCTGGAGCCTGTGCTCCGCGGCAGGAGAGGCCACAGCGGTGAGAGGCTCGCGTACCACAAAGAAATAAAAAAATAAAATAAATAAATAAGTGGTTCCTGAACTCTGGACTAGCCCATCATTTGAGGGGAATTGGGAAATAAATAATTACAAAATACAGAGGGAATTCCCTGGCAGTCCAGTGGTTAGAACTCCACACTTCCACTGCCAAGTGGAAGGTTCAATCCCTGGTCACAGAACTAAGATCCCACAAGCCACGCAGCACAGCCAAAAAAATAAATGAATAAATAACTACAAAATAGAGGGATAAAATCTCATCATGAGCTTGGCTCAGGCAACTAACAGCCTGGGAGAGTCAGGTAAATCACACTCTGTGAGTTCAAGGTTGGAGGAGGGCCGAGGGAGGAGATGACTGGAAGAGAAAAAGCACAGAGTCAGAAAGGTCCAACACATTTGGGGAACCGCAAGCAGTTTAGCTCCAGAATCTATGGTAAGTATAAAAGACTGAGCTGAAAGAATCTTGCAGAGACAACTGACAATCTGGGACCTCATCTTGAATTCAGTTGTAAAATTAGACTTCGGTTTTATAAAATTCACTGTGACAGTGCTGTAGAGTATGAATTTGAGGTGGGCACTCTGGGAGACCTGTGACAATGACAACCTCGGTGAAGGCAACAGCAGTGACTGTGAGGGTGATGGGGGACTGACTCGAGAGAGATATTCACTGGGGCTCCCAAACACTGGCCTGGGTCAGGAACCTGTGGTTTTGGAAATAGAACTGGCAGATCCCAGTGGCACATTTTGTGTAAGGTTGAGTGGGAGGCAAGAGGCTGGGATGACCCCAAGTTTCTGGCTTAGAGGTCTTGGTGAATAGGGATGCTATTCACAGATTTGGAGCACACAAGAAGAGCATGTTAGAAAAGATGCAGAAGGTGATGAATTCTGATTTTATGACAGCAGTTGGAAGCACCACAGTACATCCAATGGATGTTAACATTTGGACCTGGAGAAGAGGGAAGACTGAGGTTTTGGAATTCTTTGAGGTAGAGGTGGTAGTTATAGCAATGGTGGGAAATGAGATCAACAGCAAATATGTAAAGTGAAAGGAGTCAGGTGACATTGAAAGGATTCAGCAGAGGAAGAACAGGTTGTGGAGGAGGGTAGAAGAGGCCAGAGAAATGGGACACCATCCAGGTAATAGAGGAATCCAAGGGGAGAGGGGTAAAAAGGAGGACAACAGTATCAAATACTGCAGTAAAGACAAATTGGATAAGTACCGAACTGTGTCCACGAGGACATCATGGAACTTCCCTCACCTAATTCATAATGAAGAAGCAAAACTACATAAACATCAGGAGAAAATCACCAATGGTAATTGATGCACAGTGAAAGGGGAGGATTGTGAGTGTTTCACACGGGCCACAGAGGAAGAGCTGGATATCCAGGCTGTGGAAAATCCCATACAAGAGGGCTACCTGCAGGTAAAATCCCATCAGAGATAATCTGGAGAACTGCCCAATGCCCAGGTGCTGCAGGAGCAGGTCGCTGGTATGTTTGCCAATATTGAAGGATGCTGCAATCAAAACCGCAACAAGGTGAGGGTCAGAAGGGGCTGAAGAACATATTCAAGTTTCCCACCACAGAAAAGTTCAGCTTTAACCACCTGCCAAACCTAGAGAGCCCCTATGTCAGTGCAGAACAGTATCAGTCAGGTAAGAACCTTCCTCTTCCTCCTCTCTTCTCCATTTGCAGGCCCTCCTCCCAAAACCAGAGGCAGTCAGGTGAGTGAGGAAGAGGAGACACTCCAAATAGCACATAAAGAAGATGCTCTCCTTTCTGGTCCCAAGTGGGAAACAGAAGGAAATATAATATTCTAGGAAACACACCTTCTGATTACTGAAATAAGATTGTTTATGAAAACAGGAACTAGAGAACTCCTTTTTTTTTTAACATCTTCATTGGAGTATAATTGATTTACATTGTTGTGTTAGTTGCTGCTGTACAACAAAGTGAATCAGCTATATGTATACATATATCACCATATCCCCTCCCTCTTGTGTCTCCCTCCCACCCTCCCTATCCCACCTCTCTAGGTGGTCACAAAGCACTGAGCTGATCTCCCTGTGCTATGTGACTGCTTCCCACTAGCCATCTATTTTACATTTGGTAGTGTATATATGTCCATGCCACTCTCTCACTTCATCCCAGCTTGCCCTTCCCCTTCCAGTGTCTTCAAGTCCTTTCTCTAGTAGGTCTGCGTCTTTATTCCTGTCCTGCCCCTACGTTCTTCAGAACCCTTTTTTCTTTTTTTACATTCCATATATATGTGTTAGCATACGGTATTTGTTTTTCTCTTTCTGACTTACTTCACTCTGTATGATAGGCTCTAGGTCCATCCACCTCACTACAAATAACTCAATTACATTTCTTTTTCTGGCTGAGTAATATTCCATTGTATATATGTCTCACATCTTCTTTATCCATTCATTTCTTAATGGGCATTTAGGTTGCTTGCATGTCCTGACCATTGTAAATAGTGCTGCAATGAACATTGTGGTACATGACTCTTTTTGAATTATGGTTTTGTCAGGGCATATGCCCAGTAGTGGTATTGCTGGGTCGTATGGTAGTTCTATTTTTAGATTTTTAAGGAACCTCCATACTGTTCTCCATAGTGGCTGTATCAATTCACATTCCCACCAACAGTGCAAGAGAGTTCCCTTTTCTCCACACCCTCTCCAGCATTTATTGTTTCTAGATTTTTGATGATGGCCATCCTGACCCGTGTGAGGTGATACCTTACTGTAGTTTTGTTTTGCATTTCTGTAATGATTAGTGATGTTAAGCATCCTTTCATGTATTTGCTGGCAATCTGTATATCTTCTTTGGAGAAATGTCTACTTAGGTCTTCTGCCCATCTTTGGATTGGGTTGTTTGGGGGTTTTTTTGATATTGACCGGCATGAGCTCCTTGTATTTTTTGGAGATTAATTTAATCCTTTGTCCATTGCTTCATTTGCAAATATTTCCCCCATTCTGAGGGTTGTCTTTTCATCTTGCTTATGGTTTCCCTTGCTGTTCAAAAGCTTTCAAGTTTCATTAGGTCCCATTTGTTTATTTTGGGGTTTTTTTCCCCTTACTCTAGGAGGTGGGTCTAAAAGGATCCTGCTGTGATTTATGTCATAGAGTGTTCTGCCTATGTTTTCCTCTAAGAGTTTTTTGGGACTGGCCTTACATTTAGGTCTTAACTCATTTTGAATTTATTTTTGTGTATGGTGTTAGGGAGTGTTCTAATTTCAATCTTTTACATGTAGCTGTTCACTTTGCCCAGCACCACTTATTGAAGAGACTGTCTTTTCTCCATTGGATATTCTTGCCTCCTTTATCAAAGATAAGGTGACCGTGTGTGTGTGGGTTTATCTCTGGGCTTTCTATCCTGTTCCATTGATCTATATTTCTGTTTTTGTGTCAGTACCATACTGTCTTGATTACTATAGCTTTGTAGTATAGTCTGAAGACAGGGAGACTGATTCCTCCAGATCCGATTTTCTTTCTCAAGATTGCTTTAGCTATTTGGGGTCTTTTGTGCTTCCATAAAAATTGTGCAATTTTTTGTTCTACTTCTGTGAAAACTGCCATTGGTAATTTGATAGAGATTGCATTGAATCTGTAGATTGCTTTGGGTGATAGAGTCATTTTCACAATATTGATTCTTCCAATCCAAGAACCTGGTATTTCTCTCTATCTGTTGGAGTCATCTTTGATTATTTTCATCAATGTTTTATCGTTTTCAGAGTACAGGACTTTTACCGCCTTAGGCAAGTTTATTCCTAGGTATTTTATTCTTTTAGTTGCAGTGGTAAATGGGAATGTGTCCTTAATTTCTCTTTCAGGTTTTTCAGCATTAGTGTATAGGAATGCAAGAGATTGCTGTGCATTAATTTTGTATCCTGCAACTGTACCAAATTCATTGATTAGCTCTAGTAGTTTTCTGGTAGCATCTTTAGAATTCTCTATGTATATTATCATGTCATCTGCAAACAGTGACAGTTTTACTTCTTTTCTGATTTGGATTCCTTTTATTTCTTTTTCTTCTCTGATTGCTGTGGCTAAAACTTCCAAAACTATGTTGAATAATAGTTGTGAGAGTGGGCAACCTTGTCTTGTTTCTGATCTCAGTGGAAATGGTTTCAGTTTTTCACCATTGAGAATGATGTTGGCTGTGAGTTTGTCATATATGGCGCTTATTATGTTGAGGTAAGTTCCATCTGTGCCCACTTTCTGGGGCGTTTTTATCATAAATGGCTGTTGAATTTTGTCAAAAGTTTTTTCTGCATCTATTGAGATGATCATATGGTTTTTCTCCTTCAGTCTGTTGATATGGTTTCTCACATTTATTGATTTGCGTGTATTGAAGAATCCTTGCATTCCTGGGATAAACTCCACTTGATCATGGTGTATGATTCTTTTAATGTGCTGTGGGATTCTGTTTGCTAGTATTTTGTTGAGGATTTTTGCATGCTTATCAGTGATATTGGTCTATAGTTTTCTTTCTTTGTGACATCCTTGTCTGGTTTTGGTATCAGGGTGATGGTGGCCTCGTAGAATGAGTTTGAGAGTGTTCCTCCCTCTGCTATGTTTTGGAAGAGTTTGAGAAGGATAAGTGTTAGCTCTTCTCTAAATGTTTGATAGAATTCGCCTGTGAAGCCATCTGGTCCTGGGCTTTTGTTTGTTGGAAGACTTTTAATCACAGTTTCAATTTCAGTGCTTGTGTTTGGTCTGTTTATATTTCCTATTTCTTCCTAGTTCTGTCTCAGAAGGCTGTGCTTTTCTAAGAGTGTGTCCATTTCTTCCAGGTTGTCCATTTTATTGGCATATCGTTGCTTGTAATAATCTCTCATGATCCCTTGTATTTCCGCGGTGTCAGTTGTTACGTCTCCTTTTTCATTTCTAATTATGTTGATCTGGGTCTTCTCCCTTTTTTTCTTGCTGAGTGTGGCTAATGGTTTATCAATTGTGTTTATCTTCTCAAAGAACCAGCTTTTAGTTTTACTGATCTTTGCTATTGTTTCCTTCATTTCTTTTTCATTTATTTCTGATCTGATCTTTATGATTTCTTTCATTCTGCTAACTTCAGCGTTTTTTTGTTCTTCTTTCTCTAATTGCTTTAGGTATAAGGTTAGGTTGTTTATTTGAGGTGTTTCTTGTTTCTTGAGGTAGGATTGTGTTGCTATAAACTTCCCTCTTAGAACTGCTTTTGCTTCATCCCATATGTTTTGGGCCATCCTGTTTTCATTGTTATTTGTTTCTAGGTATTTCTTGATTTCCTCTTTGATATCTTCAGTTATCTCTCCGTTATTTAGTAGTGTATTGTTTAGCCTCCATGTGTTTCTATATTTTACAGGGTTTTTTTCCTGTAATTGATATCTAGTCTCATAGTGTTGTGGTCAGAAAAGATATTTGATAGGATTTCAATTTTCTTAAATTTACCAATACTTGTTTTATGACCCAGGATATGATCTATCCTGGAGAATGTTCCATGAGAACCCTAGTAGAAAGTGTATTCTGTTGTTTTTGGATGGAATGTCCTATAAATATCAATTAAGTCCATTTTGTTAAATGTGTCATTTAAAGCTTGTGTTTTCTTATTTATTTTCATTTTGGTTATTCTGCCCATTGGTGAAAGTGGGTTGTTAAAATTCCCTACTATTATTGTGTTTGTATCGAATTCCCCTTTTATGGCTGTTAGCATTAGCCTTATGTATTGAGGTGCTCCTAAGTTGAGTGCATAAATATTTACAATTGTTATATCTTCTTCTTGGAAGAACTCCTTATTGTCTAAGCAGGATCCTAAAAGTCAATGGCATCTGCTAGAGATTACATCCCAAGAGGAAGGAAAGAGCCAGCCCCACAAAGAGTGTTTGAAGAGGCACCAATGGAAGGAATAGAGTTTTTTTCTGACTTTTTCCTATGAGTCCTGCTTATTCAACAAGAATCACACAGAGAGACAGAAAAAGACAGGGGAAAAAAATGACTTCACCTAAAAAGCAGAGAAAGGGAATGCGAGTGAGGTTAAAATTTCTGACACATAGAATTCCCTGGCCTGGTAAAATATACAGAACTACAGGACCTGCAGTTTCACAAGGAGAAACCACTGAATGGTTCACTGAATTTTTGGGCCATAGGAATGCTTAAAATACTTTCTTTTTTCAATAACATTTATGTCAACTCTCCTTACTCAAAAATGAAATCATCCATTAACAGCTAGTATTGAAATATCTAATCTTCCTGGATTAGACCACCAGGAACTTTGGCTGGAAGGCACGCAAAAATGATATGGAGAAGTGGGATTTCAGGGCCAAGATCAGGAGGTAAAAGAGATAGGTCGAAGACAGAGGCAGAGAGAGATCCTACAAGTCAAGAGAAGACAAAGCCAGGAAAGCAATGAAAAATAATAACTCATATGTATAGTGAACATTTATTGGGGGCTGTTCAAACATAGAATCTCATTCAGTCTTCACAACAACCTACAAGTACGGTGAGACAGGAGGATGGATGGAAGTGTAGGCTTTGCACTTAGAAACATCCCTGGCATCTTATAAGCACTCAATATAAATTACATATTATCTTAAAATGGGTGCTATTATTATCACATTTTACTGTTGAAGGAATTGAAACTTAGAAAGTTTAAGTCAGGTACTAGGGGTCATTTGGTAAGTAAGGATAAAGGCAGGACCTGAACCCGGAGATCTGACTCCAGAGTCCTCTCTCTCAACCTGGGAGCCGTGACACCCACTCCTCTCCCCTTCCAGTGTCTCTTCTTCTGAGACCCAGCCACTCAAGCAGCCTGTTCTGTGTTTCATCTCAGTCGTGCCTTGCTGCCAGCTAGCTGCCAACCAAATCCTAAGCCGAACATAAGTGGATAGCTGTTACTAAATGTAACCCTTTAAAGAAGGGTTTTAAAGATGCTGTCCTGTTGACAGTCCAATGAGTGGTAGACTTTCACTTAGTGTGAATTTCTTAAGGGAGAAATAGGAGAGGGGAGAAAGGAGAGAGAGAAAGATGAAAACAGCCAGACAACAGTCAGTAGAAATCACTACATCCTTTGACATCACTGTCACAAATGACTACCTTCTCCATAACCAGATTGCTAACTTCGGTCCAGAGCAGAACAGCAGGTGGATCTGGGACTCCTGAAATGAGTGTAAGAACTGCTTTTCAACAGCTTTGAAGAGATAGTGCTCTTGAATAAAATGACGGAAGGAAGAAAATGAGAGGATTGGGCTGCACCAAGACAATGGATCTAACACCAATTATCCCAGGGACAGGGGGGTCAGTTCTGGTTACCGTCACCTTTCATTTAGGTTCATTTGGGTTTTATGACATTCTTTATCCACTGTGAATACCAAATAAACCCTGCATTGGGATACCCCATCCTCCCCATTACCTTTTCTCTTCTCTCCCCCAGTCCTCTCTCTCTGGACCAGCTCACTCTCATCCACTCATAAACATGTGTTGGGCTGAAGTGAACTCAGGATCTCAGGTCTGCCCAGCAGCACAAGGATCCATCTTTCTAATAACCATTAAAGATGCTTCACTGAAAACACAAAATTCTCAGACTCAAAATCCTCTTCTTCTAACACAAACCTGTTCTGTTTCCTCAGTGCCCATTAACAATAGCACCTGGGAGTCCTCTGAGTTCTTAATTTTCTTCTTAACTTTCCACTAACCAGATACCATAAATTTGTTTCTCTGATGATGTTTCTCTCATTGGTACCCTCTTTCTCCCAACGCCACTGCCTTCTTCAGACTTGGATATTTTTATAATTTCTTTGAACAGCTTAGTTCAACTTACACTCCATCACTCCATCCTTCAAACCATCCTGCACTTTTTTTTTAACATCTTTATTGGAGTATAATTGCTTTACAATCGTGTGTTACTTTCTGCTTTATAACAAAGTGAATCAGTTATACATATACATATGTTCCCATATCTCTTCCCTCTTGCGTCTCCCTCCCTCCCACCCTCCCTATTCCACCCCTCTAGGTGGTCACAAACCACCGAGCTGATCTCCCTGTGCTATGCAGCTGCTTCCCACTAGCTATCTATTTTACGTTTGGTAGTGTATATATGTCCATGTCACTCTCTCACTTTGTCACAACACCTTAGACATGATCATATCACAATTTTAACCAAAAGTCACTCATGATTCAGCAGTGAATGACTGCCAAGATGAATATCTTGGACCAGAGTTCAAGGCACCATGTGTCTCTGAGGCCCAATTGACTTTCCACTCCTATTACCACCTCAGACACACCCCTATTGCAACCACAAAGACCCACTGGCCAGGTCTTTGAAAAAACAAGGAAGGAACTTTCACAGAGGCAGACCTTTCTACTCTAAGACAAAATCTGGGGTTAGCCCAACAGGTCAGGACTGGTCAGGAGCATCAAACTCAATTTCTTAGGAATAAGCAGCATCTACCTTAGATATCAAGGGTTGGCCACACCCTGATTGAAAAAAACAATCACAGAATCCAACAAACAGTGAATTTTAGGCAGAGTCATTGAAAAAAAGAGCTAAAATAATCCTTTGATTTGAGCCAGGGAGTGTGGAGTGGTAAAAAGAGGTTTCAGAATCTCATGTTAAAAACATAGTGGGGCGACTTCCCTGGTGGCACAGTGGTTAAGAATCCGCCTGCCAACGCAAGGAACACGGGTTTGAGACCTGGTCCAGGAAGATCCCACATGCCACGGAGCAAATAAGCCTGTGTGCCACAACAGTAGCTGCAGAACCTGTGTACCTAGAGCTCATGCCCTGCAACAAGAGAAGCCACTGCAATGAGAAACCCGCGCACTGCTACAAACGGTAGCCCCCGCTCGCCGAAACTAGGGAAAACCTGCACATAGCAATGAAGGCCCAACACAGCCAAAAATTAATTAATTAACTAATTCATTAATTGATTAATTTTAAAAAACATAGTGGGGACAGGAGCATCAAAATGGCTGTGATCAATCAGGGGAGCTCTCCTAGAAAGATGAAGAACAGGCAAGTTCAAAGGAGTTAAAATTTGGGAGACTGGGGGAGGAAAGAGAGATCAGGTATAAACAGAGCTTTTCTGCTCCTAGCAACAATGAGCCTCCCTATCCTTAGAGTTTAGTTCCCTTCATGGTAGCCTGATTTCGCCAGCATGAATTTTGAGGGACCTGGGAGGGGACAGGACAGCAAAGGAGGTATTAATCATAGCCTATTCTTCTGTTCAAGGGCTTGAGTTGAGCTGGAAGCTCTGGAGTCACACAACAATTGCGATTTGATGATGCAGTGATGAGGTCACAAGTGGGGCTCCCCCTTTCCCCCACTCTGTCTTCCTCAGAGCTGGGCAGAAGAACCAGAGGGGAAAATCCACCTTCCCGGGCACAGCCATAAATAACATCCACCTCACTCAACTACTTGTCAAGTTCAATACCAACACAAAGGGGTGAGTTGCATGTGGACAACTGGAAATGCCCCCTCTTTTACCTCTTCTTTCTGGGGGATGACCCACAGCACCCCAGGCATTGAGCAGGGTTGAAATGATGGCTATATTTGGGTGAAAGTTTCCTCTCATTTTCAGTAGCAGGATCTAGCTACACCTCATTTGAAAGAGTAATTCTTAACCATTTTGGAGTTCAATGTAATGATCTGTCTCTCCAGAGAGCCATACTGACTTTAAAACAAAATTAGATTTAAAAATTTTATTTTTATATTGTTAAAGGAAATCAAAGATGTGCCAATTAGATCCAACTTGCAAGTATTGTCAGAGACTGAAAAGTCCTGTCCATATCCAGAAGTCAAACAGTCTATAGAGGAAGACCTAGCTCAGGGCAAAACTCAACAGAAGGGAAAAGGATTTACTCCCTAAAATCATAGTTTGTGGCTCCAACATTCATATTTTCAGAGAAACTAGAATTTCCCAGTTTATCTCCTCTTCTCTTAACTTCTTTCCTTACCCTAATCACCAGGGGGAGGAGTTCCTAGAGTGGTCCATGGGAGCCCAGCCGTGGTAGGAATTCAACTCTTTTCCATGCTCAGTCCTCAAGTGACAAAAGCAGTTCTCAAGGTTTTGAGGGCTTAGGCAAGACATAGAATTGGAAGAAGTGTCATAGGTCCCCAAGCCCACTAACATATCCTCCCATTCCATCTCCAGAGGGATAGGGAGGTGCCCTTACAGGAGTTCTTTAAAACTGTTGTCGTGCCATGGATGCATTTAGAAGTCTGATCAAGCTTAAGGACTCTTCAGAATAATGTTTTAAAATGAATGAAATAAAATACATGGGGTTACAGAAGATACCAATTATATTGATAAATATATGGTTAAATATGGTTGGGTTGTGGGGGGCGGTCCAAGGACCCTAAGGTTAAGAGCTCCTGCTAGGGGCTATGGAATGGAGACAAGAATAAGTGAAAAGAAATCATAGCAATGGTGGAGAGATCAAGAAATGTTGTCACCAATGCACTGCAAGGACAAGAGGACAGACCTTAGATGAGAATTTATTCTAGAGCCTGAACACATCCCAGGAAAGGCTTTCTTAAGAACAAGAATGGGCAGAGCAGGAGGTGTGTGTGAGAAGGCTGTACTGGTCCTCTCCCACCTTGCAATGTGGTCTCTCACACATAACCTGTCACGTATTTCTTTGCAGGTTTCAGAAAATCAAGAAGGAATGTCGAGTGATGATAAAAACAAACCTAGTGAACCCAAGAATGAGCCCAAGCAATGTGATCCCAGGTGTGAACAAAGGTGTGAGACTAAATGCCAGCCCAGCTGTTTAAAGAAGCTGCTGCAACGGTGCTCTGAAAAGTGCCCACAGGAAAAGTGCCCAGCACCACCAAAGTGTCCCATGTCCCCCATGCCCCCCACTCTGCCCTCCACCATGCCCCTGCCCAGCTCCCTGTCCTCCCAAGACATGTTCCTGTCTTCCTAAATGCCCACAGCCCTGCCCACCCCCAGAGTGAGGCACCAAGGGCACTACCCAGACCACTACATCCACCATCTCCACCATATTCACCACTATGGGGCTGAGAGCTGAAGCCATGAACTGACAAGTAAATGCGTTCCTCTGCTGTGCAGGACTTTCTTCTCTTGGTTTCTTGGTAGTTTTTGGTTTGTTTCTTGTTTTCCAGCATTATGCCACCAAGAAGCAACCCCCTGAGTGTGAGGCTAGGACCCTGGCCCTCCACACTCAACAACCTTGGAAGATGGCCAGGTCTCTAACCTCACATGCTGCATAGAGGGACGTGGCATCTTCTGAGAGGTGCACCCAGGGAATGCATTCCTGCTAGAGCACAGCCTGAGAGAGTGATAAACATGGCTATTGAAGTGGCTAACCCCGGGAACCCAATGAGCACAAGGGGGGAAGAGTGTGTGAGGGGAAACAGGAATGACGCTGGGGAAAGTTCCACAAAGACTCAGGGAAAGAATTCTACCCTTGGCTATTAGTCCCATTGCATAATGCTTGGGCAGAACACTCTGAAAATAGGCTTCATGGGTTTAAACTCTAGCTCTGCTCCCCAAAATTTTGTGACCTTAAGCCAGTTGGTTACCTTCCCTGAGCCCTAGTTTCCTTCTCTCTGTAAAAGGAATGAGGATACTAATAGTATTGGTGTTACCTGGTGGTTGTGTGGCTTAAGGAGTTAACAAATGCCAAGTGCCTGGTTTGCTGGGACACAGTGAGGGGAGCACGCTGTACCTGCCCAGGTGTGACACAACACACCTGAACTTGACTGCCTTGTGCTTCACTTCCTCATCAGGCTGTAAATCTCCTGAGTGCAATAATCAGGTTCTAACTCATACCAGTAAGCACAGCTAAGCATTCTTCTAAAAAATAAGAAATAAAAGAGGAGTTTGTGGATTACACCAATGTCAGTTGGCTGACTTTGATCCTGGAGTATAGTTATGCAACATGTCACCATGTCACCCTTGAGAGAATTCCAGTGAAGGGGACATGGGATCTCTATTTTTGCAACTTTCTGTGAATCTATATACAATTTCCAAAGAAATAGTTAAGTACAAAAAAATAGAAAAGGATAAATCTGGGAGGACCTCAACTAGGAATGAACCAGAAAAGTTTTCACAGCTGATATGTTAGTGTACAAGTAGCTACAGGGAGTACACATCAAAGTGGATTAATTCACAAGTTATCAGTTCATATTGCTGGGAAGGATATTAGGATGAGGAGGGGGCATGTAGAATTGAAAAAGAACTATAAGAACGAGGACTTCAGGGTCTGAGAGCATGGATTCACTGCCACTGTTTCAATCTCTCTCATCCCCACCAGTCTCCACTCCTCTTCAGGATGGGTATCCTCACCTCTTAGACCTCTCCATGTGGTAAGGTCCTTGGCCAAGTGGACCCACATTGTTGATGGCTTGGGTATGAGGTATTCCTGTTATTTCAGGAAAGAAACCTGATTGGTTCTTTCCAAAAACGCAGGCTATCATCACAGCTCACAACATCCAAGCAGAAGTAGGTTTAGTATTCTTTGCTGTCACAAAGGTAATGAAAGAGGTCAGGTCATGTTATAAGTGGGAGTGATTCTACCAACCTGCTTCCTTACCTGCTGTTCTGTGATTTAGAACTTGAAACATCCAGAACTGCATCCTGTTCACTCATTCGCAGGTAATATTTTATGTGCTTCCTTAAGATTGGATTGTGAAAGAGACTGAAAAGGATCATAAATCTTCACAGCTGAGTTTCTTTTAATTGAAATATAATTTACTTATTCTGAAATGGACAGATCTTAAACCTCAATCAGGATACGAAAAATAACAATCACTTCAGAAGGTGCCCTTGTGCCTTGGCCAATGAATCCATACCAAAAAGCTGTGTGGCTGACAGGGTCTTGGTGCTCTGGCTGCGTGTCACGCCTGAGCCTCTGAGGTGGGAGAGTCGACTTCAGGACGTTGGTCCACCAGAGACACCCCCGGCCCCTCATAATATCAATCGGCGAGAGCTCTCCCAGATATCTCCATCTCAACACTAAGACCCACCTCCACACAACAACCAGCAAGCTCCAGTGATGGACACACCAGGCAAAACAACTAGCAAGACAGGAACACAGCCCCACCCATTAGCAGAGAGGCTTCCTAAAATAATAATAAGTTCACAGACATCACAAAACACACCACCAGACGTGGCACTGCCCACCAGAAGGACAACAGCCTCATCCATCTGAACAGAGGCACCAGTCCCCTCCACCAGGAAGCCTACACAACCCACTGAGCCAACCTTAGCTACTGCAGGAAAACACGAAAAACAATAGGAACGAAGAACCTGAAGCCTGCAAAAAGGAGACCCGAAACACAGTAAGTTATGCAAAATGAGAATACAGAGAAACACACAGCACATGAAGGAGCAAGGTCAAACCCACCAGAACAAACAAATGAAGAAGAAATGGGCAGTCTACCTGAAAAAGAATTCAGAGTAATAATAGCAAAGATGATCCAAAATCTTGGAAACAGAATAGAGAAAATACAAGAAATGTTTAACAAGGACCTAGAAGAACTAAAGAGCAAAAAAACAAAGAAGAACAACACAATAAATGAAATTAAAAATTCTCAGGAAGGAATCAATAGCAGAATACTGAGGCAGAAGAGTGGATAACTAACCTGGAAAATATAATAGTGGAAATAACTAGCACAGAGCAGAATAAAGAAAAAAGAATGGAGGACATTCTTAGAGACCTCTGGGACAACATTAAACACACCAATATTCGAACTATAGGGGTCCCAGAAGAAGAAGAGAAAAAGAAAGGGTCTGAAAAATATTAAACAGATTATAGTTGAAAACTTCCCTAATATGGAAAAGGAAATTGTCAATCAAGTCCAAGAAGTGCAGAGTCACATACTGCATAACCCCAAGGAGAAACAAACCAAGACACATATTTACCAAACTATTAAAAATTAAATACAAAGAAAAAATATTAAAAGCAGCAAGGAAAACGCAACAAATAACATACAAGGGAATCCCCATAAGATTAACAGCTGATCTTTAGGCAGAAACTCTGAAAGCCAGAAGGGAGGGGCAGGACATATTTAAAGTGATGAAAGAGAAAAACCTACAACCAAGATTACTCTACCCAGCAAAGATCTCATCCCGATTCAACAGAGAAATTAAAAGCTTTACAGACAAGCAAAGCTAAGAGAATTCATGACCACCAAACGAGGTTTACAACAAACAATAAAGAAACTTCTCTAGGCAGGCAAAACAAGAGAAAGAAAAGACCTACAATGACAAAACAATTAAGAAAATGGTATTAGGAATATACATATCAATAATTACCTTAAATGTAAATGGATTAAATGCTCCAACCAGCGCAGAGAGAGGACTGGGGTTGGGGGCGTGAACACAGCCTGAAGGGGATAGTGCACCACGGCTAGCCGGGAGGGAGTCCGGGAAAAGGTCTGGAGCTGCCGAAGAGGCAAGAGACTTTTTCTTCCCTCTTTGTTTCCTGGTGCGTGAGGAGAGGGGATTAAGAGCGCTGCTTAAAGGAGCTCCAGAGATGGGCGTGAGCCACGGCTAAAAGCGCGGACCCCAGAGACGGGCAGGAGACGCTAAGGCTGCTGCTGCCGCCACCAAGAAAACTGTGTGCGTGCACAGGTCACTATCCACACCTCCCTTCCGGGGAGCTTGTGCAGCCCGCCACTGCCACGTTCCCGGGATCCAGGGACAACTTCCCTGGGAGAACACACGGCGAGCCTCAGGCTGGTGCAACATCACACCGGCCTCTGCCGCCGCAGGCTCGCCCTGCACTCCGTGCCCCTCCCTTCCCCCTGGCCTGAGTGAGCCAGAGCCCCCCGAATCAGCGGCTCCTTTAACCCCGTCCTGTCTGAGCAAAAAACACACGCCCTCTGGCGACCTACACGCAGAGGTGGGGCCAAATCCAAAGCTGAGCCCCTGGGAGCTGTGAGAACAAAGAAGAGAAAGGGAAATCTCTCCCAGCAGCCTCAGAAGCAGAGGATTAAAGCTCCACAATCAACTTGATGTACCCTGCATCTGTGGAATACATGAATAGACAACGAATCATCCCAAATTGAGGAGGTGGACTTTGAGAGCAAGATTTATGATTTTTTTCCCCTTTTCCTCTTTTTGTGAGTGTGTATGTGTATGCTTCTGTGTGAGATTTTGTCTGTAGAGCTTTGCTTCCACCATTTGTCCTAGGGTTCTATCGGTCTGGTTTTTTTTAATTTTTTTCTTAATAATTATTTTTTATTTTAATAACTTCATTTTATTTACTTTATCTTCTTTCTTTCTTTCTTTCTTTCTTTCTTTCTTTCTTTCTTTCTTTCTTTCTATCTTTCTTTCTTTCTTTCTTTCTTTCTTTCTTTCCTTCCCTCCTTTAGACAACAAATCATCCCAAATTGAGGAAGTGGACTTTGAGAGCAAAATTTATGATTTTTTCCCCTTGTCCTCTTTCTGTGAGTGTGTATGTGTATGCTTCTGTATGAGATGTTGTCTGTATAGCTTTGCTTCCACCATTTGTCCTAAGGTTCTATCCATCCGTTTTTTGTTTTGTTTTGTTTTGTTTTTTTCTGAATAATTATTTTTTAATTTAATAACTTTATTATATTTTACTTTATTTATGATACTTTACCTTCTTTCTTTTTTCCTTCCTTCCCTCCTTCCTTCCTTCCTTCCTCCCACCATCCTTCCCTCCCTCCCTCCCTCCTTTCTTTCTTTCTTTCCTTCTTTCCTTCTTTCTTTCTTTCTTTCTTCCTTCCTTCCTTCCTTCCTTCCTTCCTCCCTTCCTTTCTTTCTTTCCTTCTTTCTTTCTTTCTTCCTACTTCTACCAATTCTTTCTCTCTACTTTTTCTCCCTTTTATTTGAAACCGTGTGGATGAAAGGTTCTTGGTGCTTCAGCCAGGAGTCAGTGTTGTGCCTCTGAGGTGGGAGAGCCAACTT
Organism: Orcinus orca; assembly: GCF_937001465.1. NCBI lineage: Eukaryota > Metazoa > Chordata > Mammalia > Artiodactyla > Delphinidae > Orcinus > Orcinus orca. The sequence continues at coordinate 101,769,271 of NC_064559.1, read as the reverse complement.
CAGGACACTGGTCAACAAGAGACCTCCCAGGTCCATATAATATCAAATGGTGAAAATCTCCCAGAGATCTCCATCTCAACACCAGCACCCGGCTTCACTCAACGACCAGCAAGATAGAGTGCTGGACATCCTATGCCAAACAACTAGCAAGACAGGAACACAACTCCACCCATTAGCAGAGAGGTTGCCTAAAATCATAATAAGTCCACAGAAACCCTAAAACAAACCACAAGACGTGGACCTGCCCACCAGAGAAAAAAGATCCATCCTAATCCACCAGGACACAGGCACTAATCCCTTCCACCAGGAATCCTACACAACCCACTGAACCAACCTTAGTCACTGGGGACAGACACCAAAAACAACGGGAACTACCGAACCTGCAGCCTGCAAAAATACCTAAAACACAGTAAGATAAGCAAAATGAGAAGACAGAAAAACATACAGCAGATGAAGGACCAAGATAAAAACCCACCAGACCTAACAAATGAAGAGAAAATAGGCAGTCTGCCTGAAAAAGAATTCAGAATAATGATAGTAAAGATCATCCAAAATCATGGAAATAGAATAGACAAAATGCAAGAAACATTTAACAAGGACCTAGAAAAACTAAACAGGAAAGAAACAATGATGAACAACACAATAAATGAAATGAAAAATACTCTAGATGGGATCAATGGCAGAATAACTGAGGCAGAAGAACAGATAGTGACCTGGAAGATAAAATAGTGGAAATAACTACTGCAGAGCAGAATAAAGAAAAAAGAATGAAAAGAAAATGAGCACAGTCTCAGAGACCTCTGGGACAACACTAAACACACCAACATTCGAATTATAGGGGTTCCAGAAGAAGAAGAGGAAATGAAAAGGACTGAGGAAATATTTGAAGAAATTATAGTTGAAAACTTCCCTAATATGGGAAAGGAAATAGTTAATCAACTCCAGGAAGCACAGAGAGTCCCATACAAGATAAACCCAAGGAGAACTACACCAAGACACATATTAATCAAACTGTCAAAAAGTAAATACAAAGAAAACATATTAAAAGCAGCAAGGGAAAAACAACAAATAACACACACGGGAATCCCTGTAAGGTTAACAGCTGATCTTTCAGCAGAAACTCTGCAAGCCAGAAGGGAGTGGCAGGACATATTAAAAGTGATGAAGGAGAAAAAACTGCAACCAAGATTACTCTACCCAGCAAGGATCTCATTCAGATTTGATGGAGAAATTAAAACCTTTACAGACAAGCAAAAGCTGACAGTGTTCAGCACCACCAAACCAGCTTTTCAACAAATGCTAAAGGAACTTCTCTAGGCAAGAAACACAAGAGAAGGAAAATACCTACAATAACAAAGCCAAAACAATTTAGGAAATGGGAATACGAACAGACATATCAATAATTACCTTAAATGTAAATGGACTAAATTCTCCCACCAAAAGACACAGATTGGTTGAGGGATACAAAAACAAGACCCATATATATGCTGTCTACAAGAGACCCACTTCAGACCTAGGGACACATACAGACTGAAAGCAAGGGGATGGAAAAAGATATTCCATGCAAATGGAAATCAAAAGAAAGCTGGAGTAGCAATTCTCATATCAGACAAAATAGACTTTAAAATAAAGACTATTACAAGAGACAAAGTAGGACACTACATAATGATCAAGGGATTGATCCAAGAGGAAGATATAACAATTGTAAATATTTATGCACCCAACATAGGAGCACCTAAATACATAAGGTAAATACTAACACCCATAAAAGGGGAAATTGACAGTAACACATTCATAGTAGGAGACTTTAACACCCCACTTTCACCAATGGACAGATCATCCAAAATGAAAGTAAATAAGGAAACACAAGCTTTAAATGATACACTAAACAAGATGGACTTAATTCATATTTTTAGGACACTCCATCCAAAAACAACAGAATACACATTTTTCTCAAGTGCTCATGGAACATTCTCCAGGATACATCATATCTTGGGTCACAAATCAAGCCTTAGTAAATTTAAGAAAATTGAGATTGTATCAAGTATCTTTTCTGACCACAATGCTATGAGACTAGATATCAATTACAGGAAAAGATCTGTAAAAAATACAAACATGTAAAGCAATTATACCCCAATAAAGATGTTAAAAAAAAACACACATGGAGGCTAAACAATACATGCATAATAACGAAGTGATCACTGAAGAAATCAAAGAGGAAATTTTAAAATACCTAGAAACAAATGACAACGGAGACACGATGAACCTAAACCTATGGGATGCAGCAAAAGCAGTTCTAAGAGGGAAGATTATAGCAATAAAAGCCCACCTTAAGAAACAGGAAACATCTAGAATAAATAACCTAACCTTGTACTTAAAGCAATTAGAGAAAGAAGAACAAAAAAAACGCCAAAGTTAGCAGAAGGAAAGAAATCATAAAAATCAGATCAGAAATAAATGAAAAAGAAATGAAGGACACGATAGCAAAGATCAATAAAACTAAAAGCTGGTTCTTTGAGAAGATAAACAAAACAGATAAACCATTAGCCAGACTCATCAAGAAAAAAAGGGAGAAGACTCAAATCAATAGAATTAGAAAAGAAAAAGGAGAAGTATCAATTGACACTGCAGAAATACAAAAGATCATGAGAGATTACTACAAGCAACCCTATGGCAATAAAATGGACAACCTGGAAGAAATGGACAAATTCTTAGAAATGCACAACATGCCAAGAATGAATCAGGAAGAAATAGAAAATATGAACAGACCAATCACAAACACTGAAATTGAAACTGTGATTTAAAATCTTCCAACAAACAAAAGCCCAGGACCAGATGGCTTCACAGGCGAACTGTATCAAACATTTAGAGAAGAGCTAACACCTATCCTTCTCAAACTCTTCCAAAATATAGCAGAGGGAGTAACACTCCCAAATTCATTCTACAAGGCCACCATCACCTTGATACCAAAACCAGAAAAGGATGTCACAAAGAAAGAAAACTACAGGCCAATATCACTGATGAACATAGTTGCAAAAATCCGCAACAAAATACCAGCAAACAGAATCCAACAGCACATTAAAAGGATCACCATGATCTAGTGGGGTTTATCCCAAGAATGCAAGGATTCTTCAATACCTGAAAATCAATCAATGCAAGAAACCATATTAACAAATTGAAGGAGAAAAGCCATATGATCATCTCAATAGATGCAGAAAAAGCTTTTGACAAAATTCAAAAGAAAATTGATAAATATCCCTCCAGAAAATAGGCATAGAGGGAACTTACCTCAACATAATAAACGCCATATATTACAAACCGACAGCCAACATCATTCTCAATGGTGCAAAACTGAAACCATTTCCACTAAGTTCAGGAACAAGAAAAGGTTGCCCACTCTCACCACTCTTATTCAACATAGTTTTGGAAGTTTTAGCCACAGCAATCAGAGAAGAAACAGAAATAAAAGGAATCCAAAGCAGAAAAGAAGTAAAACTGTCACTGTTTGCAGATGACATGATAGTATACATAGAGAATCCTAAAGATGCTACCAGAAAACTACTAGAGCTACTCAATGAATTTGGTAAAGTAGCAGGATACAAAATTAATGTACAGAAATCTCTTGCATTCCTATACACTAATGATGAAAAATCTGAAAGAGAAATTAAGGAAACACTCCCATTTACCATTGCAACAAGAAGAATAAAATACCTAGGAATAAACCTACCTAAGGAGAGAGAAGACCTGTATGCAGAAAACTATAAGACACTGATGAAAGAAATTAAAGATGATACAAACAGTTGGAGAGATACACAAAGTTTTGGATTGGAAGAATCAATATTGTGAAAATGAGTCTACTACCTAAAGGAATCTACATATTCAATGCAATCCCTATCAAACTACCAATGGCATTTTTCACAGAAATAGGACAAAAATTTCACAATTTGTATGGAAACACAAAAGACCCCGAATAGCCAAAGCAATCTTCAGAAAGAAAAACAGATCTGGAGGAATCAGGCTCCCTGTCTTCAGACTATGCTACAAAGCTACAGTAATCAAGACAGTATGGTACTGGCACAAAAACAGAAATATAGATCAATGGAACAGGATAGAAAGCCCACAGATAAACCCACGCACATATGGTCACTTTATATTTGATAAAGGAGGCAAGGATATACAGTGGAGAAAGGACAGCCTCTTCAATAAGTGGTGCTGGGAAAACTGGACAGCTATATGTAAAAGAATGAAATTAGAACACTCCCAACAACATACATAATAATAAACTCAAAATGGATTAAAGACTTAATATAAAGCCAGACACTATAAAACTCTTAGAGGATAACATAGGCAGAACACTCTATGACATAAACCACAGCAAGATTCTTTTTGACCCACATCCTAGGAAAATGGAAATAAAAACAAAAATAAACAAAAGGGACCTAATGAAACTTCAAATTTTTTGCACAGCAAAAGAAACCATAAAAAAGACCAAAAGACAACCCTCAGAATGGGAGAAAATATTTGCCAATGAAGCAACTGACAAAAGATTAATCTCCAAAACATACAAGCAGCTCATGTAGCTCAATATCAAAAAACCAAGTAACCCAATCCAAAAATGGGCAGAAGACTTAAATAGACATTTCTCCAAAGAAAATATACCGATTGCCAAGAAACACATGAAAGGATGCTCAACATCACTAATCATTAGAGAAATGTAAATCAAAACTACAATGATGTATCACTTCACACCAGTCAGAATGGCCATCATCAAAAAATCTACAAACAATAAATGCTGGAAAGGGTGTGGAGAAAAGGGAGCCCTCTTCCACTGTTCTTGGGAATGTGAATTGATACAGCCACTATGGAGAACAGTATGGAGGTTCCTTTAAAAACTAAACATAGAAATACCATACGGAAAGAAATTAAAGATGATAAAAATAGATGGAGAGATATACCATGTTCTTGGATTGGAAGAATCAACATTGTGAAAATGACTCTACTACCCAAAGCAATCTATAGATTCAATGCAATCCCTATCAAACTACCACTGGCATTTTTCTCAGAACTAGAACAAAAAATTTTGCAATTTGTATGGAAACACAAAAGACCCCGAATAGCCAAAGCAAACTTGAGAACGAAAGAAGGAACTGGAGGAATCAGGCTCCCTGACTTCAGACTATACTACAAAGCTACAGTTATCAAGACGGTATGGTACTGGCACAAAAACAGAAAGATAGATCAATGGAACAGGATAGAAAGCCCAGAGATAAACCCATGCACATATGGACACCTTATCTTTGATAAAGGTGGCAGTAATGTACAGTGGAGAAAGGACAGCCTCTTCAATACGTGGTGCTGGGAAAACTGGACAGGTACATGTAAAAGTATGAGATTAGATCACTCCCTAACACCATATACAAAAATAAGCTCAAAATGGATTAAAGACCTAAATGTAAGGCCAGAAACTATCAAACTCTTAGACGAAAACATAGGCAGAACACTCTATGACATAAATCACAGCAAGATCCTTTCTGACCCACCTCCTAGAGTAATGGAAATAACAACAAAAATAAACAAATGGGACCTAATGAAACTTCAAAGCTTTTGCACAGCAAAGGAAACCATAAACAAGACCAAAAGACAACCCTCAGAATGGGAGAAAATATTTGCAAATGAAGCAACCGACAAAGGATTAATCTCCAAAATTTACAAGCAGCTCATGCAGCTCAATAACAAGAAAACAAACAACCCAATCCAAAAATGGGCAGAAGATCTAAATAGACATTTCTCCAAAGAAGATATACAGACTGCCAACAAACACATGAAAGAATGCTCAACATCATTAATCATTAGAGAAATGCAAATCAAAACTACAATGAGATATCATCTCACACCAGTCAGAATGGCCATCATCAAAAAATCTAGAAACAATAAATGCTGGAGAGGGTGTGGAGAAAAGGGAACACTTTTGCACTGCTGGTGGGAATGTGAATTGGTTCAGCCACTATGGAGAACAGTATGGAGGTTCCTTAAAAAACTACAAATAGAACTACCATATGACCCAGCAATCCCACTACTGGGCATATACCCTGAGAAAACCAAAATTCAAAAAGAGTCATGTACCAAAATGTTCATTGCAGCTCTATTTACAATAGCCCGGAGATGGAAACAACCTAAGTGCCCATCATCGGATGAATGGATAAAGAAGATGTGGCACATATATACAATGGAATATTACTCAGTCATAAAAAGAAACGAAATTGAGCTATTTGTAATGAAGTGGATAGACCTAGAGTCTGTCATACAGAGTGAAGTAAGTCAGAAAGAAAAAGACAAATACCGTATGCTAACACATATATATGGAATTTAAGAAAAAAAAATGTCATGAAGAACTTAGGGGTAAAGCAGGAATAAAGATGCAGACCTCCTATAGAACGGACTTGAGGTTATGGGGAGGGGGAAGGGTGAGCTGTGACAGGGTGAGAGAGAGTCATGGGCATATACACACTAACAAATGTAGTAAGGTAGATAGCTAGCGGGAAGCAGCCGCATGGCACAGGGATATTGGCTTGGTGCTTTGTGACAGCCTGGAGAGGTGGGATGGGGAGGGTGGGAGGGAGGGAGACGCAGGAGGGAAGACATATGGGAACATGTGTTTATGTGTGACTGATTCACTTTGTTATAAAGCAGAAACTAACACACCATTGTAAAGCAATTATACCCCAATAAAGATGTTAAAAAAAATAAAAATAATAATAAAATAAAATTTAAAAAAAAGAAATACCATACGACCCAGGAATCCCACTACTGGACATATACCCAGAGAAAACCATAATTCCAAAAGAGTCATGTACCACAATGTTCACTGTAGCTCTATTTACAATAGCCAGGACATGGAAGCAACCTAAGTGTCCATCCATAGATGAATGGATAAAGGAGATGTGGCACATATATAGTGAGGTGGATTGAGGTAGAGACTGTCATACAGAGTGAAGTAAGTCAGAAAGAGAAAAACAAATACTGTAAGCTAACGCATGTATATGGAATCTAAGAATAAAAATGGTTCTGAAGACCCTAGGGGCAGGACAGGAATAAAGACACAGACGTAGAGAATGGTCTTGAGGCCACAGGGAGGGCAAAGGGTAAGCTCAGACGAAGTGAGAGCGTGGCATGGACATATACACTACCAAATGTAAAATAGCTAGTGGGAAGCAGCTGCATCACACAGGGAAATCAGCACAGTGCTTTGTGACCACCTAGAGGGGTGGGATTGGGAGAGTGGGAGGGAGACACAATAGGGAGGGGATATGGGGATATATGTATACGTATAGCTGATTCACTTTGTTTTACAGCAGAAACTAACACACCATTTTAAAGCAATTATACTCCAATAAAGATGTTAAAAAATAAGAAAGAAGGCATATCTGAGATACTCCCTTTGGAATCATGGCCCATAAACAGCTTTCCATCCTTCTGAGTCTGGAAAAATTGTTCAGGACAGCAGAAGGTACAATAACTACAGATAGTTCAAACTGTGCCCAGGAAAAGACACCTGGGACCCCCACCAAACCAAGGTCATACAATATCCTGGTTGCAGAAGAACTTTTAGGGCACAAGAGCTAGACAAGGCCTTTTAGGGTGCAACTCCCTAATTTTTCAGATGTGAAAACTACTAGTTGCTTTCTCTGACATGTGAGCCTTGGGGTCTCAGGGTCTCCTGGAAAGAAATGGAGCACACTACAAGGTCCTGCAGAAAGGTGCCTCCTCGTCCCAATTGAATGTATGGCATAGACAACTATGTTTAACCAAAAATTTCTGTGAATAATAATAATAAAGGAAATTTTTCAACATTCTAGTCATTTTAGGACAATGGAGTATGGGTAACCAGTGAAGTATTTTTATTTTCCAAATTTTTACTAGTAGTCTTTTATTTCTTTTGTAATGGGGAAAAAATGATATAATCGTGAATACTTCCGAGACCCTCTAAGTCCTTTCATTTGCTCAATGAACAAAAAAACAGAAAAGAAGGAAGAATGTCTTCCTCCACCTGAGCAGGTGCATGTATAAAAGAAGGCACTCCTACTTGGGTGCCTGCCTCCAAGGGATAGGATCACAGTCCCACAGCCAAGCAGCTCCATCGCGGTGTTGGTCAGGGGCTGGTGCTCTCCCAGGGGGCTCCGAGGACTCGGCACAGACTGGGTGGAGGGCAGTTCTGAGAAGAAGAAACCATCCATTTGCCAATTTAGTTCTCTTTTCTCCTATGTAAATGAAACCAAAGATAGACATCTCTTAATGGCTACTTTCCCAGCAAAAAAAAACTGGATCAAATGCAATGTGCGGGAAGACAGCTAGAATGTGATGAGTGTGCCAGCTCCCTGCAGAATGCCATAATTACTCTCAAGCCCCAGCGGCGGTCACCCACCTCCTTCTGGGGTAGTTGACTGCTGCTGGTGCTTGGGAGTAACACCTGAAGGGTGGCACCATGAGAATCTGTGCAGTGCCAGGCTGATGGCTCACAGATAATGTGAGGGGCCAGGACCAAGCCTTCCACTTTTATGGGAAAGCAGTTCTCAGGGTCCATTAGGATGGCGGCAAGAGGGGACTCTTGCATCACACATTCCCAAGAACCAGGGAGCATACAGCCAGCCTTCAAAACACTTCTAAGTCCTCCCCAACAAAGCCAGCTGGGGGTGACTGGTAAGGTGAGCCAGTGTTGTGAAAGGGTGGGCACAGAACACAGGGATGTGTAGCTTTGAAGCTCTCAAACTGGAAGGAAACTTAGAGATCATGCTCACAAATCCCCCACCACCACATAGATGGAACTGGAGAGATGGCAGGAAGTAACCAGTTACCAAAACTGTGCTATTTTCCGATCCTGCTTTCACATGACCAAATATTCCAGCCAGGGCCAGGAGCACAGGCTCATCCTGGGAGGCTTTATTGATGGACAAGTCATAACTGCTTCTACTTTACAGCTGTTGATGCTCAGCAAACAGATCAGTAAATAGAGAAAGTCATTTGCCAAACACAGGGATTCTAAGATACAAACTGATGGTAAAATACATACTGGGGTATTTTCAGCTGAACCCATCTTCCAGCTGCAGGAAACCTCACATGTCTCACCTCAAGAGCTCCATGTTCTCTCCCAAGCTCAGAGAAAATTCTGCTCAGACTGAGGCTTCATGGGTTTTTCCACCAGACATGCTCTCATCCTCTTTCACCTTACCACTCAGAACCTCCTCACTGGCTTCTGAAGCCTCAAGCTCCCCTTCCTCTAGCCCTTCCTCCAGCAGAAGCCAGCAAGGAAGTCTTGCCCAAACTCAAATCTAAGCATGTCACTCTCTTGCCTAAAACCCTTAAAGGCTCCTCTGCCTAAAGAACATCTAGAATGACTTAACCTGTCATGTAAAATTCCTCAGGATCTGGCCCCGCCTCTCCTCTAGGTTTATCTCACCAATCCTCTACCTCCTTCTAGAACTTTGAAGCCCAACAACAGGTAATTGTGTATATTTCCTAGCCCACAGCAGAGAGCTGCTGGCCTTCGTGACCTTACACTTGTTTCTCCTCCATCATCCTTCCTTCTTCCCCTGAATCCTCCTCTGACAGATCCACTTCGACAAGTTGTCGTCTCTGAGGCCAACTCAGGGGTCACCTGCTCCAAGAAGCTGCCCCCACCTTCCACCCGCAGGCTGGTTAAAGGCCCCTTTCTGTGGTCTTAGAGCCTTTCTCTCCTGTGATACTTACCACGCCATGATCTGGTTATCCATTTACACTGGACTGTGAGCTTTTTGAGAACAGAGATGGCCTGGCACACACATCAGACATTCAATAGTAATAAATGAGTGAGTCCTCAGTGGCTTTGGAGGCACCTTTCCAAAGAGGAGGGGATTGCTCTGGGCTGAGCCCCTGTCCGCTGTGCTCCTTACTTTCACTCAATGGAGTCATTCCCAGAATCCAGAGGTGGGGAGTGGGGAAGAGGCTGAATGTGGGTGGCCTGGGACTGAGAGAAAGGCACCTGGTCTTGGTCACTTTCCCTCAGGCACAAGATGCAGACCCTGCCAGCCCTACCCCTGGCCTCACCTGGGAAGGCAAAATGGTAAAAGGAAAAGGCTTATCATCCCACAGACATGGATTCAAAATGAGCTCTACACTCCCAGCTGTGTAGACCAGACAAGATGTTTCACCTCAGGGGAAGAAGGGGTCACAGTTTCTTCACATGAAGAATGAGAAAAAATGTCCTTCCAAAGTTTGGAGAGCAGTAACTAAGTGAAATTACATATGTAAAGCCCCCCACAGGGGAAATTGAACTTAGAAAGCCAGGATGCAAGAGCACTCAAGAACCTAGGCCAGCACCTGGAGTCATCACCCATCACCTACTGTGACAAGAGCTTCTTGCCATCTGCTGTGTGAGGCAGTGGGTCAGAGGGAGAAAGGGAGAGTTATAGAGAAGGAAGACAAATATCTTCGAAGGCAAGATTTTGAAGGCCGTTTCTCCAGCTAGGCCCCAGGAGACCACGAATTATGGTAGGAGCCAGAAGTTGACTTTGCGGTGTGGCATTTAATAGGCTCTCAGTGCGCAGGTGAGGAAATGAAGCTCCAGAGAGGGAAACAACTTAACATTTAAGCAACAATGGCACAGGGAGTTGGTTGTTAGAAGAGTTCAGGATTTCTAACCCAAATTTAGGCCAAGATGACCCAGGACCCAGACTCAAAAGGTAAAAGGATTGAAGACCAACATCAAGCCCAAACAATTTAGGAACATCGTTTCTCCCCATTTTCTGTGTCAGTGGTCTTTAACCTGGGGGCCGTGAACCGCCTGAAGGTGAAGACATGTACCTATGAATATTTCCTCATCACCCCAAAAATATTAAGAACTGCTGACCCTGTATCTTTGTTGCCTCCTTGAAGTTTATAAAGAATCCCGAATACAGTATTTTCCTAAATGTTTTTACATGGACCAGCCTCTAGTTCAGACACGAGGTCACCATGTGACCTTGATGAAGACCCTTAGCACTCTTGCCCCTGTTTCCTTATCTTAAAAAATGCAGTCAATAAATGATTCCACACCTCCTGTTTAAAGCACATGCTGGGCTAAAACAAGCAGGTGGAGTCCAGCGGCCTCTCATGTCCCCTCTGCGCCTGTGGCCTGTGATTCAGAGCCATTCCCACAACCTCTGATTCAAACTCTCTGCGTGGGTGACACTGGAGGAAAGGAAGTAAAAGGAGACATGGGCTCTGCCCCAGGAACCCACAAGCTCCAAAAGCTCTCCAGAGGTACCTACTCCCCAGGAAACGAGACGGGCCACATTCTTCACCATTCAGCTTTATCAGAGCCATTGTCCTGTAATATGCTGACTGGGCCAGCCGAGTGAATCAGAGGAGTCTGTCTGGGAACTTTTATGATCTGAACAAAGGAGATAGGTTTTTTGGGGGGGGTTTTGTTTTTTTGTTTTTTGCGGTACGCGAGCCTCTCACTGTTGTGGCCTCTCCCGTTGCGGAGCACAGGCTCCGGACGTGCAGGCTCAGCGGCCATGGCTCACAGGACCAGCCGCTCTGCGGCATGTGGGATCTTCCTGGACCGGGGCACGAACCCGTGTCCCCTGCATCGGCAGGCGGACTCTGAACCACTGCGCCACCAGGGAAGTCCTGGAGATAGTTATTTGATGGGAATGGGGGGGGACAAAGCAATGTCCTGCACACACCTGACTCTCTTCTGCTGACCCTGTGTAATTACACCCTGGTTCCCAATAACGACAGCTGTAGAAATCTAAAATCTTAAATCTCAGGTGGTATTCAATCAGATTGTCCCAAATCTCTCTGGAGGGCTGGGGATGGTTAGAGAAATTATTGAGTCACCTTATCTTAAGATGTGGGGTGGAATAATCTCCCCAAAGCTGTCCCAGCCCAGGCCCAGATACTGGTTGATTTTTGAGGGCTCAGACCCCAAATACTCCATCTCTGCACCAAGGAAAAGACAGGTCACCTTAGGTCACTCAGCCACCTGGCTAGGTCACTGCCACATGCAGAAGATGGAAAACTGGGTCTTCCTGTGGGTGGATTATAACCTAATCAAGGAAGAAGAGCCCACAACACACATATGTGTGCACACACTTCAAAGTCATGTAGATACCAGGCTAATTATTCATGATCACATGTATAGTATCACCAAATGTCAGAGCTGGAATGGACTCAACTGATTCCTAGTCTAACTTTCCCATTTTAAAGATGATGAATGTGAGGCCAAAGAGGGTCAGGGACTTGCCTGAAGTCACACATCTTGTTAGGGACAGAGCCAGGTCTCTTGGGTCTCTGTGCAGTACTCTGTCTACTGCATCACAATGCATAGAAAAGTACAAGTCAGAAGCTGAGTGCTGGGGGGACAGAGGAAAGGAAATAGAACAAGGAGAACTGAGGGGAATCAGGAAGGCTTCATGAAGGAGATGAGTCCTGAACAGATTCAGATTGCACTAACATTCTGTAAGTAGCTTGATGGCCCTAAGTGTTGGTGCATATGTTTTCTAACTTATTCCTCACAAGAAGTCTGTGAAATAGTGTTGTCCCTTTTCCACAAGAGGAAATTGAGGCTCTGAGAGGCTAAAGAGCTTATCCAATATTACACATACCCTATGTAATAGAGTCAACCCTAGGTCAGTGGGATCCTGAGTCCATTCTTTCTCCATGCATTACCGAAAGCTACTCTTTGGCTGATACACTTAAATAAAGGAGGATTAAGCTGGGAACTTAATTCTTCATTTGAGACCTCCCTCCTCCAGAGTCCCCAAGAAATTCAGACATTGGGAAGGTATATTAATTTTCCGTTGCTGCTGTAACAAGTTACCACAACTTTAGTGGGTTAAAATATCAGAAATTGGTAGGGGGGGATGAATTGGGAGATTGGGATTGACACATATACACTAATATGTATAAAATAGATAACTAATAAGAGCCTGCTGTATAGCACAGGGAACTCTACTTCACTTCGCTGTACAGTAAAACTAACCCAACATTGTAAAACAGCTATACCCCAATAAAAAAATTTTTTTAACATCAGAAATTCATTATCATCCAGTCTGGAAGTCATAAGTCTAACACAGTTCTCTCTGGGCCAAAATCAAAATGCTAGCAGGGCTACATTTCTTTCTGGAGGCTCTAGGGGAGGATCTGTTTCCTTGCCTTTTCCAGCCTCTAGATGTTGTCCACATTCCTGGCCTGTGGTCTCCTTCCATATTCAAAACATGCAATGGCCAAGTCTTTCTCACATCACATCACATCACTCTGACACTGACCCTTCTGCCTCTTCACATTGAAAGACCCTTGTGATCGCACTGGACCCACTTCAGTGTAATCAGCAGTGTCAGGCACAAAGTCCTTTGAGAGGAGTGGAACTCTGGGCTTTTCTTAACTGCCTTCACCACCCCCCATGAGACCGTGACCTGGTTTCTCCATTGTTCTGCACTTCTATTTGGTCTCCTTCTCCTTAGGCTCAGCCAAAAACATAGAAATCCATGTGGCACGAGCAAGGTCTTCTCAGGCATCCTGCTGCAGAAAACTTGGAGATCTCAACCAAGCAAGTCTCCTCCCCTAATCTCTCACCCACCCCTTTTCTGAGTCAGCCTCAGCTTCTATTCTCATCTCAACAGGCTCCTAACAAGGATTCCTTCCTCCAGGCTTCCTGGAAGTTCCCTGTCCCTCCTGGGCAGTAATTCCTACTGTCCAGTAAAACACAGCACAGACATCTGTTCCCCCAGAGCCCTCCAGGACCTTCCACTCAAGGCTAATGAAGGGGCCTTCTTCTGGGATGTGGGGACTTACCTCCACCCATATTTCCCATGAGACTGTGAGCCCCTTGAAAGCAGGGCCAAGAATGACTGAAAGAATGAATGAATAAACTCAATGACAGAGAATTCTTTGCCTCCTAGGACTTTGGGGAGGGGGTGGTTGCTTTGTCTCTTATCATTCCACACAAAAGATTAAGGCCATGAAGACGGAAAGGAGAAATGGAAGCAAGAGATGATAAAAGAGGAGAAGGAAAAGGAGCAGGAGAGTCCCCATTCTATACCTGATCATCCAGTTCCCAGATTCCCCAAATGACCTATCTCTTCAGTTACTCTCATGGATCTTCCAAATCCCTCTCCTCATCCCACATATCCTCACTCCCACCACAGCCTCCCAAAGGTCACGTCCCTCACAGGAACATCAGCACCACTCCCCTGGCCAGCCTCTGATCCCTCCCCATCCAGGCATTTATCTCTCACCAGGACACTGAGGGGGACCACGCTGGCGCTACATCAATCCTCCATGCACCAGTCCTAAAGGAAAAAATATCACCTGGTCTCCCACAGCTCACCTTTTGAAAACATTTTCAGGAGCAAGCATCCAAAAACTATATAAATCTTTGAAGGATTTCCTGATTTTAGCCAAATACCTCTTTTAGGAAATGACCTAAACCTACCTATTCAAGCTTTAAAGTCCCTGGAATTTGTTCAACTTTAGCTAACAAGCACAATTCACCACGTTATGATCTAGGGGCTTCTTTTATAATGAATGTTTTCCCATTTTTCCATTACATGAAATTTCCTCTACACCCCGTTGTCACCCACATTCACCTTCTTCATTCTTTACTTAATGAATTTACTCCATCAATAATCATTTATCTTCCACTTACTCTATCTATGGCAGAGACCCTACCATCTAGGAACCGACAACCCAGTATAGTAATAAGATCTTGTACATAAATAACTGGTATTCTCAATAATGATAGTAAATATCATATAAATAGCACAAACAATAGATTCTATGGGAATTCAGAAAGAGACAAATGTGTTTCTAGTTTAGAGTAATCAGGAAAGCCTCCTTGGAAGATAACAGATTTTAATGGAGCCTTGAAAAATGCTTAAGATTTCTACAGACCTGGAAAGGGAGGACAAACAAGTTAGAAGTGACAACCCAAACTGGATGTGTTTGCTTTGAAACTTTTCCTTTCACCCTCCTGGCTTTTTTTTTTTTTTACATCTTTATTGGAGTATTATTGCTTTACAATGGTGTGTTAGTTTCTGCTTTATAACAAAGTGAATCAGTTATACACATACACATATGTTCCCATATCTCTTCCCTCTTGTGTCTCCCTCCCTCCCACCCTCCGTATCCCACCCCTCCAGGAGGTCACAAAGCACCGAGCTGATCTCCCTGTGCTATGCGGCTGCTTCCCACTAGCTATCTACCTTACGTTTGGTAGTGTATATATGTCCATTTGTCACAGCTTTGTCACAGCTTACCCTTCCCCCTCCCCATATCCTCAAGTCCATTCTCTAGTAGGTCTGTGTCTTTATTCCTGTCTTACCCCTAGGTTCTTCATGACATTATTTTTCTTAAATTCCATATATATGTGTTAGCATATGGTATTTGTCTCTCTATTTCTGACTTACTTCACTCTGTATGACACACTCTAGGTATATCCACCTCATTACAAGTAACTCAATTTTGTTTCTTTTTATGGCTGAGTAATATTCCACTGTATATACGTGCCACATCTTCTTTATCCATTCATCCGATGATGGACACTTAGGTTGTTTCCATCTCCAGGCTATTGTAAATAGAGCTGCAATGAACATTTTGGTACATGACTCCTTTTGAATTATGGTTTTCTCAGGGTATATGCCCAGTAGTGGGATTGTTGGGTTATATGGTAGCTCTATCTGTAGTTTTTTAAGGAACCTCCATACTGTTCTCCACAGTGGCTGTATCAATTTACATTCCCATCAGCAGTGCAAGAGGGTTCCCTTTTCTCCACACCCTCTCCAGCATTTATTGTTTCTAGATTTTTTGATGATGGCCATTCTGACTGGTGTGAGATGATATCTCATTGTACTTTTGATTTGCATTTCTCTAATGATTAATGATGTTGAGCATTCTTTCATGTGTTTATTGGCAGTCTGTATATCTTCTTTGGAGAAATGTCTATTTAGGTCTTCTGCCCATTTTTGGATTGGGTTGTTTGGTTTTTTGTTACTGAGCTGCATGAGCTGCTTATAAATTTAGGAGATTAATCCTTTGTCAGTTGCTTCATTTGCAAATATTTTCTCCCATTCTGAGGGTGCACTTTTGGTCTTGTTTATGGTTTCCTTTGCTGTGCAAAAGCTTTGAAGTTTCATTAGGTCTCATTTGTTTATTTTTGTTTTTATTTCCATTTCTCTAGGAGGTGGGTCAAAAAGGATCTTGTTGTGATTTATGTCATAGAGTGTTCTGCCTATGTTTTCCTCTAAGAATTTGATAGCTTCTGGCCTTACATTTAGGTCTTTAATCCATTTTGAGCTTATTTTTGTGTATGGTGTTAGGGAGTGATCTAATCTCAACCTTTTACATGTAGCTGTCCAGTTTTCCCAGCACCACTTATTGAATAGGCTGTCCTTTCTCCACTGTATATTCCTGCCTCCTTTATCAAAGATAAGTTGACCATATGTGTGTGGGTTTATCTCTGGGCTTTCTATCCTGTTCCATTGATCTATATTTCTGTTTTTGTGCCAGTACCATACTGTCTTGATTACTGTAGCTTTGTAGTATAGTCTGAAGTCAGGGAGCCTGATTCCTCCAGCTCCATTGTTCGTTCTGAAGATTGCTTTGGCTATTCGGGGTCTTTTGTGTTTCCATACAAATTGTGAAAATTTTTGTTCTAGTTCTATGAAAAATGCCAGTGGTAGTTTGATAGAGATTACATTGAATCTGTAGATTGCTTTGGGTAGTAGACTCATTTTCACACTGTTGATTCTTCCAATCCAAGAACATGGTATATCTTTCCATCTATTTGTATCATCTTTAATTTCTTTCATCAGTGTCTTATAATTTCTGCATACAGGTCTTTGTCTCCTTAGGTAGGTTTATTCCTAGATATTTTATTCTTTTTGTTGCAATAGTAAATGGGAGTGTTTTCTTGATTTCACTTTCAGATTTTTCATCATTAGTGTATAGGAATGCCAGAGATTTCTGTGCATTAATTTTGTATCCTGCTACCTTACCAAATTCATTGATTAGCTCTAGTAGTTTTCTGGTAGCATCTTTAGGATTCTCTATGTATAATATCATGTCATTTGCCAACAGTGAAAGCTTTACTTCTTCTTTTCCAATTTGGATTCCTTTTATTTCCTTTTCTTCTCCGATTTATGTGGCTAAAACTTCCAAAACTATGTTGAATAAGAGTGGTGAGAGTGGGCAACCTTGTCTTGTTTCTGATCTTAGTGGAAATGCTTTCAGTTTTTCACCATTGAGGATGATGTTGGCTGTGGGTTTGTCATATATGGCCTTTATTATGTTGGGGAAAGTTCCCTCTATGCCTACTTTCTGCAGGGTTTTTATGATAAATGGGCGTTGAATTTTGTTGAAAGCTTTCTCTGCATCTATTGAGATGATCATATATTTTTTCTCTTTCAATTTTTTAATATGGTGTATCACGTTGATTGATTTGTGTATATTGAAGAATCCTTGCATTCCTGGAATAAACCCCACATGGTGTATTATCCGTTTAATGTGCTGTTGGATTCTGTTTGCTGGTATTTTGTTGCGGATTTTTGCATCAATGTTCATCAGTGATATTGGCCTGTAGTTTTCTTTCTTTGTGACATCCTTGTCTGGTTTTGGTATCAGGGTGATGGTGGCCTCGTAGAATGAGTTTGGGGGTGTTCCTCCCTCTGCTATATTTTGGAAGAGTTTGAGAAGGAAAGGTGTTAGCTCTTCTCTAAATGTTTGATAGAATTCACCTGTGAAGCCATCCGGTCCTGGGCTTTTGTTTGTTGGAAGATTTTTAATCACAGTTTCAATTTCAGTGCTTGTGATTGGTCTGTTCATATTTTCTATTTCTTCCTGATTCAGTCTCAGCAGGTTGTGCATTTCTAAGAATTTGTCCATTTCTTCCAGGTTGTCCATCTTCTCCTGGTTTTTATTGACCTGAGTTCTAAATAAGGTTTTTCCAGAAGGCAAGGAGACAGGTTAACCTTGTTCCGTCCTGTTTTTTTGGTCACTATGAAAACTCTGAATAACTCCACTCTTAGAAGTGTCATAAATCAAGGTTGAGAAGGTGAAGATTATCTGCCTTCTCCCTCCTTTCTCTTCCCCTCCAGACTACTTTACAACCCAAGAGTAACAAATGACTCCAATTTCTCTCAAGACCTCCATTCAGGAAAATCACTCTCTCTCTCCAGGATGCTGTAGGTCTTTTATTTGCTTGGGTCCTGTGAGTGAGATTTTGAAGAAGCATCCAGTGGAAATGCCTGAAAATGGCCATATGAGCCCTTGACCCAGACAGACCCCAAGCTTTAGGCATAAATTCTCCCCATGGGTGAAGACAAGATGAGCAAGGTGGACCTTATCTCTCACCATATCCTGAGCCAGTTTGGGTAGACAAGGAACCCAGTCCTAGTTTTGAGACAGAAATAACGTTTTATGAATGTTCTTTTGTGGCTGCCTTTAAGAAGAGAGATATGGAGTGATAACTAGAGACTTCTGGGAAGATGGCGGAAGAGTAAGACGCAGAGATCACCTTCCTCCCCACAGATACACCAGAAAAACATCTACACATGGAACAACTCCTACAGAACACCTAGTGAACGCTGGCAGAAGACCTCAGACCTCCCAAAAGGCAAGAACCCCACACACACACACGTACCTGGGTAGGGCAAAAGAAAAAAAGAAAAAACAGAAACAAAAGAATAGGGACGGGACCTGCACCAGTGGGAGGGAGCTGTGAAGGAGGAAAAGTTTCCACACGCTAGGAAGCCCCTTCTCAGGCGGAGACTGCAGGTGGCAGAGGCGGGGAGCTTCAGAGCCGCGGAGGAGAGCACAGCAACAGGGGTGCAGAGGGCAAAGCGGGGAGATTCCCTGCACAGAGGATCAGTGCTGACCGGCACTCACCAGCCTGAGAGGCTTGTCTGCTCACCCGCCGGGGCGGACGAGAGCGCAGGGAGAGGACTGGGGTTGGTGGCGTGAACACAGCCTGAACGGGTTAGTGCACCACGGGGGGGCCGGGAGGGAGTCCGGGAAAAGGTCTGGAGCTGCCAAAGAGGCAACAGACTTTTGCTTCCCTCTTTGTTTCCTGGTGCGCGAGGAGAGGGGATTAAGAGAGCTGCTTAAAGGAGCTCCAGAGACGCGCGTGAGCTGCGGCTAAAAGCGCGGACCCCAGAGACGGGCAGGAGACGCTAAGGCTGCTGCTGCCGCCGCCAAGAAGCCTCTGTGCGAGCACAGGTCACTATCCACACCTCCTTTCCGGGGAGCCTGTGCAGCCCGCCACTGCCGGGTTCCCGGGATCCAGGGACAACTTCCCCGGGAGAACGCACGGCGAGCCTCAGGCTGGTGCAACGTCACGCTGGCCTCTGCCGCCGCAGGCTCGCCCCGCACTCCGTGCCCCTCCCTCCCCCCGGCCTGAGTGAGCCAGAGCCCCCGAATCAGCGGCTCCTTTAACCCCGTCCTGTCTGAGCGGAAGAACAGACGCCCTCCAGCGACCTACACGCAGAGGTGGGGCCAAATCTG
The DNA here is from genome assembly GCF_937001465.1 of Orcinus orca. Classification (NCBI taxonomy): domain Eukaryota; kingdom Metazoa; phylum Chordata; class Mammalia; order Artiodactyla; family Delphinidae; genus Orcinus; species Orcinus orca. Next base: position 101,749,756 of record NC_064559.1, on the reverse strand, counting down.
GGAGCTGTAGAACAAAGAAGAGAAAGGGAAATCTCTCCCAGCAGCCACAGAAGCAGCGGATTAAAGCTCCACAATCAACCTGATGTACCTGCATCTGTGGAATACATGAATAGACAACGAGTCATCCCAAATTGAGGACGTGATCTTTGAGAGGAAGATTTATTATTCTTTCCCCTTTTCCTTTTTTTGTGTGTATGTGTATGCTTCTGTGTGAGATTTTGTCTGTATAGCTTTGCTTCCACCATTTGTCTGAGGGTTCTATCCATCCTGGTTTTTTTTCTTAATAATTACTTTTTATTTTAATAACCGTATTTTATTTTACTTTACCTTCATTCTTTCTTTCCTTCCTTCCCTCCTTTAGACAACGAATCATCCCAAATTGAGGAGGTGGACTTTGAGAGAAAGATTTATGATTTTTTCCTCTTTTCCTCTTTTTCTGAGTGTGTATGTGTATGCTTCTGTGTGAGATTTTGTCTGTATAGCTTTGCTTCCACCATTTGTTCCAGGTTCTATCCATCCATTTTTGGGGGTTTTTTTCCTCTTAAAAATTATTTTTTTATTTTAATAACTTCATTATATTTTATCTAACTTTATTTTATTTTACTTTGTCTTCTTTCTTTTTTTCTTTCCTTCCCTCCTTCCTTCCTTCCTCCCTCCCTCCCTCCCTCCTTCCTTTCTTTCTTTCTACTTCTACTAATTCTTTCTTTCTACTTTTTCTCCCTTTTCTTCTGAGCCATGGGGATGAAAGGTTCTTGGTGCTGCAGCCAGGAGTTAGTGCTGTGCCTCTGAGGTGGGAGAGACAACTCCAGGACACTGGTCCACAAGAGGCCTCCCAGCTGCACATAATATCAAACGGTGAACATCTCCCAGAGATCTCCATCTCAACGCCAGCACCCAGCTTCACTCAACGACCAGCAAGCTACAGTGCTGGACATCCTATGCCAAACAACTAGCAAGACAGGAACACAACCCCACCCACTAGCAGAGAGGCTGCCCAAAATCATAATAGGTCTACAGACACCCCAAAACACACAACCAGACATGGACCTGCCCACCAGAAAGACAAGATCCAGTCTCATCCACCAGAACACAGCCACTAGTCCCCTCCACCAGGAAGCCTACACAACCCACTGAACCAACCTTAGCCACTAGGAACAGACACCAAAAACAACAGGACTACGAACCTTCAGCCTGCAAAAAGGAGACCCCAAACACAGTAAGATAAGCTAAATGAGAAGACAGAAAAACACACAGCAGATGAAGGAGCAAGATAAAAACCCACCAGACCTAATAAATGAAGAGGAAATAGGCAGTCTACCTGAAAAAGAATTCAGAATAATGATAGAAAAGATGATCCAAAATCTTGGAAATAGAATAGACAAAATGCAAGAAACATTTAACAAGGACGTAGAAGAACTAAAGACGAAACAAACAATGATCAACAACACAATAAATGAAATGAAAAATACTCTAGATGGGATCAATAGCAGAATAACTGAGGCAGAAGAACGGATAAGTGACCTGGAAGATAAAATAGTGGAAATAACTAATGCAGAGCAGAATAAAGAAAAAGAATGAAAAGAAATGAGCACAGTCTCAGAGACCTCTGGGACAACATTAAACGCACCAACATTCGAATTATAGGGGTTCCAGAAGAAGGAGAGAGAAAGAAAGGGACTGAGAAAATATTTGAAGAGATTATAGTTGAAAACTTCCCTAATATGGGAAAGGAAATAGTTAATCAACTCCAGGAAGCACAGAGAGTCCCATACAGGATAAATCCAAGGAGAAATACGCCAAGACACATATTAATCAAACTGTCAAAAATTAAATACAAAGAAAACATATTAAAACCAGCAAGGGAAAAACAACAAATAACACACAAGGGCATCTCCATAAGGTTAACAGCTGATCTTTCAGCAGAAACTCTGCAAGCCAGAAGGGAGGGGCAGGACATATTGAAAGTGATGAAGGAGAAAAACCTGCAACCAAGATTACTCTACCCAGCAAGGATCTCATTCAGATTTGATGGAGAAATGAAAACCTTTACAGACAAGCAAAAGCTGAGAGAGTTCAGCACCACCAAACCAGCTCTACAACAACTGCTAAAGGAACTTCTCTAGGCAAGAAACACAAGAGAAGGAAAAGACCTACAATACCAAACCCAAAACAATTAAGAAAATGGGAATGGGAACATACATATCGATAATTACCTTAAATATAAATGGACTAAATGCTCCCACCGAAAGACACAGATTGGCTGAATGGATACAAAAACAAGACACATATATTTGCTGCATACAAGAGACCCACTTCAGACCTAGGGACACATACAGACTGAAAGCAAGGGGATGGAAAAAGATATTCCATGCAAATGGAAACCAAAAGAAAGCTGGAGTAGCAATTCTCATATCAGAAAAAATAGACTTTAAAAAAAGACTATTAGAAGAGACAAAGAAGGACACTACATAATGATCAAGGGATCGATCCAAGAGGAAGATATAACAATTGTAAATATTTATGCACCCAACATAGGAGCACCTCAATACATAAGGCAAATACTAACAGCCATTAAAGGGGAAATCGATAGTAACACATTCATAGTAGGGGACTTTAACACCCCACTTTCACCAATGGACAGATGACCCAAAATGAAAGTAAATAAGGAAACACAAGCTTTAAATGATACATTAAACAAGATGGACTTAATTGATATTTATAGGACATTCCATCCAAAAACAACAGAATACACATTTTTCTCAAGTGCTCATGGAACATTCTCCAGGATAGATCATATCTTGGGTCACAAATCAAGCCTTGGTAAATTTAAGAAAATTGAAATTGTATCAAGTATCTTTTCCGACCACAATGCTATGAGACTAGATATCAATTACAGGAAAAGATCTGTAAAAAATACAAACACATGAAGGCTAAACAATACACTACTTAATAACGAAGTGATCACTGAAGAAATCAAAGAGGAAATCAAAAAATACCTAGAAACAAATGACAATGGAGACATGATGACTCAAAATCTATGAGATGCAGCAAAAGCAGTTCTAAGAGGGAAGTATATAGCAATACAATCCTACCTTAAAAAACAGGAAACATCTCGAATAAACAACCTAACTTTGCACCTAAAGCAATTAGAGAAAGAAGAACAAAAAAACCCCGAAGTTAGCAGAAGGAAAGAAATCATAAAAATCAGATCAGAACTAAATGAAAAAGAAATGAAGGACACGATAGCAAAGATCAATAAAACTAAAAGCTGGTTCTTTGAAAGGATAAACAAAATTGATAAACCATTAGCCAGACTCATCAAGAAAAAAAGGGAGAAGACTGAAATCAATAGAATTAGAAATGAAAAAGGAGAAGGAACAACTGACACTGCAGAAATACAAAAGATCATGAGAGAGTACAACAAGCAACTCTATGGCAATAAAATGGACAACCTGGAAGAAATGGACAAATTCTTAGAAAGGCACAACCTGCCAAGACTGAATCAGGAAGAAATAGAAAATATGAACAGACCAATCACAAGCACTGAAATTGAAACTGTGATTAAAAATCTTCCAACAAACAAAAGCCCAGGACCAGATGGCTTCACAGGCGAATTCTATCAAAAATTTAGAGAAGAGCTATCACCTATCCTTCTCAAACTCTTCCAAAATATAGCAGAGGGAGGAACACTCCCCAACTCATTCTACGAGGTCACCATCATCCTGATACCAAAACCAGACAAGGATGTCACAAAGAAAGGAAACTACAGGCCAGTATCACTGATGAACATAGATGCAAAAATCCTCAACAAAATACTAGCAAACAGAATCCAACAGCACATTAAATGGATCATACACCATGATCAAGTGGGGTTTATTCCAGGAATGCAAGGATTCTTCAATATACGCAAATCAATCAACGTGATACACCCTCTTAACAAATTGAAGGAGAAAAACCATATGATCATCTCAATAGATGCAGAGAAAGCTTTCAACAAAATTCAACACCCATTTATGATAAAAACCCTGCAGAAAGTAGGCATAGAGGGAACTTTCCTCAACATAATAAATGTCATATATGACAAACCCACAGCCAACATCGTCCTCAATGGTGAAAAACTGAAAGCATTTCCACTAAGATCAGAAACAAGACAAGGTTGCCCACTCTCACCACTCTTATTCAACATAGTTTTGGAAGCTTTAGCCACAGCAATCGGAGAAGAAAAGGAAATAAGAGGAATCCAAATCAGAAAGGAAGAAGTAAAGCTGTCACTCTTTGCAGATGACATGATACTATACATAGAGAATCCTAAAGATGCTACCAGAAAACTATTATAGATAATCAATGAATTTGGTAAAGTAGCAGGATACAAAATTAATGCACAGAAATCTCTGGCATTCCTATCCACTAAGGATGAAAAATCTGAAAGTGAAATCAAGAAAACACTCCCATTTACCATTGCAACAAAAAGAATAAAATACCTAGGAATAAATCTACCTAAGGAGACAAAAGACCTGTATGCAGAAAATTATAAGACACTGATGAAAGAAATTAAAGATGATACAAATAGATGGAAAGATATACCATGTTCTTGGATTGGAAGAATCAACATTGTGAAAATGACTCTACTACCCAAAGCAATCTACAGATTCAATGCAATCCCTATCAAACTACCACTGGCATTTTTCACAGAACTAGAACACAAAATTTCACAATTTGTATGGAAACACAAAAGACCCCGAATAGCCAAAGCAATATTGAGAACGAAAAACGGAGCTGGAGGAATCAGGCTTCCTGACTGCAGACTATACTACAAAGCTACAGTAATCAAGACAGTATGGTACTGGCACAAAAACAGAAATATAGATCAATGGAACAGGATAGAAAGCCCAGAGATAAACCCGCACACGTATGGTCACTTTATCTTTGATAAAGGAGGCAGGAATGTACAGTGGAGAAAGGACAGCCTCTTCAATAAGTGGTGCTGGGAAAACTGGACAGGTACATGTAAAAGTATGAGATTAGATCACTCCCTAACACCATACACAAAAATAAGCTCAAAATGGATTAAAGACCTAAATGTAAGGCCAGAAACTATCAAACTCTTAGAGGAAAGCATAGGCAGGACACTCTATAACATAAATCACAGCAAGGTCCTTTTTGACCCACCTCCTAGAGTAATGGAAATAAAAACAAAAATAAACAAATGGGACCTAATGAAACTTAAAAGCTTTTGTGCAACAAAGGAAACCATAAACAAGACCAAAAGAGCACCCTCAGAATGGGAGAAAATATTTGCAAATGAAGCAACTGACAAAGGATTAATCTCCAAAATTTATAAACAGCTCAGGCAGCTTAATAACAAAAAAACAAACAACCCAATCCAAAAATGAGCAGAAGACCTAAATAGACATTTCTCCAAAGAATATATACAGACTGCCAACAAACACATGAAAGAATGCTCAACATCACTAATCATTAGAGAAATGCAAATCAAAACTACAATGAGATATCATCTCACACCAGTCAGAATGGCCATCAACAAAAAATCTACAAATAGTAAATCCTGGAGAGGGTGTGGAGAAAAGGGAACCCTCTTACACTGTTGGTGGGAATGTAAATTGATACAGCCACTGTGGAGAACAGTATGGAGGTTCCTTAAAAAACTACAAATAGAACTACCATATGACCCAGCAATCCCACTACTGGGCATATACCCTGAGAAAACCATAATTCAAAAGGAGTCATGTACCAAAATGTTCATTGCAGCTCTATTTACAATAGCCCAGAGATGGAAACAACCTAAGTGTCCATCATCGGATGAATGGATAAAGAAGATGTGGCACATATATACAATGGAATATTACTCAGCCATAAAAAGAAGCGAAATTGAGCTATTTGTAATGAGGTGGATGGACCTAGAGTCTGTCATACAGAGTGAAGTAAGTCAGAAAGAGAAAGACAAATACCATATGCTAACACATATATATGGAATTTAAGAAAAAAAAATGTCATGAAGAACCTAGGGGTGAAACAGGAATAAAGACACAGACTTACTAGAGAATGGACTTGAGGGTATGGGGAGGGGGAAGGGTAAACTGTGACAAAGCGAGAGAGAGGCATGGACATATATACACTACCAAACGTAATGTAGATAGCTAGTGGGAAGCAGCCGTATAGCACAGGGAGATCAGCTCGGTGCTTTGTGACCACCTGGAGGGGTGGGATAGGGAGGGTGGGAGGGAGGGAGACGCAAGCAGGAAGAGATATGGGAACATATGTATATATATAACTGATTCATTTTGTTGTGAATCTGAAACTAACATACCATTGTAAAGCAATTATACTCAATAAAAATAAAATTAAAATTAAAAAAAAAATAAAAATAGAAGAGAGATATGACAGAAGCCCCTCCCTGCTGAGGCCTGATGAGGACCCAGAGGTCAAAATGGAGGCTGATTAACAGGCATCCCAAGCAGTGACTCAATCCATGGCAATTTCAGAGGAAGCTTGTTATGGTGACTCCACAATTAAGACCTCAGCCCACGTGGCCAGTCTGTCTTGCAGGAGGCTGGACCAAGCACTATATAAAAGTCCCTACCAGGCTAGCCTCCTCCATCCACATCCTTTGTTGAGGGTTGTTGAAGATCAGGTAAGTGAGGACGTCTGTGCCCTCTCTCTCCCTTTCTGCTCTGTGACGGGGAAGCTACTATCCTCTTCCTCTACTGGACTGTAGTTTATTCTGATTTTTGAAGTGGTTTGCCATTTCTTGGGCTTCTCAAACCATTCTGTGTATTCTACCTAGTCTCCTGCATCTAATTTTCAAAAAGATTAGTCAAATAGGAGAGAATGAAAAGACCCATGGAAGGATTGGGTTTAGGAGTTTGGGCCTATAGATATTGACAAAATCTCTGAGAATATCCCCACCTAGGAGACGGGTGTCAGAGAGAGCTGAAGTAGGGATAGAAAAGAGAAAGGAATAAAAATCAGCAGAGAAATGAGCTCTTAGTGTTAATAATCATTCGCTCCCCGTTCCCCTCTAACAATCCTTCATCCCGCCAATTCCCAGCCTGTTACTGTTAATGCAAATAATTTCAAAGCTTGTGTTTGTTGCAGGTCCTGCAAATCACCCTAGGATGTCCTTTAATAAGCAGCAGTGCAAACAGCCATGTGTGCCTCCTCCAAGTCTTCAAAAGACCCAAGGGCATTGCCAGGCAAAGGCTGAGGAGGTGTGCCTCCCCCCATGCCAGCACCCTTGCCAAAAGAAGTGCCCAGCGCAAGCTCAAGAGGTGCATCTTCCTCAGTGCCAGGAGTTAAACCAAGAAAACTTCTTACAGCAAGGCCAAGACCCATGCCTACCTCTATGTCAAGACCAAAGCCCACCTCAGTGTGTGGAGACATGCCAGGAGATATCTCAGACAAAACGTGTGGAGGTTTGCCCACAGAAAGTCCAGGAGAAGTGCTTACCCCCTGGCAAGGGAAAGTAGCTGCTCATAATGCCATTTGGGGGTCAAGAAGATGATCCCAGCCCAACTCCAACCCCTGTCATGGTGACCTTCTCCTATGGGTATGTCTATGTTCACCCTGCTCTTGCCTCCTGGCTTCTTCAGTATTCCAGGACTTGGTCTGTGTCTCTGAAGGCAGTTCTTTCTGTATTTCCTCAACCTCTGTGAATAAATGTTGTCAACAATCTATTAGAATGTCTCTGATGTAGGAATATGATGTGGTTATCAGGGGCGACCAAAGAAGCCTAGTTCAGCTCCTTTGGGGCAAAAATTCACCCAGCCCTGGGCATGTAACAGCCAAGGATGCCTCCATCCTTCTTTCAGAGTGTCAACCTCTCACTTGAGCCTCAAAACAAACTGAATTTTGGTGGTCTTTGTGTGGATCACCACCACCATGGCTGTGGAGAAGGAGTTGGTGATGTTGCAAAAATCAAAAACTGGGTAATTTTGTCTCTGCATCCCCAAAAAAGAACAGAAAATGATTAGATGTTGGAATGTTGGCTGTGCTTTTAAAAAGGAAACTAAATGAAATTGATTCCAAACAGCCAATAAGGAAAGATGAGATGAAATGTTTGGGGTCCTGATGGTTGATCTTTTTGCTTCATTGCTGACCTGCTTTAGGCCCTTTATTTCCACCATGTATACTCTTTAGAGATGTGATTTGTGACTGTGTGGTGCAGGCTGGTCTGTTCTCCACCTTCTTTGCTTTCTTCTCCCTGGTGAAGGTAAAATGCAGAATAAAGCTGATCCTAAAACTGACGCCTGACTTGATGTGTGCTTATTCCTCTCCACCAACCAACCACCTGCTGTGCTTGTGATGGCTATTTTTTCCTTTTTTGATAATCTGGAATAGGAATAAAAAACAGCCCTCCAGGGCTTCCCTGGTGGCACAGTGGTTAACAATCCACCTGCCAATGCAGGGGACACGGGTTCGAGCCCTGGTCCCGGAAGATCCCACATGCTGCAGAGCAACTAAGTCCGCATGCCACAACTACTAAGCCTGCGCTCCAGAGCCCTTGAGCCACAACTCTTGAAGCCTGGGCGCCTAGAGGCCATGTTGTGCAACAAAAGAAGCTACCACAATGAGAAGCCCACACACTGGAACAAAGAGTAGCCCCGCTCACCGCAAGTAGAGAAAGCCCGCGCGCAGCAGCAAAGACCCATTGCAGCCAAAAATTAATTAATTCATTGTTTTTTAAAAAAAAAGAAACAGCCCTCTAAGGTACATAGAACAGCCATGCTCAAAGAAGCCTCCTTAAGGGGCACCTGGACCATCTCACCCCCATCCACAATATATCATAGGCTCAGCTATGCCCACATTTTACACCTGAGAAAATCCACCTGGGGCTGGGGCCTCAAAACTTCAGGTCCAGGATTCTTTCCACTACAGCATCTTTCCTCTCTGATCCTTGTTTTCCAGACAAAAGGGTTAAAATGGGTAGGAGGGGAGTTACATGGAAGAGCCATGATACCCACAAGCATAGCATCCCTGTCAGAGGGAAGACCTAGGTGTGCATCTGAGATGAACACAAACTCTGCCCTACCATCTGGCCAGATTTCAGAAAAGTCAGGCATCCTGGGTCACCTCCCTGCACCCTGTCACTGCCCAGTTGTGGAGGATACACAAGGCTGTGGGCTCTGAGGTTGCATGAAAGGGCCGAGTAGACTCCAGACTTACAGGAGAGAACCAATGGCGGTTTCTCAGCTGTGCCCTGAGGTCTGACCTGGGCCCTGAGGCTTGAGTCAAGGGCCAGCCTCCTGAGGGGTAAAGAGGTTCCTCCCTCATCCCCCGGGTCCCCCTTTCTCCTCAGCCTGTATGGCTGTGCCCCCATGGATGGCCAGGACAGCCCCTCCCTGAAGGGGAGCCCAAGGTCTCAGCTGTTTGGCTGAACTGAGGTCTTTCCAGCACTGGGACCACCCCAGTGTCTCAATCTTGGAGATTTTCTAAGGCAAGAAAGAGCTGGAAGATGACTTGGGGGAGATTTCAAGCGGCAACATGGAGCCCTCAGGCACTCACTGAGTCTGCAGGTGGCAAGTGCCAGGCCCTGAGGTCTACGCACATTCTCTAAGGGAATCCTGGCAGTAGCCTCAGGGGGTGTATATTGCCCCTTTGTTAAGGAACTGGTCAGGCCTCACAAAGCTAGTAAGTAGTGAAGTCAAGATTCTAACCAGAGTTTCTCTTGACTCCACAACAGACTCCTATTTGCATGAGGAAAGTGCCCATGGCACACAGATGAAGTTTCTAGAAGCTGTCTTCTTCTCATTCATTCATTCATGAACCTAAGAAGCACTCACTGATCACCTACCAGGTGCCAGGTGCTGAAGATCCAAGCAGGCAGCATCCCTGTGCAGAGCTAGAGAGCTGTCTTTCCACGGGCCACACACACCAAAGGACACTTTCCAAAACCTCCTGCACATATCAAGTCCCTGAACATCTCCAGGGGTCTGAATCAGTTCTCTTGCCTGCTTGGAACAAGTTTTCTCTTCCATTTTCCAATTTTGGAATAAGCCAGCTGCTCCCCAGGGCCCCAGCCTGCAAAGAGACTCCAGAGAGCCTTCCCAGCAGGAAAGCTTCTGACTGGGCTGAGGATGTTCTGGGACATTTTTCCAGCCTGGCTCAAGCCCAAGGAACGTCTTTGATCTCTGGCATTAAAAGTGTGCACAGGGCTTCCCTGGTGGCGCAGTGGTTGAGAGTCCGCCTGCCGATGCAGGGGACGCGGGTTCGTGCCCCGGTCCGGGAAGATCCCACATGCCACGGAGCGGCTGGGCCCGTGAGCCATGGCCACTGAGCCTGCGCGTCCAGAGCCTGTGCTCTGCAACGGGAGAGGCCACAACAGTGAGAGGCCCGTGTACCACAAAAAAGAAAAAAAAAAAGTGTGCACATATTGGAGTCCAAGATCAGACACTCAGATGCTGAGCGGAAGCACGGGGCAGACAAGCAGGGGGAGTCCAGCCATATCCAAAAGAGGATAACCCGCTGATTACAGGGGAGGCCTCAACAGATGGAGGGAGACAAACCTGCAGATTGCAGATAGGGGAGCAGACGTCAGGGAGCCAGCAGGCCTTCATCAAGCTCTGTCATAGGAACCACCGCACCGTGCTCATGCTCACAGAGCTCTGACCCAGCCCTTCCTGCGCTGCTGCTGCTGCTGGAGCTGGGGCCCTAGTGACACAGAACTGGGCCATGGGGACAGCCAGGACCAAGCCCACAGCACCTAGACTCCCTCAGCTATTTGCATCTGAGCTGAAGCCTTTCAGAAGCGGGGGTGGGGGGGGTGGCGGGGGGGGAGCGTATTACCAGGGAGAGTCCCAGATGCTAGGAGTCCTTGTTGACAACTGTTAAAGAAAACCACAAACAGATGCCATAGTTTTCATATATCCCTCCACCAAACACCCACAGCCACATAACCAAAACTAAAACTGTCCTGATTCCCCCAAATTGTTGGCTTCTGACCATAAGCAAACTTAAGCTTTCCTCACGTCAGCATGATTTCATAGCTTCCCAGCCAATCAGCTACAAAAGAGTAATTTTGTGTAGCACCGTTAGCCAAAAAGGGATGCAGGTTTCTAGTGGCCAATCACGGTAGAGATCAATGTACTTCCTCACTTTCAAAACAGAGCTCTAGGGACTTCCTGGGTGGTCCAGTGGTTAAGACTTTGCTCCCCAGTGCAGTGGGTGTGGGTTTGATCCCTGGTCAGGGAGCTAAAATCCCATATGCTTCAGGGCCAAACAACCAAAACATAAAACAGAAGCAATATTGTAACAAATTCAATAAAGACTCTAAAAATGGTCCACATCAAAAAAAAGAAAGAAAAAAAAGAAACCAAGCTACGACCCTCTTTTTCTCAGCTTCTTGCCACTTTCTGCTAGAAGTCTTCCAGTTCTGCAAACTGTCCTTTTGTTCGTACCATAAACCTTTAATTTTTCTCTAACTTGATTTGACTTCAACTTTTGACCCAGTTAACTCAATATGTGACAAGTGTGGGACCCATGGGCTCTGTGTGCCGAGAGAAGAAGATGCAAACTGACAAGAGCATAAGGGAGGGTGGTGGGATTCATCCACTCCTTCGGTAGCTGTTTGTGGAGAACCACTCTGCACAGGCCCCGTGCCAGGCTCCAGAGGCCCCAGGGGAGGGGGATGCATGATGGAACCGTGGACTGAGGACTTTCACTGTAACAACTATTGAAATCTATTTAGTCTAGAGAAGAAATTGGCCGAAGGAGCAGGATAGCCTTGCTCAAGTATTTTAAGTGCTTTTGTGAGGGAGGAAATGGATTTCTGTGAGTTTGCAAGGGATGGAGTTGGAAGAGAAATAGGCTGAAATTACAAATTTGGGTTCAGTTTAAGAAAATTCATATGATGAGATCTGTTTGCTGGTGACAGGAGCTGCTTTTGGACTTGTCATGCTTCTATGAACTGGAGGTGTACAACTAGGGGGTGATGATACCAGTGTGACAGCTAAGCTTCGCTCTGCTTGTCTAGCACTGAGACTCACCTCACTCATCTAATTCTCTTGGGCAGAGTTGGGACTGGGGCCAGAGGAGCCTAGTGGGACAGGGAGATTCAGAAGACCTGACCCCGAGGTCAGGAGACAGAGGAAATTACTCTGACCTCTAATATATTCCCCAGAGGCCCTTCGGGGGTCCAAACTCCTGAAGACCAGCAGAGGGACCATGGCTTGAGGCTAAAGGAAAGGAGGAGGACAGGTAAGTGATGAGAAGTGGCTCCCCCAAATTTAGGACTTTTCTAAGTATGTGTTTTGGGCCAAACACTTCAGCCCTGAGTGGCACCTTACAGTAATTCCTCACTAGCTTCCAAATCCAATCTTCTCAGCCAGGGTTTAGCACATCTGTTTCCCCTTTATTCCTTACTACCTCGCCTTCTGGACCTCCCTTCTCTCCTGAGCCAGTGTGGTCCATCTGTTCCACGCTCATGTGCACCTGACAACCATCGTAGCCTCCTTACCACCTGCACCTGCCCCTCTCCAATCCAGGATCCTCCTCCTGCTTGTGTCTTCCGACCCATGTGTTTCAAACTCACTTCCTCCAGGAAACCTTCCATGATGTCAGGCCCACTTCCTAAGTGTAGAGGGAGACCCCTGCAGCACTTCAGCCTGGGCGCCATGCACCCACACTGGTCCCTAGGGGTCTGTGGTCCCTTACAGCTGCCTTGTGTGTGAGTGGCCTGTGTCTCCTGTCAGCACGAGAGCCCCAGATGATGGCCCATGGGCCTGGCTGTGCTCTTTGGCTGTCTTCATAGGACCAACCACATTAAGTTTTAGAAACTCTCGGAGTCAGCCAACCAGCATGTCCTCTGAGGCAGAGATGAAGGAGGCTTCTTTTATTGTTAGGGTGACAAAACTCATCCTGGCTGTCCTGGAACTGAAGGGGTTCCCAGGATGCCAGACTTTGGTGTTAACATTGGGATAGTCCCCCATGAACCAAGACGATATGATCACCCTAACCAGGTACCTGCATGTATAAGACACGATGCTTGATGGTACGGGAATACAGATGGAGAGCAGATGAGACTCTCCACACTGGAGAAATTTGCAGCCCAAGGTTGGAATAGGAAGACCTCTCCGGAAAACTGCAAGCCCAGAAGTCTTAGTGCCTGCGGCCTGGTGCCCCTCTCTAGCCCCATTCTGCGTGTGTGTGTGTGTGTTGGCTGGAGGACATTAGATCAACAGGCAGGTGCCCAGATCAGCCCTGTATAAGTACGAACTGGCAGGTCCTGGCTTAGAGAGGTAGTATAGTGGGGGATATCCCCACGTCTTCCCTCTCCATCCCCACTACCATCATTAGCCCCAGGACATCTCAGCCAATGGGCACCAGGTCTGGACTCACCCACTCCTGCTCTCTCTTCTCTCCCACAGACACTGGCCTCACACCTGGAAATGGCTAGAAGAAGAGGCAGGTGGGCTGGCAGAGCTATCTAACCTGAAGACCCCCATCTCTCCTCCTCTCCAACAGTCTCAACCACTGGCCAGCCTTTAAAAGCCCTGGGGACCCCTTTTCTCTTCCCAACAGCACCACCTACTGGCCATGGAAGCGCTGGGCCTGAGTCAGAGATGGCCGCACACACTGGGGCCCAGCCAAAGCCAGGTGCTTGCGAAGGCAAGAGCACAGAGATGTAGCATCTAACAGAGTGGGAGGAAGGCTAAATGTGCAAGACAGAGTTAAATAATGTATGGGGTGGGGGCAACGTGCATGGGGGTTCAGGACGTAAGCTCAGGAATCCGACTGCCGGAATTCAAATCTGGACCCCACCATTTCTTTCCTTTAAAGAAAATCTGAGAGCCTTGTATGGGCCAGCACTGTTCCAAGCACTGGAGATACAGTGATGAATGAGATACATAAAGATCTGCCTCCCAGAGCTTAGATGAATGCAGGAAGACAGACGAAAAGCAACTAAACAAATGCATAAATAAGAAAATGTAGAGAATAAAACAAGATGACGAGACAGTGTCTGGTGAGGAAGTCTGTCTAGTCAGGTAGTCTGGAAAAGCCTAACTTAGCACATGAGGTCTGAATGGAAAAGTGAATGATCTGAAGGGTCTGGCCATGTGGAGGCTGGGAGCAGATGCAGCTCTCTCTGTGCTAACACAGAGAGAGATGCATCTGCAACAGAGCTGGACAGGTCAGCAGCCTCTGGAGTCTCCTCCTGGACACTGCCCTTGAAGGCAGACACTGACCAACTTTTACTCTATCCAAATGAATGTGAGCAGAAGGGTGAGGCCTCTTGTCACGTGAGCTGTGAGTGAGAAATGGGGGAGTTTCATACAAAGATGGCAAGACTTAGAGGGCACACGACAGCTGTCTTCAGACCTTTCAAATGTGATCCCAGAGGAAAGAGCATGGGTCCATGAGTTCAGGGTACAGAAAGGCAGATTTCTGTTCATATCAGGAATTAAATAGCCCAGCAATGAAAAGGATTTCACATGCAGTAGTGAGTTCACCTTCGCTGAAAGTATGCAAGAAGAGGCCAATGACTACCCAAGAAGGTTATAGGAAGTTTGGACTCGATATTTTATTAGTCCTTTAAGTCTCACTTAGTCTTGCACTTAAATTCCTAACAGGTTGCTCTGAATGTAGTGAAAACAGCCTTTGCCTCACTGAAAAGACATCTGCCCCAGGACCCCAGGACCAGGAACACACCACATCAGGGCAGAAAACTGAGTGCTGGTTGCAGAACAAGTTTCTCACACCCAGAGCCAACCCTGCGGAAGGGAGAAGGGGAAGTCTTCATGTCCCCTCTCCATTTGGGCCCACTCCCTTTCCCCTGGTCTCAGCACCAGAAGACAGGGACTTCCTCCCGCACAGCAGTCTGAGAAAAAAGTAGTCCAGGCTATTAGAGAAAATATCCCACTCTTCCCAAGTCTTGAAGCTCTTTACGGTGCACTACCTTTTAATACAAAATATTTGAGCATGACCAATGAGCCCATGATAAAGGCATGTTCACCTCATTATTCATCAGAGAAGTACAAATTAAAACCTCTAACAGTACGCCCGCTGGAAGAGCTAAAATTAAAAAGACAGAATGTGCAGTGTTGGAGAGGTTGCGGGAGTGCAAATTGGTGCAGCCACTTTGGAAAACTCTTTGGCAGCAATTACTGAAGCTGAATATCAGGAAAGCCAATGACGGAGGAACTCCTCTCCTAGGCATATACCCGGCACGTGGTCACTAAAAGTCAGATATTAGAATGTTCATTCAAGTATTATTCATAATAGCCACATATCAGAAACTATACAAATGCCCATCAATGAATAAACTAATTGTGGTACAGTCACGTAATGTGATAGCATACGGTGATGTGTATGAATGATGTACAGCTACACACATCAACATAGATGATTCTCACAAGTAAAAATTAAGTGAGGGAGAAAGGAAAGACACACAAAGTATTAGGATGAACCACATGAAATTGTCTTTATGAAGATCAAAAACTGCTGAATATTGACCATTTCATATGGCTCAACATAAAGCATGCTGTATGGTTCCATTTATATCATTTACATAACGTGCAAAAACTAGCAAAGCAAATCTGTGTTGTAGAGATCAGGATAGCTGTTACAGGAGTTGGGGGTGGATGGTAATAAATGGGAGGGAGCAGAAGGGAGACCGTGGTAATATCACTGGTAATATTCTGTTTCTTGATTTGACAGCTGCTTACCTTGGTGTGTTCAGTTTGTGAAAATTCATTGAGCGGTGCACTCATGATATTTACACTTTTCTAGATACTTTCATGAAAGCATACTTTAATGAAAAGTTTAAAGTTTTATTTGAGCTCGTCATATAATACATATATGTTATTTATAAGCAATCAATATGCAGCATCATCCTAACATTATATAAGTTAGAAAACAAACGTAAAATGTAGATGATTTTAAAGGATGAGACAAATATAGAGAAAAGTTCAAATATTTTTTCATGGTCCCAGTGGATGATTTTACACAGCCTTGGTAGACAAGCCCTCCACCTGGAAATTTTTTTATCATGGAGCCCTGGGTTACTTAGTAGCTGCACGACCTTGGGCAAATCTCCCAGTCTCAGTTTCTATATCTGTAAAATTGAAATGACAATCACTCACCCACACTTCTCCTAGATGGCTATCCTCAGGATCAAATGAGATATTTGTGAAAGCACCTTGTAACTGGTAAAATACGAGGGGTTATTAAGATTATTACTGTAATACTGTGATTTATAATAAAAAATATAGTTTTGGTCTTCATCCTCATTTCTGGCACAGAGCTCTTAAAACGCTTGGAATTTCCTAAGGAAACCATAGAGCTGTCTTTTGTTATATTAATGAGGTGACTTTGGGGCCCTACCTAAGGACAGGGGCCGGTTATCAACCAAGTGATTGGAGGGTTGAAACTTTCAGTTCACCCCCTGACCTCTGGGGAGGGGAGAAGGCCTAAAGCTTGAACCAATCACCAATGGCCGATGTTTTAATCAATCATGCCTATATAATGACGTCTCCATAAAAACCCAAAAGGAGTGGGTTCAGAGAACTTCCAGGTTTGGTGAACACATGGAGATTAGGGGAGAGTGGCACTCCCCATGAGGACATGGAAGCTCTGGGCCCTTTCCCCATACCTTGCCCTATGCATCTCTGCATCTGTCCATCGGGCTGTTCCTGAGTTACATCCTTTCATAATAAACTGGTAATCTAGTGAGTAAAATGTTTCTTTGAATTCTGAGAGCTGCTCTAGCAAATTAATGGAACCCAAGGAGGGAGTTGCACAGGGAAACTGATTTCTCTAGCCAGTCCCTCAGAAGCACAGGTAACAATCTGGACTAGTGACTGCCATTTGCAGTTGGGGGTAGGGGTGGGCAAGGGCAAAGGTGCAATCTTGTACAACTGAGCTCTTAACCTGTGGAATCTGATGTCATCTCCAGGTAGATAGTGTCAGAATTGAGTTGAATTATTAGGACACCCAGCTGGTGTCTGGAAATTGCTTGTTAGTGTGGGAGAACCCACACACACACACATTGGAATTGGGTCCCAGAATCAACCTTTAATTACAATTAGCATAGAGTCGCTATTAGCATAGATTTCCATGCTAATGAAGGGGGCCAATCTTACAATAAATAGCTTTGAATTTTGTTAGAAGTAGCTCAAGATTTCAGGAAGAGCATTCCCCATCACTAGAATTGCAAAACTACCTGCCAGGAATGTTGGAGTCATTCCTGTACCAGGTAGAGAGTAGAGTAATAATAATAATAATAATAATAATAATAATAATAATGGCAAATACTCTGTGGCAGATATTTTCTAAGCACTTCATGTATATTAACCATTATAATCCTTATAACAACCAAAAGAAGTAGGCCATCTTTTTTTTAGTTTATTTTCTTGAAGTATAATTTACATTGTTGTACAAGGTTGTGTTAATTTCTGCTGTACAGCAAAGTGATTCAGTTACACGCAAGTATACATTCTTTTTCTTTTATTATTTTCCATTATGGTTTATCACAAGATATTGAATATAGTTCCCTGTGCTATACAGTAGGACCTGGTTGTTCATCAATTCTATATATAATAGCAGTAGGCCATCTTATTATCATTATTTTATAGACAAGAAACTGAGGTTCAAAGAAGTGAAGTAAGTTAGCGTCTCACAGATAATAACTAAGAAAGTTGAGTTTTAAATCCAGGTTGTCTGGCTCCAGAGTCTGCATTATACTTAAAATAGATGTTCTCCATAATACCTTCCAAAGTTAATGGTAACATGCATAATATCTTCCCATTCAGTAAAACTCAATATGATATCAAATAAACTTCTTTCATTAATCTATTATTCAACGATTATTTTTGAACACAAATTACATGTCAGGCATTATACTGGGTATTGGGTCTGCAAGACACTGATGAGTCCCAGACCCCTACCAATAGGTTATCTTGGCTCAGGGACCTTGTGGCCAGGGTGAATATGTACACTCATGTGTGTATCCTTGTTAATATGAATGACCACATATCCCACCAGACCTCAAGCTGTATAAATGATGTTAAGGTTTTATTCAAAGTGCAATGGGAAGACCCCAAAGGGTTTTAAGCAGAGAAGAAACATTTGATTTGATTCAAGGCCTTAAAAGATGACTCCATCTGGCCAGGACCTTCAAGATGGTGGAGGAGTAAGTCCTGGAGATCACCTTCTTCCCCACAAACACATCAAAAAATACATCTACATGTGGAAAAACTCCTATTGAACACCTACTGAATGCTGCAGAAGACCTCACAATTCCCGAAAAGCAATAAACTCCCCACATACCTGGATAGGGCAAAAGAAAAAAAGAAAAACACAGATAAAAGAGTAGGGACAGGACCTGCACCTCTGGGAGGGAGCTGTGAAGGAGGAAAAGTTTCCACACACTAGGAAGCTCCTTCACTGGCGGAGACCAGGGATGGCCAGGGGGGAAGCTTCAGAGCCACAGAGGAGAGTGCAGCAACAGGGGTACAGAGGGCAAAGCGGAGAGATTCCCACACAGAGGACTGGTGTCGACCAGCACTCACCAGCCTGAGATGCTTGTCTGCTCATCCGCCAGTGCGGGTGGGGCTGGGAGCTGAGGCTTGGTCGTAGGAGGTCAGATTCCAGGGAGAGGGCTGGGGGTGGCTATGTGAACACAGCCTGCAGGGGGCTAGTGTGCAAAAGCTAGCCGGCAGGGAGTCCAGGAAAAAGTCTGGAACTGCCTAAGAGGCAAGAGACCATTGTTTTGGGGTTCACGAGGAGAGGGGATTCAGAGCATTGCCTAAACGAGCTTCAGAGATGGGTGTGAGCCGCAACTATCAGTGCGGACACCAGAAACGGGCATGGAACACTAAGGCTACTGCTGCAGCCACCAAGAATCCTGTGTGCAAGCACAGGTCACTATCCACACATCCCCTCCTGGGAACCTGTGCAGCCTGTTACTCCCAGGGTCCCGTGATCCAGGGACAACTTCCCTGGGAGAACACACGGTGTGCCCACAGGCTGTTGCAACGTCTCACTGGCTTCTGCCACTGCAGGCTCACCTGCATTCAGTACCCCTCCCTCTCCCCAGCCTGAGTGAGCCACAGCCCCCTAATCAGCAGCTCCTTTAACCCTCTCCTGTCTGGGTGAAGAACAGACATAAGAGAGTGACCAAATCCAAAACTGAACCCCAAGAGCTGTGCAAACAAAGAAGAGAAAGGGAAATTTCTCCATGTAGCCTCAGGAGCAGTGGATTAAATCTCCACAACCAACTTGTTGTACCCTGCATCTGTGGAATACCTGAAGAGACAACGAATCATCCCAAAATTGAGGCGGTGGACTTTGGGAGCAACTGTAGACTTGGGGTTTGCTGTATGTGATTGACTAGTATCTTATTTATATGCTTATCTTACTTTAGTTTTTAGCCCTTGTTATCATGGTGGATTTGTTTATTGGTTTGGTTGCTATCTTCTTTTTTTTTCTTACTTTTTAATTTTAATAATATATTTTTAAATTTTTATTTTAATAACTTTATATTTCTTTCTTTCTTTTCTGCCTTTTCTTCTGAGCCGTGTGACTGACAGGGTCTTGGTGCTCCACAGCCAGGTGTCAGGCCTGAGCCTCTGAGGTGGGAGAGCCGAGTTCAGGACATTGGACCACCAGAGACCTCCTGGCCCCACATAATATCAATTGGTCGGAGCTCTCCCAGAGATCTCCATCTCAACGTTAAAACCCAGCTCCAATCAACACCCAGCAAGCTCCAGTGATGGACACACCATGTCAAACAACTAGCAAGACAGGAACACAACCCCACCCATTAGCAGAGAGGCTGCCTAAAATCATAATAAGACCACAGACACCCCAAAACACACCACCAGATGCAGTCCAACCCACCGAAAGACAAGATCCAGTCTCATCCACCAGAACACAGGCACCAGTCCCCTCCACCAGGAAGCCTACACAACCCACTGAACAAACATTACCCACTGGGGGAGACACAAAAAACAATGGGAACTACAAACTGCAGCCTGCGAAAAGGCAACCCCAAACACAGTAAGTTAAGCAAAATGAGAAGACAGAAAAATACATAGCAGATGAAGGAGCAAGGTAAAAACCCACCAGACCAAAAAAATGAAGAGGAAATAGGCAGTCTACCTGAAAAGGAATTCAGAGTAATGATAGTAAAGATAATCCAAAATCTTGGAAATAGAAGGGAGAAAATACAAGAAACTTTTAACAAGGACCTAGAAGAACTAAAGAGCAAGCAAACAATGATGAACAGCACAATAAATGAAATTAAAAATTCTCAGGAAGGAATCATTAACAGAATAACTGAGACAGAAGAACAGAAAAGTGACCTGGAAGATAAAATAGTGGAAATAACTACCACAGAGCAAAATAAAGAAAAAAAAATGAAAAGAATTGGGGACAGTCTCAGAGATTTCTGAGACCACATTAAACGCAACAACATTCAAATTATAGGGGTCTCAGAAGAGGAAGAGAAAAAGAAAGAACTGAGAAAATATTTCAAAGGATTATGCTTCAAAACTTCCCTAATATGGGAAAGGAAATAGTCAATCAAATCCAGGAAGCATAGAGAGTCAAATACATGAAAATTCCAAGAAGAAACACACCAAGACACATATTTACCAAACTATCAAAAATTAAACAAACAAAAAAAATATTAAAAGCAGCAAGGAAAAAATAACAAGCAAGGGAATCCCCATAGATTAACAGCTGATCTTTCAACAGGAACTCTGCAAGCCAGAAGGGACTGGCAGGACATATTTAAAGTGATGAAAGGGATAACCTACAACCAAGATTTCTCTACTCAGCAAAGATCTCATTCAGATTCGACAGAGAAAATAAGGGCTTTACAGACAAGCAAAAGCTAAGAGAATTCATCACCACCAAACCAGCTCTACAACAAATGCTAAAGGAACATCTCTAGGCAGGAAACACAAGAGACAGAAAAGACCTACAATAACAAACCCAAAACAATTAAGAAAATGGGAATAGGAATATATATATCAATAATTATCTTAAATGTAATTTGATTAAACACTCCAACCAAAAGACATAGACTGGCTGAATGGATACAAAAACAAATCCCATATATATGCTGTCTACAAGAGACACACTTCAGACCTAGGGACACATACAGACTGAAAGTGAGGGGATGGAAAAAGTTATTCCTTGCAAACGGAAATCAAAAGAAAGCTGGAGTAGCAATTCTCATATTAGACAAAATAGACTTTAAAATAAAGACTATTACAAGAGACAAAGAAGAACACTACATAATGATCAAGGGATCAATCCAAGAAGAAGATATAACAATTGTAATTATTGATGCACCCAACATAGGAGCACTTCAATACATAAGGCAAATGCTAACAGCCATTAAGGGGAAATAGACAGTAACACAATCAGAGTAGGGCAATTTAGCACCCCACTTTCACCAATGGAGAGATCAACCAAAATGAAAATAAATAACGAAACACAAGTTTTAAATGGTACATTAAACATGATGGACTTAATTGCTATTTATAGGACATTCCATCCAAAAACAACAGAATACACTTTTTTCTTAAGTGTTCATGGAACATTCTTCAGGATAGACCATAACTTGGGTCACAAATCAAGCCTTGGTAAATTTAAGAAAATTGAAATTGTATCAAGTATCTTTTCCGACAACAATGCTGTAAGACTAGATATCAGTTACAAGAAAAAAACCGTAAAATATACAAACACATGGAGGCTAAACAATACACTACTAAATAACCAAGAGATCACTGAAGAAATCAAAGAGGAAATCAAAAAATGCCTAGAAACAAATGACAATGAAAACACGATCACCCAAAACCTATGAGATGTAGCGAAAGTAGTTCTAAGAGGGAAGTTTATAGCTATACAATCCTACCTCAAGGAACAAGAAACAGCTCAAATAAACAATCTAACGTTGCATCTAAAGGAACTAGAGAAAGCAGAACAAACAAAACCCAAAGTTAGCAGTAGGAAAGAAATCACAAAGATCAGAACAGAAATAAATGAAATAGAAACAAAGAAAGCAATAGCAAATATCAATAAAACTAAAAGCTGGTTCTTTGAGAAGATAAACAAAATTCATAAACCATTAGCCAGACTCATCATAAAAAAAGAGAGAAGACTCAAATCAACAGAATTACAAACGAATAAAGAGAAGGAACAACCGACACTGAAGAACTACAAAAGATCATGAAAGATCACTGAATGTAATATATGCCAATAAAATGGAAAACCTGGAAGAAATGGACAAGTTCTTAGAAAAGCACAAACTTCTGAGACTGAAACAGGAAGAAATAGAAAATATAAACAGACCAATCACAAGCACTGAAATTGAAACTGTGATTAAATATCTTCCAACAAACGAAAGCCCAGAACCAGGTGGATTCACAGGAGAATTCTATGAAACTTTTAGAGAAGAGCTAACACCTATCCTTCTCAAACTCTTCCAAAATATAGCAGAGGCAGGAACACTCCCAAACTCATTCTATGAGGCCACCATCACCCTGATTCCAAAATCAGACAAAGATGTCACAAAAAAAAGACAACTACAGGCCAATATCACTGATGAACAAACATGCAAAAATCCTCAACCAAATACTAGCAAACAGAATCCAAGAGCCCATTAAAAGGATCATACACCATGATCAAGTGGGGTTTATCCCAGGAATGCAAGGATTCTTCAATACACGCAAATCAATCAATGTGAGAAACCATAGTAACAAATTGAAGGAGAAAAACCATATGATCATCTCAATAGATGCAGAAAAAGCTTTTCACAAAATTCAACACCAA
Source organism: Orcinus orca (assembly GCF_937001465.1). Classification (NCBI taxonomy): domain Eukaryota; kingdom Metazoa; phylum Chordata; class Mammalia; order Artiodactyla; family Delphinidae; genus Orcinus; species Orcinus orca. Next base: position 101,726,959 of record NC_064559.1, on the reverse strand, counting down.
TTTATGATAAAAACCCTGCAGAAAGTAGGCATAGAGGGAACTTTCCTCAACATAATAAACGCCATATATGACAAACCCACAGACAGCATCATTCTCAATGGTGTAAAACTGAAACCATTTCCACTAAGATCAAGAACAAGACAAGGTTGCCCACTCTCACCACTCTTATTCAACAGAGTTTTGGAAGTTTTAGCCATAGCAATCAGAGAAGAAAAAGAAATAAAAGGAATCCAAATCAGAAAAGAAGAAGTAAAACTGTCACTGTTTGCAGATGACATGATACTATACATAGAGAATCCTAAAGATGCTACCAGAAAACTACTAGAGCTACTCAATGAATTTGGTAAAGTAGCAGGATACAAAATTAATGCACAGAAATCTCTTACATTCCTATACACTAATGCTGAAAAATCTGAAAGAGAAATTAAGGAAACACTCCCATTTACCATTGCAACAAAAAGAATAAAATATCTAGGAATAAACCTACCTAAGGAGACAAAAGACCTGTATGCAGAAAACTATAAAACACTGATGAAAGAAATTAATGATGATACAAACAGATGGAGAGATATACCATGTTCTTGGATTGGAAGAATCAACATTGTGAAAATGACTCTACTACCCAAAGCAATCTACAGATTCAATGCAATCCCTATCAAAGAACAAATGGCATTTTTTACAGAACTAACACAAAAAATTGCACAATTTGTATGTAACACAAAAGACCCCGAAGAGCCAAAGCAATCTTGAGAAAGAAAAACGGAACTGAAGGAATCAGGCTCCCTGACTTCAGACTATACTACAAAGCTACAGTAATCAAGACAGTATGGTACTGGCACAAAAACAGAGATATAGATCAGTGGAACAGGATAGAAACCCCAGAGATAAACCCACGCACATATGGTCACCTTACCTTTGATAAAGGAGGCAAGAATATACAGTGGAGAAAAGACAGCCTCTTCAATAAATGGTGCTGGGAAAACTGGACAGGTACATGTAAAAGTATGAGATTAGAACACTCCCTAACACTGTACAAAAAAATAAGTTCAAAATGAATTAAGACCTAAATGTATAAGTTCAAAATGAATTAAGACCTAAATGTAAGGCCAGACACTATAAAACTCTTAGTGGAAAACATAGGCAGAACACTCTATGACATAAATCACAGCAAGATCCTTTTTGACCCACCTCCTCGAGAAATGGAAATAAAAACAAAATTAAACAAATGGGACCTAATGAAACTTCAAAGCTTTTGCACAGCAAAGGAAACCATGAACAAGGTGAAAAGACAACCTTCAGAATGGGAGAAAATATTTGCAAAAGAAGTGATGGACATAGGATTAATCTCCAAAATACACAAGCAGCTCATGTAGCTCAATATCAAAAAAACAAACAACCCAATCCAAAAATGGGCAGAAGACCTAAATAGACATTTCTCCAAAGAAGATATGCAGATTTCCAGCAAACACATGAAAGGATGCTCAACGTCACTAATCATTAGAGAAATGCAAATCAAAACTATAATGAGGTATCACCTCACACCAGTCAGAATGGCCATCATCAAAAAATCTACAGACAATAAATGCTGGAGAGGGTGTGGAGAAAAGGGAACCCTCTTGCATTGTTGGTGGAAATGTAAATTGATACAGCCACTATGGAAAACAGTATGGAGGTTCCTTAAAAAACTAAAAATAGAACTACCATACTGGGCATATACCTTGAGAAAACCATAATTCAAAAAGAGTCATATACCACAATGTTCATGGAAGCTCTATTTACAATAGCCAGGAGATGGAACCATCCTAAGTGTCCATCGACGGATGAATGGATAAAGAAGATGTGGCACATATATACAATGGAATATTACTCAGCCATAAAAAGAAATGAAATTGAGTTATTTGTAGTGAGGTGGATGGACCTAAAGTCTGTCATACAGAGTGAAGTCAGAAGGAGAAAAACAAATACCATATGCTAACATATATATATGGAATCTAATTTTTTTAAAAAATGGTTCTGAACAACCTAGGAGCAGGACAGGAATAAAGATGCAGACGTAGAGAATGGACTTGAGGACACAGGGAGTGGGAAGGGTAAGCTGGGACGAAGTGAGAGAGTAGCATGGACTTACATATACTACCAAACGTAAAATAGATAGCTAGTGGGAAGCAGCCGCATAACACAGGGAGATCAGCTCCATGCTTTGTGACCACCTAGAGGGTTGGGATAGGAAGGACGGTAAGGAGACACAAGAGGGAGAATATATGGAGATATATGTATAAGTATAGCTGATTCATTTTGTTATACAGCAGCAACTAACACAACAATGTAAACAATTATATTCCAATAAAGATGTTTAAAAAAAAAAAGATGACACTATCTGCAAAGTTGATAAAGGATGGATGACAGAGCAAGCATGTAAGGCCCTGTTACTGTTATTACGGGTAAAGATGATAGATGGCAGCAGTGGAGACAGAAGAGGATGCATCTGAGAAGTGCCTGGTAGGAAATTTTAACAGGTGGATTCTATGTATGGAGTAAAGGAGAGAAAAAAAATAGAGAAACACTCCCATGTTTCAGGCTTGGTGGATGGTGGAGCCTTACAGAGAGATAAAAACTAATAGATAATTGGATATTTAAGTCTGGAGCTCAGAGATGTTTCGGCCAGAAATACACATTTGAGAGTCATCATCACGTAGAAGGTAATGTGGGAATAAAGTTGTGGGAATAGCTGCGATCACCCAAGGAGAAGAGAAGCAGCCCCACAGAGCAGGGGACACTGCAGGGTCTCAAGGTTGGCAGTGGAGGAGAGGAGCTGGTCAGCCAGCTGATCAGGAGCATCCAGGGAAGGAAGGCGAGGTCTGGAGAGACTGGAGGAGAGAGGAGCCCAAGAAAGCAAGGAGAATCAGTTGGGTCAAACAACACTAATAGGTCAGGGGACACAGAGGTCGCTAGTGCCTTGACAAGAGTAGTCTGGGTGATGGCACAGAAGCCAGAATAGAATAGGGGAGGGGACTGAGGAACAAAGGGTGGTTCGGAGTCAGGGATGGTCTTAGTGGACTGTTTTTCAAGATGTTTGGCTGTGAACATGAACAGAGAAATGGGGTGATAGCTGGAGGGAAACAAGGAGCCAAGGAAACTTTTGATGTTTCTTTTTTCTTAGGATAAAGGACACTAAGAAATGATCCAGTGGAGAAGGGAAGATTGAAGATAGAAAAGGAAGGAGAAACTGAGGACTGGAGGACTTAAAAAGCAGGCCTGGCAGCCGCACTGTTTTAAGTCTCAGCTCACATGCTAATTCTTCAGAAAGGTCATTCATGGCCTCCCAAGCACATACACACATGCACCCTCATCATCACCATCACCATCATCATCATCATTCTCTTTTCTATGTATTGAGTTCATTTTCTTCTTAGCTCTTGTCTGAAATAATATTATTTTTTGCATGTTTATTATCTGACTTTTCCCACTAGAATATGAGCTCCAAGAGTGCATGAATTTCTCCATCTTCTTCACGATTCTATCCCTACCATCAGAGCAGTGGCTGGTCCACAGCGTGTATTAATAAGCGTGTGTGAATGGAAGGACCCGCGTGGAGGGACAGTTCTTTAGGAGGAGGAGGGGCACCTGCTCAGCTTTGACCGGAGGGAGGATGAGGAAGACAGGCGCAAAGGCAGGCAGGCTGGTTGCTTTGGTGGAGGGGAGACAAGGAAGCTCTCAGCTGAAGGCTTCTATTTTCTTAAGCGCAAGTTGAGGTCCAAAGTCCTGGGCTGGGGGTAGGGGCAGGGAGTGTAGGAGTTGAGGAGAGAGAACGGATGAAAGACTCATCCAGCACAGCGTGGCGGCGGGTCTGGCTGGCGACTGCTGCGGCGGCGGGCTGGAGGCGAGTGCCCCGTGTGCACGTGTGGAGAAGCGGCGGCAGCAGCGCGGCGGCGGGAACCACCCCCGCCCCCTCTGGAGACGCAGGGCCGCGCTAGGCTCTCGCGGCCTCCGTCACCCGCTCAGCTCCCTGCCCTAAGCGAGGAAGCCGGTTTGCGGGGTGGAGCTGCCCGAGTTGAGGGCGCGGAGAGCTCAGGGCGGCGACGACAACGGCGTTGCTATCGGTGGTAACAACGGCCTCAGCAGGCGGGGAAGATGAAAGGGAGCCGGATCGAGCTGAGAGACGTGACACCACATGATATTAAACAGTTGAAGAGATTAAACCAGGTCATCTTTCCAGTCAGCTCCAATGACAAGTTCTATAAGAATGCGCTGGAGGTTGGCGAGCTAGCAAAACTTGCCTATTTCAATGGTATTGCAGTAGGTGCAGTATGCTGTAGGGTGGATCATTAACAGAATCAGAAGGGACTTTACATCGTGACACTAGGATGTCTGGCACCATACTGAAGGCTAGGAATAGGAACTAAAATGTTAAATCATGTCTTAAACATCTGTGAAAAAGATGGCACTTTGGACAACATCTATCTACATGTCCAGATCAGCAATGAGTCTGCAATTGACTTCTACAGAAAGTTTGGCTTTGAGATTATTGAGACAAAGAAGAACTACTGTAAGAGGATAGAGCCCGCTGATGCTCACATGCTGCAGAAAAACCTCAAAGTCCCTTCTGGCCAGAACACAGATGTGCAAAAGACAAACAACTGAACAAATTACAGATGAACTTTCTTGCACTTGCTTGTCACCAAATAAAAGAGAGGCCCATTGATTTCCCCCCCTCCTTTCTTTTAAAGCTTTCCCCCTTCCTTGTTCTTGTGTTTCCTCCTTTCAAAACTTCCTTCCCTTTCCTCTAAAAATTTTAAACTTTTAAGGACTTATTAATCATGTTTGGATTGTTTTAGTTTTCTTATTTTTGTGAGGTGGTTTGATTGTAGGAAGGAGAAGGTATAGATCTGTTTAGTTTCACAGTTAAGATATATGGTCCCAAAAAACTTGAGTGTCAATTTCAATTTTTTTTTAGTGTCCTGCTTTCACATTGAAGGGCAGGGTCTACAAAATATTGTATATTTCAAAGGACAAGAAGCAGCAGCAGCAATATCTTGTTCTCCAACTCATAGACAAGTTTAGTGTTTTTGTGGTACTTTGGGGATTTCAAGATTTTGTGGATACTAATCCCTGTACATTGCCTTCACTCCACCTTTTGTCCTTCTGAGTATTATCTCAAGAGTTAGACCATTGTTATCCTTGTAAGAAATACTAAGCTTATTTTGTTCTGTTAAGCAGCTATTTCTTCCTTCCTCGCTGGTGGCTGACAGTGGGTGGGACTGTCTGAGTAGGTAGTATTATACTTTGGTCTCAGCATTTGAGTTAAACTGCTTTTCGCTAATGAGTGGGCTGGTTGTTAGCAGGTTTATTTTTCCTGCTGTTGACTGTTAGAAGTGGCATTAACTTTTAGAGTGTGGACTGGTGAGATTACATTTTTTTAATATCGCCTTTAACTGACCTAAAGAGGTTTGTTGTGATTTGCTTTTTTTTCTCCTGTCCTTTTTCTTTGGTAAACCCACAATAGTTAGTCAAACCTTAAGAATGGAGTTGATGTCCTTATAGGTCAACGCCCCTAAATAAACCTGAAGCAGGTGTTGTCTCTTGGACATATTAAAAAATACCTAAAAGGAAGCTTAGATGGACTTGTGGCACAACAAATGCATTTAATGTCAGCTAATGCAGACTGTTAGAAGTGTGGCCACTGAGCATTTGATTTTAGAGGAAAGAATATCTAGACAGTATTTTTGAGAATGACATAGCTGTGCTATTGCTTATCCGTTGGAGAACATCCCAGATTTGCTTACATTCTGTGCCTGTGATATTGAGTTTAAGGATTTGGGGATGGGGGAATTATTAAACATATTGCTTCTATTCTTAGAAAAAGTAGAAGTCTAGAAGCGTTAATAACATAAATGTCACTGTGACCTCCTCTACTGACAGGACTGGTTTATTCCAGATCGTTTCCTGGCACATAGAGAGTGGCTTTGACGGGTTGATAACTTTTTGTAAGATAGAAGACATCTGAAATTTTCATGTTTTCCTCCATAATCCCATCTCCAATATTTAAAATATTCTACACTGCCAATACCAGTGGCCCAAGAAATGTTTTCATTAGACTTTAAAACAATGCACAGGGCTTGAATTTTCTGTCATTTGACTTTAAAAGGAAGGTTGATTCATAATATTTATCCTCTTATGTAAATTCTGGCATAAAAGTTCCATCTCTTCAAATATGATGAATGATAAAATTATTTTATACAATGTTTATGCACATTTTATAATCTTAAATTCTTATTTGAGAATGTAAAAATACAAGGTACAATAGACTTCAACAGTCTTAGTTGAGTGCCAAGAATAATATAGAAAAGGAAGAGAGCTGATAAATGAGTTTATAGGGTTATAATCTTAAGATAGTAAACATGTAGAAAGGCCATGCTGGTTTCTTGGGCATCCGTTTCTTAAGCAGTCCAAACCTAAGCTTAGAAGAAAAGTTTAGCATTAAGCACGTTTACCTTCATGGATAAGCTTCAGCTTGCTCTTGCCAAGAGAAGAGTTCTTGAGTTACAAAAAGCATAATTAGTTTGAAAATTCAGCCTTTTTGTAAACTTCACATATCAAAATAGATTTTGATATATAAATGAGTTTTGTGAGATGACACTGCCTGTATTTCTATAACCATTTCACCTGGACTATCTAATCAGTCCTATGAATGTATCCCTGAATGTGGTTAATGAAAACCGAATAGCTGCCTCATGACAATTAAGTATATATTATTTATGGAGGAAAAAATATTAAATTTTGAATTGAGTGTGTAGGCTCCCTATCATTTTAGTGTTTCTTTTTCCACACTAGTCACTGACTTTAACCTAAATTGTGTTTGTAAAGGGTGAATTGTCCTACATCAAACTTACATGAAATAATTCCAGCCACTTATGGAGGAGGAGGATGTAGAAGAGGTAGAAGCTGGGCACTAGATCATGTGCCTATGAGTCAGTAAAGACTGAAATAATGTCCCATGTTCAGTTGGTTATTTTCATAAAAATTATTGTTGAGGTAAAACAATTCTATTAACTGGAAGATCACAGGATATATCCATCATATTTTTCAGGACAGATAGTTTTTTTCTGTGGGGCAAATAGGTAAAAATTATATTGTATGGTAATTGCATTTAGGTTCTAAAGAAAAGAATCTGCAGAGAAATCTATGCAATATATAATTTGTCCAGATTAGTTTTCATTTGGAGAAAGAAGTTCAGAAATATCCCCAAAGCAGTTTACTCATCAACTGAAAGTCCTCCAAAAATTGGGAAACCATGACATATGGAGTGGAAAAGGAAAGCTCCTTCAGTTTTTTGGAGGGAATAACTTTAAAAATACTTAAATAGCTGAGTTTACTTGGTGCAGTTAAGATTTAAACTTGTTGATTTTAACATTGCCGTTGCATCTGAAATAAACTTACATGATGTTCTGATAAAACAAAACAAAAAGACTCATCCAATAAGCAGTGACTGACAGCCCTAACTGTTCCAAACTAGACTGTGTGTATGTTCTTCCCTTTGCTGGGTTGGTCGTTTCACTGCTTGTCTTCCAGGCAAATGCCTTCGCGTCTTAGCCCGAGTGGCACATCCTCTGTGAGACTGTCCTGACAGGGCTGCTTCTCCTGACAGCCTGAGCTCTGCTCACCCACTTTGTGTCCCCAGTTCACCTGTTCACACACATGCCATCCTTTGGAGGTAACCCCATTGGATGCAATGTATTTCTTGGTATGGTTGTCTCCCCCATCGGACTATGTGTCTCCAGAGAGCAGGGCCTGTTATGTTCTCCCCTGAATCCCAAAGGTCAACATGGAACCCCACACAGTGGTACTAAATATAGGGCCTCTGGATTCGATTGGATTGATTTGCAATTCAGAGAAAACCCCAGACCAGAGCTCCCCTGGGACCTCAGAGGCCTCAATGAAGGATGTCTGGCTGCAGGTGTCAGGTGTGGGCAGGCTAGTGGGCAGAAGCAGGGCTGGGCAGCTTCTTCCCCAAACAAGGAACAAACCAACACTTAAGCCTAGGTTTCCATTTATAGGGCTTCTAAGGGTGGACTTGGCACTCACATGAATGCTGCACCCCAGTTACAGAGGCAGCCCCGCCTGGGCCTTTAACACCACAGAGGCTGAAGCAGGTCCAAATGGCATCCATACTTCAGGCCATGGTCAGGTACCACGTGGGGCTGCACCATAGAGTCCAACTAGCCCAAACTCGCCTCTCTGCCTCCACTGTGTCCTCCTGGAAGAGGGAGTACCTCCCCCTCTTTACCCTCACAAACACAGGAGGTTTACACCCTGCACCCACACACACACACACACCCTCCACACCACACAACATAAATGTGCTCACACGTACATGCATACAAAATACACACACATACAGACACACACACACGGAGAGACTCCCCACTCCCTGAGCCAATGCAGATGACTCTGGGTGCTGGGACCATGTCTGTCCCCGGCCGTTTGCCTTCTGCCTGAAGCACAGGCCCTGTTGGCCACAGAGGCAGAAGAAAAGTGACAGTTCTGCCATCTGATAATGTACCTCTGCCACTCGTGTCCATAACAGGGTCCTTCGCCTGAGGCCTGAGTGGCCATAGATTTCATCTAGTATTGGAGAAATATCCCCTCTGATGACTGAGCCCTGACTGTCAGAGACCTGCAGTTTGAAGACAGGACACAGCAAACCTCGGGGAGACCCCAGCCCTACCCTCTGGACCCTCCAGAGGGATTGGAGAGACATGGTCCTGGCCTTCAGGCCACCCCCAGTTTGAGGGGCAAGGAAAAGACCCTGGCCTCAGAAGACACCCACATGCTAATGTTCCTACAAAGTTTGAGAAGACCCATCTCACGCACCTTCATCTTCATCCTTTCTAAACTTTGGTCTTTAAGAAGATATGGTATAGAAAACTAAAAAACAAAACAAAAATACCCTGAATAACTTCTTTATCACATTTAAAGAGCCCTGTTCAAAATATGGTAAATGTTTTTCCATCCATATATTCAATACTCAACTGAGGCCTAGCCCAGACTGGGGTTGCAACATGGATTCTGACACTCCCAGTCCTTATATCACTGCAGTTTAATATATCTATCATTAACACCATCACCCACATTTTAAATCTGACCCAATTTTAAGTGTAAGAATTTTTGTGTCAGAGGTGGAGCAGTGGTCAGGAACCAGGGATGGTGCCAAGCTTCCCGGAATGTGAGCTGCCTGTGTTCACACACCCCTGGCAAAGCATTCATCAGGGCCACCACACTTCTGCTCTCTACCCTGGCCCTCAGCTCTCCAGACCCCATGTGACACTCCTGAGACCACATCCTCTTGAGTGATGGCACCGCTCAGTGGGGCTGACTCACAGAATGAGTTTCCCCAAGTGAATTTGAAAGAAGAGGACAGCTGTGCAAGGTGTGTTTGACAGGCTCTGAGGAGGGGCCGGATGTGAGGCAGCAAGAAGGAGGACCAGCTGATAATTATCACTGCTCCTACTAGAATCTCCAGGTGACAAAGCCACCTTGGTGCCCACAGCCCCACATGTTGCTAAAGCCCAAAGTTGGTGGGTCTCATTGACTATTCCACCCACAGTCTCAAATAGTATAAAAGGATCACTCTATTTCAGCTTCATCTAAAATCAAATCGTCCATCTCTTCTGCCTGCCCTCTGGGTTCCAGCTCTGGGGTAGGTTGGTACAAGAGTTAGGGATATAAAGCCTGTTCAGCCCCTTTATCTGTGAAAGGAAGGGATTGTACCAGATGCCTTTTCAGGTCCCTTCTACCCTGGACATCCTGCGACTCTTAGCAGGAGTCAGGAGGGACCCTGGAGTGGGAAATCAGCCATACATATATGAAACAGTGGGGGAATCCAGCCAGAGCACCCAGGTCCCAAGAGCACAAGGTCCCAAGAGAGATGGGTCCAATCTCCAGCTCCACACTATAGATTAGTGGTACATCCCTGGTATAAAGAATGCTTGGCAGGACTTCCCTGTTAGTCCGGTGGTTAAGAATCCTCCTTCCAATGCAGAAGAGCCGGGTTCGATTCCTGCTCGGGGAACTAAGATCCCACATGTCCCAGGGCAACTAAGCCCGAGCCCACAAGACACAACTAGAGACCGCACATGCTGCAACGAAGATCCGGCGTGCCTCAACTAGGATCCGACGCAGACAAATAAATAAATTTTTTTAACATCTTTATTGGAGTATAATTGCTTTACAATGGTGTGTTAGTTTCTGCTTTATAAAAAAGTGATTCAGTTATACATATACATATGTTCCCATATCTCTTCCCTCTTGTGTCTCCCTCCCTCCAACCCTCCCTATTCCACCCCTCTAGGTGGTCAAAAAACACTGAGCTGACCTCCCTCTGCTATGCGGCTGCTTCCCACGAGCTATCTATTTTACGTTTGGTAGTGTATATATGTCCATGCCACTCTCTCACTTTGTCACAGCTTACCATTCCCCTTCCCCATATCCTCAAGTCCATTCTCTACTAGGTCTGTGTCTTTATTCCCGTCTTACCCCTAGGTTCTTCATGACCATTTTTTTTTTGCTTAGATTCCATATATGTCTCTTACCATATGGTATTTGTTTTTCTTTCTGACTTACTTGACTCTGTATGACAGACTCTACATCCATCCACCTGACTACAAATAACTCAATTTCGTTTCTTTTTATGGCTGAGTAATATTCCATTGTATATATATGCCAATCTTCTTTATCCATTCATCTATTGATGGACACTTAGGTTGATTCCATGTCCTGGCTATTGTAAATAGAGCTGCAATGAACATTTTGGTACATGACTCTTTTTGAATTATGGTTTTCTCAGGGTATATGCCCAGCAGTGGGATTGCTGGGTCGTATGGTAGTTCTATTTGTCATTTTTTAAGGAACCTCCATACTGTTCTCCATAGTGGCTGTATCAGTTTACATTCCCACCAACAGTGTAAGAGGGTTCCCTTTTTTCCAAACCCTCTCAAGCATTTATTGTTTGTAGATTTTTTTGATGATGGCCATTCTGACCGGTGTGAGATGATATCTCATTGTAGTTTTGATTTGCATTTCTCTAATGATTAATGATGTTGAGCATCCTTTCATGTGTTTCTTGGCAATCTGTATATCTTCTTCGGAGAAATGTCTATTTAGGTCTTCTGCCCATTTTTGGATTGGGTTGTTTGTTTTTTTGTAATTGAGATGCATGAGCTGCTTGTAAATTTTGGAAATTAATCCTTTGTCAGTTGCTTCATTTGCAAATATTTTCTCCCATTTTGAGGGTTGTCTTTTGGTCTTGTTTATGGTTTCCTTTGCTGTGCAAAAGCTTTGAAGTTTCATTAGGTCCCATTTGTTTATTTTTGTTTTTATTTCAATTTCTCTAGGAGGTGAGTCAAAAAGGATCTTGCTGTGATTTATGTCACAGAGTGTTCTGCCTACGGTTTCCTCTAAGAGTTTGACAGTTTCTGGCCTTACATTTAGGTCTTTAATCCATTTTGAGCTTATTTTTGTGTATGGTGTTAGGGAGTGTTCTAATCTCATACTTTTACATGTACCTGTCCAGTTTTCCCAGCACCACTTATGGAAGAGGCAGTCTTTACTCCACTGTATATTCTTGCCTCTTTTATAAAAGATAAGGTGACCATATGTGTGTGGGTTTATCTCTGGGCTTTCTATCCTGTTCCATTGATCTATGTTTCTGCTTTTCTGCCATTACCATACTGTCTTGATTACTGTAGCTCTGTAGTATAGTCAGAAGTCAGGGAGCCTGATTCCTCCAACTCCATTTTTCATTCTCAAGATTGCTTTGGCTATTCGGGGTCTTTTGTGTTTCCATACAAATTGTGAAATTTTTTGTTCTACTTCTGTGAAAAATGTCAGTGGTAGTTTCATAGGGATTGCATTGAATCTGTAGATTGCTTTGTGTAGTAGAGTCATTTTCACAATGTTGATTCTTCCAATCCAAGAACATGGTATATCTCTCCATCTATTTGTATCATCTTTAATTTCTTTCATCGGTGTCTTATAGTTTTCTCCATACAGGCCTTTGTGTCCTTAGGTAGGTTTATTCCTAGATATTTTATTCTTTTTATTGCAATGGTAAAAGGGAGTGTTTTCTTAATTTCACTTTCAGATTTTTCCTTAGTGTAACGGATTGCCAGAGATTTCTGTGCATTAATTTTGTATCCTGCTACTTTACCAAATTCATTGAGTAGCTCTAGTAGTTTTCTGGTAGCATCTTTAGGATTCTCTATGTATAGTATCATGTCATCTGCAAACAGTGACAGCTTTACTTCTTCTTTTCTGATTTGGATTCCTTTTATTTCTTTTTCTTCTCTGATTGCTATGGCTAAAACTTCCAAAACTCGGTTGAATAAGAGTGGTGAGAGTGGGCAACCTTGTCTTGTTCCTGATCTCCATGGAAATAGTTTCAGTTTTTCACCATTGAGGACGATGTTGGCTGTGGGTTTGTCATATATGGCCTTTAGTATGTTGATGAAAGTTCCCTCTATGCCTACTTTCTGTCAGGTTTTTATCATAAATGTGTGTTGAATTTTGTCGAAAGCTTTATCTGCATCTATTGAGATGATCATATGGTTTTTCTCATTCAGTTTGTTAATATGGTGTATCACGTTGATTGATTTGTGAATATTGAAGAATCCTTGCATTCCTGGAGTAAACCCCACTTGATCGTGGCGTATGATCCCTTTAATGTGTTCTTTGATTCTGTTTGCTAGTATTTTGTTGAGGATTTTTGCATCTATGTTCATCAGTGATATTGGCTTATAGTTTTCTTTCTTTGTGACATCTTTGTCTGGTTTTGGTATCAGAGTGATGGTGGCTTCATAGAATGAGTTTGGGAGTGCTCCTCCCTCTGCTATATTTTGGAAGAGTTTGAGAAGGATAGGCGTTAGCTCTTCTCTAAATGTTTGATAGAATTCACCGGTGAAGCCATCTGGTCCTGGGCTTTTGTTTGTTGGAAGACTTTTAATCACAGTTTCTATTTCAATGCTTATAATTGGTCTCTTCATATTTTCTATTTCTTCCTGTTTCAGTTTCAGCAGGTTGTGCATTTCTAAGAATTTGTCCATTTCTTCTAGGTTGTCCATTTTATTGGCATAGAGTGGCTTGTAGTAATCCCTCATGAACCTTTGTATATCTGCAGTGTCAGTTGTTACTTCTCCTTTTTCATTTCTAATTCTATTGATTTGAGTCTTCTCCCTTCATTTCTTGATGAGTGTGGCTAATATTTTTATATGAGATTCTGATATGAGAATTGCTACTCCAGCTTTCCTTTGATTTCCATTTGCATGGATTTTTGTTTACCTTCTCAAAGAACCAGCTTTTAGTTTTATTGATCTTTGCTATCATTTCCTTCATTTCTTTTTCATTTAGTTCTGATCTGATTTTTATGATTTCTTTCCTTCTGCTAACTTTGGGATTTTTTTGTTCTTCTATAGCTAATTGCTTTAGGTGCAAGGTTAGGTTGTTTATTTGAGATGGTTCCTGTTTCTTAAGATAGGATTGTATTCCTATAAACTTCCCTCTTAGAACTGCTTTTGCTGCATCCCATAGGTTTTGGGTGGTCGTGTCTCCATTGTCATTTTTTTCTAGGTATTTTAAAATTTCCTCTTTGATTTCTTCAGTGATCACTTCGTTATTAAGTAGTGTATTGTTTAGCCTTCATGTGTTTGTATTTTTTACAGATCTTTTCCTGTAATTGATATATAGTCTCATAGCGTTGTGATCGGAAAAGATACTTGATACGAATTTATTTTCATAAATTTACCAAGGCTTGATTTGTGACCCAAGATATGATCTATCCTGGAGAATGTTCCATGAGCACTTGAGGAAAATGTGTATTCTGTTGTTTTTGGATTGAGTGTCCTATAAATATCAATTAAGTCCATCTTGTTTAATGTATCATTTAAAGCTTGTGTTTCCTTGTTTATTTTCATTTCAGATGATATGTCCATTGGTGAAAGTTGGGTGTTAAAATCCCCTACTATGAATGTGTTACTGTCGATTTCCCCTTTTATGGTTGTTAGTATTTTCCTTATGTATTGAGGTGCTCCTATGTTGGGTGCAAAAATATTTACAATTGTTATATCTTCTTCTTGGATCGATCCCTTGATCATTATTTACTGTCCTTCTTTGTCTCTTGCAACAGTCTTTATTTTAAAGTCTATTTTGTCTGATATGAGAATTGCTACTCCAGCTTTCCTTTGGTTTCCATTTGCATGGAATATCTTTTTCCATCCACTCACTTTCAGTCTGTGTGTGTCCCTAGGTCTAAAGTGGGTCTCTTGTAGACAGCATATATATGGGTTTTGTTTCTGTATCCATTCAGCTAATCTGTGTCTTTTGGTGGGAGCATTTAAGCTACTTACATTTAAGGTAATTATTGATATGTATGTTCCTATTCCTATTTTCGTAATTGTTTTGGGTTTGTTATTGTAGGTCTTTTCCTTCTCTTGTGTTTCTTGCGTAGAGAAGTTCCTTTAGCATTGTTGTAAAGCTGGTTTTGTGGTTCTGAACTCTCTCAGCTTTTGCTTCTCTGTAAAGGTTTTAATTTCTCCATCAAATCTGAATGAGATCCTTGCTGGGGAGAGTAATCTTGGTTGTAGGTTTTTCTCCTTCACCACTTTATATATGTCCTGCAGAGTTTCTGCTGAAAGATCAGCTTTAACATTATGGGGATTCCATTGTTTGTTATTTGTTGTTTTTCCCTTGCTGCTTTTAATATGTTTTCTTTGTATTTAATTTTTGATAGTTTTATTAATATGTGTCTTGTTGTGTTTCTCCTTGGATTTATCCTGTCTGGGACTCTCTGTGCTTCCTGGACTTGATTAATTATTTCCTTTCCCATATTATGGAAGTTTTCAACTATAATCTCTTCAAATATTTTCTCTGTCCCTTTCTTTTTCTCTTCTTCTTCTGGGACCCCTATAATTCGAATGTTGGTGCGTTTAATATTGTCCCAGAGGTCTCTGAGACTGTGCTCATTTCTTTTCATTCTTTTTTTCTTTTTTCTGCTCTGCAGTAGTTATTTCCACTATTTTATCTTCCAGGTCACTTATCCGTTCTTCTGCCTTAGTTATTCTGCCATTGATCCCTTCTAGAGTATTTTTAATTTCATTTATTGTGTTGTTCATCGTTGCTTGTTTCCTCTTTAGTTCTTCTACGTCCTTGTTAAATGTTTCTTGCATCTTCTCTATTCTATTTCCAATATTTTGGATCATCTTTACTATCATTATTCTGAATTTTTTTTCAGGTAGACTGCCTATTTCCTCTTCATTTGTTAGGTCTGGTGGATTTTTATCTTGCTTCTTCATCTGTTGTGTTTTTTTCTGTCTTCTCATTTTGCTTATCTTACTGTGTTTGCGCTCTCCTTTTTGCAGGCTGCAGGTTTGTAGTTCCCGTTATTTTTGGTGTCTGTCCCCAGTGGCTAAAGTTGGTTCAGTGGGTTGTATAGGCTTCCTGGTGGGGGGGACTAGTGCCTGTGTTCTAGTGGATGAGGCTGGATCTTGTCTTTCTCGTGGGCAGGTCCACATCTTGTGGTGTGTTTTGGGGTGTCTGTGGCCTTGTTATGATTTTAGGGAGCCACTCTGCTAATGGGTGGGGTTGTGTTCCTGTCTTGCTAGTTGTTTGGCATAGGGTGTGCAGCACTGTAGCTTGCTGGTCGTTGAGTGAATCTGGGTGTTGGTGTTGAGATGGAGATCTCTGGTAGATTTTCGCTGTTTGATATTACATGGAGGTGGGAGGTCTCTTGTGGACCAGTGTCCTGAAGTTGACTCTCCCACCTCAGAGGCACAGCACTGACTCCTGGCTGGAGCACCAAGGGCCTTTCATCCACACAGCTCAGAATAAAAGGGAGAAAAAGTAGAAAGAAAGAAAGAAAGAGAAAAAATAAAATAAAAAGTTATTTAAATTAAAAATGAAAAATAATTATTTAGGAAAAAATATTTTTTAAGTAAACAAAAAAAACGGACGGACATAACCCTAGGACAAATGGTGAAAGCAAAGCTATACAGACAAAATCTCACACAGAAGCATCCACATACACACTCACAAAAAGAGGAAAAGGGGATAAAATTATATATCTTGCTCCCAAAGTCCACCTCCTCAATTTGGGATGATTCGTTGTCTCTTCAGGTATTCCACAGATGCAGGGTACATAAAGTTGATTGTGGAGATTTAATCCGCTGCTCCTGAGGCTGCTGGGAGAAATTTCCCTTTCTCTTCTTTGTTCGCACAGCTCCCGGGGCTCAGCTTTGTATTTGGCCCCGCCTCTGCGTGTAGGTCGCCTCAGGGAGCCTGTTCTTCACTCAGACAGGACGGGGTTAAAGGATCAGCTGATTCGGGGGCTCTGGCTCACTGAGGCCGGGGAGAGGGAGGATTATGGATGCGGGGTGAGCCGGTAGAGGCCGGTGTGATGTTGCACCAGCCTGAGGCACGCCGTGCGTGCGTTCTCCCGGGGAAGTTGTCCCTCGATCACGGGACCCTGGCAGTGGCGGGCTGCACAGGCTCCAGGGAGGGGAGGTGTGGATAGTGACCTGTGCTCGCACACAGGCTTCTTGATGCCCGTCTCTGGGGTCCGCGCCATTAGCCGCGGCTCGCGCCCGTCTCTGGAGCTCGTTTAAGCAGCGCTCTTAATCCCCTCTCCTCACGCACCAGGAAACAAAGAGGGAAGAAAAAGTCTCTTGCCTCGTTCGGCAGTTCCAGACCTTTTCCCGGACTCCCTCCCGGCTAGCCGTGGTGCACTAACCCCTTCAGGCTGTGTTCACGCCGCCAACCCCAGTCCTCTCCCTGGGATCAGATCTCCGAAGCCCGAGCCTCAGCCCCCGCCCGCACCGGCAGGTGAGCAGACAAGCCTCTCGGGCTGGTGAGTGCCGGTCAGCAACGATCCTCTGTGCGGGAATCTCCCCGCTTTGCCCTCCGCATCCCTGTTGCTATGCTGTCCTCCGCGGCTCCGAATCTTCCCCCTTCCGCTCCCCGCAGTCTCTGCCCGCGAAGGGGCTTCCTAGTGTGGAAACCTTTCCTCCTTCACAGCTCCCTCCCACTGGGGCAGGTCCCATCTCTATTCTTTTGTCTCTGCTTTTTCTTTTTTCTTTTGCCCTACCCAGGTACGTGGGGAGTTTCTTGCCTTTTGGGTGGTCTGAGGTCTTCTGCCAGGGTTCAGAGGGTGTTCTATAGGAGCAGTTCCACGTGTAGATGTATTTCTGATGTATCTGTGGGGAGCAAGGTGATCTCTGCGTCTTACTCTACCACCATCTTCCTCCTACCCACTTCTTTATAAAATTTTTAAAAGTTACACTCCAGGGCTTCCCTGGTGGCGCAGTGGTTGAGAGTCCGCCTGCCGATGCAGGGGACACGGGTTCGTGCCCCGGTCCAGGAAGATCCCACATGCCGCGGAGCGGCTGGGCCCGTGAGCCATGGCCGCTGAGCCTGCGCGTCCAGAGCCTGTGCTCCGCAACGGGAGAAGCCACAACAGTGAGAGGCCCACATACTAGAAAAACACACACACACACACACACACACACACACAAAAAACAAGTTACACTCCATTTACAGTTATTACAAAATACTGACTATATTCCCCGTGTTGTACAATATACCCTTGTAGCCTGTCTTACACCTCCTGTAACTCTAAAACTATTCTAAAATTAAAAGTTTGTTTTAAAACATGTTGTTTAATCAGAAGTAACTTCTATGTTTCTAGGTAAGAAAATGCAAAAGCAGTAAAAATATCAATGCTCCCCAAATAAATTTATAAAATTAATGCAATTCTAATCAAAACTAATATTCTTAGAAATGACAAAAATATTCGAGTATTTTTATAGAAATAATCAGATAGTAGCCAAAAAAATATTTCTCAAAAATTAGTGAAAGTAGGCTTGTATCAACAGATATTAAACTATTTTATAAAGCTATAAAAAATTAAAATACAAGCATAGGAAAAGACATACAGATTAATAGAACAGAGAAGACAGTCAATAATACATAATTTAGTCTATAATAATTAATTGATAAATAATTAAACAAAAAGTGGAAAAGTTAATTATTAAAATTCCAGATTAATTTCATTTGAATTCAAAAGTGAAATAAATAAATAAATATTTTTTTAAAAGTTAAAAGTAAAAAATCATTAAAAATTTGAAAATTGGGAAAATATAAGTAATATATTTCATGGTGAGCTTTTCAGTGTGAAAGTAGAGGCAAGGACAATAAGGAAAAATACAACTTTTGTGTCCACAAATAGAAATGAAATTAAATAACACAAGAAAAACTGGGAAGAAATACATTTACAACATACATGACCAGCAAAAGATTAATATCCTTAATATATTAAATCCATAAGAAAAAGATGAGCAAATCACACAAAACAGGAATAAAATCAGGAACAGGAAATTCACTCATGAATAAATTAATGCCAATAAAGCCATCAAAAAAAATTCTCAACATGGGTAAACAAAGAAGTAAAATTAAAGAAACAAGTTTCCCTACCAGGCTGACAAACAATGAAACAATAAGAGGAATGATGACACCCAGTGTTGACAAAGGTGTGTGGCAATGAACACTTTCATACAATGCTCATGGGAGTTAAACTTGGGACACTTTCAGGAGGACAAGTTGGCAATGATTAATAACAGTAATAATAGCCAAGAGTTCTGTGCTCACTGTGGGCCAGGCCATGATCTAAGGGCTTACCATGTATTGCACCACATGCATCTCCTAGCAACTCAATAAAGGAGGTACTGTTATTATCCACATTCACCAGGAAGGAAACTGTGTCTTGTGAGATCCTCTAAGGCCATTCAGCTAGCAGGCGGCAGAGCTGAGACTCAATCCTAAGTGGTCTGACTCCCGAGCCTGTATCCTCACCTGTGATGGATGTGCTGTTACCCAGGGATCCTGCTTCTAGGAATTCACCTTAAGAAAACAATTGGCAGTGTTTCCACACTTATATGTACAAGGATGTTTATTGCAACAATTTTATTTTAAAAAGGGGGAAAGGCAAAAATGTAAATTATCAGCAGTAGAAAACTGATTAAATAAATTCACATCTATCTATACAATAGGATATTTATTTTTTTAGTCATTAAAACACACTGTGGAAAAATAATGACATATTATTGTTAGGTGAAAAGAAGTAGGCTTTAAAATAACCAATATGTGGTTATATACTCTAAAGTAATGACAATGTAATGTAGGCCATAGATGAGTAAGCATGCATTGTTTTTGTAATAACAAGTTGTATACTTTGTTCCTTGCTTTAAAATGATAAAGAAAAACTGTTTCTTTTGAGTCCCATCTTTGATGTGTCTTTCTTCCTTCATTCTGATTTCTATTTCACAAAACTTTTAACACAGGTACCCCTTGCCCTGGGTTGCAGAACAGTATATTAAGAAACAAATGAACAAAATACAATACAATAAATGATCCTTGACTGAGGCCTTTGAAGGACCAGGAGATGACAGGTCACAAACACAAATTAGTGAATTCAGAGTTAATTCATGAAGCCTCTCCAGCTTCCTCCATGTGCTTGTGCTTCTCAGACCTTCAAGCACAAGTCCAGGGAACAGGGATTCAGGACCAAGTGGACGGGAGCAGTCCCCGGCCCCACGCCAGGACGAGCACCTGGCCTTTTTCTGCTGAGCATCCTCCTGGCCCCAGGCAGACACGGTGGAAGAAGCTGGAAGATGGCGGGGTGGGGGGGTGCTCTCATAGCTTGTGAAAGTTGGGCAACAAGTACAGTGCTATGTCTGACCCCTAGAACCTTCCAGGCCAAGACCACGAGGAGCCCAGCTGAAGTGGTGTGGTGGGGCAGTCACAAGTGACAGATCTCCTAAGCTTTCTGATCCACAGTGTTATCCAGTTTTCACAGTGTGCTGAGCCTTTATTCCTGCCAGGATGTCCCCTAGAGGTTTGTGGCACTTTTTGGTCTATCAAACACATTCATGTCCACTATTTCTTTCCATCCTGGGAGCAGCCTGCCTGGTGCCACTGTAATCAAGTCCTTGTGGCCACATTCTCTGCTGTCTACCCAGCATCCAGAACAGCACCTGTCTGTGTCCGCTGAATGGCAATGGATACAGCATCAAACAGATATTAATGGCAATGTGCATCACATTCTTATCTGTTAGATGGAGGCATCAGTACCCACTCTTCTGGGTTACTGTGGACATAAAATCAGGTCCTGCTTGTAAAACCCTTGTCGAGATGGCTGACACATTGTATGAGGAAAATGAAAGTATCTGAAGAACCAAAGAAATTAAGTGTGGAAGGCATCCCCCTTTCCTCAATTCAGAGGTGGAGTAGCCTGCCAAGTTCCCGAGACCCAAGGTTTCCACATGCGCAGGAAACCTTGCAGGGGGTGGTGAGGCTGTACCCCAGTTCACCAGTGCACCCTCCACCCATTCATTATTACACCTGAGCTGTTAAGAAATCCCTTTTTCTTGTTGCGGAAACTTTGCAGAAGAAAGGCAGCACCTGAGGGGCCGTTTTGCCAAACTGACCTGCTGAGCTTTGTTGGCAGAGTCAGCATGTCCTGGGAGAAGTTTTTGCAGAAGGGATGATGGAGTTATGCCGATCTAGCCTTTCCCTTGTGATGAAAGCCACAAGCCCCTCTTCCACCTGCAAACTCTGGAGGTCTCACCTGCTGCCTCGGCCCTGGGGAGAAGGGGAACCGCCTAGAGGCTATGCAGGATTTCTGGGTCTCCCCACACCCTTCCTCCTTAGCAGGATATCTGGTCATCACCTCGGACACCAAATGGGGCCCCATGGGGCCATTTTATCAGAGAACTAGTCATCCCTGGGCGTAACTGCCCTCCACAGCTACATAAAGTGACGCTCCATAGGAGAACGCGGCATAACAGACTCTGCTGTCACTTCTCCTGGCCTCTGATGACAGCCAGGGAGCCCTAGATGGTGCAGGGCTTCAAATGAACACTCTAGCACTCACACGCTTGTGTGGTTTGAAGCAACTTCCTCAGCCTTGCTGAGCCTTCATTTACTCAGCTGCCCCATGGTCGTAACAACAACGCCAAAATCACAAGCTAACTTAAAGATTAAATAAGGGCTTCCCTGATGGCGCAGTGGTTAAGAATCCACCTGCTAGTGCAGGGGACATGGGTTCAAGCCCTGGTCTGAGAAGATCCCACCTGCCGCGGAGGAGCTAAGCCTGTGCACCACAACTACTGAGCCTGCGCTCTAGAGCCCACGAACCACAGCTACTGAAGCCCACACACTCTAGGGCCCATGCTCCGCAACAAGAGAAGCCACTGCAATGAGAAGCCTGCGCACAGCAATGAAGGGTAGCCCCTGCTCGCTGCAACTGGAGAAAGCCCGCGCACAGTAATGAAGACCCAACACAGCCCAATAAGTAAATAAATAAAATTATTTTTTAAAAAAAGATTAAATGGAAGAACTCTGTGACAACTGGTCAGGGCAAAGGTTTTCAACGATTTATTTGTTTGTTCCACGTGACAAGGGAGCCAGTCAAACGCGGTCATCATGGCAAGGTCCACCTTCTAACATTTTCCAGGGCCACTGCCAGCCCCTGCCTGGAACTGTTCCCGCTGTGCTTTCTCTCCAGCAAGCCCGCTCCCACCTCCAGGCAACTCAGCTTTTCCTCTGGATGCCAATATTTGAAGAAATAACTTCGCTAACAAAATTAAGATAAAAGTCAATTCTCCTCGACATGGCTTTCAGCCCCCTCCGTGATGCAACCCAGCGGTGCCTCACCCTCCACTCCGCACATGCGCTACCGCGCCGTCCTTCCAAACCCAGGATGACTTACACTTGCCCTGCTGTCTTACACCCACACCTTCGCACATGCCCTTCCCTCTGTCTTGAATTCCTCCTCTACCCTTTTGTCCCTCTGACATATTCTGAAGGATCCGAGCTCTAGGAAGACCCCACCACTCTATGCGCCTCTAGTGCAGCCTCTAGAGGGTGTCCTTGTGTATCACCCCGTACTGCAATCATTCATCTACGCATCTGTCTTCCGTGCTTCCATGCAAGCTCCTGGAGGGGCTGTGTCTCCTACATCTCTGTATCTCCGTATTCTACCCCAGAGTAAATGTTCAATGAGAGAGTGAATGCCATTTCCTTCTTGGTCCAGCACAATTTTCTGGGTCAGAAGGAAAGTCCTTTTCTAGTCCACCTCCACTCTGACATCTCAAACCAGCTGACCTCTCCTCAAGTCACAGGTACAGTGTTCCCCTCATTCATCTCTTTCCTGGGCATCCAGTATAAGTCAACTCCCTATCCACCAGCAATGAGATATTATATGTACCCACATTTGCATTTAACTATATTTGCATTTGTCTTCTTTGTGGGCAAACACAGAGCAGAAGGTGTTAATTTCAGCAGGTGCCCTCCAAGGGTAAGTATGTGGTCTGTGGCTATAGAGTAGAATCAGAGATTTTGGTCAGCCAAGGCTTGAAACCACAATTTCCTATTATTTTGTTAAGACAAATGAAAGAAATGCCTCAGAGATGAGCTGCATCACAATCTGAGGACAGTAAGGGTAACAGTAAATAATAATTCTGGAGGCTTAATAATATACCAATCAACCCTAGAAAAATGCTAACACTTACTGAATGTTTTCTATGTGCTGAGCAGAATACTAAGACGTTTACATGGACTAAGGACTCAACATTCATACCTGTATAAAGGATCTACCACTTATAGTTGTGCAACCCAGAGTAATGGCATTGCTTCTTTTTGCCTCCATTTCCTCAGGGGTAAAATAGGGATAGTCAGGGTACCTGCATCATAATGATTAAATGAGTTATTATACGTAAATATTTAGTATGCCTCCCAAAAATGTGACCCCACCCCACCCCCAAAGTTAATCTGAACCTGAGGTTATTAGTCCTAACCACTGGGGTCTATCACTTCAGAGCTGCAGTGTGGCTCAGGCTGCCAAAGGGAGGAGAATTAAACCAACAGGTGGGAGGAACAGGAGGAAGCTATCTACTCATTATAATTATGTTTTTCTAAGAAAGCCTTTAAAATGACAAATGCATGCAACAGGGAGGAGATATGGGGATATATGTATATGTATATGTATAGCTGGTTCACTTTGTTATAAAGAAGAAACTAACACACAATTGTAAAGCAATTAAACTCCAATAAAGATGTTAAAAATAAAATAAAATAAGTGCAGCAATTTGACTTCTTCTCTACCTTTGAGATACTATCATTCATGTGTATAAGTAGGCATATATGAAAACACGCATAGAAGCCATGTTTGCAATCATGAAAATTGGAGTAATCTCTATGTCCATCCATTTAGGAATGGTTAAATAGACTGTGGCAGATCCAACCTATAAATTACTAAGGAATACCAGCAAGCAATAATATGACTTTATACCTGTCAACAGTATGGTTGAGGCACTGTACTAAGTGCTTACATAAATTAACTCATTTAATCCTCACAAGAACTGTATGGGTATAGGTATGCTATAGTCCCAATTAACAAAGGGGGAAACTGTAGACTAGGGGAGTTTAATAATTTAGATCATGCAAATAGCAAGTGACAAAGCTGTGAACTGAAGCCAGGCAGTCTGGCTCCAGAGTTCATCCTCTTAACAATTGCACTAATCTATTGTTGAGTGGGGGAAAAAAAGTAAGGGGCAGAAAGACACATAAGACACATGGTATTCATGTAAAATGTACATATACTACTATATTGTTTCTAAATATGTACATAATGGCAAGAAAATGACCTACCAAAAAAATCATACCAAATTATAACACTGGTTGCCTGTGAAAAGGCAACATGGATTTAGGAACAAGGATTGGGAAGGATGACCAGGAAGAATATCACCCTGATCTAAAATGTCTTAAATTTTTAAAAGATAATGTATTTCAGTATTGTGGAATAATCAGAAACTTATAAAAATAGCCAGAAGAAACCAGATGCTTCAGGATTAAATGACCTCCCAAATACTAAAACAATTGAAGATATATACCTTAGATTGCCACTCTTAAGGGATTCTATAGCAGGGATCCAAACATCAGTGAGTGACTGGTTGTCACCTTAGGTAAGTAAACTCAACATGCTCCAAATTACTCATCAAATTCCAGATTTTATCATCAAACTTCTCACCCCTCTTGTCTCCCCTAGGTCCATGAAAAACATTGCTTACATTTACCTAAATGTCACTATAATTCCTTTAATTCTGTCCATTTTTCCAACTCTAGCTTCTTTGCCCCTACTAAGAACTTTATTCTTCTGTAGCCTTTTAATCCTTTGAAGATGGCTCTTCAGCAAGCCCTAAGTCTTTTCTTCTCCGTGCTAGTCGTGGTGCTGGTGAGAATGAGAAGCAATAGTGATGGTGGTGGCAATGGTGGTAAGAAGAGAATGGATTGTGGTAGCAGTGGTGGTGGTAACGATGGTGGTGGAGGTGCTGGTGGTGATGACAGTGGTAGTAGTGCTAAAGGTGGTAGATGTGATCGTGGTGATGGCAGTGGAGGTGGTGACAGTGGGGATGATGAAGGTGATAGAGGTGGCAGAGGTGGTAGTGGTGGTGAGAATTAGCGGAGATGGCAGTGGTCGTGCTTAAAATTGTGGTGGTGTTCATGGTAGTGGTGAAGGTGATAGAAGTGATGGAGCTGGTGGAGGTGGTAGAGGTGATGGTGAGAATGAGCAGAGGTTGCAGTGGTAGTAGTGGGGTAATGATGATGCTGTTGTAGCAGATGATAACATATAGTATTTGGCATTTGATGTAGTATTGAAAGGAATGGTGGCAGTGGGGCTGGAGGTCATGAAACTAGGGGTGTTGAACTGAAACTAGGCACATTGCAAAAAGCAACTCTAGATGTAGGGCTGCTTACCTGTCTACTAAGACCAAAGTCCCTCCCCCATTTCTGCTGCTGCCTTTGGGCAGGATAAGCAGAGGGAAGGGTACATGAGCCAGAATGAGAGGAGCAAATAGGATGATACTTCCCAGGCAGGGTGGTCTCTAGGACTTTCCTCACCTCTCCACAGCCACAGCAGTTTGTTCTGGATCTCAGCTTCCCATGTCTATTCCATTTTGTGTTTGTCCATTATGGCAATTTCCTGGGTGCTTCTGAGAGAAAGAAGAATGGGAAGAGAATAAGGTAAGTGTGCCAAGGGAGGCCCTTAGTGTCTCTCTTAGCCCACCCTGGGCAAACCTTGGCCAGACCTGTGAGAGCCTAGTCCTTCTAGTTGTCATTTCCCATGTGGAGAAGTCAACAAGAAGCAGTACGAGCCCATGTTCCAGAGGTGGTGGCCACGTCTCACTAGCCACCCCTGTCCAACGCCCCCACAGACACTGAGCCCTGCAGAGGGACACTCGGCCTGTTCTGCCACAGATAGCAAGGTTAGCAATTAGGCTTGGAAATCAGAAACAATATATTTTAAAGGAAAACAAATCACTGTGCCTATAACAGCCTGTCCAAACAGAGCAACCACAACAGCCATGGCATCTCTGGAACTCACTGGCATTGCTGAGACTCATTCCAGCAAAGAAAACAATTAAGTTGGACTTGAACCAGGTTAATTCCATCTGAAGCAACTTAATTGTCTCACATTTCATTCATTAGGGGTTTAGGCATAACGAACAGCAATTCATGTCACCCTGCTCTCGCTGGTGCCTTCCTCTGGATTTAATTGGGTTTCCAAGATCTGACACTTCTGAGCAAGGCTTGGGATGAAGTGTGGCATCAATATCTCTTGTCTGTAGCCAAGTCTTAAGTGGTGATGATAATGATGCTGATGGTAGTGGTGCCACTAAGGGCTCCCAACCAGAGCAGGATGACCTACTCACCAGGACAAACTCATCTTCCAATGAATAATAACATCCTCCTAGGGCCACAAATTCCAAGCATCTCCTAAAATTATTACTCTTTCTTTTCATTCTTCCTCTTATTCTCTCAAAGGTCTGATTATCTGCTCCCTATTAGGTACAATCACCTTGGTTATGATGTTTCCCCTTATTTTGTTTAACCCACCTTTACAGGGCACCACTACATGACAGACACTGGAGTAAGTACTGAAGGTTCAATGATCAGTAAGTTTCAGTTCTACCCTCAAGGAGTTCTTAGTCCAGCAAGGGAGACAGACATTAACACAGAATGTAAACACAATATGGAAAGTGATTTTTAAAATAATAAGTTCAGAATATTTCAGGGGTTCAGAAAGAGGGCACATAGCGTTAGAAGAGGCTTCATGGAATGGGTAATATCTGACTTGGCTAAGAATCTCTTTTCCAACCAACCCAAAGCAAGGATGACTTGAGGTCCCAAAGCCTGGACATCCCCTGCTGCAGGGAGCCACAATAGTCCCCCCATTCTATCATGGAAGCTTAATAAGTCAGCTTGAATTCCAGCTTCTAAGGGTCCTTATTATGTGGGTTCCTTGGAGATCTCGGCCTGGAAGGGGATCTGTGTATGTGTGTTTTGTCCCTGTTTAGAGTAATATGTGACAACTGGACAGCTCTCAGAAAATATTAGCTGATGTTGATGTTGATACAGAATTGTATCACACAGGATGGTAGAGTCTGAAAATCCTGGGCTTTGGAGTCAGACAGACCTGCCTATAATCCTGGCTCAGTTACTTTTGAGTGTGTGACCTTGGGCACATTATGTTTTACATAATGTGTTATGTTTTATGTGTTAATGTCTGTCTCCCTTGCTGGACTAAGAACTCCTTGAGAGTAGAACTGAAACTTACTCATCATTGAACCTCCCGTACTTAGCCCAGTGTCTGTCATGTAGTGGTGCTCCTTAGACTTCACTTTAGTCATCTGTAGAATGTGGATAATAGTCCCCGGGGTGTGGTGAGGTTTAAATTAAGAAATACTAGAGTATTCAGCATAGCGTTTGTCACACAGTATGAGCTCAACAAACAGTAGTTGCTATGATTGGAAATAATAGTGTTAAGTACTGAATGAGTGACTCAGAGAAGAACATGGGAGAGAACTGGACAAAGGGACAGGCTAGTCAGACCTCCAACCCAACTTGAACCGTAGGGAAGGCAAACCCACTGGAGAAAATCTGTCCCTGAAAGATTTCCCCTGTTCACTTTTCCACTCTCATCCCCTCAATGACACCTGACATTTCACTGTAAGAGCTTCAACATTTCTACTATAATTCTGACCCTAATAAACTGCATGCCACCGATGAAGACCCACTTTGAACTACTATCAAATGTCTACACTCTGATTTAAATGAATTGTACAATCTTTCCTTGAATTCAGCATTTAATTAAACACCTACCATTTTCCAATAGCTTTTCCAAATAGTAGATCTTGTTTAATCCCCACAACACCCTCAAAACATAGGCAGATCAAACCCATTTTCACACAAGGACATAGGCTCAGAAAGGTTCAGTCACAATACATGTGGTCCCACGGCAGGCGAGTGATGAAACCGGTCTGCTGCCTCACATATCCTCACGGTCCCCAGAGTCTCCTCACAACCCAGGGATCAACTTCAAGAATGAGTTGGAGGCAGAAAGGAAGAGGCTGGGGCACTAACAGTAGGACTAGAGGCTCAGAGGACATGCAGCCTACTTCACGGTGTGTCTCTGGCTTGCCTCCATGACAGCCCCTCCTGAGTCTGCATCTCCCTCAGGTCCAGGGATCTGCTTCAGCAGGGAGAGAGGTGGACCTGCCCTCACACTTAGGACCCTTCCCCCTGCCCTTAACTGAACATGGGGTCAGGTCTCCTACAGCACAGTCTGTATAACTCAGGAGGACGTTTGGAACCCCCCAAATGGAGATAGCAGGGCCCATGTTAAAATCTAGGTTTTATGAAACCTTAATCATTCACAGACCTCCTTCATAGATTTTCCCTTATCCATGCATCATCTGTATTATTAATACTTTTCTCTAGGTCAACTCACTGTTTACTTAGCCAAATTTATTTGAAAAGGTGTATGACCACATAGCACTTTCTTTTTCCTCATCCTAAGCAATAATATCCATAAAAGTCATAAATCAGAGGTGTTTGTTCTAAAACACATTAAAAGTAGTGCATAGCTATAAACAGTTCTGGAAAATATATCAAATGTTATGATAATATCACCTTTGCATTCTATTCAAGGCATGAAGAGATGATTAAAATAAAATTTTACTTTGACAATCTATCCAAATTAGCAAATGAGTGAAAACATTAAGCTCATTAAGATCTTTTTGAAAGTCAGAAGTAACATTTGAATAGTATTTTCTTCACTCTCTTTGCAAATTATCACCCAGTTATATATTTACACCTGTACAATAAATATTTTCTACCTCTTTCCACAGTCTTCAAATATAAACAGGTCATTTTTTATTTTTAAAGGGAGGGATGGGGAGAAGTACCTCTTCTCTTTTGCTCTTCCTTCTCAAGTGTTCAAACGAGTGGTTTATATTCCCAGATTGCATTTCCTATTCCTTTCTCCCAATTAAAAATGTTCATTCTCATATTTCCTGGAGGAAGATAATTCAAAGTGGAATGTAACATTGACTTCAGGGACACTGAAATTCAGAAACTGGAGATATATGTCTGGTTGTGAATGAAAGAATCCCCTATAGATTTATATAAAATACTAGGTATTATATAAAGATCTAAAGAAAAAAATTTTAATTTAAAAAATAAAAATGCACAGGGAACTCTACTCAATACTCTGTAATGACCTATATGGGAAAAGAATCTAAAAAAAAAGAGTGGATATATGTATATGTATAACAGATTCACTTTGCGTACACCTGAAAATAACACAGCATTGTAAATCAACAATACTCCAATAAAAATTTTTTTAGTTTTTTTTAAAATTTAAAAATAAAAATGTTCATTCATTGCCCAGGGTTGGAATTTGGTTTTCTCATATGCTAACCCAATAATTGTGAGGTTGATATTATTTTATACCTTGTTTTAAGGTAAGGTCAAGTGACTTGTCCCAAATTCCAAGACTAGTAAGGAAAGAACTCAGGATCCAAACACACAGCCTAGCACAAACTTCAATATTTTCCTAACAGGAAAAAAAGTAGTGCATAGCTATTAAAATAAGGAGGGTATGTGATTCCCCAGTAGCAAACACATCTCACTTTATATAACTCTTCTGTAATCTACATAGGATACAGTGGGGATTATGAGGAGTAAATTGTCCTAATGAACCATAGAGAACAATTAAATACATGAATAATTTAATCAGATATTAATAATTAGTAGGTTAATATGTAGTAATCATGTTGATAATGAAATCACATCAATAATTCAAAAGCCTGTTCTGACATCCACTTTAAAACTTCTTTTTTTTTTAATTTATTTATTTTATTTATTTTTGGCTGCATTGGGTCTTCGTTGCTGCGCGCAGGCTTTCTCTAGTTGCAGTGAGTGGGGGCTGCTCTTTGTTGCAGTGAGCGGGGCTTCTCATTGCAGTGGCTTCTCTTGTTGCAGAGCACAGGCTCTAGGCGCGCAGGCTCAGTAGTTGTGGCTCACAGGCTGTAGAGCACAGGCTCAGCAGCCGTGGTGCACGGGCTTAGTTTCTCTGTGGCATGTGGGATCTTCCCATACCAGGGCTCGAACCCATGTCCCCTGCATTGGCAGGCGGATTCTTAACCACTGCGCCACCAGGGAAGCCCTAAAACTTCTAAAACTATATAATCTCAATTCTCTCCATCTTTGTGGGCCAAACAGGCCTTATAATTTCTTGGAGTTGCCAGAATTAGATCAGAGAACCCAAACTTGTGTAGGGAGAGAAAGACATTCTGACCAGACTCAAACCAGCATTGTTATAAATCCTGAAACAATCCTTCCGTCCCTTCTCTCTCTCCTTCCCTCCATTCTCTACTTCATTCTTTCTTTTTTTTCTTCTCTTTTCAATAAACACTGACTCAGGGCCTGATGTGTCCATGGGCTCCAGGTTTAATAAGAGCTACAGTGCCATCCCTACCCTCCAGGAGCAGTCTTGTTGGGGAGGTGAAAATAGGACGAAGACTTAATATTCTCCCCACCCAGGCTAAAGAAACTACTATCCAGGCCACTGACAATCCCAGGAGTAGGCAGATGGGGAGCAGTTCATTCATTCATCCGTACATTCTACACGCATTCCTTGTGGGCTGTGCGAGGTATTGTGCTGAATGCTTGAGGCACAGGACAGTGAACAAGACCTGACACCCCCTCCAAGGAGACCTCATTCTAGTGGGAGACAGGATGACCATCCTGCAAGTGAAGTGCTCTCTCCATCAGACTGGGGTGCTGGGGAAGTTTTCCTAGAGGGGTGATGTCTGACAGAGTTTTGAAAGGAAAATAAAAGTTTGACAAATGGAGGAAAGAGGGCATTCAGAGATGCCGGGAAAACACAGGAAAAAACACAAAGGCATTAAACACAGCCTGGCTCAGCAGGGCAGGATGTCATTGAGTTTGTCTACAGCAAAATGCCTCTCTAGGGCAATAGTCAGAAGTGGGCAGAAACTGATCCACAAAAGGCCCTTTGAACTAAGAAATCTGGACTTCATCCTGATGTGGGGACACTGAAGATTTTTAGGAGAAGAATGACATAATAGGGCAAATCCACTGGCACGGCTAGAGACACAGGTGATGAATGATGTCGGTCAGTTCCACACACAATACAGTTGTTGTGGACATCAAGGACTGGCTGACAAGTGAGGGTCGAGAGCAATCCCAGGGCCAGGGAGGAGTGCCCACAATCCTGTCTGCCTTCCCAGGAGAGAAGGAGCAGGTTCTCCAAGAAAGAGTCAGGCATGAGGAGAGGAGACAGGACACATGTACCCATACACGGACTTATAAACACACATCACATGCATAAACACACATACACATACACATATGTACACCCATCCCATGTATACACATTCACATACATGTGAAGGCAGTGCCAGAGCCAAAGCCTAAATCTGGAGAAACCTATCTAAAGTTTAAACTGTTTTCCAATCCTAACTCAAAACTTACCTGTTTAAGAAAATGGGAATAGGAAAATACATATTGATAATAACCTTAAATGTAAATGGATTAAATGCTCCCACCAAAAGACACAGACTGCCTGAATGGATACAAAAACAAGACTCATATATATGCTGTCTACAAGAGACCCACTTCAGACCTAGAGACACATACAGACTGGAAGTGAGGGGATGGAAAAAGACATTCCATGCAAATGGAAATCAAAAGAAAGCTGGAGTAGAAATTCTCATATCAGACAAAAGAGACTTTAAAATAAAGATTATTAGAAGAGACAAAAACGGACACTACATAATGATCAAGGGATCGATCCAACAAGAAGATATAACAATTGTAAATATTTATGCACCCAACATAGGAGCACCTTAATACATAAGGAAAATACTAACAGCCATAAAAGGGGAAATCGACAGTAACATATTCATAGTAGGGGACTTTAACACCCCACTTTCACCAATAGACATATCATCCAAAATGAAAATAAATAAGAAAACACAAGCTTTAAATGATACATTAAACAATATGGACTTAATTGATATTTATAGGCCATTCCATCCAAAAAAAAACAGAATAAAAATTTTCCTCAAGTGCTCATGGAACATTCTCCAGGATAGATCATATCTTGGGTCACAAATCAAGCCTTGGTAAATTTAAGAAAACTGAAATTGTATCAAGCATCTTATCTGACGCTATGACATATCAATTACAGGAAAACATCTAAAAAATACAAACACATGGAGGCGAAACAATACACTACTTAATAACGAAGTGATCACTGAAGAAATCAAAGAGGAAATCAAAAAATACCTAGAAACAAATGACAATAGAGACACGACGACCCAAAACCTATGGGATGCAGCAAAAGCAGTTCTAAGAATGAAGTTTATAGCAATACAATCCTACCTTAAGAAACAGGAAACATCTCAAATAAACAACCTAACCCTGCACCTAAAGCAATTAGAGAAAGAAGAACAAAAAAACCCAAAGTTAGCAGAAGGAAAGAAATTATAAAGATCAGGTCAGAAATAAATGAAAAAGAAATGAAGGAAACAATAGCAAAGATCAATAAAACTAAAAGCTGGTTCTTTGGGAAGATAAACAAAATTGATAAACCATTAGCCAGACTCAGCAATAAAAAAAGGGAGAAGACTCAAATCAATAGAATTAGAAATGAAAAAGGAGAAGTAACAACTGACACTGCAGAAATACAAAGGATCATAAGAGATTACTACAAGCAACTGTATGCCAATAAAATGGACAACCTGGAAGAAATGGACAAATTCTTAGAAATGCACAACCTGCCGAGACTAAACCAGGAAGAAATAGAAAATATGAACAGACCAATCACAAGCACTGAAATTGAAACTGTGATTAAAAATCTTCCAACAAACAAAAGCCCAGGACCAGATGGCTTCACAGGCGAATTCTATCAAACATTTAGAGAAGAGCTAACACCTATCCTTCTCAAACTCTTCCAAAATATAGCAGATGGAGAAACACCCCCAAACTCATTCTACGAGGCCAGCATCACCCTGATACCAAAACCAGACAAGGATGTCACAAAGAAAGAAAACTACAGGCCAATATCACTGATGAACATAGATGCAAAAATCCTCAACAGAATGCTAGCAAACAGAATCCAACAGCACATCAAATGGATCATACACCATGATCAAGTGGGGTTTATTCCAGGAATGCAAGGATTCTTCAATATATGCAAATCAATCAAGGTGATAAACCATATTAACAAATTGAAGGAGAAAAACCATATGATCATCTCAACAGATGCAGAGAAATCTTTTGACAAAATTCAACACCCATTTATGATAAAAACCCTGCAGAAAGTAGGCATAGAGGGAAATTTCCTCAATAAAATAAAGGTCATATATGACAAACCCACAGCCAACATCATCCTTAATGGTGAAAAACTGAAACCATTTCCACTAAGATCAGGAACAAGACAAGGTTGCCCACTCTCACCACTCTTATTCAACATAGTTTTGGAAGTTTTAGGCACAGCAATCAGAGAAGCTAAGGAAATAAAAGGAATCCAAACTGGAAAAGAAGTAAAGCTGTCACTGTTTGCAGATGACATGATACTATATATAGAGAATCCTAAAGATGCTACCAGAAAACTACTAGAGAAAATCAATGAATTTGGTAAAGTAGCAGTATACAAAATTAATGCACAGAAATCTCCGGCATTCCTATACACTAATGATGAAAAATCTGAAAGTGAAATCAAGAAAACACTCCCATTTACCACTGCATCAAAAAGAATAAAATATCTAGGAATAAACCTACCTAAGGAGACAAAAGACCTGTATGCAGAAAATTATAAGACACTGATGAAAGTAATTAAAGATGATACAAATAGATGGGGAGATATACCATGTTCTTGGATTGGAAGAATCAACATTGTGAAAATGGTTCTACAACCCAAAGCAATCTACAGATTCAATGCAATCCCTATCAAACTACCACTGGCATTTTTCACAGAACTAGAACAAAAAATTTCACAATTTGTATGGAAACACAAAAGACCCCGAATAGCCAAAGCAATCTTGAGAATGAAAAATGGAGCTGGAGGAATCAGGCTCCCTGACTTCAGACTATACTACAAAGCTACAGTAATCAAGACAGTATGGTACTGACACAAAAACAGAGATATAGATCAATGGAACAGGATAGAAAGCCCAGAGATAAACCCACGCACATATGGTCACCTTATCTTTGATAAAGGAGGCAGGAATGTGCAGTGG
Organism: Orcinus orca; assembly: GCF_937001465.1. Classification (NCBI taxonomy): domain Eukaryota; kingdom Metazoa; phylum Chordata; class Mammalia; order Artiodactyla; family Delphinidae; genus Orcinus; species Orcinus orca. Next base: position 101,693,249 of record NC_064559.1, on the reverse strand, counting down.
AGAAAGGACAGCCTCTTCAATAAGTGGTGCTGGGAAAACTGGACAGGTACATGTAAAAGTATGAGATTAGAACACTCCCTAACACCATATACAAAAATAAGCTCAAAATGGATTAAAGACCTAAATGTAAGGCCAGAAACTGTCAAACTCTTAGAGTAAAACTTAGGCAGAACACTCTAAGACATAAATCACAAGATACTTTTTGACCCACCTCCTAGAGTAATGGAAATAAAAACAAAAATAAACAAATGGGACCTAATGAAACTTCAAAGCTTTTGCACAGCAAAGGAAACCATAAACAAGACCAAAAGACAACCCTCAAAATGGGAGAAAATATTTGCAAATGAAGCAACTGACAAAGGATTAATCTCCAAAATTTACAAGCAGCTCATGCAACTCAATAACAAAAAAAACAAACAACCCAATTCAAAATGGGCAAAAGACCTAAATAGACATTTCTCCAAAGAAGATATACAGACTGCCAACAAACACATGAAAGAATGCTCAACATCATTAATCCTTAGAGAAATGCAAGACAGGAATAAAGACACAGACCTACTAGAGAATGGACTTGAGTATATGGGGAGGGGGAAGGGTAAGCTGTGACAAAGCGGGAGAGTGGCATGGACATATATACACTACCAAACGTAAAATAGATAGCTCGTGGGAAGCAGCCGCATAGCACGGGGAGATCAGCTCGGTGCTTTGTGACCACCTAGAGGGTGGGATATGGAGGGTGGGAGGGAGGGAGACGCGAGGGGGAAGGGATATGGGAACATATGTGTGTGTGTTACTGATTCACTTTGTTATAAAGCAGAACCTAGCACACCATTTTAAAGCAATCATACTCCAATAAAGATGTAAAAAAAAAATACTTATCTCTTTCAAGAAGAATTTTCCAGCCACTTCTTTTCTCCGCGATCCCTTGACCCTCAGTCACTCGGCTCCCATTACACTCTAGCATCCTGAGTGACTTCTTTTCCAAATACCCAACTAAACTGTGTACTCCTTCTCTGCCCCTCCTGCAAACCCTCTCACACACAAATTGGAAGATGTTGCTTCCAACCACATATTCCCAAGGGAGTGGTGGCCCAGCAGCCTGTGAAGAGAAGATGGCATTGAAGGAGACAAGATGAAAACATCTGGAGGAAAACAACGATACTGTGGAGTTAGACAGAATCTAGGGGAACTGAGGCACTAGATCCTGCACAATGAGAGTCAGGGGAGATGAGAAGTAAAGGTTGACGGGGGTGTCCTCACATAACAAAACTTTCTCCTCCGCTACTGTGCAGCCATCCTGCATATAAAGTCCCAGCCAGCAGTCCATCAGGGAGACAACCAAGACCCAAAGACATTCAGTAATGAGGTCTCGAGGGTACAGAGGTTCCAGCACAGCTGGAAGGTCTAAGTGGTAAGACTTGGAATTGGCAGTGGAGCACAGTGACTAAGACTAGTGGTTAATAGACCATGGAGGGACAAGGGGGTATGTGCATGATAACAAAGTCATATGGAAAAATCAGCACCCAAACCTGAGAATTTATATGAAAGAGAAGGATAAATGAAAAGAAAAAAGAGCAAGATAAAATACTCACCAAAACTTTAACACCAGTTGTATTTGAATACTGGAATTATAGGTGACTGTTTTTCTTTGTTTTGTTTTTCAAATTATTTGTAGTGAGGCTACTTTTTTTTTCTTTGCATTTTACAGCATAATGACTCACTAGAGGGTAGTAAGGCCAGTTCCACCACCAGGGGATTCACTGCCAAGGATAGTTCAGGAGCCAATTAATCCCTCCTCTAAGACTCAAATGGATAGATGTCAATTGCAAGAAGATCTAAATCCACACAGGCTGTTCACATGCCCTTCTTAATTCCGAGCAATTATATCCACCCTGGGTAATGATAAGCTGCAAAGATTACTCATAACACAGGCCAACTTTCCTCACCCTGCCCTCCTGCTCTACCCCTCCCTCTTCCTCCACCGTCAGCTCAGGTGGAGAAACGCTCTTGGGTGGAGAAGTTCCCAAAATGCCTCTGATTTGAGCCTGAGGCTGGCACCCAGGGAGATATGAGAGTTTCTATGCTCTTTTCCAAGAGGCCCATGATTCTTGTCATTCCATCTAGTTTTTTCCCTATCACTGCCTCTGACGCCCCTCATGTTTCCCTCCTCTCTGTCCAGAGAGGGGTCCTGGGAATGGAGCGGGGGCAGAGTGGGGAGAGGGGACAAAAGGAAACCAGGACAGGAGTAAGTCAGATTGACCTTATCGGTGAAGAAACAGAGGTCTGTGGGGACCGTGCCTTGCCCAGACTCACAGGTCATTGGTGGTTGGTCCAAGTTTAGAGCACAGGTCCTCCCTGACCCCAAGTCCTCAGAAAAGATTCTGATCCCTCCCCTTCAGAACAGATCAGAGACTGGCAAACCTCACAGCTCTCCTGGAGCTGCTTCAGACCCAGCCAAAAAGCTACCACTGGACCATAGGTGGTCAAGATCTCTGGAAGTCACGATCCAAGGCATATTCTGAAAACTAAGAAACAAGAAACAATGGGGGAATCAGGTGCCTTGGATGGAAGACGGGGTATGGCAAGGGAGAAGAGTTTGCCATGGCCAATTTAGATAAACTACTTTCCATGGAAAAATACATCAAGTTATATATGCCCTGGGATCACCTTCTTGGCTGATCAACAAATATTTATCAAATATTCAGGCTGAGCCCCAGCCCTGAGTTAGATGGGGATTTGGAGGTTTAGGAGGATCCCATCTTGCCTGGATGGTGCTCGTAGGCCAGAAGGAAAGGCCCTGGGAACCTACACAGATGTGAACAATAGTTGCATAGTCTCTCACCTTGGGATTCTCTGAGCACATGGATGGAACTAAACAAAGAAGTCACTAGAGACCCACCAACAAAACTGTGATCATTTCCACTCTTTAGGCAGTGGGAAAGTTTGCCCCAAGTCATCCACCTAATTTCAACAGTTTCAGCCATGAAATAAAGAGTGTGGTTGGAAGAATGAGTAAAAATTAAGAGTAACCAACAAGTCTGAAGAACAAGGTTTACTGGCCAAGACAGAGACTGGATCCAGATTCTGATCTTCAGTAGTAAACCCTATGAATAGTTTGTGGGTCAGAGAGAAGTCACACCCAAAGCCCACTGCAGCCCAGGCAATTCCTGAAAGTAGCACGTAAGTACCAAATAGGATTCAAAACCAAAGTGAAGAGAGCACTGACCTTGCCTTGCTTTTTAATAACCCCCAGGAAAGAAGTGCATTGACGCAGTCACCTAAAGCAGCACACTCCTGAAAAACTGCAGTTAAAGCTTTAGGCCAAAGAGCCTACAAGCCTATGGATTTGAAATGCTTTTGCTTTTTTCTCTGTGTCGTATTGACTTCCAGATTCCTTTTGACTTGGGATTCTGTTAAAACAACCTGGATTATCCACCCACAGATATCAGTGGAGAGGGTGGTCAAGGAGCCAGCATTCTGGGACCTCCAACTACCACCATGCATAAAAGTCCTGAGAGGGATCAAGGGTCATTGTCTATCTCAGAGCAGGCCTGGGGCCCACAAATGCTGCTCACTGCTCCTCCCTGCTATAAAGTTTATGTGTGAGCCGAGGAAGTAGGCCCTGAGCCCTCAGGCTACAAAGCAGCTGCCCACCTGTGAAAGGACCTCATGACATCAGCAGTTAACTTCCAGGCCCAGAGGCTAAAATGCCCAGGCCCAGCAGCTTCCTTGAGCATGTCTACTCAGCTCTGAAATACTTTTACTGTTGTTTTAACGACTCTCTGGTCTCACTGACAACACCTGGAGGTACTCTTGTCAGGAGAAAGCAGAAACTCACAACCTGGATCTGCAGTAGGAGTACTGAGCTGGGAGGCCAGAGACCCAGGTTCTAGTCTTGGCCCTGCTGTGTGCCCTTGAGAAGTAGGTTAGCCTCTCTGGACTTTGGGCTTGTCATCTACCTCTACAAATGACAGAAGCTGATTGGATGATCTCTACTGTCCTCCCATCTCCTGCCATCCACCAATGCATACAAGCGTCCCTGAGGAGCTGGAAGCACCGTTGCTGAGAGCAACCTCTGTCCCCTGCCTCCCAGAGGGCAGAAACCTGAGCCTGACTGGGGGAGTCATCCCTTAATTCTGCCCATATTGATCCAAAAAGAAGAGGTATGTAGTGCTTGGAAAGAACACAAGATTTAGAATCAAAAGAACTGAGTCCAAATCCTGGCTTTGGGAATTTGAGCAATTGTGTTGGCCTCTGTGAGCTGCTTCCTCATCTGGGAAATGAAAATAACATATCCCCGAGCACACAGGACCGTTGTGAGAAATAAACAAGACATGTAAATGACAGTGGTCTATAAATCCGAGTCTGTCCAGACAAGAAGTCCCTAGGAGCACAGCTCACCCAGCAAGCAGCTATAAGCTCTTCGGGAATGCGGAAAAACTCATCTGTGGTCCTCCCCCTTCCTGCAAGGATGAGCTCCAGGAGCACACAAAAGAGACTCATCTCAAGAGTCAACATGTCCTGAGAAGGCCCCAGGGGACTATAAACTCTTTAAACCGTAAGATGCAGACTAAAGAACTAAAGGGGACCCTGGTCTCAAGGTTTGTCTGTTGTCACTTGATAAAGGGGACAAGGCTACTGGTTGTGTCATTAGCAGGCTGTAACAGTACAATCATTCCTTAAGGCCTTGGAAAGGGAAACTGGCGAGAAAGATGGAGCCGGTGGTTGGGATGAACCCAGGGAAGCTTCCTGGAGAAGGAATTCCAGCAGCTGGGAGCCACCGTAGAGCTGTCCTTCTCCCAGACCTCTAAGTAACAACCAGAGACTGCTGACCCAGGAGAGCTGGAGAGAGAAGGTAAATGGCAGCCCAAGGGGTTCCCAGGGCTCTGAGATACCTCCTGGGTCGCTACCCTAAGAGAAAACTTTTCCCATTGAATATAAACAACACCAAGGGCTTGCAAGCTCTATACCTGCCCTGCCAATGTTCACAAACCCCTGCCCTGTGTCCATTGTATTCTTTACAAACCATCCATTGCCCTTTTTCCCTCAGTTAGGTAGGTTGTCAGTACTCAGTCATGAGAATGCATGTGTGAAACTTTAGGTACTTAAAAACTGTGACGAACGGGTTTCTATCAGATCGGGGGCTCCCTCAGCTCAAGAGCTGTGATCTCCCCTCACACTGGGGACTGCCTGGGGACAGAGACCAGGTCCTGCCTCCTACAGGGCTGTTAGTCAATGGGACTCAAGAATTCCCTTCAATTTTCCATCAAGATTTACTGCATACCTACTAATCCCAAGTTGTGAAAGATTTGCTTTATGGGCCATCCCCTCTGAGGATACAGGTATAGGCAGGAATTATGACCTAATTTGTGAGGCTGCTGAACTCCGACGAGCTAGCAAGCACACATGCAAGTTTAAGAATGTAAAGGCTAAAAGTCTTAGAAATCTGACATGCCAAGGCTTGCAAAATTCCAAATACCTAAGTGTCATAATTCTAAAAACTTTCATCATTTCCTCATTGATATGATAATACGTGATCATCAACCTCTGTCCACACAGATATCCCCCTACGTCTGGACTAGAGGGATAAAATGGAGAACTAGGTTCACATACTCACACCTCAGGCAAGGCTAACTCAGAGCCACAAGATCGAGCACTGCTGTCAATACCATGTTGCATCAGCCTCTTCTATATGTTAACAAAGTAGATGCACTAGCTAGAAGATTTTCCTTATTAAATGTCATATAGGGTGGCAGAGGTAGGCATGGAGTACCCCTCCCCCAAATCTACCAAGGAGATCCATATACAGCTCTGAAAACTCTCCTCCATAATCCTTAGCATACTTCCCAGTACACTGGTGTTGGCTGGATTAATGAATAAAGCATTAGGATATTAAGTCTGATAAAAAGAAAGAATATATCATATCTTTCTTATAAGAACATGAGTCCTCCAAACCAATATGGGCAATTTCAAGATTATTAGCTCTTTAGAGTCACCTGCCCTTGAGGTTCCCAAACTTTGGAATTTCATGGAGAAGTAACACATCTCCCTCAAAAAGAATGTGATAACCAAATTATACGATAGCCAAATTCTCATTTTGACAAGTAAGGACATGAAAGAAACAACTACAACATCTTGTCAGCATCACTTTTAAAAGAAATGAAGTTTTAACACACACCAAAAAAAGGTAGGAGGGCTGTGACTTCAGAATTAGACTTTCTCATGAATACTCTGCTGGCATCCTTTTACTTACATTTTCCTAAGGACAAGGGTACACACAGTAATGAGACAACATTAGTGTGGGATTAGTGTGGGAACCATGGTCCACATCTTCTCCACTTCTCCAGTGAACCCAGCTAAATAAAACTGTTCTTTGTTATACCCATGACAATCATCTAGTTGGAGCCTGTTTTCCTCCAAAATCTCCATGGTGCCTCAGCTTCAAGTTGAAACATGCTGGCTTCTCCCTCCTGGTTATTCTCTCAGAAGGGGAGCACCTTCATGCTGTCCAAACTAAAACTGTCCAAACTGAAACTAGTGCCACAAGTGTCTGAAGGCCACAGTCTAATCAGATCATTTGGATCATTAAAATTCCACCATAATTAACCGTCAATTTATTATTATTTACTATTATGTATGCCATTTCAATACATAGCTGTGTGGAACTAACTTCAAATGTAGTATCTGAAACAATAGCAGTTGAGTTCCAGTGATGAAAGAAGAGGGCAAAATGCTGCTCTTCAAGAAATGCAAATCAAAACTACAATGAGATATCATCTCACACCGGTCAGAATGGTCATCATCAAAAAATCTAGAAACAATAAATGCTGGAGAGGGTGTGGAGAAAAGGGAACCCTCTTGCATTGTTGGTGAGAATGTAAATTGATACAGCCACTATGGAGAACAGTATGGAGGTTCCTTAAAAAACTAAAAATAGAACTACCATACCACCGAGCAATCCCACTACTGGGCATATACCCTGAGAAAACCATAATTCAAAAAGAGTCATGTACCAAAATGTTCATTGCAGCTCTATTTACAATAGCCAGGACATGGAAGCAACCTAAGTGTCCATCAACAGATGAATGGATAAAGAAGATGTGGTACATATATACAATGGAAGATTACTCAGCCATAAAAAGAAATGAAATTGAGTTATTTGTAGTGAGGTGGATGGACCTAGAGTCTGTCATACAGAGTGAAGTAAGTCAGAAAGAGAAAAACAAATACCGTATGCTAACACATATATATGGAATCTAAGAAAGAAAAAAAAAGGTCATGAAGAAACTAGGGGTAAGACGGGAATAAAGACACAGACCTACTAAAGCATGGACTTGAGGATATGGGGAGGGGGAAGGGTAAGCTGTGACAAAGCGAGAGAGTGGCATGGACATATATACACTACCAAATGTAAAATAGATAGCTAGTGGGAAGCAGCCGCATAGCACAGGGAGATCAGCTCGGTGGTTTGTGACCACCTAGAGGGGTGGGATAGGGAGGGTGGGAGGGAGGGAGATGCAAGAGGAAAGAGATATGGGCACATATGTATATATATAACTGATTCACTTTTTTATAAAGCAGAAACTAACACACCATTGTAAAGCAATTGTACTCCAATAAAGATGTTTAAAAAACATGCTGCTCTTCATACACAGAGTTTGAAGCTACTTGTCCAGGGTCAACTAGGAATTTTTGAGTTATTTTTCTAGATAAGAGCTTGCCTCAAGCCATCTGTGGACTCCCTCATGGCTTTGGTGAAACAGGTATTACCATTCCATTACTATTTGATAGACAAGGTAAATGAGCATCAGAAACGTTGTTCTTTCAACCATCAGCAAATGCTTACCAAGTGCCTCCTGTGTGCAGGCACTGGGTAAGGTGCTATGACTTTGCCCAAGGTGACACAGGTGACACAGCTAGCAAGTAGCATAGGGAGCACCCAAACCCAGTCACCTAATCTCAAGTCCATTCCATTCCAAGGCTGCCTCTTAGGCTGAGGTCAGTGTTACTGCACAAGACAACAGGACCCCAGAGCCAAAGGGCTATGGTGGGAAGGACCACATGGTTGATCTCTTTAGCTTGTTCCTCCACAAAGAAAGTCAGTAGTGAGGATCAGTATTTTTAGACATTCACTGCCTTCAGGAATAAATCAAAGTAGGTACCAGTGTCCCATTATTTATGGCACTGTCCATGGTGTGCAACACAGAACTGGGTACTGGGGGCTCACACACTCTCTTGGGAGCAACAGGAACATCCCAGTGAAGCACACATGAAATCCTGGGGGAGAAAATTTTTGGAAAGGAGAAACAGGATCTCTCTAACGTTCTGAGAAGCTCCAGAACTCTACTCAATATTCTGTAAAGGCCTATATGGGAAAAGAATCTAAAACAGAGGCGATATATGTATTTGTGTAACAGATTCACTTTGCTGTACACCTGAAACTAACACAACATTGTAAATCAACTATACTCCAATAAAAATTTTTTTAATCAATAAATAAAATTCTAAGAAGTTCCAAGCAATAGGATCAGAAGCCAATCTGAAAAGTCCTACTCCTTGGACCAAAGACTAAGATCTCCAGTGTGACTCTCTTAGGCTGCCTGAAGAGTCTGAGACCTATTCCTCAAGCACAGCCCTCTGGTTATGGCATGCACCCCATGCCATTGGTTTTGGAAACAAAGTCCGCCATTCACTCTGGCTGGCCGTCCCCGCTGGCCAGCCTGCCTCACAGTTGCAACAGAGAAGGGGCCAGTCACACATGAGGCTTCCCATCTCAAGAATGCCAAAATCTTCATGAATGTGTCACCCTGTGACTGCAATCACAGGGAGGTGGGGTGACAGCCATAGATCACGTAAATGAGGCCAAACATGAGAGGCTGGTCCAGATCAATAGATGAGTCAGGACTCAAGAGTATAAAACCTCAGGAGCTCCAGTTCTCCTCACATAGCCAGCATCTCCTCTCCTCACTCACTCTTCCTGGTGCTTTGGGTAAGTGTGGGTTCTACTGGCTCTCATCTTCCCAGCTGGTCTTGCTCAGGCCTGCATGGGCTATGTGGACCAGGGGACAGGTAGGCAAGTCCTCTTTCCTCTTTGGGACCTACAGGACCTCTGCCTTTCCAACTGCATTCATGTTTAGAGGGGCTTCAGATAGGAAAGAGAGCTGAGCTGCTGCTGTGCAGATGGTGTTTCTGATCTTCTGGCCAGAATGTAAATACCACAAAAACAAGATTATCTCCTGTCTCTCTGGCACCCTTGTAAGGGACATGCCCTGTGCCCAGCACAGAGGTGCATTCTGCAGAGATTATCCCAGGCAGCCTGTGAATGGGCTGGATGGGACTTGTGAACTTGTAAGGACTACAGGCTGAATGTATTCTCAGAGAACAGGAAGAATGATTTAGAGAATGCTGCAGAGGGGGAAGGTTTTAGGAGTCATAGGAACCCAATGCCTGTTTTACACAAGATGTTCTGAGAGGGAAATGACTTGTGAGATGTTGGGACACAGTTTCCTCCTAGTTAGGGTTCCCTCAGCCAAGCTTGGGTGTAAGCAAAGCCGATATCTTCTGGTCAGAGATGCTGGTCCAAAGGACCATGGGGGTCCTTCATCTGTTTCCAGACAGGACCATGGGGAAGGCTGCCTTTTCTGATAACTGGTCAGAGATCATGGCTGAGGTCAGTGGAACAGACCAAGAGTTTGAACTAATTCTCTTTTGCAAGGAATGGGGTACAACAGCCCTCTGACATTCAGACAAACTTCCCTCTGTTGTGCCAGGGATAGATAAAATCCCCCACCCTAGGTGGAGGTTTGTGGTAATTTTATATTTGCACTCAGAGAATCAGTGCTGGGATCAGAGGAGAACTGAGAAGTGAAATACTCAAACCATCTCATCTTACAGGAAGTGAGGAAACAGGCAACGTGTGGGTCACTCGCCCCAAGATCACACAGTAGAGGGCAGAAGCAGAGCTGGGAGAGAAAGAGAAATGGGCACCACTAAGTGGGCTATTTAAAACTTGGTAAAGACTTTCGCAGGGGAAACACAACTTTTTTCTAAAAGCACTAATCCTAGGAGTCCCAGCTGAGCGCTCTTCCCCATATCCAGTCAGAGAGAGCTCAAGCCTGGCCCAGGCAGCGCTGCTCAGAAGACGACGGGCGTTGCCGTAGATGCAGCTGCCTCTGCCGCAGCATCCTCTTGCAGCTGGTCCAGTGATGCTCTCTGCTTTCCTTCCAGGTTTCCGTTCCTCCTTAGACAAACATGTCTCACCAGACAAAGCAGCCCACCCCCCAACCCCCAGTGGGCAGCGGGAAAACCTCTGGCGGCGGCGGCAAATCCGGCGACGGCGGCTCCGGTGGTTCCGACGGCGGCTCCGGTGGTTCCGATGGCGGCTCCGGTAAAGGCGTCAAGTCCTCCGGGAGCTGTGGCAGCTCCGGCGGCGGAGACCACTCTGCTGGTGGCGGCTCCAGCTGCGGCGGGGGCTCCTCCGGGAGCGACGACTCTGGAGGCTGCAGAGGAGGTTCCGGTGGGAAGAACTCCAGCGGCGGCGGTTCCTCCGACCAGAAGGTCCAGGGCCAGAGCCACGGAGGCGTCTCTAGTGGTGCCTCTTCCGGGGACGGCTCCTCCGGGTGCGGCTCCGGGGGTAGCCAGGGCGTCCCTGTCTGCCATCAGACCCAGCAGAAGCAGACGCCTTCCTGGCCATGCAAATAAGGCCCCCTGGACGCCACGGAGACGAAGGAGCTGGAGGTGTTCTCCGTGGGCGCCGATGGGCTTAGCGCTCTCATGATATTGCACTGATGTTTCTCAACCCCTCACGTCTTCATCCTCCCAAACGAAGCCATTGAGCTCTGGGGCTGCATCTTGTTCTGCAGTTTTCCCTCCTTTGTTTCTGTGCAGCTACCTCCCAACCCCACTGCCTCCTCAGTCAATAAATTTGCAATTCATGAGAATTTCTGCGTTTCCAGACATCTTTGTGGCTTCCAAGTTCGTTCATTCCATTCCATTCCATTCCTCTCTTTTCCTCCATCCACTCATCCACAGGGACATTCATTAAACAAATATATTTATTCTATTGGCGGAGAGTGGGTGGATAGGTGGGAGTCATCAGGGGAGGGAGGAATGGCTGGCAACCAAGGACCAAAAATATAAATTCTCTGATTTATGGCTTAAAATCGTGAGGTGATCCCAAAACACAAAGATCCTGGGAGGAGACTTCAATAAACAGCCCCAGGTGGGTTGAGTAGACACCTTGGGTCTACTCCTTGAGCTCAGTGCTTTTTTAAACAGGGCTGCCCTGCACCTAAGGCAACTAGAGAAAGAAGAACAAACAAAACCCAAAGTTATTGGAAGGAAATAAATCATAAAGATCATAGCAGAAATAAATGAAACTTGAAAAAAAATAGAAAATATCAATGAAACTAAAAAGCTGCTTCTTTGAAAAGATAAACAAAATTGATAAACCTTTAACCAGATTTACCAAGAAAAAAAGAGAGAGGGCCCAAATCAATAAAATCAGAAATGAAAAAGGAGAAGTTACAACCGACACCACAGAAATACAAAGGATCATAAGAGACTACTACAAGCAACTATATACCAATAAAATGGACAACCTAAAGGAAATGGACAAATTCATTAAAAAGTACAATCTCCCAAGACTGAACCAGGAAGAAATAGAAAATATCAACAAACCAGTTACCAGTACTGAAATTGAATCAGTAATTTTAAAACTCCCAACAAACAAAAGTCCAAGACCAGATGGCTTCACAGGTGGATCGAAGAGTTAACACCTATCCTTCTGAAACTGTTCCAAAAAATTGTAGAGGAGGGAATACTTCTGAACTCATTCTATGAGGCCACCATCAGCCTAATACCAAAACCAGACAAAGATGGGCTTCCCTGGTGGCGCAGTGGTTGAGAGTGTGCCTGTCGATGCAGGGGACACAGGTTCTTGTCCTGGTCTGGGAGGATCCCACATGCCGCGGAGCGGCTGGGCCCGTGAGCCATGGCCACTGATCCTGTGAGTCCAGAGCCTGTGCTCCGCAACGGGAGAGGCCACAACAGTGAGAGGCCCACGTACCACAAAAAAAAAAAAAAAAAAAACAAACAAAGATTTCACCAAAAAAAGAGACAATTACAGGTCAGTATCACTGATGAACATAGATACAAAAATCCTCAACAAAATACTAGCAAACTGACTCCAACAATACATTAAAAGGATCATACACTATGATCAAGTGGGATTTATCCCAGGGATGCAAGTATTTTTTAATATCTATAAATCAAACAGTGTGATACAGCACATTAACAAATTGAAGAATAAAAACCATATGATCATCTCAACAGATGCAAAAGCAACAGAAACTAACACACCATTGTAAAGCAATTATACTCCAATAAACATGTGTTTTAAAAAACTGCAAAAAAAGCTTTTGATAAAATTCAATATCCATTTATGATAAAAACTCTCCAGTAAGTAAGATAGAGGGAACATACCTCAACATAATAAAGGTCATCTATGACAAACCACAGCTAACATCATACTCAATTGTGAAAAGCTGAAAACATTTCCTCCAAGATCAGGAGCAAGACAAGGATGCCCCCCTCACCACTTTTATTCAACATAATTTTGGAAGTCCTACCCACAGCAATCAGAAAAGAGAAAGAAATGAAATGAATCCAAATTGGAAAAGAAGTAGTAAAACTGTCACTGTTCGCAGATGACATGATGCTATACATAGAAAATCCTAAAGATGCCACCAGAAAACTACTAGACCTCATCAATGGATTTGGGAAAGTTGCAGTTGCACCAAAATATGGTACTGACACAAAAACAGACATATAGATCAATGGAATAGGATAGAAAGCCCAGAAATAAACCCACGCACTTATGGTCAATTAATCTACAGCAAAGGAGGGAAGAATATCCAATAAAGAGACAGTTTCTTCAACAAGTGGTGCTGGGAAAACCAGACAGCTACACGTAAAAGAATGAAATTAGAACACTCGCTAACACCATATACAAAGATAAACCCAAAATGGATTAAAGACCTAAATGTAAGACCAGATACTCTAAAACTCCTAGGAAAATGTAGGCAGAACCCTCTTTGACATAAATCACAGCAATATTATTTTAGATCCATCTCCTAGAGTAATGGAAATAAAAACAGAAGTAAACAAATGGGACCTAATTAAAATTAAAAACTTTTGCACAGCAAAGGAAACCATAAACAAAATGAAAAAATAAAAGAAAACCTATGGACTGGGAGAAAATATTTGCAAACTATGCAACCAACAAGGGCTTAATTTCCAAAATATACAAATAGCTCATACAGCTCAATATCAAAAAAAACAAACAACCCAATCAAAAAATGGGCAGAAGACCTAAACAGACATTTCTGCAAAGAAGACATACAGATGGCCAAGAGGCACATGAAAATATGCTCAACATCACTAATTACTAGAGAAATGCAAATCAAAACTAAAATGAGATATCATATCACACCAATCAGAATGGCCATGATCAAAAATTCTACAAATAATAAATGTGGAGAGGGTGTGGAGAAAAAGGAACTTTCCTACACTGTAGGTGGGAATGTAAATTGGTACAGCCACTATGGAGAACAGTATGGAGGTTCCTTAAAAAACTAAAAACAAAGTCACCATATGATCCAGTGATCCCATTCCTGGACATATATCTGGAGAAAACTATAATTTGAAAAGATACATGCACCCCAGTGTTCACAGCAGCACTATTTACTATAGCTAAGACTTGGAAGCAACCTAAGTGTCCATCAACAGATGAATGGGTAAAGAAGATGTATATATACACAATGGAATATTACTCAACTATAAAGAAGAATGAAATAATGCCATTTACAGCAACATGGATGGACCAAGAGATTATCATACTAAGTGAAGTAAGCTAGGCAGAGAAAGACAAATATCGTATGGTATTGCTTATATGTGGAATCTTTTAAAATGATACAAATGAACTTATTTACAAACTAGAAATAGACTCACAGACGTAGAAAACAAACTTATGGTTACCAAAGGGGAAAGGGGGGGAGGGATAAATTAGGAGTTTGAGATTAAAATATACACACTAGTATATATGGAGTGGATAACCAATCAAGGACCTACTGTATAGCATAGGGAACTATATTCAATACCTTTTAATAACCTATAATGGAGAAGAATCTTAAACAGAATATGTATATGTATATATATGTATATGTATAACTGAATCACTTTGCTGTACACCTACAACCAACACAACATTGTAAATCAACTATATTTCAATAAAAAAATTTTTAAAAAAGGACTGCCCTGGAAAGATGTGCTCTCTCATAGTCCACAGCCTAGTCTGCAAGTTCTAAAATCAGGTGCTGCACATTAGAAGCAGCTGATGCTAACCAGACTCACAGAAGAAGGAATAGTCCTATCAGATAGTTATGAGCCTCTACATTGTGTAAGACCCTTTTCTAAGTACCTGCAGGGACAGGAGGAAGTAAAGGAGCTATTTTCTGCTCTCTTGAAGGAGCTTCACCCAACTTGGGAAAATACAGCATAAGTGTATGAGATGTTAAACACCAGCACCAGAGGGTTCAAGAGGAAACACAGGTAGCATTCCAATTAACAAGGAAGAAGCTACAGTTGCTCTGTTAATTGCATAGCCCTCAAAAGAGATGTACAACATCAGCCTGGTCAGGAACTCTGTGGGCCCCGTTTCATAACCTAATTCTACCAGCTCTAGGTAAATGTTAACATTGATTTACTCAAAGCAAAACACCTCCTATCTCAAAAAACCACAGTACTCTCCCTATCCAGTCACTGCTGGAGACAAAAACACAAAGTGTTCCTCCCCAATTTTTCCATTTGTAGAGTCACCACACCCTCATCACTTTACAGCAGTAACTTACAGAAATCAAAACAGCAGCCTTAAAGATCTTATAGTCCATGCACTGTATTATTTTTATATTTTTTAAATGAAAGTAGGACTTTTAGTTTTGTACCAGATAGAGTAGATGCATTTCATTCTATTGTCCCTGCTTAGTATAACTAAAATATCTGGGCATAATATATAACACAAATATAAGCAGAGTCTGGAACTGTGGAGAGAAGAAGGCAGACTAGCTAGAGTTCTCAGAACTTGAGGATTGACACTGTGGTAAGTTATCTGGGTTTTCTTTTTGTCTTCTATATAGTCCAGGTTGAACTCTACAAAGTCTGCAGCCAAGAAATACCAACAGATACAGGCAGAAAGTAGCCCCAAGAATACCTGCTTTCTCCATTCAAAGGACTGAAAAAGAGGTGACCTGGCAAGGCAGAAATTTTTTGGACAATATCCATCCTACTTTAGCCAGCCATCTGAGAAAAAAAGATTGGGAATATTAGACTTCCACCTGTACCCAGTGGAGAGTAAACACCACCACCACCCATACCTCACTGGTGCAGTATTAGCAGAGGGAGGCCTGCTATAATAGAAGATTTGAATAAGATCCAGAGTCTTATAACACAATGCCAAAAATGTCTAGCACACAATCAAAAATTACTCATCAAGAACCAGGAAAGTCTCAACTTGAACAGGGAAAGATACTATCGATACTAACACTGAAATGATACTAATTGGGGGATTATCTGAAAGGGATTTTTAAAGATAATATTACAAAAACAAATTACAAACACACTTGAAACAAATGAAAAAAATACAAAGCTGTGCCAAAGAAATAGAAGATACAAAAAAGAATCAAGTAAACATCTTTAGAACTAAAAAATGTAGTAGCCAATTGTAGAATTGAATTTTAGAATTGAAAAATATAAGTCTCACTGGATAGGCTCAACAGCAAAATGGAGATGACAGAGTAAAAGAATCAGTGATTTTTCCCCTGAGTGTAATATGTTCCTTTTCTTTGACTGGTTTTTAAATGTATTCTTTTCATCCTTGGTTTTCAGTAGTTTTGACTAAAATAGGCTGAATATCATCTCCTTTGTATTTGTCCTGAATGGCATTCTCTGAGTTTCTTTTACCCGTGGTTTGATGTGTTTCATTAAGTTTTTAATATTTTTAACATTATCCCCTCAAAGATTTATTCTTCCCTTTCTCCCTTGTCTCTTTTCCTTTCTTTCTGGGACTCTACACATTTGTTGGCTGATTTGATATTGTCCACAAGTCTTAAACACTTTGTTCTGTTTTATTCATTCTATCTTCCTCTTCTATTTCAGTTTGAGTAATTTCTATTTACCTTTCTTTAAGTTCCCTGATTCTTCTGCTAAATTCAGTCTTCTGTAAAGCTGATCTACTGAATTTTTCATTTCAATATGGTACTTTATATTTTAGAATGCCCATTTGTTTCTTTTGTAAGGAACCCATTTTACTACTGAGATTTCACATCTGATTACCTATTTTGACCACTTTTTCCTATCTACTTTTTATCATACAGCTAACTGTTTTAAAGTCTGCTAACTCCACCCTCTGGTCATCTCTTGATCTGCTTTTTTGGGGGGTGGCGGATGAGAATACCTGTAGTAATGTTGAGAATTTTGGTTCTACTTTCTTTCTCTAAAAGACTGTTGATTTTTGTTCTGGCAGGCAATTACATTACTAGCAGATCACCTTAATTTTATATGCAGTTTTCCTTGCATTATAGTGGTTTTTTTACGGGGAAAATATATACATTTTTGTTTTCTTTTTAAGAATTGTTAAATATTTCATATATTCAACAGGTATTATTGTATAGTTACAATCTAAAAATAATAATAAAATTAATACCTCAATTATTTAATATACTCAACACACATCTGAAGAAATAGATAATTACCAGTAATGTGGAAGCCTATTGGGTGCCTCTCCCCAGTAACAGCCTCCACTCCCACTTCACCCTAAATTTAATAAAATCATTTCCTTAACTGTTAACTGTATGTGTAATATATACCTAAATCATATGTTTCATTTTGAGCACATTTTTATATTTATATAAGTAGATTCGTACTTTATGTTATCTTCTATGACATGCTTATTTCACTCAACATTAAGTTTGGGGGATTTTTAGTTATTTTTTTAATTTTTGAATTTTATTTTATTTATTTTTTTATACAGCAGGTTCTTATTAGTCATCTATTATATATACATCAGTGTATACATGTCAATCCCAATCTCCCAATTCATCCCACCACCACCCCCAGCCCTGCCACTTTCCCCCCTTGGTGTCCATACGTTTCTTCTCTACATCTGTGTCTCACTACCTGCCTTTCAAACCAGTTCATCTGTACCATTTTTCTAGGTTCCACATATATGCGTTAATATACGATATTTCTTTTTCTCTTTCTGACTTACTTCAGTCTGTATGACAGACTCTAGATCCATCCACATCTCTACAAATGACCCAATTTTGTTCCTATCCATGGCTAGTAATATTCCATTGTATATATGTACCACATCTTCTTTATCCATTCATCTGTCGATGGCCATTTAGGTTGCTTCCATGACCTGGCTATTTATTGTAAATAGTGCTGCAATAAACATTGGGGTGTATGTGTCTTTTTGAATTATGGTTTTCTCTGGGTATATGCTCAGTAGTGGGATTGCTGGATCATATGGTAATTCTAATTTTTAGTTTTTTAAGGAACCTCCATACTGTTCTCCATAGTGGCTGTATCAATTTACATTCCCACCAACAGTGCATGAGAGTTCCCTTTGCTCCACATCCTCTCCAGCATTTGCTGTTTGTAGATTTTCTGATGATGCCCATTCTAACTGGTGTGAGGTGATACCTCATTGTAGTTTTGATTTGCATTTCTCTAATAATTAATGATGTTGAGCAGGTTTTCATGTGCTTCCTGGCGATCTGTATGTCTTCTTTGGAGAAATATCTATTTAGGTCTTCTGCCCATTTTTGGACTGGGTTGTTTGTTTTTTTAATACTGAGCTGCATGAGCTGTTTATATATTTTGGAGATTAATCCTTTGATTAGTTTGAAAATATTTTCTCCCATTCTGAGGAATGTCTTTTCATCTTGATTGTACTTTGCAAAAGCTTTTAATTTCTATTAGGTCCATTTTTAATTTTTATTTCCTGTACTCTAGGAGGTGGATTAAAGAGGATCTTGCTGTGATTTATGTCAAAGGGTGTTCTTGCTATGTTTTCCTCAGAGAGTTTTATAGTGTCCAGTCTTACATTTAGGTTGCTAATTCATTTTGAGTTTATTTTTGTGTATGGTGTTAGGGAGTGTTCTAATTTCATTCTTTTACATGTAGCTGTCCAGTTTTCCCAGCACCACTTATTGAAGAGACTGTCTTTTCTCCATTGTATATCCTTGCCTCCTTTGTCATAGATTAGTTGACCATAGGTGCCTGGGTTTATCTCTGGGCGTTCTATCCTGTTCCATTGATCTATATTTCTGTTTTTGTGCCAGTACCATACTGTCTTGATTACTGTAGCTTTGTAGTATAGTCTGAAGTCATGGCGCCTGATTCCTTCAGCTCCGTTTTTCTTTCTCAATATTGCTTTGGCTATTCGGGGTCTTTTGTGTCTCCATACAAATTGTGCAACTTTTTTTCTAGTTCTGTGAAAAATGCCATTGGTAGTTTGATAGGGATTGCATTGAATCTGTAGATTGCTTTGGGTGGTGTAGTCATTTTCACAATGTTGATTCTTCCAATCCAAGAACATGGTATATTTCTCCATCTGTTTGTGTCATCTTTAATTTCTTTGATCAGTGTCTTATAGTTTTCTGCATACAGGTCTTTTGTCTACATAGGTATGTTTATTCCTAGGTATTTTATTCTTTTTGTTGCAATGGTAAATGGGAGTGTTTCCTTAATTTCTCTTTCAAATTTTTCATCATTAGTGTACAGGAATGCCGGAGATTTCTGTGCATTAATTTTGTATCCTGCAACTTTACCAAATTCATTGATCAGCTCTAGTAGTTTTCTGGTGGCATCTTTAGGATTCTCTATGTATAATGTCATGTCATCTGCAAACAGTGACAGTTTTACTTCTTCTTCTCCAATTTGTATTCCTTTTATTTCTTTTTCTTCTCTGACTGCCATAGCTAGGACTTCCAAAACTATATTGAATAATAGTGGTAAGAGTGGACAAACTTGTCTTGTCCCTGATTGTAGAGGAAATGCTTTCAGTTTTTCACCATTGAGAATGATATTTGCTATGAGTTTGTGTTATATGGCCTTTATTATGCTGAGGTAGGTTCCCTCTATGCCCACTTTCTGGAGAGTTTTTATCACAAATCGGTGTTGAATTTTGTCAGAAGGTTTTTCTGCATCTATTGATATGATCATATGGTTTTTATTCTTCAATTTGTTAATATAGTGTATCACGCTGATTGATTTGTGTATATTGAAGAATCCTTGCATCCCTGGGATAAATCCCACTTGATCATGGCGTATGATCCTATTAATGTGTTGTTGGATTCTGTTTGCTAGCATTTTGTTGAGGATTTTTGCATCCATATTCATCAGTGTTATTGGTCTGTAATTTTCTTTTTTTGTAGTATCATTGTCTGGTTTTGGTGTCAGGGTGATAGTGGCCTCATAGAATGACTTTGGGAGTGTTCCTTCCTCTGCAATTTTTTGGAAGCGTTTGAGAAGGATGGGTGTTAGCTCTTCTCTAAATGTTTGATAGAATTCACCTGTGAATTCACCTGTGAACAAAAGTCCTGGACTTTTGTTTGTTGGAAGATTTGTAATCACAGTTTCAACTTCATTACTTGTGATTTGCCTGTTAATATTTTCTATTTCTTCCTGGATCTGTCTTGGAAGGTTATACCTTTCTAAGTATTTGTCCATTTCTTCTAGGTTGTCCATTTTATTGGCATAGAGTTACTTGTACTAGTCTGTTATGATGCTTTGTATTTCTGTGGTGTCCATTGTAACTTCTCCTTTTTCATTCTAATTTTATTCATTTGAGTCCTCTCCCTGTTTTCCTTGATGAGTCTGGCTAAAGATTTATCAATTTTGTTTATCTTCTCAAAGAACCAGCTTTTAGCTTTATTGATCTTTGCTATTGTTTTCTTTGTTTCTATTTCATTTATTTCTGCTCTGATCTTTAGGATTTCTCCCCTACTGCTAACTTTGGTTTTGTTTGTTCTTCTTTCTGTAGTTCCTTTAGGTGTAAGTTTAGATTGTTTATTTGAGCTGTTTCTTGTTCCTTGAGGTAGGATTGTATAGCTATAAACTTTCCTCTTAGAACGGCTTTTGCTGCATCGCATAGGTTTTGGATCGTCATGTTTTCATTGTCATTTGTCTCCAGATATTTTTTGATTTCCTCTTTGATTTCCTCAGTGATCTCTTTGTTATTTAATAACGTATTGTTTAGCCTCCATGTGTTTGTGTTTTTTACGTTTTTTTCCCTGTAATTCATTTCTAATCTCAGAGTGTTATGGTCAGAAAAGACGCTTGATATGATTTCAGTTTTCTTAAATTTACTGAGTCTTGATTTGTGACCCAAGACGTGATCTATTCTGGAGAATGTTCCATGCACATTTGAGAAGAAAGTGTAATCTGCTGTTTTTGGATGGAATGTCCTATAAATATCAATTAAATCTATCTGTTCTATTGTGTCACTTAAAGCTTGTGTTTCCCTATTAATTTCCTGTTTGGATGATCTGTCCATTGGTGTAAGTGAGGTGTTAAAGTCCCCCACTATTATTGTGTTACTGTCAATTTCCTCTTTCATAGCTGTTAGCAGTTGCCTTATGTATTTTGGTGCTCCTCTGTTGGGTGCATATATATTTATAATTGTTATATCTTCTTCTTGGATGATCCCTTGATTGTTATGTAGTGTCCTTCCTTGTCTCTTGTAACATTCTTTATTTTAAAGTCTATTTTATTTGATATGAGTATTGCTACTCCAGCTTTCTTTTGATTTCCATTTGCATGGGATATCTTTTTCCATCCTCTCACTTTCAGTCTGCATGTGTCCCTAGGTCTGAAGTGGGTCTCTTTTACATAGCATATGTATGTGACTTGTTTTTGTATCCATTCATCAAGCCTGTGTCCTTTGGTTAGAGCATTTAATCCATTCACGTTTAAGGTAATTATCAATATGTATATTCCTATAACCATTTTCTTAATTGTTTTGGGTTTGTTTCTGTAGGTCCTTTTCTTCTCTTGTGTTTCCCACTTAGAGAAGTTCCTTTAGCATTTGTTGTAGAGCTGGTTTTGTGGTGCTGAATTCTCTTAGCTTTTGCTTGTCTGTAAAGCTTTTGATTTCTCCATCGAATCTGAATGAGATCCTTGCCGGGTAGAGTAATCTTGGTTTTAAGATCTTCCCTTTCATCACTTTAAGTATATCATACCACTCCCTTCTGGCTTGTAGAGTTTCTGCTGAGAAATCAGCTGTTAACCTTATGGGAGTTCCCTTGTATGTTATTTGTCATTTTTCCCTTGCTGCTTTCAATAATTTTTCTTTGTCTTTAATTTTTCCCAGTTTGATTACTATATGTCTCGTCGTGTTCTCCTTTGGTTTATGCTGTATGAGACTCTCTGTGCTTTCTGGACTTGGGTGGGTATTTCCTTTCCCATGTTCCAGAAGTTTTTGACTATAATCTCTTCAAATATTTTCTTGAGTCCTTTCTCTCTCTCTTCTCCTTCTGGGACCCCTATAATGCAAATGTTGTTGTATTTAATGCTGTCCCAGAGGTCTCTTTTGCTGTCTTCATTTCTTTTCATTCTTTTTTCTTTATTCTGTTCTGCAGCAGTGAATTCCACCATTCTGTCTTCCAGGTCACTTATCCGTTCTTCTGCCTCAGTTATTCTGCTATTAATTCCTTCTAGTGTATTTTTCACTTCAGTTATTTTATTGTTCATCTCTGTTTGTTTCTTCCATAATTCTTCTAGGTCTTTGTTATACATTTCTTGCAACTTCTCGATCTTTGCCTCCATTCTTTTTCCAAGGTCCTGGATCATCTTCACTATCATCATTCTGAATTCTTTTTCTGGATGATTGCCTATCTCCACTTCATTTAGTTGTTTTTCTGGGGTTTTATCTTGTTCCTTCATTTGGTACAATGTCCTCTGCCTTTTCATTTTGTCTATCCTCCTGTGAATGTGGTTTTTGTTTCATAAGCTGCAGGATTGTAGTTTTCTTGCTTCTGCTCTGTGCCCTTTTGGTGGATGAGGCTATTATCTAAAAGGCTTGTGCAAGTTTCCTGATCGGAGGAACTGGTGATGGGTAGAGCTGGCTGTTGCTCTGGTGGGCAGAGCTCAGTAAAACTTTAATCCACTTGACTGCTGTTCCGTGGGGCTGGGTTCCCTCCCTGTTGATTGTTTGGCCTGAGGCGACCCAACACTGGGGCCTACCTGGGCTCTTTGGTGGGGCTAATGGAGGACGCTGGGAGGGCTCACACCAAGGAGTACTTCCCAGAACTTCTGCTGTCAGTGTCCCTGTCCTCACGGTGAGGCAGAGCCACCCCCCACCTCTGCGGGAGACCCTCCAACACTAGTAGGTAAGTCTGGTTCAGTCTCCTATGGGGTCACTGCTCCTTCCCCTGGGTCCCGATGCGCACATTACTTTGTGTGTGCCCTCCAAGAGTGGAGTCTCTGTTTCTCCCAGTCCTGTCGAAGTCCTGCAATCAAATCCTGCTTGCCTTCAAAGTCTGATTCTCTAGGAATTCCTCCTCCAATGGCCGGACCCCGAGGTTTGGAAGCCTGACGTGGGACTCAGAACCTTCACTCCAGTGGGTGGACTTCTGTGGTATGTGTTCTCCAGTTTGTGAGTCACCAACCCAGTAGTTATGGGATTTGATTTTTATTGTGATTGTGCCCCTCTTACCATCTCATTTTGGCTTCTCCTTTGTCTTTGGCTGTGGGATATCTTTTTTGGTGAGTTCCAGTGTCTTCCTGTCGATGATTGTTCAGCAGTTAGTTGTGATTCCAGTGTTCTCGCAAGAGGGAGTGAGAGCACGTCCTTCTACTCTGCATCTTGAACCAATCTCCTCAACATTAAGTTTTTGAGGTTCATCAATTTTGAAGCATAAAATTAATTTTCACTGCTGTATAGTATTCTACATGTGACTATCACACAGTACATTTATTCATTGTACTGTTGATGATATTGAATTATTTTCAAGTTTTACAGTGCTACTGTAATATTCTAATACATATTTATTTGTTACATATGTAAGAGTTTCTGTAGAATTAGCAGAATTACCAGGTTTTAGACTATGTATATCTTCAACTTTACTCTTACCAATGCCACTTGTTCTTCAAAGTGGTTGTTACAATTTATATCTCCACTAGAACTACATAAGAGTTCCTGTTCCTCCACATCCTAACCAGTACTTGATATTGTCAGACACTTTAATTTTTACTAATTTATGCATATCTTATGGTTTTAACTTGAACTTCAGGTTTATTCTTCTGTTCATTTTTAGACATCTCAAATTATATAGTTAGCTCAATTATCAGCATGATCACTAAGAAGACCAAGCTTTTTCATATATTTATTGGCCAGTCATATTTTCTCTATTACAGAATGTCTTTTCATATATTTTGCCCATTTTTCTACTAGGTTGACTGTCTTTCTCTAGTTGAATCATAAGAGTTCTCGATATTCATGGACAGGAATTTGCATTCCTGGAGTGAAATTCAAGTTATTGCATATCATTTTGTGCATTTCTAGATTTGGGTTACTAATAATTTTCTTTAGGATTTTGCATCTGAATACATAGAGATTGGCTTGCAATTTTTCTAATTTTATTCATTTGAATAAAATTACTACTGCCCATCTGTAGTTTTGGTGTCAAGAATAACCTAGCTTTAGGCTTCCCTGATGGCGCAGTGGTTGAGAGTCCACCTGCCGATGCAGGGGACACGGGTTCATACCCCAGTCCGGGAAGATCCCACATGCCGCGGAGTGGCTAGGCCCGTGAGCCATGGCCACTGAGCCTGCGCATCCGGAGCCTATTCTCTGCAACAGGAGAGACCACAACAGTGAGAGGCCTGCATACCACAAAAAAAAAAAAAAAGAATAACCTAGTTTTACAAAATGCATTGACATATGAGGACTTCTTTTAATACAGTGTAAGAATTTTTATCATCTAGAAAAATCTATACCTGGAACACTAGTAAAACATGCTAATTCTACCCCACACATCTCTTCTGAAGCAATGACCTCTGACTCCATCTATTTTGCCCCCACTCTCTGCTGAAAGGAAAATCTAACTTAACTGACTATGGTTAAAAGTGAGTCATACACACACATTCACACAGCTAAAGGTTAACCTTTCAGGTCATTTTCTTTTCTGGGTCTATCTATTATGAATGCTTTTACTTTTTTAGCTACTCTTCCCTTCGTCTCTTTCCCTGTATCCAGAGCTCTGATTTCATATACATAACAG
Source organism: Orcinus orca (assembly GCF_937001465.1). Classification (NCBI taxonomy): domain Eukaryota; kingdom Metazoa; phylum Chordata; class Mammalia; order Artiodactyla; family Delphinidae; genus Orcinus; species Orcinus orca. The sequence goes on along the minus strand of NC_064559.1, from coordinate 101,668,905 downwards.
TGTAATAACAATGACAAAATTTACACAACACTTTCACAGCTACATCCTATTTGACTCTTCACTCCTGTGATGTAGGTAAAGTGGAAACTATTGTCATTTTATAAATGAGGAAACTGAGGTCCAGAGTAGTAAAACTCATTTATGTAAGGTCACTCCTCAAAGCTGAATTTGGACCTAAAGCACTGAGTTGGATGATTTGAAATCCAAATCCCAATGCAAATTCAAGCAAAAGCTGTGTGTCCTCATACAACTTGTTCAGAGTCATCTCTGAACCTAAATTTCTTAATTTTACAAAAGAGATGAACTAGATAAGCACCTCTAAATCTTTGTGTGCACATAAAACGTGCCTGAAGTGATCATAATAAATGCAGATTCTCAAGCTTCACCTCTCAAAAAGTCTGGAGTGGAACCTAGGAATTTGCATTCTAATGATTACCCAAAGTATTGCTGATGCATGTTGACCTAAAACAAATAGCAAGCCAGTTATTTCTCCAGCAAAAATTCGTTTATTCAGGATCAGCAAAGAATTGCAGTTTGGAGTCTGCACACCACATGCATGTCCCCACACAGCAAGAAGAGGAGAATGCTTTTATAGAGGGGAAAATGAAGTTAGGAGGGCTATAGCAAAAAAGAATCCATTGGAGGAATTGAGAGTTCAAAGTATAGTGGCTTTTCATTGGCTGATTTATGACAGTCTCTCATTGGCTGAACTCTTCCCAGGCAAGAAGAGGAAGTCTTTCTTTTTCCAGTTGGGCTCTGCTGTTGTTGTAGAGCATAGGAGCTCCCCCTTCTGGTCTCATAACTTTATTTTAACTGAAGTTTCTCTTTATTAATTCTCACACGCAGATGGTCCAAAGTGCGTTCTCTGAAAAACACTGAGTTAGATCTTATCTGAGTGCCTCCAGCTCTGACAGTGACTTGTTCTAAGATTTGACCATCACAGAGCAGGGATGTTGGTTGATCTAGTGTTCTGTGTTCTTTGTGTCCAGGTGGTGAGACACAGCAAAAATCATTTTGGATGTGGTGTGAGAGAATTGCACTTAGTTTCCCTAAGGCTCCTTTTTCAATCACAAAATGCAGATAATCACTCTTATGTACAGGAAAATGTGAAATTGAAATGAAATAATGTAGGTACAAGTGCCCAGCCCATTGTTGGTGCTCATAAAATATTAATTTATCAAGAGAATTTAAAGGTGTGTTTTGACTTCCATTGTGAACTATCCCTTTCTTTAATCCCAACTCTTCAGCTTCTCATGGAAGGCCATCCACATCTTCTACCTGCTTGCCCCATCTCCCATTATTCCCTCTCACACCCTTTTCTCTGATCATGTCAAATGCTGCCCATTCCATGAAACTTGATGTTTTCTTTGATGATTTCCTATGGGCCCTTCTCATCCTTCACCTAGTTACTTCCTTTTCTCCTAGGATGACTTTCTCAATCCCCCAACGTCTCATCTGTGTTATCTTAGAGCCCCATATACCTCCATGGTAGCACTTACCAGGTTGCATTGTTTGACCACTGATATGTTTGTTTTATTCACCTCCACATATTAATATTGGGTTATCACTTAGAATAACCCTGACTGACAGGACAGAGGAGAGTCTACACTGACCCGTATCAGACTTGCCATGAGTGACAAGTCAATCTTTGTTGTATTAGGACACTGCAATTTGGAGGGCTGTGATAGCTAGCAAAGCCTATCTTGACTAATTCAATTTACAACAAACAGTATAGAGGAAAATGTCCAAACACGTATGGGGGAAAAGTTAAAATTCATACAAAGAACAGAGGAGAGTTAATATCTGACACCAGTTCTGATGTGTGAGTTTTCCAACATCACCAAGCAATTCTCTGACACCAGCTGGGTGTCCTAACAATTCAACTCAACTCTGACACTATCTACCTGGAAATAGTGTCAGATTCCACAGGTTAAGTATTCAGTGCTATAAGACTGCCCCACCACCACCACTTCAGATGCCAATCACAAGTCCAGGTTGTCACCTGTGCTGTAGATTGGAGGTTCCAACGACTTCCTGTTGGATTGAATTAATTTCCTAGAGTGGCTCACAGAAATCAGAGGAACATTTTACTTGCTAGATTACAGGTTTCTTATAAAAAGATGTAACTCAGAACAACCAGATGGAAGAGATGCACAGGGCAAGGTATGAGGAAAGGGTGCAGAGCTCCCATGCTCTCTACAGTGTGCCACTCTCCCGAATCCCCACATGTTCACCAACCCAGAAGGTCCCCAAACCCAGTCCTTTTAGGGTTTTTTCCTTTTTTTTAATTGGAATATAGTTGATTTACAATGTTGTGTTTGTTTCAGGTGTACAGCAAAATGATTCAGTTATACATATACATATATTCATTCTTTTTCAGATTCTTTACCCATGTAGGTTATTACAGAATATTGAGTACAGTACCCTGTGCTATACAATAGGTCCTTGTAGGTTATCTATTTTATATATAGTAGTGTGTATATGTTAATCCCAAACTTCTCATTGATCCCTCCCCCACTTTCCCCTTTGATAACCATAAATTTGTTTTTGAAATCTGTGAGTCTGTTTCTGTTTTGTAAATAAGTTCATTTGTATCATTTTTAATTAGATTCCATGTATGAGTGATATCATATGATATCTGTATGACTTACTTCACTTAGTATGATAATCCCTAGGTTCATCCATGTTGCTGCAAATGGCATTATTCATTCTTTTTTATGGCTGAGTAATATTCCATGTGTATACATACCACATCTTCTTTATCCATTCCTCTGTCAATGGACATTCAGGTTACTTCCATGTCTTGGCTATTATAAACAGTGCTGCAATGAACACTGGGGTGCATGTATCTTTTCAAATTATGACTTTCTCCAGATATATATACCCAGGAATGGGATTGCTGGATCATATGGTAGTTCGATTTTTAGAACTATCGTATGTGTAATGGAGGCTTCGTTACACAGGCTTGATTGATTAAACATTGACCATTGGTGATTGAACTCAATTTCCAGCCCCTCTCCCCTCCCTAGAGATGGGGGTGGTACTGAAAGTTTTAACCCTCTAATCACATGGTTGGCTCCACTGGCAACCAACCCCCATCCTTAGGTAATTTTCCCAAAGGGGTGTTAACCCCCCTCATTAACATAACAAAAAAACATTTTTATAGCTCTCATCACAGGAAATTCCAAGGGTTTTAGGATCTCTGTGTAAGGATCAGTGATGAACAAATATGTATTTCTTATAAATCACAGTGTTACAGGATATAACTTTATACTAATGGGCATCTGAACAGCTATGGGCTTAATTGAGTCCCGCTCCTCAAATTCATATGTTGAAGCCCTAACTCCCAAAGTAATGGTATTTGGAGATGGGGCCTTTGGGAGATAGTTAGGTTTAGATGAGGTCATGAGGATGGAGCCTTCATGATGGGATTAATGTCCTTATAAGAGGAGACGTGCTCTCTCTCCCTACCAAGTGAGGACACAGCACGAAGGCAGCTGTCTGAAAACCAGGAAGAGAGCTATCCCCAGAACCTGACCATGGTGGTACCCTGATCTCAGACTTCAAGCCTCCAAAACTGTGAGAAAATAAACATCTGTTGGCTAAGCCACCCAGCCGATGGTATTTTGTTATGGCAGCCCAAACTGACTAAGACATGGACTTTGTGACTACTTAGTAGATAACTAGCATATAGTTGATAAATGAATAAATAAAAGCCTTCCCTAAATTCTGCAGCTATACCCAGGAGAAGCAACACCAGAGAGTTCCCTTCAAAGCTGTTCCCTCTGCTCCTGAAGAAAGCATTTGGAGGTAGTGAGTTCCTTGTCACTGGGAATTTCAAATGTGGCCAGTTATTTGGTGGACTGGGCAGGTAAATAGGAGATAGAATTAAGTATGTGGAAATATATTTATTTATTTATAAAATTGTCAGATCTACCAAAGAGCCAGTGTGATGTGCCAGAAAGAGCTCAAGATGTGCAGTAAAATAACTGGATTTGGAGACCAAGGGTTTGCAAGGCTGTGTGACCTTGGAGAGACCACTCAAACTATCTGAGCCTCTGTAAAATGGGGGCAATAAAGTCCACTTCACATGGCCACTGTGGAGCTTACAGTTCTAAATCTCTGTCTAGATGGAAGGATATCGTGGTGGCTGCCTTATGATCTCAACCAACCTAAGAGTTCCTGACAACGTTCCAGCGTTCCTGCATGCCACACAAGAACACGGGCAGACTCGCCGGCCCCCTGCTGGTGAACAGCTGGCACTGCACATTACCTCCGTCATTTGGAGCCTCTCCAACCCCAAGGTTTGAGGGTTCCTTTCCACTCTAGCAAGCGTTTGCCTCATTCAGTCTCGGGGCTGTACAGGTAGCCTCGTGGGTTATTAGCATTCTCTGACAAAGGCTCACTGGGTGTCATAGTTTCAACAGAAAAAAAGGGGTAGAGTGTCCCTAAGACTAGAGGACGTTAAGCTAGAGGAAAGTGCACTGGCTTTGAAGTCAGACATGCTTGAGTTTGCAGACCCTACCCTGTGCCCTTTCTAGCTGAGACACCTTGGGCTCCTCGTTGGCACTTACTGAGAGCCACTTGGTTGTCCCCTTTCTTTTTTTTTCTTTTTTTTTTTTTTTTTTTTTGCGGTACGCAGGCCTCTCACTGTTGTGGTCTCTCCCGTTGCGGAGCACAGGCTCCGGACGCGCAGGCTCAGCGTCCATGGCTCACGGGCCTAGCCGCTCCGCAGCATGTGGGATCTTCCCGGACCGGGGCACGAACCCGTGTCCCCTGCATCGGCAGGCGGACTCTCAACCACTGCGCCACCAGGGAAGCCCTTGCTTGTCCCCTTTCTGAGGCCACTTGATCTTTTAAGAAAACACCAAAATATTAAGAGAAATAAAAATGTGTTAGCTGAGACCAGCAATTTCCTTTTACTAAAAAGGTTGTCACTCCATCACTGTAGAAAACAGAACAAATTTCCCACAGCAACCATCTTACAGGTACAGATGAAGAAACTGAGGCTTAGAGAGATTAGTTAATCTATCCAAAAGCACTAGGTTTATTTTTATTTCTATTGTTTTGTTGTTTATTTTAACTGTGGTCATCATCTTAAACTCAAGGAAAAACCCATTACGTAGAGGAGGAATGTGTAGGTGCAGGAATAGGGAATGGAGGGAGAAACCAGGAAGTCATTTCCCATGGAGGAAGGCAATTCTATTCCAGGGAACCCCCAAGAGAAACTCCCAGGTCCCTTGCTGGGGGCTAACTCAGCCTGAGCCCCCACCCTCTAAGTATCAGCTGAGCAATTTTAATCTGAGGGCATCCCCGTGCCCTTATCCATGAGGACATTCAGCTCTCACTTTCCCGTTCACTCACACAAGCTATTAAGCAACTATGACATTCAGGAACCCAGCTAAGTGCTAAAGACACAAAAATGAACGGCATACAGGTCTTAGCCCTTTCGGAGTTCAAGTTCCAGTGGGGAGACAACCATGTAGACCAACAATATCATTAGTCATTAATCATGCCACAAACGTTTATTGATCCCTTAGGAGTTGAGGGTACATCACAAAATATGACACTGTATTCTGTCCTCAAAAGCTCACAACCTCACAGGTGATATAGAGAAATAAGCCAAAATCCAACACAACATGAAAATCAAGAGGCCCCAGGGTCTCAAATCTTGGATGAAGGACAGGGAATCTCTGTCTTGGATGACTGAGGAGGGATGAACAGAAGATGTGATGTTTGTGCTGCATTTTTAAGAGCCATTATTTTAAGAGGAGCGAGGAGATGAACCCCCAAGGAGACAGAACAGCACATTCACACTCTCACTGACCTGGGAGTGGGTCTGGTAAGTTCAGGGAACAGGTGTGTTGGCTGAGTCAGGAAAGAACCAAGGAAACAAAGAAGGGAGTGGATGCAGACTAGGAGAGCTGAAAGTGCAGAGTGAAGGGTCTGGTGTGCCAAAACATGTTTCGATTTTATCCTACGGATAAAAGGAACCAGCAAGGCCTAACAGGTCAGACATGTTTTTTGTTCGTTTGCTTTCCTTTTGTTTTTAAGAAAGATTACACCATCAGCAGTATGAGAAATGAATAGCCCATAATGTGACTCATGAAGTGCTTGGGTGAGAAATGAGGACATTAACTCAGGCCTTGGCATGGGAAAGGAAGGAAGAGATTAGAGTCAGGAGACATTTCTGAGCTCAAAACCATAAGACTTGCAGCTAACTGCTTGTAAATAATAGTTCATAGTTATTGAGGACTATTATGCTCTTGGATGACATTAGGCACTTCATCTGCATTATCTCATTCAGTCCTCACAAGAGCCTCAGAAGTTATGCGTTTGTGTATTCTGTTTTTCAGATCTGTAAACAGAGGCTTAGATTTGGCCCCAGCTCTGTCCCAAGTATAAGCATTGAGCCAGTAACAATACTGCCTCCCACACTTGGTGTGGATGAAGCAGAGGGGGAAAGAGTGACATGGAGTTTTCCAGCTTGGGAAATACTTTTGGGGAAAGAAGTTACATTTGCTGCTGGACATGGGAGCCCTGGGATGGCCATCACACAGCCATTACACGTGTGCATCTGGAGCTCAGAAAAGGATCTTGGCTGGACCCACAGAATTAAGCATTCTCAATAGATAAGAGGTTAAAACTATGACAGTGGATGAGATAATCTGTGGAGCAGCAGAGGGAAAAGACAAGAGGGACAGGGATGGAGCTTTGGGGAATGTCAATATTCCAAGGAGCTGGAGGAAAGGAACCTGTGGAGGAGGGTGATAAGAGGTAGCCAACGGCAAGAGGAAACCCAGGACAAGCATGTTCCCTCAGTGTGGCTCCTACCTATTTGGGTTTTCTCTGCCAAGGAAAGCTTGGTATAATCAAGCGAACAAAAAAACACATGTGGCCTGTCAGCCCTTTGATGTTACCTGTCAGATGTTCTCTGTTACCCTCAAGATAAAATTTCAATGAAAACATTGAAATTACACCATTCTAGAGTTGATCTCTCAGAAATGCCACCTTTTATACTTCCCCTTGCATAAGAGCTTTGATTTCTGTACTCAGGACAGACCCCTGCAGATGACAAAAAAAAAAAAAAAAATTCTCCCCTGGTGCCACATTGAGCAGCTGGTGTAGAATGCTGTCAACATGTGTTTCAAAGTCCACAGAAATAAAATGGTCTGTGTTCTCAAATGGCAGGATTGTCTATGTAGAAAATCCCAAAGAATTGACAAAAACAAAACAAAAAACAAACAAACAAACAAAAAAGCCCTCCTGGAACTAAGAAGTGTAGAAAAGTCACAGGATACAAGGTTATAAGGTTAATATACAAAAGGATACAAGGTTAATATATAAAAGGATACAAGGTTAATATACAAAAGTCAATTGCTTTCCTCTACACCAGAAATGAACAGTTGGAATTTGAAATATACAATTTACAATAGCAGCAAAACCAATAAAATATTTAGGTATAAATCTAACTACATAGGTATAGGATGAATATGCATAAAACTACCCAACTCTGATGAAATAAATCAAAAAAATGATCTTAATAAATGGAAAGATATTCTGTGTTCATAGATTAGAAGACTCAGTATTGTTAAGATAGCCATTCTTTCCAATTTGATCTATAGATTTAATGCAATCCCAAACAAATTTCGGCAAGATATTCTGGATATATTGCCAAACTGGTTCTAAAGTTTATACAGAAAGGAAACACACCCAGAATAGCCAACACAATAGTGAAGGAGATGACTGAAGCTGGAAGACTTACACTACCTAATTTCAAGACATGTTATAAAACTACAGCAATCAAGACTGTGTGGTATTGGCAAAAGAATAGATTCATAGATCAATAGAACAAAATAGAGAGCTCAGAAATAGACCCACACAGATATAGTCAACTTATCTTTATTATTTTTTTTTTTTTTTTTTTTTTTGCGTTACGCGGGCCTCTCACCGCTGTGGCCTCTCCCGTTGCGGAGCACAGGCTCCGGGCGCGCAGGCTCAGCGGCCATGGCTCACGGGCCCAGCTGCTCCGCGGCATGTGGGATCTTCCCGGACCGGGGCACGAACCCGCTTCCCCTGCCTCGGCAGGCGGACTCCCAACCACTGCACCACCAGGGAAGCCCCAACTTATCTTTAACAAAGGAATAAAGACAATTCAATGAACAAGAGATAGTCTTTTTAAGAAATTGTGCTGGCCAAATGCTGAAGCAAGGTTGAGTAAGATTTATCCAGGTTTTGATAATTAGGAGAGCATGGTTGATTTATAAAACAGTGAGGTCAGAGAATAAGTGATTAAGAGGTGACAATATAATGACCAACTCCTGTTTAACCTGCTTAACATCTTATTATTTCATAACCTCCTAAGCCTAACAATGGTGATGATTCTTAACACTAATTCAAATCCAAGATCTGAGACTTTTTTAAAAATTGATAATGCTGAATCTTAATAATAATTTATACATACTGACATCAGTTTCCAAGTGTTGCTCATAGAGCTTTATGCATATTAACGTCTTCATTCCTCCCAACAGAGTTATTACTAACACTACCAGATGTGAACTGAGTGAACAGAGGCATTATGTAACTTACCTAATATCAGAAAGATAGTAAGCAGGCAAGCCAGGAAAGTCAAACCATCTGATTCCAGAACCTTGTGAATTTAAGCACTAAACTGTTGTTTTTGTTTATTTGCTTTTCCTGATTTTATTGTTGACTAGTTCACAAAATTATTTCCAACAAAATAAATGATGAAAAATTGAGTGCAAAAAAAGAAAAAGAAAGAAAGAAATTGTGCTGGAACCATTAGATAGTCTATATGCAAGAAAAGAAAAAAACAGAACCTAGACACAGACTTCACACCTTTCACAAAAATAACTCTAAATGAATCCTAGACCTAAATGGAAAATGGAAAACTGTAAACCTTCTAGAAGAAAATATAGGAGAAAAATCTATGTGACCTTGAGTTTGGCAATTTATTTAGACACAACATCAAAAGTACAATTCATGAAAGAAAAATTGATAAATTGGACTTCATTAAAATTAAAAATTTCTACTCTGTGAATGACAATGATAAGAGGATGAAAAGACAAGCCACAGACTGGGAGAAAACATTTGCAAAACATATATCTAATAAAGGACTTGTATCCAAAATATGTAAAGAACTCTTAAAACTCAACAAGAAGACAAACAATCCAATTTTAAAATGGACAAAATACCTAAACAGACTTTGCACAAAAAAAGAGATACAGATGACAAATAAGCATATGAAAAGATGCTATCATTTGTCATTAGGGAATGGCAAGCTAAAATTAGAGCGAGATACCACTACACACCTATTGGAATGTCTAGAATCCAAAAAACTAAGCTAGTGAGGATGTGGAGCAACAGGAATTTTCACTCATTGCTGAACGCATTGGGAACACAAAATGATATAGTTCTTTTGGAAGATTGTTTGGCAGTTTCTTACAGAGTTAAACATAGTCTTACCATTTTATCTAGCAATCATGCATCTAGGGATCTATCCAAATTGACTTGAAAACATATTCACACAAAAATTTGCATGGAAGTATTTACAGCAGCTTTGTTCATAATCAGCAAAAACTGGAAGCAACCAAGATGTCCTTCAATAGGTGAACAGTTAAACAATCTGTGGTACGTCCGTACAATGGAATATTATTCAGCAATTAAAAAGAAACAAGCTATCAAGCCAGGAGAAGACATGGCTGACTTTAAATGTATATTAATAAGGGAAAGAAGACAGTCTGAAAGGGCTATATACTGTATGCTTCCAATTATATGACATTCTGAAAAAGACAAAACTATACAGACAGTAAAAAATCAATGGTTGCCAGGGGTTCAGGGCTTCTTTGGCGGGCGGGGGGGGTGTTGAGTAGGTGAACTACAAAGGATTTTTAGGGAAGTGAAACTACTCTGCATGACATTGCAATTATGAAACTTGACTGTGCACTTGGCAAAACCCATTGAACCATACAGCACAAAGAATGATCCTAAATGCATGCAAACATTTTTTAAATCATTTAGGAGGTAGGCACAGTTCCAAGATAGAACACAGGATGTATTTTCTTTCATCTAACTGTATTACAAATGTATGAAACAAGCTCACTGGAGGTAGAGTGTGCTGGAGGTGCAGGGGGAGGCTAGCGAGGCTGGAGCACAGCGAGAGAGGGGAGAGATAGTAGGAGATACGGTCAGAGGCAAAACGAGGAGCAAGATTGAGTAGGACCTTTCAGGCCAGAGTAAGGACTTTGGCTCTTACTCTGAGTGACATGGGAGAGAAACCATCAGAGGGTTCTGAGTAGAAGAAAGACATGATCTGACTTGGTTGGATCTTAACAGTTTCTCTCTAGCTCCTGTGTTGAGAATAGGAGCCTGTCCTCCTCCAGGCCTGGGAGACGGCAGAATCAGGGAGTCCAATTAGGAGGCCATTGTAGCATTTCAAGTGATAGATGATGATGCATGGAACCAGCATGGTAGCCAGGGAGGTGCTGAGAAGCAGCTGAATTCTGAATATATTTTGAAGGGAGAGCCAGCCGGGTGAGGGGAATGAGAGAAAAAAAGGAGTCAGTGATGGCCCCAGGGATTTTGGGCCTGGGCAACTAGAAGCATGGCATCCACTTGCTGAGCTGGGGAAGACAGCAGTGTGAGCAGTTTCAGAGGAACGACCAGGAGCTCAGATTTACACATCAAAGTTGTCAATGCTACTAGATAGCCAAGTGGAGATACGACCAGAGTTAGAATTTTAACCTAGTGTTAAGGAAAGGTGTTTTGGCCATAAATATTAATTTGAGAGGTAAAGGTGATGAGTTAAAAGAGAGATCCCAAAAGACCATGAACAGAAGGAAATTAAAGGAAGAAGCAAAGAGCTGGACCTTAACAGAAGAGGGGACTCATCACCTTCTGAGGCTGATGTGAAGAAAGAAAAAATATGAAGAACTGCATGTGGGAATATGGTTGCAGGAATATTTGCAAGGTCACAGGATGTTGAGAGAGGTCTTGATGGATGGGCCCCAATTTTCTCTGCTGAGAGTAAGAGGGTTGGGATGGAAGCTTGAGGAAGGAAGTGAAATGTGAGAATATTTGTGAGAACAGTGGGAGCAGGAGCTGACCAAGAGCAAGTAGGAGACTTGTCCCAAGGCAGCACTGGAAACCCCTCTGGGAGGCAGGGCGGGGCTCCTCTCAGATCTCCAAGTCTCAGGAGAGGCTGCCTTGCCACTCTACATGCTGATGTGCCAAGAGTGGTTTTATTGCCAGAAGTACCAGGACTCCAACACCCAACACACCCCTGCAGCCACTGCCCCAGCATGTTTGCATCTCCAGGCATTCTCCCTTCCTTCCTGCACCTACACCAGCTAGGCACCCCGCCTCCTCACCCAGCAGGTCCAGGTATTCAGCTCTGGCAAAGGTGCTCCAACCCCACACCCACCTGTGACTCCGCAGCCCTCAGCCCCGGCCAGGGAGCCAGCTCACCTGCACCACCTACTGGCCCAACCAGGGTGGGACTCCAGCTCCCTTCTGCTGCTGTTCCTTCACCCACCCTCCACCCCAAGAGCCACAGGACTCAGAGCCCTTACTGGGACCCTCAGACCCCAAGGCATCTCAGATGTGGAAAACGCCCAGGTCACCTGATTCAACCCCACAGTTGCAGAAAAGATACTGAGGACATTCATTCATTCCACAAATATTTATTGGGCTACTATTATGTGCTAGTGTACCGACATCATCCCAGGAGCTGGGGGTACACTGGGGAGGTCTAGTGAGGAAGACAGGTATAAAATAACAGCAGAATTAAAGATACAGTTCCAAATCGTGAAGTGCTGGAAAGGGGCAAGTTTATGAATGAGTGTATAGCTGTGGGGGAGGAGGGGTGGGGGTGGGTTCATCTCTGAACACATAACATTTAGACTGGGAACTGAAGGATGAATAGAACTTGACAAGGCAAAGAAATGGAGGAGGCGGAGGAGGACATTTCAGACAGAGTTAAGCCCTGAGGTCCACAGCCCATGACCACCTCATGTCAGTTCCCTGGTGACTCTCCCTCATCTCATTCCCACCCATCTACAGATGAAGACCTCCCTAAGGAGGGGCAATATTAGTTGCCTTTAGCTTACTCAGCATGAAAATATGTGGGTATTTTATATTTCAATTTATGTGTAACATTGTAAGTTCTCCCTCTCTTTTTCCTTTAAATACCAATACAGAAAATCTCATTATTACCCAAACTTGACAGAATAGAAAACCAAAAGGGTTAAACAAGCATCCCTGGCTTCATAGGAACTAGAATCTAAACTAAGATTCCATGTGGTTTTAAGCAGCAACACACCTTTAACATCCTCAAACACCAGAAGTGTATGGATCGTGAAGCTCCATCCACCCTCCACAAGCCATGCATCCATCAGAAAAGTCCTTATACAATTTCTATTTGGCTTACTATATAAATACAATGCTATCTCCACGTGCCAGCTTCAATAACAGGCCAGTATACCAAAGCTAACTTGAAGGGCTAAGGGGCCATGGTACGAGAAGATGCACACTCACAGTGTGGACCGCATCATGTGCACATAAAAGCACTAAGAGAGGGAAGATAATTAAGAACAGAGTTAAGATCCACCAGGGGGCAGACAGCAGAAGCAAGAAGAGCTACAATCCTGCAGCCCGTAGAAGGAAAACCACATTCACAGAAAGATAAACAAAATGAAAAGGCAGAGGACATTGTACCAGATGAAGGAACAAGATAAAACCCCAGAAAAACAACTAAATGAAGTGGAGATAGGAAATCTTCCAGAAAAAGAATTCAGAATAATGATAGTGAAGATGATCCAGGACCTCAGAAAAAGAATGGAGGCAAAGATTGAGAAGATGTAAGAAATGTTTAACAAACACCTAGAAGAATTAAAGAACAAACAGAGATGAACAATACAATAACTGAAATGAAAAATACACTAGAAGGAATCAATAGCAGAATAACTGAGGCAGAAGAACGGATAAGTGACCTGGAAGACAGAATGGTGGAATTCACTGCCATGGAACAGAATGAAGAAAAAAGAATGAAAAGAAATAAAGACAGCCTAAGAGACCTCTGGGACAACATTAAATGCAACAACATTAGCATTATAGGGGTCCCAGAAGAAGAAGAGAGAGAGAAAGGACCCAAGAAAATATTTGAAGAGATTATAGTCGAAAACTTCCCTAACATGGGAAAGAAAATAGCTACCCAAGTCCAGGCGGTGCAGAGAATCCCAGACAGGATAAACCCAAGGAGAAACATGCTGAGATACATGGTAATCAAACTGACAAAAATTAAAGACAAAGAAAAATTATTGAAAGCAACAAGGAAAAAACAACAAATACCATACAAGGGAACTCCAATAATGTTAACAATTGATTTCTCAGCAGAAAATCTACAAGCCAGAAGGGAATGGCATGACATATTTAAAGTGATGAAAGGGAAGAATCTACAACTAAGATTACTCTACCTGGCAAGGATCTCATTCAGATTCGATGGAGAAATCAAAAGCTTTACAGACAAGCAAAAGCTAAGAGAATTCAGCACCACCAAACCAGCTCTACAACAAATGCTAAAGGAACTTCTGTAAGTGGGAAACACAAGAGGAGAAAAGGACATACAAAAACAAACCCATAACAATTAAGAAAATGGTAATAGGAACATACATATTGATAATTACCTTAAACATGAATGGATTAAATGCTCCAACCAAAAGACATGGGCTTGTTGAATGGATACCAAAAAAACCCTATATATATGTTGCCTACAAGAGACCCACTTCAGACCTAAGGACACATACAGACTGAAAGTGAGGGGATGGAAAAACATATCCCATGCAAACGGAAATCAAAAGAAAGCTGGAGTAGCAATACTCATATCAGATAAAATAGACTTTAAAATAAAGAATGTTACAAGAGACAAGGAAGGACACTACATAATGATCAAGGGATCAATCCAAGAAGAAGATATCACAATTATACATATATATGCACCCAACATAGGAGCACCTCAATATATAAGGCAACTGCTAACAGCCATAAAAGAGGAAATTGTCAGTAACACAATAATAGTGGGAGACTTCAACACCTCACTTACACCAATGGACAGATCATCCAAACAGAAAATTAAAAAGGAAATGCAAGCTTTAAATGACACAATAGACCAGATAGATTTAATCGATATTTATAAGTCATTCCATCCAAAAACAGCAGATTACACTTTCTCCTCAAGTGCACACAGAACATTCTCCAGGATAGATCACATCTTGGGTCACAAATCAAGCCTCAGTAAATTTAAGAAAATTGAAATCATATCAAGCATCTTTTCTGACCACAACGCTATGAGATTAGAAATCAGTTACAGCAGAATAAAATGTAAAACACACAAACACCTGCAGGTTAAACGACACATTACTAAATAACCAAGAGATCACTGAAGAAATCAAAGAGGAAATCAGAAAATACCTAGAGACAAATGACAACGAAACATGACAATCCAAAACCTATGGGATGAAGCAAAAGCAGTTCTAAGAGGGAAGTTTATAGCAAACAAGCCTACCTCAAAAAACAAGAAAATCTCAAATAAACAATCTAACCTCACCCCTAAAAGAACTAGAGAAAGAAGAACAAACAAAACCCAAAGTAAGCAGAAGGAAAGAAATCATAAAGATCATTGCAGAAATAAATGAAATAGAAACAAAGAAAACAATAGCAAAGATTAATAAAACCAAAAGCTGCTTCTTTGAGAATATAAACAAAATTGATAAACCATTAGCCAGACTCATCAAGAAAAAGAGGGAGAGGACTCAAATCAATAAAATTAGAAATGAAAAAGAAGTCACAATGGACACTGCAGAAATACAAAGCATCCTAAGAGACTACAAGCAACTCTATGCCAATAAAATGGACAAGCTGGAAGAAATGGACAAGTTCTCAGAAAGGTATAACCTTCCAAGACTGAACAAGGAAGAAATAGAAAATATGAACAGACCAATCACAAGCACTGAAATTGAAACTGTGATTAAAAATCTCCAACAAACAAAAGTCCAGGAACAGATGGCTTCACAGGCAAACACTATCAAACATTTAGAGAAGAGCTAACACCCATCCTTCTCAAACTCTTCCAAAACTTTGCAGAGGTAGGAACACTCCCAAACTCATTCTATGAGGCCACCATAACCCTGATACCAAAACCAGATGAAGATGTCACAAAGAAATAAAACTACAGGTCAATATCACTGATGAATATTGATGCAAAAATCCTCAACAAAATACTAGCAAACAGAATCCAACAGCACATTAAAAGGATCATACACCATGATTAAGTGGGGTTTATCCTGGGAATACAAGGATTCTTCAATATAAACAAATCAATCAATGTGATACACCCTATTAACAAACTGAAGAATTAAAACCATATGATCATCTCAATAGATGCAGAAAAAGCTTTCGACAAAATTCAACACCCATTTATGATAAAAACCCTGCAGAAAGTAGGCACAGAGGGAACTTATCTCAACATAATAAAGGCCATATATGACAAACCCATAGCCAACATCATCTTCAATGGTGAAAAACTGAAACCGTTTCCACTAAGATCAGGAACAAGACAAGGTTGCCCACTCTCACCACTCTTATTCAACATTGTTTTGGAAGTTTTAGCTACAGCAATCAGAGAAGAAATAGAAATAAAAGGAATCCAAATCAGAAAAGAAGTAAAGCTGTCACTGTTTGCAGATGACATGATACTATACATAGAGAATCCTAAAGATGCTACCAGAAAACTACTAGAGCTAATCAATGAATTTGGTAAAGTTTCAGGATACAAAATTAATGCCCAGAAAGCTCTTGCATTCCTATACACTAATGATGCAAAATCTGAAAGAGAAATTATGGAAGCACTTCCATTTACCACTGCAACAAAAAGAATAAAATACCTAGGAATAAACCTACCTAAGGAGACAAAAGACCTGTAGGCAGAAAACTATACGACACTGATGAAAGAAATTAAAGATGATACAAACAGATGGAGAGATATACCATGTTCTTGGATTGGAAGAATCAATATTGTGAAAATGACTATACTACACAAAGCGATCTACAGATTCAGTGCAATCCCTATCAAATTACAAATGGCATTTTTTACAGAACCAGAACAAAAACTCTTAAAATTTGTATGGAGACAAAATAGACTCCGAATAGCCAAAGTAGTCTTGAGGGGAAAAAATGGAGCTGGAGGAATTAGACTCCCTGACTTCAGACTATACTACAAAGATACAGTAATCGAAACAGTATGGTACTGGCACAAAAAACAGAAATATAGATCAATGGAACAGGATAGAAAGCCCAGACTTAAATCCATGCACCTACGTTCAACTAATCTATGACAAAGGAGGCAAGGATATACAATGGAGAAAAGACATTCTCTTCAATAAGTGGTGCTGGGAAAACATGTAAAAGAATGAAATTAGAGCACTCCCTAACACCATACACAAAAATAAACTCAAAATGGGTTGGAGACCTAAATGTAAGACCGGACACTATAAAACTCTTAGAGGAAAACCTATGAAGAACACTCTTTGACATAAATCACAGCAAGATCTTCTTTGATCCATCTCCTAAAGAAATGGAAATAAAAACAAAAATAAACAAATGGGACCTAATGAAACTTAAAAGCTTTTGCAAAGCAAAGGAAACTACAAACAAGACAAAAAGACAACCCTCAGAATGGGAGAAAATATTTGCAAACAAATCAACGGACAAAGGATTAATCTCCAAAATATATAACCAGCTCATGTAGCTCAATATTAGGAAAACAAACCCAATCCAAAAATGGGCAACAGACCTAAATAGACATTTCTCCAAAGAAGACATACAGATGGCCAAGAAGCACATGAAAACCTGCTCAACATCACTAATTATTAGAGAAATGCAAATCAAAGCTACAATGAGGTATCACCTCACACCAGTTAGAATGGGCATGATCAGAAAATCTACAAACAACAAATGCTGGAGAGGGTGTGGAGAAAAGGGAACCCTCTTGCACTGTTGGTAGGAATGTAAATTGATACAGCCATTATGGAAAACAGTATGGAGGTTCCTTAAAAAACTAAAAATAGAATTACCATATGACCCAGCAATCCTACTACTGGGCATATACCCTGAGAAAACCATAAATCAAAAAGACACATGCACCCCAATGTTCATTGCAGTACTATTTACAATAGCCAGGTCATGGAAGCAACCTAAGTGCTCATCAACAGATGAATGGATAAATAAGTTGTGGTACATACATATAATGGAATATTACTCAGCCATAAAAAGGAACAAAATTGGGTCATTTGCAGAGAAGTGGATGGATCTAGAGTCTGTCATACAGAGCGAAGTAAGTCAGAAAGAGAAAAAGAAATATCGTATATTAACGCATATATGTGGAACCTAGAAAAATGGTACAGATGAACTGGTTTGAAAGGCAGGTAGTGAGACACAGATGTAGAGAACAAACGTATGGACTCCAAGGGGGGAAAGTGGTGGGGAGTGGTGATGGTGGTGTGATGAATTGGGAGATTGGGATTGACATATATACACTAATATGTATAAAATGGATAACTAATAAGAACCTGCTGTATAAAAAATAAATTAAATTAAATTTTTTAAAAAAGGAACCAAAAGAGAACATGTTTTTTATTTCACTCTATATATTTAAATAGATAAAGTATTGTTGTCCCTACTGTAGAGAGGAGGCAAAAGAGGTCCAGAAAGTAAAGATTCCTGTGTCTGTAAATGGAGTTAACAATACCAGAGGTATTGCAGGATTTTAACATCAGAGACAGCAAGTTTGGGGTTGGGCCAGATGGGGGTAGTGGTAAACAGGGTCTGTGTCTCTGGCTGGTTGGAAGGGATTGCATTAAAAAGGCACAGTCCTTCAATGGCCTCCCACAATGGTCTCACACTCTAGCTTTATCACTGTTGTTTTAAGTCTTCTTTTCAGAGTCTTCCCAACCACTTGTGGAGAACACACCCACAGGAGATAACCAACCCTGCTATGCTCTGAAGGATGCTCAGTTCAGGGATTTCCCTGGCAGTCCAGTGGTTAAGATTCCACGTTTCCACTACAGGAGATGTGGGTTCAATCCCTGGTCAGGGAACTAAGATCCCACATGCCATGTGGCGTGGCCAAAAATAAAAAAATTAAAAATGAAGGATGCTCAGTCCAGAAACTTTCACAAATAAAAATATGATGTCTTATGTAAAGCACCTGGCACAAAGGAAGAGCTCGGTAAATATTGGCTCCCTCC
This sequence comes from Orcinus orca, assembly GCF_937001465.1. Lineage (NCBI taxonomy): Eukaryota > Metazoa > Chordata > Mammalia > Artiodactyla > Delphinidae > Orcinus > Orcinus orca. Next base: position 101,650,585 of record NC_064559.1, on the reverse strand, counting down.
CCGAGCCTTCCTTCCTACAGCCCTGAAGAAAAGGAGGGTCAAGTATCCACCAATCCCACTTACTGATATCCGATGTCACAGAAGTTCTGTGTGTCCATGTGATAGGACTGTATATCTCAGACACAGATCCGGCAGTCCATGGATATGTTGCAGGTCGCCCCAACGGTGTGGATGATGATGACATATTTGGCCGGAAGGTTCATTGTAGGGCAGTGTGTCTGCCTGGCTTTCCAAGCTGAACTTGTGATGATATTGGGGCAAGCTGTGGTGAGGGGAACAACCAAGGCGATGGGAATTCACCTGGGCCCACATGTGGACAATCTCACAACTGCAGGCTGGTTACTCCTCAATTTCCCTAACCTCTGACACCCACTGGCACATCCTAGCATGTGGGATTCTGTGAGATTCTGGGAAGGTCCTGATAGCAATTGTCTGGGCCAGGTGGCTGGAGCAAGGGGCAGAGGCAAATTCAGCAGGTTCTGATAACAACTATGGAAACCAGCATGTGAACAGAAGAGAAAGGACTGTTGATCATACAGAGCCATCGCCATTTTATTCAAAAAATAAAGTATACCTACATGCTCAAATATGCATTGCAACTAAATGCAGGTGTGTGTACTTATGTAACAGGGCCCGTATGCAGAAATCAGCTGACTCTCTGAACTTATCACACACATATGGAAATAATTTGAAATCTCTAAAGAACTCTACAAATGTCAGAGTTATCATTATTGAAGATAGCACCTGTCTGAAAGCAAGAGAAACTTCATTTAGAGATTTACAACTAAGAAAGCTTAATAAAAAGTATCCTTGAGGGCTTCCCTGGTGGCACAGTGGTTGAGAGTCCGCCTGCCGATGCTAGGGGATACGGGTTCGTGCCCCGGTCCGGGAGGATCCCACATGCCGCGGAGCAGCTGGGCCCGTGAGCCATGGCCGCTGAGCCTGCGCGTCCGGAGCCTGTGCTCCGCAACGGGAGAGGCCTCAACAGTGAGAGGCCCGCGTACCGCAAAAAAAAAAAAAGTATCCTTGAGTCCAAGAAAAGGTCCACTCTAGCAGAGAGTGTTAAACTTCTGAAAGTGCTTATAATTGTACTGGTTTTAGGTTGCTGCTTGTTCATTCCAAAATAGTGCATAATTTTCATTACCCCACTTCTTGGAATATTCATACTCATGTCAGTGTAATCTGTGAATTCAAGTTTTTCTCAGTGCTGTGGTCATGTTGAAATTTGGCTTGTTTTTGCATTTAGAAATGTGTCTGTGTATGTGTGTACATGTGTGTGTGACAGAGATTGTGTATGTCATGTATTCATGTAATATACACAAATATGTATATATGTTTACCCCACCCCATTTTCATGCTCTATTCTTCTCCATAGTCCTCATGCCATTTGACTTCATACATATTTGACTTTTTGACGTCTTCATTTTCTATCTTTCTCCACTGACATGTGCAGTTTTCTCTGTTTTGTTCACTGCTGCATCCTCAGTACCTGGAAGAGTGGCTGGTATTCCATAAATATTTGCTAATTGAGTGAAAATGTGTGTACATATATATTTATGTCAAGTATGGTTCCATGGCCATATGGTTCTAGTGGAAAGGAGAGGAGGCCAGCAAGGTGCCCTCTCAGAATTTTCCGGATCTCATCATGAGATGTTCTTGGTCCAAGAAACCGATGAACACCAGTAAGAAAAAGCATTCCCTGCTGTAGTTGGGTGGTAACTGGGAGGAGGGTGAGGCAGGACTGAGGAGCTTTACCTTTCCTGGGCATCAGTGGCTGTTGAGGGACCAAGCAGCTCTCTTCTTTCAAGAGAAGTGGCTGAATATACCTGAGTGACATGTGACCCTTCTTTATGGCATAGAAGATCAGATCCTCTGCGGCTGATAAGGCAGCAGGGCTGGGCCTGCTGCCTGAAAGAGGATGACATGGAGCACAGAACTGTCCGCAAGAAGCTCCAACATGGTCTAGACCTGGAGGGAAGACAAGATGACCACCTGAGCCTGAATAACTCATGGGTGGGAAGAGCAGAAACTGGCCCAGTAGCCAGGACAGAGGAGCTGAAAGGCAAGGAAGTACTTGCACACAGCTCTTAGAAACTAAGTTGGTGACCTCTTGCAAGTGCCAAACTAAACTTTATCCTCTCCATCTCTAGGTGGAATCACTGGGAGACAGTGAAAGCTACTTGCAGAGGGAGGCCCACTTGACCAAGTCAGGAATGCCCCAGCATGGTGAAAAGGGTGACAGTATTTACCTAGTAGCCTCTACAATCAGACACGTGGCCAAGTGCTTTTTACATCCATTAACTCATGTAATCCTCACAGAAAACCTCTGAGATAAATGCTATTACTAGCCCCAGTTGGCAGATAAGGGTCCTGGCAAGTGCCGGTTATTTATCTATTGGCTCTTAATTCCATTCCTGCTCTGTGCTCTCCTTTGTTCTGCAGGGGGCTGGAAACCTGCAAACTACATTTCCCAGACTTGCTTGCTGGCCACTGCTTGGGTTCTACCAATGGGAGATGCTGGAGGAAGAGAGAAGCCATGTTTTCCTGCCTCTGAAGCCCCAGCCTCAGGGTCAACTTCAGACTCCAGAAGTGATGGCAATAACTGTGAACTCAAGCAGTGTCAGTGGTGGCTTCAGCAGTCTCACAGGGGTGCAGACCAGAGAGGAGAACGAGAACCAAAAAATGCATGTCATAGAATCCAAAGGAGAAAAGAACTTCAAGAGAGGGGCCATCATCAAAGAGGACAATATGATGGAGGCTGAAAAGACAAGAGTGTTGAGACAACGGAGCAGAGGAAGAGAGTGTAGACAACTCCCTGGCAGAGGGACAGAGGGGATGACCATTACCTAGCTTATTGCCAAAGAAAGCGAGACCCAAGGACACGCTGTTGTAGCCCTGGGCGTGCATGCCTTGGATGTTCCAGCCGACACCTTTGTACACCCTGCCATTGTCCCCAACCAGGAAGCTGCCAGGCAAGGAAACATGATTTAATGGCAAATTCCTGTAACAGGAAACTTCACACCCATCCTCAGAAGGGAAAAGGGTTCTAGAGGCTCAAAAATACTATGCTTCAATGACATGACGGTGGGAGGGAGGGTGATAACGCATTTTAGACTTCCAAGAGATGTGAGAATATATTTTAAATTTTGTTTTGACTTAGTTTACATGTGTTTCCCAGAACCTCATTTTAAAATACTCATTTGGTTCAAAGTGGAATTCACATGTGTGACTCTCAAGAACCTGAGAACATTAGTTCGACATTTTTCAAGGGCATGAGAATGCATTCGTCATGTTTTTAAATTATAGGACCAAGCACTTGAACATTGAAAACAATCAACCTGAATTCAGGGATTCCTGTATGTTAACTTTTTCTTCAGTTTCTCCTTAGGAATTCCTAAGCTCTTCTTTATCACAGAAATTTGTTTAGGATGTTCCTTTTCTCAGTTTATATTTTGAAGCCAATGTATCTATTTTTTTGTTGTTGTTTTACCTCCTCCTTTCTTTCTTCCTCGTTATAAATTTCTCATCCTCCACTTTCCAGTTACAGTCTTCAAAACTGATGTTTTCACAACTCTTGCCATATTCAGCTCTTAATAGGTCATGAATTTCCACAGCAAGCTGAGCACATAAAGAACACTTCCCTGAAGTCACGAGAGACCCAGAATAGAGTAGGGCTGACCTCCCACCCTGTGCTGACATTGGTCTGAGGACCAGGTTGGGGCCTCAGGGTGTCCGCCATGTCCCTGGCTTTGCTGGAGTACTTTCAACAGGCTGCTCTGTCCCTGCAGCCTTTGGTCAGTTCAATGTGAAAATAGCCCCTATGACTACAGCAGCTGCAAGGTACAAACTGGAGACTCTTACACTGTCACTGCAAAAACCTGACTTCGAGATGCAGTGGCTGAAGTAGACAACACAGCAGTGACAATGGGGGGGCGGTGGGGGCACTAGTGGTAGGGACAGCAGTTGAGCTGTAGTGAACACAGCATCCACAGAGGGTGGACGGGAAGACCCCCCCACCCTGGCCCTCAGGGGCTCTGGTGGCTAAAACAGGGGCCTCAAGCTGCTTTTACTTATTTGCAGCTAAAAATAAATCAAGAAGAAAATGTGGGTTATCCTTTCCAAAGTGGATAATTCAGAAAGCATTTATGTTTGTCTTTAGAATTCAGCGGGGAGAGCACCATTCCCTCTCTCTCTCTGTCTTCTTCTACAGATACATATATATTCTGATTCTTGAGGGGAAAAGAGGAGGTTGTGGGCCTCCACTCCACAGATAATCCTCAGACGGGGTACTCAATGCACAACGGAAGCATCTCCTTGCCTCACACATTTGCTTTTAACACGGGGCCCTCCTCCTTGCATCCCCAGTGGGATATCTCCTATGGTATCCCAGTCGCACTATGAGGTGGCCCTTCAGGGTACCTGGTACCTCTCGGGGTAAAAGCCCTGTCTGTCTGCAGAAGTGGAACAAGGCAGGACTAGGAGGCAGTCTGGGAATAGTTCTGGGTCCATGCTCCCTTGCTGAGTGACCTTGAGCAAATTCTCTAACTTCTCCAGACCGCAGCATCCTCACCTGTGACACAGGGGTGGTAATATTTCTCCTGCCCATTCCTCAGAGTGACTGGGAGAGCCTACCTGAGTAATACTTGCAAAGACCTTTGTAAACTGAAATATTCTTCGAGCTCCAAGGGGGCGAGTGTACTTATTACAAGACCTCTCTTGCTTCTTTCCGGGAGCTCCCAGAGGCTAAGACCACAACGACATACATGGCTCAGAGCTGTCTTCCTCATGACCCCTGGGGGATTTTGGATTTTGTTTGTTTAGCATTTTTTAATTCATTAGAAAAGCAACATGAATGGGAAATTAAGAAAAACACAGAAGGGGGAGCAGGAGGCCCCCCCCAAAGGGATAACTCGAATGTGGGCTCCGGGGACCCCACCAGCCTTTACATGTAGGCCACATCGCACCAGCCTGTGTTGTAGACTGAACGGGACTGCAGGCCCCGCAGCTTCCAGCTGCACACATTCTGCTCCTGGCACTCTACCTCCGTAAGCTGGCCCATGATGACACAGGCCACAGGCCGGGTCAGCTGGGCCCTGCGGGTCAGGAATCTCAACCCCCACTCCTTGCGGGAGACAACGGTGGATGCACCTGGTGGGGGGTTCGGGGGGGAACCACAGGCTGGCATGCTAAGGTCCTGCCCGTGTCCGCCACAGGCTGTCCAGGCCACCCTGGGTCCTCTGTGATGGGAGAGGGACCAGGAGGAGGCCTGCATCACCACAGCCACCCCTTCCCATCTCCATATCCTGTTTAGGGTAAAACGAATCCCCATGCAGACTCCACACTCAGGCTGGGAAGTCAAGCGGCCTTGTTCTCCAAACACTTCCTCCTTGTACTTCCCTGGAGGACTCTGCCCATCCTCACCTCTTCTCTGCCTGCAGAAAGCAGTCCCAGCAGCACCCCCCGCCCAACCCCTGGGTTCTGAGCCTACTTCTCATGAAGCACGTCAGTATGGATGCCTCGGGATGCGTGGTGCCCACTGGCATTTGCCCCGGTGTCTGACTTGCCTTTCATCGGCTGTCCCCTCAGAACACGACTCTCTGAGGAAAGCTCTGCCACTCTCCTCAAACCACTCTCCTCACTCTCCCCGGCAAAGCCCACAGGAAGCCCCATGAACACTGAGTACGGGTCTCCCTCCTTCAGATGAAAATACACTGTGGGCAGGGCCGTGAGAGCCCCACAGAGGACCCAGGACCTCCCCAGCTCTCCCTTACTATCCTTACTTGGGGGCTCCCAGGAGCTCTCTGAGGGATGCAGTGTTTCCACCCTGAGAGCTGGGGACTGGGACCCTTGTCTTTTCTCCCTGGGTTTCGTCTCTTTCCTAGAACCCAGCTTTGCCTAAGGACTCAGGACAATCCAGGGGAATAGCTGGGGTTCCACCCCACCCCACCCACCCAGCCCAGCCATAGTGACGTCCTGAGAAATACTTCTGGCCCCCTAAGAAGCCCAAGGCCACCCCCAAACGGCCTCACCACTGCGACCCTTGAGAATGAGCTGTGAGATGCCAACCAACAGGTCCAGAAGCTTCTCTGACAGCCCTCTGGCTTGGGTTTCATTCCAAGACAACTGTGGGGAATCCCCTGGGAAGGAACACTGCACTTGGTGCTGGTCCTCGGAGAACACCTGGACCAGCTCTTAGGCAGAGGCTCCACATCCCCCCTGCCCCCACAGCCAACAGCCTCTGGGCCTCCCCAAGTCACCTGACTTCCTCTAGGAAACAAAGAAGAGGAAAACCACGGATGCATCTGGCCTCACTCCACCTCTGCCTCTCGCATCTGCCCCAATGAGACCTTCACTCTCCCCATCCTCCCCAAGCCTCCCTCCATTTCAGACTCAGTGCAGTCTCTCCTGCCTCCTCATCTGAGCAACTCTGCCTTTCCCAGGTCACTGGTATACAAATTAATAGATCAGAGTGTCGTGTACCGAGATGGCCATCATCACGTTAACACGTATTCATATATGAAGCACCTAGTGATCCAGACAAGGTTCTTGAAATACAGAAATTTACAGATCGTTGTGACTGCCCTCACAAACTAGATTTTTTTAGATAGGATTAATGGAGGATTAATCATCACGAACATGCTGCATCCCCCTCTGCCTATTCGGTACCAGAGGTCATGGGGGCAATAGCCACTAGAACCAGCAATGTCACCCACATCACCTCTCACAGGCTGGCTCTGTAATGTACAAAGCATTTTCAAGGGCACTATCAGCTTTGTGGCTTAAAACAACTTTGTGAGATAAGCAAAGCAAATCAACTACTTCCTCTATACAGATGAGAAACTGAGATTCAGAGAGGTTATTTGTCTAAGACGACATGGGTTTTAAGCTGTGGACTTGCATTCCAACCCAGGCTGTCTGACCCCAGAGCTGTGTTGATAGCCACTAGACTCTGCAGCCACCCCAAAATTGTCGGATGACCTTGGGCAAGTCACTGCCACAATGTGGCTTGTTTCTCTGTCTTTAGGATGAGGTTGCTAAGGGTCTCCACCATGGTTCTGAGATTCTGTCCTGTGAAATCATCAGGAACAAATACTTGACCATGACACTGAAGCCAAGGTGTGCTGGGCAGGCTGGAGAGGCTGCTAAGGATGGGAGCCCATCTCAGCAGGGCGTGGGGGCACCTGAGCCAGGCTCTGAAGGGGAACATAGCTAGTGGGGAGGAGTGAGGACCCTGGAGAGGATGATTTCCAAATGAAACCAGGCTGGGGCTGATGCCAAAAGCACTTGTGACCCAGTGAAAGAAACTCACCCCAGGCCCCGAGATCCAGAGCAGAGATGAGAAGAAGCCACAGCAGCATCCTCCTGTGGAAGTAGGTCACCAACAGGGACAGTATAGACCACAGCCCTGGGAGAGACACCGACAGTTAGTCGGACCGTCCTCACTCTTCAAAGAGGGCTCCCACCCCATTACATGGCCCCCGTCTGCCTCCCCACCAAACCTGTGCACCTCCTGGGGCCAGCACCTGGCAAGGCTTCTCAGGGTCCCCAGCACAGGGTTGACCCTCGGCAGGTGCTCAGTAAAGGTGAGGGTGCTAACACCTCTGTCCAGCCACCACCCTCACCAGCCTCCTATTACCCTGAGAGCTCTTGGTCCCTCCTAGGAGCCCGGTGCCTCATCTAAGGCCTTCCAGCATAGATAATAACAATTTCTGAAATCCCTGTGTAGCTATTATGAATAAACTATGTGTAGATATTTTCACATCTAGTGCTGCAATTTTATATTTAATCCTTATAAAATTCCCATAAGATATTTGTAACCCCATTTTTATAGGTGAGAACACTGAGGCTCAGAGGAGCAAATTACAATAGGGGGAGGGGTGGGCTTCATCCCCAGCGCTATCTGAGTCAGATGTGTGTTAAGTCATCCAGTTCGGTCCTCCATCCTGCAAAGATCCCTGACAGATGCTCAGCTAACTTCTTCTTGAGTGAGAATAGTAATAAATAATAGCAGCTACCACTTACTGTCACATCCTATTTTCCAAGTATTTGCTGAGGACTTCATAGTTATTCCATTAAGTATCTTCACAATGACCTATGAGACCTGAACTTATCATCAGGAAACTGGACTTCAGAGAGTTTAAGTCACTTGCCCAAAGTTACCCAATTAGAAGGGGCAGATCTGTCTGACTCCAGAGACTCTGCCTGGAACTTCTCCACAATCAGCTTGAGTTTCTGATGGTGGAAATTCTCAACAAGGATCCAAGAGGTTAAACTCTGGGATTATTGTGGTCCTTTCCAGCTGCAGGAATATTTTCTTCTGTGTCAGGCAGAAATGAGTAGTTTACTTGGGCTCAATCCAAATGAATTATCAATTCTGTGAGATGTCAACCAAAACATCAATTTTTCTCCCAATTATCCTACTGAGAAACTATAGAGAGAGATTTGAGATAAAATGGGGCAGATCACTGACCTCCAGAGATTTTATATTGCAATCAATAGTTCCCAGACGGAAAATGTGTAGAACCCCACTTTAAGATGAGCATATAGGAGCTTCCTGGATCAGGACAAGAAATCTCTTGGCCGTTAGCGCCCAGGAATCCAGTCATTCGAGAAAACTGTGTCCTGATGACAAACCAGCCAGCCACAGAGGAGGGCAGGCACCTGATGAACATGTGAGAAAGTGTTGAGCCTCTCTCATTGGCCAAATGAGAGGCAAGGATTAACTTGCCCAAGTTGGAAGCCCTGTCGGCTGGCCTCCCAGGAAAGAAGCTGGCCTCTTGCAAAGCTACCTAGAAACCAGCAATCAGTTCTGGTCAATAGGAGGTTTATACCCTGGTCTCTTGGCCATGGTGCTTCCCCAACCATGAATGATAACGAGGCGAGTGCAGTCCCAAGCTTGTCACATCATAAGCTGAAATTGCAAGGCTTGAGCCCAACCCCTCATTTTACTAGGGCAGGGACTGGTGGGGTCTCCCACCCCCACCTCCAACTGCATACACCGAGCTGGCAGGACAGGCTGCAGCCACAGTTCGGCCACCGTGGCTCACATTGCTATGCATCCTCTGTACTTAAAATGAAGATGAAATATTAGGACAGGAGACAAGTGAGACATAATACATAGGGATTCCAGGTTAGACAGAAAGGGAAGAAATTGGGTAGAGGTAACCCCAGGACCCAGAGCCTTGGCAAGAAACATCCAGGTGTGGTAGAACCAAACCCATTTAGAACAATTTAGGATAGAGAAAGTTTTCTTACTTGGAGGAAGAATTCAAGAGTGGAGATCAGGGAAACTTTCTCCACTATGTTAACTTTTTAACCTGATAGAGTCCAGTCCCTCCAATAGGTGAGGGCTTCTCAAGAAGACACACACACACACACACACACACACACACACACACACACACACTCCCACACACACTCAGAAATACCTGTGGGTCCCTCGCTGTCCCAGCCCCACAGGTCAGGCTGCAGCTGGCTCACCCCTCATTGGCTGGCAGTGCCTTCCTTTCAGGCTTGGCCTCTGGCCCTGCCCTCCTTCTCCAGCTGCTGCCTCCTCGGCCTTCTCTCTCTCTAGCACTAGAGGGCACTCCCTCCCCGGGAATGGAGACTGGGCCCTGGCTTTCCAGAGAGAAGAGGAAGGCCCGGATCCCTAACCAAATGGGGAGAAGAGGAGGAGGGCGGAGCTCTGAGGCTCTGAGGAGCTCTGTCCACCAACCACAGAATCGAGAGGGACTCGGTGAGACCAGACAGGTGCTGACAGCAGGGGACCCGCCCTGTGAAGAAGCCCCGGTACTTCCTCCCCGGGAAAGGGCATGGCTGCCCAAGGCTCCCTGAGCTCCTTCCTCATCCCCAGTCCCCAGGAAACCCGGCAAAGCCAGGGGTTGTGCCTGTGGGACCTGAGGGTCACCTCTGGGAACGTCCTGCCCGTGGGGACAGATCTGCTCCAGGAGTTTGAAGGCTGTGGATGGAGGTCGTTCACCAACAGCCCCCCACCCCACTCCTTTCCACTGGCCTCACCAGCAGGGGCAGGATGGGAGCAGAGAAGTAGAAAAGTACATCCCAGGAGGCCACACACACTGTGTCCTCATCACTAGAACTTACTCCCACCCTGTGGCTGGGGGGCCCATTCACTCACCACCCCTACCTCAGCAGCAAACTGTCACCCACCCAGGAAGCCCCCCACAAACCGAGACTCTCCAGCCCCTCACCCACTCTCCACTCATCCCCTAACATGCTCCACAGTCTGCAGCTCTGGTCTCCAGAGCCCTTGAATCTTCACAGAGGGAACTCCACATGACCCTTTGCACAAGTACAATAGGACATTGTGCCTCCACAGGGACCTGCAGGGGCTCCCACCTCCCAGTGGGTGGGGTAGCCTCCTGAGACCCTAAACGGACCCTTCTGAGGGAACACCCCCAAATCTGCACGGGTTGCCCTTAGTGGAGCTGCAGAGTCACCCTGAGGCCGGGGATCCACAGAAAACCTCCCTCAAAGGGCTGCACTGGTTCCACCTGCTGTTCTCACCTGTTGACCCACCCAGGCCCAGGGCTGAGTCTCCCCCAAGGAGAAGACTCCACTTCCCACCACCCCTCCTTCCAACCTCTGGCCTTGGTTGGCAGTGAGGGGGGCTGGGTGGGGTCTGGGCACCTATGGATCAAGCCAGGAATAGCCTGCCAGGGTCGGGACCTCCACGGTTCAGCCCTGGTCTCAACCCAGGCCTGGGTTAGCCTGGGACCTTGGAGCCTGCCATGACCTTCTGACATGAGGGAACCCACCGCCAACACAGGATCCCCAAGTGTGGACTCCCTTCTATTTCAAAGCCCAGTCCAGCTGCTCACTCCTGCCAACCGCTCACCCTATTCTCCCCCCACCCATTCACTTTCACCCTAATCAGCACTATATGGTCACAGTCAACATCTCCACAGAAAGTCACAGGACAACAAACAGACCGGTGGGTTTTTCACGCTCACTCGTTTCTTCATTTATTCGTGCACTCCTGCATTTATTAGTTCAACATATTGCTCTGTCCTGGGACCACGGAGGTGAGTCAGGCCACATCCCTGGCTCGGGGATCCTCAGCAGAGTGCAGGAGAAAGACCTGAAAGTCAAGAACTTCGGGCAGAGCAGAGGTCACGGCCTTCAGCACACGCCATGCTTCATTGTTAATGTTCTCATTTTCCTTTAAAATTAGTTCACGAAGGAGATTGTTAAAGATGGCGGAAGAGTAAGACGCGGAGATCACCTTCCTCCCCACAGATACATCAGAAATACATCTACACGTGGAACAACTCCTACAGAACACCCACTGAACGCTGGCAGAAGACCTCAGACCTCCCAAAAGGCAAGAAACTCCCCACGTACCTGAGTAGGGCAAAAGAAAAAAGAAAAAACAGAGACAAAAGAATAGGGACGGGACCTGCACCAGTGGGAGGGGGCTGTGAAGGAGGAAAGGTTTCCACACACTAGAAGCCCCTTTGCGGGCAGAGACTGCGGGTGGCGGAGGGGGGAAGCTTCAGAGCCAAGGAGGAGAGCGGAGCCACTGGGGTGCGGAGGGCAAAGCGGAGAGATTCCGGCACAGAGGATCGGTGCCGACCAGCACTCACCAGCCCGAGAGGCTTGTCTGCTCACCTGCCGGGGCGGATGGGGGCTGGGAGCTGAGGCTCGGGCTTCAGAGGTCTGATCCCAGGGAGAGGACTGGGATTGGCGGTGTGAACACAGCCTGGAGGGGTTAGTGCACCACGGCTAGCCGGGAGGGAGTCCGGGGAAAAGTCTGTACCTGCCAAAGAGGCAGGAGACTTTTTCTTCCCTCTTTGTTTCCTGGTGCACGAGTAGAGGGGATTAAGAGCGCTGCTTAAAGGAGCTCCAGAGACGGGCGCGAGCCGCGGCTAAAAGCACGGACCCCAGAGACGGGCATGAGACGCTAAGGCTGCTGCTGCCGCCACCAAGAAGCCTGTGTGCGGGCACAGGTCACTATCCACACCTCCCCTCCCGGGAGTCTGTGCAGCCCGCCACTGCCAGGGTACCGGGATCCAGGGACAACTTCCCCAGGAGAACGCACGGCGCCTCAGGCTGGTGCAATGTCACGATGGCCTCTGACGCCGCAGGCTTCACCGCATCCGTACCCGTCCCTCCCCCCGGCCTGAGTGAGCCAGAGCCCCCGAATCACCTGCTCCTTTAACCCCGTCCTGTCTGAGCGAAGAACAGACGTCCTCCGGCGACCTACATGCAGAGGCGGGGACAAATCCAAAGCTGAGCCCCGGAAGCTGTGCAAACAAAGAAGAGAAAGAGAAATTTCTCCCAGCAGCCTCAGGAGCAGCGGATTAAATCTCCACAATCAACTTGATGTACCCTGCACCTGTGGAATACTTAAATAGACAAGGAATCATCCCAAATTGAGGAGGTAGACTTTGAGAGCAAGATTTATTATTTTTTCCCCTTTTCCTTTTGTGAGTGTGTATGTGTATGCTTCTGTGAGAGATTTTGTCTGGATAGCTTTGCTTTCACCATTTCTCCTACGGTTCTGTCTGTCCGTTTTGTTTACTTGTTTGTTTTACATTTAAAAATTTTTTTCTTAATAATTATTTTTTAATAACTTTATTTTATTTTATCTTTATTTTATTTTATCCTCTTTCTTTCTTTCTTTCTACTTTTTCTCCCTTTTATTCTGAGCTGTGTGGATGAAAGGCTCTTGGTGTTGCAGCTAAGAGTCAGTGCTATGCCTCTGAGGTGGGAGAGCCAACTTCAGGACACGGGTCCACAAGAGACCTCCCAGCTCCACGAAATATCAAATGGCGAAAATCTCCCAGAGATCTCCATCTCAACACCACCACCCAACTTCACTCAACGACCAGCAAGCTACAGTGCTGGACACCCTATGCCAAACAACTAGCAAGACAAGAACACAACCCCACCCATTAGCAGAGAGGCTGCCTAAAATCATAATGAGGCCACAGACAACCCTAAAAAACACCACCAGACGTGGACCTGCCCACCAGAAAGACAAGATTCAGCCTCATACAGCAGAACACAGCCACTAGTCCCCTCCACCAGGAAGCCTACACAACCCACTGAACCAATCTTAGCCACTGGGGACAGACACCAAAAACAATGGGAACTACGAACCTGCAGCCTGCAAAAAGGAGACCCCAACCACAGTAAGATAAGCTAAATGAGAAGACAGAAAAACACACAGCAGATGAAGGAGCAAGATAAAAACCCACCAGACCTAACAAATGAAGAGAAAATAGGCAGTCTACCTGAAAAAGAATTCAGAATAATGATAGTAAAGATGATCCAAAATCTTGGAAATAGAATGGACAAAATGCAAGAAACATTTAACAAGGACCAAGAAGAACTAAAGATGAAACAAGCAACGATGAACAACACAATAAATGAAATTAAAAATACTCTGGAAGGGATCAATAGCAGAATAACTGAGGCAGAAGAACGGATAAGTGACCTGGAAGATAAAATAGTGGAAATAACTACTGCAGAGAAGAATAAAGAAAAAAGAAAGAAAAGAACTGAGGACAGTCTCAGAGACCTCTGGGACAACATTAAACGCACCAACATTCGAATTATAAGGGTCCCAGAAGAAGAACAGAAAAGGAAACGGACTGAGAAAATATTTGAAGAGATTATAGTTGAAAACTTCCCTAAAAGGGGAAAGGAAATAGTTAATCAAGTCCAGGAAGCACAGAGAGTCCCGTAAGGATAATCCAAGGAAAAACACACCAAGACTCATACTAATCAAACTGTCAGAAATTAAATACAAAGAAAACATATTAAAAGCAGCAAGGGAAAATCAACAAATAACACACAAGGGAATCCCCATAAGGTTAACAGCTGATTTTTCAGCAGAAACTCTGCAAGCCAGAAGGGACTGGCAAGAAATATTTAAAGTGATGAAGGAGAAAAACCTACAATCAATATTACTCTACCCAGCAAGGATCTCATTCAGATTTGATGGAGAAATGAAAACCTTTGCAGACAAGCAAAAGCTGAGAGAGTTCAGCACCACCAAATCAGCTTTACAACAAACGCTAAAGGAACTTCTCTAGACAAGAAACACAAGAGAAGGAAAAGACCTATAATAACGAACCCAAAACAATTTAGAAAATGGGAAGAGGAACATATATATCTATAATTACCTTAAATGTAAATGGATTAACTTCTCCCACCAAAAGACACAGACTGGCTGAATGGATACAAAAACAAAACCCATATATATGCTGTCTACAAGAGACACACTTCAGACCTTGGGACACATACAGACTGAAAGTGAGGGGATGCAAAAAGATATTCCGTGCAAATGGAAACAAAAAGAAAGCTGGAGTAACAATTCTCATATCAGACAAAATAAACTTTAAAATAAAGACTACTACAAGAGAAAATGACACTACATAATGATCAGGGATCGATCCAACAAGAAGATATAACAATTGTAAATATTTATGCACCCAACGTAGGAGCACCTCAATACATAAGGCAAATACTAACAGCCATAAAAGGGGAAATCGACAGTAACACATTCATACTAGGGGATTTTAACACCCCACTTTCACCAATGGACAGATCATCCATAATGCAAATAAATAAGGAAACACAAGCTTTAAATGATACATTAAACAATATGGACTTAATTGATATTTACAGGACACTCCATCCAAAAACAACAGAATACACATTTTTCTCAAGTGCTCATGGAACATTCTCCAGGATAGGTCATATCTTGGGTCACAAACAAAGCCTTGGTAAATTTAAGAAAACTGAAATTGTATCAAGTATCTTTTCCAACCACAACGCTATGAGACTAGATATCAATTACAGGAAAAGATCTGTAAAAAATATAAACACATGGAGGCTAAACAATACACTACTTAATAACGAAGTGATCACTGAAGAAATCAAAGAGGAAATAAAAAAATACCTAGAAACAAATAAAAATGGAGACACAATGACCCAAAACCTATGGGATGCAGCAAAATCAGTTCTAAGAATGAAGTTTATAGCAATACATTCCTACTTTAAGAAACAGGAAACATCTCGATTAAACAACCTAACCTTGCACCTAAAGCAATTAGAGAAAGAAGAACAAAAATTCCCCAAAGTTATCAGAAGGAAAGAAATCATAAAGATCAGATCAGAACTAAATGAAAAAGAAATGAAGGAAACGATAGCAAAGATGAATAAAACTAAAAGCTGGTTCTTTGAGAAGATAAACAAAATTGATAAACCATTAGCCAGACTCAGCAATAAAAAAAGGGAGAAGACTCAAATCAATAGAATTAGAAATGAAAAAGGAGAAGTAACAACTGACACTGCAGAAATACAAAGGATCATGAGAGATTACTACAAGCAACTTTATGCCAATAAAATGGACAACCTGGAAGAAATGGACAAATTCTTACAAATGCACAACGTGCCAAGACTGAATCAGGAAGAAATAGAAAATATGAACAGACCAATCACAAACACTGAAATTGAAACTGTGATTAAAAATCTTCCAACAAACAAAAACCCAGGACCAGACGGCTTCACAGACAAATTCTATCAAACATTTAGAGAAGCGCTAACACCTATCCTTCTCAAACTCTTACAAAATATAGCAGAGGGAGGAACACTCCCAAATTCCTTCTACGAGGCCACCATCACCTTGATACCAAAACCAGACAAGGATGTCACAAAGAAAGAAAACTACAGGCCAATATCACTGATGAACATACATGCAAAAATCCTCAACAAAATACTAGCAAACAGAATCCATCAGCACATTAAGAGGATCATACACCATGATCAAGTGGGGTTTATTCCAGGAATGCAAGGATTCTTCAATATATGCAAATCTATCAATGTGATAAACCATATGAACAAACTGAAGGAGAAAAACCATATGATCATCTCAATAGATGCAGAGAAGGCTTTTGACAAAATTCAACACCAATTTATGATAAAAACTCTGCAGAAAGTAGGCATAGAGGGAACTTTCCTCAACATAATAAAGGCCATATATGACAAACCCACAGCCAACATAATCCTCAATGGTGAAAAACTGAAAGCATTTCCACTAAGATCAGGAACAAGACAAGGTTGGCCACTCTCACCACTCTTATTCAACATAGTTTTGGAAGCTTTAGCCACAGCAATCAGAGAAGAAAAGGAAATAAAAGGAATCCAAATCGGAAAAGAAGAAGTAAAGCTGTCACTGTTTGCAGATGACATGATACTATACATAGAGAATCCTAAAGATGCTACCAGAAAACTACTAGAGAAAATCAATGAATTTGGTAAAGTTGCAGGATACAAAATTGATGCACAGAAATCTCTGTCATTCCTATCCACTAAGGATGAAAAATCTGAAAGTGAAATCAAGAAAACACTCCCATTTACCATTGCAACAAAAGAATAAAATATCTAGGAATAAACCTACCTAAAGAGACAAAAGACCTGTATGCAGAAAATTATAAGACACTGATGAAAGAAATTAAAGATGATACAAATAGATGGAGAGATATACCATATTCTTGGATTGGAAGAATCAACATTGTGAAAATGACTCTACTACCCAAAGCAATCTATAGATTCAATGCAATCCCTATCAAACTACCACTGGCATTTTTCACAGAACTAGAACAAAAAATTTCACAATTTGTATGGAAACACAAAAGACCCCGAATAGCCAAAGCAATCTTGAGAATGAAAAATGGAGCTGGAGGAAATCAGGCTCCCTGACTTCAGACTATACTACATAGCTACAGTAATCAAGACAGTATGTTCCTCACACAAAAACAGAAAGATAGATCAATGGAACAGGAAAGAAAGCCCAGAGATAACCCCACGCACATATGGTCACCTTATCTTTGATAAAGGAGGCAGGAATGTACAGTGGAGAAAGGACAGCCTCTTCAATAAGTGGTGCTGGGAAAACTGGACAGGTACATGTAAAAGTATGAGATTAGATCACTCCCTAACACCATACACAAAAATAAGCTCAAAATGGATTAAAGACCTAATTGTAAGGCCAGAAACTATCAAACTCTTAGAGGAAAACATAGGCAGAACACTCTATGACATAAATCACAACAAGATCCTTTTTGACCCACCTCCTACAGAAATGGAAATAAAAACAAAATTAAACAAATGGGACCTAGTGAAACTTCAAAGCTTTTGCACAGCAAAGGAAACCATAAACAAGACCAAAAGACAACCCTCAGAATGGGAGAAAATATTTGCAAATGAAGCAACTGACAAAGGATTAATTTCCAAAATTTATATGCAGCTCATGCAGCTCAATAACAAAAAAACAAACAACCCAATCCAAAAATGGGCAGAAGACCTAAATAGACATTTCTCCAAAGAAGATATACAGATTGCCAACAAACACATGAAGGTTGCTCAACATCACTAAACATTAGAGAAATGCATATCAAAACTACAATGAGATATCATCTCACACCAGTCAGAATGGCCATCATCAAAAAATCTAGAAATAATAAATGCTGGGGAGGGTGCGGAGAAAAGGGAACACTCTTGCATTGCTGGTGGGAATGTGAATTGGTACAACCACTGTGGAGAACAGTATGGAGGTTCCTTAAGAAACTACAAATAGAACTACCATATGACCCAGCAATCCCACTACTGGGCATATACCCTGAGAAAACCATAATTCAAAAAGAGTCATGTACCAAAATGTTTATTGCAGCTCTATTTACAATAGCCAGCAGATGGAAGTAAAATAAGTGTCCATCATCGGATGAATGGATAAACAAGATGTGGCACATATATACAATGGAATATTACTCAGCCATAAAAAGAAACAAAATACAGTTATTTGTAGTGAGGTGGATGGACCTAGAGTCTGTCATACAGAGTGAAGTAAGTCAGAAAGAGAATGACAAATACCGTGTGCTAACATATACATATGGAATCTAAGAAAAAAAAAAGTCATGAAGAATCTAGGGATAAGACGGGAATAAAGACACAGACCTACTAGGGAATGGACTTGAGGGTATGGGGAGGGGGAAGGGTAAGCAAAGTGAGATAGTGGTATGGACATATATAAACTACCAAACGTAAAATAGATAGCTAGTGGGAAGCAGCCTCATAGCACAGGGAGATCAGCTCGGTGCTTTGTGACCACCTAGAGGGGTGGGATAGGGAGCGCGGGAGGGAGGGAGATGCAAGAGGGAAGAGATATGGGAACATATGTATATGTATAACTGATTCACTTTGTTATAAAGCAGAAACTAACACCATTGTAAATCAATTATACTCCAATAAAGATGTAAAAAGAAAAAAATTAGTTGACGAATCTTATAAGCAGGAGTTTTCACATAAAATTTCAGATTCCCTGGACCTTCGGGAGGTCCATTAACACCTGATCCACTTTCCCACGTGCCCGCCTTCCCCTGAGGCTGAGTACCAGCTGCCCCTTCAAGTTAGGAATGCTCTCATTTGCCACAGTCCTCACCACTCCCTAGTGTCCCCAACCCTGAGGCCCCATGTCGGTTGTCACGAGTCATGCTACTGATGGTGCTCTTGGTGTTCTCCAGCCCACACCACTTCACCACTTTACTCCAGGTCCCTAGTTCCTGCAAGCTTGTGTCTTGAGATCCTTGGTCCAGAGTGAAATGTGCCCTGGTAGAGGCAGCAGAGGGCGCTGTGGACACACACAGGAGAGGCGCCCTGGGCACCTGCTGGGATGGAAGGATGCAGGCTGCTGTCTGTGCTTCCTGCATCAGCCCGAACAATGGAGGGCAGGCCCCTCGCCCTCCTAAGAGCACTCATCACAGGGCCAGGCAGGGCCATCCTTGTTGGACTGCCCAACAAGGGGAGACAGAGTGGGTTGGCCACCTCAGGGGTCCTCAGCCCACCACCAGACACTGGCTATTGCAGGTGGGAAGGCACAACCTCAGCGGGGACAGGGGGAGAGAGGGGTGCCAGAGGAGAGGCAGCTTGCTAGCTTGCTCAGGAAGGGCAGGGCTGTGGTGTGGAGGGGAAGTGGACTAACCAACAAGCTTCCTCCCAAACCAGCTCCAGGTCAGGGCTTGGAATTTCACAAAAAGGCAAAAAGGGCTTTGTGAACATTTCTTGTCCCGGCCCAGTCCCGTTCCTGGCAGTGACACAGCCTAGCTCAGGGTTACCACACTGCTTACCTGTGAAGCAATCTTCCCGCAAGAAGGCTGAGTTTCTCAGCCAGAGGCCTATAAATGCTGGGCCCCCATCTTTCTGTCAAACCCCTCTGTGTGACTTCTGGGCTTGGGTAAGTGAGCTGCCAGTTTCCCCGGGGCCGGAGCCTGCCTGCTGACTCTTTACTCCCCTCACCCATCTTCATTTCAAACCTCCTCCTGGAAGCCCTCCTTGATTGACTGCTCACTTTAAAGCCTCCTTCCCGTTTTCTTAGGTCATGTTCTGCTGCAGCCTCCTGTCCTCAAAGGCTCTCCTTTTCGGCACTCCCTAGATAGTCTATAAACCATTCCTACCATGTGTGGAATAGGGTCATCTCCCAGTTCTGTTGCAGCCCCTGCTTTCTTTTTATTCTGTCTCCTCCCTTCATTCCTGCGTGCAGCCAGTAGGAGGTGTCAAGGAAGCTTGATGGTCTTTTCTTCTAAGCACCAGAACTCTTGCTTCTCCTTTGCTCAAACAGAGTGCAGGAAGATGGCTGACCAACTGTCGCAGCTGGAAAGCAGCATAGAAACCATCATCAATATCTTCCACCAGTACTCTATACGGCTGCAGCCCCCGGACACCCTGAACAAGAAAGAATTCAAACAGCTGGTGAAAAAAGAGCTGCCAAACTTTCTCAAGGTAGGACTGGACCCCTGTCAGAAATGACCCGAACAGTCTGGGCTAAGGATGGAGAATAGGGGTGCAGTCTGCAATGGTCAAGGAAAAAGTTCTTGCCCCTTCAACCTAGCCTCCAGAGGCAGTGGGCTCCGTGTTTGGAACAGGATTTGGACACTGTCACTAGAGGTGGTCCGTGTTAGGTGGCACCAACAGACTGAGCATGTGCAGTGTGCCAGGTCCCATCCTGGGCAGGGCGTGTAGTGGCCCACCGGGACCCACTGTCCTGACGGGAGAGACACACAACAGACATGTTGACCAATCAAGAACACAGATAGATCCACAGCCAATAAGTACCTGAAAGAAAAACAGAGAGCACTGTGGGTGATGTGGGCTGGGTACAGGGAGAGGAGACTAGTTAAATGGACGTGAAGGGCCCCTCTAATGAGATGACCTTTGAGCTGAGACCTGAATTTTGGTGGGGGGAAGCAAGTGAAGACTACCCTTGGCAGGAAGCCAATGAGATTGTAAGCCTCAGATGGACTTGGAGTGGAAGACCCCAGAGGGCTTTTCTAATCCAAAGGCTCTCTGGTAAGAAACAAATGAACAGCATGTGGGAAAGGACCCAGCCCAGCACCAGTGTGTATAAAGCACTCAGTAACATGTTAGTTTATTTCCCTGATCTGAAAATGATTAGGCAACTCTAAGAAAAGGAGGATTCGTTCCACAGGATCTTTTTGTTTTCTTTACAAATTTGGTGACTTTGGGGACACAGAAGACTGGACTAAGAAGGGTGGGACATCTAGGTCCCAGACTCAGTTCCATTCCTGGAGCGAGATGTTCCGGGATAGGTGGCCAGCCCTGCCTGGAGTCCCTCCCCACCTTGGAAAGGTGGAGAATCACAGCTGTCGGAGGTACTGGGGTTGCTGACAGCTCCCTGAAATTGCAGACCTCAGCAAGCAGGACGCTCGGTCAGGGTAGACAAGAGAGGATACAGCCAAGAGGTTGTGTGGGCAATGTTTTCCTTTGTGAGACCCCTATCCCACCCCATCCACCACGCCCCACATCCAGAGCAGATAGGCCAGGATTGGAAGCTGGGCCCCCTCCTACGGGCTGCTCAGGAGCGAGGGATCTGCCAGGGTGATGCCAAAGGTGCAAAAAAGCAGGTCACGCTGAAGCGTTGCAGAGTGGGAAGGGCGTGGGAGGTGAGCTGGGCACCTGCAGTTTCCCAGGAGGAGCCTCAGCGGGGGTGCCCCAGCCAGTGGGAGGCGGGGCTGGAACCCAGTGGGGCCTGGACCCTTCACCTCCCCTCATGCCCCCTTGCACACTTATCACACCACACTGCTCTCTGTCTCCATCTCGTTTCCCTCGGGTGCTTCCCCGCCATGCAGGCTGAAATGAGTGTCACTAAGTAGTAACCTGGAGAGGGAGTGGGGAGGCGGGAAGAGGAGGGCGTGACATGGATAGGAGTAGAGGGAACGGGACAAGACCGGGCTGTGGGCCAGATCGGAATGTGCGTGTCCACCCTTCTGCTCCCAAGCCTTGTCAATCTGCACAAGCTGATTACCGTTTGTACGACTGTTTCCTCAAGTCTTCCTCAAGGAAGATTCCAAGTCTCCCTATCATTGTTATAAGGACCAAATGAGGAGACATCTCTGTACTTATGAACGTGTGTGACCTCAGGCAAGTCACTCGACCTCAGTTCCTCTCCTGTAAAATGGAGAGAATTGTGGTGGCCAGGAATCAGAAAGTGTCCAGCAGATGCTCAAACTGAGGCCCAGGAGCCTGGTGTCACTCTGCCTTTGCCATCGGGTCACTTGCTGTGCTCCCCGTCCTTAGCCCTGACCACACCCAGCCCTGACTGCCCTGTGTCTCCCACCGGCAGAAGGAGACAAAGGATGACAAAGCCATAAACGAGATCATGGAGGACCTGGACACGGATGTAGACAAGGAGCTGAACTTCCACGAGTTCTCCGTGCTGGTGGGCAAGCTGACGGAAGCCTCCCACGAGGAGATGCACAAGACGGCACCCCCAGGAGTAGGCCACAGGCACGGGCCAGGCTTCGGGGCAGGTGGTTCAGGCCACGGCCACAGCCATGACAATCACAGCCACAGCCATGGCAATCACGGCCACAGCCACTAATCAGGTCAGGCCACCAGCCCCTGCCCACCTAGGGCCACGGGGCTGCCTTAGCTGCAGGGCAGGGAGATGGGGGTGAAATATAAAGTCTTCCTCCAAGCCAGTGTTCTGTGTGCTTCTTTCCCCACCCCCTTCCCAACCTGACCTTCCTGGAGGTCTGGGGGTTTGACAGCCCTGTGGCTTAACTGGGCCTCAATGTCTGCATTCAGTAAGAACAAAACAAGAAGCAACAAAAATGTGGGTCTCTTCTGGGCCCTTTGGATTCACCTCCCTGACCGTCTCCTCACCTCTGACTCTAGGCCCCCCTGCTTAGGTCCCCGTCACCCTTCCCCAGCTCAGGACCTCTCTGTCCAGACAGTCAAAGTGGCCCTTGTCACCATAAAAAGCAAAAGGGGAGTTTCCCTTCCCCTCAACCTTCCAGCCACCCCCCAATCCTGCCCCCACCCCCTCTTCACCTGGTGCTCTCCACACGGCCATCTCTCTCCTACCAGAACCTTAGTCCTCTAGACAGAACGTGTCTGTGGAGGAACACTGAAGTCCAGGACAGATGGGGTGTGTTACCCACAAATGGAGTTCTGAATCCACGGGGGCATTGGGTGTCTCTCAGCAGACCTAGGGTCCTCCATGGATACGGGGGTAGGTAAGCACACGGATGGGAAGCAGGGGTCTGGCCCCGGGTGGACAGGAGTGTGAGAAGGGTACCTGCCTGCCCGTTGGAAGAAACAAGATCCAGCCCTGGCTCTGCAGCTACAGAGCCTAACCACTGAGGGGCGGAGGTTGGACACAGGGTCCAGAGAGCCTCTCAGGCCTGAGGACTCTTATCCTAAGCCTCGAGGGCAAGCTGACCTCCCTGAGATGGCCGGGGTTCCTCCAGGCCCCAGTGGGTGGATGAGACCTCAGGCCAGCAGAAACCCTGGCTCCTCTGCAAACTCGTGGCTGGCCTGGCTCCCAGCTTCCCTGCAGCTGCTGCCTCTGGTCCTCACCTCAGCAGCCTCCAGACCACTCACTTCAGAGACATCCAAGGGACTCCAGGCCTTAGAGCAATGCCGTAAAGTCCCCCTACTGGGTCATTACCGGGCTGGGGTGGGCCTTCCAAACTCCAGAGCCCAAATCAGGGTCGTCTGCTCTGCCCTGTGCTTTCAGCAGAGAGAAAACTCTGATAGGATTAGGATTGGGGGTGCTGGGAGAAGACGAACAGCATCCAACCCCCAGGTTACAAGTGAAGAAAGTGAGGCATAGAGTCGAGAAGGGACCAGTTCAAGGTCATACAGTGGTGATTGGTGAAGATATTGCAGAGAGCCTTGAATCCATCTTCCCTGCAGCCTAGATCTCACAGCTCCTTCCCCAGTGTTGAGCATGAAGCCAGGAGCGGCGGTCAGACTCCAGCTCCTCCCAGGCCACTTGGCTGTAGCCTGGCCCCTGGCCTGCCTGCTGTGGACCGTGTAGGCCCTGTTCTAAGAGCCTTTGCTGTGGCGACAGGGATTTCCGGGCTCCCACTTGAGGGTATGAGGGTGCTTCCAGGAACCACTCCAGGCTGTGAGCTTGGGGAGAAGGGTTCAGAAGCCCCCAGCCCCTGGGGGATCCCATAGGTGGGGAGACTCATCTCCTCACAGCCCTGCTAACCCACCCTCACGTCCCTGCTGTGCAGCTTGGTGCAGGAGAAAGAGAGCTGGCCCGGCAGTTGGGAGGCCTGGGTTCTACCAGTGGCCTGGCCAGGACTAGATACCTCAGGTAGGGTAGGCTCCCCCCAACCCCTCTGCCCACCAGTGCTTATCACAATGTGACATAAATATGTCTATGACTCTGCTTCCTCACTAGACTGTGAACTCCACGAGGTCAAGTCCATGGCATCTGTCTTATTCTCTGCTTTATTCCGAGCACCTAGAGAGGTGGCTGATACACGGTAGGTTCTCAACAAATACTGACTGTATAGATGTTCCAAAATTCCCCACATGCTCCAGGCTCCCTTCTTGGGGGCAGGTGTAGAGAAAGGAGGGAGAGGAGGTGGGATTAAAACCAGCAAAATGTCCCCACAACCAGTCGCCAAAGCTTCAATAAAATGCCTCAATCACTGGGGAAAAAAAAAAAAAACCAGAAGGCTCTAACTATGGAAAACAGTATGGAGGTTCCTTAAAAAACTAAAAATAGAACTACCATATGACCCAGCAATCCCACTACTGGACATATATACCTTGAGAAAACCATAATTCAAAAAGAGACATGCACCACAATGTTCATTGCAGCTCTATTTACAATAGCCAGGACATGGAACCAACCTAAATGTCCATCTACAGACTAATGGATAAAGAAGATGTGGCACATATATACAATGGAATATACTCAGCCATAAAAAGAAATGAAATTGAGTTATTTGTAGAGAGGTGGATGGACCTAGAGTCTGTCATACAGAGTGAAGTAAGTCGGAAAGAGAAAGACAAATACTTTATGCTAACACATATATATGGAATCTAAAAAAAAAAAAAAATGTTACTGATGAAC
Organism: Orcinus orca; assembly: GCF_937001465.1. NCBI lineage: Eukaryota > Metazoa > Chordata > Mammalia > Artiodactyla > Delphinidae > Orcinus > Orcinus orca. Next base: position 101,626,164 of record NC_064559.1, on the reverse strand, counting down.
CTAGTTGTAGGGCAGGAATAAAGAGGTAGACATAGAGAATGGACTTGAGGACATGGAGAGGGAGGGCGAAGCTGGGGCGAAGTGAGTAGCATCGACGTATATACACTACCGAATGTAAAATAGTTGGCTGGTGGGAGGCAGCAGCATAGCACAGGGAGATCAGCTCGGTGCTTTGCATTGATCTAGGGGGTGGGATAGGGAGGATGGGAGGGAGACTCAAGAGGGACGGAATATGGGGACATGTGTATGCATATGGCTGATTCACTTTATTGTGCAACAGAAACTAACATGGTATTGTGAAGCAATTATACTCCAATAAAAATGTATTTTAAAAATTCCAGGGCTTCCCTGGTGGCGCAGTGGTTGAGAGTCCGCCTGCCAATGCAGGGGACACGGGTTCGTGCCCCGGTCCGGGAAGATCCCACATGCCGGGGAGCGGCTGGGCCCGTGAGCCATGGCCGCTGAGCCTGCGCGTCCGGAGCCTGTGCTCCACAACGGGAGAGGCCACAACAGTGAGAGGCCCGCGTACCGCAAAAAAAAAAAAAAAAATCCAGAAGGTTCTGGATATCATCATGGCATCTCACACTGGAAGGTAAGGGCAGCAAGGGGATGGGACTCTGGAGCCCAGCCCCCCTCCTCAGCTTTATTCAGTCTTACCAGTTCTGCCTTCATCTGCTGCACACTAGAAGCTTCCATTTGAATAAAGCGATTTGTCTTGAAAAAAGTTTGAACATTATTTGTTTAACCCAACCTGCCTCACCCTCATGCTTGAGTGATTCTCCCCAGCATCCCTGCCATGCGGTTGGCCCAGCTCTGCCTGAACTCCTCCAGGTAAGGGTGCATCCTCCTTTGGTGCTGACACTTAGAAAGTCCTTCATTACACGGAGCCAAAATCTGTCTCCTCACGCCTGCCAAGCATTAACCCTGGTTTCCTCCCACACTACTGGGGATGCAGAATAAATCTAACCTCCTCCACGCACGCAGCTACCCATCCACTTCTTCAAAATCACATCCAGGCTTTCTACAGCCTCTACACAGTTGTACCAGGAATGCTCTCCCCACCCTGAGATCTCTAGTGAGTCCCTTAGGGCCCATGAAGGCCTAGAACCTATGTCACCACCTCCATGAAGATTCCCCTGACCACCCACCTTCCTCAAGTCCATGGGGGCTTCCTCCTCCAGGCCCGTAGAACTCTCCGGTACGTCTGCCTTTACACTTGCAATAGGGAACTGTAACCCCTTATCTGCAAATCTGGCAGTGGCCCTGGATGCAGGGACAATGGCTGATTTGTCCCATGTCCCCAGGTACCAACGTGGAAAAAGCTCTCAGTGAGCATTTCAAATGGGCAAGGGAAGGTAGGGTGGTCCTAGGACCCTGTGGAGCTGGAGGGTGAAGCTGGAGCTTGCATGAGGAGAGGGTAAGGTGGGGACTGCTTTGGGCATGAAGGCTGTGCCCTTGGTCTGGCGATCTGGAGGCCAGGAGATGGTGGAGCCACAGGGCATCAGGATGGCAGGGGACAGAGCTTCATTGATCCCAAGTGTTCCCCCTTTTGCCTATCTCTCTGCTAGCTTGGTCTGAGAGGAGGAGGCTGTTCTAGGCCCCGCGGGAAGGTCTACAGCAATCCACTTTCACAAAGCCCTGTAGGATTTTCTTAAAAAAGAGCTGATCGAGGTGACTTAGCCCTTCCATCCCATTAGTCCCCTTCACCCCCAAAAAGACTGGTTTTATTGAGTAGAGAAGAGCTGGATTCTTCCCTCAGGTAAAGAATAAGAGTGTCAGGGTGAAGGTTAAGATTCCCACTCCAAGTGAAAATTGCTGACTACCTCTAGGATTAATGAGTCCTTTCAAGGAACAAAAGCTTTGGGGGTTCCCCAGCATAACAGTGATTAAAGAACAGAGAAAGCCTGTTGTCAGATGCCTGTCCCTCAGTTCCTATAAGAGGGAGTTGCCCTCCTTGGCAGTGGAACCTGAACTTCTGTGTACCTTTCTGGGCATGGTGAAGAAGTACAGTGGCAGCTGCTGGATGCTGCCCAGAGGCTTAACAACGCTCAGAACATGTTCTGGGGCCTCGGTGGTATGAAATGCTTCCAGAACTGGCCACAGAGATGAATTCTTATAGCATCTACTCATTTGTCTTCTCATTCACTCATCAGACGTTAACACCAGACTTGCTGTATGTCGGGCTCTGTATAATGCTCTGAGGGGCCCCCATGATAAATATGGCTTCATTCTGTCATTAAGGAACTCCCAGGACTGCAGGGCAGACAAGACAGCTCCTCAAATGATTCTGATATAAAAAAATGAAAGGCCAGAAAGGGATAAAGTTCTGTGAGGCTTAGAGATAGGAGGGCTGTCCTTCAGCTGGGCGGTCTCCCTGCGGGGCATGAGTTAAGTCTGGTGGCCACAGGCATCCCGGGAAAAACGTGCAGATGCTTCAGGAGGAGGAGAGCACGTGTGCAAAGGCCTGGACGTGGTCAGATGTGGGGTTTGAGCAACAATGAGGACCCCTGGGGGTGGAAAACGGGGAGGTGGGAGATGCAGAGGAGAGGGGGACAGACACTAGGCCACAGAGCTACAATTTCATCCGGAGAACGGAGGGCAGAAGCAGTGGAGGTTTGGGGAGGGAAATGATATAATCATACTTGTATTTTAGAAAAGTCTGTCTGTGGTGTGTGGGATGATTTGGGGTGGAAATGAGACAGGTTAGGAGGCTGCTGCGATAGTCCAGGTGAGGCTAGGAGAGCCCGAGGTGGTACTTCTCAGAGAAGATGATGCCTTCAGCCAGGGTCTCAAACTACCCAGGCCCCAAGTCAGCAAGGCAGGCATGCCCCACAACCCCTAGAGGAAGAAGAGAATTGTGTGCTGTTTCCCAAGACCTTGCCAGAAAGAAATGCCTCAGCTTTCACCAGCCGGCTGAGGCAATCTTACGCAAGCCTGACACAAGCCCTTCTGTGAAGTACACTCCAGAATCCAACCTCAACACCCTGCCCCCTCCCAGGAATTACTGAAAACATGGTTTAGAAAGCCCAGTGTCATAGATTTTGACACTCCAATTACCAAAGGGACAACAGAACTGAAACAATTTGTTGCTCAAGTCCTGTTGCCTCTTGGGACTCAGGCCTGAAACAATTCCTCTACCCCAACACTCAGGTCATCCTCCTGGCCAAACTGGACCCCCAACCCCTGTCCTCAGAGGTCCCCACTGCACACACAAGACAGGGAAAGTGGACACCAGGGGACGGCTGGCCTCCTGTGAGCGTCCCAGGGTTTCCCTTTTCTCTGCGAACTCTCCCACTTTTGCCCATGTACCCAGAATTGTCACATGTATGGTGAGATTGTACAGTGAGAGGGGGACTGTTGCCAAGACCTGAGGCGAGGGGTGAAGAGGAGGATGATCCCCGGACGGGTGCATCAAGGTGGCAGGATTCCGGCTTGGGGCACGGGGCAACCCAGCTCACTTCCGTCCATCCCCCTCCTCTCTTCTCCCTCTCCCTCTTGGTTTGTCCCTCTCTTTCTCTATCTTCCCTTCCTACATTCTCTCTGAGTCTCTCCCTCACTTGCTGCTTTCTGCCCTCCTGGTCTCAGGGCTGAGGTGCAGTCCCAAGGTGCTTGGGTGCTGCCAGGGAGGGGAATGCCTTTGAGATGTAACTCAGGGTCACATCTCACCAGGGATGATGCCTCCAAAACAAAAGATGCTCAGCTTTCAAGATGCCCATTAACAATGAAAGGAGAAAATCACAAAGGGAAACAGTTGAAGGGCTTGAGAGCATTGAGCCTGGAAAAGAGAAGCGGGAGCATGTCCTCTCCACAGCAAGGTCTCCAAAGCCTTCTGTGATGGGGCATATTTGCTGCCAGTTCCCCCCACCCTCCATCACAAGCATCTCACTTTTTAGCTGTTGGTCCCTTCAGTTAGCAAACAGTAACTCAATTCTACTAAACCAACATTCATCAGTTATTCATTCATTAAAGGACCCCGGTAGGCAGGACACTGTCACAAGCCCGTAAAACACAGCAGGTCCCTGTTCGGCTGGAGCTTATGCTTAGGGAGACTCAGGCAAGAAACAAATGGCGGAAGAAAGAATAGATCATTCCAGGTGGGTATGAGCTCCACTGCAAGAGGAAGACGTGCTAGAACAACTACTAGCTGGGCTGGGGAACCAGACAGGGCTTCCCTGGGGAGGTGACAATGGAAATGAGACCTGGGTGACAAAAAGCACTGGAGAAAGTCTGGAGGGTCTTCGTCAGGTAGTGACACATGAATTATGTTTGGCCATAACGCTGGCTGTTGTGTGGATGAGGGGTTGGGGACCAGGTTAGAGGCTGTTGCAGGGATTTATTGAGCCCAGTCTTTGTGTCAAACACTCTGCTAGGTCCCCTGCCCTCAAGGAGCCTTCAACCTAATGGGGGCAACAGACACCTAAATAGCTATTTTCAATATTACGTTGTGGCCAAAAGAAAAGCAACAGTAATAAGGACCAGACGCCCCGGGAGCACAGAGGAGGTGCTTTTCTTCTGTCTTCTTGGGCAAGTGCAGGCCTGCCTGCGCCGGAGGGAGGATTAAGGAAACATTCCTCAGGCTAATGCTGAAAGGGCGAGGGTTCTGCTTGCCTGGGGCTGGGTTAGGTAATGAGAGAAATCAGAGAAGCATAGGAAGTCAGGGCCTTGCCCTTCACAGCCTGCTTTGCTTCCTCTTAACTTTGAAGACTTTTATATTGACCAAGTTAAATGAAGAGTCCTAGCCATTCTTGCACCAGGGGGTCCCTGTAACCATCCCATTGAATCCAGATCCTTCTCCTGACTTCCAAAGCCCCAATATGCAAGTTGGCTTGACTCACAATGTGCAACAGGCTACCGGCCTGCGACACCCTCCCAAAGGGCATGGGTGCACACAGAGCACCTGAGAGAGCTCTTGGGGTCCCTTATCACATACTAACACTCTTGCCCAGAGGGCTCTGTCAGACTCATCATCCCCAAAGCAGCCTGTCTGCAGGACAGGAAGGTAAGTCCTAGAGTCCCCAAGTTGAAAGCCACTCTGGATAAGAGGTGGAAATATGGGACGGGGTGTGAGCAGGAGAGCTCCCTGGAGGTTGTGCCATTTTGATTGGGCCTTGGTGGGTGAGCAGGAGTTCCAGAGCCAAAGAAGGGCCCGGTAGCTTGGTAACTACAACAGAGTATCAGACACTTTTTTTTTTTTTTTTTTTTGCGGTACGCGGGCCTCTCACTGCTGTGGCCTCTCCCGTCGCGGAGCACAGGCTCCGGACGCGCAGGCTCGGCGGCCACGGCTCACGGGCCCAGCCGCTCCGCGGCATGTGGGATCCTCCCGGACCGGGGCACGAACCCGCGTCCCCTGCATCGGCAGGCGGACTCAACCACTGCGCCACCAGGGAAGCCCCAGACACTTTTTAAATGTTTGTGAATGAAGGGAAAACAGGGCACTTCAGACAAAGAGAACAGTAGGGCAGCAGGTGCAAAACCCAAGAAGTCTGACAGTCCATGGGGAAACTGGAGAACGTTCTGGAATGGCTGGAGACTAGGGCTCATGGCGGTGGACAGGTCAGTGGCGAGATGCTGGAGAGGACATGTCCGATCTCTGTGGTCCTGTGGTTCTAACTGTCCTCGTATCTGTTTGCTTGTTTCGTGATACCTGCCATCGTCCGGGGACCAGGCTCTGCATTTTGACGAAGGGACCAGAGATCACCTGGTCCAAACATCGCACTTTAAAGATGAGAGACCAGCTCAGAGAAACAAGGTCATTTGCCCAAACTCACAGAGCCAAGAAGCAGTTGAGCCGGGAGGCTAACCTAGTACATTTTATTCCAGGTTGAAGGCTCTTTTCATCAGCCTTGGGTGCCTCTCCGACTGATGGATTTTGACCACGTTTGGGGACCCTTAACATTTTTCTAAATATGATTGAAGTTCAATTTGTGGTTCAGTTGGCTATTTTGAAACAAAATCATGGCTGTGATTGTTTTCACAATAGCAAATGTGCTCGCTTTTGTTCTTATTGGTTGGTTGGTTGGGTGGGTGGGTGGGTGGGTGGCTGGCTGGCTGGCTGGTTGGTTGGTTAGTTGACTGGCTGGATGGATGGATGGTTGGCTGGATGGCTGTTTGGTGGCTGGTTGGTTGCTGGTTTGTTGGTTGGTTGGTTGGTTGGTTGGTTGGTTGCTGGTTTTTACCAGATGCTAACATTACCATATACATCAGAGTGGCCACAGATACACATGAATGCATTAAGCAAGGGCACAGCTTGTTGCTCTGGCCTTTCGTTTAAAGGCCTTTAGAGAAAGACAGCACCTAACTGCCCTTAGTTACTTGTATAACTTTACCCAAGTTACCCCTAAAATGTAACCTAAATCTGTGCTTTGGTTTAAAATAACCTTTACCTGTTGTGGCTGCAGCAGAGAGAAGATAGCTGACCAACTGTAACTAAAACCTCCTATATAAATTAGTATCTTACTATTAATGCTAATACCTAGTGAGTGCTTACTCAGCATCAGATGCTGTGCTAAGTGCTTTACACGTGTTGCTAGGTTATCTAATCCTCACCTCAACTCTGGGAAAGGTGCTGCTTTTATTCCCATTTTATTGATGGGGCAACTGAGGCTTAGATATTTTAAGTAACTTGCTCAAGGTCTCACAATTAGTAAGTGGTAAAACTAGGATCTGAATCCAGAAATATAACTTTAATCTTCATACTTGGGCCACTACCCCTTCAGTGCCCAAATATAACTTCATTCTCATCCTTCTAGATCCTACTCAAAGTTCTCCATCCCATCCAAGTATCTCAGAACATTAAAATTGGATGACACCTGAGTGTTCACCTAGTCTAAACTCTTCAAATGAATTCACCGAATTCCTTCGAATTCTTCAAAAATGAGGACAGAGATCCAGAGAGGCAAACTGTTTTTCCCAAGGTCACTCAGTGAGTGAGGGCTTTCCCTGAATGGTCCCCCTTTCTCATTCAGTGATGGAAGACTTCCAGACTTGGGCCATTCCAAGACCGCCTTCTCTGGGTCCTGAATTCCTTCATCTTTGACCAATCCCACTCCACCCTCATCTTCAGCCTCTCCCCCTGCCCCATCCCCAGGAGAGGGTCTCCACAGGCTCCTGCTTCCTCGTATACTTTCCACACTTCCCACCTGCCTCAGCTTTGCCTCAGATCCACATCTCATGACATAGTAGTTTCCTCTGCTGGGCAGCCCAGCAGACCTCCAGCCCTGGGGCTTCTGTGGCCAGGACTAGTCACTTTCTGGCCTCAGTCCTGAATCCCAGCTTCCTGTGCACCATCTCTCCCCAGGTTTGCACCAAATAAACCAAAATACAAACCCACCTCTGCCCCAATATAAAGTTTCTCTTCTCACTTTTCCTCATATCAGTCATACCTGGGCTCCAGCAATTTACCTCACCTTTTAAAAATGTCGTCATACACTCTGCCCTCCTGGCCTGTCCCTCCTGCTGAGGAGGGGGCAGGGGAGCAGCCGCTGGTGCGTCTGCCAGAGGCCAAGGCTGTGCCCTGGCTGCTGCGACTGTGGTGTCCTAGCCTGCTTAGGCTGCAAGAACGAATGCCATAGGCTGGATAGCTTAAACAACAGACATTTATTCTCCCAGTTCTAGAGGCTGGACACCTGGGATCAGGCTGCCAACGATGGTTGGGGGCCTGGGGAGGGCTCTCTTCCTGGCTTGTAGACTTGCTGTGTGCTCATGGAGAGAGAGAGAAATCTCTCTCTATTCTTCTTCTTATGAAGGCACTAATCCCATCACGAGGGTCCCACCCTCATGACCTAATCTAATTACCTCCCAAAGGCCCCATCTCCAATTACCATCACACTGGGGGTTAGGGCTTCAACAAGTGAATTTGGGAGGGCACACAAACATTCAGCCCATAACATACAGGTATTCTGACATCTTGACAAAATTGACCTCTTGACCTCTGGACTAAAGGGACACCCCATCTATCCCAGACCCGATTCAGCACCAGACAGGGGTTGGTGGGCAGGGAGGTCCCCAGTGACTTCTGCCCATTCAGACTGAATGCACTTTTCACCAGGGAATAGTGACCCAACACTTGCCCCCTAGGGAGATTATTCCTGTCCTCAGAGACCATGCTCCCTCCTGTTTCCCTCTGGACCATTTACAGGGAATCAAATCAATAGCCTATTGATTTCCATACATTCATCCTTGTAAGAGATATTTCTGAAACACCTACTGCATGCCAGGCACAGTGCTGCTGCTAGAGACCCAGTGCCTACTCGCACACACACACCCATCCATTGAGGAGATGGACATAGAACAAATAAGCACATTAGTGGATACAGAATCACAGCAGGAGAGAAGAGCACAGAAGGAGAGCAGCTTAGTGCTAGGGGAACATTTCACAAAGAACCTGGACTAGACCAGCATGGGGAGGGAGTCTGGCCCAAGAAGTCTTCCCTCCCCTTATCCTGTGCTGGACAGAGCTCATGCTCTCCCCCTCCTCCTGTCACTCTTCTTCTCACACCCTTTCAAAGTTCAGCCCCAAGTTTCATGGCCCATACAGGAAACTTCTGTCACTCTTCTTCACACACCCTTTCAAAGTTCAGCCCCAAGTTTCATGGCCCATACAGGAAACAGAAGTGAAATCAATCATCTCACTCTCTTGCTCAAAACCCCCTGTGGCTCCTTAGCACACTTGGCACAAAGTCCAAGGCCCTCCCCACAGGCTGTAAGCCCCTGCTCCCTGCTCCCTGTTTCCTGAAGGCTCTGGTCTCCCACCAGCCCCACCTCAGATCTGCATCCGCCACTGTGCTGGTCTTTGAGCAGGTTAGACACATGCCCATCTCAGGTCCTCAGCCTCTCTCTGCAGGAACTCTTGACCCACAGACAACCGCAAGCTGCTCTCCTTCCTTTCTTTTAGATTTCTGCTCAAACACATCCCTCAATTATCATATTTACAGTATCCCTATCCTTCCCTCTGCCCCTTATTTCCTTGCTTTAGCTTTCTTCATATCACATATCATTACCTACCAGTGTATCATATGATATATCTCTATGCTAATACCTAGTGGTTTGTCTGTTGGTTCATTTTCTATCCCCTCCCCAGTAGAACGCAAGACCCAAGAGGACAGGGACTTCACGTCTTTGGTCTCTGGCTATTATAGATGCTCAGTAAATATTTGTTAAATAAATGAATAAATGAACAAATAGGGGACATTTAATAAATTATTGGTGAACAAATGAACAGAGCAGGGGTTCTCAGAGGTCTAAATGGGGACTGTCAGAACAGCAGGGGTGAGGAAGGATCAAGTTTTGTGAAAGAAAAAAAGTACACAGACACTGTTATGAACTGTTCAAGGGTACTTTTATTAACTCTCGCTTCCTTCAGGCAAGGCAAACTTCGGTGAGGAGAAGGGAAAGTCTTCTTGGGGACATTGCTGGGAAGGGCCCATCAGAGCTTCTACTCTTTGTGGATATCAGCATGGGCAGTCTTCAGCACCCTGGACACCAGGACTACGAATTCCTCAAAGGTGACCTGTCCATCTTTATCAGCATCCAGCTCTTGGAATACTTTGTCAATGGAAGGTTGGTCTTTGGTGTTCTTGGAGAAGGGGAAGCAGGGACAGTGAGCTCCCCTTTATCCAGGCCTCGAATCCCTCAGAACTCAGCTTAGGGAGGCCCGGGAACACCAACTGATTAGCCAAAACTATGTGGGAGAATCCAATGTGAGAAAACAGAAGACAGAGAGAAGCAGCTGTCTTGGGCCATCCTAGAATCAAGTCTTAACCTGGAAGATGCTGTGTAGCTCAGCAATCCAATCCCGCCCTGCCCTGCCTCTCTCCACTCTACAGAGACAGGAAGGAGCAGAGCCTAAGGTGATGGTGGGAGTTATTCAGAGAGGGAGGCAAAGCTCCTGTCCCACAGCTGGTGGGGGGGTGGGGGGAGACATCCTTGGAAGCTCAAACTGGGAAGAACCCACCCCTTGTCCCACCATCATCCTTCAGGCCTTGCCACTGCCCTCAGTGCAGGGGGTCGGGCAACTTTTCCAAGAGAGGAGCATCACATACCTTGAGGGCATTTGGAAGTTCCTTTGTGATCAGCTTCTTCAGCTCACTCTTGTTGAGGGTGTCATAATCCCCCAGCCGAATGGAGTACTGGTGGAAGATGTTGATGATTCCCTCCAGGTGGTCTTCCAGCTTCGTCATCTCCCTAACTTCGCATTCACCTTCAAAGAGACAAGGGAGGTCTTGTCAAGGGGCAGTTCCTCCCCCACCCCACAGCACTTCCACTCTCTCCTCTCTGTCCGTATCAAAGGTTTAGACAAGGGATGACTACCCCTGGGTCTGCTCTGCGTTCTCTCTGCTCTGTGTTTGATCCACGGTGAATGTTCTCATTTGCAGATAGGATGGGGAGAGAAGGACATAGAATACTGCCTAAAGTCTAAAAGAATCAGCCTTAACTGTCGCGGAGTTCCATGTCCCCCCGTCTCCTGGGGACTATAGTCCAGAGGGTGTTAATCACTCAAGCTCACCTGGGAAGGGTGCTGTGGTTGGCCAGGCTGTTCCCTTTCCCCCAAGTGTTGGTACTTAAGGGCCCTTACAGATACCAGCCACCCCACCCACCTTGGCCATCCCCAAGTCCTGAGACTGGGTCTTCCTAGCACAGCAAGAGCTGGCATCCTTGGGCCCAAAATGCAGTCAGCCCAGAGCGGCTCCAGCAGGCAGGGGGTTGTAGCTTCCAACAGCCTGCCAAGAGGCCCCCTAAAGGCCCAGCCAAGGAAAGGACACTTACCCCTCAATGCACAGAAGTGTGGAGGCAGCAGCACTGGTGAGGAGCCCTGAGCCAGGGAGGTTTTTATAAGGCAGGTGTCACCTTTGACCTCAAGTGAAGAAACTTCTCTCATTCACCATGGGGCATGTTTCTCTGTTGCTCAAGAGAAGCTTCAAACATGCGGCACTGACTGCAAAATGGGCAGCTCAGATTGCAAGAGAACAAGTTTCACTGCAGGCATGGCTCCTACCTGGAAAGGGAAGGGCTGGGGAGAGGCATTTGCTGAGTGTCTATGCAACAAAAGTGATAGTGATAATAAAAACAACCAAAGTAGACATGTAATCTGGGAAAGGAAAAAGGACATTGGTTTAAAACTAAAGAAATCTGAATATAAAGTATGGAACTTAGTTGATAATAACGTGTCAAGAGCAGCTGATTAATTGTAACAAATGTACCACACTATGTAAGATGTTAATAATAGGGGAGACTGTGTGCAGGAATACTGGAACTCTCTATATTATTTTCTCAATTTTTCCATAAATCTAAAAATGTTCTGAACTAAAGTCTAAGTGTTTGTTTGTTGGCCGCGCAGTGCAGCTTCCAGGATCTTAGTTTCCTGACCAGGGACTGAACCCAGTCCACAGCAGTGAAAGCACCTAGTCCTAACCACTGGACCACCAGGGAATTCCCTAAGTGTTTTTAAAAGTGACCATGTATTGGGCACTCACATCATGCCAGACACTGCCTTACACAAACCCTCACCTAATTCTCCAAACAGCCTTCACTCCAACAGTGCTAACGGTTTCCCCATTTTGCAGATGAAGAAAATGAGTTAAGGTTAAGGAACTTTTCTAAGTGCCAAATCCAAAATTGTCTACTTTCAAAACCTTTGCCATTTTGTAATTTTTCCCTAAAATGAGAATAATTTTTTGTTATCAAAAATACTACATGCTTGGGGCTTCCCTGGTGGCGCAGTGGTTAAGAATCCACCTGCCAATGCAGGGGACACGAGTTCGAGCCCTGGTCCGGGAAGATCCCACATGCCGTGGAGCAACAAAGCCCGTGCGCCACAACAACTGAGCCTGCGCTCTAGAGCCCACAAGCCACAACTGTTGAGCCCACGTGCCACAACTACTGAAGCCCGTGTGCCTAGGGCCCATGCTCCGCAACAAGAGAAGCCACCACAATGAGAAGAAGCCCACGCATCACAACGAAGAGTAGCCCCCGCTGGCCGCAACTAGAGAAAGCCCGCGCGCAGCAAAGAAGACCCAATACAGCCATAAATAAAATAAATAAATAAATTTATTTTTAAAATAATAGTAATACTACATGCTCATACTTTTTGTAGAAAACCTAATTTTTGGTAAATGACACAATCTTATATCAGACCCTGACCTTTTTCTTCCAGTTTGTGTCCTAATGCCATCAATTCTTGATTAGCCTTTTTAAAAATTCTTTCTTCCACACTCCCCCACACCCTCCAACTCACTGTGTGAGACTCGGGGACAGAGCAGCACAAATTCCGTGGCTGCTCTCCCGGAGTTTGCAATCTAATGGGTTCAGACACCTTCCTGAATCGTAGGAAGAGTTCACCACACGTAATGGGGGTGGGGGGTTGGGGGGCACTAGTCAGGCCGAGACTAGCGACCTGGATTCCACACTGGCAGGGGGACTTGGGAGAACCAGGGCTGCCTGGCAGGCCACAGTGGGAAGCGTGCCAGGGACCAGCCTGTGCCCTTGGGCAAGCCTTTGACCTCTATGAGCCTGTTTCTTCATTTGTGTGGTCACCTCACCGGACTCCTTTAGTTCCCAGATTTGTTATGAGGCTCAGCTGACAGAATATATGAGAAAAGGCTTGAAAACAGTAAAGTGCTATCTTTAAGTTGGTTTTACTTTTGCCCTTACCCACCCAGCATGGATGTGTGGATCATTTAGCCCAGCCAGCATGAACATGAGCCCAGAGCCAGCCCTCCGGGGCCTGGCCACTGAATACTGGGGGTCTCCTAGCAGAACAAAGAGATCTGCCTCTTCTGTGTCTTGAAGAGCGTCCACTGGTGGAGGAGCCTACACTCCAGCTTTCCCTCTGAGCACCAGTCCCTACACCTGTGCCCGTCCAGAAAGGACTTCCAGAAGTCACGGGAGTTCACACAGAAGGCTCCTGACACAGTTCCTGGCACAGGGAATAATATCACTTGTCTTACCTTCCTCCTTCCTCCCACCTGACCTCACTGAAAAGGTAGGATTGGGCCCAACAGGAAAGGCCAAGCCCAAGTGATGTTCCCTCCTGCTGCTGGCCTTGGTGCTCCCAAGGGTATTCCAGAGACTGGTGGCCTCCTGGCTATTCCTTGGGCTGGTCCTACCTCCCCATCAATAGGAACTCCTCGAGACCAAGACTGTGTAGGAAGCTGATGCTCATGGCAGCCAAGAAGGATGAAGAGTATGGGAAACTCTTTTGTTGATAGTTTGATATAGATGATACTGCAATGGTAGATGCATGTCATTTTACATTTGTCAAAACCCATAGAATGTACAATGCAAAGAGTGAACAGTAACATGAACTATGGATTTTGGTTAACAATAATGCATTAATGTTCGCTCATCGATTGTAGCCAACATACCACACCAATACAAGATGTCAATAACAAGGGAGCTGGGGGAGTAGGGGCTAAGGGAGTATTTGAGAACTCGCTGGACTTTCTGCACAATTTTTCTGTAAACCTAAAACTGCCCCTGAAAAATAAAGTTTATTAATTAAGAAAAATACTACTGCCTCTGAAGTCATTATGCACAAAAAGTAATAGCATACTACACAACAGGAAACAAACTTTTCAAGTAAATTTTGAGCCAAATTGATAGAGATTTACTTTCACAACTTCCTCTATAAAGTTGGTCAAAATACCTTGACAATGGTGGGGAACCTAGCACATTAGAAAAAATTTTAACTAGCAAAAATGTGAATTCATTCTAACTCTTCTAACCTCAACAAGAAATAAACACATGCTCTAAAGTAGAAGATAGACAGAGCTTCAGGAGGAATACACTGAATGTGATCATGTAAACACCCCGAAAAAGTATATCAAGATAACTAAATTTTCATAATGCAAAAAACAATGAATTAAACTGGTAAATCTGAGTAAAGAGTATATGGGAATTGCCTGCACTGTACTTGCAATTCTTCTATAAGTTTGGACTTATCAAACTAAATTACATCAAATTGAAATGATACCAAAACTTTAAATTACCCAAAAAGTACTCATGGCAACCGAAATGACTCTGTTAGTCACATCAAGAAGTGGGGAGCGGCACACGACGACCCGACACCTGCCTAGGCCCCGCCCCCAGAGCCTTTTCTGGCTAAGTGGGTCCTGAGCCTAGGCCCCGCCCCACACTCAAACATCACCCCCCCACCCACCCAGGTCCCACCCATCCTAAACCCCACCCCTGCCTAAGTTCCACCCCTGCCTAAACTCTGCCCCCATAGCCAAGGCTTTTTTTTTTTTTTCCGTTTTTCCTCTTTCAGATTGGGGCTCTGTTTTACCTTGTTGATTCATTGTTGTTAATTCGTTTATATTTTTATTTGTCCTAATAAATCTTTTATTTTTCTAATTTTATTTTATTCCTTATACTTTGTTATTGTTCTGCTCATTTTGGCTTGTTCCCCCCCCCTTTTTTTTCTTTATTCTGTTGTGGTTTTATTTTTACCTTGTTGCAGTTGTTTCAATTATATTTTTATTTTTCCTAATATATTTTTTACCTATTTTTATTTTGTTTTTTATCCTTTGTTATTGTATTACTCCTTTTTTTTTTTTCTTTTTTTTGCCATGCCACACAGCTTGCGGGATCTTGGTTCCCAGGCCAGAGGTTGGGCCCAAGCTCCTGTGGTGGGAGCTCTGAGTCCAAACCACTGGATTAACAGAGAACCTCAGACCCCAGGGAATATTAATCAAAGTGAGGCCTCCCAGAGGTCCTCATCTCAGCACCAAGACCCGGCTCTATCCAACTGCCTACAAACTCCAGTGCTGGATGCCTCAGGCCAAACAATGATTAAGACAGAAATACAGCCCCACCCATTTAAAAAAATGAAATGACAAAAAAATATGTTACAGACAAAGGAGAAAGGTAAAAACCTACAAGAGCAAATAAATGAAGACAAAATAGGCAACCTACCTGAAAAAAATTCAGAGTAATGATAGTAAAGTTGATCCAAAATCTCGGAAATAGAATGGAGAATATACAAGAAACATTCAACTAGGATCTAGAAGAACTAAGGAGCAAACAAACAATGATGAACAACACAATAACTGAAATTAAAAATACTCTAGAAGGAATCAATAGCAGGATAAGTGAGGCAGAAGAACGGATAAGTGAGCTGGAAGATAAAATAGTGGAAATAACTGCCAGGGAGCAGAATAAAGAAAAAAGAATGAAAAGAATTGAGGACAGAATCAGAGACCTCTGGGACAACATTAAATGCACCAACATTCGAATTATAGGGGTCCCAGAAGAAGACAAAAAGAAACGGTCTGAGAAAATATTTGAAGAGATTATAGATGAAAACTTCCCTAACATGGGAAAAGAAATAGTCAATCAACTCCAGGAAGCACAGAGAGTCCCATACAGGATAAACCCAAAGAGAAACATGCCAAGACACATATTAATCAAACCATCAAAAATTAAATACAAAGAAAAAATATTAAAGCAGGAAGGGAAAAGCAACAAATAACATACAAGAAAATCCCCATAAGGTTAACAGCTGATCATTCAGCAGAAACTCTACAAGCCAGAAGGTAGTGGCAGGACATATTTAAAGTGATGAAAGGGAAAAACCTGCAACCAAGGTTACTCTACCCAACAAGGAGCTCATTCAGCTCATTTCATGGAGAATTCAAAAGCTTTACAGACAAGCAAAAGCTACAAGAATTCAGCACCACCAAACCAGCTTTACAACAAATGCTAAAGGAACTTCTCTAAGAGGGAAACACAAGAGAAGAAAAAGACCCACAAAAACAAACACAAATC
This sequence comes from Orcinus orca, assembly GCF_937001465.1. Classification (NCBI taxonomy): domain Eukaryota; kingdom Metazoa; phylum Chordata; class Mammalia; order Artiodactyla; family Delphinidae; genus Orcinus; species Orcinus orca. The sequence continues at coordinate 101,610,402 of NC_064559.1, read as the reverse complement.
ATTTAAGAAAATCGTAATAAGAAGATACATATCAATAATCCCCTTGAATGTAAATGAATTAAAGGCTCCAACCAAAAGACAGAGACTGGCTGAATGGATACAAAAACAAGACTCTTATATATGCTGTCTACAAGAGACCCACTTCAGACCTAGGGACACATACAGACTGAAAGTGAGGGGGTGGAAAAATATATTCCATGTAAATGGAAATCACAAGAAAGCTGGAGTAGCAACACTCATATCAGATAAAATAGACTTTAAAATAAAGACTGTTACAAGACACAAGGAAGGACATTATGTAATGATCAAAGGATCGATCCAAGAAGAAAACATAACAATTTTAAATATTTATGCACCCAACATAGGATCACCTCAATACATAAGGCAAATGTTAACAGCCATAAAAGGAGAAATCAACAGTAACACAATAATAGTGGGGGACTTTAACACCCCACTTTCACCAATAGACAGATCATCGAGACAGAAAATAAATAAGGAAACACAAGCTTTAAATAACACAATAGACCAGATAGACTTAATTGATATCTTTAGGACATTCCACCTGAAAGCGGAAGAATACACTTTCTTCTCAAGTGCACATGGAACGTTCTCTAGAATAGATCACATTTTGGGTCACAAATCAAATCTTGGAAAATTTAAGAATATTGAAATCGTATCAAGTATCCTTTCCAACCACAACATTATGAGATTAGAAATCAATTACAGGAAAAAAAACCCACTAAAAAACACAAATACATGGAGGCTAAACAGTGCACTGCTAAATAACCAAGAGATCACTGAAGAAATCAAAGACGAAATCAAAGAATACCTAGAAACAAATGACAACAAAAACACGATGATCCAAAAACTATGGGATGCAGCAAAGCAGTTCTAAGAGGGAAGTTCATAACAATTCAAGCTCACCTCAAGAAACAAGAAAAATCTCAAATAAACAATCTAACCTTACACCTAAAGCAACTAGAAAAAGAAAAAGAAAACGCAAGATTAGTATAAGGAAATAAATCATGAAGATCACAGCAGAAATAAATAAAATAGAAACAAGAAACCAATAGCAAAGATCAATAAAACTAAAAGCTGGTTTTCTGAGAAGATAAACAAAACTGAATAACCTTTAACCAGACTCATCAAGAAAAAAAGGGAGAGGATGGAAATCAATAAATTTAGAAATGAAAAAGGAGAGATTACAACTGACACCGCAGAAATACAAATGCTCATAAGAGACTACTACAAGCAACTATATGCCGATAAAATGGACAACCTGAAAGAAATGGACAAATTCTTGGAAAAGCACAACCTTCCAAGACTGAACCAGGAAGAAATAGAAAATATGAACAAACCAGTCACAAGTAATGAAATTAAAAATATTCAATTTTTTGGAAAAAAAATTTGATTTGATTAAAAATCTTCCAACAAACAAAAATCCAGGACCAGATGGCTTCACAGGTGAATTCTATCAAACATTTAGAGAAGAGTTAACACGTGTCCTTCTCAAACTCTTCCAAAATATAGCAGAGGGAGGAACACTCCCAAACTCATTCTATGAGGCCACCATCACCCTGATACCAAAACCAGACAAAGATGTCACAAAAAAAGAAAATTATAGACCAATATCACTAATGAACATAGACACAAAAATCCTCAACAAAATACTAGCAAACAGAATCCAACAACACATTAAAAGGATCATACACCATGATCAAGTGGGATTTATCTCAGGGATGCAAGGATTCTTCAATATACACAAAACAATCAATATGATACACCATATTAACAAATTAAAGAATAAAAACCATATGATCATCTCAATAGATACACAAAAAGCTTTTGACAAAATTCAACACCCACTGATAATAAAAACCCTCCAGAAAGTGGGCACAGAGCAAACCTACCTCAACATAATAAAAGCCATATATGACAAACTCACAGCAAAAATCATTCTCAATGGTGAAAACTGAAAGCATTTCCTCTAAGATCAGGAACAAGACAAGGATGTCTACTCTCACCACTATTATTCAACATAGTTTTGGAAGGCTTAGCCACAGCAATCAGAGAAGAAAAAGAAATAAAGGAATACAAATTGGAAAAGAAGAAGTAAAACTGTCACTGTTTGCAGATAACATGATACTGTACAGAGAAAATCCTAAACATGCCACCAGAAAACTACCAGAACTAATCAATGAATTTGGTAAAGTTACAAGATACAAAATTAATGCACAGAAATCTCTTGCATACTTATACACTAACAGCAAAATATCAGAAAGAGAAATTAAGAAACAATCCCATTTACCATCACAACAAAAAGAATACCTAGGAATAAACCCTACCTAAGGAGGCAAAAGACTTTTACTCACAAAACTATAAAACACGGATGAAAGAAATCAAAATTAACATAAACAGATGGAGAGGTATACCATGTTCTTGGATTAGAAGAAACAATATTGTGAAAATGACTATACTACCTAAAGCAATCTACAGGTTCAATGCAATCCCTATCAAATTACCGATGGCATTTTTCACAGAACTAGAAAAAGAAATTTTACAATTTGTATGGAAACACAAAAGACCCCGAATAGCCAAAGCAATCTTGAGAAAGGAAAACGGAGCTGGAGGAATCAGGCTCCCTGACTTCAGACTATACTACAAAGCTACAGTAATCAAGACAGTATGGTACTGGCACAAAAACAGAAAGATAGATCAATGGAACAAGATAGAAAACCCAGAGATAAACCCACACACATAGGGTCACCTTATCTTTGATAAAGGAGGCAAGAATATACAATGGAGAAAAAACAGCCTCTTCAATAAGTGGTGCTGAGAAAAATGGACAACTACTTGTAAAAGAATGAAATTAGAACACACCCTAACACCATACACAAAAATAAACTCAAAATGGATTCGCGACCTAAATGTAAGGCCAGACACTATCAAACTCTTAGAGGAAAACATAGGCAGAACACTCTATGACATAAATCACAGCAAGATCCTTTTTGACCCACCCACCTCCTAGTGTAAGGGAAATAAAAACAAAAATAAACAAATGAGACCAATGAAATTTAAAAGCTTTTGCACAGCAAAGGAAACCATAAACAAGACCAAAAGACAACCCTCAGAATGGGAGAAAATATTTGCAAGTGAAGCACCTGACAAAGGATTAATCTCCAAAATATACAAGCAACTCATGCAGCTTAATATCACAAAAACAAAAAACCCAGTGCAAAAATGGGCAGAAGACCTAAATAGACATTTCTCCATAGTAGACATACAGATGGCCAACAAATGCATGAAAAGACACTCAACATCACTGATCATTAGAGAAATGCACATCAAAACTACAATAAGGTATCACCTCACACTGGTCAAGATGGCCATCATCAAAAAATCTACAAATAATAAATGCTGGAGAGGGTGTGGAGAAACAGGAACCCTACTTCACCATTGGTGGGAATGTAAATTGATACAGCCAATATAGAGAACAGTATGGAGGTTCCTTAAAAAACTAAAAAGACAACTAACTACCATATGACCCAGAAATGCCACTACTGGGCATAAACCCTGAGAAAACGATAATTCAGAAAGAGGCATGTGGAGACTCACTTGAAAGATGGTGGAAGAGTAAGACGCAGAGATCACCTTCCTCACCACAGATACACCAGAAATACACCTACACGTGAACAACTCCTACAGAACACCTAATGAACGCTGGCAGAAGACCTCAGACCTCCCAAAAGGCAAGAAAGTCCCCACGTACCTGGGTGCGGCAAAAGAAAAAAGAATAAACAGAGACAAAAGGATAAGAATAAACAGAGACAAAAGGATAAGAATAAACAGAGACACCAGTGGGAGGGAGCTATGAAGGAGGAAAGGTTTCCACGCACTAGGAAGCCCCTTCGCGGGCGGAGACTGCGGGTGGCGGAGGGGGAAGCTTCGAAGCCACGGAGGAGAGCGCAGCAACAGGGGTGTGTGGGGCAAAGCGGACAGATTCCCGCACAGGGATTGGTGCAGACCAGCACTCACCAGCCCGAGACACTTGTCTGCTCACCCGCCGGGGTGGGCAGGGCTGGGAGCTGAGACTCGGGCTTCGGTCTGAGCGCCAGGAGAGGACTGGGGCTGGCGGTGTGAACACAGCCTGCAGGGGGTTAATGCACCATGGCTAGGTGGGAGGGAGTCCGGGGAAAAGTCTGGACCTGCTGAAGAGGCAAGAGACTTTTTCTTCCCTCTTTGTTTCCTGGTGCAGGAGGACAGGGGATTAAGAGCACTGCTTAAACTGATTCATTTTGTTGTAAAGCAGAAACTAACACACCATTGTAAAGCAATTATACTCCAATAAAGATGTTTAAAAAAAAAATAAAAAAAGGAGCTCCAGACACGGGCGTGAGCCGCGTCTAACAGCGCAGACCCCAGAGACGGGCATGAGACACTAAGGCTGCTGCTGCCGCCACCAAGAACCCTGTGTGTGAGCACAGGTCACTATCCACACACCCCTTCCAGGGAGCCTGTGCAGCCCGCCACTGCCAGGGTCCCGAAATGCAGGGACAACTTCCACGGGAGAACGCACGGCGTGCCTCAGGCTGGTGTAACTTCCCGCTGGCCTCTGCCGCGGCAGTCTCGCCCCGTATCGTCCCCCTCCCTCCCCCTGGCCTGAGTGAGCCAGAGCCCCCGAATCAGCGGCTCCTTTAACCCCGTCCTGTCTGAGCGAAGAACTGACGCCCTCCAGCGACCTACACACAGAGGCGGGGCCAAATCCAAAGCTGAGCCCCGGGAGCTGTGCGAACAAAGAGAAAGGGAAATGTCTCCCAGCAGCCTCAGAGGATGTGGATTAAAGCTCCACAATCAACTTGATGTACCCTGCATCAGTGGAATACATGAATAGACAACGAATCATCCCAAATTGAGGAGGTGGACTTTGAGAGCAAGATTTATTATTTTTTCCCCTTCTCCTCTTTTTGTGAGTGTCTCTGTGTATGCTTCTGTGTGAGATTTTGTCTGTATAGCCTTGCTTTCACCATTTGTCCAAGGGTTCTATCCATCCATTTTTTGTTTGTTTTCTTTTGTTTTTAGTTTTTAAAAAAATTTATTCTTAATAATTATTTTTTATTTTAATAACCTTATTATATTTTATCTTACTTTATTTTATTCTTTTTATCCTCTTTCTTTCTTTCTTTCTAATTTTTCTCCCTTTTATTCTGAGTCATGGGGATGAAAGTCCCTTGATGCTGCAGCCAGGAGTCAGTGCTGTGCCTCTGAGGTGGGAGAGCCAAATTCAGGACACTGGTCCACAAGAGACCTCCCAGCTCCACGTAATATCAAATGGCAAAAATCTCCCAGAGATCTCCATCTCAACACCGAGACCCAGCTTCACTCAACGACCAGCAAGTGACAGTGCTGGACACACTATGCCAAACAACTAGCAAGACAAGAACACAACCCCACCCATTAGCAGAGGGGCCGCCTAAAATCATAATAAGGCCAAAAACACCCAAAAACACACCACCAGATGTGGACCGGCACACCACAAAGACAAGATCCAGCCTCATCCACTGGAACACAGGCACTAGTCTCCCCACCAGGAAGCCTACACAACCCACTGAACCAATCTTAGCCACTGGGGACAGACACCAAGAACAACGGGAACTACGAACCCACAGCCTGCAAAAAGGAGACCACAAACACAGTAAGATAAGCAAAATGAGAAGACAGAAAAACACACCGCAGATGAAGGAGCAAGATAAAAACCCACCAGACCTAACAAATGAAGAGGAAATAGGCAGTCTACCCGAAAAAGAATTCAGAATAATGATAGTAAAGGTGATCCAAAATCTTGGAAATAGAGTAGACAAAATGCAAGAAACATTTAACAGGGATCTAGAAGAACTGAAGATGAAACAAGCAAAGATGAACAACAAAATAAATGAAATTAAAAATACTTTAAAAGGGATCAATAGCAGAATAACTGAAGCAGAAGAACGGATAAGTGACCTGGAAAATAAAATAGTGGAAATAACCACTGCAGAGCAGAATAAAGAAAAAAGAATGAAAAGAACTGAGGACAGTCTCAGAGACCTCTGCAACAACATTAAATGCACCAACATTGGAATTATAGGGGTTCCAGAAGAAGAAGAGAAAAAGAAACGACTGAGAAAATATTTGAAGAGGTTATAGTTGAAAAATTCCCTAATATGTGAAAGGAAATAGTTAATCAAGTCCAGGAAGCCCAGAGAGTCCCATACAGGATAAATCCAAGGACAAACATGCCAAGACACAAACTTATCAAACTGTCAGAAATTAAATACAAAGAAAACATATTAAAAGCAGCAAGGGAAAAATAACAAATAACACACAAGGGAATTCCCATAAGGTTAACAGCTAATCTTTCAGCAGAAACTCTGCAAGCCAGAAGGGAGTGACAGGACATATTTAAAGTGATGAAGGAGAAAAACCTACAACCAAGATTACTCTACTCAGCAAGCATCTCATTCAGATTTGATGGAGAAATTATAACCTTTACAGACAAGCAAAAGCTGAGAGTGTTCAGCACCACCAAACCAGCTTTACAACAAATGCGAATGGATCCTCTCTAGGCAAGAAACACAAGAGAAGGAAAAAACCTACAATAACAAACCCAAAACAATTAAGAAAATGGGAACAGAAACATACTTATCGATAATTACCTTAAATGTAAATGGATTAAATGCTCCCACCAAAAGACACAGATTAGCTGAATGGATACAAAAGCAAGACCCATATATATGCTGTCTACAAGAGACCAACTTCAGACCTAGAGACACATACAGACTGAAAGTGAGGGGATGCAAAAAGGTATTCTATGCAAATAGAAACCAAAAGAAAGCTGGAGTAGCAATTCTCATATCAGACAAAATAGACTTTAAAATAAAGACTATCACAAGAGACAAGGACACTACATAATGATCAAGGGATCAATCCAACAAGAAGATATAACAATTGTAAATATTTATGCACCCAACATAGGAGCACCTCAATACATAAGGCAAATACTAACAGCCATAAAAGGGGAAATCGACGGTAACACATTCATACTAGGGGATGTTAACACCCCACTTTCACCAATGCAGAGATCATCCAAAATGAAAATAAATAAGGAAACACAAGTTTTAAATGATACATTAAACAAGATGGACTTAATTGATATTTATAGGACATTCCATCAAAAAAACAACAGAATACACATTTTTCTCAAGTGCTCAAGGAATATTCTTCAGGATAGATCATATCTTGGGTCACAAATCAAGCCTTGGTAAAATTAAGAAAATTGAAATTGTATCAAGTATCTTTTCTGACCACAGTGCTATGAGACTAGATATCAATTACAGGAAAAGATCTGTAAAAAATACAAGCACATACACATGGAGGCTAAACAATACATTACTTAATAACGAAGTGATCACTGAAGAAATCAAAGAGGAAATAAAAAAATGCCTAGAAACAAATGACAATGGAGACACGATGACCCAAAACCTATGGGATGCAGCAAAAGCAGTTCTAAGAGTGAAGTTTATAGCAATACATTCCTACCTTAAGAAACAGGAAACATCTCAAATAAACAACCTAACTTTGCACCTAATGCAATTAGAGAAAGAAGAACAGAAAAACACCAAATTATCAGAAGGAAAGAAAGTGTAAAGATCATTTCGGAAATAAATGAAAAAGAAATGAAGGAAATGATAGCAAAGATCAATAAAACTAAAAGCTTGTTCTTTGAGAAGATAAACAAAATTGATAAACAATTAGCCAGACTCATCAGGAAAAAAAGGGACAAGACTCAAATCAATAGAATTAGAAATGAAAAAGGTGAAGTAACAACTGACACTGCAGAAATACAAAAGATCATGAGAGATTACTACAAGCAACTCTATGCCAATAAAATGGACAACCTGGAAGAAATGGACAAATTCTTAGAAATGCACAACCTGCCAAGACTGAATCAGGAAGAAATAGAAAATATGAACAGACCAATCACAAGCACTGAAATTGAAACTGTGATTAAAAATCTTCCAACAAACAAAAGCCCAGGACCAGATGGCTTCACAGGTGAATTCTATCAAACATTTAGAGAAGCGCTAACACCTATCCTTCTCAAACTCTTCCAAAATACAGCAGAGGGAGGAACACTCCCCAACTCATTCCACGAGGCCACCATCACCCTGATACCAAAACTAGACAAGGATGTGACAAAGAAGGAAAACTACAGGCCAATATCACTGATGAACATACAGGCAAAAATCCTCAACAAAATACTAGCAAACAGAATCCAACAGCACATTAAGAGGATCACACACCATGATCAAGTGGGGTTTATTCCAAGAATGCAAGGATTCCTCAATATATGCAAATCAATCAATGTGATACACCATATGAACAAACTGAAGGAGAAAAACCATATGGTCATCTCAATAGATGCAGAGAAAGCTTTCGACAAAATTCAACACCCATTTATGATAAAAACTCTGCAGAAAGTAGGCATAGAGGGAACTTTCCTCAACATAATAAAGGCCATTTACGACAAACCCACAGCCAACATCGTCCTCAATGGTGAAAAACTGAAAGCATTTCCATTCAGATCAGGAACAAGACAAGGTTGCCCACAGTCACTACTCTTTATTCAACATAGTTTTGGAAGTTTTAGCCACAACTATCAGAGAAGAAAAGGAAATAAAAGGAATCCAAATTGGAAAAGAAAAAGTAAAGCTGTCACTGTTTGCAGATGACATGAAACTATACATAGAGAATCCTAAAGCTGCTACCAGAAAACTACTAGAGCTAACCAATAAAGTTGATAAAGTAGCAGGATACAAAATTAATGCACAGAGATCTCTGGCATTCCTATACACTAATGATGAAAAATCTGAAAGTGAAATCAAGAAAACACTCCCATTTACCATTGCATCAAAAAGAATAAAATATCTAGGAATAAACCTACCTAAGGAGACAGAAGACCTGTAGGCAGAAAATTATAAGACACTGATGAAAGAAATTAAAGATGATAAAAATAGATGGGGAGATATGCCATGTTCTTGGATTGGAAGAATCAACATTGTGAAAATGACTCTACAACCCAAAGCAATCTACAGATTCAATACAATCCCTATCAAACTACCACTGGCATTTTTCACAGAACTAGAACACAAAATTTCACAATTTGTATGGAAACACAAAAGACCCTGAATAGTCACAGCAATCTTGAGAACGAAAAACGGAGCTGGAAGAATCAGGCTCCCTGACTTCAGACTATACTACAAAGCTAGAGTAATGAAGACAGTATGGTACTGGCAGAAAAACAGAAAGATAGATCAATGGAACAGGATAGAAAGCCCAGAGATAAACCCACGCACATATGGTCACCTTATCTTTGATTAAGGAGGCAGGAACGTACAGTGGAGAAAGGACAACCTCTTCAATAAGTGGTGCTGGGAAAACTGGACAGGTGCATGTAAAAGTATGAAATTAAAACAGTCCCAAATGCCATACACAAAAATAAGTTCAAATGTATTAAAGACCTAAATGTAAGGCCAGAAACTATCAAACTCTTAGAGGAAAACATAGGCAGAACACTCTATGACATAAATCACAACAAGATCCTTTTTGACCCACCTCCTAGAGAAATGGAAATAAAAACAAAATTAAACAAATGGGACCTAATGAAACTTCAAAGCTTTTGCACAGCAAAGGAAACCATAAACAAGACCAAAAGACAACCCTCAGAATGGGAGAAAATATTTGCAAATGAAGCAACTGACAAAGGATTAATCTCCAAAATTTACAAGCAGCACATGCAGCTCAATAACAAAAACTCAAACAACCCAATCCAAAAATGGGCGGAAGACCTAAATAGACATTTCTCCAAAGAAGATATACAGACTGCCAACAAAAACATGAAAGAATGCTCAACATCATTAATCATTAGAAAAATCAAAACTGCAATGAGATATCATCTCACACTGGTCAGAATGGCCATCATCAAAAAATCTAGAAACAGTAAGTGCTGGAGAGGATGTGCAGAAATGGGAAAACTCCTGCACTGCTGGTGGGAATGTGAATTGGTACAGCCACTATGGAGAACAGTATGGAAGTTCCTTAATAAACTACAAATGGGACTACCATATGACCCAGCAATCCCACTACTGGGCATATACCCTGAGAAAACCATAATTCAAAAAGAGTCATGTACCAAGATGTTCCTTGCAGCTCTATTTACAATAGCCAGGAGATGGAAACCACCTAAGTGTCCATCATTGGATGAATGGATAAAGAAGATGTGGCACATATATACAATGGAATATTACTCAGCCATAAAAAGAAACGAAATTGAGTTATTTGTCGTGAGGTGGATGGACCTAGAGTCTGTCATACAGAGTGAAGTAAGTCAGAAAGAGAAAGACAAATACCATATGCTAACGCATACATATGGAATCTAAGAAAAAAGAATGTCATGAAGAACCCAGGGGTAAGACAGGATTAAAGACACAGACCTACTAGAGAATGGACTTGAGGATATGGGGAGGGGGTAGGGTAAGCTGTGATAAAGTGAGAGAGTGGCATCGAGATATATACACTACCAAACGTAAAATAGATAGCTAGTGGGAAGCAGCCACATAGCACAGGGAGATCAGCTCGGTGCTTTGTGACCACCTAGAGGGGTGGGATAGGGAGGGTGGGAGGGAGGGAGACGCAAGAGGGAAGAGATATGGGAACATATGTATATGTATAACTGATTCACTTTGTTATAAAGCAGAAACTAACACACCATTGTAAAGCAATTATACTCCAATAAAGATGTAAAAAAAAAAAAAGAGAGACATGTGGACTTTCCTGGTGGTACAGTGGTTAAGTATCTGCCTGCCAATGCAGGGGACACAGGTTCGATCCCTGGTCCAGGAAGATCCCACATGCCACGGAGCAACTAAGCCCACGCGCCACAACTACTGAGCCTGCACTCTAGAACCCACGTGCCACAGCTACCGAGCCCACATGCCACAACTACTGAAGCCCGCATGCCTAGAGCCCATGCTCCATAACAAGAGAAGCCACTGCAATGAGAAGACTGCGCACCACAACGAAGAGTAGCCCCCGCTTGCTGCAACTAGAGAAAGCCCATGTGCAGCAATGAAGATCAATGCAGCCAAAAATAAATAAATAAAAATAAAGTTTTTTAAAAAAAAAAACAGCTTTAAAAAAAAAGAGAGAGAGAGACATGTACCACAATGTTCATTGCAGCATTATTTACAATAACCAGGACATGGAAGCAACCTAAATGTCCATTAACAGATGATTGTATAAAGAAGATGTGGTACATATATACAATGGAATATTATTCAGCCATAAAAGGGAACGATATTGAGTTATTTGTAGTGCGGTGGATGGACCTAGAATCTGTCATACATTGCAAAGTAAGTCAGAAAAAGAAAAACAAATACTGTATGCTAACGCATATATATGGAATTTTAAAAAGTGATACTGATGAACCTAGTGGCCGGGCAGGAATAAAGATGCAGAGGTAGAGAACAGACTTGAGGGCATGTGGGGAAAGGGGAAGCTGGGATGAAGTGAAAGAGTAACATTGACATATATACACCACCAAATATAAAATGGATGGCTAGTGGGAAGGTGCTACATAGCACAGGGAGATCAGCTTCGTGCTCTGTGATGACCTAGAGGGATGGGATAGGGATGGTGGGAGGGAGGCTCAAAAGAGGGAGGGGATATGGGGATATATGTATACGTATAGCTGATTCACATTGTTGTACTGCAGAAACCATCACAACATTGTAAAGCATTTATACTCCAATAAAGATGTGGAGGGGGGGGAGAAAGAAAATATGACACAAATGAACCTACCTACAAAACAGAAACAGACTCACAGACAGAGAGAACAGACTTGTGGGGTTGCCAAGGGGGAGGAGAGTGGGGGAGGGATGGACTGGAAGTTTGTGATTAGCAGATACAAACTATTACACAAAGAAGGAATAAACAACAAGGTCCCACTGTATAGCACAGGGAACTATACTCAATATCGTGAGATAAACCATAGTGAAAAAGAGTATAAAAAAGAATGTATATATATATATATCTATACGTGAATCAGTTTATTGTACAGCAGAAATTAACATGACATTTTAAATCAACTCTACCTCAATTAAAATTTTTAAAAATTTAAATAAAATAAAAAGTCTTTTAATAAAAAAAGAATAATTTGTTACTACAAAAAAAAATCAGTAATTTTAAATAAGGCAAGTACTTCCCCTTAGGGAAAAAAAAAAGGAATGATTTGTTAGCTTCTCTACCTCAGACTAAATTTCTTAAGACACTGAGACTCTTCCTGGAAGAAAGCTGGCCCACAGTGCTTGGATCAGAGGGTTCTGGGAATGAGGCCTCCCCAAGGCTCTGACCCAACCCCAGGGCAGTTGGTGGAGGCAGTCAGGTACAAAGAGGGAGTGTGGTTGATGGGAGTTGACATTACAGCCTCAGGGAAGCATCATTCCAGACAGGACTGGGAACCTGGCTGAAAATTTTAAGAGAAAAGGAGACATGAAGGAGGTCATGAAACCCCTCAAGATCCATATGGGCTTCACATAGAGAAAGCCTCTGCCACTGTGGTGGAAAAGCAGAGGCCACACAATGTGTACTTGCAGCTGTGATGAATTATGTGGCCCCAGCGGGATTTCCTAGAAACCTGGGAAGGCGACTGATATTGCTAGGTCCTGTGCTCCAGAAGCTGCTGGAGAAGGCGCCAGGGCCCAAGGGTGCACCAGGCAGACTCGACCAGGCTGAGTCATGGGGATGGGGGCCACCCATCACAAAGGTCTCTGTGCTGAGCGTCTCCAGCCTGACTGGTGTCCCTGAGGCTAGTTCCAGAAGGTGGTGGAGGGGAGTAGGCTGTGATCCATAGCAAGAGGAAAAAGACAGACAGACACATCTCATTTGAGAAAGCAGCTTAGGGCCCCACACAGGCCAAGCCACCTGGCTGGGACTTTTGAGTTCCACTCATGGCAACAGTCAATGTGAATTTCTAAAGCTCTGAAGGTCTGAGAAGGGGCTATTTCTGAAACAACCTCTAAAGGCCTTGAAAAAAATGAAAATGGCCATCCTCTCACCTACCTGTGGGAAAGATGCCCATTTTCTGCTGACCTAACCCCACTCGGTGAATCTGTCTATAGCATTCCAGAGGCTAAGGTAACGTACACAGGAGATAGCTCCTGAGGACCTCCCCACCCCACAGGATTCAGCTCAGTTAATACGAGGGCCTCTTCCTTCCCCCAGGGAAGAAACACTAGAGGAAGGTGGTAAAAACTCAGGTCAGGGAAAGGTGGCCATCCAAAAGAAAGTCAGTAGAGATCTCTGCTCCCCCAGCTGCACCCCACCCCAGAGAACAGGAGAGGAAGGAGAGAGGGTTTCCTTGGCAGGGAGCGAGAGCCGCCCCTTCCCAGCCTGGGGAGCCCCAGAACTGGAGAAGTCCACCACCCTGCAGGTGAGAATGGCATGAGTGATTGATCAGCCACTAGTGTCCAAATCCAGATGGATTAAAGCCTGAAACAGGAGCTGTTTACCTGTTTTCAGAATAGGGAATGCAGAGAGCTATCTTGAAGCAGTTCTGTTTTGCTCTGCGGGGCAGTGGTATTGAGTTGCCTGCCCTCTGACCCCCTGTATGCAGTTAGTCAGCATCACTGCTGGCTGATCTGGGGAAGAGAAATCTCCTGGAGATGTGAGGCAGGAGAAATGTATTGGCCCCATCCAGATCCATAGGCAGGAAAAGTTTTCTGAAGTCAAATTACCACGAGGAAAAGGGGAGACCATGCCAGTGACAAAGGAGACCCAGGGATAATAAGAGTGATGGAAATTCTTCCAAGCCCAGCCTTCCTGTGTGCTTTGGGTGACAATGCCTGGGCATCAAAGTAGGAAGTAAAAAGAACAGAACTTGTTTCCCAGCGCAGAGCACCACAGAACCTGACCTTTATAGAGGGCATCCCAGCAGCTTTCTAGAGAAGCATCACCTACAGCATTGTGCAGACTGGCCTTCAACATCAGCTCCTATAGCAAAGAGAAGGAACCACAAAAGAGACTGCTGCTGTTCATGAGAGCAGAATTGATCCCCACACCCTCACTGGCCTGAGTGAGCCTTAGCCTCAAGAAGGAGATACCAGGCTTCCTCTTAATAGGGGATGTGGAAGCCTGAACAGCTAACTGGGAAAATAAAAACCACGTGACTGTAATTGATCAAATCATACCTATTGCATTTGGGCGTTCCTTGGAAGACTCCCATCTGCCTCGTGGATCAATTGATTTCCCTGGGATTGGAGCCAGCTGCTTTATGAGACAGTAGCTATAACTGTGTTGAAAGTTTGGTTTATGGGGACGGATGTGATGTTGACTATCAAATGTCAGTGCTGGGATGGGCTGAGTTTGAAGGATTCCTACAGGATACCCTTGGACAGTACAGAGTGGTGGGCAGAATATTCTGGAGTAAAAAGAAGGCAAATAAATAAAGCATTTTTTGAAATTAGTGAAAAGGTAATTCTCTGTGAGACCCAGAATAGATAATAGAAAAGGAGTGCATCAGAAATGACTTTTTGAGGTCCCTACCTCAGGCTGTAAATTTCCAAATTTCTGAACTGTTTCCTAGAGGAGGGGACTCTTAGTATCTGATGTCTCCAGAGTGCTACAGTATGGCACCCTCTATTCTGCTCCAAGCCTGGGTGTTCCAGATGCAGGCTGTGGAAAAGACCGTTCATCCTACAGAGGGAACTAAGAAACACCAAGTCAGTAATGTTACCAGTAATGTTTTCCAGTAATGACATTAATAGCCTCAGGGGAAGAATTAAGTTCAACTTGGATGGACACATTCCTGAAAAAATAGTAGCAGTTATCCAGGAGAAGAAATAAGGGAGGCAATGAAATGCAGAAACAAGAGTGCCCAGCAGGGTATTAGTTTACTTCACATGGTCAATGCCTCCAGATCTCCCATTACTTCACATTTAGTTTTCCTTGTCTTATAACACTGGCTAGGGCCTCCAATACAAATATTAAATAGAAGTGGTAATGGAGTCATCCTTGTGTTCTTCCTGTCATTAAAGATGAATGTCTGTGGAAGCAACCTAAATGTCCATCAACAGTTGAATGGATAAAGAAGATGTGGGGTGGAGGAGCTTCAACATGGCGGAAGAGTAAGACACGGAGATCACCTACCTCCCCAAAAATACATCAGAAATACGTCTGCATGTGGAACAACTCCTACAGAACACCTACTAAACACTGGCAGAAGACCTCAGACCTCCCAAAAGGCAAGAAACTCCCCCACGTACATGGGTAGAGCAAAAAAAGAAAAAGAAAAAAAAAGAGACAAAAGAATAGGGACAGGACCTGCACCAGTGGGAGGGAGCTGTGAAGGAGGAAAGGTTTCCACACACTAGGAAGCCCCTTCATGGGCAGAGACTGCGGGTGGCGGAGGGGGAAAGCTTCGGAGCCGCGGAGGAGAGCACAGCAACAGGGGTGCGGAGGGCAAAGTGGAGAGATTCCCGCACAGAGGATCAATGCTGACCAGCTCTCACCAGCCCAAGAGGCTTGTCTGCTCACCCGCCTGCGCGGGCAGGGCTGGGAGCTGAGGCTCGGGCTTCGGTCGGAGCGCAGGGAGAGGATTGGGGTTGGCGGTGTGAACACAGGCTGAAGGGGGCTAGTGCGCCGCAGCTAGCCAGGAGGGAGTCCGGGAAAAGTCTGGAGCTGCCAAAGAGGCAAGAGACTTTTTCTTCCCTCTTTGTTTCCTGGTGCGCAAGGAGAGGGATTTAGAGCGCTGCTTAAAGGAACTCCAGAGATGGGCGCGAGCCGCGGCTAACAGCATGGACCCCAGAGACGGGCATGAGATGCTAAGGCTGCTGCTGCAGCCACTAAGAAGCCTGTGTGCAAGCACAGGTCACTATCTGCACCGCCCCTCCCAGAAGCCTGTGCAGCCCGCCACTGCCAGTGTCCGGTGGTCCAGGGACAACTTCCCCGGGAGAACGCACGCACGGCGCTCCTCAGGCTGCTGCAACATCACGCCGGCCTCTGCTGCCCAGGCTCACATCACATCCGTACCCGTCCCTCCCCCCGGCCTGAGTGAGCCAGAGACCCCAAATCACCTGTTCCTTTAACCCTGTCCTGTCCGAGCGAAGAACAGACGCCCTCAGGCGACCTACACGCAGAGGCGGGGCCAAATCCAAAGCTAAACCCCAGGAGCTGTGTGAACAAAGAAGAGAAAGAGAAATTTCTCCCAGCAGCCTCAGGAGCAACGAATTAAAAGTCCACAATCAACTTCATGTACTCTGCATCTGTGGAATACCTGAATAGACAACTAATCATCCCATATTAAGGAGAAGAACTTTGGGAACAACGATATATTTTTTTTTCCCTTTTTATTTTTTTGTGAGTGTGTATGTGTATGCTTCTGTGTGAGATTTTGTCTGTATAGCTTTGCTTTTACCATTTGTCCTATGGTTCTGTCTGTCCGTTTTATTTTTGGTTTTTCTTATCTATTTTTTTTTTTACTTAAATAAATTTTTTCTTAAAAATTATTTTTTATGTTTTATTTTAATCACTTTATTTTATTTTACTTTATTTTATTTTATCTTCTTCTTTCTTTCTTTTTTCTCTACCTGGTATTCTGAGCCATGTGGAGGACAGGCTGTCAGTGCTCCAGCCAGGCGTCAGGGCTCTACCACTGAGGTGAGAGAGCGAAGTTCAGGACACTGGTCCACAGCAGACCTCCCAGCTCCACATAATATCAAATGGCAAAAATCTACCAGAGATCTCCGTCTCAATGCCAAGACCCAGCTCCACTCAACAACCAGCAAGCCAGAGTGCAGGACACCCTATGCCAAACAACTAGCAAGACAGGAACACAACACCACCCATTAGCAGAGAGGCTGCCTAAAATCATAATAAGGCCACAGACACCACAAAACACACCACCAGATGTGGACCTGCCCACCAGAAACACAAGATCCAGCTTCATCCACCACAACACAGGCACTAGTCCCCTCCACCAGGAAGCCTACACAACCCACTGAACCAAGCTTAGCCACTGGGGACAGACACCAAAAACAACGGAAACTATGTATTTGCAGCCTAAGGAAAGGAGACCCCAAACACAGTAAGTTAAGCAAAATGAGAAGAAAGAGAAACACAGCAGATTAATGAGCAAGGCAAAAGTCCACCAGACCTAACAAATGAAGAGGAAATAGGCAGTCTACCTGAAAAAGAATTCAGAATGATAGTAAAGATGATCCAAGACCTTGGAAATAGAAAGGAGAAAATACAAGAAACGTTTAACAAGGACCTAGAAGAACTAAAGAGCAAACAAACAGTGATGAACAACACAACAAATGAATTTTAAAATTCTCTATAATGGATCAATAGCAGAATAACTGAGGCGAAAAACGGAGAAGTGACCTGGAAGATAAAATAGTGGAAATAACTACTGCAGAACAGAATAAAGAAAAAAGAATAAAAGGAATTGAGGACAGTCTCAGAGACCCCTAGAACAACATTAAACGCACCAACATTCGAATTATAGGGGTTCCAGAAGAAGAAGAGAAAAAGAAAGGGACTGAGAAAATATTTGAAGAGATTATAGTTGAAAACTTCCCTAATATGGGAAAGGAAATAGTTAATCAAGTCCAAGAAGCACAGAGAGTCCCATACAGGATAAATCCAAGGAGAAATACGCCAAGACACATATTAATCGAACTGTCAAAAATTAAATACAAAGAACAAATATTAAGAGCAACAAGGGAAAAACAACAAATAACACACAAGGGAATACCCATAAGGTTAACAGCTGATCTTTCAGCAGAAACTCTGCAAGCCAGAAGTGACTGGCAGGATATATTTGAAGTGATGAAGGAGAAAAACCTACAACCAAGATTACTCTACTCAGCAAGCATCTCATTCAGATTTGATGGAGAAATTAAAAGCTTTACAGAAAAGCAAAACCTAAGAGAATTCAGCACCACCAAACCAGCTTTAAAACAAATGCTAATGGAACTTCTCTAGGCAGGAAACACAAGAGAAGGAAAATACCTACAATAATAAACCCAAAACAATTTAGAAAATGGGAATAGGAACATACATATCGATAATTACCTTAAATGTAAATGGATTAAATTCTCCAACCAAAAGATGGAGACTGGCTGAATGGATACAAAAACAAGACCCGTATATATGCTGTCTACAAGAGACCCACTTCAGACCTATGGACACATACAGACTGAAATTGAGGGGATGCAAAAAGATATTCCATGCAAATGGATATCAAAAGAAATCTGGGGTAGCAATTCTCATATCAGACAAAATAGACTTTAAAACAAAGACTATTACAAGAGACAAAGAAGGACACTACATAATGATCAAGGGATCAATCCAAGAAGAAGATATAACAACTGTAAATATTTATGCACCCAACATAGGAGCACTTCAATACGTAAGGCAAATACTAACAGCCATAAAAGGGGAAATCAACAGTAGCACAATCATAGTAGGGGACTTTAACACCCAATTTTCACCAATGGACAGATCATCCAAAATTAAAATAAATATGAAAACACAAGCTTTAATTGATACATTAAACAAGATGGACTTAATTGATAATTATAAAACATTCCATCCAAAAACAACAGAATACACATTTTTCTCAAGTGCTCATGGAACATTCTCCAGGATAGATCATACCTTGGGTCACAAATCAAGCCTTGGAGAATTTAAGAAAATTGAAATTGTACCAAGTATCTTTTCTGACCACAACACTATGAGAAGAGGTATCAATTACAGGAAAAAATCTGTAAGAAATACAAACACGTGGAGGCTAAACAACACACTACTTAATAACCAAGAGATCACTGAAGTAATCAAAAATACCTAGAAAATACAATAACCCAGAACCTATGGGATGCAGCAAAAGCAGTTGTAAGAGGGAAGTATATACCAATACAATCCTACCTTAAGAAACAAGAAACATCTCAAATAAACAACCTAACCTTACACTTACACCAATTCGAGAAAGAAGAACAAAAAGAACCCAAAGTCAGCAGAAGGAAAGAAATCATAAAGATAAGATCAGAAATAAATGAAAAAGAAATGAAGGAAATGATAGCAAAGATCAATAAAACTAAACGCTGGTTCTTTGAGAAGATAAACAAAATTGATAAACCATTAGCCAGACTCATCAAGAAAAAATAGGGAGAAGACTCAAATCAATAGAATTAGAAATGAAAAAGGTGAAGTAACAACTGACACTGCAGAAATACAAAGGATCATGAGATATTACTACAAGCAACAATATGCCAATAAAATAGACAACCTGGAAGAAATGGACAAATTCTTAGAAGTGCACAACATTCCAAGACTGAACCAGGAAGAAATAGAAAATATGAACAGACCAATCACAAGCACTGAAATTGAAACTGATTAAAAATCTTGCAGCAAACAAAAGCCCAGGACCAGATGGCTTCACAGGCGAATTCTATCAAACATTTAGAGAAGAGCTAACACCTATCCTTCTCAAACTCTTCCAAAATATAGCAGAGGGAGGAACACTCTCAAACTCATTCTACGAGGCCACCATCACTCTGATATTAAAATCAGACAAAGATGTCACAAAAAACGAAAACTACAGGCCAATATCACTGATGAACATACATGCAAAAATCCTCAACAAAATACTAGCAAACAGAAATATTGGCACATTAAGAGGATCATACACTATGATCAAGTGGGGTTT
Organism: Orcinus orca; assembly: GCF_937001465.1. Taxonomy (NCBI): domain Eukaryota; kingdom Metazoa; phylum Chordata; class Mammalia; order Artiodactyla; family Delphinidae; genus Orcinus; species Orcinus orca. The sequence goes on along the minus strand of NC_064559.1, from coordinate 101,590,604 downwards.
ATCCCAGGAATGCAAGGATTCTTCAATATACGCAAATCTATCAACGTGATACACCATATTAACAAACTGAAGGAGAAAAAACATATGATCATCTCAATAGATGCAGAGAAGGCTTTCGACAAAATTCAACACCCATTTATGAGAATACCATAATTCAAGAAGAGTCATGTACCAAAATGTTCATTGCAGCTCTATTTACAATAGCCAGGACATGGAAGCAACCTAAGTGTCCATCAACAGATGAATGGATAAAGAAGAAGTGGCACGTATATAAAATGGAATATTACTCAGCCATAAAAAGGAATTAAACTGCGTTATTTGTAGTGAGGTGGATGTACCTAGAGACTGTCATACAGAGTGAAGTAAGTTAGAAAGAGAAAAACAAATACTGTATGCTAACACATATATATGGAATCTTAAAAAAGGAAAATTAGTCAGAAGAACCTAGGGGTAAGCCGGGAATAAATATGCAGACCTACTAGAGAATGGACTTGAGTATACGGGGAGGGGGAAGTGTAAGCTGGGACAAAGTGAGAGAGTGGCATGGACATATATACACTACCAAATGTAAAATAGATAGCTAGTGGGAAGCAGCCACATAGCACAGGGAGATCAGCTCGGTGCTTTGTGACCACCTAGAGAGGTAGGATAGGGAGGGTGGGAGGGAAGGAGATTCAAGAGGGAAGAGATATGGGGACATATGTAAATGTATAACTGATTGACTTTGTTATAAAGCAGAAAGTAACACACAATTGTAAAGCAATTATACTCCAATAAAGGTGTTTAAAAAAAAAGCATATTCAAAAAAATTTTTTTAAAAATGTGTTACATATATATGATGGAATATCACTCAGCCATAAAAAAGAATGAAATAGTACCATTTGCATCAACATGGAGGGACCAAAAGATTATCATACTGAGTGAAGTGAGCCAGACAAAGACAAATGTCATATGATATTGTTTATATGTGGAATCTAAAAACAAATGATACAAATGAATTTATTTATAAAACAGAAACAGACCCACAGACAGAAAACAAACTTTTGGTTTACCAAAGTGGAAATGGGGGACAGGGATAAGTTGGAGGTTTGGGATTAACATATACACACTACTACATATGGAATAGATGATCAACGAAGACCTAGTGTATAGAACAGGGAACTATGCTCAATATTTTGTAATAACCTATGGGGGAAAGGAATCTGAAAAAGAATCGATATATATGTATATATAACTGATCACTGTGCTGTACACCTGAAATTAACGCAACATTGTAAATCAACTATACTTCAAAAAAAAGAGATAAATTTCTCCATTAAGTATGACATTTATGATTGGGTCTTAATAGATACACATTATCATGGAGGGTTCTAGGACCAAAGCAGGAAAGAAATCCGGAGCATCCTATCTGGGTTAGATATTTTGCTCTAGAAAGCACAGGGGGGAAAAAATGTGCCATAGCAAAACAAGATGCTGAGCAAGTTGAACTGGATGGAGCCCTTGCTGGGCTAGGTTGATGAAGAGCCTCTGGCTTTGGCTGTAAGATAGTCCCATGCTTTCTGCTGCTAATGAGGCCTATTCAGGAGGAAGAAGAGGAGGTTTCTGTCCAAAGAAAGAGGAATGGGTACAGATCATTTGAATGGGTACAGATCGTAAAAGTCTATGCCCTGATCTTAGCAGCCAGTTCAGACTGTGATTTTGCAAATGAGAATTATTCACATGAGAATTTCCACCACTCCTAAGACTGGAAGGAAGGTCCCCAACCCAGAAGGAGGCACAAACCCTAAGAGCTTACAGACCTCAAAATGTCAATCCTCTGTTCTACAGTCATTGTCTGGAGGATTGCTCATACCAGGAAAAAAAACAAAACAAAACCCACAGTAATTCAGCCCCAAGGCAGGGTGAGCTCCTGGGCAGAAGAAAGAGGCCCAAGAGAGAAGTTCATTCTGGCACCTGGGGCCCTGCTCTTCACCCCTGGATGGCAGAGACCCTTCAGGGGGTCCTCACCCTTCTGGTCCTCAAAGAGACCAGAAAGGCCAGCAGAGGAAGGGCGGGCCCTCTGCACTCACAGGATGGAAATCAGCTAGAAGAAAGTGCTTTCATGTCTGAACCAGGGTTTCTCATCTGGAGACAACCACAGATCTAATCCTAGCTCTGACATTTGCCAGATTAATAATTCTGTCAAGTTTCTTAACTTCTCGGAATCTCCTCATATGCAAAATGGAAATAATAATTACGTGTCTTATAAGATTGTTACAGGATAAGCTATCACAAAGTCTAGTGCTTAAAAGCAAAATTATCAACAAATATAGTGGGCCCATGTCAAAATTCTTGTTTGAATTCATTAATGAGAGAATCAGCAAAGAAGGTTTTTAAAGCTGGTTTGAAGAATATTTGAGCATACATAAAGACATTCAGGAAAGGAATGCCTAAGTAAGATTCGTAATTTAAAATATGACTCTTTTAACTTTCAATAGGGTGATAAAAATTAAAACAGGAGTTTAACATCTCTACCAGGCTATAAAATCATATTACCCCATCAAGCAGATGTAAACTGCCTACTTCTTTATCCACCGTGACTTGTTAATCAAATATACTGTGCCGACCATGTTACATTCCCCAAGAGTGTCAGACGATAGAAGGTTAACAAGTAGCAAGGACTTGCTTCAATTCAGGCAGACTCTAGCATGAGATCTAAGCAATAGATCTAAGCATGATTGTCTTTCTCTAGGTTTGAGATGATTTTTTTCCTTTCACACCAACAACTAGAAGGAGCCCAGTAAGTGTTAGCAGCTTTCCCTCCCCTCCTCAGCCCCTATGAAATTAGGATGAATTCCCTAGGTCAGGAGGCCAGAAGATAGGCTGGTATCTGGACCCGACCAGAATCATTCTGGCTCCCAAGTGGAGGGATGTACGGGGAAGTCTTTTCCACTGGAATAAGCTCTGTGTTCAGCTGCTGGACGCCAGTTGCCCAATTCCAGATATTCCCCACGCTCTTTAAGACTTTTGTCACAATTGTGAGACACTTGGCTGAAGTCAGGAGTCTTGGGTGGAGAAGTGGGATTTCAGACAGGTCATACTCTAAGGCCCCGGAAGTCTTAGTGGCCAGATCTGCCTCAGTTGGTGAGCCAACGTCTCCTTTGTGGGCTCGAATATTGCATGAGGCTTCCTGCTACACCACTTATTTCTCAACTTCCCGCCGCCTTGTTCTTCTTTTGTAGCTGGGGAAACAGGAAACCAGATTATCTTGCGCTGTGCTACAAGCCCGTCTGACTCTGCCCAGTAGGTCCTGTAATGGCACAGCCTTGCTTGTAAATTACCATCTGCAAGCCTGCCTACTCCATGGACCTTCCAAGGATGGCCTCCCTCACCTCCGCCTCATTCTCCAGGTGGCCAGTGCCAGCTGGGCCACCTCCCATGTCCAACCATGAGCCTGGGTATCAACCATTTGATAGCTCCAGGTCAATGCAACTCTTCACAACCAGTGGCCCATCACTTATGGTGAAACTCCAAAGGGCACTCTGGGCTACCTTCTGCATGGTCCTCTGAGAGGACTCAGAGAAAGCAGACTCATTGGACTTTCAACTAATGGCAAACAGTTAATAATGGTAAATCTCCCCCAAAGGATCCATTAACAGCAAGTCTAACAACGCATTTTCAAGGAGAGAGAAAGGCACTGGGATATGTTGCCCCTCACCCACACTCAGATACACACACACACACACACACACACCACCACCACCACCACCACCACCAATGTGGATAACTGAGAGGCAGAATCAGGTTGCTCTCTCCTTTTGTGCATTCACCCATTATATTCCCTAAATATTGAGCGAAGCCTGGGATGCTGCTTGATGAACGCTACCAACCCTTCCCATCTTTTTTTGCCTGGGCCACATTTGGGCGAGCAGCTCAACTTGAAAGGTGCTTCTGAGAACTGCATGAGAGTTTCCTCAACGCAGAGGGTGGGTTCACACTCCTGAATTAGGTGGAAGCACTTGCTTGGGGGAATAGATAAAGTGATCCTTCAGGAAAGATGAAAAGGAAGTAATTTTGTCCCTAGCCTTCCCACGCTTGCCCAGAAGGAGCCCATCTCCATATCTGATGACTAGACACCCCCCCCATCCCATTTTATGTCCCAGTCTTAGTTCTCTGCTGGCTGCCAAACATTTTCACTAATATGTTAGCTGATAATAAAACTGGTTGGTAATTAAAGCCTTGGTCAGTGAATAAGGGTTTAAGCTGTTACCTTTCCCTGTTCATTTGCATTTCTATATAAGAAAGTCTACTACAAAGGAAAAGCCCTGTGATCTGGGGTGAGTAATCTTCAGCATTGGGATCCAGTTCATCTGAGTGGCATTTTGTTGGGTGGGGGAGGGACTTGCTCCTCCTGAAATGGGGGGGAATTGGCCACCTCCTCTTCTCCTCCTGGGCACGAAGCACTTCTGCCTTCTCCAAAGATGCCCTCCTTCTCCCACCCCCACCCCTCAGGGTCGGGTTCCTCTTCAGCCCAGGCTCCTGGGGTCAGAGGCATACAATCATCCCAGAGAGGGTTGAAGGACCACTACTGTTTATGCAGAGGCTCAGTGCCCCATGCATACGGTGGGACCCCAAGCCAGCTTCCGTCTCCCAGGACATAGTGCACCCCCAGCTTCACAGAGCAGGAGCGTTGTGAAGGGGTAGGGGCAGCAGCAAAGAAACTGACTTAGGCCTTAGCAGCAGACGTCCCCACCAAGTCCAGCCACACACAAAACAACAGTAGAAATACTCCACCTTTCATTACTAAAATCCAGCAGCCATGACAAGTGTTCTTAACCTTTTAGGGGTCTTTTGACCCTTTTTTAATAGTGAAAGAAGGGCTTCCCTGGTGGCGCAGTGGTTAAGAATCTGCCTACCAATGCAGGGGACACGGGTTCGAGCCCTGGTCCAGGAAGATCCCACATGCAGCAGAGCAGCTAAGCCCATGCGCTACAACTACTGAGCCTGCACTCTAGAGCCCGCAAGCCACAACTACTGAGCCCACGTGCCACAGCTACTGAAGCCCACTCGCCTGGAGCCCGTGCTCTGCAACAAGAGAAGCGACGACAAAGAGAAGCCTGCGCACCACAACAAAGAGTAGTCCCCATCACCACAACTAGAGAAAGCCCGCGCACAGCAACGAAGACCCAATGCAGCCATAAATAAATAAATAAATATTTTTTAAAAAATAGTGAAAGACTCAGAGGAATGAGTTTATACATATACACTCAAAATGATGCATTCAACTTTGATTCCATTCCAGAGATATACCGTAGACCAAGTTAAAACCCCTGGTGTAGAGATTCTGGTGACAGCTCCCAACCCCCTTCCCCATTACTAACACCACCGCCCCATCACCTAAGTGGGGACAACAGAAAATGTCCCAAGGCACAACATGGAAACTCAACTTGGGAGTTGGGTTCTGGTGAGAGGTGCCCATTCATCTTCTGGCCCTCCCATTTCCCCAGACCCTTGGAAATCCAGAGTAATGATGGGGAGATTATTTTAGATAAGTCACTGATTACCAAAGCATTCAACCCAAAGGGAAGCATTTGAGTACCCTATTCTTTGAGTTGATCTTTATTAATGTATTAGCCTATCTGCCCATTCCTTTATTATTTAATCAAGTTAGGAGGAGGTTGGGAATGGAGAGAGAAGGAAAGCTTCCAAAATCTCTTAAGGAGAAATTACAAGTGTAGAGCCAGGGGGCTTATTAGTGTTACTTTGTTAGAACTCTAAGCAACCACCTAAATTCACACCACACATAGAATCAATCTCTCTCTTTCTCTCATACACACAGAGACACACTTCTACATAGTTATCTCCCTGATTTCCTAAAAGTTACATCTAAGATAATTAGCTGGAAATTACAACTTAGAGAACACTATGAGCTTTCCTTACGTCACCCTGTTCTCATATCACCCATTTGGGAACAAGTAGGAAAATCAACAGCTATAGTGTGTTGGACTCTGTAGAATCCTTAAGTCAATGGAACCCATGACTCGGGACCGTGGGGCTGGAAGAGCCTTGGGAATCATTTAGGGAGAACACGGGGAAGAAAGGTGACAAGCAGTAAGCACACAGGGCTCGTGAGAGATGGGGAGTGGAGGCAACAGAGGTTTGTTTTTCTTCCTTGGGTTTTCCAACCCTCCCTCCAACCCCCAGGAGCCTCATTCCGCAAGAGAAAAGCAAGAAACCAAGAGAGGCCTGAGGTATCAATTACTTTATTACTCTGAGGGGACAAGTCCAGGGGACCAGACCCAGGGCTCTATAGCTCTGTTATTCTTTGTGAATGTCTTCATGGGCTGCCAGGCCCACCTTTATTACCAGTGAGAGGAACTCCTGGAAGTTAAGTGCACCATCCTCATTGATGTCCAACTCTTTGAACCAGGTGTCTACATCCTTTTTCTGTGAAGATTGGAGAGAAAGAAGCCAGGGTGTAAAGATCTCAGGGAACCTGAGGCATGGCTGTCTGCACAGGGCAACGCCAGGGACCAGTGACCCAGGGCATCATCAGAGCCGAGCAGAGAACCCCGACCACACCCAGCCCCTCCTCACCGTCATAAACTTAGGACACTCCGTCTCTAACAATTTCTTCAAGTCATCCCTATAGATGGCGTGGTAATTCCCTTTCACCAGGGAGTACTTGTGGTAGACCTCAATGAGGGAGTTCATGGCAGTCTCCAGGTCCGTCAGCATAGTGCCCAAGGATTTGCCCTACCTGGAAGACAGAGCACACAGGCAACCCCGACATGGGGAGGCTGCCTAGGGGGACACTTTGAAGGCTCATACTCCAAGGGATGGCTCTGCCCTGGATGGTACCATCCAGATAACTAAACCCAGCATAGGGCTACGGCTATGATGGGAAGTGGGGGACGACGTGGATGAGGATGTGGAAGGAAGCAGGGTATATATACACACACACACAGTTACTGCCAGCTCTCCCCATGCCCCCAGCCGCTTCCCAGGAAGGGCCCAGCTTGGCAATCAAACGTGCCCTCACCCAAAAATACTAGAGCACCCGGCTCCTTCTTCAGCCCTGGCTCACGCTTCTCTTCCGGGAGCCCTGGACTCAGTCCAGACCTCCCCAAGCTTTCTCTCCCCTCCTCAGAGAAGGCTGCTGCACTCCTCAGCCCTCCCCAGGGGAAGCCCAAAGTGTGGGACAGACTGGGGCAGTTCCACTTACCAGGCCTCCCCAAAACAGAGTTGACAAAAGATATGCAGGGCTGAGTGTCGGCTCCCTTTTATAGCAACGAGGCTTGGCCAGCTGCCCAGGACCTCAGACCACTCAGAGGCAGCTGCTCCCTTTGAGGACTGCTACAGCCTCTGGTTTCCCAACAAGGTGAGTGGGGCAATCACTGCACAGAATGAAAAGTTCTGATGCGGAGCTTGGAGCGGTGTGGGGGGAGCACAGGAAAGGTAGAAGGAGGAAGGTTTTTGCCAGGCAGGGATGCACAGCAGGAGAAATCAGGAAGACGGCATGGTGAGGACTCCTCTTGTAAGCTGCTAGCAACCCCTGGCTTGGTCAACCAGGATGCCCACTTCTGAGTCCTTCCCACGGTTGCTGTGGTTATTCCCATGGCTAGTGGCCAGTCTGTGCATCTCAGAAATGGAACTGAAGTTGAGTGCATCATTTTGAGTGCATGAGTATAAGCTCATTCCTCCATAGCTTTCATCACATTCTCAAAAGGGTCCAAAGGCCCCTGAAAGGTTAAGAACACTTGTCATGGCTGCTGGATTTTAGTAATGAAAGGTGGAGTATTTCTACTGTTGTTTTGTGTGTGGCTGGACTTGGTGGGGACATGTGCTGCTAAGGCCTAAATCAATTTCTCTGCTGCTGCCCCTACCCCTTCACAACGCTCCTGCTCTGTGAAGCTGGGGGTGCACTGTGCCCCAGGAGACGGAAGCTGGCTTGGGGTTCCTCTGTATGCATGAGGCACTGAGCCTCTGCATGAACAGCAGGGACCCTTCAACCCTCTCTGGGATGATTGTGTGCCTCTGACCCCAGGAGCCTGGGCTGAAGAGGAACCAGACCATGAGGGGTGGGGGTGGGAGAAGGAGGGCATCTTTGGAGAAGGCAGAAGTGCTTCGTGTCCAGGAGGAGAAGAGGAGGTGGCCAATTCCCCCCCATTTCAGGAGGACCAAGTCCCTCTCCCACCCAACAAAATGCCACTCAGATGAACTGGTTTCCAACACTGAAGATTTGTGGTGCATTTCTCTTGCTACAAAGCCCTTCAGACTCACATAACCTATTAATATACTCAGAACATGCCTATCAGGAAGGCGGGGCAGAGCCCACTCAGTCTACACACACAGAAGTCAAGCCCCCAGGAAGGTGAAGTGGTTCCTCCAGAGTTTCCCAGTGCAGATGTGTCAAAGCCCAGACCGGATCCCAGAGCATCAGGCTCCCAGAGTGTGATCTGACAAGAACATGACTCTGCTGAGAAAACTCCTCCCCTCTCTCCTTCCTTCATGCATTCAACAAATATTTACCCTGTGCTCTCCCAAGGCCTAGGCCATCACCGCCTCCTAGGGGAAGTAGATAGGATTAGCCTCTCTCTCCATGTTTCTACAGCCCTTTGGGCTCCATTTTGTCATTAACTTTATAGCTGTGTGACCTAGGGCTAATTACTTACCCTCTCTGTGCTTTAGTTACATCAATTATTAAGTAGAGATTAAAAATAGAGTCTACCCTCAGCCTACAGAATAGGAGAGAATATTTGCAAATCATATATCTGAGAAGGGATTAATATCCAGAATACAGAAAGCCTACAACTCAACTCCAAAAAAAACAAACAGCCCAACTGAAAACTGGGCAAATGTCTTGAATAGACATTTCTCCAAAGGAGATATACAAATGACCCATAATCACAGGAAAAGATGCTCCACCTCACTAATCATTAGGGAAGGCAAATCAAAACCACAATGAGATACCACCTCACACCCATTAGAATGTCTGCTGTCAACAAAGACAGAAAATAACAAGTATTGAAAAGGATGTGGAGAAATTGGAACCCTTGTGTACTGCTGGTGGGAATGTAAAATAGTGCAACCACTGTGGAAAAAAGTATGGTGGTTCCTCAAAAAATTAAAAACAGAATTACCATATGATCCAGCAATTCCACTTCTGGGTATATACCCAAAATAATTGAAAGCAGTCTCAAAAAATATTTGTACACCCATGTTCACAGAAGCATTATTCACAATAGCCAAAATGTGGAAGCAACCCAAGTGTCCATCCACAGATGAATGGATAAATAAGTGTGGTATATACATGCAATGGAATATTATTCAGCCTTTAAAAAGGAAAGAAGTCCTGACACATAATACAACATAGGTGAACCTTGAGGACATTATGCTAAGTGAAATAAGACAGACACAAAAAGACAACTACTGTATAATTCCACTTATATGAGGTACCTGGAGTAGTCAAACTCATAGAGACAGAAAGTAGAATGGTGATTGCCAGGGTCTAGGAGGAGGGGGAGGGCGGGAGTTATTGTTTATTGGGTGCAGAGTTTCAGTTGCGAGATGATGAGAGTTCTGGAGATTGGGTGCACAACAACATGAGTACACTTAACACAACTGAACTGGACACTTAGAAATGGTTACAATGGTAAATTTTATGTTATTTGTGTATTATCACAATTTAAAATATTTTAAAATTCGAAACGCTTCCACCTAAAAAAAAAATAAAATCTACCTGATAGTGTTGTTGTGAGGATTAATAATAGATGAAAAATATTTATGATTTGTGGGCTTTCATTAATTTGCATTATATTTTAATTAAAGTTTACACACACACACAAAAATGTGTGAAGTGCTTAAAGCAGCGCATAGTAGGCAAGCACTGTGTGAGTGTACAGCGTGATTACTGCTCTGTACATATGTCTGATTCCCCAGCTGGGCTGTGAACCTTCGAGGACCCAGACTGGCTCATCCACCTCTGCCTCCCTGGGACCCAGCACAGTGCCTGGCATATACTATAACAGCAACAACAATCAATAAGAACAAATAGCAAAATAATAGCTAGTATTTACTGGGTTCTTACCATACACCAGGAATCATTGCAAGTGCTTTACTTACATCAGACCATTTAATCCTCACAGTAATCCTATGAGTTATGTTCTATCATAATTCCCACTTTACAGAAGAGGAAGCTGAGGCCCACAGAGATACAACATTTGGTGCATCAAAGGACTTAGGCGGCTTATGACCCGCTGTGAGAGCATCTACTTTCTGCACCTGCCTGGAATGTCTCTTTGCCATTAAAGTCGTCCTCATCCTTCCTGCCCCAGCTCAGGGACCATCTGCTCTCATCCATCCCTGACTCTCCTTCCCCCACCCTTATCAACACGGAGTTAATTCTTCTCTCCTCCATGCTACCAAACCCTTCTGCATCACAGCATTTGCCCTGCTGTATTAGGGTTCATCTGTTTATTGCCTGTCTTTTCTTTGGGTCTGGGAGCCCCTTTAGAGCAGAAACCACATCGCATCCCGGGGCCTGGTGCCTACTAGGGGCTCAGTTAATACTTACTGAGGGGATAAGTGAATGCAAAATTGAACACTGATCTAGCCCTTACCCAATGCAAAAATTCCCTTTGTCATACCCAGCCACTTTAAGTGGTTTTTGGAACGAGACAGGATATAGATCCATCAACCAAATGCAGTCTACCTTCCTTGGCTAGTCAACCTCTTGATAGGAAAATAGGGCTGTTTCCGACATCTAATATGACAAGTTTTCAGCCAATGGTCAAGCAGTTGGTGCATACCTGTTATTTGCCAGGCCCCTTCTATATGACCTGGCACAATACCATCTTACCCCAAATAGCACATCATATTTTCAAAGTGTTTTTACATCCACTAACTCTTTTGATAACCCTGTGAAATGGACGTCACAGGTAAAATTATCCCTATGTGACAGATGAGAAAACTGAGGCACGGGGAGTCACCTAAGGTCCTCTGGGCATGCATTCTGCTTTGTGTTGGTGCTTAGGTGCCAAAAAGCACACTTTAGAACAACAGGGTCGCTTTTTCTGAGATTCTATTTCGGCTTTGTTCACTAGCCCGGCATGGAGCTCACGCTGACCTCTTTCAAGGGGGTTGATGGTGAGGTTGATGAAGATGATGTTTTTCCCAGACCCTAGACCCCTTGGGAGATGCCTGCCTTGAAGCCACTCCCCTGAGAATGTCCCTGTAGAGACAGCTTTCTTCATCCAGAAAGGAAGGAAAACAAAGCCCCAGGTCCAGCAAGGGAGACATGAGCCATGACCCCCTCCAGCCTCATGTGCTTGTCCATGGAGCCTGCTGACCAGCGAGGCCATGAAATGCTGCCCCCAGAGATGCTCTCCCTGGACAGGCAGCCTTGGGGGCCTCGAGGAGAGCAGGACCAGGCTGAGCTGACCAGGCAGGAGAGGGTGTCAGGAATTGGGTAAGCACATGGGGGAAAAGGCAGCTCCCGTAATCAGACTGACAGACATGGGGCAACCACTGGGGAGCGGAACCTAGACCTGTTTACAAGAAACAGCTCAGTCCCAGCTGTGTGTCCCAATACCAGGCTCTTGCCCGCGGCTAAGGAAATGTGGAGAGAGCCCACAGGGTCGGTGGAGAAACCCTCCGGGGAGGGGCAGGAGGAATGGGCTGAGCCGCCCCTTCATACTCAAAGCCTGTAGACACATTTCAGGTGAGACAGGCAGGGAAGACCCACCTGGGCCCCGGGCAAGGCTGTCCTGAGTCACCAGGCCAACTGTCTCCAAGTCTCTGGACGTGACTAAGCGACCTGCAGGAGGCAACACAGACCTGGGTCATGGGATTCCAATCAGCAGGCACCATCCCTGCATCACTCCCTCCCTGAGCATGCTGTGTGTGACAATGCCGGACCCTGTGTGGGACACGGAGACGACAGGACGTGGTGCCTGTCTTGGCGGAGGACACAGACAGCAACACACCTCCATGCAGCAGGACAGGCACCTCCACAGGGGAAGTCCAGACGGAAATGGGGGAGGGGGGCTGCTGACTTTTAAAAGGCGAGCACTGGGGATTGGCAAGCGTGGACGGGCATCCATGGCAGGCCTGCTTCCAAGCTCCACTGATCAGGAACAAAGGTCCCTGGCTCGGCCTGCAGAGCACTGCGCCCCATGTTTGGTTCACAGACCCAGATGGCAAAGGGAACCAAACCAAGTCCCTTAGATGACACCCCCAATCATCTACACAGGGGAGCAACACAGATGATTACCCATTATTCTTCTATCACAATGCGCTCGGGACGTGGGTCCTCAGACCATCCTCAGAGAATAAACCTGCCAAGAAGGACCCAGCTAGGGCTTAAAGGCAGAGGAGACCTCCCCAAGAGATTCTGCATCAGATTCGTGGGCTCCCAGGGAGAGACAAAAACAAACAACGCAGAAACAGGGCAGGGGCAGGTCTCAGCAGGGAGGGATCAGGGAGTCACAAATAGCCCAGATTCAGAAAAACACCCGCATCCTTCATCATTTTTTTCTTAGTAAAAACCACATCAAACCCTCCTCTTCTCCAGGAAGCCTTCCCTGATTGACAGTCACCCACGTCCCACTCCACTCTTCCCTTTGAAAGGCTGCATTGCTGGCTTTGCCCCTGACCCCATCTCTAACTCATAGTGGGAAAAATCCACCTCACAATCTTCCCTCCCAGACTGGCCCAGACCTACCACCCGATGTCAGTTACCAGTGTCATCTTCCCCTCCCTGTCCTGGCCCCTTCCCAGGCCCAGGCTGCTGCGCCACTGTTGGGACTCTCTTTTGAAGTTGGAAGAACTTCTGCCCTCCTAACTCGTATTCAGTCATGTGTGTGTAGTGAATGACTGATCAGAACATCACTGGTGAGGCCTGGCTTCCTTGTCAAGGACCCAGCTCCCCAAGAGAAGAGACTACTTGCTCTCAGACTGAAAGCTGAGGGCAGGGGCTCTGTCTCTCTGCTCAGACAGGGGCTCCTGGGGGCAGGGGCTGTCTCTCACCCAAAACGGATGATCCTCAAAGTAGGACCAAACCTCCTCTTTCTGGACCTGGAGCAGATGCCCAGAACCAGGAACTCAACAACATCCCGAAATGTTTACGAAGTTGCTTTATTCTCTCCTTCACAGCTGTCCTTACCACAGACACACACGGCAGAGCTGTCCCTTCAGCTGCCCGTAGCCAGGTCGCGCCTGCTCCACAGCTGGCCCCTGTGGGGAGGCTGCCTTTGCTCCCCTTGATAGAGTCTGTTGGGCGCTGTGCCTGGTGCACAGCTGCTGGTGCTACTGCGGATGGTAGTCCTTCAGCAGCTTGCCCAAGCGGTAGAGGAACTCCTCAAAGCAGATCTGGTTGTCCTTGTTCTAGTCTGCCACCCGGAACAACTCCATGATGGAATACGGCTCCTTCCGGCCCTGAGGGGTGGACAGAGGGTCAACCACGCACCCAGGCATCGCTCCGCAGCAATGGCCAGGCCCTCCGCTGCCTGCCGGTGGGAGGACAGGGTGGGGGACTGTGGCCTGGCCCTGCCTGGAGGGGGCTTGCAGGACATAGATCCTCACTCAAACAGTCAGTGGCCAGGACAGCCTATGCGGCAGAATCCGGCCAAAGAGGCAGCGGCATGGTGGGCACCTCAGCTAACTGGACCTGGGGCTGCATGGGAGACAGAGGGTGCGGGCAGGGCTCCATTTGCTGGCTGACTGCACACCCCACAACACAATCCACATTCGTCCACCATCGGAGGCTGTTTAAGCCTGTCTCCCCTGCAGGGACAGTCCAGCCCAGGGGCTTCGGGGTGGAGAGCTGTGCCCACCTCCTCCACACTGGGAGCTCCCAGGGCAGAGCCCACCGCCCCTCATGTCTGCGTCTCCAGCACTGCTGCAGGGCCAGCACCAGGTGGGGTCACATGTCTGCATGCTGTGGCAGCGGCCCAGGAACTATTTATGACACTGGGCCCATGTCACCTATGGAAGGGGTAGATCAAGGGAAAGGCCAGAGCTGTGGGCCCCGGAGCTGGCCAGGATGTCCCAGAGGAGGTGGCCCTCAGGGCTGAGAACTGGGGATGGTGTAGGGAGGAAAGGAGCATTTGAAGTGGAAGGGACAGCCAGGGGTCAGAGGGCAGGTGAGGACAAGGTGGAGCGCTCGGCAGTGTGGGTGAGGCAGCTTTCAACAGGCTTTGGCTGTGGGCATGGGGAAGCCGGCGTGACGTTCTCAGAAAGCTTCCAGGAAGGACGTCGCTGCAGCCGTAAGCAGCTGTGGGCCTGGGGGCGACCTTCATCCTCATGGCAGGTCTCCCCCTCCAACTCCCCCACTGCCCCACCATCTACTTCTTATAATCTTATCTCCTCTGCCAAGCTGGTTGACCCGGGAAACTGGAGGCCTACGGCCTTGGGCAGGCTCACCCCGGCTTCCCTCATCTCAGCCCCCTGCTCAGGCTGCTATGTCTGCCCTGTGAGCCCCCGAGTGCAGGGTCTGAGGGTCCTTGCCCTGCCCCACGACATAAACAACTGGCCCTGGAAAGAAAAAGGTCTCCCTAGAAACAGGGACTAAAAAGTCACCCTAGCCCCTGCCTTAGTGATCCTCATGGCTACACTCCAATAAACTGAGGGCAAGTCTGCCTCCTCTGACGTTTTCCAAAGGCAGTCAGGGGACACAAGAAGTGACCAGAGGAGGTGCCTCTCCTGGAATGCAGGGCCTTGAGTCAGGCACGACCTGAAGTCCTCTGGACACAACAGTCCAGAGACCCCGCCGGGGCTGGGCACCAAGGGCCGAGGGCAGCACCCCACAGACACTCCACCGGGCTTGCAGTCCCCAAGGAGCCCAGTAATCATGGGGCTGGGCCTGATGACAGAGGAGATGCATCGGCCTGCAGAGGGTGATTGAGCCAAGGCTGGGTTCCGGGGGGAAGCGGGGAGCGGCTTGTGCAAACCCCAGGAGAAGGGCAGTCCTGGGGCCAGGCGCTGATTGAACTGGCCTGTGGGCAGAGGGAAGATTTAGGACCCGTTCTCACCAGAAGCAGGTCAGGCAGAAGAATAAACAGGTTTGGGGTTAGGACTAAGTTTCAGGCAGGAAGTTTCAGGACAGGGAAAGACAGAAAATAAGGCTGGGCTGGGCCATGTTCCCCCCACCGCAGATCCTGCCCTCCACCCTCCCTCAAGCCCCCTCCCCTAGGTGGAAATGCTCTTGGGAGACAGCTGTACCTGCACTCTCACCACTCACTTCCAACCCCACAACCAACCCCCTACTTCATCCCCACCCGACCTCAGACCCCACACACCAAGGTCTCCACAAAGCGGGGCACGTTGTCCATGAGTAGGGCCTTCAACTCCTCCAGGGACAGGGTCTCCAAGTCCCCCTCCCGGGCCGCATACTGGTGGTAGCAGTGGATGATTTGGAAGAGGGATTCTTCCACTGGTGTGTCTGTCATGGTGGCTGGGCCTGGGCCCAGCACAGGGGCAGCTCTGGAGATGCAGCGGGGGAGCAGCAGGGGACAGTGGAGAATCTGGGGGAGAGCACAGCACAGCAGGCCACACTGAGGCCAGGCCACAGCAGGTGGGCACTTCCTCCAAGAATCCTCTGCCCAACCTGTCTCAGGAGCCCTCCCTGCCCTCCATCTGACCCCTTGCAAACTTGGCTCAGAGTCCCTGCCCTGCAGGAAACTTTGCCGTGAACTCTTAGGACAGGGCTCTGTCCCTTCCCTGAGACGGGAGTCTTCCAGGGGACGGGAGCTGTGTTCTCCACCCCCCAACCCTGCCCTCAGCTTAGGAGTCCCCGAAATCAAGAATGAGAAAACACTAGACTCTTCGAAGCAAGATGGTGTTTTCCAGTGGAAATATTTTTAAACCTCTTGAGAAGGCAAGATCCCCACTACCATAGACTATTTTGTACCACAAACAGAATATTGAAATAATTACACCATCCCAAAGCCCAGGCCTGCTCAAATGTTGTTTTCCTTTCTTGGTTGAATACAGACTGCACAAGGATCCCCATCTTTCTCCTACCCCTGCCGTGACCCTCTCTGAAGGAGTCTGTGTGCCATCTGCATGGCCCCGCGGCCTCCCATAGCTTCTGTGCGCTGACGCTGTTCAGTGCCCAGTGGCGGGGGCAGGCGGGGGCACTGCAGCCTCTCCCATCCCCCTGAAGCCCCATCCCGGTGTTCTGCACAGGTGAGGGACAGATGCCCTCAACCCCCCACTCCCCACTTCTTTTGGAGATGAGATCCCTGTTTTCGGGAGGCAGGGCTATCCTGTCGGGTCAGCTGTCCTCCTTGGATTCTGGGCAGATAAGACTCACGACAACTGGTTCCAACTCTTACAGAGCCAGCCAAGCACTGGGAGAAGCCCCTTATATACAGCATCCCATGTAATCCTCACAATGACCTTGTAAAGGAGGCATCATTCCCTCATTTTCCTGAGGAGGAAATGAAATCCAGAGAGGTTAAGTAAATTTCCCCAAATCACACAAATGACCACCTCCAGCTAGATTCAACCAATGCCTTTGGGAACAACCCCAAAGACATGCTTATAATTTTGGGCCCTTAACCCCTTCAGGGCCACAGTTATGCTGTTGGGACATCCATCTATACGGCACACATCCTCCAAAATGGGTAAGCAGCCCCTCTCTGCTTTCCTGGACCCACCCCTACAGCTCTCTTGGACGGGGAGCTGACGTCACTGCTGGGCTGGGGCTGCTGCGAATCCACCATCCCAATCTGTGTTTTATCCTAGAGATTCCCCTGTGCTCAGGAAGGAGGCAGTTGTGGGAGCACAGGCTCCACCGCCCAGTCCCGCATGCTGCCCATCCACGGTGCCTCCAATTATGGCAGCCAGTGCTGTGACTCTCCGCAGGTTCCTGGCAGCATGACTGAGTCTAAATTGCATCCCTGAGATGCCATCACGTGACACTTGCCTCCTACAATTAACTCAGTCAGTTTCAGGGACCCACCTGCCCTTAGCACCTGGCCTGAAACATCTCAGAACCACAGAAGATCTTGTTATCCATCTTCCTGCCTCAGAGTTCATCATCCCAGCTCCAGGGCTTGGGTGGAGTCAGACACACAACTTAAATACATCTTCCTGGGATGTCTTCCCCCAATTAGCGAACCCCCAGACTCCACAGTCATGAAGCACATTCACTCATCCAACAAATATTTCTCGAGCACCTGGCCCTCTCTAGGCAATAAGAGTAAGACATGGGGCCAGCTCACAGGATGGGGATGCGTGGAGGGGACAGAGTCACACACCGGCAAGAAGCACTGTGAACACTACTAATTTAGTGGCATGCACAGGGTACCCTGGGCACCCAAGGAGCACCTTCTGCCTGGAAAGGTGAGGAAGATTTCCTTAGGGTGATGCTATTTGTCACGGCACTTGAAAATTTGGTTGCAAGGAGGCGCATGGAGGACCAGGCACTCCAGACAGAGGAAACAGCATGGACAAAGGCTCAGGGGCATGAGAGAGAGTGGCCTGCTTAGGGGATGAAGTCCACAGGGTACATCATGACAAGCTGGAAGAAACGGGGCTGGAGAGGTGGGATGGAGACAAAATGCGAAGGGCCCTGTGTGCCGAGCTAGAGTTGCAACTTTATCCTGTGCATAGAAAGTAGCTGATAGAGAGACGAGGGGAAGATGGCGGAAGAGTAAGACGCGGAGATCACCTTCCTCCCCACAGATACACCAGAAATACATCTACACGTGGAACAACTCCTACAGAACACCTACTGAACGCTGGCAGAAGACCTCAGACCTCCCAAAAGGCAAGAAAGAGCCCAGGTACCTGAGTAGGGCAAAAGAAAAAAGAATAAACAGAGACAAAAGGATAGGGACGGGACCTGCACCAGCGGGAGGGAGCTGTGAGGAGGAAAGGTTTCCACACACTAGGAATCCCCTTCGCGGGCAGAGACTGCGGGTGGCGGGGTTGGGGAGCTTCGGTGCCGCGGAGGAGAGCACAGCAACAGGGGTGCGGAGGGTAAAGAGGGGAGATTCCCGCACAGAGGATCGGTGCCGACCAGCTCTCACCAGCCCGAGAGGCTTGTCTGCTCACCAGCCGGGGCGGACGGGGCTGCGAGCTGAGACTCGGGCTTTGGTCGGAGCGCAGGGAGAGGACTGGGGTTGGCGGTGTGAACACAGCCTGAAGGGGTTAGTGCACCACGGCTAGCCGGGAGGGAGTCGGGGAAAAGGTCTGGAACTGCCGAAGAGGCAAGAGACTTTTTCTTCCCTCTTTGTTTCCTGGTGCGCGAGGAGAGGGGATTAAGAGCGCTGCTTAAAGGAGCTCCAGAGACGGGTGCGAGCCGCGGTTAACAGTGCGGACCCCAGAGACGGGCATGAGACGCTAAGGCTGCTGCTGCCGCCACCAAGAAGCCTGTGTGCGAGCACAGGTCACTATCCACACCCCCTTCCGGGGAGCCTGTGCAGTCCTCCATTGCCAGGGTCCCGGGATCCAGGGACAACTTTCCCGGGAGAACGCACGGCGAGCCTCAGGCTGGTGCAACGTCACACCGGCCTCTGCCGCCGCAGGCTCGCCCTGCACTCCGTGCCCCTCCCTCCCCCCAGCCTGAGTGAGCCAGAGACCCCAAATCAGCGGCTCCTTTAACCCCATCCTGTCTGAGCAAAAAAGAGACGCCCTTCAGCGACCTACACGCAGAGGCGGGGCCAAATCCAAAGCTAAACCCCGGGATCTGTGAGAACAAAGAAGAGAAAGGGAAATCTCTCCCAGCAGCCTCAGAAGCAGCGGATTAAAGCTCCACAATCAACTTGATGTACCCTGCATCTGTGGAATACATGAATAGACAACGAATCATCCCAAATTGAGGAGGTGGACTTTGAGAGCAAGATTTATGATTTTTTCCCCTTTTCCTCTTTTTGTGAGTGTGTATGTGTATGCTTCTGTGTGAGATTTTGTCTGTATAGCTTTTCTTCCACCATTTGTCCTAAGGTTCTATCTGTCCGTTTTTTTCTTTTTTTTTTATTTTTTTCTAAATAATTATTTTTTAATTTAATAACTTTATTATATTTTACTTTATTTTATTTTACTTTATCTTCTTTCTTTCTTTCTTTTTTCCTTCCTTCCCTCCTTCCTTCCTTCCTTCCTTCCTCCCACCGTCCTTCCCTCCCTCCCTCCTTTCTTTCTTTCTTTCCTTCTTTCCTTCTTTCCTTCTTTCTTTCTTTCTTTCTTCCTTCCTTCCTTCCTTCCTTCCTTTTTTCTTTCTTCCTACTTCTACTAATTCTTTCTCTCTACATTTTCTCCCTTTTATTCTGAGCCATGTGGATGAAAGTCTCTTGCTGCTGCAGCCAGGAGTCAGTGCTGTGCCTCTGAGGTGGGAGAGCCAACTTAGGGACACTGGTCCACAAGAGACCTCCCAGCTCCACATAATATCAAACGGCAAAAATCTCCCAGAGACCTCCGTCTCAACACCAGCACCCAGCTTCACTCAACGACCAGACCAGCAAGCTACAGTGCTGCCCACCCTATGCCAAACAACTAGCAAAACAGGAACACATCCCCACCCATTAGCAGAGACACTGCCTAAAATCATAAAAAGGCCACAGACACCCCAAAACACACCACCAGACGTGGACCTGCCCACCAGAAAGACAAGATCCAGCCTCATCCACCAGAACACAGCCACTAGTCCCCTCCACCAGGAAGCCTACACAACCCACTGAACGAACTTTAGCTACTGGGGACAGACACCAAAAACAACGGGAACTACAAACCTGCAGCCTGCAAAAAGGAGACCCCCAAACACAGTAAGATAAGCAAAATGAGAAGACAGAAAAACACACAGCAGATAAAGGAGCAAGATAAAAACCCACCAGACCTAACAAATAAAGAGGAAATAGGCAGTCTACCTGAAAAAGAATTCAGAATAATGATAGTAAAGATGATCCAAAATCTTGGAAATAGAATAGACAAAATGCAAGAAACATTTAACAAGGACCTAGAAGAACTAAAGATGAAACAAACAACAATGAACAACACAATAAATGAAATGAAAAATACTCTAGATGGGATCAATAGCAGAATAACTGAGGCAGAAGAAAGGATATGTGACCTGGAAGATGAAATAGTGGAAATAACTACTGCAGAAGAGAATAAAGAAAAAAGAATGAAAAGAACTGAGGACAGTCTCAGAGACCGCTGGGACAACATTAAATGCACCAACATTCGAATTATAGGGGTTGCAGAAGAAGAGAAAAAGGAAGAGACTGAGAAAATATTTGAAGAGATTATAGTTGAAAACTTCCCTAATATGGGAAAGGAAATGGTTAATCAAGTCCAGGAAGCACAGAGAGTCCCATAAGTATAAATCCAAGGAGAAATACGCCAAGACACATATTAATCAAACTGTCAAAAATTAAATACAAAGAAAAAATATTAAAACAGCAAGGGAAAAACAACAAATAACACACAAGGGAATCCCCATAAGGTTAACAACTGATATTTCAGCAGAAACTCTGCAAGCCAGAAGGGAGTGGCAGGACATATTTAAAGTGATGAAAGAGAAAAACCTGCAACCAAGATTACTCTACCCAGCAAGGATCTCATTCAGATTTGATGGAGAAATTAAAACCTTTACAGACAAGCAAAAGCTGAGAGAGTTCAGCACCACCAAACCAGCTTTACAACAAATGCTAAAGGAACTTCTCTAGGCAAGAAACACAAGAGAAGGAAAAGACCTACAATAATGAACCCAAAACAATTTAGAAAATGGGAATAGGAACATACATATCGATAATTACCTTAAATGTAAATGGACTAAATGCTCCCACCAAAAGACACAGATTGGCTGAATCGATACAAAAACAAGACCCATATATATGCTGTCTACAAGAGACCCACTTCAGACCTAGAGACACATACAGACTGAAAGTAAGCGGATGGAAAAAGATATTTCACACAAATGGAAACCAAAAGAAAGCTGGAGTAGCAATTCTCATATCAGACAAAATAGACTTTAAAATAAAGACTATTACAAGAGACAAAGAAGAACACTACATAATGATCAAGGGATCAATCCAACAAGAAGATATAACAATTGTAAATATTTATGCACCCAACATAGGAGCACCTCAATACATAAGGCAAATACTCACAGCCATAAAAGGGGAAATCGACAGTAACACATTCATAGTAGGGGACTTTAACACCCCACTTTCACCAATGGACAGATCATCCAAAATGAAAATAAATAAGGAAACACAAGCTTTAAATGATACATTAAACGAGATGGAGTTAATTGATATTTATAGGACACTCCATCCAAAAACAACGGAATACACATTTTTCTCAAGTGCTCATGGAAAATTCTCCAGGATAGACCATATCTTGGGTCACAAATCAAGCCTTGGTAAATTTAAGAAAATTGAAATTGTATCAACTATCTTTTCCGACCACAATGCTATGAGACTAGATATCAATTACAGGAAAAGATCTGTAAAAAATACAAACACATGGAGGCTAAACAATACACTACTTAATAACGAAGTGATCACTGAAGATTTCAAAGAGGAAATAAAAATATACCTTGAAACAAATGACAATGGAGACACGACGACCCAAAACCTATGTGATGCAGCAAAAGCAGTGCTAAGAGGGAAGTTTATAGCACTACAAGCCCACCTTAAGAAACAGGAAACATCTCGAATAAACAACCTAACCTTGCATCTAAAGCAATTAGACAAAGAAGAATAAAAAAACCCCAAAGTTACCAGAAGGAAGGAAATCATAAAATCAGATCAGAAATAAATGAAAAAGAAATGAAGAAATGATAGCAAAGATCAATAAAACTGAAAGCTTGTTCTTTGAGAAGATTAAAAAAACAGATAAACCATTAGCCAGACTCATCAAGAAAAAATAGGGAGAAGACTCAAATCAATAGAATTAGAAATGAAAAACCAGAAGGAACAACTGACACTGCAGAAATACAAAAGATCATGAGAGATTACTACAAGCAACTCTATGCCAATAAAATGGACAACCTGGAAGAAATGGACAAATTCTTAGAAATGCACAACGTGCAGATACTGAACCAGGAAGAAACAGAAAATATGAACAGACCAATCACAAGCACTGAAATTGAAACTGTGATTAAAAATCTTCCAACAAACAAAAGCCCAGGACCAGATGGCTTCACAGGCGAATTCTATCAAACATTTAGAGAAGAGCTAACACCTATCCTTCTCTAACTCTTCCAAAATATAACAGAGGGAGGAACACTCCCAAATTCATTCTACGAGGCCACCATCACCCTGATACCAAAACCAGACAAGGATGTAACAAAGAAAGAAAACTACAGGCCAATATCACTGATGAACATACATGCAAAAATCCTCAACAAAATACTAGCAAACAGAATCCAACAGCACATTAAAGGGATCACACACCATGATCAAGTGGGGTTTATTCCAGGAATGCAAGGATTCTTCAATATATGCAAATCAATCAATGTGATACACCATATTAAAAAATTGAAGGAGAAAAACCATATGATCATCTCAATACATGCAGAGAAAGCTTTTGACAAAATTCAACACCCATTTATGATAAAAACCCTGCAGAAAGTAGGCATAGAGGGAACTTTCCTCAACATAATAAACGCCATATATGACAAACCCACAGCCAACATCACTCTCAATGGTGAAATACTGAAAGCATTTCCACTAAGATCAGAAACAAGACAAGGTTGCCCACTCTCACCACTCTTATTCAACATAGTTTTGGAAGCTTTAGCCACAGCAATCAGAGAAGAAAAGGAAATAAAAGGAATCCAAATCGGAAAAGAAGAAGTAACGCTGTCACTGTTTGCAGATGACATGATACTATACATAGAGAATCCTAAAGATGCTACCAGAAAACTACTAGAGCTAATCAATGAATTTGGTAAAGTTGCAGGATACAAAATTAATGCAGAGAAATCGCTGGCATTCCTATGCACTAATGATGAAAAATCTGAAAGTGAAATCAAGAAAACACTCCCATTTACCATTGCATCAAAAAGAATAAAATATCTAGGAATAAACCTACCTAAGGAGACAGAAGACCTGTATGCAGAAAATTATAAGACACTGATGAAAGAAATTAAAGATGATACAAATAGATGGAGAGATATACCATGTTCTTGGATTGGAAGAATCAACATTGTGAAAATGACTCTACTACCCAAAGCAATCTACAGATTCAATGCAATCCCTATCAAACTACCACTGGCATTTTTCACAGAACTAAAACAAAAAATTTCACAATTTGTATGGAAACACCAAAGACCCCGAAGAGCCAAAGCAACCTTGAGAACGAAAAACGAAGCTGGTATAATCAGGCTCCCTGACTTCAGACTATACTATAAAGCTACAGTAATCAAGACAGTATGGTCCTGGCACAAAAACAGAAAGATAGATCAATGGAACAGGATAGAAAGCCCAGAGATAACCCCACGCACATATGGTCACCTTATCTTTGATAAAGGAGGCAGGAATGTACAGTGGAGAAAAGACAGCCTCTTTAATAAGTGGTGCTGGGAAAACTGGACCGATACATGTAAAAGTATGAGATTAGATCACTCCCTAAGACCATACAGAAAAATAAGCTCAAAGTGGATTAAAGACCTAAATGTAAGGCCAGAAACAATCAAACTCTTAGAGGAAAACATAGGCAGAACAGTCTATGATGTAAATCACAGCAAGATCCTTTTTGACCCACCTCCTAGAGAAATGGAAATAAAACCAAAATTAAACAAATGGGACTTAATGAAACTTCAAAGCTTTTGCACAGCAAAGGAAACCATAAACAAGACCAAAAGACAACCCTCAGAATGGGAGAAAATATTTGCAAATGAAGCTACTGACAAAGGATTAATTTTTACAAGCAGCTCATGCAGCTCAATAACAAAAAAACAAACAACCCAATCCAGAAATGGGCAGAAGACCTAAATAGACATTTCTCCAAAGAAGATATACTGACTGCCAACAAACACATGAAAGATTGCTCAACATCATTAATCATTAGAGAAATGCAAATCAAAACTACAATGAAATATCATCTCACACCAGTCAGAACGGCCATCATCAAAAAATCTAGAAACAATAAATGCTGGAGAGGGTGTGGAGAAAAGGGAACACTCTTGCACTGCTGGTGGGAATGTGAATTGGTAGTGCCACTATGGAGAACAGTATGGAGGTTCCTTAATAAACTACAAAAGAACTACCATATGACCCAGCAATCCCACTACTGGGCATATACCCTGAGAAAACCATAATTCAAAAAGAGTCATGTACCAAAATGTTCATTGCAGCTCTATTTACAATAGCCCGGAGATGGAAACAACCTAAGTGCCCATCAATGGATGAATGGATAAAGAAGATGTGGCACATATATACAATGGAATATTACTCAGCCATAAAAAGAAACGAAATTGAGCTATTTGTAATGAGGTGTATAGACCTAGAGTCTGTCATACAGAGTGAAGTAAGTCAGAAAGAGGAAGACAAATACCTTATGCTAACACATATATATGGAATTTTAAAAAAAAATGTCATGAAGAACCTAGGGGTAAGACAGGAATAAAGACACAGACGTACTAGAGAATGGACTTGAGGATATGGGGAGGGGGAAGGGTGAGCTGTGACAAAACGAGAGAGAGGCATGGACATATATACACTACCAAACGTAAGGTAGATAGCTAGTGGGAAGCAGCCGCATAGCACAGGGAGATCAGCTCAGTGCTTTGTGACCGCCTGGAGGGGTGGGATAGGGAGGGTGGGAGGGAGGGAGACGCAAGAGGGAAGAGATATGGGAACATATGTATATGTATAACTGATTCACTTTGTTATAAAGCAGAAACTAACACACCATTGTAAAGCAATTATACCCCAATAATGATGTTAAAAAAAAAAAAGAAAGAAAGAAAGTAGCTGATAGAGGATTTTTAAATGAGTTGGGTGATGGGTGAGAGGTGAGAGAGAAGTAGTAGGAATACCTTTACTATAAGTAAATAACCGACTGCCAAGTGGAAGTGATCTGCTCTAAGGGGGCCCAGGTGTAGGCTTGGCCTCCATACAGGTGCCATTTGGGTGACAGGTTTTGAGTGACAGCTGAACTGCCTTCCCCCATCTCAAGCCTTCTCTCTGCCACCCCCTTCTACCGCCATCTCACCCATGCATCTCCCCTGGGAGGAGCCACGCAGGCTGATGAGTAAACCTCACAGAAGGGGGCGCCAAAGGACAGGTAATTGAACCAGAGATTAAGTCGCCGCATCCCTGAAGGTTTGAGAGAAAAATAGGTAAATACTGAAGGCAAAACATTTTCCAGGGTGATCCTTCATCTACCCAACATAATGATTTCTTCAGCAAACAAGTGGTTCATCAATATACTTTTATGTTTTGAAAATAAAAACAAGGCTCAAATTGCTAAATGGTAAAACAATTTGGCAATTCCAAGCTGAAGTTGCAGAGAATGTTATTGAATATGTTTGATTCAGCCATCATTCCCTGGGAATTTATTCCAGGAAAGTAATTAAACAGACATTTAAAAGCAATAAAAAGGGATTTCCCTAGTGACACAGTGGTTAAGGATCTGCCTGCCAATGAAGGGGACACGGGTTCGATCCCTGGTCCAGGAAGATCCCACATGCCACGGAGCAACTAAGCCCGTGTGCCACAACTACTGAGCCTGCGCTCTAGAGCCCAGGAGCCACAACTACGGAAGCCCATGCACCTAGAGCGGGTGCTCTGCAACGAGAAGCCACCGCGATGAGAAGCCCAGGCACTGAAACAAAAAGTAGCCCCCACTTGCTGCAACTAGAGAAAGCTCACGCACAGCAACGAAAACCCAACACAGCCAAAAAAATAAAAATAATAATTTTTAAAAAGCAATAAATAGGAAAATGTTCACAACTACAATATCTATTGCCAAGGGACAAAATAGAAATAAAAACCTTGAAAACAACTAATTAACAAAATTTCATACGGCAATACATCCTTGGACAATCTCTGCATGATAATCTGTCACTCAAAAGGAGCTCCATTTTTGGCCCATAGCTTGAAGGGGGGTAGGAGGTCATAGTGCACCGCTCTTCCCCCTGCCTTTGTTCAATCTGGGAAAAAATTACTCTCCATTCCATCCCAGTACATAATGATGACCTCCTTCCACAACTGTGATGTAACTACTGTTTTCAATTATTGTTATGCTGTGGACATGTTCTCACACTATTAATCAATGTGAGCCTGATTTTTAATAAGTGCATAGTGATCATTAGTTTGCATGTATATAAATTTATTAATCCATTATTGGAAGACATTTAAATTACTTTAAGTCTACACATTTTAATCAACTCTTCCTTAATGTTGATGTTTCTTCAGAATTTTGCCCTGTGTTCTAGGTGCAGGGAGAAGGGGAACAGAAATGAATTGATATCCCCTTCCCCCGCCAGAGCCGCCACCTACCTCTCATTACCACAAGCAAGTGCCTGAACCAAGCCGACCCACACACACCCACACCTGGACAAGGGCATCACTGCTGCAGTGAGAGCTTCCATATACCAAACCCAAGAGGGATCCCCCCAGCCATGACTTCCTTCTGCGGGAGAAAAGGAGTATCCCAGCAGCCTTCCCCATCCTAACATGAAAGTCAATAGACACCTTTACATTGTACATTAGACTGTATGTGTCCAGATATTAACATTTACCAGCTGTTTAGTGAGTTTTCATTTCAATTTGAAGAACTCTCTTAAGCATGTCTTGTGAGGCAGGTCTAGTGATGACAAAATCCCTCAGTTTTGTTTTTCTGGTAAAAGGAAAGAAAAAAAAAGCCAGGATCTAATGGCTTCATGGGAGAATTCTACCAAACATTCAAAAAAGAATACCACTGTTTCTTAAACTCTTTCAAAAAATAGAAGAAGGAGGAACAGTTCCAAACTCAGTTCTTGAGTCCAGCATCACCCTGATACCAAAACCAGACAAAAATTCTACAAGGAAATAAAACTACAGGCCAATACCCCTGATGAACATAGATGCAAAAATCCTAAATAAAATCCTAGCAAACTGAATTCAACAATACATTAAAAGGATCATGAACCATGACTAAGTGAGGTTTATCTCAGGGATGCGAGGATGGTTCAACATATGCAAATCAATCAAGGTGATATAACACGTTAACAAAATTAAAGGAAAAAAACACATGATTATCTCAATAAATGCAGAAAAGGCATTTGACAAAGTTCAACACCGATTTATGATTAAAACTCTCAACAAAATAGGTACAGAAGCACCTTATCTCAACACAATAATGGTCATATATGAGAAGCCCACAGTAACTTCATAGTTCATGGGGAAAAAACCTGAAAGCTTTCCCTCCAAGATGTGGCATAAGGCAAGGATGCCTACTCTTGCCACTTCTTATCAACATAATAATGGAAGTTCTAGTTAGAGAAATTATACAAGAAAAAGAAGTAAAAGGCATCCAAACAGGAAAAGAAGAAATAAAAGTATCTCTGTTTGCAGATGACATGATTACATACATAGAAAACCCTAAAGACTAAATGAAAACAACAACAAAAACCCTGTTATAAATACAAAACAAATTCAGTAAAGTTTCAGGATACAAAACAAACCTATGAAATCAATTGTGTTTCTAGACACAAACAACAAACTATCCAAAAGGGAAATTAAGAAAACAATCTCATTCACAATAGCAACGAAAAGAATAAAACACTTAGGAAATAACAAGACAGGTGAAAGACTTGTACTCTGAAAAATTATAAAAAACATTTATGAAAGAAATTTTAAAGGACACAGACAAAGGGAAAGACATCCTATGTTCATGGATTGGAAGAATTAATATTGTTAAAATGTCCATACTACCCAAAATGATCTACAGATTCAATGCAAGCCCCATCAAAATCCCAGTGGCATTATTTATAGAAATAGAAAAACAATTCTAAAATTTGTATGGAACTGCAAAAGATCCTGATAGCCAAAGCAATCTTGAGCAATAATAACAAAGCTAAAGACTTCACATTTTATGATTTCAAAATTCATTACAAAATTACAGTAATCAAAACAGTGTGGTACTGGCATAAGAACAGACATATAGACCAATGGAACAGAATAGAGAGCCCAGAAATAAATCCACACCTTAAGGTCAACTGATCTTCAACAAAGGTGCCAAGAACACAAAATGAGGAAAAGTCAGCCTCTTCAAGAAATGGTGCTGGGAGAGCTTCCCTGGTGGCACAGTGGTTAAGAATCCGCCTGCCAATGCAGGGAACACGGATTTGAGCCCTGGTCCAGGAAGATCCCACATGCCACGGAGCAACTAAGCCCATGCGCCACAACTACTGAGCCTGCGCTCTAGAACCTGCAAGCCACAACTACTGAAGCCCACATACATAGAGCCCATGCTCCTCAACAAGAGAAGCCACCACAATGAAAAGCCCGTGCACTGCAATGAAGAGTAGCCCCTGCTCACAACTAGAGAAAGCCTGTGCACAGCAACAAAGACCCAACACAGCCAAAAATAAATAAATAAGTTTTTTAAAAAAATAAAATAAAATAAACGGTACTGGGAAAACTGAATATCCACATGCAGGAAAAGGAAATAGAAATCCATGATATACAAAAATCAACTAAAAGAGGACTAAAGACTTAAGTATATATCCTGAAACTGTGAAACTCCTAGAAGAAAACATAGGGGAAAAGCTTCTTGATATTGGTCTGGGCAATAATTTTTTTTAAATGGACAGACATCATGGAAAATAATGGAGGTGTCCTCAAAAACTCAAAAACTTAAAAATAGAATTACCTTATGATCCAGCAATCCTACATCTGGATATACATTCAAAGGAAATGAAACCAGGATCTCGAAGAGATATCTGCATTCCTGTGTTCATTTCAGCATTATTCATGTAACCAAGATATGGAAAAAACCTAAATGTCTATAGACGAATGAACTGATAAAGAAAATGTGATATGTGTATACAGTGGAACATTATTCAGCCATCAAAAAAGGAAAAGATACTGCCACTTTCAGCAACATGGATGAGCCTGGAGAACATTATGCTAAATGAAATAAACCAGACACAGAAAGACAAATCCTGCATGATCACACTATATATGAATCTAAAAGGACTGAACTCACAGAAACAGGGTAGAAAGGTGGTTACCAGGGGATGGGGGGAGAGGGAAATGGGAAGATGTTGGTCAAGGGATACAAAGTTTCAGTAAAGCAAAACGAATAAATGCTAAAGAGCTAATGTACAGCAATGTGGTTATAGTTAACAATACTTTATTGTATACTTGAAATTTGCCAAGAAGGTAGATGATAAGTGTTCACACTGCTGGAAAAAATAAATATATATATGTGTGTGTATAAATAAATATACATATACATACATATATTTCAGGGTGATTAATATGTTAATTAGCTTGCTTGCGGTGATTATTTTACAATGTATTGTGTATATCAAATCATCAAATTGTACACCTTAAATATATATAATTTTGGTCAAATATTCCTCAATAAAAAATAAATAAATTGTTTAACATTCTGCCTTCTAGAAGCTCATAGTCTGTAGGTAGAGACAGACCCCTAGACAAACCTTCAAGGTAGTGTACTTAGAAAAGAACCACAAGCTTGGTGACAAACATGCACCCCTACCACCACCGCCAGGACACAATTCCAACATTCACAAACATCCCAGCCTTCAACTTCTTTCCAATTGTGAAGACCAGTCATTGAAAGCGACACCATGTGGCAGCCAGCAGTCACTGCAGCAAAGGACGCACTCTGGTTAACTTGAGAAAGAAGATTCACCCCCATTGGCCTTGAAGCCCCCAGAATTTAGACAACTCAAGGATAGGTAAAGACCTCAAGAGAATAATATTAGATCTCTGGTTAGGTGGAGAGGGGAATTCAAACAATTACTTTAAAAAGTAAAGAATAGGGGCAGTCCATCCAGAGGTCATCCATGAAAAGCATCTGGACTCATCCGTCATTTCCGCACAGAGCCAAGAGACGCGTTTTGCTGGATAACACTTCATAAGCTCAGTTTGCTTCCCAGAGGTTATCCTAGTTTAGGACCCTTCCCAGTTGGCTTCTGACAGTAAAACAGAAAACAGAGCTGCTGGAGAAGATGGCGGAGCTGCTGGAGAAGATGGCGGAAGAGTAAGACGCGGAGATCACCTTCCTCCCCACACATACATCAGAAATACATCTACACGTGGAACTGCTCCTATAAAACACCCACTGATCACTGGCAGAAGACCTCGGACCTCCCAAAAGGCAAGAAATTCCCCACATACCTGGGTAGGGCAAAAGAGAAAAAAAAAAAAAAACAGAGACAAAAGAATAGGACTGAACCTGCATCAGTGTGAGGGAGCTGTGAAAGAGGAAAGGTTTCCACACACTAGGAAGCCCTTTCGCGGGTGGAGACTGCGGGTGGCAGAGGGGGGAAGCTTCGGAGCCGCGGAGGAGAGCACAGCAACAGGGGTGCGGAGGGCAAAGTGGAGAGATTCCCTCACAGAGGATCAATGCTGACCAGCTCTCACCAGCCCGAGAGGCTTGTCTGCTCACCCGCCAGGGCAGGCGGGGCTGGGAGCTGAGGCTCGGGCTTCCGTCGAGCGCAGGGAGAGGACTGGGGTTGGCAGCGTGAACACAGCCTGCAGGGGGTTAGTGCACCGCAGGTAGCCAGGAGGGAGTCCAGGAGAAGTCTGGAGTTGCCTAAGAGACTTTTTCTTGCCTCTTTGTCTCCTGGTGCAAAGGAGACGGGATTAAGAGCGCTGCTTAAAGGAGCTCCAGAGACGGGCGTGAGCCACGGCTAACAGCGCGGACTCCAGAGACGGGCATTAGACGCTAAGGCTGCTGCTGCCACCACCAAGAAGCCTGTGTGGGAGCACAGGTCACTGTCTGCACGTCCCCTCCCGGGAGCCTGTGCAGCCCGCCACTTCCAGGGTCCCGGGATCCAGGGACAACTTCCCCAGGAGAACGCACGGCGCGTCTCAAGCTGGTGCAACGTCACGCCGGCCTCTGCCTCCGCAGGCTCGCCCTGCACTCCGTGCCCCTCCCTCTCCCCGGCCTGAGTGAGCCAGAGCCCCCTAAGCAGCTGCTCCTTTAACCCCGTCCTGTCTGAGCGAAGAACAGACGCTCTAGGCGACCTACACGCAGAGGCGGGGACAAATCCAAAGCTGAGCCCCAGAAGCTGTGCGAACAAAGAAGAGAAAGGGAAATCTCTCCCAGCAGCCTCAGAAGCAGTGGATTAAAGCTCCACAATCAACTTGATGTGCCCTGCACCTGTGGAATACATGAACAGACAACGAATCATCCCAAATTGAGGAGGTGGACTTTGAGAGCAATATTTATTATTTTTTCTCCTTTTCCTCTTTTTGTGAGTGTGTATGTTTATGCTTCTGTGTGAGATTTTGTCTGTATAGCTTTGCTTCCACCATTTGTCCTAGGGTTCTGCCCGTTCAGGTTTTTTTTATTTTTTCTTTTTTTTTTTTTTACGTTTTAAAATATTTTCTTAATAATTATTTTTTATTTTAATAACTTTATTTATTTTAACTTTATTTTATTTAATCCTCTTTCTTCCTTTCTTTCCTTCTATTTTTTCTCCCTTTTATCCTGAGCCATGTGGAGGACAGGCTCTTGGTGCTCCAGCCAGGCATCAGGACTGTGCCTTTGAGGTGGGAGAGCCAACTTAGGACACTTGTCCACAAGAGACCTCCCAGCTCCACGTAAAATCAAATGGCAAAAACCTCCCAGAGATGTCCATCTCAACACCAACACCCAGCTTCACTCAACGACCAGCAAGCTACAGTGCTGCCCACCCTATGCCAAACAACTAGCAAGACAAGAACACAACCCCACCCATTAGCAGACAGGCTGCCTAAAATCATAATAAGGCCACAGACACCCCCAAACACACCAAAAGACGTGGACCTGCCCACAGGAAAGACAAGATCCAGCCTCATCCACTGGAACACAGGCATTAGTCCCCTCCACCAGGAAGCCTACACAACCCACTGAACAAATCTTAGCCACTGGGGACAGACACCAAACACAACAGGAACTACGAACCTGCAGCCTGCGAAAAGGAGACCCCAAACACAGTAAGATAAGCAAAATGAGAAGACAGAAAAACACACAGCAGATAAAGGAGCAAGGTAAAAACCCACCAGACCTAACAAATAAAGAGGAAATAGGCAGTCTACCTGAAAAAGAATTCAGAATAATGATAGTAAAGATGATCCAAAATCTTGGAAATAGAATAGACAAAATGCAAGAAACATTTAACAAGGACCAAGAAGAACTAAAGATGAAACAAACAACAATGAACAACACAATAAATGAAATGAAAAATACTCTAGATGGGATCAATAGCAGAATAACTGAGGCAGAAGAAAGGATATGTGACCTGGAAGATGAAATAGTGGAAATAACTACTGCAGAGCAGAATAAAGAAAAAAGAATGAAAAGAACTGAGGACAGTCTCAGAGACCGCTGGGACAACATTAAACGCACCAATATTCGAATTATAGGGGTTGCAGAGGAAGAGAAAAAGAAAGGGACTGAGAAAATATTTGAAGAGATTATAGTTGAAAACTTCCCTAATATGGGAAAGGAAATGGTTAATCAAGTCCAGGAAGCACAGAGAGTCCCATAAGTATAAATCCAAGGAGAAATACGCCAAGACACATATTAATCAAACTGTCAAAAATTAAATACAAAGAAAAAATATTAAAAGCAGCAAGGGAAAATCAACAAATAACACACAAGGGAATCCCCATAAGGTTAACAGCTGATTTTTCAGCAGAAACTCTGCAAGCCAGAAGGGAGTGGCAGGACATATTTAAAGTGATGAAAGAGAAAAACCTGCAACCAAGATTACTCTACCCAGCAAGGACCTCATTCAGATTTGATGGAGAAATGAAAACCTTTACAGACAAGCAAAAGCTGAGAGGGTTCAGCACCACCAAACCAGCTTTACAACAAATGCTAAAGGAACTTCTCTGGCAAGAAACACAAGAGAAGGAAAAGACCTACAATAATGAACCCCAAATAATTTAGAAAATGTGAATAGGAACATACATATCGATAATTACCTTAAATGTAAATGGACTAAATGCTCCCACCAAAAGACACAGACTGCCTGAATGGATACAAAAGCAAGACCCATACATATATATGCTGTCTACAAGAGATGCACTTCAGACCTTGGGACACATACAGACTGAAAGTGAGGGGATGGAAAAAGATATTCCATGCAAATGGAAACCAAAAGAAAGCTGGAGTAGCAATTCTCATATCAGAAAAAATACACTTTAAAATAAAGACTATTACAAGAGACAAAGAAGGACACTACATAATGATCAAGGGATTATTCCAAAAAGAAGATATAACAATTGTAAATATTTATGCACCCAACAGAGGAGCACCTCAATACATAAGGCAAGTACTAACAGCCATAAAAGAGGAAATTGACAGTAACACAATCATAGAATGGGACTTTAACACCCCACTTTCACCAATGGACAGATCATCCAAAATGAAACTAAATAAGGAAACACAGCTTTAAATGATACATTAAAGAAGATGGACTTAATTGATATTTATAGGACACTCCACCTAAAAACAATGGAATACACATTTTTCTCAAGTGCTCATGGAACATTCTCCAGGATAGATCATATCTTCAGTCACAATTCTAGCCTTGGTAAATTTAAGAAAATTGAAATCGTATCAAGTATCTTTTCCGACCACAATGCTATGAGACTAGATGTCAATTACAGGTAAGGATCTGTAAAAAATACAAACACATGGAGGCTGAACAATGCACTACTTAATGACGAAGTGACCACTGAAGAAATCAAAGAGGAAATCTAAAAATACCCAGAAACAAATGACAATGGAGAAACGATGACCCAAAACCAATGGGATGCAGCTAAAGCAGTTCTAAGAGGGAAGTTTATAGCAATACAGTCCTACCTTAAAAACAGGAAACATCTCAAATAAACAACCTAACCTTGCCCCTAAAGTAATTAGACAAAGAAGAACAAAAAACCCCAAACTTAGCAGAAGAAGAGAAATCATAAAGATCAGAGCAGAAATAAATGAAAAAGAAATGAAGGGAACGATAACAAAGATCAATAAAACTAAAAGCTGGTTTTTTGGGAAGATAAACAAAATTGATAAACCATTAGCCACACTCAGCAATAAAAAAAAGGG
Organism: Orcinus orca; assembly: GCF_937001465.1. NCBI lineage: Eukaryota > Metazoa > Chordata > Mammalia > Artiodactyla > Delphinidae > Orcinus > Orcinus orca. The sequence continues at coordinate 101,556,389 of NC_064559.1, read as the reverse complement.
AAAAGTCTCAAATCAATAGAATTAGAAATGAAAAAGGAATAGTAACAACTGACACTGCAGAAATACAAAAAAACATGAGCGATTACTACAAGCAACTCTATGCCAATAAAATGGACAACCTAGAAGAAATGGACAAATTCTTAGAAATGCACAACCTGCAGATACTGAACCAGGAAGAAACAGAAAATATGAACAGACCAATCACAAGCACTGAAATTGAAACTGTGATTAAAAATCTTCCAACAAACAGAAGCCCAGGACCAGATGGCTTCACAGGCAAATTCTATCAAACATTTAGAGAAGAGCTAACACCTATCCTTCTCAAACTCTTCCAAAATATAGCAGAGGGTGGAACACGCCAAAATCGTTCTACGAGGCCACCATCACCCTGATACCAAAACCAGACAAGGATGTCACAAAGAAAGAAAACTACAGGCCAATATCACTGATGAACATACATGCAAAAATCCTCAACAAAATACTAGCAAACAGAATCCAACAGCACATAAAAAGGATCATACATGATGATCAAGTGGGATTTATTCCAGGAATGCAAGGATTCTTCAACATATGCAAATGAATCAACGTGATACACCATATTAACAAACTGAAGGAGAAAAACCATATGATCATCTCAATACATGCAGAGAAAGCTTTTGACAAAATTCAACACCCATTTATGATAAAAACCCTGCAGAAAGTAGGCATAGAGGGAACTTTCCTCAACATAATAAACGCCATATATGACAATCCCACAGCCAACATCATCCTCAATGGTGAAAAACTGAAACCATTTCCACTAAGATCAGGAACAAGACAAGGTTGCCCACTCTCACCACTCTTATTCAACATAGTTTTGGAAGTTCTAGGCACAGCAATCAGAGAAGAAAAAGAAATAAAAGGAATCCAATTCAGAAAAGAAGAAGTAACGCTGTCACTGTTTGCAGATGACATTATACTATACATAGAGAATCCTGAAGATGCTACCAGAAAACTACTAGAGCTAATCAATGAATTTGGTAAAGTAGTAGGATACAAAATTAATGCACAGAAATCTCTGGCATTCCTATACACTAATGACGAAAAATCTGAAAATGAAATCAAGAAAACACTCCCATTTACCATTGCAACAAAAAGAATATAATATTTATTAATAAACCTACCTAAGGAGACAAAAGACCTGTATGCAGAAAATTATAAGACACTGATGAAAGAAATTAAAGATGATACAAATAGATGGAGAGATATACCATGTTCTTGGATTGGAAGAATCAACATTGTGAAAATGACTCTACTACCCAAAGCAATCTATAGATTCAATGCAATCCCTATCAAACTACCTCTGGCATTTTTCACAGAGCTAGAACAAAAGATTTCACAATTTGTATGGAAACACAGGAGACCCCAAATAGCCAAAGCAATCCTGAGATGAAAAACGGAGCTGGGGGAATCAGAATCCCTGACTTCAGACTATACTACAAAACTACAGTAATCAAGACAGTATGGTATTGGCACAAAAACAGAAATATAGACCAATGGAATAGGATAGAAAGCCCAGAGATAAACCCATGCACATATGGTCACCTTATCGTTGATAAAGGAGGCAGGAATGTACAGTGGAGAAAAGACAGACTCTTCAATAAGTGGTGCTGGGAAAACTGGACTGGTGCATGTAAAAGTATGAGATTAGATAACTCCCTGACACCATACACAAAAATAAGCTCAAAATGGATTAAAGACCTAAATGTAAGTCCAGAAACTATCAAACTCTTAGAGGAAAACATAGGCAGAACACTCTATGACATAAATCACAGCAGGATCCTTTTTGACCCACCTCCTAGAGAAATGGAAATAAAACCAAAAATAAACAAATGGGACCTAATGAAACTTAAAAGCTTTTGCACAGCAATGGAAACCATAAACAAAACCAAAAGACAACCCTCAGAATGGGAGAAAATATTTGCAAATGAAGCTACTGACAAAGGATTAATTTCCAAAATTTACAAGCAGCTCATGCAGCTCAATAACAAAAAAACAAACAACCCAATCCAGAAATGGGCAGAAGACCTAAATAGACATTTCTCCAAAGAAGATATACTGACTGCCAAAAAACACATGAAAGAATGTTCAACATCATTAATCATTAGAGAAATGCAAATCAAACTACAATGAGCTATCATCTCACACCAGTCAGAATGGCCATCATCAAAAAATCTAGAAACAATAAATGCTGGAGAGGGTGTGGAGAAAAGGGAACACTCTTGCACTGCTGGTGGGAATGTGAATTGGTACTGCCACTATGGAGAACAGTATGGAGGTTCCTTAATAAACTACAAATAGAACTACCATATGTCCCAGCAATTCCACTACTGGGCATATACCCTGAGAAAACCATAATTCAAAAAGAGTCATGTACCAAAATGTTCATTGCAGCTCTATTTACAATAGCCCGGAGATGGAAACAACCTAAGTGCCCATCAATGGATGAATGGATAAAGAAGATGTGGCACATATATACAATGGAATATTACTCAGCCATAAAAAGAAACGAAATTGAGCTATTTGTAATGAGGTGTATAGACCTAGAGTCTGTCATACAGAGTGAAGTAAGTCAGAAAGAGAGAGACAAATACCGTATGCTAACATATATATGGAATTTAAGAAAAAAAAATGTCATGAAGAACCTAGGGGTAAAACAGGAATAAAGACACAGACGTACTAGAGAATGGACTTGAGGCTATGGGGAGGGGGAAGGGTGAGCTGTGACAGGGCGAGAGAGAGGCATGGACATATATACACTACCAAACGTAAGGTAGATAGCTAGTGGGAAACAGCCGCATGGCACAGGGATATCGGGCTCGGTGCTTTGTGACCACCTGGAGGGTTGGGATAGGGAGGGTGGGAGGGAGGGAGACGCAAGAGGGAAGAGATATGGGAACATATGTATAACTGATCCACTTTGTGATAAAGCAGAAACTAACACACCATTGTAAAGCAATTATACCCCAATAAAGATGTTAAAAAAAAAAAAAGAAAAATCTAGAAATAATAAATGCTGGAGAGGGTGTGGAGAAAAGGGAACACTCTTGCACTGCTGGTGGGAATGTGAATTGGTACAGCCACTGTGGAGAACAGTATGGAGGTTCCTTAAAAAACTACAAATAGAACTACCATACGACCCAGCAATCCCACTACTGGGCACATACCCTGAGAAAACCATATTTCAAAAAGGGTCGTGTACCAAAATGTTCATTGCAGCTCTAATTATAATAGCCAGGAGATGGAAACAACCTAAGTGACCATCATTGGATGAATGGATAAAGATGTGGCACATATATACAATGGAATATTACTCAGCCATAAAAAGAAACGAAATTGAGCTATTTGTAGTGAGGTGGATGGACCTAGAGTCTGTCATACAGAGTGAAGTAAGTCAGAAAGAGGAAGACAAATACCGTATGCTAATACCTATATATGGAATTTCATAAATAAAATGTCATGAAGAACCTAGGGGTAAGACAGGAATAAAGACACAGACCTACTAGAGAATGGACTTGAGGATATGGGGAGTGGGAAGGGTAAGCTGTGACAAAGCGAGAGAGTGGCATGGACATATATACACTACCAAACGTAAAATAGATAGCTAGTGGGAAGCAGACGCATAGCACAGGGAGATCAGCTCGGTGGTTTGTGACCACCTAGAGGGGTGGGGTAGGGATGCTGGGAGGGAGGGAGACGCAAGAGGGAAGAGGTATGGGAACATATGTATATGTATAACTGATTCACTTTGTTATAAAGCAGAAACTAACACAACACTGTAAAGCAATTATACTCCAATAAAGATGTAAAAAAAAAGAAAAAACCTTCTGTTAGGGACTTCCCTCGTTGTCCAGTGGCTAAGACTCCGCCCTCCCAATGCAGGGGCCCCAGTTCGATCCCAGTTCAGGGAACTAGGAGCCTGTATACCGCTACTAAAGATCCCAAGTGCCGCAACTAAGACCCGTCGCAGCCAAATAAATAAATATATATTTTTTAAAACTCTTCTGTTAATCCTTCAACTAAACCTCAGAGCATGCCCTCTGGGAACAGTCCAGGGGAAAGAAACAGGGTCCTTCAGTGCCATCTTCACACCAGGTCCTCAGTGGATCCTGGGAGGGAGACGGGTGTCATGACCCACAGTGACAGACGAGGGAAGCCAGAGAGGGCAGTGGGCTCAGCCCTGTCCCTTGTTGCTGAGGGGACACTGGGGGTCAGAACCCTGAGTCCTGACCTCACCTCCTCCCTTTTGAATTCCCTTTACAGTCCCCCAGGTGCCTGACTGTCTAGGTCCAGTGGTGGTGGCCGCCATGCATTGAGCCTGCAGGTAGGGGCTTGGGCCAAGTTCCCTTCCGGCCCCTTGACGCTGACTTCCCACAAGTCTTCATGACCTTCCTCCCTCCTCCGTGCAAAACAGTGTGCTCGGGGCTTGGCGGCCAGACCCTGGGTTCTGCTGTGTCCCAACCTGCAGCAGAAAGGCTTGTCCAAGTGCCGGAAACAGGAGCCTGGATTCAGGCTGAGGCTTGTGGGCTTCTGGGGAACTGCTCTGCTGACTCACTGGGGACTCTTATCTCTTCTCCTGCTCCCCTTAAGACTTCCTCCCATGAAGTGTGGGAGCTGATTCAGGCATTGGCGTCCCTGGCCCGGCCCCACCATGAACCCTGGTCGGGCCCTCTCAGCACACTGACATCCCTGTCCCCATTATGTCCACCTTCCCAGCACCATTCCTCCCTGATTCACTCATTTAATCCATTCTCATCCCTGCTGAAAAGACTCCCAAGCAGAATACACAAGACACTTTGAGCAGGGGAACTGAGACTTCATTCCCACTTAAGCCCAATTGTAGCTTTAAATTTTGAACTATGTCAAAATACTTAAAATTAGTTTTTAATGTTTATAATTAATGCTCCTTTTGTTCAATTCTCAGCCTCAGTTTCAGAGGCTGGGCTATTTATAATCTTCAGCTCCTGGAATATAAACACCTCTGATCCTTTGCAAGGTCCTGCTCTTCTTTTATTTATTTTCCTCTAATCTCCATTCCCATTCCATTCCCCCCAAAAGCATCCATTTTTCCTGTATATGTATACATTCTCACAAACATGAATAGTTATGTTGGTCCATGTGCTATTAAAGTTTTTTTATTTTATATATATCAAACTTACAGAAATGTACAGCAAACCAAAATATACATACAGCCCAATGACTTCTCGCTAACACCCATAACCATTGCTTAGATCAAAAAGAGAACATTGGGACTTCCCTAGTGCAGTGGTTGAGAATCTGCCTGCCAATGCAGGAGACATGGGTTCGAGCCCTGGTCCGGGAAGATCCCACATGTCGCAGAGCAACTAAGTCCGTGTGCCACAACTACTGAGCCTGCACTCTAGAGCCCACAAGCCACAACTACTGAGCCCGTGTGCCACAGCTACTGAAGCCCATGTGCCTAGAGCCCGTGCTCCCAACGAGAAGCCACCACGTTGAGAAACCTGTGCACCACAATGAAGAGTAGCCCCCACTCATCACAACCAGAGAAAAGCCCGCGCACAGCAACAAAGACCCAAAGCAGCCAAAAATAAAATAAATTAAATTAAATAAAATAAATAAATTTATTTTTAAAAAGAGAGAGAGAGAGAACATCGGTGGCACTCCCCTGCAGTCACTGTCCCCTCTTCTCTCTTCCCAAGAAAACCACCATCTGGACTTTTATGATAAATCTCTGTCTTTATTTTCTTTATATTTTACCACTTAAGCATATATCCATATACACTGTAGTGTCTGCCTAATTTCTGAATTTTACATGAATGGAAAAACATTCTTCTGTGTCTGCCTTCTTTAACTCAGTAGTAAATTTATAAGTTTTATCATGTTAGGGCGTATACTGTGGTTTTTCATTGTTGTGTCATATTCCTTTGTGTGAATGTGGCCATGATTGCCAATAATTCTGTGTCAGATACCACATGCCGTTCACTTTCTTATCTTCCTTTCAGAGTGGTGTCCTGCCCAGGTGACCAGAGATTTTGACCTGTGACCTCATGTTCCCCTCATGCAGCAGCCTCCCTGTCTGGTGACCTGTATGGGGAAGGGCCCAGAGCAGGCCATGGTTGTGTCTGTGCTGGGTGTTTAAGGAATGAGGAATGGATGAACCTCAGGACACAGAGCCCAGGCCCTGGGGAACAACTGTGGATCAGTCCTGTTTGCTGTCAAAGAGATCAGTGTTTGCAACCATTCTCAGCAGCCCAGTCACACCCCAGCATCTCCAATTATCACTCACCACAACCAGAAGCGCTGTAGGGAATCGTCCAACACCTTAGCCAAAAAGGCCTTTGGTACCCATGAGCTGCTCAACCAGGTCAAATCTGGCTTGAATCATCTGTAAGGCTTTGGGTCTCTGGAAAGGAAGATAGTTCTGTTCACCCATCCAGACATCGAGGAATAATAGCTACTAATAAAAGAACCACCATTTATGACCAAGCACTGTGCTAGTGATTTAGTCTCCTAAGGTGGAAGCTTAGATTATTGTTCCCCTATGTGAGTGGGCAGCAGAGAAGGCTGGAGCATTGAACATTGGAAGCCAAGGGGCAGACCTAAATCACTATCCTGACACAGAGCCACAGAGGAAGAAGACCCATGGAAAGTATGGATCTAGGCAACAGAACAGGATCTTCTGTGAGGCTCAGAGCTGGCCTGGTGCCTCCAGCCAGGAACACTGGCTGTGTTCTACCAACCTCCCAGAACATGGCAGCTCTGCCCAGAATTTCCCATCAGAACCCTAAGACCTACCAGTGCACACTCCACCCAGGCTGACTCCTGAACCTTTGCCCCATCGCAAGTCCCGTGGGGCTAGGGTAAAAGTGATGGGAGACTGTGGGTTAGAACAGAGATGAAGGGTTTGCTGAGCTCTAGCAACTGTGACTTTGGGTGCCTGGAAAGGCAGATTGTTTCTGTGCACCCATCGGGGCCTTAGCAGAAATAATAGCTAATAGAAAAAGAACCCCCATTTATGAACAATCTGTACTAAGTATTATGCTAGTGATTAAATTTCCTAAAATGGAAACATTATTAATTTTAGACCCTCCTTCTTTTCTGATATATGTATTCAACACTAAAAATTACCCTCAAAGCACTGCTTTTGCTGCATTCCAAAATGAAAAGTTTTGATAAGCTGCATTTTCATTTTAATTTACTTCAAAATATTTTTTACTTTCTCTTGATATATCTTTTTTGACCCACATATTATTTAGAAGTGTTTTATTTGATCTGTGAAAATGTTGGGATTTTCCAGCTATCTTTCTATTACTGATTTCCATTTTTTTCCATTGTGATCTGAGAGCATACATTATATGAGTTCTATTCTTTTAAATTGGTTAAGGTGTGTTTTATCACCCGGAATATAGTCTATCTTGATGAATGCACTGTATGAGCTTAAGAGGAATGTGTTTTCTACTGTCGTTGGATAAAGTAGCCTGTAAAAGTCAATTAGATCCAATTGATTGATGATGCTGTTCAATTCAACTATGCCCTAATTGATTTTCTGCCCACGGTATCTGTCCGTTTCTGATAGAGAGGTATTGAAGTCTCCAACTTTAATAGTGGACTCATCTATTTCTCCTTGCAGTTCTGTCAGTTTTTGCCTCATGTATTGTGATGCTCTATTATTGGGTACACACACATTAAGTGTTGTTATGTCTTCTTGAAGAACTGGCCCCTTTCCATTACATAATGCCCCTCCTTGTCTCTGATCATTTTTCTTGCTCCGAAGTCTGTTTTATCTGAAATTAATAATTAATTAGTTAATTAATTAAAACCTCTAGCTTTCTTTTGGTTTGTGTTAGCATGGTATACCTTCCTCTATCTCTTTACTTTTTATCTATCTGTGTCTTTGTATTTAAAAGGTGGTTTCTTCAAACAGGTGTTTGCGGGCGTTGGGGGATGAAAAGGAAAAAAAATGGTAACTATTTGAGGTAATGAATGCTAATCAGCTTGACTGAGGTGATCATTTCATAATGTATATTTATATGAGCCATCACATTGTACATCTTAAATATACACAATTTTTGTCAATTATACCTCAATAAAGCTGAAAAAAGATTTTTTAAATAAAAATGAAATAAAAGCAAGTTTTTGTAGACAGCTTATAAATGAGTCTTGTTTTTTAATTCACTCTGACAATCTCTGTCTTTTAATTGGTATATTTAGACCATTCACGTTAAAAGTGATTATTAATAGAGTTGGATTAATATCAACCATATTCATAGCTGTTTTCTATTCATTAGACTTTTTTGTGGGTTTTTTTCATCTTTCACTCTTCTTTCTGCCTTCTCTTGCTTTAATTGAAAATTTTGCATAGCTCAATTTTCTCGCTTATCTTAACATATCAATTATACTTATTTTGTTAAATTTCTTTAGTGGTTGCCCTAGAGTTTGTAATATACTTTTACAGCTAATCTAAGTCCACTTTCACATAGAACTATACCACTTCACAGGTCTTGCAGGTACCTTATAACAGAGTACTCCCAATTCCCTCTTCTCTCTAATTACATTGTTATTATTTATTCTCTTATCCATAATCACCTAATACATTATAGCAATAATTATTTTGAACAAACTGTAATCTGTTAGATCAATTCAAAATAAGAAAAATATGTTGTGTCAATTATACCTTGATCAAAAAAAATAAATTTCTAAAAAATGAATAAAAGAATAAGAAAAATAAGAGATTTATTTTATCTTCATTTATTCCTTCTCTAACACTGTTTTTTTCTTTTTGTGGGTCTAAGTTTCCGACCTACATCATTTTCCTTCTCTCTGAAGAACTTCTTGTGACATTTCTTCCAAAACAGGTCTAACCAGCAAGAAATTCCCTCAGCTTTTGTTTGTCTTTATTTCTCCTTCACTTTTTCAGGATAATTTCACTGAATACAGAATTCTAGTTTGGTGGGTTTTTTGTTTAAACATTTTAAACACTCCACTCTATTCTTGCTTGCATGATCTCTGAAGAGAAATCCAATATAATCCTTATCCTTGTTCCTTTACAGATAAGGTGAGGAGGTTTTCTCTACCTCTGGCTTCTTTCAAGATTTTCTCTTTGTGTTTTAATTTCTGAAATTTGAATATGATATGCCTAGGTGTGGGGGTCTTTTTGACATTTGTCCTGCTTGGCGTTCTCTGATATTTCTGGATCTGTGGTTTATTGTCTGTCGTTAATTTTGGAAAATTCTCAGCAATCAGTATTTCTTCTGTTTCTTTCTCTCTTTCTTCTCCTTCTGATATTCCCATTACATGTATGTTATACCTTTTGTAATTGTTTTGTATATTCTGTTCTTTCTTTTTTCTCTTTGCTTTTCTGTTCAGAAAGTTTCTGTTGACATATCTTCAAGCTCACTGATTCTTTTTCGTCAATTGTATCCAATCTACTAAAGAGCCCATCAAAGACATTCATTTCTATTACAATGTTTTTTATTTCTACTATTTCCTTCTGGTTCTTTCTTAGAGTTTCCATCTTTCCAGTTATATTACCCATCTAATCTCACATGTTACCCACTTTTCCACTATAGCCCTTAGCATATTAATCATAGTTATTTTAAATTCCCAGTTTGATCACTCCAAAAGATGTATGCCAATGTGCACCCACTGTGTCCAGGTCTGCCCCATAGCATTTGTGTCCTTGGACAAATTGCTTCTCTTCCCTGAGTCTTGGATTCTTCCACTGAAAATGGAGTTAAATTACACTTAGGTTGGTTTTTCTTTCACTGGACTGTCACAAAATTTTGCTTCCTTGCTCCTGAAAATATTTGAGTTTGACCCTTGGTCTTGACTATAACTTCCCCAACAGCAGGGCCCAGACTCCATCAAATATTCAGTGTCCTGGAAACGGAGCACCATCTGTATGCCACAGAAAACAGGTCTCTAAGAAGGCCACCTCTCCTGCCCAGCACTGGCCTCTCCCCTCCTTTCTCGTTGAACCCCTTTGGGTTTCCTGAATTCTTCATGCCTTTGTTCACGCCAAGCCCTTTACCTAGCATCCCCTTCCACCCCGTTTTCCTAGAAAACACATCCATTCTTCAGACGTAGGTTAATAATTACCTCTGTTGTGGAGCTTTCCCTGACTTCCTCAAATAGAGGCTTTGCCAGGACCCCAGCTTCCAGTGGCACTTCCTCATCTCTTGGTTTGTCCTCCTTGGATGGGTCAGGAACAAGGGGTACTAGTCCTACCCGACAAGTCGTCCTTCATGTGGCCAGCCGGGGGTGGAACTTCCCTCTCTGCACCGTAGTCTACTTATCTATCAATGGGGACACTAATAGCTACTTCACAGATTTCTGAGGATCACAAGAGGCAATCACCGAAAAAGCACTTGGTGAGGTCGAGAAATAGGAAGAGGTGACGTTACTGTCGAAAAGGATACTAACGTGCTGAGTGACATCTGTGACTCAGAGTTTGAAAGCTGTCCTCTCCGGGGTGCAGCTAGTGTACAGAAGTGGGGGTGGTGCTGTGCTTACAGCTTCCCTGCGTATAACGGTGGCTTGGTTGAAAGACATCAATTAGTTACAATGGGGAAGGAGGAGCAGTTATTCCTAAGGGCAGAGCGTCCTTCAGGGAAAGAACACCCACTCCCTCACCCACCCCACGGAGCTGCTCCCAGAGCCTGGCCCTCACGTAAACCTCAAGGAAAACCTCCTGAACGGCCCTCAGCCAAGGCAACCTCCAGCGCAGTCTCCTTCTCCCCACACCTGGGCCCCTGCTTTGGAGCCCCATCCACATGTAACCAGTAAAGGCAGGACGGCTGTGATAAAGGAGAGAAAAGGAGCTGGCAGTTGTAGGAGGCCTGGACACTGGGCAGAAGTCCCTGAGCCGTCTCAGAGAGCAGAGGTGAAAAGGGAATAGGACAGTCCCTCCCACCCTGCAGTCCCACACATCTCTGGTCCTTTACAGTGGTAATTAATCATTTATATACAAGAAACCTTGCCTGAGGTTCCAGGGCTTTTAATTTTTATTTATTTATTTTTGGCTGCATTGGGTCTTCGTTGGCTTTCTCTGCGTGGGCTTTCTCTAGTTGCAGTGAGTGGGGGCTACCTTTCCTTGCAGTGAGCGGGCTTCTCATTGCAGTGGCTTCTCTTGTTGCGGAGCACGGGCTCTAGGCGCACGGGCTTCAGTAGTTGTGGCACGTGAGCTTCAGTAGTTGTGGCGTACGGGCTTAGCTGCTCCGCGGCATATGGGATCCTCCCAGACCAGGGCTCAAACCCACGTCCCCTTCATTGGCAGGTGGACTCTTAATCACTACGCCACCAGGGAAGTCCCTCCAGGGCTTTTAATAACTTCAAAAGGACAAGTGGAGAGCCCAGGTCCTGGCTTCCCCCAGAGGCTGTGCCCAGGGAAGTGTCTACAGAGGCAATGGAGGCTGCAGGAAGGACAGGAAAGGTGAGCATCCCTGCTTTTGCCTACAGCTCCTGTCACCCAAGCCTCACAGGATGAGGCAGTGACCCAAGCAGCAGCCAGAGGAAATAAAGAATGTTTTCTGCTCCAAAGATAGTGAAGGAAGCTCTGGAAGATTGCTCTGCCTTTATGTTACTCCTTCCCGGATCAAGGGCAGCTGCATTACCTGAGCTGCTGACTTAACACAAATGCTTGTCTCATTGTCAAGATCTGGCTCAGCTCAGTAGCATCACCATCTCTGCCTAGACCAGCAATCCTCAGTGTGTGCTTTGGGGACCACCTGGGTCAGAATCTCCCAGGTACTGTGAAAATGCAGATCCTGTGTCCCATTCTTGGCTTTCTGACTCCAGTTATCCGAGGTGAAATCCAAGAACCTACATTTAAACGTGTCCCAGGTTCTTCTGGTTTGCTTTGTCTTCATTTGGGGTTTTTGGGGTTTGAATCCTGGAGAGAGTCTGAGAACCACTGATTACAGTATAAGCTCCCCAGGGGCAGAGATCAGGATCTTTGTGGCATAATCAGCACAGGCACGTCCACAACTCACCCACCTCAGGGACGTGCAAAGGAACCAGAGACAAAGGCTGTCTCTTCAAGGGGGCTACTCTCCACAGGGAACAGAACCTGCAGGAGGAGCCTGGGTCAGACTGCAGCCTCACCTCCCTCCACCCCCAACTACACTGAACCCCTGGGGTTCCTGTACACACCACCCCTTCTAGGACTCCTTGCCTCTGTCCACACTTTCAGCAGTGCACGCGGTTCCCTTCCCCCAGTTCTCCGACTGCTCTGTGAACCTTCCAGCTTCACCCGACAGAGTTTTCATTCCTGCCAGACTCCCCAGTGCCTGCATCCCTATTTCTCAAACCCCCTATTATACTGAATGTCAGGGTTTACATCTTTCTCTCACCAACACAGCATTGCAGTGAGCTCCCTGAAGGCCAGTCAGGTATCATTCTACTTTGAACAACTAGACACAGTTCCCAACACAGAGAAGTCACGCCACCCCCCAAAAAATAATGAATCACAGGGTGAAATAATCTTAGTGAAAGAACTGACCCAAGAGTCAAGAGTACTAGGTCCTCTGGTCCCAGCTCCACTGGCAAATATCTGTGAGATCCAGGACAGCCAAGTCTCAGGTCCATGAACAGCAAGAACTGATGGAGATGAACACATTGTATTCAATACATGTAGGAGGACTTCCCTGGTGGTGCAGTGGTAAAGAATCCGCCTGCCAATGCAGGGGACATGGGTTTGATCCCTGGTCCGGGAAGATCCCACATGCCACGGAGCAACTAAGCCCGTGCACCACAACTACGGAGCCTGCACTCTAGAGCCCGCGAGCCACAACTACTGAGCCCATGTGCCACAACTACTAAGCACGCATGCCTAGAGCCCGGGCTCCGCAACAAGAGAAGCCACCGCAATGAGAAGCCCATGCACCGCAACGAAGAGTAGCCCCCACTCACCGCAACTAGAGAAAGCCCATGCTCAGCAACAAAGACCCAACACAGCCACAAGAAAAAATGAATATATTTATTTTTTTTAAAAATCAGATGTACCAAATGCCAGGCTCGTGATGCAAGGTCTTTCTTTGTGTGATAGAAAAACATGGGAGACGCTGTCCTTGAGCTAAAGAAATTGAGGAGGTTGATGTGTGCAATCTTGTGAACAGTACTAGCCTTGGGGCCAAAAAGACAGGTTTGAATTCTGGTTCCTTTACTTTCTAGCTGTGTGAGTCTGCCAAGTTATTTCTCTGAATTTCAGTTTCCTCGCCTATAAAATGGGGATAATAATATGCACTTCACAGGGTTGTTAAGGATTAAATAATACAGTACTTATAAAGTGGTCAGCATGGTGCCAGTCATCGAGGGAGCCATCCATAGATGGTTTGAAGGATGGTAGAAGTAGTATTAGCAACTGAAGCAGCAGAATGGTGTGATGCCATCAGATTGGCAGTCAATTCCACCCACATTTAATCAGCAGAGGAGAGACAATTACAATGGTCCTAGAGATTCTGTCCAGGTGTGAAATGGGAAAGAAGAAACCACAGCTCCTTGGGCTGTCTTGGGTCCCATCCAGGATCATCTCAGTGAACTGAGGATGACAATAGTGCTAAAGGAACACCTTCATCATACAACATGGCACCTCAACCCAAGCCAAGTGCCTTATCTGGGGCTTATCTGAGGAAACAGCCACCCTTCCCAACAACTGAACTGTGTTAAACTTGTTGAGAAACACTAAGCCAGTCTCCAGTGGAAGAGTATCCTGGAGGATTTTCAAACATACAAATAGTTAATACTTATATCAGGTTTACCTTGTGCCAGGCACTGTTCTAAAGCCTTTACATACATGAATTCATTTAATCCCCACAACAAATTTAAGAGATAGGAACCATTACTGTCAACCCCACTTAACAGATATGGAAATAGAGTCACAGTGAGGTTAAGTAATTTGCCCAAGACCTTGCAGGTAGTAAATGGCAGAGGCTGGATTTTAACTTGGGCAGCCTAGCTCTAGAGTCCATGTTCTTAATTGCTGGACTCTGCTATGCACTTTTCTTTTTTTTTTTTTTTTTTTTTTTTTTTTTTTTTGCGGTACGCGGGCCTCTTACCGCTGCGGCCCCTCCCGCTGCGGACCACAGGCTCCGGACGCGCAGGCCCAGCGGCCACGGCTCACGGGCCCAGCCGCTCCGCGGCATGCAGGACCCTCTCGGACCGGGGCATGAACCCGCTCCCCCTGCATCGGCTGGCGGACTCCCAACCACTGCGCCACCAGGGAAGCCCTATCCATTTATAATGCGCTTATTTTTATGGGTAGTCTTACGCTACCCATTTTATGAGCCGTGACTCTACAGTACAAGTGGCAGTGGGTGGCAGTGGTTGTAGCAGTAGGGTTGGGGAGGAGGGTGGCAATAGCATAAATCATAATCAGAGAGTTCAAGAGTATGAATGGGGACATTCAACCACTGGAGTGAAATGGAAAAACTTGATAGCTCTACAATTGACCGTTGGAATTCATAAAGTTATACCTTAATCCTAAAAGTAGAGCTGTGCTTTTCCTTCTGGCCCCAGAGGTGCAGAGGTACAGAACCCTGTTGTACAAGTGCAGTTAGGTTGAGAGCACAGCTAAAAGAGGGGCCAACACGTGCCACTCCTGGGCATATATCTGGACAAAACTCTAATTCAAAAAGATGCCTGCACTCCAATGTTCATAGCAGTACGATTTACAATAGCCAAGACATGGAAGTAACCTAAATGCCCATCGACAGATCAATGAATAAAGAAGATGTGATATATATATACAATGGAATATTACTCAGCCATAAAAAGAATGAAAGAATGCCATTTAGACGGAGGAAGGGGGCCGGCGAGGGAAGGCAGGCTCCAGAGCCTGGAAGGGACGCGGGCGCGGACTGTCCCCCGGAGCCCCAGGAGGACACAGCCCTGCTCGGTACCTTGCCGACTCCAGTGACACCTGCTTTGAGCTTCTGACCTCAAAACCGTGCTCTGATGTTGGATGCATTAATACTTAAAACTGGATAAAAGACAGTGTGGGAGAAGGCGGAAGATGGCGGAAGAGTAAGACGCGGAGATCACCTTCCTCCCCACAGATACACCAGAAATACATCTACACGTGGAACAACTCCTACAGAACACCTACTGAAGGCTGGCAGAAGACCTCAGACCTCCCAAAAGGCAAGAAACTCCCCACGTACCTGGGTAGGGCAAAAGAAAAAACAGAGACAAAAGAATAGGGACGGCACCTGCACCAGTGGGAGGGAGCTGTGAAGGAGGAAAAGTTTCCACACTCTAGGAAGCCCCTTCGCGGGCGGAGACTGCGGGAGGCAGAGGGGGGAGCTTCGAAGCCGCGGAGGAGTGCACAGCAACGGGTGCGGAGGGCAAAGCGGGGAGATTCCCGCACAGAGGATCGGTGCCGACCGGCACTCACCAGCCCGAGAGGCTTGTCTGCTCACCCGCCGGGGCGGGCGGGGCTGCGAGCTGAGGCCGGAGCGCAGGGAGAGGACTGGGGTTGGCGGCTTGAACATAGCCTGAAGGGGTTAGTGCACCACAGCTAGCCGGGAGGGAGTCCGGGGAAAAGCCTGCACCTGCAGAAGAGGCAGGAGAATTTTCCTTCCCTCTTTGTTTCCTGGGGCGTGAGGAGAGGGGTTTAAGAACGCTGCTTAAAGGAACTCCAGAGACGGGCGCGAGCCGCGGCTAAAAGCGCGAACCCCAGAGACGGGCGCGAGCCGCGGCTGAAAGCGCGGAATCCAGAGACAGGCGCGAGCCGCGGCTGAAAGCGCGGAATCCAGAGACGGGCACGAGCCGCGGCTGAAAGCGCGGAATCCAGAGACGGGCGCGAGCCGCGGCTGAAAGCGCGGAATCCAGAGACGGGCGCAAGCCGCGGCTAAAAGCGCGGACCCCAGAGGCGGGCGGGAGACGTTAAGGCTGCTGCTGCCGCCACCGAGGGGCCTGTGTGCGAGCACAGGTCACTCTCCACACCCCTCTTCTGCAGAGCCTGTGCAGCCCGCCACTGCCGGGTTCCCGGGATCCAGGGACAACTTCCCCGGGAGAGCGCACAGCGCGCCTCAGGCTGGTGCAAAGTCACGCCGGCCTTTGCCACCGCAGGCCCGCCCCGCACTCTGTGCCCCTCCGTCCCCGCCGGCCTGAGTGCGCCAGAGGCCCCAGTCAGCGGCTCTTTTAACCCCATCCTGTCTGAGCAAAAAACAGACGCCCTCCAGCGATCTACACGCAGTGGCAGGGCCAAATCCAAAGCTTAGCCCTGGGAGCTGTGAGAACAAAGAAGAGAAAGGGAAATCTCTCCCAGCAGCCTCAGAAGCAGCGGATTAAAGCTCCACAATCAACTTGATGTACCCTGCATCTGTGGAATACCTGAATAGACAACCAATCATCCCAAATTAAGGAAGTGGACTTTAGGAGCAAGATCTATGATTTTTTCCCCTTTCCTCTTTTTGTGAATGTGTATGTGTATGCTTCTATGTGAGATCTTGTCTGTATAGTCTTGCTTCCACCATTTGTCCTAGGGTTCTATCCGTCCATGTTTTTTTTTTTAATTTTTTTTCTTAATAATTAATTTTAATAACCTTATTATACTTTACCTTCGTTCTTTCTTTCTTTCTTTCCGTCCTTCCTTCCCTCCTTTAGACAACGAATCATCCCAAATTGAGGAGGTGGTCTCTGACAGCAAGATTTAGGATTTTTCCCCATTTACCTCTTTTAGTGAGGGTGTATGTGTATGCTTCTGTGTAAGATTTTGTCTGTATAGCTTTGCTTCCAACATTTGTCCTAAGGTTCTTTCCGTCCCTTTTTTTTTTTTTCTAAATAAGAATTTTTTAATTCAATAACTTTATTATACTTTATTTTATTTTTACTGTATCTTCTTTCTTTCTTTTTTCCTTCTTTCCCTCCTTCCTTCCTTCCTCCCTCCCTCCCTCCCTCCTTTCTTTCCTTCTTGCCTTCTTTCCTTCTTTGCTTCTTTCTTTCTTTCTTCCTTCCTTCCTACCCTCCTTTCCTTCTTTCTTTCCTCATACTTCTACTAATTCCCTCTACTTTTTCTCCCTTTTATCCTGAGCCTGTGGATGAAAAGCTTTTGGTGCTCCAGCCAGGAGGCAGGGCTCTGCCTCTGAGGTAGGACAGCCAACTTCAGGACACTGATCAACAAGAGACCTCCCAGCTCCACATAATATCAAACGGCGAAAATCTCCCAGAGACCTCCATCTTAACACCAGCACCCAGCTTCACTCAACGACCAGCAAGCCACAGTGCTGGAAAACCTATGCCAAACAACTAGCAAAACAGGAACACAACACCACCCATTAGCAGAGAGGCTGCCTAAAATCATAATAAGGCCACAGACACCCCCAAACACACCACCAGACGTGAACCTGCCCACTAGAGAGACAAGATCCAGCCTCATCCACCACAACACAGGCACTAGTCCCCTCCACCAGGAAGCCTACACAACCCACTGAACCAACCTTAGCCACTGGAGACAGACATCAAAAACAGGAAGAACTACAAACCTGCAGCCTGCAAAAAGGAGACCCCAAACACAGTAAGATAAGCAAAATGAGAAGACAGAAAAACACACAGCAGATAAAGGAGCAAGATAAAAATGCACCAGACCTAACAAATGAAGAGGAAATAGGCAGTCTACCTGAAAGAGAATTCAGAATAATGATAGTAAGGTTGATCCGAAATCTTGGAGATAGAATGGACAATAGATTGGACAAAATGCAAGAATCAGTTAACAAGGACCTAGAAGAACTAAAGATGAAACAAGCAACGATGAACAACACAATAAATGAAATTAAAAGTACTCTAGATGGGATCAATAGCAGAATAACTGAGGCAGAAGAACGGATAAGTGACCTGGAAGATAAAATAGTGGAAATAACTACAGCAGAGCAGAATAAAGAAAAAAGAATGAAAAGAACTGAGGACAGTCTCAGAGACCTCTGGGACAACATTAAACGCACCAACATTCGAATTATAGGGGTTCCAGAAGAAGAAGAGAAAAAAAAAGGGACTGAGAAAATATTTGAAGAGATTATAGTTGAAAACTTCCCTAATATGGGAAAGGAAATAGTTAATCAAGTCCAGGAAGCACAGAGAGTCCCATACAAGATAAATACAAGGAGAAATACGCCAAGACACATATTAATCAAACTGTCAAAAATTAAATACAAAGAAAGCATATTAAAAGCAGCAAGGGAAAAACAACAAATAACACATAAGGGAATCCCCATAAGGTTAACAGCTGATCTCTCAGCAGAAACCCTACAAGCCAGAAGGGAGTGGCAGGACATACTGAAAGTGATGAAGGAGAAAAACCTGCAGCCAAGACTACTCTACCCAGCAAGGATCTCATTCAGATTTGATGGAGAAATTAAAACCTTTACAGACAAGCAAAAGCTGAGAGAGTTCAGCACCACCAAACCAGCTTTACAACAAATGCTAAAGGATCTTCTCTAGGCAAGAAACACAAAAGAAGGAAAAGACCTATAATAACGAACCCAAAACAATTTAGAAAATGGGAATAGGAACATACATATCGATAATTACCTTAAATGTAAATGGACTAAATGCTCCCACCAAAAGACACAGATTAGCTGAATGGATACAAAAACAAGACCCTTATATATGCTGTCTACAAGAGACCCACTTCAGACCTAGAGACACATACAGACTGAAAGTAAGGGGATGGAAAAAGATATTCCATGCAAATGGAAATCAAAAGAAAGCTGGAGTAGCAATTCTCATATCAGACAAAATAGACTTTAAAATAAGGACTATTAAAAGAGACAAAGAAGGACACTACATAATGATCAAGGGATCGATCCAAGAAGAAGATATAACAATTGTAAATATTTATGCACCCAACATAGGAGCACCTCAATACATAAGGCAAATACTAACAGCCATAAAAGGGGAAATCGACAGTAACACATTCATAGTAGGGGACTTTAACACCCCACTTTCACCAATGGACAGATCATCCAAAATGAAAATAAATAAGGAAACACAAGCTTTAAATGATACATTAAACAAGATGGACTTAATTGATATTTATAGGACACTCCATCCAAAAACAACAGAATACACATTTTTCTCAAGAGCTCATGGAACATTCTCCAGGATAGATCATATCTTAGGTCACAAATCAAGCCTTGGTAAATTTAAGAAAATTGAAATTGTATCAAGTATCTTTTCTGACCACAACGCCATGAGACTAGATATCAATTACAGGAAAAGATCTGTAAAAAATACAAACACATGGAGGCTAAACAATACACTACTTAATAATGAAGAGATCACTGAAGAAATCAAAGAGGAAATCAAAAAATACCTAGAAACAAATGACAATGGAGACACAACGACCCAAAACCTGTGGGATGCAGCAAAAGCAGTTCTAAGGGGGAAGTTTATAGCAATACAAGCCCACCTTAAGAAGCAGGAAACATCTCGAATAAACAACCTAACCTTGCACCTCAAGCAATTAGAGAAAGAAGAACAAAAAAACCCCAAAGCTAGCAGAAGGAAAGAAATCATAAAAATCAGATCAGAAATAAATGAAAAAGAAATGAAGGAAACAATAGCAAAGATCAATAAAACTAAAAGCTGGTTCTTTGAGAAGATAAACAAAATAGATAAACCACTAGCCAGACTCATCAAGAAAAAAAGGGAGAAGACTCAAATCAATAGAATTAGAAATGAAAAAGGAGAGGTAACAACTGACACTGCAGAGATAAAAGAGATCATGAGAGATTACTACAAGCAACTCTATGCCAATAAAATGGACAATCTGGAAGAAATGGACAAATTCTTAGAAATGCACAACCTGCCAAGACTGAATCAGGAAGAAATAGAAAATATGAACAGACCAATCACAAGCACTGAAATTGAAACTGTGATTAAAAATCTTCCAACAAAGAAAAGCCCAGGACCAGATGGCTTCACAGGCGAATTCTATCAAACATTTAGAGAAGAGCTAACACCTATCCTTCTCAAACTCTTCCAAAATATAGCAGAGGGAGGACCACTCCCTAACTCCTTCTACGAGGCCACCATCACCTTGATACCAAAACCAGACAAGGATGTCACAAAGAAAGAAAACTACAGGCCAATATCACTGATGAACATAGATGCAAAAATCCTCAACAAAATACTAGCAAACAGAATCCAACAGCACATTAAAAGGATCATACACCATGATCAAGTGGGGTTTATTCCAGGAATGCAAGGATTCTTCAATATACGCAAATCTATCAATGTGATAAACCATATTAACAAATTGAAGGAGAAAAACCATATGATCATCTCAATACATGCAGAGAAAGCTTTTGACAAAATTCAACACCCATTTATGATAAAATCCCTGCAGAAAGTAGGCATAGAGGGAACTTTCCTCAACATAATAAAGGCCATATATGACAAGCCCACAGCAAACATCATCCTCAATGGTGAAAAACTGAAAGCATTTCCACTAAGATCAGGAACAAGACAAGGTTGCCCACTCTCACCACTATTATTCAACATTGTTTTGGAAGTTTTAGCCACAGCAATCAGAGAAGAAAAGGAAATAAAAGGAATCCAAATTGGAAAAGAAGAAGTAAAGCTGTCACTGTTTGCAGATGACATGATCCTATACATAGAGAACCCTAAAGATGCTACCAGAAAACTACTAGAGCTAATCAATGAATTTGGTAAAGTGGCAGGATACAAAATTAATGCACAGAAATCTCTGGCATTCCTATATACTAATGATGAAAAATCTGAAAATGAAATCAAGAAAACACTCCCATTTACCATTGCAACAAAAAGAATAAAATATCTAGGAATAAACCTACCTAAGGAGACAAAAGACCTGTATGCAGAAAATTATAAGACACTGATGAAAGAAATTAAAGATGATATAAATAGATGGAGAGATATACCATGTTCTTGGATTGGAAGAATCAACATTGTGAAAATGACTCTACTACCCAAAGCAATCTATAGATTCAATGCAATCCCTATCAAACTACCACTGGCATTTTTCACAGAACTAGAACAAAAAATTTCACAATTTGTATGGAAACACAAAAGACCCCGAATAGCCAAAGCAATCTTGAGAACGAAAGAAGGAACTGGAGGAATCAGGCTCCCTGACTTCAGACTATACTACAAAGCTACAGTCATCAAGACGGTATGGTACTGGCACAAAAACAGAAAGATAGATCAATGGAACAGGATAGAAAGCCCAGAGATAAACCCATGCACATATGGACACCTTATCTTTGATAAAGGTGGCAGTAATGTACAATGGAGAAAGGACAGCCTCTTCAATAAGTGGTGCTGGGAAAACTGGACAGGTACATGTAAAAGTATGAGATTAGATCACTCCCTAACACCATACACAAAAATAAGCTCAAAATGGATTAAAGACCTAAATGTAAGGCCAGAAACTATCAAACTCTTAGAGGAAAACATAGGCAGAACACTCTATGACATAAATCAAAGCAAGATCCTTTTTGACCCACCTCCTAGAGTAATGGAAATAACAACAAAAATAAACAAATGGGACCTAATGAAACTTAAAAGCTTTTGCACAGCAAAGGAAACCATAAACAAGACCAAAAGACAACCCTCAGAATGGGAGAAAATATTTGCAAATGAAGCAACCGACAAAGGATTAATCTCCAAAATTTACAAGCAGCTCATGCAGCTCAATAACAAGAAAACAAACAACCCAATCCAAAAATGGGCAGAAGACCTAAATAGACATTTCTCCAAAGAAGATATACAGACTGCCAACAAACACATGAAAGAATGCTCAACATCATTAATCATTAGAGAAATGCAAATCAAAACTACAATGAGATATCATCTCACACCAGTCAGAATGGCCATCATCAAAAAATCTAGAAACAATAAATGCTGGAGAGGGTGTGGAGAAAAGGGAACACTCTTGCACTGCTGGTGGGAATGTGAATTGGTTCAGCCACTATGGAGAACAGTATGGAGGTTCCTTAAAAAACTACAAATAGAACTACCATATGACCCAGCAATCCCACTACTGGGCATATACCCTGAGAAAACCAAAATTCAAAAAGAGTCATGTACCAAAATGTTCATTGCAGCTCTATTTACAATAGCCCGGAGATGGAAACAACCTAAGTGCCCGTCATCGGATGAATGGATAAAGACGACGTGGCACATATATACAATGGAATATTACTCAGCCATAAAAAGAAACGAAATTGAGCTATTTGTGATGAGGTGGATAGACCTAGAGTCTGTCATACAGAGTGAAGTAAGTCAGAAAGAAAAAGACAAATACCGTATGCTAACACATATATATGGAATTTAAGAAAAAAATGTCATGAAGAACCTAGGGGTAAAGCAGGAATAAAGACGCAGACCTCTTAGAGAACGGACTTGAGGTTATGGGGAGGGGGAAGGGTGAGCTGTGACAGGGCGAGAGAGAGTCATGGGCATATACACACTAACAAACGCAGTAAGGTAGATAGCTAGTGGGAAGCAGCCGCATGGCACAGGGATATTGGCTCGGTGCTTTGTGACAGCCTGGAGGGGTGGGATAGGGAGGGTGGGAGGGAGGGAGACGCAACAGGGAAGACATATGGGAACATATGTTTATGTATGACTGATTCACTTTGTTATAAAGCAGAAACTAACACACCATTGTAAAGCAATTATACCCCAATAAAGATGTTAAAAAAAAAAAAAAAAAAAAAAGAATGCCATTTACAGCAACGTGGATGGACCTAGAGATTATCATACTAAGTGAAGTGAGCCAGACAGAGAAAGACAAATATCATATGATGTCACTTATATGTGGAATCTAAAATATGACACAAATGAACTTATTTACAAAACAGAAACAGGCTCACAGACATAGAAAACAAACTTCTGGTTACCAAAGGGGAAGAGCGGGGAGGGATAAATTAGTAGTTTGGGATTAGCAGATACACACTACTATCTATAAAATAAACAACGAGGCCCTACTGTATAGCACAGGAAACTATATTCAATATCCTGTCATAAACCATAATGAAAAAGAATATGAAAAATAATATATATATGTATATAACTGAATCGCTTTGCTGTACAGCTGAAACTAACACAACATTGTAAATCAACCATACTTCAATAAAAACAACTAAATAAATAAAAGAGTGACTGAAAGCTGCTCCCCCCGTTTCCTCACCCACTGACATTCCTCCTGCACCTCAACCAGGAAGGGGAGCTAATCAAACACTGA
Source organism: Orcinus orca (assembly GCF_937001465.1). Classification (NCBI taxonomy): domain Eukaryota; kingdom Metazoa; phylum Chordata; class Mammalia; order Artiodactyla; family Delphinidae; genus Orcinus; species Orcinus orca. The sequence goes on along the minus strand of NC_064559.1, from coordinate 101,533,144 downwards.
GCCTTCCCCTGCCATTTTTGGGAACTCCAGAGAAATGCTGATTTCTTCCCCTGGAAGAATTGCTCTCCTAGGTCTATCTGGTCCTGGACCTGGACAGGCCCCGGCCAGGACTTCCACCCTGAGGGCTGGGGACCATGTGGGAGGCCCCTCACCCACCTGTCCCCATGTCTGAAAACCCACCACTCAGTCCTGGGGACTAATTCCTTACATCTGTCCTGGTCGCCCTTCACAGGGTACAAAACTGGCTTTATCCCATTTAGTTCTCACCGTAGTCAGGATGGCGACTTCACTCTGGGTCCCAGCCAGCCCCACAGTCTAACATTCTTAATGACTAATAAGCTAAAAAAGGGCTTCCCTGGTGGCGCAGTGGTTGGGAGTCCGCCTGCCGATGCAGGGGACACGGGTTCATGCCCCGGTCCGGGAAGATCCCACATGCCGCGGAGCGGCTGGGCCCGTGAGCCATGGCCGCTGGGCCTGCGCGTCCGGAGCCTGTGCTCCGCAACGGGAGGGGCCACAACAGTGAGAGGCCCGCGTACCGCAAAAAAAAAAAAAAAAGCCGTGACCCCGTTTGTTTTGGTGCTTCACTGTTGCTGCCCTTTACCCTGTCCTGGCAGGAGTTAGCACATGATGCATAATAGTGCCTCCCTGCATCCGGAGGTGAAAGGCTGAAAACCTGGAACAAAAAGAAAAACTCAGGAACAAAAGGGGGGGAGTTAACATTCACTGAGTGCCAGTGAGGTGCTAGGCTAGGCTTTAACTCTCTAAACAATCCATTGTCCATCTCCGAGTGAGGAAACCAAGGATCGAAAGAGGTTAGCCTGTGTGAAGCCACACAGCCACAGAAGCTGAGCTGTGGATCCCACTGGAACCCGTCTAGCCCAGCCCCCTGGACAGTGCCGCTGGTTTACAGACAGCAAGACCCAGCCTGGGAGAGGTCAAGTGGCTCGCCCAAGGCCACACTGCCGGTGAGGCCTTAACTCAGAGCTCCTGAACCTTAACCCAGGCACTCATGCCTTCTTTGGGGGTACTGGGGGCGGGGGGGGGGTTCTATTTACTCCCAAGGGGGGCAACACCTACGCAATTTGCCGACCACTTAGTTGGCAAGCCAAGGAGTTTGCTGACGCACAAGATGGGAGAGGGAAGCCTCCTCAGTTCTCTTGGGGTGGGAGGGCCTGGCGTATGGGGGTTGGGTGCTGTGGGAAAGCTCACCATCACCACTCAGCATGTTTAGAGAGCCCCAGCTTAAACCTAGGGTGAGTCAGCTCACCTGCATCCACTCTGTGCCCAGCCCAGGCCGTGGGGCACAACCCTGCCCAGAACAGTGTTCTGGGTACTGAATGAGGACAAGGCCAACACTCACACCCGCTGGCCCTACAAGGGCTCTGGAAACTCCTGGGGAGGCAAGATGGGCTGACTTCTGGAAGCTTCTACTTTGCTGTCTAAACTCTCACTCTAGCCCTTTGGGTCAATTCCTTGAATCCCCCTCCCTGGTCTTTCACCTGCTGAGCACTCCTGATCCCACCCCTCCTTCTAGCACCCCCATCCAGGTCTACATCCCCCCAAAGGCTCCCCACAGTGAGGCCTCCCAACTTCCAGGCCAGGTCTTATCAGAGCCCTGGGCCCCATCGCCCCTTACAGAGCGGGGAATTGTCCAAGGGCAGGGCTGTTTCTTCCCCATCAGACGGGCATCTGCTATTTGGTCTATCTGCACCACTGTCCTCCTACTGCTAAGGGCAAGATGTTTGGACCCGGAAATTCAAGAGAAAGAAATGTGTTCCGGTCCCAGTTCTTCATTTCCACTCACGTCCAGGAGTGCCTGGCTGCCTAGAAGTTTTTCCCAATAGAGGAAGAAGGAATTCTATTGCCAACGATGCAACGCCAGCCTCCACCCTGTGGGCTCAAGGCAAGTAAGTCATCGTGGCTGAAACCGGCAGGAGAAAAAACAGAGACTGAGGCAACTCTGATGTGAGATTTAAGTACACCCCAGCCCTGGCGTGGGTGAAGTACCCCTCATATCAGATGTACAACCCACAGTTATGCTTTGGACCCCAACACGCAGGCCATCTTTAACCCCAAGAACTCTCCTCCTCTTCCTCCTGCAAGCCCCCAGGACTTGGTCTTCTTGCATCTCCTCTGCAGCAATTCCACCCCCACCTTCATCCTTTGGGTTTGCAGCAGTTACTGTTGATCACCACCCATCTACCAGTCCCCTCCCTGTCCTTCCTTCTTGTTGGCAGACCCCGCCTTCCATGACGAAAGTTGAAAATGCCAAAGACATTTCAAAGCTTCCTTTGCACCTAGAAGTGGCCACTGGGACCTGGTTCTGACCAGTGCTATGAAGGAGAAGTCTTGGAGAGCTTAGGAGAAAGATTTTCTGCCTTGGTAAGAAAAAGATCTGGAAAAAAGTATCCCTTGCTCTCTCTTCTTACTTTAATTGTTGTTATTGAGGGAGCTATACTTATTGCTGCTGGAGCATCTTCCTGAGGGGAGCAAAAAGAATTGCAGAGAAATTCGCATGGTCGAGCTGCAGAATTAACCAAACCAAGAACCTCTGACATCCAGGTTTCCTGTTATGAGATAAGCAGCCTCTATTTATAATCCACTTTAAATCAATTATTCTTTTTTTTGCAACCTAAAGGATCCCAACTGGTACAAAGTTCCTCTTCCTAAGACTAATTATAGAGGGACACTCAATCTCCAGCTCCCTCCTTGCGGCCACCCAGAAATCAGACTTCAGAAATCAGAAGTCCCGGGCTTCCCTGGTGGCGCAGTGGTTGAGAGTCCACCTGCCGATGCAGGGGACACGGGTTCGTGCCCCGGTCCGGGAAGATCCCACATGCTGCGGAGCAGCAGTGCCCGTGAGCCATCGCCGCTGAGCCTGCGCGTCCGGAGCCTGTGCTCTGCAATGGGAGAGGCCACGACAGTGAGAGGCCCGTGTACCGCAAAAATAACAAAAATAGAAATCAGAAGTCCCAACCAGACACTGTCCAGCCACAGGGCCCACTTGGGCTGAACTCCTGCCTCCTGTTTATATCACTAAGGGAAGAAGAGGTTGAGCAAATACATGGAAACCTGAGCCTGGCACCAGATCATCAGGTCCCAAAGGGAGGTCGAGAGTGATAAGGAAGAGAGAAATGATGCCCTAGTTATCCAGTTTGGCTTTTGCCACTGATGCAGCTTGGTGCGTTATTTCTGCTATCTTCTAAGTATATAAAGATATTTCTACTCTCATCTAAATGTGACCTTCCTCCTTCTTGCTAGATCACTGTTTCTCGCCGTATCAGTTCCAAGCCCTCCTACCCGTGCACTCGAGGCCTTCCACAGCCCACGGCTCTGCTCTGGTGGGACGGGTCTCACAGTTCCACCCCACACCATCCTTCAGGCTGCACCCCCCGCCAGAAATGCCCTCCTTCTCTCACCCACCCGTGGGCCTCCACTTGCGAAGGTCAGATCAAGTCCCACTTGCTCCGTGAAGCCTCCCCAACTACAGCAACCCCGCTGACCTCTTCCTTCAAAGGCTTGAGATTGTACTTCCTCCAGCACATCATTCAGCCTGTAATTTCACAGGCATCATCATTTAACTGCCATGAACATCACTGCCTATGGCAAGAGCCAAGACCCTACTGCCTAAGTCCTGACCCCAGAGGACAGGGAATATAAAGGCCACCCTGGCTTGTAAATTCTCCAGCCCGGTGGGAGCAGGCTCTACCTCCCTCAGTTCTGACTCCAAGAAGGACAGGTTCACATGTGAACAACATGTTCTCCAGAACCATCCCAACACAGGCCCAACATGCCATCGTCCAAAGAGCACATCCCATATCAACAAAGAGGGGCAGCTTCTGGTGTTTGCTGTTCACAGGTCTTACAATGTCATCCGAAACACCACAAATACCAACTCTGACCATTTCAAATTTTTCCAGCACCTACGTCCAAAATATTTTAGGCCTTTATATATTCATCTCAACCAGAATCTGTAAATTAAAATATCTGGGACCTCCCTGGCGGTCCAGTGGTTAAGACTCCACTCTGCCACTGCAGGGGGTGCGGGTTCGATCCCTGGTCGGGGAATTAAGGTCCCATATGCCATGCAGCATGGCCAAAAAATAAAATTAAAAACAAAAAAAAGGAAAGTTGTGCATTTTTAAAAAAAGAAATAAATAAAATAAAACATCTAAGTTGCATTTGTTGCCTGAATATCAACAGGGGTCTCCCTGTCCATTGCTACCACCACCCCTGCCCTGACTCCATACCCGCCATGTATGTCCAAAAGCCCTCCCCAAGATGCCTACAAGTTACAGGAGACTTTGCATTCTCATGCTCTTCTCTGCTCTGGAGCCTGTTTTCTGAAATATCTGTCCTATATCATGAGTTAATGTGAAATTCAACCTTTTCCTCAGTTTCCACCCAAAACAAAACACAACAAATGAAAGACATACAAAGTGCTTGTGAAAGTAAATGACTTTGCAAAATATTTCGAAGGGAGAGTCTCAGAGTAGGGTCTTATTAAGAAAGAAAAGCCAACAGCCTTTCCTGACATTAGAGAAAATTCAGAATATGCTAGAAGAGGGTATTTTTCGTCAGAACTAGGTGTTACTAGAAGTGGGTGGAGGTGGAGAAAAAGTCAACCTCCCTCACCCAGAATCAGATAAAACAGAGGCTGTGAACTTCTAATGATCAGAGCCCTTCCATGGGCAGCCCAGAAGAACATGCAAACCTCCCCTCCCAAAGCCAAGATGTGAAGTAGGATGGGCCCCTTCCTAGCTCCCCTAACCTCTGCGCCTACCAGGTCCCAGCAACCACTCCCCACCCTCTTGCTGAGAGCCCCCTAAATAGGAAACAGCTTCCCTTTTTCCCTCCGCCCCAGCCCCTCCCTCCCTCTTACTAAAGTAACACTGCTGCCCCCTCCTGGCCTATCTTGGTAATGGCCCTGGACAGTTCTGCAGCCAGCTCTCGTTGTCCTGCCTCCTTCTCTGAATTGAGAGGGCTGATGTCCCCAGCCCTCACATATACCCCACCCCACAGCTACTCCTCCCAGGACGCAAGGATACATCCTGACCTTCTGGGCATCAGACTGGAGGGGCAAGGGAGGGATTGATGGGCCTGTTCTGACCCACACAGAGAGAAGCCCTATCCTTACCATTAGACCAGCAACTCCTGTGGGCAGGGTCTGTCTCCCCCTCAGAACAGGACTTGGGCCTCACCCCCTTAAACTGGGAGGTTCCTGGGGGTCACTCTATGGTTAGGGTATAACCCCTCCTTCTCCTGGCTTCCTCAGGCAGCTGAGGACAAGATAAGGAACACAGTGGCAGCAGGCCAGGCCTCTAGCTACAAGCCAGGGTGAACATGGCAGGTGAACTCCCAGCTGGTGAGGACAGGCTGGGGTCACCCCTGCTCTGAGCTTTGCTGAGACAAAGGAGATCCACTCCCAAGGTGTGTAGATTTTTTTTCTCAGAGATTAATCCCACTATTATAGTGCAGAACACGTAAGCTCCTCCCTGACCGCTGGTGTGGCTCTCCCACCCGCCTCCCATGAGAGCAAGCAATGAGCTCACCTTTCCTCAGGGCCCAGGGCCTTTATTGCCCCCATGGCCGGTGCTTCACCCCTATCTGCCTTCCATCACCTCCTCCTGTATCCTTCTGGGCTCCCCAGACAACATCATGGACCAGCCACACAGGCTATGGCAGACACAGACACTGGGGGTCTTAGAGGGTAAGAGCCAACATTCCAAATCCAGCTCGGAGGATCCAGAGACCTCAAAGTGGTGTGGGATGGGTAGGTTCTGAGAGGCCAGTAGAGAAAGGCCTAAGTCTCCAGCCAATGCAGATCAGAGTTGAGACGCATCACTGCCTCCCTTCTCTCCCAAATGCCTCCTCTCCCAGGTCTGTCTTCCTGCATTCAATTCACTTAGCACCTGCTGGGGGCCAGGCTGCCCTGGGCTCTGGAGAAACAATCAAAACAAGCAGGATCCTTGCCCTCCCAGAGTTCGAAGTCTGAGATGCAAGCAGTCATTCGTTATTTTTCCTGTCTTTTCTCTTTTATTAATTATAAAAAATAATCCATCCTCATTACAGAAAACTTGGATTATACAAAAGCACATAAAATAGAAAATAAGAACCATTCACGTTACAAGTGAGTGTTACTTTTTTATTTTCTAATGCTTCCTCCTTTTTTATATATTCATCCAATTAATGCATGCGCCTAGCTTTTTAAAAGTTAAATCGTTCAGAAAAGCTTATAATAATAAAAAAAAAAATGAACATTCCCTGCCCCCCCAGCAGCTCCTCCCCTCAAATGCAATCATTTTAACCGTTTCTCTTTCACTTATTCTGTGCTCATTCTGTTTACCACCATCATTTTAATAGTGTGGTTTATGCTTCTATTACTCCAGGCACTGACTTTAGACATTATCTACTGAATGCCTACAATGAACAATAAAGATTAACTTGCCTGGTTTTGTTTTGTTTTGTTTTGTTTTGTTTTTTCCGCAGCAACGCACGGCATGTGGGATCTTAGTTCCCCATCTAGGGACCTAACCCGTGCCCCTGCAGCGGAAGCACTGAGTCAACCACTGCACTGCCAAGGAAGTCCCTAACTTGCCTTTAAGAAACTGAAGGCTCCCTTTGTTTCCTTTCAGCCAGTGCCTCGAACCGCCCCCTCCCTTCTCCTCCCACCTTCTGTCTTTTACATTGTTGTGCAAAACATTCACATTCCATTCTGGATCATAATTAAATCTTCAGTCTTTGTTTATAGGTTTAGTATAAATAACTGAAACCAAACACAGGGCTTACATTGTTATGGCAACATGATTATTTACTCCATAGCCAGAAGTTGCTAAGATGACTCTGCTTTATCTAATGGTCCAGGGTCACACTCCCGGTTTCTTACAGGACGGACATATCACCAAAGTCACAAAGTCTTTTCTTTCACCCTGTGCATTGCTCAAAATCATGCGACATTTTAGGATGCTTTGTTTCTGGACCATGACTTTCTTATTGTTTTCTATTTTATCTCAAGTCTTTGCTTTGGATTTGTTTTTTGTGGGGGTTTTTTTTTTCTGCTTGTTAAGGAAAGGAACCTATGCTTATTACATTATAACACTACTGTCGTCTAGCTTCTATTACATGAAATTTTTCCACTAAAGTCATTTTTCTGGAAATCCACTTTGTGAATCTCTTCGAGGATGCGGTTTTCTTCTGGCTCCTGTATTTTTTCTGCACCTTCTTCTAGCGCCACTGGTTATTCTGCTTGATATTTTATCCTTTCTCTTTCATGCTGCCAGCATTCTTCACAATTTGGCGATTTTATATTCTTAGGAATGAAAGAGTGAATTACTTATTCCAAGTAGCTTATAGCTGATGCAGGCTTTCCTCACTATTATGAACATTTATCTATTTCCCCAACTGGTTTGTCTTCTGCATAGGAAGGCACTTAGCAGTACCGTTTATGTGGCACGGCAAGCTGCACTTGAGTGAACTGACAGGCAACCCACCACTTATGCCAGAAGCAGGAAGGCTTTATTCTGGGATGCCAGGAAAGAAGTTCCAGAGAGTTTGTTCATTTTCTTTAGGGGAGAGCTGGGTCCAGGCAGCTATTGCTCTGCAAGCAGATACGGGAAGAGGGGAGAGGGGTGTGGCTGCCCTGGCTGGTCCACAGGCAGACAGACTTGCAGCCAACCCTAACAACGCTAGGCCCCCTTCTCATTCCCATCCTCCACAGCCAACTCATCCTGAAGTCTCTCTGGGACTCCGAAATGTACATCAGTTCGCGCCTTCACTCCATTCTTTTCCGGACGTCATATTCTGTCTGAGTCTTCCTCACTCTGTTTCATCTACTGAGACACCTCCTTCAATTTTCCATCTTCTATAAATGTTTGAATCTCTTACTCACTGTCTGATCCATCTCATATCACCTTTGCTGCTATGAGCTTCTATCCCCTTTTTAATGGGATCTCTGAAGGGAGACACAAACACAAATCCTCAACCCATTATTTGGAGCCAAATATCCATTATGAGTCATTTGCTATATTTTCTTCCAGATTTTTTTCTGGCCTTAAGTTTCCAGTGTATGTTCCACAGCATATTAATTTCACAGGAGATTAAGTTTTCTGAAAAGAAAAGAAACTTTGGAAAATTTTTCCCTCTTAGAAATTTATAGTAACACATTAACATAATGTATCAGTCAGTATTCAGAAATGCAAGCAACAGGAGCTGCCTCAAACTGATTTGAATAGGAAAAGATCTTAGTTGAATGATATTAGATATTTGACAGATTCACCAAGAAGACTAGAGAATGAGGGCTTAGAAAATGGGCAAGAATAAACAAAAGATACGCAAACTGGGCTTCCCTGGTGGCGCAGTGGTTGGGAGTCCGCCTGCCGATGCAGCGAACGCGAGTTCGTGCCCCGGTCCGGGAGGATCCCACATGCCACAGAGCGGCTGGGCCCGTGAGCCATGGCCGCTGAGCCTGCGCGTCCGGAGCCTGTGCTCCGCAAGGGGAGAGGCCACGGCAGTGAGAGGCCCGTGTACGGCAAAAAAAAAAAAAAAAGATACGCAGACAGAAGCACAGCAGTCTGGTAGGGACCCTATGTGGTCACCCTGGGCACTGGCCAGCATGGGCACTGGCAAAGCTGCTGCCCACTGTCAGGAAAGATTCTCCACCACCTCTGCTTCTTGGGGAAACCAGCCCAGATCCAAACTTCCAGGCAGGTGCATCTCTCTGGTTGGTGCAGCTGCCAAGGAAGAGAGGAATAAAGTACATAACTAGAATTTTCAGCTTCTGCAATGGGAGATGGAGTCTGCCTCGCAAGATGAGATATTCCCCACATATAGGATGGGAGTCCAGGAACTGGGCAGCCAAAATGAAAAAATACCCACTTCCCATATCCAACAAAGCTCTGAGAAGACTCGCAAAAATAAATCCTGTCTGATAAGGTTTCACTTAGGCTTTCCCCATCTTATTTTACCACAGCCCTTTTTCTAGAACAATTATTAACATCTCACAAAAAATAGTGCTCTACAGAAAGCAATATGTGAGATGCTGTTACATATACTAGAGTAATATCATTGTTACGCAAAACTGGAATCATACTGTACATATAATTTTGTATTGCTTAATGTGCAACAGTATATAAGTTAACAGGGCATAATTAACATGCTTTCCTTGTTTCTGCTTTCTTAATGCTTTCCTTTTTTATACCTCCTTGCTCTTTCCTTTGTTTTCTACTTTTGTTATAAGGATTATGTTTATTTCAACATATCTTCTCCAGTTACTTGCAAAACATGTACTTCACTCTTCATTTTTCCTGTGGGTACTTTAAAGATTTTCAAAAAACTTTTTACAAATATTATTCTAATCTTGAAAGTCAAGAATAAAGTTATATCCTTTCATTTTCCTCATATGAAATAAAGAAATGAATACAATTTTACTCTTTCCAAACCCACTTCCTACTTACGGTCAATGATTTGCAATTTAAATTCCCATTGTTGCCAATAAATTATTGTGTTTACATTGCATTTTTTCTTGAAACAGTTTTGGGGTTTTTTTTAATTTTCTTTATTTTTTGGCTGCGTTGGGTCTTAGTTGAGGCATGCGGGATCTTCCATTGTGGCGTGGGCTTCTCTCTAGTTGTGGCATATAGGTTTTCTCTCTCTAGTTGTGGTGCGCGGGCTCCAGAGTGAGCGGGCTCTGTAGTTTGCAACACACAGCCTCTCTCATTGAGGTGCTCGGGCTCAGTAGTAGTGGCATGTAGGATCTTAGCTCCCGACCAGGGATCGAACCTGGGTCCCCTGCATTGGAAGGCGGATTCTTTACCACTGGACCACCAGGGAAGTCCCTGAAAGAGTTATTTTTAAAACTTACTTTTAAAGTTTAGTATAATAGTAAATTAATAATATATTTTATTATTATGTTTTGGTAATTTGGACTGACTATAATTTAAGTGGCTTTATTGGTTTATTATCAAGAATTCTAAGTCACCGTGCTCGAGTCCTTAATTTTGTTTCATCTTTCCGTGAGGGGTAGTACTTCCAGTAATTTACTGCAAGAAGAAAATATAATCAGTATATTTACTTCCAGAAGAGAATATAATTAGAACATTTTATGGACCTTGGCATATCTGAGAATATTTTTCTGGTGTCTTTACAGATAGCCAACAACTTAGTTATAAAATTCTGAGTCACAAACTTTTTTTTCCCCACAAAACTGAAGATTTTGTTCACTTGTGATCCTTATGAGTAAATTCTAAGAAATACCAGATACTTGAGTTGTTCCTTCCTAGATAACCTTTTTCCCCCTTATAATCCAATACTTTTTCCAGAGCGTGTCTAGGAATCTCTGTCTTTATAAATTTTACATGGATTGCAGTAACCCCTCCTCCTACACATTCTTGTATCTTTTTCATCTCAGGAAGGTTTTCTTTCTTTGTATTGTAAATAATTACTTCTGCTCTATTTATCCTGCCCTCTTTCTCAGGAACAACCATAACCACACAGGACGGTGCTGAGATTAAATGTCCAGGTGCGAAAACTGGCCCACCTGGGGTCACACTCCAGTTGCCATCCAACAAGCTCTGTGATCTTGGGCATGTTTATTAATCTTCCTAAAGCTGTTTCCTCATGTGTGAAAACGGAGTAATAATACTTTGCAAGGAGTAAATATGATGCTTATAAATGGATTAGCACAGTGACTGATACCTGAGAATATCAGGTTGCAAGGTACCTGACATTTTATCTTCTTGTTCAAAATCAAGTAGAAAGAAAGGAAGAACAAGGGAAAAAACTTCTTTATGATTACAATTTCAGATTTGCTTCATCTTAATTTGTGCTTGATACTTAATCCACAGTGCTTGGAATAACTGTGTTTTTAATTTTTCCCTCTGTTAAGAGTGTTAAGATGTTGTAACCCTTTTTTTTTTTTTAATTTTTTTTATTGGGGTATAGTTGTTTTACAATGTTGTATTTATTTCTCCCGTACAGCAAAGTGAAGTAGAATTGTTGTAACCCTTTTATATAACCCAATAATTTTTTTGTAACGTGAATGATTTCACCCTCTAATTTATCTGTGTGCAATGAAGATATTCAAGAATTGATATGAATTATTACATTTAATAATATAAAAAGCTAATCCATGTGGCGAATGCTACAGCTCTAGAGAAAGTTTGGGATTTGTGGTTGCTGTTGATTTGCTATACTGACCTCACCTGTGTTGATGGCCCAGGCCTTCCATGAGTGACAATCTGCAATTCTATTGGACACTCTTAGCGGTTACCATTATTGTTATAATGTCACAGACCACTTTCGGTCTCCTCTTTTTCTCTTTTACACCTTCTTCCTGCCCTATGGTTCTTATATTGAAAGACTGGGAAGATCAGGAAGGATTTCAGGTCTCTGGCTGCCTCCTATGGGTAGACAGAAAGATAGGATTGCAAACACACGCATAAAATAAAGTAAACCCTGCAAGAGACTCGTCTGTTGATGATAACCCTGTGTAACCAGGAGCTTCCCTCCTTGCTGATGTGGCGGGAGGGGATGCTCTACCCTTTCTAAGCACCACCATTCTTCTAGGTATCCAGGCCCCCACCGTCCATGTGGGTCATTGGAGGGTGAGATGGGAGGTTCAACCAAGTCTCCAGGCCCAGGGTCACCTTCCTACTGAAACAGGAGGTGCTGGCCCTGATCAGCTCCAAGAGGCACCATCTCAGGGCCAGAGCTTGTTCTGTAGACTCAGTGATCTCTCTCTTCTCCTCCACCCCACTTTGTCATTGCCCTGGCTCCTTGGGGGGAGCAGGGGAGGGGTCTTAGGGAAGGATTACCTACACATCCAAATCTTTATTATCTTGCTACTCTACCCCAGCTTTTTAAAATGCAAGCACCAAAAATGTGATGCCTATGTTTTTTCAGGTTCTGCACTAACCACATCCTTAAAGCCACAGTGACTCTGGTCCAGCAGCCTAAGTAGTGAGAGGGCTCAGGGGTATCACTCAGTGAAGCCAGAGGAGGGAAGAACACAAAGGGCCCCCAACCCCATCTCTGAGCCCTTGCAGAGCAGACCCTTGAGGACAGTGGTTCTCAAAGTGCAGTCCACGGAACAGCAGCACCAGCTGGAAATGCAAATTCTCAGCCCCAGCCGACCTGCTGTGTTAGAAACTCAGATGGTCCTGCGATCTGTGTATTAACAAGCACCTCAGGTGACTCTGATGCATGCTGGAGTTTGGGAACCATGGCTCAGATACCAAATGTCTTCCCACGTTTTCACAGGCAGAAGAAACTCTCCCGAGAGAAGACAGGAGAGTGCTGCCAGATTTTCTCAGTCCTCGTACTTTCACGGATTTGGTGTCTGTGAGGCTAGCTAATGTAGAGATTTGTCTTTCTCGCGACCTTCGTGAATCATTCCATGAGAACATGGCGGTGTCAGGGGCTGCAGCCTAAACCCCTTTTCAACCGGAAGCTCTCTTTGCAATCTCACAGCAGCTTTGTGGGATGGGTCATGTTATCCCCACTTTCCAGCTGAAGAAACTAAGTTTCAAAGAAGTTAGCTGCCTTTTTCTAAGTCGGAGTTCAACTCCCTCCCTTCTGCAATGCCGTCCAGCACCAGAATACCCGAGTGTGTGTCTCAGCCCTGCCACCAGCCCCGAGCCATGGGCACAGAACTTCACTTGTCTGAGCCTCGGTCTCCTCACCTGTAAGGTAGGGGTACACCTGACCTGCCCGGCCCACCTGCCTCACAGTCATTTAGAGAGCCAGGTGGGAGAAGAGGACATCAGTACAGTAATAATCTCTTAATTATCCCCCGTTGTATGTGTATGTGGGGGAGGGGACGTGGGCAAAGGACAATGTCCCAAAGAGTGTGCGGGGAGGGTAGAGGACTCACCAAGGATGTAAGCTGCTGTGACAGAGTGTGAATGCGGGGGCTCCTGAAGGGACGTCTTAGGCAGGACTCTTTTGGCTGAAAAGAACAAAACTAAAAGTAGCGTCAGGAAAAAAAAAAAGAATCATATCACTGGAGAACACAGATAAATGCCAAGACTCAAATGATGTCACCTGGTTTCTAGATGGATGGATCCACCGATGCCCTGTCTCTCTCTTAAGAGATCGCCTTCTCCCCTGCCTTAGGAGACCTTCATCCATGAGGAGACAGACGGCTCCCGGCTTTCATCATCCACATATGGCAATCACAAGGCAAAGGGGGCTTTCTTCCTCTAGCATCCTTCCCCCAGGAAAGGACCCTGATTGGCCCAGTTTAGGTCACACAACCACCCCTTCAACAATCCCTGTGGCCAGACTGACATCACCTACAAGAGCTGGATTTGAGGCTTGGAGAAAAGAGCGTTCTGACACTTCATTTATGTGGTTTGTGTTTATTGTGAAAGACCCAGGAAATTCCATCCCACAGGACATTCCACAGGATGTCAGGCTGCAAGGTGTTCTCTGAACAGTTTTCTAATTCCCCCTCAGGCTCTCAACCTTGTCATACTGAAACTCCAGCCTGATAGGGTTTCAAAACCGGCCTTCAGGAAACCACCTCACCTAGATCCAACCTCCAGGCTCCAGGCACAATTTCTTCTTGGCTACGAGCCCCATCTTGCTGTATCACTCGTGTATGCAGAGCCACATTGCAGCCAGGTCAGGATGGCTGGTTGACCACCATCCATCAGGTGCCTCCACTCTTCCAGGTCCAGGAGGGACTGAGCACAGCAGGCTGGCCAGGACCCACAACGTCAGCGGACAGGGATGTCAAACCGGCCTGCCTGCAGTCACACGCCCACACTGGGGCACGCAGGAGTAAGGCAGTGTGATTGGGAGCACCACCAGAATGAAATGAAAGTGGGGAAGGAAAGTTCCTCAAAAGGGGAAGAGATAGTGGTCAGACCTGTGTGCATGAAAATGAACGCTGCAAGGACACCAAGGGCTGACTGGCCTCCACGGGCCTTTGCAGGGCATCTGACCTTACTGAGCCCTTTCTCACCAGTCGTCTGGTCCAGTTTGACTCGCCAGCTCTGTGCAGCTGGTTTCCTTCACTGGCTCCATGAAGAAGAGTTTCCATTTCCAAGACCAGAGAGGGGAGGCTGTGGAATTGTTTGCCAAAGAACTGGGAGAACTTATGAGTCAGCTAGCTGTCTGGGCCAAGGCCCAGGTCCTGGGGCAGGTCAGCCAGGGAGGAGGGGCTGACACTGCAGAGAGGAGGGGGAGGGGAGAACCTGGACCTGCAGAGAGGAGGGGGAGGGGAGAAGGCACAGGACCCTCTCTCCCACCCACCAGGGCTAATCTCCAGGGACCAGGCTCAGGACTGAGCTCGTCCTCCCCGCAGAGGGAGTGAGAAGTCTGACAGTGCAGGTTGCCAGCAACTCAGCTGGGGGGCTGGGGGATGGCAGGAGGTGGGGGTGGGGGGTGCCTGGGGAGGGGGATCGTCTCTGGCTTTCTCCTCCGACAGCTGCTCAACCCAGGAGCCAGAAACTGGCTTCCACTCTGCACTGAATTCCTCACTCCCCGTCTCCCACCTCCCTCCCGTTCCCCTCCTGCTGCTTCTGGCCAAGCCTGAGGTCAGACCCTACTCCACCTGCTGGTACAGCCGCCCCTGGCCTCTGAGGAACAATAACCCCCAAGCGATATTACTACCAGAGTGAAGGCTCTCCTGCAGCCAAACTCGAGTCTGCGTCATCTCATTCATCCTAACCCTGTATGTGGTGGATTCTATAATGATCCCTATTTTAGGGACGAGCCAATTGTAGAGAGAATAGGTAGCTTTCCCAAAAACACACAACCAAGAAATGAGAGAGCCAGCGTTCCAGTCCAAGTCTGCTCTGGGGATCCCTAGCTGGGCCCCCCAAGGCTGCTCTCCTGCCACTTCAAGGCTCACCCAGGAAGCCCCCTTTATTCACCCCACAAACCCTGGAGTCGGTGTTGCTAAGAGAGCTCCCTAAAATGGAGCCGGGAGGCCACTGAGGAAGTGAGACATATGCGTGTCTCAACCCAGATATAAGCTGACCTTTTGACCACTCACTGTCTTCACAGACATCTAGAACATCTGTCCAATGTTCCAGACCTCAAGACACTTATCAGACCCTTACCCTAAAATGACTCATGACAGCCTATCCCTTAACAACAAATATTTCCTTCCTTGTGTCAGAGGACAGCCTTGTGACTTTCGTCCTTGTGAGCCCCTGCCTGTCTCTTCCTCAGAACACTGTTTCTGGTTGACCTAGATCTGTGTCTCCCAAACTGCAATTCTTAAGAGCCCAAATAATGTTCTTTGTTCTTTCAGGCCTTGATGCTGATTGTCATCCGACAGCCCCGACGTAACAGGATGTTCAAAAAAGAACGTTTTCAACTGAATCCTTTTTTACTGTGGCCCCAATGCTGAGGACAAAGGGTTAAGTTTCTACACATTCTAAAGAGAGGCTCTTGACCAGCTATGGAGGACTTTCTAGGAAGGAGGTGAACCAGAAACACAATGTCTTTACCTATCAGGAGAGGCCGGGGTTGGTCAGAGGCAGGAGGGAAGCAGGGTGTTGGCAGGGCTGCTATCGGTTTCCCACCACATCCCCCAAAGAGGTAGAGGGCAAGGCGCTTCGCCTTCACCTTAACCCAAGTGAGAACCACTCAGGACATGGGCCGTGTCCTGTGGACACTTAAACTCTCAAGGGAAGAGGCTGGCTGCCCCAAAGCAGGTATGAAAAGATGCCTGTGAAGGGATGAGGTTACCCTCCTCCCAGTGGTGGGGCAATTGTCAAGGTCCTGTGGCTAGATGTGGACCCCACCAAAGGGGGCCGACCTCCAGGACAGAGGGGCCCCAGTGGAGAGTGCTTGGAGACTTCCGCTGGAAGTCAGGGCAGAGTGGAGGTGGGATGCTGTAAAGGATCAGCTGAAGGGGGGCGCTCTGATGAACCCACAAAATTACCTCCCCCCCCGAGACAGTCAACATTTGAACCCCCGCCCATGAGGACTCCAAGGCCAGATGATGACCCCTTGTCTCTCCTGTCTCTGCCCCCGAGAAGGGCCAGAGGAGACACGGTGAGCAGGGAAGGAGGGTGAAAGGGCCGGTGGGACCAGTAAAGAGGCAGGCCGACATCCAGGCCCCCAAGGGGCAGGCCGGGCACTTTCACTGGGATAAGAGACTTCGGACTGAACTTTTAATTTCCTGGAAATCAAGAGCTGAGTGACTAGAAAGGCTGTAGGACCTGCAAGATTTCATCCAAGGAAAGAGAAGAGTAATGGTAGAAAGCAGGTTTATTGGAGAGCATTTGGAGAGAAGAGAGATCTGTTTCCGTCTGCGCTTCACTGAGTGCTGTGTATTCTCTACGCTGGTTGTGTTTCGCAAAGCACCTGCTCTATGCCCCACAAGGTGCTGGGAATGAGAGACACAGCAATGAACACACCCAGGGTTCCTCGTGCCCTGCCGGAGTTCACGTGAGAGTGGAATTCTGGGTCTCTGTCCACCCACAGCTGTGTCTCCCCACCACCCCCTGTCTTGCCGAGAGACTTACTCTGGGTTTTAAGTTCAAAGGATTCATCAGCAAAATAACCACTCTACACTTAATAAGTAAGAGATAAGAAAGTTTATTAGGTTAATTATAAATTGTAGCACAAAGATAAGCAAAATGGTAAGAAATAAATGTATGTACAATCACCAAATTGGGGAAACACCTCCTTCCGGATCCAAGCAGCGCTGGCAAGTCCCTGAAACGGCAGTCCGGAGTCCCAGTTGGAAGGTCCCAAGCGGTGTGTCCACCCCACGGGTGAGACTTCAGAGTACTGCTCAAAGGAGTCCTTTTAACGTCAAGCCGCAAGCTGATAATCACCAGCTTATGTGCAAATATGCAGCTCTGGCTGTTATCAGAAATGCTTTGCTCTCCAGTCGTACGTCTCCAAATGTTCGCTGATCCTGGGAAGTGGCCAGATTCCCAAGGCCCAGGAAGCTTCGTGACTTACTCCCTCCCTTATCTGTTGGTTCTCGGGCTCGCTAGGTCGTTTCTACTGACTTACACATAGTCCGGCAGTTTAGCACCTTCAGGGTCTTTGTCTGGTCAAAGGCCTATTACTGCCTCTGAAGCCTGACCGAGACTATTAACTTCCCCAGCACCCCCGAGCAGCAGGACTGAGCCCTTGCCGTATTCCTGAGCAGGTGACTCATGGATACCCTCTGCTTGGCAGGTACAGACGCGGAACCCACGTGTTGGGCTTGATCTCAAATAATCAATGCATCCCTCCCCCTGCCTCAGAGCTGAACGTGTCCTCCAGCTCCGGGATTTGTGCGGATCCGAGTCCTACATAAAAAATTCTTCTGCAGGTCCCCACCCCTAGCCCTTTATCCCACAACCTTCCACTGTGTGGAAGTGTGTTCATCCATGCAACAAAGATTTATGGGACACCTATTATGTGGCAGGCCCTGTGCTAAATAAAGATGAGGGGACTTCCCTGGTGGCACAGTGGTGAATCTGCCTGCCAGTGAAGAGGTTTGAGCCCTGGTCTGGGAAGATCCCACATGCTACAGAGCAACTAAGCCCCTGAGCCACAACTACTGAGCCTGTGGGCCACAGCTACTGAGCCAGAGTACCACAACTACTGAAGCCTGCATGCCTAGAGGCTGTGCTCCACAACAAGAGAAGCCACCACAATGAGAAGCCCACACACGACAATGAAGAGTAGCCCCCGCTCACCACAACTAGAGAGAGCTGGTGTGCAGGAATGAAGACCCAATGCAGCCATAAATAAATAAACAAATAAACAAATTTTTAACAATAAAAAATAAAATAAAGATGAGGATGACACGGTCCCTCACTCTGAGTAGCTCCCAGTGTGAGTATCAGGAGAAGGGATGGAAGGAAGGAGAAGCAGAGGGGGACAGGCTTGTAAACAGATGTTCATATCAATACTACTATGTAATAGGACTAGTATAGAGGTGTGTAGGGGCTGCTGTGGGAGATAAGAGTAGGGACCTGAGATATCACAAAGGAGGTGACATTTGAACCTGAAGTGGGTTTCCCAGGAGACAGAAGAAATTGCATGAACAAATCATGGAATGGATGTGGCAAGATCAGACCAAGGCAAGTGTCCAGCATGTGTGCAGTGCTCCTTTCTACCAGCAGAGGGTGTCCTTACAAGGGCACCAATCCCATACTGAGGGCTCGACTCCCATGACTTCATCCAAACCCAATTATTTCCCAGAGGCCCCAACCTCCAAATATCAATACCATCATATTGGGGACTAACATATGAATTTGGGGGAAACAAACATTCAGTCCATAGCAGAGGTCAATATAGGATTTTAAGCTACTGAACCAGCTTTATTTGCCAGAAAGACAAGTTTGACAGCAATGTGGAAGACAAACTGGGCCTAACTCAATTTTTCCTTACACTGTGGGGCTGCGCATTAACAGGGCTGTGTGACTCAACCCTAAAGAGGAGCAGAAGGGTCTGGCTTCTGGTCCAAACATCTGGCCATCAGATTTTCCCAGGCAATCCCTTGGCAAAATCTCACCACCCCAGGCTCTCAGGCATCTCTCCTAGGCAGGACCACACTGAGTGGGGACTGAATGGTCAGCAGGGGGCACCAAAGGACTGGTGATTTGACAGTCACAGGGCTGGTCAGAGCCTTCCTGCCACGTGGTGAAAAGGGAAGCCTTCCAGGTTCCAGACCCTGGCACAGCCTGATCCCCTGGGCTCCATCATTCCCAGCCTCCTCCTCCCCTCGCCCCCGCTCCCATCCATACTCTGACCTCAAATAGGAGGTCAGAAAAGGAAGGAGGTGGATTTTTTTCCCCCAAATTCAGGGCAAACACACACACATACTTTTTTTTAAGGCTCTTCCCAGTTTCTTAGAGAAGTTTTTGCTCACCAAACTCAGCAATTTCCTGATCAAGTTTTGGATCATACTTTTGTGTATTCCTAAACTAACACCGTGGCTCTGAGCTATGAACAAGGACACTTCTCAGAACATAAAATCACAAGCCAGAGCTGGGCGAGAGCCCCGGAACTGATTCTGATCTGGTAATAATTCCGCACTCTTGAGAGTAACTCAGAAGCTAAAAACTGTATTTAGTAATATAGTTACCACAGGTGACCTGCAGCTGGGAGGAGGAAAGGACACCCAGAAACCATCTGAATGTCCAAAATTAAGGGACATTACCAAATGTTGAACATCAGCAGGAAGGAACAGTGTGTCTTCATTAAAATGGAAATTATACACTTGTAGGGAAATTCGGTAAGAAAGTAGAAATGGGGACTTCCCCAGTGGTCCAGTGGCTAAGACTCTGCGCTCCCAATGCAGGGGGCCCGGGTTCATTCCTAGTCAGGGAACTAGATCCCACATCCCACATCCCGCATGCTGCAACTAAGACCCAGAGCAGCTGAAATAAATCAATAAATAAATTTTTTAAGAAAAGAAAGTAGAAATGCTTGTCTCTTCTTTTTGCGGGGGAAGGGGGATGCATTAAAAATAGTTTTGACTCATTCCTGGAGGCAAACCTAGTCTTCCCCTCCCGGTGAGAGAGTGAGGGCAGGCAGAGGAGCTTCCCGCTTGGTTGGGAATTTGCTTGCTCACTTGTTTTAAAGAATAAGTGATTACAATGCCTGTTTTCTATATTTCCGTATTCTGGTATATTGTGTAACTTTTAGGTACCAAAATATTAGCATTTTTGTCCATATAGCAACATTAATTCAGTATTTTTCAAAACCTGAACTCTTAACCATTTATCTATTGAGATGTACATAATGTAACCTATAGGTTACATTAAAATTTCAAATCAAACAAATGTTAACGCTATTAGAAAGCATTCTTCTATACCTCCATAATCTGCAAAAGGCGACAGAAAGTGGCAATCAACAAAGTAAAAAATAATTCTCATTATCCCTGAGCAAAGGATCTTGGACGTTTCAATACTGAAATTGATACCAGTTCCTCTGCGTTGTCATCCCTGTTCATAAATGAAGTAATTAAGGAAGGCAAAGCAAATTGAACATATGATCTTTAAAATAGAAACTGGCTTACAGTCAACAACAAAGACCGCAGGCCCTGAAAAATATTCCAAAGCATCTCAAAGTTACTAAACAAGAAATGAGGTTATTAGAAGATGGAATCGGCTGTCCCTCACCCCTATCAATCTAGATGAAGGTGACAGTGCTTTCAGTAGCTGGCAAACCGTCCACAAAATTACATTCACAGTTCAAGGACGGCACCACTGATGATGATTGCTTTTTAAAATTGTGCTATTTTTTAATTGAAGTATAATTGGCTTATTATATTATATTAGTTTCAGGTGTATAACATAGTGACTCAATTTTTCTATACCTTACAAAATGACCACCACAATTAGTCTAATTACCATCCGTCACCATACAGAGTTATTACAATATTATTGACTATATTCCCTATGCTGTACGTTACATCCCCATGACTTATTTATTTTATAACTGGAAGTTTGTGCCTCTTAATCTCCCTCACCTATTTCATTCATTCTCCCCCCATCTCCCTCCCCTAGCAATCACTAGTTTATGCTGTCAGAGAGGAAGAAATTTTCCTCTGCCCTTCTAGGTTCTTCTGGCTGATCTAAGAAATTAAACTGACATGAGACAGATTCACAGGAAAAAAATCAAACGAAAGGTTAATAACGTCTATACATAGGAGAAACCCCAGAAAACTGAGGAACTCACCAAAATAGGTGAATGGTGCACCTTAAATACCATCTTGAGCTAAAGACAAAAGAGGAGTTGGGAGTAGTGATTTGGGACTTCAGTTAGGAGGAAGGCATTTCACAAGGAGATGGAAAAGCAGATGTTTGGTAAACAAATGTTCGCTGGGCCTTGCAGACAAAGCGACAGAGTGGACTCTGATAGCCAGGCCCAGTGGAGCTTCCCCCACCACACCTAGCCCATATTCTCTGCACAAATCTCTGGTGATAGCTCTATTATAGATTCTTTAGGCAGCTGAGGAGGTTTCCTGAGACTTCTGATTCTTAAAAATGATCATCCTAATCTAATCCTCATGCCAAAGAGATACATTTTAGGGGGCAAATCTTGCTCCCCTCCAGTCCCACCTTTGAAATCTCTTTTAAGAAGTTTCATAGACCAGAAGTCGAGTTGATCAGTTGCTTTACATCTCATTGAACCGGTCTCTTAGTCCTGACAGTAGGTCAGTTCAGTTTCTCATTTCAAGAGGCTGTAATGCAGGTGGGCTCTCAAGGTTAGGGCTTTAGAGTCCAAGCAATCAGGTATTTTAAAAGAGGCATTTCTGTGCAGAAAAAGAAAAACAAAGGTTAATGATTGGAGCAAATTTTCTGAGTCCTGAGAGTTGCCAGTCGAAGATTTCTAGATGTCAGGGCTGAAGCATCTTTTGCAGTTTGAAATATCTCTGGTGATGTCATCAGGTACTCAGGTAAACTTTCTGAGTGGCTTACACAGCAGCAGGCACAAAGATGGTCTAAACATGGGCTATTGCGGGGGTCTCCCTTAAGCTGATATCAGGTTGTTCAGTTTCCATTTGCAGGACTTCAGGAAAAGGGCCACTTTAGTTCTCAATGATTCCAAGTCAAAGTGGGAGAAAAAGTGGAAACATTAGTTTGGAGAGCTGGAGCCAAATATTTGAGGAAACTAGAAGAATTCAGAATCCAGTCTAGTTTACTGATCTTGACCTTTTGTTAGTATTTTTATGAAGCCATCAGCTTTTTCATTAGAGTTCTGTAATTTCTTACCTAGTTCAGTGGTGTTATCTAGAAGTTATCAGAGGGACTTCCCTGGTGGCGCAGTGGTTAAGAATCTGCCTGCAAACGCAGGGGACTTTATTGCCCACTTTGCTGGGGTTTTATCATAAATAGATGTTGAATTCTGTCAAAAGCTTTTCCTACATCTATTGAGATGAATATATCATTTTTATTCTTCCATTTATTAATATGGTGAATCATGTTGATTGATTTGTGGATATTGGACCATCCTTGCATCCCTGGGATAAATCTCACTTGATCATGGTGTATGATCTTTTAACGTATTGTTGAATTCAGTTTGCTAATATTTTGTTGAGGATTTTTGCACCTATGTTGCTCATCAGTGATATTGGCCTATAATTTTCTTTTTTTTATGGTGCCTTTATCTGGTTTTCGTATCAGCAATGCTGGCCTTATAGAATGAGTTCAGAAGTGTTCCATATTCTTCAATTTTTTTGGAATAGTTTGAGAAGAATAAGTGTTAATTCTTTTTTATTTTTTTATTATTATTTTTTTTTTTTTTTTTTTTTTTTTTGCAGTACGTGGGCCTCTCACTGCTGTGGCCTCTCCTGTTGCAGAGCACAGGCTCCAGACGCACAGGCTGAGCGGCCATGACTCACGGGCCCAGCCGCCCCGCGACATGTGGGATCTTCCCGGACCGGGGCACGAACCCGTGTCCCCTGCATCGGCAGGTGGACTCTTAATCACTGCGTCACCAGGGAAGCCCTGATTCTTTTTTAAATGTTTGGTAGAATTCACCTGTGAAGCCATCCAGTCCTACACTTTTGCTTGTTGGGAGTTTTAAAATTACTGATTGAATTTAATTACTGGAAATAAGTCTGTTCACATTTTCTATTTCTTCCTGATTCAGTCTTGGGAAATTGTACATTTCAAGAAATTTATCCACTTTTTCTCAGTTGTCCATTTTATTCACATATAATTGTTCATAGTAATAAGATTGTGTTTTTTTAAAGATATCATTTCATCTTCCTTTTTTCAAAGTTAAGTTTTCTTTATATTTATATAGTGTTTGGTTTACTTTTTGAATAATATTTTATTAATTTTACCTACTAATTTAGATTGGAAGAATAATGCATCTTTATGTTTATGTTTATATTTGAAGTTTTTGCTTTTATTTGACACTTTGTCATGTGTTTCTAATTTTTTGAAATATTTTAATACATAATTCCAGTGTTTTTAATGTTATAAATTCTGAAAACTTTTACATAGAATACAAGTATTCAACCCCATATTTTAATAATGTGCACAATAAAAACCAAAACACAGGTATTGATATTTTGCTCTCATATAACAATCACTAAGAATGAGCTTTCCTGGCTCAACTGGTTTTTCTGTTGCTATGAATTTAAGGTACAGTTAGAACAGAGTTTCTGGGGTAAAGGAATGAAAATGGTGGGAGGGAGCTTGGCGGAGCCAGGGAAAAATGAGAGAAGGAAAGTGGAGTCTGCAGTGTGGGTACCTGGGGAGAGCAGAACTGAAAGAATTGTCAGGGAGTCAGCCATTCATTGTCCAGGGGGTGCTGGGTAACAGGGCTGATGGAAGGGACCATGCGAAGGGCCTTCCATGAGATGGGGTGGAACCTAGCCCCTGCTGGCTAACCCTTCAGTATTCACACCATCAGCACCCAAGGTTCAAGTCTTCCTGTGAGTGAAAACTTCCTTCTCTGCACCAAGCACCCTACCAGCTGACCACCCAGTGAGGAATGCCTGGCCAGTGACAGTCATCACTCCACCACAGCTGTACACACACACACACTCAAACACACTCACACACTCAAACACACTCACACACTAGGAGAACAGATTTCCATAGCACCTCTAGGACAACTGTACAACCAAAGAGCACCCCAGGACACCTAGTGGGGTAGTGGAGAGGAGCTATCTCTGCTACACCTGGAAGAATAAAGAATTGAAAGCAGAGTCCCAAAGGGTTATATGTACACCCATGTTCATAGTAGCATTATTCACAATTGCTAAAATGCAGTAGCAACCCAAGTGTCCAGCAACAAAGGAATAGATAAGCAAAATGTGGTATATTCAAATAATGGAACATTATTCCACCTTAAAAAGGAAGGAAATTCTGACAGATGCTACCACATGGATGAAATCTGAGGACATTATGCTAAGTGAAATAAAGCCAGTCCTAAAAGTACAAATAGTGCATGATTCCACTTGTACAAAACACTTAGTCAAATTCATAGAGATAGAAAGCAGAGCTGGGGAAAGAGGGGGGGATTGGGAACTACTCTTTAATAGATACAGAGTTTCGATTTTACAAAAGATGAAAAGAACTACGGAGATGGATGGTAGAGATGGCTGTGCAACAGTGCGAATGTATTTAATACCACAGAATGTACACTTTTCAAAGGTTCATTTTATGTTATGTGTACAGCATACCTCATTTTATTGGGCTTCACTTTATTGCACTTCACAGATATTGTGGTTATTACAGACTGAAGACTTGTGGCCACATTGTGTCAAGCAAGCCTATAGGCCCAATTTTTCCAAGAGCATTTGCTCACATCCTGTCTCTGTGTCACATTTTGGTATTTCTCACAATATTTCAAACTTTTTCATTATTATTATATTTGTTATGGTGATCTGTGATCAGTGATATTTGATGGTAAGCTTGCAAAACGATTATGACTCGCCAAAGACTCAGATGATGGTTAGCATTTTTTAGCAATAAAGGATTTTTAAATTAAGGTATGTACATTTTTTAAGCATAATACTGTACTAATAGAGTAATAGTGCAAACGTAACTTTTACATGCACTGGAAAACCAAAAAATTTGTGTGACTCACTTTATTGTTATATTCGCTTTTTTGCAATGGTCTGGAACCAAACCTGCCTTATCTCCAAGGTATGCCTGTATTTTGCTATAATTTTTTTCAATTGGGAAAAAAAAGTGAGGCCAGGAGAGATTTGACACAGAGGAGGCAGTGCGACCACAGAGGCAAAGACTGCAGACACAAGTGGTGCAGACTCAGGTCAAGCAACGCCAGCAGCCATCAGATGCCGAAAGGGACAACAAACCAATTTTCCCCTAGAGCCTTTGGAGGGAGTGTGGCCCTACCCACAACCCCTTGATTTCAGACGTCTGGCCTACAGGACTGTGAAAGAATAAATTTCTGTTATTTTAACCTCCCTCCAAATCCCCACTGGATTGTACACTTTAAAAGGGTCAATTTTATGATGCATGGATTATATCGCAATAAAGCTTTTGTTTGTGTGTGTGTGTTGGCTTTATTTGGTTTGGTTTTTTTTTTCCCCAGCTTTATGAGACATAATTGACTTATAACATTGTGTAAGTTCAAGGTGTACAAAGTGTTGATTTGATAAATGTTTATATGGCAAAATGATGACTGCCATAGCATAGCTACCACCTGCATGCCCTCACAGTCACCCTTTCTATTTTGTGGTGAGAGCATTTAAGATCTACTTTCTTAGAACATTCAAGTACTTAATAACACAGTACTGTTAGCTATAATCATCATGCTAGACATTAGAGCCCCAGAACTTAAACTTACAACTCTAAGTTTAGACCCTTTTGACCCTTTGCCTAACATCTCCCCATTTCCCCCAACCCCCAACCCCTGGTAACCACCACTCTATTCTCTGTTTCTCTGAATTCGACTTTGCTAGATTCTACATATGAGTAAGAACATACTGGGCTTGTCTTTCTCTGTCTGACATCTCACATAACATAATGTCCTCAAGGTCCATCCATGCGGTCACAAATGGCAGGGTTTCCTTTTCTCTCATGAAGGAATAATACTCCATTGAGTATATACCCATTGAACGTCCCTTAGATTGTTTCCAGATCTTGGCTATTGTGTGTAATGATGCAATGAACATGGGAGGCCAGATGTCTCTGTGAGATCCTAATTTCTCACAGAGAAACACCTCAATAAAGCTGTTTAAAAGAGAGAGCAAGACAAGTTTCCCTGGTGGTGCAGTGGTTGAGAATCCGCCTGCCGATGCAGGGGACACGGGTTCGTGCCCCGGTCCGGGAAGATCCCACATGCTGCGGAGCGGCTGGGCCCGTGAGCCATGGCCGCTGGGCTTGTGCATCCGGAGCCTGTGCTCCGCAACGGGAGAGGCCACAGTGGTGAGAGACCCGCATACCCCCCAACACAAAAAAAAGAGAGAGAGACAAGGCTATTTTTTCTTGGGCTTTTTGGTTTTTTGCCCATGCCTTTCGTCATGCGGGGATCTTAGTTCCCCGATCAGGGATCGAATCAGTGCCCCCTCCATTGGGAGAGCAGAGTTTTAACCACTGGACCACCAGGGAAGTCCCTAGGCTATTTTTTTCTTGTAATGAAAATACTCTCTGGGTGAGATGCTGGCCTCTGGGCGCGGGGCACCCATTATACACAGAAGGCACTGTGCCCAGGGCCCCGAAAACATTTTTCATTTCGTTTAAAAGTACAAGAAACCCTAAGATACTAATAATGAATATATAATAATGATTCCATCTTGGTTCACATTTATCTTTATACCAACACAGTCATAAAATACAGTTTTTAATATTTTCCTATGGAGGATCCACAGAGGCAAAAGTACCTAGAGCCCATGGAAGTCAAAAGCAGCCTTGTTCCTAGGTAATTTGTCAGGAAATCGGTCACAGCTGTCACACGCTGCAGAGAAAGAACCGGGATTGGGACACTCATCAGCGTCCCCACTCCTAGGTCTAGAACTGCCCCCCCAACCCAGAACCCCCCAGAGCAGGCAGAGCCTGGCATAGGAAAGCTCCATTAGCTTCCAAAGCGCCAAGGGCCTAAACGCTGGGACATCCTTATCTAAGAAGAGCAGTGGGGTGTCCTAAGGGATGCGTGTGGCAACTTAGCTTTTGGAGGCTTGAAGAACTGTGGGTGGGGGAGACCTCCACAGAGGGAGCATCCTGCAGGTCTCCCCACCTGAAAGCCCTACACTGACCTGGAAGCAGGAGAACCTTCTGATGCTGTGAGTGTAGCCTTCTTGAAGAGAGGCGTAAGGGGGTGCCTCAGGACCCTCCCCACCTTTCCCCTTCCCCCTGGACAGAGGGCTGGGTTGCTCTCCCCTAGATTCTGGGAGGACACAGGCAGGGCACTCAGAGGACAGGGAAAAGGGTCTGCTTGGGCATCCCACTGAGCAATGGCCAGTGGCTGACCCTACACACACCCCACCTCCCCTTACCCATCTCCCTTTTCAGGCTCCTCTGGGTCTGTCCCTGTTCACCACCTGGACTAGGTCCGCAGGTTAAGTCCCAAAGTGCCAGGAAGACTGGGGTGCTTGCTCCAGGAGTGCCATCACAGGCCTCCTGGCCACCCACCCAGGTGCCAACCTGGGACCTGCTAGCCTCTACGACTCCACCCCCGCCACACATCCAGCAGACCCTACCTGTTCATCTTTGGGCACCTGCCTGCCCTCTTCCTGCCACCCCACTGCACTCCAGGTCAGATCCTCACTGTCCCACCTGCAGTGGCCAGCAGCTTCCTGGCCTGTTCCCCAGGGTCCAGATCTCTTTGAAGTCCAGGCCTTTAACAAATCATCACTCTATTCAAAACCTTCAACACCCACTGCACACCCATAGCTTAGAGGCAGGGCTTTTAAACATTCCCTGGAACCCTTTCTTAAAAGAAAACATAATGCAGGAGGCTGGTCCACGAAAAATACAGAGCTCTGGCTAAAACAGGGTGAGTGGCCAGAAGCTGCCCTGTCTGAGCCACCACGCCACCATGGGCAAGCCCCTAAGCTACCTCTGAGAACCCACTAGAGCTCTTGTAGTTCAAAATCAACTAGATCCTATCAGACTGGCTAAAACTTTTTCAAATGATACTGCCTAAGGCTGTCCAGGATGCTGGATCATTTACCACTAATGGGAAGTGTGCATTGTTACTGCTGTTGTGGAAAGTAATATAGCAATAGCTATTTAAACTAAGTATGTATATGCCCTTCAAGCCAGCAGTTTCACTCCTGGGATTCTGTACTAAATAAATAAAACCATCAGTCCTTAAGAATGTGTATACAGAGATGTTTATTCGGCAATATTATTATTGCTTGTAGTGAAAAAATTGGGGGTAGGAAATGCCCACCACTAGGAAATAGGAAATAGGAAATGATCAGATAAATTATGGTGCTTCTGTACCGTGGAATAACCTACAGCCATTAAAAAGAAGGATTTAGGGGGGGTTCCCTGGTGGCGCAGTGGTTGAGAGTCCGCCTGCCGATGCAGGGGACAAGGGTTCGTGCCCCGGTCCGGGAAGATCCCACATGCCGCGGAGCGGCTGGGCCCGTGAACCATGGCCGCTGAGCCTGCGCGTCCAGAGCCTGTGCTCCGCAACGGGAGAGGCCGCAACAGTGAGAGGCCCGCGTACCGCAAAAAAAAAAAAAAAAAGAAGGATTTAGGGCTTCCCTGGTGGCACAGTGGTTGAGAGTCCGCCTGCCGATGCAGGAGACACGGGTTCGTGCCCCGATCCGGGAAGATCCCACATGCCACAGAACAGCTGGGCCCGTGAGCCATGGCCGCTGAGCCTGCGCGTCCGGAGCCTGTGCTCCGCAACGGGAAAGGCCACAGCAGTGAGACGCCCGCGTATTGCAAAAAAAAAAAAAGAAGGATTTAGACCTCTACCAGTTGACTTGAAGGGATTTTCGTGATATATTGTTAAATGGAGAAAACATAAAATGAGAGAAATATATATATATATATATCATGATTCCATTTTTATAACGCAATTACATCATACACATGTCTTATATGTGGAACTATATTTATACAGTTTTTTAGAAAGCTATGGAATAAGGCATCCTAGTTTATTAACACTGGTTATTTGAGTGCAAGAAAATAAAACTTGTCAGTGAATTTCTCAGTGCCCCAGTACAAACCCTAGCCTCCTGGGACTCTTCACAGACCTTGAGGATTAGACTCACAGCCATTTGTGTCGTTAATTGCTTGATCCAAAAGGATAATAAAACTTCTCTTGTTTCCCAAAGAGAGAGAGTCAAATGCTTACCACCTGCAGTAGGTCCAAGGTTAAGCCCCAAGGAGCTCAGGAGACCGGAAATCTCCTCTCTAGGTATTTATACTTCAAAAGAGATGAAGACTCAGAATTTAGAGATCTCTAGGACCTAAAAACTGGAGACTCCTGGAGCTATCTGGTTCCTAGAGAAATTTTATTTACATTCCAGAGAGTGGTGTTAGGATTTAGCACCGCAACATTCCCAAGGAGACCCTTTCAGAAGGAGAGGAGAACCAGTTCCCTTTCCCCCTTTATAAGTAGTGAAAAACCATCTTTCCTTGTCACTTGCCTTTGAATGTCTGGTCCTTGAATGAGACCTAGCCCAAGATAAGACCCAGGCCAAGGCAGCCCTGACTCACTGATTATTTCTATAAGTCATTTTGTACACTCTCAATATGTGATTAAAACATTTAAGAGAAAAACATGAAGAAGAAATGGCCAAACTATGTCATGATGTGATAAGCACTAATGAACTGGCAAAGGGAAGGGAGAGGGCCCAGTTCTGAATTTACAGTTTGCCCTGGGTGGAAGCACTTAGTCCTCTACTGGTCTTTTCACTTGTTCAACAGGGTTAATAATACATACTGCACATAAACCTTCTGAGCACCACAAAAGAATGGATATGAAAGTGCCTTGTAAAAATAAAAGCGCTATACAAACGTACAGTGGCTTTATTCCCGACAGTATCAGATATGCTTGGCAGAGAACAAAGAGCTACATACGGTGACTCAGTCCAAAACCCCTCCCACTGGGGCCCGCCCCAGCTTACAGACATGGGCTGTGGTGCCGCTGTTTCAGCTTCCTGGGTGTCAGGCTGACTAGGTTGTAGGATTAATGCCCATTTATGCACAGCAAGGGAAAAAGGAGCCTCAGCGAGGGGCATAGGGGAACGCAGAGCCACTTCCACCAGAGGCCTGGATCAGCCTCAGCAAAGGGACAGGAATGTGAAGCCCCCAGCTCACATCTGAACGTCTCCCTCTACCCTAAGCCCAGGCCCCTGTTCCACAGAGTGAACTAAAGGCTTCATTTCCATTACATCCGTTGGAGGCAAATGCAATAAAAAGCGACCAGTCTGTGCCCCCTCCACACACAGTCCCACCCTTTGAGTAGAGCACCCACCAGGTTCCGTTGTAAATACTGCTTCCTCCCACCATCCCTCAAAAAAGCCTTAAAGACCACACCCGCAAAGCAAACAAAAGATTTGCTACATGTTTGGGGGTTTATCTTTTAAATCCGTGTTCCTGTTCCCCTCCACTATTATGGAAAGGCAGCCGCTAAAGGACACGCCTGTTTATTTAGCAGGTGAACTGTGCACGTTTACCGATTCTCCTAAAGCCCTCGGCCTGCCCACCCACCAGAGCTCCCTGCAGATGTATGACCGAAGGCCTTGTCTGAGCAGCCCCTCCCTGGGCAGGGCAGTAGGTCTTCACCCACTGAAATGACCCCTCCTCCCTCTTTGTACGAAGGTCTTCTAGGCCCTGAAAGCGGGAGGGGCGGGGGACAGGGTTCAGATTGTTTGTCTTTGCAAACCGCCTTCCTTTCATGGACTTGCTCGTGGCACGTGCATCTTAGGTAAAGGCTGAGCTGCGAGTTGCTTTATTGGGGGTTAATTGCTGGGAGCCAAAAGATCCCCCGGCTGACATTCCCATAGCACCAAGTGGTGTTTTCGTCTTCACTGGAAGGGCTCCACCTTGGCTCCCTCCGCCACTGGCCCCTCCCTAGGGGTTCGAGAAAACCAACCACAACGGCCCCGCGGCGTCCTGCTCTCTGTCCACACGAGGGCGCTCGCTCCACGCCCCACTATGCTGGCCGCCGCGACGCCGGGAAGGTATCTTTGGGGGGCGGATAGAGCCAAGGCTTGGACACGGCTGTGCAGACCGGGAGCTCAACCTGGGTCCCTTCCTGGTTCCCAGCTGTGCCAGTCCCTAGTCCCTGCGGGGAAGGAGAGGCCACTAGAGGGACGCCAAGAGGTGAGGCTTCCAGCCCTCTTGGGACTGTTGGCTCATCCCCACCCCCTGGAGGAAGAAGACTCAATTCAGCGGAGTTGAGCCCCCTGGGAAGTGGGGAGGTGAGTAAGAGGGGAAGGAGGATATGGTCTCCCTCTGGGGTCCCCAGAGCCTACAGAGGAACTTGCCTGACATACGCTAGGCCTGGAGGGGACAGAACTGCCCCATGGCCCTGAAACACAATTTACCCCCTTCCCCTACCCGCCTGCCTGAAAACGCTAATGCAAACAGTGAACTCAGACAATAATTCAGACAATTAGTCATTTTCCCTGATGGGGGCTGAGAGCCAGGCTTGGCTCCGGTGGAATACCTGGGGTGATTCTTTCTGCTGAGGCTGTAGGGATGGGCTGGCTCAATATTGACAGAAAGGCTTGAAGGCGCAGTTGCCCAGCCCTGGAGACCCCCCCCCCACTCCACCCCGAGGACCCTCAGCCCACCCCTTTCATGAACACCCCATGAGTCATTTATTCGCACAGCTGCCAGCTTCTCAGACCACCACCCCTGGCACAAAGGACCCTGTCCCTGAATGCAGGGACAGACTCTTAAAGCGTGCCTCCCACCTTTGACCAACCAGGGCATAGACAGCAGAATCGAACTCAACCATACAGCGTCCGTCCGCAGTGGTCTCCGACAGAATAGCAGAACACTCTCCGTCCAGGCTCTGGGAATGCCAGATATGCCTTCTCTGCCCCCATTTCACTGTGGTGAGAAAGTGGACCGGCCCCGACCCAAGGCCCTTCTGGCCCTTCCCCTCTCACCACGCCCAGAGGAAAAACACGTCTTTGTCTTCAGAGATCCTGATAGGATTATCTCTGCCACACTCTGGACTCATCACAGCCTGGCTCAAGCACCATTTCCTTCTCCAAGCCCATCTTAGAACCCCTTTCACGGGGGACCACTTGAGACTTTCCTTAAGATGGCTTCACCCAGAGTGGGCATCTTTTTCTAATTCACATAAAGGCAACTTAATGAGCTCACAACCGCTTTGTTAGGGTGCGTCCGCCATTTTGTGGACCCTCCCACCAGCTCCCCTGGCCTGGTGAGTCACTGAGTCACTCCCAGAGGTCACTGTGAGAAAACCCTCTGGTGGCGATGTAGCACCAAGCAGAGGAGGAAACGGAAATCACTGGGAAGCCAGGACACAGGGATAGATTTAACCAAAAAAAAAAATTTATTGTACAGTTACCCACCACTAGACAGGCCAGCTAGAGGGTGTCTCCACCTTCCCAATTTATTTTCAGCCCCGGAGGATGTCATTGTAGATCATGGCCAAGGCCCCCAGGAAGGTGACATATTCTTGGAAGTTCACCACCTGGTCCTTGTTCCGGTCCAGGTCGTCCATCAGCTTTGCAATTTCAGCATCCTGCAGCTTCTAACGTGTTAGAATGGGAAATCCAGACTCAGTGGTTTTGAGACCTTGGGTTCTCTGCCTTTCCCCCTCCCAGGCAGCCGCCTCTCATACAAATGGCTCTGTGCTCACTTGTC
Source organism: Orcinus orca (assembly GCF_937001465.1). Taxonomy (NCBI): domain Eukaryota; kingdom Metazoa; phylum Chordata; class Mammalia; order Artiodactyla; family Delphinidae; genus Orcinus; species Orcinus orca. The sequence goes on along the minus strand of NC_064559.1, from coordinate 101,500,940 downwards.
ACCAAAGATCCAAGCCCACTTTGGGTTCACTTGGCTTTACTTCTCCTCTGTTCCTCACTCAGGAGGAGTGAATACCAGGCTACCAGTTTCCCCAGCCCCTCAGGGGTGTGGACCAGTGGTCCAGTTAGGCACATGGTCTAGGGCCCCAGAATGTGGGTAAGCCTGAGCCATGCACCTGGCACCTCACCCTCTCCGAATCCTGCTTCTAAAGGGCGAGAGGTGGGGAGAAGGGGCCTGGGGAGGGTCACTCACCGCGCCAATGGTGAGCTCCTTCTGGATCAGCTCCTTCAGTTCACTCTTGCTCAGGGTGTTCTTGTCACCTTCCTGACTGGAGTACTTGTGGAAGATGGTCACCAGGAGGCCAATAGCCTGATCCAGGGGGCACGCCATGGCTGAAAGCTGGGCTCAGAGCTGAGGGCAGAGAGGCTGCTCAGCACCCTGGGCAGCAGGGCCTTCTCACTCACCCACACCCCCCCGCCAACTCCCTTTGACTACCCGTGCCAAACCACTAAGTGTCAGGTGACATCAGGAGACAGCCCAGGGCTTGTAGAGGAGGGAGAGGGCAGAGTCTAAGACCAAGAGGTGAGTGCCCTACAGAGGACCAGAGCAGAGGTTGTTCAAGAATTCTAAGGAACAAATAGAACCACAGCGGAGAACTGTCTTCCAGGGGTTCCAAAAAAAGTTGGGGAATATGTTGTGAGTCAGGGTGGAGGCTGCACACCCAGCCCTACACGCACACAGCCTCACAGGACCACACACTGCGGCACGGACACACCCTGGGACTCACTCTCCCAACCCCAGAAGGGCCACAGTGGGGAGCCACCCCACTGTGCCTTAGCCCGGGGCCGGCCCGGCCGCTCCCGCCTCTCCCTGCCGGCCCCAGTCTGGATGCGGGCGGACTAACCCGGGGCGGGCTGGCCCCGAAGGACGGGGGCTGCCCTGCCTAGCGAGGACTCACCGCGGCTGCAGCGAAGCGAGAAGGAGCGGCCGAGGGGGATGGCCGTGTGGCCAGCCCGCCAGCCTTATAGCGGCGCTTCCGGGAGGCCGGCCGCCCACTGCCCGCCCGCGCCCCACCCTGCCCGCCCTTTACACAACATCCTCGCCCCAAAACTTTCCACGCCTCCTGCCCCTGGGCTGTTCGGGGCTCCGCGGGGCGGGGGCGCCGAGGGGAGATCGCGGCCAGCCCAGTGACCTCGAGCTCCCACCTAATCACCAAAACTCAGTTTGCCCCCCGTCGCGATGTGACAAGAGGAGGAGGCGGAGAGCCGGGCAGTGTCAGAGTGTGTGTGTGTGTGTGTGTGTGTGTGTGTGTGTGTGTGTGTGTAGGGGGAAGGGCGGGGAGAAGGGTGCCGCTCCCCGGCGCCGGGGGAAACGGGGGCGAACCCTAGATGAAGGACGGGGAGCAGCCAGTGGTCTACAGGATACGATTTAAAGGACACCTAGAACACACATCCCCCCAGGGAAAAATACCACCACCCTCGATCCCTTCCCCCATCCCCCCACCTGAATTCCACCCGCAGCCTCTTGCCCATTAAAGTGCACACACACACCAGAGTCAAGCCCTGTAAGTGTCATTAGTGATTTACCCTCCAATGCAAAGTCTGTCAGATCCTCTCCCAAGAAAGGATTTTGATACGGGGAGGGAGGTGGGGAGAGCAGAAAGCCCTGGATCCCAGAGATGATGGTAGGGCTTGTTGCTGGGGAGGAAACGGAGGAGAAGGAAAGGGGGCCGGTGTGGAGGTCAAGGCCAGACTCCCCCTTCTTACCAGTGTCCTCAGTGGGGGCCTCCTGTGAGCTGGTGGCAAGTCAGAGTGGCCTGTCCACCACTGCCCTCAGGGACCGCATCCCAGCCACCCCCAGTGTCCTCACTCTCAGAGCACTTTCCCCCTTAGCTTTCTCTGCATATTTGCAGCATTCCCTGGAGGCAAGCAAAAGCCTGGCCCCACTTCCTCATTTTCCTGGAGGGCCAAACTAAGCCTGGATAAGATTAGTCACATCTGCACTGAAGAACAGGAAGTGGGGTGGAAACCCAGAACGTGAACACCCAGAGGCTGCCCACCCACTTAAGGAGAAGCTCTGCCTGGTCCCACCCCACCCCCAGCCAAGGTGGACAAGAATGTTCCAAACCAGCCCGGGACACCTGGAATCAAAAACCTTTATTTCCTCTGCTGGAGGGGAAGGCTGAAGCAGGGTCCATCTGGGAGGGAGAGGAAGGCAAGGGGCCACGGAGGGTCTGTGAGAGGAGCTGCAGGGGTCAGGGGCCAGGGCCCAGTCATTGGTTGTCCGCCAGGAAGAAGTCGTTGTAGGCCACGCACAGCGTGATCGGGAACACCGAGTACTCCTTTTTTTGTTTGCTTTTTTGTTGGTTTTTTTAATAAATTTGTTTATTCATTTATTTATTTTTGGCTGCGATGGGTCTTCATTGCTACGCACAGGCTTTCTCTAGTTGCGGCGAGTGGGGGCTACTCTTCATTGCGGTGCGCGGGCTTCTCATTGTGGTGGCTTCTCTTGTTGCAGAGCACAGGCTCTAGGCACGCGGGCTTCAGTAGTTGTGGCACACGGCTCAGTAGTTGTGGCTCGTGGACTCTAGAGCGCAGGCTCAGTAGTTGTGGCGCCCAGGCTTAGTTGCTCCGCAGCATGTGGGATCTTCCAGGACCATGGTTCAAACCCGTGTCCCCTGCATTGGTAGGTGGATTCTTAACCACTGCGCCACCAGGGAAGTCCCCGAGTACTCCTTGAAGTCGATCTCCTGGTCGCTGTTCTTGTCCAAGCTCTTCATCAGGTCATCGATGCTGCTCTCCTTCATCTTCTTCGAGGGCCCAGGTAGAGAGACAGGTCAGCCACCCCTCCCAGCCCTGCCCTGACCCCTGGGAAGGCAGCCTCAGACTGATCCCCAGGTGAGTCAGCAGCGGAGCATCTCAACCCCCAGAGTCTCCCCCCAGGCCACACCCAGCACAGGGTGCCACCAGGCAGAGCTCAGTGACCTGACTCCTGAATCGGAATAAATTACAAGAGGAAGGCTAGGGCAGCCCCCTTCCCCTCGACACTTTCTACCACCCAGAGAAATAATAAGCTAGATTTCATACAACACTTAATAGAGACAGCTTGGTGACTGTGTGGCACTAAGCGAGATCCAAGCCTTATCCCGCCCCTGCAGGACAGCTGCATGGAGCGAGTGCCTGGCACCCAGTCCTCTTCCTTGTCTGGTCCCCTGCCCAACCAGCCCAGCTCCACCAAGAGGATGGAGACAGCACCCTCAGGGGGAACAGGAAGAAAATACAGACACATCCTGCCCTCTCCCCTTCACTGCCCTCACCTCCAACTTTTCCAGAGGAGACAGGACTTCGGGACATAGAGATGGAAACAGCGTCTCTGTGACGCCACCCTTGTCCCCAGTCTGGGCTCCTGTTATAGCCAGGCCCTCCCCAGGGCCTCTGTCCCCTTGTAGTTAACCCTGCTGGACCCGTGGCCCCTCCCTCTGTCCTCATTAACTCCAGAATGCAGAGAGCTTGGCAGGAAGGCCAGAGGGGAGGCCTGGTGACACCCACGCCTGCTTTGGTCCCCTGTCCACAGGGACACACTAGGTGGAGCTTCTCTCTGGGGAGGCCCACTAGGGTTCAAGATGCGACAGGAGAGGCCCACAGGCCGATTTTAAAGGAACGAGGGAGGTTGATACATGGGCCCGGGCTGGAATTCCAGCCTCTCACTAGCTGGGTGTCCTCAGACAGTTATATAACATATCTGAGCCTCAATTTATTTGTTAACTGTAATAATAACATAATGACTACCTTATAGGCCTTTCCCTTTGTCAGTTGCTTCCCTCCCACCATCTCCATCTGGTAAGAATCTGCTCTTCCCCCTTCCAAACTGTGTTCACAAACTAGTAGAAGGATCCTTTTGGTTCCCGTGTCAGCACCAGCTGAGAGCCCCAGACATGCCGGGTACATGGAGGAGAGCCAGGCGGGGGCCCTGACCTTGAGCTGTGCACAGCTGACCTGGACCCCTGAATCACCTCGCCCACCCCCACTCCATCCCTTGCACAGCCTCCACAGCTGTGAGAGCCGTGCCTCAACATGGAAGTTTCCTTGATCTCCTTCTCTAAACCATCGTGCACGCTGAGGTCCACCCTCCAGACACTGCCCGTCTCCATTCCCAGTGAGACCTGACTCATCCCCAGGCGCGGCCCAAGATGTTCACCCTCTTCCTTGGGTCTCTGTCTGTACCCTTTGGCCATCCTGTCCTTGCTGAGGCTAGTGTACCCTGCGGGTAGGTGTGTATCCCCTCACGCTGGGCCTCCCACCTCATGCTGGGAAGCCCTCGGGGGTGGCATCAGTGCTTCCTCTTTTTTTCTGTCCCCTCCCCCACGGTGCCCACGGGGCATGGAGCACTGGGACTCTGGGGTGCAGGGGAGGGACCGACACCTACCTCACCAAGACACAGGTCTTTCTCGATCAGTTCCTTCAGCTCCTTCCTACTCAGAGTCACTTTGCTGCCCTCTCTCCCTGAATATTTATGGAAAGTGGTGACTACAGTGGTCAGGGCCTTCTCCAAAGACGTCTCCAGCATGGTGTGCAGTTCTGGGGGCTGAAGGGAAAGGAAAAGATCCCATTGCCCAGGAAGCTGGACCTTCTGCTTCCCCCCAGCACTAGCCCACCTCCAAGCCTCTCCCTCAAGGACCAGCTACTGGAACCCACGATGAGATCAAAATCTCCCAAGTGGACCCCAGTGTCTCAGGACAGGTTGTAGTGAGAACCAAGGAGCAGTGAGACTGACCAGGCCGGAAGGACACTGCACACTCTCCCGCTTAGGAGATGTTGAAAAAGGGGTCTAGGGACAGAGGGGTGACAGGATGGCCTCCCCAAAAGAAGAACTGGTGACAGATGGTGGAGCCAGTGAAGGGTCAGGATTTTCTCCCTGCCCGGTCCATCTTGGGCACTCATTTTCCAGAGGCCGTCCTCACCCAAGTCACCCTCCTTGGCCCGGGTCCCTGAATCACCTAATATCAGGGAGTGTCCCATTATAGAAGTGGGGGACAGGGCAAAGAGAGAGTCCAGGGGTTGGAGGAGGCTGGGGCTAGAACTGGAAGGTAAGATCTCAACAGGAAGTCGGGGAGGGGTGCCAGGACTTGTCCAGCTGGTCCAGCCTCTGGCCCAGAGAACTATACATACAGACCAGCCACGAGGCAGCGAAGGGGGTGGGCCTATTGAAACCTCCAGGGTCATTCTGAGAGCTGGATCCAGAGGTTGGGTCTGAATGGGGCCCCCCAGTCCATCAGCACAGCCACACCTGCCCAAGAGAAGAAGCAGCTGGAGCTCCCGTGACTCAGCTTGGAAACCACTTCCCTCTTAGGCAGGAAGGAGCCAACACCCAAGAACCTGGGGGCTACAGGTAAATCTGTGTTGAGTCCGGAGCAAGGAAAGGAGGAAGAAGCTGCTGCCTCTTACCTACAGACCAAAGCCCACCTGACGATTCTTGAACTGGACCTGAAATTCATCTCTTACCACCCCAAACCCTCAGCCTCTCCCCACTGCCAGGAGACTCAACCAGGACCACAGTGGAAGGCGAGGCCTCTGGGCATCTGCAGCAGCATCCTGGCTGGTTCTGATCCCCACCTCCACCCCCAGGGCCACGATTCCAAATACTCTGCCCTCTTCTCTCCAAACACGTGCCCACTCATCGGGCCCGGCCTTCCTTGGCGGAGGTCACCAGAGCTAGTCACCCTGTGGCCTCATCGCCCAGCCTGCCCCACCATATAAATGAGCAGGAAGGACTCAAGGAAGGAGAGAGCCAGAGAACTCACGCAGCAGAAGCAGACTCCCTCCCACTGGTCTCTGACTTTAATTCCCTTGCTCCAGTCCCCAGGGAACCAGGGAAGAGAGAGGGCCAATAAAAAGGGGCCGGCGACAAGGAGGCCCAGGTCAGAGCCTCCTGGGACACAGGTGGGGAGAAACCCCCTCTGCCAATCTCACCTTCCTTGTTTCCAAACAAGGATGGGACGGCGGGGGGGGCACACTGAGTTTACCATGGCACACACGTCTTCAGTCCTGGAAGCTTTGTCTTCCCAACCAAAAACCAGAACTCACCATCTGATGGGTCAACAGCCAGGCTTCCTGGAAAGGCTATTCAGGAGGTACAGGACAAATGCAGGGTGTCCACCCATACCCTAGGCCACTCTCCGCATTGGAGCCCTCCCACCCACTCCAAAAGCAGAACAGACATCTCAAGATGGGAGTCAGTGGGGGAAGATGTTTCCTGCCAAGGGCATAGTCAAGGTCATCAGCAAGTACGGAGCCTAAGATTTTTAAAAGGCTTTTCAATGAATGATTTCTTCTAAACCTCACTCATCACCATGGGAAAGAATTGTCAGAGACTCTTGGAGTGGAGAACTGAGAATCAGGGACTGAGGCAGAGATCAGGGAAGGATAGGGCTGGGTGATGGGGTAGAGGCTGTGGACTGTGGGGAACTGGTTCAGGGTGGGGATCAGGGAGAGTGGCTTGTATCCTAGGAGAGACTCAGACATTGTTCTACCACCAACCAGTCCAAGTATGAGAACAGAATGGAGTTAGGGGCTTAGCACCTATTGCTGCTGCAGCCCCACCCTAGCCTGCCTGGGTGGTCCCCACTGCCCCCCACTCCACTCCCACCCCCAGCTGCCAAGGTAGAGAGGCAGCAGGGACTGGTCACTAAGAAACAGGAGTTTCCGAAGTAGGGAGTGATGCAGGAGGAGGCCCAGGGGAGGGCACTCCGTGGAAGATGGGCAGACTGGGGCTGGGGGGAGGGAGAAGGGGGAAGTGGCAAACTCTTTCCTGGATCAAAATTCTACCCAAGTCTCTATAGTCACACTCTGAAGGAACATCTGAGTCACCTACCCCACTCCTCTGAAACTTGAGACAAAAACACAATGTGATGAGAAGGAAAGGGGAAAGCTAGAAAAGTCAAGGGAACAAGACATTCCCTGCCTCTGGACCTGCCTTCTACTCACCTCTTCCTTGAAGATCCCTGTACCACCCAGGCATGACCTGGAAACTAACCACAATCCCACTCACTGCAGGCTAGAACTATTGGCTTCAACCTAAGGAGAACTAATACCATGCCTGATATTTTCTGGGGGGAAAAAAAAATCTCAACTTCATTTATCGGATTCCTATGCCTGGAATTTTGTCTCCAAAACTATGGTCACCTCCCACCACCTCCCTCCCTCCCACCCCAGCCACTATCCTTCCCTCATCCCTCCCAAGATCCTTTGTCCTCCTCTGTTGGAGCATGACTGCTAACTGGTAATGAATCCCATCCTAGGGCCCCTGGGACAGAGATGGGAGTTAGGGAAGGATGATATTCTCATACTGTGGTTTCTCTTCCTCCACATCACCTCCCTGATCTGACTGTGGAATGGTAGGATTCATCCATCCCTGGGCTTTGAAGCCAGGGCACTGGAAGGGGTGGCAGGCAGCACCTGGGCCGTAAATGTCAGGACTGAGCCTTCCTCCCCATCCCACTCTGGCCTCACTACTTCCTCCCCATGACTCAGCCCTTCCCCCACCACCCCCAGGGCACCCACACTCCATTCCGGACCCCAACCAGGAGCAGATGTGATCTTCGATCCCATCCCAGCCTCACTCAGAGGTCCTGCCAGAGGCAATGTTGGGGAGGTGGGATGGTTGAGTGCCCTGGCTAAGATCCTACCGTTCCAAGCCTCTGGGGGTCCCTTTCCCTGCCTTCCGCTCCATCCACAGTCAACTCTGTCCCCCACACATGTGCACAGTCACCCACATCCATCTCCCACCTTCTCTGGTCTGCTCTCCACTTGCCACAAAACCACAGCTCAACTCCCAGCGCCCCCAGAGTCTCTCAGACCATCAGCCTCATAGCTTTCAAGAATCTTTATTGAACTTGTTTAGTATCGTGCTCACATCTGGAGGAGCCAGTGTGAGGCGCTGTGCCCACCGCCAACAGGGAAGACCCCAGCTGGCAGGCCCCACCCCGCACATCTGAGGAGACTTCATTTCTTCCGGGGTTGCTTATCAGGGCAGCCTTCGAAGAACTCGTTGCACATCATGGCGATGCAGGACAGGAAGACGCAGTACTCCTGGAAGTCCACCTCGTTGTCCTTGTTGCTGTCTAGGTTGCTCATCAGCTTCTGGAATGCAGCTTCATCTGTCTTTTTCTGCAGGAAGAAGAGGCTGCAGGTAGAAACTAGAAGTCGGGGCCGGGCAGGGCGGGTGTGGGAGTGGCCAGAGCTAGGACTAGACCAGGTTTGCACCTCCAGATGGGAGCCCAAGAAGGCTTAGCCACTCCTTGGGGGGCCCAGCTTTGGACCTCTAGCCCTGGGGGCTAGGCTAGGGCTGGAGGAAGGCCACCCCTCAGACAAAGAAGTCTTGAGTACCTGGGTACAACTGGATAAAAGGGACCACAGCATCTTCTGCCAAGGTCATTTTAAGAACCCAATTAGACAAAGGTCATGAAAGCAATGTATAAACTACATAAAGGTTGATATAGATGGCATCTGTGATCGCTCAGGGGGAGTCTGTAGGTGTATGAGGGTCTCCATAACTGTGTCTTCACATCCACAAGCCAAATAGAAACTCAAAAATGGTTTGGGGTTGGGGGGATAAATTAGGAATATGGGATTAACAGATACACACTACTATATATAAAATAGATAAGCAACAAGGATTCACTGTATAACATAGTGAACTATATTCAATATATTGTCATAACCTATAATGGAAAAGAATCTGAAAAAATATATATGTGTATATATAACTGAATCACTTTGCTGTACACCTGAAACTAACACAACATTGTAAATTAACTATACTTCAATTAAAAAAAAAAAAAGAAGACACAATTTTCATACAATCGTAAAAAAAAAAATTGTTCATTGCTGTAGTGATGGCAAGCGTCGGAACGCCCTGGCTCATGGATCTCGGCTTTATACACGGACTACCTTGGGAAGTTACGTAGCCTCACTGAGCTTCAGTTTACCTCCAGTTAAGTTGTGCAAACACCTGGCAGAGTCTGACCCGTAGCCTACCGGCTTGTTCTCAGCCATCTTTCTGCAGAGAGCCAGGAAGTGAGCAGTGGGTACTCACTGTGCTTCCACCCCAGGCAATCAGAGCAAGCTCTCTGCCCCAACTTGCCCGTCTCAGCAAGATGGCTGATCGACAGCTATAGACGCCAGCTGTAGCTAATGCTTCGCAGAAAACAGGTGCCTCCCAGGCTGTATCACTCACCCCCAAGAAGCTGGGCAGCTCCCGGGTCAACAGCTCCTTCAGCTCAGACTTGTTGAGCTTGAACTTGTCACCCTCCTTGCCTGAGTACTTGTGGAAGGTGGACACCATCACATCGAGGGCCTTCTCCAGGGGGCACGCCATGCCGGCAGTCAGGATCTGGGGGCAGGGTCACAGAGACACCCTAATTTTCCCCACCCCACCCCCGGCTATGTATTCAGAATGCCCACCCCAATCCCATCCCTCAGGGAGCACTTGGTGCTCCCACCATAGAGGCAGCCCAAAAAGTGGGGCTCGGCTCCTGGCGGATGGGTGTGCACAATGGGAAATCCGTGCTTGGGGCAGCGAACCCCTATAGGGCCCGGGGCACAGACTCTGCGTTTTGGACAGCCAGCTCCACAAGAGCGCTTTCTTCACCCCTCACGCGGTCCATTCACTCCCACGCTTAGTCTACAGCAGCCACACCCCAGCCCATTCTTCTCCCTCCAAGCGTTGGGCTGGGCGAGGCTGCTGGCAGCCTGCCCAGGGCCCTGTAGCGGAAAAAACCAGTGGCCTAGCGCCTAGCGTGGGGAGGCGCAGGGTGAGGTGGCAGGGGCACAGATGCAGGAGGGATGGGGACGCCACCCTCCCTTGGGTCAGGCTGCTGCGTGCAGGGCAGAGCCTCCTAGGACACAACCAGACAAAAGCCCGCCGTCGCCCTCTGCCTTCACTGTGCTTCCTACACCCCGTGAGTGTGCACGCACAGGCTAGGGTAACCCAGCACACACAAGCCAACATGCATACCCCCCAGTCACACGCACCCCAAAACATGCTACAGCAACAACGCGTGCAAGCCCCAGAACCACAGGACGGCTCCGATAGCTCCCCTCAGCCACCTGCACACTTTTTGTTTTTTCTCTCTTGCATGCACACACACGTGCACGTGCACACACACACATCCCTCCCCAGAGCCTCCGCACTGGAGTCTCACATCTGGACCCACTTAGCACATCTGGCCCCCACCAGCCTCCCCTTCTCCTGCCCCAGCCTCGGCCTGACACCCCTTGCACACCACTTGCGTGCCAGCCATGCGACCGCAACTCACCAGGCCAAGAGAGAAGTGCCGAAGAGAGAGGGTTGGAGAGAGAGGAAGAGTGGGGGAAGCCCTGCAGTCTGACCTATTTATACCCCTGGCCAGGCCCTGCCCATGTCGGGGGATGGAGAAGAGCGGGAGACAGCCCTCCTATCCTGGGCCGATGTGGTAACGGCTACGGGTCCCTCCACCAGCCAGCCTGGACACCCAGCTTCCTGCTGTGGGCACGCACACATGGACAATGGGAGAGCCCCAGTGGGCACAGGCAGGGGCCTCGGTGGGTGGGTGTGCGCAGCTCAGATTGAGTTTTAGGGAGCTGGGGGAAGGGCAGGCTGTGCCTGGGGCATGAGGGACAGGGAGGGAGTGGTCCCACTAGGCAGCCGGCATAAAGGAAAGGGGATTAAGGGGTGGGGGTGACAGGTGGGAGGTGGTCATGGAATGGGGTTGCCCTGGAACGCAGGGAGGGGACCCCAGGTTCAGTGCTGGGGACAGCTCACACTGCCCTTCTCCCCTCCCAAGGGGGCTTTCTACCATGCTGAGTGAGGCCCAGGACAGGAGCTGGGGGGTCTGGGAGGGGGAACAGGCTAACACCCAAAGGAGGCGTCGGGACCCCCACAGACACATCTGTGGAGAAAGGACCTGGATGACGGAGTGATGGAATGGGAAGGGGGCATCAGGCCTCGGGTCTCAGGGATTGACTGACGGGACCATGAGCACATGGGAAAGAGGAGGGTGTCAGGAGGGGGATTTAGAGTTAGGATGGGCATCAGGAATGAAGAGGGCAGGTTGCGGTGGAAAGTTAGAGGTGATACAGCACAGAATGGGGGAGGCAGGGGTCAGGGGAACCTCTCAGGGCAGGGTATGAACTCAGGGATTGAGAGAGGTTCAGGAGAGGGGATGTGAAGCCCCTCAGGTGGCTGTGGCTTCAGGGAGGGGGTCGGCCTGCAGGTCTCCCCTTCCCCCTCCAATGTAGGGCACCCCCTACATCAGGGAGAAACACCCTAGTTGGACCTCAGACACCCTAATCCTATTAGTACTGCACTCTGGGCTCCCACAGCCCCAGGCAGGGAACAGACCCACCCCCTCCACTACGGCCCTCCCCTCCCCTCAGAACATCCTGTCCAGTGGACTGAGTTCCGTACCCTCTCACCCTCCTAGACAGCCCAAGGGAGCTTCTTTTTTTAAAAAACGATATTTATTTACTTATTTATTTATTTAGGCTGCGCCGGGTCTTAGTTGCGGCACGCGGGATCTAGCTCCCTGACCAGGGATCAAACCTAGGGCCCCTGCATTGGGGGTGCGGGGTCTTAACCACTGGACCACCAGGGAAGTCCCCAAGGGAGCTTCTCCTTCAGAGACACCCCAGAGAGAGAGAGAGAGAGAGAGAGAGAGAGAGACCCCCACACACACCAGCCTCCCATGGACATTGTTCCCGTGTTGACCCCACCCCCTCCTGCAGGACGTTAAGACCATTTCATTTCCGCGAGGTCTGAAAGTGCCCTTAGCCTCCTGTCCTCCAGTGGAAAAGGCCAGAGGGGAGTGAAGCCTCAGCGGGACTCTGTTCCCAGGCCCGGGCTGTCCTCTCAGAAGAACCAAACCGAGCCAAGGGATGCCAGTTCTTTATTAGGAGCAAAATAGGCCCTTTCCCACCGTGGTCTCCTTCCCTCACACACTCTGCTGGGCCTTGACAGCCTTCGTCCATCATGGGCCACAGTGGGCAGTCAGCGGCTGGCTGTTCTACAGGTCACTGGCTGTGGTCCCGGTGAAGGTCCTCTCACGTCTCCTAGACTCATGGGTAAAAGGGGTTAACATACCAGGGGCAAACCTGGGAGATTCTAGAGGGAGGGGACAAAGGAGGGGGGAGGGGGAGGGGGGAACGCTGACATGCCCAGGATGACCTCAGGGCAGAGATGGAGCAGGTCCGGAGCAGACCCAGACCCCTACCCTCCGATGGCAGCCCCGCCCGTTACTGGGAGCAGTGGGGGCCCAGGGCGCAGTTCTTGAAGTACTCACGGCAGCAGGCGCAGAGGCAAGCAAGCAGGCACGTGTACTCCACAAAGTCCACATCGCAATCCTTGCTGGTGTCCAGGACACTCATGAACTTATTGTGGTCACACTCCTGAAGCTCTGTCTGTGCAGGGCGGGGATGGCAGGGTGAGGAGTGCAGAACAGCCTGGTGCGCACATCCCACTTCCCTCCCTCCCCTCCTGTGGGGTCCCAGCCATCCCAACCCACACCCCTCTGGGGGCCAACCTCAGCCTCCCTGTTCTGACCATTCACCGGTGTCAATCTCCCTCCCAAATCCTCTCTCTCAGATCATTTACAGAGCACCTACTACTTGCTACTGAGTGCCAACCCTGTGTCAGGGGTTCTTCACAGAGCCCTCGCTCAGTCCTCCCAACAGCCAGGCCAGGCAGCCCTTGACATGTTCATCCTCCCACTTTGTGGATGAGGAAACAGATTCCTGCTGTGCCCGTCTCCCTCCCAGCATCCCCTCCCCACAGTCTAGCTTCCACCCCCTTGCTGTCCAATGCTCAGAGCTCGTCTCCAGGTGTCTCTTTGCGGAATCCGAGCAGTGCTTCCCATGGGGACTCACCCCAGGTGCTCACCGGGGTCCAGGTGGGCAGCTCCTTCTCTAGCAGTTCCTTGAGCTCTGCCTGGCAGAGTTTTACTTGTCTCCAACAGGGCCCTGAATATTCCTGGAAGGTTCACACAATAGCAGCCACGGCCTGTTCCAGAGGCGCCATCGTTACTGTCACAGAAGAACAAGGGTGTGACTCACGGCAGAGGCCGAGTCAGACCCCCTGCTCAACTTTGCCCTCCATGCGTCCCAGGGAATGAACCCAGACCTGACTTAACCCCCTGCAGCCTTCCCACCCCACAAGCTCCCCCTCCTCTGAGCAGCCCTCCCTGACTACACCAGCCCCTCCTCATTTATTTCCCGACTGCCCCCCTATTTCTGGACAGAGGCCTCATTTGCCCAACCTCACTGCAAACTCCTCAGGGAGAGGTGCCCACCCTTTACCTGCACCCCGCACACTGGGGGTCCCTGAGGACTCCCTGATTCTCTCCAGCTTTTCTCATCTGACGCCCAGTCCAGCTCTGTAGCACCCTCTGAGACACAGCCCCCTGGCCCTAGAAGCCTCATCGCCCTCAGGACCCCAGAGCTCCTGCACAAGGGAGCACCCTTGCCCCATGCTCCCGGCCTCAGGCCCTTGGCGAAGCTGGACCTTCTCAGGGAGAGTCAGGTCTCAGAAGAACCTCCACCGCCTCACCACGACCCCATCACCATCCCTCCTGCGCTGAACTCAGGGAAGTTGCAACCAAAGGAAAATCTGCCGCGACGCTCTATGCCTCTGACTAGCTGTGCAGCGGAAGACGAGCCATTTACCCTGTCTGGGTCTCAGGTGCCTTATCTGTAAAATAGGGTTACTCCCCCCTCACAGGCCTAGTCAGGGACCTGAACCAGTTGGTCTCTGGAGACAGCGAGCTCAGGTATGTACCAATCTGTAATCTGCTCTCCCTGAGGCCATCCCCCTGACCTCTGGGGCTCTTGAGACAGAAGGCTCTGCAGAGGGGTACCCCATTCTGTTAGAGGGGAAGCGCTTCCCAGAATTGCTCACTCACCCCCATTCCACGGGCCCCTCCCACCGCCCTTCTGGGAGATGCCTCCAGCCTGGAAAAATCCTAAGGCAGCCAGGAAGGCATGTGTTGTTTCCATGTGAGCCCAGTGACTCACTCCTGGTGCCCCCAGGGGACAGGAGTCCTGCAGCACGAGGCAGCCTGGGCCAAGGCCCTCTCCCTAATGATTTACTCTCTGCCAGGCCCTGTAGATGGTCAGGGTTGAGAGGGAAGAAGAATGGGGTTAAGTGCTGCCTGGGGTCTAACGCTTTGTGACAGCCCAGGATTAGAGTAGGGTTCCAGGTTCCCAGGAGAGGAAAGGGCCGTGATCGCAAGGAATAGGGAACCTCAGAGGGGCCGAGCTGCCCTTCTGGGCTCCTGCCAGCCTGCCTGGTGCCACCACTGTTGCTTTGTCAGAAGCTCGGTGCCTGGAGACTGGAGGGAATCCTCTCTTCCCCACAGCCCTGGCCCATCTCAACCCGTTGGCAGGAAGGGAAGGTGTGGGCGAAGGGGGAGCTGACTGAGGGCAACAGCAGCATTCTAAGCCCATTGCCCCGACCCCTCCGCCAGACCTCAGCTCTGCACACCCCCTAAACCCAGGTTCCCCAGCAGCCCCTCCCTGTACAAGGGAACCCCTGAACCCATCGTATCTGACTTCCTTCACCTCATCAGTCCCTGCTGTGGTCATCCCTCTGCCCCCAAAAGCCCAGACCCTGGGCCAGGAGACAGACCTGGAGCTGCCGGACACCTAGGACAGGACCTAAGCAGCCGGCACGCACCACAGGTGTTGGCGTTTCAGCTGGAGGAGCCTACAGACAGGGCACCCCTACGTGTAGCCTCCCGAGGAAGGAAGGGAGCAATTATGGGGGGCCCAAGTAGGTCAAGCTGAGGATGCCCCCAGGGGCTCCCCTGCCTCCTTCCCTGGCAACCCATATCACAGAGCCCACCCGCCCACCTTGCCATGCACCCATCAAAGGCCCCGTCTGGGCTGCAGACACCACCACCTCGTCATTTTCCCTCTGCCCTCCCCCAGAGCTGGGATCCGGGCACAGCCTCCTACCCATCTCCTTCCAGCCTGGTTAGAGAAGACAGGTCATTCATATCACAGCCATCCCCTATGTCTTCACCCTGAAAAGGCACCCCAGAAGAAGACAAAGTGGGGACACACTTTCGCCTCACCCCCGGAGAATCCCTCTGCCAGAGGGGATCTTGGCGTGCCCCTGGCTAAGCCCCCTCATTTACGGTGAGAGCTCTGAGCCTGCGAGACACCCTCGCTGACTGATCTCCAGATCGATGGTCCTTGGATGCTTTGGGCAGAGAACTGCTTGCTTCCCTGGGAAGGTCACCCGTAGGATGTCTTTGAGGCCCGGGAGGAAGGTGTGCTGCTCCTAGGGGCGCTTCCAGAAGTCTAGGCTGTGTACTCCTGGTGCCCCTCCTCCTCCCCTAGTTCAGACTCACACCAGGGTGGCCTGGAGCTCGAGCTCCTAAGGCCTGTTTCCTGTCCTCCGTGGCTCCATTCAGCACCAAGACCAAGTTCCCTGCACTCCCGTGGGGTGGGGGTAGATTTCCTCTGGTTTTGGGCTTAAGCGTGTAGCCCTTTGGGGTCTCAGCGTTATGTGGGGTGTCCCCCTTGCCTCCCCTCCTCAAGCGAGCCCCTCCTCACTCCACACTCTGTCAAAGCCAAAGGTCACTTTGGCTCAGTTTGGCCGATGCCCTCAGGGCATGAGGGGCCCCAGTGCCCCACTCACTTCCTGGAGTGCGTTCGCTAAGATTTTGATCCCATTCCTTAATGCCTTCTGAGCTCGTCAACGCTTTGAAAAAGATGTTTTTATTCTATCCAGCACTTTTTGTTTTCTTTTTAGCCGGAGCTGGTACAGACCACCATGTTACCAGAAACGGAAATCTCTTCGTATCACTTCTCCCGCCCTCATCCCTGGGCCTGAGAGACCCCTCCCCACTTCACAGAAAGGGAACCCAAGACCAGAAGAGTGTGGGAAGGGGAAGAGGAGTCAACCCCCAGGCCTCTGAAGAAGCCCTAATACTTGTGGGGCAGCCAGAGAGCTCATGACACCTTGGCCTCTTCCCAGGCCCCCTGCCCCCGAACCTCAACTGTGCCATCACCGCCCCGAAGACTCAGCCCCTGTGGGTGATGGGAGCGAACAGTGGGGGGGGTGGCAGGGAAGGGAGGGCTGTGATTAACCCTGTTTTCTAGGCAAGGAATTATGGGGAGTAGGGGACAGAAGCAGAGGCCAGAGTGGACCAGCAATTCATTCAGTTCTAGGTCAAGCCCTTGTTCCCACCTGTGACATCCCATCTCTGCCAACAGCCACCTCCCTTAAGCAGGTCACCTCACCTCTCTGGGCCTCATTTTCCTCACCTGCCAATGACCAAGGAGAATAATGGTCATCAGTTCATAGGATTGCCGTGAGGCTTAAAGGGCTTTCTATGTACAAAGCTCATAGATAAATAGTGCCGGCACATGGTAAGGGCATAAATGTTAACTGAGAGGTAGGTAACTTGCCCAAGTCACACAACTAATTTGTGGCAGGGTGAGAGCCATTCATTTTTCATGTGAAGATTTAGAGGCGCCTGTCCCAAGCATTGGAGGTACAGCCATAAACAAAACAGACAAAAGCCAAGCTCTGTAGAGAGGACCATCTAATGCACACAACAGACAGTAACAAGTAAATAAATGTATGATAGACCAGCGACATAAATGCTAGGAAGAACAATAAAGCAGGGCTAAGGGGGAAAAACGGTGGTGGGGCCTGGGGTACTTTATATGCATGGTCAGGGAAGGGCTGGGCAGCCTGTTCCCAGCCTGAGTCCTTATCCCCCAGCCTTCCCTGTTTTGAAGCCTGGCCACGCCCCTCTGGGCTGCCTCACCTTTGTTTGCCACTGGGAGAGGCTCCGACTGAGGTGGGGTGCAGGGAAGGCAGGAGCTCCCCCAGGGAGGCAACAGCTGAGGGGCGGGTGGGTGGACGGAGAGGTCTGAGTGCAGGTGCTTTGGGGCTGGAGGACCGTCGTGGGAAGAACCCTGACTGGACCCTCACTCCAAGATCCACCACCCTCTTGCCTCCACCCGGAGCATGTCCTTTACCTTGTTTGGGCCTTAATTTTTTGCCTCCAAAATGGATTTGGAAGATTCCTACCCTGAGACTCCGATGTGAAAGTGCTTTGTATCACTTGCTGGTCCTGTGGACGGTGTCAGGGCAGAGGTCTCGGAGTCTAACTCAACAGCCACACGCTAAGTCCCCTCGATGGGGGCAGCAGGGAGAGAACCAAGCCTCCTCCCCCGCCTAACCCCCAGGTCATTTTGTCCAGCCTTCTGCATCCCCACAGGCTAGAGGCAGAGCTGCAGCCTTTCTTATCTTGCTTTCCCAAGTTGTTCTTACAGGGATTGGAATCTTCCTGCCCTGCTGGGAGTTCTTCGCCAGGATCTACCCTGAATCCCCCAAATGCCTCCCCTCCGAGGCCCAGACAGGGAGCATCCTCTTCCTTTCCCACCCTCTGCTGTCCACACTGTCCACTTGATTCTCTACCTGGGAATGGAGTTCAACACCCTTGGCCTCTCACTCGTGCTGCTCCACTGCAGATGGAGAGCTGACTACAGAGAAGTGTGCCCCAAGTGGAAGGTAAGGGTCTCTCCCCAACAGGAGCAGCATGAGGGAGGGAGGGTGAGAGCAGATGCTCTCTGACCCGGCAGGACTGTCCCTCTCTCTCCCGTCCTCTCTCCCTGCCTCTGTCCCCCACTATCACCGCCATCACCTTACAAAAGCCTCTGGGAAACCACCTTGCGCCATGAAAGTCAGCGTCTGGTTCTGCACCTCAGGGAGAAATAAGATGAAGTGTCTTAGAGCGTCTGGACGTTCATGTGCTTGTGCCAAAAGGACCTGGACTCGAGGGACAGGGTGACACCACCCCAATCTCATAGCCCCATGGGGGTCAATGAACCTCATCACACTGATTCATCTCCTTTCTCATCATCTGAGCCCAAGGTAGGGAGAGGGTGGGAGGGGGTATTTGATTACTGAGGCTGGAGCCAGGGAGGCCTTTGCTACAGAATTAGGGGATGGGGGTGGGGAGAGGACCTGAACTGGGATCAAGGAGAGCCTGTGGGGCTTAGACCTACAGGCTCTCCTTGGTCTTTTGAGGACCAAGTCAATGCCTGACTGCCCATTTCCTGGATGGGAGCACTGAGTTAGAGGGGAGCAAAGATGGGAGCATGGGGAGCCCTATTTCAGTCACTCCCCTGCCTCAGAATCCACCTTTGCCTTCAGTCTCTCTTTTCTTGGAGGGTCAACAGATTGCAGGGATAGACCCAAAAGAACAAAGAGCAAAGTGACAGTAGGACACTATGGGAGGTGACATATGGATCCCTGAGGCTCTCCTCCCTGCCGCAGTTCCGGGAGGAAGTGAGAGAGAATCCGGCCAGCGGGCCTTTGAACAGCACCATTTTCTGGACCCTCCTCGTCTCTGCCTCAGCAGGAAGATTTGCAGGAAGGGGCAGGATGAGGGAAGATTATTGAGACCAGCTAAGAAAGTCACATGTGTGTTAGTCTGTCAAATATACAGAACGAAATTAGTCCCATCGGGTGCTTAGCCAGCCGGGGAAAGCTCCAGAGGCAGCCAGCCCATGCCAGTATCCACCAGCCAGAACAGCCCCAGAGCCTGGACCTGAGCCCCTGCGGAAGCCGGGATCCACTGTGAGCAAACAGACTACAGTCGCGCAATCACCAGCAAGTGGACCCACTTCCCCGTGGATTCAGGATTGAGACACCAAGAGCGTCTGGACTCTGCCCAGCCAGGTCCCCTTCATCTCCAAGGCTTTGGAGGAAGGGGAGGAAGGCCCAAGCTGCCACCCCCGTGTCCCAGAGGGGTGAGGCCCTTTCTTACAACCTGGGTCAAGTCCCAACACTACTCATTTAACCTCTCCCAGCCCCTATTTCCTCCTCTGTGAAATGCAGAAACTAATAACACATCCCTCATCCAAGTGCTGTGAGGATTCAATGAGATGATACTAGAACAGGCCTAGCAGAGAGCCTGGCCTGAGGGAATGCTCCCTGAATGGCAGATGCTGCTTCCTCTGGGTTTCCTTATCCGTAAAAAGGGCCTAATGATAGCTCTATTGGGGGTTACCATGAGGCTGAAGTGACAGTGAGCGTGAAAGAAGCTTTGGGAACTGCTGTGGAAATGTTAATTACCATTATGATGAGTCCCTGACCTATATTCACCAGCTCCTTTTCCTATAGGATATTAGGAAAGTGGGCCTCTCTCTTTTCATTGCTAGGGCCTGCCCAGCCTTGCCTCATCAGCCCCAGACATGCAGTTGGAACAGTGAGAATAAGCAGTGTGTCCCAGAACCTTCTCACTCCTTTCTGTCTTTGGGGAGCTCTTTTCTGAGCTACTCTGTAAGCAGTTCCCAAGCATCAGAGCTTCCCAGGGAAGTAAGAAAACAATTCAGAAAAATATTGTCTATTGCCTGTCTGCTATCCATCCCCCCCTTTCCTTATTATTAAAACCTTTTTTCTTTTCTTTCAAAGTGTCAACATGCCCAGCTAAAAATACTTGGTCACAGCCATATTACATAGTTAAGGCCAAAGAGACGTAAGTAGAAATCTTTGGAGAGAGTATTTCTTGTATAATAAAAAGGCAAAGTCTCTTGAGGAAAAGCTTTCTGCACCCTATACTTCCTCTGTCTCTTAGCCTGGAACATGGACAGTGAGACCTGGAGGTAGAGCAGCCATCTTGTGATCATGAAGCAACATGCATGAGGGAAAAGGCATACATGCTGTAGATTACAGAGCAAAAAAATAGGTGTCATATGACATCTCTGGGCCCCTGAACCAACCTTGAATTAACCCTGAACTGCCTGTCTCAGATGTCTTGTTATGTAAGACAATTAAAGCCACTGTTAGTCAGGTGATCTGCAACTCAAAGCTTAATAAATTCATAAAGCGGAGTCCTCAAACAGAAGAATCTAAAATGTGGAATTGGGGGCTTCCCTGGTGGCGCAGTGGTTGAGAGTCCGCCTGCCGATGCAGGGGACACGGGTTCGTGCCCCAGTCCGGGAAGATCCCACATGCCGCGGAGCGGCTGGGCCCGTGAGCCATGGCCGCTGAGCCTGCGCATCCAGAGCCTGTTCTCCGCAACGGGAGAGGTCACAGCAGTGGGAGGCCTGCGTATCGAGAAAAATAAAATAAAATAAAATGTGGAATTGACCAAGTGGAGGAGGGAAGACAGTGAGATATGAGGACCCAATATGTGCAGGCTGAAAGTCAAGGATGTTTGTTATGAAATGACAAAATATTTAGTCAAATTGTCCCCTGATGTATCTTGGGATGCAGATCAAATGGAAACCTAGGTGTAGTGATAGAGGAAGTGGTAGGAAAAGCTTAGAAAATCAGCATGAGTTGGCTCCATGAATCTTTCATCAAAGACCTGAAAGAGAAAGAGGCTTCTATTACAAAAACCTAAAGCAGGTGTTACTGGCTTTGGGACAAAGCCATGGGTGAAAGGTAGAAGGATCTCAAGAAGATTACTAGTAATAATTTGAAGGGCAGTGAGGAAATTGTTACTGGAGACTGAAGAAAAGGCAACCCCTATTATGTAGTGGTGGAATGTCTGGAAACACTATTATCCATGGTAACGTGGAAAATAGAAAGATTTCATAATGAACGCATGGATGGGCTAAGGAGATTTTTGGACAGAATACTGAAAATGCCAATTGGCTTCTTCTGGCTGCCTATGGTAAAATATGAGAAGAAAGAGATGAACTAAAGAAGGAACTCTTCAATTCTGAGTGGAATTTAGAGGAAATATAGAGGGCCCAGGACAGTCTTTCCAGGCAGCAAATGGCTCTCAAAGTAATAAATGGCTCTCAAAGTAATAAATGGCTCAGGGCAAAGATCAAATCCATGGCCCTGCCAACAAAAAGGGCCTCAGGGGTAAGATAAAGTCAAAGATGAGATCTTCCATGGAAACTTCAAAAAGAGTAAAGGGCAATTCTCAGATCTCAGATAGACAACACAGCTTCTAGGGACTTCCCTGGTGGCGCAGTGGTTAAGAATCTGCTTGCCAATTCAGGGGGACACAGGTTCAATCCCTGGTCTGGGAAGATCCCACATGCCGCGGAGCAACTAAGCCTGTGCACTACAACTACTGAGCCCGCACGCCCTACAGCTCATGCGTCGCAACTATTGAGCCCGTGTGCTGCAATTACTGAAGGCCGCATGCCTAGAGCCCGTGCTATGCAAAAAGGGAAGCCACTGCAATGAGTAAGCCTGTGAACCACAACGAAGAGTAGCCCGCACTTGCCACAACTAGAGAAAGCCCATGCACAACAACAAAGACCCAACGCAGCCAAAAACAAAAACAAACAAAAAAACACCAATAAGGCTTCTAATAATTTTAGCAGTGTGTCTCTTTCAGGCAAGAGGGCCTTTAAGAATCATAAGGGCATTTTCTAACAGCTCTCTACCTCTAAGGTACAGAGGGCCAGTCTCAAAGAAATTTGTAGATATGTTTTTTTGTCTAATTAAGTGAATTATAAGTTGATACACAGGAAGCCCACAACATTTTTAAAGGCATTATATCATCTTGGACTGAAAGGGATAGAGACAGCTCAAAACAAAAGAAGCTTTGAGGGGCTTCCCTGGTGGCACAGTGGTTGAGAGTCTGCCTGCCGATGCAGGGGACACGGGTTTGTGCCCCGGTCCGGGAAGATCCCACATGCTGCGGAGTGGCTGGGCCCATGAGCCTGTGCGTCTGGAGCCTGTGCTCCGCAACGGGAGAGGCCACAACAGTGAGAGGCCCACGTACCGCAAAAAAAAAAAAAAAAAGAAAGAAAAAAGAAAGAAGCTTTGAGTCTTTGAGCCAGCCAGGTGACAGGGCATCACTGAGCAATTAAAATATTGTCAACAAGCAAAAGAGTTTACTGAGTATAAAACTAAAAAAGGTAGAGAGTCCTCCTGGCCCCAAGAAACCCATGGAGGGAACCACGAGCTCTACATCAGGACTGTGCTGGGGAGCCCTGGAAGAAGTCGTTGCACATGATAGTGTCGAGGGCGAGGGAGAGAGCATACCCCTGGAAGTGCACCTCCTGGTCTTATCCAGATCACCCATCATCCTCTTCAGGCCCTCCTCATCCACCTTCTTCTAAAAGTGAGAGACAAGGGGGTTATCACCAGGCTGTTCTCACGGGTCAGAGCCCAGCTCTCCCTCCACACTGGGCAGCCAGGTATGTGGTGGGCAGGGAGCCCCTGGGAGCCACTAGGAGGCCCGGTGAGTGAGGACAGAGAGAAGTGTATCAGTGGGGGTCTCCGGCGCTCCCTGCTGGGAGTGGGGAGCATGCCAGGCATTCCCTAGGCGCAGGATCAGCTCTACTCCCCACAGGAGCCCAGCAAGGTGGGCATTACCCCCAGTTTGCTGAGGAGGAAACTAAAGCTTTCTGAAGCCACCACCACTCCCCATCACCAGAAAAGTGAATTCAAAAATGACGGACTCTTTTTTATACCAGACAAAATGAAACCAAATTAGAAAAGTGTGACCAAAACAATTTTTTTAAAGAAAGAAGGACATGCCTCATACGTTCAAAGCCTGAGACCTGACTTTGGGATTATCCAGGAGTCGGCAAGGGAAGGGCGAGGGGCAAGTTGAGAGTTGAGGGCATTTCTCTGCAAAATATCTCAGGGTGCGTGTCTTAGCTGGGCTTTTCTCTCCCTACACACCTTCTTAGTTTGGCATATAAATATGGAAAATGAAAGAGAGAGAGAGAGAGAGAGAGATCACACATGAGAGCTGTGTAATCTTGAGCCGGTCTCTCCCCCTCTCTGGGCTCTGACAGCACACCCATTCTCTGGAAAGCTGCGGGGAAGAGCCAGCAATAGAGCACTCACACACACATTCACACACGGGCCTCAACTCTCACTCCAGTGAGGCCGTGGAGGGCTCGATCCCACCCTGGTGTCTGTG
Source organism: Orcinus orca (assembly GCF_937001465.1). NCBI lineage: Eukaryota > Metazoa > Chordata > Mammalia > Artiodactyla > Delphinidae > Orcinus > Orcinus orca. The sequence goes on along the minus strand of NC_064559.1, from coordinate 101,478,043 downwards.
TCAGCAGGCACCCTCGAGGAAGGGAGAAGAGATTCAACCTGTGCCCCTGCACGCACACACCAGGACCCTCCCCGTCCCAGGCCAGTCCCACTCACCCCCACAAAGCTGGGCAGCTCCTTGTGCAGAAGTTTCTTCATCTCCCCCTTACTCAGCTTGAACTTGTCACCCTCTTGGCCAGAGTACTTGTGGAAGGTGGTGACCATCACAGCCAGCGCCTACTCCAGAGGACTGGACATCTTAGATCTGGGGCTGCAGGGCTGGCAAGTAATGGAGACACCTCAGCCCAGCCTGCAGGACCCACTTCTGCCCCAAACTGCCTCTCCAAGCCCCTCTCTGAATGGGCAAACAGGGCTGCATCTCCCGCTCGGCCTATGGCTCCCTGGGCAGGGGCCATACCTCCAACTCACACTGCGGGCAGATGCTAGACCTTCCTCTGTACTTAGAAGGGCCTCATGTCTCCTCCCATCACACTTGGGGCCCACCCCTGAGTGCAGGGCTCCCCTCTTTGAGCATCTGTGGAAAGGAAATGGCAGGGTAGCCAGAGTCCCATTTGGGATCCTCTCTGTGCAGCTCCTTCCACAGGCCAGTGGGCTCTGTGCCAGCGCTGCAGAGACGGGCATCTACATGGGGTAGTCAGTGGGGCTCGCTGGGCTCTGGCAGTGGCCATGGCTACGGCCCAGGGGTACGAGGTTCCCTGAGGAGTCAATTCCTTCCTCTGCCAGAGGGTGTCGCTCTCCCATCTAACTGGAAGCTCCCTTGGGTGGGCTCATATCCTCCCTCAGACTAGGGGCTCTCACCAGGTAGGGAATGTGTGTCGCCTCATACAGGAGGCCCCTGAGCAGGGGTGCTGGCTCTATGCAGACAGGGCATGGGTAGGGTGGAGGCAACCGAACACCCTCCCCACCAGGAAGAGTCCTATTGGGACTGGAATTAAAGAAATTAAAAGCCCAGCACCCTGGGATCAGGGCAGAACCTAAGACCAAGGACAGACCTCGGAGGTCATCTTTTCCAAGGCTCTGACTCTGAGAATGGTCACACCACCCCAGGAGGGTTAAGCGGGTCCCAGGGTGAGGCCAGAGGAGCTGGCACCAGAAGCGAGAAGAGCCCCGGGGCCCATCCTGCCAGCCCTGCCTTCGGGAGGTAGGAGAAGACAGGAAGAAGCAGTGGGCAGGAACCCAGCCTGCATGCTCCAGATCCCTGGCTTTTGTTCCTCAGTCCTGCTGGAATCCAGGACTTTGCAAAACAACAAAAACAAAACCCAAACAAACCCAGGAGCCTCCTTAAAGCGCCCATCCCACCCTCACCCGCCCCACGCAGGCTTCGTACTCCTGGGCCTAAAGCCCCAAGAAGTGCCTCTAGACTGACAGCCGGACTGCGAGACCCAAGAGAGAGCCTCAGAGTAACCCCTAAACACCACAGAGGAACGCGGAAGAGGCCTCGGTCTGACACTTCACAGGGGGACCCCCCCAGATGCAGAGACCCACAGAGGCCCCAGGCCTCTTCCACCAAGGGAGCCAGCAGCAGACAGAGATCAAGACAAAGGGACAGACGGCACAAAGTAGCACAACATTGTAAATCAACTACGCTCCAATAAAAATTAATTTAAAAAAACAGACAGGGCTTCCCTGGTGGCGCAGTGGCTGAGAGTTCGCCTGCCGATGCAGGGGACGCAGGTTCGTGCCCCGGTCCGGGAAGATCCCACATGCTGCGGAGAGGCTGGGCCCGTGAGCCGTGGCCGCTGAGCCTGCGCGTCCGGAGCCTGTGCTCCGCAACGGGAGAGGCCACAACAGTGAGAGGCCCACGTACCACAAAAAAATAAATAAATAAATAAAAATTAAAAAAATAAAAAGACCAAGGGACAAAGGTAGAGACCCATGGGGGTCGACCCCACCCAGCCCTCAGCAGGACAGAGGTACTCACCAGACCTGACAGCAGAGAGACACCTGGGAAGGAAAGCAAAGGGCCAGGTGCCCAGAGTGGGGATTTATACGTCAGCCCCACTGGCCCCCAACATTGTACTTTAAGAAGACCAAACCTGCCCTAACCTGATCCTGCCAAAGCCTGGCCTCCTGCCACTCCCAGCCCCGTCCATCCCAGAGACTGCCAGGGGCACCGCCAGCTGGCCAGCTGAGCTCGGGGAGAGCTCTCGGCCGGCCAAGGGCAGCCCCTTCCCCAGCCCCACCCACGCCACAGAGGGGAGTGGGAGGTGTCATGGGGAAGGGGTAGCCTGGGCCCAGAGCAGGGGAGACAGCTCCTGTTTGTAGGGCCTGGTGACTCAGGCCAGGCCTTGTTCTCATAACACACACCTGCGAGTCACAGCTCACTGGCGTGTCAGTGGCTGCAGGTGCCCGCTGGGACTGCACAGGCCTGTGTATGTGCGCTGGAGAAGCCAGGAGGCAGCTGGGGGGTCATCAGGAAGAAGAGGGCAGGGGTCACCTCAGGCAATGAGGGAGACAAAGTCACTGTTTTGGTTTAATATTCATTCATTTATTTATTTGGCTGCACCGGGTCTTAGTTGCGGCACATGGGATCTAGTTCCCTGACCAGAGATCGAATGTGGGCCCCCTGCATTAGGAGCACGGAGTCTTAGCCACTGGACCACCAGGGAAGTCCCCAAAGTTACTTTTAATAGCCGGCACCAGAACATACCTGGAAAGGCCCCCTTTGGGTAGGAGGGGGGTCTGGCAGGAGGCAGGAAGGCAGTGAGAGGTGGAGATGGCTCTGTTATAGTCAGCTGGGGTGAGCAGCGGTCTGTGGTGTGTAAGGACGCCCTGGGAGGGTTGAAGGGAGAGGAGAAAACTCGGGCCTCCTGCAGATTGCGACGTGGGCAGGTGACAAAGGGCCGGACAGCTTCCCAAGCCCGGTGGCCAGGCCTGGGTGAGGCCACAGCCTCCCTCACCCCACTCCTCCAGGCCCCTCTCCAGAGAAAGGCAAACACTGAGGCCTTTCAGGACCCAGCCCAGGGAAGGGGCTTTCAGAGAAGAGCTGGCTTCAGGCTGCCCCTTCCCAGGCCCCCCGTCGCCTACTGCCCCAATCCAGTCCCGGCACCGCACTTCCTGTGGGACCAGCTCCCCTCCCCCTTCCAGATGTCCACCAGCTTATTTCCCCTCCCCCAGCACCGCTAGTCCTAGGTGACTCACCCGTGGTTCCAGGCCCAGATGCCCAGGCAATGAGTCAGCGGCACCGCCCTCCTCTCCCAGGGCCAGGGCAGCCGCAGTCCCAGGGCAGTAGGCAGAAATCCCAACCCAGCTTGGGAGGAGAGAGCACTGGCACAGACACTCCGCATCAGGCCCACCCGGGGAGTTTTGGATCATGATACCACAGAGAAGCTCAGACTGAGCACCCACAGAGGGTCAGACATCAAGCCAGGCTGCTGTCTTCCTGCAGGCCACTGTGGGACTAGGAGGCAACCTGAGCGGCGTACATGAAGTCAGGCCTTGGGGCCCCCAGCATCCTCTCCTACACCTTGCAAACCACCCAGTGTCCCTCCTCCCCAAGGCACTTGGACCCCTCATGCTACTGCTCTTCCCCATCAAAACCTACTTCAGGCCGAGCCCGGAATAAAAGCTGTTCACCCTGAGGTTAAAGACCACTGGGGTGCAATGCATTGCTTTTGACAGCAGTTCTTCCATTTTAACTGAGGACTTCAACAGACGCCACTTCTGCTCAGAAACTGCAGTGGTGTCCCCATGGCTCTTGCTGGCAGTGAAGTGCTTCAGGCTTTGACCCCCACCTGCATTCCAACCTCCCCTGCATATCTCCTAACTGCCTGCTCACTGTACCTGAGCACATGGGGGTATGTGCACCTGGGGTGGCCAAGACTCTGTTCATGTTCATCCTTCTGCTCAGAATGTGCCCACTCACCACATCCCTTCCTGCTGAAATCCCACCTATCCTTCAAAGGCCGTTTTAACGCCCCCGACCTCACAGAGCCTGCCCCCAATTCTGTCTCTACCTGCTCTGTCCCGCACCAAGCACTCCTTTTGTCCTGTGTGCTCAGAGCATTCTGCTCTCCACTGAATCACTCGTGTGCTTGTCTCCTCTCACCCTCACTCCCACATGGTGACCTCACAGGGCAGGGACTGCATGAGCAAAGGGTCCTGCCCACACCAGGTGCTAACCGGGAGTTTATGGTTACTGAATGCGGGGTGGCGTGCTGGGGGCAGTATTTAGGAGCCAGGGGGCCTTCCCACCCCCCCAAATCACATCACTGATTATGCTACCAAATCATAACTTCTCCTCTGGATCCCAGGAGTGGAACTGAGACAGTGGGTTGGAAAATGGAGCTCCAGAGAGCTATGAATCCCTGAGAAGTGACTGCAGGAAACATCACGCTCGTGGACCCTGTGAGGGAAGGAGCAGAGCAAACTCCCCAACGGGCAGGGATGGAGATGGGAGGCAGACAGATGGAAACTGGGAGAAAAGGTCTGAGAAAAATAGAGTCACAGAAACAAAGGGGCTGTGAGGGAAAAGAGAAGAAGACCAGAAAGATGAGAGAGAGAGAGGGCAAGAGTGCCACTGATTGCTAGGGGCACTACCTGGACACCTGTCCTTAAATAGGAACTGAGGCCAGGACCATGCCCATCAAGGGGCCATATTCCTGAGACTGATGAAAATCACATAATTTGCCACTAACTTGCTGTGTGATCTAGAGCAATTCCCTCCCCCTCCTGGCAGAACAGGAGGGTTAGATAGACCGACCCCTAGATTCCAATCCCGCTCTACATTCTCCACTTCTCCATGAAGGCAGAGAAGCCAGGACACAGGCAGGCAGTGGGCACATCCTGGCAGTGACTGTGCCCATGCCCAGACTGGGAAACTGGGTGTCTGCTTTCCGTCCATTCCCTCGCCCCAGCTCCAGGTGCCAGAGGTTTCCTACCAGCGGCTCCTGGGCTTTGCCTGTCTTGTTTATGCCTCCTGGTGGTTGCGACGTGGCATTGCAGGCTGGTCTCTGGGCTCTCCTTTCCCTCCCTCCTATCGGGGTCTGCCTGTTCTTGCCCTGCCCTGCTCCTGACTCAGGCAGGAGTAGGCAGTGCTGATTCATCTCCAGCGAGCCTTCCCACACCCACACCTCTCACACCTGCCTGATGTATGAAGTTTTTCCAGCCCAGGTGGACTTCTAAGATGGAAACTGTATGCCTGTAAACTGTTTAAAAGCCACAGGGAGGAGTCAGGAGTGAACTAGGTGGCAGAAGTGAGGGGCTGAACACTGCCAAGCTCTGCCAACCCACCCACTATCCCGGGGGCAACTTGGCGGGAAGAGAAATGGTCTTGCTATTGGGACCCCAGATTTAAGCCCTGGCTTTCTCCTGACTTACTGTGTGACTTTGGGGGAGTTGCACCAACCTCTGAGCTTAAACTTTTTCACTACAAGGACCCCTTTATTCTTCTTCTCCCCCCCCAGCCCCCCGCAAATATGCTTTTAAATATTTTCTCTTAACAAACTTTATGAAATAATTTATCTACTATCCCCTGACAGCCTGCTCAGCATGAGAGAACCTGCATTATCACACTGGGTGTGGGTCATTCTGGATCTGCCGTGTGTAATGCATTTGTCATTCCCTTTGCTGGAGGGGTGCAGACTGACATTATGGGGCACCTGCTGTGTGCTGGGTAACTGTCCGTATATCATCCCATTTAATTTACAGAACAATCCCAGGAAATTAGTACAGTCTTACCCCACTTTATAAAGGAGAAAAATGAGGTTCAGGGAAGTTTCCCCAAGCTCACAAAATGAATGAGGCATGACTTAAACACAGGCGATCACAATGGTAAACCTCCCCTATAATGTCCAATCACCAAGAATCTCCAAGAGGGGCTTCCCTGGTGGCGCTAGTGGTTAAGAATCCACCTGTCAATGCAGGGGACACGGGTTCGAGCCCTGGTCCGGGAGGATCCCACATGCCACGGAGCAACTAAGCCTGTGAGCCACAACTACCGAGCCTGCACTCTAGAGCCGGCGAGCCACAACTACTGAGCCCGTGCGCCTAGAGCCCGTGCTCTGCAACAAGAGAAGCCACCGCAATGAGAAGCCCGCACAGCAAAGAAGACCCAACACAGCTAATCAATCAATCAATCAATCTTAAAAAAAAAACTGAGAGTGAAATTTGAAAAATTACATAAAATAGGCAGCTTTGCAGGGGGAGAGAGGAAATCTGAAGACCTATAACTATTAAAGAAATTGATCCGTGGTATAAATCCACACAATAATGATAAAAATTAAAAATAAAACAGATCCGGGCTTCCCTGGTGGCGCAGTGGTTGAGAGTCCGCCTGCTGATGCAGGGGACACGGGTTCGTACCCCGGTCTGGGAAGATCCCACATACCGCGGAGTGGCTGGGCCGGTGAGCCATGGCCGCTGAGCCTGCGCATCCGGAGCCTGTGCTCTGCAATGGGAGAGGCCACAGCAGTGAGAGGCCCGCGTACCACAAAAAAATAAATAAATAAATAAAACCGATCCAAATGATTTTTGCAGGCAAGTTTATCAAATAGCCAAGAAAAAAAATCTTATACAAACTTATATTTCTAGAAAAAAAGGAAAGAGTGCCCAGCTTATTTTATGTGGCAGATACGAAATAAGCTTTGCAATAAAGACTGCTGGTTGCGCCATTACCTATTCTCTTGTCTCTCATAGCAAAAGAACCTGTACTTTTAAGTTCAAAGAAAGGCCACACTCCCCAGCCTTCCTTGCATCTAGGAGTAGCCACATGACTGAGCTCTGGCCTAGAGAAGTAAACAGAAGTGATGTTACTGAGCAGGACATTATGGAGGCTTCCCCGGACAGACCTCCCCCACACCACCATGTCCTCCTCCTGCCTCTTATTTGTAGAAAAGCTTTGGTCTCCAAGGCCTCCCATGAGTCACAAAATGCAGGCTCAAGAGTCAAGGATTGAAAGAATGGGAACATATAGTAACAAAAGATAAGAGTTTGGCCAGGAGAACTGGTAACAATTTAAACAGGTCAGCCACATGGCAGTCACAGAATCGCTCACTCCTCCCTGAAGGACTTAGAGAACAGAGTCTGATACACATTCCTGAGTTGTTTTGCAGTTACTAAAACCACCACCAGAGGGAAAAAGCTAACTACATGGTAACCAGACTATAGCCATGATACAAGCGGCTCCATCCTGAGCAGTACTAAATCTATGGCTTGCCTAATTCCAGAAACTGGCCTCAAGGAAATGGGAACAAAGCAACCCTGGAGCTATAGATTGACTGTTCTTAAAACAATCAAGATGATGCTGACCAGATCACTGCATGACCAATTCTGAGATGATTGTCAGAGTTGACTGTTACTGTTCGGCACATAGCCCCTGCCTGCACACCCCTGAATCTTCCCAGTTTTTTCCTATAAAATCCTTTTCCCTCTAACTGGCAACTTGGAGATGGTTTGGGGGGCACTAATCCACCATCTTCCCAGGTTGCCAGCTTCCTGTATAAAGCATCTTTTTCCACCAACCCTTGTCTCTCGAACATTGACTTTTGAGCCAAATCTGAGTTTGATTCCAACTCTGGCCAGTAACAGCGATAGATGCAACTTCTGATTCATGCCCTTAATGGCAGAGAACATGCTGTTCTTTCACTGCTGTTTAGAATACAGATGAGCCATTTGGACCATACAAACCAGGGATAGCTGGGCAGAACCCCCAAACTAGCCCTAGACCACAAACCTCCAGACAGTACGTGACAAAGCAGTCAACTTCTTCCTACTTGCCTCTGCTATTTTTGGTATTTGTTATACACAGCCAAATCTGTGTACTAAGTAAATCACCCTGCATGTGAACACCAGAAATGTACCATACGAGAAAGGAAAGTTAGAAACCAATCTCAGTTATGCTTACAGATACAAAATCCTCAGTAAACTATTAGCAAATGGACTCCATCATTATACTTAAGAAAAATACATCATGCCTAAGTTGGGTCAACATCATGAATGCAGAGATGGTTTTAACATTAGCAAATGTATTAATGTAAGTCACCCCACTAACAGATTAAAAATTAAAATTATATGATTATCTCAAGAGATGCCAGAATAAATTTAATACCCATTCATAATGAAACCCTTAGTAATCTAGGAATGGAAAAGAAATATCTTGACCAACAAAGGGCATCTATCAAAAACTTAGTTCAATTTCATTCTCAATAGTAAATGATTTAAATTATTTTTTTTTTAAGTATAAATTTATTTATTTATTTATTTTTGGCTGCATTGGGTCTTCGTTGCCGCACGCGGGCTTTCTCTGGTTGCGGCGAGCAGGGGCTACTCTTTGTTGTGGTGCGCAGGCTTCTCACTGTTGTGGCTCCTCTTTTTGCGGAGCATGGGATCTAGGTGTGCAGGCTTCAGTAGTTGTGGCACGTGGGCTCAGTCGTTGTGGCACACGGGCTCTAGAGAGCATGCTTAGTAGTTGTGGCGCACGGGCTTAGCTGCTCCGCGGCATGTGGGATCTTCCCCGACCAGGGCTCGAACCTGTGTCCACTACATTAGCAGGCAGATTCTTAACCACTGCGCCACCAGGGAAGTCCCTAAATCATTCTTATTAAAGTCAAGAACAAGGAAATGATTCCCACTATTATCACTTCACTCAACGTTAAACTGAAGTATATGGCCATTTTTCTTAAGGTCTAAGGATTAGGAAAAAATAACAAGATGATATGATTGTCTCCATGGAAAAACAAGAACCCTGACAGCTGACTACAAACAGTGCAGCATAAAAGCCCTGTTGGGATAAGAAGCAGATGAACATAGGTGTGGGCTGACCTGGGGCAGCAAAGCCCCCTCCTGCAAATCCCCAGAGCTGGAGGATTACGACCTAAAGGGACTGCCTCTTCCCAGAGCTGTGTTTTAGAGTTCGAAGGCATAGCCCTTCCCAGAATGTTGCCTAGTAGAGTGACAGCAAAGAGAATAGTGACCCTAGTTCTCTGGTGTCTTTGGCTGTCCACACTGAGGGCCCCAATACCCATCACCGGACACAATAACTGAGAACAAACCCCACCCCAGCCCAGGAAACATGTACTTACAAGCCAAAATAATCAGAACCTGAGGTATATAGCTATTATAATGACATAATAAGAGCAAGCTAAACCATTTGAAGTAGAATTGTTGAAACTGATGAACCAAGAAATTAAAATAAGATAATAAATATCCTCAAAAAGATAAAGAACAACTGATAGAAATAAGAACAAGAGGTCATAAAAAAAGAACCGAGTAGACATATCGAATATAAAAAATATATTTGTTGACATTAAGAACACAACAAGTGGAAAAAATAAAGGATGGATACAGCTGGAGAACAAATGAGTGAACTGGGAGATCAGACTGAGAAAATCTCCCAGAGGGCAGAAGAAAAGATTAAAGAGAGAATACTTCAAAAGGAGCTAAATGACATAGAGAATAAAAGTGTGAGATCAGGATAATAGGATTCCCCAAAGAGAGGAAGAAAAAAAGGTAGGGGGGAATAGCTGAAGAAATATGCTAATACATTTCTGAGAGTTAGAGTAAGGTGAAAGTTCTCAGCTTGAAATGGCTCACAGAGTGCTAACTGGGGTAACTAAGGAGGGCAAAAAACACATTTAGACTCATACTGAAATTTAAGTGTATCAAATCAGATAAAATTCTAAACATCTCCAAAAGAAATACAAAGGAACAAAAATCAAACTGCATCAGACTTCTCAACAGAAACACTAGATGCAAGAAGACAAAGTAGCAATGTTTTCAAACGTTGAAAGAAATCTTACATATAGCCAAATAGTCATTCAAATGTGAGGGTATTAAACCCTGGTGGTCCAGGGGTTGGGACTGCTCTTCCGCTGCCTGGGGCCGGGTTCGATCCCTGGTGGGGGAAATAGGATCCCACAAGCAGCCTGGCACAGCCAAAAAAAAAAAATCCTCAGGCATAGTAGGCCTCAGGAAAAAGACCAACATTAAAAACACTCTTCGGGGGCTTCCCTGGTGGCACAGTGGTTGATAGTCTGCCTGCCGATGCAGGGAACACAGGTTCGTGCCCCGGTCCGGGAAGATCCCACATGCCGTGGAGCAGCTGGGCCCGTGAGCCATGGCCGCTGAGCCTGTGCATCTGGAGCCTGTGCTCCACAACAGGAGAGGCCACAACAGTGAGAGGCCTGCGTACCGTAAAAAAAAAAAAAAACAACACTCTTCAGGACTTCCCTGGTGACACAGTGGTTAAGAATCTGCCTGTCAATGCAGGGGACACAGGTTCGAACCCTGGTCCGGGAAGATCCCACATGCCATGGAGCAACTAATCCCGTGCACCACAACTACTGAGCCTGCACTGTAGAGCCTGCAAGCCACAACTACTGAGACCTCGTGCCACAACTACTGAAGCCTGCGCGCCTAGAGCCCATGCTCTGCAACAAGAGAAGCCACCGCAATGAGAAGCCTGCGCACTGCAACAAAGAGTAGCCCCTGCTCACCACAACTAGAGAAAGCCCGCGTGCAGCAACAAAGACCCAACACAGCCAAAAATAATAAATAAATTTATTTTTTTAAAGAAAACAACACTCTTAGAGAAAGTACTCAAATAAGAAGAGAGAAATGAGGATGATGCCTGAGACATGGGGAGGAAAACTGGTTAAATAATATAATAAAACTGATTATTTTTAAAAGCCAAAGGGCAAGGGAGAGAGAGAGAGAGAGAATGAAATGGTTGGGTGGAGAGCAGCGTCTCCAGTTGCTGCAGGTTATATTTGCAAAAAAAGGACTTGGCACAAAATTTTATTAGCGGCTTGAGGAAAAGTACTTGAGGGACAAGACAGCTAGTCTTTGGTTGGGGAATTACACAAAAGAAGAATCAACCTGAATTTTAAGAACTGTCAAGATGATGAGAGAAGAGAGAGGAAAGGGCAAGACTAAAAGGATATGAGGGTGTGAAAAAGTACTTTTGCTATTAAGGGAAATATAAAATGAATGATACATTTAGAAATTATTCTAAGGAGGAACTGGAGTTAAATTAAAGCAATCACAACATTGTAAAAATATAGAATATATAACTTTTAAATATAAGAAGAAAGTTGGCTCCATCAGTTGGAAAGCAAGAAAGAAAAAAACGACAAAAAAGGCACAGTATACAGAAAATTAAAATGTCAGAATAAGTCCTAATACTATAAAGGAATCTGTAATAAAGATGAACAAAATAAACATACTTGTTAAAAGACAAAGATTCCCAAGTTGGGTTTAAAATTTTTTTCAGCAATATGTTGCATACAAGAGAAACATTTAAAAGAAAAATGTATTAAATGTTTAAATTTTAAATATTTTAAATAAAAGAACAGGAGAAAATACACCAGGGAAATATAAAGCATAAGAAATATCAGGGAAGTAATTTTGATATTTGATAAAAGAGAATTCAAGATGAAAAACTATGAGACAAGAGGAACATAATACAAGAAAATACAAACATCATGAACATTAAAACACCAATAATATAGCCTCAAAATATATAAAGCAACAGCTAACAAAACTTCTGGAAGAAATAAATAAATTATGGTTAGAAATTGTAATGCACTCTTCTCAGAAACTGATCAAGGAGACAAAAAAAAAGCAGAAATATAAAATAGCTGAATAATGTTATTGGTAAATTCAAACTATTTGGTATATGTAGAGAATCCTACACCCAACAAAGAGAACATAAACATTTTTTTCTAGCACATGTGGATCATGTAATATTGAATAAGCTCTAGGACACAAAAGAAGTCTCAATAAATTTCAAAGAATCATTGTTACACAGATTATGTTTTCTTACTATAATACAATAATAATTTTAATTAATAGATAATAAAATAGTTTTAAAAGAAACAGAAAAAAAATGAAAACAACCCTACTGTTCATCAACAGTATAGAGAAATAAATTAGAGCTTTTTTTTTTTTTTTTGCGATACGCGGGCCTCTCACTGTTGTGGCCTCTCCCATTGCGGAGCACAGGCTCCAGATGTGCAGGCTCAGCGGCCATGGCTCATGGGCCCAGCCGCTCTGCGGCATGTGGGATCTTCCCGGACCGGGGGCACAAACCCATGTCCCCTGCATTGGCAGGCAGACTCTCAACCACTGCTCCACCAGGGAAGCCCTAGAGCATATTTAAACAATGAAATATGACACAGTAATGTAAATGAATGAACTTCATCAATATGGATAAAACAAGAGAGGAAGTTGCAGAAGAATCCATGCGTTATGGTACTATTTATGTAAAGTGCAAAAACATGCAATACTAAATAACATATTGCTTAGGAATATGTACACATGTGATCAAAATTATTTTTTTAATCAAGGGAATCATAAACGCATAATTCAGGATAGCAGTAAAAAACCATAAACTCATAATTCAGGAGCAAAATTTGCCACCCCAAAATGTGTCTCTTTGGCTTGAAGATTAATTTAATTTTAAGAAACATAAGACTCAGGTAGTCTTTCTATTAACGTCCCCTTTGCTGCCTAAAGAATTTGGATAAAAGCCAGAATAGAGCTATCTGCAAAGAATATAGGCTAGGTGTGGTAGGGAGAGATCAGAGTCCACTAGTGTCCGATTGTCTCTGCATGGCCCAGCAAATATTTATTTACAAAATATTTGCTTCTCTATCTCTTACTGAATTGTCTTCCTCTCCTTTGAAGCTCCAAACAACTACCCCCAAATTCCTTTTGTCTTTAGCTGAAGATGGTATTTAAGGTGAGGGTTTTGACCATTTTGGTGAGTTACTTAGTTTTCCTAGGTCTCGCCCATGTATACATCTCATTAACCTTCTGTTTGATTTTCTCCTGTTAATCTGTCTCATGTCAATTTAATTCTTAGACCAGCCAGAAGAACCTAGAAGGGCAGAGGAAAATTTCCTCCTCCCAACAGTGGCTACAGCTGTGGAGAGGGCCCGTGCAATACAGGATTGCATGTGGAGGCCTTCACCTAGATCTGTAAATTTTGTTTGTTTTAAGGGATCTAAAGCAAATATTTTTTAAATTCAACAAAGCTTATGACTGGATAACGTGCTATTTTCTATACTCTTCTGTATGCTTGAAATATTTCAACATTAAAATAGTAGGAAAAGCAAAAGAAAGAAAAGAAGAGAGAGCATCCATGGAAGGAAAGCCAGCCACAGACAAGGTAGGAAAATCCAGTCAGCCTGAGATTTTCCCATGGAACTCACAATGGCAGCAAACAGGGAGCCATGTCTACAGGGCACAGAGAGAAAGAATGTATGACCTGAGAATTTTATGCCCTGCCAAGCAGCAACAGTCTCAAGCTGAAAGAACTCAGGGAATACAGAAACCAAGAGCCCTTTGAAATCCAACCAACCAAATAATGACTCAAATAAAGGATGCCGGAATGAAGAAGCCAGGCTAAAAGGTCTGTTTGTGAGAGCTGAATTCACAGAACTAGAACTAAGACCAAACTTGCATTGGAAATCATGTTTACAAAACAGAATGTGAATATTGTATACGTCAACATTTTAAAATTAACTAATATAACTATCAGAAATGGGTAGATTGGGGCAGGGGAAATGGGAGTAAGTGTAAATATACTGTTTTCCTCATCCTTCTGGTAGGTGGTGAGGAGTTTTTTTTTTATCTCTGACTCTTTTACAAGCTAATATTTCTCATGATGAAACATAATTTATTTTTCACCACGAGATGTATTTTATTTCATAAAATTTAGTAATTTGTTCATTTTCCATTTTTCCCTTTTGTTATCTACAAGTAAAACCTAAAGAGTACTTTTTATTATAAATAACATGTACTGTGGTCCCATTTTTGTCACTGTTTTTTCTGTACGTCTATCTATCAGTCTCTCTAGCTGTCTATACTGATAGAGAGCCAAATGGTATTCAACAAATGTTAATGCTTATTTCTGGGTGGTGGGATAGTGATTAATTTTTTTCTTTCTTCTCTGTATTTTGCTGCTTAATTTGTTGCTGTTGTGGCTGCTGCTAATGGATATGGGTCATGGGCATTCTTTTAGAAGAAACAGAAAAGAGGACCTTGGCAGTAATTTCAGGAATGGATTAAGGCAGGACTTGTGGGAAGCAGAGAAGATTGGCCCTTGCAGTGGGGGGAGATGGTGATGGTTTTGAAATGATGGGAAGGGCATTAGAGAGGAAAAGAAGTGAAAAGATTTGATGTTTATTTTTGAGGTAGAACCAATAGGACTTGCTGATCAGTTAGGTATGGGGAGTGAGAGGTAAGGAAGACCCAAGAAAACTTCTGGATTTGACTTGTACGGCTGAGCAGATGGTAGCGCCGTTAATATGGGAAGGTGGGGTTGAGGATGTGGATTTGGAGGGAAAACCAGGAGTTTGTTTTTGGACTTGGTCAGTTTCATATACTGTGAGACATCCATGTGGAAGTTCATTTATTCAACAAATATTGAGTACTTACTGTTAGGTGAGCCAACATGGGTTGTGAAAGAATTCACAGGATTAACAAGGGAAAAAGAGAAAGTTATTCACTTTCTGAGGGAGGAAAGAGGCCAGACGCATAGAGTGGCATTAGCCCCAAAGGCTGGGGGTTTGAGTCTTTCACTGGGCTTCAAAGGGCAAGGTGCAGGAAAGAGGGGGTGGGTTCATATCTATTTTGGTCCAGAGTTGTATCGAAATTGGATGTGCTTCTACGGGGTGTGTTTTCTCTGAGAATCTGTAACTTTTTGTCTTCAGAAGTTTTCCAGTTCTTGGGTGTCTGAAAGAGACTTGATAGTGGCCCTTGACAGGCATGACTCTATTTTGAACAATGTTATATGGATTTACACTTACTATGTGCTAGGCACTGTGGGATGCTACAGTGAACAAGAGAGACAATGAAATCTTCCCTCGTGGTGCTTGCAATAAACAATAAGTAGGGACTTACCTGTGGTGCAGTGGTTAAGAATCCGCCTGCCAATGCAGGGGACACGGGTTCGAGCCCTGGTCTGGGAAGATCCCACCTGCCGCAGAGTGACTAAGCCTGTGTGCCACAACTACTGAGCCTGTGCTCTAGAGCCCACGAGCCACAACTACTGAGCCTGCATGCCACAACTACTGAAGCCCACACACCTAGAGCCCGTGCTCCACAACAAAAGAAAGCCCGTGCACAGCAACAAAGACCAAAGCACAGCCAAAAATAAATAAAATAAAATAAAATTTTTTTAATAATAAAAATTTTTAAAAATTAAAAATAAAAAAAAAACAATAAGTAAAACACATAGTATTTTAGAGGTCACAAGTGCCATGAGGAAAAATAAAGCAGGAAGTAGGAATAGGGTATAACAGCCTGTGGAGAGGTTCAATTTTTTTTTTAATATTTATTTTTTTAATTTATTTATTTGGCTGCACCAGGTCTTAGCTGCGGTACGCAGGATCTGTGTTGCGGCACACAGGCTCTTAGTTGCAGCATGCGGCATCTAGTTCCCTGACCAGGGATCGAACCCAGGTCCCCTGCATTGGGAGCGTGTGGTCTTAACCACTGGACCACCAGGGAAGTCTCAAGAGGTTCAATTTTAAATAAAGTGGTCAAGGAAGTTTCCACTGAGAGAGAGACATTTGATCAAAGACCTGAAGCAGATGAGGGAGAGGCCATGTGACTATCTGGGGAAGAGAGTTTTTCTCTAGCACCCAAAGAGGAGATAGTGGGAACCTCTGATTTATAGGCAGAAGTTCAATTGGTATCTGAAATGGGGGGAGGGGATTCGGGAGGACGTTTTGTAGGACTGAGCCTTTAACCTGTAGATATGATGCTATCTCCAGGTAGATAATTTCAGAATTGAGCTGAATTATAAGAGATCCAGCTGGTGTCAGAGAATTGCTTGGTGGCGTGGGGAAAAATCTCACACATTGAATTGGAATTGGTGTCAGAATTGCAGATGCTTTTCAGACACAACCTCTTCTCTTCTCACTCCATGCTCTATCCCTTGGCATGCTCATCCATGCCCAATGCTTAGGTTTCCATCTATGTTTCTGCCTCCCAAACTGCCAATCCAGCCCTCCTCTCTGAACTCTGGATGTGTATATCCAACTACTTCTTTGACATTACCATGTGACTATCACAAGAAGATGTCTAAAACTAAAATTGCAATATCCACACACCTACTGCCCCAAATCTGGGCCTCCTCCAGTTTTCCCTGTGGCAATAAATGGCACCACCATGTATTTGGTTTCACAAGCCAGAAATATGGGAGTCACATGCACACCTGCCGCTCCCTGATCCATCATGTCCAGCCCATCAAGGCCTGACTATTTTACCCCCTAAATCTCTCACGAACGCATCCACTTCTCACATTTCCCCACCACACCACTCCCCAGAACTCACTGTTCTTCATCTCTGCTTTATTTTTCTTTACACATCATATGATTTCTTTGTTTGTTTGCTGCTCACGTATCTCCACCTGACTAGACTCCAAGCTCCATAGAGATAGAATAGTGCCTGGCATGTAGTGAGCACTAAATAAGCACGTGTTGACTGGATGAATGAACCTGCGCTCTCTCCACCCGAGTTCAGGAGATAATCGTAGTTAAGAACAGCAGCTCCCAAATCAGACTGCCTGGGTTCCACCACTTGCCAGTTCTATGATCTCTGGCAAGTTATGTAACTTCTCTGTGCCTCAGTTTCCTCTCCTGTAAAATGGAGATAACAAAAGTACTTACTTCATTGGGTTGTGGGGATTAGGGAGTTAATATCTGTGAAATAGAACAATGCCTGGTATAGAGTAAGTACTCAGTAACAATGAGCAATTATTTGCTATTATTTGTTAAATTACCTCTCCACTGGTCTCCCTGTCCCAACTCTACCCCCTCTCTTAATCTTTTCCATTATTGCAAAATGGAATTTTAAGTGAAATTTTTCAAAGTGCAACTCTGATCATGTCGCACACTCAAGCGCACACAAACACACACACACTCACATTGCTGAAAAAACCATTCAGCGGCTACCAATCCTTAACATGTCCCTCAGGGTCTTGCCCACGCCTCCAGCCTCACCTTGTATCTCTCTCCACCTTGTTCTTGGGTTTTAGCCACACTTAACTTTCCCTCGGTAACTCATCATGCCCCCTTCCTGCCACAGAGCCTTTGCATATAATGGTCCTGCTATCTAGGTAGCACTTCCTCCCCTCAACTTCACTCTCACCCTCCCTCCTCCCTTTGCCTGGATAACTTCTGCTCATCTTTCAGATTTCAACTCAAGAGTCACTTCCATAATGACATTCCCCACTCCCAGACTAAAATTCAAGTTTCTTTGTTTAAAATTACCATAGGGAATTCCCTGGTGGTCCAGTGGTTAGGACTCAGCACTTTCAGTGCCGTGGCCTGGGTTCAATCTGTGGTCAAGGAACTAAGAGTCCGCAAGCCATGTGGTGTGGCCAAAAAGAAGAAAAAGTTACTGTAAACGTGATCCCTTAGCAGTTGACCTCAATTTGTAATTATCCACTTGTTTGTGTTTTCACGTGGTTATTTATTGTCTTCTCTAAACTGAAAGCCCCATAAAATCAGGAAACATATTTTTCCTCCTCTTTTTATTGCAGTATCTACTGTGCCTGGCACATACAAAGTACTACCTTCTGAATGAGTGAATGAATACATGAATGAATGGGTCCTCAGCAGAAGCAACCACAACCACCATACAGGGCCTGTAAAGGGCTTAACCCTTCATAGTTCTCGGGACCAAGACACAGACAACAGCCTCTGCCCTTTGGGCAGTTCACAGTTAGTAAAAGAGGGGGTCTGAGTGGCAGGTCTGCTGGTCACCAGCAGTGTGTCTTTGACTAAGTCACGTCCCCTCTCTGAGCCTCCATGTCTTCATCTGTAAAATGTGGATCATGATTCCTATCTCACAGGGTTAAGGAGGACCAAATGAGCCTTGGATGAGAACGTGTTTTTTAAAACTTTTAACATTGAACAAACAGAAAGAATTGTTTTATTTTCCAAAAGGGAACTTTACTAGGAATTGAAATGGAAAGAAAAGCCAAATATACAGGAAGTACAAAAGCTGACCCAGGTGGCTTTAGTTTCCTTACCCTAATGTGGCAAGATAAGCCAGGTTCTCATCCCATAGAATGACAAGCCTGGCTACACCTCAGTCCCAATAGTTTAGACACTAGGCCAGGCCAGTGTAAGACACAAGACAGAGAGACCCTTCTCAGCTCCACTGTGGGACCCCCACAGGAGCCTGTTCTGGCCCCCTATCCCCTGCTCTGCTCGGGCCCTGCTCAGGCCATCTGGTCCCTGGACTCCTGGGTGAAGGAGGAAGGCCCACCCTTCTCTGGCCCCAACACTCCCCAGAGAGGCCTCCAGATGAGCTGCCTGACCTCAAAGTAGCTGCTTTTGCTCCTTTAGGGCCTCTCTGGCTCCAGGCCCTGGAGCCCAATCCTTGACTGTTGTTAAGTTTCTCTGACCTCCACTGAAGCTCAGCATCCTCCCCAGTGCTCTAGGCTTACACTTAGACCCCTCTAGAAACAGGCCTATAACTGGGGTCACACACCAGCTCATTTCCTGCCAGCTGCTCTAAAGTCCTGACTAGTGAAGTGTTTATTTCCAGACACAAACCAGGGGCAGTGAAGGGAGCTCTATTCTGAGTTGCCTCTGGGATCTCTCATGCCATCCCCACACCTTAGGCTTCACATCAAGTCCTTGGCAAAAGACTTGTACACTGAAAATGACAAACCATTGCTGAAAGAAATTGAAGAAGGCACAAATCGAGGGAAAGACATCCCATGTTCATGTATTGGAAGACTTAATATCATTAAATATCCATACTATCCAAAGTGACCTACAGATTAAATACAATCCCTATCAAAATCCCAGTGGCATTTTTTTAGAAATAGACAAAACTATCCTAAAAGTCATATGGAATCTCAAAGGACCCCAAATAGCCAAAACAATCTTGAGAGAGAAGAGTAAAGCTGGAAGTGTCACACTTCCTGATTTCAAAACATATTATAAAGCTACAGTAATCAAAACAGTATGGAACTGGCAAAAAGACAGACAGACATACAGGGACTTCACTGGTGGTCCAGTGGGTAAGACACTGCGCTATCAATGCAGGGGGCCCAGTTTCGATCCCTGGTTAGGGAACTAGATCCCACATGCATGCCACAACTAAGAGTTTGCATGCTGCAACTAAGAGGCCCACATGCCACAACTAAAAGATCCCACATGCCACAACTAAATATCCCGCATGCCACAATGAAAATCCTGCGTGCCACAACTAAGACCCAGTGCAACCAAAATCAATCAATTAATTAATTAATTAAAAAGATAGACATACAGACCAATGAACCAGAATGGAGAGCCCAAAAATACACCCTCACATATTTGATTGAATGATTTTCAACAAGGATATCAAGAACACACAATGGGGAAAGGATAGTCTCTTCAACAAATGGTGTTAGGAAAACTGTATAGTCATATACAAAAGAATGAATTTGGACCCTTACCTTATACCATATACAAAAATTAACTCAAAATGGAAACCTAAAATTAAGACCTGAAACTATAAAACTCCTAGAAGAAAACATCAAGGAAAATCCTCATGACATTGTAACAAGCAAAGATTCCTTGAATATGACACCAAAAAAAGATAACAAAAGCAAAAATAGACAAATAGGACTACATTAAACTTAAAAACTTCTGGGGAACAAAGGAAATAATCAACAAAGTAAAAAGATAACTTACAGAATGGGGGAAATATTTGCAAGCCATATGTCAGATAACAGGTTAATTAATATCCAGGATATATAAAGAACTACAACTCAACAAAATAAAACAAAAAATAACCCACTTAAAAATGAGCAAAGGATTTGAATAGACATTTCTCCAAAGTAGATTACACAAATGGTCAAGAAGCATATGAAAAGATGCTCAACATCACTAATTATCAGTGAAATGCAAATTAAAAAGAAAAAGACACAAGATATCACCTCATTTTCATTAGGATGGTCACTATCAAAAAAAATTAAAACAGAAAATAACAAGTGTTGTTGAGAATGTGGAGAAATTGGAACCCTTGTGCACTGTTGGTGGGAATGTAAAATGGTGCAGCCACTATGGAATAGTATGGAGGTTCCTCAAAATTTTTTAAATAGAACTGCCATATAACCCAGCAATCCCGCTTCTGGGTATACATTGAAAATAATTGAGGGGACTTCCCTGGCTGTCCAGTGGTTAAGACTCCGTGCTTCCACTGCAGGGGACATGAGTTCGATCCCTGGTCGGGGAATTAAGATCCCACATGCCATGCTGTGCGGCCAAAAAATTCTTTAAAAAAAGAAAAGAAAAAAATTAAAAATAGGATCTTGAAGAGATAGTATCACTCCCATGTTCATTACAGCTTTATTCACATTAGCCAAGATCTAGAAGCAACCTAAATGCCCATTGACAGATGAAAGGATAAAGAAAATGTTGTATATACATACAACGGAATATTATTCAGCCTTCCACAAAAAGGAAATTCTGTCCTATGCTACAACATGGATGAACCTTGAGGATATTATGTTAAGTGAAATTAGCCAGTCACAAAAGGGCAAGTACTGCATGATTCCACTTAATATGAGGTAACTAAAGTAATCAAACTCATAGAAACAGAAAGTAGAACGGTGGTTGCCAGGGCCTGAGAGGTGGGGAATGGGGAGTTGCTGTTCAGTGACTATAGAGGTTCAGTCCTGTAAGATGAAAAAGCTCTAGAGATCGGCTGTACAACAATGTGCATATAGCTAACAATACTGCAATGTGCACTTAAAATTTATGAAGAGAGTACATTGATGTGTGTATTTTATCACAATTATATATATATAATGTGAATGAGTTCTTCACCATTCAGTCAAGGTAGCATTGTGACTCCCCAGGACAGGCAAAAGGTGTTCTTTACTCTTTTTTTGGCTATATTGGGTCTTCTCTACAGTGCGCGGGCTTCTCCTTGCGGTGGCTTCTCTTGCTGCAGAGCACAGGCTCTAGGCATGCGGGCTTCAGTAGTTGTGGCATGTGGGCTCAGTATTTGTAGCTCACAGGCTCTAGAGCGCAGGCTCAGTAGTTGTGGCGCACTGGCTTAGTTGCTCCGCGGCATGTGGGATCTTCCCAGACCAGGACTCGAACCCGTGTCCCCTGCATTGGCAGGCGGATTCTTAACCACTGTGCCACCAGGGAAGTCCCTGTTCTTTACATTTTTAACTAGAGAAGGGTTGCTGTGAAGGAGAGATGGTAAAGACGACTAGTGTGCTACCTTGACTGCAAGCCCATTCTGAGGCAGGTCACTTTTAGAAGGTTGAGGATCTGTAATGGATTCCAATAAAACTGTCTATGCCTGTGCATCTTTAGAAAAACCTTAAACCTCAGGGGTAAGCTGCCCTGGGTTGAAAACCATTGATCCAGAGCGCACAGGCTGGATTTCCTGCCCCGTTTCTCTTGGGGGCATGTGCTGTCTTTCCATGGCAGGGGAGAAACATAGAAGCTGTCATTGTCCCCTACACCAGGCACAAGTCCCAACTCTGGCCTTCCACACCCCTCTTTCTTTGCAACCCACTTTCTCATCCCGTAAACTTCTCTGTGTATTAGAACAATCTGTACATGAGAATTCAGTATCTCTGTGCTATTCATGACTCAAGACTGAGGTTGCAGCGCCTCTCTCATGGAATTTCAGTGAGGACAAAATGGGATACACTGTGTGCCCAGAAGTTGAATGTGAGTTGAGCTTGGTCTATGAGGGCCCAGAGGTGATGACACGTGTGGCCTTTGGCCCTTCATGGAGGAGGGAAGTAGCTGCTGACCCAGGGCTGACAGCACCAGCTGGGATCCCAGAGTTCTACTTCTTTTTTGCTCTGCCCTCTCGGTGAGATTTCCCCTTGCCACCCCCTTGCACCGGGGCCCATGGCAAAGATCACCAAGGCATGAGGAAGTTCCAAGGAGTGGAAAGGTTTTAATGAACATTACAAAGGGACTTGGTGAGGGGGACACAAACTCCAAATCCAGCCTTTGTTGCCCATTTCAGTGGCTCAGGACAGAGGGGGCTCAACCCTGTTCCCAGACCCAGAGGCAGCTGGAGGGCAATCCCTGGAAGTCTCCTCTACCCAGCAGAGGGGCTGAGGGAAAGGGGAGAGAGGAGTCTCTACTGGTGTTGCCAGGAACAGGGAGACCTGAAGCAGCAAGCTGACCTCTAAGGTCAGGAGAGACCCGGAATCAGGCAGGAACATCAGAGGTCAGAAGGGTAGATAACAGGTGGGGAAACTCTTGGGTCCCCATACAGCACTGTCACAGAGGGGCCCCAGGGTCTGCTGGCTCCGGGGACTGAGACCCTCAGGGAGACACCCCCAGACTGAGACACTCACAAAGGGGCCCTGACGTCCCCCCTTGCCCTGTTCAGCAATTGTCAGGAGAAGATCTAGAGGAAGAAGAGAGGACAGGGGTCTGGGTGGGCAGAGGAGGGAGCCTAGGAAGAGCATGGGGGAGGGGACGGTGGGAGGGTCCTCTAGCTGCTGCTCTGCTGCTCCTGCTGGCGGATAAGGTTGGCGATGGGACTAGTGATGCCGCCTATCAAGATCCAGTACTCGTCGAAGCTGATGCGCCCGTCGTGGTTGGCGTCCAGGTTCTGGATGAGCTTATCAGCAGCCCTTCGGTTCCCGGTGTCCTGGCGAGGAACTGAGGGTCAGCAATACTGAGGTGGCAGCTCTACAGAGGCCCCAGCAAGGACCCTAGGCAGAGTCCAGGGTCTGGCCTGGGCTGCTGCTGCCCTTGGAAGATGGGAACAGAGCCCTCACTGGCTCAGGCCTGGGCACCCTGAGGACAGAGGGCTGGGCGGGGTGGAGATCCCTGGTTTTGGGGGGATAACTCTGAAAGGACAGAAGCGGCGGTGGGGAAGGAAACCCAGAGAGGGCAAGAGCTTCAGGAGCTGGGTGGGGTAGGGGCGCGGAGAGGCCAGGCCCTTGGGTGGGGGGACCTCACCGTCAGCATATGGTTGAGCTCCTTCTGAAGCATCTTCCGGAAGCTGCTTTTGCTGATCTTGTCCTTGGCCAGGCTGTGCTTGGACACGTATTTGTAGAAGTTTTCCACCAGGACGACCACCGCCTTCTCCAGCTCCGTGTAGGAGTCCGCCATCTCACCGCCTCACACCTCACAGGGCCTGGGTGCCAGGATGAGGGGAGGTGAGGAGACGCCACAGGCCACACCTGCTCCTTCGCCTCTCTGCCCCTGTCCACCTGCTGGGCCCACCCCCGGGCCTCTGGCCCCCCAGGCTGGCTGGTCCTCAGGAGGAAGTAAGCAGGGAAAGGGGAACCCAGGGTGGGCCTGGAATGAGAACTATGTGTCTCCTCTCATCCAGGTGCTCTCCAGCCCAACAGCCTCAACAGGTTTTCCAGGCGCTTCCCCAGCCCCAGGCACTGAGCTTGTCAGAGCCCCAGAGAGAACAAGAGGCTCCTGGGAAGAGGATGAGAGCCAGTGCCCATCCTTCCGCCTTCTCCATACCTGGCCCACCCAGAGGCCCTGGCCCAGGGACAAGCACAGCTAGAAACTGCTAGGATGGGCCACGTCCCCCATCGGGCTGGCCGAGACCCCTGCCCCAGGCAACAAAGCAGGAGGCGGGGACCTAGGCTCTCCTCAGTCCTTTCCGCCAGGCTCCAGGACAGTGCGTTGCGGGTCTCAGGCCATGGCTGCCCTTCTCTGATAAAGGACGATGTCCCGATCCATCAAGTGAGGCTTTGTGCAGGCCCCCAGCCAGCCCCGGCTAGCCTAACCTCCCTCATACCCACCCCGAAATATACAGCAGGATACAAGGGCCCCTCCCCACCCCATTACCTAAGGAGGAGCCCGGAGGTTCAGCCCCAGCTGGAGACAGCTGGAGATGGAGCCTCCACAGCCAGCCAGAGGCTACACACAACAGCCCCTCGCTCCAGGACAAAAGGCACTCACACTGCAAGCGGATACAGCCTACTGAATAACAGGATATGAGGGCAACAGGCGGATCTGTGATCTGTGAGTCGCCGCCCATGCCCAGAGCCCCCCCAAGTGAACCCTGGCAAATAAGCCTCCCTTCCCGCCCCCAAGCCCAGGAATGAGTTGCAGCTGCCTTGCCCACTGGGTCTTGGCAAGGGAAGGTGGACACCGCCACCAGGGCATCCCATGGTTCGATAATGGAAGGGAAGTCTGCTTCTCCGAGCCCCACCGCAGCCCCTGCCCCTGCCACCTGCTTTCTAATCCTCCTCTTGGCCATCCATCCCTCCTCCTGTGCCCATTGCCCTGCCCTCTCCACCTAGCTGAAGCCTGCCCAAACCGCACCTCCAGGGAAGACTGCCCTGCCCTCTGGTCCTCCTCCCCTGACTCCCACAGACTCTCAGCCAGCCTTGGCTGGGCCCACTAGCTGCTGTGACTGCAGTCTCTTCCTGGATCATCTCTCCCCAGACACCAGAACTTCCTTGAAGCAAGGATAGTGTTTCTTATATGCAGCCATTGTGTTAGGGCTGGGAGACTTTGGGACCAAGTGAGTCCCAAAAATCCTGGATATACAACCTCCCTGCTTTTAATCTCTGCATCTCCTCTCGCCCACGTGGCCTGGCCCAATGCTTTGCTCAAGGTAGATGCTCTATAAATATTCCACCTCCTGCCAGCCCTGATACCAGGTATCCAAGGCCCCTGACCACTCTTCGAAGATTTTTCTTTCACTAAACTTCTTCTGGAGGAAGGGTGAGACCCAGAAGGACTAAGCCAGGATGGAGGAAGGAAGGAGAGTTGAGAGGGAGAGGGGTCAGTTTAGGGCAACTCTAACCAGGAATCCTACCCTTCTCTCCCCTGCCTCGTCCACCTGACCGCTCTGGTCTGTGGCCGAAAGAATGAAGTATGGAACCAGGACTGTAGGAAACCATTTTTTTTTTCCAGTACTCTTTATTTATTGTGTGTAATTGTGTGGTTCAATGTTTATACCTTTGTAAGACTTTCATACAAATGCTCTAACATTCACAAATGAGGACAAAAATGTTTCAATCCATGAACTGTCTGCCCTGCTGCCCTTGGGTGGGCAGTTGCCCAGGCCTACGACCAGTATTCCTGGGGATTCCGAAAGCTGCACCCATGTCAGCAAGGACTGTGTCATGCCCTACTCCCAACCAGCCTTGGGAGTGGGGAGAAAGATCAGAGAATCCCCCACTTTCACCATCCCAGACCTTGTTCCCCAAGTGAGGAATCCTGTGGGAAATAGTCAGGGAGAGGAAAGGATAAGAAATGGGTTTGGGGGGCAGTGTGTCTCTGTCCCTCTCGCCACTGGCCGAGCACTCCCCTCCCACCACCTGCCATCTTGGAGCCCAGTCCTGCCCTTCCTTGATACCATGCCTCAGCCTCTACCTGGCAAGACACAGGTGAGCTCCCAGGAGACATCTCAGCACCTGCTGTCAGGTACACAGTCACTCCAGAGAGCTGCGCTTCAGCTCCCAGCCCTCCCAATAGTCCCCACCCCACCTTCTTCTGGTCAATTGGACAATGCTGGAGTTAACAATTTGGACAAATGCTTTTCTGAAGCTTCTTCTGAAGGAAAAGAAGAGTCAGGTGTCATTACCCTCTTTCTCCCTCCCTTCCCTGGGGGTCAGGAGACAGGCTCTGCCACCACACCCATGCCAAGGTCACCTGCCCCTCCTGCCTGCCCAGTCCTCCCACCAAACCAGGCCAGAGGGTCCCCAGGCATGTGGTTTCGGGGAGGGGAGGTGGTGGGCCAACCCGTCAGCCCCTCCCTGGGAAGGGCGGGGCAGGAGGTAACTCCTGCATTGACTTTGCCACAGGTTGATCCTGGCCTGAGGGGGAGGGGGGAGGTGGACACTACACTGGAGCCTTCCAAAACAGTGAGAATGGAGGGACTCATCCTCCAAAGGACCCTCTCACCTGGGCCCCCAACCCTCCTGCAATGTCCACTGTCTCCACCTTGGCTGATTCATCACTGAGCAACAAAGGGGCCCCCACCCTGCCCACCTCAGCCCAGCTTGCTGACTTCTCCAAAAGCCCAAATTGCCCTGACACCATGCTTCTGGGTCTCAGCCACTCCAGCCTCACCCTCCCACCCCCAGGTGCTGGGCCCCACCCCTCCAAGTGCCTCCTCTTCACCCTCCATCTCTTCAACTCCCCAGTCCCTTTCCGTGTGGAGCCCTGAACATCCACCACACCCTCTAAAACTCACCTCCTCTTTCCACCTCCACACACACTTCTTGAGTCTTAAATTGTTCCCAAGTGTTGGGATATGTCCCTGGACTCCTATCCCTCCTAGTCACCTCTCCTCTAGAGCCTAGGCCACTCTCAAGCCTCAATTTGGCATTCTCTGCATTCCTTTCATCTACCTTGAATTTGTTCACTCATTTATCCACCATTCACTTGCTTACTCTCTCCTTCATTTCCTACTTAATTCACTCATTTGCCCCAGCTGCCTGCAATACACAGGGAAGGCCGCAATCTACACTGGGCTGGTAATGCTTTACTCAATTTGCAAGGTTGTTTCAAATTAACCTCTCCAGCCTCTCCAGCTCCATTCTCTGTTCCCTCTTCTCCTGCTCTTTTCCCAGTTCCAGAGGCTACTATCTCACACAAGTGTCCCTGCCTACCCCCCAGCCCCACCCTCACAGGACTCACTGCATCTAATCCACACAAATGTACACAATCACAATGAGCAAGGAATTCTGCCATTTCTGATCCCCTCTGCTTGGGTGACCCATAGACCTTCCAAACTCTTCTGCTTTCAGAATACGTAGCTGGAGGAAGAAGAGTGTTCCTCGGAAATTTCTTTCCAAACAAGTGAAGTTGGAGGAGTTTGGTGTGGATACACACACACACACACACACACACACACACACACACAGCTGCCCCTGGCCTCACCAACACCCAGAGAGCTCTTTTCTAGTCGACGGGGAAAGTCTGAGCTCCTGCTCACCGGCACTCCAGGGCTCCGTCGTGGGTCTCCAAGCACACCAGCCCTCATTCCCTCAGACCTGCGCCAGGCAGGGCAAATGCTCTACAGGGCAGGGGACTCCACCAAGCAAAGCAAGTCAAGCCAGAACCTGCCTGGGTCTTGAGGTAGAGGAGAAGCTGCCCAGTTTCTGGGCCCCTCTCCTGGAGTTCAGGCTCCAGGGGGGCCTCACCCAGGTTCCTCCTGGGCCCCATCGCCCCTCCCAAGAAACAGCTCCCAGAGCACTTGGGGCCAGTGTCCGGCACCTGCCTGAGTCGAGAGAAGCAACCCAGGCCCCTGCCTCCCCTCCTCGGGCTGCTCTCAGGCTCCCTGGGCCCTCCCTGGCTTCTCCCGGACCCCATCACCTCTCCCAGACACAGCGCCCAGCGAGGCCTGTGTCCAGGGTCTGGCTACTCCCCAACCTCCACCAAACACATCTGCCCTTTTTCTGTTGGGGAAAATCGGAGCAGCTGAGAGCAAAGCTTCTGAACACTCTGCCCGGTGGCCCAGCCCTGGGAGAGGAACCCGGTCAGCCGCTGGGCTGGGGAGGGGGTCTTTCCACCCCATCCACTCATCTGAAGGCCTCTCCAACCCCCAAGCCCACCGGAACGCCCCATTCCCGTACTGGCCTTTTGGGAAAGTTAACAATTGACGAAACCTTCCTGCTCAGTCTCTGCAGGCCCCCCTCCTCAGGCCCCCTTCACTGCCCCTTGTCCGGGCCTCCCAAGCCTGCAGGGCCCCTCCGGCAGCCCCAGACCTCCCAGGACGGGCCTGGGGTGCTCACCTACCTTCTTGGTCCACCTCCTCTCCTGCGGGGCTCTGGGACCTGGGCTCTGGCACTGCCAAGTAGCTACGAGCTCAGCCAGCCAGGACTCCTCCCCGCTGCACTCCCAGAATCTGTCCCACTCCCTCCCGGCCCTGCCTGGCGCAGCTGGCTCAGTGGGGAGGTAAGGTCTGAGCTCCCTCTTGACTTGGCCCTGGGGTTGGGCCCATGTTAAAGGGATACACACCTTTTTTAACACCCTTCTGCCCCCACCCCAGAGGGAGTGGTGCAAGCTGGCGCTCCCCCAACCCCACCCTCCTAACCCTGCAGGGCCTGAACAGAATTTACAACTTTAAGAAAGGAAGGGAAAGACTGTCACCTGCCCTTCTCACCTGGGTCACTGGGAGCCCCGTTTCAGGGACCCCTAACAGACAAGTTCAGTTAGTATTCCAGGCCAGCCTGGCTGGCCGCTTAAATCTCCTTGCTGTTGGGATTTCCGTGGGCTACAGTTAAAAGGGCCCAGAGCGTGGTTCCTTGCCTTCCACCTCCAGTGCACCCGTCCCTAGGACCTCTGTGTGCAGCAGAGGATTCCTCTGGAAACACCCCTCCACCCCTTCTCCAAGATACCCAAGGAAATTGGCCAGTTTGATGTCCCAGAGGCAACAGCTGACGCCAGAAGTGACCCATCACCCCCACTCCAGTGACTTCTGCTCACTGGCCTCTCACTCTGTGTCAGGCTCTCTGCTAAGTACTTTACATCTTGTGTCCCATCCCCATTTTACAGATGAGGAAACTGATACTCTGAGAATACGCCCCAAGTTCCAAAGATAGTACGTGGCAGAGCTGGGATTCAAACCCAGGTTGGTCAGCCTGTTTCTCGGCCTCACATTTCCCCTGCTACCAGTCAGCCAGGCTCACCTGGGTTCATATTCTTCTCCCCACATGTGCACACATGCCCTCCTCTCCCGTCAGAGGGCCAGGTCACTGGCAAAGTACAGCCTGTCCCTCAGAGAGAACCAGGTCTCCCACCTTTTAGGCCTTTTGCCATCCTCAACCCAAATCCACGGGGGAAAGTGAGGCCCCTATTTGCCTCCACTGCCGACCACTGCAGTCCCACAGGTACCGTGCCACCCAATGACTCTGCCATTCACCCCAACACCTCCTCACCCACGGACACTTGGGGTGGGGATGGAGTTCAGTCAAGACAATGTCTTTCATTTTTTCCATCTTCTTTATTAATCAAATGATACAAAACAACCATCATTCTGTAAATGCCCAAGCACCCAGCTGGTCCTCTCACTCCCAAAACCCACCCTCCTCAGCCTCTCCCCCAACCTGCTCTGTCTCTTCCCCTGCCCTAAGCCAGGGAGACAGGGTCCTGAGAGGAGGCTGGGGCAGAGCTGGGGGCAGGGAGGGACAGCACTGGACAGACGGTTGGGGTTGGGGAAGAGATTAGGAGGGGTAGGTTCGTAGAGGCCCTTTTTAGTACCGAATATCCATTCCTCCTTCCACCCCCTTCAAATCAGTTCCCATAGCTCAGCTCCTCTCTGCCCTTCTACCACTACTAAATGACTTGGCCCTTACAGCATCCTCAACCCTCCAGCAGCCCTCCATTACATCCCTGGCCCCAGCCACCCCCTGAGCCTCCCCCAGGTGGGGACCCCTGGACCCATTAGCCCCACGGAGCTCCCAGGGATGAAGTACACAGAGGCCCCAGGAAGGGCCATAATGAACCTGAATGTTGCAGAGGTGAGACAGGTGGGGCTGGGGAATAGTGCGGGGGTGGTGGAGAGAGGAGTTTTATTTCCAGGCCCCCCAGGCTCTGGAGGCCCCCTTTCCCCAATATCCCCCCGCCGCCGAATTCCAGGGGAAGGTTTTCAACTCCCCCGGACAGGGCTCTCCAGCTTCACACTCTTGGCTGCTTCTCCAATCAGCTCCCAGAAAGTCCCGAACTCCAGTTTAGAGTCTTTACAGCTGCCCAAGTTGGCAATTTTCTCTTCCAGCCCACAGTTGTTCTGAAAGGAGGGAAGACACCACAGCTCAGCCAGGCAGCACCTTCCAATCTTCCCACTCCGCCCTACCCAGGGGCAGAAAGCAGGTCCTGAGCCTACCTGGCACTGACAAGGGGAAGGGCTGGGGTTTGCCAGCGCCAGGGGCCTTGGCAGTGTGGGTGGGGTCTTGGAGTACTTGCTTGGGAAGTCAGGGTACTGTCTGGGGCGGGGTCCACTCCCTCAGTACCGGCATGAGGTGGGGCAGCTGCTGGGTGACCAGGTCCCGTAGCTCGGAGGGGGTCAGCGTCTCCTTCCCACCCTCCACCGAATACTGGTGGAAGTTCTTGATCAGGGTCTCGATGGCCCTCTCCACGTCACTGAATTCCTGGGCACCCTGAGGGCAAGGGACATGGCCCATGTTGCAGAGGTCCCACCCATCCTATGACACCCTGTTTCCCCAGGAGCCCGGCAGAGCCAACAGGGCAGAAGACAGCTGGCAGGAACGTGGGCCCTCGCCCGCTCCAAAGCCCAGCATCCAGCCCCTTTGCCCCCACTGTCCTCTGCCCTGAGCCATGTGTCGGGCAAGGCTTCCTCCCCACCTCCCCCCAGCCTCCAGGCAGGGCAGGTCCCAACATGAGACCCAGGCATCCTCTTCCAGGGAGGGCTCATCTGCATCACCCTATGTAGGCACCAGAGAGGGTTCAGGTCTCAAAGGCAGGGTCTGGAGTACAGAGCAAGGCCAAGGTGAGGGGGCAGAAGTCAGTGAGGGACATAGACGATCAGGGTGATGGAGGGGAGAGTGGGAACAGAAAGGCCAGGAATGAATGGGCCCACCTGCACGTTGGCTGACCCACACTGTCCCATGGTGCTTGGTCCTTTGCTGAGAGTGTTGTCGTCCTACAGCCGGCCCCAGAGGAGCTGATGTCTCATGATCTGCTCAGAGGAGGGGGGAGGCTGAGCTAAGGAGAGAACTCAGCATTTCTTTCTCAACTATCCCTTTTGGCTGCACCCCAGATATTCTGTGCCTCACCCAGGGGGTCAGAGCCAACTCCACACAAGCCCCGTCCCTGCCCAGGCTCCCGGAGCTAAGGTCACAGCCCCCAAGCCAACCTATTTAGAGGGAATCCCTTGAGCCTCACCTTAGCCTCCTTCCTCCCATCCCTTCCAACCCCCCACCCCTGTTCCATACACACACACACACACACACACACACACACACACACACACACACACACACACACACACACACACACACACACCAGCCTCCAGGGCCTGGTCCCCCAGACCCTCCCCTGGCAGACTAGGGTAGGATAGGTTAAGCATGCCCTCTGGACCGGGGACAGCCCATTTTGGGTGAAAAGCCCTGGGACTCCTTACCTGCCGGCAGCCGCTGAGACAGGACTGGAAGAGCCAGTGCACCTGAGCTCAGCTCTTATACCTGGGGGAAGGGAGGGGAGGCAGGGGGCTGGGCCTCATCCCGAAGCCAGCCCTGCTCCTGCAGCCGCCTGGGCTGTGAGCCAGCCCAGCGGGGGCCCCACCTCCATTGGCCGCAGCTCCGAGAGCCCGCCCCGCACCCGGGCCACGAGGAGGGAACCATGGAGAGCTGGGTCTGGGATGCCCCTGGCCCCATACCAGCAGGCAGAGTCCAGGGAAGATAGGGAGGGGAAGCTGGGGGTGGGGGGTGGGGCGGGG
The DNA here is from genome assembly GCF_937001465.1 of Orcinus orca. NCBI lineage: Eukaryota > Metazoa > Chordata > Mammalia > Artiodactyla > Delphinidae > Orcinus > Orcinus orca. The sequence continues at coordinate 101,446,730 of NC_064559.1, read as the reverse complement.
GTGGGGGAGGACTTGGAAACGCTGTGGCGTGGAGCCTGGGAGGAAAGGCCTGGAGGAAATGTAGGACAGGAAAGGGTTCTGAGGGGGCTCTGAGTCAGTCACCAGGAAAGAAGGAGAAGCAGAGGCTGGTCAAGGCGGGTTTTGTGGCCTTGAAGGAATGAGGGACACGTGGGTTGAAGTACTTTAATGTGTCACACACACACATTCCTCCCCTCAAGACCGATTTAGATAGTGACACTCAAGCCTGCCCAGCCTTGCCGAGTCCTAATGGCAGAAATTTGGGTCTGGAGGAAGGAGCCAGAGAAGGGTAGCCTGGTGAAGGGGGAAGACTGAGTGTTGTCCTGATGTCCTTTCAGCTCCCCGCAGCCAGCATGCACGTATGGGAGGCCCAGATGGGTTATCTGTCAGCTAACAACCTCTCCAAACTGGTTGGGCTACCTGCTCCTCCCTCCCTCAGAATCCCATGCCTTCCCTAACCCAGAGACTCCACAGCAAACCGCCATCCCCGCCCCGCCCAATCCAGCACCTGGGATAACATCCCAGGGATCCTGGACTGTAGGTCTGGGGGGAACTCAGCCCAACCCTAGTGGCCTTCCCCACCTGATGAGGGAAGTGAAAGGGAGAAGGCAGGGGAGTCTGTGTGGGTCAGGAAAGAAGGGGGCAGTGCTGAGAGCCAGAGTTCCTAGACTCCTTTCCTAAACTCTGAGATCAAAGCATACCTCCCAGTGCCCTTCCGCGGGTCTCCTTCTAGGGCTCCTATGTACTTTTGGCCTCCACTGGGGTGTCTGTAAGTGTCTCAATCTGGGGACACCTCCGAGGCTATCTCGATTTCAGGGTTTCTCCAAGACGGAGGTCTCTAATGTCTCAGTCTGGGGGTCCCTCTGGAATGTCTCAGTCTCTCACTGTGAGGGAGCCCCTCTGGAATGTCTCAAATGGACCCTCAGAGTCCCAGCCTGGCAGTCCCTCTGAGGTCTCTCAGTCCAGGGGCCCTTAGATGGAAGGTCTCAATCTAGGACCCTTTCATAGTGTGTGATGGGGAGCTTGTCTCAGCCTAAATGTTCCTCTGGACTCATAGCTGCCTCAAATGATGGACACCTGACAGTAAGGCAGTGACAGTCCTTGGAAGGCAGTGCCTGCTGGGCTGCCCCACCCCTGCTCCCTCTGGTGGCAGACAGTTCAAACCACATGCCCCTCTAGCCAAGAAGGATGGGGAGAGCAGCACTTGGATGCCCTAAAGTTCTGCTTCCTGCAGCACGACCGCCACCCTCACCCCAGTCCTCGAACCAGAACCCTGTGTTCATCCTTCTGCTTCACCCCTGCCATGGTAGGAGGGAGGAGAGGAGGGTCCAGGGTTCCCAAGCACCCATCCAGAGAGGATCCTGGTTCATTACAGAGGCTCTGGAATTTCAACCCAGTTCTACCTATTCTTGTCTTTGTGACTTAACCTCTCTAAAATTTGTTTCCTCATCTTTAATACAAGACTTAAAAACAGTACCTACCTCAACAGGCTGTGAGCATTAACTAAAATAATACAAGAAAATGTTCAGCCCTGTTCCTGGCACAGAGCAAGCCCTCAACACATGTTCACTGCTATCATTACCATCCAATGACACAAACCCCAGGAATAAGAAAGTGGGAACCAAGACCAAGCCCCTGAGACCTGGTGGGATATGAGTCACCTCACCTGCCCCAGAGATCTGTCTCTACCTTTCAGATATTCATTCATCAACCATGTATTTATTGAGCACCTATCCTGTACAAGATCTGATGCTGCGGAGTATCTGAAGATGAATAACATTCCTGGTCTTCAAGGAGCTCGTAATTTTTGGACCCAACCTCAGGTGGGGACAGAGCTTTCCCACCCCCTAGTCTCAAGAGAAGAAATCATCAGGGTGGGTGTGAGTAAGAAACATCTTTGTTTCAAGGAGAAAGCTTTATTTGTGGGGAGTGGGGTACTGCCCAGCCCTGCCATGCCCACCCCCATCCCGGCCAGCCGGCTTTACTTCTTTTGGATCTGCAGGGCCTTCTCCTTCCTGATCTCCTTGGCCAGCTCCCCAATCAGTCTCCAGTACTCGTTGAACTTGAGCTCTGAGTCCTGATTCACATCCAAGCTCTTCATCTTCTCCTCTAAGGAGCCCACATCCTGAGGAGACACCACAGGGAAGAGTGGGGTTAGAAACGAGGGTTCTGACACAGGGAGGGAAGAATTGCCAGTCGCCACTCCCTTCCCTCAGAGAGCACTAGGATCTGCCCCAAACCTTCAGGACGAAGCTGCAGCCCCAACACAGCACCGCCCAGGTGCCCAACTCCAGGAGGAAGCAGAGGAGGGAAGTGGGGAGCCTGGTTATAGTGTTTGCTGTGGTCTAAATATACCCACCATGGCGGATCATGAACCATAAACATGATGTCACTGAACGCAGAGAGGGGAAGAGCTGCACACAACGGGCCTTCAACGGCAGGTACGGGTGGGCTCCAGCATGCCGCTGTGCCAGCCCTGGGATAAGCCCAAAGACACTCGGGGAGCCCTTGTAGGCATTGACTCACTCTGACCACCCACAGAGTCTTCTCAGGCCACACTCCTCCTTTACAGAAAGCTGGAGAAGCTCACAGCACTTGGCTGCCCATTTGCATAATCCTAGTGTCTTCTCATTCTTCCAGTTGGGTCACTAGCCTGGTAGACCAGAGGAATGGCGAGGACACAAGGTATGTGGTTTCCCAGGGGGCCCTTGGCAAAGTCTCTCCCAGCAGACCTGTGAAATCTAAGGATATTCTAAGGTGGACCATCGTGATCAAAGGATGGGTTGCCAGGTAAGTAACCACAACCAGGAAGTTGACTGTTGAACAACGGATCCATGTCAAACCAGACAAGGGTGCCTCAGGAGGAGCTCATGCTAAACATTTGAATCAACATTTGGAGGAAGGCAGAGAAGGCTTGCCAAACCTATAGATGGCACAAAGCTAATTTATAGAAGAGCTAAACGAGACGTTTTTTAAAGCTACAATCACACTTATTTATAAAATACTATAAGCATTGCCAGGGGAAGGCAACGATGCCCAGTGTAACACACAGATGGAGGGGGAAAACATACAATTAGTCAAGAGAAAGAAATAAAAGGTAAAATTGTTGGGAAAGAAGATGCAAATTCACCTCTTATATTAGCAATTATATAATTGTATACCTAGAAAAAAACGAAAGAGTGATAAAGGTTAACATTTCAACAAGTGTAAGCACTTAATAGTGCTGACCGTTCTGAGCATATGCTGAACACCCTACATGCTTTGCATCATTTAATCTTCATAATCTGCTAGGATGAAAGTCTCCTGAGCACAGGGACCTTGTCCGTCTTGTTCACCACCATAATGCCAGTGCCTGGGAGAATGTCTGGCACATAGCGGAGGCTTGTTCACCACTATAACCCAAAGCCTAGGACAGTGTCAGCACAGAACGTAGTAGGCACTCAATAAATACTGACTGAATAAATGCAAGACCAATCCAACAAGAACAGTATTACTATGAGTCCATTTCACAGATGAGAAATGAAGGCTCAGAAAGATTAAATAACTAACCCGGGATGACAAGCTAGACCCTGCATTTGAACCTAGATTGTCTGACTCAGAGCTTATGCTCTTACCCACTAATCTGTATTTCTTCCCCCAAAAAACTATTAGAAATGATAAAGTATCAGGTGACAATATTAATACACAAAAACAAATACCAGTTTGAAAATATAATATGAAAGATCCCACTTAAAATAGTAAAAAATAAAATAAAGCACTCAGGAAAAAATGTAGGACTCTATTAAGCTTTTGTGAAGAAAACTGAACTGAAGGATATGAAAGAAAACAAGAATAAATAGAAAAACATACTTTTTTTTACAGAGGAAGATTCAATAGTGTAAAGATGTCAATTTTCCCTAAAATAACATTTTTATATAATCCCAATTAAAATATTTACAGGATTCTTTTTAATATGATTAAATGTTACTAAAATTCTTCTTGAAAAATCAACATGTGGGATCTACTGGTAAAATTCTGAAAAAAAAAACAATAATGAGGGAGAACCAACCCTACAGGTTATCAAAGCATATTTTAAAACCACAGTAATTAAATGAGAATGTTTCTAAATAATAAACAGATCAATGAAACAGAATAAAGAGCCCCAAAATATACATGGGAATTGAATAAATAATAAGTGGGGTATTTAACATCAGTAAGAAAATTTTAATAATAAAATAAAGTCTGGGAGTTTTTTTTTTGTTTTTTGTTTTTTGTTTTTTGTTTTTTTTTTTGTGGTATGCGGGCCTCTCCCACTGCGGAGCACAGGCTCCGGACGCGCAGGCTCAGCGGCCATGGCTCACGGGCCCAGCCACTCCGCGGCATGTGGGATCCTCCCGGACCGGCGCACGAACCCGTGTCCCCTGCATCAGCAGGCAGACTCCCAACCGCTGCGCCACCAGGGAAGCCCTGGGAGTTTTTTTAATAAGTTAAACTGAGGAAGACCTTTCTAAACATGGCATAAAACACAGAAGCCATTCAGGAAAAGTTTGACAGATTTGACTACATAAAAATTTTTTATATTCTGTATGGCAAAAAAGACCAAAAACAAACTCAAAGGACGAAAAGGCAAATTAGGGGGAAATGTTTGCGATGCACATAATAGACAAAGGTTATTTTCTTTATTTATAAAGAGCTATAATAAATCAATATGAAAAGAAAAACACTTTGATAAAAGAAGCAGTTCACAGAAAAGGCAATATATATGCCTATCAAAAATATTTTTTAAAGTTCTATTTCACTCAGAATTAAAGAAGTGTAAATCAGAACAAGACACCATTTCCACATATTAGATTGGCAAAATTTAAAAGCTCAGTAAGGGTTTCCCTGGTGGTGCAGTGGTTAAGAATCCGCCTGCCAATGCAGGGGGCGCGGGTTCGAGCCCCGGTCAGGGAAGATCCCACATGCCATGTGTGCCACAACTACTGAGCCTGCGCTCTAGAGCCCGCGAGCCACAACTACCGAGCCCACGGGCCACAACTACTGATGCCCGCGCGCCTAGAGCCCGTGCTCCAAGAGAAGCCACCGCAATGAGAAGCCCGCGCACTGCAACAAAGAGTAGCCCCTGCTCGCTGCAACTAGAGAAAGCCTGCGCCCAGCAAGAAGAACCAATGCAGCCAAAAATTAAATAAATAAATAAATTTATAAAAATAAAATTAAATTAAAAAATAAACTCTCAGTTAGACCCATTTGGGGCAAGGATGTGGGAAACAGGCAGTCGCGTGCATTGCTGTTGGCCATGAAAACAAGTGCAAACTTGTTGGGAGGCAAATTAATAATATCCATAAAAATTAAGAACAAACCTTTTGACCTAATATTTATACTGCCAGACATTTACTCTATAAATATTTTCCCTTTAGTATGTAAAGATATATCAATATAAACAACGTTTGCAAAAGGGAAAAGTGAACACAAGGGAAATGTTCATCAATAGAGGATTGACTACATAAATTTGTGTTAAGCTACATATTAGAATACAGTACATCATCTTTTAAACTGGGAAAACAGCCTATATGCATTGTTACATTTTTAAAAAGCTATTTGTAGAACCGTAGGTAAGATGCATTTATTCATTCACTCACTCAACAATTTTTACTTCTTTTAAACTTTTTTACTATCTCACTTATTCCCTCAGTATTTTTTTTTTTTTTTTTTTGCGGTACGCGGGCCTCTCACTGTTGTGGCCTGTCCCGTTGCGGAGCACAGGCTCCGGATGCGCAGGCTCAGCGGCCATGGCTCACAGGCCCAGCCACTCCGCGGCATGTGGGATCTTCCCGGACCGGGGCACGAACCCATGTCCCCTGCATTGGCAGGCGGACTCTCAACCACTGCGCGACCAGGGAAGCCCTCTCTCAGTATTTTATTGAGCACCTAACTAGGAGTCAGACACTAAGTGCTGGGGATAAAACAGTGAGCAGATTCCTTTCCTTTATAGAACAAGAATGTTTCCTACATGGAAAGGAAGAAAATTATATGTTACTTCTTGGTAACGTAAAATTGTATAATGGAAGCTAAGTTGTGAAGGAAGTGTTCTGAAAGAAAATAGCCCAAGGTAAAGGAACAGAACACAAGGAGGTGATCTCTGTACTCAGTGGTGAAGGAAGGTCATGCTGAGGATTTGCCATCTGAGCAGAAATCTGTCAAACGAGGAATAAGCCTAGCAGATACCTGGGGTATGAGCATTCTGAACCAGGAGAGGAAAAGTAGAGACAGCATAAAGTGGAGAGTATAAATAACTCTCACTGCTTTTGAGGAGTTTTACTACAAAGGGGAACAGAGATGTAAGGCATAGCTGGAGGGAATTATAGGGTCAAGGGAGGTTTTCTTTTAAGACGGGAGATAGTACAGCATATTTGTAAACTGATCAGAACAACCTAGTAGAGACAGAAATTTTGATGATGCAAGAGAGAAGAGGAAGAATTGAGGGCTTCCCTGGTGGCTCAGTGGTTAAGAATCCGCCTGACAATGCAGGGGACACGGGTTTGAGCCCTGGGCTGGGAAGACCCCACATGCCGTGGAGCAACTAAGCCCGTGCGCCACAACTACTGAGCCTGCGCTCTAGAGCCGCGAGCCACAACTGCTGAGCCTGCATGCCACAACTACTGAAGCCCACGCGCCTAGAGCCCGTGCTCCACAACAAGAGAAGCCACCGCAATGAGATGCCTGCACACCACCACGAGGAGTAGCCCCTGCTCTGCGCAACTAGAGAAAGCCCGTGCTCAGCTACGAGGACCCAATGCAGCCAAAATAAATTTAATTAATTAATTAATTTTAAGAAAAAAAGGAGGAAGAATTGAAAGAGTAACGTCTTTAAGTAGGTGAGAAGGGATGGGATTTAGTGCACCAGTGGAGGGGCTGGCCTTAGCAGCAGAGACAGATCATTCGTGTTAACAGGAAGGAAGGCAGGAAATGTGCTGATCGGTTGGTAGTTTTGGGGGAGGAAGCACATAGAAGTTTCCCGATGGCTTTTATTTTTCTCAGTGAGAGGGAGACTATGAAAAGAGGTACTGGAGTTTAAGGAGAAAGGAAAAGTTGTGAAATAATCACCTGAAAGAGCTGGTAAATGAATTAATAGGGAAATGTAGAAGAATTTCCAGGTATTGCTAAGGGTCCTATTGGGGGCTGTGGTTATAGATTTAAAGTGAGACAAATCAACAACATGGCAGTGCATTTTTCTCTAGCCAGATTCAGCTGTACAAGCGCAGACACAGAACGGTGGGTTTCACCAACAAGCTAATGAAGCTGAAATGTTGGATTTAACCTGGGTTGGGATTTTGCCAAATAACTAGGACAGAGAGAAAGAGAATCAAGGGAGTTGAGCAAGTGATTATAGTGGTGAGCCTTAGAACCCAGCTGAGTAAGAAGGGAAATGAGGTCTCGAGGGATGGTGATGGAAGATGAAAAAGTGATAGGGTCAAGAGACTGAAGTTCCCAGTGGAGTCAGGAAGTCGTGGAGTGGAGGAACTAGATAGAGGAATAGAACTGGAATGACAGGAGGCGGTAGTCAGAGAAAGAGAGGCCTGAAATTGAGATTTTGGAGATGGCGCATTGGTAATGACAAGACCTAAAGAATGGACAGGGCAGCAGAGTGGAGGGGCAGGGATGCTGAGGTGCAGGAAGACAGAACCTTTGAAAGTAAGGAGTTGAAGACATTGAAAGGCCCAGGGACTTCCATGGTGGTCCAGTGGTTACGATGCCGTGCTCCCAATGCAGTGGGCGTGGGTTCGATCCCTTGTCTGGGAACTAAGATTCCACACGCCGCGCAGCGCAGCCAAAAAAAAAAGAAACTGAAAGGCCCAGGTGTTGAATAAGTTGCCTGTGTGGATACTGAAGGTAATGACAGTGGCAGTGATGAGAAGAAAAACAGTAAAGGCCAGAAGCTGAAGCGCTATAAGGTGTGCGATTAGAAGGGTGGCACGTGGTACATACGAGCTTCCAAGGAGTTGGGTGTCTTAGGAAGGAGAAGTGGGAATTCCCTGGCAGTCCAGTGGTTAGGACTGTGCGCTCTCACTGCTGAGGGCCCGGGTTTTAACCCCTGGTCGGGGAACTAAAATCTCACAAGCTGCACGGGTGCAGCCAAAAAAAAAAGAAGAAACTAAGATCTGGAAGTTGCAATGAAAAGCAAAGGGGTCACTATCTGCATTTCCAGGCCCAGAGGGAGTCGGATTTGGAAGAAAAACCAGTCATTATTTGACAAGGCTACAGGGAGTGCTGTACTTTCAGGGCAGAGCCTGAAGTTTCCTGTGAGAAGAGGAAGGGAAAAGTCTAAGGATGTAGGAGATATTGCAAATGATAGACTATGAATTTCAGAGACTAGTTTGTGTCATTTTTTTTTTTAATCCATGTTCACACACTTTTATGTGCCTTTGAATTTTTAGAAAGGATGTAAAAGAAACTGTTAACAGCCTGGGATGATGTGCCAACCCAGAGCGGATGAAATGTAAATCCCTACTCCATCCTGTGAACAGGAGAGAAAGAATAATCCTGTCAGTTGCATTATTGAGGGGATTCCCAGAGCGGGTGGGGAATAATCACAGACCACTTACAGGCACCTCCTATACTGAGATTCTATGACTCCATTAATTTGGCTGTGTTTTGATTTTTGACAAACCCTTTCCCATAGCTGGGCCTCGGTTTCTGTATACGTGAAGTGAGGAATTTGGACCGTGTTTTCTCTCGGCCTCCTTCTAGCTCTGATGGCCTATGAATCTCCTGGAAGCCAGCTCTGGGTCCAGTCCTGTGCTGGGGAAATGAGACCAGAGAGGCACAGAGAGACACCACGAGAACCCAGCAGCATCATCTGATGGGAGCACAAAGCCCAATACAACACTCGCATTCACACAGACATAATATTACCTAACTATACACACACCAGGCAAGAACGCCCAGAACCATTTACATGTGCAGTCATCACACCCTCCTCCACAGTACACCTGTGGTCACCTTATCATGCTCAGTAATATCTCCTCATATACACAGGGTCCCACAGCCACTGGCTCCCAAAACCTCACACCCAGAGACCCCCACCTACCTTGAGCAGGTGAGGCAACTGCTGAGTGACCAGTTCCTTAAACTCATTGATGCTGAGGCTGCCCTTCCGGCCCTCCTGCCCTGCAAAGGTGAAGAAGGTGGTGACCACAGTCTCAATGGCCGCCTCCAGCTCAGTCAGTGGTTCGGCTGCCATTAGGACCCTGGGGCTGGAGCTGATGTCCTCACAGGGCTGACCTGCAGGAGGGGGAAGAAGAGAGAGTCAGGACAGGCCAGAGCGCCCCTGCCCTGGCGCCGCCACCTCAAGCCTCTGCCTGGAGGAGGCCTCAAGGGGAAGTAGGGAAGGGACAGGGACGCAGGGATGGAGCTTGGGGCAGGGGACCAGGCAATGGTACCTCAGTGTAGGTGGGGGAAGAAATGTTCACTTCCAGAAACCCCTTCCTCTCTAGGTCTCACAGTCTGGGGGTCCTTTTGAAGTGTCCGTGTCTCAGGGACCCGTGTGTGGTGGTCCCTCAGTCTGGAGACCCCTCTGTCTGGGAGCAGGCTTTCAGTCTGGGGTCCTTCTTTGGAGTCCTCTCAGTCTGGTGGCCCCTCTGTGGGGTTCAGTCCCAAGGGTCCTTTCTTGGAGCTTAACCGGCCTCAAAGGGTCATGGGGTTGTTTGTCTCCAAAGCTTGTTTGTGCAAGGACCTGGGTCTCCACCCGCCTGCATTGCACCCGCCCCGCCACACACACACACACACACACACACACACACACTGGCTGCTCTTCCCAGCAGAGAGGCCGGGGTCTGGCAAATGCCCAGCTGTGGTCAGGGCTGGCTTGGTCTGGGCAGACCCCGCCTCTCTGTCGTCCCGCTCGCCCCTCCCCTCGGGGGCAGCTGGGCAGAGTGCGGAGCCCAGGACCCCATAGCCCTCCCCACCCCCGTCTCCCAGCAACAGGTCCTGGATGGGGCTCCGTTGACTGCCCGCGCCCAGGAGGGATTTGGTACTGGCACTCACTCACAGCGCCCGGAGTGGAGGGGCGTCGGCGGGGAAGGGAGGGGACGGGTACGGCTGGGGCAAGGGGGCATGCCCAATCATCCTCCCTTTTCCCACCCACCCCCTGCCCTCTGCAAGGACTGCTGCTGGATTTCCCGAAGCCATTTCCTGAATCCCAGTCTGAGCCGGCTCCAGCGTAGGAACCTGGGAGGCCAGGGCGGAAAAAGGCTCCCCAGGATCCCTCCAGGGGTAAGGGTTGCGACTCACCGGGGCAAGGAGATGGGATGCAGCGAGGCAGGAGCCCTAGGGCTGAGGTTTATAAGCTTCCCTGGAGGGAGGAAAGAGCCCCTCCCAAGCCCGGAGGTGTCAAGTTTCCGTCGTGCATTCTGAAGAGAGGAGCGCGCCCAGTCACGCCTCCCGCCCGGCCCTCCCCACCCCAAGCAATCAGGCCTGGAACCCTGGCCCCACCCAACGCAGCCCACCGCAGCCTCCACTTGGTGAGGGGGAGGGCCCGCCTGGAGCTGCCTAGCCAGATTCCATTCAGCAGGCATCCTGGGGTCCCATCCCTCCCAACACGGGGAGCCTGCTGCCCCACTACACCCGCCCCGTCTGATCTGGTGTATGTATGTTGGGGCGTGGGGAGGCCACTGTAAATTCAAAGAATCAACTGAGGGAGCTTGGCACTGAGAGGTCCCATCTAAGAAACACCACAAGAGGGCCCCTCAGAATGGGATCCCACCAAGGACCCTGCAGCCCTAGACCCCTACAGAGGATCCAGACTGAGACCCCACAAACAGAGGGGGACACAGGCCGAGCCCCCGATAGAGGAGACCCTGGATTGAAATCCCGCAGTGGGGTCTCAGGCTGAAACCCCTCGGGGAGACTACCAAGACTAAATTATTCACTGAGAAGTTCCCTCGCTGAGCCCCTCAGCCAGGTGCGTGTACCTCTTCCTACCCTAGCAGCATACCCAGTACTGCGGGAGGCCGGGGGAGCCGAGAAGGCCTCTGAGTGTTCCTTCTTCCCAGGACCTTTCCCACCTCCCTTCCTCCTGGGCCCTGCCTTTTGGGACCCAGCGTGGGGGGAGGCAGGGGAGGCTGGAGAAGAGGACACAGGCCAGCCTGTTCCAGCCCAGGAGACAGAGGGCGCCTCTGTCCACTCCTGGCCCCTAGCCCCACTGGGTGTCTGTCTGTGAAGGGGTGGAGCCAGTGGAGGGTGTCGGCGGGGGAAGGACGACTGAAGACAGGTCTCCCCACACAGCTCCGGTAGCCACATTTGCAGCCTCGTCTGTCTGTCCAGAACCTGCTCCCAGGCTGACAGTGAGTATCCTGCCCCATCTGCCCTGGGTCCCTGCCCTGGCCAGCCTTGTGGAAAGGGGACTTCAGCAGGGCTCCAAAAGTCTGGGGAGGAGCTCGGGATTTGGGGGAGACAGTGTTTGGAAGGTGGTGAGGGGAGGCAAGTGAAGGTCAGAGGGAGATCTGGGAGCTCAGTGAATAAGGAAGCCAGTGGGGAACGCAGCCACTGAGTTTCCAGGAGACCAGGCCCTCCTCCCACAGAGCTCTCACGTGCCCCCGCAAGGCTCCCTCCATCTCCCAGGTGCTGGGGAGGAGACCCAGCTCTCGCCTTGCTTCCAGCGGTGTAAGAATAAGAAAGCAGATGGACCAGCTCCTTCTGCCCACCCACCCCCCGCCAGCCGTGGTCTCTCTGCCACCCCACCCAGCCTTGCCAAGAGCGCAGGTCCCAGGGAAGTTGGGGGGCGGGGGTGGCAGAGCATGAATCATGTGATACCAGGAAGGGGGCACTAGGGTACTATACCCACTCCCACTGTCCCTTCATGTGACCTCCCCTTTCTCCTCCTCCTCTTTCTTGGCCCAGTTTCTCCATTCTTCTTTCCTCTCATTCTTTCCCTTTGTTTTTCTGTCTGCCCCCTCCCTGCCAAGAATGGCCCCTACGCAAAATCCCAGGCTGCTTGAGGTCTCCGGGAAACCTCTATGTGCCTCTCCTGGATGGGGCTGATAACTGAGCCACCAGCACCCCTCCCTCCGCCCCCCACCCACCCCCCAGCTTATCCCCTCCATCAGCCCCGGCTTGGGTTCCATCTCCCCCGTGTCTCTGTGACAACCGCTTCTCACGTCCGGAGTTCAGGTGACATTCACAAGGGCCCCATTGAAGAGCTAGGATGTCATCCGATCAGGGCCCATTGTCCAGCCCCTCAGGTCTGGGGAAGGATGGGGACACCTGATCTGAGACACCTGAGCTGCCCCCTGAGGCTGTGGAGGGGCCAACCGTCCCAAGGCCAAGGGAAAGAGACCCCCTGGCTTGGCAGTCCCCTCTCCTCAACAGACCCCTCCATTTTTCCCCTCCTCTCTCCCAGCCCCTTGGATTCAGAGGACCTCATGCACTCAGCCTTTATCTCCCCTAACACATACCAGCCCCATTCTCCCTGATGCCATGTCCCCACATCACCCAAGTTGGGCCTGGGGGTGGGAGTGGCAGGGACAAGATCCCACAAGTGTCCTCTCCCCCTCCCTGGGAGCCCTGGCTCCAAGGAAAAGGCTCAGACATTCCTCTTTCCTTTCCCACCACCACACAGTAGAAGGGCTGAATCTGCAGAGAAGCAAGACGAACCAAACTAGAGGTAACAGAGGGAAGCCAAAGTGACATGTTCAGGAGAGAACAGTGTAGAAGGACCGAGAGACGCCCCCAGTCTGCTAACAAGAAACTCAGAGGCAGTGAGACGCCCCCATCCCCATGAACCTTGGGCCACCCACTCAGACTGCCACCCTATCCACCAGGCCAACTAAGGGCACCAGATTGACTCCTTGCTCGGGGTGGGCAGCAGAGTCAAGGCTATACAGGGGAGCCCAGCCCACCATCCCCAACAGCAGATCTTGGCCGTGCTGGGCAGGCAAGTCCAGGGTAAAAATAGAGCCAGAGGAAGCCAGGCCGGGTCCTGTGACCACCCCTACCTGCCTGCCCCACCCTCCTCAGTGTGCCGGCAGCCGGGAGCAACTGCGAAGTCCACTGCAGGCCTCTAGAGCCAGCCCAGTTCCGGCTGTTCTACCTCCATGCCCAAAGCCCTGAGTCCCTCTGGCTGGGGTGTGGACTGAAGGGCACAGAGAATGAGGCTAGACTTAGGTCTGATCGGTTGTGGTGGGGCTTCGATCTCATGGCTCTTTGAGCTGTGGGCCCCTACCCCAACCCCAGCTACCCCAGGCACGGTCCCCAGCTCACTTCCATGGTGGGACGTGGGTAGGTGAGCTACAAGATGGGCTCTGAGCTGGAGACGGCAATGGAGACTCTCATCAATGTGTTCCACGCCCACTCGGGCAAGGAGGGGGACAAGTACAAGCTGAGCAAGAAGGAGCTGAAAGAGCTGCTGCAGACGGAGCTCTCCGGCTTCCTGGACGTGAGCACAGGGTGGGGGTACAGGGTGGAGTGGGCGAGGGGTGGGGGAACAGAGTGGGCACCTCCCTGCCACCTCCCCATCCCACCCCAGCTCAGCCCAACCATCTCCTTCCTCTCCCAGGCTCCCCTACTCTTCTGGGTTCAAGTCAAAATGCCCTGATTTACTGTCACCTGCTAAGGGCTAGGCCTTGTGTAGATGCATCAATAACAAAACACACCGTCTAGCAGGGAAGGACTGACACTTGAAAGTAAACCTTGAACACCAGGAAGCACCCGGGGCCTTAACAGAGGTGCCAGAAAGGATTATGGGAGAATATTAACCTGACTGAAGTGGACGGCTTCTCCAAAGAGGTGGCACTCAGGCCCCTGGAAGATCATTAGGGTAAATGTAGACATTTTAGGAGGAGGTATAGTATCTGAACAAGAGCGTGTGAGAAAGCAGATGGAGCGTGCTCGGTAGTTTTGACTGGACTGAAGGATGCAAAAGAGAAGCCAGTAGAAAGTGTACCAGCTTTGAGATTTTATATGAGACCTGGGTTCAAATTCTGGTGCTGCCACTTAATAGCTGTGTGACTTTGGGCATGTTCCTTAACCGTCGACTGTCAATTTGTTTCTTCTCTGGAATGGGACTAATGAAAGCTACTTCATACTATTTGTGCTAGAATTAAATGAGACAGTGCTTGTAAAGCTCCTAGTGTAGTGCTTCTCACATTGTAGGCACTCAACATATGGTAATTGTTTTTATTATTCTGCCTTGTCAAGGAGCTCATTCTGTAGGCAACAGGAAGCCATAAGTATTTTGTTAGTTTTGAGGACAGCAGCGAGAGTCCCATAATTAGAAGTAGTTCTCTCTCTTGCTCATCTCTGCCTCCTTCTCCCCAATCAACCAGCCCCCATGCCCCTGACTCAGTGCTGTTCATTTCCCTATACGCCTACCTCTCCATCTCCTCCCTCCACAGGCCCAGAAGGATGCGGATGCTGTGGACAAGGTGATGAAGGAGTTAGATGAGAATGGAGATGGAGAGGTGGACTTCCAGGAGTATGTGGTGCTGGTGGCTGCCCTCACAGTGGCCTGTAACAACTTCTTCTGGGAGAACAGTTGAGCAGACGGCCCCAGTGGGCAGCGCCCTTCGCCTCCACCCTGCCATACCTGCCCCTTCACCCTGCTTCCCCCTCACCCCACTTTTCCCTCCCCACCAACAAGGGCGCAAGAGTAGTGGGCCAGGCCTGCAACTCATCTTTCATTAAAGGCTCCTCTCTCACAAGCCGCCTGCTGCTGTCTGTCTCCTTTGGGGTATGGAAGTGGGTGGGGAAGTGAAGGCTGCTCACTCCCAACTTGCCTTATTTGGGGAGGGATCTTATTTTGAGAGAGGTCAAGGGGCCATTACATCTTCCTACTTAAGGAATGCTCAAGGCCCAGGAACATTGGGGTTCAATGCCCCAGCTGGAAGTGGAGGAGACATCAGCTTCTCAGATATAAAGCCAGAAGAATTTCCCTTCAACCTTCAAAGAATATTTACTGAAGACCTACCATGCGCTAGACATCCTATGGGAACTGGGGACACAGCAGTGAGCAAAACAAACACGACTCTCAACATCACATAGGTAAAGTCCAGTAAGGATGCCAAAACATACACACATACATGCTAGGAAGGAAAATGAAAGGATCTGATGCACGTGATTGGGGTGGGGGGGGTGTTGAAGACGTGTTCGTACACTCATTCTTCAAACATGCGAGCCTTTTATTGTGTGTCCAGCCATAATGAAAATCCCACATAGGTCTACATCAAAATCCACATGGATGGCAGATGGCAAGAGAGGACACAGAAGGGGGAGCGGGGACGCAAAGGTCCCCCCCAAATAACTATTTAACGATGTTCAGGCCAAGTTGGGGAGGGAAGTGAAGAGGAAAATATGGACGGGTGGTGATGAGTGGTACAGGATCTAGCAGAGGTGTGCTCCCAGCACTGGCCCCCAGGCCTTGGCTGGGGCGTTTGCAGCAATCTGCAACTCTCTGACCAGGGCCAAGGCAAATTACCTGGGCCCAGTGGTCCACAAGAGAGACTGAGGAGGGACTTCCCTGGTGGTGCAGTGGTTAAGAATCCACCTGCCAATGCAGGGGACACGGGTTCCATCCCTGGTCTGGGAAGATCCCACATGCTGCAGAGCAACTAAGCCTGTGTGCCACAACTATTGAGCCTGCGTGCCACAACTACTGAAGCCCGCGTGCCTAGAGCCCGTGCTCTGAAACGAGAAGCCACTGCAGTGAGAAGCCCACGCACCGCAAGGAAGAGTAGCCTCCATTCGACACAGCTAGAGAAAGCCCACGCACAGCAACAAAGACCCAACGCAGCCAAAAATAAATAATAAAATTAATTAATTTTTTGAAAACAAAGGGGGAGAGAGAGACCAAGGAACATCCGCATAAAGAATTGTAGTCCGTCTGCCTTAGCTTGAGGGGCAGAGGGATGTGCCAGGAAATATGAACATCTTTTTCAGGGGGACCGAATCAGCCCCAGCGACCCAAATTACTAAACTGCAGCCCCCTTAAAACCCGGGAGCAGGGACTTCCCTGTCGGTCCAATGGCTAAGACTCTGCACTCTCAATGCAAGGGGACCAGGTTCAATCCCTGGTCAGGGAACTAGATCCCACATGCTGCAACTAAGAGTTCACATACCACAACTAAAGATCCCGCATGCTGCAACTAAGACCCAATGATGCCAAATAAATACATATTTTTTAAAAGCTTTAAAAGATAATCCATTTTCCAAAAATAAACAGAGCTATGCCACTTGGCCACGCCCCTTCCTAGGCGGGGGGCTGAGTTTAATACAGACCAGGACTTTGCTAAAGCCCCGCCTTCTCCCTAGGGCTCCGCCCTAATCCCGTGCAGGCGTGGCACAAATTTCCCGCCCCTTAGTGGTGCGGCGGATCTGACGCCTAACGTAACTGCGTCGACGCCATTTTAGCCGGTCCCTCTCCGCACTGGGTGTGGCGGCCATTTTGTTTTCGACACCGAGCGGGAGTTGACGGCAGCCGCTGTGGTGAAAGGCAGGAAAGGGCAGGCCGGTTAGCAGGCGGACGGGCCAGCCGGACAGCCAGCCAACAGCAAAGAACTAACCTAGCAATCTATCGCTTAACACATCTAACTAACCGCCCACCAAGTTAACCCGAGCCCCTCCACCGTCAACTCAGGTTCGGCCGGCCCCCGGCCCGCCTGCCGCAGCCGTGGTGGCAGCCCCGGGAGGAGCACTGGCGTCCGTTTCCTTCGGTACGTGTCTGTGGTGAGGAGGGCAAGAGTCCTGGGGAACGGAGGGGTCCGGCGGACGCGGAACGGGAGCTGGCGGCATGTGGAGGCAGACAGGGTGTCCGAGATGGAGGCCCCGGAGGGGGCGGAGCCCCTGAGAGGGAGGCGGGGGAGACCCCGAACTGGAAACCCGCCGCGGGATTGATGGAAAAGTTGGGGATTTGATAGAGTTAAAAAAGAATGTTGTTTGGTGGGTTGAGCAATGTCGGCGGTCCTGACAGGGCTTTGAGAGGGAACGGCAATCAAAGGAGGACTGCACGACCTTAGGGAACGTTGGAAAGTAATGGCGGCTTCAGGGTTAAATTTGGTGGAGCGCTCCCGGGAGCGAACTCCCAGGTGAATGCCCATTTAGGGAAACCTTGCCTACTCCCTCCCTCCCCCAGCTCCGCAGGCCCTTGCTAAGTCTCCTACTTGATTTTGAAACTGGAATGCTTGTGTCATCTCTCTAGATCAGTGGTTCTCAGTTGTGGCTGCACAAGAGAAGCACCGAGGTAGACTTCCCCCCCCCCCACCCTTCGAGGTAGACTTTTTTTTTTCCCCCTTCAAATTGCTGATCCCCAGAGCTCACCATCAGAGATTGTGCTTTAAATAGTTTGGGCCCAGGCTTCTGTGTTTTGTTGTTTTTTTTTTTTAAAAAAAAAAAAAGCCTTCTTGCAGCCAAGGTTGAGAAGGATCGCTCTAGATGAAAAGCCAAACTCTTAACACTTTCTTGGCTGGGTCTGAGTCTGCCATTTTGGAGGCTTGGGCAGATATTTTCTGTCCTGTGGCCTTGGAGTTTATTAGCTTGAGGTAACTAGCTTCTTAAGTTTAAGCACCTGAAATGAGTTTTGGTGTGATCGTCAGTAGTCACTGATACAGGCCTTTTCATTCATTTTTAGTTTGGGCCTTTGGCACTTGCTGCAATGAGGTGGTCATCATTCTCATTTGCTCATTCTGTCCATTGTCCTTTGTAGATTCTCGGGATTTGAAGATGGCTGCACAGTCAGCGCCGAAAGTTGTGCTAAAAAGCACCACCAAGATGTCTCTAAATGAGCGGTGAGGCAGCCAACAGCAACTTCAGCTCGTTCATAAGAAAACATTACTTAAATTGGCCCTGGGGTCCAATGCACAAAAACCGGTTTTAAACTAAATACCAACAGAAGGCTACAGACCTCTGTTCTTAGTTGCATCGTATGTGGTACACAAAACAAATTGGGCGGTTGTTTCAAAACCCCTTATCAGTAGATTTTTATGTTATGCTGTCTGAAATATTTATCTGGTGGGATGTATTTTAAAAAGACTCCTCACACCCTCCCTTTTCTTCACTTTTTTTTTTTTTTTTTTTTTTACATTGATACAGGGGTGGTGCAGCTCGGTAGCATGGTACCCTAGCTGCAGTAGGCTTGCTGCCCAGTCCAAGGCCAGCAGTGTTGTGTCTGGCCTGTAAGAGGCGGGTAGCAAGCTATGAATATGTCCAAAGGCCCTTGAATGTCATTCTTGGGCCTTGTAAGAGGCACTCGCTTTGCTCCATTTCACTTTCTTTCCATTCTGCTTTTAGTTTGTTTTTGTTTTCAATTCTTTTACAATTGAATGTTCTTCTCTTTCATTCCATTAAACTTACCTTGACAGGAATAATAGAAGAGTGTCTTCACAAGCTCTTAAATGATTAAACTAATCTTAACTTTTTCAGAAGTAATCACTTAGAGTCAGAAAAAGTAATCATTTGACACTAAGAAAAGTTAAGGCATTTAAAGGCACTTTCTGTCTCTGAGAGCTTTGTTCATTGAGTGCCTTCGACCAGTGACTTTATTAAGTTAATGTTAGACCACTAAAAAATTTACTTATGTTTGTTTGCCTTTTCTGAAGCATATGTACTTCTCTTTATCCCTTAGTGATACACTAATTCTCCATATTCACATTACTACGTGAACAAATACATGAGAGAATGTGATATGCTCCTATAATTTATGTGGGTGTATCATTTCCATGGGCTTTGAAGGTGCTCTAGTCCTTCCTTATATTTGCCCTTAAAATGCACCCTCAGGTCCCCGAAGGTTTTGGCTTGCTTTGTCTGTCTTTGAAACTACATCTTCTGTCTCTTGTCATCACATCTGCTTATTGCATGCTTTTCATACTTTCTACCTCTCTAAAAGCCGTTACCTGAGCCCTTGTTATCACTTTTGATTGAATGTGCTACACTTAGCTGCATTTCTAAGTTTCTGATTCTTGCAAGTTTGTGGAAGCAGAGGAGTCTTTAACCCACATCAGCCTTGATCTAAGTGTACCACTTTACTTAAAGTTCGTGGGATCTGGAGCTCCTGGTCTAGCAAGCCATGAAAATGCCAATAAATGTTTTGTAATAAAGCGTTTATTTAAACATCCATTTTGTTCGACCTTGAAGCTTTACTAATATGCTGAAGAACAAACAGCCGATGCCAGTGAATATTCGGGCTTCGATGCAGCAACAACAGCAGCTAGCCAGTGCCAGAAACAGAAGACTGGCCCAGCAGATGGAGAATAGACCCTCTGTCCAGGCAGCATTAAAACTTAAGCAGGTGAGAGAATGGGTCTTAATGCGCCAGAAGCAGCTGGTGATCCCTGTCAGGTAGTCCACTGAGGCTGTCAGGACGCCATGGATAATTACGAGGTGGCTCAGGGCAAAAGCTGAACTTTTCTGGAGGAAAGAGA
Organism: Orcinus orca; assembly: GCF_937001465.1. NCBI lineage: Eukaryota > Metazoa > Chordata > Mammalia > Artiodactyla > Delphinidae > Orcinus > Orcinus orca. The sequence goes on along the minus strand of NC_064559.1, from coordinate 101,427,327 downwards.
AGTTCAGAGAATTCCCATTTTGGCAGGTACCAATAAGTAACTTTTTGTTGTCTTTCTCTTTTAGGGAGTTTGCCATCAAGGTGGCCTGTTTCTTTGTTATCAATGAGTATTAATCTCTTTTGTTCTCTGATCCTTTGCCCTTAAAATAGATTCACTGGCTTTTTCCACAAAGAAATTTTGGTTTCTGTTTTAGATGATCTTCAAAAAATCCTTTATTTCTCACTAAATGGTTTACAAATTAGGGAAATGATTTTATTCTTTCTTCCCTAATACAGGGAGTCTGAAAGGCCTCTTAGTCAAAGGTTTTCAATGCTAAACAGTAGAAAGAGTGGGGTGACCCTCATCTCCACAGCACCTAAAGTTTTGTCAAGTAAAGTAGAGCGAGAACACTGAGTAATTTAAGAGTTAGCGGTTCTCTTTCAAATTTCCAGTAAGAGATAATCCTATTCAGATCTGAAATAAAACCTGCTCTTTATTATTCATAGACTTTATATGCAAGTCCGGACAGTGGCTGTGGAAGGATATGTCCAAGCTGTGGCTGGGCGTCTGGAGGGCGGTGCCATGCAACTGTAAGGACTTTAACTGGTAGCACTGCATGGCTGTGCATAAAATCAGCAGTTAAATATAACACCCTTCCACCCCCACCCTGAACCATTGGGCTCACTGACCAAAAATAAACAAGGCCTTCTGCTTCAGCTACCTTAAGCCCTGGAGTGGCTGCATTCATCCTAGACTCAGGAAAGCAGTAAAAGGTGCCACTGTTTTCTAAGAGGAAATACTAAAAATTGTTGAAGACAGGTCTCTGACATATTATTCCGAAGGACCTTTTAACAAGAAGCTTGGGACAGAGGCTGTGCCGAAGAAAGTAGCCTCTAGAGCACTGCTGTCCAATAGAACTTTCCACGGTGTTGGAAATGTTCTATATCTGTGCTCTCCAACACAGTAGCCATTAGCCACATTGACTGTTGAGTGCTCAAAATGTGGCTAGTGCCATTGAGGAGCTTAAATTTTTATTTTTGTTTATTTATTTTTTAACTTGTAATTTAAATTAGCCACATGTGGCTAGTGGTTACCTTAGCATATAGCACAGCTCTAGAGTGGAAACTGAATGATACAGTTGACATCCTTCAGCTTCTTTTCAATATTAGAGACTAGTATCGGTGGCAAGTAAGGGATGGGAAGGGAGAAGAACTTCTAAGTACTATGCATTCTCCCCTTAAAGCACAGATCTTGGGAGAATGTACTAGGGATGACTAAACACAAGAGACTTGTAGAAAGAAGTCCTGACCTCATGTTGTTCAGAGCCTGCCCCTCTGATTAGAAGCAGTTTATGATCTCATGCTAGAAAGCTAATAATAACAACTCGCAGCATATGGTTGCAGAGAAAGTCGTTTGTAGTCGTTTGTGGGTGAAGCCTGAGGACGCATAATTTACTTTCGTTCATACTGACTTACGGCGTTATAGGAGAACAGGTTTGCTAGGGCTTTGGTGGTGTTCAAGGCTACACAGTCACCCTTTCCTCTGAAGGAATTTAATTGTCTGAGATGTGGTCTTTGTAGTTTCTCTTTGAGGGACAGATTATTGAAAAATTTCTATCTATGGTATGTCCTTGTTCTCAAATGTGGCCCTGAGTTTTATGATTATAGCTGAACTGTCTTAATTCTAATGCAGGTTTGGCTAGCTTTCTGTGGAGATACGTTTGAGTTATGTGTTTATTTTGAATTTAAAGTCATTATACTGAATTAATGGATCTGTTTGCAAAGGTAGACATGGAATTACAGCTATTTAAGATATGTAAGGAAAGGAGATTTGACTTTTTTGTGTTTATTTACATCTTAAGGTAAAAAGTGGACCGTCTGGAGATAGATACTCAGAGGAAAAATGGAACACACTGGCCTCTTTGACTGAGAAATCAAACTTGTTCTTAAGTCACAAGAACTCAAATGAAATTGTAATTTAAACTTTGCCCAGAGTGTGATGAACTTCCTATGGTGTTTGAGTAAGCCTTTGAAGACAGTGGTAGTCCTTGGGCAGGTATGAATCCAGTCCTGTCATTGTCAACTGGTGGTTCAAAAGCAGCAGAATCCAGGATTTGAAATACAGTGTTCTTATTAAAACTTACGTTCCAAGTAGTGGTATATGACTTCTGTAGCCAAACTAGTGAGGTAATTTGTGGTGATGCCAGTTTCATGGGACCATACTCAAGCTTCTTAGAAGCTCTGGATCAGAATTCTGCTTGTTTTCTACCATGTTCTGAGGCAAAGGCTTGGTTCTGGTTTGGGATCCTTAGGACACCCCATGCAGGTTTATCTCCCGCCACACAGACATCTCACTTGCTTCTTTTTCTCTGCACTTTGAGTTGCTAAATCCCATTGGATTGCTTTTTTGATCTCAATTCCCTAACACCTTTTCTTCCAGAAGAGCTTAAAGCAGCGCCTGGGTAAGAGTAACATCCAGGCACGGTTAGGCCGACCAATAGGGGCCCTGGCCAGGGGAGCAATCGGAGGACGAGGCCTGCCCATTATCCAGAGAGGCTTGTCCAGAGGAGGACTTCGTGGGGGACGTGCCACAAGAACCCTACTTAGGGGCGGGATGTCGCTCCGAGGTCAGTGCTCTGTACCTGATAATTGTCGGGCCCCACCCCCTTCCCTTTTCTCTTGGGCTGCTTATGGACACATTTGTTTAACATCTTTAAGCCTGAATTTGTATTAATATAATTAATAACTTTTGAAATGACGTGTTTTTAATAGTGCTGCATGTCTTTTATCGATACCATTCCTTTTCTGATAATGTGCAATGGTGAGAGGCTAGGACCTGCGTTACAACAGGTAATTCATGTCATCTCCATTCCATTTTAAAACACCCTGCTGCTGCTTGAATCAAAGCACATTCAAGTTCTAGAAATAAGTCAAATCTAAGAAACTTCTTGGCCTGTTGGCCTATATCTTAATTAATCATCTCTATTCCTGGTTCTAGTGAAATACTCTATTACATCTGGAAAAAAGAGGACAAGTTGACCAATAGCACTTAGCTATATGTTACATTTTAGGCACTGTTATTCTGTTCTCTGTATAGTTCTTGTCCCCTACAAAAATGTATTGAGAGCAGGAACCATATCATTTATTTTTAAATCTGCCATAATGCTAGGCACCTACCTGTAATTATTCAATAGATATTCATTAAATGTATGTACTTAACTAATTGACTTAACTCCCAGCTTCTTCCAAAAGTGGATTTGTGGTCAGACTTGTTGAATTGATTGAATAAAGAGCAGCTTAATCTTTTCACACTCAGTGTGCAGCTTGCCCCACCCAACCTAAAAATTAACTGAATTAACTCTCATTTAACCCTCACCGCCTTCCTTTGGTTAGAATCTACTTTGTCTCTCTTGGATTTACCTGCATATACATTGTATGCCTCCTCTCCAAGGTCAAAACCTGCTCCGAGGTGGACGAGCCGTAGCTCCCCGAATGGGCTTAAGAAGAGGTGGTGTTCGAGGTCGTGGAGGTCCTGGGAGAGGGGGCCTAGGGCGTGGAGCTATGGGTCGTGGCGGAATCGGTGGTAGAGGTTAGTCAGCTACCAACTTCAGAGACTAGCTTCCCCTTATTTCTCTCCCTTCAAAACTCAGAGCCACCTTTCTGCACAGCTTCAAGTCACAGGCAGGCTTATTTGTTTGTCTTGTTTGTTTTATGAAACTGGCTTATTTTCTAAATTCACATGCTGGTAATGTGGAGGTCTGTCATGGGTTTTCCAAGAACAGTCAGGTATGTGTTACAGAGCCAGATTATATTCAGACTTCTTTCAGGCTCTTGCAAATTTAAATTGTATTGTTAAAAATGACAGAATGGTCAGTTTGGCGTTTTATCTTTTTCTGTCCCTGACCCACCACCACACACCCCACCCCATAGCTCAAAACCCACTTTGAGTCTAAGAAGAGAGAAGAGGGAGATGTACAAAAACGAAGCAGAGTTAAAGAGGATGGTGAGACTTGGAGCTAGGTATTGACTCTGAAACCAAGTAAATTCAAGATAAAGTTTGTGTCTATGCGAAACCAGAGATGACTCTTTTTGATCAAAGTAGAAAAAGCAAGATGGTATTGTGTCAGTTAACTAACTGACTCTTGTTGATAATCTTACCTTGAGACTTAGTGATATTTGTCCTGTGACCTCATGGCCCAGACTGGAAGAGAGTTTTTAATGGTGTTGCTGTTAATGCCAAATCTCATGGGAGTTTTCTGGCTTAGAGTTTAGTGGAAAACTCCCAGCAACACCTGTCCAGGAAAAATAATATATATTCTTTTAGCCCCTGGGTATATTTGCTTTGGTCTTTTTAAAGTGTGTGGTGGGTCTTCCATAATTTATGACCTTGAAGTTGCCAGGGGATAATAACTATTGGGAAAAGAAATTTGATAACAGAGGGCTTGTTTTCTTCTCTCGCATTATATGTTGCTTGGCTTATTGAGTGAAGTACAAGCTAGTTTGGGTTTCAGGATGAAATAGCATGTTTCCAAATTATCTTGACTTGGTTTCTGAGAGAGACATCACAGGGATTGGGCGGGGAGAAGTCTGAAGTAGCTTTTCAGAAAGCTGGGTATGTTTTGTTAAGTGAATTGAAACCACCTCTCAGATAACCATAATTGTTAAAATGTGAATAGAATCGGGAGATAGAAATGGCTGGGACTACTCAAAATGTTTTTCCCCAATTCCCTTCATTGTTCCTATGTCAGAATAACTCCTCAGTCTCCTGACATAGGATCAGTTCATTAGGTTTGATAAATTTGAGGAGACGAGCTAATTTTTCAGAAGGATCTCCAGTAAAGTTTAATTTGAAAACTGTCTAGCTTCACACCCCTGTTTCTCTGTGCCCTTGTTACTTCCTCCCTATCTTGCTAAATGGGGTTATCTTTAATGTACTTGTATTTTAATTGTAAACTTATAGCGAGTCTCAAATTTTAGTTTCTCTGTCTTAGGAGAGATTAAGAAATTTTTAATTATCAGTTAACTATATTCCCTTACTTTGTTGGTAGAATAAAAAAAATTTAAATAGCATTTAGAGATGAGCATGTAATAAGGGATTCATTATGTGTGCTTTCCATGTGTTGCTTTCTACCCAGTGTGTTTCCTGTTTTTCCAGATTTCTCCTCTTGCCCTGCCCTTCAGCCTTTCTCAGCTAGGCCCCACTGCTCTAAGGGGCATTTACCATAGCACCAATTAAACTTACTTGTAACTGTTTTTCTTGTTTTTCCCTTGGGCCAGGTCGGGGTATGATAGGTCGGGGAAGAGGGGGCTTTGGAGGCAGAGGACGAGGCCGTGGACGAGGGAGAGGTGCCCTTGCTCGCCCTGTACTGACCAAGGAGCAGCTGGACAACCAACTGGATGCATACATGTCAAAAACGAAAGGACACCTGGATGCTGAGTTGGATGCCTACATGGCTCAGACAGATCCCGAAACCAATGATTGAAGCCTGCCCACCCTCCTGTGAGACTCTTGTTAAAGTCACACATCTGTAAATAACCTTGAGATAACAGATGAGAAGAAACTTGATTGATGCTGGAAGGACCTACCATAATAAGCTATGGACTGACTCGCCACCAGTTTGTGCATTTAGTGTGTTCCTTTTACTTTTTGATACTGTGTTGTATGAAACCCTTTTTTCCTCTGACTTGGGTTTTGTTTTGTTGTCGTTTGGGGTTTTTTTTCCTTCGCCCAGACTTCTCTTTGAACATGAATGTGTTGGCCTTGTGGCTAGTACACCCTCTTCCCCGCTCTGCCTTCCCTCACTTGTCATATGCTTTGGCATTCTGACATTTCCTCTGTTCATCTCCCGTGAAAAAGTCCCAGAAAGAGCCCATCAATGTCCCTCCTTAATATCTAGGTTTCTGAGATACAGTTCTGTTCTGCATCATCTTTAAAGAGCCTCTTAAAAGTGTTTAGAAAATGTGGAGCTCAAAAATGCATTATGCCACGCTGATGTTTTAGTAAAGTAAATTAGGAACTTTGACATAGCTACAGGGCCACCTAACAAGTTACACACGGTAGCAGCTCTGATTTGATTAAAGTTATTACCATGTACATTTACACCACATAACCAGTGTACTGGGTCAGGTATGTGCACTTTCTACCCTGGAATGAGATTTATAAACTTTTCCTCGTGGCTTTGCATCGTGCCCAAAGAGGGTATTTTTGGATTGGCTTACACCTGCAAAAGAGTGGGGAAAGCCGTTTGGTTTGGCAGATGCTTCAGAAGGGAAAGGGCTGGAAATTGATGGCAGATATCTGGTGGGAGGGGTCAGAAGATATCCATGCTGAAATGCTGTTATGTTTATACCAGGCCGATCTTGGGCTTCATTCATTGACTTTGACCCTTATTCCCCTTGAAGGTTTAATTAAGTTCAACCATTTTCTGTCAACTGTTCCAGTTTCAGTAGAATCTTTTGTTTCTGGTTCATTATAACAAATTGTTCTCTGAAATCTAGTCAGGACTTTCTCTTTATTTGTTGGGCTCTTTGAAATATTATGGCCACTATAACAATATTTTGATATACCCCTTGTAGAGTTGAGAGTCCTTCATAGTTGTATTAAAATTTGGGGTGGGAGGGGGATGTGACTTTGGGGCAGAAAGTGAACAATTTGCCCTCTTGTGAATAATCCCTGAGGTAAGATTAACCACACAAAGTAATGTACCAACACATTTGGTCCATAGGAAGCTCAAACATAATGGTCTCAGGAGGCAGTTGAGGACCCCGGCCCTGGTTTCCCTTTTCCTCTGTGCTGTTTAGGGAAAAGAAGAAGCTAACCACCTCTAATCAAACCAGTTGCCATTGAGCAACCTGGTACCCTAAACTGTTGGGAGGTTGTGTGTTATTGTAGACTGGAAGGAAATTTTGGCCAGGACAACCTGAACTTGAATCCTATTTGTATGACCTGGGCTACTTAACCTCTGGATTGTGAAGCAAGTTTAGTTGTAGAAGGGAGAGCTTGAAAAGACCATGCAGTGTTAGGACAGAGCCATGCTGACATAACCAATCAGACCTAGTTTTGAAGTGTCTGTACTGTAACTACTTACTCTTAATAGAAGTGGACTGTGAGACTGGAGGTCTTTAGCCCAGACAAGTATTTATAAACCTTTCATCGGAAAGAGTGAAAAAGGTATTTTTGTGTGGGCAAGGCCGATTTTAAGGATAATTCCTTAGATGCCAAACTCCAGTCAGCCCCCAAGGCTCTTCTGTGGGAGAGGTGCTGATTGGCAGTGGGCAGGCTACCCCTTGCGAACTTCACATCCACTGGTAGCCTTTTGTCATCTTCCAGGGCCTCCAGAACACCTTTGGGAGAAAAGGAGGGAGCTGCAAGGTGAGAGTTTTTCTATCCCCCAACCACACAACTTGGGATGACCCGTCTCTGGGATTTTTTCCCCAGTCCCGTCCTTCCCAAATACTTTGACCCTCCTTCAAGGTAGCTAACAGGTATGTGCCCTCAGGATATTTTTAATCTGGTGGCTTTTGGTACCACTCTCCATAATCCACTGAGATCCTCTGTGTAAGAATAAGGAGTGAAAGAGGCACCACTTTTGAAGCCTATGCAAGGCCCCAGCTGAGGTAGAGATGGGGAGGGGCCAGCAGTATGAGTCTGGGTCTCACAGTGCCCAATTCCAGTTCCATGGAGCCCACACAGGAGATCACCCCGTATACTTTTGGCAAGGTTCCAGGCTAAAAGCAAAGTGTTGGAGTCAGGAAATGAGAGGTGAGGGGTGTACTGGGTGGCAGCAAGTGTCTGAGGCCTCCCACCACCGCCAGTCCATCTGCTGACGTAATTCCCTTGTGAGGGAGAGGTCCATTTCAGAACAGAGCTCCTGGATGCCTCAGACCCTAGACTAAGGAAGAGAAGCTGGGGCCAGGATACTGGGTCCTTCAACAAAGGGGAACTTGCCGAGGTGCCAGCTGTGCCTTAGCTGTTCACTCTCCTAGGTCAACCTCTTCCAGCTCAGGATTGCCCTGCCCAGGGTGCTTCCAGTCCCACCTCGTCCTGCTGACTCAGTACTCCTAGTGCCCACAGGTGTCTGTCCAAAAGGACCTGCCCCGTGTCCTCTACGCCCATCTCTTGCACTGGCCCAACTTGCAGGGTAGTGAACTAAGACCAGGTTGGGGCTGCTGTTTGTAGCACCTGTGTGATCTTTACTACCTACAAAAATGTCAAGCAGATCTAGTGGTCAGGGGACCCTGAAGCATCCTGGGGGGGGGGCGGGGGCGCGTTACTTTGTGGGTCCCAGTGAAGATGGGCAGTGAGGCAACCACTGGAGCTTAAGGCCCCTTCCCTTTCTGCCTCTTCTATATCCCTCCAACCAGTTGAAGAATTCCTCCCCAACAGTGGGCAAAGGAACTTCCCTACCAGCCATGGACCCTCCAGCTCCACTCACTGCTCATTGCAGTTCCCAGAGTCTCCTTGAGGCCTGTGCCCACTTCTGCCATCCTCGATCCTTCGTGAGTGTCCCGGGTAGAGCAGAATGGGACAAAGAGAGTCAGCCTGGCTCCCGGGTCAGCCTTTCACTCATTCAGCGACCGTATGCCAAGGGCTTGCCATACAGACGCGAACAAGGCATTGTTAGGCATTGGGAGTACAGAGAAGAGATTGATGAGCTAGAATATGAAAGTCAAGGGAAAGTTTAACAGAGAAGGGGGGAAGAATATTCGAAGGAGAGGGAACGAATAAAAAGGTGCAGGGAAAGTGTGTTCAGTGGTCCTTCAAAGTAGGGTGGGAGACACAACTGACCAGATTGGGTAGCCTGGAGCCTAACTGTCTGCTAAAGACCTTGGGCTTTATGCTCTGGGTAGTGGGGAGTGATTGAGGACTTTAAGTAGGAGAGTGCCATGGGATGATTATTCAGAAGGGTGGTAGGAAGTGAAAACGGGCTAGAGGGAGGACCATGGAGACTGGGAAACTATTAGGTTAGTCTAAAACAAAACAGAGTTGGCCTGAACCTGGGCAGGCCACACCCTCAGCAGTTTCCTAGCTATCTGAAGTCTGGGATGCCTGTCAGCACAAGAGACAGGAGTCAGGGGTGGCCTGAGCAGTGGAGAAAGCACATGGCATATGCCTCTCCCTGGCCTGCTCTTGTTTGTCTCCCTAGTGTCCCCGTGTGGTGGCCCCATGATGCCTGATCTGCCACCCAACCCAGCCTCCACCACAGCTACCCACTCCCTATGACCTCATACCCTGGAAAGAGCTAAGCTTCCAGACAAGGGGCTGGCAGAGGACAGGCCTTCAGCCCCCATAAGTCCAAATGGCAGCACTTTCCTCCCCTCCTCCAGGCCCCCTGCGGCCTTGTCAGGTAGTTTCAGCTAATACCCACCCACCAGCAGTGAACAGCACCCAGACCAGCACTGTAAATGGGGCAGGCCTAAGGGTTGGCTCCTAGAAGGGAGGCAAAGGGCCCAGAGAGGCTGGGACCTGGGAGGAGACCTGGCCTGGCCTCTGTGTCCCCTCTCCTCTTCCCGTGGGCTGTCCTGTCCATCCCACTGCAACCCCAGCCCTCCCACTACCTCTCGCGCTGATTCTGCAGGCAATGTTGTTAACGAAAGCTCGGCCTCTCTGTACACCGGTGCCAAATCCAATCTCGGAGACAGAGTTTTGGGTGAAATAAAAAAGACAGCTTTACTACTTTGCCAGGCAAAGGGGACACACTGGACTTCTGCCTCAAAAAACTATGTGTCCCAACCCGGGAGGATTTTATTAGGGTCTTATATGGTTCAGAGGTGGGGGGGGGTCTCTGCCAAGATTAGGGTGTGAGCAGGACTGGCACTCCCTTAATCTCCTCTCAGGTGGTCGGTCTCCTAATCTTGATGAGCTTCTCTGGTCCCTTTAATCTTGCCTCAGGTGGTTTCTTGGCAGCTCCCCCCCACCCCTTGATTAGCAACTGTTCAAATCTGGAACTCAGGGAAGGTCATGGAGGCTGAAGTCTTTTTTTTTTTTTTTTTTTTTTTTTTGCGGTACGCGGGCCTCTCACTGTTGTAGCCTCTCCCGTTGCGGAGCACAGGCTCCGGACGCGCAGGCTCAGCGGCCATGGCTCACGGGCCCAGCCGCTCCGCGGCATGTGGGATCTTCCCGGACCGGGGCACGAACCCGTGTCCCCTGCATCGGCAGGCGGACTCTCAACCACTGCGCCACCAGGGAAGCCCGAGGGTGAAGTCTTGCCTACAAGAAATGGGGGACGAAAGGGCCTCCGTGGCTGGGAGCCCCCACAGGGCCCCACTCGGTTTCAATGTGAGAAGGGCAAGGGTGCCCAAGCCTCCAGTTCCCTGGGTTCCGGGCACCTTTAAGGACTCACCTCCAGCTCTCTCCCTCCCCACAAATACACATATAGACACAGTTGTCACAGTGGAGGCATGAGAAATGGAATATTTCCTGCCATATCAGTAAACAAATGATGTCACAGTCGTCAGCTTGCAGCCCTCCAACGTGAGCTGGTGAGCCCTGAGGAAACTCAGGGCTGAAAAGAATACCTGCCATCTAGCAGCCATCAGACTGCAGCCACTCCCTATGGTGAGCAAGGAGGAAACTCAGGATGTGAAAATACAGGATACTGGCCCCAGATAGCTGAGGTGCATATCAAAGGAATGATTTCAATGAGCCCAGAACTCCTGCATCTTCCCATACATAGAAAAGCACTAAACTCCTTAACTTGGGTTATCTGGTTTTCTTTAACCATAATCTTTTGATGTTCCCAGCTACCTGCCCTTTGTTGCAAAATATCTTTATAACCTGGCTCCCCCCTTCGCCTCCGCTGAGCAGTTCTCTCAGGGTTACTTGAGATGCTGCCTCCCAGGCTTGAAGTCCTAAAAATTCCCGCTGAATAAAACATAACTCTCAACTTTTAGGTTGTGAATAATTTTTTAAGTCCATAGGCATATCATCTCGTTTTTGACCCTGGACCTTCCCCAGGCACCACCTCCAGCCTCTTATCAGGAAATCACATCTCCAGACTCCTTATGTTCTGTCTCCAAGTTTTAGCTGGTAGTGTTAGGGTTAGAGTAGGATAATCAAACAGTTAGCTCAGAAACCCCATTAGGGGATTGTAGATAGAGAGAAAACTTCAGGGGGCTTTGGCAGACCACAGTAAGATTAATGATCACTCAAGAAATGAATGGGAAAATCCTGCAACAATGTGGGCTTACTTGACTCATAAACCAGAGCAAATCATTTAGCATCAAAGCCAGATTGGCTCGCTTAACAAAACCAAGCTAACTTGATTAGCAACAAAAGCATACAACAGGAGAATGAGACATGCCTCAAAACAATTAAACAATGGTGACTTGAGACCCACATCCTTCCCAGTGAGCTCAGTTAGTTAATGACCCACAAGACATGTTCTTTGGCCCCTAGGACATGCTCTTTGCACACAAAAAAACAATCATTATGGAAAGGGAAAGACCCTCATTGTACTGAGACCTGAAATAATTTTTCCAAAGTGCCATGGCAGTCCTGGCCTGACCATGTAGGGACAAAACTCCCCTGCCCAAACTGGAGGAGGAGTTGATGATGGAAGTGTGACACCTACTCAAGAAAGACAAAGAAGGTCTCCCCCTCCCCTCTCTTCCTTTGATTAGAAAAATGTAACCCACTAAGTACTTGGGGCAGCACAACGCTCGCCTGCCTGCTTGTTAGCCTCACAAGCATCCTATTCTAATAAATCACTTCTTATCACTTTGCCTCTCACTGAATTCTTTCTGCATTGAGACATAAAGGACCGGACCTCTTCAGAGCCCCCTGAAACACCACCTATCTGTTTCAGTAGTGCCAGTGGGAGAGGTGTTGCAGGTGACCTCTGGCTGCCCTATTCTCCTGCCTGGGTGGTCTCTCTGACCTTACCACACCCATTCTAGTGACTTGGCCAGGCAGGATGACGGCCGAGGGTGGAGACTGAGGCCCAGGATGGCTCTGGAACCTGTGATGGTGGCAGCAGTCTACCACCACTAATCCCCAGACAAGGGCCTCTTACTGTGTAGGGCAGGCAGCCCAGTAGACCTGGGGCAGCAATGGCTCCATGAGCCCTCTTTAAAGGATTCTCTTAATTCTCCATTTAGGCTTGATTTATTTAATTTCTTTACCCTTTAGTGTAAGGTGATTATCAATTTAAGATTTAAACACATCTTTGGTGTGATATTATGAGGTATAAGAAATATATATTAGGGGCTTCCCTGGTGGCACAGTGGATAAGAATCTGCCTGCCATTGCAGGGGACACAGGTTGGTTCCCTGGTCCGGGAAGACCCCACATGCCGCGGAGCAACTAAGCCTGTGCGCCACAACTACTGAGCCCGCGAGCCACAACTACTGAAGCCCACGTGCCTAGAGCCCGTGCTCCGCAACAAGAGAAGCCACCACCCGCACACCACAACAAAGAGTAGCCCCTGCTCGCTGCAACTAGAGAAAGCCCACGCGCAGCAACAAAGACCCAACACAGCCAAAAATAAATAAATAAAAATTTTTTTTAAAAAAAGGAAATATATATTTGGTCGTCAGCCCCAGTTCCTGGCCCAGAACTCCTAAAACCCTTAGACTTTCCTGTGATAAGAGCAATAAAGGTGTCTTTTGTTATGTTAATAAGGTGACTTTTGGAAAGCTCCAGGTAACCTAAGGGGGGGGGGTAGTTGCCAGGGGAATCGATCAAGTGGTTAGAGGGTTGGAAATTCCAGTCCCACCCACAGACCTCTGGGGTGGGCAGAGGGGCTGGAGATAGAGTTATGTTAATGCGGTGGTTTGGACCTCACCAAAGGATGGGAGCTGCCAGGAGAGCCAACCTTGTGATTAGATGGATGGAATTTTCAATCCCACCCCCAATCTCCATGGAGGGGAGAGGGGCTGGAGGTTGAGTTCAGTAGATGGCCAATGATTCATGCCTATGTAATGAAGACCTCACAAAAACCCAAAAGTGTTGCAGGAAGGGGGACCCCTTTCAGGGCAAGACAAGAGTGGGCTCTTGTCTTACACTGAGAAATGAATTGTCCAAGGAGACACAGGTGCTGACAAAGCAAGAGACTTTATAGGGAAAGGGTGCCCGGGCAGAGAGCAGCAGGGTAAGGGAACCCAGAACTGCTCTGCCACGTGGCTCGCAGTCTCAGGTTTTATGGTGATGCGGTTAGTTTCCGGGTTGTCTCCGGCCAATCATTCTGACTCAGGGTCCTTCCTGGTGAGGCGCGTATCTCTCAGCCAAGATGGATTCCAGCGAGAAGGATTTTGAGAGGTTGGTAGGACATATGAACTGGAGTCTCCTCTCTCCTTTTGACCTTTCCTGAATTCTTCCCGTTGGTGGGTAGCTTGTTAGTTCCGCATTCCTTACCAGGACCTCCTGTTTAAGATAATTCATGCAAGTGGTTACTACAGTGCCTGGCCAGGGCGGGTGGTTTCAGTCAGTCATTCCCCTAACAAAAGGACTGAGAGCTTACAGAGCCTCCTTGACCTTCCCTGAGTTCCAAAGTGTAGATTCAAACAGTTGCTTATCAAGGAAGGGAGGGAATGCAGAAATGAAGAAGAAGCAGTCAAAAAACAATAGTGCAGCCATAGGGCAGGATTCTGCTTCCTCCTCAAGGGATATACATAACAAAATACCTTTGAGTTCTTCTGCTGGAACAAGGCCCCCACCCAGGTGGAGGATGGTGACTTCAGGCTGAACACAAGACTCCTGGAGCACCACCCTATCACCTCACCACCAACCAATCAGAAGAGAGTCTGCACACAGCAGAAGATAACAAAGACTCTGGACCCCTCCCCAGATGATTCTCCCTTTAAAAACTTCATGGTCAAAGCAGAATCCTCGGAGTTAATCTTTGGACATGAGTCCACCATTTCCCCAGGTTGCCGGCCTCCTGAATAAAGCAAGCTTTCCATTCCTACCAGCACTTGTCTCTCCAGTGTTGGCTTTGGAGTGGCGAGCAGCCCAACCTTCGTTCAGTAACGCTAGGAGGGTGTCGTGGGAACCTCTGACTTATATCCAGTCTGTCAAAAGTACAGGTAACAACCTGGGCTAGTGATAGAGACTGGTGTCTGAAGTGGAAAGAGTGGGGGGATGGAGGGGCACTGGTGGCAGTCATAGGACGATCTTTAACCTGCTGTGGACAAAGAATGTCCTGCCTTTTCAGTAAACAAAGGATGTTGAGGCCATCAAGCCCTTAGCCACTGCAGCTGTGCGAGGGTGCACCCTGAGGGGATTCAGGATGGAGGAAAACAGGATACTGGCCCTATCCTTTGATAGTTAAGGGGTATATCAAAGGAATAATTTCAATAAGCCCAGACTCTTTCATCTTCCCATACATAGAAGAGCTCTAAATTCATTAACCTGAGATGTCTGTTTCTTTAATTAGCCATAATCTTTTGATGTTCCACTAAGTAGGGGTTTTTTGTTTGTTTTTGCAGAAACTCCTATATAGCCTGGTTCCTCCCTTACCTCTTCAGAACAGTCCCTCAGAGTTATCTGAGGAAGCTGTACCTCGGGCTTAAGTCCTCAGTAATGCCCCAAATAAAACATAATTCTCAACTTTTAGGTTGTGCTTTTTTTTTTTTTTTCCGGTATGCGGGCCTCTCACTGTTGTGGCCTCTCCCGTTGCGGAGCACAGGACGCGCAGGCTCAGCAGCCATGGCTCACGGGCCTAGCCGCTCCGCGGCATGTGGGATCTTCCCAGACCGGGGCACGAACCCATGTCCCCTGCATAGGCAGGCGGACTCTCAACCACTGCGCCACCAGGGAAGCCCTAGGTTGTGCTTTTTGTTTCTCAGTCAACACTGGAATCTGACGCAATCTCCAGTAGTGTCAGAATTGAGTTAAATTCTCGGACACCCTGCTGGTGTCTGAGAATCGCTTGTTGAAAGTGTGGGGAAACCCACACAGACATTGGCATTGGGTCAAAGAAACCGAAAGACATGGGGATAAGAGACACAGTGAAAAAACTTATCTGGAAGTCTTGGGTGAAATGAGTTCCCCCAAAATGTTCTGAAGACTTACCCTTTGGATTTTGTGTGTGAAAGCACATCCTCTAAGGGAATTTAATTTCAGGGGGGACACCAGGTCAGCAAATGGAGAAGAGAGAGGAGATGACGGAAAGCTAGACAGGAAAGATTCAAGAGGGGGACAGTCCTCCTCAGCCTCCACCTTCTGACCCCTTTGGGATAAGCAGGAGTCCTGGGGTCTGACCTGATCCTGGTCTGAGAATGAAGGATGTGGAGGCGGTAGATCCCAAGCACCAGTTAATAAAACAGCAGGGGGCTTCCCTGGTGGCGCAGTGGTTAAGACTCCGCGCTCCCAATGCAGGGGACACGGGTACAATCCCTGGTTAGGGAACTAGATCCCACATGCATGCCGCAACTAAAAGTTTGCATGCCACAACTAAGGAGCCCGCGAGCCACAACGAAGGAGCACACCTGCCGAAACTAAGACCCAGTGCAACCAAATAAATTAATTAAATAAATATTAACCAAAAAATACAGCGGGAATCTCAGGCCTCCTGGCTGCCTGCCCCTTCCCCACTCCCACCCCTACTGCTGCCCTTTCAGCTCTGCCATTGAAGCATTGTAGGGCTCCCCAGACAAAGTTCTCACCTCCCAGAAATCAGGGTAGACCAGGCAATACCCATCCCTTAACCTGGACCTGACAGGCCCGAAGAAATCTGACTCTCAGGTCCCCCTCCATAGTTAAAGCTGTCACCAGACACCATTCTGTGCCCCACTCCAAACAGGAAGGACCTTCTGACCACCCTGAGCACCCTCCTGCCACGCTCGGTCTCCACGTGGGGTGTCGGGGTGCTGCTAGCCTGCCAGGCAGAGGGCACAGTGTGGCTGTGTGCCTTCCCGCAACAGACCCCTCCCCCATCTCCTCTGCCTGCCTCCTCTTTTTTTTTTTTTAAGTTTTTTTTTTTAAATTTATATTATTTTTGGCTGGGTTGGGTCTTCATGCTGCACGCCGGCTTCCTCTAGTTGCGGCGAGCGGGGGCTACTCTTCGTTGCGGCGCGCGGGCTTCTCATTGCGGTGGTTTCTCTTGTTGCGGAACATGGGCACTAGCCACGTGGACTTCAGTGGTTGTGGCACGCAGGCTCAGTAGTTGTGGCTTGCGAGCTCTAGAGCACAGGCTCAGTAGTCGTGGTGCACGGGCTCATGTGGGATCTTCCCGGACCAGGGCTTGAACCCGTGTCCCTTGCCTTCGCAGGCAGATTCTTAACCACTGCACCACCAGGGAAGACCCTGCCTCTTCTTTATGAAAGTTGTAGTCTCCCAGGCCTCCCCTGGGTCACAAAATCCTAGCTCAAGAATTAATGAGTGAGGGAATTCCCTGGCGGTCCGGTGGTTAGAACTCTGCTTTCACTGCCGAAGACATGGGTTCAGTCCCTGTTGGGGGAACTAAGATCCCACAAGCCGCATGGCAAGGCCAAGATAAATAAATAAATAAACAGTACAACTTTAAACATTAAAAAAAAAGAAGAAGAATTAATCAGTGAAAGGATGTGAACATGTAGGGACAAAAATAACAGTTGGTCCAGGAGAACTGGTAAGAATTTATACAGTACATCAGCCATATGCTGGTCACAGAATCTTTAGTTCCTCCCTGAAGTACCTAGATAAAAGTATCTGATGCACATTTCCTGAGCTGTTTTACAGATGCTAAAACCCCCACCAAATAGAAGAAGTTAACTACTTGCTGACCATGAGCTTGCAGTCCCCAGACCAGCTGGCGCACGAGGATTGAGAATGTTAACCCCTGTGACACCACCCTATTACCTCACCATCAACCAATCAGAGAGTTATGCGCATTCTGATCACATACCCTGTGACTCCCCTCCCTCACCTTTCCCTTAAAAACTCTTCCCTGAGACCCTTCGGGGAGTTAGGGTCTTTTGAGCATGAGCCACCCTGTTCTCCTTGCATGGCCCTTGCAATAAACCTCTCGCCGCTCCAAACAATGATGTTTCAGTTTGTTTGGCCTCACTGTGCATCAGGCACACAAACTTGGGTTTGACAACAGCGGTACTGCCTGAGCCAGTGCAGCGCTCAGCACAGCACAATGCAGAGGTTTCCCGTGGACATACTCCCAGACCCACCTTCAGGTAGCCAGCAAGGCGGGGGCAAGTCAACCTAAGCACTTAGAGTCGGTTGAATTGGCAGATGCGGAACACGTGGATACGGAGGGCCTACTGTAAAAGCGACTCCTTAATAGTTTGGACAGTAATTGCTGTGGAGCAAGAAAATCTTCTTGTTTGGTTTTTCTCCCAAGATAAAAACCTGCGCAGATTTGGAGGCACTTTTGCCAGTGTTACACAGATGGTTCAAAGTTTTTAAGACTCTCAGAGTCAAGGTTTCTTTTCATTGCAAGTATGTGAATATATCTCTGTAGCTACAGTCTGTATTCAAACTACTGGAATAAAATATCTGCCAGTCAAAAAAAAAAAGGGGGGGGACCAAACTTCCCTGGTGGTCCAGTGGTTAAGAATCCGCCTTCCGATGCAGGGAACACGGGTTCGATTCCTGGTCAGGGAACTAAGATCCCACATGCAGCAGGGCAACTAAGGCCGCGCACTGCAACTAGAGAGAAGCCTGCATGCCACAATTACTGAGCCCGTGTGCCACAACTAGAGAAACCCTTGCGCTGAAACTAGAGAGAAGCCCACGCGTCACAATGAAGACCCAGGGCAGCCAAAAAAAACGGGGGTTGGGGAGCTCAGAGACAGAAGAGAGGGGGAGTTTTTATGACTTACATCTCCTTCAGCCTCTGCGGAAAAGCTAAGGACCGGAGGACTACTGCTATGTGATACTGGCACAAGCGGGGGGGGGGGGGTTTTGCACTGAGTACCTTGTGCCATGATGCCTGGAATTTGATAAGTGTTTAGAGAATGAATAATTGAACCAGCACTGGCCTTCAACCTGTTATCCAACTTCAGGGTTTCTGGAAGAGCCTTGCCCAGTCTCCCTCACCGAGGTGTCCAAGGAATCAAGAAAAGATGGATTCTAGAGTCCCTTTCAGCACTAATTTTCTCTGAGCAGGGTTATTATGTAATCTGGCTGATACGTTAGTGTGCAGGCTGACCTGGAGGGTACAGAGACTAGAGGCAAGAAGATCAGTCAGGAGGCTGGTACAATGCCCTCTTGAGATATACGAGCTAACTCAAAAAAAAAGCTAAGTCAATGTGATAAGGTGTGAAAAGGAAAGCATAAAAACAAAACACAGAGTGATTTTCTTCAGAGAATCAGCCTTTGAAGTAGGATTACTAGATAATATACTAAAAAATTATTTGTTGTTTATCTGAAATTCAAATTTACCTAGTGTCCCAGAGTTTTTTGTTTGCTCTGTTTTCTAAATTTGGCAACCCTACTTCAAACAGTTACCTGAAAGGGCTGTGGCCTAACTTGGGGGCTTCCTGTCTAGACACAGATCATAAACCTCTTTTCCAGCCAAGGCCAGCCCCTGTTCTCTGTCCCTGGCACAGGCCTCAAGGACCTGGCCCTTTTTCCTTTCCTCTTCAACATTCACACCGCTTTGCCCCGGGCTTCCTCTTCTGAAAGCCTGATTAGGAAGCAGGCCGCCGTTGCCCTAGCTACCCCCCTTCCTTGCCACTTACTCCCCAAATAAGCCCCCAGCCTCTCCTGAGAGTTTTACCTCTAATCACTAGAGGGAAAGATAGAGGGAAACAAACACAGTAAACAACAAAAACTGTACAAGGCTTTAAAAGTTGCCACAGTTGGGGTCTCAGGTTTGCAGCTGCTGACCACCACTCTCCCACAGTGATTTAAACACCTTTATTCCTGAGGACGAAACTGTCAATGAAAAAATTAATCAATAGTCAATCTAAGAAATGGAAAAAAATAAAATGGAAAATTTTATTCAAACCAACCTGAGGAGATATATATATATATTTTAACATTTATTTATTTATTTGGCTGCACCGGGTCTTCGCTGCAGCACACAGGCTCTTAGTTGCGGTATGTGGGATCTGTTTCCCTGACCAGGGATTGAACCCAGGTCCCCTGCATTGGGACCGTGGAGTCTTAACCACTGGACCACCAGGGAAGTCTCCAACCTAAGCATGATAAGCTGGAGACAGTCTTTCAGAAACTCTGAGGACTGTTCCAAAGAGCTAAGGTGGGAGGCTAGGACTTAACATGATTTTGACGAAGGGGTATGTGTAATCAAGCTCACGTCTTGGTAGACGGTGACTGCTATTCTCCAGAAATAGAGATCTTAGTTCATGGTTTAGTGCTTTTCTAAGAATGGGAAGATGCAAGAAACTGAGATCATAACATTTTCTCCTGAAAACACATAACTGAGGGCCAGTTCTGCCAGTTTTCCCAGAGCACGAAGTGCCTCATCCTGATTCTAAATTCCCTTCAGGGTGTACTGCAGGTCATTGACCACAGTGGCTAATGACTTGATTCTTATAGAACTGGCTAGTGGGCAACATTCTTTATTTTACAATCCTCTACCTTTCAGTCTTTATTTCAACCAAGGTTTGGGAGGCATTTCATGGCCAGCTTATTTCATGGTGCTAGGAATGCTCATTCCCATGTCAGGAAAGGATTTCATTGATAGGCCAATGTGCTATTACCGGACTAGGCCCTGTCAACAGTAACCAAAAGCCTCTGGACTGTGTCTTACTTGTTTGTTACGGTCTGGATAATGATTCGCTCTTGTTGTTTCTTCCTGTATCTAGAGTTACGCTATTACAATCATTGATCTTATAGAACTATACATTTGGTCAATTGTTTCAAGTTGCCTAGTCATCATTATTTTTATTGGAGGTTCAGTCACACATTTGGTAATGCAAGAAACAATTATCTTGTAAAATAGGCAGAATACAAGTAACATAGTTAGTAACATTAATGAGGTAATAAGTAAACATTTAAGCTAAGAAATTCCATTAGGTATCTTCCCCAGGTCATTTGACCTAGTCTGTCCTGCAAGCAATCTCTGTCGTTAAGGGAAATGATATATTGGTATTGTACATAAAGTTTACCAAAAATATCTGCACGTACAAGGTGAGTGGTGGGTCATCCTGATGCCTTACAGGATTGAGAAAGGAATGTTATCTTCTAAGGAGTTACATGGTTGGCGTCAGAAGAAGAAAAATTTATCTTTATGGTTGAGCTGGTATTTCTGACATTGGAGAGATCTGGTTAATGCATAATGCAGACGCACACTGCACACTAGAGGGAAGAAAAGAGGCCCAAACAGGGAGAGCTTTTTTTTTTTTTTTTACTAGACCAGCAGGGAATTCCCAAGCAGAGAACATTTTCATGTTTAAATTTTTCTTGTTTGCCTTAAAATAGGAGCTTTATTTCATCAAAGCTCAAGGCTGAACATTCTGGTGCCCATTTATTGTGAATCACTGGAACACATTAGGGCTTAAAGGACAGAGGGCTGTGCCTCTTGTTGAGAATTCAACAAGAGATGTAAACGCTCTGGAAAGCCATGAAAAACAAAAGAAAAGTAGGGAAACTTTTGTTGGTTTTTTTTGCGATACGCGGTCCTCACACTGTTGTGGCCTCTGTCGTTGCGGAGCACAGGCTCTGGACACGCAGACTCAGTGGCCATGGCTCACGGGTCCAGCCGCTCCGCGGCATGTGGGATCTTGCCGGTCCGGGCCACGAACCCGTGTGCTCTACATCGGCAAGCGGACTCTCAACCACTGCACCACCAGGGAAGCCCCAACTTTAACCATTTTTAAGTGTACAGTTCAGTGGCATTAAGTAAACTCACATTATGTAACTATCACCACTAGTAGTCTCTAGAACTTTTAAATCATCCCATACTGAAACTCTGTATCCATTAAGCAACAAGTCCCCATTTCCCCTTCCCCCCAGCCGCTGGCAACACTGTTCTTTTTTTTTTTTTTTTCTGGAAAAGTTTTATTGTGCATAGAGGGGAAGGGCTCAGTCCTTCTTGGCTGCCGTCTTCCTCATGGCGGCCAGGACATTGCTCAGCTCCTCTCTCTTCCTCTTGGCACGGATGTGTGTCCCCACCCTCTTCTTGATGAACTTGAGGGCCCACTTGTCCTTGGAGACCTTGAGCAGCTCCATGGCCCGCCGCTCATAAAGGGCAAAGCCGCACACCTCCCGGATCATGTCCCGCACAAACTTCGTGTGCTTGGTGAGGCGTCTGCGGCGGCGGCTGTGCCTCGGCTTGCTCACGTTCTTGGTCACCTTGTGGCCCGTGCTGAGGCCCACCACGGCCATGGGGTAGCGCAGAGCCATGGCTGCCGCTCCTCAATGGCTGCCGCTCCTCAATGGCTGCCACGGCGGAAGGGGCAACACTGTTCTGATCAGGAGATAGAACTACATTTTATCTCCATGAATTTGACTGTTCTACAAACCTCATACAAGCAGAATCATTAAATATTTGTCCTTCTGTGTCTGGCTTATTTCACTTAGCATAATGTCACGTTTAACGCATAGCATGTATCAGAATTTCATTCCTTCTTAAGGCTGAATAGTATTCAGATGCAGTTTTGCACATACTTTAGTGCCATTAAAAAATACACTTAAATTTAGAAATATACTATACTATGACTATCATCTGGCTTTCCCACAAAATTAACATGGGAAAGCTATGGACAACTGGGGACATAAGCATTTATTTTTCACCTTTGGAGAAAACAAAACGTACGCATCCCCAAAATGGTTCCTTCTAGCCCTTGAAATCTGGAGACTTTCAAAACCCGCCACTTCATGGTCTACAAAGAACTACAACTCCCGGTAGCTCTAGGGCCCGGCCCTTCGCCCCGCCCTGCTGGCTCCAGAAACTGCGTTTCCCAGAAATCCCAGGCCGGGGTCGGAGCTGGCACTCCCCGGGCGCTCCCTAGCGGCGCACTTCGGCGGGGTTTCAGTTCCCGGCGGCCCTCGCGGCAGGTTCCGGCCGTAAGGGCAGTTCGTGATGTCGGGAGCTGGTTCCGCCGCTGTGTCCGGGGCAGGAACCCCCGTGGCGGGGCCCGCAGGCCGCGACCTCTTCGCCGAGGGGCTCCTCGAGTTCCTGCGACCGGCTGTGCAGCAGCTTGACTCTCACGTCCACGCCGTCAGGTGCCCAAGAGGGAAGGCTGGGGCGGGACCTCTCCTCGATTTGGTTTTGTAGGGGCGGGGCCAAGAAAGGGCGGAGATAAGACGAGTTCGGCGTTTGGATGGGACTAAGAATTTGGGGAAACTGATTGGAGGCGGGGCAGACCGGCGGAGGGCCTGCCGGTGGGGGCAGAGGCTGGCTTTTCTGAGCACTTAGGAAACATAGGGGACTAGGTTTTTGAGTTCCATTAACTGACCGTGTAGGCCTTGTACCTCTTTGCAGAGAGAGCCAAGTAGAGCTCCGGGAACAAATTGACAACCTAGCTACCGGTGAGTAAGCATCCCTGTATACCCGGGATCCTACAACTCACTATAGGACCTTATGTTTTGCCAACCTCTGGGGCTGGGTTTCTGTCACTTGCTTCCAGGGCTGCCGATGGATTCCTCTTAAGTTTCTAGTGACTGTGCCCATGTGGCACAAGAGTGCTTTCCATAGCATTTACTAGCTTACTTGTTCCAAGAACGAGAAGGCCATTAGGTGTTTAGTTGCATCTTCCTTCCATTTCCCAGAACTGTGCCGTATCAATGAGGATCAGAAAGTGGCCCTGGATCTCGACCCCTATGTGAAGAAGCTCCTTAATGCCCGGCGACGAGTCGTCTTGGTTAATAACATCCTACAGAATGCCCAGGTAAAGGAATTTCCTACCAACAGTAATTCTTTGTTCTTCTAAGTCCTTAAGGTATTCTCCGATTTTCAAGGGGTGTCATGAAGTCCCCAACACAGCGAAAGTCACCGTAATTTTTAGTCTTTTTGGGGAAAGGGAGTTGTCAACTAATGCCAGCCAAAATAGAACTTACTGTTCTTATTCTTAACCCCCAATTACTCTCATTTATGTTCTTACATACCTTAGAAGACGTAACGTTGAGATGAAGCAAGCCTAAGATATTTTCCAGCCTAGTTGACAGCAAGCTCAAATCCTTTCACAGAGCAGTTAATTTGATTCCCAATCTTGTTTTGTAGGAACGGCTGAGGCGGCTAAACCACAGTGTTGCCAAGGAAACAGCCCGAAGGAGGGCAATGCTGGATTCAGGAGTTTACCCCCCTGGTTCCCCAAGCAAGTAACAGGCCAGAAGATGGGCCCATGGCCACAGAATAGCACAAATACCATTCCCCGGCTGCCTGTTTCCTCCAGGACTGCCTGTAGGTGTTGGGACATCAAAAGGGCAGCCCTGTGGTTTGTTGGAAGCACTTCAGTCTTACCCATTTATGTGGGGCCCAAAGAAACCTGTGTAGAGCAGGACTCAGGATCCCAAAGGATTTATTATGGTTCTTGCTTCCAAGAATGAGCTGAGGCCTCTACATTTTTTTTTTTTTTAAGCTCCATACTCAAGGCCCACCTCCTCTACCATCTCCGGGCCTCATTAACAAGGGAGGGGCTTCCTCTATTACGTGCGAGGTTGTTGGACCTGGGCAGAATGTCCTCTACCTGTGACTTCCAATATTCCTTTGTTTACACTAGAAAGGGCAGGCAAAGTCAAGGTGAATGACCACCTACCTTCTTTTGTTGACTGCACTGGCTTGACCACTGTAGCAGTGTTACTAAAACCATTTAATTCAATAAATGCTTAAATGGTATTCCAGTTTACTCTGGTATATGGAAAGGTTCCAAGAGTCTTCTGCATTAATTCAAATATAGATTCAAATTGAGATCTAGTGTTCACAATGAAAAAACTCAAGTATCATTTTCAATGAAGAGTTCATAAAGCAAAAAAAAGGAAGCAAAACAGCTTGCCAGATACCAAGGAAAAACAAGACCAAGAGCCCTACTAGGAAGTACTTTAATCTTTTTTCTTAGTAAAAAAAAAAATTGCAAACACTTACAGTTCACAACATTTCAACAACAAAGTACTGGTTGAGAGAGGTTTCCAGAAGCTCGGGATTCTAGAGTATTAGGGATAAAAGTTGGTACCCTGCTTCACTATAGATGGATGGCATAGGTCATAAATGGGAGACTTCTGGCTACTAAGCCAGTTTCAGAATGCAGTGGAATGACAATTCCTTCTATAGTGTCCTCTGAATCTTCCTTCCTGTCTCCCCTATCCCTCAGAAATGCCACCACATAAAGCCCAGCAGCAGTTAGCTTAGGCTCCAGTCTTCTCCTTGGGTAAGAAAGGGGGTGAAGAGACAGGGAGGTCATTCCTGAGTCTCCATGCTTTCCTCTTCCTCTCCTTGAGGTGGCTCTTCTGTATTCTCCTCCTCTTCCTCTCCTTCCTTCTTCTCTGGTGGCTTCTCATAAGCCTTTTCTGAAGGTGTCACTATCACTCCATCCCAGGTAGATATTTCAGAAGCAAGATCTAGAAGAGAAAAAAGGTGACTTCAGACAAGTAGCCCAACATACAAGTCGTGACCCACACAGTGGAAACAGTAAGACATGAGTAGTGTAGAGTTTCTTTGTAGATCACAGAGTACCGTAAAGAACCCCTGTCCCACAGTGGTCACTCACAGCTGGCATCACCCTCCTGGCCAAGGATCTTCCTAAAGCCACCATGTGAGAGGATTCGGACCAGAGTCTGAGCTGTGTAGCAGACCATATCCTGAGGCAGAGCACAGTAAGGGTAAATTAGCAATGAAAATCAAAATACCTTATTTGACTAACATTCTCATGAAAAGTGAGATAAAAACAACTTCTAATTTCAAGACCAAAGTCTGTGAGAACCCCCAAATCCCTGACCACTAAAAACCACATTCCCTTTGCCTTCTGACCAGATATTCAAGAGTGGGGCACAACAGACCATTTCAGAGCTGTCCCAATACCTGCTGTTCCAGAGTCATGACTGTGTGTACTCTGAAGTTGCCACTCTCACAGGGGTCAGTGATACCCACCGACCCTGGCAGGAAGAGTCCTGCAGCCAGAATCTGCAAGCATCGTCTGAAACATGGAGAGGTATCAGAAGAACACACAAGACAGCTTACATCCAGCCCCAAACCCAAAGCAGCATGCTATACCTGTAGGCCACATTTAGGGCCAAAGGCTGTCTGGTGGGGTTGTTCATCACAGCATAGTGCCCCTAGAAGAAAGTGAATCTGGTAGGTGTGCCATAAAGTGGCAATTCTATCTTCAAACAAAACTTTAAACCATCAAGAAGAAAACTGGTTAATGTCTAGCTAAAATTTTAACGCTGAGAAGCAGTTCTGAAATGACTGCTCGTTCAGTAATTTCTCTCCATTACCACATTAATGAAATGACAGCAGTAATGAGAAAAACAAAGGTGCAGTAATAACTACTCATTTACCTGAATACTCCAAAAGCCCAAAGAAATAATAAACATTGAATCTTTATTGGATTACTTGTCCACTAATGAGATTTCTTTGTTTTTCTTTCCCCTTTCCGCCCCTCCCCCCATTTCTTTTTAATCTGTACCAAATTTCATATTCTGGTAGGTTTCAGAGGAACTACTGTAACATAGGGAGGATCAGGAATTCCAATTGCCCTTCATTACTTACAAGTAGGTCAAGTATCCAGGGAGTGAGGGGCTCAAAGCCAGGGAAACGAATCCTCAGGTCCTTCAGCAGCCTGATGAGCACTTTAACTCTGAAGGTAAGAGGAACCAGGATTAAAAGTAATAACGGATCATGAAACAAACTAGTGAATATAACAAAAAGGAAACAAACTCACAGATATAGAGAACAAACTAGTGGTTACCAGTGGGGAGAGGGAAGAGGGGAGGGGCAAAATAGGAATAGGGGATTAAGAGGTACAAACTACTATGTATAAAATAAGCTACAAGGATATACTGTACAACATGGGGGATACAGCCAATATTTTATAAGAACTATAGATGGAGTATAACCTTTAAAAATTGTGAATTACTATGTCGTATACCTGTAACATAATACTGTACATCAACTATAACTAAAAAAAAAATAAAGTAATAAGATTTTTTACTTCCACACCTAAGGTACAGAGATGAAGCTATTTCCAGAACTATACATTCCCTCCCCTCAACCTAAGTTTGCTTACTTAAGGTAAAAATCAAAATCCAGACAGAAGATCACAGCCAAAAATGTTCTGTGAGAGGAAGTATTGGGGTGGGGGGGTGGGGTATCCTGCTGTTCAATGTAGTTAGAAGGATTAGGATATATCTTCACTCAAACAGGGAGGGACTCACGTAGACTGAGAAGCATTTTCCTCAAACCAGCGGGCATGTCGGATGGCTGCTAAGGCACTCTGCAACACCTTGATATCCACTAGAAGACAAGCATGACATCCACCAAGATGAAACATTCCCATTACTGAGCAAGCAATTCAATCCCACTGCCATAGTCCAAGAATGTGAAAGGAGGACAGGATAACAGAGTAATTCCTTAAACCACCCCCCGTGTTCCCCAGATCAGCAAGTCACCTGTCCAAAAATCACTATTCCTCCCCCAAACCAAATCTGGAAGCATGAAAGAGCCCCAATTTTCTCTGAAAGCCTACCCCCTCCATAAATATTTCCTCAGTCCTTTTTCTTAAATCGTCAAACTGCTTTCTTGGCCATGCTGGCTTTGACAATTTCACTAGCAAGCTGGTAAAAACTGTTTCCAAATTACAGAGGAAGACAGCAAAGTTTGGGGGTAAACATAGTTTGTTGCTATTCCATATGTGACCTTTTGGGACCTAAGTAAACTCAACAACACTTTATACCATGTTTTGAATTTCCCCAAATTTAACAGCAACAGAATAAAAAGACTAACAGTGGAGTTCTGGGTCCAGTTTTCGGAGATTGGGTGGCACTGTTGTAATGAGAATCTTCACTGTAGCATCAGAAGAACTGATTTCAAAGCCAGTTTCATTGGTCAGCATGGTCAAAACTGCAAAAAGAAAAATCGAAAGCTGAAACTCATATTTCCATTAGATGACCAAAGGTAAATCCAGGATGAGGGTGGGGGAACAGATAGGGTTTTTAAAGTTTATTTACTTATTTATCTTTCTGGCCGCACTGTGCGGCATGTGGGATCTTAATTCCCCGACCAAGGATGGAACCCATGCCCCCTGCATTGGGAGCTGGGTATCTTAACCACTAGACCACCAGGGAAGTCCCCTAGATCGATTTTTAAAAACACCAACAGTCCAGAATCAGAACTGAGAATACAGAGTTTAAAAGTAACGGACATCAACTGGATTTTGAACGCTGGCGAACTCTGCCCAAAACTTCCCCAACCTAAAACTCTGCATTCACTCTTCCTTCTAGCCTGACCTGACTTTGTTAAAATGACATTATAATCATAGAACTGGCTCCTGTGACCACTAAATTACATGTTCAGCAACAAACTCAAACCTTCAGAAGGATCCTGTGCCCTTAGGCTCTCCACGACCTTGTTCCCTAGTGCAGCAACGGCTTCCACTAGATTGAAACAACAAGAGATAATGAAGATTACAATTATTTATGTAGATTTTTCTATACATCTCTGCACTCTGATTTCTGCTGGAGCAAGGACAAGCAGCTGAATGAAACTTTTACAAGGGGAAGCTAACACCTGGACAGAGAAATTGGAAGGCTCAGGGAACAGGACACCTCCTCCTATATACACACACCTTTTTCCACAGCAGGGTTTCTTGTCAGTGGGACTAATGCCATATTGGCCTGGATAATTCTTTGTTTGGGGTTGGGAGGTAGCATCTGTCTTGTGTACTGCAGAATGCTTAGCAGCAACCCTGGCCTCTACTCAAAAACATTAGCCCCAAAACATCTCCAGACAATGCCAAATATCCCCTGGGGAGCAAAATCACCCCCAGTTGAGAAACACTGCCTTATAGTAACTGGCCATATTCTTTCAGATACAACACACATTAAAAAACTAAATTTCCCATTTGTCTTCCAAACAGCCTTTCTCACAAGAAATTTGGGCTTTAAAGATCCCTATGCCTCAAATCCAACTACTGTGTTCTGCTCCTAAGGCCAGAGAGAGGTACACTCACATGTTGGCAAAATCTTTAGGATCACCACCAGGTCAGCCACATTGTGTCCTGTAGTCATCGTTCCCTTTTTATATGATCCGACTTGTCGGACTTCTTCAATTTGCTGTTGGAAAAGGGATTTCAAGAAGAAAACTCAGAAGTGAGAAGACTGCCTAGTTCCCCTCAGAACTCAGTTACAACACAGCTTATTACCCGGATTTGGAAGTAGCAGAGTTCAAATCATATCCCCAAATAAGCACATGAAAAGCCTGGTTCATCATGGTTAGCTGACAGTAACGATCTAAGTCTGGTCCCCAAGATCAGCACTACAAAGGAATTCCACTGTACTTTTCTATTTTAAGAGTGGCTTTGAATAGGCATCTGCAGAAATAAGAGACAGGAGCCAAGGAAACTTCCACAAGGCTCCCCTTTCCTAGGACTAAATCATCAAAAACTCACCACTTCAAATGTCCCTGGAGCCACAATCAAATTGTCAATCACATTGTTAATTTTTGTCACCAGAGAAAGGATAGAGGCCTGAAAGACAGCAGGAAACAAAAATACCCTCAGGTGAAACACTGTAAGCAACTTCTCACCAAGCTTGAATATTTTCCCTTAATCCCTTCAACAGGAGATGAAGCAATACCTGCACGGGCTCTGAGAATATCCTGACCCTTCCAGCCTTGAATACTTTTTGATCCCAAAGATAGATTCCCCAGTAAAAATATGAATGCACATGTAATTTGTTTATATATTCACCTGGCGCTCTCCCTCTACCCACAAAGAGAAATAAGGAGAACGATTAAACTTTCTGTGGAGTTTAGGCTCTGATAACAGTAACCTCACCAGTACTTATTTACTTCTTTAGCTTTCTTTGAGGAACCTCAGGAAGGAAGCCAAAATATACCTGTTCAGCAGAGTTAGGAGCAAGGTCCTGATTCCTCTTCAGCAAGGCCTCACTGAAGGAAGTTTCATCAGGCGCTGGCTTGACCCGGGGAAAGGCCATTTCACACTAAACCAGAAATAAACAACTACATACTACTTACCAAAAATAATATACAATAGAGATTTTCTTTCCGTTGCCACAACACAAAAAAATTGAAAACAGAAAATTCTACAGCACTTATTTTTACTCCTTAAGATGTTCAAACAAGGACAGAAGCTGGAGGGAATATCCATAATTTAAGCTCCTACTACTGTTACACTAACAGATAAGCCAGAGATACCATTAACTGTTCAGAACAAAGATTATAACCATGTTACTGCCCACTGTGGCCGAGGGACTGTCTTCCCCTTCCAGCTTACACTGTTTACGTATGTAAAGCGACACACGGCTGACTCAAACCCACCCCCAACTCCACTCACTAATCCCTTTCTCTGCAACTACCACCTGACTTCATTAATAGGGAGACGCTGGGCTCAACCACAGTTGAACAATGGCTAAGGTACTCACCAAATAGAAATCAAATGGGATATGTGGCACAAAGGGCCTGAACCTAAAATACGAAAAACAATCCAAATTACTCACCACAGAAATCAAACCGATTGCGCATAATGGGGCCAAACTCATTTACCAGGAGAGCATGCAAAGAATGCTTCTAACCCACAGCTGGATCTCACAAAGGCAGGTAAGATTAGTCCACTCCAAACTCCTATTCAGATGACTGAAATGGAAACTAACAGCTGCAGAGATGCTAAAAACTGGCACTCACCCTCCTCCGGGGCCTCCTCTGGAACCAAAGCGCCCGCCGCGACCGCGGCCTCTGTCACCCCTAGAAATGCATGAATAGATTTTAACTTTGTTTTGACCTCGTTGAAGCAGTCTCCACCATACCGGCCACATGATTTCGAGTTAGCCTACCTCCATCGCTCTGCACTTCCCTTTGGAAGCCAAGCGATCCCATTCCCACTTACACTTCTCCCCCCCAATCCAAGTGCCCAGCCTCATCCCCCATGACCTCCGCCTTCTGGATAAATTAATCACATCAAACCTCACATTGAATGCTGACGGGGCTCAGTGAGCCCTACAAGAAATGCCCCATAATTGCTGGGACACTCCAACCCTAAGACTTCAGAGACTAACGTGACTGCTCATTTATTCGTTCACGTGGTAAAAGCATCAGGCATATCCTATATGTCAAGCACTTGGCACTGAGGATGCATGAGGCACGTTCCAGCCTTCTCAGTCTAGATCGGGGGGGTGGGGAGTGCCCCTCCTGGGACCTGAGGACACCCCCTCATCTGAACACCCCAGAGACCGAAGTGTCGAACCTGCCTACCCACTCCTGGGCCCCACCCCCATCCCCGGCCCGAGTTTCCCCGCCTCCTCGGGCCCCGACCTCCCCCACTCTCCCAGCCCAGGAGCTCTCAGGTTTCCGTGCAGCCCCTAGATACACGGCCCTTTCAAGTCCTCCGACTTCTTTCAGCCCAACTTCCCACAGTTTTCGGTCGAATACCCGAAACCTCTCTAGAGCACCCCACAGCCCTTACCTCATGGCGTCCTAGAGTCCGAACAATGGAGGCCACACCAACCGCCCCTTTCCTCCGAGGAGCAGACAACTGGAGAGGCGGCCTGCCGGCGTGTCCCAACAAACTCCGGCGCGATTGGCTCCCGCCGTACTCCGCCGCTTGTGCCTATTGGTTTACTTTGGTAAACCGGCTTATGAACCAATGAAAAGCGCCTACTGTGTCAGGAACTAGCCAATAAGAACGGACTTGACAGTAACGACTTTTGCAGACACTAGGGGGTGCTGTGTAAATAAATCAGGATGGGTAGCATTCAGAAAACTTTCTGTACAGTTCATGGAAAATTATTTTTCGAGGTAGCAGAGTGGCGCAGCGGAAGCGTGCTGGGCCCATAACCCAGAGGTCGATGGATCGAAACCATCCTCTGCTATCGGTGTGCTTCCTTGTTTTTCCTTCCTAGCAGTTTTAATTTTAAATTTCTTCAATAAATGTAACAGCCATACTCCTACTTTTTCCTCTCTCAAAAATGCAGGCTTTAGAAGCTGTTTTTGCCATCAGCAAGCGAAATGGAACAGGAAGGGACTTTATGTGACTGTGAACACTACACGTTTGGATGTGGTTCACAGAGGCTAGAAACTTTAGGCAGGAGAAGCGGCTTTGAGTATGTATATTGATTGAATCGGAGGGGGAAAATACTGATGGTGAGGGACTAGCAGGGAAACTGAGACAGCCTTTGCAAAGAGAGCTCAGAAAAAGAGCGCAAGGGAAGTGACAGGAGAGAAGGACCAGACCCCCTGCCATTTGCCCAGTTTCCCCTCATTTCTCTTTTCCTCACTCTACAACCTCTCTGGCGGATTTCACCCTTATACGAAGTTTCACAGCCACAGATATGGATATACTATGGTTGCATTTACATCAAGCATATTACTATGTGCTTTTCGTCCTTCTATAATCCTGTTTCTCCCCCTTCTTGCCTTGTTTTGCATTGATTACTATTTATTATTCCTTCCCTGCCTCTGTCAATTGGGAGTTACACACTCTTTTTCTACTCTTTTAGTGGTTACCCTAAAAATTACAACGTGCCTCCTTGAACTGGCAAGGTCTAATTTTATGTAATACTTTTACCCTCCTCGTGAAAAATGAAGGAATACTTTAATTCCATTTGCCACCGTCACTCCCTCCAGAACTATATATATTGTTGTGTAACTTTTTAAAGTACTATATTGATACTGATATACTAATTGTAGTATTATTTACTACAGCAAAATGCACAGATCTTAAGTCCACAGATCGATTAATTTTGAGTAATGTATTCTGCCCATCACACAGATTAACATAAAGAACATTTTTATCACCTCAAAAAATTCACTCATACCCCTTTGCCCTTCCCTTAGAGACAATCACTATTCCAATTTCTATTATCATAGATTAGTTTCGTCTATTCTTCCCATAAATGGACTCACACCCTATGTACTCTTTTTTGTCTAGCTTCTTTTGCTTGACACATTTCAAGATTCTTCCATGTTTTTGCATTTATCAGCAATTTGTTCCTTTTTATTTCGGAGTAGCATGCCATTGCATAAATATTTCACAGTTTGTTTACCCACTCTCCTGTTGATGAATTCAGGACCTCCAACTGGCTGAGACACAGGCGAGCACATCTGGGCTCTTTCCACTTTGGAGCCATTATGTATAAAGCAGCTATGACCATTTTTGTACAACATTCTTGCGGTGAGATGCAATTGTTCCTCTTGGGTAAGTGTAGGTGTATACGTTTACAGAATTTAAATTCCGTGTATATGTTCAATCCCACAAGACATTAATGCTTATTAATTAAAGCAGTGGTCGTTGAGATTTGCCATTTTTAATGCTCTTTATTCCTTCCTGTATCCCCAACACTCATCTGGAGTAATATTCCTTCCGCTTGAGAATTAGTGCCCTTCTGCTGGTGGCTAACTTTCTTGGTTTTGGTTTTTCTGAATACATCTTTATTTCACCTTTGTTTTTGAAGGACATTTTCTCTAGATATGTAATTCTAAATTGGAAGTCATTTTCTTTCAGCACATTTATAATATTATTTTACTATTTTATGGCTTCCATTTTTGCTGTGAGAAAAATGTTGTTAATCAAATGGTTGCTCCTCCGAAGGCAACCAATCCTCTTTTTTCTGCCTATTTTTAAGATTTTATATTTGGTTTAATTTCCTGCAGCTTCACTCTGATGGCTCCAGGTATGGATTTCTTTTTTTTCTAATCTTGAGATCTGCTGAACTTCTTGAATCTGTGGCTTGATGTATTTCATTTATTTTTTTAAGTTTCTCAGCCATTATCTCTTTAAATATTGCTTCTACCCTATTATTTCCCCCCCTCCTAAGCTCCAAATAAAGGTGTGTCAGACTTTCTCATGGTATCCTTTATATCTCCAACCCCCTCTTTTATATTTTTCATTCCTTTGTATCCATGCTTCATTCTGAGTGGTTTCTTCTGTCCTTTCTTCCAATTCATTACTTACTCCTCAGTTGAGTCCAACTTGCTCTTAAACTCATGAATTGGTTCTTAATTTTGGCTTTTGACTATTTCAGGTCTGGATTTTCTGTTTACTTCTGGTTTATCCTACTCCTAGGTTTCCCCTAGGAGTGCAGCCTTTCAGGATCCTAACCCTAAATAGGAAGGTGGTTTACCTAAGTAATTACCTCTGGGGACATTTGGACTCCAAATTTTGTCTCACTTGCCCCACACAGCCTATTTTCTGCCACCAATTTTGGATCAGCGAATGACTCTAGGGTAAAAGCTCTCCTATTGCTGGTCTGCTTTCCTGTCCTTTCATGCTCTCACTGTCTTTTAGTTCGTTTATTTTAAAAAGCATTTCATCTAACATTTTTAGTTGTCTGCAGCTCAGCTTGAGGATTGGACAAATTATTTAAGTCACCATTGTTGAAAGAGAAGCTCAATTACTAAGTTGGATTTCTAGTCTAGTTCTCCTGAGCTCCAGTTCCACTAATCCAATGGCCTATTGGACACCTCCACTTGGATATCTACAGGCACTTCAAAAGCAATAAACTAAAATGGTTATCTTCGCCCCGAAACCTTTCAGCTTCTTTTAGCTTCTCAACTAATGAGTCAATGTCACCTAGATTTCAGTTATTTGTATGTTCTTCCTGAATTCCAGTTGATTCTACTTAAAAAGCATCTCCCTATAGTGAACAAGACCGTATTATACATTTAAAAATTTGTTAAGAGGGTAGATCTCATGCTAGGTGTTCTTAACACACACTCACGTGCACACACACACACACAAAAGGACACAAGGAAATGTTTGGAGGTGATGGAAATGTTTATTACCTTGGTGTTGTGGTGATGTTTCATGGGCATATGCATATGTCCAAACTCATCAAATTGTATACATTAAATATGTACAGCTTATGGTATAACAATCATATCTCAATAAAACTTAAAAAAAATTTTTCCAACCTCCTATCTACCTCTATAGCCTCTGGAGCCCTCGTTATAGAACAAAGACATTATGCCTGTCCCACAAAAGCTTGCATGATCTGCCCTCTGCTGCCTTTTCTTGCCTCTCCTCCTCAGTCATTCTTACACCCATAAACCTTACATCCTAGATAGATCAGGGTTGAAAACATGCACTGCTAATGAAGCCAGTAACGCAAATGAGTGAACAGGGTGAATAGGAACCGTGATGAGCTAGACTCACTTCAAAGAAGGAATGGATACTTGGTTCCAGATTACTGTTCATGGAGAGATGCAGGACCTAGATTACCAGCTCTCCAATATTTCAAGACAAGTCAGAATTCCAAATATTCATGTGCCATCTGCTGATTTTAAAATGTGGGCAATTAAATTATATATATAATATACATATATAATATATAACATATATATATTTGAGAGAGAGAATACATGCCAGACAAAACATGCCTGCCGTCTGAAGTTGGTCCATGGGCTACTGTTTGCTCTAGACCATAAGAATATTCAAAATTCTCCTAAATATGTAGGAAACAGACTTCAGTATTCTGCTGTCTCTGCACAGAATACCTTTCTCATCCTCCTACCCTTGTTGAATTATTTCTCGTTGGAGATTTTCCTGGCCCTAATGCAAGCAAAATAGCCCTTATCTGGGCCTTTTAGCAATTTACCTATCTCTCTGTTGTAGTATTTAACTTTATGGCTATTTAACATTATGGCTATTTGTCCCAGATAGAGCTCCTCAAATGTATGGACCATACATACATGATATATATGAGATACATATATATACACACACACACACACACATATATATATAGTCTTAATCTTTATACCTTCAGCCGGTGCTTAACACGTACTAGGTCCTCTGGAAATCTGCAGTACGGAAGAAGTTTCCTGATCTTTGGTCTTGCCTAGGTACAGGCTTGCAGAGGTTGGCAGCGCAATACGGTCAACGACTTCTGCTGGCCATTAGAGGGCAGACTGATTCCACAGCTCTCCGGCCCCCAGCCCAGCCGTCAAGGGCCCCAAAATACTCTCCCCAATTTACCCCTCCGCTTGTCATTTCCAACACTGTCTCCCACCGCCCCGACAAATCCCATTTTAATAATCCTCCTCAAGACAAACACACACTCACACGCCGGCAGTGACCCTGAGATCACACCTGTTCGTTCCTCCAGCCACCCGCAAGCTCTCCCTCCCCGTTCCTACAGCCATTGGGGAACTAAAGAGTTAACTCCGCCCTTCTACCTGGTCCTTCTTCTCCGCTAATCCGCTCAATCTGTAAACCGGAGGAGGGGGTGAGATCCTAGATGGACTGGTTACGGGGCCCCTGGATTCACCTACTTTAACGCCTTTTCCAGAAACCGTCACCCTCCCGCACCACCCCGACACACATCCAAACACACACTTTTTCCTACCAAGATCCCAAACCAGCACCTCTTTCTCTCTTCCCCAGACGGAACCAGGTAGGAGGAGAGGGAAAGGTGGGGCGCAAGAGGCCCTCTGTTGTTCCCACACACTTCTCTATTCAGTTCTTCCCGACCCCGCAACAGAGCCCCTTCTACCCGTGCCGCTTCTCGGAGGAGGAAGAAGTTTTGCCACCGAGAAGCGCGAAGAGGGTCTAAAGGAAAGTGCGCAGGCTGAGACTCGGAAGAGCCCGCGACTTCGGGGCGGGGACGAAGGAGTTAAAGATCCAGGATTGGTTCTAAGGTCACGGAGTCTGGGAGGGGAAGCGGCCGGGAGGGAGGGTTCGGAGCTTGGCTTGGGTCCTCCCCAGTCCCCCCCGGACTGCCGGAGACTTGGGCCGGCCGGACGCCCCTTCTGGCACACTCCCTGGGCCAGGCGCTCACGCACACATACAAACACTCACACTCTCCTTTCCCTCCCTGGCGCCCTCTCCCATCCTTCTCCACGGAGCGCTCGCGCTCTCGTTTTCTCTCTCCTAACACACACACACATACACACAAACACACACACATACACACACACACACACGCTCTCGCTCACACTCGCGTCCTCTCGGCCCCCGCGCTCTCCTCGCACCCACCTGCTCTGCAGCGCCCTGGGCGCACCCCTCCGTCGCGCGCCCCTGGCGCTCCTGGCGCAGACTGTAACAGCTAGAAGGAGCAGCGTGCCTCGGGGTGAGCGCCCCCGCCCCGCTCGTCCTCCCTCCCACAGGGGCGCTCCTGGTGCCCAGGACTGGCCGCTGAGCCGGAGGGGACGCCAGAGGCCATGGTGGGAGCGCTTGTCCGCCTCGGTGCCCGCTGAGGCCATGCCGCGCCCCGGCTGCCCCTCCGGCGCCCGCCTGCGTCTGCTTCTGCTCCTGCCGCCGCTGCTGCTGCTCCCGGGCAGCTACGCGGGCAACCTGACGGTGGCCGTGGTGCTACCTCTGGCCAACACCTCGTACCCGTGGTCGTGGGCGCGCGTGGGACCGGCGGTGGAGCTGGCCCTGGCCCGGGTGAAGGCGCGGCCGGACCTGCTGCCGGGCTGGACAGTCCGCACGGTGCTGGGCAGCAGCGAGAGCGCGCTGGGCGTCTGCTCCGACACCGCCGCGCCCCTGGCCGCCGTGGACCTCAAGTGGGAGCACAACCCCGCGGTGTTCCTGGGCCCCGGCTGCGTGTACGCCGCCGCCCCCGTGGGCCGCTTCACTGCGCACTGGCGGGTGCCGCTGCTGACCGCCGGCGCCCCGGCTGTGGGGTTCGGGGCCAAGGACGAGTACGCGCTGACCACCCGCGCCGGGCCCAGCCATGCCAAGCTGGGCGACTTCGTGGCGGCTCTGCACCGACGGCTGGGCTGGGAGCGCCAGGCTCTAGTGCTCTACGCCTACCAGCCCCGCGACGACCAGCCCTGCTTCTTCGTGGTGGAGGGACTGTACATGCAGGTCCGCGACCGCCTCAACATCACGGTGGACCACCTGGAGTTCGCCGAGGGCGACCGCGACCACTACACCATGCTGCTGCGCACCGTGCGACGCAAAGGCCGAGGTGAGACACGGGCACACCCATCCGGCCGCTTTGCCTCCGGGCCTTCCCCGGGACATCCTCTCTCTTCTCCGGGCCAGACTTCTCCTTCCCGCGGCTCCTCATTCCTGTCTCAGCCTCCTCCGCCCTTTCCACCTCTGAGTTTCTATTTCCCTCTCTTTCTCCATGCCCCCCCCCCCCATCCAGTTCCTAGGCTCTCCTCTCTTCTCACCTCCGCACTCCCCCACCTCCTTCCCACCGGTTCCTGCGGAGTTAACGGGAGGGAGAAAATGCCTCCAGCCACCATGACACTTAGTAGGGCCCCAGCTTAGTTCCTATCCCTCATCTCTCCCCCATTTTCCTTCTCTTCCCAGCAGGCTTCTTCCCTCCTCCAACTCTCCTCCCCGTGCTCCCACACGCCCTCTCCTCTTCCAGTCCCCTTTCCAGCTGGCCCTTCTCTGCTCTCCCCCGCTCCTGACCTCACCTTGCCCACCTTTGGCTCCATTATTCCCTCTCTCCCTATCTGGGCTCCTTCCTCCTCCCTCTCCCACCGCCTCCTCCCTCCCTTCACCTTCCTCAGGCCACAGCCCAGACTGAGCCAGGAGTTCCACTTAACTACCTCAGGGTCTCTGAATTTCCTCCCCTGGGTGCCCCGGCTTCAGTTCCCCCTGCACTCCCTGACACTTAGGCTCTTCTCTCTCTCTCTGACCCCCCTTCCTCCCCAGTTGTCTACATCTGCAGCTCCCCAGACACCTTCAGAACCCTGATGCTTCTGGCCCTGGAAGCTGGCCTGAGTGGGGAGGACTATGTTTTCTTCCACCTGGACCTCTTTGGGCAAAGCCTGCAAGGAGCACATGGCCTTGCTCCCCACAGGCCCTGGGAGAGAGGGGATGGGCAGGATGTCAGTGCCCACCAGGCCTTTCAGGTGAGTGTTCAGATTGGAAGCCCAGGCTGTGGGGCTCTGGGCTGGTGGCACATTATGTCTGGGTCCTGGGTCCCTCAGTGTCTGAAAGGATTCCAGAAAAGAGGTTCTGGATGCTCATAGAGAGTTAGGTGACAAAGGGCAGGGGGCTGGGGCAAGGGGTATACAGAGGGCCAGGGGACTTCAGAACCAGGAGGCTAAAAAGATGAGAGAATGCCCTTGAGGTGGGATAATGTTCACATCTCACAGACCATCCGGACTTGGAAAAGCCATCCCAGTTCATCCCCTGCTTTGAAGCAGGCAGCACCTCGCGCAGAACATAGGGTCCAATTTGACGTTGAGCAAGTAGAGATGCAGCTCTGGGAGGTGGGCACCCAGGGTACTGGCAGGACTGGAGTCAGCACCCAGCTCTCCCCTCTCCACTGACCCCTTCCTCAGGCTGCCAAAATCATTACCTATAAAGAGCCGGATAATCCTGAGTACTTGGAATTCCTACAGAAGCTAAAACACTTGGCCCATGAGCAGTTCAACTTCACCATGGAGGATGGCCTGGTAGGAGGGGTTCCTGGGACCCTGCAGCGTGGACCTCCAGCCCCCAGTTCACAGCCCTCTGCCAGTCGCCGCCCTGCTCTCTCAGCCATCCCCGTATTCCCAGGTCTCCCCTTCTTTCCCTTCCCACTGTTCCCATATCTCTCCTGATGATGGAGGGGGGCATTGACAAATTGTTCAACCTCTGAAACTCAAATCCTTATCCGTAAAATGAGGATGCTACGTCCTGCCCTATCTGCCTAGCAGGATTCAGAAGCAGTGATACATGCGGAGCGTCTTAGAAGTAGTAAAATCTCTCTGTGCTGTGAGCGTGTTTTCTCCCATCCTCTTCCAAGCTCCCAGTGCCTCCCATTCCCCACCCCACAGCGCCCCACTCTGTGCCCTTCATACATCCCACCCCAGCCCAGCTCTGCCTGCCCCTGCAGGTGAACACCATCCCAGCGTCCTTCCACGACGGGCTCCTGCTCTATGTCCAGGCAGTGTCGGAGACTCTAGCACATGGGGGAACTGTCACCGATGGGGAGGGCATCACTCAGCGGATGTGGAACCGAAGCTTCCAAGGTCAGGCACTGGAGGTGGCAGGAATGGGCTACCTTGGGGTGCCCCAGGCAGGAAGCAGTGAGAAGCCCCTAGCCCTGCAGTGCAGGTAGTCACTTGCCCACACCAGTCTCTTCTACCTCTCTTCTTCTTTAGGCTCTTTTCCCCATGTCCCTAGTGCCATCAAGAAGTCTTCCTAAGTGCCCAGATCAAAAGATCAACAGACAGAGATGAGGCGTGGGACCCATGAAATTCCACCCTGTCAAAACACAGCCATCTTCCTCCATACCCCCAGGTGTGATGGGATACCTGAAAATGGACAGCAATGGAGATCGGGAGACCGACTTCTCCCTCTGGGATATGGATCCTGACACTGGCGCCTTCAGGGTAAGGCTGTGCCCCCAGAAGACAGTGCCAACTGGGAATGACATTTCACCCTCCCACCGCCCTGGATAAGAGAGAGCCCTGGATAAAAGAGATCCAGCCAATCTGGAGGAGCAACCAGAACGATAGGGACACACAGGTGTTATGCTTGGGGAACTCCATGTCTGAGGAGGGAGCACAGTGCTGCCCTCAGGAAACTCCATGTCTCCAAAGGCAGGCAGGATCCCCTCCCAGCGGAGACAGACTGACTCAGGGCCAAGATGAATGCACATCATCTTGCTCTATAAGTGCAACAGGAACAGGAAGGGCTTGAGACCACAGGCACCAAGGAGCAGATCATCCAGGGAAGGCTTCCTGGACGAGGGGTGCCTGGATTAGGCCTGGGAATGTGGACCGAGAACACTGCATTTTCCTGTCTCCTGTGTGCTTCAATCCAAGATTATAAACTCCCTGAGTGTAGGGCTGTGATTCTATACGGAGTTTTCTTTATAAAACCTTTAAGTCATTTTCAAGTTTGTCCCCTCTGATAACATGGGGCATGGGTATGAGGCTCTCTGTATCCAGTCACGGCAGGGACTCGTTGAATAGCTGACAGTGCAGACACAGTCCCTGGCAGCAGAGATGGGGTAGGTGGGGGGCAGGATTTCTCCCTTGGACGGGAGGCCTCACCAAGGGCCCTTGCCCACCGACCGCTCCTGCCCTCCCATAGGTTGTTCTGAACTTCAATGGAACCTCCCAAGAGCTGGTGACCGTGTCAGGGCGCAAACTGAACTGGCCTCTGGGGTATCCACCTCCTGATGTGCCCAAATGTGGTTTTGACAATGAGGACCCAGCCTGCAACCAAGGTGACTGCCCCTTGCCTTCCAAGCCTCCATTATGGAGATGCTGCCTCCTTCCTGCTCAGGGAGTCAAATACGTGCTCCTCTCCCACACTGAGGGGGTCCTGGAGAGACTCCTCCTGCCTTTTTCTTCCCTTCATCCATCATCCCAGTTCACTGATTGAATATTTTTTTAACTTTTTATTTTATTTCATTATTATATTACTTTTATTTATTTATTTACTGGCTGTGTTGGGTCTTCGTTGCTGTGCACGGGCTTCGTCTAGTTGTGGCGAGCGGGGGCTACTCTTTGTTGCGGTGTGGGGGCTTCTCATTGCGGTGGCTTCTCTTGTTGCGGAGCACGGGCTCTAGAGCGCAGGCTCAGTAGTTGTGGCCCACGGGCTTAATTGCTCCACGGCACGTGGGACCTTCCTGAATCAGGGATCAAACCCGTGTCCCCTGCATTGGCAGACGGATTCTTAACACTGCGCCACCAGGGAAGTCCCTAATTGAATATTAAAAGGTTCTTCAGGGAATTCCCTGATGGTCCAGTGGTTCGGACTCCACGCTTCCACTTCAGGGGGCCTGGGTTCGATCCCTGGTCAGGAAACTAAAGATCCCACATGCCTGTGCGGTGCAGCCAAAAAAATTTAAAAATAAAAAAAATAAAGGTTCTTCCTCTTGCTGTCCAATGTCTAACCCAAATCTCTCTCGCTGCAACTTGGACTCTCCCCTACAGACCACTTTTCCACCCTGGAGGTGCTGGCTTTGGTGGGCAGCCTCTCCCTGCTCAGCATTCTGATCATCTCCTTCTTCATATACAGGTAAGCCTTGGAATGAGGGTGGTGATTGAGGCTGGGAGACCTAAAGAACCAATAGCAGAGGAGGTGGCAGGGACCCAGAGGGAAGAGGGAGGGGTAAAGGGTCAGCACAGCAAGGCCCAGGGAGATGGGGGAGAAAAGACACTAAAAAGCCTCAGGACACCTGGAAGAGAGAAGGAGGAGGGGACAGAGGTGGAGTGGCCGGGGAGGATCCGGGAGATCCAAGAAGGAGCAGATCTGTTGGGGGCATTGTAGGGTGTGGATTCCGTTTATCCTCCCTTCCTGCTGGTACAGACCAGATGGGAAGCAGTGGACCAACACCTGTGGGGTTGGGCCTATATTCGTTGAGCAGGGATGAAGGCTCTGCTGTGTACCAAGTGCTGAACCCAGAGTGGAGGAGAGAGAGAAGGAAGCCCCACTCCTGCCTTCCAGTGGGAGGCTGACAGGAAAATGCAGGAAAAGTTAAAGACAGGGAAGCAAGGAGGGAGAGAAGGAAATCAATGCTGGTCAAGCATATACTGTGTGCCAGGCACTTCCACACACAGTTTTTCTTTTCATTCTTGTAACAATGCTTTGAAATAAATGTCGAGGTCCCCAATTTCCAAATGAGGACATTTAGACATGAACCTGAGACTCAGAGAAGTGGAGTGACTACCCCAAGGTCCCCAGTGAGGCAGAATTTCACCCAAGCCTCCTGACTGTCAACCAAGAGGATGTTAATTGCCCCACCCATCTCTTAGCAACTGCAGTGGTCCCAGGGCTCTGAGGAGAGGCTGCTGAGCACCCCCCAACCCTGGGTCAGGGGCTCAGACATGGACTTAGGTGCACGTTTCATGCCTCAGAAAGATGCAGCTGGAGAAGGAACTGGCCTCAGAGCTGTGGCGGGTGCGTTGGGAGGACCTGCAGCCCAGCAGCCTAGAGAGGCACCTCCGGAGTGCAGGCAGCCGGCTGACCCTGAGCGGGGTAAGAACTCCGGTACTGGGGGGAGGGGGCAGAGTTGGGAATGGGCGTGTGGGTAGTGCCTGATGGGTAGGGTAGAAAGCAGGCTTCTAGTCCCAGCCCTGCCTTCAATCGCTCTATGACCTTGGGCAAGTCACATTCCCTCTCTGAGACTACCGCAGGTAATGATTACATCTACAGAGCTCCCTCACAGGGCTCTTTCAAAAGTTAGAGATAGCATATGTGAAAATACATTTTATTTTATTTGTTTGTTTTTTTGTATAATCATCTGAAAGTTTCTGCATACTTTTTTTTTTAATTGGGGTATAGTTGTTTTACAATGTTGTGTTAGTTTCTACTGTACAGCGAAGTAGTAGAGTTCCCTGTGCTATACAGCATGTTCTTATTAGTTATCTATTTTATACATATCAGTGTATATATGTCAATCCCAGTCTCCCAGTTCATCCCACCCCCCACGCCCCACCCCCCTGAAAATACTTTTTTTTTTTTTTTCCGGTACTTGGGCCTCTCACTATTGTGGCCTCTCCCGTTGCGGAGCACAGGCTCCGGACGCGCAGGCTCAGACGCCATGGCTCACGGGCCCAGCCGCTCCGCGGCATGTGGGATCTTCCCAGTCCGGGGCACGAACCCATGTCCCCTGCGTCGGCAGGCGGACTCTCAACGACTGCGCCACCAGGGAAGCCCCTGAAGATACATTTTTAAAAAGTAAATAAATGAGGAAAGGATTTTATGATGTGGAATGAGAGGCAGGGCAACACAAAGATAAGGCAGGGTAGTGAAGACCAGAGCTCAAGCAACCAGGATGGAGAGCCGGGTCCATGGGCTGACCACCCCTCCTGCACTCTGTCCCTTCAGAGAGGCTCCAATTACGGCTCCCTGCTGACCACAGAGGGCCAGTTCCAAATCTTTGCCAAGACAGCATATTATAAGGTGGGTCTGGGGAAAGACCACTGGTCCTCAGGACTGGGGCAGGGCTTTCCTATGATGGAGGACTGGAGACGGTCTTAGCACAGGGGTGGGCTGTCAGGGCTGGGCCATCCCCTTACAGTGACAATCTCCATTCCTCACTCAGGGCAACCTCGTGGCTGTGAAACGTGTGAACCGTAAACGCATCGAGCTGACGCGGGAAGTCCTGTTTGAGCTGAAGCATGTAATGTGGGGAAGGAGGCAATGGCCTAGGGAAGAATCTAGGGACACAGGGGAGGTTGGCCAACAGAATGGGTTTGGAGGGACTGCAGGGTATCCTAGGAAGGGATGAGCACTGTAGCCCTGGGATGGGCCCCTGTGTGTTGTGGGTACGAGTAGGGGAATCATAGATGGGAGAAGGGCTGGAGATTTTGTAGGGGCTCCATTGGATAGGCTTAGGAAGCAGAGGGAGTAGGGAGCAGGTTCTGGGGAAGGGTTCTTTAGAACAGGAGTGGGAATCACCGGGGAAGGTCCTAGAATGTCTGCAGAGAATGCATAGGGACTTAAGGAGAGTGAGGGGTCCCCAAGGGTGGGGGCAACTTGGCAAGGAGTGAGGTCTCTGTCAGGCTCTGATGCTGGCTCTCACCTGCAGATGCGGGATGTGCAGAATGAACACCTGACCAGGTTTGTGGGGGCCTGCACTGACCCCCCTAATATCTGTATCCTCACAGAGTACTGTCCCCGTGGGAGCTTGCAGGTGAGGC
Organism: Orcinus orca; assembly: GCF_937001465.1. Taxonomy (NCBI): domain Eukaryota; kingdom Metazoa; phylum Chordata; class Mammalia; order Artiodactyla; family Delphinidae; genus Orcinus; species Orcinus orca. The sequence goes on along the minus strand of NC_064559.1, from coordinate 101,383,793 downwards.
AACAAGGGAGTGTCAGGACAACTAGGTCTAGCCCCGGGTCTGCCCCTGACTCAACATAAGGCCCTGGGCAAGCCTCTCCTTCTTTCTGACCTTTATTTTCCCCATCTGTAAAATGGGAGTGGGGGGAGGGTGGTGGCACTGGAGTAGATCCAAAGCTTTGTCCCGTTCTGCCAGTTTATGTCAGTGGAACCCCTGCACTCCTCCTCCTGGGGGCATGTGCAGGGTATAGGGCTGACTCTCACTGCCCAGCAGGACATCCTGGAGAATGAGAGCATCACCCTGGACTGGATGTTCCGGTACTCGCTCACCCATGACATCGTCAAGGTAGGCCCAAAAGGCCCACTGGGTGTTGGGGGAGGGGCCAGGCAGTCTTCTCCCCTGGCTGTGGTTGGTTGGAGGTCTCACTCATGCCCGAGACCCCTGCCTCTCCAAATTTCCCAGGGTATGCTGTTCCTGCACAACGGGGCCATTTGCTCTCATGGGAACCTCAAGTCATCCAACTGTGTGGTAGACGGGCGCTTCGTGCTCAAGATCACTGACTACGGGCTGGAGAGCTTCAGGGACCCGGAGCCCGAGCAAGGACACACCCTCTATGCCAGTGAGCCCCGACCTAACTCTGACCCCTACCACCACTCCCAGCACAGCCCAGTGGGGATGCTGATGCCTGGCCTATGGTGGGCTCGGGCCCACCTTTCCTGACTCCCTGCTCAATTCATCATCAGTAGAAAGCGGAGTCAGACGAAATGGTCTCAAGGCCCCTTCTAGCCCTAGCAACCCCTGTGATGTCTCCAGATCAGTCCCAGTCACATCCTCTGGGACCTTGTTTCCCCTCATCCCTTAGCTTTGGGGCCCTTCACCCTGTGACTCCTGACCTCTGACCTGCAGAAAAGTTGTGGACAGCCCCTGAGCTCCTGCGAATGGCCTCACCCCCTGCCCGGGGCTCCCAGGCTGGTGACGTGTACAGCTTTGGGATCATCCTTCAGGAGATTGCCCTGAGGAGTGGTGTCTTCCACGTGGAAGGTTTGGATCTCAGTCCCAAAGGTGAGAGGACCACGCTTTCCCCTAATGCTGCCACAGTCAACTAACCCCAGCTCCAGAGAGAGGGAACCCTGGAAATGCCACCACCCTTTGCTCCACTGCTGCCAATGACCCTGAGCATGACTAGCCCAGTTCCCTGCAGGGCTCCCCACCCCGTTTCTCAACAGGCCCCGGGCTGAACCTACCCCTCGGCCTCTCTTCCCCCACCACACAGAGATCATCGAGCGTGTGACTCGGGGTGAGCAGCCCCCCTTCCGGCCCTCCCTGGCCCTGCAGAGTCACCTGGAGGAACTGGGGCAGCTGATGCAGCGCTGCTGGGCCGAGGACCCGCAGGAGCGGCCACCCTTCCAACAGATCCGCCTGATGCTGCGCAAATTTAACAGGTCGCTGGCATTAGCCCTGAATCCCCCCAGCCTCCTCTATCCCCCACAGCGACCGCGTGCCTCACACTTGAAGTCTTATCCCTGTGGTGGCAGAGCCCACACATAGCCCCTGCATACACAGCCTGCTCCAGCCCGCCACAGCCTCGCAGCCCCCTCTGTGAATACTGTAGGACCCAGCTGGTCCCACAGTCCCCTACCTCTCATACCCCGCTCCTCCAGCGGCCCCTACTCCATCAGCCTTCAGTGGCCGCAGAGTAAATGGCCTCCCACCTCCTCCCTACACCTCTCTGCCCTCCGTGGGAGCTCCCACCCGGCCCTTTGATCCCCTTTCCCAGTGTGCCCCTGGGGGCCGGTTCCTCCAGGCACACCCCTCTGCCAGCCTGTGTGCCCTCACTCCGTTCTCGAGTGGTCCCTGTCCCTTTCTGCCTCTTCTACCTCCTTCTAAGCCACTTGTGTTCAACAAAGATGTTCAAAATAGCCAATATGTCTGAAGCTTGAAACTTGACCCTGGGGTCTCAGGGATGAATTGGACTTTCCTCCGACCCTTTTCCCCTGCCACCCCCATCCTGCTGTGCCCCCCAACCCTGACTCTCGCCAGGGACTCCACTGCAGTGGGCTGACATTAAGTCTGGGTAGGGTGAGAGCCTGGGGGAGGCGCTTCAGGGTAGGGCGTGCTGCTCCTCTCTCACCACCACCCCTTCCACCGCCCCTGTCCCCAGAGAGAACAGCAGCAACATCCTGGATAACCTGCTGTCGCGCATGGAACAGTACGCCAACAACCTGGAAGAGCTGGTGGAGGAGCGGACCCAGGCCTACCTGGAGGAGAAGCGCAAGGCGGAGGCCCTGCTCTACCAGATTCTGCCTCAGTGAGTGCCCCTGCTTGATGCTCCCGCCACCCCTGTCCCAGCCCCACCTCACCTTCTGATCCTGCACCTGTCCCTGACCCCTCAGCTCAGTGGCTGAGCAGCTGAAGCGTGGGGAGACGGTCCAGGCCGAAGCCTTTGACAGCGTCACCATCTACTTCAGCGACATTGTGGGTTTCACAGCCCTGTCGGCGGAGAGCACGCCCATGCAGGTAAGTCAGGCACAGCCCCAGGTGTCGGAGCAGCCAGGTGTGCTCGGCTTGGCACCTGCATCCCATAGGCCTGCCTTCTGGTTCCGCTTTTCCCACCCGAGCCCAGGTGGGGCCCCGGGGCCCCTTACTCCCCACCCCTTTTGGCTTCTGTTTTCTTCCAGGTGGTGACCCTGCTCAACGACCTGTACACTTGCTTTGATGCTGTCATAGACAACTTTGATGTCTACAAGGTGAGTAAAGATGGGAGGGGACAGACAGACGGATGTGGAGGGCAGAATGACATAGTCTTAAGCAGGAAGACCAAGAGACGTGGACAAAGACAGTGTCACAGGGAGGGAGGTGTCACAGGGAGACCCAGGAACAGGCAGAAAAACCGCGCGGGGGCTAGGGGATGAGCGAACACAGTGGCTGGTAGATGGGGGGTGGGGACAGGAAGGCGGTGCCCACAGTGTGGGGGCCGCACCGGGAGAAAGTTCCAGTCCTCAGGTCCGGCACCCTCTCGCGGCCCTCACAGGTGGAGACCATTGGTGACGCCTACATGGTGGTGTCCGGGCTCCCAGTGCGGAACGGGAGGCTGCACGCCCGCGAGGTGGCCCGCATGGCCCTGGCGCTGCTGGACGCGGTGCGCTCCTTCCGCATCCGCCACCGGCCCCAGGAGCAGCTGCGCTTGCGCATCGGCATCCACACAGGTGAGGCCGCCGGAGGGGCGGGGAGGGGGCTCCCACAGGCTGGAGCTGCAGATGAGGGACGAGCCGGCCGCGTCGCCACCGCTCCCCGTGCGCGCGTACACCTACACCTCTGGGCTCCCACCGACAGCAGGTCCCACCTGCTGCCTCTCCTGGAGCGCTCTAGCCCCGTCCTATGGCCACCCTCCGTTCCTCCCACCTACTTCCCTAAACTGATGGGTTTCCCTCACTGATGGGCTTCCGCTCCCTCCAGGACCCGTGTGTGCAGGTGTGGTAGGGCTGAAGATGCCCCGTTACTGTCTTTTTGGGGACACAGTAAACACGGCCTCAAGAATGGAGTCTAACGGGGAAGGTATGCTGGGTCCCCGAGGCAGGACAGGGAGGGAAGGGTGGCTGTGGCTGAGGAATGCCCTCCTGGCAGTGGGTGCCTATCCAATCCATGTTCTGTCTCCTCCCAGGCTCCCTTCTCATAAGGGTTCAACCTGGCCACATCACCTTGAATCTAATCAGAGACTCAGGTCCCAGCTGCGCCCTCTTGGCAAATGATTGAAAAGTCTTTCCAGGCCAATGTCCAGCAGTTCCCAGCTGGGAACTACCTTTAGGACCCTCTTGGGTGTGGTAAAAAGGGCTCCAGAGCAGCCCACTTGGGTGTGAATCTCAGCTCTACAACCGACTCAGCTGTGTCAGTTTGCTACACCTCCCTGAGCCTCTGTTTTCCTCACCTGGAAAATGAGAATTAAATATCTACCTCAGAAGAGTTACGTGAGAAAGTCATATAACACGACTAGCAGATAATTGTCATTCAACTTTTCTGAGCCTTAGCTGTTTATGTTTTTTTTTTTTAATTAATTAATTTATGGCTGCCTTGGGTCTTCGTTGCTGTGCGCAGGCTTTGTCTAGTTGTGGCGAGTGGAGGCTAGTCTTAGTTGCGGTGCGCGGGCTTCTCATTCTGGTGGCTTCTCTTGTTGCAGAGCAGGGACTTTAGGTGTGCGGGCTTCAGCAGTTGTGGCACGCGGGCTTCAGTAGTTGTGGTTCGCGTCCTCTAGAGTGCAGGCTCAGTAGTTGTGGCGCACAGGCTTCGTTGCTGCGCGGCATGTGGGATCTCCCCAGACCAGGGCTCGAACCCATGTCCCCTGCATTGGCGGGCAGATTCTTAACCACTGCGCCACCAGGGAAGTCCCTGTTTATCTTTAAAATGATGCCTGTCTCAGTGTTCTAAAAAACATAGCCCAAGCCCTGGAACACAGTAGGTACCAAATAAATGCTTGCTCCCACCTCTTCCCTTGGGCTTGCTTCCTGTTGATCTTCTGCCTCCTGCTGTAGTCAACACAATTCAATTCAGTAAATATTTATTGAGTAACTACTGAGTACCAGGCCTTGGAATACTAAGACGACCCAGACCAAAGCTTGCTAGGGAGTCCACGCGGACCCCAGCTAAGCCTTGTGGTGGGCAAAGGGCTTCTTGGGAGCCCAGAGGGGGTCTGGTTCAGCAGATATTCCCTGGACACTGTGTTGAGGGCGTCGAGGTGGAGAAAGCTTCTCACTGAGGTTCAGTCCTCAAGGAGCACATTCTCAGAAACCGTTTAACAGCAGAAAAGGGCCTCTGCGATGCAGACCCCAGGAGTGGTAGGGGCGAGTTCAGAGGGAGGTCAAAGAAGGGCTGTGGGGAACAGCAGTCAGGAGTCAGGAGTCTGGGCAGACCTCAGCAGATTTGGGCAGGTCTCCTCCCCGAGGCCTGGGCTCCCTCAGCCCTGAAATGAGGGTGTTGAGTTAAGGAACGATGATAGCAAACACTCGTATAGTGCCTCCTAAGGGCCAGACTCTTTTAAAATGCGTAATGAATAATGTTAAATTTAATCCTCACCAGAAAGCTTTGAGATGGGTCCTGTTGCTATCAGCATTTTGTAGAGTAGGTAACTGAGGCCCAGATAGTTTATACTACTTCCCCGAGCAAGTGTCCAAGCTGGGATTCATCCTAGGCAGAGCAGGCTCCGATGTCTGAGCTCCTGACCTCTACACTCTATTGTCTGTCTAGAGCCTGGTGATGCGCTGGAGTGCTGTCCAATAGAACTTTCTGCAGTAATGGAAATGTTCTATGCTGTGCTGTCCAATATGGTAGCCTCTGAGGCATTGCATTTTTCACTATATTTCAATTACAGTTTAAATAGCCACAGGTGACTAATGGCTTTCATGGTGGACAGCACAGTTCTAGAGTTCTTAGGGAGAGGCCTGTGTAGTCAGACACTACATGGAGGGGGTGGGACTTTGAATTAGGAGGCTTTCTGGGCCAAAGGAAGGAGGGAGAGCATGTTTCTAGCCCCACAGTCCCTGATCTCCTGCTCCCATCTCTTGCTTCTCTCATCTCCCTTCTCCTACCCAGCCCTGAAGATCCACTTGTCTTCTGAGACCAAGGCTGTCCTGGAGGAGTTTGGTGGTTTCGAGCTGGAGCTTCGAGGGGATGTAGAAATGAAGGTAAAAAAGGAAGTCCCTACCCTTACCACCCCTTAGGGTCCCCGAAGGGCTTACCCTCCCCCAGGCCCCTTCTCAAGCAGCCAACCCCACTCCCAACATTTGGGAAAGTGGATGAGTCACTCCCCACCCCAAACTCCTCTTTTTCCCTCCAGGGCAAAGGCAAAGTTCGGACCTACTGGCTACTGGGGGAGCGGGCGAGTAGCACCCGAGGCTGACCTGGCTCCCCTCCTGGCCTTCCACACCTCCCTTCCCTGTGCCAGAGGTGACAGAGAGGTGCCAGGCCTCAGCCTCGCCTGCAGTATCCCCACCATTGCCAAAGAAGTAGTTTGAACAGCTCAGATGTGCAGACCCCAGTGGAGACACCAGACATTACCTCTGAAAGTAGACTGGTATTGGGGGAGAACTTGGAGCTCACAGGACTGGACCAAAACTCACAGCCATGCCCAGGGACACACACACACACACACACACACACACACACGTAGGCACACGCACCCACTCTCCACCCTGACTCAGGCCAGGCCAGGCTGGGACGTGGATTCCTGGATCCTCCTGCCCCTCCCTGTGCCCTCTTCCCTCAACCGTGCTACACTGTGACTTTTATGGGGAGGAGGAAAAGGCAAAGGGATTATATGTGACTCAAGGGGCTGGGGGGAGTCCACATCTGGGCCTAGCCCAGATGGGCCACAAACACCACCACCCCCGTCCCCCACCACCCAACCTAGGATGCAATGCACAGGGGAGAAAGGGAAGGACAGAGGGCTGTGGGCTTGTGTGCCTTGCTTCTCCTGTGAGGGAGACCATTAAAATCTTTATTCCAGTGACAGTGTGTTTCTTGAGGGAGAGCGGGTTGCCAGAAAACACAGTCATATTCTCCATCCTGTGCTTCAAATAAGGTGTTTCTCAAGTTGGAATGCAGTATCTGAAAAAGGCTGCAGTGCCCCTTCCGTTTTGAGGAGCCAGTGTAACAGCCTGCGAATTACCCCAGCAGTGCTGGTGCTGTTGGTCTCAGGACCCATTTACTCCCTTAAAAGCTACTGAGGGCCCCAAAGAGCTTTTGTTTATGTGGGTCATATCTATCAGTATATTCTGTATTAGAAATTAAAACAAGTCTTTATTAACTCATTTAAAATAACTATAATAAATCCATCACATGTTCAGTTTTTACGGCTTTATCAAAGACAGTCTTAAGAGAAACTGGCTTTTTTTGAAGACCACAGTGACTAGTTTGGTGCTACTGCCTTCATTTATGCTAAGACACCAGCAAGTTTTAACCCCACTGTTTTCGCACCATCAGTGCAAATATCAACACAGTCAATAAGGCAAATAACATAATTAGTAGGAGTGTGAAAATTTCGTGTGTGTGTGTGTGTGTGTGTGTGTGTGTGTGTGTGTGTCTTGAGGGATCTTAGTTCCCCGACCAGGGATTGAACCCGGGGCCCCTGGCAGTGAAAGCACCGAGTCCTAACCACTGGACTGCCAGGGAATTCCCATGAACATCATTTTGACCTCATCCATCCCCTGAAAGGATCTTGGGGACCCACAGAATCTGTGGACTGCACTTTGAGAACTGCTCTATTACCCAATGCCCAGCATACAGTAGGACTATAAGGAGTGTGGACTGAGTGGGGAGTCCTGGCATCTGCCCCAGGAGGCCTGGGAGCCAAGAAGCAGGGGTGAGGTGGGAACATATGGATCCCTTTTGACCTCAGTTGAAATGTGGGAATTGTCCACCTGCCCATCCACCCCCACACCAGTGTAGACAAATGTGAGTGATAGTTTACAACGTGACTCTCAGCTGGGCTAAGGGCCCTCCTTCCCCTGCTCTAGCCACGCACCCCACCCCCTTCCTGAGCAGGCAGGCAGGAATGCGAATGCGGGGGAGAGGTGGCTGCAGCTTCACCTCCCCCATGGGGAAAGAAAGTGCCAGACATTTCTTCAGTACCATCCATCAAGTGCAGACAGGCCCCTCCTGCGACCTCCCCAAGCCTCTTACTGGAGTCCACGCCCAGCGCCCAGCGGGACTGGAGGTCGGTGTGGGCTATGGAGAGCTTGGACGTCTGCCTTCGGGACGGGGCGCCCTGATACACAAATGGTGGTCTGGAGGTGAAGAAAGGATAATTCGTTCTCCCTTTGTCTAATGACCCTTCCTGATGTCCTGTGCTCTCTTCCCACCCTTTTTGGCCTCAGTCAGATTTGATTTATTGGGAGAAGGAGCTAACATAGTCAAGTCCTCAGCTGGGGATGAATAGCTCTGGGAGGGCCTAACAGAAGGGTGGTTGCCTTGGTAACCACAGCACACCCACCTTCCTGGTGGGCCCTGGTGGCCATGTTGACTCCCAAGCCCCCATTCCTCCTCGCAGGTAGTGGCAGTCCCAGAAGGGAGTAGAAATACTAGAGAACTGTGGGACCTAAGAAGTCAGATCAGGGACTTCCCTAGTGGCACAGTGGTTAAGAATCCGCCTGCCAGTGCAGGGGACAGGGGTTCCAGCCCTAGTCCAGGAAGATCCCACATGCCGCGGAGCAACAAAGCCCGTGCGCCACAACTACTGAGCCTGCGCTCTAGAGCCCACAAGCCACAACTACTGAGCCCGCGTGCCACAACTACTGAGCCTGCGTGCCACAACTACTGAAGCCTGCGCACCTAAAGTCCATGCTCCACAACAAGAGAAGCCCGCGCACTGCAACAAAGAGTAGCCCCCCTCGCCGCAAGTAGAGAAAGCCCGCTCATGGCAACGAAGACCCAATGCAGCCAAATATAAATTAAAAAATAATAATTAAAAAAATAAGATCAGGCTGGAGGCTGGGATATCTAGAGAGACTGGGGTTTGGGGAGGGGAGACTGTAAGAGATGAGGTGGGGAAGGTGGGGAAGGTGGGGAAGGAGGGGCGGGTAGCTGATTGACTGAGGAGCCCCAGTAAGACAATTGTAGGAAATTGCCGGTCAGATCCTTCCGGGGCAGCCTGGCTCCACTGCGGGCACTTGGAGGGGAGGGGGCTGAGGGAGTGGGCGTGAGGAGAGGCCCAAGGAGTCGATGACTTCAGCAGCTCAAGAACTTTCACTGGAACTGAGGAGATTTCCTTCCGGAGGAAGGCCCCCGAAGCCAGGAAGGACTGGGAAAGCCATTACTGAGGGGAGGTGTGGGCGGCTGGGGTGGGGGGCGGTGTTCTGAGGGTAGCAGTAGCGCCCCTCCTGCTAGCCAGGGAGACGGATTTGCGCCAGAACCTCCGCCCACGTGGGAGGGGCTGTCTAGCCTCGCTGAGTGTCCCAGGCTGTCCTGCGTAGGTCTGGGAGGGTGGGGGGCAACAGGGTTTCCCTGGAGTATGATAAGAATAATAACAACAGTAATCATTGGCATTCGATTGTGCCTTGCAGTTGACAAAGGCTTTCACATACATTATCTCATCAGCCCACATGACACCATTGGAAGGGAAGGGCAGGGAGTGCAGCTGAGGTAGGAGGGCCCAGCTGTGGTCCAGCTGTGGGTAGGAGGGCCCACTGTAGAGAGTGTGCAGAGGGAACCAGCCCTGTGCAAGGCTGGAACCCAGAAAAAAAAAAAAAAAAAGCTGATAGAAGGAGACAAATATCCTCCCCCTACCCCCTCGTTTCTCTATATCAAAGAGCTTGGGTAATTTATTTATCATAACAGTACATTTAGTGATAATTTTTTTTTAATGATTTATACATTTCAGGACAGATCCATGGAATCTAATTAGCAGTGGAGGCCGGTTTGGCATCCTGAAAGTCATTTTTTCATTAAATTGCAAGAGCTGTAAAAATACAAAAATAAGTAAATTAACCATAAAGAAAAACCCTAATGCTGTCCAGGGAGATTTAATCTCATTGAGCTGGAACACAAGAAAAATTCCAGGTGAGGTGTTTACCATCAAGATGCTGATGAATTTGGATACTGGTGAGGATGATGAGGCCAAAGGAAGAGAGGAGGTGCGGGGGCAGGAACCCTGATAGTGCTAACTCCAGGTTTAGTGAGTGGGACCAGATAGGGAAAAAACCCACCCACCCAGTTCCCTATCACACATGTTGTACCAGTGAGTGGGTAGGTGGGCTGATTGCCCTTTAAGAACCTTTCCACAGCAAAGATTCCATAACCAAATACATCTGTTAATCACTGTGGTACCCCTTCTGGATGCAGCCATCCCACTGTTACTCTCTGCCTTTGGCTTTCAAATGTGGACTGCATATGGCATACCTTCACTGCTGATAATGTCCTATGATCAGGTTGGCTTATGTTTTCTCAGCCCACCAAACTCCCAGCAGGCCAGAACCAGGCCAAAATTCCACATCTCAGTATTCAGAACTGGAGTAATTTCAAACGTCTATCAAGTGAGAGGCAGTGTGATGCTGGGTAAGAGACTAACTCTGGATTCAAACCCAGCTCTGCCACCTACAATCCATGTGGCTTTGGGCAAATTTCTCAACTTCTCTAAGCCTCAGTTTTCTGCTCTAACATGGGAATGGTCATAATAAGACCTACCCCACAGGGTTGCCTGGAGGATTATAAGAGGTTTTTCCCACTACATCCTTAGAACACTGAAGGGCAGGTAGTAAGAACTAGTTGTTTACTAGTGTTATTAAGAGTCTACATTATGCAAACCATTATGCTAGATGTAAGGAGTTCCTGATGTCCAGGGAACAGTTGGAAGCAAAATGCAGCACATGATTAGACCCCTCAATGAGAGGTAAGATCTAAAAATCTTAGAAGAAAAACTAGGGGTTATGCACTCCAACCGCTTATCCAGGGCTGAAATCCTTTTAAAAACATCTGTGTAACTTCCATGTTCTATTGGAAAACTTTCAGGGACTTGGAACTAAGACCATTCTGTTTTTGAACAGCTGTAATTAGAATGTTCTTCCTGATATAAGAAGATGGAGATATTTCTATCATCAGAATTGCTTTTGAGGAAATCATCTTTGTTTATGGACAAGGAAGCATGCTCATTCTCCTTCAGCTGCCACCTAAGGAAGGCACATCTTGTTGGATGAAGGGTCCTTTGTTTTGTTTTTTTTAATTTATTTTTATTTATTTATCCTTGGCTGCATTGGGTCTTCGTTGCTGTGTGCGGGCTTTCTCTAGTTATGGCGAGCGGGGGCTGCTCAGCAGTTGTGGCACAGGGGCTCAGCTGCTCCGCAGCATGTGGGATCTTCCGGGGCCAGGGCTCGAACCCGTGTCCCCCGCATTGGCAGGCAGATTCTTAACCACTGAGCCACCAGGGAAGTCCTGGGTCCTTTGTTTTGCTGAGCCTGGAGCTGAGTTTTTATATAAATTGTGAAGCTCAGGACGAGCTTGTCTGATAAATGCACTTGTGTGACAGTTGAAAGAAGAAGCAAGGGTAGAGGTATTCCAGTAGCTGAATTGAGACTTTGCAGACCACCTATAGCTAATAGAGACTTAAAAAAAAAAAAGACTAGTGTGATGGGAATTCCCTGGCCGTCCAGTGGTTAGGACTTGGCTTCCCTGGTCGGTCGGAGAACTAGGATCCCACAAGCGCCGCCAAAAAACCCCAAAAAACAAAAACTTGTGACTTTATTGTTTTCTAGAAATGACACACACTTCTATAAAGAGGTACAGAGAAGACTGTGCCTTGTCATATGAAAAAGCCATCATGGTTAAGTGGTTAAGAATCCGCCTGACAATTAAAATTCTGCCATTGAATAGTTATTGTTAACATTTGATGAACATCATTCCAATGTGAATTAAAAATTGTTTGGGGGCGTCCCTGGTGGCTCAGTGGTTGAGAGTCCGCCTGCCGGGGCAGGGGACACGGGTTCGTGCCCTGGTCCGGGAAGATCCCACATGCCACGGAGCGGCTGGGCCTGTGAACCATGGCCGCTGAGCCTGCGCATCCGGAGCCTGTGCTCTGCAACAGGAGAGGCCACAGCAGTGAGAGGCCCGCGTACCGCAAAAAAAAAAAAAATTGTTTGATATTGGGTATTTAATACAAATTCCCTTTATGTTTATGGAAAGGCCAATCTGCCTCTTACTACCTCTTCCACTGGCCCTACCACTGCCATTCCTAGCTCTGTAAAGTCTCCTCTCTCTTCCAACAACAGCTAACCCCTCCACCGCCTCCCCCCATTTCCCCGACTCCCACCCCCGCCCCATATTGGAGCCTTAGCCATATAACATCACTAGTTTCTTTAGAGATTTCTCTAAGATCTGACTGCAAACTCTGTACCATTCTGGGTGAGCTCCTGTGGGTTCACCTGGTTCGTCAACCTCCCTTTGACAGCCTGCCTCCCTGTCAGGAGCAGAATCATCCAGGTGCAGTCTGAGGAGTACAGAGATCAGGCAACTCTCACCTCCTTGCCTCTGTCACACAATGGGCTATTGTGGAACTTGTGGTTACACATACCTCTCCCTTCCCCCACCTCCACAGTTTTTCTCACATTGCTGCTGTTAATCCAAGTCTCTCCCACCTTGTACTCTGTTAAATTTTAAAGTGAAAAATACCCATTTTACTAAAGATTTCATATAAGAGATGAAGAAGAGGAGGGTTATGTCACTAAGAGCGCAGTGTTTCTACCTAAATACTCATTAGACAGGCTTACTGTCTCCTCAGAGTCCCTCTCCAGCTGGCCCCCAGCCAGGATGGATCCAGGTTTTGTGGGGCTTGAAGTTTATACAATCTGGTAGGTCCTCTTTGAGAAAGAGAGTACAGGGCTTCCCTGGTGGTGCAGTGGTTAAGAATCCGCCTGCCATGCAGGGGACACAGGTTCGAGCCCTGGCCCGGGAAGATCCCACGTGCCGTGGAGCAGCTAAGCCCACGCACCACAGTTACTGAGCCTGTGCTTTAGAGCCCTTGAAGCCTGTGCGCCTAGAGCCCATACTCTGCAGCAAAAGAAGCCCCTGTGCACCGCAATGAAGAGTAGCCCTGACTCACCTCAACTAGAGAAAGCCCGCGCGCAGCAACAAAGACCCAATGCAGCCAAAAAAAAAAATCAATAAAATAAATAAATTAAAAATTAAAAAAAGAGAATACAAAATTAGGTATGAAATATTTAATTAGAATGTGAAGATAAATTACAACAAATTTAAAATTTTGAAAAGCTTCCAAACATACCAAAACCTAGAAAAATAACAATATCTTTTTTTTCCATTATGCTTTATTACAAGATATTGAATATAGTTCCCTGTGCTATACAGTAGAACCTTGTTATTTATCTTTTTTTTTTTTTTTTTTTTCCCGGTACGCGGGCCTCTCACTGTTGTGGCCTCTCCCATTATGGAGTATAGGCTCCGGACGCGCAGGCTCAGAGGCCATGGCTCACTGGCCTAGCCGCTCCGCGGCATGTGGGATCTTCCTGGTCCGGGGCACGAACCCGTGTTCCCTGCATCGGCAGGCGGACTCTCAACCACTGCGCCACCAGGAAAGCCCTTTTTGTTTTTTTGACTGAAGCATAGTTGACTGACAATGTTGTGTTAGTTAAGGTGTGATTTCAGCAAAGTGATTCATATATATATGAATATATATATAATATCTTTTATTCCTTTCTATATCCTTTCTATTGTTGATGGACTTTTGGATTATTTCTAGTTTTTTTTAAAAAAGACTATTTTTTAGAGTAGTTTTAGGTTCACAATTGTTTCTAGTTTTTTGCTGTAATAAATAATGCTACTGGCCACACCACTTGGCATGTGGAACTTCCCTGATCAGGGATCAAACACGCCCCGCCCCGCCCCCCCTGCAGTGGAAGCGGAGAGTCTTAACCACTGGACCACCAGGGAAGTCCTATGAACTTTCTTATACATGCCTTTTAGTGGACACATACACTAATTTCTCTTGGCTGTAAACTTAGAGTGGAACTATTATGTCCTGGGACAGGCAACTGTTTAACTTCGGTAGATACTCTTCAATGGTTTACTAAAGTGATTAGACTAATTTCCACACCATCCAGCAGTGTATGATAGTGCCAATCACTGGACATCCTCACCAACACTTGGTATTGTCAGTCTTTTCATTCTCGTAAGTGTTTAGTGGTATCTCATAAGTTTCTCTTTGAAATTTTAAAAAATTGAAGTAATTTTTAATTTACAGAACTGTTGCAAGAAGGGTACAAAGAACTTCTGTACACCCTTCAACTAGATTTACCCATTAACATTTTACCACATCTTCTTTATCATTCTCTTTCTCTCCCTTTCTATCTACCTATCTGTATACATCTATATATCTATAACATAAAGGGATAGGATTATATATATATAAGTATAAATATACATATTAATATATTATTTTAGATATGTATAAATTATATATGACATTCTCTTACATAACCATTAGTTATTTGTCAAAATCAGGAAATGTACTTCTATCTAGTCTATAGCATGTTTTCAAATTTCCAATTGTTCCAATAATGTACATTATAGAAAACATTTTTTTTTTCAGTCCAAGATCCAGTCCAAGATCACACATTACATATAGTTGTCATGTCTCGGTATTTTTTAATCTAGAAGAGTCCTTCAGTGTTAGGTCTAAATGACCTTAACATTTTGGACAGGGCAGTTATGTTTTAGAATGTCTCTCAATTTGGGTTTCTCTGATTCTTGCTTAAATCATTATTACTATAATTTTTGTCAAATGGTGATTATTTTCATTGTAGTTTTTTTAAATTATTTTTTACTGTGGTAAAATACATGCAACACAAAATTTGCCATTTTAACCATTTTTAAGTGTGTAAGTCAGTGACATTAATTACATTCACAATGTTGTATAACCATCAACATTATTCCCAAAATGTATTCATCACCTCAAAAAGAAAGTCTATAACCACTAAACAATGATTTCCCATTCCCACCTCCCCTAACCCCTGGTAACCTCTAATCTACTTTCTATTTTTATGAATTTGTCTATTGTAGATGTTTCATATAACTGGAATCATGCAATAATTATCCTTTCCTGTCTGGATTACTTCACTTAACATATTGTTTTTAAGGTTCATCCATGTTGTAACATGCATTTGCTTTGTATTTCTCTTATTACTAATGATGTTGACCATCTTTGCATGTGCTTATTGGCCATTTGTATATCTTCTTTGGGCAAACATCTATTCAAGTCCTCTGCCCATTTTCTAATTGGGTGGTTTGTTTTTTTGTTTTTGAGTTTTAGGAGTTCTTTATATATTCTGGATATTAAACCCTCATATGACATGAAAATATTTTCTCCCTTTCTATGGGTTGTCTTTTAACTTTCTCGATAATATCCTTTGATGTACAAAAGTTTTAAATTTTAATGAAGCCCAGTTTATTTCTTTTTACTTTTTTTGTTCATGCTTTTGGTATTATATCTAAGAATCCATTGCCAGATTCAATGTCATAATGCTTTTTTTTTTCTTTTTTTGGTGGGGGGCGGTACGCGGGCCTCTCACTGTTGTGGCCTCTCCCGTTGCGGAGCACAGGCTCCGGACGAGCAGGCTCAGTGGCCATGGCTCATGGGCCCAGCCGCTCCGCGGCATGTGGGATCTTCCCGGACCGGGGCACGAATCCGTGTCCCCTGCATCGGCAGGAGGACTCTCAACCACTGCGCCACCAGGGAAGCCCTTCACTAATTTTTTAATATTAATTTCAGGAACTCACATTTATCCCTGTTTGTTTTAAATCCTTTCTATTGGGTTGGCCAAAAGGCTCATTCCATTTTTTCCGTAAGATGGCTCTAGTAGCACTTAGTTGTCTTTAACTTCATTCGAAACAATTTTGTTAGATTGTATGTGACAGCTGTCATATCAGTCTGCATTTAAAAAAAGACTTATCAAAATTGGTGAATTTTTATGTAGCCATTTTAATATTGAAGATGGAAGAACAAAAGCAACATTTTCGGCATATTATGCTTTATTATTTCAAGAAAGGTAGAAACGCAACTGAAATGCAAAAAGATGTGTGCAGTATATGGAGAAGGTGCTGTGACTGATCGAACGTGTCAAAAGTGGTTTGCAAAGTTTCGTGCTGGAGATTCTCGCTGGACGATGCTCCACAATCGGGTAGACCAGTTGAAGTTGATAGCGATCAGATCGAGACATTAATTGACAACAGTCAACGTTATACCACGCGGGAGATAGCCAACATACTCAAAATATCCAAGTCAAGCCTTGAAAATCATTTGCACCATCTTGGTTATATTCATCACTTTGATGTTTGGGTCAACATAAGTTAAGCAAAAAAAACCTTCTTGACCATATTTCCGCATGCGATTTTCTACTTAAACGTAACGAAAACGTTCCGTTTTTAAAACAAATTGTGACGGGCGATGAAAAGTGGATACTGTACAAGAATGTGAAACAGAAAAGATCGTGGGGCAAGTGAAAGGAACCACCACCAACCACACCAAAGGCTGGTCTTCATCCAAAGAAGGTGATGGTGTGTATATGGTGGGATTGGAAGGGAGTCCTCCATTATGAGCTCCTTCTGGAAGATCAAACGATTAATTCCAACAAGTACTGCTCCCAGTTAGACCAACTGAAAGCAGGACTTGACAAAAAGTGTCCGGAATTAGCCAACAGAAAACGCATACTCTTCCATCAGGATAACACAAGACCGCATGTTTCTGTGATGACCAGGCAAAAACTGTTACAGCTTGGCTGGGAAGTTCTGATTCATCCACTGTATTCACCAGGCATTGCACCTTCAGATTTTCATTTATTTCAGTCTTTACAAAATTCTCTTAGTGGAAAAAATTTCAATTCCCTGGAAGACTGTAAAAGGCACTTGGAACAGTTCTTTGCTCAAAAAGATAAAAAGTTTTGGGAAGATGGAATTATGAAGCTGCCTGAAAAATGGCAGAAGTTAGTGGAACAAAACGGTGAATACATTGTTCAATAAAGTTCTTGATGAAAAATTAAAAATGTGTCTTTTATTTTTACTTAAAAACCAAAAGCACTTTTTGGCTTTTAACCCAATAGTATAAGGCCTAGGCATGTAAATAAGCACATTTTTCATTATTAAATATCTTCTTGTTCAGTTCATTCCCTAATCTCATTAACAACCTTTTCAGTGCAATCTGGCAATCCATTCTATTAGCTAGTAGTCTCAGCTTTATGTTTTTCTGTATATTTTATAAGCATGCCTTTTTAGTCTTTACCCAGATCCTTTCTTTAATTCATCATTCTGTCTGAGGTAGGGAGAAATCCTCCATTATCACAACCCAAAAGCCTCTCAGGATTATTAGGCATTGGGTTGTTTTTCTCCCTGATGGAGGAACTTTCTGCAGCACTGTGAGTCTTTTTATTTTTTCTTGATTCTAGGGCCTTATTATTGATTTGATCTTATTAATGATAACTATAGTTTCCCCTGCCTCCAAAAAAAAACTTTCTATTTGTAATCTCAATTACCTTCAACACAGGGTAGATTTTGACAAATGGAAGGTCTTTTGTTCTAGAAATCAACTAGGTGGGGGCAGGATCAGGGAAGAGCTCAATTTCTTCAGAGGAGAGGAGGAGAATATTTTGAGGTTGTTAAATAGAATAAAGTAGATTTCCATGTTTTGATTTTGGGGAAAAAATTGCCAGGATATAAATGTTAATTGAGCAAGAAGCAAGAAATTGTAAACCATGATTTTATTTTTGCTAAAAACCAAATGAAAACAACCAAAGAAATAAACTGTGGATATGTGTTTATGCATGTTTGAAAAAGTAGGGAAAGATATACAACAAATTAGTGACACTGATGACTCAAGAGAAGTAAGACTGGAGGGGTGAAAAGGAAAAAAGAAGGTTCACTTCAACTTTAATATTTGAATTGTTATGAGTTTTTATTATTGGCATTGTTTTTTTTTAAATGATAGGAAGTTAAGGTCTTGGGAGACTATATTGATTAGGTAGGGATGAGTCAGATAGGTTTACTAAGGATTTGGGAAATTTAGAAAGTGCCTGAGAGGGTAGTTTAGTAAGATTAGAGAAGTGGCAGAATGTTGAATGGATTAGAATCCATTGTAACCCCTAAAGATATACTATATATATATATACACATATATAGGCTAGAGAGGAAGAAATTCCAGAGATATTTCTTTTTTTTTTTTTAATTTTTGGCTGTGTTAGGTCTCTGTTGCTGCGTGTGGGCTTTATCTAGTTGCGTGGAGCGGGGGCTACTCTTCATTGAGGTGCGCGGGCTTATTGCGGTGGCTTCTCTTGTTGCAGAGCACGGGCTGTAGGCATGCGGGCTCCAGTACTTGTGGCACGCAGGATCAGTAGTTGTGCCTTGTGGGCTCTAGAGCGCAGGCTGGGTAGTTTTGGTGCACTGAGCTGCTCCGCGGGATGTGGGGTCTTCCCAGACCAGGGCTCCAACCCGTGTTCCCTGCATTGGCAGACAGATTCTTAACCACTGCACCACCAGGGAAGCCACCAGTGACATTTCTAAGAAAAAAATCAAACAGCCTTTAGTGACTGAATACGGGAGGAAAACAATGAATGTCAAAAACAAGCTTCCACACTGGGCTTCTGGGGGCAAATGCTGACACGATCACAGATAAGGCAGGAGGACAATATAGGGCTTCCAGAAGCCTTTCTAATAATGAATCCATGCACGATTCTAATGAATCAGCGCACGATTCTAGTACACAGGTGGGTCCATGAACTTTTTTTTTTTTTTTTTTGGCAACGTCCGGCTGATAACTGCATTTGCATGAACGCATACACTGGCTTGTGTGACGTACTCTTAGCTCCGGGAGCTGGCTGCACACCATCCGATGACACTTGCTCTGGGACTGCTTAAGGGTTAGGGCTCCACTTCCTACGAATTGATACTGAATGCACTATCAATTCGTAGCTAGCCTTCGGGTTTCCCAAAGCTACCTAGAAACAGCGCCGGGCTCCCGTACCCACCCGAGCTTCCGAATAAGTGAGGAAAAGAGGGCGGAGGCCAGCGCCGCGCACGCGCTTTAATACACGCAGGCGCAGCCTCTCTCCTTCCTGATAATCTCTCACAGCCGCCCCACCTCCGGGAAGTAGTTCCGTCCCGCCCCCCGAGTGCAAAGGAGGGATGCTATTGGGCACACCGGTTGTCCATCAGGCCGGTCTCTCTTCTGCTCAATACCATTGGCAGCCCGGGAAAAGGCCAGCGGGCCGACGTCGGCCTACCCCTTCGAGACTCAGCGCCACCGCGGAAGCCGCTATTGGCGGAGGCCAGGGACCGCAACTGCTCACTTCCGGCGCGGGCCTCCACGATTCCTCCCCCTCCCCCGCCGTCGCCCTCGGTCTTCCCACCCCCCGCCCTTCCACCATGGCCGCGTCTGTGTGGTGTAGGGAGAAGCTGGTCCTCCTATAGCGCTTACTGCCTCACCCTCACTCCTGGGGGCCGGAACCAAAGGAACCTCGCTCCCCAACCCTTGGGGCACCAGCCAGGAAGGTTTCCTACCCCATGCTTCAGGGGCAGGACTTCTCTTTCCCCCACCTCCTGAGGCAGAAACTTAGGGTTTTCGCTGCTTCTCTTAGGGTCAGAAGCCAGAAAGGGCTCCTCTTCCACTTCTTCAGGACAGAAGCCTCTCCTACCCTTCCTGTAGGGGTGCAGACCCTTACCCCAGCATACTTAAGAGCTAACGGTGTTTCCTCAGCACTGCCACTCCAGAGGCAGGACCTGGAGGCCCGTCTGCCTTGCCTTCTGCACGGGAGCGGCCCTTCGGAGAGGAGGGAGGAGTGGAGAGGCCAGGGAACCTTTCCTTCCCCTCCCCCACTTGTCCCTCTTTCCCCCCAGTCCCTGGCAATCCCCAATTCCCCCTTTCTAGGACTTCCCATCCATCCACTCCCTGGCCTTTTCCCGTCTCCCGGCTGCAGCCATGGAGTTACAGAAGGGAAAGGGGGCGGCGGCAGCAGCAGCAGCAGCAGCTGCTTCGGGAGCAGCGGGAGGTGGAGGAGGAGCGGGAGCAGGAGCCCCAGGAGGGGGGAGGCTGCTACTTGCAACCAGTTTGGATGCCAAGGATGAGTTAGAGGAGGTAGGTGTGGGGGGGTGGGGAAGGGAGTTAAGAAATGGGGTTGAGGAGGGAAACTGGAGCGAATACGGGGTGGGGGTGGGGGAGGAGGCCTTCACGTGTTTTCTAAGACAGCACAAACACTGCTACAGACTTCCTGCTTGTGAAGGAGGAAGTGTGGGCCAACTTCCTGGACGGGTCGAAACAGCAGCTACTAGTGTGAAAATGGTGGGGGGGTGTTGATGAGGAAGGGATACAGCATCCAGATCAACTGAATTTATCTTTGACATTCCTTTCCCATTACAGGCCACAGCTATTATTAATATTTACCCTGTTTCATCTTAGGTCATACATTGAGTTGAGATGTAACGTATGTATGTGTAGGTGTCTGGGGGGCTGATAGGAGCTTGCAGTAGACCGTGGACCCTTCCCGTTAGATAGTATTGACTTCATGTAGACACCATCAATTGCCGGTGATGTTAACTGGGCATTGAGAATGAGTGAGGACTTAAGGAAAAGTGAGTTGTGTTTTGTTAGGTAGTGGGGTGAGGTGCGGGGTGAATGGGACCTAGGGGACTCTCCTTCAGAACCAGATAGCACACACACAAAGGAGAGAACACATAGATGCTGAGAAAGAGGGTAGGATGAGGCGATGCAGTGGGCCTGAATGGGGATTTTAGACTACTGAATAATTGACCCGACCCTCCCCGACTTGTTCCTCTTGCCCTGTCCCTGACAATCCAGAGTTGATCATTTATCCCTTTCCACTGCTGTACATGAAAAGACATACTTAGGAATATGAGACCCAGAAGTGGGACATGATTGCTGGACTGTTTGTAAGACCTAATGCATTCAACTTAGTGGTTATCCAGGGACAGGATGAGTAAATTATTAGGCTCTGGCTCTTCACTGGCCATTTCCCTGCTTCTGACTTTGTCACTGCTCTGTATCAGATGTTAGAGGGTGGTCAAGCAGATAGGTGGAGTTCATAGTTTAAATTTGAAAAAAATGTTGGTGCAGATACAAGATGGTGGAACATACACGCAAAAAAGCTTTGTGAATCAAGGAGCGGCTGGATAGCAGCTTTGTGAATTATCCATCGCAAGTGTCTGTTCACAGACCGGCTGGCTTCCCATCATGCTTCTCCCCCATAATTCTGTGTGCATTTAGATGAATCAAAGTTTGTTTTCTGCTGTTGTTTTTATCAGCTAAGGTAGATATAATTAGGAACATAAACAATACTTCTAAAAGTAATGTATTCCCAAAATAAATACAAGTGACTTTGCCAGGATTGCCTGGTAATTTAAATTATCTGCGTTTTTAGAAATGGCCACTGTCACTGTCAAAGTATTTATTGAGCCCTGTGTTCTATCTAGCACTGAAACTCTAGAATTGTAGCAAGAAAGTCATTGACTACCTTTGATCCCTACACCAGTTGGGTAGAGGGGAAGAGACCCCAAGGGTGGCGAAACGGTTTATTCCCCACCCTGATTGCTGGAAAGGTAGTCCTGCTCTAATTTGTACCACAGCATCCTGTTCTTCTGAGTAGTGATACGTTTGCTAGTAAGCGAAATGATATGGCAGAAGGGGACCACAAAAGAGAGGAAGCATTTATTTTCTTGCTTTTTTGGACTGTCTTGAGAGTGAACTTTTAAACTGTTTCCAGAGAGAAGGGGGAGGGAGGGCCTCCTTTTTTTTCTGATATCCTTTGTGGTGTAGATGTTTCCCAGAATGTGTCGGCCTCCCCTCTTTCCTTCTTTGACCTTTGTTCTTTGCATTTGAATTTTCCAACAAGTCTTGCCACTGCTTTTAACCCCATGTATTTGGTTCCCACTAGACCAGAGTGTCTCTAAGGTCAAGACTTACTGGTTTCTTCCTCTGGGTCTCCGCACAGATCTCTGCACACGGAAGTTATCAAAACCTGGTGTTGACTGATCTCAGCTTGTTCTGGCTTGGTTATTTTCCAGTATAGGCCCACCTATTGCCCAGGAATACAGAGGCAGTAGCTTCCTGACCAGATATATACTTACTCTGTGCTGAGTCTGATAGGAAAATAGAATGAGGAAGACCCAAGGCCTGCCTTCCAGAGCTTATCATCTGAAGACTGAGTTAATACGCTCACAAGAAAGGTAAAAACAAAAACCCAGCGAGGGTAGTGAAGAGACTGGAGTCATTACAGCTGGGAGTGATGAGAAAGCCCCTTAGAGGCCTGGAGAATGAAGCACTGGTGAAGAGCATCCCAGGCAGGGACTGTGGCTTTTCTACCCAAGGGAGCATTTGTTGTATCCTTTCTTCTCTTTGGCCCTGTTCTTCTCTTTGAATGGGAATTCTTGCCCACCCCCATCCAGATTTGAGGAATGAGATGAAAATAGTGCCAAAGATTGGAGGGGTTTAAAACATGTAGCTCCTAGTTTCACAAGGCTTCAAAGCTCCCGGTCACTCCTCTGTGGAGAAGGACCCTGTCCACTTTGAAATCAGGCTAAAAGCAGAAGCTGTGGCCCAAACAAGTTAGAACTTCCTCTTAAGCTATGGACAAGTCTCAGGGTTGCATCTGGTTAGAGGTATGTCCCTTCCAGGTTTTCTCCAAGGAGTAATTCACGTCCAGTCTGTGACGATTCTCCAGGGAATGGGCTTTGAGTCATCTCTAATTTTTTTCCCCTTAAATCCTAATTTCACATAAAAGTGACTCTTGGTTGTAGAATACTTGGAACCCAGTTCGTTCAGTAGTTCTTTACTAATGTGGGTCCTTGGGGATTTTGTAGGTCAGATCATATCTTCTTTTCCTTAAGCCTTTGGATTTTAGTCCCTCAAGGCCACTGACTTCCCGTAGAGGGGCAGTATTTAATATACAGGTTTTTTTTAATTAATTATTTTTAGCTGCGTTGGTCTTCGTTGCTGCGTGCAGGCTTTCTCTAGTTGCGGCGAGCGGGGGCTACTCTTCGTTGCAGTGCGCGGGCTTCTCATTGCAGTGGCTTCTCTTGTTGTGGAGCACAGGCTCTAGGCGTGCGGGCTTCAGTAGTTGTGGCTTGCCGGCTCTAGAGCGCAGGCTCAGTAGTTGTGGCGCACGGGCTCAGTTGCTCCGCGGCATGTGGGATCTTCCTAGACCAGGGCTCAAACCCGTGTCCCCTGCATTGGTAGGCAGATTTTTTTTTTTGGAACATGTTGGGGGTAGGAGTTTATTAATTAATTAATTTATTTTTGCTGTGTTGGGTCTTCGTTTCTGTGCGAGGGCTTTCTCTAGTTGTGGCAAGCAGGGGCCACTCTTCATCGCGGTGCGCGGGCCTCTCACTATCACGGCCTCTCTTGTTGCGGAGCACAGACTCCAGATGCGCAGGCTCAGCAGTTGTGGCTCACGAGCGTAGCTGCTCCGCGGCATGTGGGATCTTCCCAGACCAGGGCTTGAACCCGTGTCCCCTGCATTAGCAGGCAGATTCTTAACCACTGAGCCACCAGGGAAGCCCAATATACAGTTTTTAACAAACTGTATGTTCACCTGGCCGAGGGAGGGGAAACTGAGAGGTTAGCAATCCTCAGACTTCAGTCTCCAGCTTCAGGTGTATACTTGCAAACTAGAAGACCTCCCCGCTTTCTACCCCCACTCCATCTACTGCGCTGTCATGGAAACCATGGTCAGGTAATTTTAGTACTAGAAAAATTATTTTAGAAGCTCCTAGAGATGGTAAATATTTACTCAGCTCTGAGGTGCCGTTGTGAAGGGCTTACTCTGAACAGAGTCATTCTGCCAGCAGTTGTTGGCAGGTGCGTGTGTGATTCCATCTTTACAAAGGGCCTCTGGAGACTGGGGGGGAGAGGGGTACTGCTGGTTGATTGTAGGGATCTGGCTTCCTGCAGCCCTCTTTGAGGGGATGTGGTCCTTCAATCATTCTGAATGATTTGTAATTAGTTCTCCCATCTCTGTTTGGGAAAGTAGTTTCTGTAGTTCAGGAAGAGCAGCATCTTTTATATACTTCTACTGCCTAGGAAGGACTGACCCTCACATTTCTTTCCTCATTGCTTTTATCCACGCCTCCAAATTCTGGACTCTCCCACTTTCTACATCCTTAGCTGGGCCTCACTGTTCCAAGAGGCCACTTTTATTTCTTGACCGGGCAGTGACCCATAGAGTTGACTCAGGCCTCTGAGTGGAGCTTAGAATATTGAGGAGGGGCCTAGAGAAACCTGGTTTAGTCCAAGGTCTCTGTGTTACATCACAGCTAGAAACTAGGCCAGCCCATAGGGCTGTGTATCCAGCTTTGCGTGAGGACCTTGGTGCAGGGTCCATCCATCAGGCCTCCTCCCCTCTCCCGTTACTCTTCTCTCATAGAAGGCAAAAGTAGGAGAGGAAGCTTTGCAGCCTGGTCAGGGACTTACCCACGTCCTGTAGTAGGAGGGCTCAGTTTTCAGGGATCTTTGAGGGCATGCCATTAGCAGTAGTGGCAGGGGGCGTTGGGGGGCTGTCTGGTCCTCATGGACTTAGTTGTGTGATCGCTGAGCTTTTTCACAGATGGAATAGAGTCTAATTCAACTGAGGCTACCTGCTAGGTGCTTTCACGTATGTTATCTTGTTTAATCCTCAGAGCAACCTTGTGATATAGGCTTTGTCTCTATTTTTCAGGTAAGAAAACCAGGGTATTATAAGTAAAGGATTAAATAAGTCTTGGTAAGTTAGGTAACTCACCTAGGTAACTTAGCCTAAGGCTTGCCAGTGGTGGAGGGACCCTCTCTTCCTTGCTTGTCAGTTGGCTCCTCAGCCAGCTGCTCTTTTGACTTCCCTCGCATCTCTGTTGATTCAACAGAGATTTCTTCCTTTTGGTAGGAAGTAATATCTAGGGTTTTAGGATGCTGTGCTGCTGCTTGCTCACCGTCTTCCTCCACTCTGAAACTGTTTGTTAACCCAGGCCGGATAAGCAAGGCCTCCCAGAGCTCCCAGCAAGAACACCCTGGATTTAGCAACTGGAGGAACTGGTCCTCCAGTCATTGATAACTATCTGAGGAGGAGAGGGATAAGATTTAAAAAGAGAAAATACAACCTGAGGTTTTTTTCCTCCCTCCCCCTATCATATAGGAGCTGGGCTAGGTAATGATGGATCTCAGAGTTCGTGGGAGAGGTGGGTTGTGAGATTTACAGCTCAGCTTTCCTGTGATCTCACAGCTCCTTTTCACAAGTACGCAGGTGCTGTTGATTAAGGCTCAGCGCGCTTATCTGACCTAATTTGGAGGATAGTCAGACCTGATGCTGGGTAGTGATGTTGTCAAACCTGGGTGGCTTTGGGCCTAATTTAGGTTGAATTTTTGTGGCTATGGGAGCTCCTTGTCTTAACACTCAGTTCTGCTTTGCTCTTAGGTAGGGACGGACGTAGGCAAACTCAGGATGATGGTCAAAGGAGAAACATGGTGGTCTTTCATTCCTAGACCTCTTTCCTGTTGCCCTTATTTGTCGGTTCTTGACAATGTGGTAGTTCTCAACAAGATGTTTTGTGATGACCTTTAGGATTGGGGGAGGTAAATTGTCTGCCTTTGTCCCTGTTTTGCTAGCATCATTATCACTGGGAATTGGTAAGTGGTTTTCTTAAACAGTTTTGGGGTTAATCCTCAAGATAAAATTTTAAAAGACTCAGGAAGTAGTTTAGGTGGTAATAATGGAGAGGCTCACTGACTTAAATGAGATACATTTTGTCAATATTTTCTCAGTGTTTAGTAGTAAATGCTTTGGAACAGGATCAGTGACTTAAGATCTCCTTAGAAGGTTGAGCACATGCTGTCTTAGAGTTAAGCCTTTGTAATTAAGAAGGGTCCTTGGATGGACTTTAATGCAGCTCTCCCCACCTTTGTTTGACTAAAGACCCAGGAAGGTTTTAGTTTGGCCTTTTGTTCTTCATTAGTCCTTTTCTTTCCTACACTCATTTTTATTTTAAAGTTTGTTTTTATCTTTTTGGAGGGACATTTCAAACATAAAAAAATAGAATAGTATAATTGCCCTGGAGCCATCACTCTGCTTCAGTACTTATCAGTACATGGCAATCTTGTCTTATCTCCCTTTAGTCTCCTCTGGATTATTTTGAAGCAAGTCCAAGCTGTATCGTTTCATCTGTAGATATTTCATATGTATGTCTGTGAGAGATGGACTTTTTTCTTTTTAACATAGCCACAGTATCATACCTAAAAACATTAACAATAATTCCTCAATGTAACAATATACTCATTGTTCAAACTGACTGTCTCATAAAATTTTTTTTTAAAGGTTTTTTCCTTAAGTTCCTCAGGTGCTTTATTGTTTGGTTTTTTTTTCCCTGTGTCATGGCTTGCGGGATCTTAGTTCCCCAACCAGGGATTGAACCTGGGCCCACAACAGTGAAAGTGCAGAGTCCTAACCACTGGACCACCAGGGAATTCCCATAAATTCTTTTTATAATTGGTTTTTCAGATCAGTAATCAAACAAGGATCACACATTTGTTGCATTCGGTTGATATATCCCTTTAATTTTTTAATAACTTTTAAAATAATTTCAAGCTTAGAGAAAAATTGTAAGACATAGAACTCTCATATACTCTTCACCCAGATTCACCAATTGTTAACATTTGCTGCATTTGCTTTTTCATTATCTCTCTATATACATGTTATTATTTTAATGTTTTGAGAGTAGGTTGCAGCTGCAGTGCCACTTAAGATTTAAATACTTCCGGGAGTATTTCCTAAGAACAAGGATCCTTTGTTACATAATACCTGTTCTATTTTTTTTTTTGCGGTACGCAGGCCTCTCGCTGTTGTGGCCTCTCCTGTTGCGGAGCGCAGGCTCAGCGGCCATGGCTCACGGGCCCAGCTGCTCTGCAGCACGTGGGATCTTCCCGGACTGGGGCACAAACCCGTGTCCCCTGCATCGGCAGGCGGACTCTCAACCACTGCGCCACCAGGGAAGCCCGATACGTTACTCTTATAGTACATATTCATATTTTACCACTTGTCCCAATTATGTCCATTATAGCAGTCCAGGATCACACATTGCATTTAGGTGTACTGTCTCTTTAATTCTTAGTCCTATCTCTGTCCCTCACCTTAAACACTTTGATAGGCCAGTTATCTTATAAATCTCTCTCAATTTGGGTTGTCAAAATTTCTTCATGATTAGACTGAGATTATTCATTTTGGGCAAGAAAACCATAGAAGTGATGTTTAGCCTTTTCAGTGCACTATATCAGAGATGCGTATGTCAGCTGTCAGTCTGTCTTGTTATTTGGGATATTAACTCTGATCACTTGGTTAAGGCGGTATCCTTCAGGATTTCCTACAGTTATTTTCTCTTTGTAATTAGTATTTTGAACCTATGTAAATATTCTCTTGTGAAAGTTTTGCCTCTGGTTTTACCATTCATTGATGATATTTGCCTGAATCAATTATTATTCCTGTCATTCCTTCTGCAGTTTTAGTTGGCATTCCACTGTAAGGAAGAGCTTTCCCTTCTTTATTTATCATGTATGTACATATCTATCTATCAGCACAGAATCATGGATTCTTATTTTATTCAAGGGGTTGAAATCGTAAGCCTCTTTTTTTTTTTGGCCACACCTCGTGGTTTGTGGGATCTTAGTTCCCCTACCAGGGATCGAACCCAGGCCCTGGCAGTGAAAGCACAGAATCCTAACCACTGGACTGCCAGGGAATTCCCTTAAGATTCTTTTAATACATGGGGTTCTCCCTCCCTGCTTTTTTCCTTGCAATTTAAATGTTAAAGAAATCAGGAAGCCTGTCATGATTTATACATTCTGGACTTTGCTGATTATATCCTCATGGTGACTTGACTTGTAAACTGGTAGTTAGGTCTAGAGACGTGATGAGATTTAAATTTTTAAAAAGCTTTATTGGGGGCCAGAAATACATCACAGGTGGTGGTATGGAGCACTCTGAATTTTTTCTCACCCCTTCACAGAGGTTGGAAAGATGTATGAGCATTGTGACATCGATGACTACTGGTGTCTCAGAGAGAGAGGCCAATGACGCCCTCAATGCCTACGTGAGTATAATACTCTCCCCGTACCCATTTCTGCTTCTTTGAAAGCTTTCAGACATGATCAAAAAGATGGAAAGAAAAAAAAAAAAAAGATGGAAAGACTTCAGTGGTTAAGAACTAGGGGGTTTAAGTTAAGGTCTTGGTTTCCTGAACCAGGCTTCCCAACTCCTCTCTTTCTTTCTTTTATTTATTTATGTACTTTTTATACAGCAGGTTCTTATTAGTTATCTATTTTATATATATTAGTGTATATATGTCAATCCCAATCTCCCAGTTCATCCCACCACCACCCACCTCTCCTCACTTTCTTTCTTAATGTGGGAATCCCATCTGTTGGAGCCTTAGGTGTCTTTGAATAACAACTTTAAAAAATAACTCATAGTTCTGTGGTGGCTTTTTTCTTTGTAAATCATTCTCACATATTTGATCTTTTACATTTCTTAATCAGTCTGTGAGGTTGAAAGGATTCAAAGTAGTACATGTAAAGGATTTAGAGTAGTTTCTGGCACATAGTGAATGTTCAGTAAATATTTCTTACTTCTTAGTAGTAATTATTCTTATTATGTCTTCACCTTACAAATATCAGGGGTTCAGTGATTTGCCCAAGGTCTTGACTTGGTAGGTGCACTTGTTAATCCATGAGTGACTCTTTGTAGCTCCCTTTCTACTAAAGGCTGTTACGGTCTGGTAAAGGTGTGGAGTAGGGTTTTGTTTTTTTTTCTCATTTTAAACACTCTTTATTTTCTGCCTCTATCCTTCATCAAGCCTTGGAGAAAGCAGTATGGGTCCATCCTTTCCCTCCACCTCTCTCCTAAAACAGATGCCCCATCACTTTTAGGAGAAGGGAATCATCAGATTTAACAGTTGATGATTCTCCTTCGCAGGTCACTCAAGAGTCCCAAATTTTCTGGGAGCAGCTGTGCTCAAGAACTTCCCTCCTGTGAGTGACAGCTAGTTTTTTTTTCCCTCATATCCCAGGTATGCAAAGGCCCCCCACAGCACGAGGAAATCTGCCTGGGCCTCTTCACGCTTGTCCTCACCGAACCTGCCCAAGCCCAGAAGGTAAGACTCCCTTCTCTGGACCCACACTCCCTTCTCAGATATGATCTGAGAATATGGTAGAACTTATGGTTTAACTGGAATAGTACCACACCCTTTGACCAGGGCTAGATCATCTTGTTCTCCAAATATAGTTGCAACTCCCTTTTTACTCAGTAAATTGGTCACTCTGACTAAAGTCCTTTCTCTTTTTCCAGATTCTGAAGCTAAAAGGCAAGAAAAGGCAGTTGTGAGAGTGAAAAAGCATTTAGAGAGTTTTAAATTGTAGACTTAGGGGCTTCCCCGGCAGTCCAGTGATTGAGACTGCCCCTTCCAATGCAGGGGGTGTGGGTTGGATCCCTGGGCCGGGAGCTGAGATCCCACATGCCTGGCAGCCAAAAAACCAAAACATAAAACAGAAGCAATATTGTAACAAATTCAATAAAGACTTAAAAAAAAAATTGTAGATTGATGAGTCAAGGCTAAAAGAGGTGGGATTTAATCCAGAGAAGAGCACAAATATAAGCAAGTCTGTTGAGAGTTCTTATCCAGAAGAGCGTGACTTGTAGTTTGCAGGTTTTATCAGTGCAGGTGAACAGAAACCAGGTTTAACATTGCAGCAAGTAGGATTTAAATTAGACAGCTTGGGAGTTCCCTGGTGGCCTAGTGGTTAGGATTCCAGGCTTTCACTGCCGTGGCCCAGGTTCCTGAAAGCCACGCAGGGCAGCCAATAGATAAATAGATAGATAGGTAGATAGATAAATAAATAAGTAAGACAGCTTAATGTTAGGTGAGGCAGTAATAATGTAGTGATTAAGAGTACACTGGAAAAAAAAAAAAAAGAGTACACTGGAGTCAGACTTCCTGAGGAATACCGTATGAAAATTAGTTTGGGGTTCTTCACAAATAGAGGAGTCTCCTTTATGTGGAATGGTTTAAGAGAAGTCCTTCCTGAGGCGAGGGACTGAGCAGGATGATCTCTTTAGATTCCATTCTTTCTATAAGAAAGGAGCAAAATCCTGTCTTTTGCCTCTCTAGATTTCCACTTTCTTTGTCCTTGAATCTTGCATGATGGTTTAGAAACATATGTCTGGTATCTGGCATTAACTGCATGGCACTGACAAGAGAAGAGCTTGGAGAGGGGGAATTCACTGTTCTCCTTGCCCCTTCCTTGAACAAAAGGAGTGTGGAAGGAAACAAACATGCTCTATGTCCAGCATTGTGTTCGGCTCTATCCAGACACATTTCATTTATTTATTTGTTTTTTCTTGGCTGCGTCTGGTCTTCATTGCAGCACACGGGATCTTCGTTGTGGTGCACGGGCTTCTCTCTAGTTGTGGCATGCGGGTTTTCTCTTCTCTAGTTGAGGTGCTCCAGCTCAGTAGTTGTGACGCGCAGGCTTAGTTGCCCTGCGGCATGTGGGATCTTAGCTCCCGGACCAGGGATCGAACCTGTGTCCCCTGCATTGGAAGGCGGATTCTTTTTTTTTTTTTTTAAATATCTTTATTGGAGTATAATTGCTTTACAATGTTGTGTTAGTTTCTGCTGCAGAACAAGTGAATCAGCTATATGTATACATATATCCCCATATCCCCTACCTCTTGCGCCTCCTTTCCACCCTCCCTATCCCACCCTCTAGGTTGTCACAAAGCATCGAGCTGATCTCCCTGTGATATGCAGCAGCTTCCCACTAGCCATCCATTTTACATTTGGTAGTGTATATATGTCAGCGCTACTCTCTCACTTCGCCCCAGCTTCCCCTTCCCTCCTGGAAGGTGGATTCTTTATCACTGGACCACCAGGGAAGTCCCAGACACATTTCATTTAATCCTCTCAAAAAGCCATGTGAAACTGGTGGCTTTGTTCTCTACCCCCAAACCACTCCCAGTGTACCTGTAAGAAACCTGGAGGTCAGACCCATTGTCGTTTGTTCAAGGAAAACCAAGGGAAAATCATTCCTAAGGACAAGGACGGATGCCCATGGTCCCCTGGCCTAGCTGTTGGAATTAACCTCAGGGGAAGGACTTACGGGCGTGGCAACCTGATGTGTTTGTACTCCTGATGCCAACTGGAGCAGGATCTGGGGTGAGGGTGGGTGGTAGGGTAGCAAGTATTCACAAGTTGGTGAATGGCCTTGGGAACCAATGCCCTTGGTTTCCGAGGCCATTTCTGGGCTGGGACATTGTTGAGTTAAATTGGCATTTCAGGGACTTCCCTGGTGGTTCAGTGGCTAAGACTTCGCCTTCCAATGCAAGGGGTGCAGGTTCGATCCCTGGTCAGGGAGTAGAGATCCCTCATGCCTCGCGGAAGCAATATTGTAACAAATTCAATAAAGACTTTAAAAATGGTTCACATCAAAAACATCTTTAAAAAAAAATTTAGCATTTCATTTTCATACTGAATTTATCATCGAGATCCTTGAAGACAAATGAATGTCTCCAATCTAGTGTTGTTAACCAGTAATGTGATCCAGCCTAGCCCCTCTATTTTAAAGAAAGTGTTGGCAAAGATGGCGGTGAAGGGTTGGGGTTAAGGTTTAGTTTTCTCTCACGTGGTGGGTTTTTATACGTACAATTAAAATCTTATTTAGTCATCTTAGTGCAAATTCATCTTGCCCGCTGGTTTTATTTGTGTTTCAGGTGAGATCTGAATCAGCTAGGGTACATCAGTAAACTTCAGTGAAGGGGGCAGGGCCCTGTAGTATTTCTAGCTCTTTGCCTGACCTGGCAGTGAGAGGCCACAGGGCTGTGCGTTATAAATGCTTATTATGTCATGAATTTGGCCATCCAGACATGACAAGGAACTAGAGCACCTTGTCTTTTTTTTGCTCTATGACAGCCCCATGAGGGTGGCCCCAGGCCCTCACCTTGGGTCTCATAGTTGGTTGATAGCTGCACCAGGATTATGTGCACATGCTGGAGGTTTCCAAGTACATCCCCTACCTAGGAGCCTTCTAGGCTGACAGGCCCCCAGGTCAGGCCTTTTCAGACAAAGGGGGTGGAGACAGGACTTAGGAGGATACAGTTTTTTTGTTGTTGTTTTTTGTTTTTTGCGGTATGCGGGCCTCTCACTGTTGTGGCCTCTCCCGTTGCGGAGCACAGGCTCCGGACGTGCAGGCTCAGCAGCCATGGCTCACAGGCCCAGCCGCTCCGCGGCATGTGGGATCTTTCCGGACCGGGGCACGAACCCGTGTCCCCTGCATCGGCAGGCGGACTCTCAACCACTGCGCCACCAGGGAAGCCCAGGAGGATACAGTTTTAGGCAAGTGAGGAACTATCAGGCACTGACTCATTCAGAGGCCTTGAGCCAGGTCAGAGTATGGTAGAAGAATCTGTGACCTCTTACTGCTTTAATCCTTCTCCCTAAAAGGGTGATTATCTTACAAAGTACTTTCTGTACTGCAAAAGTTTTAGGTAGGAGTTACTGTTGAGGACTGATCCTAATGCATTGTTTTAGGCTTCAGTTTAAAACAAGGGGAGTGGGACGTTCCTTAAAAAACTACAAATAGAACTACCATATGACCCAGCAATCCCACTACTGGGCATATACCCTGAGAAAACTATAATTCAAAAAGAGTCATGTACCAAAATGTTCATTGCAGCTCTATTTACAATAGCCCGGAGATGGAAACAACGTAAGTGTCCATCATTGGATGAATGGATCAAGAAGATGTGGCACATATATACAATGGAATATTACTCAGCCATAAAAAGAAACGAAATTGAGCTATTTGTAATGAGGTGGATAGACCTCGAGTCTGTCATACAGAGTGAAGTAAGTCAGAAAGAGAGAGACAAATACCGTATGCTAACATATATATGGAATTTAAGAAAAAAAAAGTCATGAAGAACCTAGGGGTAAAACAGGAATAAAGACACAGACCTACTAGAGAATGGACTTGAGGATATGGGGAGGGGGAAGGGTAAGCTGTGACAAAGCGAGAGAGAGGCATGGACATATATACACTATCAAACTTAAGGTAGATAGCTAGTGGGAAGCAGCCGCATAGCACAGGGAGATCAGCTCGGTGCTTTGTGACCGCCTGGAGGGGTGCGATAGGGAGGGTGGGAGGGAGGGAGACACAAGAGGGAAGAGATATGGGAACATACGTATATATATAACTGATTCATTTTGTTGTAAAGCAGAAACTAACACACCACTGTAAAGCAATTATACTCCAATAAAGATGTTAAAGAAAAAAAAAAAAGGGGGAGAGTGTTTCCTAAGGGTTTATTTGGAGTTAATTCTGTCACTGGAACAGAAACCTCAGGGTGGGTTGGAGATTCTGCTGTTCCTACATCTCCATGGCCTGAGAGGTGGGAGGTGGGGATCCTGGAGAAGGTGGTAGTGGAAACTGAGTCTTGAACACATCAGAAGCCTGCTCTGGGAAGGCATGAGCTGAGCAGCCGCTGTCAGTGCTGGCAGGCAGGTTCAAAGAGTTAGGACCAGCTCTCTGGGACTTCTTAGTAGGTGGAGCTAAACACGAGAACTTAGTTAAGGAGAGAGCAGTCAGGTATTGGTGGAGAGTGGAACATGCATGGCGTGGATCTTGTTCCAGTTCTACCTTCTTAACTTGCGTTGGCAGCTCTTGTGTTTATATTCTTTGAGTTTATTTCCTATTTGATGTCTGAACTGAATAGCTGGGAGCAGGCCTGGCTGGGGGACTGCAATGTGGTGGGAGGCTAAGTTGGAGGCCTTAGCTTCTGTGCAGCCTCTCGCTGTCAGTAGATACAGGTGATAGGAAAGGGTTTAACATTGATGCCAGGTTCCCTCTTCATCAAAGGTCAAGTCCAGGCCCTGGCAGTTCTTGGTTCATGCTTCTCTCAGCAGGCAGCTCCAGAAAGAAAGCTGGGGGCTATGAGGGCCTAGGCTGGAATATCACTACTCCCAACACAGGACAGATACGCTACCTCAGCACCATTCTGTCACCTCTCCTTTCTTTTGAGAGAATACCTCTCCTCTGTTTCCCACTGAGTTTTTTTCCCCATCTACTTATCTTCCAAGCCAGGCAGCAAACTGGCACAGAGTTTGGAGAGACAACTGCAGCATCAGGAATATGATACTCCTGGTACCATGAGCTGCCATGTGTTACCAGCAGTTGTGGTTGATAAGGTCCCAGATGGAGCATGGAATTAGGCAGACAGAATCTGCTTGCTTCATCTGACCCTGTGTCTCCTGAGGGGCTGTCCTCCTTCCCTGTCCTGGGTCTCTTCTGCATTTCTGGGATTTCTGCTTTTGTTTTGAACAGACAGGGCTCCTCTCTGTTCTCCTCTCTGCTCCTCCACTACTGATTAGTAGTGTCTCTATCTTTGGCCTGACATAGGTTTCCCTTCTGCCTCTGCTTCCCTCAATCCTCTGCCCATCCTGTCACTCACTCCTCCAGGGGAGGCTCCAGGGCTGAACCACATTTACTGACCGGCACTTGGCAGTAGGTCACTGGGTTCTCTTATCTCTTTCTTGTTCCCTTGCTTGTACTGTTGATCTCCCAGCCCTCCTTCTGCAGATGCATTCAGAAGATAATCAAATTCTCCTTTGGGTTTGAAAAGTTTATGGCACATGGGGGAATCTCTAAGTGTTCGTATTTTTATCAGATAGATTGTTTTGACTTAAGGACAATAGAGGAAGTGGAAGTAGCAATAGCTAATCTCTTAGGAGTCCCTAGACACACCAAGGCCAGGGAGCAGGGGTCTTGAGGAATATCAGCACTTCTCTTTTGAATGCTTAGGATGAACGAGTTTAGAAATGTAGTAGTCACAAAGCCACTCTAAACGCTTACCTACATCCCCAGCAGCCTCGTTTCCTTTTAGTTATTTCTTTTTTTTTTTTTTTTGCGGTACGCGGGCCTCTCACTGTTGTGGCCTCTCCCGTTGCGGAGCACAGGCTCCGGACGCGCAGGCTCAGCGGCCATGGCCCATGGGCCCAGCCGCTCCGCGGCACGTGGGATCCTCCCGGACCAGGGCGCGAACCCGCGTCCCCTGCATCGGCAGGCGGACTCTCAACCACTGCGCCACCAGGGAAGCCCCTTTTTAGTTATTTCTAATGGTGGTATGGGGTGGTTAAGAGCATGGAGGGTAGAGTTGCAGTGCTGGGACTTGAGTCTTCCTTTTATCTCTAATGTGACCTGGGGCAAATCACTTTGACCTCTCTGTGCCTGTTTCCTCATCTGTAAAAACAGAGATGTTAATAAATAGGGTGATTATGTGATTCAAATGCAATAAAGAGAATATAAAGTTTGTGCACAACGCCAGTGCATGTTCCCTATTATAATTGCTATTATCGTTGATGCTGTCCTTGCTACTGGCCTTCTAAGGTTGTGGGATACTGCCTATCTAAATTTTACCCTTTGTGCTGAGACCCGGACAGCGTAGAACTCAGCAGGCTAAGGAGATTGCTAATGAGGTCCCCTAAGATGGTCCTCCAGGAGTCTGGTCTCTGTAGAGAGACAGGGTGAGAAAAGCTCTAGCGGGAAGAGAAACAAGAGCTCTCAGAGGAAATTGGCATGCTTTCCCTCACCTCCCCCAGAGTTGGGTGTGCTTAAAACCCCTCCTTTTTTAATACTTGGCAGAAGCAAAGGGCAGCCCAGAGAAAAGTAGAAAGGTGTTTAGTTAAGGAAGTTTGGTTTGGTTCTGCCCTTTCTTTCCGGGGTCATGGTCTCTGAAGCCTCTTTCCTTAATACTCCTAGCCTTTTACTTCATCTGGCTGTGTCAATACAAGTCTAAAAATCTCTTTGAGATCCTTTCCAAGCTATTCAACCAAACCCATTCTGCAGTGACCTTTTACTGGCAGATGAAAAGCAGATGGCCTCCACCTGTTTTGCTCAGCTGGTGGCATCAAACAGTATGACGCTTCCTAAGAAGGGAGGTAGGGGACAGGGAGCCTTTCTTAGCAGGCTTTTCTGCCTTATTAGAGTAGGTCAGTCCCTTTTCCCCACCCTGTGTGACGGAGCAAGGGGTAGGCTTGGGGTGGAAGGATGGCATCCAGAGTGGAAAGTCTTTGCGTTGGTGGTACAGTGGTGAACATAGCTGCCTTCCAGAGTGGAAAGTCTTTCATTGCCACTCATATCGCATTGGTGGTATTCAAGTTGGAGAGGCCAGGGGGCAGGGGGCCCACAATGAGTGGGATCAGGAGCCTGTCCTCAGCTTGCTGGCTGCTCACAAACCTCACTTCTCACAGTGTTACCGGGACTTGGCTCTGGTGAGTCGTGACGGCATGAATATTGTCCTGAATAAAATCAACCAGATACTTATGGAGAAGTACTTGAAGTTGCAGGATACCTGCCGTACTCAGGTAAGGCCAGAAAGAAAAGAGAGATCCAGCTCAGAGACTTAACAGAATGGATCCTCTCCTAAGGGGAAGGGAAGGAGGAATCGGGGGTAACATACCACTACCTTTGTACACCTAAATTCTAATGTGATTGGATTAGCCCTTTTCTCAAATTCACAGGACTTTCTCTTCATCTGTCTTTTCCTCTCTCCTTTAGTTGGTGTGGTTGGTACGGGAACTAGTGAAGAGTGGGGTTCTGGGAGCCGATGGTGTTTGCATGACATTCATGAAGCAGATTGCCGGTGAGTTGGATGGCAAGAACGTAAAGAAGAAAGGAGAGCAGCCCAGAGCGTAAATCCAGGCAATGGAGAATGATTAAGTACCTGAGGGACTTGATTCCTGGATTGCTTAGACTCTTTCCTTTTGACCCAGGCATCTTCTGGCCACGTATGTTGCAGAAAGAAATTGAAAAATTACTGGGGGCCTTTTGAAGCAATAAGTCTTGCCTCCTTTTCCTTCCTGCCAAACTCGAGGCCTGGTATAAAATAGTTGACCTATTGTAACCAGTCCTCACTCTGGGGTTTCGTGGCATATTGGATCAGGAAGAATCTGGAAGGAATGGGGAGAGAAGTAAGGGCAAAATAATTGGTTCTCATCACACTGTACTTTCAGAAACCCAGGCATCTTCTCTGGCTCCATCTCAATGTTCTGAACACTTGGGGCCAGTTTGAGGGACGAACTGTGTCACAGAACAGACCCTGACATTTAGGTTTTGTTATCTTCTTGGCATCAGTGACATCTGTCTGAGCCACTGAATATCCAAGAGGCCTGCCCCTGCTACTTCTATCCCCAAAATTACATGTGTTTGTTTAAAAATGACCCTGCCTCTCTATCTCACCATTGCCCCTTGGTTCTTTGCTTCCTCTTCAGGATTTTGTACAACACTGATGCTCCTGTTGTGACGTGTATAAACCTTAATCTATGTGATGTGTGACTCTGTGAACATGGAATTTTTAAATTAGGACCTGGGGCAAGGCATAGCATTGTTGTACTGGCTGTTTTTATCCACTCTCCTGGTACTTTCTTCCCTGTTTGGCTTCTCCCAAATAGGGAGTCCCCACTTCTCATCCTAAGACTTTGGTCTGGCATTACTGAATGTTTAATTCAGCCCCAGGAAGTTTCATAGCAAGCACTCAAGACGGTGATACCTGGAAGCAAGAAACCCTTGGCCTGTCATGAGCCTGACACAGGATTTGGGACATCCAGTGGCTGGACCGCAGCTCTTGCTAGCCACCTGCACTTCTCAGGCCCTGTCTGAAATACCATCCTTTCTTTCCAAGCATGGGCTTTTCATATCTCCTTCCCAGACATTCCCTTTCAGGGGTCAAAGTATTCCCATTCCAACCCCCTGTCTATGGAAAAGTAGCAGTTCTGGTTTCTGGAAAAATCCCAAACTTTCCCTTCCCTTCTCTCTGGAGTCAAAGGGGGAAACTTTAAAGTGTGACAGAACAGAAGACAGTCTTTCCAGCACTCAGAACATCAGTGATGGGATAACAGTTAGGGATGGACCAGTAGGATGGTGAAGAAGTGTACTGGATTAGCTGAGTCACTAATCAGAGCCATTCTGATTCTCTGTTTTCTCCCCCTTTGATCAGGTGGGGATGTTACGGCAAAAAATATCTGGTTGGCAGAGAGTGTTCTGGATATCCTGATGGAGCAGAGGTAGAGTCTATCGTGAAGGGTGGGGCAAGAGCCAGATATGGCCTCAGTGGATGTGAGTGTGGGGAATGGGGATGCAAGGGTTGTGTGAGGACTGTTAGTGGCCCAAGAACACCTTAGGTTAGAGGGGATGAGGTGGGGGAGGGAGAGACCAGTGTATTTGTGGCAAGTGAAGGAATTAATGCCATGGTATGGCTCAGGGATGAAGGAGTGGGAAAGAAGGTCTTTGCTAAAATCTCTCGGAGCCCAGGAAAAACTCGTTTCATCTGATAAGGGTTTATTTTTGATCCAGACCTCCATGGAATGTTTATCTTTTGGGGGGAGGTGGGGGAGAATGAGCTCAGCAGAGTAGGGCCAGCCAGCCACCCAGGCCTGGTAGGTACCCCTTTTCTCCCTTCCAAGACTATCCATCCTACCCATGCCCCCCTTTTGTTGAAGTGGCACAGGCGGTGGTGGGAGTGAGGAGGCCACTGAGACCAGTGGTGCAGAGGGCATGAGGCTTTCCAGCTGATTCTTTCCCTTCCCCATCAAAGTAAAGGACCAGAAAATATGAGGGCTGTTCCATATATGAACTTGTTTGGGGGTGAGGCCTACCTCTGAGTCCTGTGGCCTCAGTCTTCCTGTTGCTTGATTTCAGAGTCTATTCTGGGAGAGGACACCAGAGTAGTCACGTGATTGAGAGGGCTGATAACCTCCATATTTCCGATGGTTTAGAAGAATGGACCTCCTCCCTTATTCACACTTGTGAAAGAGGTGGCTGTGTTCTGTGCTCTGCCGGAGCTTGCAAGCTGGGCCAGGTCTGCCGAGCAGTGCCACCTAGTGCCCTGGGCCTGGATGCGCAGCTGCAGGTGCGGCTGGCGGCACTTCTTCCGTCTTTGGTACCAGCACACAGCACATGAGATCCTAGTGGTTTCTTACCAGGTCTCTGCTTCTCTTAGGTCGCTGTACCTTCCTAACGCCCTGGGTCAGAGGGTTTCACTTTCATCTCTCTTTCTGTTCATTACCCCATCCCAGGATTCAGTTACATTCATCACTAGCAAATCTTTCTAAAAAGTGATTTTTCTCATTTTGTCCCTGGTGCCAGATACCTCCTGTTCCCATACCTTAAAGCAGAATTCCGCTCATTTGGGCAGTTAGAGTGCAGTCTTAGTGTACAGGTGTCAGATAACTGCCCTACCTTTTCTCCTGCCCTCCAAAAAACTCACATCCTTTGATGCAAGTGAGTCCCTAGAAGTTTAAAACTGTCCTCTTCCACACCTTCCCTGTCACTCCTTCCCAAGTGTTTCTAGGGCTATGGAATTAAAAGATAGCAGGTGTGGGAGGGAGACCCATCCCTGTGTCCTTGGCTGCTGCTTTCATTCTGTGAAAGGAAAAGGCCAGAGTCTCTTAATTAGGTGGCTTGAGCACTTTTCCGGAATCAGGATGTTGCCTGGTTGGATTAATTAAACTCCCTGTCTTCTTCCTCTGGTTCCCTGCCTTCCAGCAGGGATGCCAAAGCCCTTAAAAACTACTTGCTTGGGGGAGACAGCTCCCCAGTTTTGGTGCTTTGAGCCAGCATTGGAGTCTTTGTAATCTCCCCACTGTGTCTTAACACCCCTTTTCAAGCAGCAGGGAACGCACAACTCTTTCATTTCCCCCTTTCCTCAGGGAACGTCTAAAACTCCCGGGAAAATAGGTTTGCTATCCAAAATCTCGTTCTTCTTTTCAGGTTATGATTTAAGGCAGGTGACTCATTGACTGGGAGTGTGGGATCAGTGACTAGAGAGCAAGCCAGGGGAAGGTTTGTGACATGGTGGGCTGCTAATGACAAGCTGACACTGTGTGTTCTGAAATCTCCAGGGTCCTGAAAGGGTCTTGGTAATCCCCAGAGGTCCTTGGGCCACACTTTACGAACCACTGACTGAGGGACACTTCCAAACCTTTTTCTTTGTAGTCTGAGCCAGGCAGAAGCTCTGGCTTATCTCTGTCCCTTGTACCTCGACAGTGCTTGGCACACGATAGGCACTCAGTTAATGTTTGAGTGACGGAGTCAACAAACAAAATTATTTTACTGGAAGCTAAGTTCTTACGTGGTAGAGAGATTGCTTTTATTTAGCACTTAACCTTTATCGGGCACTTGTTAGAGTGGGAGGAAGTTGTCCCTACCTTAGCCAGTTAATAGTCCAAGATAGTTAACGACAGCAGGAGTGGCCAATTAAGGAACCAAAAACTTAACTCCCAGTGTTAGTCATCAAACATCTGTGAGGCACTGGAGCCAAGTGTGGGGGTGAATTGGGAGGGTCTAGACGGAGTACAGGTGCCAGTGTCTTCCCTCCCTGCAGGGAATGGGTATTGAAGAGCAGCATCCTCATTGCCATGGCTGTTTACACATACCTCCGCCTCATCGTGGACCACCATGGGACCGCCCAGCTGCAGGCCCTGCGGCAGAAGGAGGTGGACTTCTGCATCTCACTGCTTCGGGAGCGGGTGAGGACAAAAACAGTGTGGGGAAGTGAAACCCAGGATGGGACACCTCTTTCTGTTCTGTGTGGTGACCTGGGGTCAGAGGTGTTGTGTTGGAGAGATGGAGGTGGTTCAAGGTCGGTTGTTTTTTCATCACTCTAAGGCAAATGAGGATAGAAGGATGGAGAAATTAGTGTGGAGTAGCCCTGGTTCCTAGAATGCTGCCGGTTACGCTGGCATCCGAGGGATTTTCCTGGTCAGCTTCATGAACACTGTTGCACAGCACACCACAGACAGAAGCTGTCTTGTGTTCCCACTGTTAGGTTGTCTCCCCCACCTACCCACCTGGGTAATTGCCAGGATCACGTGGGATTGAGAATTGTCCACTGTCAGATCTCCCAAGGGAGACAGATGCTAGAGTTAAGCTGTCTAATGCAGTGGCCGCTAGCCACATGTGGCAATATAAATTAAAATGAATTGAAATTAGGGCCTTCCCTGGCGGTCCAGTGGTTAAGACTCTG
The DNA here is from genome assembly GCF_937001465.1 of Orcinus orca. Taxonomy (NCBI): domain Eukaryota; kingdom Metazoa; phylum Chordata; class Mammalia; order Artiodactyla; family Delphinidae; genus Orcinus; species Orcinus orca. The sequence continues at coordinate 101,343,240 of NC_064559.1, read as the reverse complement.
TTCTCCCAATGCAGGGGGCGTAGTTCAATCCCTGGTCAGGGAACTAAGATCCTGCATGCCACACAGCATGGCCTAAAAAAAAAAAATTAATTGAAATTAGATAAAAATTTTAAATTCAGTTCCTTAGTTGAATTAGCCACATTTCAAGTGCTCATTAGCCGTCTGTGGCTAATGGGTATCCTTCTGGACAGCACAGATAGAAATCATTTCCATTACCATGGAATGTTCTGTTGGACCAAGCAAGTTCTGGGGTAAGATGTCTGGGGTTCAACTTGCCAGCCCTAGCCTTTTTGAGTCTTAGTATCCCTTGATCTGGAGTGAAACAATTCTCGGAGGACAGGGCAACGGATTAATGTGAAAACCAGCAGGGCTTCCGCAGTTTCCAGTAACCTCTCATCCTTGATATCAGTCCCCCACTTCAGCTATCTTCCCCTGAACAGCTTGGAGCCAACCCTTGGTTCCAGAAAAAATCGTATAACCCCTTCGACCCTCTTTCCTCCCCTGCCTAGAACATGTTGTTCCTTCCTCCCTGCAACAGGTAAACAATCCATGTTTCTATTCTCTTTCCTGTTTCCTGCCGTCCCCCCCATCTAGTTCATGGAATGTTTGATGATTGGTCGAGACCTCGTAAGACTACTTCAGAATGTTGCCAGGATACCAGAATTTGAACTGCTTTGGAAAGATATTATCCATAACCCTCAGGCCTTGAGTCCTCAGTTCACAGGTAAGCAAGGGTTGGGGCAGCCTGTCCTTGAGAGGTGGTGTCAAGAGGGCAGAGGTTGGTGGATAGGAGAGCGTTGGCAGTCAGATTGAGGAAGCTTGGGACTGGGCAGTCTCTGCCAAGCACAGCTGGGTGTAGGAACGGCAGGGCACACAGGCAGTTCAGGTGCTTCCCTCCCAGACAGCCCCTACTCGGCAGGCTCCAGCTGTCATTTAAGAGAAAGTGAGACAGAGAGCTGTGATCCTCCTCCTCCTGTCCCGGCAGCTCTTTGGCTCAAGAGGGGAGCTGATGACCGGTTTCCAGCTTCACTGAGTCTGTCAGGGGTGTCAGAGGTCAGCTTGTGAGACTGAGTCAGCAGAGGGGCTGGAATTTGTCCTGTAAGCGAAGGCTTCTCCCCAGGAGCACTCATGCCTCTGAATTCCAAGGATCCAGCTTGGCCAAAATCCTCTTTGGGGGAGGAAAAGAGTCTCTGTGTGCCTCTGCCAGCAAGGCCCTTTACATTTCCCTTCCCCTTCCCAGGGTCCTCATGGTCTAAACAGTGACTGTGCAGCTTCGCCCACCCCGCGTCCAGCACGCACGTGTGTGCGCGTACATGTGCACACATAACATTAGTGCAGTAGTCAGGAAAGGAGAAGAAAGCCCTGGTTTTACCTTATGTTGTACTGCTCTTATATTGAACGTGTATTGAGTTGTTTTGAGTGCCTGCTGTGTGCTAGGCTCATGTATGTTAACTCATTTAATCCTCAGGACACCCCTGTAAGATGGATATTTTACTTTCCATGTTTACAGGTAAAGAAAATGAGGTTCAAGGAGATTAAGTAATTTGCCCAAGGCCACACAGCTAGTAAGTGTCAGAGGCAGGATTTGGATCCAGGTCTGTCTGACTCCAGAGCTCGTGCTTATGCCACAACCCACATTGATCCCAGGACCCAGTGATGGGACGGTCAGGAGCAGGAAGAGAGGCTAGGGCTCCCCGTATTTTCCCCTAACTTTCCCACATGTTGCCACCTGGAGTGAAGTGAGTAGGGGGCTCTGGATGGCCAGTAGAAGAAAAGAATGAATATATCTTGGTCCTGGGGATGGTGGTTGGTTGGAGCAGATCATTCAGGTGCTGGTTAGAACCCCAACTTATACCTGTGCTCGACCTCTTGGTCATGTCTTAGAATTTCCCCATGAGCAAGACCACTGGCCATCAGTACCTGGCTCAGGTTGCCCACCTGCTTTCTATTCCTTCTGGTCCTCAGCCTTCTCTTTTCTCTTCCCTTGCACCCTTGGTTCAGGTATCCTACAGCTTCTTCAGTCAAGAACATCTCGAAAATTCCTAGCATGTCGTTTAACCCCAGACATGGAGACTAAGCTCCTCTTCATGACATCCCGGGTAAGCTAACCTACTGCAGCAGGAAGAGAAGCTGCAGGTGCTGGCCTAGGCTTCTTCCTTCAGCCTGTAGATGTCTTACGCTTGGTTACTGCCGGGTGGAGGGGTGGTCAAGTGTGTGATTGGGCATGGAGCTAAGAACTGGGGATACAGTGTTGAGCAAGGCTTACAATTCCAGTTCTTGTGAAGCTTTCGGTTTACCTACAGCAGTTATTAAACCAATACTTGTATACAAATAATGTAATTTACAAGTGTGAAATGTGCTATGAAAGGGTAGAGTGAGAGGCTCATTCTGGGAAATTAAACTCACGGTTCCTCTGGGTGAACCATGACCTCTCAGGAAGAGAGCTACGGCCTTTTGGTTTCCAAACATGGCTGAATTATGGCAGCATTGCTTGAGGAGCATGTTAAAAATACATCTTCCTGGGCTTCCCTGGTGGCGCAGTGGTTGAGAGTCTGCCTGCCGATGCAGGGGACACGGGTTCGTGCCCCGGTCCGGGAAGATCCCACATGCTGCGGAGCGGCTGGGCCCGTGAGCCATGGCCGCTGAGCCTGCGCGTCCGGAGCCTGTGCTCCGCAACAGGAGAGGCCACAGCATTGAGAGGCCCGTGTACTGCAAAAAAAAAAAAAAAAATACACCTTCCTGGTCTTACTCTCCCAGAGAATCTACTTGTGGAATCTGTATTTGTAACAGACTTTCCAGGCAGCAATCCCTCTGCAGCCAGTCTGGTGTTAGGGAACCACTGCTCTAGCCAACTTACGGTTTCCCAAGTCATACAGGAGAACTGTCTAGATCTGGGCTGTCGCATGTGGTAGCCACTAGCCACGTGTTGCAATTTAAATTAGTTAAAATTAAATATAATTTAAAATTCAATACCTCAGTTGGAGTAGCTACATTTTAAGCGCTCAATAGCCACCATCTAGAAAGTTGTATTGCAGAAAGTTCTATTGGACGGTGTTGGTTTAGTGTTTTTTTGCTTTTTTTTTTTAACCTTTCTGCTCTCTATTTTGGTTGAATTGGGAATAGAAGAGGAAATCTAGATCTTTCCCCTTAGGGTTGCTATTTGTATCCACTTAGAGTCTGTTTAGGGGAAGGACTTGATGCAAGGTTTGGAGAGTCTGTATGCTTTGGATAATGATCCTGTTAGGTCATTCAGCCTCAGGAAGCTTTCAGTCAGTGCTGCGGAGACAACATTTTTTTTTTTAAATCAAGGAAGATTTAAATCAGGATGTCTTCCCAAAGGCAGGGAGACTTGAGAGACAATACGAATTAATGAATAAGTTGTGGGAAGAAATTGAGGTCTAGGTCAAGCCTAGAGTTGAATGGTGCTCATTTCCCTCTGTCCAGAGACCCCACCCTCCCTTCCCAGCTTTCTTTCTAACATCCTCTTCCCCCAGGTGCGGTTTGGTCAACAAAAGCGATACCAGGATTGGTTCCAGCGCCAGTACCTGTCAACCCCAGACAGTCAGTCTCTGCGCTGTGACCTCATTCGCTACATCTGTGGGGTTGTCCACCCTTCTAATGAAGTGCTGAGTTCAGATATCTTGCCCCGGTGGGCCATCATTGGCTGGCTTCTGACTACATGCACGGTGAGGGGCTGGGCATGGGGTGGAGGCTGCTGGGTGGTGAAGGGCCCCTCTTTCCCTTGTGTCTCACACTTCCATGCTTCTTCCTGACCCTCTGGGCCACCCGACCGCTAAGGACCCTTCTTTCGCTCTCTTCTTCCTGAGTGTCTCAGCCTTTGCCCCGCCTCCCTTAGTGTCTCTAGAAGCTTACTTACACTTTTTATTTCCCATGTGGGTTTAGGGTTGAACAGTTTCGTCTATACCTTTACTGCCAATCTCCAAGCCTGGGTTTCGGAGGCATCCCTGTCTTTCCTATCAGCTTCCAGAAACCACATGTGATTATTCCTCTGAATTGTTCCTGACTCAGATTCAGGTCTTGTGTTCCTTAGACCCTCACTTCCATGCCTTTTGGCATCAGCTCTGGATACTTCCCTTCTCCAAACATAGTGAATCCGCAGTGGAGCCATTTCCTTCCCAGCGTTTCCTCCCTGTGCCCGGGGTGGGAAACTTGTTCTCTGGCATCTAGCTGCCCTCTGACCTCTTCTGACAGAGTTCCCCCTCCCCCGTCTGACTGGGTCCTTGGAATGTGCTGATTCAGATATAACAACAAGCTATGCCTAAGGGTCTTTCCTTCAGGAATGTGCCTGGGGAGCTCAGCACAGGCAGCTGCGGGGCTAGTCTGAGTGTCTCAGCTCAGGGGTGATCAGGGGACCGCCCCGCTAGGCCCAGCTGTTCTCCCTGTGGGATCAAGGATGTGTTCTACTGAATGCGTGAGAACCCAGGCCATTGGTTAGTGAGACCACAGGGTACTCACACTCATATACAGATTTGGGTGCCTTCAACCCTGTGGGGGGTTCTACCCTGTCTCACTGGAAACTGTATTTCATGGATGGAGCAGTCATGTGGGCCCTGGAATCTGCCTTGAGCTTCTGAAGGAAAGGGAGCTGGTTGATGAAACTAGCCCTCTTTTTTCTTCTTTTTTTTCCAGTCAAACGTCGCTGCCTCTAATGCCAAGCTGGCTTTGTTTTACGACTGGCTGTTCTTTAGCCCAGACAAGGATAGCATTATGAACATAGGTATGTGACCAAGACCAGGCAGCAGCACTCCCCATCCCCCAAGCCCTGCTGCCTTGTCTCAGTGATAGCGGCCATAAATCTGAGGGCAGCGTGGTGTGGAGGCAGCTTATCTGGGAGCAGTTCCGTTGTTCCTCATCACTGCTCCCTTGACCTAAAAGGAAAATTGCTTTGATGAGGCTAAGCGATCATTCCACCCGCTTCGCCCCATAGCCTTAGGCTTGGGCTTGAGTGGGGAGGGCCCAGGCAGAGGAAGAGGCTGTGCTAGCTCCTGCTTCTCTTCTCCTACTACCTCCCTCCTCCAAGCTGAATGCTGGGGACAAGAAGGGAGACGAGGGCTATGAGCTGTTTTGGGGGTTGTCTGCTTTTGGGTCTGCTCAGCAGGACGAGGGGGGCGGGGATAGACATAGCTTTCTCTGGAGCCATTCATACATATTGATACCTCATTTTATGGAGGTGGAAATAGACTGTCTGATGTGGGGGGACCCTTTAATTCCACATTCTCCAGAGCCAGCCATCCTGGTCATGCATCACTCTATGAAGCCCCACCCAGCCATCACTGCCACACTCCTGGACTTCATGTGCCGTGTAAGTGCCATAGGCCTTTTTTTCTCCCCATGCTGCCTGAGCAGAGTTAAGTGTGTGTCCCTTCTAACCTTGTAGGTCAGTGCATAGGTCTTCCCAGTGCCCCTTGACTGTGGGAGCAGAAGTGGGTCATGGCCATGGGTCCTATCTCCCAAGTTAGTGAATGCTTCTTTTCCTCATTCCCACTGTCTCCAGTTGAATCTTTCCATGTCTCCACTGGGTTTCTCAGCTTCAAGGATGATGACTCAAGGTAAAATCTGGTCTCCTTGAGGAGCAGCTAGGTTGAGTAAGAGTTTCCCATTTTAGCAGCACAGGACAATCAGGAACATTCCAGTCCTTTCTGCAGCCATACTTCCCAGTGTCTCCTGATTAAAACCAAAGCAGCTTTTTAGATCTAGTTCAGCAGAACACTCTGGATGGAAAGTCCTGTGCTCATTCGCTCCTCCTCTTCTTCCCTTCCAGATCATTCCCAACTTCTATCCACCATTGGAGGGCCATGTGCGGCAGGGTGTCTTTTCCTCACTCAATCACATTGTGGAGAAACGGGTCCTGGCGTAAGGACTTTATGTGTCTGTGGGGCAGGGAAATGGGTTGTTGTCTCATTTTTCACTAGGTCGGGCACATCCAGATACTGCTGTACCACTGCTGACCCTTTCCCTCAAGAGGTATAAAAAGTACTGGCTCCACCGCAGACTGCTAGGCATATGTCCTCTTGACTCTTAGAGGAATTTCTCTCTTGCAGAGGGCACCAAATGCCTTCCCTGTGCCCTGGTGACCCTTCCTAAGGATCTGAGTATGGCCCAATTGTCCCAGTTGGGCTTAAACCTATTTGCTTAACTCCATGTTGCGTTAGAAGTGAGGCGCTCTGATATTGACCTTCATTCATGTTCCCCATTAGGCATTTGGCTCCCCTATTTGACAACCCTAAATTGGATAAGGAGCTACGGGCCATGCTGAGGGAGAAGTTTCCTGAGTTCTGCAGTTCTCCCAGCCCACCTGTGGAAGGTACAGACCCATCCATTCCATCACCTGTTTCAAAAGAGGGATGGAGACATCCAGGGTGCTCAGACTAGAGCCCTTGTTTAGGATGTCATCCCTGTGTAGTGCTCTACCCTGTGACACTGTCCCATTCAATTTTTCTTTCCCTAGTTTTTTCTTTTATTCATTTTTGTGTCATCTTCCTTGGTTCTCCCTCTCCATCTAATCTTATCTGCTTTTCACTAAGCTCTCTTGCTCTCTTAACTCCAATTTTTTTCTCTTACTAACCTCTCCTCAGTAGGTAGAAGGGCTTCATGGAATGTGTGTTTATCTCACTTAAGCTTTGCCCATCTCTTCTCTCTTCTCAGCCCCAGGTCCTGGCCTCTGATGAGAGGCTGTCATATTGGGTCTCAAATCTTGCTTCCAGTTCCAGACACACACGCACACGCACGCGCGCACACACACACACACACACACACACACACACACACACACCCTTCCTTTTCTGTTTTGGGGTAAGGGCTTAAGCCAAGCAGAGCTTCCCAACTTAGTTTTAAATTAAAGAGCACTTGGGACTGTACCTGGTCTTATCTACTCGCTGATCCTCAGCTGAGCATAGAGGAGGCAGGTTCTGTGCTGCTCTCATTCCTAGCAAAATCCCCACCAAAAGCCCTGGAGGGTTAAGGACAAGATGCCTGTCCTTCCAGAATTCATATTCCATTTAGGTCCTGAACTCCTTTTCCTCCCACTTGTCCTTTAGTCTCCCTTTCCCAGGAGCATGGGACAGAGGAGGCCATCAAATAATGCCTTGTCTTTCTTTACTCCCAAGTCAAAATTGAGGAGCCAGTTTCCATGGAGATGGACAACCACATGTCAGACAAGGATGAGAGTTGCTATGACAACGCAGAGGCAGCCTTTAGTGATGATGAGGAGGATCTCAACAGCAAAGGTGAGGCTGGCAGCAGAGGTAGTTCAGGCTTGTGTCAATCCCGAGAGGACTGGTTGGCAGGAGCAGCCTCTCTGCAGTCTCTCTGTCATCTTTGCCTCTGAGTTAGTTTTGTTAACAGAATTCCTGGATGAGACTCCAAGGTGCAGAACCCTGCACTTGGCACTGAAGCAGGAGGGTAAAAAGGAGAAGTGGTCCCTGCCCTCTCTTGCTTCCTGAGGCTAGAACACGCACACGCTCAGGGAAGTGCTTCAGGCACTCACAGCTCTGAGTGAACGGTGCACACGAGGCGCATGTCAGGAGGGCCAGACTGTTCAGGGGGCTGTCTCTGCTTCTCGTGTCTGGGCCAAGTGAATTCTTTCCTAAATCACTCTCTTCAGGAAAGAAGAGAGAGTTTCGCTTCCACCCAATCAAGGAGACAGTGGTGGAAGAGCCAGTCGATATCACCCCTTACCTTGACCAGCTGGATGAGTCCCTGAGGGACAAAGTGCTCCAGCTTCAGAAGGGGAGGTGGGTGCCTGCCCTGCTCTCAAACTCCGGAGGTCCAGCCCTGGGCTTCTACCTGGAGCTTAGTGGGGTGGCAGAGTGGTGGGTTTGGAGGGGATGTGGTGGGGGTGTGTGGAGAGGTGGTTGAAGCTGCATGGGAGATGCCTTCTGCAGTTTGGGTTGGAGGGTGTGGGCTGGGAGGGGGCAGCCATGTTCCCCAGCATCCCAGGCTCTCACTCCAAGGTTCTGAGTAGAAGAGCCTCTGAGACCTGAAGCGCAGGACTATGGGGATTTCCCGTGTCTTTGGCCTCTGCCCAGAGAGCAGCAGATTCTGCCCTGAGGCCTCCTCAGCCACAGCCTGATTCCCACAGAGCTCCTTTGTTTTCTCTGTGCACGGGAGTGTGCTTGAGCACGCTGTTCTGGGTGTGTGTCCTGCCCTCTGCTATCATTTACGTCCCTGAGATTTCCTCTCCCTTCTGCACTGCAGTGATACAGAGGCCCAGTGTGAGGTCATGCAGGAAATCGTGGACCAGGTCCTGGAGGTGAGGAGGAACCCACCCCCTAAGGGAGGAAGCAGCCCAGCCTGCCCAGCTTAAAGCCCCGCAGGCATCTGACTGCCTCCTTCCCCTACTCTAGATGGGTCCCCCTCGGATGGGGGAGGGGCCGGCTGATCCTGGAGGGAGAAGCCGATGAGTTCAGAGGCTCTGGGTAGTGGGGGCAGTGAGGCTTGGGCCTGGGTGGTGATAGTCCCTCCTTGTCTTACCACCCAGGAAGACTTTGACTCGGAGCAGCTGTCTGTCCTCGCTTCCTGCCTACAGGAGCTCTTCAAGGGCCACTTTCGAGGGGAGGTGCTGCCCGAGGAGATCACTGAGGAGTAAGGCTCATCTTTCCTGACTACTCCCCCACCCCACCCCCACCCCTCGGCCTCAGGGAGCTAGAAGGATGACCCAAGTCCTAGAGGCACCTTGCTGAGGACTTGGGAAAAATCATCTCTTCACTTGTTTTTATTCTCACACATACTGATTCATTTAAACGAGGATTTATTTTTTGCCTGCCAAACAGTGAGCGTACTGGGGCAGTGCCCTAGCACCCCTCCTGTGCGTCCTGCTCCTGCTGCTGCACCCAGCAGCCCCAGCCTTTGCTGCTTCAGGTGGGATTGGACCCTTGCCTGGAACCGCCCTGAAGGGCAAGAATCTCACTTGCAATGACAACAACTAGATTTTGGCTCAGTGTTAAGAACCTGATTTCTCTGTAAGCAAGCCTCCGGGGCAGTGGGAAGTTTTACGTTGGTTAGGAAAGGAGCAGGCTGGCATCTAGCCTCAAGCTGGTTGTCCATAATATCTGCCTGCAAGCCACCCTTCCTCCCCTCACATGGACTCTCATATATCACCCTTCTCTTGTAGGTCCCTGGAGGAATCTGTGGGGAAGCCTCTCTACCTAATATTTAGGTAAGCCTCTCTACCTCATGTTTAGGTCCAGCTGTAGGAGATGCTGCTCTGCCATCCATCCTCCCTATCAGCACACTTATGCTTCTGTCCTGGGGTAATGGGGCTCCCTCTCCAGGAGGAGGGGTATGCAGTGGGCACAGACAGCCATGGCCCCTGAAGTGCCACAGGAGAGTCTCCCCCAGGTAAACCTGTCCTCTGTACTCCCATCTCCCACTCCAGGAACCTATGCCAGATGCAGGAAGACAACAGCAGCTTCTCTCTGCTTCTGGACCTTCTCTCTGAGCTGTATCAGAAGCAGCCCAAGATTGGCTACCACCTGCTTTACTACCTAAGGGCCAGGTGGGTGTGGTCCCCACGTTTAAGAAGGTGCTGGGAAGCATCCTGGAGAGCCTCTGTCCTACCATACCTGAGTCCCCGCCCCCTTTGCTGTCATCACCAGGGCCTTCTGTGTGTGTGTGTTAATAACAGCTTTAACGTGTATAATTCAGTGGTTTTTAGTATATTGACAAAGATGCACAACTGTTACTACTGTCTAATTTAGAACGTTGTCATCACCGCAAGAAGAAACCCCACACCCATTAGCAGTCACTTTCCCATTCTCCCTTTCACCCAGCCCATGCAACACTGATCTGCTTTTCTGTTTCTATAGATTTACTTATTCTGGATAGTTCATATAAATGGAATCATACAGTGTTTGATTTTTCATGACTGGCTTTTTTCACCTAGCCTAACGTTTTCAAGGTTTATCCCTGTTGGTAGTGTGTATCCGTACTTCATTCCTTCTTATGGCTAAATAATCCACTGTATGGATATACCACAATTTATTTACCCATTCACTTGTTGACGGACATTTGGGTTGTTTCCACTTTTTTGTCTGTTGTGAATAGAGCTGCTGTGAACATTCATGTACAGCTTTTTGCATGGACAGATGTCTTCAATTTTCCTGAGTATATAGAATTTTTGAGTCCAATGGTAACTGTTTTTAAATTTGTGAGAAACTGCCAAACTGTTTTCCAAAGTGATGCGACCATTTTATGTTCCCACCAGCAGAGTGTGAGCGTTCTGATTTCTCCACATGCACCCCAACACTTGTTGGCTTTTGACTATAGCCAGCCTAATGGGTATGAAGTGGTATCTCATCATTGTTTTGATTTGCATTTCCCTGATGGCTAATGATGTTGAGTATCTTTTCATGCGCTTATTGGCCATTTGCATATTTTCTTTGGAAAAATTTCTGTTCGAATCTCTATTTTTTAATTGGGTATTTTTCTTGTGGATTTTTAAGAGTTCTTCAAACATTCTGGATACATGTCCCTTATCAGATGTATGGTTCGCAAATATTTTCTCCCATTCCGTGGGTTGTCTGTTCAGTTTTTTGATGGTATCCTTTGAAACAGAAAAGTTTTAAATGTTGATCAAGTCCACTTTATTTTTTCTTTTGTCACTTGTGCTTTACTCCTATGTGTTTTTCTAAGAGTTGTGTAGTTTCAGTTCTTACATTTAGGCCTGTGACCCATTTTGAGTTAAGTTTTTTGTATATCGTGTGAGGTAGGAGTCTCGGGGTCTCTATGTGTTATTGCCCTCATTGCTCACAGCCCAAAGAGCAGGAGAGAAAGCTTTCTCTAACCTGACCTGAGCCCTCTCTCTCTCTTGTTCTTTACTGTCACCAGATAGTAGCTTCTTCACTAATTGTGGTTTGAGCCCTGTCTGGAACACTGGGGAAAGATGGGGAGAAAGAAGAGTGTCTCCTAATTCCCATAAGTCACCAAGTCCTTGGGGGGGAGGCAGTGGGGAGGCCATGAGAGAGATTAGCCCAGGGCATCTTGGGCAGCAAAGGGATTCTAGAGTGAGGGTCTACTTAGGAGATGTTTGAGACTGTGGGCTGGGGTCAGGCTGCTGGTTGAGGCCCAACTGGTCTTGCAGCAAAGCCGCCGCAGGGAAGATGAACCTGTACGAGTCATTTGCCCAGGCCACCCAGCTGGGCGACCTGCACACCTGCTTAATGATGGACATGAAGGCCTGCCAGGAGGACGACGTGCGACTGCTGTGCCACCTCACACCCTCCATCTACACAGAGGTCAGCACCTCTATCTGTATCCACGGGGATGGGGCAGCAGTGCCGGCGGGCTCACGGGAGACTGCATTATCTCATGGCACACGACCCTGACCCTCCTCTCCCCATCCCTGCTGGCCTCGGTAGGCCCTTTGCTCCCACACCACAGCCGTCCCCTCCTTCTACCTCTCTTTATCAACTAGAAAAATCTCTAAAACCCCCAGAATTCTTGTTGTGTGAGTTGGGGTCTGGGCCTATACACTTGTCTCCTGTGCTTTGGCCCCATCCTCTGGACCCAGGACAGGGCCCCCGACCAGATCCGTGTTCACGTATCCAAAGCCCTCTTGCCGTCTGATGGCTCACCCTCCAATCTCTCTAATGGTTCTCAAAGACCGGGGCCTCTGTAGTGGAGACTCACCTTTAATTTCCCTGGTTCACTAAGAGTCTCCTCTAGGAACTGGGACATAGGAGGAGGTATCAGCTCTTCCTCCTCTTGATGAAAGTTACCAGGAACAGGGAAATCAGGGCATAACAGGAGGAAGAGTGATGTCAGCCAAAAACTGGAGGGAGGAGGGATGCAGATGCCCAGCTCCCTCCCTAGTGAACTGGCCTCTCCAGAAGGGACCCTGCCTACCCCATACCCTGCACACTCCCCAAATATATACACTCTCTACACTTTCTCGTCTTTGGCAAGAGTTAGTATAGACTGGATTTCTTTGCTGCCAGAGATGCAAATGCTAATTCTGTCACCACTCCACAGAGAGCTAACTAACCACCATGTCCAGTCCCTTTCAGCTCTAGCTTTGTCTCTAGATGGCTCCTCATTCCTTTCCTTACACATGGCACGTGCACACACACACACACACACACACACACACACACACTGTGTGCACACACAGATTTAAAAACTTGGGTTCTTTAAGGATTAAATTCCCAGCTTCATAACTCTTGGATCTTTGTTTAGGGATTTATATTAGGACCCCATGTCTGGCTAGCCCAGCATCCCCTGAGCATGTGGTAGGGAGAGGCGATGAATTATGAGGTGAAAGCTGAGGCGTGCATTTTGGACTTATGCCCTACTTTCCCTCTTTTTCCTCCAGTTTCCAGATGAGACCTTGCGGAGTGGGGAGCTGCTGAACATGATTGTGGCTGTTATTGACTCAGCACAGGTGAACATAGAGCTGTCAACCCGAGAGGCCTGGGGAAACGGGGTTCTGCCTCCCCCTCAGCCTGCAGACAGGGAGCCTGTGTTCTCAGGCACCCTGCTCCTGGCTGCAGCTCTGTGCACCTTAGGCCCTGGGGGCTGGGAAGGAAAGCGGAGCCCCTGGGAGGCGAGCGGGGGCCATGCCAGTCCTGCTTGGAGTTCCCCTTATTGTCCACATTTTGGGGGCACTCCCGTTCTTCCGGGAAGCCGAGGGGATTGTGTTTTTAAGCTCTCAGTCTGTCTTCCCCTTGGCTCAGAATGAAAATGGTCAGACCATCTCTATTTGACCTTTCTATCATGCATAGGTCCCTACGAGGCTGTAGCTTGGCCTGTGTCCCTTCTCAGGCCTCAGCTGGGGTCCCGTTTCTGCTCCTTCTCTCTGCTCATTTGCCCCATTCATAGATGGGGAAGCGTAGCACTCAAGAGCCCTTCCTCCTTTGCTTTTTTCCTACCCGCACCTGTAATCCCGCCCCCCACGGCCCTTCCCTCAGCACAGGCTGGGATGGCTCAGAGGCCCAGACTACATCCAAATAGAGAAGCTGCCTGTTCTCCCTCCGCCATCAGGACACAAGGGGTAGTTTTTCTTAACTATTTTTGCTCCGAATAGGCCTGTGTTTACCACTGAAGCCAGTTGCTCCTTTGCCAGTCCCCTTCATCCTTCAAAGCCCCTGGCATCCGTCATGTGCCATTTCCTCCCCATTCCTTTAAGACTAGGTTTTCACTTCCTCTGGTTTTTTCCCTGAATGAGCCCTCCTGCTTCTGCTTCCATACTAGCTTCCTGGCCTCTTTTAGAACCAAATGGGTTCTGCCTTCTTCCTCTTCTCCCCCTTAGCTCCAGGAGCTGGTCTGCCATGTGATGATGGGGAACCTGGTCATGTTTCGAAAAGACTCAGTCCTCAATATACTCAGTAAGTGAGCAAAGCCCTGAGGTGCCCAGGGAGAAGAGACAGGGGTGGCAGCCCTGTGTATTTTCTAGTAACGGGAAAGCTGGTTCCGGGGCTGAGAATGAGATAGAATGTCATTCCACCCTGCCGTGTGGCCTCAGGCAATGTCTGTCTGGATCTGTTTTTTGCTCTGTGAAAGTCCCTTGGTCCTCCAGCCTCAAGGCTGATGGGACTACAGAAGCTGTATGAGAAGGCTTTGGAACTATGCTTTGTGTGAAAGGGAAAGTTTCTGTAGTCTTAGGATCACTGTCTCCACCCCTATACCATCCCTGCCAGGGGTGCTGATAGTCAGTGGATTAGCCCTGTCTGTGTGTGTGTGTGTGTGTGTATGTGAGAGAGAGAGAGAGAGAGAGAAAGAGAGAGGGAGATTGAGAATATGAATGAGGGTATCTCTTCTCTGTCTCCTCAGTCCAGAGCCTGGACTGGGAAACCTTTGAGCAGTACTGTGCCTGGCAGCTCTTCCTGGCCCACAACATCCCCCTGGAGACCATAATCCCCATCCTGCAGCACCTCAAGTACAAAGGTGAGTCGGGTTGTGGGTGTGGAACACGGCAGGGAGAGGGCACTCCCAGTCCAGCTGCTGCAAGGCTTATGCCTCTGAGCTTCTTTCTAGATGAGCCCAGATCCACCGTCCCCCTTCCCGACAAAGTGCCAAGTGCGAAAAGGCAGGCTCCCTGTCAGTCGCTTCTGCCCTTTAGGTGTATCCTGCAGGCCTCCTCTGAGCCAGGTGCTAGACGGGGGCTCAGGGGGCTCGGGATTTTAGAGGAGTGGGTTAGGGGCTTGCTCTTCCTGGTTTCTTGCTGATTATCTTTGCTCTTTGCAGTGGCTGTTGGTTGGGGGATGGGAGAGGTGCCAGGATTTCTTCCTGGAATTTTGCATTCCTCTGAACAGCCTCTCCCCTCCCCCACAGAGCACCCAGAGGCCCTGTCCTGCCTACTGCTTCAGCTCCGAAGAGAGAAGTGAGTTCCACCCTCGGAGGCTCTTGAGTCCTCAATCTCAACATACCAAGAGATGCTGCCATATAAAGGGCTCCTGTCCTGCTCCTCTGGCTGTGTTTTTTCCTATTGTTGACATCTGCTTATTCTACCCTTCCCCCAAAGTGATTTACAAATAAGCAGCTCCCTTGGGATCTGGGCTTCCTCTCGACTTTACCCCCCTGCCCACCAGGAGCTGCCCTCAGAGGTGGGGGCCGGACATCCCCGTTTCCTGCTGCCACAGCAGTTCTAATCCCCGGTGGCTCCTGCTCCCCTCCCCCGTGCTCCTGAGGCCACCACGCGGCTAATCCAAGAGGAGGAAGGGTCAGAGTAGGGGGGTCAGACACCATCCCCTCGCTCAACCTGCGGAAAGCAGGGCCAGCTGGACCCCCGTGCTCCCTGCCAGGGGTGGGGCAGAGAGGGCGAGAAGGCAGAGGCCCCTCCCTCCATCACAGGCACTTTTCCAGAAGCCCCAGATAAATGGGGCCACAGCTGTATATCTTTTCCTTCCTACCTTCTTGCCTTCCTTCCACCTTTTCTCTTCTCTTGGCTGGGAGAGTAGACACGGTCCAGCGCTTCCTAAAGGAGGCGGGAAGGTTGGAGGGCTGCGTGGGGGCTGTGGCTTCCCGCCACCTCCCCTGTACCTTCCTCGGGCTAGACACCAGGGTGGCCCACCCACCCAGTGGGGCAGGGGTTGGGGAGCACGCACACACCACACACTTGTCCTCCTACCTGCCTGGCCCACTTCCTGACTGTCCTGGGCAAAGTGCGGGAGACTTAGTGGGCCTCCCTGCCGACACATGCACGCGCACACACGCACCTTCAACTGTCACAGAAGCTGAAGAGTCTCACTTCTTGTCTCCTGGCTTCCGCAGAGGATGAAACCAGGCATTCCTTGGCCCAAAGAGAAGGAGGAGAGGGATGTGAGAGTAGGAAGCTGCCGCAAGTTGGGGGTGGTGCAGGGATGGGGAGGCCGAGGTCTGGGGAAAAAGCCAGTGGGAGAGCTCCAGGGGCTCCTGTGGCCAGCTGTGTGAGCAGGGCGCCCCGCTCCCCTCGCCCCCAGGCCCAGCGAGGAGATGGTGAAGATGGTGCTGAGCCGGCCCTGCCACCCCGATGACCAGTTCACCACCAGCATCCTGAGGCACTGGTGCATGAAGCACGACGAGCTGCTGGCTGAGCACATCAAGTCCCTGCTCATCAAGAACAACAGCCTTCCGCGCAAGAGGCAGAGGTGGGACCCTCCATGCCAGGGCTGCCCGCTGTCCACAGGCCGGCACCAGGGCCGTGCAGTTCGGTCCCTGCCTGGCTTGTGGGCGACATCTAGTGGTGTGAAGCTACCTGGCGTGCAGGACCACTGTGGCCCCTTCCCCTCCTTTCCTAGTGCCCTGTCTTTGGTCCCTGTTCCAGGCACACCTCCCTTACCCTGCCGGGCCCTCCCAGCCCTCCTATCCCCTTCTCCATATGGGCTGCCTCTGCCTTAAGGAGGGACCTCAGTGGGGGAGGGTGTCTCATTCTCCTGGAGCCGTCACCCCAAGCTCAGACTCTGGCTCTTGTGACCTCCCTGCAGCCTGAGGAGTTCCAGCAGCAAGCTGGCCCAGCTGACTCTGGAGCAGATCCTAGAGCACTTGGACAACCTGCGTCTCAACCTGACCAACACCAAGCAGAACTGTATGCTTTCTGCCCTCTCCGAGCGCATGGCACTGCCCTGGCTCACACCATCCGTGGATCCGGGTGGGGCAGCTCTCAGACACCTCACTGTTCCTCCCTCCCTGTTCTCCCTCCCTCTAGTTTTCAGCCAGACCCCAATTCTGCAGGCTCTGCAGCATGTCCAGGCGAGCTGTGACGAAGCCCACAAGATGAAGTGAGGCTCCTTGCACTTTGGGCCTTGGGAAGTAGTGGGAGAAGGCCTGGGTGAGGGTGGCCTGCTGGGGACACAAACTTAGTGACCAGCAAGACCATGGAGTTGAGAACAAATGGAGACCCTGGCATGGGGTCAGAGAAAAGGATGGGAGGATGGCCATGGGGCCAGGACCCCCACCCTCTGAGAGCCTGTTCTCTCCCTTAGGTTCAGCGATCTCTTCTCCCTGGCCGAGGAATACGAGGACTCTTCCACCAAGCCACCCAAGAGCCGGCGAAAAGCAGCTCTGTCCAGCCCCCGAAGTCGAAAGAATGCCACACAGCCCCCCAATGCTGAGGAAGAGTCAGGCTCCAGCAGTGCCTCGGTGAGACCCCTGGCCGTGCAAGCCATGCACAGGAGGAAAAGGAGAGTTGGGGTGCAGGTAGAGTTGGGGCCAGCCGCTGCCCAGGCTAGTGATTCCCTCCCCTCCATCTCTTCCAGGAGGAAGAAGACACAAAACCAAAGCCCACCAAGCGGAAACGGAAGGGGTCCTCTGCAGTGGGGTCTGACAGTGACTGAGGCCCTGTGTTCCCCATTCCACCCCCAGTTGGACTGCCCTCCCCTCCTTGGTGAATCAGAGGTTAATAGGGGCTGGGGAGATCGTAGGGGCAACACCCTGTCCCCATCCCAGAGCTCACCCTGGGAGAAGGACGAGCTGCCTCCTTCAGCGCAGCCTGAGAAGCTGCCATGCAGCCCCCCAGTCCCTCCTCCCTCCTCCCTCCTCTCTGGGGCCTCCAGCCGCATCACACTGCTGCTCCCACTGATACTGGGGTTCCCACTGAAACCAGAGGCTGTACAAAACCTGGACTGTGGTGGAAGTCTTCAGCCTCCTGCCCCCTCCCCCAGCTTCCCCCAAAAGTGTTTCAGTAGAGAAGAGAAATGGCAGAGGGGCAGCTGGCCAGAGAGGCTAGGATGAGAGTGAAAACTGTGTGGGTGCCCCTTCCAACTTCCCCCTTCAGGTCTTGATTTGCTCTGAACAGGCATTATATAGTTGCCCTCCATACGCCAGTATGAAGTGGGCATTTAATCTGTGACATGGTCAAGTCGCCTTTTCCTCTCCATGGGCCAGATGCCACAAGTGTTTGGGAAGGAACCTGAGAGGGAGGCCACAGCCCCACCTGGAGGCTTGTGCTGGCCTGAAGCTGGCACCTCAAGTCGGGCCAGAGCCCAGGGAGTCCCAGAGACATGTTCCACAGAACTGTCAAATGGTCACATTTCCTTGGTTCTTTGTTTTCTTTCTTTTTTTTGGCAGAGATAATCGCATTTTAAAAGTTGTTTTTAAATGACAATAAAACAAGCCAGAACCTCTTTTGTGCCGGAGTTGCTGCCCCCACTTACCCTGTGCCCGTGCAGGTGGTCTTGATTTAATGGGCACCCCCCCTTCACAGCTTCCCCTTCTCTCTTCCTGCCCACCTCCTTCTATGTCTGGAGCAGAAGGCTTGGCTTTACTGCCCCAACCTTTTTGCTTCTCTGCCCCCATCCTGGCTGCCACTGGCTGTGCAGGCCAGGCGCTGACCTGGCCAGGCAGAAACTGATACTGGCACCACCTCCCAAAAGGCTGTTTGTCTTTACCCATCTCTCAAGAAACCAGAGGCTTCCAAAAGCCGGTATTTGTCATACTCTGTGCTTACCAACTACTGGAGGATTAAATGCTTGGGGGTGAGGGGAGAGAGTTCAGATACCTGGGAAAAAGAACTCTCTTCCACAGTCTGGCCACTTGCCCATCCATGTGTACCAGCAGAAAAGAGCTCCTTGGCTATGCTTTTGTTCCCCTGCTGTCCTGGGAGGTTGTGAGGGGCAGGCTGAGGAGAGAGGAGTGAAGTTGGGCCGACTGCAGACAGCTCCTCCTGTTCAGCCTGCAAATTTGTCTTTTACAGAATCCAGGTTCTCCCTTCCCTCAAAGCTGCTACTCCTTCCTTTGAACGTTTCAACTCCCGGAGGCCTTTTTTCCTTCCTCGCTCGTTCCCCAGTTTTCTCTGCCGCAATTAAAACTAGGATGGAAAGCATTAGCTGGCTGGCCCCAGTTATTGTACCTTTGCCCAAGGGGAGGGGCTTCCGCCGTGGCCCCTCCAGAAATCTGGCTGTCTGGGCCTCCACCTTTCCCCTACTTCACTCTCGGCTCCCACCCCGCTGGGGTTGCTGCTGCTCCTGGCGGCTGGAGGGAGGGCATAGCTCCGGCTTTCGTGCGGGGACTTGGAGCACCATGTGGGCAAGGGGCCGAGTTCTTCAGTCTCTTTTGGGAGAGCAGTGCCACCCTCCTGTCACGGGTGAAAACGGGAAGAAAGGGAAAGATGGACTTGGATCCTAGTGCCCTGGCTCTCTGGCCGGGGGTCCAAAGTCCAGCCAGATGTCTAGACCTCCCTTGAGGAGAAAACCTAAAACGGCCCCGATCCTGGGATTAAGAGAAGGCGTGAGCACCGCCCAGGACCTGGTAGGGTGCGGGCTGCGAGTCGTCCGGGAGGGAGCGCGCCTAGGGCGGAGCGTAGCTGTGGGGAGGGCCGGGCGTGCGGGGCCGCCCCCCACTAGTACTCCTCCCGGGCCTCTGCTCTCCGCCCGTGGGGAGGGAGGTGGGGGGCTGGGTGGGAAGAGGCGAGTGCCAGCGCGCGCGCTCCCGGGAAGGAGAGGTCTAAGCACTAGAACCAGCGGCCCCAGGTTTCCAGAAGGGAGTATCTGGGCAGTCTGCGAGCGGCTGGGGCCAGACGGGGCCGAGTCGAGGAAGCGGGCACGATGGCCGCCCTCCTGCTGCTACCCCTGCTGCTGCTGCTGCCGCTGCTGCTGCTGAAGCTGCGCCTATGGCCGCAGTTGCGCTGGCTCGCGGCAGACTTGGCCTTCTCGGTGCGCGCCCTACGCTGCAAACGGGCCCTTCGAGCGCGCGCCCTGGCCGCGGCTGCCGCAGACCCGGAAGGTCCAGAGGGGGGCTGCAGCCTGGCCTGGCGCCTCGCGCAGCTGGCCCGGCAGCGCCCCACGCACACCTTTCTCATTCACGGCGCGCAACGCTTTAGCTACGCGGAGGCCGAGCGCCAGAGCAACCGGGCTGCGCGCGCCTTCTTGCGCGCGCGAGGCTGGGACGGGGGGCCCGGTGGCGGCGACAGCGGCGCGGGGGGCGCCGGGGAAGGCGAGCGGGCGGTGCACGGCGTACGAGACTCGGCGGCCGGAAGCGGAGCTGCGCGGCCCGTGCGGGAAGGGGATGGCGCGGCCCCTCTGGCACCTGGGGCCATCGTGGCGCTGTTGCTCCCCGCCTGCCCAGAGTTCCTGTGGCTCTGGTTCGGGCTGGCCAAGGCCGGCCTGCGTGTGGCCTTTGTGCCCACCGCTCTGCGCCGGGGTCCCCTACTGCACTGTCTCCGCAGCTGCGGCGCTCGCGCGCTCGTGCTGGCGCCAGGTAAGGCTGGAGCGCTCGACCGACGGGGGCGGGGCCAGCCACAGAAAGGGGCGTGTCGGAGGGGCGCAAAGAAGGAGTGGGCTGGGAAGGAGGCCAGGGGTTCGGAAAGGGTGAGGAGACGGGTCTCTGGGTTCGAGAAGGGATAAAGCTGGGTCACTGGTTTCCCAAGGATTTCCGAAGACTTGGGCTCCAGGTCCCAGACCCATGATGGCGCGTCCGTACCGTACTCTTCAGCCTCACTCGGGAGCTCTGCGAGGTGGGGGTGGGGGAACAAATGGAGTAAAGTGTGGGGAAGGCTTCTGGGTAGCGGTAGAGCTGTGGAGCTATGCTTTCCCGCCCCATCCAGAGTTCCTGGAGTCCCTGGAGCCTGACCTGCCAGCCCTGAGAGCCATGGGGCTCCACCTGTGGGCTGCAGGCTCTGAAACCCATCCTGCTGGAATCACCGATTTTCTGGCTGAGGCCTCCGCTGAAGTGGATGGGCCAGTGCCCGGGTACCTGTCTGCCCCCCAGAACATAATGGACACGTGCCTGTATATCTTCACCTCTGGCACCACAGGTGAGGGCTGGACACGATATTTACCTCCAAGAAACTGAAGACAAGGAAGGCAGGGGCCTGGGAATAGGAACTGTGACCTCCTCAGCTCGTAGTCCACTTCTCCAAAGCCCCCAGAGAGGAGGCTGATCCCAGCGGCCATATTTTCTGTCTCGCCAACCCTCCCACCCCTCTTCATTTCCCCACCTCTCCGAACTTACCACATTTCTAGGACAACCTGGCCTGCCTTCTTAGTTTCAGCCTTGCCTCTGCCACTTTCTGTGGGAAACCCAACAGGGCCAAAGCGGGAGACAAGGCTTGGAGCTCAGACCCTTCCCCTGATCTCCCGCTCCCCCCAGGCCTCCCCAAGGCTGCTCGGATCAGTCATCTGAAGGTCCTGCAATGCCAAGGATTCTACCAGCTGTGCGGCGCCCACCAGGAGGATGTGATCTACCTTGCCCTCCCACTCTACCACATGTCTGGCTCCCTGTTGGGCATCGTGGGATGCTTGGGCATTGGTCAGTCTCCCCCACCCCAACCCCCCATTCAGCCCTCCGGCAGATGTTTATGCCAGCAAACATTTATTAAGTACCTACTGTGGTGTGCTCACCTGGGGATGCTTCCTCAGTCCTTCAGGGTAGAGAATGCAGAGGAAGGAGGCAGGGCCTCCTCTCCAGGAGCTCCTAGTTCAATGCAGAAGCGTCACTTGCATAGACCTACAGGCTGAGCAACTAGGGCGGCCATGCAGTTCACAGAACTCCAGGCGCCAGGGGAGGGGAGGGCTGTGACTGTCAGCCCAGGAAGAGGCAAATGGAGAAGAGGGTTGTGGCTTGGGGGCAGGGTTCAGACGATGGACTGCTTGGGGATGGGAAGTAGGGAGAGGGCATTAACGGTGGGAAAGGATGAGGGCCAACTTGGCCTTTGGAAAGTGTGAATGTCACAGCCAGGCCTTTCCGGGGAACTACAGTACAGTGATGGCTGATGCCTGAGAAGGAGGGGGTCAGGACTCCTCACGTGACCCCCCACCCCCCAGCTCTTAACCTCACCTCCTTCCTTCCTCCTCACCCTCTCTGATTCTGGCAGGGGCCACAGTGGTGCTGAAGTCCAAGTTCTCAGCTGGTCAGTTCTGGGAGGACTGCCAGCAGCACGGGGTGACGGTGTTCCAGTACATCGGGGAATTATGCCGATACCTTGTGAACCAGCCGCCGGTGCGTGGGCACAGATCCTGGGCAGAGCCACGAAGGCAGGGAGATGGGCAGTTGGCAGGGGACACTGAAACGGTTGTCTGGGAGTTGGAGGGAGAGGAAGCAAGAAGAAAATGGAAAGGGAGGGTAAGGAGCCTGGGCTGGTAGGGTTCTGGTGCTTAGGGCACCTCAAGGAGGTCACGGTGGAAGTGGTGCAAGGAGAGTGGGAGACAGGGCTGCACCTGGGGGAGCTGGCATCTTTGTGTTGAAGCTCCTGCCCCTCCCCCCACTTGTCTCAGAGCAAGGCAGAACATGGACATAAGGTCCGGCTGGTGGTGGGCAGCGGGCTGCGACCAGACACCTGGGAGCGCTTTGTGAGGCGCTTCGGGCCCCTGCAGGTGCTGGAGACGTATGGACTGACAGAGGGCAACGTGGCCACTTTCAACTACACAGGACAGCGGGGTGCTGTGGGGCGCGCCTCCTGGCTTTACAAGGTGAGTTACAGGAGGAAACTGGAGAACCTGTGGAACGTCGGGGGGCTGCGGGGGAGGGGGCTCATGCAACTGAAATGACCCAGTGCCTGGGTCTCCCTTCCCCCAGCATGTCTTCCCCTTCTCTTTGATTCGCTATGATGTCACCACAGGGGAGCCGATTCGGAACACCCAGGGGCTCTGTGTGGCCACATCTCCAGGTTTGTGTCCAGGCGGGGTGGGTAGGGGTGGTGGAGCTGGCTGGCAGAGGAGGATTGGACTTGGAGAGTGTGGTGGGCGGCGGCCCCCTGACCCCAGTGACTCTACCAGGTGAGCCAGGGCTGCTGGTGGCCCCCGTGAACCAGCAGTCACCATTCCTGGGCTATGCTGGGGGGCCAGAGCTGGCCCGGGGAAAGCTGCTGAAGGATGTCTTCCAGCCTGGGGATGTTTTCTTCAACACTGGGGACCTGTTGGTCTGCGACGACCAAGGCTTTCTTCGCTTCCACGATCGTACTGGAGACACCTTCAGGTATCTGCCCCTAACTCTCTGATTTCTCTCCTGGGCATCCCATCTCTGTGACCCAAACCCTCTAAACCTCCACTCCCTAATCTGCCCCAACCCAGCTTCTCACCTAAGCTCTCATCTCCAACCTCCTAAACACGTCTTCCCCAAGACCTTCTGGCACCTCGCCCTCATCACTGACCTCTTTCTCTCCCCACCAATCTCATTAGGCCCTGACCCCTGACTCCCAGTTTCCAATTTCTGCTCTCTGGCAGGTGGAAGGGGGAGAATGTGGCCACGACCGAGGTGGCTGAGGCCTTGGAGGCCCTGGATTTTCTTCAGGAGGTGAACGTCTACGGAGTCACTGTGCCAGGTGCCCAGCCATGGGGCGGCGGGGACCCGGCCCACCACCCTGAAGTGGTGTTACTTGGGCGCAGGGAGCATGAGGCCTCGTGGTGGTCAGCTACCACGGCTGACCCTGCCCCCCACGCCCACCAGGGCACGAAGGCAGGGCTGGGATGGCAGCCCTGGTTCTGCGTCCCCCCCACTCTTTGGACCTTGTGCAGCTCTACGTCCGTGTTTCCGAGAACTTGCCACCTTATGCCCGGCCTCGATTCCTAAGGCTTCAGGTAACCAGCCACTCCTGCCCTGACCCTTTACCTCACCCCGTATATCTGCAGCAGTCAGTGGCTCCCAAACCCCACAAAGGGACCCCCACGTAATACATTCTGTGAAGAGAAAGAACAGTTCCTTCCCAGACACATGCTTCTCATCCCCTCCATCCTCCAGGCCTGGCCCCTTCTCTTCCCTGTCACCCCCTCCCCTAAACCCTGACCTCATCCCCCCCTTCCCCCAGACCTGCCCCTTAACGAAACTCAGGCGATTTCCCTGAGCCACTGGGGCAGAATACCCCTTCCTTCAGCCCCCTTTGACCCCTCCCCCTCCCCAGGAGTCACTGGCCACCACAGAGACCTTCAAGCAGCAGAAGGTTCGGATGGCAAAGGAGGGCTTTGACCCAAGCGCACTGTCCGACCCCCTCTACATTCTGGACCAGGCTGGGGGCGCCTACCTGCCCCTCACACCTGCCCGGTACAGTGCCCTCCTGGCCGGGGACCTTCGCATCTGAGAGCCTCCACACCAGTGTGCCTGAGGGAGGGACTTTGTGGGGTGGGGTTATTGCAGGTGTATCAGCCGCCGTCAGGGATCTCTTCTATACCAGGTTTGTAATCTTTATTTTGTAATAAATGTGGCCAGAGCCCATCTGGCTCTGTCTTTCTCATCTACAATATTCGCTTCCCTGTCTGTCTGTGGAACTGCTTTTCCCGCAGACATTTTCACCCGCCCGGAGCCACAGGCGCTCCTGCCCTGACCATGTGGCCTGAGCTCAGTGTCTGGACCTCAGTGTTTTTCCTCTCAGGTGACCCCGTGTGATCCTTGTCCTTGGAAAACCCCTGATGACTGATGTCTGTCTGTGCTTGTGGATATCCTGTCCCAGTTTCACTCCCTGAGTGCAGGGCCCCCACTGCTCTCTCTGGGGAGCCAGAGGACCCAAGGGATTGGTTCAAATGGCCGAAGTGGACAGAGGCACAAATGCTACCCCTGTGGACAGCCAAAACATCTCCACAGACTCACGTGTGGTTGGGGCCTGGGGAAGGGTCTCAACCGGGCAAAACAGAGGTTTGATTTTGGAACCTCTCTCCCCCTGGCTTTGATAAGCCAGCCAGTGAGGGGGAAGGGTGCGGCCACTCAGCCCCCAACTCAAACGTTCCCGATTTTACCCACTCTTAGTTCTATATTCCCAGAAGTAGCAGCCCAGGGTGGGGCCCCTCAGGTTCTGGGGAGACTCTGACTGAGGCCCGTCTTGGAGCAGGGCTCAGAGTGCATGTATGCATGTGGTGGCAGAGGGATGGGGGAATCAAAAGGGAAAAGTCCTGTCCTTGGCCCCTAAATGAGGCGTCAAAAAAGTTAGTCAGGGGCTTCCCTGGTGGCGCATCGGTTGAGAGTCTGCCTGCCGATGCAGGGGACGGGGGTTCATGCCCTGGTCCGGGAGGATCCCACATGCTGCGGAGCGGCTGGGCCCGTGAGCCATGGCCGCTGGGCCTGCGCGTCCGCAAAAAAAAAAAAAAAAAGTTAATCATCAGGGAGTTCCCTGGTGGTCTAGTGGTTAGGATTTGCGCTTTCACTGCTGTGGCCTGGGTTCATTCCCTGGTTGGGGAACTGAGATCCCGAAAGCTGTGTGGCCAAAAAGAAAAAGAAAAAAAGTTTTTAAATAAATAAATAAAACTATGATTCAAGATAGGTTAAAAAAAAAAAAAGTTAATCATCTAAAAGCTTGCAATGCTGAAACTGCTGCTTGTCTTAGAACTAAAACCCCTCCCCCTGTTTTAAGCTGTGGGTCCTCAAAAAATTCTACTACGTTCCCTTGGGTTATCTTTCCCCTTCCAACCCCTCTCCCCAACCTGAGAGGTCTGGGAACGCACCCCATCACCAATTTTGGGTCCTTATGGCTAACCCTTCTGTTCCAAAACATACACCTTTTCCCACCCTCCACCAACAAACCCAGTTCAGCGTCACCAACAGACTAGAGGCACACACAATCCCTGTTTCATTTGGTCGAAATCTGTGCTGTACAATATGGTAGCCGCCAGCTGCATGTGCCCAGTGAGCGCTTGAGATGTGGCTGGTCTGCAGCAAGATGTGCCGTGAGTGTGAAATGCACACCGGGTTTTAAAGACTTAGCATCAAAAATAAAATAAATTTCAGGGAATTCCCTGGCGGTCCAGTGGTTAGGACTTGGCACTCTCACTGCTGGGGCCCAGGTTCTCAATCCCTGGTTGGGGAACTAAGTTCCCGCAAGCCACTCAGCCAAAAAATAAAAGAAAAAATATTTCATTAATAATTGTTTATATTGCTTACATGTTGAAATACTATTTTGGATGTATTGGGTTAAATAAAATATATTAAGATGAATATACTTTTGTAAATTTGGCTACTAGAAAATGCAGAATTACATATCAGCCACGTTATATTTCTACTGAAAAGCGCTGGCCTAAGTCCTGTCCCCAAGTCTCCCTCTGCAAACACACAAATACTGAGTGTAATATGTCAGCTGTCCCTGTTTGATGCCTGCTTTTGTGCAGCTGCACTTTAGCAAGGACAGTGAGAGGAGGGGCTTCTGTTCCAATAGGCCGATCCAGGTGGCTGGGCCTGGCATGCTGCCCTCCAGAGTCGTAGCTCTTTGAACCAGCTTTGTCACAGAGGCTACATAACTAGTGCTAGAAATTGAGAGCTGCAAGAACACACAGTTTGGATCCGAAAGAATTAGGTTTTCCGTTTACCACAATTAAAAATAAAGTAAAATGCACTTTAAAAGAATTGTTTTCCTACCCTACCCAAAAAAAATCCAGTGAAATAAAATAAAATGGAATTATGAGAAATTTGCCAAGATCAAATAGGTTGGTCCTCAGGTGGTGAGTTCCCTTTCTGAGGAGTCTTGTCCCTGAGACTTTGGACGCTGGAGTGGGAGGGTGGTGGAATCAGAGAACTGTCTCACCCCATCCTCAGACCAAGGCAATGGTCTCAGCTTTGCGTCTGTGGATTCCCCGGGCTACTTAGGCCACGTGTCCTTGACAAATACCGGGCACTGTATTTTACCAGTGTAAAAAGGCACTGACGTAGGCAAACCACGCTGTCTTTTTACAGCCCGTGGCTAAGAATAGTTTTTATGTTTTTACATGGCTGAAGAAATCAAAAGAAGACTATTTCATGACATGTATGGGATTCAGACTTCAGAGTCCATGAGTAGTTCTATTGGAACAGGCCACGGGCATTCCTTTACATACTGTCTATGGCTGCTTCTGTACTACAGAAACAGAGTTGAGTAGTTGTGACAGAGACCATATGGCCTGAAAAGCATAAACTATTTACCGTGTGGCCCTTGACAGAAAGACTGCCCACGCCTGTTCTAGGGCCTCATCCCTACCCCGCAGCCGGGCTGCAGTTTTCCCCGCGCGCAGGGACAGGGAGTGTCAGGAGGAGCCCCCCGGCGATGCTTGGTGACCGCTCCCTGTAGGGCTTGGCAGAAAGCTCCCAGGACGGGGTGCTGCCTGAACCGATTATGTGGGGAAAGGCAGTAACGCGCCCCTAGTCCTGCTCATTCCCGAGCGCCCACGCGCTGGCAGGCTCCAGGTGGCGGCTACGCACACTTGCGGAAACCTAAGCTGGGCCGCAAGCAGGGATTGGCGCCGGCTGACTCGCCGCAGCCCACGTCCCCGCGCACGAGGGAGGCGGGGCAAGCCGGGGAATGGGAGGAGTCATCCTGCATGGGCGGGGCGAAGCCCCTCCGCGCCTTCCGACGCAGAAAGACGCCTGCGCACTGCCGCCGCCCCGAGCTCCCGGTAAAATTAAGAGAAGAACGGAGGGGCAGGGTCAAGGTAACTGAAGTTCTCCTCTTTGGGCCTCTAGGGAACAAATGCGGAAATTTTTTTTTTTTTAATTGAGCTATAATGCAAGTGCCATAAAATTCACCCATTTAAAGAGTAAAGTTGTATTCATAGAACATAGCCACTATCTAATTTAGAACATTTTCATAACCCCCGAAGAAATCCCTACCCATTAGCATTCCTCCGTCACCCAGTTTCTGGCAACCACCAGTCTGCATTCTGTCTCTATGGATTTGTCTATTCGGAACATTTCATATAAACGGAGTCATATATGTGACCTTTTGTGTACTAGTGGCTTTCACTTAGCGTAATATTTTCGAGGTAGGTTCATCCCCGTTGTGGCGTGTATCAGTACTTCTTTGCTTCTTATGGCCTAATAATATTCTCTTGGAGGTATATACCACAGTTTGTTTATCTGTTCATTAGCTGATGGAATTTGGGCTGTTTCCACTTTTTGGCTATTTGAACAGTACTGCTGTAAACATTTGTGTACAAGTTTTTGGACAAAATATTTTCAATTCTTTTGTGTGTATACCTAGAAATGGAATTGCTGGGTTTTATAGAAACTCTGTGTTTGACTTTGAGAGGAACTACCAAACTATTTTCCACAGTGGCTGCACAATTTTACATTCCCACCAGCAATGTATGAGGGTTCCAATTTTTCTACATTTAAAAAAAAATATTTATTTACTTATATATTTTGGCTGTGCCGGGTCTCAGTTGCGGCATGCGGACTCTCAGTTGCAGCATGCATGTGGGATCCAGTTCCCCGACCAGGGATGGAACCCGGGCCCCCTGCGTTGGGAGCACGGAGTCCCACTCACTGGACCACCAGGGAAGTCCCTCTACATCGTCACTAACACTTTTTATTGTCTTTTGACTGTAGCAGTCACGGTGGGTGTGATATGGTATCTTGTTGTGGTTTTGATTTGCATTTCCCTGATGGCTAATAATGTTGAACATCTTTTTATGTGCTTATTGGCCATTTGAATATTTTCTTTGGAGAAATGTCTTTCCAAATTATTTCCTTGTTTTTTAATCGTGTTATTTGCCTTTTTACTGTTGAGTTGTGAGAGGGTTTTGTTTTGTTTTTTGTTTTGTTTTTATAATGTACTGGACTCAAATTCCCTATCTCATATAAGAGTTGCAAATATTTTCTCTCATTCTGTGGTTTGTTTTTTTGCTTCCTTGATAGTGTCCTTTGAAACACAAAGATTTTACAGTTTGATGAAGTACAGGTTGTCTACTTTTTTATACAGGGAGAATATTGCAAGAGTTAGTCTTTCCCTAAGGACAAATAAAGATATAAAGATATGTTACATTTCATTTGGTAGTGTACATGTTAGTAGAATTGGTATTATTTGAAACTATGGCATATTGTATAATAATAAACATTAGGAGTCATTGTTTCCAGACCAAGAGAAAAGAAGATATAAGTATAAAAAAAAATAAGTGAAGTAAAAATCTTATAATGTCACTGAAAAAGCCTAGAAGCAACGGACAGTTTGACAACAGTGAGATCTCCCAGCACCCAGGTCCTTGGAGGAAAGGTTGGTTCCAGGTCGGCGGGAAATACTCAGGATGAGCATTGGGGCATCTTGTGCTGGAAAGCAAAGATATCAAGAAATGGGGTAACAGCAAAAGGACACCGAGCTCCCATTGCCTAAGATAGGGCAATCTGAACTGTCAAAAAGATTAATGGAGGCCCTTGAAACATTGAACATACAAAATGTAGCCATTCAGAGTGATACTAAAAGGGGCTAGGAGGATAAAAGGCTAGAGGGGGAGAGAAACATGTGGGGTAGGACACCAACTCCTTACTCTGAATACTGGCAATTAAAGGAAAGAACTAAGCGTTTGTCCCTCCTTTCCTGCATGAATTGTATTTCAGGGTTACCAAATTGTCCTAGTTGATGAGGGAAAGTTCTTTACAAAAGAACTCCAGTTAATAAGTGAGAAAGGAATTATAGAACTGGAAAATTACCATTTTGCAACCCCTAATGAAATTGAGGCAGGAAATTATCATCAATGAATAAAACTATCAGATGAAAGGCTGATGGGGAATTTTACAAGGGAGCGATCAGGTTGTCACCACCTGAAGCCACCACTCAATCTTATTTATTTATTTATTCATTCATTCATTCATTCTTGGCTGCATTGGGTCTCCGCTGCTGTGTGTGGGCTCTCTCCAGTTGCAGCGAGCGGGGGCCCCTCCTCGTAGCAGTGCACGTGCTTCTCGTTGCGGTGGCTTCTCTCATTGCAGAGCATGGGCTCCAGGCACATGGGCTTCAGTAGTTGTGGCATGCTGGCTCAGTCGTTGTGGCTCACAGGCTCTAGAGCGCAGGCTCAGTGGTTGTGGTGCACGGGCTTAGTTGCTCCGCAGCATGTGGGATCTTCCCGGACCAGGGCTCAAACCTGTGTTCCCTACACTGGCAGGCGGATTCCCAACCACTTCACCACCAGGGAAGTCCCACCACCACTCAATCTTAAAATCACTAAAAGTGGAACCACAAGGCATCACTTGCCTCCTGAAGAGATGCAGTATGCAGCACACAGCACTGCCTATAAGGTTTTCTTTCTTAGAAGTGGAGCCTGAAGCTAACCAAGCCTCCAGGGCCAATATCCATTTACAGAGGAACATATATAATAACCAAAGAAATAAAACAGATCCAGAATACAGGGACTTCTACTGGAAATTTTAAACAGTCTCTTCAACAACTCAATGATATATGAGAGAGGCGGAGTGGGGGCAGGGCTTGCCTCAATTAGATCCTTAAGACATAACCAAATGTAGCGTAGCTATGGACCTTGTTATGACTGAAAAAAAAAGAGTAAAAAGACACTTTTGAGACAATTAGGAAAATTTGATTATGGACTAGTTATTAGGTGATATTAAGAAATTATTGTTACTATCATAGGGAAGAAACTATTCTACTACAAGTTAACCACTAAAGGGATGTTGCCTATAAGCTTCGATTATACATAATGGCCCATCTCTGGGAACCCTGCCTTCCAGGAAAAGATAATTAAGCTAAAATACCTTTGATTAGCTCACAGAAAACATCCTGACCAGGCCCACCTGGGAATGGCTTCAAGAAGAGAGAAATTAACACATCCTGGAACCAGGACTTTACTCCCTCCCCCTTAGTATAAAAGAATCCTGAATTCTAATTCGGAGAAGGTGGTGCTTTGGGAAGTTAACCCGCCGTCTTCTCGGTCTGCTGGCTTTCCGAATAAAGTCACTGTTCCTTGTCCCAGCAACACATCTCTCAATTGATTGGCCTGTCGTTCGGCAAGCAGTATGAGCTTGGACTCGGTAAAAAATTTTGGTGAAACCATCTAGGACTCTTGTGCTAGGGGCCAGCCAACGCAGTTGGGGAATTTTCGGGTAAGGCCCTAGCAGCTACCAGGATCACTTGTCCTGAGGATCTTCCCCTCAAAGTTCCCCAAAATGGCACTGGCTGCCCCAGCACTTGGCAGTTGGAGCAAAGAATCAACATCCGGGAGGCGACGGGCTCAATACAGCAGGGTAAGTCGCTTGCTCTGGTGTGCAGCTGGAACTCGATTACCTCTGTTTGGGGCTTTTTTTCCTCTGGAATAAGCCAGTTTGTTTTGTATTCGAGTGGGGTACCCTGTTAGAGGAAATAATTGCTGTTTTTTTGTACCCAATTTGGATGTGGTTTGTTTGTTTCTTTGGATGCTAGCACGTGTGTGCGCCATTTGGTTTTTTTTTGTTTGCTGTTTTTTGGCTGCATTGGGTTTTCATTGCTGAGCACAGGCTTTCTCTAGTTGTGGCACACGGGCTTAGTTGCTCTGTGGCATGGGGGATCTTCCTGGAACAGGGCTTGAACCCGTGTCCCCTGCATTGGCAGGCGGATTCTTAACCACTGCGCCACCAGGGAAATCCTGCCCCTTGGGTTTTGTTTGTCTTGTATTTCTGTCTTTAAAAATTGGGGAATGTTTCAACTCTCCATAAAGAAAGTCCTCTGGGGCGCATTTTGGATAAGTGACCTGATGACAGCTATGAAGCCATGACTGAGAGGAAGATGATATTTTATTGCAACAATGTAGCCGTAGTACCTGTTAGGATCTCCACAAGGGGTTTAGGCAGGTTTACTTTGGGAGCCTGTGCACCATGTACCCTCACCTTTGCTGTGTTAATTATGTTGTTTGTGGTCTCCTGTGTTGTTGGTCTGGATCCAACAGCTCTCCGAGGCGTCACAGTCACATTACGTGGGGTTGAGTTGATGGTTCTTGTGATATGTAAAAAACCCCAAGACCAAACTTGAGGGTTTACTTAGGGTTTTCTGTTCTTTGGGGTTTTCATTTCATTTTGTTTTGGTACCATTTCTCCACTTACAGACTGATGTCAGTGGAGGAAAGGACATTCCCAGGGAGAAGAGAAAGGTTCCACTTGGTTTCTAAAATCACCAAAAGCCCCACCCCAGAACCCAGTCCGGCTGGTGGATGCCAAGGCAAAAGGTATCCTTCTAATGGTTACGGTGGCCTTTGAATGGCTCTGTACCTATTCTGTGAAGAAGTGGGGAAGAATAGTGAAATTTTCTTTGTGCAAGCATTTGTGCTGTTACATCAGGGTGAGAAAAAGTCAGACAGTTGTCACTTTATGGTAAAAGAAACCCAAGGGAAAATCTGTCATGCAGGAAGAAAAGAAAGGGAATGAGGGTGAGGGTATGTTGCTCCAACCTCCGGCCAAGCTGGCTGTCCAGCTGCTCCAGCTGTTATGCCAATATGTCCACCCTTTCCACCGCCTCCCATTCCTATCCAGCCCCAATTCCCAACGCTGGGGCTCAGGAAGCGGTCAGACTGTCTCCCCCTCCTTACAGGGCTCAGTTAGAAAATCCTGTGTTTAGTTCCTGGGGCACAGGGACCTGGTTTGGTAACACCATCTAAAAGCCGACCGGACACCCAGTTTGGGCCAAGAGCCACTCCCAGAGCAGGACAATTTTCCTTACGCAGTTATTTAGGGGATCTAAATGCAAATGGCCAGCCGGCTATGTTTCTACGGGCTTTCTCCACCTCAGACTTGTCTAATTGGTGACCCCTCTTATAGGGAGGATCCTCTAGATGAAAGGAGAATGGTCACTGGTAAGGCCAGGTAAGAAGCATACCAGCTCCACCTAGCAGACCCAAATGGTACACCTGAAGCCCACTTGGCAGTACCCACAGCTGAACCAAACTGGGACCCCAATGAGGGAGGAATGCCCTTATTAGAGCACTGCCTTAAATGCATCTTGGCAGGACTTTGAAAGGGGAACCAAAGCAAAAGAGTTTGAACAAAATTCAAGAAATTCAGCAAAAAACAAATGAATAGTTACCAGCTCTACAGACGTTACACTCTTGCAGATCCTGAGACCCCTGAAAATACTAGAATGGTAAATTTATCCTTTTCTGGGCAAAGCACCTCAGATATCAGGAGAAAGCTGCAAAAATTAGGTGGTGCTTTTTTTTTTTTCTATTTTTCGGCCGTGTGGCCATGTGGGATCTCAGTTCCCTGACCGGGGATCAAACCCATGCCCCCTGTAGTGGAAGAGCAGTGTCTTAACCACTAGACTGCCAGGGAAGTCCCTAGATGGGTTCGTTCCCAATGTACCTTCTCAGTTGGTAGCATCAACAGGGAACAATGACAGAAGAAAGAAGAGGGCAAAATGTAACACCACTTTTCTGACAGCAGCATTGGATTCCTGGAAGGCGAGTAACCCAAAGAGAGGTGAGCCACCACTGGGGAACAAACAATATGCTTACTGTAAGGAGGAAGGACATTGGAAAAAAGATTGCCCTAGGCTAAAACATAAGAAAAAGAATTAAAAATCCGGAGCCTCTCATATTGTTAGGGAACCATTGACCAAAGCCGCCTGCCTTGGTCAGGCACGATGGATGATAACAACTTGTCTCACAATAGGAGGTTCCGATAAGGAACATGGTGCTGCCCCAAAAAACTAACTGGGAGAATTCGGTAGGGGCCAAAAGTAGGGAAGAGATGCCAGTCCATAATATTATCCTGCCAACGTCCCAGGATACTTCTCACTGGAATCCATCTTGGCTGAGAGATGCGTGCCGCACGAGGAAGGACCCTGAGTCAGGCCAAACATGGGCCAAGCAAGAGGAATGGCCAGAGACAACCTGGAGACTAACCCCATCACCATAACACCGGAGACTGCGAGCCATGTGGCAGAGCAGTCCTCCTAGTTTCCCTTACCCTGTGGCTCTCCGCCCCAGCGCCCCTTCCCAATAAAGTCTCTTGCTTTGTCAGCACGTGGGTCTCCTCGGACAATTCATCTCCAAGTGTTAGACAAGCACCCACTCTCAGACCGTGGAAGGGCGTCCCCCTTCCTGCAACAATGAGGTGGAAAGAGAGAAACACCCTGATTTAATGGAGTGGCCCAGGGGCTCCCTTGGACTTGAGGCCCTATCGGACTTGAGGCGCCCAATTCCAATTTCACCACAGGAGCCCCAGGTGAAATTGACAGTGGGGAATGAGCTGATTGACTTTCTGATAAATACAGGTACAGCAGCCTCTGTGGTGAGTGCCAAAGCGGCACAGAAAACCTCTCAATCCATCCCAGTCACTGGAGTCTCCTGAGAAGTACAAAATCGTTCTTACTACCTCTAGAATGCCAACTAGGGGACCTCGATGTCCCTCACCATGGAAAAGGCAACTGGTTAGCTGGCCAAGCACAAAGAGGGCAGCAAAGGAAGGTGGTTATCAAGCCATGATAGGATCACTTCTCCCACAGATTGACTTGTCAAAATACCAGCTGGTGTATTCAGAAAAGGACAAAGAGAGGACCAAAGAGTAGGGTTTCATTCTGATCACACCTCGCCTGACTGGAAATGTAGCACACAAGGAACTGTTTTGATCCCTCAGGCCCTCTTGGACACTGTGCTGCAGCACATTCCTAATGGTACCCATTATGGGAGAGATGCCACCTTACAGAGGAGTCAAAACTATGCAATGGGGCCTAACCTACAAAAGACCAGCCAGCCAGTCACTCAGAATTGCATGATTCGTGCTAAAAATAACCCAAGGAGTGCTGTTAGACCTCCCCGGACAGGGACCCAACACAGAGAAACCTGCCCCACCAAGGACTGGCCAGTAGACTTGACTGCTTTGAGCTGCAGGAAACTTCAAACACCTGCTGGTGTTTAGACCCTGTCTCAGGATGGGTGGAAGCATATCCCATCTGGACCCCAAAAAAAAAAAAAAAAAGCCTCCAAAATGGTTAAAGCTCTCCTTAAGGAAATTATCTCCTGATTTGGATTAAATCATTACCATGAACTGGAACTACATTCATCCTGGAGACCACAATCAATAAGAAAAACCGAGAAAATGAATCCTGCCTTAAAAAGGAGCATCGCTAAAATATGTCAGGAGACTAACTTGGGATAAGGTCTTGCCAGTTGCCCTGCTACAGATCAGAGTGGCTCCCAGAAGCAGGCTTAAATTAAGCCCCTTTGAAATATTGTATGGTAGGCCATTCCAGGTGTCTGCTTGGGCAGAAGAATGTATAAATGCTCTGAAAGACCTAGCAGCTGTCAATTATGTTAGAGCTTTGGGCACTATACTGACCTCTGTTCCTGAGTTTACCTCCAACAGCTCTGCCTATCCAACTGAAGCAGCCTTACATCCTTTTCAACCCAGGGGAGACTTGAGTCCTGCTTAAAACTTGGAGAGAACAAGGGCCTGAACATCAGCTGCTTGCAAGGTGGACAGGACCACATGTCGTATTACTTACCGTGCACTCGTCTGTCGGATTAGCTGGGGTAAAGCCATGGATTCATCACACTCCGATTAAAGCAGCACCACTGTCATCAGAAAACAACCCAACTCCTGTGAGGCCTGGAGAGCAATGGGTTTGTGAACTCTTTGAAGGCTTAAGGTTGCTCTTTAAAAAAAAAAAGGTATTGAGACTGTAACTTCATTGTAGCTGGAGAAGGGTCAACCTACTTGTTTAATCTTACTCAAATGAATAGCACAGGAATCTTGTATAATTATGGCACAGTCCGAAAGTTAAAGTTAATAGGTATGTACGGGCAACTGGAACCAAAACTCCAAGTCTGACTACAAGTTAGACAACAAAGGGCTAAGGGGTTTCATCAGGTTCAAATAGTTGTCCATAAAAAAAGGAAAGAGGAATGTGCTACTGACTAAACGATTCTAATTTCCATTCCATAATCACCTCTTTGTAGGCACAGTTCAGCAGAGTAGAGTGGTCTTCCTCCCTTTTCACACAGGACTGTGGAATGGGTCGTTGACAGTGGGGAACTATAATAGGAAAGGACCTTATAATATCAATAGAATACAAAGTTAATCACTAAAGGGGTGTTGCCTATAAACTTAAATTATACATAATGGGAATCCTGCATCCCAGGTAACGAACCTTAAGGTAAAATACCTTTGTTTAGCTCACATTCCCACCTGGGAATGGCTGCAGGAAGAAATTGACATATCCCCTCCGGAGTCTGGCTGGAACCAGGACTTTCCCACTCCCCTTTTAGTATAGAACTCTAACTAGGAAGATGGTTCTTTGGGGTGCTGGTCTGCCACCTTCTCAGTCGGCAGGCTTTCTGAATGAAGTCGCTACTCCTTGTCCCAACATCTCACCCACTTGCTGCGGGGCAGGCCAACCAATCCAGAGCAGGAGGTTGAACTTGGTAACATTGCTTTTATTAGATATGATAATGCCATTACAGCTACGGAAAAAAAAAAAAGTGTTTTTCAAAAGATGCACATAAGTATATAGGTGTGGAATGAGATGTCCAGGATTTATCTGAAAATGCTTCAACAAAGAAAGGGAAGACTGAGGGAAGATGCGCCCAGCAGATGGAACAGAGAGTGCGGAGCGCCAGAGACCAGCAAGGGCCAAGGCGAGGTGGGGGCGGGTGGGCAGCGGAGGGATTGCCTGGGATCAGGTCCTGCGGAAGAAACATCCCAGGGTGGGGACAGTACCCCCAAGGGCGTGGAGAGCTCAGTAGGAGAGGGACCGTTCGTTCGGGGCGGGGCGGTGTCAGGGCACAGGCACCTTCCGTGGGCGGGAGCAACCTCCCCAGGCTTTCCGCCCAGCTCTGCGCAGGAGAGAGAAGGATGTGCACCAGAGCCGAGGGAGGTCGGGCATGGCTTTGCAAGGCTGGCTGGCTCTCCTTTCATCTTCCCTTTACCCCGTGCTGACAGGGAGTGCCACCTGCTCTGGCTTTGGGCACCCAGCGGGGATCACGTGAAGTCTCTGTCCTGGTGGAGCTCACTCTCCAGCTGGGGAGATGCACAAGAAACCCATGCAGAGGTGAAATGAGGAGTTGGTGTGACAGTGTTGGTGATAGAATATACAGGGATCCTGTAGAGTTTTCTACATGCTGTATCCAGTTACCACAGAAGTAATGGCTTCAGACAACACAGAGTTACTGTCTTAGGGCTCTGTAGTTGGACTTCAGACTTGGGTCCCACCAGGCTAAGAGCAAGGTGTTCCCAGGGCTGCATTCCTACCTGGAGGCTCCAGGGGAGAGTCCATTCCTGCCTTTTCCAGTTTCTAGCGGTCACCCGCGTTCTTCGCCTCTCTGTTCTCTTCCTCTCCAAAATGTGCAACAGCAGCTTGGCTCCCTCTCCCATCACATCACTCTGACCTTTCTCCCTCTGATTTCTGCCAGCCTCTTCCACTTCTAAGGACCCTTGTGATTACATGCACCCACCTGGGTCATCCAGGATCATCTCCTTCTCTTAAAGTCAGGTGACTAGTCACCTTAATTTCATCTTCAACCTTAACTCCCCTTTGCCATGTAACCAAACATATTCATAGGTTCAGGGATGAGGACATGCATCTCTTCAGTTAAGAGACATGGACCTCTTCATCCGCCTGCCACAGATGGGGAGACAGATGGAGATAGAGAAAGATGGAGGAAGAAAAAAGGGTATGAAAAGAGATACAGATCCTGGGTGAGAGGAGGGTTGTGGAGAGAGAGAGAAAAGAGACACCATCCCAGGTGTGCTAGAGGAGTCCTCAGAAGGATTTCGTCTGCTAGGCGGACCTTCCCAGGAAGTTGTTCCAGGAGAGCCTGCGGCTGTTCAGGGTTGGGCCAATTTTTAATTGTCAGGGAGGGAGGAAAAGAGGGCAGCTCTCAGCAGTTCAATCCTGCCAGCATTTCCTGAGCATCAAGGCTATTCGGGAGACTTCCCTGGTGGTCCAGTGGTTAAGACTCTGGGCTCCACTGCAGGGGGTGCCGGTTCGATCCCTGGTCGGGGAACTAAGATCCCGCCTGCCACACAGTGTGGCCAAAAAAAAAAAAAAAGGCTATTTGGAGCCATATTCCTGGGATAGCACCTCCCAACCTGGGGCTCAGGGGGTGTATGCAAATGTAAGTCTCCTTGGTTGGGGGTTGGGGGACGCTTTCCCCAAATTCTTAAAGGGTCCTGGGACCAACAAAGTTAACTCCTGTCTTGAGGGTTATAAAATGAAGTGCTTAGAATGTACCTGGCTGCAGCCACTTTGGAAAACAGCTTGACAGTTCCTCAAAGGGCAGAGTTACCATAGGACCCAGAAATTCCATTCCTAGGTAATGTACCTGAGAGAACTGAAAACACGTCTCCACACAAACTGTACATGAATGTTCACAGCAGCATTATTCATGATAGCCAAAAAGTGGAAACGACCCAAATGTCCATCATCTGGTGAATGGATAAACAAATGTGGTATATAGCCATACAATGGAATAGTGCTCAGCCATAAAAAGGAATGAAGTACTGATACGTGTTCACTACATGGATGAACCTTGAAAACATCATGCTAAGTGAAAGAAGCCAGACACAGAAGACCGTATGTAGTATGAGTCCACTCAGAAGAGGTGTCCAGGATAGGCAAAGACAGAAAACAGCAGAAAGTAGACAGGTGGCCTGGCAGGCGCAGGTGTGAAGGAGGGGGCAGACGGGTAGTGAATGTTAATGGACACAGCGTTTCTTTTGGAGGTGATGAAAATGTTCTAAAATATAGATTGTGGTGGTGGTTGTGCAACTCGGTAAATACCCTAAAGCCATTGAATTGTACAGATTAAATGGGTGAACTTTAAGGTATGTAAATTATCCCTCAAACTGTTCTTAAAAAGGAGGAGGAGGGGGCTTCCCTGGTGGCGCAGTGGTTGAGAGTCCGCCTGCCGATGCAGGGGACACGGGTTCGTGCCCCGGTCCGGGAGGATCCCACGTGCCGCGGAGCGGCTGGGCCCGTGAGCCACGGCCGCTGAGCCTGTGCGTCTGGAGGCTGTGCTCCGCAACGGGAGAGGCCACGGCAGTGAGGGGCCCGCGTACCGCAAAAAAAAAAAAAAAAAAAGAGGAGGAGGAGGAGTGGCTCTTGGCCCTTAAAGTATCAATACAAAGAATTTCACCTGATCATCACAACCCTGAAAGGCGGGCTTGCCCTTCCTCCCATCTTACAGGGGGCGTGTCTCAGAGGTGAGGGATACCAGCCCAAGGCAAGATGGCTGGTTAATGACAGAGCTTGGACTTGAACCCAGGTCTTCTTTATTGGTCCTTCTTTGTCCTGTGGGCCACTCTGGAGTGTGCATTAGGAGGTGACAAGGTAAGTGCAGCAGATAAGGAGACATCTTCTTAGTAGGTGCTGGAGAGGGGTTTTGACAGGAGGAAAACCAGATAGTGGGGCAAGACCAAGCGCTGCAAATGCTCACC
The DNA here is from genome assembly GCF_937001465.1 of Orcinus orca. NCBI lineage: Eukaryota > Metazoa > Chordata > Mammalia > Artiodactyla > Delphinidae > Orcinus > Orcinus orca. Next base: position 101,304,795 of record NC_064559.1, on the reverse strand, counting down.
TGAGCCACACTCTATCCTAAGCCCTTGCCTCCCTTAATCCTCCCAGTCATGGGGAGAGGTTGTTTCTATCCTGTCCACCCCCATTTTATCAATGAAGCCGGCTCAGAGAGGTAAAGTTGCCTACAAAGCACACAGCTTGTAAGTGATTTGAACCACGTCTTCCTGACCTCAGGGCCTGTGATCCTTTCCCTCTCCAGGCTGCAACTATTCAGGAGGCCACTCCAGGGAAGGGGTGAGAACCTGCATTGGAGGCTTCAGGACAGAGAGATGCAGGGCTGGGTGAGGAAGGCCCAGTGGGGAGGCTGCAGGCTCTCTTCCCACAAGGCAATCTCATTTAGGGGTAGCCCAGGCTCAGTCACCCCCCAGGACTGCGGGTCTAGGAGGAGGGGGCTGAGCTGGGAGAGGCAGTGTCGGATGAGTTGATTCTGAATGCCTGTGCAGGAGGTGGGGAGCCAGAGAGGAGGCTGAACCTGCCAGGGAGAAGGCTGAGGATGGGGCTTTGTTCTGAAGAGATGAGGGGCACAGCCTAAGCTGGGCAAAGCCAAGGAGAAAGAGTGAGGGGAAGGGGACTCGGGGAGACTGGGTCAGGGGCCAGACTGGCTGGAGCTTCTGGGGGCGGAGGCCTGGGTGCTTGTGTCCTTGTGTTCTGCCCCCACTAGATTCCCTACCCTTGCTTTTTCTCCTCATCCTTTCTCACAGACAACCCCTGCTCTCGTCTTTCCAGAAACTTTGCTTTTGAGGGGGAGGCTGCAGTTTAGAGGAGGGAGGTCCTACAGAGATAGTTAGGTCTGAACGTCAGCACCTTCCTGAGTCCCAGGCTCCTCTGGTGGAAGGGCAGTCCCCCACTTTTCGCATGTTTAGATGGTCACCCCGGCGAGGGGAGGGGCCCAGGTTTCTTCCTTCTTATCAGGATGGGGCAATGGAGGCTGGATCCCCACCTCCCCGGCCCGGAAGGCCCCACTCCATTGTCCCAACAAGAATAGAGAGGACAGCTTTGGAAAGTGACACTGTGAATGGTGAGGGGGCTGCTGGGGCCGTGACCAAACTAATGGGATGAGCTCCGTCACGCTGGGCCCGGCTCAGCGCCTGGGACGGCGACTCCTCTAGGAGAGTGGGGCTCTGCGCCCCTCCCCGGGACCCCCAGATCAGACCCCAGGCCTCCCCGTTCTGGCCCTGGACCCCCAGAGTTGGTCTTAGGGGAGCAGATGCCTCTCCCCACCCCCAGAACCTCATTCATCAGTGTTTGAGAGGGAGTGAGGGGTGGGTCTAAGGCTGGGAGAAGATTCTAGAGGCTGGGAAGGGGGCGGGCTCGACCCCCCAGTTTTGCCTTCCTCTCACCGGCCCGCAGCCCTCCCCTGTCACCGCCCCAGTTGTCTCAGTGTCTGGGTCCTGGCCCTGAGAGGAGAGGGCAGTGGGGATGGGGGGGAGGGGCTCAGGCCAGAGGCAGAGAGGGACCCGGCTCCGGGAGAGACAGAGCAGGGACAGCAGCCTCCGGCCCGGCCCCCTCAGACCCCAGGCTCCCTGCAGCAGGGCCAGAGCCCCAACAATGTGCCCCCTGAGTGTGTGGGGTGGGAATGCCTGCAGCCTGGGGCCCCCAGGCTGAAGGCAGAAGGCCAGAGCTGCCTGGGGAGCAGCCGGGGCCGAGGGGGCCAGGCCTGTGGAGACATGGGGCCAGGGCTGCTGCTGCTCCGAGACTGGGGGGTGGGGGCGGGGCCTGAGGGCAGTGGGGGGCAGTGGGCGAATGCCAGGTGGGAGAGGTGAACAGAAGGATAAGGGGGAAGACACGGGGCGGGAGAGTTGGGGGGCAAAGTGGGGGAGGAAGGTGCAGGGCGCCGAGCTGATGAGAGCAGAGGTGCTGGAACTTTGTAGGCAAGCAGGGAGGACAGGTATGTATGTACCTGTGGGCAAGAGCTGTGTAGAGGCAGAGACTGGGGGAACAGACTTTGGCTACAGTCCTGGGGCTGTGCAGTCAGGAGGGGCTGTCGGGCAGAGGGTCTTGGAGAGGCAGGGGTCGAGAGGTCTCCCCGCAGGTGTCCCGAGGGTCCCGAGGCAGCCCAAGCCCTGGGCCTGTGGGCTCTGGCCCCTCCGAGGCTGCTGTCCGCCTCCGCCCTCCGCTGGGCAGGTCCCTGCTCAGCCTCGTAGGCTGAGTTACCATATCCACGCGTGTGCGTGTAGTCAGCGTCTAAGCACCTGGGTTCGCAGCTCTGCTCGTGCATTTCTGGGTCCGGGACATTGGTGTCTGTTGCGTATTTGCGACTTTGAGTCTGTAGGGACATCTCTGTGTGACCTGTGTCTGTATCCTCTGCGAGAGTGTCTGGGATGGAGACTGTGTCTGGGTTATGGGGTAGCCTGTGAGGTTAAGCTTTGCAGTCCAAGTGTGTGTCTGTGAGTATGTGAGTGTGCTCCTTCCCTCATTCAGCGGCTGGGGTCACAGCGGTGGGAGAGGAGAGCCAGGAGTCCTGGGAAGCTGACCCTGTGGGCAGACACGCAGATGGGCGGGCGGGGGAGAGAGGGGACGACCTCATTGTCCCCCGGGGAGCACAATGCCCATGCCTGGGCCCCTGGCCTCGCCATTGTGCCCGCGCCGCCCCCTCCCCGTTGCCAGGGCCCAGCTGAAAGAGGCCATCGATCACGGCGGCCCTGCTCCTCAGACTGCAAGGCCCTCCTCCCCCCTCCTCCCTTGCTGCCCCCAGGTCCCCCCAAACTAAAGTCCTGCCTCCTCACCCCTCGCCCAGGCCGAGAGGGGCTCAAAACTGAGGGGAGGTGTTGGGCCCCAGGAGGCCGCCGCGTCCAGGCCTCGTTGGCTGTCCCTGCGGGTCGCACTGCAGGCTCTGAGCTGGCCTTCTTGCGGGAGCTGGGGGATGTGGTGGCCACACGGGAGCGCCCACTGGTGCTGCCGTGCCGGGTGGAGGGTGAGCTGCCCGTGTCCATTTCCTGGCAGCGGGATGGGCTGGTCCTGGCCAACGACAGCAGTGCCACCCTGATGCCCGACGGCTCCCTGCATCTGGCCACCCCGCCCTCCCACTGGAGCCTCCCCTCCCGCGCCCACAAGTACCACTGCGTGGCCCAGAACCGCTTTGGGCGCCTGGTGAGCCGGCGGGCCTGGGTGCAGCTGGCAAGTAAGTGACTGGGCTGCTCCTGTGTGGGCAGGGGAGACGAGAATGTGCAGGGGTACCCACAGACGGCACCCGCGGGGCACAGAATTGCCCGGGGTGGGCCTGGGCAATGCCTCCTTGGCCGTTAGACGCAGTGTGCACAGTGCCTAGGGCACCAGAAGAAAAAGTGAATATAATAATGAATATATAATAATGCGTTGTTATTTTGTAGTGCTGGATTATATTTGTCTTGATACCAGTGCAAATGTAGAACAGAATTTTAAATGTTGTAGAGGAAGGCAAAGTGCTTATGGCCCAAAGAAATCACAGACGTGAGACTGCAGGGTGCAAGTGAGGCCGTCAGCAGGGAGTGGCAGCCATGGGCACAGACGGGGAGCTGGGGCTCTGGGACAGAGTTGCTGGCGGCAGAGCTGGGGGCCAGCTCTCTATGCTCAGGTGGTCCCTGTGCCCTAGGTCTGTCACGCTTCCATCAACATCCAGAGTCCGTCGAGGTTGAGCTGGGTGGAGTCACTTCCAGTGCCTGATCCGGGAGAGTGCTGGAGCCTTCCGTTTCCTGGGAGCACAACGGCACGACCTTGAGTACTGCCAGCCACCGGCGAGCAGCAGCGAGAAGTGGTGGGGTGGCAGGCTATGGGCCACTGCACAGCCGCGGACCCCCGACTCCTGCATCCTCAGAGTGACGCTGCTGCCTCGTGGCATCCTCCACATCACCAGCGTGAGCTGGGCTGACGTGGGCACCTACCGCTGCGTGGCACACAGTGTGGCCAATACCCGCCACAGCCAGGATGCCTGGCTGATCCTGAAGGGTAAGCAAGGACCAGGGGAATCAGAGTGGGCACTGGGCAGAGAGGAGGGTGTGGGAGCTGGCACCACTGGGAGTGGGTGTGGCCGATGTTGTATGTGGCACAAAGAGTTTTGAGCGCCGACTACGTATGAGGACTGTGCTGGGTGTGGGAACATAGCAGTCAGCAGGCGGAACGGGCTCAGTCCATCGCTGGCTTCCCAGAGCTGGCAACTGAGTAGAGAGGGAGGTGCTATGGGAACCCAGGGCAGGGGCCTCTAACCCAGCCTTGGGTTGTGGGCAAGGGCTGCTCAGGGCCTCAAGAGAAAGCTATACCAAGCTGGCTGTTGAAGGGTGAGCGGAGAGAGGCAGTCCAAGGTCAGGAAGGTGAAGAGGGTGGCATTCCTGGCATTGCTTTGTGCAAAAGCACAAGGGTGAGAATAGCACAGTTCATGCAGACAGTTCCATGCTGCTGGACCACAGAATGGGCAGAATTCAGGGTAACAAAAAATTGATGTAGGAAAGGTAGGCGAGGCCCATCGTGAAAAGGAGTTTGGACTTGATCCAGAGAGCAGTGGGAGCCCTTTATGGGTTGAGCGTGGGCTCCTGTGTCTCGGCTGGGAGTGAATGCCTGCGTGCGCTTGTGTTTGTAAGTGGTGGGCTTAGATGTACATATGCGTGTGTGTGTGTGTGTGCACATTTGCATGTTTCCTCCTTGGGGTGAGGATGAAAATAGCTTTGTACCTGAGATGAAACACCCAGAACGACCCCAAATGCAGGCCATGTGGGGGTGGGAGAGTTTTGTGCCCAAAGTGAGGGTCACAGCAGAGCCCCTGAAGAGTTGGCACCTAACAGGAAACGGAGGTAAGACTGACGCCACAGCCTGAAGCTGAGAGGCCACCGGGGATGTGAAGGAAAGGTGTGCCTGAATCATCCACTAGGGGGCCCCATAGTATAGATAACAAGTGAACCTTGGGCAAGCATCAAGGCAGAATTTCACCAAAGGGTGCTTAGTTTTTAAACTGAAGACTGAAAGGGGAAGAGGGGGATCTGTTGTGTCTCTGCTCTGGAGCTGACTTAGAAACTGAAAGCAAAGGGTGGGGATCAGGGGCTCCTCCCTGAGAGCAGAGGGAAGCCTGGGTGAAGTTCCTCTGGCTTCCCACTTCCTGTTCCCATCAACCATCCGGGGCAGGAGGGCAGGGCGGGATGCCAGGCTTCCATGATGATCAGTACTCCTGGCCAAATGCCGGGCTACGGGCAGGCACAGGTTCTCCATCCTGCTGCATGTAGAGGCGGGAAAATGAATGTCCAGGAGAGCTTCAGGCAGCTGAGAAGCAGCAGGTGCCTGCTGGGCGCAGAGGATCAACCTGTAACTGAGGGTTCGTGGGTTGCCTATATTTTAAATATCAGGAAAGGAGCTGAGGTCAGTGTAGACTCTTCCCCAGGGACAGGAGCTGGGTACCGAAGCCCCAGCCATTCACTCCTAAAACACTTCCCTGGGGCAGGCCTTACCCTGGGCAGGCGCCAGGGACACAGAATTTCCCAGGTTTTCGAGGAGCTCACAGCGGCAAGAGGGGTATGCTGTCAGCTGTCCAGTGCTTCCAAGATCCAGGTTTGTGTTCCGCCTCTGCCAGTTTCTCTGATGTTGAACAAGCTACTTAACCTCTCTGACACTTGCTTTTCTCATCTGTAAACTTGGAGAAATCACTGCCTTCACAGGCTTGTAGTGAGGATTAAAGGGGACAATGCATTTGGGGCTCACAGTATAATGCCTGGCACACGGAGAGGTTCAGCCAGGGATGTGTGAAGTGTCATCACATGGACCAGCTCTACATCACTGAACGGTCTGACCAGGTGGAACATGGTCTCCTTGGCCAAGGCCAGGACATTCCAAGACAGTCCACAGCCTGAACTAGAGCTTGTGGAAGGCAAACTGAGGAGTGCCTGGTACAAAGTTGACCCTCAGTATATGATGGTGGGATGAATGGATGAATGAACGGAGAATGGGTGAAATACTGTTCTAGGCCTTGAGGCAGATTTGAAGATGTGGAAGACTTTATACCAGTCCTTGGGAAACTTTCATTTTAGAGACAAAATTTTGTATGAGTTTTTTTTTTTAATCGTGCGGCTTGTGGGATCCTAGTTCCCCAACCAGGGATCAAATCCAGGCCCCCTGCAGTGGAAGCGCAGAGTCCCAACCACTGGACCACCAGGGAATTCCCGAGGAGTTTTTTTTTTTTTTTTAAATATTTATTTATTTATTTATTTGGTTGCGCCAGGTCTCAGTTGCAGCAGGCGGGCTCATTTGCGGCTAGTGGGCTCCTTAGTTGTGGCATGCGAACTCTTGGTTGCGGTATGCATGTGGGATCTAGTTCCCTGACCAGGGATTGAACCCGGGCCTCCGGCATTGGGAGTGCAGAGTCTTAACCACAGCGCCACCAGGGAAGTCCCCAGAGGAGTTCTTAATAAGGGACATTTATGAAAAGGTTAAAGATACGTTGCAAAGTCTCATAAAATACAAAGTGGTAAAGCAAGAACGGGGGGTGACTGGATAAAGGAAAACAAAGGCTTGTTTCCCCTGTTGTTCACAGCTATTTTTTCCCAGTGTGGGAAGAGCGCCTGGCGTACGGCAGCCCCCCAGTGATGATTCGTTGAAGAACCTAAAAAAATGGGAGAGGGTGGCATAAAATGAAGACCCAAAGAGCAGTGTATTTCAAAAAACATTTGCATCCCTTCTGAGCAGTTGAGACACGCTGACTTCTCAGGGGGGCCTGGGTTTCTTTCTGAGGGAGGGGTCTGCTGCCAGTTTTGTGGGTGACTTAGGGAAGGGGACTAGGCCCCTGGGTATCCCCCCAGGGTACCCCCCTACCTGGCCAGTTCATGTTCTGACACTGCTGCAGGCCCTCCAGGGGCACCCTGTAGCGGGGCATGCTTACACCCTCTCCTCTTTCCGCCCCTCCAGTTTAACTTGGGGCCTGCTTAGTACGCCAGAGCTGCTTAGCCCTGATACAGGCAGACCTCGGAAGTATTGCAGGTTCCGTGCCAGACCACAGCAAATATCACAATAAAGCGAGTCACATAAATTTTTTGGTTTCCCAGTTCATATAAAAATCATGTTTACACTATACTATATCCTATTAAATAGCACTATGTCTAAATAAACAATGTACATACCTCATTTAAAAAATAGTTTATTGCTGAAATTGCTAACCATCATCTGATAACGCAGGATTGCCACAAACCTTCAATTTGTAAAACAAACCAAAAAAAACGCAGTATCTGCGAGGCGCAATAAAATGAGGTACACCTGTACTTACTGCCATAGGACCTTGGGCAAGTGATTTTCTTTATCTGTAAACCAGGAGTAAAATAGCACCTGCTCTGGGGTCTGGTCATTGAGGACTAGAAGGGTCCTCCGGGAGCAGAAGTTTGTCCTGGGTGCAGGGGGAGAGTGCTGCTGCCTGATCCCTCGATTTGCTATTTCCACCTCACAGTGGGATCCCCACGGCTCCTGTAGGAGCCCGAGATTCTGTCTGGACCTCAGAACCTGACGCTCACGGTACACCAAACGGCAGTGCTGGAATGCATCGCCACAGGCCACCCACGGCCACTGGTCTCCTGGAGCCGCCTGGGTGTGAAGCCACCCCGTCCCACCCCGCCTCCTGGAGCCCCCAGCACTTTGCGCTTTCGCAGCTCTGACCCCTCGTCTCCCTGTAGGTGGCCGCTCCATCGGCGTAGAGGGCATCCAAGTCCTGGGCACCGGGAACCTCATGATCTCCGATGTGTCGGTCCAGCACTTAGCCGTCTACGTCTGTGCGGCCAATCGGCCGGGAACCCGGGTCTGACGCACAGCACAGGGCGTCCTGCTCGTGCAGGGTGAGCCCCAAGGGCCAGCCAGGGAGGGTGCTGGGGTGCCCCATCCCCCCATGGGAACCTGAATGGGGAGAGGGGCAGGGGCAGGAGGAAGGTGAGAGGCCAGGCCTCATGGCGCCCTCCACCTGCCATTGCCTGCCCAGCTCCGCCCAAGTTTGTCCAGTGGCCACAATCCTTGTCCAGGCCTCCAGGCAGCAGCGCCATCTTCACCTGCATAGCCCAGGGCGTCCCCGAGCCCTGTCTGGCCTGGTTGAAGAATGGGAAGGGGCTGAGTCCTGGGGATAACATTTGGCTAACCCACAACAACAGGTACCTGAGGTACCCCCGTCTCGCCCCCTCCACCCTGCCTGACTGCCGATGTATCCTCACCTGCCCCAGGCGTCCAGCCCCACCTCCTCACAACACTCTCTACCACCCACTCAAACCCCCTGCATCCACCCCCACCCACGGGAGGCTCTGCCCTGCCTGCTCCATACAAGCAATGTCCACACAAGGTGGTGTGTCCTTTTGCTTCTGGGCAGGTCTGTGGGTCTCACCACCCAACCAGGGCAGGGGACTTGGCGGGAAGGAGCCCCCAGTGGCTACGTCTGTTTTTCCCTTAGCACACTGATGCTGGCGGGGATCTCAGCAGAGGACGAGGCCATCTACCAATGCGTGGCAGAGAACAGTGCGGGCTCCAACCAGGCCAGTACCCGCCTGGCTGTGACAGGGGACCCAGAGCCACCCCCTGCCCCCAGGGGTCTGCAGGCAATGGCTCTCTCCACCTTTGCCATTCGAGTGTTCTGGGAACCACCGCCCTACAATGGGGACGTCACTGGCTATGTGCTGCACCTCTGGCCAGTTGGAGGTGGGTGTGGGTGGGTAGACGGGAATCCCTGACCCCAGCCCACTTCTCCCCTGACTGGGGGTGTCCCTGGGCAAGTTTCTCTCACTCTTAGTGACCCCCAGACCTGTCTGGACACTGGCCGGGCCTCTGGACCTGTGGTCCTCTGGTACTTCCTTCTGCTCTTCAGTCCCTTTCTCATCCTGGCTCCGACTTCTGCAGCCCCCTTCCCTGCTCTCCTTGGAGACCCAGCTGAAGCTTTGTGCCCACTTTGTGGGGGTGGGGGATGTTTGTAGTGAGGGAGAGGGATGCTGGCTGCCAAGCTGCTCTGCTTCTCAGAGCCAGCTGGCCCGGAGCTCCAAGAGGCCGTGGGCAAAGGCACCTTTGAGCATGTCTTCTCCAGTCTGGAGCCTGACACGGTCTACTCTATCCACTTGCGGGCCTACTCAGCAGAGGGTGCCAGCCAGGACCCTGCCTCCATCCACACTTCCACCATGGGCAGCAGTGAGGGACACCCTCTCCAGCCTCGTAGAGCCCCTGGCCTCAGACAGACAGGGCTGCCAAGCAGCTCATCTCATTTCTCTGCAGCCCCTGCTGCCCTTGGCTTCTCCACCAAAGTGCTCAACGCCACCTCTGTTCAGGCCTCCTGGGAGCTGCCATCCCAGCTGGGGCCCATCCAGGGCTTCAAACTCTTTCACTGCAAGCTGCCCGCTGCCCATTTTGAGGGGCCGCTGCTCCTGGCTAGCACTGTCAGTTCCTTCCTCTACACAGATCTGGGTGAGGCCCTGAACCTTCTTGTGGCCCCTCCTCAGTGTGGTCTTGCCCCAGGCACTGAGCTTCCTGGCCCAGCCAGGCCTGTTCCCTTCACAATCTCCTGCTTCTTGCAGAGCCAGCCGCCCTCTATGAGATCAAGCTTCAGGCATTCAGGGGCAACGGGGATGGTAACAGCAGTGCCCATGTTGTCTCTTTGCGTGAAGTGCCCCTAGCCACCCCTGGTGAGTGGGGTCCCGTAGGAGGGTAGCCGGCCCGGGGTCAGAGCAGGCTCTTCCCATAGGACCTACGGCTGTCAGTCTTCAGGGAGGAGGAGGGGCCTGAGCTTTGCCTCCATCCTGGTCCTCTGACAGATGGCACTGTGTCCAGAGTCCAAGGCTGGGTGCTCTTGCAGCCAGGATGAGAAGAGCTCGCTGCCTGGGATTGTGGTGGGCATCCACGTGGGCCTTGCTGCCCTCATCGTTTGCCTCCTCCTGGGCTGGAGACATAGGTAAGGGCCAGGATGGCTATATGTGGAAAACTGCTAGGAAGACAGTCTGCACTATGGTGGCACAGGCCCAAAGAGCAAGAAAGGGCTTTTATCCCTGACTAATCTGTCTTACAAATAAGGACACTGAGGCAGAGAGGGAGGGCCAGTTCTTCTCACAGCTGTGTGGCATCAGAAGTGGGAGGAGGCCTGGTGGGCTGCAGGAAGCGGGGCAGAGAGCACTGGGGCTCCCGAGGCAGAGGGCAGGTGGCAGAAGTGGGCCAGAGCTAGATCCCTGCCATCCTGTGCACGAGGAAGGGGCCCAGCCTCTCCCCGTGGAGTATGGAACAGGATGAAAGGCTGGGACCGATGGATGCTAAGCCAGAGAGAAACCCCAGACAGGTCAGGGTGCTGACCCTCCCTATCCGGGCAGCCTCTTCTGCAGACAGCGGTCCCAAGAGTGCTGGGCAGTGCCTCAGACTGCCTCTGACAGAGCTGGGGGCTGCAGAGGCCAGGCTCCGAGTGGAGGGAAGCCGGAGGAGAAGACTGACTCATCACCCAGGTGAGGGGGATTCAGGTGAGGGGGATTGGGAAGGAGAAAGTAGTGTGCTTTGAGGCTCTGGGGCCGAAGCCTGATCACCGCCTTCCCTCTCAGGTGACCGTGGAGCAGCCGCCCTTAGCCTAGGGCCCTCCAAGTTGGCTCCCTCCCAGGTGCCACTAACTCCGGCCCCACCAAAGAATCTACATCACCTTTCCCTGCCACCCCGGAGTCAAGAAAGAACCAAAGGTCCCTAAGCCCCTCTCCGGGGAGGGTCAGGTCTGACCATAGGGCGAGAGAAGAGGTGGTGATTTCTGTTTCCCCTTCTCAAGAAATGGGGAAATCTGTGTCTTCCCCCACACACCAAATAACCTCAAACTAAACCATGTCAGGTGGGAGTTCTCTCCAACCCATTAGTCCTCCCTCAAAACCCCATCGAATATATCCTCTTGATCCAAATATGAACTACCCAAAGATATATAGCTTTAAAGCACCGCCCCCCCCCACCAAGAAGGGGACTCAGGGCAAGGGGCTCTGTCAGCAACTCCATCTTCCAACCCGAACCCCCAGTCTGAAATCTGTTTGTCTCCTCATGCCTAAGCTGGCGTCTGACCAGGGACAGGCAACCTGCATTCCTGGTGGTCTAAATAGGCAGGTGGACAAAGGGGCTGCCAAGTTCCTTGCCCCCTTGTCCCAACATGAGAAGAGTTCTGAACATCTAAGCTCACACACGCTGCTTCTCTGAGCAACCAAATGCCCATCTCCCCCTTTCCAGAACCAAAGCACTGACCCCTTTTGGGAGGCATGCCTCCTCATTTTTCTATTTTTGAAAGGAGATATTAGTTTGCGTTGAGGTTCTGGTGGCCTTGAATCCCTTGTAGAATGAGCACAGATGCTGTGGAGCACCCCACACATCTATTCCCCTCAATTCTAGGTGTCCAAAGACCACCTCTTCCCCACTCCTCCCTCTGACCTATGGCCCTCCTGGCCTCCTTGTCCCTCCTCGTCCAGCTCTACCACAAACCTAAAACCAAACCCCAGGCTCTCCGTCAATCTGCCTCCCTCCAAGGCTGTCCAGTATTGTGCCCAAAAGGGGGTAGGGTCTTGGAGGAAGGAAAACCCAGGTCTTAGGGGGACCCCAAACACTGTCTCCTCTGTGCTCTTGTAGGATGATGCTCATACCAGTGACAAGACCTCCAGCAAGGCTGGGCCCTGCCCCTCCCCAACTGCACAAGGGGCGTAAGCAGCTTTAACTAATAAATGTGGCAAGGGACCAAGAGGTTAAGAACAGCCCCAAACTTCAGGTCCCTGAGGAAGTAACATCCTCTCCTCTGGGTGGGCCTGGTCTAAGAGCTTTGTTGGAAATAAACCAAAATGGAAAAAATAAATTAGGATCTGGTTAATGTTCTGGATTGAAAGGAAAACCTGGGGAAGTGGGGGTGATGACATGGTAAGACAGAGCGGTTCCAGATCTTTCAGGGCATGTTGCACTGAGGCTGAGGAACTACATATTCTGCAGTTTGCTAAGGAAAGAACAGTGTGAGCTGTTTTAAGGTCCCCACCTGGAGAAACCAGCATGCTACAAAGGATTGTTACTGGAGTCTAGAGCAGTGTGATGAGAAGGGCCAAGGACAGCTAGGGTACACCTCTCCTTAGGACAGGATGGAGATCCAGCCTCTGGGTTAAATGCAGCCTCCTTACGGATACCTTTAGACCTTACGTCATCAGGTAATTTAAGTGGGGTCAGTGGCTTCCAGAACACTGGATCTATATAAAGGTGAGGGGAAGAAGAATACAGAAGTAAGGGCTTTAAATAATCAACACAATTGAAGAAAAGGGCACAAACTAAAGGTACCCCATTGACTGGAGGGGGTATAAGTCATAGCTAATCTCCAGATCGCCCCTAAAATTCTCCCACCAAACTGCCCCCCCCGCCCCCCATGACTAAAGCACAAGCCACAGGAAAGTTTAGAAACCATTCCTTTCTTTATTAAACATAGCTTGCAAGTGATAAATATTACAAAGTTTTTTTTCTTTTAATCCTTTCTCCAAAAATTAGCTTATTATTTGAATCTGTCACTGCTGAAATGCTCAGCAGCATCTGAAACAGATGGGAGTGTATTTGCCTTTTTGAAAACCAGTTTCTATTGGTCTTAGTTTTTTCATTTTAATTCCCAAACACAATGCAGAAAATTAGTTTGTTTTTTGTTTTTTGTTTTTTTTTAAAAAAAGGAAACTTAAAGAGTTGTGCAAAAGGGTCTTGTTCCCCTCCCACCCACCCCATTCAGAGAAGACCATTCCCCATCCCACCTCCCTGCTCCCCACCCCACCACCAATCTATCCTTCCACCTTCACCAGGGCTTCACCCACCATCCTATACCCTCTCCAGGCTTTACCAGCCAAGACCTAGAGTGTGGGAGTACTCAGCCCAGGCTGTGGGGAAATTGGGCCCCTGAAGGAGACAGCTATTCAGACAGCTGCCTTTAGGGGGTTCAGATGAGATCTGAGGGAAGGAGACAAGATGTAGACTATATCTGACCTCTCCTACCAAGAAGTGAGTAAAGTTCTGCATCCTGTAGCTCACAAAGGGTGTGAGTGACCACCAACCTGGGGTATTCAATGGTCAACCACCCTTGAGGGCAGCTGCTTGTGAGGTGGGGCTTGGGGCCTGGTCCCTGCCCTTGGATGACTAGAGACATGAAGGCAAAGATGTCACAGGTTTAACCGATGTCCTAAACATCACTCTGCTGCCTTTCCTAAACCAAAAGGAACAGTAAGGGCCTGGCAGCTCTCCAAGGGTACTGGTCACACATTTACCCACTTCAACACTAGTCACTTTGGTTTCCTCCATGGGTTTTCAGCCCAACACTTTCCTCACCTCAAGTTGTTTTGTAGGTGGGAAAGGAAGCATTTTAAACTTGGTGGCCAGATGATCTCCCCCTGTCTGCCATCACTTCACAAATAAGAAAACTGAGACCCAGAAAATTAACTCTACCAAAGGTCACATAGCAAGTTAGTAGGAAAGCTTGGGACTAAACCCCAGGTCTCCAGACTGTGCCACCACCCACCTCCCTTTGTGTTGTGGTTCTCTTTACTCTCCACAGTCCGGACTAAGAGCCTTAGCTTTTGTAGTAACCCAACCTCACCCCAATTTACAAAGATGGATATGGCTCTCCCTAGGGGAGACTTTCTTAGGATGACTTGTTAAAATCATTTCTATCATCCCATGACAATCCACCCTCAAAGGCCCATGAAACTAGCTTCTTTTTTGGGGTTGGAGGAAATCCCTTGCATAAGAAAGCTTGACACTGAATTTTGTTATATAGGTATATTGTATATATGCTGATGCAATCAGAGGAAAAAAAACAGTGCAAATACAATTACAATTCATAATAATACTTGGTTTCAATGCCCCCGGGAACTGCCCCATTCCTCGGCTACCTCCCAACCCCCAGCACTTCCCCACAGTATCAACCTAATGCTGGGGGGTAGGGAGGGTGGGCAGGTTAGGGTAGGGAGTGGGCTCTGCCAAGGCAGTGCTGGTGACCCGGAGGGACTACTCCAGGGTGGGGAGGCAAGGCACAAATTAGGGGTGGGTGGTGGGGGAGGTGGCATCTCTAAGGAGGGATGGGGTTGGGGCAGCTGCCAGTCTCAGTGTGCTGGGCCCGGCCCACTCCCCTACCCACCCTCCACAGCCCTGCCTCCCTACCCCCGCCCCTTCCCCAGAAACCCTTTTGCACGGATCATACACAAACGGGCACATTACAAAATGACATAACACAGTTTCACAATATCCATGGCTAGGGCTTTTTTTTCTCTTTTTCAGTTTTTTTTTTTTCTACACAATGTACAATTCCTTTTAAATGGATCAAGAAATAGCTTATATACACGAATGAGTCCTTGTTATAACATCTCGGCAGCAAATATCATAAGCTAATGAAGGTCTTGTTGGAGGGGAAGGGAGCCTAGGACTGGGGTGTGGGGTGTGGAGAGAAGGTTATGCCTTCTGGAGAAGTGGGGAGAAAAGGGAGTGGTTGGGGAAAAGGAACAAAAGTAAAATATCAAGAAGCATCTTTACAAAGCAGTTCTATAGCTAATTCCTTTTAAAGGGGAAAGGAAAGGTAACCAAAGCAGGAAAACATTTATCTCTGTGTCTTAAAAAAAAAATTGTCTACCATACATACATCCAAAAAATGTGGAAAAAGTACTTATTCCAGGGATGAAAGAAGTCCAGATGCTGTGGTCAAATGACAAAAAAAAAAAGAAAAAAAAAACCCAATAAGGACCTCTGTCCCTCAGTTTTACCCAAGCCTTACTGCTTATCCACCCATATCAGGCTTCTAGAGAGTAAGCCACTGTCCATAAACTACTACTACTTTTAAAGCCTCTGGGGATGGAGGAAGCCAGGCAAAACTGGTGGGATCCTCACTCTAGTATCACCCTGAGCTTCAATGCTCCAGGGGTAAAATAACTCTGAACAGAGGGTCTTTCCTCCTATCTTTAGGGCATGAGGTTTAGTGTCTATGGGGCCCAAGGCCTGGGGATGGACAGCAACAATAGACTTGGAGGGACACAAGGCAATCAGTGGTGAAAAAGTAGAGAAATGAGGAAAACAGAAGGATGAGGGAGAGGGAGGAAAGGGAGGAGGTGGAAGGCTAATACTTTACCATGATTAGGGGAACCTCACCCCTGTCACTAATCCCTGGGAAGGGTATGAAAATGGGGAGAAGAGAGGGTAAGAAATCAAACCTCAGCGATTGAGCAAAGGGTCACGGAGCTATACTAGTCAACAAGCAGCCTCTGTGTAACTGACCCTGAGGGGATAAAAACAGGGAAGACTCCATCCTCTCCCCTATCGCCTCAGCACCTTGGCAGGCACTCGACTACAGGCTTTCCTTCCCCATCATCCCCCATTCTCGACACATATTACTTCCAAGCCCCATTCAAAGGTGGCCTGGCTCCCAGGGAAGGGACTCAGCTCAGGGCAGGGACACCCCCCAGCCAGACGGTATTGCACATTCTCTGTTCCTTACTTTTAATCTCAATTGACAAACTTGGGTACCTCGTACCTCTGAGCACCTCTGAGCTGGGGGAGGGGAGACATAACAGAAATGGCACTTCATCATGGGGGCTGGGGGGGGAAGAAGCTAGACAGACATGCCACAAGGCAAGATGACTTGCAGGGAAAATATTTTTTAAAAAGCTTCCAATTTTGTGGAAGAGGGAAAAGCAAAACCAAACGATTTATCCAGTGCTTTCAAAGCACAGAGGGCAAAGGAGAGATGTAAGAATATATCTTTATATATATATATATATAATTTTAAAATAATCCCAGACCCAGTTCCACTAACCCCCCTCCCTCTCCCACCACTTACAGTCAGGGGTTCCACATTCCCCAGAAAAATACTCGAAACGACCCCATCACTACCTGTTACTAGCGTCTAGCTTCCAGATCATTTCACCACTGGGGGAGCCCAGACACAGGCTGCATCTCTGCTCCTTTATTAAGTGCTCAATGAATTTGGGGGAAGGGAGGAAAGAAAAAAAAGCCAGGAAGGCCCGTAGGGCCAGTATAATCACCCACAGTGGCTCTGGAGTATGGGGAGTAGAGGCCAGTGTGGGGGGAACTGAGCCTGATTCCAGCTCCTTCTCCCATCCCCTCCCCAAACTTTATGGGGAGGATGTGCAGTTTGTGTGTGTGTTAATTTTAAAAGTGCCTTCTTACTTTAAAAAATTATTTAATTTTAAAAATAAAAGTGGGGGATCTTCTCCAGGTTGCTTTCAAGGGTAAAATGTTAAACTCCTCTCTTCATACCTCTTTGCTGAGAGTATCCCTTCCTTGAACTCTGGCAGCTTCTACGGCTGGAGAGGCAGGTGGGCATACACTATGAGGAGAGCAGAAACCTCTACCTTTAAGGGGCTTCCCTTACCTCAAAAACAGCCTGGTCCCCTCCCCCTTCCCCCACAGTATGGGCAAATGGGATGCTAATCTCCCCAATCCCCAGAACAGCAACATTGCACAATTCAATTCATTCTCTACATTAGTAGCACTTAAGAAAAAAATAAAAACAAACAAAAAAGCAAAATTTATAGAATTCTGGGGAGAAAAAAGACAACATCTACTTGTATAGCACAAGTCCAGGATTGGTTTTGACATGAATTGTCTGGCTTTGAGCGGTTGGCTCTGCAGTTAGTGCAGCAGGGTCAGGGCAGCGCTCCAATCTGTTAGGTGCCCTCACCCTCATCTCCTGGCGCTCAGAAGGTAAAGAGACAAATGGGAAAGTCGCAACTGTTGGGAGGGAAACCCCTCTTTCTTTCTTCCTCTATTTCCTCCCTTTGACATTTCACTCACTCATGTCCATCCAATGTCCAGGACACACAGCAAAGTCAGGCTAGGAATAGCCACTCCTCTATATTACAGATGGGGCTGTGGTTACCAAGGGCAGATTAGGATTTAAAAAAAGAAAAGAAAAGAAAAGAGACAGGGATGGGGGAGAATTTTACAAAGAAAATAAGATGAAATAATTTGGGGCTAGTTGGCCTGGAATAGACTCCTGTGTCTCCACTGGGGTCAGGAGACCAATCTCATTCCCCCAGCATCCAGAAGGCCAGGACCTGGTCTCAGTCCTCCTTGGCTCAACATTATGCTCATTGTCACGCCCCTTTCTCCCCCTTCTTTATGGGTCAATTCTAGGGTGGTTAAGTTTTAAAGCTTCTCCTTCCAGGCTCTTTCCCCTCATTCTTAGAGCCCAACTTCAATACTCAACACTGCCTCCAGAACTGTGCAGCTCAGAGACACCCCAGAGCGGGTGTGCTATTCCTCCTTGTTTGATGCCACCACCTCCCCCTGACCCTGGGGTTAAGTGCATTAAAAACTTCTGCCCCTAACACTCCCAGTCATGTCCTACTTGGCAGTTGGGGACCCTACTGCAATGCTCCTATCACTTAACTGAATATCATTTGTGTTTACCAAAAAAAAAAAAAAGACGAAAGAGAAAAAAAAAAATATTGGGGGGAAAATAGAAAGGTTTAACCGTCCACTGAACAAAGGGACGACACACAACATCATTAAAAATGATAATAATAATTAAAGCATAAAAACAAACTTTAGAAACACACGTCAGAGGGCTTGGATTTCTCCCCAGGACCTCATTCTGACCTCTATCAGAGGCAAAGATCCACCTCACTGTTATAGAAAACTGAAGAGAGAAAGTGGCAGAAGAACAGATCGCAGCAGTGTGAAATAAAGAGGAGGTGGTGGGGCAGGGCGTGTGTTTTCTTGTTGATTTCTACTGTTTGTCTTCTGTTTTTCTGTTTTGTTTTCCGTGTATGGTAGGCACCAGTACAGGCACTGCATGCGACGGAAGTTGGGGGCAATGGGAGAGGAGAGGAGTAAAGGATACAAGGTTGGGGCAGTACAAGTGGAACAGGCGTTATTTCTGTCCACTGATGGACTGCGATATAGACCGGGGAGGGATCATGTCTAAAAGGTATTCCCGCTGTCGGTCTGCCAGACTGGGGGCTTTGTGTCCTCCAATACCAGTGTTCAAGTATGCAATGTTGACACCTAGACCCAGGAGACAAAAGTGGAGCGCAGGTATTAAAAGAGGAAATGACACCTTCTTCCACACTACCCTGGGGCTGCAGTGGTGGAGATGCAGAGGAAACAGAAGTTGTCTACATCTTTGCAGACTCAGTTAAGCTTTATTTCAGTAGCAACTACCCACCCTGCTCCCAAGCTTTAGGAGAGGTCTTCCCAAAACTTCAATCCTACCAGGAATAATAAACAGTTCTGATGGTACAGAAGAGTCAAAGAAAACAGTGGTGAAAGGAAAATAATCAAGACAAAGAGGGAATTACTGAATCTGCTTTGGTTTTGGGCCTGCTGACTGTAAAGAAGCATCCCTGGGTCATTCAAACTGGATCAGGACAGTTAACCCTGCTATTCTGGCCAAAAGAGATCAATAACCACATGCCCACTAAGAGGGCACACTAGACAGGACTGTGTCATTTTCACCACTAAAACCCTAGTGTACTGTGCCTAGCATGTAATATGGATTTAGCAAACCTTTGCCAAATAACAAGAGTGAAGGGAGTAGGGCCTAAAGAAAGAGCAGAAAACAAAAGAAAGAACAATTCACCTAAAGGGGCTGCTAAAGAATTGCATACTAATTAGTCAATCCCTGAGAAAAGTTCTCAGATCAACCCTTCTTACCTGGCATACCAAGGAGGCCACCTGGCACAGACAGCTGGGGTGCCTGTGCAAAGTTGGAAAGCATGGAACGGGCAGACGTGGGTATACCACGCTGGAGACTGCTTTGGGGCTGTGGAGCCTGCAATGAGGAGGAGACAAGCGATCATAACTTTACCATGATGGAAGGTGTAAGGGGGAGGTAAGGATATGGGAGTACAGAAGAGCAGTATGATTTTCGGCAGAAGAAAGGACAAATTGAGATAAATGGCTGACAAAACCTCAAGAGAAATCCTCACCTGTCGAAGCGTATGATGTCTCATTATGGTCTCTTGTTTACTGACACTGGACACAGCTGGAGCCGTAGTGGGGGAGAGTGCTGCCTGCTGCTGTAATCGCTGTTCAATTTCCTGTTGGGAGTCATCAGGTCAAGTTGGGCAGGACAGCACCCAATTTCCTAACCAGAAAACCTAGAGGTCTTCTTATCTCTAATGTTGCCAGCTAGTTGGAGGGATATGGAAAAGGCAAAAGAGTTTGGTGGGGTAGGTGAACTAAGATCTCTGGGTACAAGTAACCTACACACTTCAATGATTAGGAATCCCTCTCTCCAAGAAAGCTGGCTCTCAGAAGTTGGCTGGAGAGATCTGGGTGTTGGCGATGAGCTGCCTAATGTAATTAATTAAGGTTGATGAGTTACTAAGTTTTATTTTTCAACTCTTGTCTACCCATTTTCCAGGAGACCCATGATGCTACCCAGAGGGGTCTGATGGGTGGTGGGGTGGAAAAGAATCTGAGCTTCCCAACACATCTTCCCCACTCCAAGATATTCTCATTCTATTAATACTATATGAGAGTTCACACACTCTAGCAACCACTAATCTTCATTGGGCTACTTTATAATCTACCCTTTCCTTTGTCATTTCTTTGTCAAATATGGACTGCAGATAATTACTTCTCTCAAAGAGATTTCTAGTACAAATATAAATCCCTCTCACCAAAATCCATTTGTTTAAGGAAATGAAATCAAGAATAGAGGAATTATTTAGTACTACCAGGGAAAGCCAAGAGTCTCAAGCCTTTTGTCCCTTTCCCTTAAGCTCAGCCATATGTCATTATGCTCTAACCCAATCAGAAACAGCCAAATGGAAATGGGAAAGGCAGAATGGTAAGAAGAAAAAAAAGGGAACCCAGACCTCTAGGTTCTAGGAACTTAGATTCAGAAACCTAGATCACCTGGACTGTGGGGATCAGAGAGACAACTCCTCTAAACTAGAAAGAACTGTCTTTTGGGAAAACCAAACCTGGGCAGGTGGCTGGTGAGAAGTAGTCAGAATTCTTACCTGTTCCTGCTGTAGGGCTTTAACAAAAGCATTTTTCAGTCGGTTGGTGTGTTCTGCCTTTAGAGCCTTCTTCTGGTTGGAGGTCATACATTGCTCACATAGAATCTTACCATTCTTTTCTTGCTTCCAGTGAGGGGTGAAATCTGTGCGGCACTGGGCACAAACAAAGGGTTCAACCCGCAGGAGTGAGGCACAGCTTTTCCCTAGATGCCAACAAAAAGAATAATCAGTGGTTTCACATTTCCTCTGTATCTCCTCTGTTTCTTTTCATCAGATGATCTTTTTCCAGGAGTTTACTCTGCTGAATTAAGAAGGAGCCTCTATAATTTATAAAATACTTTTATTTCATTTGATTGCAACATCACTTCAGGGAATTAGACAGTACCATCCCCATTTACAAATGAGGAAACTAAGTCTAAGAAACATAGCTCCAAAAGACAAAACTGGGACAAGAACCCAAGTTTTCTGATTTCCTGTTACACCACACTGAGAAGAAAATGTGTGTCAATTCAGTCAAAGGGCTCCACCTAATTCCGCCAGTACTTTTGCTTCTTAGCATCTCTTTACCTCAGTCTACACTTACTCTATCATATACATTCATAATTTTTACCTATCAGTGTCTGAATTATTCACTTTGTGATCTATTTATAGCCAATACTGAGCCCTTTAGGCACTTTCCTCAGGTGTTCCCCTAAGTCCTTATGTTTAGAAATTCAGGCTTAATAACTTTTGTCAGAATAGACTGTGTGATGTTATTAATACTTTATAGTTCAGTGTTGGCTTACAGCTTTTATGTGGTCCTAGTTATCTTTATCAGTCTATTTTCTCAACTAAAAGCACTCAAACAGCAGGGACTGAATATAATAATGCAAGCACAATGCCACATAAACACTAACATTAAAAATAAGTGTTCTAGTCTTCAAATTATGCATGCATCACGCTAGACACATTTAAAAGAGCTAACGATATACTGCAAAAAACAGACAAGATATACAAAATACACAGCAAAAATATTAAGTCTAAGATACACAGACACACAAAAAGCTTTTTGATACGCTGCTCCTAAACAGTTTCCGAATCAGAGACAGGAGGTGGTTTGGCAATAGTAAAGAGAGATTATTTAATATTACACAGTACCATGCGATACTCTGCCCATATCAATCAGGTTTGACAACTTCTTGTTTAGATAAAAAGACTGACCAACAAATAGCCTTACCTTGGCTGTCGATGACACTCTGTACGACTTCTTCCAAGCCTACCATGTAGATGAACTCACTATTGGCTGCACTAGGCAGGAAATGAAGCAAGGGAGCAGGTGGTTTAGGGGGTGGAATCTCCAGGAGTGTCTTTTCCAGCTGTTTGCGAAGAGCCAATTTGGCTGCAGCCTGTGAGTTGGCAGCATCAGTCATGGCGCTGGGGCTAGGAAGTGGTGAGGACACCCTGTTCACGGTCCCTGGCTGAATATGGGAGGCAAGGTTCATATAGATGGCAGAGGATGTTGTACGCTGACAGGGAACAGAAGAACTTGACTGCTGAAACAGATTGAGTATAGGGGTCAGTGATGGTATGTGGGAGAAAGAACCAATTCTTACTTTCGTGGCAGAGAACACTATCTGATCCTAGTCTGAACTACTTAGCTTCCCCCAAGCTCAGAAAAAGACATGAGGTGTCCAACTTCACTGATAAAGGACTCTGGCATGTAAGAAAGGAGAATGATAGTGGCTACGAACTAAAACTGCTGAGAGAGAGACTTCTCTGGTGGCACAGTGGTTAAGACTCCGCGCTCCCAATGCAGGGGGCCCCGGTTCGATCCCTGGTCAGGGAACTAGATGCCACATGCATGCAGCAACTAAGGAGCCCGCCTGCTGCAACTAAGACCCAGTGCAACCAAATAAATAAATAAAAATAAAACTGCTAAGAGAAAAATAAAGATTTGGGATGCTTTGTCATACATCCTTTATGCTTCTTAGATCCCTCTATCTCTTTCTTCTAGGCAGATTTTAGCTTACTGCTGCTCTGCTGCATATAACATTTCTTCTCTACTACTAAATAATTCCTCAGTGTTTCCACTTTGGGGACCACTGTCAACCCACCAAAATTACCTTTGTTGTCCTAGAGTTTCTCAGTGTCCCAAAACTTAAAATCTGTGGTTGTTTCAACAGGGAAAGCAAATAAAAGATTTCTCTGTTTCCCCATGAGGGCTCCCTCTTACCGGTTGGTAATTGATGGCGGGATTCATATTGGGTGTTGTGGTGCGTACAAGGCCAGGCTTAGGTGGGCCCCGCTGACCCTGTAGCTGGGCTGGGTTTGGCGCAATCACACGTTGAGACATTAACATGTGTGGGAGGGTGGTATTGGTCGCTGAACGGATAACACTGTGACCCTGAAGGGGAAGAAGAGGAAAAGATATAGTCATAGCGGTAAAACGCTTCACAAAATGCCAAAGAGAAAACACTGCCTGTAATACATAGCTAAGTAGAAACACAGAAACATAGTCAGACTTGGTAATTTTGTGTAAGGATCTATGGGGATAAATCTACCATGACTATAAAACCTGATTAGTGGTTAGGAATTCCCTAGCTTCTTTGGTATAAACTATTTAACCCTCTATGGAAAAGGGCTAAGCTGGAAACCTCTGGAGAAGAAAGACTACGGTGGGAAGATTAGTTATTCATCCTTCTACTGCAGACTAAATCATGCCATTAAGGACCAAAAGGACTATCTATGGTAATAACACCTCTATCAAGGCCAGGTTCTTCTATGATCTTACAAAAGCCCCAATACAGAGACAGGATAACAGGGCCCCCTGAAACTAAGATCACACTATGGGTCACATACCTGCAATGTCCTCAAATTCTGTTCAACCCCTTGTGCCCCAGGCCGGGATGGAAGCTTGGAGAGGCCTTGCTGTCCCACATGGGCAGGAGATGGCTGAACAATAGATGCTGCATTCTGTACAACTGGAGTCTGGGAGAGAGAAGAGAAAATGAGACAGTGGAAAAGGCTAATAATCGGAGGCAGAAATTTGGTACACTTCTAGACTTTCAAAACTGCTTGTCAGTCTGAAGCTCCTGTTGACCAGGAGGGAAAATAAGAAAAACAGAATCACTGTTTTCTTGATTAAGGCCCAAGACTAAAAAAAAATCACTATTCCTAGAGACTAAAAACCATGGAACCAGAGAAGAATGAGCCACCCAGCTGAATCTACCTGGGGCAGCCCATTCTCAAACCAGTTTTTCTTTGCTTTCTGCTAGTCCCTTATTTCTCGGGCACAGTACCTTCTGGACGACATTCTCTTTCTGTAGCTGACTCTGTCTCAGTTTCTTTAACAGCACCAGTCGGGCTTCTTCCAATCTCAGCTCATCTCTCAGCTGCTTGATGAGCTGCTGCCGTTCCTCAATGCCTTTCCCCTGAGGAAACATGGAGACTATCAGCTATGGTAGCAGTTACTCAGAGTCCTTTCCTGCAAGATGATCTCTTCTTTTAGGTCCCAAACCTCCACCTTCCACAAGAAGCACAAGGGGCAATGGAATTGTTATCTTTGCGTCCCTAGCACAGTCTGGCACAGTGCCTGGTATTCAGTAGGTACTCAAAAACTGCTTACAGAGTGAAAGAAGAGACCACATATAAATGCTAATTAACCAGATTCCTGGCAAAATAGAACAGCCAAAGGGAGATATTGCTTTCCTTTAAAATAATGTTTCTCAATCTTTTAAAGCCATGTTTCCTCTAGAAATACATGAAAACTTAGGAATTCCTCCATATTCCGAGACCCAGGATAGAGTATAGAATGTATCCTTCTAGTTAAGAATTTACTTCACATGACTTGAATTATGAAGTTTTCATTTTCCAAAGAAATTATATTGAATATGCATTTTCAAACTCTCTTCTCCACTTGATTCTAACAGTTCCCTCTAAAAGGGCACACCCTTGAGGTTGAGAATCACATATGAAGAGTTTCATCAATGGGTAGTTTTTAGATCCAAAAAGTAAACACTAAAAAACCAGACATGGGACTCTCAGGGAATTAAAGAGAATAGTAGAAGCAAGAAATGGAGAAAGGAATCTTTCTTTTCTTTACCTTAAACATCTCTAGGTTGGCTGCTTTGAGTCTTTCTTCCATTCGGGAGCTGGAACGGGGACTGGAAGCCTCATTATCAGACAAAACAATGATGTCTGGGGAGGGAGTAAGCCTTCCTCGGTCTGGCTCACTAGACAAGAGAAGAAAAATTAAGGTACTTCCAACAGTGGAAGTTCATAGAAAAGTTCAGAAAACTTTTCTACACTGACCAAAGAAATCCAAGGAAACTTAAGTCTGTCCTGATTCACCCAGGGAAAGACAGAGACATCCAAATCAAAGGATAAAATAGACACCAAGATGTAAGTGACGACAAAACCTCAGCAAAAGTATTTTTCCCATCTAAATTCCTTACAGAAGATGCAGACAGAAAGACACTGACTGGCTTTAGGAATGGGAAAAAGAGATGAGTGTTTTTGTCACACTGATTTTAATCAAAATTCCAAATGTTTTCCTTATATCTCAGTCTCCTTTTGGGTTGTCTTGTTAGTTACAGAGAAGGTCAAGAAAGAAATGGTTAGCTTCACAGGGGAAGAAAGACAAAGGCAGTAGAGCCTACTTGTCCACCCCAAATACAGATGACACACTGCTAAGGAGGCAACCCATGATACTGATAACATGGTCCTGCCTGTCTGATGATTTACAAAAAAGGAGGTTACATGACAACTCCTTTGGCAGTCTATCCTGTCAAGAGTTAAGGCCAAAAGAAGGTACTGTTGTCAATGGCCTGAGAGAATGGACAGTGCTAAGTATAAATGTCTACAGCCTTCTGGAGGACTGAAACTTCAGAATTAAATACATGGGACTTGCATCTACCTGCAAGTTCTACTTAGCATCTTCCCTCAGAAAGAAACTGTCTAGAAATAACTTTGAAATCTAAATCTTCCACACTGGCTATGCCTTATGGCCAATCCTATTTATTAGACAACTCTGGTTTTGGTCTTCCTGGAGCAAGCCTTAAGAGCATCTTGTCCCTCTAAAATCATGAGAAATGGCACTCACTGCGTAAGACCTGGATAACAAGAACCCTGCAAATTCTAATTGCCGTAGGTTCCCAAGTCAGCGGCCATAACCTCTAACTCTCCTCTGATTTCTTAACTCAGAGTTATCTTCGCTGACCCTACTTCTTTGAGATTTATAGTGTATAGTCAGGAGTATGTAGGTCTAAAACAATGTGTTCTTAGATCTTATTTAAACAGGTAACTCAAACCTTTTATAACCACAGATCTTTATAGTCCTGAGAGTCTCTGACCATTTCTCAGGGCCTCTTGTCTCAGGTACTGTTGGGACTAGGATGCCTTTTGCACAAGGCACCCTGGATGGCTGGGACAGGCATTCAATTCCTCAACAGGGTAAAACTGAGTTACTAAAACAACCAAATTTAGCTGAGGAAATAAAGTAGGGAGACAGTCATAATAATGACCATCTTGGGAACTATTAAGTTTGTCTGGATCGCTCTATAACCACTGCTCACAGACACAGCAAGCTGAGAATGTAGGCTTACAGAAAAAGAAGTCACTAGAGGGAGAAAAGAACCTTCCATTCTCTAACCCCAAGTTCCTGGAGTAATGGTCAGGCCTAAATGAAGAGTTTGAATTTTTACTTATCATTTCTATATTCCCTCATGCCCCCCCTTCCCCATCCCTAACAAGAACATGGGTGAACAACTTTGAGGTCTGGTAGATTTCTACTTCTTCTACATGATTCCCCAATGCTTACATCGAGAGTCAGAACTCTTTCCATCCTGGTCCTGGCTGGATACACACCTCACAGATTATTTCTAACCTAAGGAATTCTTCCTTGCTCAAATGAGTGCCACCTACTGCTAAGGACTGTCCAGCAACAGGACAAGCAGAGACATTCCTACATGGAGATTTTGGAATTGAGCGACATTTATAAGGAAGTAGTATCTGAGAAAACCCTAAATGATATTTTATTCCCAGATATAATGAGACTCACATTAGATAGATAGCACAGGTAAGGCAAAGCCCAAGTCAAGTTTCATTCTTCAATTTTTTTTTTTTTAACTTTTGACCTGGAATTCTGGCCTCATTTATTAAGCTTTTCCGGGGACAGAAATTATTTTGCTACTTTCCCAAACACATATATGATTTACAATATTTGGTGTTCTTAAGTATGAAACCCTACCAATTAGATAATATTAAAAGCCAGACTTGCTGCTGACATCATTTTGTGACTCAGACTGGCAAATTCCCAGAAATTATAAAACTCCTAATCCTTATCCAGGTAGTAAAAACAAAACCAGAAAGAAAACTGCCACGTCTCGACAGCATTCCAAAACATAAGCAGTGTTGGTTTCATGCATATCTTATTTCACAGATATCATAACTTGCCCAACTGATGGCAAAAAAAAAAAGATATTTAGGCAATTATGGCTATCACGTCAAGAGCCCTTCCTTCTTTCTGCTTTTAAATTCCAATTCCCTCCTCCTTTTTTATCCACATCAAATAAACCATTGTTCTCCATGCTGAGCAATCTATCAGTCTAGTTCATTCTTACAATAAGCTTGAGGCTAAGTGGAAATAGCTGTCAGTATATCTGGTCTGGTGAAGGGAAGAAGAACGACAGGGGAGATAGGGCCCATTTTTTCACGCAGAATGGGGATCTAGATGGTTTACATCAAGCCTCTTTTCCTGGAGACCATTAAAAACAGTTCCCAGTTTCCAAAGAATCAAGTTTCAAAAGTTCATTCCTCTAATAAAATTAAACACACTGGTAGAGTTTTCAGGGTACTCTTTTCAATACAGAATTTATCTGTGATACACTGTTAATTCCAACAGAACTGAGATCTTATCAAAATGTGTAACAATGTTTCTATGAAAAACACATTTTCAGTTCCAATGTGCATGTAAGGAATCCACCTAACATTTCTCCTCTTCATTGTCCCCAGTGAAGTAGGATTAGTCATTTGCCCCAGAAGGTTAAGGGTGATTATGGGGCAAGTGGGTTACTCAGGTGCATTATCTCATTCACCCACTTTTCTTTTTTTCTAAAAGGATCTAAGGATTAATCTACTTTCATAATACTCTGCCGATACTATGTATAGCTCCCAAGAATTTTTCTCTTCTTCCACAACCACTAGAGAACTTACCTGAAGTTTCCTAAGGGTTTTAATGCTATTACCAAGAACAATGTTCCCCTACTGGGTGTGGTTTAAAAAAATAATTCTGGGACAATACTAATAAGTAAACATTAAAAGGTAGAGAAAGAAACCCAAGTAAGATTGTAAACCATTCCTTCCTTTTTTCTTCTTTCTGCATCAGTCCAGCTTCTTAAGGATCCTGCTTTAGATCAGTCCTAGGACAAAGTCAGCAAGGTCAACTGGAGGGCAATTGAACAGTGAAGAGTAATTCTCATGTCTATCAGGTGTTTCTGAACCATGAATAAACTGAATGTTCTTAAAACTAGGGTTGTCTATACTATGATTCATTGTTCAGGTAGACTCTAACCTCAGCCAGTTCTAGGTACCTCTTTATATTCTGTTCTCCACAGTTCCAAGTACTCAACCTTGACCAAGACCTGTGAAAACATGTGCTTGTGTGCTGTGTGTATGAAAGAGCACAAGCATGAGGGTACTCATATAAGTGAATGTGTATGCACATATGGGGCTTGGGGAATGTGGCACAAATGAAGAATGTAGAGGATTAGCACATAAAGTTCCTTGTTAACACAAGAAAAGACAGGCCCATGCTCTTTGATGTAATAAAAGCTGGGTCTCCATAATAAACACATCCCTAAAACTCTTGGGATGATCTGAAGAAAAGACTGTTCTTCCCTCCTAAAATGGCCATAAGATTAGAGTGAAAGTGTATATTAACTCGCTTCTAACTGGGGTATCAACTCTTAGTGCCTCCTTTATCCAGAAATGGCCACTTTATCTTAAGGGTAATAATTTTTGGAGGCACCTAGTTTCATCTAGAAACAAGAGGAATTCACGGTCAAGCCAGATAGCACAGGTACGTCTTCATTCAAGAAGCTTTAAGTTGAAAAACACCCTCCTCTCATTGGAAGTCATTCATTTTTCATAGGCTTAGTTTATGATGAGACCCTATCTATGGAGGCAGCTGAACCAAGCCATACCTCCGTCTAGCACTCATATCCACAGGCTCATCATTGATGTTTTCTTTGCCTGGCCTTCCAGCAGTCCTGTTGTCTCCATGAGGCCTGAGATTCCCATTGAGCTTCTCTTCATAGCCCTTGACACCACTGCCATCCTGTTTGGTGGGTAACTCATGTGGCACTTCAAGATTTGCCAAATCCTTCCGTTTGAGCAGTGCCAACATTTTCAGACGTTCCATGGCCTCATGCCCCTCCATTTTGAGTCGCTTAGCCAGGACATCATCTCGCTCATCAGCTGGGTCCAAGCTCCGCTTCAACAGATTCAGGCGAAGAGCATCCTCTGTCATTCTATCCATCCTATGGAAAGAAATATACAAGTGCTTTATCAGAATAAAGGCCCTTAAATAGTCCATAAGGAAAGAAGAATCATAGGTATATACATGGAAGGTCAACATTAAATGAGCTAACATTCTACCCTATAACTTCCTAGATGATCTATATTAAAGGAGATTTCATCTCTCAACCTCAGCAGTGAAAGTAAACTTCAAAAGCTTTCCAGTCACTGAGGCTCTTACTGTATAGATGCCTGAAACCAAATACCATGCTCACCTGGATAGTCCATTAAGAGCCTACATCTCTCAAAAAAGTAAACATTCTTTTGTGACTGGCTTTCTGTACATGCATGCTCAAAAGTCAGATGCTTTGGTTTTAATTCTCATACCAAATTCTTCTCCTGGAGAAGACTCTTTTATGAATGGGAAGTTCCTCAGGTCACTCATGCATATCTTTAATTGGCCTATATTACTGATGGAGACCAAGGGCATCTAACAGGAAGCCTCAGTTGTCTGGATACAGCGAGGGTCAGAGGGGCCCATTTATCTGCCCTCAATTCTATATAAATTCAGTATCTTGGCTTTGGTTAATGAAGAACTCAGGCTGATAAAAGGTAATATTTTCTTTACTCATACAGCAAAATTATTACAGACAAGCTAATAATCATTTGTCCTTCTCATTTTGATTTCTTACACTAACAAAATCTAGACACACAATTTCACCAGCACTTTTTAAATCCAGGGTTATCTTCCTGGTAGGAAAAAGCAATGTGACACTGGAAAGAAAAATTTTTGAGTCATCAAAACATAGCTTCAAACTGCTACTTTTACAAGGTCAAATATTTAATAAGTTACTTTACCGCCCCAAGCCTCAATTCCATCTGTAGAAGTGGGCACTTGGAAGAGGGCTCAACAAAATTTAATTCCTATACCCTCAGGATATGACTACTACACCTAAGATACAAGATCAGGCTTGATAATTCATAGATTCAAGTAGTAAGACAGAGAAGATTACCAATGTTAATTGGTGCTCTTGCAAAGAAAAACATGTATACACTTGAGACATCTTCCTTCCTGTAGTGCAGAGTAAAATAAGAGCTATCTGATTTTCTTCTAGTTATAATGAGGAAAAACAGTAACCAACAAAAGAATTTCCAGCAAGAGGAAACAGACCTTTTGGAGACCAGAGAAAAGTCAGAACTCAGATCTCTGAATTTTCAGGTAATGTTTCTTAATTCTCTTTTTTTTTTGGCGGGGGTACGCGGGCCTCTCACTGCTGTGGCCTCTCCCGTTGCAGAGGACATGCTCCGGACGCACAGGCTCAGCGGCCATGGCTCACGGGCCCAGCCGCTCTGTGGCATGTGGGATCTTCCCGGACCGGGGCATGAACCCACGTCCCCTGCATCGGCAGGCGGACTCTCAACCACTGCGCCACCAGGGAAGCCCTCTTTCTCTTTTTTAAAGAACAGTTTTGTTGAGATATAATTCACATATCATACAGTTCACCTATTTAAAGTGTATGATTAAGTGGTTTTCAGTATATTCACAGAGTTGTGCAACCATCACCACATCAGTATTAGAACATTTTCATTATCTCCTCCTTAAAAAAACCCATACCCATTAGCAGTCACTCTCTTCCCCCTTCACCTCTATTCCCCACTAATTTACTTTCTGTCTCTAAATTTGCCTATTTTGGACTTTTTTTTTAAGAGCTCTTTATTGGAGTATAATTGCTTCACAATACTGTGTTAGGTTCTGTTGTACAACAAAGCGAATCAGCCATATGCATACGTATGTCCCCATAACCCCTCCCTCTTGAGCCTCCCTCCCATCCTCCCTATCCCACCCCTCTAGGTCACTGCAAAGCACCGAGCTGATCTCCCTGTGCTATGCTGCTGCCTCCCACCAGCCAACTATTTTACATTCAGTAGTATATATACGTTGATGATACTCTCACTTCACCCCAGCTTCGCCCTCCCACCCCATGTCATCAAGTCCATTCTCTATGTCTAATTCTTTATTCCTGCCCTGCAACTAGGTTCATCAGTAACTTTTTTTTTTTAAGATTCCATATATATGTGTTAGCATACAGTATTTGTTTTTCTCTTTCTGACTTACTTCACTCTGTATGACAGACTCTAGGTCCATCCACCTCACTACAAATAACTCAATTTGGTTTCTTTTTATGGCTGAGAAATATTCCACTGTATATATGTGCCACATCTTCTTTATCCATTCATCTGTCGACGGACACTTAGGTTGCTTCCATGTCCTGGCTATTGTAAATAGAGCTGCAATGAACACTGTGGTACATGACTCTTTTTGAATTATCATTTTCTCAGGGTATATGCCCAGTGGGATTGCTGGGTCGTATGGTAGGTCTATTTTTAGTTTTTTAAGGAACCTCCATACTGTTTTCCATAGTGGTTGTATCAATTTACATTCCCACCAACAGTGTAGGAAGGTTCCCTTTTCACCACACCCTTTCCAGCATTTATTGTTTCTAGCATTTTTGATAATGGCCATTCTGACCGGCGTGAGGTGATACCTCATTGTAGTTTTGACTTGCATTTCTCTAATAATTAGTGATGTTGAGTATCTCTTCATATGCCTCTTGGCCATCTGTGTATGTCTTCCTCGGTGAAATATCTATTTAGGTCTTCCGCCCATTTTTTGGACTTTTTTTGCGGTACGCAGGCCTTTCACTGTTGTGTCTCTCCCGTTGAGGAGCACAGGCTCCGGACACGCAGGCTCAGCGGCCACGGATCACAGGCCCAGCCGCTCTGCGGCACGTGGGATCTTCCCGGACCGAGGCACGAACCCATGTCCCCTGCATCGGCAGGCGGACTCCCAACCACTGCGCCACCAGGGAAGCCCATGTTTTGTTTTTTTTTTAACATCTTTATTGGAATATAATTGCTTTACAATGGTATGTTAGTTTCTGCTTTATAACAAAGTGAATCAGCTATACATATACATATATCCCCATATCTCCTCCCTCTTGCATCTCCCTTTCACCCTCCCTATCCCACTAGCATTATGTTTTTAAGGTTCATTCATGTTGTAGCATATACCATTACTTCATTTTTTTTATGGCCTAATGATATTCCATTGTATGAATATATAATATTTTGTTTATTCATTTATCAATTTATAGACATTTGGTTTGTTTCCCTTTTTTTTTTTTTGGCCACACCATGTGGCAGGTGGGATCCTAGTTCCCCAACCAGGGATCAAACCCATGCCCCTACAGTGGAAGCACAGTTTTAACCACTGGGGCAGCCAGGGAAGTCCCCCACTTTTTACTATTATGAATAATGCTATGAACTTTATAGCATTTATACAAGTTTTTGTATGAACACATGTTTTCAATTCTCTTGGATATATAACTATGAGTAGAACTGCGGGGTCCTAAGGTAACTCTCTTTAACATCTTGAAGAACTGTTACGCTGTTTTCCAAAATGGCTGCAATGAGGGTTCCAATTTCTCCATATCCTCTTAATTCTCTTTTAACAGCTATAGATATGAAACATATTATAGCATATATAAACATTCTTTAGCTGCAGGATCCCCAAAGATTTCTTATTTTGACATGTGTTACTTCTGAAGTGGTTTACCTCTGAAAAATACCCCCAGATGGAGTGACTGGAAAGTTGAATGCTACAGAACATCAAAAGTTAAGCCCTAATTCCACAATAACAATGTCTTGGGTAATTTGATCAACACCTCATATTGAGAGTATGATTGAGAATACCATGAGGAGTTGCAGATGGTAAAAAGTCTGTCACTCAACTAATTATATACCTAGATGAAAAAAGTACTTTAGAAAAGTACACAGCAAAATATATGAGTGTATATTAACACAATACAGTGTTCTAAGTTTTGAGATAAATTATATTTATGAGCACTGAAAGTATATGACAAAATGACAAAATTCAACAACCTGGAGCTGAATGGAATTTGGGATGCCATCATTAGCTTGGCTTCTTCAACTGATAGTTATATGAATAGCTGAAATCAGTTCAAAAAATTTCCCCTTTATTATAATGACATAAATGGGTACACTGGAAGTTGGGAGAAACCAGAACCAGATATTTGAATGTCTGAGGTAAGTAATCTTTCTCAATAGATGGCTTCAGAAATCTGACCAAAATTTCGTTGCCCACTCTTGACTTTACTGGCCCAACTTTATGTACTCATAGCCATGCCTGCTTCAAAATCCAATGAAATATGGATGAATCTTGAAAACAATCATACTAAGTAAAGTCAGCCAGACACTGACTTTACTTAGTCAGAAGGACAACTATTTTATGGTTCCACTTATATAAGGTACCTAAAATAGGCATATTCATAGAGAAAAAGCAGAATAGAGTCCATCAGTGGCTGGGGGTGGAGAGAAGGTAGTAAGGAGTTATTATTTAATGGGAACATCGCATGTCTCTGCGATGAAGAAAAAGTTCTTAAATGGATAGTAGTGATGGCTGCACATTGTGAAAGTACTCAAAGCTGAACTGTACACTTTAAAATGTTTAAAATAGTAAATTTTATTTTATGTATATTTTGCCACAATAAAAAAAATCCAATGTAACAGAGACTGATTAAAAATGGGCAAAAGTGATCTTTTGGGGATGATCTAAAACTTGATTGTAGTGACAGCTGCACAACTCTATCTATCTATCTATCTATCTATCTATCTATTTATTTATTGTCTGCGCCACGAGTTATGTGGGATCTTAGTTCCCTGACCAGGGACTGAACCCACACCCCTGCACTGGAAGCGTGGAGTCTTAACCACTGGACCACCAGGGAAGTCCCTGCACATTTACTTTAAAAAAAAAAAAATCAGGGCTTCCCTGGTGGCGCAGTGGTTGAGAATCTGCCTGCCAATGCAGGGGACACGGGTTCGAGCCCTGGTCTGGGAAGATCCCACATGCCACGGAGCAGCTGGGCCCGTGAGCCACAACTACTGAGCCTGCACGTCTGGAGCCTGTGTTCCACAACAAGGGAGGCCGCGATAGTGAGAGGCCCGCGTACCGCGATGAAGAGTGGGCCCCGCTTGCCTCAACTAGAGAAAGCCCTCGCACAGAAACGAAGACCCAACACAGCCAAAAAATAAATTAATTAATTACTTTAAAAAAAAAATCACTGAATCATACACTTAAATTATACTCCAATGAAGTTGCAAAAATAATATTCAATGTAAGTTTGTCACACACAAATTCCTCTCCAAAAAGTAAAACAAAAATTCTGTAAAATGAATGTTGTATGTTGCCTTTTAATGCCTAATCCAACTTTTCTGTTTCTTCTGGGCTGCAAATAATAACTAATATTTCTTAAGTACCTACTTAAAAGTCAAACATGCTACTAGCTACTAGGCACTTTATTATGTATTCTTATTTAAATTACCTCAACAAGTTACTAAGTGGTACTATTTCTACTTTAGAGGTGGGAAAAAGTGTCAAATCAAGTACCCCAAGACTGCAAAGCTTTGGATAGTGAATCTCGAATTCCAACGCAGGTCTAGCTCACTTCAAAAATCTATTATACATTTTACAGCTATTTCAAAAAAAAAAATCTATTACACAGTACATCTCGCTACTCAGAGAGAGAGAATCTTAAGAAGCAGTGTTGTGTATTCATGTATTTGCACATGCATCTAACACATCCATTCCCCCCCAGACATTACATATATACTATGTGATAAGTTCAGGGTTAGGTACTAGGAGTAAAGGTGAAAACAGACCAGGTCACTGTCTTTAACAATTTCATTCTGATAGGAGACAGATGTGCATATAACTAAAGTACTTAGATGTTACATTTCCTCTGCCTTCCCTATATCCTGCTTTTCTTCCTCATAATGAAGAGAATTCAATTCATCCAGAGGCAAAAGTTAGAAGCCTGGAAATCATCTTTGACTTTTCCAGACTCTTAAATCTAAGTCACCAAGTCCTATCAATTCTATTATCTTCCTCTGAATGAGAAAATATGTAACACTGGTGTGTTGCTTTGGCAGCCACCTTGTGACCATGAGG
Source organism: Orcinus orca (assembly GCF_937001465.1). Lineage (NCBI taxonomy): Eukaryota > Metazoa > Chordata > Mammalia > Artiodactyla > Delphinidae > Orcinus > Orcinus orca. The sequence continues at coordinate 101,270,372 of NC_064559.1, read as the reverse complement.
GAAGGCAGCTTGCAGATAAAGCAGACACTGTGCACAGTAGAATACTGAGAGGAGAGCTAATTACACAGCTGTACCATCAGATCAAACTACTTTGAAGCTAGTCCTGTTACACAGACCAATAAATTCCTTTAATGTTTAAGCCAGTATGAACTCGGTTTTCTGTTACCTAAACTGAAAATATCCTAAAGAATAGATAACTCTGTCAGAAGTGCTGAAATGAAATCAAAGTGGAGATATCCAATAAACAGGTGGATACGAGGCACACAAAGAGAGCCAGAGTTCAGGCCAGAGCTGGAGATAAATATTTGAACAGGTAAAGGAGGTAATTGAAGTAATGTACAGGGATGAGTGAAACTGTCCAGAAAAAGAAATGAATATATACTCAGAAGGAAAAGAGCCAAGGATAGAACCTTGGGCAGTACCTACATTTAAGGATTGGCTGGTCAGAGGAAACTAAGAGAGCTAGTGGAAAACTAGGAAAGCATGACATGTCAACAAATTAAAGAAGAGTAGTTAATTGTGTCCAACAATTTACAGGAGAAAAATGTCCAGCTTTAAATTTACTGTTGACTGTTGTAAAAAACAAGAATGGCCAGATGGTGACAAAGCTTTAGATTCATGCTTGTCAAGTTTTTGACTCATTGTTAGCCCCAAATCAAAATACAGGTCTGCAGTGAAAACTTTTAGAAGATTCTGAGAGGGAAGAGGAGGGATAGAGGTGAGTAAAATGAATTAGTATCTACTGAGCTGCCTTTTATTTACTAGGCAATGTACAAGGCCCTTTATATTTATTCCCTCATTTAATCACATTAGAGAAATACTAATTTATTTTTAGTGAATTAAACTTTACAGATACAGTTGAAGCACTCTGTGTCACTTCCCCACCAAACCATTCTCTATCCTCCCTTCTTCCCTTCCCAGAGAAAGGCATTATGATGGATTTGTTATCATTCTATTACATATATATGTATCCATAAATAGTACATAGTATAGTATTTATTTATTCGTTTGTTTGTTTAGGCCACACCACACCTAAACAATTCCCTAGTTCATGTATTTTTAAAAGTAGCTCTTGGGAGACTTCCCTGGTCGTCCAGTGGCTAGGGCTCCGCGCTCCCAGTGCAGGGGACCTGGGTTTGATCCTTGGTCAGGGAACTAGATCCCACATGCTGCAGCTGGGATTCCACATGCCGCAGCTAAGAGATTCCCGCACATTGAACTAAGACCCGGCAAAGCCAAAAAAAAAAAAAAGTAGCTCTTGTATGTATCCTTTTTCATTTTGCTTTTCAATGTTTAATTTTTTAATATTTAAAATTTATCCAAGTAAATACATGAAGCACCAATTCATTTGTTTTAACTGCTGTGTAGAACTCCACAGCAAAAATATTTGATTCAGTAATCATTCTCCAATTCAACATTTAGGCACCAATATGTTGATGTTTAAACCAATGCTGTGATTTCCACTTCTGGCCAAGATTCTGTAACACAGGACAGATTTGCCCTCTCACCTGAAATAACAAAAAACCTCCAGACAAAATACATGAAACAAGGTTTTCAAGACACTGGACATCAGGCAACAAAGGATAGTGATCCCAGAGGGACAGGAAACAAATGAGGTGAGTTCTACAACTGCACTCGTTTTTGCCATAGGAGAGTTACTTCCTTTTTTTTTTTTTTTAAAAAACCCTTTTATTTATTTATTTTTTGGCCTCATGGCACGTGGGATCATAGTTCCCTGACCAGGAATGGAACCCGCACCCCCCGCAGTGGAAGCGCAGAGCCTTAACCACTGGACTGCCAGGGAACTCTGCCATAGGAGAGTTTCTAGGACATAATGTGGGGAGGGGGAAATGAGGCAGAGCCAGGCAGACTCCTGAGTTCAAGAGAGGGCGATGGGGCTTCCCTGGTGGCGCAGTGGTTGAGAGTCCGCCTGCCGATGCAGGGGACACGGGTTCGTGCCCCGGTCTGGGAAGATCCCACATGCTGCGGAGTGGCTGGGCCCGTGAGCCACGGCCGCTGAGCCTGCGCGTCATCTGGAGCCTGTGCTCCGCAACGGGAGAGGCCACAACAGTGAGAGGCCTGCGTACCGCAAAAAAAAAAAAAAAAAAAGAGTAGCTCCTGCTCGCCACAACTAGAGAAAGCCCGTGCGCAGCAACTAAGACCCAACACAGCCAAAAGAAGAATAAAGAGAAGAAAAGAAGTAACAGTCAAAATGAATAAATGATGAAAACTATAAACCTACAAATCCAAGAACTTCAACAAACCTGAAGCACAAGAAACATGATAAAAACTACACCAAGGGACGTCATAATCAAATTGCTCAAAACTACTATAAAGGGACTTCCTTAGCTGTCCAGTGGTTAAGCCTTTGCCTTCCAATGCAGGGGGTGTGGGTTTGATCCCTGGTCTGGGAGCTAAGATCCCACATGCCTCACGGCCAAAAGAACAAAACATAAAACAGAAGCAAATAAGTAGTGGTACATATATACAATAGAATATTACTCAGCCATAAAAAGGAACGAAATTGAGTCATTTGTTGAGACGTGGATGGATCTAGAGACTGTCATACAGAGTGAAGTAAGTCAGAAAGAGAAAGACAAATATCGTATATTAACGCATTTATGCGGAACCTAGAAAAATGGTACAGATGAACCGGTTTGCAGGGCAGAAGTTGAGACACAGATGTAGAGAACAAACGTTTGGACACCAAGGGGGGAAAGCCGTGGTGGGGTGGGGATGGTGGTGTGCTGAATTGGGTGATTGGGATTGACATGTATACACTGATGTGTATAAAATTGATGACTAATAAGAACCTTCAGTATAAACAAACAAAAACAATAAAAAAACAAGCAATATTGTAACAAATTCAATAAAGACTTAAAAAAAATGGTCCACATCAAAAAAAAAACATGATTACATGTAAAGATAAGGATAACATCAAATTTCTTGCTGGAAACAATGCAAAAGAGAAGACAGCAACATCCTTAAAATACTGAAAGAAAAAAATCTGACAATCTAAAATACCATACCTGTCAAAAAAATACCATTTAAAAACAAAGATGAAATAAAGACTTTTTCAGTCATTTTAAATTTCCTTTATCAATGTTCTCCTTTACAATTTATATTTATTTGTATCTTAAAAAGTTCCCCTAATTATGGTCTCAAAGCTTAGTTTGTCTGAAAACTATATACATAGTTCTACTATAGGTAAAACAGATAAGCAACAAGGATTTACTGTATAGCACAGAACTATATTCAGTATCTTATAATAAACTGTAATGCAAAATAATCTGAAAGTATATATGTAACTGAATCACTTTGCTGTACACCTGAAACACAATATTGTAAATCAACTATACTTCAATTTTTAGAAAAAGTGTTATTAACTATAGTCACCATGCTGTACATTACACCTCCATGATTTATTTTATAACTGGAAGTTTGTACCTTTTGACCACCGTCACCCATTTTTGCTCCATTTCCCCCCAGCCGCCCTGGCAACCACCAATCTGCCCTCTGTATCCATGAGTTGGGGTTTTTTGTTTTGTTTTGTTTTGTTTTGTTTACATTCAACATATAAGATCATACAGTATTTGTCTTTCTCTGTTTCACTTATTTCACTTAGCATAATGCCCTCAAGGTCCATCCATGTTGTCACAAATAGCAAGATTTCCTTCTTTTTAATGACTAAGCCACTTTGTGTGTGTGTGTATACACATATATATCACATTTTCTTTACCTATTCATCCACTGATGGACACTCAGGTTGCTTCCATGTCTTGGCTATTGTAAATACTGCCACAAAAAACATGAAGGTACATTATCTTTTCAAGTTAGTGTTTTTGTTTCCTTTAGATAAATATCCACAAGTGGAGCTGTTGGATCATATGGTAGTTCTAGTTTTAATTTTTTTGAGGAACCTCCATACTGTTTTTCAAAATGGCTGCACCAATTTACATTACCACCAACCGTGCACAAGGATTCCCACTTCCCCATCCTCGCCAACACTAACTTCTTGTCTTTTTGATAACAGCCATTCTAACAAGTGTGAGGAGATAACTCACTGTTATTTTTTTGGGGTTTTTTTGTTTTTAATTTATTTTTGGTTGTGTTGGGTCTTCGTTGCTCTGCGTGGGCTTTCTCTAGTTGCGGCGAGCGGGGGCTACTCTTCGTTGCGGCGCGCGGGCTTCTCACTGTGGTGGCTTCTCTTGTTGCGGAGCACGGGCTCTAGGCTTGTGGGCTTCAGTAGTTGTGGCATGAGGGCTCAGTAGTTGTGGCTTGTGGGCTCTAGAGCGCAGGCTCAGTAGTTGTGGCGCACGGGCTTAGTTGCTCCAAGGCATGTGGGATCTTCCTGGACCAGGGCTCGAATCCGTGTCCCCTGCATTGGCAGGCGGATTCTTAACCACTGCGTCACCAGGGAAACCCTCACTGTGGTTTTGATTTGCATTTCCTTGATGATTAGTGATGATGAACACCTTTTCATGTACCTGTTGGCCATCTGTAATGTCTTTTTTTTTTTTTGGCCGCACGTCTCAGTTCCCCAACCAGGGAAATGAACCCATGCCACAGCAGTGAAAGACCAGAATCCTAACCATTAGGCCTCCAGGGAACTTCCCCATCTGTATGTCTTCATGACCATTTATTCTTACTCTCCCCTTCACTAGTTTCTACTGATATTCCTAATTCTAACTGTATGCATGCCCTTCGGCTCAATCATGTACCTTTTCTTTATTTGCACTCACTCTCTACATAATCTCATATATTCCTATGGCTTTAAAGAGCAACTATATGCTAATTCCAAAATTTATATTCCTGGACCTCACCTCTCCTCTAAAATTCTCTTTATATATTCAACTGCCTAACTGTTATCTCCATTTGGATGTCTAACAGGCATTTTATGAACTTATGTCCAAAACTGAATTTCTGAACTCCTGGGATAAAAACTTTTTCTTCCCCTAGTGCTTCCCACCTCAGTAAACGACACCGCCATTCAACCAATTGCTTAAATCAAACTCTTTGGAGTCATTCTTGGTTTCTCTTTCTCACACCCTACATGCATTCCATCTGTAAATTCTGTCAGTACTCCTTTCCAAATATATTTCAAATCTGACATCTTATCACCACTGTCATGTTATTATTCTAGTCCAAGCTATTGTCATCTCCTGCCCAGACTATTGTAACTTTTTTAAACTCTGCTTCTGCTCTTGCCCTTCTCAGTCTATGTTCCACAGAGAAACAAGAGTGATCTTTCTAAAATTTAATTGAGATCATATCACTCCTCTGCTCAAAATGCTTTTTAATGGCATCTGTAGTGGTTTACAAACACTGTCACCCCAAATTCTTTGAAATTCCTCATATCAAGAGCTGGTGGTGGTGGTGGTGGGGAATCTGTGTCCCCTTCCCTTGAATCTAGGTGGGTTTATGACTGCTTCAACCTGTAGAGTATAGCAGAAGTGATGTTGGGTGACTTCTGCCACTGGGTTATAAAAAGCAATGCAGCTTTTGCCTTATCCTCTGGAACACTGAAGTCTGGAGACCGTTCGAACTGCTTTCTAAGAGGTACAACTACCTTGAGGCTGCCATAGTGTGAAGAAGCAAAGCCTCAGGGAGAAGTCACATGTAGACACTTCAGTTGACAGGCCTACTCTTCAAGTCATCTCAGCCCAGGGCACCAGACATGTAAGTGAATGAACCCTCAGATGATTCCAGCCCCCCACTAATACATCTTCCCCACTTCTGCATCTTCCCAGCTACAGCGCCATTCACTAGAGCAGAAACAAGCAATCACCACTGTGCCCAACCTGAATGAATTACTGACCCACAGAATCCAAGAGCGTAATAAAACAGCTGTTTTAAGTTACTAAGTTTTGGGGTAACTAACTTGTTGCACAGCAATAGTAACCAGAACAGCACTGCAAGTCTTTATCATAGCCTATAAGGCCCTACATAATCTGGCCCACTACCATCTGACTTTATATCTCCCAATACTCTCCCATAAACTCCCTTTCCAGTCAGTTTAGTCTCCTTGATCTCCCCTGATAGCCATGTGGCTTGTTCCCTTATTTCCTTCGTATCTCAGGGAGCCTTTTCCTAATGCATCTATTAGGGAAAACAAACAAACGATAAAAACACAGCACCTTTCATCATTACTCTGTCACCCCCTTATAAAACTTTATTCTTCTTCTTGGTAATTACAACTGCCTGGCCTATTATGTTTATATATGTTGGTCTGTTTCCCACCCACTAAAATATAAGCTCCTTGAGATAGTTTTTTCAGTGCCTGGCCCATAATATGTACTAGATAAATACCTGCTGAATAGAAGACCATAATCTGTACTTTTTAAGATATTCAAGATATTTTTTCAAATCTGTCTCCAAAGTACTTTTTCTTCTCAAATCTTTGTATTTAATAAATACATTTATTTTATGGACTATAGCCAATGGCTCTGTTATCTGAAGTTTTCAATTCCTGCTGCTTATTGTATCTGTGACTCTTGTTCATGGTAAATGAATTGTTTTCTTGTGCTTTTTGTCTTTTTTTTAAGAGCACCTTGTCTTCATTGGGACTTTATCTGTAGGAATCCTGTGTGGTTTGCATTGTGGACCTGTTCCTCCAGAGCAGTTTTTCACGTGCTTCTGCCAGTTACTGCAAGGATATAAAGCATTTCGAATAATTTTTTATATTTATTTCTCAGCTTGGGGATCTCAGACAAAAATAATTTAAATCCATATGAGAGTAGCCTCATACTTAAGTTTTCAGGGGAGATTCCCACCCACCCCTAGTCAGAGCCTAAGCTGAGACCAAAAAGTTTTCTTGTTTCCTTGAACTAGGGGATGGAATTTTTTATGGTCACCTCTCTTCCCTGAACATGAGCCTTTAAGGATCTTGGCTTTATAAGGGGATTCTCATCTCTACCTCTGTTCCATACAGGCCTAAACTTTGTCTATGGACTCCTCATGAGCATTAAGACCAAGGCTTTTAGGGACCTCCCTGGTGGTCCAGTGGTTAAGACTCTGCACTTCCACTGCGGGGGTCCCCGGTCGGGAACTAATATCCTGCATGCCTCGCGGTGCGGCCAAGAAAAAAAAAAAAGACCGAGTCTTTTGGTTACTGAAACTAGAAAAGCCCCCAGAACTGCCACAGCAGTAAGTCACATGCACACTGCTCATTTTCAGTTCCCTTTCATTCATGTGGTTCCTGAGAATTTTCCTTACTTCTTTCAGGCTCAGCTATGTGTTTTAAAAAAAAAAAAAAAGTTTGTTTTACAATATTTTATCCAGCATCACTAGGTGGTGTTTTGCAATGGAATTGCAAACGGTTTTAGTTATATGGTCTGCTATACTCCAGAGTCAAAACGATGGTCTGGAAGTTCAAAATTTATTTTCATAATAACTAGCTCAGTATCCTTTCAGAGCAGATAGGCCACCCAGCTTAAAATAAACAAAAACAACACCAAAGACTACTAACTGCAAAGGGAAAAACACACCTTAACAACAGAAAGATCTTGCTATCACCTTAACCCAGGGACCAAACTTGGCAGTGTAAACAGTGAGACAATCAGATATTATGTGCCTCCTGATGTGCTGCAGTATGAAGTATACAGCATCTTCCATGAGTATTTTTGCCAAAAACATATAAACTTTACACTGAAGTCCAGTTTACGGGACATACAGAGTCCGAGAACAAGCTAAATGATACCATATGGAAACAATCTAACAAATCTACAATGAAGAACATGTTGCAAATAGACTAGTCTGGTCTCTTAAAAAGTTGATATTAAAAGGGGGGCGGCAGGGCTTCCCTGGTGGCGCAGTGGTTGAGAGTCCGCCTGCCGATGCAGGGGACACGGGTTCGTGCCCTGGTCCGGGAAGATCCCACGTGCCGCGGAGCAGCTGGGCCCGTGAGCCACGGCCGCTGAGCCTGCGCGTCCGGAGAGGCCACAACAGTGAGAGGCCCGCATACCGCAAAAAAAAAAAAGGGGGGGGGGCGTCACTGCAGACTGTTCTAAATTAAGAGACACTTACAGACATACCAAATGCAAGGTATGATACTTGACTAAATCTTGGTTTAAAAAGAAAATCTACAAAAAGATATTATGAGGAACAACTGGGGAAATTTCAAATGGACTGGGTATTAGATAATATTAGGGAATTACTATTAATCTTGTTAGGTGTGATAATGGTATTGTGGTTGAATAGAAAATTGTCTTTCTTGTTTGGGGAAGCAAATTACCACAAACTTAGTGGTTTGAACAGTACAAATTTATTATCCTACAGTCTGGAAGTCGGAAGTCTGAAATGGGTCTCACTGGACCAAATTCAGGGCATCAGTCGGGACTCTTTTAATTCCTCCTGGAGTCTCTAGAGGAGTATCTATTTTTGTGCCTTTTCCAGCTAAAGACCACCTGCTTTCCTTGGCTCGTGGCCATTTCCCCATCTTCAAAGCCATCAATGTTGGGCCCACTCCTCATGTTGCCATCTTTCTCTCTTTTGCCTTTTTCCATTTTAAGGACCCATGTGATTACACTGGGCCCACCTGGATAGTCCAGAATAATATCCATATTTTAAGGTTAGCTGATTAGCAACCTTAACGCCATCTGCTGTCTTAATTTCCCTTTGCCATGAAACTGAACATATTCATTGGTTCTGGGGATTAGGCGATAGACATCTTGGGGGAACGGGCATTATTCTGCCTAACACTTCAATCTTAAGTGTTCAGAGGTAACGTCTAAAGCTTACTTTGAAATGATTCAGCAAAAATATGTATATGTTACTACCTATCAATGAGGCAAAACATTCACTGTTGACTCAAGATAGTAACATAGCTGTTCATTGTATTATTCTTCACATTTTTTCTACATATTTAAACATTTTCAAAGTTTTTAAAAATTGAAAAGTTTAAAGATTGTTTTAATTAAAAAAAAAAAAGATAAGCAGAACAGAACAGACTCCTTTTTCAAAAGGAGGCCTTTAACCTGGCTACAGAAAACAGTAATGTGGATATATTTAATACGGACAGTGTGTGACATTCAATAGAGCAGCACTATTAAGGTGAAGTGCATGTAGACTTCCCGATACTGTGGATATGGTTACCAGCTGGGTCTGTAAGGGATTAAGTTGCTCTTTACATGTAGATGACAGGGTCCCACCTGAAAAGTGAGATCATTCCGCGTTAGTTATCACGGTCCTACTAACTGCCTTGGAAAAAAGACACATCAGATGAGAAATCTGGACTCCTTATGTCTTGCTTTTATATTTAAAAAGGAACAGTAGCTTTATAATATTTTTATAAATATAACTTAAAAAATATATATAGGGGCTTCCCTGGTGGCGCAGTGGTTGAGAGTCCGCCTGCCAATGCAGGGGACACGGGTTCGTGCCCTGGCCGGGGAAGATCCCATGTGCCGCGGAGCAGCTGGGCCCGTGAGCCATGGCGGCTGAGCCTGTGCATCCGGAGCCTGTGCTCCGCAACGGGAGAGGCCACAACAGTGAGAGGCCCACGTACCACACACAAAAAATAATAAAATAAAATAATATATATATACATATATATACACACACACATAGCTCTGGCTTGCCTTTGCTACAGTGTCCTTTCATAGAACAAAGATTCCCTTTTCAACTGTAGACACTAATAAAACTCGTTGCAAGTGATAAAATTTTCATGTTAATAAAATATGTAAAGATTAATCACCAAGTCCACTATATTCATCTATTCAAGTCCAAAAAGGACTTGAATAAAAGGTAAAAAGGAAAAAAAGTGATAGAGGGAGAATTCAGACTACAGAAGTCTATGGGGTTCAGAATGGGATAATCCTAGTAAATAAATCCTTATGACAATTATAAACAGGAAGTGCTGAAACATCACCCCTTCTAACATTTTAAGAAGAGGCAATTCCTGGTTTGCTTTCTGCCACTGGGAGGCATCAATCAGCTACAGGTCTACCAAGACCTGTTCACGCCCATGTAATATTTTAAATAACTCCAAATCAGACAATCCAACAACACAGAAAGAAGGCTGGAGGAAATGAGAACCTCCATCTCAATGAAGGGATCAAGTGAAGATTTTCCTGAAATCATTCAAACAGTTCTGAAGCACCGAGTATGTACACAGTAGTAAGAAATACAAGTAATTCAAGGATGAATTCAAGGATCATACAGTAGTTGAGAAATCTGGAGATGTGTTTACCCTCAGAGAAGAAGTGACCTAGTAATAAGAGTGCTATGATATGGATGACTTCAAGAATAGAATCTAAGGGCTTCCCTGGTGGCGCAGTGGTTGAGAGTCTGCCTGTCGATGCAGGGGACACGGGTTTGTGTCCGGTCCGGGAAGATCCCACATGCGGCGGAGCGGCTGGGCCCGTGAGCCATGGCCGCTGAGCCTGCGTGTCCAGAGCCTGTGCTCCGCAACGGGAGGGGCCACAACAGTGAGAGGCCTGCGTACGGCAAAAAAAAAAAAAAGAATCGAATCTAAGTCTCAGACTAGATAGTTGACTTCTTCCCACTTCTTGCAAGATTCTTCTTGCTTCTGCCACATGAGTTACACAATGTGAGGAGGTATCCTTTCCTCTATCAATCTTATTCTTTCTCTTGTATTCCACATTTATAATAGATACCATCATTCCTTTAATCAAGTTAGAAACCCTAAAGTCATGTGAGATGACTCCTTCCTACTTCATTCAAATAATTTTTTCATAGATTCTAATATACATAATTTCCTCTATTTTAACCTCTGATATCAGGGCATATCTTACAATCAATGGCATCTAACAACTGACAGTATTTCTTCTTCCTTATTGGTTCATAAAATATTGACACATCTTAAACCAATGGCATCTTCACGTTTGCAGCAACAAGGATGGACCTAGAGATAGTAAGTCAGAGAAAGACAAATACCATATGGTATCACTTACATGTGGAATCTAAAGTATGACACAAATGAACTTATTTACAAAACAGAAAACAGACTCACAGACATAGAAAACTTATGGTTAACAAAGGGGAAAGGGGGTGGGGGAGGGAGAGATTAGGAGTTTGGGATTAGCAGATACAAACTATTATATATAAAATAGGTAGGGGCTTCCCTGGTGGCGCAGTGGTTAAGAATCCACCTGCCTATGCAGGGGACACAGGTTCGAGCCCTGGTCCGGGAAGATCCCACATGCCTTGGAGCAACTAAGCCTGTGCACCACAACTACTGAGCCCGAGTGCCACAACTACTGAGCCCGTGCACCTACAGCCTGTGCTCCGCAACAAGAGAAGTCACCACAATGAGAAGCCCATGCACCGCAACGAAGAGTAGCCCCTGCTCGCCGCAGCTAGAGAAAAGCCGTGCGCAGCAACAAAGACCCAATGCAACCAAAAATAAATAAAATTAATAAATTTTTTAAAATAAATTAATTAAATAAAATAGATAAACGAGGTCCTACTGTATAGCACAGGGAACTATATTCAATATCCTGTAATAAACCATAATGGAAAAGAATATGAAAAAGAATACATATATATGTATAACTGAATCACTCTGCTGTATACCAGAAAGTAACACAACATTGTAAATCAACTACAGTTCAATTTAAAAACAAATATCAAAGGCATCTTAGATTCCATGAAATACAATATTTATGAAATGCCTAATATTTATTATTAGCATTTTCTAGGCACTCATGGACTTAACATTCTAGTGGGGAAAAGAAACAATAAACAAATAATACGGGCAGGTAAAGCAGTGATAAGTACCTTGAAAATATTTAAGCATGAAAAGGGGATAGAGCGTCAGATCAGGGGAAGAGACTATTCTTAAAAGCACAGTTGGGGGACTTCCCTGGTGGTCCAATGGTTAAGAATCCACCTTCCTGTGCAGGGGACTCGGGTTTGATCTCTGGTCGGGGAACTAAGATCCCATATGCTTCAGGGCAACTAAGCCTGTGTGCTCTAGAGCCCAAGCACCACTAGAAAGCCTTCGTGCTACAACTACTGAGCCTGTGCGCCACAACCAGAGAGAAGCCCCCATGCCAAAACAAAGCGCTGGTGCACCACAACGAAAGATCCTGCATGCCTCCACAAAGATCCCGCGTGCTGCAACTAAGACCCAATGCAGCCAAAAAAAAAAAAAAGCACAGTTGGGAAAGTCCTATCTAAAAAGATAACATTTGAGTTAAATCCTGACTTAAGTGGAAAGTGAGCTATGCATATATATGGGAGAGAATATAACTGGTATGGAAAAAAGCAAGAATGCTGCTTGAGACAGAATGGTGCTTAGTATTATGCTAGAAACAGTAAAAAGGTAAAGATGAAGTGCCATATCCAAGAGGGAGAGTGGCAAGAAAGGAGGTAGGAGAGGTAATCCTGGGGCCAAACCAAGTATCAGGATATACCTTGAAAGAAGAGCCAACAGAAATGTTGGTGTACTGGATGTGAAGCATGAAAAAGAAGGCAGTCAAGGATGACTCCAGGGCTTTATCATCAATGATGATGCCTTTTATGAAAATGGTGAATAACGGCATGTTTAGAGTGAAAAACGAAAAGTGTATTTCTAACATGTTAAGTTTGAAATGCCTATTAGACACAATCTAGAGTTAAGAGGAAATGTTTGGCTGAGGATACATATTCAGGAGTCATAAACATACAGACAGAATTTAGTCACGGGGGTAGACAAAATCATTTAAGGAGTGAATGTAAACAGAGAGATGGTATGAGGGCTGAGCTCTGGGGTACTCCAACATTTATAAATTGAAGAAAATACCTAGCAAATAAGATTGAAGAGTGGTCTGTGAGGTAGGAAGAAAACAGGAGAGCGTGGTGTCCTGGAAGCCAAGTGCCTTTTCCCCCAACAAGTCTAAATATCTCTAAAAGACCTAAATGTCTCTGCAGTCTCTCCATTCTTTCCAACTTTCCTGCCATTCCTTAATTCAGAATATCATCTTTTCTCTCTTAATCTATAGCAAATATTTTAAAAGATCTTGTGGTCTCAGTATCTAAGGTGTCCCCCGCTTCATGTTCCATATAGCCAGTAAAGTGACCTTAAAAAAAAAAAAATCTAATCTTATCATCCCATCCTTAATATCAAACACTTCCCATTATCTACAACACTAGCACACAGGTCCCTACATCAGCTCATCCCAATTTACCTTTGCAACCTTATCTTCTACTACTCCTGCCCTCAAGTATCTCATGCGCTAGGCACACCTACATATTCTTTCTTGCTTCCAAGCTTTTCTATGTGCTATTTTCTTTCCCTAGTAAATCCTCCAACTCTTACTTTAAGACTACATAGAGACATTTATGAATAGGGTGAAATATGTCCTAGTTTGCATGGGACAGTCCCAATTTATACCTGGTGTCCCCTCCTGATGATTAACAATATTCCTTTCACCTTTAACAGTGTCTCAAAATTAGATGGTCATCCTATCTATGAAAACTTCCCTGTTCCCCTAGGCAGTTTTTTCTTCCCATGTGTTCTCAAACCATTTTGAACATGTCAGTACGTGTCTCATTATTGAATTACTTGTCCTTTTCCCTTAAAAAAAACTGTGAGCTCCCAGAGGTCAGGAACCTTATGTATTATTCATTTTCTTATCTCTTGCACCTAACCTGTTCATAAAAGGCAGTCAAAAATTCCTGTTAAAGGAACTCTATCTTCTGCAAACACTCTAAGAACAGGAGGTAGTCAGAGGAGAGAAAGGGTATGGTATTGGGCAGCAAGCCTGAGACTGGGAGCCAGTTGGGAGAAGGGGTAATCTGCTCCAGGATTAAGAGCACAGGACCCATACATGAGAAGGATAAGAAGCTTCAATTCAAAAGAGGGCCTGCCTCCAAAATGTTTCCAATCTATTAGAGAAATATGTTACGTACTTTCAAAAAGTTTTTATCTCAGGCATTACAAAGAAACATTCCAAACTTACATATTTGAAAAATATAAGTATGCTACTGGAGTTCAGAAAAAGACTGCACAAGTCTAGGAAAATGTTTATGAAGCTGGAATTTTGTCAGCTCAGCATACTGCCAACCTTATGTGACAAATATATAACTGAATAGTAAGCTCCTTGTAGTATCTCTATATCCCTAGTTGCTGAAAAAGTCCCTGAACAATAATAAATGTTCAATAAATGTTTCTGATGATTAATGTAACTTACATTAGTTTTTTTAGTTTGCAATGTACTTTTACATACATTACACTTTATATGAAGATAACATCCATATAAGATAGGCAGAGTAGTAAAACTGTCTCAGTTTTATAGATGAAGAAATCAGGCTTCCTGGGATTTGTAGAAGAGACTAGGTTTCTAGCTTGCCAGTTAACACAAACTCATCTTCATTTTCTGAAGAGCAATGCTACTCAAACTGTGGTCCACAGACTGGTGCTGGTCCATGAACTGTTTGTTATCACTCTGCAATAAGATTAAGCATAGAGGTTGCGAGTAAACATTAAGAAACTTTTATTTTAATTTGACAGAGTAATTTTATGCCTGTTGAATCTAACAATACAAAATACTGGGGTTGTATTTGGATATCTTTTTTTATCCCCCTTTTCCAGTAATTCATCTCACTATACGTACAAAAGTATTGGTCCATGCTATATTAGAAAACCAAACAAAAAAAATTTTTTTTAATTAATTAATTTATTTTTGGCAACGTTGGGTCTTCATTGCTGCGTGCGGGCTTTCTTTAGTTGCAGTGAGCGGGGGCTACTCTTCTATGTGGTTGCATGGGCTTCTCGTTGCGGTGGCTTCTCTTGCTGCGGAGCACAGGCGCTAGGCGCACGGGCTTCAGGAGTTGTGGCACGCGGGCTTCGGTAGTTGTGGCTTGCGGCCTCTAGAGCGCAGGCTCAGTAGTTGTGGCGCACAGGCCTAGCTGTTTTGTGGCATGTGGATCTTCCAAGACCAGGGATAGAACGTGTGTCCCCGGCATTGGCAGGCAGATTCTTAACCACTGCGCCACCGGGGAAGTCCCAAAATTTGTTTTTTTTGAAGGTTTGGAGAAGTATCACTAAAGAGGGTAATGTAGACCAATGTGTCACTCATGGATGGAACTCAATAAATTTAATTTTGTCATTTTTCTTTTACTTTAAATCCATGTTTCTCTAAGTATCATTTTAGACCCTACATCAGAATTACTTCAGATATGTGTTTAAAATGTATCCTCCCAGGGCCATTTCAAAGTAATGAACTGGAATTTCTCAGTGAGGAGCCAAGGAATCTGCATTTTATCATATTTTCCTGGTGATTATTATCACTCTATATAGTTGAAGAATGACTGCCTTAAACTTTCACAAAAGAAACAGGGAAGTAAGTAACCTAGGGAGTATATAATTAAATAAAGGAATAGGGGTTAGCCACATTTTTCCAACCTCCTTCAGAGCTTATCTATAACACTCCATTTTTATTTGGGCAAAGTAGAGAAAATGTAGGCTTTCCTTAGGAATATTATAAAAATAATACTTAAAAGAAGAAAACAACAAATTTTTTTTTTCATGTTTTATACCAGGGCACTAATAATAATGGGCGGTAGGAAAGAAGAGTTTTGAACAGTTGTGATCTTTCACACTGCTCTGAAAAACATGATCTCTTAGGTACATTTCATACACACATACTCAGGAGAGCCTCTTCTCAGACAAATCATTTTTTGAGTGATATATTCATCACACAAATCTGAAAACAGTTGGGGGAAAGTGCACTTCAACAGGAAGAGAAGTAACATGGTGTGTACTGGGAGCAAAGGGGCAGGGGATATAGGAGAAAGGAGAATAACATTTGAGCGAGGCTAAATATCAAAACTGTGGGCTAAGAAACACAGAAACAACACTTCATTTAATTCTCAAAACATTCCTATGAGGTCCGCATTATCCCTATCCTGTGAAAGAAGTAATTGAGACTTAGACTAAATAAACTTGTCTGGGACTTCCCTGGTGGCACAGTGGCTAAGAATCCACCTGCCAATGCAGGGGACACGGGTTGGAGCCCTGGTCTGGGAAGATCCCACATGCCACAGAACAACTAAGCCCATGCACCACAACTACTGAGCCTGCACTCTAGAGCCCGTAAGCCACAACTACTGAGCCTATGTGCCACAACTACTGAAGCCCGCGCGCCTAGAGCCCGTGCTCCACAACAAGAGAAGCCATCGCGATGAGAAGCCCGCGCACCGCAAGGAAGAGTAGCCCCCGCTCGCTGCAACTGTAACATTCTGTTCCATCAGTAAAGACTTTTATTCAATTATTGTCTGCCATAGGTACAACATATGAAAGTAGTAGCACACACACCAACTAAATATTTACCATATACACACTCTCATAATCAGACTAGTAAAACCAGAGGTATTTGAATTCAGTGGACTGTGAGGGTAACCGCACTTTGAGGAAACAAGAGCTGGGAGGTGGGCATGAAAGGGAAACAGCAGTGATCTGTAAGCTTTAGGAGAGTCTTACAAAAGTTTTTGGCTTCACAAAAATTTCTCCAGAATATCCCTCAAGGATATTCATAGCTCTGTATACTACATTACTCATAACAGAGAAGGGAGAATGTTATAAGTAGCAGCCTAGCCAGATATTTATTCCACAAAGAGTAGGTCTAATAAAATTTCTGTAATGAAAATTCTTTACTTTAAAGGGATAAACATAACCATACCAATAAATTCTATCTCAATGAAGCTTCTGCGATTAGTAGGCTCATGCCCACTACTTGCAAATGTAAGCTGAATGAATGGCCATTTGACTTCCACCAAACTGGAAGCAAATTGTACTTCCAGGTCCTGGCAAAGATCACAGAGCAATGGTTCTGTTCTGCACATCTCCAAACTACCCTAATGCAAACCAGATAGCTGAGCTCCTTCCAAGCTATCTAATGCTTCCTACTGCCAATTATTCCCAACAATTAACTCCACACTTCCCTAGGATGGAACCTCTCTATTTTAGTTCCCTAAAGGAACTTAAACACATACAAACCAAACTGCAAAACGAATTCCTCAAATGGGGGTAAAAGCCCTTAAGGAAAAACAAAATGGCTACAGAATATGTTAGATGCTACAAAGAGTAAAATTATCTCTGAATGTACCATTTTATTGGATCATCTTAGAAGTTGCTTCCATACAGTCCTAGAGGTAACAACCTCTGGAATTCAACATTTGATGCAACAGAAAAGACTGTGGCCAAGGGCTTGAGAAGAGTATGCATCAATGTGAGTATCTGAGCTCTATTAACTATTTCTCATTAAAAGGAGGTTTCGATAACAGGGAACCAAGAGAGACCACCCTTATCTCTGTATAAGACAAAAAGACACAGGACAGATCATACCCTTAAATGTTTATTATATTACAATATATCTAGCAATATTATCAACCATAGGTTAGAAATAAACCTGACACAACTATAGAAGACACTGGCAGATTACTACAAATATCACTAAAGCTGTTACAAAACATCAAGCCTACAAAGAAGGAAGCTGGGATCCAAAGAAATCACATTTCACTTTTATCAACTTTCTGCTAGTCAAGACTTACTTCTACAAATTAAAGGTGCAAAACTTACATGTATGACACAGAACTTGTCTTAAGCCATTCTTAGGTAGAATATCACGGGTCCCACTTAAATTGATCTACACTGAAAACAAAGGCACATTAACCCTTTCACCCAAATCCTGATTTATTTTTCTGACATAGTATGCATTTGGTTATTGTCTTCCTTCTTCCTCTACTAACTTATAAACACTATGGAGTGAAGGATTTGTCTACTTTGTTCACTGCTATATCCCCAGTTCTGAGATAAGTTCCTGGCACTTAAAAAAAAATCACTCAATGATTACCTGTTAAGTGAATAACTGAGCCCTTCATTTGCATGCTACTTTGGTAGTGGACAATGGAGCAAATGAGACTGAGCAAATGCTACACAATTTTAACTTCAACAGCAGAACTGATTCATTTCTGCTATTTCAGGATTATTCAGCCTTCTTACTAGATGGAGACTTTTGATGATTATTCTCTATGTAAACATCTTCCCATTTCTAAAGCAAGAAGCCTCAACCCCCATACAATATCCCCACACTATTCTAGGTGGTCAGCTAAGTTTTGGCTCCCCATTTTTCATTTGGGTTTGCAGGTCAAGGAGGCAAGGGGATATACCATGCAACTGCCACCCCCTGGGGTCACATTAGAGAAAATTATGTATCAGATACACATATATGGGTAATTAACACCAAGGCACCAAGAGCCCCTAAAATGATTTCTGTGACTAAGATTTAGAGTGGGAAAATAACAACACAGAGCATCAACAGAGAAGGACCTTAAGACCCTTACAGCAGGAGAGAACAGCTTCTCAGCTGGCTTCTTGCTGAATCAATTTATCATATAAATCTGATAAGCCTTCTTGCAGTACAATACCTTCCACTATTACTTACTACCTGGCCCCCTCTACTCTGCCCTCCTAACCAAGTTACTCTGTCCCAATCTTCCAAAAGACAGTTTCACTTCTATATATACATATACTACTCTCCTAGACTTTCCCCTGCCACACTTCTAAGTAAATTTCTGTTCTTTACCTGATAAAACATATTGCCTAGTTAATTAGTCCTATCCAAGTTTTTATTCTTCCAATGTCTTGATACTGTTGCTCACTGCCCATCAAAATTAATCCCCCCCGTCCTTCCATAGTAATGGAAATACTGGCTACCTAGCTGTTCAGCTCACTACATTTCCTAGCCTCCCTTGGTGATTGTTAGGCTAAATTCTTGCCTTGCCGATGGAATAAAGAGGAAGTGATGTGTGCTGCTTTCAGCCCAAGAACTATAAAAAGTAGGCAAACTCTTTCATGCTTTTTCCCCTTCCTGCTGGCTGCAACACAGTTTCAAGCCTGCAGACAAGGACAATACCCTAGAAGTTGATCCCCCTGATAGTGGTATCAGCATCTCTTGGGAATTTGTTGGATATACAAACTCTCGAGCCCCATTCCAAACCCATGAATCAGAAATTCTGGGGAAAGAGACTAGGGACTGTGTTTTATGTTTTAACAAGCATTCCAGGTGACTCTGATGCATGCTAAAGTATAAGAACCATTGTTCTAGGGATCAGCAGGAAAATTAGTATAAAAGAACCTGAGTTCCTGAATTACCACACAAAACAACAGAGCATCAAGAACCAATCACCTTGGGCAATTACATGAAAGAAATACTTTCTATCTTGTTTGCGCCCTTGAGTTTTTGGATCTTTGTTGCAGCTCTTAGGCATACTCTCCCAGTTCTCAAAACTTTTTGGTCTCAGGATCCCTTTAAGAGGACATTCCTAAAAATTAAGACTCCAAAGAGATTTTTTGCTTGTAGTCTATAGCTATCAATAGTCACTGTATTAGAAATTAAAACAGAATTTTAAAAATATTAGTTCATTAGGACTTCCCTGGTGGTGCAGTGGTTAAGAATCCCTGCCAATGCAGGGGACATGGGTTCAAGCCCTGGTCCAGGAAGATCTCCCACGCCGCGGAGCAACTAATCCCGCGCCACAACTACTGAAGCTCACGCGCCTAGAGCCTGTGCTCCACAAGAGAAGCCACCGCAATGAGAAGCCCGTGCACTGCAAGAAGAGTAGCCCCCACTTGCTGCAACTAGAGAAAGCCCGTGTGCAGCAACGAAGACCCAATGCAGACCAAAAAAAAATTTAAAAAACAAAAAAGAAAGCTGGATTCCCATGACTGCTGCTGCATTCAATCTGCTGTGATATGTTGTTTTAGTTGAAGTATATATATATATATATATATATATATATATATATATATATGGAGGAAAAAAACTTTTTTAGTATTTATTACTTATTTGTCTGCATCAGGTCTTAGCTGAGACACGCGGGATCTTTGCTGCTGCAATGTGGGATCTTTAATTGCAGCATGAGAACTTCTTAGTTGCGGCACGTGGGATCTAGTTCCCCGACCAGGGATCAAACCCAGGCCCCCTGCATTGGGAGTGTGCAGTCTTAGCCACTGGACCACCAGGGAAGTCCCCCCAAAAATCTGGTCTTAAACAGATGAGTAGTTAGAAAAAGAAGGGCATTTTTTAAAAATTTAAAATCTTTAATGAACTCATTATTTAAAGAAACTTTTTCAGCTTTGAAATGATTTTAAACTTACAGAAAGTTGCAACAATAGTTCAGAGAAGCCCTACATACTCTTCATCCTGCTCTCCCTAATGTTAACATCTTTTTAAAAAATTATTTTTAAAATTGAAGTATTTTAAAATTATATTTTAACTGAAGTAGAGTTGTAGTGTTGACATCTTACATAACCACAGTACAACATTACTGAAACAAAGAAATGAATATTGGTTTTTCTAAAATTTCTGTTTATTTTTGGCTCTGTTGGGTCCTTGTTGCTGTGCACTGGCTTTCTCTAGTTGCAGCAAGCAGGGGCTACTCTTGTTGCAGTGCGCAGGCTTCTCACTGCGGTGGCTTCTCTTGTTGCAGAGCACGGGCTCTAGGCGCGTGGGCTTCAGTAGTTGTGGCGCACAGGCTTGGTAGTTGTGGTTCACGGGCTCTAGAGTGCAGGCTCAGTAGTTGTGGCACATGGGCTTAGCTGCTCCACAGCATGTGGGATCTTCTTGGACCAGGGATCAAACTCGTGTCCCCTGCATTGGCAGGTGGATTCCCAACCACTGTGGCACCAGAGAAGTCCCCTGAATTGCTGATACAATACTATTAGCTATTCTACAGGCCTTATGCACATTTCACTAGTTTTCCTACTAATATCCTTTTCAGACCCAGGATACAATCCACAATCCCACATAGTATTTAGTTGTCATGTCTCTTTGGTCTCCTTTAACATGTGGCAGTTTATTAGTCTTCCTTACCTTCACATTTTTGAAGAGTACTGGCCAGTTCTTTTGTAAAATATATCTCAATTTGGGTTTGCCTGATGTTTTCACATGATTAGACTGAGTCTATGTATTTTTGACAATGTCACAAAAGTGATGTTGTGGCCTTCTCAGTGTATCATGTCAGGAAGTACATAATGTCAATATGTTGAACTATGGGTGATGTTAACTCTAATCACTTGACTGAGGTGGTGTCTGCCAGGTTTCTCCATTGAAAAATTATTATGGGGAAATACTGGAAGGTTATGCTAAATCCCATTTTGCATCAAACTTCCACCCACTAATTTTAACATCTATAGATAATTTTTCTTTGTTTTTAATATTTATTTATTTATTAGCTGTGTTGGGTCTTAGCTGTGGCACAAAGGCTCTTTCGTTGAAGTGCGGGCTCTTCCCTTCATTGCGGTGCATGGCCTTCTCTCTAATTGTGGTGTGCAGACTTAGTTGCCCCTCGGCATGTGGGATCTTAGTTCCCTGACCAGGGATCGAACGGGCCCCCCCTGCATTGCAAGACAGATTCTTAACCACTGGACCACCAGGGAAGTCCTTACAGGTAATTCTTGCCTGCAGCAATTATTACTGTAGCATTTGCCTAATGTTTCCATCATTCTTATACATTTTGAATTTTACTGGAATAAATAGCTGTCCCCTCTTCCCCATTTACTTATTCAAGTATTTATTTATAGCAGTACGGACTTGTGGATATTTATTTTATCCCATGGGTTATATAGTTCCTTACTATCATTACTTATTTTATTCTTCAAACTGTCCCAGACTTGGTCATTGGAAGCACCTTCAAGTTGACTCTCCATCTTTTTTTTTTTTTAGCATTTCATTACTTTCTGGTTACACATGATATTTCAGATTCATGTGCGTTTTTTCTCTGCCCTAGTCATTTCTCCAAGGAGCTCTGGTTCCTTTTACTGGATACTGGCACCTAGAAACCAAGAACTGGTGTCATATGTGCTTGCTGCGCTATGGTGGTGTCCTCTCAGAACAAGAAATATATGTATGTGCGTACAAACACATGTCCATGTCCATATCTGTATATGTGTATGTGTGCAAAAACATGTATACAGATTAAAACTCGTGAGTTCATACTGATACCAGAGAAAGGTATTCTAATACTCTTTTCAATTGGTCAGAATTGTGGACAACTTCATCTTTGATATACTCAAAGCTCAACACACGTGGGCAAAGGACTTGAATAGATATTTATCCAAAAAATATACTAATGGCCAAAAAGCACACGAAAAGATGCTCAACATCATTAGTCATTAGAGAAATACAAACCAAAACCACAATGAGATACCAATTCATACCTCCCAGGATGACTATAATCAAAAAGACAGAAAATAAGTGTTGGTGAGAATATGGAGAAAGTGTAATTCTAGTATACTGCTGGCAGGAATGTAAAGTGGGACATCTGCTTTGGAAAATGGTCTGGTAGTTCCTCAGAAAGTTAGAATTATCAAAAACATAGAATCATCATATGGCCCAGGAATTCCATTCATAGGTAAATAACTAAAAGAATGGAAAACAGGTATTCAGGACTTCCCTGGTGGCGTAGTGGTTAAGAATCTGCCTGCCAATGCAGGGGACACAGGTTCGATCCCTGGTCTGGGAAGATCTCACATGACACAGAGCAACTAAGCCCATGTGCCACCAACTACTGAGCCTGCACTCTAGAGCCTGTGAGCCACAACTATTGAGCCCACACGCCACAACTACTGAAGCCCATGCACCAAGAGCCCATGCTCCACAACAAGAGAAGCCACCGCAGTGAGAAGCCCACACACCACAACGAACAGTAGCGTCCCCGTCCTCCACTCACCGCAACTAGAGAAAGCCTGTGGGCAGCAACGAAGACCCAACGCAGCCAAAAATAAACAAATAAAAAATAAATTAAAAAAAAAACAGGTATTCAAACAAAAACCTGTACAAAATGTTCGCAGCAGTACTACTTACAATAGCAAAAAAGGTGGAAACCACCCCCAATGTTCACATGAATGTGAACTGATGAATGGATAAGCAAAATGTGGTATATATTATTCAGGCACAAAAATGAATGAAGTACTGATACATGCTACAACATGGATGAACCTCAAAACATGCTAAGTGAAAGAACACAGACAAAAAAAGTCACATACTGGATGGTTCCATTTATATGAAATATCCAAAATAGATAAATCCATGGAGACAGAAAGCAGACTAGTGGTTGCAAGGCGCTGGGAAATGGAGAAATGGGAAGCAACTGCTTACTGGGCACAGGTTTCCTTTTGGGGTAATGAAAATGTTCTGAAATTTGATTTAGGTAGTGGTTGCAGAACACTGTGAATGTACTAAATGCCACCGAATTATACAACTTAAAATAGTTAATTCTGTTACGTGAATTTTACCTCAATTAAAAAAAAAAAACCACAGTCGTTTCTAAAGGTTAGTTGCAAGGTGAAATTTGAAACCTTATCAATAAACTTCATACTGTTACTTTAAAATCCATTGTCTATCGTGTACTCTGAATGGCTCTTTTACCCAAGCATGATTTTTTTACATCATGCATTGATGATCTGGAAAATTCTGGTCCACTAGGTCATGCAGATTTCAAATGCTGACACAGTTCATTATAAAATATATATTTTAAAAAATCACATTTGTCAATACTACCACTAATCTCATCAGAAAAGTATTGATATTTAAGTCCTGGAAGCTGTCAAACTCATGGTTTAATTTTTATTCGAATTTTATAACTGGGCACAAATATAGTCAGTTGCTTTCCCTGAAAAATTTTAAGAATATGTCTGCCAAATACCCAAATCTAAAGATCATAGTTCACTGATTATTCTTTTTTTTTTTTTAATTTTTGTAGACTACACCGTGCAGCATGTGGGATCTTAGTTCCCCGACCAGGGATCAAACCTGTGCCCCCTGCATTGGGAGCACAGTCTTAACCACTGGACCACCAGGGAAGTCCCTAATTATTCTTTCACCAAGTAACAAGTAAAATCAATGTTCTATGAAGAAAGCAGCTAGGTAGCTTGTAGCTTGATTACACTTTTCCTTGAGACAACCATTGTAGCTCAACACGTAGCAAAAGTGCTTTGTAAGTCCTTCTCATTTTATCACACAAAATATTCAAAACCCATGTTCTGAAAGGCCAAGATTAAATAAAATTCATTTTTACTGCTTCATCAAGAACATCCTTAAGTGAAACTAGATTTTTTTTTTTTTACCTGCAAGTTTAAACTGTATGGCAATGAAGAATACAATGACTACTAGTACAGTTTGGTGCCACCGCTTTGATTCATACCAAGGCATCAGAGCAGTTTTACTCCCCACTGTTTTTGGATCATCAGTGCAAATGCCAACACAGGGAAAATGGCAAAATAATGCCTTTGTATTACTATGAAATAGCTTTCATCGCAAGACTCCCTGAAAGGGTCTCAGGGATCCACAAGAGTCCACAGATCACACTTCTATTTTTTTGTGTTGGTTTCTACTTTATAACAAAGTGAATCAGCTATACATATACATATATCCCCGAATCTCATCCCTCTTGCGTCTCCCTCCCTCCCTATCCCGCCCCTCTAGGTGGTCACAAAGCACCGAGCTGATCTCCCTGTGCTACGAGGCTGCTTCCCACTAGCTATCGATTTTACATTTAATAGTTGTATATATGTCCATGCCACTCTCTCTTTGTCCCAGCTTACCCTTCCCCCTCCCCGTGTCCTCAAGTCCATTCTCTAGTAGGTCTGCGTCTTTATTCCCGTCCTGCCCCTAGGTTCTTCATAACCTTTTTTTTTTTTTTTTTAGATTCCATATATATGTGTTAGCATACAGTATTTGTTTTTCTCTTTCTGACTTACTTTACTCTGTATGACAGACTCTAGGTCCATCCATCTCACTACAAATAACTCAATTTCGTTTCTTTTTATGGCTGAGTAATATTCCATTGTATATATGTGCCACATCTTCTTTATCCATTCATCTGTCGATGGACACTTAGGTTGCTTCCATGTCATGGCTATTGTAAATAGAGCTGCAATGAACATTGTGGTATATGACTCTTTTTGAATTATGGTTTTCTCAGGGCATATGCCCACTAGTGGGATTGCTGGGTCATATGGTAGTTCTATTTGTAGTTTTTTAAGGAACCTCCATACTGTTCTCCACAGTGGCTGTATCAATCTACATTCCCACCAACAGTGCAAGAGGGTTCCCTTTTCTCCACAACCTCTCCAGCATTTATTGTTTGTAGATTGTTTGATGATGGCCATTCTGACTGGTGTGAGGTGATACTTCACTGTAGTTTTGATTTGCATTTCTCTAATGATTAGTGATGTTGAGCATCCTTTCATGTGTTTGTTGGCAATCTGTATATCTTCTTTGGAGAAATGTCTATTTAGGTCTTTTGCCCATTTTTGGATTGGGTTGTTTGTTTTTTTGATATTGAGCTGCATGAGCTGCTTGTAAATTTTGGAGATTAATCCTTTGTCACTTGCTTCATTTGTAAATATTTTCTCCCATTCTGAGGGTTGTCTTTTCGTCTTGTTTATGGTTTCCTTTGCTGTGCAAAAGCTTTTAAGTTTCATTAGGTCCCATTTGTTTATTTTTGTTTTTATTTCCATTTCTCTAGAAGGTGGGTCAAAAAGGTAGATCACACTTCTAATACACTTGTTAGAGTAACCTACCAATTCATACTATTTTTCAGGTTTAATGCAAACTCCTTGGCAGCAAATCTCTCCTTTGTACCTCCCTTATTACCCACTACTATGAAATGCCCCAACAGACCATGTAAGCACTGTTATTGCCTAACCAATTCCAAATGGTACTTTCTTTCACCTAACTCGTATCAGCTACGTCAACGGACCTCTTCCCACTATTTCCCAGGCTAAAGAATCCCATTCCTAAAAGCCTGAAATGATTAATTCCTTCTGGTCCATTTAAATCTAGTCTATTTTAATTACTTCCTTTTGATTTCCAGAACTTGCTTTCTGGTTCACTTTTCTTAAAAAAAAAAAAAAGGACTCTTGATTTAGAACAGGAGTCTGCAAACTTTTTCTGTAAAGGGTCAGACAGTAAATATTTTAGACTTCGTGGGCTAACTTCTCAACTCTGCTGTTGTAAGCAAAAGGGTGTGGCTGTGTTCTAGTAAAACTTTATTTATAAAACCAGGCAGTAGCTGTAGTTTCTGACTCCTGATCTAGACTCTTCCGACATATATGTCAATCAACCCAGTGTAACTCAGAAGATGCCAAAAGTTTAAAAAGGATATAGTTACAGACTGACTAAAGAAACTTATAGGAACACTGAAAACAGTACACACAAACCCAATAGATAGGAATATTAGTAACAGCTGCTAACACTCAATGAGGTCTTATTATTTGCTAAGCACTGTGCTAAAGTGCTTCACAATGCATTACTTCATTTAAGCCCTTTAAAGGAGGGCTTTAATAATTTAAATAATTCTCCTTTTACAGAAGAGAAAACAGAAACAGATAAGGTCTCATAGTTTGTAAGTAGCTAAGCCTGACTCAAACACAGGTCTTTCTTACTGCACGGCCCATGTTCCTAATCATCAGACTATGCTGTCTATATTGTCGTTTTTAAAAAAATAATCCTTTTTTTAAAATAGATTTTATTTATTTATTTATTATTTATTTATTTATGGCTGTGTTGGGTCTTCATTGCCGGGCTTTCTCTAGTTGCAGCAAGCGGGGGCTGCTCTTCGTTGCGGTGTGTGGGCTTCTCATTGCGGTGGCTTCTCTCACTGCAGAGCACAGGCTCTAGGCGCGCAGGTTTCAGTATTTGTGGCTTGCGGGCTCTAGAGCGCAGCCTCAGTAGTTATGATGCACGGGATTAGTTGCTCCGCAGCATGTGGGATCTTCCCGGACCACGGCTCGAACCCATGTCCCCTGCGTTGGCTGGAGGATTCTTAACCACTGCGCCACCACGGAAGCCCCCTATTTTTAGTTTTTTAATCTAAACTGCTAAGGCAGTAATTCTAAATAAAAACAGACTGTCACTGTTTCAACAGTCTCTTCTATTTCATTGAGTTTACTGCACAAACCTTGGCTCACATCCTTGAATGGAAGAGCCTAGGTGACCTTGCCTTAGATGACACACCGTTCTCTTTAATACACAACAAGGATCATAAAGGCTCCTATGCTTAAATGAGACAAGTTAGGATGTGCTGCCTAAAAAGCTCATGAATAGGAGGTAAGCAGCCCGCTCCCACTATCACCTTATAAAAAATCAGCACAAATATATTATCTTATTATATTAATATATTTTATAATAATATATATTATAAAGAATTATAATAAATCAGCAGAAAAGTTCTGATATATATCAAAGGAAAGCTGCCAGACATTATTTAAAATATTAGAATGGGGAGATCAGCTCGGTGCTTTGTGACCACCTAGAGGGGTAGGATAGGGAGGGTGGGAGGGAGAAGAAAGAGGGAGCAGATATGGGGATATATGTATATGTATAGCTGATTCACTTTGTTATAAAGCAGAAACTAACACACCATTGTAAAGCAATTACACTCCAATAAAGATGCTAAAAAAATATATAAAACATTAGAATGAAGGAGACAGAGGTGGTTAAAGGGCATATTTTTCACACATCCTTCAAAACTACTCTTCAGTCACTCCTAAACAGTAACTAGGGCCTATGGGAATTAAGAAAAAAAAAAAAATCTGTCCATTGATAGAATATGCTAACTTATGCCTCACTGATTTTAACTACCTAACCGTAGATTATCCTTACTAATCTGCTTCCAGGTACAAAGAAAAAAGTTAAAAGTAAAAGACTGCAAAATATTTCTGAAACCTATCAGTCGAATAAGCAAGCATCCTATAGATAGAATTAAAACATAACAATACTATACATATGCACCTGCAAAATGGCTGGTTCCCATGGAGGACATTACAAATAATATTCGGTTGGCCAAAAAGTGCCTTCAGTTTTAAAGTGAAAATAAAAGACACATTTTTCATTTTCACCGAGAACTTTACTGAACAACGTATTCACCCTTTTGTTCCACTACCTTCTGCCATTTTTCAGGCAACTGCATAATTCTATCTTCCCAAAACTTTTTTTTTCAATTTTTGGCTGCATTGGGTCTTCGTTGCTGTGCGTGGGCTTTCTCTAGTTGCGGCGTGCGGGGGCTACTCTTCTGTGTGGTGCGTGGGTTTCTCATTGCGGTGGCTTCTCTTTTTGCAGAGCACGGGCTCTAGGCATAGGCTTCAGTAGTTGTGGCTTGTGGGCTCAGTAGTTGTGGCTCGCAGGCTCAGTAGTTGTGGCGCATGGGCTTACTTGCTCTGAGACATGTGAGATCTTCCTGGACCAGGAATCGAACCTGTGTCCCCTGCATTGGCAGGCAGATTCTTAACCACTGCACCACCAACGAAGTCCCCCAAAACTTTTCATCTTTTTGAGCAAAGAACTGTTCCAGGTGCCTTTTACAGTCTTCCAGGGAACTGAATTTTTTTCCATTAAGAGAATTTTGTAGGGACTTCCCTGGTAGCACAGTGGTTAAGAATCCGTCTGCCAATGCAGGGGACACGGGTTCGAGCCCTGGTCCGGGAAGATCCCACATGCCGCAGAGCAACTAAGCCCATGCACCACAACTACTGAGGCTGCACTCTAGAGCCCGCGAGCCACAACTACTGAGGCTGCGTGCCACAACTACTGAAGCCCGCATGCCTAGAGCCTGTGCTCTGCAACAAGAGAAGCCACCACAATGAGAAGCCTATGCACCACAATGAAGAGTAGCCCCCGCTCGCCGCAACTAGAGAAAGCCCACACAGCAACGAAGACCTAATGCAGCTAAAAATAAATAAATCAATCAATAAATTTAAAAAAAAAAAGAGAGAGAATTTTGTAAAGACCAAAATAAATGGAAATCCAAAGGTGCAATGTCTGGTAAATACAGTGGATGAATCCGAACTTCCCAGCCAAGCTGTAACAGTTTTTGCCTGGTCATCAAAGAAACATGTGGTCTTGCATTATCTTGATGGAAGAGTATGCGTTTTCTGTTGACTAATTCCGGACACTTTTTGTCGAGTCCTGCTTTCAGTTTGTCTAACTGGGAGCAGTACTTGTTGAAATTAATCGCTGGGTTTTCCGGAAGGAGCTCATAATAGAGGACTCCCTTCCAATCCCACCATATACACACCATCACCTTCTTTGGATGAAGACCAGCCTCTGGTGTGGTTGGTGGTGGTTCCTTTCACTTGCCCCACGATCTCTTCTGTTCCACATTCTTGTACAGTATCCACTTTTCATCGCCCATCACAATTTGTTTTAAAAATGGAACATTTTCATTACGTTTAAGTAGAGAATCGCATGTGGAAATACGGTCAAGAAAGTTTTTTTTCACTTAACTTATTTGGAACCCAAACACCAAAGCAATTAACATAACCAAGCTGGTGCAAATGACTTTCAACGCTTGATTTGGATATTTTGAGTATGTCGGCTATCTCCCGCGTGGTATAACGTTGATTGTTCTCAATTAATATCTCGATTTGATCGCTATCAACTTCAACTGGTCTATCCGACTGTGGAGCATCGTCCAGCGATAAGTCTCCAGTACGAAACTTCGCAAACCATTTTTGACACATTCGATCAGTCACAGCACCTCTCCATACACTGCACAAATCTATTTTTGCATTTCAGTTGCATTTTTACCTTTCTTGAAATAATAAAGCATAATATACTAAAAATGTTGTTTTCTTCCATTGTCAACATTAAAATGGCTACACAAAAATTCACCAATTTTGATGTCTTTTTTTAAATTCACGTTGATATGACAGCTGTCACATACAATCTAACAAAACTGTTTTGAATGAAGTTGAAGACAACTAAGTGCTACTAGAGCCATCTTACGGAAAAAACTGAGCGAACCTTTTGGCCAACCCAATAGTATAAGAGGATAATATCAACTCAAAAAGGTAATTATTACTTCCAAGAACTAGGGAATCACACAACTTGGAATGAATCTTTATCTAGCCTTTAGGTTTGAGCTAGGCTGGTCTCTGTTGCTGTTTTGTCTTTAGTATTCAACTGACAGGGGAAAAAAATCTCCCTTAATCAAAATGGACATTTGGAAGAGTGAGATCCAGCTACTTGTGGTGGGGAAATAACTGGGGGCAGCCTAGGGAATAAGCAGGCCAGCCACTCTTCTAAGTCCCAACCAGCAACCCTTAAAGAAAGTACAACTTCATATGCACCTCCTCACACTTGTATCAACACTCACATATCAAAGAGAAAAATATACACAGTATATTCAAAGATTGTTGCTTGTGAAAACATGGCAAGAACACAAATTCATGGGCCATAACATAAAGAGTCAAAAAGACTGAATTAAGGAACTTCCTCTTGACTGCAGCATGACAAACCTTATTATAGGATAAACTAGTTCAAAAGTTCTCTCTTACTCTAAACTCTCCCTACCCACTTACTGCACATCAGCATCATTACTCCAAATAGACAGGAGCAAAAATAAACTTACATAAAATGACTGTTAACAGTATGACCTTCTTTTATTCACTAACACACTTTATTTTACATTTCCACTTAACACAAGAGCTGTTTCATATATACGTTAACACACCTAAGAAGCACATAAAGAGAAATTAAGAAACTAGGAAAAAAGGCACCATGGTAAATTAGTGGTAAATTGAAATACAATTTCTAAATGAGCTCTTAACGACCAATTAAAGATACAATCACTCCAACTGAATCCCAAAATCGTAACACTTGCAATGTCTGGAAGCTTAGATCTTTCATTTTTCCTTCCTTTCACATGCTGTTTGACCTTCCCTTTGAACAATCCTAACTCTGCAGCAGATGGCAGGGGGAGACTACTGCATTTCTGTAATACACGAAATAAAACAAAAACAAGAAATAAAGAGAAAAGAGGGAGAGGACTCAAAGGAATAGCTAATAGATAGTATTTGCTCTATTACCTGGCCTTTTGCTTCTCCGTAAGAGCACCTCCCCCAGGACTTCCCTGGTGGTGCAGTGGTGAAGAATCCACCTGCCAATGCAGGGGACACAGGTTCGATCCCTGGTCTGGGAAGATCCCACATGCCGCGAAGCAACTAAGCCCGTGCGCCACAACTACTCAGCCTGTGCTCTAGAGCCTGCGAGCCACAACTACTGAAGCCCACAGGCCTAGAGCCCGTGCTCCGCAACTAGAGAAGCCACTGCAATGAGAAGCCCGCGCACCGCAACAAAGAGTAGCCCCCACTTGCTGCAACCAGAGAAAGCCCATGTGCAGCAATGAAGACCCAACGCAACCAAAAATAAATAAATAAGTTTCTAAAAGAAAAAAAAAAAAAGAGCACCTCCCCACCTCACCCCGTACCCTTGGCAATCCTGAATGATTAGAAACAGTCTGGAAAAAAAGAAAAAAGTATCTAACAAATTATAGCTGTTAAATTCAGGAGGCATTTCTCTTCTAGTCACCCCTCTTCCTCAAGCACACACACCTCCGAATCGGGGCAGGAAGAAGAGACTCAGAACAAACTGCTTCACCTCCCAGAAGAGTTATTACTATACTTCACTAGGAACAAGGTCACTACCACCTGGACAGAGAAGCCCTGTCTCATTTTGCCACAACAGAAATATGTGTTTTTTTGTTTTGTTTTTTTTAAATAAAGACAGGAAGGAAAAAAGTGTGTGTATGTATATACATCAAAAGGGTATTTTTCTTGCCCTCCCCCTGTTCCTTGTCCATCAGCACAAGTAAGCAGAGATGACGCAGACTTCCTTATATAATAGCCTGTGATTTCCTAGACTGCAGGCTTTTCCCTTTGTGTTCTGTACACACTTACACATGCGAGTGCGCGCACATTCTCATTGCTTTGCAGCCCCTGGCACGATGCCAGCACTCAGTCAGCTGGTTGACTCCATTCACAGAGCAGCATCGGAGCTGACACGGGAAGGGGGGGTGGGTAGTGAGGATAAGGGGGAGCTAGAACCATCACTGCTACAGACAAAAGAAATTTAAAAAAAGAAAAAGAAGACCTTAGCATAACATTCCTCTCACAGCTTCAGCTTGAAGAAAACTAGAATCCAGAGACCATTATAGCAAAAGGATGAAGTAGAAGGGTTGAGGATCCAAACCAAAAGGAGCTTTGTATGAGAAACAATTATCCTGCAACAAATTTTTAAAAGCAACAGTACTTATTACTTCAACCCCATCAGAAACCTCAGCGTATCACCTTCTACACATAGTGAGGAAAAGGCTGTGAAGAACTGAGTTTCTGCTTTTAGAAAAAGGGGAAATGGGCGGGGGGTGGAGCGGGCAAGACAGTTAAATGTACTTACAGGTATACATTTTTCTGCTCCCTCCTTTAGCTGCCAGGAAAGCTGGAGACAAGAAAGGGGAGGAAACAGAAAAAGGAGGAAAAAAAGGAATAAGAGATGGGTTTAGGTTTGTTTGTTTTGTTTTGTTTTTTTGGGGGGGTTCCCTTTCTCTCTTCTATCGTAAGAGAAGCTCTTTCTATTGCACAGGGGAGGCCTCATACGTGCCAGCCCCCCTGGGAGACCTGCACAAACCCGGTCTCCAAGCGGGCACTGCCCTGCCAATCACATGGCGTACTGTTATATTAAACAAAAGAAACAGGGGGATGCTTACTTTTACCCATGATGCCTAGCGGGGGCAGGAGCGGGGTGGGGGGGATAAAAACCAGCTGTAGCCGGTTTATAACCTCAGGACATGGAATTCTCTCTTAATTTTTAAAAGTCATTTGTGGTACAAAAGTCAGTCTCCCCACCCTAACTATCACCCCCATTATTCTGGACTAGTGCCAAACTTTGCCTTCATTCATGAGAGCCAGTTTCCTCTCAAATCATGATGCTTTAACTGTTTAGTTTCCAAAGCCAACATCCAAGACAGGAAATCACAGCATCAATACCAAACCCCAAATTACCAAAAAATGAAGACATATTGGCAACCAAGCTCCTTTTCTTTATCCCTTATTGCTAGTGCTAGGGAACAGACACTGATAAGACACTAGATAAATTCACTAAAGATTTTTTTCCTGAAGCTGTCTCACAGGTAGTTAGCTCATTTAGCCCTATCAATTCACACCACTCAGGGCAGTTGAATCCACATCTAACAAAAATCATATAGCAAGGTTTCACAGCTAAGTAGTCATAACAGTACATGCAAACTATAAAAATGGCTTAGGTCCTTGTAATATATATTTTACAACAATTTCTCCTAATTAACATTTTTTTTGTTTTAGAACAAATGTCTCCAATCACTTTATAAGGAGTTTGTATTTCCCAAGAGTACTGATTAGGGGTCAGAAAGCGGTGGGAAAGAAATCCAAGACAACCAAAGAGGAGGTAAGGCAGTGTAACTGTTTTGGCGGTCTACTAGCTTGAGGACCTTTACTCTAGGATCTCTGCAAGAAAATAATCTTTATAAACAGTAACAGGGAATGATGGGGGCAGGGGAGAGATTTCCTTACTTTTCAATTGATACCTCTTATCAATATATCCCCCAAATACCTGCCTCATTTGGGCCTCTGAAACTCAAATCATAACTGTACTTATTCCATCAGAATCTCTCACAAGGGACTTCCTTGGTGGTCCAGTGGGTAAGACTCCATGCTCCCAATGCAGGGGGCCCGGGTTCGATCCCTGGTCAGGGAACTAGATCCCACATGCATGCCGCAACTAAGAAGTCCGCATGCCGCAACTAAAAAAAAAAAAAAAAACCCGCATGCCGCAACTAAGACAAATAAATAAACATGTTTAAAATGCCTTAAAAAAAAAGAATCTCCTACAAAACTCTTGTTTTGCCCAAATATTAAAGCTTCTAGAGTCTAGAGAAAATAATTGACACCCTACCCAAAGATACTAATTTGTAAATAAAAGTTTTCCTGAGCAATCTAATATTAACTTCAATTTTCAGAAAAGGAATACTGAGCTAAATCTGAAATAGGTAGTATTGATCACTGGCATAAGACATTCAATAATTTACAAACTACAAAGGAAAACCCTACATCTACATCTACACCAAGCTAAGCTTCAAGTGATTGATGTTGTACCACCTCAGTCACAATAAGCTGTACTTAATAGGAGCCCATCAGAGGTCTCCAGATCTAGATACTATCATTTTAGGAGATAAAGGAAAACATGATGTCTGTGATAAATGCGGGAAAGAAAATAATCAATTTTTCTCTTAACACATTTCCACAAGAGACCAACTATGAATTTCAAACTGAAGTTCACTAGTTTCATGTTTAATCAGGGTAGGGAAGACTGTCCATCTTTTAACAATCATTCAGAGGTCATGCCCATTTAAATCCATACATTTGACTGCATTTAAACATTGGTCAGCCCGTGTGCCACAACTAGAGAGCCCGCGTGCCGCAATGAAGAGCCCGCATGCTGCAACGAAAGATCCTGCATGCTGCAGTGAAGACCCTGTATGCCGCCACAACTAAGACCTGACGCAGCCAAATAAATAAATAAATATTAAAATAAATAAATTTTTTAAAAAACACTGGTTATCAGTGTTTAAGATAACATAAAAGGGTTAGATACAGTTAAGCTGTCGGGAGTGATTACCTTTAGCAAAGAGTTAATTCTCCAACAGTGTACAGGCTAAGACAGTATACTATGTTTACTACAATGCCTGCCTTTATATTAAACTGATTAGTAGTCCAGAGGTACCAGAGATGCTCTCAAACCAACAGGTATTTTTCCTCAGATCCTCAAAAATTAACAACTATCTGGTAGCCAGTGACCCTGCTCTTTTCAGCTAAATCATCATCCTCCAAAACCAAAGGTATTTAATTGTGTAAACTGAAAACTTTAAATTTAGAAATACTCCTCGGTAAATGTTATCCAAGTTGTGATGCTCTGAAGAATATCAAATTCTTTAAGAAAAAGAAAAGATCTAACATTCACTGAGCATTTAATACACTAAATATTTATTTAATCCACGCAACAAACCAGAAAAGTGAGGTCCTTTCCCCGTTTTATAGATATGGAAACTAACTTGGTAAAATTAAGAAATTTGAATGAAGTCGGTCATTCAGCTAACTCATTCAGTAGATGCTGGCTCCAATGTCCACACTTGGTCCACTACAGCATGATGACTTCAGCATTTCTTGGCCAAAACTCAAGAGCCCAGTTCACTATGCTTGCTGTGCCAATCTCCATTCTATGCCACTGGACTAAAGAAAATATCAGCCAAATACAACTGAAGTAAAAAATACAAACTCTTTGATTTCTAATCCTAGAAGACTTCATCCAGGACTTCTTCTGAAAGGCTAATAAACATATACAATCTAGATACGTACAAAAGACATCTGATAGATAAACATCTGGGAAGGTCAAATTATAAAGGGTAATAATCATCGTGAGGAAAAAGGTGATTATCTATCAGGAAACAAGATTCAAATTAATTATAACTAAAAGCTGGAAGGTACTCCTAAAAGACAAATATGAACTTCAGAGAATCAAATACTTTTTTAAAAACCTCAGCAATATCAGAAACAAATTTACAAAAACTATTTAGTTCCCCATCTCTGCTCTTTACAAATTTTATAAGTAATTTGCTAAATTTTTTGTGCCAGTTTTTTTTTTTTTTTTTTTTGGCGGTACGCGGGCCTCTCACTGTTGTGGCCTCTCCCATTGCAGAGCACAGGCTCCGGACGCGCAGGCTCAGCGGCCATGGCTCACGGGCCTAGCCGCTCGGCGGCATGTGGGATCTTCCCAGACTGGGGCACAAACCTGTGTCCCCTGCATCGGCAGGCGGACTCTCAACCACTGTGCCACCAGGGAAGCCCTGTGCCAGTTTTGATATAATATCCTTGGGCTCAGAGAACAAATGGATCAAAATTAGAACCACTGCTAAGGTTAAAAAATAAGATCTAGTTTTTCTTTTTTTACCCCCACCCACCATAAAAATCTATTTTTTTAAAAAAGCCAACTTAAAAATTTTAACATACACCTAAGATTATTTTGTATAAAATTCACAAGCTATTTATTGGTGTCAAAAGCAAACAAAAAAACAAAACAAACAAAAACCCCCCCAAACCAAGCTAAAGTTAAAAATCCCAAGCTAAAAACCCAAGCTGCATAGCTGTTAGTCCTCTCCTGCAAACTCCTTATAGTTCTGTTTTCAGCGGGTCTAGTCTATTTGGAGAAATCAGCTCATGATTTCGAAATTACTACTATTACAGTAACAATCAGATCAAAGAAGAGTAGAACCCCATTCATATGATCAATAAGCTTCCATTTTTTCATTAAGTGTAGATAAGCTCAACTAATCAAAATGAGAAGTTAATTCTTAAGGCATGGGAGTTCTTCTCCACATATTTAGAAACAGTACATGCAATCAAGCAGTACTACAAAGAAAACCATTTTGCTGTCCCAAGCTTGATGCACAAATTGGGAATTACTTCCAGAATAATGCACTGATTTAGTCTTTAAAAACAGGTGATTTATGCTCATTAAGTAAAACAGAATAATTCCTATTTTAATGGAGAAAAAAATCAGTCTTCAATTACTTCAGAGTTATAAATTAGTGATTGATGATACTGAAGTATCTACCACTAATTGGGAGGATGTATTTATTAAAAATTTGGTTAAAGCAAATAAAAACTAACTACACTGATACAGCAGAATATGGACTGGGTCTTCTTACACAGGTACTAAAGAAAATGAGAACAAGATTTCCTGTTCTGAGATAGTATCTAAATTAAGGAGTACTGTTTTTTTTTTTTCCAAAGTAGTATTCCTCAATGTGTTCCGTCCTGGGTTTATAGGAAATAAAATTGTTGTAGAGGGAACTCACTGGTGGTCCAGCGATTAGGACTGGGTGCTTTCACTACCAGGTCCCAGGTTCAATCCCTGGTCGGGGAACTAAGATCCTGCAAGCCACGTGGTGAGGCCATAAAAAAAAAAAAATTGTAGAGACGACAAACATCTCTACTGTTCAAGTTCTGCAAATAATAAAAAGTTACTCTTATACCCTACTCTCAGTGACTTAATCAGCATATAGAAGAAGCAAATTACATCCACTATTTCATCTCTCATGAGACATAAAATGTTCCTAGACCAGTCTTTTCTATGAGGATGGTTTACCCTCCCAAGGGCACTGGGGAATTTCACTGTCTATCCCTAGGAAAAAGAAACATGAAAATCATCTAGAGCATTAAGTTAGTATTTAACAACTACAAAATAATAATTCTCTTCCAAAAAACAAAGCAACTCCAGGGGGATCCACAAGGTATCTAACTAGTATAGTCTCAGGGACTTCCCTGATGGCGCAGTGGTTAAGAATCCACCTGCCAATGCAGGGGACACAGGTTTGAGCCCTGATCCGGGAAGATCCCATGTGCCATGGAGCAACTAAGCCCGTGCGCCACAACTATTGAGCCTGCGCTCTAGAGTCCGCAAGCCACAACTACTGAGTCTGTGTGCCACAACTACTAAAGCCCACGCGCCTGGAGCCCATGCTCTGCAACAGAAGCCACCGCAATGAGAAGCCCACGCACCGCAACGAAGGGTTCCCGCCGCTCACCGCAACTAGACAAAGCCCGTGCGCAGCAACAAAGACCCAATGCAGCCATTAATTAATTAATTAATTAAATTTTAAATAAATAAATAAATAAATACTATAGTCTCAAATCCCTAACTTATTCTCATCCTTGTATCAGCAGCATGCTATTGATTCCTAGGGACCAGGCCTGAGAACATCTCCTTTCTTAATACTTGACTGCTGTTTTCATTCTCTCCTATTTGTACCTTCCCTGTACCTTTATAGGGGTGCCAAGTTCTTTTCAGACAAGTTACATTTAAATGTTCACACACATCTGACAATAAAAATGCAACTCAAGGGACTTCCCTGGCAGTCCAGTGGTTAAGACTCCACGCTTCCACTGCAGGGGGCATAGGTTCCATCCCTGGTCAGGGAACTAAGATTCCGCATGCCACGTGGCACAGCCAAAAAACTAAAATAAACAAACAGACGAACAAAAATTTCAACCCAAACATCCTAAACACCTGTCATCAACTATGTGCCACAGAGAAAAGACATGTTTTACTAGTCAAATTAACATTTTGCCATAGATTTTCTAAGCACATGGATTCTTTTTGACTAGGTATCCACCAGTGTCTCTCCCTCTCTAGTTTTCAAAGGGTAGAGCTCCTAGTCTATGAGCAGCTTTGCTTAAAGCTTCAGATATTTTACTCTGCATTAAGCTTCTCATCTTTCGCTTCTGTTGCAAAGACTGCTCTTAGCTTTATCACTAAATCACAGACAATGCCTATAATGCATATATTATATATACACACACGCGCACACGCACACGCACACACACACAGAGCTACCCTCTATATGCTCATGTTCCACTCAATCTCTGATTTTAAAAGAGCCTCCAGGAACTTCCCTGGTGGTCCAGTGGTTAAGACTGAGCTCCCAATGCAGGGGGCCTGGGTTCAGTCCCTGGTCGGGGAACTAGATCCCTGCATGCTGCAACTAAGAGCCCACATGCCGCAACTAAAAGATCCTGCACGCCACAATGAAGATCCCTCGTGCCACAACTAAGACCTGGCGCAGCCAAATAAATAGACATTAAAAAAAAAAAAAAGAGCCTCCAACAAGGAGGAATCTAAGATAAAATAAATTATCACAGCTACACGACTTCCATAAACTTTAAAAATCTATCCTCTACTTTAATAATTACCACACTGAATTCCTCTGCTCAACAGGCTATGCTAGAACTAGATCTAACTATCCATTAATGATCAGAGATGGAGAAATTGCTTTGGAATCTAACCTACTGTCCTGACTGGGCAAGTTAAGAATTCACTTCAATCTGTGACAATCTTGGTACACTTATGAGACAACCAGTTACTAGAATTTCAGGACAACCACCTCATATAACACTAATGAGATAAATGGAGGCCAACATAAAAGGAAAGATTTGGAAAGAGAAAAGTGGTAAATGTCTGATTGTCAAATTTAAATATCTTCAAAGTATGTTCTCTATATTTTCAACATTAAAATTAACAACCTCAGTAATAGTGGCACTTTGGGCCAGATAATTCTTTGTTCTAGGGTCTGTCCTGTGCACTGTAGGATGCTTACTCTGGCCTCTACACACTAGACGCCAGTAGTAGTACCACCACCACCAGTTTTGAGAACCAAAAATGTCCCCATACACAGCCAAATGTCCTGTAGAGGGCAAAATCCTTCCCAGTTAAGAACCATTAGATTAGAGTGAACACCACCAACATGATTTTACTCTCAAAGAGGTCTGTGGCTAGTGTTACCAACAACCTCAACCCTGAAGTTTAACACAAATACTATCAGAGGAAGTAAGAAAAGTAATAGTGTCAAATACCTTTAGGGGTGGGGAAGGATAATGACTAGGAGGGAGCATGAAAAAGGCTCCTGGGTGGAGGTAATCTTCTATATCTCTATCTAGGTGGTCACCTTACAAAACATTTTCTGTATTTATACTACACCTCAATTAAAAAAAAAAGTTTACCAAAAAAACCCAAAACAAAACAGAGGGACTTCCCTGGTGGCGCAGTGGTTAAGAATACGCCTGCCGGGCTTCCCTGGTGGCGCAGTGGTTGAGAGTCTGCCCGCTGATGCAGGGGACACGGGTTCGTGCCCCAGTCCGGGAAGATCCCACATGCTACGGAGCGGCTGGGCCCGTGAGCCATGGCCGCTGAGCCTGCGCGACCGGAGCCTGCGCTCCGCAACGGAAGAGGCCGCAGCAGTGAGAGGCCCGCGTACCGCAAAAAAAAAAAAGAATACACGTGCCAATGCAGGGGACATAGGTCTGATCCCTGGTCTGGGAAGATCCCACATGCCATGGAGCAACTAAGCCCGTGCACCACAACTACCGAACCTGCACTCTAGAGCCCACGAGCCACAACTACTGAGCCTGTGCGCTGCAACTACTGAAGCCTGCACGCTCTAGAGCCTGCGTGCTGCAACTACTGAAGCCTGCGTGCAACAAAGAATTATCTGGCCCAAAGTGTCACTATTACTGAGGTTGTCAATTTTAATGTTGAAAATACAGAGAGCATATTTTAAAAAGCCCATGCTCCGTAACAAGAGAGGCCACCACAATGAGAAGCCCGCACATCGCAACGAAGAATAGCCCCCGCTCGCCATAACCAGAGAAAGCCCGCACACAGCAATAAAGAACCAATGCAGCCAAAAAAATAATAATAAAATAAATAAATTAAAAAAAAAACTGATAGGCAAGAAGCTTGATAGTATTTCCTTGCTTCAGTGCTGCTAGAAATCAGGTGCAAAAGGTACAGAACCAAAACATCTGAGGAGCAGGGAGATGAGTACCTAAATATTTCTTGATGATGCAATGATTTACTCTTGAATTCAAGAGAGTTGACAGTATTCAGGTCCTTCCTTTAGCACACAGCTCCAATTACTCATTCTTTTTTACCTACAAAGCTTTCTAAGATTGATAATCACATCTGAGATTAGGGTCATATATATCCTGTTCACTGAGACTTTCATACCTTTGATTTTGGAAGTTAAGAATGGCCCTTCAGGGCTTCCCTGGTGGCACAGTGGTTGAGAGTCTGCCTGCCGATGCAGGGGACACGGGTTCGTGCCCTGGTCCGGGAGGATCCCACCTGCCGCGGAGTGGCTGGGCCCATGAGCCATGGCCGCTGAGCCAGCGCATCCGCAGCCTCTGCTCCACAGCCTCTGCTCCGCAGCAGGAGAGGCCACAACGGTGAGAGGCCCGCGTACCGCAAAAAAAAAAAAAAAAAAAGAATGGTCCTTCAAAAACCCCTCTAACAAGAAAATCTCTAAGTAGCATTAAAGAGGTCTGCATGAGATCAGGTATGAAATATATTGGCTCCTAACACTAAGACAGTTTGCTTATCCCCAAGCAAAAACCCCACTCAAACAGGAACTGGATTCTCTACTCCAACAAGTAGGGCAGATAAAAGGGATAATCTGAAACAAAAAGGAAAGTAGGAGGGATCATAAAAACTGAACAGCTTGTGAACCTGTAAGAGTGGACCGCAATATTTTCAGACCAAGAAAGCAATTCCTAATACTGACTGAAATATTAACTACAGAGAAGTTTAGAAGATCTTCCTATATCCTACTTGTACATCCATAAATTTCTTAGGAAAAAAAAATGTCATCAGACCAGATATTTTATGCTTCATTGCTTTTTATATCCAAGGCAACAGTATTAAGATCCCTTTTTGAAGGGTCTTTTAAAAAAGAAAAATTCATTAACCAAACATTTCCAGTTGAATAAAAAATACTGTAGCTATGGCTTTGAAAACTAAAACAATATCGCTTAAAACACCTTTTATAAGGAAGAAAAAATGAAGAGCACTGATTTTATTTTTCCGTTTCTTCTAATATAATGAGAGCAGAACAGTCTTATGTAACCTGGGGAGAATGTGAACAAGACAGTTACCTCAAATAGGATTACTTGACTTTTGGCGCTGAATGTCTCAGACTACCCAATGGAGTGCAAGGGAAAGATTAACGTTTCTCAGGGAAATAAGTCATGACGTTTTTACAAATAATCAAAATTACATCATGTTGCCCTGAAGTGGAAGTATCTGCATAAGAAAAATTTCTTCTGTAGGGACCTAGCACTATGTCTTTAAAAAACATCAACTATACTGCAATGGATTCGAAACACCACTACTGCTATATAGGTTAAGTTCCCAAAACTAAACACTTGGCCAAAGTTTAATACACCTAAATGTAAAAGAAGGATTACTGAAAGAGATGTCCCTACTTCAGTGACTTTGTATGTTTGCATATTCAAATATTACATTCCTTTAAAATGCTGCTGCTCTACTGAAAATTGTCGGAAATAATAAACAATAAGCTACCAAAACACCAATCCCAAAGCTCTGGTAGGTATTTAAAACTGTCAAATATCCAAGGTTATCAGGAACTTTAATAATAAGCAAGTTAAGGAGTGATTCAAAGGGGGAAAATACATTAGACTTAGACTTACTCAAGAAGATAAGACTACTACTGGGCAACCTTTTTTTTTAATTTTAAAATATTTATTTATCTATTTATTTATTTAGGTTGTGCTGGGTCTTAGCTGCAGCACGTGGGGTTGCAGCATGCGGGGTATTTGTTGTCCCATGAGGGC
This sequence comes from Orcinus orca, assembly GCF_937001465.1. Lineage (NCBI taxonomy): Eukaryota > Metazoa > Chordata > Mammalia > Artiodactyla > Delphinidae > Orcinus > Orcinus orca. The sequence continues at coordinate 101,228,368 of NC_064559.1, read as the reverse complement.
TCTTTAGTTGCAGCATGCGGACCTCTTAGTTGCGGCATGCAAACTCTTAGTTGCAGCACGCAAACTCTTAGTTGCAGCACACGTGTGGGATCTAGTTCCCTAACAAGGGCCCCCTGCATTGGGAGCACCGAGTCTTACTCACTGGACCACCAGGGAAGTCCCTGGGCAACCATTTTTAAAACTTCCATGAAAGTCAACATCCGGCTGACTTTTCTTTGATTTGTATGTTCTTTCAAAAAACACAATCTGGGGATAACTACCTCCAACTTATTACAAGTATTCACCAAATAGCAGCTCATCTGCCCAGTTATATCACCATTATTCTAGGAAAAGAATTCATCTATACCACAGATTGGCCTTTTTCTGTAGAGGGCCAGACAGTAAATATTTTAGGCTTTGAGGGCCTTATCCTTCTTTTTTTTGCGGTACGCGGGCCTCTCACTGTTGTGGCCTCTCCCGTTGCGGAGCACAGGCTCTGGACGCGCAGGCTCAGCAGCCATGGCTCACAGGCCCAGCCGCTCCGCGGCATGTGGGATCTTCCCGGACCGAGGCACGAACCCGTGTCCCCTGCATCGACAGGCGGACTCTCAACCACCGTGCCACCAGGGAAGCCCAGGGCCTTATCTCTGTTGTGACTATTAACTCTGATATTGTAGCAGTGTGAAAGCTGTCATCGACAATATGTAATAAGGGTGATAATTTCCAATGAAACTTTATTTATGGACACCAAAATCAGAATTTTCTATAATTTTCACATATCATGAAATATCCTTCTTTTGATTTTGTTCAACCATTTAAAACCATAAAAAGCATTCAAAATTCTTAGCTCATGGACTGGACAAAAACAAGCAGCAAGCAAAATCTGGTCTACCAGCCCTTAGTTTTGCTGACTCCTGATCTATACTTCTCATTTACCTTTTTTTAAAAATAAATTTATTTTACTTTCAGCTGTGTTGGGTCTTTGTTGCTATGCGCGGGCTCTCTCTAGTTGCGGCAAGCGGGGGCTACTCCTCATTGCAGTGTGCAGGCTTCTCAATGCGGTGGCTTCTCTTGTTGTGGAGCACTGGCTCTAGGTGCATGGGCTCAGTAGTTGTGGCTCGTGGGGTCTAGAGCACAGGCTCAATGGTTGTGGTGTATGGGCTTAGTTGCTCCGTGGCACATGGGATCTTCCCAGACCAGGGATAGAACCTGTGTCCCCTGCATTGGCAGGCGGATTCTTAACCACTGCACCAACCAGAGAAGTCCCCCTCTCATTTATTTTTTTTTCAATTTATTTATTTTATTTATTAATCTTTGGCTGCATTGGGTCTTCGTTGCTGCACGCGGGCTTTCTCTAGTTTCCGTGAGTGGGGGCTACTCTTTCTTGCGGTGCGCGGGCTTCTCATTGCAGTGGCTTCTCTTGTTGCGGAGCAGGGCTCTAGGCACGTGGGCTTCAGTAGTTGTGGATTGAGGGCTCTAGAGCGCAGGCTCAGCAGTTGTGGCGCACGGGCTTAGTTGCTCCCCGGCATGTGGGATCTTCCTGTACCAGGGCTCAAACCCATGTCCCCTGCATTGGCAGGCAGATTCTTAACCACTGCGCCACCAGGGAAGCCCTCTCATTTACTTTTATTAAACACTTCAAATTCACAAAAAAGTGTAGAGAATAATATAACAACCATTTACTTATCACACTAGCTTAAGAGATATAACATTACAAATAAAACTGAAGGTAAGGGCTTCGCTGGTGGCGCCGTGGTTGAGAGTCCGCCTGCCGATGCAGGGGACGCGGGTTCTTGCTCCGGTCCAGGAAGATCCCACATGCCACGGAGCGGCTAGGCCCGTGAGCCATGGCCACTGAGCCTGCGCGTCTGGAACCTGTGTTCCGCAACAGGAGAGGCCACAACAGTGAGAGGCCCGCGTACCGCAAAAAAAACAAAACTGAAGCTAAGTATTCCAATCCTATTTCTCTCTTCCTTTCCCCAAAGGTAACCACTACACTGAATTTGTTTGTTTTTGTTTTTTTTCTTGCGGTACACGGGTCTCTCACTGTTGTGGCCTCTCCCGTTGCGGAGCACAAGCTCCAGACGTGCAGGCTCAGCGGCCATGGCTCACGGGCCCAACCGCTCCGCGACATGTGGGATCTTCCCGGACCGGGACACGAACCCATGTCCCCTGCATCGGCAGGCGGACTCTCAACCACTGCGCCACCAGGGAAGCCCTGTGGGTTTTTTTAGTACTTTTACTTTATGTGTGCAGGTATAACTACATAAAACATATCATTTTTCAAGTTTAAAATTTTTATGGGATTATATAATATACATTTGTATATCACTTTGCAACTTACTTTTTTAACATTACCTTTGATAATTCATCCAGGTTGATACATGTAACTAGTTCATTCATCTTATATGGTATACAGAATGCCAACTATGGGATATCACAATTTAGTTTTCTACTTCCTGTTCACTCAACAAATTAATTACATAGTATATGGCAGGAATTGTTTTAGGTGCAAGGGCTACAACAGTGAATAAGGCAAAATTCTTCTCTCCATGGAGTTTACTCTGATAGACACTAGCACTTGCTCTTTACTGATATTACCTCTTTAAAAGTGAAGTCTCAAAAGTGACCCTAACCTAATTTTATCCAAAGCATAAAAGAAAGTGGAAAAAAAAAAGCCATCAATTTTACTTAGTAAATGGAAGAGAAATCCTTTCTCCTTCATTAAGGTTTGTTTAAAGATATTTCTTGCTAAGCTAAAAGAGATAAAAGAAAACTTCAAGAATAAATTTCACCCCAAATATCAAAATCTTTAAGCTTCTAACATTTTAAAATTAGAACCCAGGGCTTCCCTGGTGGTGCAGTGATTAAGAATCGCCTGCCAATGCAGGGGACACGGGTTCGAGCCCTGGTCTAGGAAGATCCCACATGCTGCGGAGCAACTAAGCCTGAGCGTCACAACGACTGAGCCTGTGCTCTAGAGCCCGCGAGCCACAACTACTGAAGCCTGTGCACCTAAAGCCCGTGCTGCACAACAAGAGAAGCCACCGCAATGAGAAGCCCACACACTGCAACGAAGAGTAGCCCCTGCTCACCGCAACTAGAGAAAGCCCACACGCAGCAACGAAGACCCAAAACAGCCAAAAATAAATAAATAAAATAAATTTATTAAAAAAAAAATGGAACCCCATTCACAGTTGCCTTCATTTAGACTTACACTACAAACAGGGAGTACTCATGATAAGACATCTGGAGCTTCCAGTTTCTGTTCCTCTTCATTTCCCAAAACCAGTGTCAAGCAATAAGGAAGATAAAGATGAGCAGTGGATCTAAATCTTTTGGTCAACAGAAGGAAATATTATAGTAATCCAAAACTTAATAGAACTGATATTAACAGGCCTAAAAGACAAGTTTTGCTCCTTGGAAATAAAATGACAGACTTCCTGAGTAGGAATTAAACAAGACATCACCACCAACAATAATAAATTAATGAAACAGTCTCCAATGCTCTTTTAATTCCAAAGGAGATGGTAACTTTGAACACATCTCATACCCTTGAATTAGTCAAATTTCCTATCACTGCTTAAGGATGTGTACGAAAACTAAGTTTGTTTCATTTTACTGCTGCCAGTAGGCCATGAATGTGGGATAAAATAAAGAATGTATGTAGGGTGATGGTACCACCAAAGGTAATCCCCTACTCTGGGCAAGTGAAGGCCTACTAATAAGTTCTAAGTTCACTAAACAAAATTTAAATCTATTGAATAGAACGAATCACTTCACCCTAAAAACAGAGAAATGCAATGAAGAAGAAGATAAATAACTGAACAATGAGCAGAAAACTAGTTGGAAAGGAAATGAGTCGTAAAAGGCATTTGGTCTTATTTGTCTTAACATCCCCATTCCCTAAAAACCATATAACCCTGCTGATTTAGCAGTGTTTGGCTTTCTGCCTCTGCCTACTGGGAGTTTAACAAGAACTCCAGTAAGGAGTTTCCATGAGAACAGTCAGCTGGGAACTATATATGCTCCTTATTCCTGAAGTCGTCCTGATTTTAAAAGATTGTGGTGACAAGAAATCAACTTGTCAAAACTTTTACATTTAGACTGACAATTGAGAGGTTTGAAGGACGTTTCAAAAAAGTAAAATTTGCTTCTAAAATGCATACTCCTCTTCCCAACAACTGGCTACAGTTACATGGCCAATAATCAAAATCCAAAGATATCTGCATTTAAGGAAGGAAATTCTAATAAGGCACAAAAGTGCTTTCAAAGGCACTTGAAGACAGTACTCATCACTGTCCAGCCACACTACTTCCCTCAAATTTAGATTTAAATTGAGTTGTTTTAGAAACTCTCATAGCCTGTTGGTGTGAATATATTAAATATAAATACAAATTATTGGAAGATAATTTAGTATCTAACAAAATTTTAAATGTGCATGCCCTTTGGTCTAGTAATTGTATGTCTAGGAATTTTACCTACAGATATACTAAAATGTATAAAGATGTATGTAAGATGTTTCACTGGAACCCTGGTTATGACAGTATTCCCACACACTGGAAACACCCTAAATGTTCCTCAGAGGGGACAGATTAAGTACAAATTAAAATATATCCATACAATGAAATATTGCACAGCCACTAAAACAATGACAAACATTGTATAATACACACATACACACGAAGAGTACAGCATAATGCTCAACAATTTTTTTTTTTTTTTTTTTGCGGCACACAGGCCTCTCACTGTTGTGGCCTCTCCCGTTGCAGAGCACAGGCTCCGGACGCACAGGCTCAGCGGCCATGGCTCACGGGCCTAGCCGCTCCGCGGCACGTGGAATTTTCCCGGACCGGGGCACGAACCTGTGTCCCCTGCATCGGCAGTCGGACTCTCAACCACTGCGCCACCAGGGAAGCCCCAATACTCAAGAATTTAAGCGTAACAGTCAAACTTCCTGATTTTGTGTCCCAGCTCTTTTACTGACTAGGTATGTGACCTTAGGCAAATCACTTAAGCTCTCTACGCCTCAGTATTTTTAATCTGTAAAATGGGAATGATGACAGCGTCTACCTTTAGAGTATTGTGAGGATTAAACAAGTTAATCAATGTGAAGTGCTTAAAATAGTGCCTGCACATAGAAAAGCCCAGTAAATGTTAGTTATTCCTAAAAACATATCCAAGGGAACTCCCTGGCGGTCCAGTGGTTAGGACTTGGAGCTTTCAGTGCCGTGGGCATGGGTTCAATCCCTGGTTGGGGAACTAAGATCCTGCAAGCCGCACAGTGCAGCCAGAAAAAACAAAAACAAAGAAACCACATATCCAAGGTATTAAATGGACATGGGCAAACAATTACAATGGCTAAAACTAAAACAACAGAAGTTGGGAAAGACACAGATAGATGGAATAAAGAGAGGTTTTGAAAATAGAATTTTCAGGATTTGGTAAGCTTAACTCACACTCTGACCCAAGTTGTAAAAGGTGCTGATATGTTGTTCCTCTTATGCTGGTTACTTAATTTATAAATACATTGTATCTAGTATTGCAGTTATTTTAATACCTGTCTTCTCTTCTGTACTATGTATCTTCTTGAGGACTGAGGCTGTATCATTTATCTTTACATACTCTACAACACCTATGTGTATGTCTTTTACACAGTAGGTGTACAATAAACACCTAATACCTACGAATGTTCATATGAATATATGAATGGTCAGGCTTTTTCAGTTCCCCACAACCAGCCGATTTAAGTGGTTACAAAGTAAACAGAGCTCCACGGAAAAGAGACCCAAGTTTTCTCTTTAACTGTCATTTTCCTAAACCAAACCAGTCTAGGAGAGAGAAAACCACCTGCGGTCTATACTCCAGGAAATGGAAAAATAACCCTGTTATCACTGATCAGGGCCTAGGATTTTCTGACATAATTTGGGATTTAGGATTACCGATGAAATTACAAAACAGACTTTATGAACTACGTAATCAGCATTCCTACAATAAGTTTAATAACCTAGCAGTACTCGAATTATGTTTACTCAATGCTGACTAAGAGAATAATAGCAATGAAAGTTATTAAAGAGCAAGACCTGCAGGCAATAGGAAAGGTATACAGCCATAAAGTCGAATATTCTTTCCCAACGAAGTTCTGGTATCCATGAAAAGATTTTCACCCTTAAAATTTTCATTTAAAGAATAAGTAAATTCTCTATATATAGATTTGAAAAAAATCTCCTATGTTATTAAATGAAAAAAAGCAAGACGTGGAAAACTATGCCATCTTTTGCGTAAAAAGAAAAACTAAAAATAAATTCACATTTGCTTGCATATATATAAAAAACTCTGAAATGATAGAAAAGAAAGGAATAACAATGATGGGGCTTAAAACTAAGCAGGTGAGGGCTTCCCTGGTGGTGCAGTGGTTGAGAGTCCGCCTGCCGATGCAGGGGACACGGGTTCGTGCCCCAGTCCGGGAAGATCCCACATGCCGCAGAGCGGCTAGGCCCGTGAGCCATGGCCGCTGAGCCTGCACGTCCGGAGCCTGTGCTCCGCAACGGGAGAGGCCACAACAGTGAGAGGTCCACATACAGCAAAAACAAACAAACAAACAAACAAAAAAACTAAGCAGGTGAGAAACAATGATGAAAAACTTTTCACTGTGTATCTTGATTTTTTTTTAAATTTGAACCAAACTTTTAACAATAAATAAAATGTTCCAACCATAACAAACAAATTCATTTACAAGAACGAAAGCTATTTGGAGTAACCTTGTTTCTAATACCATAGAGAAAAATACTGTGATCCAAGGAGCTAGGTGAAATTAAAACTCTCCATGATAGGAATCAGCTGCCATATTATAGTAACAGCATCCCATTCAGTTTAGTTTTATACTGTTTGGCCCAAAATAAAAAAGGATGTGAACAGAAAAACCCAGTCTAAAATTCTGGCATCTCAAGGGATCCCAAATAGCCAAAACAATCTTGAAAAAGAAGAGGAGTCAGAGGACTTACACCTCCTGACTTCAAAATTTACTACAAAGCTAGAGTAACTGAAACAGTGTGGTACTGGCATAAAGACAGACATACAGATGAATGGAACAGAACAGAGACTCCAGAAATAAAGCCTTGCATATATGGTCAAATGATTATCAACAAGGGTGTCAAGGCCATTCAATGGAGAAGGGACTGTCTTTTCAACAAATGGTGCTGGAAAAACTGGATATCCACATGCCAAACAATAAAACTGGACCCTTACCTTAGAGCATATACAAACATTAACTCAAAATGGATCAAAGACCTAAATGTAAGAACTAAAAGTATAAAACTCTTAGAAGGAAACAGAGGAGGAAAAAGCTCATGACATTGGAGTTGGCAAAAATTTCTTAATACAACACAAAAAATAGGCAACAAAAGAAAAAGTAAACTGGATCTCATCAAAATTAAAAATTTTGGGGACTTCCCTGGTGGTCCAGTGGTTAAGACTCCGTGCTCCCAATGCAGGGTGCCCAGGTTCGATCCCTGGTGAGGGAACTAGATCCCGCATGCCGCAACTGAAAGATTCCACATGCCGCAACTAAGACCTGGTGCAGCCAAATAAACAATTTTTTAAAAAATTAAAAATTTTTGTGCATCAAAGGACACTATCAACAGAGTAAAAGAATAACCCACAAAATGGGAGAAAACATTTGCAAATCATATATCTGATACAGGATTAATATCTAGTATAAGGAACTCCTACCACTCAACAACAAGAAAACAAACAACCCAATTAAAAAATGGGCAAGGCCTTGAATAGACACTTCTCTACAGAAGATATACGAATGACCAATAAGCACATAAAAAGATGCTCAAAATCACTAATCATTAGAGAAATGCAAATCAAAACAATGAGATACCACTCCATAGCAATTAGGATGGCTTTTATAAAAACAAAAATTAAAAAAAAAAAGAAAGAAAATAGCCAAGTGTTGGTAATAAGAACATAGAGAAATTGGGATCCTCGTACACTGCTGATGGGAATGTAAATGATATAGTCACTGTAGAAAACAGTATGACAATTCCTCAAAAAATTAAACATAGAATTGCCATATGATCCAGCAATTCCAATTCTGGGTATACACCCAAAAGAACTGAAAGCAGGGACTCAAACAGATGTCTGTACACTCATGTTCACTGCAGCATCATACACAATAGCCAAAAGGTGGAAACAACCGAAATGTCCGTTGACAGATGAACAAATAAACAAAACGCGGTAAAGTGTGTGTACACACGCACACACACACACACACACACACACAATGGAATATTAGTCAGCCTTAAAAAGGAATGAAATTCTGACACACGCTACAACATGATGAACCTTGAAGGCATTATGCTAAAATGAAATGAGCCAAACACAAAAGGACAAAAATTGTATGATTCTACTTACGTGAAGTCCTTAGAGTAGTCAAATTTACAGAGACAAAGTAGAATAGTGGTTGCCAGGGGCTAAGGGGAGGAATAACATGGAATTATTTTTTAATGGGTACAGAGTTACTATTTGCCAGGCAGAAAGAAGTTAAAGGTCTTACAACTAGTAAGCAGCAAAGTAGAAATTTGAACCTAGGACTTTCCAACTGCAGAGCTATACTTTTAAAAGTGACCAAAACTTATTCTAGTTTAACCAAAGAAGGAAAGATTTCAACTAATTATGTAAAAATACCCCCAAGATTAGTACCAATACTAGACTATTTTCTCATATCCAGACACCAGAATTAAATGTATGCACAACACCAAGAATGGTTGGTTCTGAAGGAGAACATCAGAGAGTGCAAAGTTTTTCAGAATAACCAGCAAAACCTAATGTAACACTCTAGGCAACACATGAAAGATGTGCTAAGCAGCCCCAGTAACAACAAAATTAAAATGACCACTTTCAAAGGCTTCTTCAGATAATTCTTAAAGCTATAAAACAAGGAGTAAAAATCTCACTGTTCTCCTCCAATACACCTCTGCACCATAAAAGTGCCCCTTATAGTCATCTTCACACTCTCAACCAAACTGAATCTAGAAGACAGCAAAGAAGTCACACATAACTAGAGACACTTCTAAGTTTTAATTTTTGATACAACTCTATCATATTGTATTTTACTCCCTCCTGTGAATATTATCAGGTATTCAGCCAGCCAGAATAGAAGGTTTAATCTGGAAATAGAAACTGCTCAGATTCTAACCTTGGTTATACTCTTCTGTGACATCTACCACTCTGTCTCTGACAAAACTGGGAACCTACAATTTAATACCAGATATATATCAAGACTTCGGTAGTATGAATGCAACAGTCAAAACAGTTCATTACAGATGGTACCCCTTCGTGTATAATAATTTATTAAATCTCAAAAAAAAAAATTTTACACCACTATTTAAGCTAGAGACATCTTATTCCCTTGAACCCTCAAGGGTTTTCAAAGTTGCACTTGCTATTTTTAAGATGTCTCTGTCCACTGCAAGCACAGCTGTAAAAGATCCTTTTCCAGTCACCCATACTCCTTGAAAGCTTTCAGTTCAATATTAATGCATTATACAGAACTCAACTGGGAAATAGCTCTCCAAGCAGAAGGTGAAGAGTTAAAAATGGAGGCTAATGAAAACTTAAGACTGAATCCTAGTGCAGTAAGAGACCCATATTCTGGGCTTCCCTGGTGGCGCAGTGGTTCAGAATCCGCCTGCCAACGCAGGGAACACGGGTTGGAGAGCTGGTCCAGGAAGATCCCACATGCCGCAGAGCAACTAAGCCCGTGTGCCATAACTACTGAGCCTGCGCTCTAGAGCCCGCAAGCCACAACTACTGAAGCCCGCGTGCCTAGAGCCCGTGCTCCGCAACGAGAAGCCACTGAAATGAGAAGCCCGCACACTGCAACGAAGAGTAGCCCCCGCTCGCTGCAACTAGAGAAAGCCCGCGCGCAGCAACGAAGACCCAACGCAGTCAAAATTAATAAATAAAATTAATAAATTTATATATTAAAAAAAGAGAGACCCATATTCTAGTTTCCATTCACTTGGCAGAAAATATCTGGATTTAATATACTCTTAAGAAAGCAAAACTTTCAAATTCACAATGCACTCAGACAAGGAACTCAGCAAGCATTCTTTACTAACTGAATTATAAAATGAGAAAAGAAGAGCATTAGAGTAACATAATAATTATTCATGGACACTACTACATGAGAAGAGTGTCATACTACTCATATCAGATTTCCATAGAATCTAATATAGGGTCTTCTAGCCAACCTGTCCAGGGCAGTAACAACACACATGACCAACTGCTTCAATCCATTTGATAGCAACAATCAATCTAGCCATATAAATGTTAAAGAGTGGTTAGAAAAGTGCCCCTCCCTCCAAAAGATGTTATCCTCTTGGGGAAATATTTTCAACGTTTTTCACTGGTAGCTCAACCTATTTAGTGGTGCACACCATTCAGGTAACCTTTATGCCTTTAAAGAACATAGGACAAATTTCTCAAAGTTTTGTTTTAATTTCAAGACTAATGTATCATCTTTAAAGGACCGAAAAAAATCAAAGGTATTGTTCCTTCTTGCCTCTGATCCCCAGGTCTGCCTGCATGACTCACAGAAGAGAAAGAATGGGGGGCTTTACAGATTTCTTAGTGTGATACTACCATCTTTACAGAAAGGAAGGGTTTCTTGCTCCTGGCTCAAGGGATTCTGCTCACTCACAAAGCTGAAACCTTACTCTCCTGCTTCCTAGAACGTTAGATGAAAGAAGGTGGGGGCAGCAGCTCAGTAACAGTTATCCTCCTGAGAACTCACTGAAGGTGAGGGCCAAGCTGGATGAGCTGTGCCATTTGCCTTAGAAGATTCATAAGGAAAAAAACTGCAGCCTCCGAACCAGTGAAGTTTCTAAAATATACCTAGTCTAAGGCCACCATACTAGTTCTCTGAAAAACCAGCACACTAAAGCAGTCAATTCCCTCATTCAAGAGTGACAACCCTTAAACAACAACAACAACAACAACAACCCATGAAGAACTACAGGGAAGCAGAATATCAAGGTGCAGTACTGTCTTCTCGAAGAGATGCTCTTTCATGGTCAAATAATTTCCAGAAGCTTTGCATCCTTTAGCCATTCTTTTACCACTCCTAATACACAATGTATATTTAGGCACGCAAGGCTCTGGACATTATGTTGTAAAGAAATCTGCCTTAACGCAGAATTTTTCAAAACCCTATTTGACATTATATTTTCATATAAGACCTATTAATATTGAGGAAAACTATCTTTCTTTTGTTTGTTTTGTTTTTGTAAAGGCAAAACAAAACTCTGTAAGAAGCGTTAGGAGAATGGTAAGATCACAACTTTTGGAGTCAGGCAAAGTTGTTCAAATACTGGATTCACCACTTTTATTAATTTTTGAGATTCTAGCAAAATGACAACCTCTCTGGGAATTGAGTTTTCTCATCTGTAAAGTGATCATAATATCTCCCTCACAAGAGTTACTGTAAGAATTTAAATAGCATAAAGCCTTACACAAAGAAAGTGCTCAACAAATGAGTTTATATTTACATTTTAAAAATTCCCTTCAGGGACTTCCCTGGTGGCGCAGTGGTTAAGAATCTGCCTGCCAATGCAGGGAACACGGTTCGAGCCCTGGTCCAGGAAGATCTCACATGCCGCGGAGCAACTAAGCCCATGAGCCACAACTACTGAGCCTGAGCTCTAGAGCCCACGAGCCACAACTACTGAGCCCGTGTGCCACAACTACTGAAGCCGGCACACCTAGGGCCCGTGCTCTGCAACAAGAGAAGCCACCGCGATGAGAAGCCCATGCACTGCAATGAACAGTAGCACCTGCTCGCTGCAACCAGAGAAAGCCCCCATGCAAGAAACACCCAACGCAGCCAAAAATAAATTAAATAAATAAATAATTTAAAAAATTCCCTTCAAGTTCCAAAAGTTGCAAAAATGCAATTTTTTAAAATCTGAGGGAAAAATTACAGAATCCATGACTGAAGTACTCCCTGAGAAGTGTAATTTCTCAGGATTTTGCAAACTTTTTAATCCACTGGACTGAGAAAGCCTTTAAATTTGCCACATTTAAGATGATATAGGGGGACTTCCCTGGTGGCACAGTGCATAAGACTCTGCACTCCCAATGCAGGATGTCCAAGTTCAACCTCTGGTCAAGGAACTATATCCCACATGCATGCTGCAACTGAGAGTTCAAACGCCATAACTAAGGAGCTGGCGAGCTGCAACTAAGGAGATGCCTGCCACAACTAGGACCTGGTGCAACCAAATAAATAGTATTTAAAAAAAAAAGAATGATATACAGGAACACACTACACCTACTGATAAAAATGGATATGAACAGAACACATGTTGTAGAAGAGTATTTATGGTTTCAGTGATAAAAAGGGCCTTACATGAATATAAACAAGAAAAAATGAGTTGTGAGAAAAGCTCAGCTTGTGTCAGTACATAATAACTAACAACTGTACAGTGTTTTAGCTTATCATGCATAATCTCATTTGACTGACAAAGAGACCTAGTTAAACAGATAAAGCAGCTACTGATCCTCATTTCTACGCTGAGAAAACTATGGCTTGGAGACTTCAAGTGACTCAACCAAGGTCACACAGATGATAAAAAGAACCAAGACTCCAAACTTGTTCTTCTGCTCCCAGAACATAACAAATAGGGCATCTTCTAAATGTACGCAGCATTTTCTCAACCCACAGAATTATTCATATTTTAAAATACTTTTTGGGTGACAGGCACCATGATAGGCACTGGAGACACAAAAGTAAAAAGACATGCTATCTCTTTATTTCAGAATGTTGTCAGACCACTGGGGGAGACAAGCAATATTTATAAATTACAGTGAGATCAAAGAAGAAAGCATATCTAAGTCTCTTTGGGCAAGTCAAGGAAGGCTTCCCAGAGACAGCAGCATTTGAGATGAAATTTGGTAGCTGATCTGGGAACTGAAAGAACTGTATCTGGAGGACTTCCATGGTGGCACAGTGGTTGGGAGTCAGCCCGCCAATGCAGGGGACATGGGTTTGAGCCCTGGTCCAGGAAGATCCCACATGCCACAGAGCAACTAAGCCCGTGCACCACAGCTGCTGAGCCTGCTCTCTAGAGCGTGCAAGCCACAACTACTGAGCCCGTGTGCCAAGAGCCCGTACTCTGCAACAATAGAAGCCACCGCAATGAGCAACCCACACACCGCAACGAAGAGTAGCCCCTGCTCACCGCAACTAGAGAAAGCCCGCACACAGCGATGAAGACCCAACGCAGCCAAAAATAAATAAATTTTTAAAAAAAAGAATAAAAGAACTGTATTTGCTCATGTATAAACTGTAAAGGGAGAAAAGTAAGGCTGGATAGAAAAACAAAGGTCAAGATTTACAAAGGGGCTTTGATATTATGCAGAGTACCTTTAAATGATTGGAAACTATTGAATACCTTTGAGAAGGCCAAGTAGAATAATCAGATCTCCATTAGACTATTCTGAAGAGAATATGATTGAGAGTTTAAAAGGAAACGACTAAAAACAGAACTGTAAGAGATCATGGCAATATTCCAAATAAGAGTTGCTGTGGTCCTGAATTAGGAGACCCGCAACGGAGATACAGAAAAAAGGTATAGATTCAGAAATATTTGGAAAGTAATGGATAAGGGAGAGAGAGAGAATTGACAATGATGCTCTCATTTCTGGCTTAGGTGACTCAATGAATCACAAAATGGGAATAGATGATGAAAATGCTGAGCTTGAGGTACCAATGGAATACAGAGATGGATATGTCTAGCACAAAGTAGACAACTGGAAACAGAGGGCTGGAGTTTAGGAGATGTGATAATATATGTGAATATATATGAAGATTTTTTTCCACAATCAAGTGTTATTTACCATTTCAATGGGAAGGCAATCATTTTATCATCGTTATTTGTATAATGCTTCAAAGTTCAAAAAACATTTTAATATCCTGTATCATACCACATTTCATAGTTTTGTTATAAACAAATACGAAGTTTGGAAAAGTTATTATTATTCCTATTTGATCAAGAAATAGTTATTGAGTATTAACTATATGCCAAACACTGCACTAGGCATTAAACAAAACACCAGAGTAAATCCATGCTTTCATAGACCTTCCATCATACCAGGGGAATCAATAAGCAATAAATGTAACAAATAAGTGTGTTAGAAAGCTGTAAGTGCTGTATGAAAAAGAAAGAACAGAGAAGGATTACAAGTGAGGGGTGGAAGCTAAAGGTGAAATTTTAAATAGGGGTAGGATAAAGTCTCATTGAAAAGGTGACATTTAAACAAAGGCTTGACTGAGGAAGGTAAGAAAATTAGTCATTTGTATTATCTCTGTGGGAAAAACTAGTGATTTCCCACTAGAGGGAATAACTAGTGCAAAGGTCCTGAGATAGAGTGTGGCTAATGCACTTAAGGAACAAGTCAATGTGGCTGGAATGGAGTGAGCAAAAGGGAGGATGACAGGAGATCAAAAAGAGGAGAATAGGGAGAGGCAGATCATGTAAGACCTTAGAGCCCAAGGTAAAGACTGGCTTTTACTGTGCAAGAAACGGGAGTTCAAAAATTTGGAGGCTTGGGAATTCCCTGGCGGTCTGGTGGTTAGGACTCCGTGCTTTCACTGCTGAGGGCCTGGGTTCGATCCCACAAGCCACGCGGCCAAAAAAAAAAAAAAAAAAATTTAGGAGGTTTACCCAAAATCCTGTATCAAATAAATGGTAAAGCTAGGATTTGACCCGGGATTTCTAGACTCTATGCTTGTGTTCTGCTATTCCAATTTGCCACTTATTAGCCCACAAACTCCCTCCAAGGAAGTCTGAATTTAAATATCCTCAAGAAGCTAACTTTATAACTACCTTCTAGGTTAGAGATGCACAACCTCTCCAATTAACATTTCTAATCCCTCACAACCATAATGAGAATTTACTAATCCTAAAGTCTAATCTAAATCCTAATATCCAGCCTATTTTTTGGTAGATTACAAACTCCACCTTCCCCATAAATGAGACAAGATCAAGAAAGCTTTATTAGGAGGCTTAAAGCATGACTTTCAGGTTCAAGTAACTGAATTACTTTTAAAAATGTATACTAGCCAGATGTGAAAAAAGAACAAGAGAATGGCTCAGGAATGCCAAAGTATTGTCATTTTCCTTAATAGTTTACTGTTAGTATTAATAACAACTAAGTTCACATGTAGTCAAAGAAGCTTCTGCAATTATTATGACTCTTTAAGGTCTGGGATTTGACCATTTCATACCTCAAAATTAACAAAATATGTGTCCTCATTCATCTGTTGCTTTTGGTACAAGCCAGAACTCTTGATAGCGTCTTGCCGGTTGATGGCAACTTATGGCAAACACCAGAGGATTGTGAGGGAGACATCAGACATTACTGAGATACCATCTAGAAGTATATCAGACTGGTTAAGCCCTTAATGACCCTGGGTCACTCCTTTCCTACTGAATAAACTCAAACCGTATAGGGATATTTCATATATCCATAAAAGAGAAGGTAAAAGATGGAACATGAAGAAGGAGCACTTCAAATCAAATCTACTCTTCAGAGGCTTTCATCACTACTACGCAAATATAGGAGGCTCTCTGCTTCATGGACTCTGGAGCCACCAAAATCCCCAACCAGTACCTACAGAAAAAACATCACAGGGATTACTGAAGATAAACTATATGGCTAACAGAAGCTTCCCCCCACCAAAGCCAGTTCTTTTCAACAGAAGCTGAACTTCCTTATGTATCCAATTCCCAGGATTGCTTGCTTAGCCAATGCAAGAGAACTGCAACTTCGTGTGGCACTGCCTGATAGGCTGGATTTTTCCTGAGCAAAAGGTGAACAGCTTTATGCCAGGACTAGATTTATAGTCAATCTGACTCTGTCTTTTTTTTCTTCCCCTCTAAATTGTCTCAGAAAATGCCTGGCTATTGTGCCTTAATATGTAATGAAGCAGAGCTTTAAGTACTGCAAGTGGTCTGGAGAAGAAAGTCCTTCAGTTCCAGTATGGCTCAAATCATGATTTATCGAGCAATTGTTTTAATCAACCAAAGCTGGTTTGGCTTTTCTCAATGAACTAAATGAGCATCCTGAGCTGAGTGCAGAGGGGCTACTTGTCAGCATGACTCCCAATGAGGTGGCTAACATGGAATAAGCTCCAGAGTCTAGAAACCAGGACAGCACAGCTGCTGTTCCCCTAAATATGCACCTTCAGCTTGATGGGTGGGGGAGGTAAGGAAGAAAGGAAGAATCAGTAAATTGAAACAAGAGGGACATCCCTGGTGGCACAGTGGTTAAGAAGCCGCCTGCCAATGCAGGGAACACGGGTTCGAGCCCTGGTCCAGGAAGATCCCACATGCCTTGCAGCAACTACACCCGTGCGCCACAACTACTGAGCCTGCGCTCTAGAGCCCACGAGCCACAACTACTGAGCCCACGAGCCACAACTACTGAAGCCCACATGCCTAGAGCCTGTGCTCCACAACAAGAGAAGCCACCGCAATGAGAAGCCTGCGCACTGCAACGAAGAGTAGCCCTGGCTCTGGGCAACTAGAGAAAGCCCTCGCACAGCAAGGAAGACTCAACATAGCCAAAAATAAATAAATTAAATTAAATTAAAATAACAACAGGCCTAGTTTACATACAACATACGAGATAATGCTTAATCCAGAGGTCCCAGCAGAAGATTAGGATACTATTATTGACACACTGACTCTTCTTCCACACTGCTGTTCTCTAAACAAAACCCAACCTGGAGATCTGGGTGGGGGTGGGGGGAAGGTGGGGGTGGTGGGTGGTAAGGAGAGACATTAGTCCAAAAAAGGGGAGGCAGGCAGCACACAGACTTTTGAATGTACTTTTAAGACTGAAATTCAGAACAGAATTCTCACGTTTCCCTTCCCCACCACCCTACGGCCTTACGCTAAACACGGCAGTAAAAGTTACTGCCATAACTTACATCTGAAGTGCTGATCAGGGAACCTGGTTAACGTTGTTCCTAGACAAGTATTTGAATGTAGCCTCTATTCAGACCCTACTGGGACTGCCTCTAAACAGGAAGTTAACAGACATCACACATAGGCAGGGAAGGCAAACCACAGTGTCAAAAAGATGGATTCTGCTGTCAGCTACTCATCACTCTCACCTCATCAAAAGTGTTTTCAAGTCAGGAATAGGCAGGTCAAAAGTCCATAAGCCTCACCTCTTCTCAAACTGGGTCACTCAGCCTAAAGGTCCAGCCTTCTGATTCCTGCTAATTAATACTTATCTACTTCATTCCTTACCATGATGACTACCACTGCCACTAGACTAAAAAACTATATTCCTCTTAAAACGGAATACAGTACTACCAAATCAGTACTCCCATTAACTCGTTATTTATACAGCCCATCTGCTTAAAAACCCCAAGGAAAGACTATTCTTGACCCAGCCCATTCCAAAACAGTCAGAGACTGAATATCAGTCACAAAAAAGCAGCACCATTTCCAACAGGTGTGGGCCTTCGCTCAAAATATATTGAGCCTGTCCAAAGCACCACCTTTACCAGCTCCAGCAGTAGCCTCTTTCCCAACCAAGCACCAACAGAAATGCTACTACAGGACAATACCCTACCGAGACTGCTCCAACACCAAAAATATGAATCCAAATGGTTATCTCAAGGAAGAGTTTAAATCAGTGTATCAAAGAAGGAGCAGTAAAGTTAGCACTAAACTCCCAAATAGGATAATCTCCAACATACAGACAACAACATATAGACAGCCCGCTGCTGCAAGAAAACAACCAGAAGTCATCTGTACTGGGATGGGGACTGGATGGCTGGAGAACACAGGTGAGAGAGAGAGAGACTTCTTTTCACTTTGTATCACATGCATGCATTGTCTTTTTTAAAAATAATTTTGAGAGAAAAATGTTTTAAAAACTCAAAAGCATCAGCTCTTCTCCCAACACAGATCTGTTAAACCGGCTTTTACTCCAGCTGCTGCAAGTTCAAATCTCTTTCAGTCTGGCCTGAAAGCACTACTCTTTTCCTTTGCTGAAACACACTACGTTAAGCATCTCCCTGCTCTCTTCACACGCACACAAAAGCCCTCTAAATAATCATTTATTAGAAATGAGAAAACTGGTTCTCGGAAGGCTACCTGATTCTCCAGATGACAGCAGCAGAAAAGGCTGATAGCTAGCTCAGTTAGCATCCACATGCCACCAACCCACCATCAATGCCTCCATCTCCACTTCAGGGCCAGCCCTATGAACTAACACCTTGTGTGTGGAGGGAAGTTGATGCTAGGGAAGAATCCAAGGAGGCTACCATACCTTTATGAAGGGGAAAAGTGCCTGGGCCGGCGAATGGCACCGAAAGCTCTGCACTCATAGGAGTGGCTAGCTCCTTAGAGCAGGGAGGCAAAAAGTACTCTAAGTCCGGATTTGGTTTAGTAAAAGGTAAGTTCTAGTTCCATCGACCCTCAGGCACTGAACTGGGATACAGATCCAGTGGGTCCCAGAAGCCCGGCTGAAGAAAGGGGTAGTTTAGTCCCTACAGAAGACAAGTACCCACACAGGCTTAGACAATTCCCTTCTAAGGGAGGACGAGGGAACGGTGGACGATGAAATAAAGGAGTAAGGTTCTGCGTTCCAGATCCCTTCGCCTTAAGAAAGGTAATCATCCCGTGCTTCCTTCACCCTTAAGGATCCCCCATTTGTCCCAACCGCCAGCAAACACAAGACTGAGAGCAGGGAGCGGCCCCCGCACCCTGAGGGCACCACTGGGGGTGGAGAGAGTTAAGGGGGGGCGCGCTAGAGAGGAAGGAGGGGAGCATGGCGGGCCTGAGGCACTGAGTGAAAGCGGGGAAGGCGGGGGAAACGGGGCGCGAGGGAGGGGAGAAAGAGTAAAAGGAGAAGAAATGAAGGGACACGAGCTGGGGGCGCGCGAGGCCGAAGTGAAAGACCGGGGCGCGCGCGCGGAGCGGGGGGAGGGGATGAGGTGAAGGGGGAGCGCGAGGCGGGGGCGCGCGGTGCCGGGGTGGGGGGAGGGGGACGCAAGGCGGGGGCGCGCGGGCGGGCGTCGGCTCGCGGGCGCTTCCCCTCCCCCCGCCCCTCCACCTTTCCCTTCCCCCACCTCCGCCACCACCGCCTCCTCCCAGCCTCCCTCCCTTCCTCGCTCCTCACCGCCCCCGGGCGGGCGGGCGGCCAGGCTGGCCTAGGCCAAAGCTCCTCACCTGGCGGTGGCGGTGTAACTCCCGGCTAGCTCGCCTCCCCAGGCGGCGGCGGCGGCGTCGAAAAAGGAAGAGGCTACGGCACAGTAGGTTCCGGACCCCGCTGACGGGACCGGGGGCGGGGGTGGGAGAGGGGGGCGGGCCGGACCCGGGCGGGCGGGCGGAGCAGACACTGCGGTACAGACGGGGGCAGCGGCGGCGGCGGCGGCTGCACCGGCGGCGGCGGCACCACACAAACAAGGACGCTGATTGGGCAGCTGCCAAGCGCCTCGACTCCGCCTTCCCCACACGCCACGACGCCCATTGGGCGACCTGAGCCGGCCTCCCCGCCCTCCTCTTCTCGGCCATACCAATAGGAGACAGGATGCCGGGGCTACACCCCACCCTTGAAGAGTGAGTGGCTGAAGAAGTGATGATTGGCGTACCTAAGACCCAATCGTAAACGGAGGAGGGGGATGGTCTAGCGGGGGCGCGTTAATGGGTACCTCGGCCAGTCCCAGACACATCCGGGTCTTCAGCAGCCCATTAAGTGTCGGGGGTCAAAAAATCGCTTCAGGCTGCAACTTTACCTTAGAGACGTTTTGGTCCCCAGGCAGCCGCCGTACCCCAGTATCCCAAAACCGGGATTCCCCTTTGGCCTGTTCTCATTCTTCCAATTCTAAAGATGGAGACGGGCGAACGGCGCTGGGCTCTGTGTTGGATGGTGTTTCATCCCGACAGAATCCAGAAATTTCACGATAGAAGTAGCTTGAGGCGCTCAGGCCTTGCAGTCTATTTGGGGCGTGGCCTGTCTCCATCTGCCAAAGGCCTTGAGCTTCCTGGTCTTCATTGTATCCCAGCATGGTCCTGTCGTGACTGAACCACGACAGGAGAAAAAAAGGCAGCTAGCCAAATTGCTGAGAAATTACGCCGTGCAGAGCCCTCGCAGCTCCTCTCGGGATCTCTTGGTCTGGTCAGGTTCACAGTGAGGGAAACAGCTTCCCACTCCACCGACTCCACTTAACTCAAGGCCCAACTCCTGCTAGCCTCCCTACTTCCCAAAAGCAGTTAGGCCCACCTAAACTCTCAGCGTTTCTCGAGCACTTACCACAAGTATTGTTCTTGAGCATCTGAGGATAGGGACCAAGTATCAGAGTCAGTGTGTTGAAGGAATAATAATAGCTAACGTTTTGGGAAAAGAGACTGAGGCACTGTGCTCTATATGCATCCTTATTTATTCTTTTAAGAGCTATGCGTGGGTTATTTTATTTATTCCTCATAACTCTGTGGGGTAGATGCTGTTATCCCCATTTTACAGATGAGGAAAATGAGGTACAAACCAAATGACTTGCCCAAAGTTACACATGGTAAGTGGCAGAGCTGAAATTTGAATCCAGGTAGATCAAGAAACAGGTTCAGGGGCTTCCCTGGTGGCGCAGTGGTTGGGAGTCCGCCTGCCAATGCAGGGGACACGGGTTCGTGCCCCGGTCCGGGAGGATCCCACATGCCGCGGAGCGGCTGGGCCCGTGGGCCATGGCCAATGAGTCTGCGCGTCCGGAGCCTGTGCTCCGCAACGGGAGAGGCCACGTTAGTGAGAGGCCCGCGTACCGCAAGAAAAAAAAAGGTTCAGAGAGGCTAAGGAACTTGAAAAGGTCAGACAGCTAATTAGTGACTAAGCAGTGGTTTGAACCCAGAAATAACTGGTTCCAGAAGCACTAGAATGTGTTTTTTCGAATCATTTAGAAGTCATGCTGTGCAATAGAAATGAAACTAATGAAGGACATGTCCACAAAAATACAGGTGGGCCCCTGAACACACACACATGCAGAGGCATGCCCCAATTCTAAAGTGGATAAAACACCTTCTCTTTCCAAGAACATGGTCTCTGGAGTCCAACTGTCTGGGTTTGGATCTCTTACCAGTTGTGTGATTTGGGTGCAAGTTACTTAACCTCTAGTTTCTATGCCCTACTTTCCCTATCTTTAAAATGGGAATGCTTGATGAGTACCTAGTTCATAGGGTAATGGTGAGGATTATAAAATATACATTTTAGATGTTCAGAGGGGTGCTTCCCTGGTGGCGCAGGGTAAGACCTCATGCTCCCAATGCAGGGGGCCTGGGTTCGATCCCTGGTCAGGGAACTATATCCCCCGTGCATGCTGCAACTAAGAGTTTGCATGCCACAACTAAGGAGCCCACGAGTCGCAACTAAGGAGCCCATGTGCTGCAACTAAGGAGCTCGCCTGCTGCAACTAAGACCTGGTGCAAACAAATAAATATTTTTTTTAAAAAAAGCTCAGGATAGTGCTAAGCACATAGTAAGTACTCAGTAAACATTAACTATTACGAGAATTTTCCTGACTTTTCCAGGAATTTCACCCTCTTAGTTCAAAATTCAGCTTCGATTGGTATTCTACCTGTAGTACCTGTCTTTTACCACACTGAAAATTATGTCATTTTAATTCCTTCACTGGCTCGGTTATTTCACACACGATAGAAGACCTATTATGTGACTAGATACTCTTCTATGTGCTGGGGATATACAGTAAATGGGACAAAGTCACTGCCCTCATGGAAGGTACAGCCCTCTTTCCCTAACCTGCTGCTTTGTCCATTATCAGTCCAGGGCACTCTCTGCTGTCTGAAGGGCCATTCTTCAAGGGCTGCAAGGATATGAGAAACACAGTGGTGGAAGATACTAGCCTGAGGAAGATACTAGTGAGGCCTGAGAAAATGCCTTTCAGCAAAATTAAAATCAGGCCGTGGAGGGGGAACTTTCAATCTGGAGCGATCAAGCTCCAAGACAGACAGGTAAGCAAGGCCACTGGTGTAGTAGACGTGACTTTGCCCTATGCAGGCTCTGTTTGTTCGTTTTCTTTTTGTGGCTAACATTTATTGAGTGTGTTTAGCACTTTATGTAGATTATATAATTAATCTTTGAACAACCTCCCCAATTTGCAGATGAGGAAAAACTGAGGCACAGCAGTTAAGTAACTTGTCTGATGTAATAAAATTAGTAAGTGCCAGAGACAAGATTTAACTAAAATTTGTCATACTTGAACCTACACACTCTAAAGTCAGGGAAAAGAAATGGGGCCAGGTAATTTGGACTTATCCTGCCCCTCATACAGTTCCCTAAGCCACAGGACAGAGATGTCAGATGCTGTGGTGAGTACTTTGCTATTGGAATCCGCAGGTTAAAGAATTCTGTAGTTCCACCCATCTGACTACAGGCCTGTTGAAAAATGAGCAGCATAAGCTGGGAGGCAGAGTCATCATTGGGGCATTCTAGACCAGGAAGACTGTATGCTCTATTAAGGTAGGGACTGAGCCCCAAAATTCGCTCTATAATTCCAGATGGTTCAGTGCACAGCTGGGCATGCTACACTCAACAGAAACTTATGTTTTCAGGAAGGAAGTCACTCAACTTTGCAGAAGGTTGTTGGGGATGATACAGGGAAAGTTTGACTCTAGGGAGTGAGGTCTGATCAGAACCTGGGGTGACATGAGGGTTCCCCTCTGAAGAAGGCATCTCCTAGTCCCTGGCAAAAACAGATGGCATTTCCTAAGCCCCTCCTTTGCAGCTCCTTTAGGACACTGCTCAAGTTAGGATGGGGACGCATCCTCTGGCTTGAAGGTCCCAGAATTCAGAAGTAGTATGGCTCTCTTCATCCACCGATATCCACCCCCAGGAATTTGCGCTAGAGGCTCATGTAAGTTATTTCCTCCATTGACACTCCTGCCCTCCTTCCCCAAGATATTTCTGTTTTGTTGGCTAATTCCCTTTGGTAATTGATTTTGCAGCTCTGTTAGAAGTGTTTCCTGTGTTTATTTCATTATATAGGAAAGAAAGGGAGAACTCCGAGTGGACCAAAAGGATTAGAAAAATGATGCCTGGATGCCTGGCGCCCACACGCAGTGAGCCCCTTAATCCTTGCCCCTGTCTTCCTGGTGCTGTCCCCAGGTTGAGTCCCTGGTTGGAAGAGTACTGCCTTCAACTAGAGCAACTAAGGAGGCCTAGAATGAGATCCAGGGCTCCCAGGATGCGTGAGAGCTGCCCTGTGGAGGTACTGGAGAAGTTGGGAGGGGGAAGCTGTGGGGAGAGGAAAGAAGGCAGAGATGAGCTCAGGGCCCCCAGAGAATGGAGTCTTTGTGTGGGGTACAGATGAGGGACAAGGGGCTGATTGTGTGGGAGGGCCGGAAGTACCACACAGACTGGCACCACCATAGCCAGCACCGGATTCACCCCTCTCCTGCTCCAAGAACTCCCTGTGCCCCAAGGGACCAGAACCAGACCTGGTCAGGGAAAGCAGTGCGTGCCTGAAGGCAGCAAGGGATGCAAAGGTGGAAAGGAGGATGTGCAGCCAGGAGAAAAAGTGAGGTATCCCCCACCATTATCCCAGACTCAGAGAACAGGAGGCAGAAGGAAAAAGACAGAAGCAGCTTTTACTATATTACATCCAACAAAACTTCGCAAGGAACAATCCTTATTGCACAGTCAGGGCCCTGGGTGGGTGAAGCATTCCCCAAGGTGGAGTGGACAGAAAGGATCAGGACCAGAGGGGCACCAGTTTTTCCTAAGGGGAGCCTGGGACTCCTCTAGCTCCCACCTCCTAACTTTCAAGGAGCTACAAACCACTGGACCACGTGGGCCCATTTCCCTTCTCTTTCTCACTGTCCATAAGAACCTCATAAGCAAGGGGGCTGTGGCTCCAGAATAAATAACTTAAAATAAAATACAAACACTAAGGTAGAAAAGCATGGAGAGCCTTGGGCTCCTTCGGCAACTCTAGGGAAGCGGGACCATCATTGGTGGGGAATGACATCCCTCCCTCCCATTCAGGGCAAAGGCTCAGTAGCTGTGTATCTTTCTAGTTGTTTTTTAAAACAAAAACTTATAAAATGACCAGGGCAGTGCAGATCTGTGGGTACCCTGGAGAGGAGTTCCTGGTATAGGATGAGGCGGAACAGAGATGTGCCAGCTCCCCCCAGGCCTCCTCCAACATCAACATGAGCACAGAGGGCAGGTTGGAGATAGGGGAATTGTGACTTTTGGTAACAGTGGGTCCCTCTTCCTGCTGCCCCCATTCAGAGCCTACGGCTCGGCATGCTTCCCAGCCTATTCCCAACTCCTCTATGAAAGCAACAGGGAAGCAGGTTATCTCTAGAATCCATTCTCCCTCACCTCCTCAGCCCAGGCTGGAGAAGGAAGCTTAAGGGTCCCTAGCATTCCAGAGGTGCTCCAAAATATTTTCGGCAGTCAATGGCCTTTGGGGTGGGCATCTGTGCCCGCCGCTGCCTCAGTTCCTCCTTGCCCGTGCTGCTGGCCAGCTTGTTAAAGGCGGACTTGTACTTCTTGTCGAAGGCCACTAGGAAAGAGGGTGGAGGTAGGTCAGTATATTAGGATTCCAAGCTTCCACACCTGGCCCCAGATCCCTAAACTCCTCAGCCCCCTGCCTGCTCCCTCACCTATGTCCACGTGGTCCTTGCCCAGAGCAGCCAATGTCAGGAATAAGATCTCACGGTAGATGCCCCTGGAGTGGAGGCAAAAGGGTATAAGTGAGATAAAGGGGGTATGGAGCCCAGGACAGACCAGGGACCTCTCAGATAGGAACACGATACCTCTGCAGGTGCAGGCCAGTGGGAGGGGGCCCTAGAGTTTCCAGCAGGAGCCCTATAGCCTTGTGCACCTCATTGAGACCGACATGGCGCAGCACGGACTCCAGCAATGCTAGACTAAGGGATGCAGGTACTGGGCCTGGCCATACCACCCGCTGGGGGATCTGGCCTGGGTGAAAAAAAAGAAGGTAGCCAGGATTATTGAGCCCTCTAAGTCTGGGACCTTCCCCTTCCCATCCTAGGCCAAATACCAGACTTACTGTGGACCCTCCAGAGCACATAGAGAGGTGGGCAGCTGTTGGGGTCAGGGGTCAGGACATCCCACAGCAGCCGCACCTGCACAGATGCTGGATCAGGCATTATCCAAGGAGATGGGGCCTGCGGGGAGCCAAGATAAAGGAGAGAGGCTCATGGGGTGGGAGGCAGGGGACAGGAAATGGACAGGCGTTATTCCAAGAGACAGGAACATTACAGGACATAGCCAAAGAGAAGAGAGAAAGGAACTCTTGTTCCCCGTGGGAATGCAAGCTCTATTGAGAGCAAGGACTCTGTTTTGTAATCTGCTACATCCCTAGTGCCTAAAACTCTGCCTGGAACCTAAAAGGTGCTCAATAAATATTGGTGCAGTGAATAGAGCAATAAATAGATGAACATTAACAAATTATTGTCTGGGTACCAGGCACTACACTAGGTGCCTTAACAACAGCCCTGTCTGTGGGGGTGGGGGGGCGGCACTTATGCCATTTTACAGATGAGAAATTGTAGCTCAGAGTAGTGAAGTGAAAGGGCCGGGAGTCAAACCAGGTACAACCAACTCCAAAGCCTGTGCTCCTTCTATAGCACTGAAGACACAGACGACTGAGAAACAGAGCTGGGAGATGAGGAAGCAGGGACCATATCAGGGAACTGACCTGGGGAGGTGGGGGGCCATCACAGGAGGCCAGCACCAGGCATGGCAGAATACTGGGCAGGCGTAGCCGCTGGAAATACCACAGAAGGTTCCAGAAGATGATGGGGTGAGCAGCAGGCAGCTCAGGCAACGCCAGTACCTCACTGCCCTCATTCTCTACCAGCGACTCCAGTTCCTTACGCAGCACCAGCGGGCTCAGATACGCCCATGCCCCACTCTCGACACGCCGGGAGGTACCCTGTCAGGCACAAAGTGGGAGGGCAATGGAGGGCATGTACCACAGCGCCATCCTCAGAGCCACAATTCCCACTGGGCCACCATGTCCAACAGCTTCTGGGACGTCCCTTGCCCTCAATGCCTACCTCTCCCCAGCACCACTGGGGCCACCCACAGGGCAACACACACACACACACACACACACACACACACACACACACACACACACACACACACACACACACTGCTTGTGCCCCTTTGGCCCAGCCCTTACCCCCACGTGTCCGTTGCAAAGCTGGGGCTCATCCAGGGCAAGGCAGAGCCTGCGGTCACTGAGCACAGGGCCTGGGCCCCC
This sequence comes from Orcinus orca, assembly GCF_937001465.1. Lineage (NCBI taxonomy): Eukaryota > Metazoa > Chordata > Mammalia > Artiodactyla > Delphinidae > Orcinus > Orcinus orca. The sequence goes on along the minus strand of NC_064559.1, from coordinate 101,202,051 downwards.
AGGGACAGGAGCATCTTTGCTGCCACTGGCACCAGCAGAGGCAGGCTTGGGGCTGGGGGCACTGCAGCGAGATAGCAGGAGGGTCAGCCCTCAGACCTCCACCTCCCTGCCCCACCCACAGCACTCGCCCTGCTTTGGGCACCTTGGTCGGGAATCAAAGGTCTGGACACTGAGTAGGGGCACAAAGGGGCAGGTGCAGAAGGGACAGGTTGTGTTGAGGTTGGAGTCATCAGGTGCCCAGCCAGCCATGATCTCCTCATCATACACCAGGGAATCACAGGCGCGGCACAAGGAGCAGCTAGACAGCAGGATCTGCAGGCAAGGAGACCCCAGGAAGCAGGCCCCTTTTGGCCTCTAGGCTCTGGAGCCCGTGCTCCTTCCCCAGCCCCTCTCATCTTCACATCCCAGCCCAGGCTCCTCCCACCTCCTCCCCAACCCCTGCCTTTGACAGAGTGAATGGGTGTGGTGCATGTGTGTGTTCAAGCACATCTGCGTGGAAGGGATTATCCTCACTTCCAGGGAAGGTGGCTGCAAGGATCCAGGGGTGTCACTGAGGCGCTCTGAGGAATGGCGAAGGCTCACGCTGCTGAGAGAAGATTCTGAGAGGTCCCACTCACTGCCCAGAGAGGCTGAGCTCTGCCATTACATGAGAAAGCATAGTTAGCCACACCCATGCTCCTCTTCACCCAGGATGCTGGCTTCAGCCACCCCTCAAGGCCCTCTCTGGGCACTCCTGGTTAGCAGCTCCTCCCCAGGCCTCCCGGTGCTAAAGTGTCTGGACCCTCCCCTCACTGGCTACCTCGGATGCAGTGGATCCAGGGCGCTCCCGTGGGCGCAGAAGGCTGTCCATGGGGCTGCGGCGGGTTGGGGGAGGCAGGTCAGGGGGCAGCTCAGGCGGAGGAACACGAGAGGCAGGGGAGCGGCGGGAAGGAGTGAGCAGCTGTTGGAGGCGGGCACCCAGCCCTCTTCGGGGGGTGCTGGCCTCATCCTGATGCCAGCCAGCCTTGGGTACCCGCCCACTTGGCCCTTGCAGGGTTTCAGTGGACTGGGTACTCAGGGCTGAGCCTGCGTCCCCTGGGCTGCCTCCAGGTGCCGGCTCCTCCCCGGTCAGGCTCAGGTCTGAGAGGCTTCCATCGTGCCAGGGCACAGGTGATCCCCGGGGTTCCAGTACCCCCAAGGCCTCTATCACTACAGGGCAGAAAAGAATCAGGGAAGATGGAGGCCAGTCCCTCCTCCAGGAACTGAGTAAACACAATTCCTGGCTGTACAGACTCTGGCACCACAGCCCCCACCATGGTGACAGTCCAGGCAAGATTCCCTCAGCGCCTACAGTGCCCACCACAAAGCACCACCCGTCCATCCTGGCTCTGGCCTTCCCCGCTTTCACTGGCAAGTGGTCAGGGAAGCTGACGGGGCTGAGGGTTGGGGTGTGGGACGAGGGCACTCACTGTGGGCCACGGCAGCCTCCACAGTGGGCTGTGCCCCTCGGGCACTACCCAGGCTGCCACTCTTCACCAGGCGCCCCGCAGGCGAGGCAGGGTCCCTCAGGCTTCGCCCAGCCCAGGTGGTCTGGCGCTGAAGGGGGCGGGTAGGGGAGGGGCGCTCCAGATAGGGCTCTGTAAAAGATAGAGAGGGGACTGAAAGGCAGCCAGCTAGAAACCCAGCCCCCAGTTCCGAAACAGAGCTCCTTAAGTGGACCTGGATTTATGGGGCTCCTCCCAGGCAGAACTTCACCTCTTTTGTTACCAGCCAAGTATAGTTTATCCACTCTGAGAACGCCCAGTGCCAGCCACTAGGCCAGCCCCAGCTCTCCACGCCTATCCCCCTGCCCGTGTCACCAGCCCCTACCCACCTGTCTGGGAGCCGCCTGCCTCTTGTGCTGCCGTCTCTGCCTCCTCCTCCTGCTTCTGACGCTGCCACCGCTGCCGCCGTTCTCTCAAGGGCTGGCGGAACTGAGCAGCCCCCAGGACCACGTTCCGGAGCTTGGCCCAGCGCAGGCGCCCACCCGGTGTACCAGACGGCCACTTGCCTTCCAGCACGGCCTGCCAAGCACAGTGCCCGTGAAGATGGCCTACTTCCATACCCTGGCCTCAGCCTGACGCCAACTGCCTGACCTGGAGCCCCAGGGACCACCTTCTCCTCCAGACATCCTGCCTAGGACTGTCCTGCCAATGGCTCAGCCGGGAGCAAGAGCCCAGAAGAGACAGTTGGCAGCTGCCACCCTGAGGGGTTCTAGAGGAAGCCAGAAGCAGTGGAGACAACCTGGATCCAGACTCTGCTGTTTATAAACTATGGGCTTTGAAGAAATCGGTTCATTTTTTGGGTCATTAGTTTCCTCATCTAAAAAACAGGAAATATAGGTTAGTATCATGGTTAAGGGCCTGAATTCAGGAAACATTGGCGTGCCTGTGTGCATCTCCTAACTCCCTAACTTACTCACTGTGGTACCTCGGACAAGTTACTAAGCCCCTGCAACCTCATGGCCTCATCTGTAAGATGGGGACAATAATCATTCCACTTCATGGGGCTGTGGTAAAGATAAAATGATTTGATGTGGGCTTCCCTGGTGGCGCAGTGGTTGTGAGTCTGCCTGCCGATGCAGGGGACACGGGCTCGTGCCCCGGTCTGGGAAGATCCCACATGCTGTGGAGCGGCTGGGCCCCTGAGCCATGGCCACTGAGCCTGCGCGTCTGGAGCTGTGCTCCGCAACAGGAGAGGCCACGACAGTGAGAGGCCCGCGTACCACAAAAAGAAAAAAGAAAAAAAAAAAAAAAGATTTGATGTGGAAAATGTATTTGGAACAGGGCCTGGCATATTGGCTCCCACTATTAGCTATCATCGGGAGGTAGCAGTACTCGCCCAACCTCCTTGTCAGGGGTATTGTGGGTGAAGATCAAAGCGGCCAAGTATGAGAAAACCGTCTGTAGGTGCTAAGGCACTAGAGGAGCACAATGGGTGACAATGGTGACAGGACCTTGTTGGATTGTATGGACCCAACCTCCAAGGAGAGGGGAGAGCGGCAGGTGTCAGGGAGCAGCATCCTTCCCACACACCTACCCGGCACAGGCTGCCATCCCCCCCCTCACCCCAAATTAGGTACCTTGTTATAGTAGCCGTAGGTGATGGTGTTGGGCACGATGCCTGCCCGCCGCATGTCCAGCATGACCCGCACGGACAACACAGGCTGCCCATAGTGTGAGCAGAGCTGCATCAACACCCGGTAACACACCTGGGCCAGGAGACGTGCAGGATGAGAGCGGACTCACTCCCAACCCAAATCCTCAAGTCTCAGCAAGCACCCTTCTCCAGCCTCCCCAATTCTCACAGACTTCACTGGCTCCTGGCAGCTCCTGGGCTTGCCTCAGAGCCACCTACCCTTCCTGCTGACCCTGCCACCCTGCAGTCTCTACTGCTACACCCTGAACATGTTCATTAATTCAGTGAATGTGATGGAGCTCTCAACTTGTGCCCGTGCTCCCCATCTGCTTTCCATGGTCACCAAGTTTCCCTCTCACAGCTCCCATGCCTGCACAAGCCCCTGGGACTGGGCGCAGGTGCCCACCTCGTCGGGCAGCACCACCTTGCGGCTCTCCATCTGGCGCAGCACCTGGTAAGCCGTTTGCAGTGCCCGCACCCTGGAGGGCGCCGACCGCACGTAGGCAGGCAGACACAGGAACCACAGCCCATAGCAGTGGCCCAGCAGGCACCGGGCCCAGAGTTCAGGCACAGCTGCTGACTTCTGCGCCATCCGCTGTGCGATCTTCATCTCCTAGGTAGGGCAGGGGACACACCTGGGTGAGTACAATGCCAGGGCAGGGCAGGTCTTAAAATAGTGTGGGAGAAACAGCACCCTCCCTGAGGAAGGGTCTGTGCACTGACGAGGCAGGAGAGATGCTGCACACACAGCCCAGGATCCCCAAGCAGAGATGCCTAGCTTGAGCTCGGGCAGGTGCCCTGGTTTCCCAGAGTGCTCAGAAAATGAAGATGAGGATGATGACAGTGGTAACAATAGCTAATATTTCATGTGCCAGACATAACTGAAACCTTCCAACAACCTTATGGGGTAAATACTATTATACCCATTTTACAGATGAAGAAACTGAAGCAGCAGCCCTTGGCCTGAGCCAGATGCCTCTGGGGGGCCCACCTGCGGGTTACCTGTTTGGTACGGCGAGGGGCAGGACTGCTGGGGGCACTACGGGATGGACCTGGCACAGGCAGAGCCCCGGGTTGCTCTTGAGGAGACTCAAACAGCTCAGCCCGTAGTTCGGGGAACCCATCGTAGCTGGAGGGGCAGAGAAAGGCAACATCAGGAGCAGTCGGCACTAAGTCAGCCCATGGGGCCTCACAACAAGTGAGGGGACAAGAGGCTCTCACCAGTACTGGGGGGTAGATTCATTGCCCTCTGGCGCCGGCGGCTCCTCGGGAGGTGTGATAAAGACAGTGAGCTCACTTCCTGACAGCTCCTCCAGCTCCACCAAGGGTGTTGGCTCCGGCTTCTCCTGCTCTGGGTGGACCTGGAGCAGGATGGTAAGAGAATGAGCATCTCGCAGGAAAGCATAGCCACAGGGAAGGAGGTAGTGGGTCCAGATTCCACCAAGGCCCTGGAGACAGAGCTGGGGGATGGAGTGAGGAATGGGAAGACAGTACGTCTATGAGGCCGGTCACGTATGCTGCATAGGCTGTGCCCTGTATAACTCCAGGGGCACCATCCCTGCCACAGATGAGATGTAGAGTGTTGATACCTGGGATAACAGAGACTGCCAAGAGGAGAGCAGAGGGCAAAGGGCATGAAGAGAAGGGATAATGCCCAATACCTTGTCAACACAAGAGTCAAAGAATTCCAGGGCAGCATGCCGAGCAGAGCCAAAAGAACATTCCTCAATGAACTGCGAGAACATCTGTGTGTGCAGCAGCTGGGAGTACAGCTTGTGGCTGGAGCGTTCTCGGGATTTGAGGAAGCCTGACAGATGAGAGTGGGGCAGAGAGGAAGGTTACCAGGGGTCCCTACCACAGGCACCCCCTTCCGAACCCTTTTCTCGGCTCCCTGCCAACTTGGCGTCCAAGGCCATCAAAGTCATCCCCTCTTTGGCCCCTCTGGCACCACTACACCACACGCCAAGCCGAGCAGCTCAGCTACCCCAGCACCACAGTCCCACGAAATCCCTCCCTTTTATCTGTTGGCACCTAGGACCTCAGACTGGGGAGTCTCCAAGGGAAGAGAGTTTCACCCATGGGGGCGGCTCACCACAGGCGTCACTGTGTCCCCACCAAGCCCAAGGCTTCCCAGAGGGCAGGGCCACAGCTGGTTCATCTTTGTACCCTTATCCCCTCTCCAAGCCCAGAAGAGCATACAGCTCAAAGCTGGTGCCCACAAAAACGTGTGCTGAGTGAAGGAACAAGAAACTGTGTGATTCCTCGTCCCCCCGGGCTTCCCCATGGAGCCCAGCCCCTGGCCACCCCTCCCGTGACCCCCGCCCCAAGCAGAGACAGGGCCCCTTTACCCTGCAGGAAGAAGAGGTTGTCGACATCACGAGACCCCTCAGAGGGGGCCTGGGTGAGCGGGCGTAGGAAGTCCCGGTAGCCCTTGAGCAGGCAGGCCATGAAGCGGAGGAAGGCTCCCTGGACCTCGCGCTCCAGCTGGGCCCGGCGGCCGCACACTGCCTCATAGTCTGTCAGCAGGAATTCCAGGGAGGCCTCCTCCTCGGGTCCAGTATATGCTGGGGACCAGGGCAGCCTGAGAATCAGGGCCAGCACCCGTAGGGCTTGCCTCAACCCTGCCCTTCACACAGAAGTCACTGTTGCTACCCCACCACCGGCAGGTCCTAACAGACCTGGTACCAATAGTAACTAAAAAGTTACCTTCAGGGACTTCCCTGGGGGTGCAGTGGTTAAGAATCCACCTGCCAATGCAGGGGACACGGGTTCGAGCCCTAGTCCGGGAAGATCCCACATGCCACGGAGCAACTAAGCCTGTGCGCCACAACTACTGAGCCTGCGCTCTAGAGCCCGCGAGCCACAACTACTGAAGCCCACATGCCTAGAACCCGTGCTCCACAACAAGAGAAGCCACCGCAATGAGAAGCCCATGCACCGCAACAAAGAGTAGCCCCCGCTCGCCACAACTAGAAAAAAGCCCGCACGCAGCAATGAAGACCCGATGCAGCCAAAAATAAATAAGTTAATTCATTAAAAAAAAAAAAAGAATTTACAAAAAAAAAAAGTTACCTTCAGGTAACAGTTTCAAGCCTCCCCAATGACAAGCTCAACCTCCCTGACATATTCAGGAATATTAACGTGACATTCGCTTCCGTCTTGCTTAAACTGGAATTTGAATTCCTCTCACTTCCACCAAATGAAAGCCTAACTCCTCTAACCTCCTCAGGTAAGGTCAGCTCCCCACAGGCCTCCCCAAACTGGAGGTTCAAGGTCAATGACAGTTTCCAGCCTCCCACCCCCACCCACGCTCCTCACTCTGATCCAGCTGCTGGTATAGGTTTGTCAGTGTAGTCAGCAGAACCTTGTAGGGTCTGCGGGGCAGGATCCGAGGGGAGAGGGGCTTCTTTTCCTCAGTGCTGTGAGATAAACAGAAGGAAGAAAGGGTGATGGGGCTCCTCGCCAGCCTCCTCCACGTTTTGCCTGAGGCTCCTTTTGAGCAGGTACACTGCATACACCAGCCCTCTCCTGCCCCCCACCTCGAAAACCCCTGGACAAGACCCAGCCCTCTTACTGGAAGAGTGTGTTGGTATCAAGATCAACACAGATGACATCCACAGGTGGGTCATGCAGATCGAAGTAACTGGAGTGGATACCCACAATGAAGGGCACGGGGGCGCTCAGCACGTCTGCCAGCACTAGCGGGCACAGCGGAATGTAGGGGCACTGCCAGTGCAGCGGGAAGATCATCTAAAGCATCAAGGAGTGAGCACCAGTGAGCAGGGCGTAGGGGCAGCAGGAGAGGGGGCCTTGGCCCTGGGGGGTGGTGCCTATTGAGAGAAGCTGTGGGAGTTGGGCTCCAAAGAAGAGCTCCTGACGGAAGCTGTATGTCCTGTAGGTCGTGCCCAAGGGTAAAAGGCTGAGGAACCCTCCCCAAGAAAAGAAAAGTAAGGAGAATCTAGGTAGGGACCGGGGCACCAGAAGGAACACTCTAGGCAAGGCAGTCTGGGCAGGGTAGCACTCACAGAGACGAGGGCTTCGCAGACGCTGGTGAGCAGGTCCGGCCGCAGTGAGTGGACTAGCAGTTTGTGCTCCGTGAGCACAGCCAGCAGCAGCGTGATAGCCAGCTCTGGGCCCAGGCTCTGCAGCAGCTGCAGGAAGCTGGCACCACTGCGGGCAATGCCAAGGTGGGGGAAGAGTCAGCAGGAGGCCTTTCCCTAGTCACTGGGCACAGACGCCACCTGGGCCCAGCCTGCATAGACCTCAACACCTGTGCCCATCTGCCTGGCACCTACCATGTCCTTGGTCATCAAAGCCCCCCCAACCTGGGCACATACCTGAGGGGCAGGGGTGAGGATACAGGCTGGCAGAGGAGCAGGTTGTCATAGGGAGACATCTGGGAGACAGAAGAGCCACAAGTCAGGATGGTGAAGACTAGCCCCTGGCAGTTCTCCTCCTCCCATCCAGCCCCAGCCTCAGCCTCAGCTCTCACCTGCACCAGGATGCGGGGTCTCTGTGGGGAAGGGAAGGGGACATTGTGAATGAAGTGGGAGATGTGCCTGGGGGAGAGAGGGGTCCAGTCAGAGGCAGACTCCCAGTCTACTTCATTCAGCCACATTTGCTCTTCTCCTTCACCTGTCCACAAGAACCTTACTCCTCCCTGAGATCCACCTCGAGAATGGTGTCAGCCATCAGAGCCTCCATTATGTACAGCATTTATGCAAATCAGAAAAGAGATTCCCTCTGGGCCTGCACAGCCCCTGGCCAGGACTTAGCTAGCAAGTGTAGCCTGGATTTCAGGCCCCACTCAGCCCCTCAGCCAGGGGCACTTTTGCAGTGGACCAACTCTCCAGCCACACACTACAGCCCCATCCCCACTCCTCTGCCCACCCAGGTCCCCCCACCCCCAGCTCCAGCCTAATCTCGTCCACCTCTCCTGGCCTCCCGAGATCCCCTCATAACCCTTCCCAGTGCCGGGGAAGTCTCGTGCTCACGCTTCCAGGGGCAGGCGGTGGGGGCCTGAGACGGAGTAGCGGTAGAGGAAGGTGAGGAAGGCGCGGAAGGCAGGGAAGGCAGGCCAGCGGGACAGCACAGCGATGGCACGGCGGCTGCGCACAGCTCGGCCCCCCAGTGCCCGGCCCCGCTCCACGGCGCTCAGCAGGCCCAGGGCCCGCGCTTGCCGCTCCGAGAGTCTGGTCCTCGGGAATGCCTCGTAGAACTGCAAGGCAGCACCGTACACCTGGCAGGGGCAGAGGGGCAGTCAGGCGGGCCCTGTGGAGCCCGGACCCCTGACCACACTCTGCACACCCACCTTATCACCAGCTGCACCCGTGAGCACAAAGGTGGAGAAGACGGGCACGGGGTACTTGGTCTGGGCAGGCCAGCACTCGATAGTGGCCCCCATGGGCAGGCAGAAGACGGGCACTGACTCGGGCAGCGGGAACGCCTCATTGTCCTCCTCTGGGTAGCGGCCCAGCAGCTCTGCACCCCCGGCAGAGTGGGGGTACCCAAAAGGAGTAGGGTCAATCAGACTCCAGGGGAAGGAAGCAGGGGATCCCAGAGACGGGCCAAGCGGCAAAGGGGAAGTGAGTTCTGTGGACACTGAAGGTACCAGCCAAGAGGCACCAGGGCAGAGGGACACAGAGGGTCAAGGGGTTGGAGAGACAGAGGGGCTACTCACCTGCCTCATACACCAGCGTGTTGGCCTTGGCCAGGCCCACCTTGTAGCACAGGTACACTGCTGGGCCCCACTGCCCCAGAAATGGCAAGAGACAAGCAGACACACAGCTAACAAAGGTTTCTGGGGTTCATTTTCTCCACCACCCCCACGTGGTCTTTGTCTTTATCACTCCCACTAATCCCAGTCCCCCAAGACGAGAGTCACGCCTCTGGGCCCCGCCCCGCCATTAGACGCCTTGGTCCTAGGATACCCTTTGTGCCCAGGGTCCACACCGTCACACAGAGATGGGGCAGGTCTCAGCTTCTGGCTCGGGGCCCCACTCACCATGCCAGGGTTGAGGTTGCGGGGCAATCGGCAGTAAGTATGAGGCGTGCCCTCGCCCTTGCTGGGCAGCACCAGGCAGAGGTCAGTGATGCCCAGGGCATGCAACCCTGCCCCCTCTGCTGCCCGCCGGTAAGTGAGGTAGGTGCGGGGGTGCCCAGGGCCTGGAGGGGCCAGGTTGGCTGAGTGGCTGTAGGGTGTCGTAGCTAGCACTTGGAAGCCAGGCTTGGGACGTTCCTTCCCCTCATACAACACCCTTGGCACAGAGAACAGAAAGAGATGTCAAAAGTCCAATACAGAGGAGCAAGACCCCAGTCCTGCTAGATCTGCCTACCTAGTCCTACCTACTCAGCCTAGTCAAACCCCAACACCAGGGCCCACTTCTCGCTGAACTCTGCCCTCCAAAATCCTGTGCCCCTCTTCTGCCCTTGGCTCTACTTCTTGATCAGTAACAACTCCTCAAACCTGCCATGGTTCTCAAGCTCATTAATAAATACTAAGAATAAAAGCTACCATTTATTGACTCTGTGCTAAGTCCCTTATATGGATTATCTCACTTAATCTTCTCAACCACGCTATGAGGAGGTATTATTTTCCCCAATTTACAGATGAGGGAAAAGGCTCAGAGGGGCTCAATAACCTGCCTAAGGTCACATAGCTAGCAAGTAGCAGCACTAGTATATGCACCCAAATCTGTGTGAGAACTAAGTACGCACAACTTCAGGCCCTTCTCCCTGGCCTGTAGCCCACTCCCTTCCCATTCCCATTGCACATCCCTCATCCCATACCCCTACCTCTCCCTGCCTCACCCCAGTTCTCCTCCCAGCCTCCCTTGGTGTCAGCATGGGTAGGTGCACACACCCCAGCTCAACGAGGGGGGGCCTGTCACGCCCCCTCCGGTAGCAGATGACTGGTTGAGTTCCACCCAGGAGCCCAGCACTGAGTTCCAAGGGGTGGCCCCCGGCAGAAGCCTGGATGCATGTGTAGCCCTGGGGCACCTCCTCGCCCAGGGCCCTAGCGATGACTGCCACATCTGTGATGGGCTCAGCTGGCCGGGGAGGGCGAAGGGGCCCACTGGGTTCAGGAACCCACGTTTCCTCAGGGATGGGCGCTCCGTTCCCTGCAAGCCCAGCTATCACGAAGTAATCCACCAGCCGGGGGGGCCGCTCCTCCGCCATGGCCCCCCCCTCACTCACTGCATCTGGAATGGTCAAGTGGGGGAGAGATGAAGCAAGGAAGGCTGGTGTTGCCATGGCAACCAGGGAGTTCCCCCCTCTTGCTTCCCTCCTCTTTCTAGTCCTTTCGAGGAAAAGCAGGATCAGTGGTCAGCCAATCCTAAACTCTCCCGCCTGTGACATCACCAGGCCCTCACAGCCCACCACAGCTCCTTAAAGAGACCAGGACCCTCCCTCTTGGTGGTACCAGCCCTCTTCCCAAAGAACCCAAACTCCACTCCACCACACACAGCTAACCTGGGCTCTGACATCATAGTTTCTGTGTCCTTTTTAAAGACTCCACCCCACTTCACTCCCTAACATAACAGAGATCACAGTCTTTTCTGTAATGGCCTGCAATGACATCATTCCTTCTGGCCATGACATCATGCCAACTACAGTCTTTTTATGGGTTTCTGGCCTTCCTACTCAAGTTGACAATCTAAGAACCTCATGAGCCAGCTAATGTTCTTAAAGAGCCCACTTCTAGGTTTTTGTGAGGACTCCACAAAACCCAAACTTTAAGCGTCTTTTTGCCAGACTCAAGTGTCCTTTTTTCCTAACTTAGCTCCACTATCTGACAAAAAAACCACTGCCCTCCAACCTCCAGGATCCTTAGGTATCCCCAGTTAAGTCCAAAGCAGAGTGGGAGACAGTCCCAGAAATCCCCAAGCCCTCCTCCATGAAGCCCAGAGACAGAAACAGGCCCACAACGGGTCTTCAGTAACTCTTCTCACCTGCCTTCATGGCCCAACCCCAGGGAGTAGGAGCCCCAAGGGTCCCGGGGTGCCCCAGGGTGCAGAAGCTGGGAAAGAGCTTGGTGGGTGGCTTGCAGCTGAGGACCGAAGGCGTGGGGGCCGCTTCAGAGGGGAAGGGAGGTGACTTCCTGAAACAGTGGAGGGGAAGCTGCAGCTCAGCGGAAGCCAGCCTATGGGTGTGTGAGTGTGTGTGTGCGCGCGTGTGCTGGGGGGGGGGTACCGTTGAAGGTGCCAACACAGCATCATTCCAAGTTGGAACCTTAGACTAAAGGACCCGGAGCAAGGCAGAGGAGGCTCAGCCTGGATCCAGGATGTACAATCCTACCTAACCTCCCACCCTTGCCAAGAGAAGAGGGGGCAAAGGAAGCTCAGTAGCCAAGCTGGCTCTCCTTAATCTGGCCTCTGGCCTCACACACATACACACACCAACTCCAGCTTAATTTAGTCTCTACCTCTGCGAGGTGAGGCCAGGAGTTAGCGTCAGCCTCCTGATTTAGCTCTGGGACACAGCCCTATGCCTCGTCCCGTGCTGGCGAATGGGAGGGAGCCCTATGCCCTATGCCCTATGCCCAAGGCAGCAGGCGGGAGCCATGAGGTTGAGACCAGCAGAAGAGCGAGTGGCCCCCATCGGCAGGACCTCCGCACCCGGGCCTCTCCTCACCGAGCCAGGGAAGAGTCCTGCAGAAGGCAGCCCTTTCTCCCTGGGGAACGCAAGGGGCAGGGGCGCCACTCCGGGTCGCAACGCCCACAAGCCGGGCGGCGGGAAGTTCGCGTTGGGGCAGAGGGCGCGCCGAGCGGGAGGAGGGTGAGGAAGGAGCAGGAGGGCAGAGAGGAGCGGGCGCGCAGGCGGCCGGAGACGTGACGGCAGCAGCACCGGCCGCCGCGTGACCCGAGCGGAGGGAGGGGTGCTCGAGCTCTAGGACCCGCGGGCGCAGGAGGGGTGCAGGGCGCCAGGGCACTGCTAGCTAACTCCGGGCTGCGCCCTCCCCTCCACTTTCACTTCCCCAGGAGAGAGGAACCGGAACCAGATGTGCAGCGCCGGAGAACAGCTGGGGGAGAGCCCCCGCCCCGCCGGCGCTCCCTCCCTTCCTTCCCCGCCCGCCGCCCCGCCCGGTCCAGCCCCTACCTGCCTGCCCCGCGACTCCCCCGCCGGCCGGCCCGCGGGCGGGTGGCTCGGAAGGCGGGTTGGCTGGCCGGCGGGCGGCGCGGCTACCCGGCCCCGGACATGTCGCACCCGACTCGGGCGCCGCTCCCGCCGGGGCGACGTGAAGGAAGAAGAAGCGGCCGAGGGCGCCGGGGCGCGGGGCGCCGTGAAGGGAGATCCGGGCGATCCCAGCGTCCCCGCTGCGCTGCGCCACGCGGGGACTGTGCTGCCGCGCCGCTCGCTCGCGCCGCACGGCCCTTCCGGCTCCTGCTGCGCTGGGGGCCGGGTGCTCCTCCGCGCGCCCCGCTTTCTCTGCTCCCCCCACCCCCCCTCCCCCCTCCCGGACCGCGGGCGCCGCGGCTCCCCCCAACCCCCAACCTCCCGGGCCGGCGGCCGTGACCCTGGCAGCGCCTGCCCAGCGCCCGACCGCCTGCAGCGCGACCCCTGGCGGCTGGGAGGGCCCCTTGCACCCAGGCGGCTTCTCACCAACCAACAATTGCCGCAGGACACTGACCCCTGAAGTCTGGGGCGCGCTCCCGTCCCACCCTCGGTCCTACTCAGACGTGGCTTTCCTGCCTGGGTGAAGGCCCTGAAAGCCTAGTTTGCGGAGACCCAGGTGGCTGCCCCTACTTCCAGGTTTAGGGCACACCGCATTCTCTTCCAGCCTAAGCCAGAAGCTCCGAGTTCTCTTTTCTGAAAATGACAAGTTTTGGAAAGAGGAAGAAAGGCCAGCACTGTAGGGTGTGGGAGAGCAGAAGAGGTGGGGGTAATGGAGAAGGGGCACTACTCTTCTGTGCTGCATGGGGGGAGAGAATAGAGGGCAGAAGCTCAGATGGTCAGAGGGCTAGCAACCCAAGCCAGAGAGAGGAAACCTCTTCAGAACAGGTTAGCACTCAAGCATCTGAATGAATGAGTGGAGAAGAGTGGGGAGGGTGAAGTGAATTCATGCATTGTGAGGGGGCAGGAATGAGACCTAGGAGCATGGGGTCAGAGGCTGGCCAGGTATCACTGCTAACTTCCAGGTCCTCTGGGCTTAAAGGGCCATAAAGAAGAGGGAGCCAACCTGAGACCTACCTGGCGTCAGTAGTTTTTAAATCCTCTCTCCTTAGGAGCCTTAGCACTGAGGCCAGCTACCCGGGAAAACTGGGATCATTCTACCAGAAAAATCCAGAGCCGAGAGCTCAGCCAGCAGTCACCTCTTCATCTCCTGACTCACTGCCAGGCCCTCAGGGTTGAGAAAGAGCAGTAACTTGTCCGGCCAGTCACAGCCCCTGTCCCCTGATGCTGCAGCAAGGCCCTGGACAGATGAGAGGGCCCGTGCCCCAAGAACTCCCTCGATCCCGACCTGCATCCCAAACAGCAGCCAACGACACCAAGGGTTTGATATGATTTTTTTATTAACATAATATATTTAATAAAAAATAATATTCACTCTGGCTCTCTCCTCCATTGCAAGGGGAAGAGTGGTGAGGAGGGGCTGGCACTGCCCACCCCTAGGCATCCGGACAAGCCCTGCCTCCAGGGCTCCCCTCTACCCCCTGCTTTCCAACAGGCTCTGACCTCCAGACAGACGGTTCAAAGTTACAAGTGCTTTAGGCCCTCCCTTGAGCTCCCCCAAGCCCCATCCCTTGTGCAGAATTCAGGGGCCACCTGGACAAACCCCTTGCCTTTTCTCATTCTTGGGATCCTCCGTTCATGTTAGAAAGAGGATCTGGGGGCAGAGAGTGAAGTCTCTACTGGCCAGGGGGAAGGGAGGAAAGGGACAGTGATGGGGGACAGGGCCAAGAAGAGGGATGTCGATGAGGTGCCCTCACTGCAGCCGGTCACTGCGGAACGAGTCCTCCACAGCAGGGTCAGGCAGCAGGGCACAGGGGTCACTCAGCATGTTGAGCCCCTCCAGGCCCAGAGGCTCCATGCGCAGCTCCTCCTCCAGCCCCAGCCCCAGCTCCAGCCCAGCTGCTGACACCTCAAAACCGGGCACTCCAGCCAGGGCCGCTGAAATCTCCTTAGAGAAACCGGGGGAAGGGTCTCCTGTGTGGGCAGAAGAGATGAGTGAGGACCCCATGTCTTGCGAACTCTCCCAAGACCCCCTCAGTCTCCTGCTGTGCCACCAAATGTATCACGCCCTCCTTCCATCCCCCATCACCACCCACACCTCTTACCTGTGAGGATGATGTTAGGCCCTGAGCCATGGCGGGAACAGTGGGTTAAGTTCTGGTGGTTGAGGGCATGGGGGTCCTGGGGGCCACTCACTGGCCCCTCACCGCCTAAAAATCCAGGCCCTTCGGAAAAGCCAGGGGGATCCAGCGCCAGGCTGGTTGATGGGTTCTCCATGCTGAACTGCTCCAGCTATGGACACACAGACAGGCCTTGAGAAAGTAGGCTTCAGAACAGGGTGGTCCTGCCTGCCTTTGCCTAGCTCTGCTAACACATCCTCTTTGCCCAGTAATATTCATACACCTCCCCCTACCCCACCCCGCTTCCCACCTCCACCATGGGAACAAAAGCAGAGACGGCGGGAGATGGCCACAAGCACAGCGACAGAAGTGAGCACGGGGCCCAAAGTAGGTGTGGGCACCGTACCTACTGGGACAGAGCATGCGCGTGCCAGGAAGACAACGGGTCAAAGCAGTAGTCATCAAAGAGCAAGCTGCACGGAGGTAGCTGGGGGAGAGGGGCAGGAGTCGGGGTCAAATGCAGGAAGAGAGGAGCCCCAAGTTGGCGGTACTGTGTTACCTGGGGGCAGGTAAGAAGGCTCTCCCCCACCTAGATCTCCCAGTTCAAAATGCCCCCCTCGATACCACTCAGGCTCTTTTGGCCCACTCCCAGCCCCTCCCCTGCTTCTGAGCTAGGGACCCGGGTACTCACGTTCCCCAGGCTGAAGTCACTCATCGGCCGGTGGTAAGACTGTTGCCCATGCCCACTGGGGCTGGGTGGGTACAGTGTCCCATAGTGCAGCTGCCTGCCTGGGGGCTGCCCACCGGAGGGCTGCACTGAGCAGGCCTGAGAGGGCAGCCCTGGCTGCTGCAGAGGCTTTGGGGTGGGTGGCTGGGTGGGCAGAACCAAACTTGGGGGACTGTACGGGTATGGAGGCAGCCGCTGGTCACTGGGCAGCTTACTGGTGTCCAGGGCGACGCCCTGAAGAAAAGCAAGGAGAAAGGGGGAAGCTTACCCCTCAATGTGCCCCCTGAGAGGAGCTCTTTGTCAGGGCTTCCCACCCTTTTAAGCTGCGACCATTGTCAACACAAACCCAAAAGCGTTCCATTGGGCATCGCTGGGGTGCAACTACTCTCAAAAATGCGTCTCAGGATGAAAGTGACTGAGAGAGGTTAACACAAGGATAATTTTGAATCCACTCCAGGAGTCAACTATTCCTAAACCTTGGTACTTTAACTACTGTTAGTAATCAACTACTTGTGACACACCTCACAAGGGACTGATCACACAACAGTGACCTTGAGAATGGCTGTTCTAAAGCCTTGAAGAGGCCAGAGGGACTGTGAGAGGAAGGAGGGAGGAAGGAGGGAAGCTAGGCTTTTAGTCCAAGTTCCCAGAGAGCAGAGCCCTTGCTGGCCTGACCTCAGTCTTTCCTACAGAAAAGGGGACCTGCATAAAGATGGAACATAGAACACACATTCCAGGGAAGAACAACAGAGAAAGAAAGGGAAAGTAGGGGAGAGGAGAGGGGAAGAAGAGCGTTAGGGTGAAAGAAGGGGAGCAGAGAGAACAGAAAAGGGGAGAAGTATGGGGAGGGAGGGAAGAGCTAAGAATGTTGACACTGAGGAAAAAACCCTAAACCAAGAATTTTTAGTAATGGTCCCAACTCTTCCCTAACATGCTGTGTAAACTTGGACAAGTCACTTCCCTTCTGGGCCCCAGCCTCCTCATCTGTAAGATGAAGGGACTGGGCTCCATCCTCTGACAGTCTCTGACTCTATGAAATCTATGAAAGAAGGAGAGGAGATGGGAGAGCGGATGGGACAGGATGGAGGCAGGAGAAAAAAGACAGACAAGGAAAGAAGGATCGGAACAAAAAAGAGAGAAAAGGGAAAGGACAAGCTATCATTTGTCGAGCATGCACCCGGGCTAGGCATGGTGCTGCGTACTTTCCGTATGTGATTTCCTTTGATTCTTACATTGCTGTCCTGGTTTTACAGACGAGGGTGCTGAGGCTCAAAGAAGTTAAATAACTGTCCAAGGAGACTGCTAGTAAGAGGTGGGGCCAGGATTTGAAATCAGAAAACTTAACCCCAGGGTTTGTATTCTTAAGCCAAGAGGAGACAAGGTGGCTAAGAGTGGGGCAGGCAGAGGACGGAGGAATGCAAGGGGATGGATGACAGCAGGAGTACAGGAGTTAAGAAGAGGTATTTGAGGAAAGCAGGGTGGGAGGGAGAGAACTTGGCAGGAGAAGGAAGGGAAGGGAGACAGACATGTAGGGAAGGCAGCCACGCATACCTGAGTGATGGAAGACAAGGTGGGTGACATTGTTGGCGAAAACTGTTTGGGCAGTTGCTGTTGGGACCTTCTGGCGTCGGCTGGGCCCGCGGGCAAACTCAGGGGACTGAGGGGCACACGGCGGTGGCGGGGAGAGGCCCCAGGGGTAGAAGCTGGGTAAGGGGGGGCACCCAGCACCGGAGATGAAGCAGAAGAGGAGGAAGAGGAGGAGGAGAGGGCCGGGGCGCTGAGTGAGGGGTGACCCAGGGAGGTGGTGGACAGTGCATGGCGGGCCAAGGAGGAGGCAGGCAGTGAGGGGTGACTGTGGGAGCCCTGGAGCTGGGGCTGAGGACTGCTCAGGGAAGCCTGGAGGTTGGGATTGCTTAGGGAAGACTGCAAGGATGGGTGGCTGAGAGGTGAATGAAGTCCTGTAGGCACAGACAAAAAACCAGAGATGCCAACATTACTGATGGGAACTGGGCCCCTTTCTGCCCAGAATGGGTAGCAGTGGCCAGACTATGGAAGTGGCAACACAATGTCCTCCCTACTCTGTCCCTGACAGTCAGGATGGCATTGCCCGCTTGGGGGTTGCTCTCCATCTTCTTTCTAGGAAAAGCCACACCTACCAGTTCTCACTGGCAGAAAACTGCTGTGAGGGAATCCTGGGGTACACAGGTGAAGGGCTGGTGTGGGCAGTCACAGGAGAATCCCAAGGTGCTCGAGCCTCCCACCCCTTCGTCCCTCCAGCTAGACAGCACCCCAGGGACACACAGCCAAGACAGCCACTCACCTGGTGCATCATAGCCTGGGCCCAGGCCCAGGCCCCCGCTGATGCCCAGGTGGGTCATGGTGTGGGTCAAATTGGAGGTACTGTTGCCCCCACTCAGGCTGGGGTAGACTGTCTCCTCTGGGTCCAGGGGGGTGGGCAGCGGTGGGGGAAAGTGCAGGTTGGTGAGGTCAGGTAGGGAGCCTCCCGTGTTCATGGCAGGTGGGAGGACAGGCACAGTGGCAGGCTGGTCAGGAGATGGAAAGATGCTGGGGAAGGAGAGGAAAAGATGTAAATGGGGATGGGGGGCAGTGGTCAGGGAAGGGCAGAGATCAGCCCCCACATTTCCCTTTGCTTCCCTCCTCCACCCGCTCAGCTGACCTCCGAGAGATACGTACTTAATTCCAGGGACTTCACAGGACCGAGGTCGGGAGGAGGATGAGGACAGCTGAGGAAAGAAGGAAGAAGGTGGCAAATGAGGACAGAGCTCAGTGGAGGACCCTGAAGACCCGTCCCATGGAAAGAAGAGGGACAGTGGGCCACGCCTACCTTCTTAGCATCCCATGGTTTCAGCAAATGCTTGTCATCTGGCAAGTTCTCCTCAATAGCAGGGACTTGAAAGAGAAAGACTGGTGATGAGAGGGTTGAAGAAGAAGGCAGGACAGGAAGCAGACGCAAGTGGAAGGGCTCCCACCCCCTGGCCCTGAACAAAGCTCCCAACACCAGCCCAGAGATTCTCTGGCATTCAGTACCCGCACATATCAAATGCGGTGAGGAACACATACCTTTGGAGTCCATTTCGCCATCCAGAAAACCTGCAAAGGATACGGCGGAGCTGGCTGCAGTGCCCACTTGCCTACCTGCTTCAAACAAAAGCTCCACGGCTACTCCCTCCCCTGGGACATGGCCACTTACCTCCCCGGCGGCTGGGCAGGACGCTGGGGGGTGCAGGGCCTGGATAAGTGTCCTGAGGGCTGGGGTTCATCACACTTGTGTGAAGGGCAGAGTCAGAGCTTGTCCTGTGGGGGGAAAAGAGATGAGCTGCCACCTGTGACAGTCTTCCTGGTCCTCATGCCCTGCTCAGTAGGGGAAAACACTAGCTGGGCTGGGACAGGGTGGGGTGAGAGAGCAGGGCCCCAGAAACTACAGATAAGAAGAGATGTGGCCTAAAGAAGGCAAGGGCCATCACCTGTTAAGTGCAGATGGTAGTCGAAACAACTGCCCCTTCTCTGCAGGGAAATTGCCCCAGGGCATTGTCCTGGGATGGAAAAACAAAGTGATGAGGAGGAAGGCTAGCAATGGACCAGAGGGCAGGCATGGGGGTTGGAAAGTGTGGGGCAGCCAAGAGGGCTGGGCACCCAGGATCATCATGCCTCTTTCTTTCTGGTTCTGCTGATATCTGTGATCCGTGAACCCTCTCCCCAAACAACCTAGGAGATCTGGAAATAACTCCTCTCTGCCAGGACAAGCTGAATAGGAATCCTGGAGCCCAGCCACTGTGCTGGGTGTAAGTCTTAGGGATGAGATGGACAGGGGAAGGGTTCAGAAATCTGAATGCCAGAACACTGCACCTGGCACCCACTCTTGACAGGAGGCAGCCATTTTCACCTGCCACCCTACCATTCTCCCCTCCCCCCACACACACCCCAGCTGCCATTAGTCCTGCTCTGGCTGGACTGGGAGGCTTGGCCACACGTGTCAACATGGCCAAGACTGGACTCTGACCCACCTACTCCACCTACCCCCACCCCTCCCAGCCCTGCCATTACGGGAGGAGGTACTGCTGAAAGCCTGGCCCAGCGGGCCCAAACCCAAGCCCAGCTCCCGCCAGAGACAAGTCAGAGAGTGGGCAGGAGATCCTGCCCGCCCTGGACACTGACCTCCGCCAGCTGGACTCCGGGGGAGGAGATAAGTAGGCAGGACTATAGGGAGAGCTGTCAATGTGAAGAGCACCAGTTAAGGGAAAAAGTGAGGAGGGGGTGGACGGGAGAGAGACCAGATGAGAGAAAAATAACAGAAGGCAGCAGACGAGTTGTTTCAGGAAACAAACACCTTTCTCCTCCTCTACAAGGGGCAACAATAGGGGCAAAGAATGGAAGAGAAAAAGGAGCTGGAAAATATAGGTGAATATCTAGGCAGGG
This sequence comes from Orcinus orca, assembly GCF_937001465.1. Classification (NCBI taxonomy): domain Eukaryota; kingdom Metazoa; phylum Chordata; class Mammalia; order Artiodactyla; family Delphinidae; genus Orcinus; species Orcinus orca. Next base: position 101,182,437 of record NC_064559.1, on the reverse strand, counting down.
TTTGGGGGAGACAGGTCTGTGGAGGTCTCTGAGACTGAAAGCTATGAACAGAAATGTGAGCAGGAGGGAAGCAAAATCCCTGTGGCATGAGACATATCACGGAGCCCTGCCTCTAGCAGCCAACAGCAAGCTGAAGTGAGGACGGTCAGAGATGGAGGACACAGTCTCAGGAGGCGCAGCTCCCTGTCACAGCAGCCAGTGCTGAAACACGCACCAAATGTCACTTTTCAGGGAACCTGGGTAAAGGAGAGCTCCCGCAGGATGGCACTGGACAACACTTCAGGTCCCTTTTCCTACCATGAGTTCCTGAGGAACCCCACCCCATTGCCCTCCAGACTCCGCAGCCCCTCAGTGAAGGATATGTGGCGGGGGTAGCGGCGAAGTGGGGACACCATTCTTCGGGGATCTCGCTGCACCCGTTCCACCAGCCCGTGGTGCCGAGTGCTCCGGGATGAATCCAAAGGGGAGTGGAGGGGGCTCTGCCAAAAGAGACAGGCAAGTCAACAGAGGGAGGTGCGTGAGAGCCTGCGCTCCCCCAGCTGGTGTCCACTCACCTGGAACTCAGCCAGGCCACAGCCAATCTGGTTCACGTTGGGCAGAGAGCCACCATAATGGGAGCTCCTTGTGTATGCCAGTCGCAGTTTTTGGGCCTGTAACTGAGACATGGAGGACAAATGGGAATGTCAGGGAGGGTCCTGAGCACTGTTCCTGTGGCCATCCTTGCCATCCCTGTCTCCAGGACATGCTACTATTGCTGCTGCTTTTAAGAGATCTGCCAGAAGAAAAGCCAGTACTGGGGAGGAGGTCCACTGAGACCTGGTGCAAACAATCTGCCCTAGCTCTTCCTCAGGCTGCCCCCATCAATGCTATCACTAATGCCTGGCATCACCCTGCCAGGTGGAGCCTGATACTCTGCTCAGGGCCTGTCCTAGTCGGCATCAGTCTAAACAGAGTCCCTGAGGGGTTGCCAGGAGCCCCTAGGCTAGTCACATGGGTTAACTCCTGGGGAAGGGTGCCTATTAGGCACCTCTGCTTTCCCTTCCAGATGTGTCCAGGACTAACTGGAAGACAAGGGAAGGGCCACAGGTGGATGCCATAGAGCCATAGCTGCCAGCCTCTTTCCTCCCCACTCTGGAGGGCAGGCACAAGCTCCTGGGCTCTGCCATTTGCCCAGCCTCAGGAAGGCTACACAGAGCCTGTACCTCCCAAACTAGAAGAACTAAGGAATGATGGCTCTTCGAACTGGAAAAACAGTGCCAAAACAAAGAAGCATTCTTCTACATAGTCCTAAAGCCCCTGAATTGGTAGGGGAGCCTGGAGAATGGGGGTGAGAAAAGCAGTAGCCCACTCCAGCCTGGCCCAGAGCTGTCTCCTTGGCCTCATCCTCACTTTGGGGAGATACGTCTGGCACCGGAGTAAGACACCACAACCCTCAGCCTGGCATGGTTTTAGTCTGCCTAAAGGTCTCATGTCCCTCTGTGAGAGGTGAGCACCTACTTCTAAGACTCAGCTACTGCCACCCCAGCCAAATGAGACCCAGGGCAGCTGATGAGTGGTTAAGATTCTAAGAGCTTCCAGGGGTCACACCGTTGTGCATAGGGCAACAACAGAATTGACTTTCTGTTCCAAGAGGTCAGTCCAGTGAGTTTAGCAGGCACTATGCTGACCTTTGGGCCACTTCAAGACTGCTACTAATATACATGATAACCCCAGTTTCCAGGAGTATAGGCCCCAAAGGCCACATCTGCCTCAAATGAGACTTCCCAGCTGGCCAGATAACAGGCTGAGCTCCAGGTCTCTAATCCCTAGCTTTAGACTCTTGGGTCCCCAGGCCCTGGACATGTATGCCCACTAGATTTTTTTATGTGCAGAAGAAAAGTTACCCAACAGGGGCAAGGTGAGTGGAGGGGACCTTTTGACAGACCAAGGCACCACAAAGAAAGAAGGCCCAGTTTTGAGCTTTTGTTTGTACCTATAAGCCCTAAGATCCCACCATTCCTCCGTTGTCAGATGGAGGTCAGCCTCTGGCCCACCTTCCTGCCTCTGCCCCCACTTTGATCAAAAGCTCCTAAAGGGGGGACAGTCCACAGTTAGATCATGGTCCTCACGGCAGCTAGAGGGGGTTATGCACACACACACACACACACACACACACACACACACGATTTGCTTCCCCACCTAACTTTCTCTGTTCTGACTCCCAAAAACTAGGACACATGGTCTCTAGAGACTTAAAAGAGTAAAAAACACAAAAAAGACTAACAGAGTCAAGGGAGACACACACAAAAATACAATCAGAGTTACAGTCATAGGCAGGTTCAATCAAAGGCAGTCAGACGAGCAGAAAGAACTTTGAAATGTGGTATTTATGTTCGGCCATCCATCACCCCTTAAATTCCTTCTAGCTCCCTGCCATAAGGGATCACTGCAATATCCTCACCTGCTGTTTTGAGAATAATGTGTCCCTAAATTAGGACTGCATACCAGCTGGGCAAACTCCCACCCCTCTCTCTCTCTGACATCCAGCCCTGGGAAGCAAGAAACCAAGATCAGGGGGCTTCAGAAGCAACGCCGCCAGGATTCCTTCTTTCTGGAACTTCCCAGGAATGAATATTCCCTACACACAGAAGACCCTCCAAGGCACCCCATAACTGACCCACAAAACAGTCATCTCTCTAGAAAGTTCAGCTAACCATCAGGTTCCACATAACCTATAGCCAACTGGTTACCCTCTTTCAAGATCCAAAGCCCTATCTCTCCTCCAAGGCGGCCAGGGCAAAATACCACCAGTCTGTGAGCAATGGACCTCACCTTCATTCACGTCAGGAAACCACAAGAAGTATTTGAAAAAGGAAGCAACGGGACGGGACGCAGGAGGGGACTTCCTGGCCCACTATACCCAGCGCTGCCGTTCAAACCACTCAAGGGGCCCTTTCCCGGAGATACTAACTGCCAAGAGTAGCACAACAGGGCAGAGGGACCAGATGAGAGGAGATCACCAACTGAGAAGAGCCAGACTAGGGCAAGCAGGCCATCCCCCAACCCCATAACCCGACATAGAATATGCTTCAGCAGAGTCCCTGAGAGAACTCAATCAGAGATGCACAAGGACCACCCACCTCCTACCTCCGCCGGGCTTCGGGGACCATCTCGTCTCTCTGTCCACTCCTGCCTCACTTTCTCAGTTCCCATTCGTTCCCAAACCCTCCAGCCTATCTGGAGTTTCGACCTCCTCCCGCAAAACCCGTCTTCCTGCCCCCCGGCCCTCCACCCGTGCCTCCCAGACGGAGGCGCCCGCTACCCCGGCCGCGTTCCGCCTCTTTCGCTGCGGCTCCCGCCCCCGCCCCGCCTCTCGGCTCCCCGTTCGAGAAGTGCTCTGCTCCGCTCCCGCTTGCCGGCGCGGCCCCTCACCCGGGTGGAGCCGATGTCCATCATCACCTCCTCGAAGGCCGCCGTCTCCTCGGCCTGACGCTGCTTCTGCAGCGCGATCTTCTCACTAAACTTGCGCGGATTGGAAGCTGAGGCCGTGGCCGAGCCGGGCCCGTTCGCCCCCGACGTCGCCATCTTCCTCCCCCGTCCCTCCCCGCCACCCTCCCAATACAAGCCACGGCCTGCGCCGCGGGCCCCGGCCCGGCTCTTCCAGCCGTAGCCGCCGCCGCCGCCGCCGCCGCCGCCGCCGCCGCCGCCGCCGCCGCCGCCGCCTCAGCAAGCACCGCGAACCCGGCCCCAGCCTAGCCCTGACCTGCTGCGCGCGGGGACCGCCGGGAATTATAGTTTGTTTACGTGACTCCTTCGCAGCCGCAGTCACGCAATACGGGAGAGGAAACGGACACCATTTCCCAGCTGCCCTGTTGACTCCGTGAACTGGGGACTTTGCTCCTCCCTCTCGGCTCCTCCCTGCGCGGGGCAAACTGGGAAGAGTAGTTCTGCATTGGTCCCGAGCCTACAAACGCGAAGGGGCGAGGGATTAAAGAGAGGAAAGGAAAAGGGAGGAAAGGGAAGGGGTGGAGACAGGGAAGGGGTGGAGACAGGGAAGGAAGCAGGAAGAGACAAGAGGAAAAATTTGGTCATCTTCAGGGAAGGGAACTAGAGGGGCCTGAATGTAAACAGTGAGATCAGGGATATTCAAACAGCCCTAAACATCTGGGAGTCAGGCCCTCTCAGACTTGCCATGTGCCCACCCCTTTCCCAAGACAAATGAATCAGATACCGTACAGATGTGTAGAAACTTGTTTTATTTGGGTAACATGTCCCAAAACAGGTCAGTTAGTAAAATAGATTCTAGAATATATGGCCCTATGCACAGCCCTCCCGCCCCAAAAAATAACCCTGGGGGCGAGCCTTCCCCTTCCCCCTTGGGATCCTCTGGTATAAAAAAGTTTTGGCATCTCAGTGTTTATCATCTAGGCACGGGGCACCATGTCCATTTTCAGTATTCCTAGGGTACAGCAGTAGTGGGGGACGGTAGCTCTGCCAACCTGCCCCCCACCCCACCTCAGCAAACATTTCTGTCCCACCCCACAATCTGGGACCAAAACAAAGAGCAAGCAGACCCCTTCCACTGAGGTGCTGGGCAGGGCTCAGTGCCATCACTTGTGCTTTGAGAAAGTGGGAGGGGATTTATTTGGCACTTTAAAAATACAGGAGTGACCAGGGCTGGAGAAGCCAGAGAAGGTACCAAAACTGGCAGGAAGATGCCATTTGGCAATAGTCCCCTGGGAGAAGGGAAGAGGAAGATAGATATGAAAGTAGGAGCTAAGAAAAGTTGGAGGGGTCCACTCCAAGTGACAGAGGGCTGAAATGGGCTAGAACCAACAGGACTGCTGACTCTGGGCCTATGCCCTCTCTATACCTCTATCCCACAGCAGCTGGGTACCCACCTCTGGCCTCCCAACTACCAGCTTGTCCCTATGTGTAGTGCCTGATCCCTGATACCAGCACTCAGTGTCTTCCCCAATACTAATGTCCCTTGATCATGTCTCTAGTGACTTGACCATCTTTTGTCCCTTGGGCCTGGGGGCCAGGCTCTTGTCTGCCCACTTCCCTCTCATTGGCCAAATAGTGCCAAAGGCTCCATCCTTACCTCCCAGAGAACTCTTTGGTCCTCAGTACCTCCCTTCCCCACTCCTTCCTATTCCCCACACACTGGGAGAGGGGGAGGAAGGTCAAGGGCACGTGATACCCAACCTCCCGTGCGTATCTTGGAGCCCCCTAGACTTGGATAAAGAGCAGGCCAGTGAGCAGGGCAAAGCCTCCTAGGAGCAGAATGACCTTGAGGATTCTCTGCTCAGAAGTGGCCAGCTCCTGGGGCAGGATTTCCAGGAAGGTGATATAGAGAAAGGTGCCAGCCGCCATGCCCTCCAGCACAGACTGAGCCAGCTGGTGCAGTGGCCCTGCTGACTCTGCCAGAGCTGCACCCAGTCCAATGCCCAGGGGTGTCATGCATGAGAAGAGGATCCCACAGCCAGCCACAACCTGTGCTCGCAGGTGGCTCTGCAGCAGCCGCAGGGATAAGCTGACTGCCAGGATACCCTTGTGGAGCAGCAAAGCCAGGCACAACTCCATGGCCCGAGCCCGGTCTCGCTGCAGCCCCACTGCCAGTCCCTCAAACACTGAATGCAGGGCCAGGGAGAAGACCAGTACACAGGCACGTAGGGCTGAGGGGGCTGCCGGGGCTCCACCTGCCTGTGGGACCTCTGGTCTGTCATTCCAGTGCTGCAGCCCACCATTCGCTGTTCCCAGCAAAGCCCTCATGTCCTCTCGAGGCGGTGGCCCCGACTGTTCCTTGTAAGCCATCGTGATCTGCTCCATCACCAGGACCAGGAAGAAGCCCATGGCCAGGATGAACTCTTGTAGGGGGAACTGGAGCTGTGGGCAAAGGGGACAGCGTGGACTTCAGGAGACAGGCCAAGAATGGGGAGGAAGAGTCAGATGCAGAGTTTAGTGGAGTCCCAGTTACACAGACCTGAGTTCCCACACACAGAGCCACTCTCAGTTACACAAAAATATAGTCACTTGGTGCCATAGATACCATACAGATTATGGTGTCACTCCCAGTGTTACATGTAGATCATGGTTTCTCAACTTTAGTACTATTAACATTTCGGATTGGATAATTCTTTGATGTAGAGGGCTGTCCTGTGCACTGTAGGATGTTTAGCAGCATCCCTAGCCTATACCCATTAGATGCCAGTTAGCAAGCCCTCCTTCCCTGAGTTGGGACAACCAAAAAGTCTCCAGACATTATCGAATGTTTTCTGGGGAGGTGGGGGTGAGGGTGGGAGGATGACAGGGGTGGGCAAAACCACCCCCAGCTGAAAGTCACTGAGGTAGATGGACACAAAGTGTCACATGTAGGCCACACATTGGCCCACTTTCCCAAATGCTCACACACAGAGCCACATACTGTCATGGGGACAATCAGGCTTACACACAGTCACACAGAGACACAAGTCACTCAGTCACAGACGAACAGTTACATTCAGTGTTACTTCTTCACTTCCTCCAACTGTCTCAGTTTTTCCAATAAGACTGTCCTATGCCTTGGACTTAATCTTCCCCACATCCTACTTCTTTGAGTTATGTAGCCTTTTGGTCAGCAACACCGGGTCCCTGGAAATTGCCTCCTACCTGTCCCAGGCCTGTAGGGACCTCTATCTCCAGCCCTTCAGGAAAGGGTGAAGGGTGAAGATGATTCTTGGAGGGCTATTAACTTCCTGGAGGCTGAAACTAGAGAAACCTTACAGATAGGTCACACACCTGGTAATAGGGTTCCTCACACTGTCACAAAGGGCACATAGGGGTCACATAGGGACTGAGAGGGTGAGAACCTATAGAAAGAGTTATGCTCTATGACTAAAAATCACAGCTCATGGGGTCACAAGCCAAGAGCCTTCCATACAGTTGTGGAGTGACACATGGACAGATCCATACAAACCACCGCTCCCAGAGGTATGTGATTGAACACCACATACAAAGGGTCACATGCAGATGACCGGGGCTCACCGTCACATGAAGGGCTGCCAGGGCCTCATCTATGGCAGCCAGGTAGTCAGGCAGCAGGTCCAGGAGACATGTGGCCAGAAAGACACCACCCGCAAAGCAGCTTACCAGACTCAGGGCTTTTTGGCGGGAGGCTGGGCAGGAGTGGAGCACAGAAGGGAATGAGCAAATGAGCCCCACTACCCAACCTAAGCAATAGTCACTCTTGCCGTCCCCTCTTAGGTCACCTTCCTTAGCCCCAGAGCCTTCCCTCCTCCAAGCGTCCATGGCAGCAGGGAAAAGGAGAGGCTTACCTGAGGCTTCAGGGTTAGCGCCGGGCCGGCGCAGCACACAGATGGGCACCAGACTGCAGATGAGAGTGAGTACCAGCAACAACACCAGGGCCCCCAACTTCACCTCCAGTCCCATGGGCACTGGGGGCTCCGAGGCTGCTGCCTCGGGGCGCCACACCAGGAGCTCTGGCTCTCCCCAGGGCCCCATGGCGGCTGTGGTAGCTCCAATGACTCTCAGACCTAGGAAGACAGGGTGAGTGGGGGAGTGGTCACAAGGGAAATATGGGGCCAAGGAAAGGGGAAGGCTGGTAAGCAGAACGCAGCTCCCTCACCCCAGCCACTCTGTGACCTTCCCTATCCCAGTGTGACTCATCCACTCCTGTACTGGGAATATCACTCTTTCCCCTCAGACTTTATCCCTTTCAAGTGACTTTTTCAAGTGACTCATTCAGGGACCTAGCAAGGGGGAAACTGAGGCATGAGGACTGTGTGGATATCTCATTACCCTTTCACGCGGAGCTCCCAGAAAACTAGAGAGCTGGGGTCCTCTAAGCAAAGGAGAAGTCAAGCCTCCTTTCCAGGAAGGAATGGATGAAGCGAAGAGGGTTCAGGAAGAGATGTCATGGGTAGCTTCGTGGACCACCTGAACAGGGAGAGCTGGGGTGCTCTCCCGCTCCCATTTCCCCAGCGCCATCCCCCCGAGAGCAGAGAGCGACCGTTTCAGGCCACAGGCTGGGATGTCGGGGCAAATGACCAAAGAGGGGCCCTAGGCGTCTGGGGTCCCGGGACGGGCTGACCCAACAACTGAGGGCGGTGTCTGGAAGTCCGGGCTCCGGGAGGCGGGGTTTGAGGCCGCCAGCGTGCCGGGAAGCTGAAGAAGAACGTGAGAGCCCGGACTCCAGCTCGTAGGCCCCGAGAAGCCTGGGCGGCCGACCCAGATCCCGCTCTCTGGGATCCCGCACTCACCTCTCGAGGGTCTCACTACAAGGCACCCGCTCTGTTCCGGCCTCCAGTCGGGAATTCCCGCCCCCTCCCCATCGTTTACCCCTCCCCCCGCAGCCGCGGCGTACCGACCCCCCCAGTAGCCAATAACAGCGCCCAGAGGGCGGGGCCATACTGGGAGTGACGTGAGCTAGGAGCAATCAGAGACCAGCAGCCAGAGCCCGGCTGAGCCGAAGACAACCGGGGCGGGGCAAGGGAAAGGAATTCGGAGAGCACCTAGGGGCTGAGGGGTTGAGGGGCTGAGGGCCTGGGACGCTGTGGTGGAGGTCTGACCAGCGAACGTGGCCGGTCAACGAAGGCTTCCGATCCTTTGAAGATTCTAAAAGAGGAAGCTAGAAACCCCGCGGTCAAGGCTGGTGCGCCATACGCAACCCCCGCATTCCCAAGTCTTCCGCCTCCCACATCTCTGAGGATATCTGCCTGGTCTTGGGCCGAAGTCTTCCTATCTCTCTTAGAAGATTCTAAGATCCCCTTCTGGGCACCTGGGCACCAAAGGGAAAGCATTCCCTTCTTAGGACTGACTTTCTTGCTTGACTCCCTCGCCAGCACCCACAAGGAAGAAAAAGGACAAGGAAGAATTGGAAAAGGGGAATAGCAAAGTGAGAGTATTTCTTGAAAAGCAACCCTTCTTGAACTACCAATGGCCGGAGCTGACTTCTCTGCACCTTCTGCCTGCAAGTGGGTAAAAAAGTGGCGGGACCCTTCTCAGAGGTTGCTGAAACCCCACTCAGTGAGGAGCTTCTCTCGGCACACTCCAGCTTATCACCCTTACCGTGCCTCGAGGCATCTGGCCAGGGTTCTCTCCAGTCTCATCTGGAACTCTCCAACTTCTCTCCCTCCAGCCCTGTGGGCCTCCTTTCTGTTTTCTGTTCTTTGAATGAACCAGGGTATTTTCGACTCTGGACCTTCACTGCTTCCTTAGCCTGGATACTCTTGGCCCACATCACTGTGCTATCCGAATCCTCTTCTAGTTTCATGGGAGGGTAGGGTGCAAAGGAGGAAAATGAAGGGGGGGGTCAGTCTATTTTTTTTTGCAAATGTGAAAAGGCCTCACCTAAAGAAGGGACATGGTGATGCCTCTGAGAAGGCTCTGGAAATGCAGGCCAGCAACTTCCTTAAGAAAAGGGAATATCAGGACTTCTTGGTGGAGGGGGTCTAGGAGAAAAGAATCATACAGGATTCTAAGATCAGGATGTAAGTGAAATGTGGTATTGGTGTCCTGTCACTTAATGAAAGTATCGTTGCTGTTCCAAGCTCTTCATTAAAAGATAAAAATTACTGGGACTTCCCTGGTGGTCCAGTGGGTAAGACTGCACATTCCCAATACAGGGGGCCCAGGTTCGATCCCTGGTCGGGGAACTAAGATCCCACATGCTGCGGGGCAACTAAGCCCACGTGCCACAACTACTGAGCCCACACGCTCTGGAGCCCACACGCTGCAACTAGAGAAGCCCATGTGCCACAACAAAAGATCCCGCCTGCCACAACTAAGACCCGACACAGCCAAATTAAAAAAAAAAAAAAAAAAAAAAAGTCCGGGGCTTCCCTGGTGGTGCAGTGGTTGAGAATCTGCCTGCCAATGCAGGGGACATGGGTTCGAGCCCTGGTCTGGGAAGATCCCACATGCCGCGGAGCAACTAGGCCTGTGAGCCACAACTACCGAGCCTGTGCATCTGGAGCTTGTACTCCGCAACAAGAGAGGCCGCGACAGTGAGAGGCCCGCACACCGTGATGAAGAGTGGCCCCCGCTCACTGCAACTAGAGAAAGCCCTCGCACAGAAACGAAGACCCAACACAGCCAAAAATAAATAAATAAATAAATATTAAAGAAAAGTCCGTATATCGCAACTAAGAAGCCCACATGCCACAACTATAAGCCCACATGACCCAGCAAAGATCCCATGTGCCGCAACTATGACCCAGCTCAGCCAAAATAAATAAATATTTTAAAATAAAAAAGATAAAAATTACTATTAGGGAAAACTCCAGATTATTCAAGGGAATAATATGCATGCACTGGTTTGTCTGTCACAAATTATGCTTTCAAGATTACTGTTAATTAGTAAATTAACAAGGAATCATGGACTGGGAGTCAGGACACTTGGGTTCTAGTCCCAGCTCTACCTTAATTGATGTGTGATCTTAGGCAAGTCATTTTCCCTCTCAGGAGCTTGATAAATCAGGTGGAAGAGGGAAGTTAGACTAGCAGATGATGCCAGAGTTTCCATCCAGTTCTAACAGAGGCTGAGAGCAGTCAGCCCTCCCTATTCACAGATGCGGAACTGCTACCACGAATACAGAGGGCTGCCTGTACTACATCATTTTACTTAAGGGACTTGAACATTTGAGGACTTTGGTGTCCGAGGGGGATCTTGGAACCTATCCCCCACAGATAAGCAGGGATGACTGTATATCTTCCACTTAATCATCTCTACACATGCAGCCTGCAGGAAGCCCTTTGAAAACTTTCTTCCTCTAGGAAAGATCTCAGCAAGGACAGCTCCGCTTTCCTTAGAGCTCTGCATGAATCTAGGAAGCCTGCTTTGTCTCCTCACTACTTGAGCAAGATGCGGGGAGATGAGCAGGAAAGCCAGAGTGGGAAAATTTGAGAAAGCCCCAGCAAGGTAGCTTCGTATAGTGCAAAGAATATGGGCTCAGGCATCCAAATCTTGGTTCAGCTACTTACAAAGTGTGAATGAAAAATGTTGCCTGCCATGTGAGTAAACAAAGGATGTTGCAGCCATCAAGCCACTACAGGCGCCTGGTAAGCCCAGAGAGAACTCAGGATGGATAGGAATGGGCTGCCCTGCTGCCAGGCCCTCAGCCACTGCAGCCACCTCCAAAGGTGTGCCCTGAGGGACTTGGGATGGGATAGAACAGGAAACTGGCCCTAGAGAGCTAAGGTGTAAATCAAAGGAATAATTTCAGTGAGCCCAAGCTCTTACATTTTCCCATACATAGAGTGCTAACTTCATTAACTTGAGATATCTGGTTTTCTTTAATTAATAATAATCCTTTGATGTTCCTAATACCTGGTCTTTGTTGCAAAAACTGCTGTATATCCTGGTTCCTCCCTTACCTCTTTGGAGCAGTCCCTTAGAGCCATCTGAGAGGCTGCCTCCCAGGCTTGAAGTCCTCAGAAAGACTGCCAAATAAAACAAAATTCTCAACTTTTAGGTTGTGCAATGTTTTTCAGTCAACAAGAGTAATCTTGAGAAAGTTACTTAACTTCTTTCTGCCAGCTGTGAGTTGTTATGAGAATTGTATGAGTAACATGAAAATACCTGACCATATATCAGTTACTTAATAAATATTATATCCTGTTCTTGTCTTCACCCTCAGCTCATTTAAATTTTCACGGGAAGAATACCAGTTTGAACTCTGGATCAACCCAAATTTTTGTGCTTTATTCACTCAGCTATCCTTTATTTGAAGTACTGATGGGGAGGCAGGCAGATGAAAAATCATACCTATATCAGTATTATCCTATATCCATTATTTTATTTAAAGTGAATTCCTGGGTCATCAGTCTCTGGACCAAGGCAAAATGCCCTGAGTTTCGGTATTACTACATTCTAGTCACGTATCTGTCTTCTCATTGGTAAAGTTAGTAAAACATTACCTGCCCTGTCTACCTCAGCGCTGTTGTGTATTAAATGAGGAACAATGCTTACAAAAAACATTTTGTAAACTATACAAATGCAGGACACATATTGCATATTGTCGTTGGTAATCATACGCAAAAAATAAGTCATTCCCAAACCAAATCCGAATGATTTTTTAACCTCTTGCAGTTTTCTAGGCCCTTGTCCCTCCGTTAGTTAACAGAGAGTCCTGTGAGTGTGCGTATATAAGTGCTGTTCTTTATCAGTAGCATAATGCATGGATTACGGATTTGGACAACCTGCGATTGCGCGACTTTCCGGCCCGCTGAGTCAAAGTGCTGTCACGTAACTTGGGTCAACAGGTTATTTACTCCCTAACACTTCGGAGTCACGTGGCAAGTGAAACCAAACCAAGCCTCAGCCCACATTCCGGAAGTTCCCCCGGCGCCCCCCCACACATACCCCACCCCTTCCCTACAGTAAGTCTTCTGGCTCTTACCCTCCCTCAGAACCAAACCCCCGCCAGACAAATAAGTGCTCCGGCCGCATTGGCCCCACTCCTTCTCTGACAGCCCGTTCCGACCAGTTACGGTGGAGCCTGCCTCGAGACGGTAATCCCATTGGCTCAATGCACTACCCCTCAAAACCTCTGGATGTCTTTAGCGTCCAATCAGACTCAAGTGTGGGAAGAGCGCCACGGGGTGGGGGAAGGGATGCCTCTGTCAGTCTTCGGTAATCCTATGGACTCTTCCCTCCTTTGTTTTCGACCCCGCCGTGGTTTCCCGCCTGTAAAACTGACGTCCAGAGGACAGGCACTCAAGCGTCCTGTGCTCCAGTCACAGCCATCTCTATCCTTCCCTGAGGAGCCAGCAAACCCTCAGGAAGATTTGCTATCGCTAGGAGAAACTGAGGCAGAAAGGGCAGGCTGCTGTTTTAAGACCGGTTTGTGCACGCTCCTCCTCTTAACCCCCTGCTCCAGCTACTGCGCCCCTATCGTGGCTCCTGGCTAGGTGCAGCCCACTTACGTAGTGTAAGGCTGGGGGCGGGGTTTGGCTAGGCAGGTCCAGGATGCGAGATCCTGGAGGAAAGAAAAGGTGTAGTGTTTGGGGCCATCAACGGGCTAGGCTGGCTTGGCAGGGCTGGGCTCTTCGGAACAGGTAATACCTAGGGGGGTGCCTGTTGGTCTGAACCAGAGAGATAAGGCCGAAGGCGAGAGCTCCGGGTGACAGGTGAGGGGGCTGCACAGGTGAGGAAGGGGGATAATGGAAGAGGGAGAGGAGCCCAGAAACTGTGGGGGGTGGGGGAGGGGGAGAGCCATCATTCTCCTTCTGCAACTGCCCCCCTTCCCCCCCCATGCCTCCCCGCAGAAGCATGGATTTCAGAACCCCTGACCTGCTGGAAATGTGGCTGGAGCCTCCAGAAGACGTCTTCTCAACAGGATCCTTCCTGGAGCTGGGACTCCATGGTCCACCTTCAGAGGTCCCAGTAACTAGGCTACAGGAACAGGGGCTGCAAGGCTGGGAGTCCAGTGGGGGCCATGGCTGTGTGAGTGTGATGAATGGTAGTGGGTGTGGGTTGAGACAACTCTGTGATAAGAAGTCCAAGAGGCTTCAGCTTCCGCTTAGAAGTCTGAAGACAGAGCCCCTAAAATAGACATGAGCTGTAACTATCCTCATGTCCAAGGACAGAAGGGACTGAAACTGAAGCATGAAGGATCTAGTTTTGACGTCAGATAGGACTTCCAGAATTCTTCCTTATCCACATATACACCCTCTTCTACTGTAGGGTCTTCAAGAGAGTGAGCCTGAAGATTTCCTGAAACTTTTCATTGATCCCAATGAAGTGTACAGCTCAGAAGCCTCTCCTGGCAGTGACAGTGGAAGCTCTGAGGATCCTCGCCATCCAGACAGTCCCCCTGCCCCCAAGCCACCCAGTTCCCCTGCCCTCTATGAGGTTGTCTATGAGGCAGGGACCCTAGAGAGGATGCAGGGGGAAGCTGGGCCAGCTGTAGGGCTCATCTCCATCCAAATAGGTCAGTGTTCTTTGTGGGAAGCGGACAATGGCCCTTCAGGCCCAGCCCTAACCCTGGGGTTAAGGGAGTTTCCCCAACCTGTGCCACTACCCAGGGCCTGCGGCCATCCATCTCCTTTCTCCCAGCCACCTATGTTTCCCTCAGATCAGTGGAGCCCACCGTTTATGGTGCCTGATGCCTGTGTGGTCAGTGAGCTGCCTCCCGATGCTCATGCCCACATCCTGCCCAGAGCAGGCCCTGTAAACTCAGTGCCTCCTGCAGCCCTGGTGAGTCCTGGGGGTCAGCTGGGTTCAGTACTCCCTGATACACAGAACTGGGGAGAAGGGGATGAGGGAGGGGAAAACTGATGCTGAACACTGTCTTTGCCCTAATTTTTGTGGCATCAGGCCTGAATGCCAGGGAGATGTGGGCAACTTTAAGAGCAGGAAAAGACAAGAGAGACAGAATCCCTTGGGGGTAAGGGGGTGATGCCTCAGTTAAGGAGAGGGTGGGCTGAGCGAATCCAGGGATAGGGTTTGGAGAAAGCCCAGACCCATGAGCATTGCCTGCTCAGCTAGGGCCATCGTCTCGGCTTTGGGTCAGGATGTGGAAATGTGACAGGCCACCTGGGAATCCAACTGGTTACTGGGCACAGAATGTAGAAGCAACTGCAACTACATTTTTTACTGGAACAATGGTTCACCAGGCACCCACTGCCCATGGTTACAGTGTAGGGGAGTAACACATCACATACCTTCCCAAGGCTAGTTGGGCTGGTTCCTGCAGCGGGGATGAGGAGGGGGTCTTGCCCAGGTCACTGTTCCTCCCTTTATCCTGAAAAGAACTCCTTGTGTGCAAAAGGCAGGGAATAGGTTCTAGCCTCCCTGAAAATCTGTGGTTGAAGCTGAGACCAGAAGCCAAGCCAAGCATCTTAGAATCTTGGGCTGAGGAATCTTAAAAAGTCTGAGGCATCTAAATTTGAGTGTGCGTCAGAAACACTGGGGAGTTTGTACTGGACCACCGGGGAAGTCCTGGTTTTGTTTTGTTTTGTTTTTGGTTTTGTCCCTGGTGGTGCAGTGGTTGAGAGTCCGCCTGCCGATGCAGGGGACACGGGTTCGTGCCCCAGTCCGGGAAGATCCCACATGCCGCGGAGCGGCTGGGCCCGTGAGCCGTGGCCGCTGAGCCTGCGCGTCGCAGCCTGTGCTCTGCAACGGGAGAGGCCACAACAGTGAGAGGCCCGTGTACCGAAAAAAAAATAATAATAATAAAATAAAATAAAACCCTCTAGGGGAATTCCCTGGCAGTCCAGTGGTTAGGACTCTGTGCTTCCACTGCAGGGGGCACGGGTTCCATCCCTGGTCAGGAACTAAGATCCCACAAGCCACACGGCACGGCCAAAAATACATACATACGTACACACATAAATACCCCTAGACCTCATTTTTAGAGATTTTGATTAGGTGGATTGGGAGGGACACCCCTCTAACGATTCACCAAATAGTCACAGAGGCAAGAAGGGAACATCAGAATAAGGCAGAGATAGAAGTGGTTTAGCTAAAAGCCAAAGACCATCAACAGGCAAAAGCAAATTCCTCTTGAGTCACAAAGTGAAGCCTAAATCGTTCAAAAAGAAGTATTAGTTAGAAAAGCAAGTTACTCAGTTGATGGGCTCACATTAACCAGACACCTGTCTATGTTCCCCACATACTTTGTTATGAGAAGTTGTTCAGTCTGGTTGCCTTTGGGGAATTCTTTGAGAGGGGACAGAACTTCAGTCTGAAAGTTAGGGCTCAGCCCCTAGGGGAGGATGGGCCATCGCCCCAGGGATCTCCTTGTGGTTGGCAGGTCATGGTAACACTGTGCCAAGCTGAAGTTAATGGCTGACAATGAATCATTTGCCTGCTGTAAGGTCAAGCAAACCCTACCTTAGTGAGTTACTCCACATCCTCTTCCAATACCCACAAGGTCTCCGCAAATGTGGACCAGAATAGGCCCTTCCTAACTTGCTGTGATTGCCAAGGTCTTAAGTCTGTGGGCAAAAATATGACAAAACCACCTTTCTCCCTTGTCAGCCTCAGGAAGTCCCTGTGGTTTAATCAACAGTCTGTCTGCATGAAGGTCCCTGCCCCTCATCTCATTTTACGGTTTGTTATTCCTCAGTGCAAATAGGAAACTCTCTCCAGGAGGCATGCAAGGGGAACAGCATGAGTACTGAAAATGGGATGACCCTCTCTCCATTCTCATCTTCTCTCGTCCCCCACCAGCTGCCCTGTCAAACCTTGTTCCTGACAGAAGAGGAGAAGCGTCTGCTGGGACAGGAAGGGGTGTCCCTACCCTCTCACCTGCCCCTCACCAAGGTAACACGCTTCCCCAAAGGGTATCGTAACCCAGCGGCTCTACCATGGCCTCTGAGGAACCAGGATAGCAGGGGAAGAGTTGAGGAGTTGGGGGAGGTTAAGGGCCCGGGACTGACACACCCTGGGCCCCCAGGCAGAGGAGAGGGTCCTCAAGAAGGTCAGGAGGAAAATCCGTAACAAGCAGTCAGCTCAGGACAGTCGGCGGCGGAAGAAAGAGTACATCGATGGACTAGAGAGCAGGTATGTTTGGACTCACATTTCTGGATTCACGACTGGGCCCCCTTCCTCACCAAGGCAGGCAAGGTCAGGGACTCATGATTACAGAGCCTTATCCTACCTTTCCACCCTTCCTAGGGTGGCTGCCTGTTCTGCACAGAACCAGGAACTACAGAAAAAAGTCCAGGAGCTGGAGAGGCACAACATGTGAGTGAAAACATAGTGCGTGTGTTGGGGTAAGGGTGCAGCACACAGGGATACCATTCTTGGGCCCTGGTTCCCAGGAGATCTAACTCTTCATTCCTCGTTTCCCAGCTCCCTGGTGACTCAGCTCCGCCAGCTGCAGATGCTTATTGTTCAAACCTCCAACAAAGCTGCCCAGACTAGCACTTGTGTTCTGGTACCATTAATCTATTTCCCATCTCCCCTGCCACCTCCTCCATCTTCTGCCAGGTTGCCATCCTGATGCCCCCACTCCATAGCCAGACCTATCTTCCCATCCCTGATGACCCCAACTGCCCCCTAGTCACTCTGCCCTCTACTCCCTTCCCTTATTGTCCCCACAGCCCAAATGTCCTCTTGCTTCTTCCCAGATCCTTCTTTTCTCCTTGGCTCTCATCATCCTGCCCAGTTTCAGCCCCTTTCAGGGCTTACCAGAAGCTGGGCCTGAGGATTACCAGCCTCATGGAGGTGAGAGGCAAGGGCAGGAAAGGACTCTGTTTTCCAGAGTAGTCAAGAAGTGGGAGGGAGGTCCTGTTCTGTCTAGGATCCCCAACCAAGGGAGCACTATTCTACTGCCCTTTTTCCTTCACCCCACAGTGATTTCCAGAAACATCCTGACTCACAAGGACATGACAGAAAATCTGGAGAATCCAGCAGTGGAGTCCAGATTGGAGGGGTCACCTGGGGCCAAGGGTGTAAATGGCTCAACAAGGACACTGCTTGAGAAGACAGGAGGGAGGGCAGGCCCCAGCAGGCACATCAGAACTGTGCTGCATGCAGATGAGATGTGAGCTGTAACACCTCCTGGCCCACTTCCCAATCACAATAAGGAATCCAGGGCTCCGCTGGCTGTGGTTCTGCTTCCTCCTGGGGTTCCCACTCAGGGCTGTTTGGCCTCAGGGGTCTGAATCACATCAGGATGCCCTAGATGTCTGTACCCCATGGCTCAGTCTGCCTATGTCAAGGGGCACCTCAAATACTTTTGTCATGTATCTGTGATTTTATTTCTTCTTTGGGGATAGGGTTGAGGGGAAACTGACATTTTGGCTGAGAAATAAATTTTTTTTGCTAAAATTGTATCCTGACAGTTTTAAGTAATAGTAGAAGAGGGAGGAAGATAGGTACCTGGTAAACTGAGGCCTAAAGTTGCCACC
This sequence comes from Orcinus orca, assembly GCF_937001465.1. Taxonomy (NCBI): domain Eukaryota; kingdom Metazoa; phylum Chordata; class Mammalia; order Artiodactyla; family Delphinidae; genus Orcinus; species Orcinus orca. The sequence goes on along the minus strand of NC_064559.1, from coordinate 101,164,596 downwards.
CCCTTTCCCTCTCTACCCCCATGACTTCCTGCCCCAAACCAAATTACGCTAGGGAAGGAAACGATTTTACTCTTTTTATTCTGCTCATTAATGATTTAGACGAGGAAGATGGGAGAAAGGGGGTGCCACCACAAGGTTCCAGAGAACCAGGGGCACGAGTCAGTTCATTCCCCTTTCTGTCTGAGGTAGGGTCTCTAAGACCCAGATGAAAGGGGAGGAGGTAGCTATATGGACTCAATTTGCTTCCGGACCTTTTCCAGCGCCTTTCTGTCCAGTTGTCGCTGACGAACAATGACAAGGCAAGCAAAGACCAAGGCCACACCTATGACAGTCCCTTCGAATTTCCAGAATAAGTGTTGTTCCATCAGAGCTGAGCGGCAGCTGAGGGCAAGAAGAAACAGTTATCCCCAGGGAAGACCAGACTGCCTCTCCCTCTAATCTCCCTCCTGTTTCATCCTCACCAAGATACATCTGAGGAGAAAAGAGGAAACCAGCGTCAGCCTTCTAAAGTGTTGACAGTACAGGGACTTCCCTGATGCCCCAGTGGTTAAGACTCCGCGCTTCCACTACAGGGAGCACAGGTTCGATCCCTGGTCGGGGAACTAAGATCCAGCATGCCACATGGTGCGGCCAAAAATAAAGATAAAGGGTTTACAGTACATTAATCCCATTCAAATATTTAATTTATTTTCTGGTGAGATAAGCAGAGCTGGTATTAACCAGTTTTAATGATGAGAAAATATGGCCAATAATATAGTGCTGAGGAGTAGAGCTGGGACTTCGGTTCAAGTAATTTGCCTCCAAATCCCCTCCCCTTTCCAATATGCCATGCTACCTCCATACAAAGAGGAAGAGGCAGGACTATCTACCTAAAGTCACAGAAGCAAAGGGGTGATCTAGGAGGATTCAAGAAGAGAAACAGCACTTGCCTTTTGAACTCGCTCCTCTTAGTTGAGCTGCATGTGATTTTCTCCACATACCCTGTGGAACCACACTCGGGGGTGGTTTTCTGCCAGGAGGAAAGGACCAAAGCACTTGTTAGGAAGGGGCAGCAGGAGAAACAGGAAGGCTGCCATTCAGAATGGGCAGGTGTCCAAGTGCTACGGCTCAGAGCTGGTAGGCAACAGAGAACTAATGAAGAGTTCTCACGGGGGTGATGAGGTGGTGGTTACAGGATGAGAAGTACATGTTACTAAGAACACTTCAGGGTCAATAGTCTACGAGAGGCAAGGGCAGGTTCCAGAACCTACTAGATTAAAAATGAACAGAACACGGTTATTAGCTGAACGTTGCCATTAACTTGGAAAGAAAAGGGCACATTTTCAGGGGCAAGACCAGTTTAGATTTGGACTCACACTGAGACTGCAAGGAAAAAAGACGAAAAGACAATGCAAAGGCATACTTAGATAGACAGTCCCTGTCTGATTCGATGTAAGAAGAAGGGGAAAGAAAACAGATACTCACAGCCTGGAAATTAGAACATGGAACACACTCTTCCGCCACCACAAATTCTTCCACCAGCCAGCACGGCAAATTTGAGGTGCTCACTAGAGAGGGAGAGAAATGCAAGCCCCAGACCTCGTTCAGAAAATATTTCTCCCCTAAGTTCTGCCCATCAACTTCCCATCACAGCTGAATGCCCTCGCTCCACGTGGTGCCGCCCTTTTCCACCTGATCTGTAGGTATATGGGAGGAGGTCAAAACAAAACAAAACAACTATAGGGGCGTCGGGTTCCCAGACCATCACCCACCTGACAGCTTCTCCTCCCGCACGGGAGCTTCTGCTTGGCTGAAGCGGGTGAGGGGGGGAAATGGGCAAAAGTCAGAAGCCGGAAAACAGGGAACCTCCCCCCACCCCACCCCCCCACCTCCACGGTCCAGGGACACAGGGGGCGGGGACGATCCGATCCTCCCGTCCCCTCCTTTTCCCTGCCCTCAGCCCCTCCTTACCAGAGCCTTAAAGTGAAAGCGCAGAGCAACCAGCAGAGGTGGCGGCCCTGGGGGAGGCCACGCCTCCCCGCGCCCGCTGGCATGGAGTGCTCAGTGTCCCACCTGTCGGGACAGAGGGACCTGCCTGACTGGCCTCCTGCCTCGGTCGGAACGCAGAGACCGCGCTTACACTGCAGTCCTCGGGGAGGTTCCAAGTCAGGGCTGCGAAATGCTGGGGTTGCCTATCAGATCAAAGGCTCTGTCAGTACGCCCCCATGGTCACGGCGAGAAAAGGCAGTACGCATTTTTCGGGTCCATGAGCTTCCTTCTTCGGACTGGTACGGTCCTCACGGAAGGCCGAGGGGGCGTAGAGCCTAGCACCTCCTCCGCTCCGCTTCCGCTCCCGGCGCGGCCATCTTGCGCGCGGAGGATCCTGGGCGCGGGCAGGTTTTCCAGAGCTAGGCCAGTCATCGGAAGAAGAGGCCCTTGGCTTGCCTGATGGGCCTCGTAGTCTTCCGCTCGCTGCTCCCTGGGAATTGGATCTCCCTGCATGTGTGCAGCGAGATGCGACCCATTGGCTCGGCGCACCGTTGCATTATGGTCCTGGTAGTCTTTTGCCGGAACCGAGAAGATGGTGGCTGTCAGGCTTGTGGTCGTTCTCGATGCTCCATGGGCTTACGCCTTTTTGCCCCTCTGGGCTACGTGAACAGCGAGACATAAAAAGGAACTATACGTCGCCCTCTCAGGACTTTCCTCCCTCTTTAAAATCCGAAGACTCACCATTAAGCATCAGGCTTTCCGATACCCCGCCCGCTTCCCGCCTCGAACGATGGTCTAGGGGAGAAGCTGGGTTGGCGGTCCAGGGATGGAGGTGAAACTGCACTTCCTCCTCCCTCCAGGGGCAGGAATACCAGAGACTCTCTGTGAATGAAGCCTTCCCCTGTCTCCGGGCTCCCACTCAGCTCTACTCAGATGTCACCTTCTTGCATGTTAATTGCTAAGTTACTCCCCAGAACCGGTCCTTTGAATAACCTCCTTAAATGTTCTCAGCTCTCCCTTGCTCCTACCTAATGCAATCAGAAGAGCGTGAGATTTGAAATCCCAAGAAGCGTTGAGTTTAGGTTCATAGGTTCAGGTGCTTATTAGCTACGTGACTTTAGGACGGTATCTGGCAGTCAATCTTCTGTGGAAAATGGAAATGCTAATGTGCATTTTCTAGGTTTATTTTTTTTTGCGAGATGCAAATGAAATGTGTATGAAAATCCTTTATTCTCTTCTAATTATATTGCCTCACATTTCTATTGTACTTTTTGAATTCAACGTTTAACTCATTTTGATCCTTTTCAGTAATCCTGAGGAATCAGAGTTGATATTATCCCTATTTGATGAATAAGCTCAGAGTGTGTCACTTGTCCAAGGGCACACAGCTAGTAGGAGAGCTGCGACCTAAGCCTAGACTTTCAACCCCCAGGCCACACATTTGTGCCTGCTTTCCCTCCCCATGGAGCCAAACCTTGACATATATCCAGAACTGCAGCGACTTGACCCACATTCTGGGTTCATGCTTTACTGTCTGGTAATGTATTAGTCACTATCCTAATTCTGCCAGAAATTTCCTCCTAGTTTTACATACATGTATGTCTGCAGCCTCTCAGACAACTGGACTATGAGTTTAGTTTTCGTAGTTGCTCAGTAGATAGATAGGAGGTATTTGAAATAAACTTCATATAAATCTAGGCACTATTAATAATCTGTATCCCACTTCTTAAGATCAAAGTACTTATCCCCATGCTTTCTTCTTTTTTTTTTTTTTTTAATTTTTTCCCATGCTTTCTTCTTAACTCTGCTCCACACTCTTCTCCCTCAGGAAGTCTTTCTAGCCTAAAGATCACAGCTACTCCCCTACCCCCACAGCCCTAAGAGCTAGCGCACTTTTGGAGATCAACAGTATATCTGGTGCTACATCCCATAAATTCTCTCTTCCCAGCAGACTAAAATCTGGCTGCTCAAGAGCAAGAACTAACAGACTGGAAAGATCACTGGGCGGGAGCTGAAAAAACAGCCACCACCTGGTGAGGGCTAAGCTTTAAGTTTGCTTGTAACTATTTGTTCCTTTAAGTTATTATTTGTCTGTATATTTCAATAGTTGTATGTTATAGAAAGTAGGATATGGGTTTTTTTCCCAGTATTTTTTAGCCATAATAAAAGTTTTGGCTGAAATACTGTATTCTGTTACTCCTTACCCAATCCCACTGTGCCTCATGACAAGCCGGAAGATTTTGTAAGATCTCACTTCCAGTAGCCGTACCAAGCAACTGAATAGGGTCTCCGTGCTGAAACTGGATTTTAAAATATCTGCTCTGGAGTATGACAAAGATGTTGGTCAGTCTTCTTCCTGGGATTCACAAAATGCAAGTCTTTCCTCATCTCTTGAGCAAATTAAACTAGCTGAGCAGTTGACTACAGAGCTCACACATAAGCCACAGGTAAGGATCATCACCCCATCGAAGCTTGGATACATAATACATTTATCAAATTATTTTCCACATTTATCAAATTATTTTCTGAGTCCTTTTCCTGGCACTGTCAGACTTTTTTCTGAGTGTTGTCTTTTACCAACAGAAACAGCAGCACACAAAAAGGCTTTGCTGATAGCTCCAGGGTTGTGCCATCCACTTCCACACTGCAGGCTTGGGGATTTCTTAAATGCCTTGAACATCATATCCATGAATAAAACTTCTAATGGTACTTTGTCTAAACCAAATCTGACATTTTCATTATCCTGATAAAAGATCAAGTCTGTGAGATAATTTTGCTGTTTAAAAATACTGTGTAGGGGCTTCCCTGGTGGCGCAGTGGTTGGGAGTCTGCCTGCCGATGTGGGGGATGCGGGTTCGTGCCCCGGTCTGGGAAGATCCCACATGCCGCGGAGCGGCTGGGCCCGTGAGCCATGGCCACTGAGCCTGCGCGTCCGGAGCCTGTGCTCCGCAGCGGGAGAGGCCAGAACAGTGAGAGGCCCGCGTACCGCAAAAAAAAAAAAAAAAAAAAAAAAAAAACCTGTAAGAGTGAAAGGGGTCTACGTATACTTAAGGGAACTCAAGTCTAAGGTTTTGGGGGTTTTTTTGGCCACACCATGCAGCATGCAGGATGTTAGTTCCCTGACCAGGGATCAAACCTGTGCCCCCTGCATTGGGAGTGGTCCCAATGGGAGTGGGAGTCTTAACCACTGTACCACCAGGGAAGTCCCAAGTCTAAGTTTCTTTTTCGTGGTTCTTTTGCATGCCAATAGTTTTGCTTCTTTGTTATTCAGTAGTTATGGGCAGTTTTTGTTAAATTTTACTAGTCCCTTTTCTAGTAAGTACCACCCAGAGGTTATATTAACTTGACCATTGTGCTTGGCACATAGTAGATGCTCAATAAATATTTATGACTAAATGAACCTCTTCTGTGTCTCATTTTCCTCACCTATAAAAGCAGATAATAATGCTTACTAGTTACTTAAAGGGATTCCTGGCAGAATCAAAGATGCTAGCAGAAATCACTGGATAAAAAATACTGGTTCTGCTATTTCCCTGAGGCTAGGGCTGTCACTCCTCTGGGGAGGCCCAAGAAAGAGTCCTGCTCTTTTAGAATCTCCTGGACAAGACTCTGCACACAAGGATCCTCTAAATCCCATGCTGGAAAGAGGATGTCCAGACCTTCAGTTTCAAAGAAACTCTGCTCCTTATTTCCCTCATCAATTAAACAGCTGGGGAAGGGAGAGCTGTAGGATTAGGCATCCCAGGAACTCAGCCAGATTCAAGCAGACCAACAACCTCAGAGAGACAAGAATTAGGTTTATGAGTAGAGAGCAATTCCGACAATGATGAAAGTTACCCAAACCAGGGACATTTGTGCAAATGGTGGCCTTTAATACTGAGAAAGACCATGCAGAGTGACAGGATAGGACCAAACCTTCAGACAGTGGTGCTGAGCCAGCCTCTCATAGGACCCTAAAGCCTGCTCCAGTAACAGAATAAATCAATTATGTATTTACATTTATATTTGCCCTGGAAACCCAGAGAAGGTCTGAGGCTTAGGGCCATCGATCCTTCCTTTCCTCCTCCCTCTCTTCCTACCTCCTTTTCACCTTCTTTCACTTTCTCAATTCTTTCCCTTCTTCTTGCCTCTCCTTCCCTCTCTAGTCTACCTCCTTCTTTTCCTCTTTCCTACTCGCTCCTTCCTTTTTTTCTTCTCCATATTCTCCCCATTCTTCCACCATCTACCCATCTCTATCCCTCCAAGCCCCACGTGCTACTTCTCCCCTGCCCGGCCCCTTAGCCCTGCCTCCCTCAGGTTCAGCCTCCAGGCTTAGGGCGGATAGGCAGAAGGGGAGTCCTCAGCCCAGGGAGCACTTGTTGGTGTTCTTCTTGTCACAAGTTTTCAGGTCAGTGCTGGGGGGCTTGTTGCTGTTTCCCTAGAGGGAGAAGGGTACAGGGGTCAGGGTGAGAATGGCTAGCTGGGATCTGGGGTCACCCTTGTGGGCAGTCTTAGCACTGCTCTCCTCGTCAGTTTTTACTCCCAACGCGCGCGTGCACAACATGCACACGCACATGCGCGCGCGCACACACACACACACACACACACTCACACTCACATGCACAGTTGTACTTAGCCCAGCAGAACCAACTCACTGATCTCCGGCCTCCTGACTTGAGTAAGATGTCCCGGGCCAGGGAACTGAAAGCCTAATGGGGAAAGTAGAGATTGATCAGAACAGGTTGGAGGGGAGGCTAAGTCTATCTTCCAATACCTCGTCTCTTTGAGGGATGAAGGATGTGGTGTGTCTCACCTCATCTACATTCATGCTGGATTTAGCACTTGTCTCGAAAAATCGGATTCCATGCTCCTGAGCCAACTGCACGGAGTGAAGCGGTAAAAAGAGAGTTGGATGAAGGGCAGCAGCCGAGTCCCTGCAATCTGGCCTCATATTGGCCCTCCTGGCCCAGTTCTAGAACATTGCCCAGCCTGCTCTTACCTTATCGGCCTGCTCCTTCTGGACCTTCCTCTTGGCCTCCATATCACACTTGTTCCCCAGTAAGAGGCGCTCTACCCCAGCCGAGGCATTCTGGGACAAGAGGTAAGAGTAAAAGTTGGGTCCTGCTCATTTTCACAGTCTCCTTCATCCTCCAGGTTCTACCCAATTCCCCTGTCTCTCTGGGAGGGTCCTCACCTCTTTGATGCTCTTCATCCAGTTCTGAATATTCTCGAAGGATTTCTCATCTGTGATGTCATATACTAGGATAATGCCCTGGGGAATGGCAGAGTTCACAATGGAGCCTTGTACCATATTCCCCTGTTTAGGCTTCCCACCGCCCTCTAAGTGACCCTGCAAATTCTATCCACAAGTCTAATCACTAGGCCACATGGGGCCTTCTGCAACCCATACTGTGCCCCTCCCCATTTTTCTCTGCCCCAACTCCTGTCCCTCTATATTCATACATTCTAGTGCCTCATGCCTCATCCCTTGTCCAGAACCACACTTCATACCATGGCTCCACGGTAATAGGCAGTAGTTATCGTCTTGAATCGCTCTTGGCCAGCTGTGTCCCTGAAGAGGTGGAATATTTCATGGGGTGGGATACAGGGAAGAGGTCTCCAAAGAGAGACTCCCACCCCCACCCCCTAAGAATTTAGCTTTTGCAACTGAAAGGAACAGAATCAGGAAACAGTAAAGGAAGAAAGGGATAAAAGACAGTTGAGCTGATACTGAGTGATGGTAAAGGCCTAAGAAACAGGTCTTTCTGTTTTATTCATTGTTTACTCTGTGCCAAGCACTGTGTATATATCATTTTATTTGTGTCATTTTATGTAATCTTCACTCTATCCTTGTGAGACATGTTTTATTGTCTCTATTTTACAAATGAGGAAACAGATTTAGAGAGGCCAAATAACTGATGAAGGTCATTCTGTACCAGAACCAGGATTGAACCACATTCTCCTCTTATCTGTTGTATCATAATGCCTCCATTAAGCCTTTTACCACTTGACACCCTTAGGGTCTCCAGCTTCCTCAGGGCAGTCAGGTCAAACCTCTACACTTGGCTTTATGGCCTCTCCACTAGATTGAGAGTCAAGTCTTAATTCTGCTATTTGCTATTTAACTGTTTAGAGCCTGTTTCCACATTATAGTTCAACAGACAATTGATCTAGCTAGACAGTTGCCAAGTTCAGAGGATGCTCCAGGTCCAGGAGAGGCAAGAGAATTACAAAAAAGCTGAAAATAGTTGAGTAAGCAGGAAGAGAGATGAAAGGACATCTGAATGAGGTGACAGAAATGGATTAGAAAATGTACTGGAAGGAGCATTGGGAAAGGGAGAGAAATGAAGCTAAAAAGAAGTGAAACACCTATAGGAGGTAAATGAGGTAGTCTGGCTTAGGAGTCCTGAGGGATTCACTCACCAGACTTGCAGTTTGATCTTTTTCCCCTCTATATCCACAGTGCGGATCTTGAAATCAATTCCTAGAGGTGGAGAGTGTACACTGAAATTGAGACATGCATATACATGCATGTAAAAGTGTGTGGTGAGAGGGACAGGAATGGAGCAGTGGCAGTGCCAGAAATTCTGCAGGGCAGGCACTTGGGAAGTAATCTTGTAGGAAGTGTAAAACTAGGGGGATTTTCTCAAAGCTGTATTTGTATAGCAAGCATATTGTTTTTACTTAGATTTTACAGGCTTTGTAGGGGAGAAGGTGATGAAAATTCTGCAAGGAGGCTTAAGGCCTCTAAGGCATTTGTATTGGGTCCGCTTAGCCATGCCAGCTGACAACTCTCTCAATTCAATCTGTCTCCCCCAAAATATTACTTTCAGATTCCTTTTTCTTTCTGTTTTCTTAGAACCCTCTACTCCCAGTTCTCCTACCTACCCTCCTGGCCCTACAGGGTAAAGAGCAAGGAAAAAGGTAACTGATGACAGTCTATGTGAATTAACTAGTAGGCCAGGCTTGGAAACAAGAAAATTTGAGGCTAAACAAGATTCCCCCAAGACTGAATTAGGAGAGAGGAGCATTTTTCTCTCCTCTTTCTAACCAGAATGTCTTGATACTCTCCTTGTCTTATTTCCCAGGCCAGAGGAGATTAAGAATGATGAGAGGGGGGCTTCCCTGGTGGCACAGTGATTAAGAATCCACCTGCCAATGCAGGGGACATGGGTTTGAGCCCTGGCCCGGGAAGATCCCACATGCCGCAGAGCAACAAAGCCCGTGCACCGCAACTACTGAGCCTGTGCTCTAGAGCCCGCGTGCCACAACTACTGAGCCCGAGTGCCACAGCTACTGAAGTCCGCGCACCTAGAGCCCATGCTCTGCAACAGGAGAAGCCACCGCAGTGAGTAGCCTGTGCACCTCAAGGAAGAGTAGCCCTGCTCGCCGCAACTAGAGAAAGGCCGTGCGCAGCAACAAAGACCCAACACAGCCGAAAATAAATAAATAAAATAAATAAATTTTTTAAAAAAATGATGAGGGGGAGGAGGGGAGACAACGTTCTTAGTGGAAACTTGTGCACCTCCCCCAAGCCTGAGGAGGCTGAGTCACCAGGCTGACTCAGAGACCCCAAAAGTCCCCTCACTCTGGCTTCCTCACCAGGCTGACTGCATATTCCTGATCACAGTCCTTGGGCCACTCTCCAGCATACCCAGCCACTCTGTTCCATCTTCCCCAACCCCTATTAAGTTGAGGGGCAGGGAGACTGCAAAGTAGATGGTAAGGTGGGAATGTAATGGGAGAGTATGCAAACTCAGTGGGACAGAAAGAGGCTGGCAGAATTGGGAGACAGATGTTCAGGGAGAGGGGATACAGGAAATGTGGAGAGTGGATCAAGAGTTCTAGGTGGATGGGGGTGGGGGAAGAGGAGCTGAGAGGGAAATAAAGAAGGGTTCATGTGGTTTTGGGGAGACAAGGGAAACAGGTGGTACCAAGAAAATAAGGGGCTGGCACAACTGAGGAGTAACCTGGAGGTCTCAGAGAGGTTAGAGGTTTGGGTACTATCCGGAGACATGTAAGGGGGATGGGTCTGAGACGGGGTTCAGGGACTGGAGTTCAGAAGCCTGACTCTAAGGGGACTTAAAAGTGGGCCACAAGTAATCCAAGAGCCTGAGGATGAGGGCATGGGGGAGTCGGGGATCTAGGGTATGGCCAGTGGGCTCACCGATGGTGGAGATGTAAGTGTTGTTGAAGTTGTCCTCTGCAAAGCGAATGATCAGACAAGTCTTGCCCACCCCTGAGTCCCCGATCAGCAGCAACTTGAAGAGGTGGTCGTAGGCTTTGGCCATGGCGGACACTGGGGGTGCCGGGAGAGGGGTGGGGAAGCGCTGTGCACGGGTAGGCGGGATTGGAGGGTTGGCAAACAGAGCAGCCCCGGAGCCCAGGCCAGGAAGTTTTCCTCCCTCTCCGCCCAGGCTCCGGGAAAAAGGAGAGGCGGCACTCCTCTGGGCCCCACCCCCTGCCCGCCCACCCCTTTCTGCTGGCCAAGGAGGCCAGCCCAGACTTCGGCTCTCTGGGCTTTCCCTTCCCAGCCAACACTGGCCTGTCTCCCTAGCCATTTCCCATAGCTTTTTGCTTACTATCGTCCCCCTTTAAAAAAAAAAAAAATTATTTATTTATTTACTTATTTTATTTTTGGCTGTGTTGGGTCTTTGTTGCTGCGCGCGGGCTTTCTCTGGTTGCAGCGAGCGGGGGCTACTCTTCGTTGCAGTGCGCGGGCTTCTCATTGCGGTGGCTTCTCTTGTTACAGGCTCTAGGCGCGTGGGCTTCCGTAGTTGTGGCACGCGGGCTCAGGAGTTGTGGCACACGGGCTTAGTTGCTCTGCGGCATGTGGGATCTCCTGGACCAGGGTTCGAACCCGTGTCCCCTTCACTGGCAGATGGATTCTTAACCACTGCGCCACCAGGGAAGCCCCCGTCCCCCCTCTTTTGACTTCACTCTTCCAGTCTGAAGCCAGAGACGCTGGGGTGATGTGAAGTAGAAGTTTAATCAAAATGACCAGGGGAAGAGGAATTTTAGACGAATTAAGGGAAAGGGAAGTTTGGGGGAATAAGGGTGAAGGCCAGGACAGCACTGGGAGTTGCCAAAAATTGGGGACTGATTTTTGGAGGGGCGACTCAGGGAAAACAGAATCCTTCTGGGGCAGTTCTAGAATTCTGGTGTTAGTGTCCCAAGCCCTTAGTTTTAGAATCCCAATTCCTTTTGAAAAAAGCGGGATGCCTGGAGTTGGTGGCTATTCGTTGAGTCAGTCTGCCCCCTGGTGGAACAGAGTGAAAATTAAAAGTAATTACACTATAGAAATCAGCACATACACACACACACACACACACACACACACACAGAGACACAGACACACACAGACACACACACACACACGCAGACTTCACCTAGATACATTCTGGAGCTTCATTTTGAACAGTCTTTCTTCTGGGACCCTGTGTGTGAATTCTCTGACATGCCAGCTCAGGAAGACAGAGATTGGGACTACAAATGTCTGGTCTCGTTCTTTTCATGAGATCTGGATCTTTTAACACAGCCCTGAGACAGTACTCCTGACACCCCACTGAACAGACTGTGAATGTGTAGCCTTGGCAACCAGGAAGCTGAAATATGGAGAACACAGCTATAAAGAAACAAATTTATCTTTGCCTTTGGAAAAAATTACTCAAAATATCTGCTTTTCTAATAGCAGATCAGTAGAATAGTTCCTGTATAAGGATAGCGTACTGGTTGTGAGAAGGCATCTCTTGTCACTTTACTTATCCTCCGTTACCTTGTGTGCAAATGTTCGTCCTTTCTCAAACACAACTATTCAATCCCCTTTTGTCCTTTATCTCACCAGCCATTATGTCTTCAAGCTGTATTACAAACCTTGAGTGTCCTCTATTTCTCGCTGGCCAAACCATCTCTCTCCAGCCCTTTAAATTACTCTTCAATGTTCATGGATTGTTCTGATAAAAATCCATCAATTCTTTTTCATTTCATTTTATTTTGTCTGGATCTGGACTCTTCATACCCAGCAATATATTTTCTTTTTCACCTCTCTAAATTGTACTTATGCTGCTGTATACGTGCTTTCACTGGAGCCTCATCTCCATAGTACTCTCCCCCTAGCTCTCTGAGCTTCTGCAACAATGCCTTCCCCACCCCCTCAATTTTGGCAGGTTCATTCGGTCTCTGGTTTTATATTCACAAGCTCTTCCCTCAGCCTAGAATTCTATTCCCCCAAACTGCTGCTTGGTTGATTCCTTGTCTTTCAGATTTCAGCTTAAATGTCACTTCCTCAGAGGTTTTTCTCACCCGTCAGTAGTGTGCTGGAACCAATCCTTAGTGGCTCATGAGAACAGATTGTGCTTATCTCTTTCCAAATCCGTGTTTAATGATATCACATTGATAGTCTGAAATTGGCCACGGTGGGAGTATTTACGCCATTGAAATTAGCAAAGACAACAAATCAGGGCTCCCCTCCCATATAGTCAGGTGTTAAACGTTTACCAGTACAGTCTTGACTAGAACTCACATCCCTTGCCCTATTCCTTTCCTTTGGAATTAAACAGGTCCCCAGATGCCATTTGGGTCATCTTCGCCCCTCCTTTATGACAAATGGACATTCTAACCCTTTGATCATTACTGTAGAAGACCATGATTTGTTCTTCATTTTTTTCTTCTCATTCCCTGTCAAGAGTGTCGATGCTGCCAAGATTAGAAATCTTGGAAAGGCGGTGCTGATGAAAGTGTGGGGGAAAGGATGTGGGAATGTAAACTGGCACAACCTTTTTGGAAGGCAGTTTAGTAGCATACTTTGGACAATTTGTTTAATGTCTCTGGACATCACTTTCCCCATCTGTAAAATGTGGATAATAATAGTATCAACCTGATGGAGTTGTTGTGACGATTAATTAACATGTGAAAAGCAGTCAGAACAATGCACAAATAAGTACTACATAAGTGAGTGATGTAATTAGTATTAGAGGGAAAGATGGAAAGGAGAGAATAAAATTTAACAATGGTTAGCCCTAGGAATAGGCTGGAGGTGCGGAAAATATGAGGACTTCCTTTTTTTATGTTTACATTTCTGAATTGTTAAAAATGGGCAAACTAAACCAATTTTAAAATAGTAAAGAAATTTAATAAGTCCCAGACATGGCTCAGTCTCGCTGTTTTCCTAAGCAGTTCCCATTGTTAAAGTGCAGCGCGAAATTTAAAAATTGTCCATTTACCCCTCAATAGAGATCAAACGCTGACCTTAAGAGAACATGCTCTCTCTCTCAACATGGCGACTCATCTATGTTCTGTCATTTAGAGACCTTCCAAAGATGGCAGTCCCCTCCTCGCCCCGCCGCCCACACACCGTGAGAGGACCTTCCCAACATGGCGGCAGAAGGCCCAGGCGTCACTTCCTGCGGGACGGCGGATTTAAGGAGCAGAATTTCCGCTTTCGCTCTTTTCCGACGGTGACGACCTGCACATGAGAACATGCCTGTGAGTTCCTTGGTGCAGGTTTCCGTGGAGATCTCGCTCTTCTGTCCGCACTCTCCCCTCACGCTGACTTCGGATCGCAGAGGTCTCTCACTTGCTCTCCGCACTTTGCAGAGGCCCGTGGGGCCTCCTGCATAGATAGGAGCGGAAAGGCGATAAGATGGCGGCCCAGCTGCGCAGACAGCAGGGGCGGCGAGGGGCGAGCTCTCCCCGGTGTGTGGCAGTGGGGGCTGTTTTCGATCATCCCGTGTTCGCCGATGGTTTCTAAATCTCTGCATTTCTGCCTCTCTTAGCTCGCAAAGGATCTCCTTCATCCCTCTCCAGAAGAGGAGAAGAGGAAACACAAGAAGAAGCGCCTGGTGCAGAGCCCCAATTCCTATTTCATGGATGTGAAATGCCCAGGTGAGGAGATAACTTGCAGTAGTGGGGAAAGCACTGGACCCCAAGGAAAAAGGTATCCTTGAAACGGTTCTGATTTCTTAAAATTTGACTGAGATGGGTAAAATTTTGCATTTCAGGAACAGTGATCCATAGTGATCTCCCTTCAAAACTTTATGTGCAGACCGTAACATCTCTTTGTGTTGAGAAACACTGGAATGTTACGTTGGGCTTCTGCTGTGGTCATTTATATACTTGTACCTGGAGACAAGGGAGTGGATACGTTGACCAGTTACTGAGCCTCTTCCCTCACCAAATAGAGGATTGTCTATATTTTAACTCTCGGATAGTTTTTTTGGATGATGGTGGTAACGCATTAACAAAAAAAATCATAGGTGGGGGCAGATAGTCCAGGTTGCTTTTAAGTTGGCTTTAATGTATACCTAGAGCCAAGTAATCGATTTAGAATAGGAAAGTAAATTTCAAGAATTTACATAACATGCTTGTTTTACAGTTAATATATGACAGCATATGTTTAAATGAATAAAGGTTTGGGGAAAATGGGGTAACTCGCTGTTTTTTCACAGGATGCTATAAAATCACCACCGTCTTTAGCCATGCACAAACAGTAGTTTTGTGTGTTGGCTGCTCTACTGTCCTCTGCCAGCCTACAGGAGGAAAAGCAAGGCTTACAGAAGGTAAATGGTTTAATTAATGTTGTGATTTTGGGGTTTGAATCTTGAGAGAGGTCATGTATAATGTAAATTATCAGGCTGTCTTGCAAAGAGAGTTGGGTTTGATAGTCTTTTTTTTTTTTTCTCTCTCTCCAAAAGCATAATTAGAAAGCACTAATCTCAGTGCTCCTGTCTAAGGCTGGGGTGGATGGGTGATAAAGGGGGCTTCATATGAACTGAAGCAGATGTTGTCTTAAAGTGAGTAGGTAGGAGCTAAAAGAGTTGAGAAAACTACAGATGTAGGTTTCCTGTGGGTATCAGGCATCATTTTGTTTTGTGGGGGTGGGACAGGGTAAGTAGGCTGCTGTCAGTTAACCTTTGGAACTTGTTCTTGCAGGGTGCTCTTTCAGACGGAAGCAGCACTAAAAGCCCCTGGAATCAAGATGAATGGGAAACCATCCGAATAAACACATTTTGGATACGTCCTGTTTATTGTCTTGTTTTACTGCTAGGAAGTTCCTACCTCACGTATTCAGGGCCAATCAGAAGAGTGGACTGTAGAGTCATTTGGGGCAAGTAAGTGGCAAATACTTAAAAAGTCCATTTGGGACATTCCTATCCGTAGGCTCATTGAATAAATCTGCAGAGCTTGGTTAAAAACTGGAATGGTATATAAATGGGGTATTTGCTTTCACTTTTATGTTTTCTTAGAATTAAGAACTGACAGTTGATCTTTAAAACGCGATCCAGCACACCACTTTAACACAAAACAGCCTAGGATCCTTTATTTACAGTTCTCAGAAGGCTTGTTTGGAGGCTTATGAGTGTAGAGGTTGGTGCTAGGCTCCTGGTCTAGGGCTAGAAATTTCCAGCCCCCTGCAGTTAAGGGGACTTGTCCAAGCAGAGGTTAGTGCCTTGTACTCCAGAGCCAATGTTGTAGCCGACGCTGCGCTGGTGGGGGTTGTGGACTCGTGAAGGGAGGGGGAGAACGTGTGGATGTGTAAGAACCTAGAAGTAAAGGAGGAAGGGAGATAGATGAAGGGTGAATAAAAGTGAATGAGGATGATACCTGAGCTTTTCAGTGATAAAGATGGTGATTCTTTACCTGGTTGTGGTGCACCTAGAGTTGGTATATAAACAACTGGAACTGTCTGTATCTTGTTTAGGAAGGCATTGTATGCTGGAAAAAGAATAAGGGAGATGTCACCAAAGAGAACTGTTTTCACTGGAGGAAGGCCTTAAGGGGACAAGTATTGCTATAAAAAAAGGCTTCAAATTAAATAATTATACTTACAGGAAATTTTTATTCAATGAATTTTAGAGGTATTCCAACTTCTGGTTGAGAGATGGGGAATGCACGTGTAGATGATAGTACGTGTTGTGTTGCTTGAATCATCTCTAGCTATGTGTTTGAGCAAAACTAGCTATAATCTAAGGTTTAGCAGTAATTTCCACTTCTGAGTGGTATTTACTGGCCACATGCAGTTCATTGCTTCCTAGTAAGTTGGGCGGGATCTTTGGTCCACTAGTGACTAGGGTTAGGGAGGCTAAATCAGTTTCAGTTGCATGTCCCAAATTAGATGTGATAAACAGCTAATTTTCATCCTCATTTAGTTTGTGAAATAAAATGAAGGCAGTTTCCAAGTCAAAAGGCCACGGTGCTGAATATAAGGACTTCTTACCTAGAAAGAGGAAAGCTGTTGGTGCCAACACCGCAAAGAGGGTAAAGAAAATCTGGTAAGAACCCATGAGCTTCTGGAGGACACGTGAATCTTCACATTGATCTACACATTGGCAGAATAAAAGAAGATTATAGTTATCCAGGACAGATGTTGCATTTAAAAACTTGTGTGGTCCTAAGAGTATCTAGCTGAAACAGTCAAAACCCAGCCCTCTAGGAAATTCTTTTGCTTCTTACCAGAGAAAAAGGGGTGAACTGAACTTAGCTCCTCTTACCTTTTTTTGGTTTTTTATCTCTCTAACAGTGAATTACAATTCTTGAGTCTCATTTCTTTTCAGCTTACAAAAGAATATTTAAATTCTTTGCCACTTTAAAATGCCTGTTACCTTTCCTGTGCACTTTAACTCCATGTGACTGCTTTCCTT
The DNA here is from genome assembly GCF_937001465.1 of Orcinus orca. Taxonomy (NCBI): domain Eukaryota; kingdom Metazoa; phylum Chordata; class Mammalia; order Artiodactyla; family Delphinidae; genus Orcinus; species Orcinus orca. The sequence goes on along the minus strand of NC_064559.1, from coordinate 101,148,010 downwards.
CACCAAGTTTGTGATAGTCTATCACAATCAAAAGGTGATTCAAGTTCTCCTTTTAATCCCTCTAACCTGAATGAAATATTTCGTTGGATCACCAATAACCTCTTAAATGCAGGGGCTACTTGTCCATTTTTATTCAGGTACATTCTGATATGTTTATAAACTTGTCCTCAATAAAACGTCAGACTTCTGTGTTTGAAGCATGCTTGGCGCTTGCCTTTGGTTATTTCAAACTTTTCAGTGTCTAGAAATGAACTCTTCCCTGCCCCACAAAACTGCCTGAATTTAACTGGCCTTCCCAGGTAAACTGTCACCAGGGCCTTGGACCTAGTTCCTATTCTGCATCCCTTACATAGGTCCTCTACCTCTGGGCTCTTAACTGGTCTTACCTCTCACCAGACTCTGTTTCACAACTGTTGTAACAACTTCCCACTGTTTACAAACTGCTTCACTCTGAAGACTAATTTGAGGTTGCTTACTAGTAGAAACAAGACTATATTAATCCTTGATCAGGTCCCACTGTTGGGAGTCCCAATAAAACTTAGGCACGTTAATTTATAGCACCCCTTTGTTCTGGCTGCATTGAACTAATTCCTGTCTTAGTTGGGCCCTGTCTTTTTAAAATATTTGTTATGTATTTGGCTGTGCCGGGTCTTAGTTGCGGCTTGTGGGATCTTTTTAGTTGTGGCATGTGAACTCTTAGTTGCAGCATGTGGCATCTAGTTCCCTGACCAGGGTTCGAACCGAGGCCCCCTGCATTGGAAGTGTGGAGTCTTAGCCACTGTACCACCAGGGAAGTCCCTGGACCCTGTCTTAAATCTGATTTCTGCAAGTAGGGACCGTGCTTGGCACATAACAGTAGGCACACACTTGTATGAATGAGCTGAAGGTTGGATGTTTGTATCTAAAGACTCCCACCCACTCTGATCGTACTGTTACACTGCTTGTCTTTCTTATCTCTAAGAAGTGCAGGGGTTCTTAACTTTTTTTTTTGCCATGGGCAACTTCAGCAGTCTGATAAAGTCAATGGATCCCAACTCAGAATGTTTTTAAATGCAAAAGATAAAATGTAGGAATAAAGGAAACCAATTAATATCAAGAGTTGATGAAAATAGGGAAAAAACCTAATTTGTAATATACAGTTAGCAAAATGTTCAAAGGCCTAATTTGTGATACAGTAGTATGTGTGCTCTATTAATAAAAAACTTGTAGCTTTAGGTCTGATAACTACTGTAATTTTGATGTAATTTTGAAATGAAATGTTTTGAGATGTGACAGTTGGAACATGAGAACATCTATGGTTTCCCTTGGTGACAAAGTCACATATAATACCGCTGTGATTTGTTGCTTATACTCATAATCAATGGAAATGCGAACTTTCAGTTAGAGGTTAATTGAAAATAAAGATGCAATTTTTTTTCCCCATTCAAGGCATGGACACCTTGAGTTCTATCTGTGGACCTTTGTGGAGATCCATGAACTCTAGATTTAAAAAGTGCTCTCAGGGCTTCCCTGGTGGCGCAGTGGTTGAGAGTCCGCCTGCCGATGCAGGGGACACGGGTTCGTGCCCTGGTCTGGGAAGATCCCACATGCCGCGGAGCGGCTGGGCCCGTGAGCCATGGCCGCTGAGTCTGCGCGTCCAGAGCCTGTGCTCCGCAACGGGAAAGGCCACAACAGTGAGAGGCCCGCGTACCGCAAAAAAAAAAAAAAAATGCTTTCACAGAAAGGACAGATTGGAGTTGAACACTTTCTAGTTGGTGGGACCCTGAACACCAATTTTCTCAACTCTTTAAAGGGAAAAACATCTTTATAAAGTTTTAGAAAACTCTTTAGAATCATGAGAATTAAAATGCATATAAATATGCTTAGAATATTTATTGACCCGTACAGATTGGGTGCTTATAGAAGCAAAAACCTTTCTCCCATTAGATGTACTAAGGTTCAGCCTAATTCACTCCCAGTAATTAAGAGAAATACTGTTTCCCTTGAGGCATGGGCAAGTGGGAGTGACACATATAAGGAGGATGGTTCTCTCGCTTTCCTAATACCTCTTTCCGTAACGGTTCCCATCCCACCCAAACTTGACATCATTTCTAAACTGGGTAATGGTAGAATCAGGATTTGGGGAAGCTAAGTCTTGGTTCTAGGGTTACCACCATTTGCCCATTGATGCACAAAGGTTTGCTAAATACTTTTGAAGTAAGTGAAACATTTATCAAGAGGTTTAAAACACGGTAAGTAGTATACTTACGAAGCTGACAAACTGACGTAACATGTATTTAAGTATAACATCTAGCCAGTGATAAGAAAGCTACCTGAAGGTTATATTTTATAGAGTAGGCTTGGAGAATAAAGATCCATGTCCCAGCTAGTTTGAATAATGTTGGTCAAGTGGCTGAATGTTTCCCATTGACTAAATCATAATGCATTCTTTTTGCCTCTAGATTAAAAATAGGCACCCCCAATGCTCACCTGTACCACACTTGCCTTTCATAGCTCTCACTCGCACAGCCTCAATTTGACTGGTGAGCACACAGGAAATATTGATGAAAACAGGTGATGCCATCTGCTGGAGGGAAGTGAAGTTGACTACTTTTATGGGGTAGATAGCCAGACCACGTGTGAGGGAAGAGTGCCTTTGGCCAGAGACCGCTAGAACTGGGGAGCTGGGGAAGACCTTGGAGAAAAGGAGATGGAACATGCTTGAAAGAAAAGTCACTTTTGTGTCAATACATGCCAAAAATCAACATATACAGTAAGACATCTGGATTTCTAGTTCTAGCTAGCTGTCTGACAAGTCACTTTTTCTCACTTAGATGTGTTGAAGGATAAGGGAAGATGATCTGTGAGAATAATACAGCCTTCAAAAAAAGTTTTAAGCTAGCATTCTAAAATTGTTTCAAGCCAGCATTGGTGTTTTTTATATATATATATATATATATACACACACAAAAAAGTATTTGTGTTATCTTCCAGACTGACAAGGCTCTTGACCTAGAGTTTGGACTCTGGGGCCCCCCCTGGCATTGTGAAGGGGACAGATTTTCTTCATTTTGTTTAAGAATTTCCTGTGGTGAATTTTATCAAGTCATTCAGTAACTGTTCCTTTACCCTGGACTGAGAATGAAAAATCTCTTTTTCAAAACCCTGACCTGTGTTGCTTCAGTCCTTAACATACCTCTAGTTTCTCAAGAACTCTGTCCACTCCCAGTACTCTTAGCTCCCCGATGTCTTTTTTGTGGCTAAGAACCAATTCTGATTGATTGATGTAAAAGGCTGGGATAAAAGGAATGAGGATTCTTTGCATTCCATTCTTGCTATGCTCACTGACAAGCGAGGCCCAACCATAGATTGAGGTGTCAGCCGTGCTGAGGGCCTGGAGTAGCTCCTCTGACTGGGGTCGAACCTTGATTAGGCAGACATAAACCCCTGAAGAAAAGACGAAAAACTGAGCAGGAAGGTTCAGAGGCTCTATTTAGCCAACTGGATTAGGATAGGAAGGAAAAATATTTACATGCAAATTCAGAATGTGAACTCAAGTTTTGAGTATTCACTATTAGCATACTGTTGGCCACTATGGAGGAGTTTACCAAAGATGAAACAGTCCCAGGGAACCCACAGTTGAACTTAAGGATACCATTATTGGTAAATTGACATGTCAGGGAGTATTAAATAATACAGTGTAAATGGAAATTAAGGTGATATAGGATGAAGTAGTCAGAGTTGGATCAGTAAAGGGTTTTGTGGAAGAAAGGCAAGCTTTGAACATGGTTTAATCACTTCTCTATCAAACCACCTCTTGATGGCCTTATTTCTGTCAATAGTATTGTTTTTCTAGTTACCCATGCTCAACCTCAGTTGTGTTTTGACATCTATTCCTTCATTCCTATATCCAGATCTTGCTAACTCGTCCTTTGAAATGTCTCACATCTGGCCCCTCTGTTAGTATTTCTCTGTTAGTCTGGTCTAGACACTCATCAATTCATGCTTGGATTATTGCAATGTAAATTGCATTTACTAGTCTCCTTGCCTCTCATTCTTTCTTATCCATTCTGGGTACTGCCACTGTGTACTTTTTTTTTTTGTTTTGCAGTACGCGGGCCTCTCACTGTTGTGGCCTCTCCCGTTGCAGAGCACAGGCTCCAGACGCGCAGGCTCAGCGGCCATGGCTCACGGGCTTAGTTGCTCCGCGGCATGTGGGATCTTCCCGGACCGGGGCACAAACCCGTGTCCCCTGCATCGGCAGGCGGACTCTCAACCACTGCGCCACCAGGGAAGCCCTTAGCCCTGCCATTGTATACTTTAAACTTATTTTTGAAAACTTTTCCAGGGCTGTATGTTGCCTGGAATGTCCTGTTCTCTTCACATCTACCTCAGTCCTAGTCATCCTTCTAAAGGTTATTTCCTCTGTAAAACCTCACACTGACTGCCAGGTTTGATGTAGATACTCCTTTCTTTCTGGCGTCCTAGCATCCCATGTATATCTTTATTCTATAACTAATCGCCCTGTGCAATTCTAGTAAGAGTTAAAAGCCTTGTCTTACTTCGCTGTACCTCCAGGGCCTGTCCTGGTACCAGGCATTCTGTTTGGTGCTCAACGGTTTGCTGAATGAACCTTCCATCAGTGGTTTCTCATTACTCATACCATTCAAACTGCCTGACCTTGGAGTAGAAGCTCTTCCATGATACAGCATTACCTATTTACATTTGACATGAATTGTCTCATTTTAAATCAGTCGACTGATTTATTTAAAGTCCTCCCAGTGTCATGCCTGTTTCTGCTTTCCACTTGTTAATGCTGTTCTGCTTGGAATATCCTTCAGTTCAGCAACATTCAAACACTGTGCTACTAGTTGGGGATAAAAGATGAATGAGACATAATCCAAGCCCTCACAAAGATAACAGGCTAACAAAGGAGAAAGTAGTAAGTTACAATAGAAAAGCATAGTATATTATAGACATGTGTTAAAAGTTTGTTGAATGGATAGAATAAAAATGCTGACTGAGAAAGATTCCACAGTTACATAGCAGATGAAACTGGCAAGTAGAAATGCAATCCAATAAGAAAGTGACATTTGCACAAATGTGAAAACAAGGGGGAAACCAGATTCAACTGGTGGAACCCACCTTTCTCCATGCTGAAATCGGAATGGACATGAAAGACTTTACTTGCTGGAATGTCTAGTAAAGTATTACTGAACTGTACATGGCACAGCATGAGGGTCTCTGGAAGAAGTGTTGTTGTAATGGCCAAGGCCTGACTTGGGGTGCAGGATCCTAATGAGCAGAAGAGAGATAAATAGCTCTCACTAAGGGGAATTTGTAAAAGGGGAGGCTATTATATAGAGGCAGTTTGGTACTAAAAAAAACAAACAAAACAAAGGGTCAGTTCTCCTTGACTTGCTACAGCTGTCTACTTGCCAGCTCTGTTGCGTCCTACCACAATCAAGGTGAAAGAGGATTGTAAGACCCTTGCTTCTGCTAGTTTGTGACTATAATGGGGCTTCTATTATCAATATCATAGCTGCTGTCCTCTTTCAAAGGTTTTTGGAATTCATCAGTGGGAATAAGATTACACGGAAATTGGACAGTTGTTGGAAATAAAGTGCTACACTTGGGAGGTAGCTTTTAAGTCTAGGAAGGTTTGTTTTCCAAAACATACTGTTTTGCAGCATGATTCAAGTCAAAGATCTCTAGAAGTTCATTACAAGTGGTGCCTTAAACAGGAGCCACATAGCCAGCAAGAAACACTGGCACCAAGGTTGGGTCAGCTGCAATGGATGCATTTTAAATTAAATAGGAACTATGTCTTGTTAACAGGATTTTCCCCTGCACAGTTTCTTAACGGTCTTAGTTTGCTACAGCTCTTTCTCAGTTGCCAGCAGTCTAGGGACCATTCTCATCTTTTGGAGACTATCAGCAATATCAAAAGAACTGTTACATGAGGTTTCATAATAGTTGTGGTTTTAGAAAGATTCTGCTGGGGTGGGGGTGGGGGGGAATTACAGTCTCCTTGTAAAATTTAATAAGGTAGACAACAATGAGTGAATATGTTACGAAGAAACATTTAATACTTTGTAAAAGAACCTGGAGAATTTTAAAGATCAAGTGTTCTTATTTATATATACATAGTTAGATTGTATTTTTAAGATTAAATACCTACTGTGAAAAGAAAATATATTAAGTGCTTAAAATTGAAGGATAAAAAGGACAATTAGAGTTTAAATTATCTTGTTTTATAAACAGTTATATTCTGTTATATTCTGGACTTCTCTGGTTGGTTTGTGTTTTCTCGCCCCCTACCCTCTCCCCACCCCTTACCTTCCCCCTGCCCCCAAATCTGGAATTTGTTCTTTAAAAAAAGAGGAATGAAAGGATGTACATGGACTTTGGAGTGGAGCATATCCACCACTCCTGCCACTAACTGGTTGTTACCTTGTACAAATTACTTGCTCTTAGACTTAGTGTTCTCATCTTTTTTTTTTCCCGACCAGGGATTGAACCCAGGCCCTTGATGGTGAGAGCGTAGAATCCTAACCACTGGACTGCCAGGCAATTCCCAGTATTCTCATCTTTAAAATGATGATAATTACTACATGATGAGATTGTTAAATGAGATAAAAGATATAAAAATTCCTAACATAGCATTTGGAATCTATTAGAAGCTTCTTGTATTTTAGTTATCTTTCCTCCCCCTTTTTTTTGACAGTAAATCATGGCCCAATACAGAATGAAAAAAGAAAAGCACAAGGCAAATTTGCTGAGCGAATAACATTTCAGATATCATCTAGTCCAACAATTCTCAAGTCTTGGGAAGCTTTAAAAGAATTGTATCTTGGACTTCCCTGGTGGTGCAGTGGTTAAGAATCCACCTGCCAATGCAGGGGACACGGGTTCGAGCCCTGGTCCGGGAAGATCCCACATGCTGCGGAGTAACTAAGCCTTTGCGCCACAACTACTGAAGCCTGTGTGCTCCAGGGCCCGCATGCTGCAGCTACTGAAGCCCGTGCGCCTAGAGCCTGTGCTCTGCAACAAGAGAAGCCACTGCAACGAGAAGCCCGTGCACTGCAATGAAGAGTAGACCCCGCTCACCACCACTAGAGAAAGCCCATACGCAGCAACAAAGACCCAATGCAACCAAAAAAAAAAAAAAATTGTATCCTAGGCTCTATCCCAAATTTATTAAATCTGGATGGAGCCTAAGAATCTATTTTTTAAAAATTTCTTTGGATAACCTTAAAAATCAGCCATGTTTGGAAATCCTTGGTCTAGGCTACCTCCTGATCTCAGGGTTATAACTAAAAAGACAACAGTGACTAGGTTGAGCCTATTTCAAAACCTTAATCCAGTCATAATTTCTGAGGTCTCATAGTGCTCAATGATTTTTTTTTTTTTTTTTAATCATTTGGCTGCGTCGGGTCTTGGTTGCGGCATGTGGGATCTTTCCTTGCAGCTCGCGGGCTCTTCCTTACAGCACACGGGCTTCTCCCTAGTTATGGCGTGCGGGTTTTTCTCTAGCTGTGGCGCGCGGGCCTCAGAGCATGCGGGCTCCAGAGCGCGTGGGCTCTGTAGTTTGCAGCATGCAGGCTCTCTTGTTGAGGCGCAAGGGCTCAGTAGTTGTGGCTCACGGGCTTAGTTGTTCCCCAGCCAGGGATCAAACCCGCGTCCCCTGCATTGGAAGGCAGATTCTTTACCACTGGACCACCGTGGAAGTCCCTCAGTGACTTCTTTGTAAAAGTAGAATCAATTTTGAAATGAAAGAAAACTTGTATTGCTAATTCAAAGGGGCAAATGAGGGAGAATGGGAAAGGTGGGAATAATCACCCAGAACTATAAAGAGATTGCTGACCTTTAAGATTGACACCATTTCCGCCAGTGGTGATGAAGAGCTTGAACACAGTTGAATTGAGGGTATTGGTGAGATAAGTCTTAAGGTCATAAGTGAGTGTTAACCTTGATGATGCATGGATCACCACCTGTCAGCAAACCAAAGGAAAATTGGTACCTAAGTTATTAGAGAATCTGGTTCCCTTCTTCTCCATCCCTCATAACTTATTTAGCTGAAAGCAGTTTCACACAAGAGCAAATTGCCCTTCTAGTGATCACATATTTGAGAACCACAAAATTTGTTTACTTTTGAGAAGAAAATAACATTTTTTTCTAAAAGGAGGTCTTTGTGCATTATTCCTTCTGACATATATTCCCTTTGTATGATTCCCTATTAGATGTCTTTGAAGACAGTTGCAATTTCCTTTAGAAAGTTTTCTTTTTCTCTCTTTAGTTGCATATAATCTCAACTTTTCTGAAACCTCAAAGTATTGTTTCTCTCAAAATACTTGTAATGTTCTGCCTTATATTGTAGGTATTTTTATACTTGTTAAAATCCCTCCCATTAGATTCTACGTTTCAACTTAGAACCCTAACATATCTTTGTACATCCTGTATTGTGCCTTGAATATAAGGCAAGTGCTTAATGATTAGATTGAGAGAAGATGGTGATAATGGTGGCCCTTCCCCCCAAATACCTTCAACTTATTGGTTTATTTATTTATTTTTGGATTCTAACTCCTTTGGGTATCCTTGCCCTCTTTGTTTTTTTTGGCTGTGGCACACAGCATGCAGGATCTTACTTCTTAGTTCCCCAACCAGGGATCAAACCCATGCCCCCTGCAGTGGAAGCGCAGAGTCCTAACCACTGCACCACCAGGGGATTCCTCCCAAATTCTTTCAATTTAAATGCAGTGTACTGTCCAGTCTCCTCAGTACTACCATAGTTTTTTATTTTTTCATATATTCAAGGACCTTAAAACTGTAATAGGGAAGAACCTTTTGTATTCTACTACAAGTTAATCACTAAAGGGATGTTGCCTACAAGCTTAAATTATACATAAAGGCCCATCTCTGGGAACCCTGCTTCCCAGGAAATGAGCATTAAGCTAAAATACCTTTGTTTAGCTCACAGGAAACATCTTGACCAGGCCCGCCTGTGAGCGACTGCAAGGATGAAAAAATGAACACGTCCCCCCGCTGGAGGCTGATGGGAACCAGGAAGTGTTTGACTTTGCCCCCTCCCCTTTGAGTATGGATATGGAACCTGAATTCTAACTTAGGCAACATGGTTCTTTGGGGCAGGAGCCCACCACCTTCTCAATTTGCTAGCTTTCCAAATGAAGTCGTTATTCCTTGCCCCCCCCCCAACAACTTGCCTCTCAATTACTGGCTTGTCGTGCAGCGAGCAGTACGAGCTTAGACTCGGTAACTAAATCAAGTTAGTTATGTTAAGAGCTCAGTGAGGAAAGGAGTTTTGTCTTTTTCTCTTTGTATTTCCAGAGCCTAGCATAATCACTGACATATAACAGGCCTCAGTGATTGCCTACCAGTTAGTGAATAATTAAATGAGCATTTTTACGAAGTACACCAACTGAAATATGACCTTTTGACTTATCTGTAGCCTCTGACATCATAGCGCATTCTCTCCCTTGCCTTTGTGACACCTTTCTCCTTGCTTTTCTAGCACCTAGAACCTTCTCAGCCCCTTTTTCTAGTTGTCTTCTCATGCTGCCTTTCTCCTCAACCCTCTTATCTGCTCATGATACAAGTTCTCTTTGAATGTTATCCAATTTTTCCCTCTCTACCCTTAAAACTTACGCTGAAGCCACCCTGATTTATTCATTGGTCTTCAAACACAACATATACTTTTTATTTGCCTTTGTACATATATGCCTTCTCCCTTTCTTTTCTGCCAAATTCCTAATCCCAGGATTCAGTTTAAATGTCATTTGTGGAAAATTTAGCCTTAATGTCTAGGCAGAATTAGTGACTTTCTTCTGTATTTATTCTAAGAGCATTTCTGACGTGATCATTTATGTTATCATGCCATCTATATGTAATTATTTATGTTACGACTAGAGCTCTATAAAAGAAGGTACCAGATACCATGTGGGCACTTATTGGGCAATTTACTCATTTATAAAATTGGGATAATACTTTGCAGGGTTGAGAAGATTAAAAATGGTAGTTGAAAAAAAAAAAAATGGTAGTTGTACTGTATATAAAATTAAAAATGAAAAAAAATAGATGCAGAGTGCCAAGCCCATAGTAGATGCTCAAAAAATAATAGCTATTAAGAGGAATGAAAAGAGGAACAAACAGATTCTTTGGGCACAGAGGAAGGAGATGTTACATATATTTAAGGGGGAAATAGGAAAGGCTTTATAAAGCTTACCTATTCACTTGTTCACCCATCTCACCTACTCAAGGGTATCACTTAAGCAATTCTCCCTACTCCTACATCAAATTTTCCTTCTCTACTGAATCATTTCCTAAGGCATTATTTCTCCCATTTTAAAAAACAATCAACAAAACAAACTCGACTCCAGTTCCTTGAAGAGGACTGTCTCCAAGTCCTCTTTTTCAATTCTCCAATCAAACTTCCAGTCCCTTTATTCCACTGAAGCTACTCCTCAAAGTCACCAGCCTCCATATTGCAAAAAACGATCAGTCATTTCTCAGTTTTCATATTTGACCCATCAATAGCTTTCATGTGGTTGATCTCCCCCTCCCTCCTTGAAATACCTTCTTCACTTGGCTTCCCGGACACCAGGATTCCCGGGTTTTCCTCCCATTGCCCATTCTTTCTTTTTTTTAAATAAATTTTTTCTTTTCTTTAATTTTTATTTATTTATCTTTTTTTGGCTGCATTGGGTCTTCATTGCTGCATGCAGGCTTTCTCTAGCTGCAGAGAGCGGGGGCTACTCTTTGTTGCAGTGCGCAGGCTTCTCATTGCGATGGCTTCTCTTGTTGCGGAGCACAGGCTCTAGGCGCACAGGCTTCAGTAGTTGTGGTGTACGGGCTTTGTTGCTCTGCAGCATGTGGGATCTTCCCAAACCAGGTATCAAACCCATGTCCCCTACATTGGCAGGCGGATTCTTAACCACAGCGCCACCAGGGAAGTCCCATTCCCTGGTCATTCTATAAATCTTATAAATTCCTATAAATTTCTTTTGTTCCTATTCTTCTTTCAGAGCTCTTAATATTGGAGTGTCCCCAGAACTTAGTCCTTGGACCTCTTCTCTATTTACACTCATTCTCTTGATGATCTTATGGCTTTTTTTTTTTGGCTGTGTTGGGTCTTTCTTGCTGTACGTGGGCTTTCTCTAGTTGTGGCAAGTGGGGGCTACTCTTCGTTGCGGTGCATGGGCTTCTCATTGCAGTGGCTTCTCTTGTTGTAGAGCACAGGCTCTAGGCACACGGGCTTCAGTAGTTGCAGCATGTGGGCTCAGTAGTTGTGGCACTCAGGCCCTAGAGCTTGTGGTCTTCCGTAGTTGTGGCGTGTGGGCTCAGTAGTTGCAGCACACAGGCTTCCATTGCAGTGGCTTCTCTTGTTGCAGAACACGGGCTCTAGGCGCACAGGCTTCAGTAGTTGTGGCACGCAGGCTCAGTAGTTGTGGCTTGCAGGCTCTAGAGCGCAGGCTCAGTAGTTGTGGTGCATGGGCTTAGTTGCTTCTCAGCATGTGGGATCTTCCCGGACCAGGGCTCGAACCCGTGTCGCCTGCATTGGCAGGTGGATTCTTAACCACTGCACCACCAGGGGAGTCCGATCTTACGGCTTTAAATATCTATGCCAATGACTCTCAGACTTTTCTATCTAGCTACCTCAACACATCCATTTGACTGACATCTAATAGACATCCAGCTTTACATGTCCAAAACTGACCTTCTCTCCAAAACTGTTCCACCTACAGTCTTACGCATTTCAGTTGATGGCAATTCTGTCCTTTTAGTTGTTCAATCAAAAATCTTAAGTCATTCTTGATTCTTTCACACTCTACATATAGTAATCTATTGGGAAATTGTATCAACTATACCTATAAAATATATTTAGAATCTGATCAACTTTTTACCACCTCCTCTATTATCACCCTGATCCATCATACTCAGCTGCGTTACTGCAATTATAACCTCCCAACTTGTCTCTCAGCTCCTACTCTTTTTTGTTTCTTGGCTGCGTTGGGTCTTTGTTGCTGCGTGCGGGCTTTCTTTAGTTGTGGCGAGCGGGGGCTACTCTTCGTTGCGGTGCGCAGGCTTCTCATTGTGGTGGCTTCTCTTGTTGCGGAGCACAGGCTCTAGGCGCACAGGCTTCAGTAGTTGTGGCTCACGGGCTCTAGAGCGCAGGCTCAGTAGTTGTGGCACACGGGCTTAGTTGCTCTGCAGCATGTGGGATCTTCCCAGGCCAGGGATCGAACCCATTTCTCCTGCATTGGCAGGCGGATTCTTAACCACTGATCACCAGGGTAGCCCTCAGCTCCTACTCTTGCCCCTACAGTTTAGTACCAACCAGTAGCCATGGTGATATATATATATATATATATATATATATATATATGTTTAAATTAATTTTTGGCTGTGTTGGGTCTTTATTGCTGCGCGTGGGCTTTCTCTGGCAAGCGGGGGTTCCTCTTCATTATGGTGCGTGGGCTTCTCATTGCGGTGGCTTCTCTTTGTTGTGGAGCACGGGCTCTAGGCATGCAGGCTGCAGTAGTTGCAGCATGCGGGCTCAGTAGTTGTGGCTGGCGGGCTCTAGAGCACAGGATCAGTAGTTGTGGCGCATGGGCTTAGTTGCTCCATGGCATGTGGGATCTTCCCGGACCAGGGCTCGAACCCGTGTCCCCTGCATTGGCAGGAGGATTCTTAACCACTGTGCCACCAGGGACTCCCTCATGGTGATATTTTAAATTATAAATCAGACTAGTCATTCTTTTGGTTAAGAACCTTAATCACGATTTACCTTTATGTTCCAGTAAAGTTTGTTGGCTGGCTTTATATCTGATATGTGAGTGTATTTCTTTTCATAGGATGTGCTCTCTATATGCATATTCCCATATATTGAAATAGTTACTCTAGACTCTTCAACTCTTTTTTTTTTGGCCACGTCACATGGCTTGCAGGATCTTAGTTCACTGACCAGGGATTGAACCCAGGCCACGGCTGTGAAAGCCTGGAATCCTAACCACTAAGCCACCAGGGAACTCCCATGAACCCTTCAACTCATAACATTAGGTTTACCTCTCGATATGTTTTCACTAGTCCTGGAATGTCATGAAAAATTGTTGCTATTCCTGGACTCCTGGCCACTCCTACCCCAGTGACAATGTCTGTTTGTAGAATATTGTCATTAGCGGAAATCATCCACATCCCGGGTTCACCTAGGAAAAAACAAGAGAAAGCACTTGGCTGCAACCTTTGATATGATATAAATTGGTCACTCTAACCTTACTCAGAATCCAAGTCAGTAGACCATTCAAGCATACATATCCCTTCCCAGGAGGAGCACCCAGCTTTGAGGGTAACTTTGTTTTTTTTCTTTAAAAAAAAATTTTTTTGGCCACGTCACGTGGCACGTGGGATCTTAATTCCCCGACCAGGGATCGAGCCCAGGCCCCCTGCATTGGAAACGCAGGGTCTTAACCACTGGACCGCCAGGGAAGTCCCTAACATTGTTTTCTTAATGTCGGGTTCCCCTTCGTATGTCATGCCAGCAAAATAAAACAGGAACTGCTGACCTTCACAATCACAAAAGAAGCTACTTAGTTGGAGAATGTAACCGTTCTCCTTAGGAAAAAGAAAAATGCTTTTTACACATAGGAATAACACTCTGATTAAACTTTGTATAGACCCTGCTAAGGATGACTCTGCTTTGACCTACTGATTGATATCAGCAGGAAGACTGCAAGCAAGTGTCAACTGGCAGAAGAGAGGATTCGTTTACTTAGGTTTAAGTCCCAAGGTGGCAGAGGAATGTCAAATATTAGATTAGATTACTGATCCTGGCATGTGGCCCTTCTGCTTCCTCATCCAAAGTGGTATGGATTTGAGATGCCCAAAAAATTCCAGAATGGAAGACAGAGGGACAGTCCTGACAGAACCTAGGAAAAGGGAGTAAAAAAAGCCTCTGGTTCACTGACAAAAGATTAACAATCATGGTATTGTAAGCACAGTTAGCTCACTGGCCATGGATTACATGTTAGTAAGTAGTGGTTGCTTACAAGTCAACTTTTACAGGACTGGAGGATTTGACCTAGGCTGAATAGAGTTTGCTTTGTATCAAGTCCAAAATATACAGTTAATGTCCAGTATTACATCACTTTACCCAAACATATGTATCCATAGTTCCCCAAAGAGGACGCAAAGCCCAAGCCACATACCACCCCAGCCAGCCTTACTTGGATGGATTATTTGGTTGCATATACCCAGTCAGTATATACCATTTTGGGATATGCTACCTGGAAGCCTAAAGATATAACACACATTTCCTAACCCAAGACTGATTTTCTGTAACTCAGTAGTACTTCTTAGAACAGAAATGCTTTGCTGATCAAGAGTATAGTGTAGCCTGGTACAAGGCCAAACCTTCTTACAGTGATGGTATATGTAGAAGTTAGGCCTTCAGATGTGCCTCACAAAACAGTGTACACACAATTGGTTCTTAGAACTAAAGCCTTATTGCCCTTTCCTTTTATTTCATCCTTTCCTGATGTTCAGCTTAGCAGTTACCCTCCTTCAGAAGCCGGGAATGGAGGAGAAGGCACAGTACTCTACACTGCCTATATATTCAGTACACACTTGGTAAATATTACTGGCTGACCTCTAATTGGCTGGCTATGGAGAGAAATGGGCACTAAACTGAGAATTATCAGTTAACATGAAAAATAAAACACACAAAAGTATTTTCTTTCTCAGAGAGCCCCTTAGATTTTAGATAATTTGGAAAAAAAAAAAATCATCTAAGGGATGAGTTGCTTTCTAATCCTGTCAGTTGTGAGGTTGAGACAGGGAAGGTATCCAAACCATTCTGGTTGAGGAGGTGAGTACTGAAGCAGATGACATCTCCGACAAAGGTAAGCTTGGTGTCTGGCTCGATGGCGTGCTCTACAGAAACAGGAATATAATCTGCCATGCCAGGATGTCTCTGGTCCCAGAGCCTCACAAGTGTCACCCCTCTGTTCACAGCCTGAGCCATGTAAGTATAGTTCCTATTCCCTGGTCCAATAAGCAGCAGGTCATCTCTGAAAGCAGACATGAAAGGTAGAAATCTCTGAAAAGAGTCAATAGTTAGGAAACAGTTCTGGAGGCAGACCCTATCACAACATTTTATATTCAATAGCTCAAAAGTTCAGATGGAGTTCTACAATGGAGAGTAAGCAACTAGGGCCAGGGATCAGGTCTATTACATTTATATATATAGTGCCCAGCTAGGCTTTTTTAAAATCATTATTAATTAATTAATTAATTAATTTGGCTGTGCCCGGTCTTAGTTGCAGCACGTGGGATCTTTGCTGTGGCATGTGGGACCTAGTTCCCTGACCAGGGATCGAACCTGTGCCCCCTGCATTGGGAGCACAGTGTCTTAACTGGACCACCAGGGAAGTCCCTAGGCTTTTTTTTTTTAATTAAAAAAAATTGTTTTTTCAGTATGGCTTCTTCTTTTTTTTTTTTTTTTTTTTTTTAGTATGGCCTTTTGATAATACTCCAATTGGCTCCCTACAGGAGCTTTGTATGAACTAGGACTTGTCAAATTCAAAACATACTGAAGTTTTTATTCATTGAACAACTAATTCTGTTTTTTTTCCCATCTTAATGAAAGAAAGAAAGATCAGATTCCAACTGCAGGATATGAGAGGAATTTATTGGAGCTTTTAGGTAATACCAGGTTAATCAATAAGATGTCTACCACAATGTCAACATCATTCCTTTGCCTTCCATACCTGTTCAAAGCCAGATAAAGCTGGGTATTGTGTGTGTGGAATTTCTCTCCAACGCTATTGTAAAACTGAACAGTGAAGGTGAGAGACATGCCCAAGGGAAAGGCTGATAGGGTCCTTCCTTGAGCTGTGTATAGCTTGGGGTGGCTGCTCATTCGCAGGTATGTCACTGGTGCTACCTGTGGGAGACAAAACCTACTAGTACAGAGAAGGATGCATTGGAGAGGAGCTGAGACCATATTCTGAGACTTATAATCAATGATAAAAATGGTGTTCCTCTTTTGTAGGAAATAGTTAGCTCTTGATTTCAGATGACAGAGTGAAAAAGAAATATGACATAGGGAGGGAGACGCAAGAGGGAAGACATATGGGAACATGTGTTTATGTATGACTGATTCACTTTGTTATGGAGCAGAAACTAACACACCATTGTAAAGCAATTGTACCCCAATAAAGATGTTAAAAAAAAAAAAAAAAGAAATATGACAGTACAGGAAATGGCTTTTTAATTACTAAAACAGTGGAAATGTGAAAAGAAGCTGGAGCTTTTTGAGGAAAGGACTGCATTTCTTCTTATTTTGTGCCAAGTGTCAATATTTATTGTTAAATAATTGATCATTTATCAAGAATACTGTAAATTTTGTTTTCACACTGCAAGAGATAAATAAACTGTGATACAGTAAGGGAAGTCCAGGTTTGAATCCTAGCTTTATTATTTCATATCTTCATCTAATCATTCTAGGTTTCATATTTATCATCAGTTTAATAGGGCTAATAATGCCTATCTCATAGGGTTTTTGTGGTAGTTAAAAAAGATAATATACGTAAAAGGAGCAACACAGAAGCTGGAATATACTAGATTTTTAACACAAAAAACATTTTTTTGTTTGTTTTAGACTAACTTACCTCTAAGGTCTCTTCTAATTTAAAAAAAAAAAATTCTAAAAACAAAGCCTAATTTTGATAGCAATGGTTCTACGCTTCTCCCACACCAACCCTTTTGCCAAATCTGCTCAGAAGACATTCATACCAATTTGAGGCTAATCTCTTTTATAACAAGGACTGTAAAGTCCACTTTAATTTGATGGTTCATGTCAAGATTGTCCTCTTATCTTACAGTTCATTTCTGACTTCCAGAGAAGTTTCTAGTTCTTAAAAAAGGAAATCTGCCTCTTAAGGCCATGGTATTCCTTTTATTTTTTTGAGTAAGTCCCTGAACTCACCTGAACCCCAGTTACAGTTGTTTGGTTGACTCCAAAAGGTTCTATAGAAGTGACTTCCAACACAGCAGTACCTGCAATGGAACCAGCTTTCAGGAGCCCTTCACCGTCCTCCTCAATGACAGATGAATTAGGGAAACACTTGAGAACACGGGAACTCACAAAGGCGGCCCCTACCCTAGGGAATAAACGGAGCAAATGGCATCTCTTGGGGGCTCTGTTTGACAAGAAAGAAAGGAGTAGCGATTGCCAGGATTACTGTTAGCTGTACTCTGAGAAAACTGCTTGCCATTCTCCATGTTGTGTAGTTATTTTTTCCTCAGGTAAAAGTCAGCCTTTGGATTATGCTTATCTCTTTAAAAATTAAATACTATTACATATTTATCATTAAAAAATTATTTGGTTAAAAGAATTGAAAACAGGTACAGTCAGCTTTTCATATCCATCGGTTTTGCATCTGCAGATTCAACCAAGCACAGGCTGAAAATTTCAAAAAGTTCCAAAAAGCAAAATTTGAACTTGCCTTGGACTGGCAGTTATTTACATAATGTTTACATTGTATTAGGTATTATAAGTAATTTAGAAATAGTTTAAAGTATACAGGAGGATGTGCATATATGCAAATATTACACCATTTTTATAGACTGGATTTTTGCATCTGCAGATTTTGGTGGGAGTGCGAGTCCTGGAGCCAATCCCTGGTGGATACCAAGGGCCAACTGTATTCAAACAAATACTTGCACGTGAATGTTCATAGCAGCACTATCCACAATAGCTAAAAGGGGAAAACAAACCAAAGTCCACAATAGCTAAAAGGGGAAAACAAACCAAAGTCCACCAACAGATGACTGGGTAAACAATGTGTTACATTCATACAATGGAATATCATTCAGTCATGAAAAGGAATGAAGTACCAATACATGCTAACCAATACATGCTACAATGTGGATGAACCTCGAAAACATGTTAACTGCAAGAAGCCGACAGAAAAGGTCACGTATTGTATGATTTCATTTACATGAAATACACAATATTTAAATTCACAGAGACAGCTGATTAGTTGATTGCTAGGGACTGAGAGAAGGGGAGAATGGTGAGAGACTGCTTAATGGGTATGGGCCTCCTTTGGTGGTAATGAAAATGTTTTGGAACTAGAGGTGATGGTTGTATAATACTGTGTATGTACTAAACGCCAGTGAATTGTACAATTTAATTTTATGTTATATGAATTTCACTTCAACTAAAAAAAATTATTTGTGGGTTAGAAAAATCACCTTAGAAGGCAATGTTTTTTTCCATGTGCAGTGTTTCTCTGAGGGTAAAGTTGGATCCTGGCCTGTCTTCTTCTCCATTCTCCTTACCTGTTGGTATGGAGTTTGAGCTGAGAATTCATGGGCATCAGAATTTGTTCAGGTTGGCACTCTGGGTAGAAAAGTTGGAGTTTTTCAAACACCTAGAATGAGAAAATGATGTTTTCCTCATTTCCGGAAAAGACAAATGATGACCTTTACTCACAAATGGACAACTACAAATCAAGTCTGCCCAATTTCAATTTAGCCCAATGTCCCACAGTTCTGCTTTCCAAAATGGGCCAGGCATTTAAAACTTATTTAGGTAGTGTAGAATATATAACCTAATATTAGCCCTGCTTCTGACTACAAGGGACTGGGCATAGTTTACACTTACCACATCCCCTATATTACTTAGATATTAGGTATGAAATAATTTTGAAATTTCTAATTTTTTAAAATAAATTTATTTATCTTATTTATATTTGGCTGTGTTGGGTCTTTGTTGCTGTGTGCAGGCTTTCTCTACTTGTGGCTCGTGGGCTCTAGAGCTCAGGCTCAGCAGTTGTGGTGCACGGGCTCAGCTGCTCCGCGGCATGTGGGATCCTCCCGGACCAGGGCTCGAACCTGTGCCCCTGCATTGGCAGGCGGATTCTTAACCACTGCACCACAAGGGAAGTCCCATTGAAATTTCTAATTTTAGTTCTAATAACCTGAAAAGAGATTTGAGAATGAAGAACCTGTAGTATTTAATTAGCAAGGGCACTATTCTGGTCTTCTGCCTTCTGGTAAAGTGCTTTTTCCTCTACCCTCACTGAATCAGGGAACCAAAGCCAAAATAAAGGAAAGAAAAAAAAATTAGTCCCAAATTCAGAGGTAGAGAAACTTATTTGCCCCACACAAAAAACAGTTTTTCTTTGAGTTCTAAAAACAATAGGGCCATGTAGCTTTCAGCTTGAGAACATCTGTAGAAACTATTTGTACTCTCATACCTTACCAGAAGTTAGGATAGGATTTCATTCTACCTGTGAGTATAGCTAAGTGGACTGTATCATAATATCTGTGTTAGGCAGAACAAATCAGAAATTAATTCCTCTTTAGTTATTATGTGTTCATATACTGTATTCACTGCGTTGGGAGTTGAGGGGAGTGCATGTGCTGTAGTTTCTAATGTCAGTGCTCATAGAAGCAATTAGCAGGAATAACAAAGATCTAGAAACCATAAGCCTATTCCAGAGATCCCTTTAGCAATTTCTCTATCTCTATACAGACTAAGCTCTTCATGGATGGTAAGAGAATATAACTTTCTTCTCCTTGATATACAGAAACAAGATTTAGCTTTGGGACCTTACCAGGATCTGAACTTCATCAGACAGTTCCAACAAATTCCCCTCAAACTGCCCAGAGGAACTGTTCATACAGCGGACAGTGACTTTGATACTGGTCCGACCAGCTGCTTTTGTGTGGACAACCATGGCAAAGTTATTCTCTGCTGGGAGTTGTAGAAAAACCTAGACCGTAAAGGGAAGGATTAAGAAATATTCATGAATAAACACTGTGCCCTTCCCTCTTTGTTGAAAATAGCTATGTAGAAAAATTAGAGTTCCAGGCTTATCTTCCCTCCCCTTCCCTTCCCTTCCCTTCCCTTCCCTTCCCTTCCCTTCCCTTCCCTCCCCTCCCCTCCCCTCCCCTTCCTTCCTCCTTTCCTTCCCTCCCTCCTTCCTCCCTCCCTTCTTTCTTTCTCTCTCTTCCTTCATTCCTCCCTTCCTTCCTTCCTTCCTTTCTCTGCACCTTGAGGCTTGTGGGATCTTAGTTCCCCAACCAGGGATTGAACCCGAGCCCCTGCAGTGAAAGTGCCAAGTCCTAACCACTGGATCACCAGAGAATTCCCCCAGGGTTTATTTTCATATTTGTTTATTTTCATATTCCCAGAAACATAGTCACCCCTAAAGTAAACTTCTGTGTTCAGTGCTCAACTAATTCTGGAAAGACCCCTATGCAAGAATTCTTATCTTGCAAGAAGTCAATTCATTGATAGGAGAAGAATGGAAATGAAGGAAGGGGTATCCTCAGTAGGTTGAAACAGTAGAACTTGAGATGAGAGAAGTGAGGTAATCTACTCCTGGAGTTCAGAGTGGTAGCAAGGAAGGAAGAGGACAAGAAAGGGAAGCTGTTGTTTTAGGATTGTGTTAAACTAGCTGACCATTTCCTCACTTGCTTCACTCACCATTCTAGTCTAGATTGGATAAGGATTAGGCCTTGACAGATTTCTGGTAAGAGGGAAGGGAGGGCCAACACCAAGGCAAATGTTATTTAGTTATTTGTTTGTTTGTTTATCAGGTCTTAGTTGTGGCAGGCGGGCTCCTTAGTTGCGGCTCGCCAGTTCCTTAGTTATGGCATGTGAACTCTTAGTTGCAGCATGCATGTGGGATCAAGTTACTGGACCAGGGATCAAACCCAGGCCCCCTGCATTGGGAGCGCGGAGTCTTAAGCACTGCGCCACCAGGGAAGTCCCCTAAGGCAAATATTGAAGTAGGCACTTGCCTACCTTTTTGGCACTCGTTTCATGTTCTATCTCCTCTGCATTTTTGCTGTCTGGAGCGCTCAAGACCTTCCTTCACTCTCTTGACTCATACAGAGTTCCAAGTTCCAAATTCACCTTTCCCTTCTCCCCTACATAAAAATTCCCATCTCCTTTGTGCAGATTTCAATCAATTGTCTGGAAGCAAGTCTTATGCTAAAGAATGAGTGGTTTATAATTGTTTAATCCAAGTGAATTTCTAAATGGTGACACCACAGTGCAGGAAGTCTACCTTGTAGGGCATTAGAGACCTTTCTATTGAGGTCGAAGGCAGGGGAAGAAAATCTTTGTATGGCTCTCAATCATTTCTTCCGTCAGAGTGATTATTTAGATAAGAAAATTAGAGAAAGGGAGAAGTAGAATAGATGCTAAGACCTAGGTCATCCCCTCCTTTCACACAATTCCTATTTGCTATTCAAGAAAAAAAGCCAAATCCTTCTGCAGAACTCTACCAAACTAAGTACAGTTCTATCTCTCCTCAGTTCCAAGTATAACCAGGCTCTGTGCAGTCCATGACAGATAGAAGACTCAACCACTAGAGTTTCCCTAGATTACAGATCTAGGATATTTTAAGAAAATTGGAAATTTTAAATTTTTTCCAGACTTTTCTTTTTAGCTGGCTCCAGAAATGACCTAATTCTAGCTTCTGTAACCACTCTGATCTCTCTCAAGGTCTAATTCTTTGTTTTTGTGGGCACTGAGTTGTGACCTACTGGGTACCTTGGCCCCAGGTTCCTTCTTCCTAAGGTAAAGCTCAGACCTAAGTGGCTGCCACTGATCCTGGACCATCTTGGGTGGGTTCCATTAAACTGATGATCAGGTAACAACGTTGTGAAGTAGGTAAAGTTTGTAGCATCCACCTCTTTTTTTTTTTTTTCTTTTTCAGGTTTCAGAGTAAGGTTTAGTGCTATATGTATTAAAACATCAAAGCTATTTTAAAAAACATAAAGACTCATGTTGCAGTGTGGATTTCCTCAATAGCCATCCTGAGGGCTTTGGCCATTCCAGATGCAGCAGGTGAATTGGGAGGAGCCGGTACCACCAAAGGGAACCGTGGAGGAGTTTAATTAATTGTCCTTCTTAAATTTGCCATTGATATAAGGTCCAGAATCAGCTGCCAGTTGGTGGCCCACAACAGCCCCATGACACCCATGGCACCCTTCATGCTCAAGGTAGGATTCCAGTTCTTCCCCAGCTCCTAGTAGTGTGGGCCCAGGAGTGTGCTCAGCAACCACCTTTCTTTCTTTTTTTTTTTTTTTTGCGGTATGCGGGCCTCTCACTGCTGTGGCCTTTCCCGTTGCAGAGCACAGGCTCTGGACCCGCAGGCTCAGCGGCCATGGCTCACGGGCCCAGACGCTCCACGGCACGTGGGATCTTCCAGACCAGGGCACGAACCTGTGTCCCCTGCATCGGCAGGCGGACTCTCAACCACTGCGCCACCAGGGAAGCCCGCAACCACCTTTCTTAATGTCAACTGCCCATCATGCACTACAAACATGATTATTAATATAATTGTGTCTGAACATGTTGAAAGATTATATATTTAAACTTTATGTATAAATACTTTATATTCATAATGTGTTATTCATGTAACACAGTATCTGCTCACAAATACAACATTATACAACAACAAATACATCAAAGGAAGCATTGCTTTGTTGAGAGCTCTTTCCAGCAAAGTATGTTAAACATCATATAGTATTATCTGAATACTCAAATTTGGATTCTTCATATGATTTTCAGGTTTCCAGCATTCACAGAACAATTGGAAAAAGAGTAAGTAATAATCTTGTGTAGTTTAGAAGTGAGTTAGTCTAAAATTTATGATGAAATAAAATAAATTTAGTATCAAGATCCCTAAGGTAATATAATAAACAGATAAGTTTATACCTCTGAATGCCTGGGCACTAGATCCAATACGTCCCTTTTGCTCATGGACCAATGGAATGTGAGCCCAGGGTTGGCATTGCTGAAGGAGAAAGGGGTCTGGGTACTGGTCACTCCCATGACATAAACTGGCATCTGAAAATGAAGAGTGGTTTTGTGCTATACATCCTGTCCAGCTGACATTATCAAAGTAATGAACCTGGAACAGAGCCATCCTACTGACCTCAGTAGCTGTGATGAGTCGAGTTGCAGCTGCAAGGATCCTAACAGCCCTTAGCTGCACAACTTCAATCTGCACTTCATCCTGCTCAACAGGGTGGAGAGCAAGCTTAGGCTAAGAGGGAGTGTCTGTGGGGTGGATGCTTATGATAACTAGTTTGTTTGTTGTTGTTTGGGGCATTCAACAACAACAACAAACATGCCATAGATATAGGTTTTTTGTTTGTTTGTTTTTGTTTGTTTTGTATTTGTTCTTGAAACAATTCCTTAAGTATAGGGACTATGTCTTATAACAATGCCAAGTACTCTGTGGGTTTTTCACTGAAGATTACATATTTCCCATGCCTGGTTAAGAGAATACCAAATGAGGGGACTGAAAAGACTTCCCTGGGCTGTTGACACCCTCCCCATCACTATTTCTTCCTCTACCTCCCAGTGATTCCCCGATGGAGGAGTAGAAGCAGAGCAGAACGAAGAACCAATACCTGGGAAAACACAATGACTTTTCCAGTATCTTCATTTACTGTCTGGATGGTGCCATGGACCACAGCTCTGCCAACTACCTTCCCTGTAACTTGGCCCCTCCTATTAACAACAGCCACGGTCTGATTACTGATGGAGAAGTGAATGATAGATTGAGGCTGAGGGCCACCTTCAGACATTACCTGGAATGTAAACACACCAGTGAATGCCTGGACCTTGGGGAGAAGTCACATCTCCTTTCCCAACCTTTTGTCCAAATAACTCGACTTTTTCATCTTCCCCCACTTTCCAACCAGCATATGCCACATCACCTCAAATGCACATGAGATGGAAGTGCTATAAATGATCCATGGGATTCCAAGAATTAGTTCATACCATGTTTCTCATAGAACAAAGAAAATACTAATTTTCTTCTTTATCAAATCCTGTTGTACTTGGCTGAGAGTAGACAAGGGAAGGTCAACAGGTAGAGGTGTATGTGTATGTGTGTGTTGGGGTGGAGCAGAGGTGGGATTGGGAGAAAGCCTCATTTCTGGCTTTTGGATCACCTGCATCATATTAGTTGGAATCAGTGTCATTTTCTCTGGAACAAGTCTGAATGGAGGAAACACCTTGAAGGAGAAAACCAAAAGGACAACAGTGATTAACTACAGTCAGGTTCATAGTAAATGATCACGTAGCTTATTCTAAGGAAAAAAATCCTAATTATGTACAATGAAGTTATATACAAAAATGTATTTTATTTATAAATGCAAATTTTATTTATAATAGCAAAAAATTATAAATTACTTAAGTGAGAATGATTAAATAAGTTATTACGTATCCACTCACTGTAATAAAAGTGGTCATTAAGATTATATTTACACAATGAGATATCATCTCACACCAGTCAGAATGGCCATCATCAAAAAATCTAGAAACAATAAATGCTAGAGAGGGTGTGGAGAAGAGGGAACACTCTTGCACTGCTGGTGGGAATGTGAATTGGTACAGCCACTATGCAGAACAGTATGGAGGTTCCTTAAAAAACTACAAATAGAACTACCATATGACTCAGCAATCCCACTACTGGGCATATACCCTGAGAAAACCATAATTCAAAAAGAGTCATGTACCAAAATGTTCATTGCAGCTCTATTTACAATAGCCTGGAGATGGAAACAACCTACGTGTCCATCATCGGATGAATAGATAAAGAAGATGTGGCACATATATACAATGGAATATTACTCAGCCATAAAAAGAAACGAAATTGAGCTATTTGTAATGAGGTGGATGGACCTAGAGTCTGTCATACAGAGTGAAGTAAGTCAGAAAGAGAAAGACAAATACCATATGCTAACACATATATATGGAATTTAAGGAAAAAAAATGTCATGAAGAACCTAGGGGTAAGACAGGAATAAAGACACAGACCTACTTGAGAGTGGACTTGAGGATATGGGGAGCGGGAAGGGTAAGCTGTGACAAAGCGAGAGAGAGGCATGGACATATATACACTACCAAACGTTAAGGTAGATAGCTAGTGGGAAGCAGCCGCATAGCACAGGGAGATCAGCTAGGTGCTTTGTGACCGCCTGGAGGGGGGGGATAGGGAGGGTGGGTGGGAGGGAGACGCAAGAGGGAAGAGATATGGGAACATATGTATATGTATAACTGATTCACTTTGTTATGAAGCAGAAACTAACACACCATTGTAAAGCAATTATACTCCAATAAAGATGTAAAAAATAAATAAAAAAAGATTATATTTACAATTACCTTTCTTTTCTACTTTTTTTCTTTTTTTGGACATGCCTCACAGCTTGAGGGATCTTAGTTCCCGGACCAGGGATGGAACCTGCGCCCTCAGCAGTGAAAGCGCAGAGCCCTAACCACTGGAAATTTATAAAATTTATAAAGAAGACGAAGTATGAATTTTGGATGAGATAATTTCCTTACTTCAATTTGCCGAGGAGCCGATGTGAATTTTCTCCCCATCTTGTCCCTGGCAATAGCTACAAGTGTGGTTTGCCCAATAGTGATAGCTCGAAGGATATAATTTTCAGAGTATTCGTCCTGTTTCTCCATTAGCCTGCAAAGACCCACAAATTTCTAGGTGAGAAAAATTTGGTTTTAAGAGTAGACAGTTATGCATCTTTCTAAGGTGCTTAACATTTTCTGCTTTCTTTTCTTTTCTTTTTTTTTTTTTTGGCCATGTGGTGCAGCTTGTGGGATCTTAGTTCCCCGACCAGGGATTGAACCCGGGCCCACGGCCCTGAAAGCGAAGAGTCCTAATCACTGGACCACCAGGGAATTCCCAATCTTCTGCTCATATTAACTCAGCTTAGAAGGAACTACCAGAAAATAACTTCCAGAGTCAAGACAAAGTTCATAGCAATGGCAGAAGGCTCCTGAAGGGCAAAAATTTGTTCTTGGTCTCCAAAGGGATAAGAGCAATATAAACATAGACTGGCAAAACTGCAAATGCTAAATTGCCTCAGAATTCCTGTATCTTCCCTTTTGCAGAGGGCAATACCAGTGCCTCTACTTCTAGATTTTTTAAAGGTCCTCAAGTCTGAAGCACCCCCAAAGGATATCATCCAAGGAGAAGTTTCATATAATGGAAATATTAATGAGACACATGATTTTAGGCCCAAAATAAGACATCTGAGGATCTGGAAGGGGTATTTTGTAGAGAGCTGAATATGGGAAGAGAGTATGGGCTGAAAGGTACCGTTACAAAAAAAGGAAAGAAGAAAATCTGAAATAACCTAAGGGAGAGCTAACCAGGCTACCAGGAGGGATATTCTTGTGGTATTAAGCATAGGGAGAAAGAAGTATATTTTTTAAAGATTTATTTATCATTTATTTATTTTATTTTATTTATTTGTGGCTGCGTCAGGTCTTAGTTGCGGCAAACGGGATCTTCACGCTGGCTTCTCTCCAGTTGTGGCACACAGGCTCCAGAGCGCGTGGGCTCTGTAGTTTGCAGCACGCAGGCTCTCTAGCTGAAGCACACAAGCTCAGTAGTTGTGGCACATGGACTTAGTTGCCCCGCGGCATGAGGGATCTTAGTTCCCTGACCAGGGATTTAATCCACGTCCCCTGCATTGTAAGGCGAATTGGTTTTTAAAATAAATTTATTTATTTATTTATTTTTGGCTGTGTTGGGTCTTCACTGCTGCGCGCGGGCTTTCTCTAGTTGCAGCGAGAGGGGGCAACTCTTCATTGCGGTGTGTGGGCTTCTCACTGAGGTGGCTTCTCTTGTTGTGGAGCACGGGCTCTAGGTGCGCGGGCTTCAGTAGTTGTGGCGCACGGGCTTAGTTGCTTCGCGGCATGTGGGATATTCCCCGACCAGAGATAAAACCCGTGTCCCCTGCATTGGCAGGCGGATTCTTAACCACTGCACCACCAGGGAAGTCCCTAAGGCGGATTCTTTACCACTGGACCACCAGGGAAGTCCCCAAGAAAGGAGTATTGAAATGGTACTCACGTCAGGGTGACAATGGCAGAAGCCAACTGCAGTTTGAGCTCCATATTCCTGAAGTATTTATTTTGGAACGGGCGTTTGGAAGGGCCAAGAACCCTCACAGTTGCTAACACAGCTTTACCTATTTCAACCTAGTGGTTAAAAAACAAAAATTAAAAAAAATAATTTTTTAAAGGTAATTTTAGTAGAGATGTCTCATTCACCTAGGGCCGTTTAACTCTTAGAGGTGGCAAGCTCTTTTTTTCATGCTAAATGTTCCTGGTCAGACTTTGATCTAGTAAGCCTAATCTATGTGTATTCTTTTAAGTTGTTCTTTTTTTTTTTAACTTTTTTTTTTTTTTGGCCATGCCCTGTGGCACATGGGATCTTAGTACCCTGACCAGGGATCGAACCCACACCCACTGCATTGGAAGCATGGAGTCTTAAACACTGGACCACCAGGGAAGTCCCTAAGTTGTGCTTTAACACTCTATTTATCTTCATCATGTTTAGTGTTGGAATTGTGTTCTTTAAGGGCAGGTATTTCCATTAATATCATCAAAGGGCCTGGTATACACACATGGTAGCTGAGCACAGACTATATTAGGTGATGCTAACAAGTGAGAATGACGCCTGCTTCATTTAAGAGAGAAAGCAAACATCTCTCACCTTATCAATCAAATCAAGCTCCAGCTCTTGCATGTCTGACACTGTGAGGTGAGCCATTGCTGGACCCAAGAAAGCCAAACACAGGTCATAGACCTCCAAGCTGAGAAATCCTGGATGTACTGGAACTAACTAGAAGGAAGAAGATGGTAGCTGGGTAAAGAAGCAAACATGCTCCAAGCATAATCATAGCAATTATTTCCACCCAAAGTGGAAAATACAATATCTTACTTTCTTTGTGATGGGAACTCTGAGAGGTCACATTATATGTTTCAGGCATAGCACAATATGTACCCTTAAAGTGATGTTTCAGTTTGTGGCAAAATATGTACCCTTAACAAATACTAACTGATAAAGAGCAGAGTTTAAATTGATTGATTTCAAGCAGAATCCAACATACATATCCAGCTTCTTAATTATGAACAGGGAAAGGATTCAGGAAGAAAATCATGTACATTTATATGCAATCACAAGGAGGGAGAGAAAATACTGGGTGGACTGATACTTTGTTTTTCCTTCTTGTACTACAGCTCCTGCACAGCAGCATGGTTTTTCACATGCTTTGCCCATAGGGCCTCAATCTCCTCTTTTAAAAAGCAACATTATGACTACAGTAAGTTACATTCCTTTGAGCTCTTTGAAGGAAATAAATACATATGTTAATATAATATATTTTTTTATTATTACAAGTCAACTAAAAGCAAATCTCTTGGCATATTGACTATGGAGTCAGCTTAATATTTTAAGTTGCCATGTCCTGGCTGAAAATACCATATACTCAAATTATAAAGTCAATAGTATATCTAACTATCCACACAGCTCTGTGCTTTTAAATTTATAAAAATTAACCTTCTTTTAATGGAAATCTTATAATTAGATGTCTCCTACACTGTTTCCATTCAATCAGAGCCAAAAATTGCCACATATTGTAGCTAGTTACAGAAAAAAACAAACAAAAAAACCCTCTTTTTTTCTTGAAGAATCTATGATGTAGGTTAAAAAAGGAAAAAGACACAAATGTTATTTTTTGTAAAAAGTTTGAGACACCCAATAAAAATTTTCCAATCATTCTCCTAAGAATGAGCTTTGACCTGAGACCATCAGTCTGGGAATATCTCTAGAACTCACCTGGACAGAGCTTTCTGCTTCCAGGTAAGTGATGGTGGCAATGTCTTGCTCACTACTGTTGACTAAAAAATAACCAGATCCTTCCACAAGGCTAAATATTTCCTATGGAAAAATCAGACAAACAATATTCTGTTCCCTTTGGTTTATAAAAAATTCAAAGAAAGTAACTTCTACTTACCTAAGAAAGAGTATGAAATTAAAAGATTACGGTCAGTGGACAAAAGACAAAATATGACTATTAAAGTATTACTGCTAAGGATAATTATTATATATGCATTATATATGTGAATCGCTGATTTTCAACACATAAGTGAGCTTTTTTATTGTTATACTATTAATTTTAATAACCTCTCCCCTCCAATATGATTCCATTTAGCTAGACCCGTATAGCTTCTACCTTCACATCAGGGTGGTTATAGATGGTAGCATTCTCAGGCGATACTGTTACATCATCTACCAGGAGCAGCTCTACAGCTGCAGATCTGGGCAAGTTGGAAAGTTCCTAGAAATGTAATAAGAACCACAAAGGTAAATACAAACTTTTAATTCCTCAGCTCAGTGAGTGAAGATTCCAGTACTCTTTCAAGTGCCAAAGATAACAGATTCATAGAGGTGCATAGTTCTCAGATTTACATCAGTTATATAAATGACTTCTAAGGAGCCTTAAATTTCAGTTAATTAATATTTTTTATATAATAGTCTCCATTTACCTTTGGACTTTCCTTCTCTGAATAGCCCACAAAATTGACTCCAATGAGTACAGTCCCTTTTATCTGATGTACTTTAAGGATTCTTTGACCTGGAGACATGCAAAAAAGTACCCTGTGAGAAACAATAACATGTAGAATACAAAAGTGTCTCTAGAAAACCAAAAATCTGCCCTAATTTTTTCCAAATGGTGTTTTATTTCAGGGAGAAAAACAAAAACAAACCCAAAAAACAGTGAATAAGGAAATACACAAGAAACAGAAAACTGGGGTTCTATGCTGACTCTGCAATTATATTCCTATGTGACCTTGGGCAATCACTTTATTTCTCAGTTCCTTTATTAAATGAGGGGTTGGGACAGACAAAATCTAAAATTCTTTCCAGCTCTAATGGTTTGTGAGTCCAAAAATAAGCTGACAAGAGGGTATGGGAAAATTTTTGTTTGATTTAAAAATAAAAGTGAGAAATAAAGAGATTGTCCTTTGGGACTTTTCATGCTTCTAATCTGTTTTGTGTATGTAAATGTCATGTCAGTCCCTTACTCAAAAATTTTAAATGAAAAAAAAATTTTTTTTAATCGCTAACTAGTCCTTATTAGAGCAATTCAAACTACTTAAACTAGTACTTGAAGCTGTCCATAATCTGATCCTGCTTTACTCATTCATTCTTTTTTCTTTCTTTTTAATTTAACTAACATGAATGTGCCACTTTACTTAGGACAACTCTTATTTTATCCTCAACACATGATGATCATGCGTAAAACTGTAAAGCATTTTCTCATGATGTTACATTCTTTCATTTAACAAAGATTTATTAAGGGCCTAACTATATGCTAGGCACTATGACAAGTAATTAGGATACAGAGATGAAGAAGAAAACAACACAGTTCTTGCCTTCAAAGAAACCCACAGCTTAGGAGGGTGGCTGAGAGGTAAACCAACCACTGCAATACAGTGTGATAAGTACTATTATAGAAGTATGTACAGAGCACATAATACAGAATATATAAGAACACAAAGAAGGAATATTCTCCTTAGATTGGGAATATAGAGGAACAGAAAACTCCTAGATTACTAGAGGAAGATTTTAGCCTAGTGAAGATGCAAGTAAAGAGAAAATAAAACATATGCAAAGGAAAGAGGTATGACAAGCCTTTTCATGGTTAAGGATCTAAAATTGTTGAGTATGAGAAAAATGTAGAATACATGTGGGTGGTAATAAGAAGTGAAGCCAAAGAAGTAGGCAGGGGTCGGTATGTTAAGCTGCAACATATGAACTTTATCCAGAAAGACACAATGACAATGCGTGTCACTGTGGGCTTAGTTACCCTGCAGCATGTGGGATCTTAGTTCCCTGACCGGGGATTGAACCCACGTTCCCTGCATTGTAAGGCAGATTCTTTACCACTGGATCACCAGGGAAGTCCCCAGATTTGTATTTTAGAAAGATTGTTCTGGGGACTTCCGTGGTGGTCCAGTGGGCAATACTCTGTGCTCCCAATGCAGGGGGCCCGGGTTCGATCCCTGGTCAGGGAACTAGATCCTACATGCATGCCTCAACTAAGAGTTTGCATGCCACAACTAAGAGTCCACATGTTGCAACTAAAGATCCCACATGCCGCAACTAAGATCCGGAGCAGCCAAAATAAATAAATAAATAAATTTTTTTTAAAAAGAAAAGAAAGATCATTCTGGACAGTAGTATGGAGGGTGGATTAGAGGGTAGGAGAGACACATTGAGATCAGTTAGGAGGCTACTATGGTGATGTAGGATAGAGGTTATGAGGACATTAGTGATAAAGTTAGAGAGGAAGAGAGAAAACCTTTAGAAAATAAAATGGATGGTATTTGGTGATTGATTGTTACAGATATAAGGAGCATCTCTTTCTTCCCTACCACTTTTTACATTAACTGTATCATATTATTGGTATTCTGGTGTTATAGTATCATATACATATTAATATTATGTTATCATACTCTCTAGTTAAGCCCTTAAACTTGTCCTGAGTATAAACTCCCTGTGGGTAAGGGAAAGCTTAAATCTTATTTCTTTAATGTTTCTTATTGAATTGAATAGTTATCTAAATGGGAAAAGAATTTGAAACAGAACAGACACATGTATATGTATAACTAAATCACTCTGCTGTACACCTGAAACTAACACATTATTAATCAACTATACTCCGATATAAAATAAAAAGTGAGAAGAAAAGAATAGTTACCAAATACTCATACCAGAAACCTAAAAGTTACCCTTTGTGCCACTGTCTTCTTTACTTTTGGGATTGATTTGTGGTAGATTGTTATTTTTTTTTTTTTTTTTTTTTTGCGGTACGTGGGCCTCTCACTGTTGTGGCCTCTCCTGCTGCAGAGCAACAGGCTCTGGATGCACAGGCTCAGTGGCCACGGCTCACGGGCCCAGCCGCTCCACAGCACGTGGGATCTTCCCGGACCGGGGCACGAACCCGCGTCCCCTGCATCGGCAGGCGGACTCTCAACCACTGCGCCACCAGGGAAGCCCTAGATTGTTATATTAATGTCTTGTGGTGAATCATGCCTGGTGGTATCCATGCTCTTGAGTAGTCCTGGCCTACCTTGACTCTGGTTTTGGCCAGGTGACTTGCTTTGGAGAATAGGACCTCAGCAAATGTGATACAAGCAAAGGCTTGATGGGCTACTGCCCCTGAGGGCTTGTTGCCCTCTTAGAACCTCATCTTGCGCCTCTTGCCCCGTCTCTAAGTCAGTCTCACTTCACTTATTTAGTTCATTCTCTCTATTTCCTCTTTCTGCCATCTCTTCAGGTCTCAGAGTACATGCAACTTTCTTAGGGCAGTCTTCTCTGATCTAAACTAGGTTAGGTTCTCCTGTTATAAGCTCTTAATGAATCCCATATTTGCCCTTCAAAACACCTAACACAATGTAATGTTTAAAGTCCAGTTTCCCCAACTGGACTGTAAGTCTATGAGGGCAAAAGCTGTGAGTGTCTCATTTACCATTATATCTCCAAGTGCCTAACAGAGGGCTTTACATGTAGTAGCCACTCAATAAACACAGCCTAACAAATGAATAATATTTCCAAAGTTTTAGGTAAATAATAGGTAACCAATACATTTTAAAATTAATTTTGTGTTCTTGTGAGAAACGTTGGACTCTAGGCCCTAGCTTTGCAAACAAGGGAATCTACCTTTATGTTTTCTAAAAAATACGAAGATCAAAGGTGAAAGGTGAGACAGGATAAATAGACTGTCACCCACAAGGAAATATTTAGTGCAGAACCATTTAGTAGATATATGAAAGGATTCATAAATATTTACAATACCATGTAGCCGGGTCTGCCCACTGCCATCATCCTTTGCTACCATCTCCATTGAATTGTAATTTTCAAAATGAGCTAGTGTTTCATTTGAGGATTTCCATTCTAGCATCAGTGAACTGAAATTATCAAACTTTCTCCTGTGTTGATCAAACACTACCAGTTCCAGGACTGTGTCTCTCAGGCTTGATACAGGAATCTGTATTAAAATAAAAAGTAAAAAAAGAAAAGAAACAATAGTTTAAGAGGTGGTAAGATATTCCTGAAGCCAGGGATCATGTTTTCTCCCAATATTTTTTCTTTGACAGTTTTCAAAGGTACAGATATGGTATAGTGAATACCATAAAAGAATGGTAGAGTGAATACCTATATATACTTCATCTCAATCCACCATTTGCTTTCTCTATCTCTCCCTCTACTTTCATACTCTCTGTGTCCGTATTTGTATGTGTGTGTGTCTTTTTTTTTTTTTCCAAATGATTTAGGTATCATGGCACTTTACCCCTAAATATTTCAGCATGCATTTCCTAAGAATGAGTAGCAAAAACTACATTATCACACATAAGAATATTAACATTAATTCAGTGTTACATACTGTATAGTCAATATTTCAATTTCCCCAAATGTCCCCCAGAACGTCTTTTATACCTGTTTTAAATTTTTGATCTAAATTTGATCTTGACAGACTTCCCCGGTGGCGCAGTGGTTAAGAATCCACCTGCCAATGCAGGGGACATGGGTTCGTGCCCTGGTCCGGGAAGATCCCACATGCCGTGGAGCAAGTAGCCCATGAGCCACAACTACTGAGCCTGTGCTCTAGAGCCCATGTCCACGACTACTGAGCCCGCATGTCACAACTACTGAAGTCTGCATGCCTAGAGCCCGTGCTCCGCAACAAGAGAAGCCACCACAATGAGAAGCCTATGCACCACAATGAAGAGTAGCACCTACTCGCTGCAAGTAGAGAAAGCCCGCGTGCAGCAACGAAGACCCAATGCAGCCATAAATAAATAAATAAATAAATAAATAAATAAAAGAAATTGGCTGGTCTTTGTCCCCAGTTCTTGAGAAGCAACCCTAAACCCTTGGAATTTCCTGAGTGATAGGAGTGTATCTGTTATTCATGATGGACTCCTTGGATCACAGTTGAGTTTATACTTATAAGGTGACTCAGGATGGGGGCTGGTCATGCTAGAAAAACCAGCCATGTGATTATAGTGATGGGACTTTGAGCCAGGTGATACCAACCTGACCTCCAGGGAGGGGAGGGGGGTTAGAAGTCAAGTTTAAACATGTGGTCAATGATTTAATAATCATGTTTATGTAATAAAACCCCTATAAAAGTTCTGGACACCAAAACTCTGAGGACCTAAATGAAGCCTAAATGAAATAGGAAAATTCAAAATATACAAGCAAGCAAAACTGACTCAATAAGAAATAAAAAATCTGACTAGATCTGTAACAAGTAAAGAGATTGAATAAGTAATTTAAAAAAACAACACAACATCCCACAACAAAAATCCTAGGCCCAGATAGCTTCACTGGTGAATTGTACCAAATGTTTAAAGAGTAATGAATACCAATTCTTCACAAACTCTTCAAACAAGTAGAAGGGAAGTTAATACTCCCCAACTCATTCTGTGAGGCCAGTATTACTCTGATACCAAACCAAAGATACCACAAGAAAATAAAACTACAGATTAAAATCTCTTCTGAATATAGATGCAAAAATCTTCTACCAAATACTAGCAAGCTGAAGGAGTATATAAAAAGGTTTATACAGGATAAACAAGTGGAATTTATCCCAGGAATGCAGGGTTGGTTCAACACATGAAAATCAATCAATGTAACACACCATATTAATAGAATAAAAGGGAGAAAAACACACAATCATCTCAACAGATACAGAAAGAACATTGAACAAAACGTGAAACTCTTTGGTGATAAAAACATTCCACAGACTAAACTTCCTCAACCTATATAGGGCATCTATGAAAAATCCACATCCAATATCATACTTAATAGTTATAGATTGGAAGCTTTGCCCCTAAGATCAGGTATAAGATAAGATGTCTGTCCTTGCCACTTCTACTGAACATTGTGCTGGGGGTTCTAGCTAGGGAAACTAGTCAAGAAGACAAAAAGAAGGCATCCAGATTGGAAAGGGAGAAGTCTGACTGTCTCTATTTTCAGATGACATTATCTTGTGTATAGAAAACCCTAAGGATCCCACCAAAAAAACTATTAGATCTAATAAATGAGGTCAGCAGTGTTGTAAGATACAAGATTAACATGCAAAAACCAGCTGTATTTCTATACAAGAGCAACAATCTGAAAATGAAATAAATAATTATCTTTATGATAGCATCAAAAAGAATAAAATATTTAGGAATAAATCTAACAAAAGGAGTGCAAGTGTCTACTCTAAACCAGGTGTTCCCAACCCCTGGGCCACGGACCAGTACCGGTCCGCGGCCTGTTTGGAACCGGACCACACAGCAGGAGGTGAGAGGCGGGCAAGGGAGCAAAACTTCATCTGCCGCTCCCCATCGCTCACGTTACCACCTGAACCATCGCTCCCATTACTGCCTGAAACATCCCCCCACACACCCTCTCAACCCCATCTGTGGAAAAATTGTCTTCCACAAAACCAGTCCCTGGTGCCAAAAAGCTTGGGACCACTGCTCTAAACTACAAAAATTGTTGAATGAAATTAAAGAAACCCTAAATAAATGAATCAGAAGACAATATTGTTAAGATGGTAATGCTCTCCAAATGAATCTACAGATTCAATGAAATTCCTGTCAAAACCCCTGCTAGGGGCTTCCCTGGTGGCGCAGTGGTTGAGAGTCCGCCTGCCAATGCAGGGGACACGGGTTCGTGCCCCGGTCCAGGAAGATCCCACATGCCACGGAGCGGCTAGGCCCGTGAGCCATGGCCACTGAGCCTGCGCGTCCGGAGCCTGTGCTCCACAATGGGAGAGGCCACAGCATTGAGAGGCCCGCGTACTGCAATAAAACCGAAAAAACAAACAAAAAAACCCTGCTAGTTTCTTTGCAGAAATTGACAAAGGAATCCTAAAATTCATATGCAAATGCAAGGGACTCAGAATAGCCAAAACAATATTGAAAAAGAAGAATAGAGTTGGAGGACACATACTTCCCAATTTCAAAACTTACCACAAAGCTACAGTAATCAAGATAGTATGGTACTGGCATAAGGACAGACGTATGGATTAGTTGAAGAGATTTGTGAGCCCAGGAATAAATCCTCACATTTATGGTTAGTAGATTTTCAACAAGAGTGCCAAGATGATTCAAAGGAGAAGGAATAATCTTTTTAATAGATGGTGCTGGATCAACTGGATATCCACATGCAAAAGAATGAAGATGGACTCCAAATTCACACGATATACAAAAATAAACTCAAAATGGATTAGAGGCCTAAAGTAAGGACTAAAACTACAAAACTCTTAGAAGTCAAAAGCGTAAATACTCATGCCCTTGGATTAGACAATGGTTTCTTAGATATAACATCAAAAATACAAACAAAAACAACAACAGAAGTGATGAATTGGATATTGTTAAATAAAACCTTTTGTGCTTCAAAATACACCATCAAGAAAGTGAAAGTTTAAAAAAGAAAGTGAAAGTACTCGCTTCAGCAGCACATATACTAAAATTGGAATGATACAGAGAAGATTAGCATAGCCCTTGCACAAGGCTGACCTGCAAATTCGTGAAGCATTCCATATTTTTAATAGACTGGTGGTTGCCAAGGGGGAGGGGGTGGGAGATGGATGGATTGGCAGTTTGGGATTAGCAGATGCAAACTGGTATATATAGAATGGATAAACAAGAAAGCCCTACTGTATAGTACAGGGAACGATATTCAATATCCTGTGATAAACCTTAATGGAAAAGAATATGAAAAAGAATGCATATGTATGTCCAATAAAAAATTTTTAAAAAAGAATGTAGATATATGTATAACTGAGTCACTTTGCTGTACAGCAATAATTAACACAGCATTGTAAATCAAATATACTTCAATTAAAAATTGCAAAACAATCAAAAAAGAAAGTGAAAGACAATCCATAAGATGGAAGAAAAGTTTTGAAAATCACATATCTCAAAAAGACTTGTATTTAGGATACATGAAGAACTTGTATAACAATAACAAAAGATGAACAACCCATAAGATTGGAATAGACATTCTCCAAAGAAGATATACAACTGGCCAATAAGCACATGGAAAGGTGCACAATGTCATAAGTCATTGAGAAATGTAAATCAAAACCACTATAACATACCACTTCTCACACATTAGAAAGGACATAATCAAAATGACAAACATTAACAAGTATTGGCAAATGTGGAGAAATTGGAATTCTCATACGTTGGTAACAGAAATGTAAAATGAGGTAGCCATTTTGGAAAACAGCTGGAAGTTCTTCAAACAGCTAAACATAGAGTTACCATATGACCCAGCACTTCCACTCCTAAATATATACTCAAGAGAGCTGAAAATATATTCACACAAAAATCTGTACATGAATGTTCATTGTAGCATTATTCATAAGAGCCAAAAAATGGGAACCACCCATATATCTATCAACTGACAAATGGATGAACAAAATGTAGTATATCTATATAACAGAACTCAGCCTTAAAAAAATAATGCAGTAGTGATTCATTCTACAACCTGGATGAATCTTAAGAACATGCTAAATGCAAGAAGCAACATGTAAACACCACATATTGTATGATTCCATTTATATGAAGTGTCCAGAATAGGCAAATCTATAGAGAAAGAAAGTATATTAGTGGTTTTCAGGGACTTAGGGGAGGGGGAAGTGGGAAGTGACTGCTAATGGGTGTGGTGTTTCTTTTTGGGGAAATGAAGATGTTCTGAAGGTAGATGGTGGTGATGGTTGCACAACTCTGATTTGCACACTTTTTAAAATTGAAGTAGAGCTTAGTTAACAATATTACTTGTACACTTTTAAACAGGTGAATTTTATGGTATGTGAATTATACTCAAATACAAAAAAAGAAATAAATACTAAAGTATGGAGGATCATGTTTGTAACTTACTCTTAAATGGTTCCAGGAAAAAAGTTGTACTTTTCCTGGAAATTTAAATTATTTCAAATGAAAAAAAAGATATTGAATGACAATGCCATTATAGAGATAACTTCTATTCTGCTCCATCTAAGTGCTTTTTAAAAAAGTGAATAATTTATAAAGTTCAAATAATAGTATTTAATGTTGAATTTGGTTCTGAAAAAAAAATGAGTTCCTAAACTGCAACATCTCATAAGTTCTTTTATAATAAAAAGGCAGTATAGCAAGGAAGTTAATAATGTGTGCTTTGGAGTCAGATGGAAAATGCTACTTTCTAGCTTTATGACCTTGGGAAAATAACTCAACTTCTAGGATCCTCAGTTTCTTCATCTGTAAAATGGGAATAATTAATGGATTGTTCTATTCTGCAAAGGCTAAGAAATGACTTCTATTTTCCCATGCTTGTAATCACAGTTAACCTCATTTAGTGTATAGTCTGATGTTCTAGTTTCTAGGTTAGATAACTCATTTATTCCTCATTTCCTGTTGCCTACCTTCTAGCTATGCTATTGCTTATCATTATTCTTCATATGGGTTTGGAGTAGAGGTAAATCCTATAAGTTACTAATAATGCTAATAAAAGATTTAGTAGGGAAGGATACTAGCAAACCAATTTGGAAGTTATTTAGAGAGTTCTCAATTGCCTATTGTCACAGTTACAAGCTGACTATGTAC
The DNA here is from genome assembly GCF_937001465.1 of Orcinus orca. Classification (NCBI taxonomy): domain Eukaryota; kingdom Metazoa; phylum Chordata; class Mammalia; order Artiodactyla; family Delphinidae; genus Orcinus; species Orcinus orca. The sequence goes on along the minus strand of NC_064559.1, from coordinate 101,109,507 downwards.
CTAAGTACAACAAGCAAAGTCACTAAGTGTCACTAAGTATAGCCAACTCTAACCTAATTGAATCACCACTTCTCAGACACTATCAGAGATTGGATAACAAATAAAAGAGTTTCCTTAACTTCAATAAGACAAAAGCTACATTTCAGACCATTTATCTTAAAGCAGGTTAGAGAAAATGTAAATTAGTTGGAGACACTGTACTCACCAGTTGTTTGTTATGCTGTGGCAGAGGACATGGCTGGGCACCAGCTGGCACCTTATATACCGGAGTTACTGATATGCTGGCAGGGTGGGCACATATGAAGCGTACCTGCACAACTTCTACAGCTGGACTAGGGTTCAGGACACCTGGATGATTTCCAATTTGGAATGTCAGAATCTTTAAGAAAACACAAGGGCAAGAGATAATTGTGGGTAGACACTTGATGTCAGTTGTGCCAATCTAAACGTGTTCGAATTATTCAAATTCCAGTATAGAGTCCCTTTGGACATTATAATCAGGCAAATCCCTTAAAGACACTATAGTTCTTAATTATCTGTGCTAAGAGAAACAAGGGTATCATAGAAACAAAGGGAACATTAAAAAAATCTAACTGACCAATTACTTCAGTCTTTTCCTCCACCAAATCTTTTGTTACCAGTTGGCAAAAAGTGGAAAAACTAATTTGTGTTTCAACTCATTTCTGGTGGAAATACTAATGAATAACAATGTGAAAACAAAAAGAAGCTAGAGAGCTTCAAAAGGGGGTAATTAGGATTGAAATCACTAATAGCTAGTCATATATACAATACAGTACACTAGAGATATTAAAATGAAGCTCAATTGATTACAGCACAGTTCTTATTAAGTTAAAATCATACATGGATTCCCTGGGGGCTGGTTAGCTGGGCTATGCCTCATAGTCATACTTTAAATTCTCAATCCTGGTCAAACTGAAAACCTTTGCTACTGGTTTTGGTAGAAGCAGGGTGCAGCTATGGATAAAGCCATCACTACCTCTAAAAATAATCAAAACTAATTAAACTGATAAAGGGCAATATACTAATTACTCTTATCAACACAGATCTAACTCATTCTTCAAAATTGATAACCATAGATGACACTTTAAATTTCCCTTCCTCACATTCTTTGGAGGTGGAAAACTATATATCCTCTAGTCTAGGCAACAGGAAATGAATTATAGTGATAAAATGATTGAAATAAGCCCCCTACTACAAAAAAATCTTGAACCATTTGGTTGGTGAACTGTTAGAATTCTCAGATGAGTAAACCAAAACCTTTGGTGTACATTTAAAGAATAGTAAGCTTTAAAAAAAAAAGATCTTTTAATCAATAATTAGAATTTTCCCATCTAGTACATAAACTAAATCCATTAGAATCTGAAAAGGAATGGCTAGAAGTACAAAAGATTTGGAGTATTATTGCTAAAAGAAATGTTAGAAAAAGATCATTTCCGTACTTGTTCCCCTAAATCCAGGCACAGGACCCGATAGATGTACTGATTCTGTTTTCTCTGAGCTGGCAGCCGGACTTGTGTTATTCTAATTTTCTCTGTCTTCTCCATGCTCAGCTCCAAAAAGAATCGTGAGGGCTCCAAGATCCATGGACGAGGGCCCCCTTCAAATATCATTTCCTTTACAGAGTGCCATGTCACCAGTGCCACTTCCACAGGGTTTAGAGCCTGATGACATTTAAAGAAATTAACCCCTGATTAGTTAGAGAATTCAACAGTTTTCTAAAGTGAAAAACTGGTTATATAACTATAATGTAAATGACATTAGACTTAATTCCCAAATTAGGAAACATATGTTATGCCTCTTACTTGGAATGCTTCTCAACCTCTGTACTAATTTAGATCCCACCTATCATTCAGCCTAACTCATGTGTCAAGAGAATCCATTAATTTATGTCTAATCATTCCAGACCACAACCACGTCTGCATCCTCTAAGCTCTTATAGTAATTATCTCTACCATTAATTTGTATAATTGTTTATCCCCTAATGCTATTTAAATATGTCACATATTCATATATATACATCTAATAATTCTTGTTACACTGTCTAGTTATGTAAACTTCTTAAGAGAAAAGAGTATCTTATACCCCAAATTTTTGAAAGAATCTCTCTTCCTCAGTGGGATTTAGTACAATGCTGTGCACATAAAAAGTATTGATAAATAAGTGCATAAACATTTTTCATTTTTCTCTTTTTTAAAAAATTGAAGTATAACTGGCATATAATATTACACTTGTCTCAGGTGTGTAACATAATGATTTGATATTTTTATACACTACAAAATGGTCACCACAATAAGTCTAGGTACCATCTGTCACCATATTACATAAGAATTTTAAATGGATATTTTACTAAAGTATCAAAGAACTCCTGCCCTAAAAATATGAAAATAATACATCTATACAGTTCATTTGTTTCTCAAAGAACTCTCACCTAAGAGGTAGTCAAGACAGGTATTATTCACTCCAGTAAACAGAGGAGTTGTATCCTACTTATAGATGAGGAAACTGGTTTTTGGGGAATGAAGTATTCTCAAAGTGTAGGGGTTTTTTTGTATGGTACACAGTGTCTACAACAGTGACTAAGTGACAAAATGAAGTATAGAGTTGAAGCAATCATTCTGAAAATGTAAGCAAACCATGTTTTAATATTTCTTTCCTGAACTAGTCAATCACATTTAATATTGAATACTATTAACATTAAACATTCCTATGTCTAATGGCAGTATTCTCTTAAAAATGTATATATAATTCAATTTAACAAATATTCATTGATGGCCCACTGGTGATACAGTAATAGAAAGCCAAAATAAGGTCCTGCCTCACAGTGGAGCTAATAGTCTGGAAAAGACAGATTTGAAGTAGGTAAAGAGTATAATGAGTGTTACAAAAAAGCACAGTACAGAGTGCCAAACAAGCCTCAAATAGAAGAAATTAAACTAGTCAGAGGCTTCATGGAAGGCTTTCTGAGAAAGCAAAACTGGAGTTATTCCTTTTTCCTAGATGTATATAGTCCAAAATTAATCAGATCAACTGAATTGAAATGATGTATAAAAGGACAAATTGAGAACTATATACCATGTACCGAAACATAAGATTGATAGCAAAAGTAAAACATACATATATTTTTCAGCAGCTAAAGAAAAAGATACATGACCTAAGTACTAGGTAGAAAAAGAAAATCATCATCTTACTTCCTTTCCTTTAAGGATAGTTTTCATTCAGGGGAGATCTGATTTGTGGGACATTCAATAAATATAAAATTAGGGTAAGGATAATGATAAAACTAAGAAAAAACCTCATGAAATGACCAGGGGTTGCAGCCTAGCACTTTCACTTAATTAGGCAAGTAGGATGATTCATCCACTAAGAGAATGAGTGAAATATGCTCAAACCATATGTTTAATACTTAGGCTGCACAATGTACAATGAGGCCAACTTAAAATGCAAATATATATATATATATATATATATATTTTTTTTTTTTTTTTTTTTCGGTACGCAGGCCTCTCACTGCTGTGGCCTCTCCCGTTGCAGAGCACAGGCTCCGGACGCGCAGGCCCAACGTTCACGGCTCACAGGCCCAGCCGCTCCGTGGCGCGTGGGATCTTCCCGGACTGGGGCACAAACCCGTGTCCCCTGTATCGGCAGGTGGACTCTCAACCACTGCGCCACCAGGGAAGCCCAAAATGCAAATATTAATGAACAAGTTATCTTTTTAATATTAATAGCTTACCTTGCTTCTTTCATTGACAACTTTTTCCCTGTGGATGCCTCCTCATCCTAAGAGGCACTGAGTCAGTATTTGTCAATATGTATCAGCAAGAACTTGTAGACATCAATTTTTTTTGTTGTTTATTTTTAAAATTTTATTTTACTTTCTATTATTTTTGGCTGGGTTGGGTCTTCGTTGCTGCGTGCGGGCTTTTCTCTGGTTGCGGCGAGTGGGGGCTACTCTTCGTTGCGGTGCGCGGGCTTCTCATTGCGGTGGCTTCTCTTGTTGACGAGAACAGGCTCTAGGCGCGCGGGCTTCAGTAGTTGTGGCTCACAGGCTATAGAGCGCAGGCTCAACACTTGTGGCTCACAGGCTTAGTTGCTCTGCGGCATGTGGGATCTTCCCGGACCAGGGCTCAAACCCGTGTCCCCTGCATCAGCAGGTGGATTCTTAACCACTGTGCCACCAGGGAAGCCCCTAGACATCAATTTTAGCTCCTGAAGGACTCAAATATATAGAAAGTATGCCAGGCTCTATCTACTTTTTTTTTTTTTTTTTTTTTGCGGTACGCGGGCCTCTCACTGTTGTGGCCTCTCCTGTTGCGGAGCACAGGCTCCGGACGCACAGGCTCAGCGGCCAGGGCTCACAGGCCTAGCCGCTCCCCGGCATGTGGGATCTTCCCGGACCAGGGCACGAACCCGTGTCCCCTGCATCAGCAGGCGGACTCTCAACCACTGCGCCACCAGGGAACCCCTCTATCTACTTTTATCTTTTTATTTTTAAAATTATTTATTTACTTATTTAGGCTGCTCTTAGTTGCAGCACGCAGGATCTTCGTTGCGGCGTGCGGGATCTTCAGTTGCAGCATGTGGACTTCTTAGTTATGGCATGAATGTGGGGATCTAGTTCCCAGACCAGGGATTGAATCTGGGCCCCCTGCATTGGGAGCATGGAGTCCTACCCACTGGACCACCAGGGACGTCCCTATCTACTTTTATTTTGAACTGCCACCTGTCGTAATATCCCAATTATAATGGACCAATCCTTGGGGGCAAAAATGATGACTGTTGTGCTGAAAATTTGTAAGTATAAAGGGTAAAAGATGATTGACTTCCCTCCCTAGGGTGGAAGGTTTTCTTTCAGAGTTCTTCAAAAGAGAGTATACTAATATTCTATATCTTCTTCCAGGTGGTGTTACAAAGATACGTACATATGTGAAAATTCAAACAGTCCCTTAAGAGACTTCCCTGGTGGTCCAGTGGCTAAGACTCCGCGTTCCCAATGCAGGGGGCCCGGGTTTGATCCCTGGTCAGGGAACTAGATTCCACATGCTGCAACTAAGAGTTCGTGTGCCGCAACTAAAGATCCTGCAACTAAGACCTGGTGCAGCCAAACAAACAAAAAAAATAGTACCTTAAGATTAGTGTACTTTACTATATGTTTTTTATATCTCAGTAAAAAAGAGAAAAAAAAGAGGAAAGAAAGCAAAATATCTAAAACTTGTTGGGACTTCCCTGGTGGTCCAGTGGTAAAGAATCTGCCTTCCAGGGGCTTCCCTGGTGGCACAGTGGCTAAGAATCCGCCTGCCAATGCAGGGGACACGAGTTCGAGCCCTGGTCTGGGAAGATCCCACATGCCACAACTACTGAGCCTGCGCTCTAGAGCCCAAGAGTCACAACTGCTGAGCCCGCGTGCCACAACTACTGAAGCCCGTGCGCCCCAGAGCCCGTTCTCTGCAATAACAGAAGCCACCACGATGAGAAGCCCGCGCACCACAATGAAGAGTAGCCCCCACTCACCACAACTAGAGAAAGCCCGCACACAGCAACAAAGACCCAAGGCAGCCAAAAATAAATAAATAAATTTATTTAAAAAAAAAAAAAGAATCCGCCTTCCAATGCAGGGGACACGGGTTTGATCCCTGTTTGGGGAACTAAGATCCCACATGCCGCGGCGCAACTAAACCCGCGCGTGCCACCCGCCACAACTAGAGAGAAGCTGGCATACCACAACTAGAGAGAAGCCTGTACACTGCAACAAAGAGCCCATGTACCACAACTAAGAGCCGACACAGCCCCACCCCCAAATAAATAAATAAATAAATAATAAAACTTGCTGATACAACTTATAAATATTCCTGTGGCTGAAACATGATAGCATAAACTCCCTGATACTCAGATTTGATGAGGGAGTTGTGGGTCTAAAAACAAGAGAGTGGTAAGTAAAGAGAACATAAATATCACTGATCTTTAATAGAGATCACAGATAGGTAGGAAGCCCCCAAGTGGACATGGTGGGGTCCATGAAAAGATATGGCAGTTCTTTAGCGTGAAATATCTCACCTTTAGGGGTTCATAAGCAGCAAATGTGGCACTGCTCTCCAAATACTCTTCATATTCAGTCACACTAACTGTTACCAAAGTATGGCCCAGAGATTTGGCTGCTATATGTACACTGGAACAGTGTGTTGGTCCTGGTCTTTGAATACCTGCAAATCAAAAACCTTGACTTCAGTAGGGTAATAAGCCATCGGTCCTCAAGGAAATCAGTCTATAGAAATACAAGAATTTTAATATTTTAAAAAATTCTTAATCTCACACACTACTAGACACCAATTATTTATATTAAGTTGATATAAAATAATGTTCCTTCTATTAACAGATATATATCATGTAAGACACAGTTCTATGTATGGTGAGGATACAAATATGAGCAAAGATCCTGACCTCAAGGCATATATAGTTTAGAAGGGGAGGGTGAACATTTACATAAATTAAACTATTAGTAGAAAATGATAAGCATTATAGAAGTCTAGAAAACAGAATGATTACTTTTAGCTGGAGAGATCAAGAAAGGTTTAGATATGCAGAAGAGAGTATCTTAAGCTGACAAATAAATGAACAAAGATAGAAATATAAATGAGATACAAATGAGTATATGAAAGAGATTTATGGGAAATTTTAACTAAAGTAGTTAGTTTAGCTAGAGCCATACATGAAGCCAAAGCATGAAGCTCCAAAAAGTAGGTTGGGTTACACTGTAGAGGGCCTTTAATACTAAACTAAAAGGATTTTGGCTGTTGTCCACGGGCAGGGAGAAGCCTCTCAAATTTTTTTTTTTAATTGAATTGTATACTTTTTAAAATAATTAATTAATTAATTAATTTTTATTTTTGGCTGTTTTGGGTCTTTGTTGCTGTGCACGGGCTTTCTCTAGTTGTGGCGAGCAGGGGCTACTCTTCGTTGCGGTGCGGGGGCTTCTCATTGTGGTTGCTTCTCTTGTTGCGGAGCACAGGCTCTAGGTGCGCAGGCTTCAGTAGTCGTGGCATGTGGGCTCAGTAGTTGTGGCTTGCAGGCTCTAGAGCGCAGGCTCAGTAGTTGTGGCACACAGGCTTACTTGCTCCACGGCATGTGGGATCTTCCCGGACCAGGGCTCAAACCCGTGTCCCCTGCATTGGCAGGCAGATTCTTAACCAGCGCGCCACCAGGGAAGTCCACCTCTCAAAATTTTTGAGCAGGAAAATTAATTTTGAAATTGAGCTTCATGAAGATCTATCTGGTAGCCATGATTATCAAAGGCAAGAACAGTTAGGAGGATATCGTTAAATTCTCAGTGAGAGATAATGAGGGCCTAAAAATGGGGAGAGACAGCCTAAAAACAGAGGAGAGGTGAGAGATATTGTATAGTATAATTAACAAGGGCAAAAGAGAAGTCCAAGTTGATATCAACCTTATAGATGCATTGTGAGAATTAAATGAGTTAGTATATGAAAAGTATTCAGAACAGAGCCTAGGAAATAGAAATGCTAAACAAATGTTAGATGGTACTACTGTCATTATTATTGATGAAAAAACAATGGTGATCAGGATAAAATATGAAGTTCCACAACGGTAAATGATATTGATCCATATGGATAGTTTATTCATATTCTTTTCTTATTAAAAAGGTATTTTCTTTTTCAGAATAAATTTAATATATACAGACATTAAATGGCAATACAGTCCTCTTAGAAAGAGGTGTAGTACATATATTAAAGAAAGAAAGAACAAAAGAAAGAAAGAAGAGCTTGAGGCTGGAAAGAGAAGCCTTTAATATGACTAAAAACTGATATTGTCTGGCCACAATGAACCCTGGACATGTTATTCAATTTTTGTGCCTTTGTTTCTACATCATATTGTAACACCTAATACAGGCAGTTGACAGAATAAATAAAAGTATTATAAAGAAAGGTAATATCTAAATTTAATTTTTAATTTTTTTGGCCACACCGCGCAGTTCGTGGGATCTTAGTCCCCCGACCAGGGACTGAAACCAGGCCCTTGGCAGTGAAAGCCCAGTGTCCCTACCACTGGACCACTAGGGAATCCCCAATGTGTGAATTTAGACTGTAATTCATAGTTTCTGAATTGTTGATTGGTCCTTTAATTCAAAGACAAAGAAAGGAAAAAATAAAAAGCCTACTCTTACCTTCTTTGAGAAGAGTGAAGACTCCTTGCTTATCCATGTTCAAATCCAAGGATAAATGAGAGCAGTCTGTGAACGCGATGGCCTCTTTGGTTTCCTTATTTACATGATACATGGCAATGGGGATTTCTATAATCTGGCCAATCTCTACATCAGCATGAAATGGTAACATTTTCATTTTGTTCAGTTTCAGAACACATATCTGGAGGGGAATAAAATTAATCTTTCAAGAAAGTTATGTTAGGAAAGTCTTAGAATAAAAGAAAGCATTTCTTTTTTTTGTGGTACGCGGGCCTCTCACTGTTGTGGCCTCTCCCGTTGCGGAGCATAGGCTCCGGACGCACAGGCTCAGTGGCCATGGCTCACGGGCCCAGCTGCTCCACAACATGTGGGATCTTCCTGGACCGGGGCACGAACCCGTGTCCTCTGCATCAGCAGGTGGACTCTCAACCACTGCGCCACCAGGGAAGCCCAGAAAGCATTTCTTAAATATTTAAATATACATATACATAACATATATGTATGTTTTGTGTTTGTGTGTTAGGTGCTGAACCTGTCACTCATTTCATTCTTTAACCAATCGACCTCTCTAAAGCATCTAACACCATTCAACACGAGTCTGGCAAAATATGACCAATGCACAATTTTCTTGACTTTTGTAAGCTAAGAATGGCTTTTACATTTTTAAAGGGCTGTAAAATAAAAAGCAACGATGACAAAAAAGAAGACTATGAGATAGAGACTGTATGTGGCCTACAAATACTAACATATTTATAACTTAAAAATTTTTTTTAAATTTATTTGTTTTATTTATTTATTTTTGGCTGCATTGCTATGCTTCTTTGCTGTGTGTGGGCTTTCTCTAGGTGCGGCGAGCGGGGGCTACTCCTTGTTGCACGGTGTGGGCTTCTCATTGTGGTGGCTTGTCTTGTTGCAGAGCACGGACTCCAGTAGTTGTGGCACGTGGGCTCAGTAGTTGTGGCTCGAGGGCTCTAGAGCGCAGGCTCGGTAGTTGTGGTGCACGGGCTTAGTTGCTCCACGACATGTGGGATCTTCCCGGACCAGGGCTCAAACCCATGTCGCCTGCATTGGCAGGTGGATTCCTAACCACTGTGCCACCAGGGAAGCCCTAACATATTTACTACCTGGCCCTTTTTAACTAAAAATTTGCTGACCTCTGACATAGAGCACTTCCTCTTACTTGATATCTTTAAAAAAAATACATTTTGTTTTTGCTATAGACTGAAGGTTTGTGTCCCCCCAAATTCATATGTAGAAATCGAACACGCAAAATGATGGTATTAGGAGGTGGGGCCTTTGGGAGGTGGTTAGGTCATGAGAGTGGAGCCCTCATGAATGGGATTAATGCCCTTAAAAAAGGGACCCCCTAGAGCTCCCTAGTCCCTACTGCCATATGAGGTTAAGGCAAAAAACAGTCTTCTATGAACCAGGATGCTTTCCCTCACTATACACTGAATCTGCTGGTGCCTCGATTCTGGACTTTCCAGCCTCCAAAACTGCGAGAAATAAATTTCTGTTATGTATAAGCCACCCAGTTTATGGTATTCTGTTATAGCAGCCTGAATGGACTAATAGAGTCTTTTTTTGGTCACTTTCTATGTGTCGTTTGCTAGTTACTCTTACTCTGCCAATGTCTCTTAAAATGACACATAAATCTTACCCAGTTCCAAAACTTCAATGACCAACCATATGCTGATCACTCCAAATTTTTATCTCTAGCCCTAATCTTTCTGTTGTACTTCAGATGCCTATTTCCACTTTTAAACATTCATCTGGATGCTCCATAGGTGAACCACACTAAATGTTTGGGTTTTTTGTTTTTGTTTTTGCGGTACGTGGGCCTCTCAGTGTTGTGGCCTCTCCCGTTGCGGAGCACAGGCTCCGGACGCGCAGGCTCAGCGGCCATGGCTCACGGGCCCAGCAGCTCCGCCGCATGTGGGATCTTCCCGGACCGGGGCACGAACCCGTGTCCCCTGCATTGGCAGGCGGACTCTCAACCACTGTGCCACCAGGGAAGCCCGTTTGGGTTTTTTTTTTTTTTTTTTTGGCAGTGCGCGAGGCATGCAGGATCTTAGCTCCCCAACCAAGGATCGAACCTGTGCCCCAGTGGAAGAGCAGAGTCTTAACCATTGGACCACCAGGGTAGTCCCACACTAAATGTATCCAAAACTGAATTCATTATCTTCCTCTTATTCTTTTTCCTTTTCTTGTTTTTTTTTGGCGAGGGTAGCGGGGCACTGTGCCACATGGCTTGTGGGATCTCAGTTCCCCGAAAAGGGATTGAACCCAGGCCACGGAAGTGAAAGCGCCAAATCCTAACTACTAGACCACCAAGGAACTCCCCTTTTCTTGTGTTTTCTATCCACCAAGCTGCCAAAGCTTAATCTTTCACTTTTTCCCACCCCACTACGCATCAAATCTGATTAATCTACCTCTAAAATAACCCTGAATTTGTCCTCTTTTCTTTATTCTCAATACCATTTTGTTAGTTTAGGCTTAACTGGATACTTTGCCTTCACTTTCTTCTTTCATTCTATTCTAGTCTACTAGTATAAAGCTCCAGAAACTATCTTTCATTCCTTTTAAAAAAATATAGTTGTTGTTGTCTGGCTATAAAAATAATTAGATATCTTTCTAAACACAGGCTTTACCATATTATTATTTTTTTTAACATCTTTATTGGAGTATAATTGCTTTACAATGGTGTGTTAGTTTCTGCTTTACAACAAAGTGAATCAGTTATACATATACATATGTTCCCATATCTCTTCCCTCTTGCGTCTCCCTCCCTCCTACCCTCCCTATTCCACCCCTCTAGGTGGTCACAAACCACCTAGCTGATCTCCCTGTGCCATGCGGCTGCTTCCCACTAGCTATCCACCCTACATTTGGCAGTGTATATATATGTCCATGCCACTCTCTCACTTTGTCACAGCTTACCCTTCCCCCTCCCCATATCCTCAAGTCCATGCTTTAGTAGGTCTGTGTCTTTATTCCCGTCCTACCCCTAGGCTCTTCATGACATTTTTTTTCTTAGATTCCATATATATGTGTTAGCATACGGTATTTGTTTTTCTCCTTCTGATTTACTTCACTCTGTATGACAGACTCCAGGTCTATCCACCTCACTACAAATAACTCAATTTCGTTTCTTTTGGTGGCTAATATTCCATTGTATATATGTGCCACATCTTCTTTATCCATTCATCTGTCGATGGACACTTAGGTTGCTTCCATATCCTGGCTATTGTAAACAGAGCTGCAGTGAACATTTTGGTACATGACTCTTTGTTTTATTTTGTTTTGTTTTGTTTTGTTTTGCGGTACGCGGGCCTCTCACTGTTGTGGCCTCTCCCGTTGCGGAGCACAGGCTCCAGACGCTCAGGCTCAGCGGCCATGGCTCACGGGCCCAGCCGCTCCGTGGCATGTGGGATCCTCCCAGACCGGGGCACAAACCCATGTCCCCTGCATCGGCAGGCGGACTCCCAACCACTGCACCACCAGGGAAGCCCACTATTTTTAGTTTTTTAAGGAACCTCCATACTGTTCTCCATAGTGGCTGTAACAATTTACATTCCCACCAACAGTGCAAGAGTATTACCTTTTCTCCACACCCTCTCCAGCATTTACTGTTTCTAGATTTTTTGATGATGGCCATTCTGACCAGTGTGAGATGATATCTCATTGTAGTTTTGATTTGCATTTCTCTAATGATTAATGATGTTGAGCATTCTTTCATGTGTTTGTTGACAATCTGTATATCTTCTTTGGAGAAATGTCTATTTAGGTCTTCTGCCCATTTTTGGATTGGGTTGTTTGTTTATTTGTTATTGAGCTGCATGAGCTGCTTGTAAATTTTGGCAATTAATCCTTTGTCAGTTGCTTCATTTGCAAATATTTTCTCCCATTCTGAGGGTTGTCTTTTGGTCTTATTTATGGTTTCCTTTGCTGTGCAAAAGCTTTTAAGTTTCATTAGGTCCCATTTGTTTATTTTTGTTTTTATTTCCATTCCTCTAGGAGGTGGGTCAAAAAGGATCTTGCTGTGATTTATGTTATAGAGTGTTCTGCCTATGTTTTCCTCTAAGAGTTTGATAGTGTCTGGCCTTACATTTAGGTCTTTAATCCATTTTGAGTTTATTTTTGTGTATGGTGTTAGGGAGTGTTCTAATTTCATATTTTACATGTACCTGTCCAGTTTTCCCAGCACCACTTATTGAAGAGGATGTCTTTTTTCCACTGTATATTCTTTTTTGGTTCTTTTTTTTGGGGGGGGGGTTTGCGCTACACGGGCCTCTCACTGCTGTGGCCTCTCCTGCTGCGGAGCACAGGCTCCGGATGCGCAGGCCCAGCGGCCATGGCTCATGGGCCCAGCTGCTCCACAGCATGTGGGATCTTCCCGGACCGGGGCACGAACCCGCATCCCCTGCATCGGCAGGCAGACTCTCAACCACTGCGCCACCAGGGAAGCCCTCCACTGTATATTCTTGCCTCCTTTATCAAAAATAAGGTGACCATATGTTCATGGGTTTATCTCTGGGCTTTCTATCCTGTTCTATTGATCTATCTTTCTGTTTTTGTGCCAGTACCATACTGTCTTGATTACTGTAGCTTTGTAGTATAGTCTGAAGTCAGGGAGCCTGATTCCACTAGCTCCATTTTTCATTCTCAAGATTGCTTTGGCTATTCGGGGTCTTTTGTGTTTCCATAAAAATTGTGAAATTTTTTGTTCTAGTTCTGTAAAAAATGCCAGTGGTAGTGTGATAGGGATTGCATTGAATCTATAGATTACTTTGGGTAGTAGAGTCATTTTCACAATGTTGATTCTTCCAATCCAAGAACATGGTATATCTCTTCATCTATTTGTATAATCTTTCATTTCTTTCATCAGTGTCTTATAATTTTCTGCATACAGGTCTTTTGTCTCCTTAGGTAGGTTTATTCCTAGATATTTTATTTTTTGTTGCAGTGGTAAATGGGAGTGTTTTCTTAATTTCACTTTCAGATTTTTCATCCTTAGTGGAGAGGAATGCCAGAGATTTCTGTGCATTAATTTTGTATCCTGCTACTTTACCAAATTCATTGATTAGCTCTAGTAGTTTTCTGGTAGCATCTTTAGGATTCTCTATGTATAGTATCATGTCATCTGCAAACAGCGACAGTTTTACTTCTTCTTTTCTGATTTGGATTCCTTTTATTTCTTTTTCTTCTCTGATTGCTGTGGCTAGAACTTCCAAAACTTTTGAATAAGAGTGGTGAGAGTGGGCAACCTTGTCTTGTTCCTGATCTTAGTGGAAATGGTTTCAGTTTTTCACCATTGAGGATGATGTTGGCTGTGGGTTTGTCATATATGGCCTTTTATTATGTTGAGGAAAGTTCCCTCTATGCCTACTTTCTGCAGGGTTTTTATCATAAATGGGTGTTGAATTTTGTCGAAAGCTTTCTCTGCATCTATTGAGATGATCATATGCTTTTTCTCCTTCAATTTGTTAATATGGTGTATCACGTTGATTCATTTGCGTGTATTGAAGAATCCTTGCATTCCTGGAATAAACCCCACTTGATCATGGTGTATGATCCTTTTAATGTGCTGTTGGATTTTGTTTGCTAGTATTTTGTTGAGGATTTTTGCATCTATGTTCATCAGTGATATTGGCCTGTAGTTTTCTTTCTTTGTGTTTACCATATTATTGACCTTAGGAAAAATCTGTGTTGGCTTCCCATTGTTGACAGCAGGGGATCTTAGTTCCCTGACTAGGGATCAAACCCATGCCCCCTGCCTTGGAAGCACAGAGTCTTAACCACTGGACCACTAGGGAAGTCCTGAGGATCATTTTAAAACAACCAACTTGAAAAAGAAAAAAAAAATTTTAACGTGTTACTGTACTTAAATTTAGACAGTAATGTCTCAGAGGAGATATGAACGTTTTTTGGAGAGTTGCTTACCTTAATTTCCCCATATCGAAAAGGATTTTGTACATCTCGGGCCAAAACAGTGCTATTCCCCCTGACCTGACCAGCTGTCGTCACCACTCCTTTAGTGGTTACCATGGCCACTGTTTCATTAGAAGAGGTCCAGGTGAAATTGCCACTACCACCCTCTACCTATGAAAAAAATACACCCTTATATTTAATTAATATAGGAAGAAAATTGGAATTTAACTGAAGATGTAAAATCTGGTGAAATAAAGTTTAGGAAATAATAAAACTATACAATAAATTATTTCTGGAACATTAAGAAACTGTGATGCTATATTAAAGTAACTAAATGGGGAAGGGTAATACTAAAGGGGGATTATGTAATGGCAGTATCACAAAATGTCAAAAAAGAGCACAAGGGAGCTTGACAAAACTTTATAAAACTCACAAGGAAAGGATATATGGAAGAGAAGGAAAGTACACCAAGTATTCTTAGGATGACAGTATTCAAGAGCATGATTTGGTTGTCACCCAAAACTGAGTTATACTGCTAGGATTAGGGGGAAATAAGATTTAACATTAACCTTCAATAAATTAAGCTATCAGAGAAACTGACATTTCTTTGTGAATTCTCATTATAAGACATCATACCTGTACTTTATAACGATATAACATTCCCATGGGATGATGAGGAAATGCCAGAAAGTTGGGTGTAAGCTTGATGGGAAAATAAATCTTCACTTCTTGCTGATGTATAATTGGAAATTTTATAGGCTGAATATCTTTATTCTATAAGAGCAGGAAAAAAGGAGCAAAACAGATTTTATAAGGACTGTTCTTATGGTCCACATTCACATATAAAGCATCAGCAAAATGGTGTGTTAATAAATTACTCAACCAGTTTCTATCAATAAAAGAAAGAAAGAAACGTTCCTGTTCATTAGTGACGCACAGCTACTACAGTTCAATAATAATGAAAGGGATTTTGATAGACCTATAAGAAGTATCACAGTCATGGAAAGCAGTTTAAATTTCCTGAAATAAGAGTTTTATCAACATAGAAAGGGCAATCATAGTTTCAGAAAGAAAGATCCTTGGACATCTATCAGTTAAGTATATAAATTGTAAAGGCAAAGGAATATTACAAGCTATTCAGAAGAAAATAAAGAGAACATTTAAAGATGCTGGGGTAAGATATTCCCATCCTGCTTAAAAACAAGAGCAGGGTTTAGGGGGGTACCCATACAGGTAAAATAGGGTCCTCACACTCAACTATGTTGGCCTTTTTTCTTTGAAGGAAAACTCTACCTACCTACCTATCTATCTATTTTTTAAAGAAGCCCTGAAATATTTAGCAACTGTGTCACATCTGCAGTAATGGCTCTGATTTTCTCTTCACTCTCTTAAGATGGCTAGCTGGATGTTCTTTCAGTTTAAAAGAACATCATTGGGGCTTCCCTGGTGGCGCAGTGGTTGAGAGTCCGCCTGCCGATGCAGGGGACAAGGGTTCGTGCCCCGGTCCAGGAAGATCCCACATGCCGCGGAGAGGCTGGGCCCATGAGCCATGGCTGCTGAGCCTGCGCGTCTGGAGCCTGTACTCCTCAGCGGGAGAGGCCACAACAGTGAGAGGCCCGCGTACGGCAAAAAAAACAAAAAAGGTAATAAAAATTTTAAACGTCTGACTTCCCTGGTGGCACAGTGCTTAGGAATCCGCTTGCCAATGCAGGAGACACGGGTTCAAGCCCTGATCCAGGAAGATCCCACATGCCATGGAGCAACTAAGCCCATGCGCCACAACTACTGAGCCTGAGCTCTAGAGCCCATGAGCCACAACTACTGAGCCCACATGCCACAACTACTGAAGCTCGTGCGCCTAGAGCCCGTGCTCTGCAACAAGAGAAGCCACGATGATGAGAAGCCCAAGCACTGCAAGGAAGAATAGCCCCTGCTCACCTCAACTAGAGAAAGCCCGTGCACAGCAATGAAGACCCAACACAGCCAAAAATAAAACAAACAAATTAATTAATTAATAAAATAAAAAATAAATTGCATTATGATTGCAGAACAAGGAAATATTGTAATAAGGGCTTCTTTTAGGGTAGTCATAAAATCTTTTAGATTTCTTAGGTGGATCTTAAGTTGGGAATTCAAAGCCCTGAACTAACCATTTTCTTTCCCAAAGTTACCCAGCACACTTAGAAACAACAATCAATAAACCCTATTATATCCCAGACTTTCACTAACATGTTTTATGGCAGCAACTACCTGGTTACCAAAAGCTTTGCCTTCTACACGCACTTAACTATAGTGTCTACAGGTGATAATTTAAGTAGCTGTTTTGCTATTGCATACCATGAACTATCAATGCTCACTTCTTAATCACAAGAAACAGGATCAGTAATGCCTTTAAATCTAATAATAGAGAACCCAGAATCAACTTGGAGATGCGAGTCTCCAAGATGGCCTCCACTGATCCCCACCCCCTGGTATTCACATCCTTGTGTAGTTCCCTCTACATTGTGTCAGGAATGGTTTGAATGACCAATAGAATGTGGTAGAAGTGCTTATATTAAAAAGAAGAAAGATATAAAACCGGTGATCCACTGTAAGATTCTTCCACAATAAGAAACTTAAAAAAGAAACGCATTTTAAATCCAAAGTAAGGAAAAGAAATAGAATAACAAAGGTAAAGGCATAAATCAATGAAAGAGAAAGTAGATAAAGAACTGGAAAAAAGTCAATGAAACCAAAAGCTTGTTCTTTGTAAAAAGCAATAAAATTGATAAATGTCTAGCTGGATTCATGAAGAAAACAAGAGAAACACGAATAACCAATATCTGGAATGAAAGAGACAACATTGCTACAGATCCTACAGACATAAAAATTAATAAGGCAATATTTTGAACAACTTTATGTGATTAATTCAACAATTAGATTAAACAGAAATTCCTTCAGAGACACAACCTACCAAATTTCACTCAAGAAGAAATAACCTGTATAGTTGTATATAAATTTTAAAAATTGAATTCATAGTTTTAAACCTTCCCATACACCAATCATTAGAGGAATGTAAATTAAAATCACAGTGATATACTACTTCATACCCATTAGAATGGCTATTATCAAAAATAGAAAATAGCAAGTGTTGGTAAGAATGTGGAGAAATCACAAACCTTGTGCATTGTTGCTGGAATGTAAAATGACAGCCACTGTGGAAAACAGTATGACAATTCCTCAAAAAGTCAAATATAGAATTGCTATATGATCCAGCAATTCCAATTCTGGGTATACACCCAAAAGAATTGAAAGCAAGGATTTGACAAAATATTTGTATACCCATGTTCATAGCAGCATTATTCACAATAGACAAAAGGTGGAAACAACCCAAGTGTCTATCAATGGATAAATAATAAACAAAATGCAGTATATGCATTTAATAGAATATTATTTAGCCTTAAAAAGGAATGAAATTCTGACATGCTACATCACGGATGAACCCTAATGACATGCTAAGTGAAACAAGCCAAACACAAAAAAGACAAATATTGTATGAGTCCACCTTTTTTTTTTTTTTTTTTTGGCAGTGCTGTGTGGCTTGTGGGATCTTAGTTCCCTGACCAGGGATTGAGTCCACACCCTCAGCAGTGAAGGCGCAGAGTCCTAACCACTGGACTGCCAGGGAATTCCCTGTACGATTCCACTTATATGAGGTAACTAGATTAGTCAAATTCATAGAGAAAGAAAATAGAATGGTGGTTACCAGGGAATGGGGATGGGGTGTTCGGGGGGTGTTATTGTTTAAGGGGTAGAGAGAATCAGTCTGGAAAGATTATAAAGGTCTGGAGAGAGATGGTGGTAATGGTTGCACAACATGAATATACTTAATGCCACTGAACTGTACACCTAAAAATGGTTAAAATGGTAAATTTTATGTTATGTATATTTTATCACTATAATAATAAAAGACTTTCCATAAAAAATTCCAAGCTCAAATAGTTTCATTGTGAATTCTACCAAATATTTATGGAAGAAATAACACTAATTCTACAAAACTCTTCCAGAAAATAGAAAAGAATACTTCCCAACCCATTTTATAAAGCCAATATTATCCTAACACCCAAACCTGACAAATACATTACAATAAAAAACAGAAGGAAAAAAAAAGCTATAGGCCCTGAAAAACATATATGCAAAAGTCATTAACAGAATTTTAGCAAATTAAATCCTGTAATGTATAAGAGGATAACAAATCATAAGCAAGTGAGGTTTATCCTGAGAATGCAAGATTGGTTTAATATTAGAGAATCAATCAATGTAATTAATTCACCATATTTAAAAGACTAGAAAAGAAAAACTATATTGATCACCTCAATAGAGGCAGAAGAGCACTGACAAAATTCAGCACCAATTCGTGATGAAAATTCTCAATAAACTAGGAATAGAAAGGGACTTCTTCAACCTAAGGATGAGCATCTACACAAAATCTATAGTCAACATCATACTCAGTGGTGAAAGGGTGAATGCTTTCCACTTAAGGTCAGGAATAAGGCAAACATGTCTACTCTTAACAGTTCTATCCAGTATTGTAGTAGAGGTCCTAGCCAGTGCAGTGAGGCAAGAAAAAGAACTAAAAGGCATATTTATTGGAATGAAAAGGGTTAACTGTCTTTATTACATATAACATAACTGTATATATAGGAATTCCTAAGGAATCTACAAAAAATTACTAGAATAAGTGAATTCAGCAAGCTTTCAAGATTCAAGGTAACATACAAAAAACCACTGTATTTCTATATACTAGCATGATCAAGTAAAAGGAGAAAATTTAAAAATACATATATAGCTTAAAAACATAAAACAGGGACAAATTTAATAAAATATCTTCAAGACCTGTATGATGAAAACTATAAGACATTGCTGAAAGAAAATTTTAAAGTCCTAAATAAGTTGAAAAAATACCACGTTCATAAATCCTAATAAAAAATACCAGCAGGTGGGAGATGTCTGCAAAAGTGTCAAAGTAGGGAACTCCAAGAACCTGTCCCCCCATAGAAATGCAAAAAAAAAAAAAAAAAAAGTCAGAATTAACTTTGGAAAATACTCAAAAATACTCAAAGGTTTACAGCAACCAAATGTATGCCGAATCAAGAAAAAGGTGACTTTTTATTCATATATATAATTTTTAATTTTTATTTATTTATTTATTTTTGGCTGAGTTGGGTCTCTGTTGCTGCACGTGGGCTTTCTCTAGTTGCAGGGAGCAGGGGCTACTCTTCACTGCAGTGCACGGGCTTCTCATTGCGGTGGCTTCTCTTGTTGTAGAGCACGGGCTCTAGGTGTGTGGGCTTCAGTAGTTGTGGCACATGGGCTCAGTAGTTGTGGCTCACGGGCTCCAGAGCTCAGGCTCAGTAGCTGTGGCACATGGGCTTAGTTGCTCTGCGGCATGTGGGATCTTCCCGGACCAGGGCTCAAACCCATGTCCCTTGCATTAGCAGGCAGATTCTTAACCACTGCACCACCAGGGAAGCCCCAAGAAAAAGGTGACTTAAGGCATTAAAGAAATTATTTGTCAAACCACTAACTGCCTACAAGCTAAAGGAATTGAGATTTTATACTACAGATGACAACACAATCTTCAACAAATAGTTTAGAAAACTCACTAAACATACAAGCAACTACAACCCACATCAAGCAATAACAACACACCCAGAGGAAAGGGAAGAATGTGATTTCCAAAGTTACCACATTATACAGTTGACCTTTAAACAATGTGGGGTTTAGGAGTGCCAACCCTCTGTGCAGTCAAAATCCATGTATAACTTTACAGTCAGCCCTCCATATCCATGGTACCATATTTGCAGACCACCACGGATTATGTTGTATTGTAGTATGTATTAAAAGTGAAAAAATGTATAAGTGGAACTGTGCAATTCAAACCTATGTTGTTCAAGGGTCCACTGTAATATCAAAATGTTAGCTTTTCAACAACAAAAAAATTATAAGGTATGCAAAGAAACAAGAAAATATGGTCCATTCATAGAAAAAAAGAAATTAACACAATCGGTCTCTGAGGAAACACAGATATTGGACTTACTAAACAAAGATTTTAAATTGAAGAGCTAAAGGAAACAATGTACATCACTCCAGAAGAATGATGTTTCACCAAGTAGAGAATATCGATGAAGAGATAGAAATTATAAAAAAGGAATCAAACAGATATTCTGAAGCTAAAAGTACAATAACTGAAATGAAAACTTCACTAGAAGAACTTCACAGCAGATTTGAGCTGGCAGAAGAAAGAATCAGCAAACTTGAAGAGAGGTCCATTGAAGTTATTCAGAGTAGCAAAAAGAAAAAATAATGAAGAAAAATAACCAAGCCTTAAAGACCAGTGGAGCACATCAAGTAAATCAATATATACAAAACAGGAGTCCCAGAAGTAGGGAAAGAAAGGCACAGAAAGAATATTTGAAGAAATAATGATGAAAATGTCTCAAATTTGGGCTTCCCTGGTAGCGCAGTGGTTGAGAGTCTGCCTGCTAATGCAGGGGACACGGGTTCGAGCCCTGGTCTGGGAAGATCCCACATGCCGCGGAGCAACTGGGCCTGTGAGCCACAACTACTGAGCCTGTGCATCTGGAGCCTGTGCTCCGCAACAAGAGAGGCCATGACAGTGAGAGGCCCGCACACCACGATGAAAAGTGGCCCCCGCTTGCCACAACTAGAGAAAGCCCTTGCATAGAAACGAAGACCCAACTCAGCCAAAAATAAAAAATAAATAAATTAAAAGAAGGCTCAACATTAAAAAAAAAGTCTCAAATTTGATAAAAGACATGAACCTACAAAAATCAAT
This sequence comes from Orcinus orca, assembly GCF_937001465.1. Classification (NCBI taxonomy): domain Eukaryota; kingdom Metazoa; phylum Chordata; class Mammalia; order Artiodactyla; family Delphinidae; genus Orcinus; species Orcinus orca. The sequence continues at coordinate 101,088,523 of NC_064559.1, read as the reverse complement.
TAAACACAAAAGAAGTCAGTAATAGAAGAAATTAATTACCAAAAAAAGTCACATAGAAACAAATACCAAAATAGCAGAAGTCTTTCCTTATCAGTAACTATTTTAAATGTAAATAAATTAAACTCTCCAATTAAAAGGCAGAGGTTGACAGAATGGATAAAGAAGAACATGATCCAATTATATGCTATCTGTAAGAGATTCATGTTAGATTCATGAATGAAAGTGAAAGAAGGGAAAAATATATTCCATGCAAATAATTACCAAAAGAGAGTTGGGGGAGCAGTCTATATTAATGTCAAACAAAATAGATTTTAAAAAATTGTTACAAGAGACAAAGGTCATTATAAATTGATAAAAGGGTCAATTCATCAAGACAATATAACAATTATAAACATATACCTACCTAACAAAAGAGCCCCCCCACAAAATGAAGCAAAAATGCACAAAACTGAAGGGAGAAACAGACAGTTTTACAATAGTTGAATTTTAATACCTCAGTTTCAATAATGGATAGAACAACCAGAACAAAAGATCAATATGGAAATGGAGGACTTGACCAACACTATACACCAACTAGACCTAGCAGACATATACAGAATAGTCCACCCCAAAACAACAAAATGCTCATTCTTCTCAAGTGCACGTGGAACGTTCTCCAGGATAGGCCATATGTTAAACCACAAAACAAGTCTCAATAAATTTAAAAACACTGAAATCATATGAAGTATCTTCTTCAACCAAAATGGACTAAAACTAGAATTCACATGGGGAAAACTAGACAATTCACAAATATGTGGAAATTAAACAACCCTCTAAACAACCAGTGGGTCAAAGAAGAAATCATAAGGAACATTAGGAAATTCTGAGATGAAGGAAAACAAAAATACAACATGCCAAAACTTACAGGATGCAGTGAAAGCAATGCTCAGAGGAAAACTTATAGTTGTAAACATGTGTATTAAAAAAGAAGACAGAGTTCCCTGGAGGTCCAGTAGTTAGGACTTGGTGCTTTCACTGCCGTGGCCCGGGTTCAATCCCTGGTTGGGGAACTAAGATCCTGTAAACTGGGCACAGTGTGACCAAAAAAAGAAGAAAAATCTCAAATCAATAATCTGACTGTATAGCTAAAGGAACTAGAAAAGGAAGAGCAAACTAAACGTAAAACTAGCAGAAGGAAGGACATAATAAAGATTTTTTTAGAGCAGTGATTTAAAAAACTGAGAGTAGAAAATCAGTACACAAAATCAAAAAAACCAAAATTTGGTTCTTCAAAACGATCAACAAAATTGAGTTTAGCTAGAGTGACTAAGAAAAAAATAGAGAGAATACTCAAATTACTAAAATCAGAAATGAAAGTGGGGACATTACTACCAACTTTACAGAAATAAAAAGGATTCTAAGAGAATACTATGAACAATTGTCCACCAACAAATTAGACAACCTAGATCAAATGGACAAATTCCTAGAAGCACATCAATTAAAAAAACTGACCCAGGGCTTCCCTGGTGGCACAGTGGTTGAGAGTCCGCCTGCCGATGCAGGGGACATGGGTTTGTGCCCCGGTCCGGGAAGATCCCACATGCCGCGGAGCGGCTAGGCTCGTGAGTCGTGGCCACTGAGCCTGCGCGTCCGGAGCCTGTGCTCCGCAGCGGGAGAGGGCACAGCAGTGAGAGGCCCGCGTACCAAAAAAAAACAAAAAAAAACTGACCCAGTAGAAGTAGAAAATTTGACCAGACCTATAGCAAGCAAAGAGATTGAATCGGTAATCAAAAATTTTCCAGCAAAGAAAAGCCCAGACCTAGATGGCTTCGGTTCTAAATTTTCTTTTTTCTTTCTTTCTTTTTTTTTTTTGCGGTACGCGGGCCTCTCACTGTTGTGGCCTTTCCCGTTGCGGAGCACAGGCTCCGGACGCGCAGGCTCAGTGGCCATGGCTCACTGTCCTAGCCGCACAGCGGCATGTGGGATCTTCCCGCACCGGGGCACGAACCCGTGTCCCCTGCATCGGCAGGAGGTTTCTCAACCACTACGCCACCAGGGAAGCCCCGGTTGTAAATTTTCACAAACATTTAAAGAAGAATTAACACCAATGCTTCTCAAACCTTAAAAAAAAAGAAAAAAGAAGAACAAGATGATGAAGAAAAAAAGAAAAAGGAGGGAACTCTTCCTAACTCATTCTAAGAGGCCAGCATTTGCCCTGATACCAAAATCAAAGACATCACAAAAAAAGAAAACTACAGACCAGTATACTTTAAGAATATAAATACAAAACTCCTGAAGAAAACAATGGCAAACCAAATCCAGCAGCATGTTAATAGGATTGTACACCATGACCAAGTGGGATTTTTCCCAGGAATTCAAAAGCAGTATGATATATAAACGTCAGTCAATGTAATATACCAACTAGTAGGATGAAAGAAAAAAATATGCTTAAAGACATTTGAGAAAAATCCAACGCCCTTTCACAGTAAAAACACTCAACAACCAGGAGTGGAAAAGAACTTCTTCGATATGATAAAGGCCACATATGAAAACTCCACAGCTAACATCATACTCAATGGTGAAAGAATGACAGTTTTTGCCCTAAGATCAAGAACAAGACAAGGATGCCCACTATTGCCACTTTTATTCAATATTGTACTATAAGTTCTAGCCAGAGAAATTAGGCAGGAATATGAAATAAAAGGTATCAAAATGGGAAAGGGAGGAGCAAAATCATCACTATTTGCAGGTGATATGATCTTATATATGAAAGATCCTATAGAATCCAGGAAAAATACTAGAGCTAATAAACTAATTCAGCAAAGTTGCAGCATAGCAGATCAACACATAAATATCAGTTGTACTTCTATACATTAGCAATAAACAAACTAGAAAGGTAAATTAAGAAAAAAATTCATTACAATATCATCAAAAAAGAATAAACTACTTAGGAATAAATTCAACCAAGGAGGCGCAGGACTTGTACACTGAAGACTACAAAATATTGCTTAAATAAATTAAAGACAATCTGAATAAATGGAAAGACATCCCATGTTCACGTATTGGAAGACCTAATATTGTTAAGATTGCAACCCTCTCAAAAGTGATCTACAGGGCTTCCCTGGTGGCACAGTGGTTGAGAATCCACCTGCCAATGCAGGGGACACGGGTTTGATCCCTGGTCCGGGAAGATCCCACATGCCGCAGGGCAACTAAGCCTGTGCGCCACAACTACTGAGCCTGTGCTCTAGAGCCCAAGAGCCACAACTACTGAGCCTATGTGCCCCAAGTACTGAAGCCCGCGTGCCTAGAGCCTGTGCTGTGCAACAAGAGAAGCCACCTCAATGAGAAGCTCACGCACCTCAACAAAGAGTAGCCCCCGCTCACCACAACTAGAGAGAAAAGCCCACGTGCAAAAACGAAGACCCAACACAGCCAAAAATAAATAAATAAATAAAGGAGTATGGGTGAGCTCAGATTTTAAAACATAACATTTTTTAAAAGCAGGATTGGTGGGATTGAAGAATAATTGCAGAATAGAGTCAAACTGCCAGAAATACCATAACAATGGATTTTAAAAATCACTGTGTATTAAATATTGTTAAAAAACTGGATATATTTTAATACTGAATATAGATCTATACCTGACCATAACTAATCCAAACACCATTCATTCATTTAACAAATACTTATTTGTATCAACTGTATGTTTAGTCACTCAGATGTTAGGGCAACAGCTGTGAATACAGTAGGCATAATCTTTGCCCTCAAAGTTTATAATCTGATGAAAGAAGCAAATAATAACAATAAACTACGATGAATATTTTGATCTGAGAAGTTCAGGGAGCTCTAAGAACATATGAAAGGTGAAAACATGCCTGAGGAACCAACGTTAAGCTAGCCCTGTGCATTGAGTAGGGAGAAAGCGTTGTAGACAAAAGGAATTATATTTGTTTATAAAAAATGAAAATAAAATAGAGGCAAAAAGAGACATTTTTTAGAAACTGAAAGTTCAGTATGGCTGAAACATAAGAGAGGAAGCGTGACAAGACCTGAGGCTGGAGAAGTTGTCAGGGGCCAATCATATAGAGTCACAAACTCAAACGCCTACAGGTATCAGGTAGATATTATAAACAGGTTTATTAAGCTGAATATAAAATAACAGGGAATGGCAGGAAACACAGCAGACTGAAAAGTATAGTCTAAATGTTGTAGCCACTATCTCTTCCGGCTAATCACTGTCAGATTTTCATATAATCTAGAGAATCAGAAATCTTGGATTTTATTTGAAATTTCCCAATTAAAAAGAAACTTACACACCTAAATAAAAAACAAGATTACAAACCAAGATAGTCTGCAGGCCACCAGATTGTGATCTCTGTCATAGAGGGTCCTATAAAACTACACTAAGAAGTTTAAACTTTACCGTAAAATCAATGGGAAGCCACCAAAGGAATTTAAATAGTAAATACATAATAATTTTTGTAGTTTTTGGAATATCATTCTAGCCACGGACAATATTGGAGGTCGGAATATCAGTTTAGAAGCTACTGTGAAAGTCTAGGTGAAAGACAGCAATGTCTTCTTCACCTAGTAAGAAATGGGTTTGAGAGACATTTAGAAGAACTGACATGGCATTCAATAATGTACTGAATGTAGAAGGTGAAGGAGAAGGCAGAGTCAAGGGTGACTCTTGGGATTTTGTCTTAAACAGCTGGGCAAAAGGATCACTGGAGAAAAAGTAGGTTTGGGAGAGGGAAACAAATTTGACAGACAGTTAAAAATCAGATACTTACACATTTTAGACGCATTAGAAACATTCATTCCTTATCCCTTTACCTTGTAACTCCATTTCTGTTATTATACCATAAGATAATTAACCAAAAGGAATAAGAATTATACAAAGATACACAGCTTTGCCACTTACAAAGTAAAAAAACTGTTAAAAATGCAAAAGTTCAAAGTTGGTGGCATGGTTGAACAATTGGCATATTAACCCTTTGGATTTTTAGAATAGAAAGTACTCCTATGTGGACCTGATGACACAAGGAAACGTGCACATGAAATAATTTTTTTTTTTTTTTGCGGTACGCGGGCCTCTCTCACTGTTGTGGCCTCTCGTGGAGCACAGGCTCCGGACGTGCAGGCTCAGCGGCCATGGCTCACGGGCCCAGCCGCTCCGTGGCATGTGGGATCTTCCCGGACCGGGGCACGAACCTGTGTCCCCTGCATCGGCAGGCAGATTCTCAACCACTGCGCCACCACGGAAGCCCTGAAATAATTTTTAAAGGACCTTCAAATGACATACATACACAATGACCACAAATGCAGATATATGCATTAACAGAAATTGGAACAGAAAATTTGTAGAGGTATAAACTACTAAGTGTACTGTTTATTAGTTTATTTTGTGAAAGATAAAGGTGGGATATGCCATATATGTGCTTGCAAATCAACAAGTCAGGCAAGTCTGGTCAGTGTTCTCAGGATTCAAAGACCATCCTTTTAATTCCTACCTGGTAAATGATGGAAGTCAGGGATGCATTTATCATGACCACACCATGTTTCAGGGCTTTCACTACATTGTAAGATCCATTCACAGTAGTCAGCTGCTCTTCAAAATACTCTCTTGGGAATTGGTACATAATCCTGAGATTCTGAAAATCAGCCCAAAATCAACACAAACCTGAAGACATGCTTTTTCCCTAAAGCCATCTTAATCCCAAAGCATTAAAAAAAAAAGTGTGGCTATGCATTCTGGGGCTTAAAGAAACAAAAACAAAATCTTTGCTCTCCCTCACCAAATGCTAAGTTGGAAAGATGTCATTTTAAAATGGTACTAGTTTTTGAAAGATCCATTAATGGCAAGTAATCAAAAATAGGAAGAGTCGAAGCTTATATAAATTTTAGTGTAATCTGTGCTATTCCATAAATTGACAGTTCTCAGGGGAAAAAAAAATGGACACTGGAGAGTGACTACAACACTTCACATTTAATGGTCACACTATTACTCTCACCACTATAAAACTCTGGTGACCATCTCTGAAATGAAGTTGTAAAATGAGGATTCCCTCCAAAGTGTTATCATTGGTGTCAACTTCATCTCTCTTCTATAATTCTAACCAGATTATATCTTTTACTTCTGGTTTAGCATTACTCAAGGATAGAACTATTTAATAATAATAATAATAAAGTAGTAACTTTCATTTTCAAAGGTAAAATCTGGAAGCAAAAGAAAAAAAGTCTTCCTAGCCAAAAAGATTGCCCACTCAAGGAGTTATCCTTAAAGGGGCTAGAAAAATACAAAAGAGAGACTCACATCTGAAATATAGACTTTTGTGCTGCTTTTATCAAATACTTCTACTGTAATAACATACACCTGCCCCACCTCTAGACTCCAACGATCTCCAGGTTGGACTGTGAAACCTGTACACAAATCAAGAAACAAAAGTATTAGAAGAGGCCAACATTTTTCTACAATGAATTTAAAAATACAAACTTTAAAAAGCCATTTAAAGAGCAAAACTCAATAATAGGTGGAGATGGTTTCCAAAGTAGATCCTTTAGTTGCCTCTATAAAATTGTATAATAATTTGGAGTTCCAAAGATCCTGGCTTAACTTAGCTCATCTCAGGTATAAAGGAAACACTCTCACTTATATCTGTATACAAATGCCACTCCACCCCCAAACCAACAATTTTGCTCATTTCTGATATGTCAGGCAAGATTTCAGCTGATTTCAGTCAGATTCATTGTTTCATATGGCTTAAGGACATTAGGTTTCTTTTTTCCTTGTATAAAGTCTCTTTTTCTAACCCAACGTTGTATTACATGGAGCTTCATGTTTTATAACAATGTTTCAAGATGCTTTACTCTTGCAGATAGCATTTAACCAAAACAATGTGAGAAAACATGTCAAGTAAGGTTGAATTTGAAATTAGTTAAGTCTCAAAATGAAGCACTCTAGTCTTTAATGCACTCATTTCAGTGAAATACTTTAAGCTATTCAGCTTTCTGAAAATTATTATCTAAAAATACCTAGAAATCCAGGCTCTACAACATATATGGTGCAATTTGGGAGTCCAGACAAAGATCGCATATGGACATCTTAATTTTTGCTTAAGGAAATTGTATGAGCTAGTTGGGTGAAAAGAGAAATATGAGTTACCAAAAATAAATAAATAAGTCCACAAATGAAAGCAAATAAAAATTCTATCTTTTATTATCCACTGGAAAGCAAAACTTAAATGTGTATATTCTGAGAAAAATCTGAGGGCTCAGCAATCACAGGAATCAGGTATTCTTGAATTTCAAATATGAGGAAGATGAAATGAGAGAAAAAAGATCATGCTCCATGTTTTTAATATTCATTTAGCTGTGGAACTCTTTCCTCCTGCAAAATTCTTACATAGGAGCCCATTATGGAAAGCAGGACAAAGTGGCATTGCCCTGGCTAAAGAAATGGTCAGTGGTGGATGGAGAGGGAGGGAGAGGCATGACTTGCCATCCAGCCCAGCAACTTGCCTTGGGCTCTGCAGACAGTTTTAAAAATCACTAGTTGATTTTCTATTATCTGTGGCAATTCTTTAATACCAAAATGTTTTCTCTTTGCCACCAAAGATACTTCTAGGTCACACATCATACCACCCATTATTCCCTTTTGTTAAATTTTAGCAGGAGACTTCCCTGGTTGTCCAGTGGTTAAGAATCCACCTTCCAATGCAGGGGACTCGGGTTCGAGCCCTGGTCGGGGAACTAAGATCCCACATGCCGCAGGGCAACTAAGCCTAGGTCGCCATAACTACTGAGCCCATGCGCTCTGGAGCCCCTGTGCTGCAACAAAGAGCCCGCCCTCCGCAACTAAGACCCGACGTAGCCAAAGAAGTAAATAATTTTTAAAAATTTTAGCAGAAATAAAAATTTATTCTGTTAGCCTATACACAATCTAATTAGTAACGTATTTTCCTCTCAAAAATATACTACATCCAAAAGCTAAGAAGAAATTATTTCTGCTCTGAGAAATATACTTCTGAAACGACTTAATGGAAAACACTCATTATTTCAAAGTACACTAATTTAGAAGTTCTATTAATTCAGTCATGCACTAGGCTATAGTTTAGCACTACATTATCTATAGTGATAATGAAAGCAAAATATTTAATCTATTTCAGGGATCAAACTTTTAAAGCTGTCCCAGTACTCCAAATGAGCTACTAATATACATACAATTGATATGATAATTAAAATTACTTTTTATCTATTCATTAGAGCAAATCTTTTAAACACTGTAGGCAACTCTGTGCCAATCTAGGTTTGGTTTTGCTTATGTACTGTATTCATAAAATATAAAAGCTAGAAGGAATTCAGGAGTACATCATTCCTTTCGCTTTTACAGACAAGGAAACGGATCTCGATAGGTCTCTACACCAGTTCATTCCTCCATTATCAGAATAAGATATCTTCCTTTCACCTAATCCTTCCATCTGTTCTGAATCTCATTTTCTCTTGCCCCTCAGAAATCTTACTCCATCGGCTGGCCTTCTTTTCTTCCATATCTCTGCCATCTCTCTGTTTAACTTATAGACATATTCAAGTTTCTCTTAACTTAAAAAAGTTCTCATGCCTTTTTCAAAGTTCTACCTTTTTGCCTCCTTCTTTTTAAAGCCAAGCTGTTTTTATTGAAAAAGTGATCCAAGACTTACTGGTTACTACAGTCTTTCAGTCTTTATCTTAGTCTTTATCTCTGCCTATTTCACCTGAGGAACATTCTCTTTGTAAATTCCTCACTTGGTTATCATGAAACCTCTCTCCTGGTTTTCCTACTACTTTTTTTTTTTTTAAGATTTTTTTGATGTGGAACATTTTTAAACTCTTTATTGAATTTGTTACAATATTGCTTCTGATTTATGTTTTGGTTTTTTGTCTGCGAGGCACGTGGGATCTTAGCTCCCCGACCAGGGATAGAACCCATACATACCCCCTGCACTGGAAGGTGAAGTCTTAACCACTGGACCGCCAGAGAAATCCCTCCTACTACTTTTTATATTTTATTTATTTATTTATTTATTTTGTTGTGCTGGGTCTTAGTTGTGGCAGGCGGCTCATTAGTTGTGGCATGCGAACTCTTACTTGCGGCATGCATGTGGGATCTAATTCCCTGACCAGAGATCGAACCTGGGCCCCCTGCAGTGGGAGCACGGAGTCTTATCCACTGCGCCACTAGGGAAGTCCCCTTCCTACTACTTTTTTTGTTGTTGTTAATTTTTTTTTTTAATTTTTATTTTTGGCTGTGCTGGGTCTTTGTTGTTGCACGTGGGCTTTTCTCTAGTCGTGGTGAGCAGGGGCTACTCTTCGTTGTGGTGCATGGGCTTCTCATTGCAGTGGCTTCTCTCGTTGTGGAGCATGGGCTCTAGGTGTGTGGGCTTCAGTAGTTGCAGCACACGGGCTCAGTAGTTGTGGCATGTGAGCTCCAGAGCATGCGGGCTTCAGTAGTTGTGGCTTGCGGGCTCAGCAGTTGTGGCTCTCAGGCTCTAGAGCACAGGCTCAGTTGTTCCGTGGCATGTGGGATCTTCCGGGACCAGGGCTCCAACCTGTGTCCCCTGCATTGGCAGGCAGATTCTTAACCACTGCGCCACCAGGGAAGTCCCCTCCTACTACTTTTTAAACATTCTTTCTGGGCCTCCTTAAAGTCCCTCCTCTTCCATATGAACCTTACAAGCTAACATTCCACAGTTCTGTCTTCAGCTCTCTTCTCCTCTCACTCTGTATATTCTCCCTAGGTGATTTTGTCTACAACAACAGCTTCAACTATCACCTGGCTATAAACTGATAACTTTCAAATATCTGTCTTCATCTTGAATCTTTCTCCTCCAGATGCATTTCTGCTTGGATGTCTATCCCACAGATACTTCAAGTTAACATGTGAAAAACTAAACTAGTTTCCTTTTCCCTTAAACCTGCTCCTTCTTTTATATTACCCATCTCTATGAACAACGGTACCACCAGCCACCCTAAGGCAGGTGCTGGAACAAACTATGAATAGTCACCATCCATGTCAAGAGATAAATGTAGTATATTTTAATAGTTACTACTTTGAAATAAATAATGATATGAACTGAGAATATGAAAAAAAAATCATGGTAAGTCTGCCTGGGGAATTCAGGGTAGTGCCTGACACACAGCTGGGGCTCAGTAGGTATCAAATGTCTTAGTTTACTTTGTAGGTACTATTGTATTTGTTCACAAATGTCCTAGGCACCTTAAAATGACTAGAGAACAAACAACTTTGAACCAAACCTCTCCTGAGTGTTTTAGACAAATAATATAATCAGCTAATTAACAAATACTATTCTATAAGAAATACTGTACCTTTCAAGACTGATAGGTTCTTACTCAGAGTTAAGCCTACTAAGCCCTACATAATTACTCCCTCTCCTACTCTATTACCTCTTCTACTACTTTCCCCTTATTCTCTGCACTCAGCAGCAGTGTCTTCCTTGCTCTTCTGTAAACATGCCAAACATGCTTCTGCTTCAGAACCTTTGCAATTGCTATTTCCTCTTCCTGGAGCTCTTTCACCCAGATATCTGTATGGTTCATTGCTCTGATGTGGCCTTATCAGAGAGGATTTCCCTAACTACCCTGAGTAAAATAGTCTGTATGCTTAGCACTTAGAGCAATGTTGAACATATAGTAGAAATATAACAGATATTTGCTGAATAAATTAAGTTATTTGAGATTCAAAGATTCAAAAATAGGAAATATTTCAATATCAAACACTGAGAATTTTATGAATTTCCTGAAAATTTCAGTTTTCTGAGAATTTTAATCTTTATACTGTTTTGTTTTCATTGACTGTAGTAGAGCTCTATGTATCTCTCTTTGTTCAATCTTACAGAGCAGGTTTAGTGAATTTTTTAAAATTTTATTTATTTATTTTTGGCTGCACTGGGTCTTCATTGCTGCACGTGGGCTTTCTATAGTTGTGTCGAGCGGGGGCTGCTTTTTGTTGCGGTGCACGGGCTTCTCATTGCGGTGGCTTCTCTTGCCGTGGAGCACGGGCTTTAGGCACGCAGGCTTCAGTAGTTGTGGCACACGGGCTCAGTAGTTGTGGCTTGCGGGCTCTAGAGAGCAGGCTCAGTAGATGTGGTGCCCAGGCTTAGTTGCTCCACGGCATGTGGGATCTTCCTGGACCAGGGCTCGAACCTGTGTCCCCTGCATTGGCAGGCGGATTCTTAACCACTGCACCACCAGGGAAGCCCAAGTTTAGTGAATTTTTAAAAATTACTCTCAATTTAACAAATATTAATTAAGTAGCCACTTCAGACAATACCATCTTTTCTCAATTATTCATGTGAAAATAGGAAAGAACAAATTAAATAACATTTACACAAGTTCCTCCAAACTGTTTTCCCCAGTCTCCTATTTATAATTTGATTGAGGTTGCACATACGCTCTGAAGTCAACAGGTTCCAAGTTCCAACTACTCTTCTGTACCTACCCTTTGTTAGAAATTATGACAAAAATAATTTATAGTGCTTTGTTAAAAATAGAACCTATAGAAAATAAATGTAGTAGTATTATAATCATGCTTAACTAATTATTTTACCAAGGAACATGTATAGCATGCTCAAGGAAATATAGATTGGCAGCGAAAACTTGAGCAAAAGGATACTTTTATGGATAAAGACAAGGTTAGCGTGGCCCAGTTGGACAGCAGTCACCATGGCTGTTTTCTCATCCAGTAAAGCCACTTTCCCAGGAAGAGACATATTACATGAAACTCTGTGGTTTTGCAATTCCAGTGTATAATGTTCCAGGGGAAATTTCACCTCTGTAAGACATGAAAGATACATAAATGTAACGAGGGCAGCCATTCCAACGGACAATGGTGTATTGTTGGATTATAAGAGGAAGCAGGTCTAAATAAGAGTACAATCTGCTTTTAATTTCCCTCACTACGATGAATTTCTACACGTAGCCATTTTGAGGAGAATACTATATGAGTTTATTGTTGGTATTGCTTATATTCTTAAAACTCAGTGAACTGAGAGTAGGAGGCGGGATCCTCACTAAAGTAAGTAAAGGACTAATGTTAATGGAGCAAATGCACACTTTATAAATTCAGTGGGACTTTGGGGGTCAGTAGAGTATTAAGTTTTTTAGTTAATGAACTGAGTTTCTCAATAAACACCTTTTGCAAAGATCATTCAAGTCCCTTCTGGTAAAGTTTCTTCACTTGCCCTCTAAAAGCTAGTAAACTTTTGGTTGTTGTTTTAATAGACAATTCAGATGTCTATGGGCACTGAAGCTAAGCAGCATTAGCCGGTTTAAGACATGGAGACTATCTCTGCTCAGTATTAGCTCAAGTACAGCAATTAAGGGATATAGCTAACAATGCAGGGGTTAGAGGAACTGATACCACCCCCCACTCCCTGATCACCATGCAGTTGAAAATCCGCATATTAGTCAATCCTCCGTAACCCCAGTTCTGCACTCATGCACTCAGCCAACCACGCATCGTGTAGTACTGTAGTATTTATTGAAGAAAATCCGTGTATAAGTGGACCTGCACAGTTCAAACCCATGTTGTTCAAGGGTAAACTGTACTTGATCACAAAATCTAAAGACAGAAAGAAGTATTTTGCATACATAATGTGGAGTTGCTTCTCTTGTCAGCAGAAAGGATTTGGGAAATGTTAGTCTTAGGAAAAGATAAGATATTTACCTGTCATTCTTCCCTGAACCATTTTTGCAACTCGATATTTAATATATGCTCCTACTAAGAGATAAATATCATGGGATGGTATAAGAAATATATTCTCCAAAACAAGCAGACGTATCAATGCTGCTGCCACTTTCTAAAAGAAGAAGGAAAAAAACACAAAGTTTCCATAGGCAAAATCCTCAAGGTCATCTTCCTCATTAAAGTTTACTTTTAATAAGTTTCTTCTAAAATATTTTATCAAGATTTAAAAAATGCTTTCTTAATCACAGATCATAATTTCAATTAGCCTTAAAAAGTGATCATGGGACTTCCCTGGTGGCGCAGTAGTTAAGAATCTGCCTGCCAATGCAGGGGACATGGGTTCGAGCCGTGGTCTGGGAAGATGCCACATGCTGTGGAGTAACTAAACCTGTGTGCCACAACTACTGAGTCTGTGCTCTAGAGCCCACGAGCCACAACTACTGAAGCCCGCGCACCTAGAGCCTGCACACCTAGAGCCTGTGCTCCGCAACAAGAGAAGCCACCGCGATGAGAAGCCCGAGCACTGCAAGGAAGAGTAGCCCCCGCTTGCAGCAACTAGAGAAAGCCTGTGCGCAGCAACAAAAACCAAACACAGCCAGAAACAAATAAATTAATTAATTTTTAAAAAGTGATCATGTCAGCTCGGTGCTTTGTGACCACCTAGAGGGGTGGGATAGGGAGGATGGGAGGGAGGGAGATGCAAGAGGGAAGAGATATTGGAACATATGTATATGTATAACTGATTCACTTTGTTATAAAGCAGAAACTAACACACCATTGTAAAGCAATTATACTCCAATAAGGATGTTAAAAAAAAAGTGATCATGAATATTAATACTATATTAACTTTCTAAGTCACTCAAACAAAGAATAGAAAATGACAAGCTTTCTAAAGGAGAAGAGTAGGTAAATAAAAAGGCACTATGCTAAAATGGAAAAAGGTAAGACTTAACGGTATGCCATGGAAACTCTTTTTTTTTTTTTTTTTTGCGGTACGCGGGCCTCTCACTGTTGTGGCCTCTCCCATTGCGGAGCACAGGCTCAGCGGCCATGGCTCACGGACCCAGCCGCTCCATGGCATGTGGGATCTTCCCGGACCGGGGCACGAACCCATGTCCCCTGCATCGGCAGGTGGACTCTCAACCACTGCGCCACCAGGGAAGCCCCATGGAAACTCTTTTAACCAACTTCCAGTGAACTGAATTAGATTAAGTTACTCTATATCCCTTGTTGAACGTATTGATTCTTGTGAAGGCTTACCCAATACAAGGTTAATAGGCTGCTCTCTAGATGTCCACACACCTTCCTGCCACTTGAATTAAATGCTTACCAAAATGACATTTGTTTTTCCCAACCCTGTTTATGTCAGTTGCACTTTTAATTATAATTACATTAAAAAACAATTATATGAAAAGAGTTGTTTCTATAAAAATTTAAATGTTTTGAAAAGAAGTTAAAGGTAAGCTGCTAAAATGTACTGCTATCAAATTAGGTGTAGGTGAGAAATGTAAAAGACTGGGGGAAAATCCTTGAAAAATATAGAATCCTGCACTCAAATTGTTTCACAAATGTGTAATTTTTCACTTGACCATAAAATAAAATGAAAAATGAAAAAAAAAGAAACTAGAAGCTGTAATTTATGTAAGAACCAGTATGTATATTTCTAACCAGTGAACTCACAGCCAAAGTTCTTGGACCTACACTTCAAAGCATTGGTGAATAAAATGCAGTTACATGTTTTAAGAGAAAATGTCAGTTGTAATTGGGTAATAACATGTTTAAGGAAGACAAGTTTGTAAAAAATGTTTATCCATTTCAAATGACTTTTTCAATTGGCCCAAATCATATCAGGTTAGAAGGCTTCTACTAAGAAAAACATAAAAACTATGTATTCCATAGGCAAGACTATTAAATGAAAGTTTATAGCACAAACATTTTACCTTATAGAATGGTTCAGAAATTCGAACTTTTACAACAGCAGCACCAGTTCTAATCCCAGACACCAAAATCATATCTCCTTGTTTCTCTTCCTTTTCCATCTCAGCTATATACACAGGGGGAGAATATTCTGCTTCAGAGTATTTCAAAATCCTAAAGAGATAAAATAAGGTTTGTTTCTAGTAAATTAATGAGTCTTCTTCCAAAAGGCTCTGAGAGACTTTAAACATAATCTCTTCAATGTCTATATAGTGTCAAAAGTTTTAAATTTCCACCTGGACTAGATAGAAGAAAAATACTTAATATGCTTCTGGCTAAAACTGTTGTAGGACTAAAACTTGCATTGTCTGAGAGCTATTACTTGGTACTGAAGACAAAACTTCATACTATTATCCACTCACTGTATTTCGGCATGCATAGATAGCTTGAACAATAAAACTGGCAGAAGATACACCTGACAAATAATTGTACAGTCCTGAGCTCATGAACTCTTCTGCAGTGGCTCAAATTAAACTATCATAAAGATACCTAAATCCATGCCATATGTCATTCTACCAAAGACATTTCCCCCTGATAAATTTATCTGTTCCAAAAAGTTCCAGATAGAAAGATTATCAAAGCCCACACAAATGACTGCTCTTCAGTGTGGTACCCAAAGGCATATGTCTCCTTCAAAGTCAGATGGTTATGTTTGATTTCAAGGTTACCTAATTTTGCTAGACAGTTCTTCTCTTGCTGATTCATTATCCTGGGCAATGCTCCACTCAAAAGTCATCCCTGCCAAACTACTAAAAGTATTTCCTGTAGAGCAAGCCAAAAGCAGACAAGACAGAATCACATATTCAAAAATATTCAGGTATCTTTAACAAGAAAGGGAAACCTAACTAGAAAATTATTTTTAGGCTTCTTTCATTAACAAATAGAAGCACTATCATTAATGAATTAAAACACAAATACCAGGAAGACCCCTACACGAACAATGTAAGTACTGTTGTTGTATAAGCCTTCTAAAAGTGAAAAGGACTCTGATTAAATTCTGGTTGACAAAATTATGGCACTCTTTCTGTTCCTTTCGACATAAAGGCCACCTTATAGTCTACCTCAGGGTTGACAGGTATCTCTAAATCCTGATCCCTTCAATAAAAATTTTTATATAAACTAGAGTTGAATATTTCTAATACCTTAAGTTTTCAGATTTATAAAAATCACTCTTTACTAGTTTACAAAGAAAGAAGCAATGCATTTAAATGTTCTTTTTTTTACATATTACATTAATATAGTATATTAAAAGCATGTAAAATCAGTCTCAAGAAAGATAAACTTAAAATTATAAAACTTTTTCACAGGTTTACATTTAATTTTCCTGGCCTATGGAAAGTAGACTGATCAAAACAGAGCTAAAAATAAATTCCAAAAAGTGTTCTTAATTGTTGATCTAGGGACCATTAAAACTCAGTGGCAGAATCTGGATTTTAATTAGGAAATTTTAATGAAAGTATGTAGCTAATACATCATACCATACTCAGAATTATTAATTCCTCATGTACATGAACTTCATATGAGAAAATAAATATTATTTCCAATCTACTTTTATCTCTCAAATTGCTGTTTCCAAATGCTAAACACAAAGGTGTTTATTCTATTTAATTTTGTTGAATCCTTTGACATTCTTTACCTTCAGCATCCAATGCCCTCACCATCAGTTCCAGTGGTGAATCATCTACATAGAGTTCCCGGGTTCGAGATATAATTTCAATGCTGTCTATCACATCAACCTTAACATCACAGCGCAGTTCATGGTCAGTCACTACAATGAACCCCAAAACTGAGAATTTAGTTCAACAGGTCATGAATCTTTTAAATGTCTCATACACTCAGGAGCTTATTCTAAATACTAAGAAAAAGAAAGGTTGTAACAGTTCCTTTCAACCTGTGGAAGAAAACAGCATAGCAACAAAATATAAAGGCATCTGTTTACAAAAAGAGACACTAGACAAGTGATTCCCAAATACTGATCTATAATGATGTTTTCATTCATCCATGGAAAAATAGAAAAAATAAGAATTTTAAAACAGTAATAAAATTAAATATATTCACTTCAAAGGAATATACTTTATCCTTACATTCTATATTATTTTTTAAAAATTTTGTTTATTTATTTATTTATTCATTTTTAGCTGTGTTGGGTCTTTGCTGCTGCCTGTGGGCTTTTTCTAGTTGCGGTGAGCCGGGGCTACTCTTCGCTGCTGTGCGCAGGCTTCTCATCACGGTGGCTTCTCTTGCTGCCGAGCACGGGCTCTAGGCACGCAGGCTTCAGTAGTTGTGGCACACGGGCTTAGCTGCTCCATGGCACGTGGGATCTTCCCAGACCAGGGCTCCAACCCGTGTCCCCTACATTGGCAGGAGGATTCTTAACCACTGCGCCACCAGGGAAGTCCCTGTATATTACTTTTGAAGTGTTAAAAAAAATTTTTTTTAACGAAATTATGGTAAGAGTAGATTTTAAAAATATATTTAATTAGGAAAGTAAGAGGGTGGCAACCATATGTCAGTCCTGCCTGCCAATAAATTTTTCTCTCTCACTTTCTTTCATTTTTTATTTTTCTGGACCGTGAGATTAAAAAACCTGAGAATCAGGGGCTTCCCTGGTGGCGCAGTGGTTAAGAATCCGCCTGCCAATGCAGGGGACACGGGTTGGAGCCCTGGTCCAGGAAGATCCCACATCCCGCGGAGCAACTAAGCCCGTGCGCCACAACTACTGAGCCTGCGCTCTAGAGCCCGAGCGCCACAACTACTGAAGCCTGCGTGCCTAGAGCCCGTGCTCCACAACAAGAGAAGCCACTGCAATGAGAAGCCCCTACTCGCCGCAACTAGAGAAAGCCCGTGCCCAGCAACGAAGACCCAACACAGCCAAAAAAAAAAAAAAAAGTGAGGAAGGCGACTTCCGTTGTGGTCCAGTGGTTAAGAATCTGCCTTCCAATGCAGAGGACGCGGGTTCGATCCCTGGTCGGGGAAGTACGATCCACGCGCGGTGGGGCAACTATGGCTGTGCGCAGCAACTACTGAGCCTGCACGCTCCAGAGCCCGCGCGTGCCACAACTAGAGAGAAGCCTGTGCGCCGCCACAAAGATCCAACACAGCCAAAATAAATAAATAAAATAAAGATGTTTTTAAAAAAAAGATAAGTGAGGAAGGAATGAGGGAAAGAGAAAATCACCATTAGAACTCTACAGTAATAACTGCTACAGTCAAGATTCATAGATAAATGCAAAAACTAGTGGATGAAACTTTAAAGAGAAACAGGATATATCAAAGTATCTCTCCCAAATACTTATTAGTTACTGTGGTGGTATTTAATGTATGTCCACAAATTCTTTGACACACCTCCCTCCAGGAGGTGAAGATTAATTTCTCTTCCTTTGAATGAACTGAAATTAGTGATCATTTTTAATGAACAGCATATGGAGAGAGAAAAATGGTAACTTTACAGTAGATAAACCTGATTGGCATTACCTTAACCAAGTGATCAAGGTTAAAATCACTAGTGATAAGTCATGTTGATATCATGTATCCCCTGATATAATGCAATAAGAAGGCTTCTTCACTTCTGAGGTTTTCCTTCTAAAAATCTATAACAAAAAAAGTGTCAAGGTCATGAAAGACAAAGAAAGGCTGAGAAACTGTCACAGATCAGAGGAGACTAAGGTAAGATAACAATTTAGTTTAGTAATGTGGTATCTTGGAGTGAATCCTAGAGCAGAAAAAGGACATTAGTGGAACATTAGGGGAGACTGGGTGAAGGGTATATGGGAAATCTTTGTACTATCTTTGCATCTCTTCTGTAAATCTAAAATTATTTTAAAATAAAATGTTTTAAAAATTAAATTAATCTTCTACTTGACTAACATTTAACTGAAGGGACTTCCCTGGTGGCTCAGTGGTTAAGAATCCACCTGCCAATGCAGGGGACACGGGTTTGAGCCCTGGTCTGGGAAGATCCCACATGTTGAGGAGCAACTAAGCCCGTGTGCCACAACTACTGAGCCTGTGCTCTAGAGCCTGTGAGCCACAACTACTGAAGTCCGCACGCCTAGAGCCCGTGCTCTGCAACGAGAAGCCACCACAATGAGAAGTCCACGCACCGCAACAAAGAGTGGCTCCCTCTCACCACAACTAGAGAAAGCCCGTGTGCAGCAACGAAGACCCCACACAGCCAAAAACAAATAATCACTTAATTTAAAAAAAAATTTAACTGAAGAGCAGAACCTGAAATTAAAAGAATTGAAGACCAAGATATGAGACCTATGAACAAGAATCAAGAGAAGTTGAAATCTCACAGAATCTGCTAGTAGAATATACCATTAAGGAAATCTTCCAGGGATGGCAAAGGAAGGAAAGAAGGGTGAGCTTAAATAATATACACTAGATAATCAGGCATTGGATAATATAGCATCAATAAAATGTGAAATTAAATTCTTCTGTGGAGAAATGTGAAGCAGCTGTGAACTTACATAAATAATATGAAAAACCTTGTGTACATAATGCCTATCCATCTGACTACTTCAGTAGCAGAAAGCTTTTCAATATAGGGCCATTGACCATAAAGAAAAAAAAATTACCTTGTATGATTTATAAATAAATTTAGAGTGATTAGGAGAAATATCAAACATTTAACTTACCTGTTTTTAAAGATAAAAAGAAACAAATAACTTTAGTAAATAATATAATGAATATTCTTATTTACATGTCCATATTACTTCAGGTTCATACAGTAATGAGGTAATAAAGAAAAATTTATGAGGCAGAGACGAGGAGAGGTGATCCAGGAAGAAGGAAGGAGAAAAAAATAAGAGAATGAAGCCAAGACTGAGAGAACCAAAGGGATGCAGTGCCAGAGGCAAAACAGAGGGAGCAGAAATAACAAATATTTCTGCTCTGATTCTCATATTTATCCTAGCTTCCAAATCAACTCCTCTTGATTTTATGATTACAACACACTGCAGCAAATAAGTATTTACTGAACGTTAACCACATGCTGAGCACAGTGTGAAACGTACTGATCACCCCATTCTACTCTCTCCACCGAAATCATCCAGTTGTCCAAACCCTTTCTTCATCCTCCATGTGAGCTTTTTTACCTAAAATTATACCCTCATCTCCAAACTCCTCTACCTGTTCTGTACCTAAGGTTGAAAATCTAGATATCCCACTACAAAGAGACATATTCATAGACTACCTCTGGAAGGATACAGAAAAGTGGTTGTCTCTTGGAGAAATGAGATTAGAGATTTACTTTTAACTATATAAACTTTTATATATATATATTTTTATAACCTTTTATATTCTTTAAAGATTTTACTAAAGGGAGGTAACACCTAGTCAAAACAAAACAAACAAACAATCAAAAGAAATCTGGCACTCTTACCAAATAGAATATGCCCACCTTGTCTCTCACCTCTATCCATTTTCTCTGTCATAACCACTAATTTTCTTTACTACACTATCACCAAAAACATCATAATCAAAATCCTAAGCACCTAAACACCAATGGAGTGCTTAAATCTTTTAACCCTTACAGAAGCCTCATAGTTAGTAGGCAATTCAATAAATATTTGTCAAACAAATGAACAGTTTCTCTTAAAGCATGCTCTTCCCTTTCAAAATGTCCCTTCCCCCACCTCCCATTTCACAGTACCAGTTCCCATTCAGATGAGAATGCACCTGGTAGGACACCAAGACTGCCATTCATTACTGGGAGTCTCCATCACCTATGTACACAATTGTATTAATAGCAAAATTGGGAAAGTTGATTTGAAAGATATTTAACTTTGGAATATTTACAAGTCAGATGAAACAAAGCTGAGAGCCAGATTTGACATTTTCCCTAGCAATTGTGTGAATGAATCTTTCAATATCAGAATGAATTTATGTAGTTAAGAGTAATTACATTAAAAATAGCATATGTGACAAAAGCAATGCTTTTTTTCTGACCTTGGTATCCTTCTCTATCTATTATAGCTGCACTGCATGATATGGTCCTCAAAGATTCTCATCTTTGAGATCTCATAGTTCATTGATTCTAAGACACTCATTTTTTTGACATTTTAACATCTCTGAAATTGGGATTTTATAACTGATGACATCTTAGAATTGTCAGCCAGGCAGCAGTCATGACATAGTTGTCATTGAATGCATATGTGAGAACTTTAAAAGGGCTAACATCAAACTTGCAGAATGGGTATTAGTAGTTGGAAGAAAACATGGTGAACAATGGTGGAGCACTCTTTTTCCCTTGGAACCAAATGGTTAAAGAGACAGGGTGGGAAAGGTGGTGACTCAGATGTGCTAGGAACCTTTTCAAAGCTGGAGACAAAAACAGACCAGCTCTATATAATTGCAAAGCCAACTCATGAGCCCAATACTAATACCTTTTAGCTGGTTTTGGTTTTAAGTGATTCTTTTAAGAAATGCTATGTCACTAACAGTCTTGATGGCACAAAGGACAATGTTGTGGGGATAAACACAGACACTGATGATTCCCAGTCAAAAAGTGATTCAGATGAGGCAAAATGTTAAATTTGTCTTAGGAATATTTTATCCAGTTAATTTTATTTATATTTTCCTTTTTATCAGGCATGAGAGTGATACATAATAAAAATAACCATCTAAGTCAAAGAGTTCTTCAGTAGGTATAAAGTAAGAATTCTAAGTGAAGAAAAGCATAGTTTAGTTGGCAATGTTGTTCTTTCATAGTGGTACATTAAAAATAGCTTTACAATAGATGGCATCTTCAATAATAAGAAATATGGTATACCAAACATCTTGAATTTCTCTTTAAGAATATAGTATAGATATATAACTTATCAAAATATTTAAAAGCCATACATTGGGACTTCCCTGGTGGCGAGGTGGGTGAGAATCCGCCTGCCAATGCAGGGGACATGGGTTCGATCCCTGGTCCAGGAAGATGCCACATGCCTCAAAGCAACTCAGCCCGTGCGCCACAACTACTGAGCCCCCGTGCTGAAACTACTGAAGACCGTGAGCCTAGAGCCTGTGTTCCGCAACAAGAGAAGCCACCACAGTGAGAAGCCTGCCCACCGCAACAAAGAGTAGCCCCTGCTCGACGCAACTAGAGAAAGCCCACGCACAGCAATGAAGACCCAATGCAGCCAAATATAAATAAGTGAAAAAAATAAGTAAATAAAAATAAAAGCCATACAGATATTTCTGGCCTATCAATATGACAATATCAAGTGCCAGAAATTCAGGGATACAAAGAGCCCTGCTCTGATTTTGGATACAGATAGCGTTTCTCTTTTTAAAATTTAATTTAATTAAATTAATTAATTTATTTTTTGGCTGCATTGGGTCTTCGTTGTGGCACGCGGGCTTTCTCTAGTTGCGGCGAGCGGGAGCTACTCTTCATTGTGGTGCACAGTCTTCTCATTGCAGTGGCTTCTCTTGTTGCGGAGCACAGGCTCTAGGTGCGTGGGCTTCAGTAGTTGTGGCACACGGGTCCAGTAGTTGTGGTTCACGGGCTCTAGAGCGCAGGCTCAGTAGTTGTGGCCCACGGGCTTAGTTGCTCCGCAGCATGTGTGGATCTTCCCGGAGCAGGGCTTGAACCTATGTCCCCTGCATTGGCAGGCGGATTCCCAACCACTGTGCCACAAATAGCATTTCTTAAGCTGCTCTGATCTAAAATAGACTGGTGCAGTGCTTCCCAAACTTTAGTCTGTATGAGAATCACCTGGAGAGCTTGTTCAAAATACAGATCTCTGGGTTCACTCCAGAGATTCTGATACAGCAGATCTAAGGTGGGGCCTGAGAATTTACATTTCTAACAAGCTCCCAGGTGATGCTTATGATGCAGATGCTAGATTCATAGATGACACTTTGAGAAGTACTAGTTTTTATACTGCCTTTTGCCTCACTCAAGACCAACCTCAGACCTTAACACCCAAGCTAGCTCTGATAAATAGTTCCTTCCTTTCACCACTGATTCAAACAACCAGTTTCCACTCTGTATCAGGCACCATGCCAGGGGCTGGATGTACCAAAAAAAAAAAAAAAAGAAAAAAAATCACAGAATAGGATGTCAAAATTGCAGGAATCCTTTTTTCTACCTCTTATCATTTGAAGCCAACACTGTCTCTGTTAACCATCTATAAAAGATATCAGATTATTCTATTCTTGATGAACTGTTACATAGTGTGTTTTGTCTCAACATACCTATCTCTCGAGCAAGAATAATACTGCTGAGGCGTATTGGTTGGGTAGATTCAGCAATGAGCACAGCTTTTTGGGAACATAAGGTGCCATTTTCATATAAAGGCTCAACAGTTACTGCATCATGATGGGTGGAATGCCTGCCAGAATAAAATACTTAAGAGTATGAAATAAGAATGTGGGTTAAAATTAACTTTTGGTATAACATAGATTCCTATAGTTTTTCCATGTTACACACTACCAGGTGTATTTAAATGATTCTTTAAAATAGAAACATTGCTTAGGGACACAAGATTTAAGTGGGAGAGGCTAATCAGAACATTTTCCAGTGATCCCTTGTGCCAAGTTACATTCCTCCCTCAATATTTAAAATAAGATTTTTACTTTCTTCCCTCAGTATGTAAAAATAGGATTGATGTTGTTTTTCCAAAAATGAGAGACCTGGCTTCTCACACTCTGAGGAATGAATTTCCTCTGATCCTAGAAATTGGGCTGCTGCTTTCTAAGGTGGAAATGTTGCCCAAATTATGAGGTGTGAGTCCAACTCAAAATACAATTTAAAAAATCATTAATATTTTTAGATGGATGGAAGGAATGGCTTTCAATGCTAGATTCATGCCTTCCATCATCCTCAGTCAGGAAATAAATCACACTGGACCATCATATAAGCCTGATTCCCTTGTACTTCCTCATAAAATGCGAGGTGAACTTCTTACACTCTGGACAAACCTTAGTGCTTCTCTTAAGTGATGGTAAAGGGAAATCTACTCCAGTTAGGATGAGCCCTCTGATACTTTGGAACCCACTTCCGTTAGGTTCCCTCACACCTTAGGAAACCACACCACCTATGTTTGGGTCCTCTCACACCAGAAAATCATGTCTTTCCACCCCCAGTCAGAAAGTCATCCCCCCAGAGTTGATTACCCCAAAGTTGAGTGTACACTTTGAGAGTACTCTCATATAAGGGGGGAAACATAATATAACAGGCAGATCTCATCTCCACCCAAAATACATCTTCTCATATTACGAGAATATACTTCATGGTGTCTATGCCTCAATTCATTCATCTTTAAAATGGGAATAATAATACTTCATAAGACTGTAAAAACCGAATGAGTTAACACATGCAAAGTGCTTAGTTAAGTATGCAATAATTAGTTGTGTTTTTACACTGAAAACCCCACCTTATTTAGTTTGTAGAGAACTCACAACCTAAGCCTCTCTAGCCCCTCAATAAATTTCCTCACACCTTGGGAACTTCCTCTCTAGCTGTTTACACTGAAAGTTCTTCGCATTGGGTAGCCATCAATGCCTGAGGCCTCCAACACAGGGCTTCCTTGCGCCCTGACAGCTGTTCACACAGTGACTACCCCTCCCAACACACAATAAGAAGGCCAGTCTCACACCCTAACTGCTCATATAAGGCCCCACACATAAGCTGAAGACATCCCACACAACGAGGACAGGCCACTTCAGGAGGGCTGGCCACTGCACTCCCACTGACACCCCACTCCCAGCCCCTACGGGCAAGGGGCTCTTCAGGCCGAGTGACCGCAAAGCATTCCTGTGGCGTCTTCGGTTGAGGAACCCCTCCCATTCTTCCTGGGTGGCGTTGGGGGTGCATACCCTCGTGACCCTCTACCCCTCACCAAGTGTAACAGCCCCGCTGCGCCTCCAGCAGGAAAGGAACCCGGCCTGGCTCCCGGCCAAAGGGCAATAACACCTGTGGCACGTTAAGTTTGTTGGCCAGGGTTCCAAGCAAAAAGAGAAGCAGCAACAGGAGGCGCTGCAGAGGAAAGCAAAACAGCCCGTCGCTTCGGGGCCCGGGTGATCCAACAGCCTTCATGGCAACTGCCAGCTCTCGGTTCCCGCTCAACTACAGCCGCGCCCTCAGCCCCAACGTCAGCCAATCCGCAGGCGTGACGTCATCAGGAGGTGGGCCTTCGTTCTGCGGGGAATTATGGGAATGTTTTTATGAAGCGCTCCAGCAAGCCGTTATGGAAACTTTAAGGCACATACCCAGCTACCCACTTAAAGGGCTACTTTCTTAAATATTGAGTGGCAGATTTTTTTAATAGTAAAGAACAAGCAGAGCAGTCTAAAAAAATAGTCTCTCACAGCTAAATTTCTCCTTCTGTTGCCTACTACGTTTGGCTCCTAGAGCAACTCCCTGCCCCCCCCTTTTTTTGGCAGTAATTTCCAGTCAGCATCGGCCCATACATATAAACGGAAAAAATGTTCCAGTCTCTAGTATAAACAGCTGGACGTTGTCAAGGAAGCTGTCATTTTTACTAGGAAGTCCGTTTCATGTCCAGCCTCAAGGCCAGAGTGCAGGAAATGCCAGGCACTGGCGTCTCACAGGCAGCTTAGAAAGCTATCCACTCACGCTGCCTGTCTGTTAAGCAAATACTCTGAGAGGACCTCTTGTTAAATTGTTTTCTCCAAATATCCAACAGAGTATCAGCTCGAAGCCTGTCTCAGGACGGTTTACTAAAACCACAAATGTATAGGAGTATGTAATCCGTGTCATATATTGTTGAAGTTGTTTAGGGAGCAGAGCCTAATAAATCCAGATTTATAAGAAAGAATCAATAGTTATAAAGGAAATGTATAGCTCACCCTGAAGACGCCAGTGTTAAGGTCCAGCACATAAATATTTCTAATCTTCACATTTACCCTAACAATACATATTATCTTTATTTTACAGATAATGAAACTAAATGACTGACATCAGAATACACAACTAGGGATCTGAGAGCTGAGTTCTGACCCCAGTTTTGGTCACCTTCCAAAATGTGTGCTCTACATCAAATCCTGTTGCTTCCACCCACAAAGGTCTGATTTTTACCCAAACTTCATAGCTCCTGTGTAGAAAGCCCATTTGGATTAGGAAATAAAAGCAAGCACCTCTGAGGGTTGGAGGGACTGGTTCTTTATTTCAAAAAGACATTTATCAATGTTCAGTATCAAAACAGTTACACTATTGTTTTTTCTTTCTCCCAATCGGCCCCCAAAGAGACCACACCAAAGGGGAGTACATTTTAAGCCAATTAAGCTGTAGGATGCACACCTAACTGACCTCACTGAAACCTCACCAAAAAGGGGGGACTGGGTAGGGAAAGAAACGTTAAAAGATCAGCACACTGCCAGCCCAGACTGTAGAGGGCTGTCACAGCCAGATGGGGTGACCAGTGTGCCCCAACCCCAAAGGAGCAAAGTTTCAAAATAATATAAAATTTAAAAACAATTTTGTACATAAGCTATTCAAGATTTCTCCAGCACTAACTGATACAATGCACAATGAGATGGCACTTTTATTAGAGACAGCAGCTTCAGACCCAGAAAAGGGTGATGAGATGAGTTTCATATGGCTAAATCAGTGGTAAAACATAATTTTCTTTCCTTTCTTTCAAGGAGGCGGGAGAGCAAATAAGTGGTTGCCTCAAAATAAGGGGCACATGATCCATTCTGTGAGCGGCTGGGAATAGGGGAGAGCTGGGACAAGGATTTGGTCTCAGAGGTCTCACCATCTTGATTTCATCTGGTCACTTCTGGTGGAAAAGTTGCCCAAAGATACCGTAAAGCTGAAAACCTGAACAGCGCTTTTTTTTTTTTTTTTTTTTGGCTAACTCCTTCTGGAATCACCTTTCTGGTTTGGCGGGTACTTTTTACAGAGCAATAAGGTTTCCCAAAACGGAGTCCTCTGGGCTGTTTGGCTCTCTGTAAGGCAGGCCCATACCTTTTCCCCTCCTCTACGGAGAGGGCAATATGCATTAAGCTGAAAAGTTACCTTCCAAAAGTGAGAAAGGGATTAGACTGCTGCTTCAGAACTATGGAATTATCTGGAATGTTTTACAAATGGCTGCTACATCAACAACAACAGAAAAGGTAATTACAAAATGTGTACATCACAACATGCTTTTAAAGACACTTAGCATTGTGCTCACATTCCCTTAAACGTTGTTCCCAAAGGTGCTCAGCCTCTAGCCCAAATGGAATCTCTGGGGAGAGGCAGAGACAGTTTGGCGAAAAGGACACAGGGGTGGGGGTGGGAGAGGTGGCGAAAGGAGAAAGCAGCCTTCCAGTTAAAGGTCAGCCCTCAGTTTAAAGGTCAGCTTCGGGCAGGCTGGCCTCAGCGGAGTCGGGTCAGAGGGAGGAGCAGCGGCAGGATGGGACTGGGGTGCTCTACATCTCATTCAGGTCAAGCAGAGTCTGGTCCAGCATCCTTTGTGTACAGAGGTGCTCCTCTTTGGTGCATTTCAGTTTATCTAATGGGGGTAAAGGAGAGACGTTATAAAAACTAGAAGTAAATTTCAAGGTCTACCCACTCTGAGAATTGCTCCTGTTGCAGAGAAACTGCAGACTAATAAAGCAGCTGCCTTCTCAGCCACAGAAGTGAGCTATTGCATCACTCAGTTTTGCAGGGCCTCAGGCTTGCCTACTGAAGTTACAGGTGTTACTGTACTTCTGGGGGAGGGAGCTGGGGACCTTATCAGTCATTTCCTCTCCTCCCCACACCCAACCAAGGCTTTCAGCTTTCAGTCACTGAAGGAGGTGGCCTTAAACACCAGCCATCCACTCTTCTAGTCTCTGCCCACGGGACAACACCTACTCGAAATAGCTCGCTGGAGCTTGACACATTGAGAACAAGGATGGGCATATTTCTATCAGTAGACAGCAGAACAGCAGAACCTCAACTTGAAAAGAGTACAGGAGGATCCTCATGCACTACAGGCTTTCCTCAACAAGTAGAGAGGAAAGGAATAACTAGTGGGATAAATAAAAGAACCCCCATAGCTAAGTCAGAGAATCTCAAAAGAAAACAAAGTCAAGAATACTACAAAACATCCTTGTAAGCAAACCCTTAACAGATTTTTGCAGAGCTATTCTTCAGAACTAGCCTGTGACATAGTTACTTACAATTAAACATAATACCAGGAAAAAGCAGCAAGAGGAAAAATGTCAGGAAGAAAACCGGCAGCTGAACATCACGGAGAATCAAAGCTTCCCAGCAAGTAAACCACTCACTGCTCTAGGGAGGTGGGGAAAATACCCTTCAACTCAGAGAAGGGGATGACAACGCAGACCTATTCATATCCCACACCCCTTTCTTTCCCTTCCCTTTTTTCTACCCGGTCAGAAGGGCCCATCCCTGGGCCTGCAGACGAAGCAGTTACAACATCTTGTCAAGTCAGTCCTTTTATTGTTAGAAAACATCCATGCAAGGGAACATATCCTACAGTCAGTGCACAAGTGAAAAAGCAGCAAGTAAAGGTGGAAAACAGAAAATTCTCCCAGGTTTTCTCACTATCTCTCAGGTCCCTCCCTTCATCACCCACAATCTCTTGAAAAGGGACAGAAAGACAGTATTAATCTTAACTGTTCCCACTTTACAGTGCAGTTAGGAAGTCGACACTATTCTAACTGTCCCAACTAAAAAGAAATTTGCTTAGGGCAAAATAATAACTTTTAAAAGACAATCAGCTTTTTGCTGGGGTCCAGGTCAGTGGTGTGAGCCGTAAGCTCGGTTTAATGGGCATCAGTGAGCCCTGCCCATCAGTCACACAGATCATGCAGCGTTAGCTTCAGCTCATTAGAAAGCAGGCGGTTTCGCTCAAGTTGGCTGTAGAGACGCTCTGCAGCAGCAATGGAGAGGAGAGAAAACAAGAGAAGGAGAGGAAAAAGAGGAGGAGAAAGAGAAAAAGGGAAGGTTAGTAGAGTACCAGAAGTAAATTTTGAGACTTTTAACTACCTGGTATACATAACATGTATCTGTAAGGCAGGATGGATGCGAGGAGGATTAGGTCAGTTGGTGGAAAGACCAACAGAGGAATAAAATAAAAAATGCAGACTGACAAGTTGAAAGAATGACATTTTGAGGGAGAAAAGTATCTCCTTCACCGTATTTATTCCCTGGGTTGAGAAACTGAGACAAGTGAAACACGGCAAAGGAAGGAATACACCTGGCTTATAAGAAATACATTTATAATAATCGGGGTCTGTAAGGAACCAGAGTGAATGGTTGAACATTTTTCTGTAAAAGCATTCAGTACAGTATTATGAATGGGAGACTGGGATCAATATCCCTACACTCACTCAATCCTGTACTTTCTAATGCTTCTTGTTGTAGGTGTTGGGTGACAGGCCCATCATAGTGGCACAGTGAATCAAAACCCAACTTCACCTTTTCTAAAAGAACCCCAAACCTGTCTGAGCCAACAGTGTGTCCAGCCAGCCCCAGGTAAGGTGAATTACTGGTACAAGCCAACCAAGACTATCCTGTTTCTCCAGCCTCATTGGCAGCTTGGGGGGATCATGTGATCCAGTTTTGGCCAATGAGATGTAGGGGGTAGTCTGTCAGGGGCTTCTAGAAAAACTTTAGCTTTCTTTCTTGCCTTGAACATGGATGTGATGACTAGAGTTGCAAATTTCAACCTTAAAAGAAAGGGCCGTGAGAATCACAGAAATCCCAACTATATCAGGCCACAGTTGCTCAAATCAAGACTTTTTATTATGAGAGAAAAATAAATCCCATATTTATTTAAGCTGCTATTAAGATGTTTCTTATAACCAAAAGCATTCCTGATACAAGTAATTAAGCGCTCAAATCCCCTGGCTTTATCTGGATTTTCTACTTGGAGCACATCTTAAAGAGGTGTAGAGTGGTGATCGTTTTGTAATGCATAGAAATATCAAATCACTATGTTGTGCACCAGGAACTAACGTAGTGTTGTAGGTCAATTATACTTCAACAAACAAAGCCATAGAAAAGAGATCAGAGTTGTGGTTACCAGAGGTGGGAAGTGGGGGGAGGGGGAATGGGATGAAGGTAGTCAAAAGGTATAAACTTCCAGTTATAAGATAAAGAAGTACCAGGGATGAAATGTACAACATAATATAATTAATACTGCTGTATGTTATACATGAAAGGTGTTAAGAAAGTCATCCTAAGAGTTCTCATCACAAGAAAAAAAATTTTTTTTAATAAATAAAAAAGAGGAGGTAGAGAGAATCCAAATCCATGTGACCAACACAGAGGTAATGGCAACTGGGGATGGATCTTCCTGGGTCTACTCCTAATGTCAGCCTCTGGTGTTCATAAACAAGTTTCTTTCTATGTTTTACAGTCTGTTTCAAAATGGTCTCAGGACTTCAATATGAAAAAGACTTTTCTGCCTTACATCTGTGGGCTGACTGTGGGCATTGCTCAGGTACCTTGCCTTCTGGGCTGAGGTTTTCCCAGTTCCACCTGGAAGCAGGGGGCCAGTATGTTCCCAATAATACTTGTCACTCTGTACCCAATCAAAACAGAAAGCATATATGTACAAAAAGATCCTGGGCGGAATAAACAAAAAACAAGAGTCGTATTAAGGGGCAGAATTGGAGGGAATTTTTAAAATTGCACTTCCCACTAAACCAGTATCTCAATAGGAGGAATACTGCCCCTCCCCTCCGCTAGAGGGGAATTTAGAAATGTGTAATTGTCACAATAACTGGAGGGCCCCACAGATATGTATTGGGCAGGGGACAACAAAAAATAGGATTGTTCTGTATATCCCAGAATTATCCTGGCTTAAAGGACTAAAGTTCATCATTGAGAAACACTGTACTAGTCTACACTAGTCCATGAGGCCTGGGATTCAACCTGTCTTATTCACTGGGGCAACTCTGACAAATAGTAGGGGTTCAAATTATGTTGAACTCTCATTTCTTGAACTTTCTGGTGTTATATTACATATAAAGACCATATGCAACCTGACTGATCCATAGCATCTATATCCAAGTTAGTCGGTGTGACTCCCACATCCTTGGGAAAGAAGGGTGTTATCAGGATCATATCCCTAAAAACAGCCAGTTCAATGAGGGTTTTGTTCCACTTAGGGAAGAAATAAAGAGACAGAGAAGAAGTGGGAGCATTTTATTGCCTAATTAAATCCCAGAACTTATAGTTCCTTAAGAATTGCAGAAGGTCAGAAAGATAAATGTGGTTGTTCTCTCACCTTGAACTTAGTAATAAGTAAGGTTTCTAACGCTGTTATTTCTAGTAACTAAAAATTCAGGACCAGACACTAGTTCATTAAAGTTCTTGGTTCCCTGATAAGAGTAAATGAAACAAACAAACAAAAAAACAAGCCAGAGAATCCCCATTTGATCTGATTTTCCTTTCAGGGAATAATCCCATGGATGCTACACATCCTTCACTGGTCTGAATCAGGTCAATTTCATTCTGTAACAGGAAAAGGAAAAAGGGTGCGGGTGCTTGGGGTAAAGGGAACTCTATCAGTTTTAAAGCCTCAAAGTTCAAGGAATGAGGTAGAAAAAACAGATTTTGCTCTTTTATGTTTTTTTTAAACTCCCCTCTCATGTTAAGGCTAAGGAGTATTTAATATGTGAATGGAAGAAACTGGGTGTGACTAAGACAAGGTTGCCTAACATAACAGGTCAGTTCCACCCATCAGGTAACTTGGGGTCCAATCACATTTTGTTTTATTCCTCATCCCAACAACGGTAATGAGGAAGGGAAGAATGGGCTCCAACACAACAGCCTGTGGTTCTTTCTTAGAAATTAAGATGAGGAGAGAAAGTTAAGAGATGAAGCACTTTGCTCTGATTACCAATGATGCTTCACCCCATTTCCACAGCTAGTCCTGGCTCAAGTAACATAGGATGGTTTCTATAAGGATACAAAGCATTAAACAAAAGAGTGAATTTATCATGGTACAGTATTGCAAATTTCACTCTGCTACCCTGGCTTCTTGGTCTCTATCCTTGCTCACACGAGTCATGCCATGGGGAAAGACAGGAGCTACCAGAGTATAACACCTCATTTTTCTTCTAATCTCTCTCTACTCTCTCTTCTTTCCTTTGTAAGAAGCCTTTCTCTGTACCAAAGTCAACTCCTTCTGCCTACATACTAAAACATCTAGAATTGTACTATCCAATGAATGCAGCAGCCACTAGCCACATGTGGCTAATTAAATTTAGATGAACTAAGAGTAAATGAGAATTTAGCTCCTGGGTCACACTAGCCACACTGAGTGTTCAATAGCCACATGTGGCTAGTGGCTACTATACTGGAAATCACTGCCAAAAGTTCTATTGGACTTTGTATAGACTATAGACTATACTTCGTGCCTTTATTTTCTTTCCACCAATTCACTCTTCTGTTCCTTGAAATATGGCTCCTCTCCTTGTCCTTAATGTCCAGTATATACCCTCAGATTAATAAAACATCAGTGACAATGTCCTCTTTTCAGTTATCTTCCTTCTCTATCTGAAGTTGACAATCACTGGAAATCACCCAGCCTTGAAGTTTTTAAAGTATCAAAGTTACTCGTTCTCCTTCTATCCCTCCAACCAATTCCACTTGGCTTCGTTCTCTACACAGATTTTCCTCTGCCTATGTTTTTCTTTTTATATTTGCAATTGTCTTTTAGGGTTCAAATTTACTTCCATGGCCTAAACTGCCTGCCAACCTCATGGATTCCTAAATCTCTCATATCAATTTCTCCCCCTCAAGTCTTAGGATTTTGTTTTCATCTTGGATACTTGCCAGTTTTTCAGACTTATACTCTTCTCTACTTTCCCGTGCCTCCCCAAACCAAGACCACGTGACCTCTGTACACCTTTAATACTACATTTTCCTAGGCTCCAAGTCAGTCATCCTTGACACTTCCTTCTTGCATTTAGTGACCAGGCCCTTCACAATGCCCAGGTTTAGCACCATCCCCTACTACCACTACTCTAGTTCAGATTATTATCTCTGGGAAACTGCAACAACCTAACCCAGTATTTCCTAAAGTGTGCTACAGTCACTGCTAGTGATATGTGAGAAGACTGCAGACAGTATATACATTTGTGAACTTAAAAAAAATGTATTAGCTGTATTATTTTAATGTGCATTAGAAAAAAACACTAGCACACGTCAAAACTTTTGATTTCAAATTAGAATTTTGTAGCGTAAGAACAAATCTGAAAAGAAGTAAATTAAAAAAATAATGTAGGCTGCACGTGAATATGGCAAAAGCCATCAAAAGTGGTATGCAGGGCTTCCCTGGTGGCACAGTGGTTGAGAGTCCGCCTGCCGATGCAGGGGACACGGGTTCGTGCCCCGGTCCGGGAAGATCCCACATGCCGCGGAGCGGCTAGGCCCGTGAGCCATGGCCGCTGAGCCTGCACGTCCGGAGCCTGTGCTCCACAACGGGAGAGGCCACAACAGTGAGAGGCCCGCGTACCGCAAAAAAAAAAAGTGGTATGCAAATGAATGAAATTTGGGAATCATTGTCTTAATGGATCACTTTGATAATCTGCTCTTCTAACATATTAGTAGTTGCCAAATTAACTCTTCTTATATGCTACTCAGAACATATCCTTGTTCAAAATCTCCAGTGGCACCCCCATTACCTACAAAATTAAAACTCCCCAGCCTGATACAGCACATACCTGTTCCCTACTGTAACTAAATGGTTATAGCTCTGGTGTCCTTCCCAACTCTATGCCTTTATTCTTTTGCTTCTCTTTAATGAAGATACTCAATATCCACTTTCCTTCAACCAGATTCTGGTTGTCAAAAATCCAATCTTTTGGAATCCAATAAAAATGAAGAGGAAAATTTTAACATGTTTATTAAGTACCTTTTACGTGCCTCCTACCATGAGACTTTTTTAATCATCTCCACTGCAATCAACCTCTTCCCCGTCTCTGAACTCCCACAAAACTTCATTATTTGGGGCACATATCACACATCATCTTTAGTTTTATACATATGTTCTCTCCCCTACTGGATTCTGAGCAACCTGAGAGTAGGGATGATGCCTCCGTCTTTGGTTATTTCTGTCCCCACCTTAATACCCTGTGCCTAAATTAACAATAACTTAACCTGCACCTTAATCACAAAGGCTGTGTGGCAAAAAGAAATGGTATAGACAGAAAGAAACCTGAATTTGATGAGACCCAAAGTTTTAAAGTAGGGAAAACCTCTCTACCTGGCTGTATCTGTTTAAAAGAAAGGCAAGTTTTAAATATATACTCCACTGAGAAACTGAAATACTAAGTGAACAATTCTTAGGTGCTTAGATAAGTACAACCGATGACTACACTACCCAGATTCAACTATCTCTGCTGTGTAAATTAGCGTAGGAATTTCCGAAAGGTTGATATTTAATTCTACAACATAAACTAGGAACAATCTTACTAGAAGCAATTAACCATATTTATGCATGTAATAAATTACTACCTTGTGTATAATATTTGAAATATGCATGATTTTTATTTTTCCAGTAACAGTCATTTATCACTTGTCTTATATCCCGGTAGCACATACTAGCAGGCAAATGGTAGTGAGCCTCACGTATGTAAGAAAGGTTTAAAGAAGACATAAAACTGCTGGAAATTCTACCTCTTACGTATTTTCTGTGACTTGGGATAATATAATTAGTCAATTTTAGTGGTAACATATTTGGGTTCATTGGGTATTCCAAGGATGCACCAGTTGAACCACTGGTAAAACGGTAGAGAATATATATTGGGAGGTACTTCTGTGGTCTCTCAAAGGAGGAGAACCTAAAGAGAAGACAAACATTCCAGAAGGGATGATTTAAGAACCTGGAAGTAAAGGACTTAGACGATCTTATTCAGCTTGAGTGTAAGACTAGAGCTCCTATTCTAAGGAACTTCTCCTAGTCCACCACTCTGATAGATTCAGATCAGTTGAATTTAAATGTCAAGAAAAAATAGACACACACAAAAGTGGCTTTGATTATATAAGTCAGAGGAGGGAGAGCCTACAATAGCTGCTCCCCACATTACACCCCCAAGGCTCCTTTTTAGGGACAGCAGCAGCTTTGTCAATGACACAAATGCAGGGTGGCATGAGGCTTCCGGCAGCTTAACATTTTAATTTGGGGTGAGGGGTGGAAGAGAATACATAAGTTGCTTTGTGGTCCCCCCGCCCATCCTAATGCCTTGGGGGTCAGCCAGGCTGACCCAAATGGAATCCAGAGCGAGAGTGGGGCGTTGGGTTCCCCGAGGAAAGAGGGCAGATCCAGAACAGAGCAGAAACGGTGATAATTATCTGTGTGAAAAAGTAAGGAGACTCTAGGTGAGAAGGACTAGCATCAATCTAGACAGCAATCTGGGAGAAAGGAAGAGGAGAAAAAGGAAGAGGTGGCAGTAGGAATGATAAAAGAGAGCCAGACACTACAACCTGAGTTATTTGGCTTCTTTTCAGGGTTAGTGGGAAAAAGGCAGATTAGCATCAAGGATCAGGGATCCACAGCAAACAGATAAAGTCCCCAACAACTCATTTTGGTGCTTTTTACTACCTGGCTTGCTCTGGGACTCAGCTCGATTTTTAGGTGAATTTGGTATTTTCAATCATGGGTGTTTCCTCTAAACTTTAATATCAGGGCATCATATACACCCATGAAGTCTGAGTTTTGCTGTAAGATGCTAGGGCCCAAGTCACTGGCTCTCTGGGCCCTAGTTCCTTAAATTATATGATGACATGATTCTATCTTCATCAGTAGCCCTTCTGAGACTAAATTTGAGAAACAGATAGAAAAATCCTGGTGTCATAATGAAGGGACTATGAATAAAAAATACAAAAATTACACGTAGATCAGGGTGCTACCACTGATCCAGGATTAAATGCCTCCCCAGCTTTTGCCAACAAGTAACCAGCACCAATGTTTTAAAGATAAGAGTGGAGATTCTAGTTTTCAGAAGACAAAACCAGAGCACACTATGCACAGCCTACACCCCC
This sequence comes from Orcinus orca, assembly GCF_937001465.1. Taxonomy (NCBI): domain Eukaryota; kingdom Metazoa; phylum Chordata; class Mammalia; order Artiodactyla; family Delphinidae; genus Orcinus; species Orcinus orca. The sequence goes on along the minus strand of NC_064559.1, from coordinate 101,052,866 downwards.
ACCCACCCACAAGCCAAGGTCCCAGCCCCACTCTGCTGTCAGATAGTTACATAGAGGTCATGTCATTGAGGGCGTGGTCCAGCTCCTCGCTAATGGCCTTGTACTTCAGTTTCTGGGCATAGAGCTCATCTGGACAGGCACAGGAACCACAGGGAGGAATGAGGGGACAGATAAAAGGTATCAGAAGCAGATGAAGAGAGGGAATCATTAGAAATTAGGGAAAGTGTGACCATGGGTCTAATCCCACAGTTAGGAGAACATCTATCCTGGTTGCCATGACTGGCCATTTTCAGATCCACTGTCCCCAGGACCAACGGGACTTCTTGACGCCTCTAATCAACTGCAGTAAAGGTTGAGAACCTGGGCATAGTCATGACTAGAAATTCCAATCACCAATGGCACTCAAGAGGATACCACTCCCACCCAGTTAACCCAATTCTTAGCAGTGATAATGCTGAATTTAACATAGAAAAAGGAGAAAATACACATTAACATTCAGACACTTCTTTACCTACCCATCGTGACCAATATTGTTGGCCCCTTTGCTCTACAGGTTGCCTCCACAAAACTCTCCCAGAGAATATCCTGCTACCCAGAGTGTACCAAAGGAGCATATCTCAGAGTTCTCAGAGCAATACAAACTTTCCCTTGTTAGGGTAGATACAGTTGCCAAATTATGGGGGCAGGAAGTATTCAGAAAGCCCCTGGCATTGGTCAGCTCTGAGAAGTGGTCATTCCACTGCTGCATCTCTTGGTGAGGTCCCCCACAACTTGAGTGGTGAACAAGATTGCCAAGAGTAGCCATGGGGTGACATGGAGGTACATGCTATTACCAGTCTCCTCTAAGGGAAGGATGCAAATTCCAGAATATTAGGTAAAGTCTTATTACAGGAAGAGTAAGTGTAAAAATCCACTTCCAGGATTTGACCCACTTCACCTAGCTGTGGCACAGGGCAGGGCGTAGGATGCATGCCAAGTCATTACCAACTCCTTTGGTGTACAGGGAAAGAGGCTAACGGTCAAAGGGCAAGGTCATCCTCTAGATTTCTTTATTTTAATCCCTCACCCAGGCTCCATACCTTCCAAATCATCAATTGTCTTTTCCAGCTTGGCTACCGATCTCTCAGCAAACTCAGCACGGGTCTCTGCCTGGGAGAAACATGAAATCAGTCAGAATCAGAGATGAGTAAGACAGAGAAGGATCTCTACTTCTTCCACCTTCTACTTCTATACCTTTCAGAACCAAAGCCAGCTAGTCTAAGTCTACATTAATGCCTTACATGCCTCTAAATGTTTTGGGTCCTTCCTTATAATCCCCTCAGCTCACCTCCTTGAGTTTATCAGTAAGAATCTTTATCTCTTCCTCATATTTGTCTTCTTTTAGAGAGTACTGTAAGAGAAGTAGAATAAACATTTCAGAATAGAAATTACTCACACAGACAATACCCCCCCTCCTGACATTTACTTTTACACTGAACATCCTCTTGGATTTAATGTGCTGAATGATCCATGAGAAAGAGCAAGGCCGTTTTGGGACAACAGTCCTTAAAATCCATAAATCAATGTCCTTAGAGCCATGATACCCTCAGAATCCTCCAGGACCTTTATTTATTTTAAAAATTGTTTTATTTTTGGCAGAGTGGCATGCAGGATCTTAGCTCCCCGACCAGGGATCGAACCTGTGCCCCCGGAACTGGGAGCATGGAGTCTTAACCACCAGGCCACCACGGAAGTCCCCAGGACCTTTATTTTTTAAATGGACCTAAGCTTTGATCTTATTCAGATCAACCCAGGAAGGTATTCTTCCTGCCTCCAGGTTAATGAGTAGGTGTGGTGACACCCTGACGCCACATGGCTGAAAGAGTCCCACAAGAAGATAAAGACAAGTCATCTGTCTTGACTGCTCATTAGGTCTCAGATCTGATACTTTTTGTTGTCCCCTTCTGTCAGCATAGCAGTATCAGCCAGAGGAGAACATGACCCCAGTCACCTGAGACCAAGAAGTCATTTTAACTACAGCAATCAAAGTGCACAGGAATTAGCATTAAACCCAGAATCTGGAGAGAGTAGGTGGATACTTCTCACTGGATTATATAAGGAATGGGTTTCTCCAGTCTTTCATCAAGGGCAGGGCTGGGCCCAGGCCCCAAAGCCTGTCACTTTTACAAACCAGCCCCTACCTTCTCCGCCTGAGCCTCAAGAGACTTGAGGTTGTTGGTGACATTCTTCAGCTCCTCCTCCAGCTCAGAACACTTACTGTGAATATTTTAAATACCGCAGGAAAGGAAAGGGGAAGAAGAGAATAAAAAAAAAGGAGAGAGACACACAGACATGAATTGTACCTATATGTAGAGAGAGTTGGAAGGCACACTGGGGAAAAGAGAAGTTCCCAGGTAATCTGAGCAAGCATCAACCCTCCTCCCTCTACCACAGAACATGTCAGGAGCTGGACCCTCCTGGGCTGGGACTCAGAATGTTTGGATACCAATAAAGAAAACACTTGACAGAAATCACTACCAGGAACAAATCATAACTGCTACCTGGGGTGGAGGTGGGAACGGATGCCCAACCCAAATAGTCCCCAAAATCACCCAAGGGAAGGTGAGACCCTGTGGAGAGGCAGTGAAGCAATTAGGAAAGAAGAGATGAAAGATGCCAAGTAAGTGGAGAGGAATGGAGCATTCCATGAAGAGATGAAAAAGCACTCAACAAATCAACCAGTGGAGGGGAGGCAGCTGCAAAACAAAACAAAACCAAACAAAACCACACCATATGTATAACCTCTCTGTGGGTTCAATGGTTAGTACCTTTTCTTCAGCAGCACTCAGACACTTCAGGTTCTGGTCCATCAGTCTGATCTGCTCATCCATCTCTCGGCAACGGCTGTTAGTGATAGTCACAGGGATCGCACAAGCCAGGTTGTGGGGAGGGAGAAAGGTCAAAAAGGAACACAGCAAGGAAACAAGCAGCAAAATGGGAAAAAAAATTTAAAAAATCAAAAAATGGGAAGAAAACATCACCATGGTCATGATATGTCACGTCTAGGAGAGGGGAATGCAAGGGAAGCACAAATAAATATGCATCAGCACGGACTTTGTTAAACAAGGCCCAGAAGGTGCCAACAGGGGAGCAGGTCATGTCTGCCTTTGCCCTAAAGTTCCCCAGCAGCCTGGCAAAGTGGTAAAAACAGAGACAGATCTTAAGTCGGCACAGCGACTTCAATGCCTCAAGGAGAAGCAGAACCCAGTTGGGTGTGCCGGTTAACATTTCACCATTTTTTTAGGTTTCATTTTCTTCTCAATGAAGAAGCCTCATTTGTCACTTGTCACTAGTTAAGAGAGTAAGAAAGCCCAAAGCCATTCTTAAGGCTAAAAAAAAAAAAAAAAAAAAGCATTCTAGATGACTCCCACTCTCTAGGTCCTGTTTAACAAGGTTGAAGGAATGCTAGTTTATTCACATTAGTGCCCAAGCCAAAGGGGAAGGAACAGAATGGTATGGCAAGATTTGGGGAGCAAGATACTCACGACTCTGCCAGCTCAGCTCGCTCCTCTGTGCGTTCCAAGTCTCCCTCAATAATCACCAACTTACGAGCCACCTACGGGACAAGACGCAGGTACAGCTCAGTGAAGCAAAGGAGGAGCCATTTCCCTCTCATGATTCTTTTCAGAAGCCCAATATCGCTGAAGAGAGAGGGACAAGCTAAAAGCGTCTTACCTCTTCATACTTCCTATCTGCCTCTTCTGCAATGTGCTTAGCTTCTTTGAGTTGGATTTCCTGGAGTTCCATTTTTTCTTCATCTTTTAAGGCTCGGTTTTCAATAACCTTCATACCTCTGCCAGAAACAATACGGACAAATGTGGCACTGACAGCCTGGGGAGCCTGTCATCAACTCAACTCCAAGGGACCCAGAATTGCACCTTTTAAAGCACATTCCTCTCTGCTTGTCACTCAAAAAGAATTTCCATAGCACCTCCAACCTTAGTTTAATTATTTTGTTTAAAACTTTCTTATAAAAATAATACACTTATTAAAAATATTTAAGTGTATAGTCTAGCATAAAGCAAAAAGTAAGCCTCCCTAATTCTAGTCCTGCTCATCAGAAGTAATCTCTTAATTCATAATCCTTCCAGAAATGTTTTATATGCCAAAAATCTCATCTCCATTTCCCCACACCCCAAAGGAATTATACTACACACTGCTCTGCAACTGGTTTTCCTCTTTCTATAATTTGGACACTACTCTGTAATAGTACACACATAACTGTCTTATTTATTTTCACAGCTGCACTGCGTTAATGTACTCCCAACAGGGTATTTTTAATTCTGAAAGTCTTAGTTTGATCCCATCCAAGTCATCACACACCTTTGTTCTCATTTAACTCACACATGACAAGGAGCCAATTGGCTATTTTCGACAAAAAATGAGTTGGTTCAAGGACTGTGGTTCTCAACCCTGGGCACATATTAAAATTATTGGAGGAGGGAGTTCCCAGGTGGCCTAGTGGTTAGAATTCCAGGCTTTCACTGCCGGGGCCCAGGTTCAATTCCTGGTTGGGGAACTGAGATCCTGCAAGCCTCTCAGCGCGGCCCCCCACCCCCAAAAAAATTATCGGAGGAGCTTTAAAAACATTAATGCCCAGATCTCTTTTGCAATGGATTCTAACTGATCTGGGATGGGACCCAGGCATTCTGAGAGATTATATATATATATAAAATAAATTTATTTATTTATGGCTGTGTTGGGTCTTCGTTGCTACACGAGGGCTTTCTCTAGTTGCGGTGCGCGGGCTTCTCATGGCGGTGGCTTCTCTTGTTGCGGAGCACAGGCCCTAGGCACACGGACTTCAGTAGTTGTGGCATGTGGGCTCAGCAGTTGTGGCTTGCGGCCTCTAGAGCACAGGCTCAGTAGTTGTGGTGCACAGGCTTAGTTGCTCCATGGCATGTGGGATCTTCCCGGACCAGGGCTCAAACCCATGTGCCTTGCATTGGCAGGCGGATTCTTAACCACTGCGCCACCAGGGAAGTCCCTGATATATTTTTTAAACTCCCCAAAGATCCCCACCACACACTCCCATGATTCCAACAGTGCAGCCAGGGTTGAGAGCTTATTAAAACACTGATTGCTGGGCTCCACCTCAAGAGTCTCTGATTCGTAGATGAGGGGTAGAGGCTGCTGAGGATTTGAGTTTCTACCAAGTTCCCAGGTGCTGCTGGTCTGGAACCTCACTTTGAGAACTGCTATGGGTGGGTGCTGTCTAAGTGGAGGTCATCCTGGTGACCCCATTTAAGGATTATTAGGTCAATTTATAGAGAAACACCAATTATAAAAGGGTCACAGGTCCAGGTAACCCCTACTCTGTCGGTCTTCATAAGGAGAGAATATGCAGAAGGAAAGAAGATCCTATAAAAATAGGTTACGGTTTTAAAAAACGGGTTTATAAGAAACCTGTTTGATCAGAGCCATTATGAACTTCTTTTGAAATCCACACTTCATCAGGCCCCTCTACACACCTCTCACTCTCATCAGCAGCTTTCTCAGCTTCCTCCAGCTTTTGCAGGGCAGTGGCCAGGCGCTCTTGAGCGCGGTCCAGCTCCTCTTCAACCAGCTGGATCCTACGGTTCAAGGAGGCCACCTCAGCCTCAGCCTGTGTTTAAATGAAAGAATGGGAAAAGGAAGCAGAGGCATGGTGAAAAGAAACTGAACTAATTATGACACTAAGATTGGGGCTGACTACCACCATGAGGAAGCCAGAGCCTTGCAGGGTAGAACGTGACTTAACTCAGATGCACATAAGACCTAGCAGACATGATTTTATATTCTATAATATTACATGTATTTTCCTCCCTTTCCCATCAACGAATTCCCATTTGTTCCACAGGAAAAGTGTTTTCAAAACTCAGCTCCTTGCCCAGCCCAGTGTCAGTTAATACCAGTTCAAATTCCTGAACACGCTAGTGTCAGAAAAGGTAGCCAGTAAAGGGGTCCTTCTGCCTGAGCTCTGGCTTAAAGGTGTATCTCACTCTGCAGCAGCTTTCTCATAAGTGTCACACAAAGTGGAAAAATAAGAAAGGTTTCTTAAAGAGGGAATCTTGGATTATCTATTAATTTGTTGCTTAACTCAAGTTGTTAAACCTCTGATCAGCTTACCCTAACACCAGGAGGATGATTAGCTAAAAGAATAATGTTTTCCAGAAGAACCTTCCAGAACAGAAAAAGCAAAAGGATGGAATATTGGGATACCTACCTCCTACCCTTTCAACTTGCCCCCTCCTCCCACCTTTTAAAAGTTGGCTACAAGGAGCTTCTTCTGGCTAAAATTATCTGCTCTGATGGCATTATCAAAAAAACTGGGGGCAGAAGAGAATGTTTCCTTCATGCCCACCACCAACCCTCCAAATTTCTGAATTGTGACTCCTTTCTATTCCTCAAGTCATCCCTTTAGCCTAACCCTCCAGTACGGCATGACAATCCTCTCCCTGGCCTCCACCCCACAATAAAGCACAGGCTAGAGTCCAAGTAATCCCATACCTCCTCCTTGGCAATGGAATAAGAAACAAGGAAAGAAGAAGGCAGCTGCATGTGCATGAATTCTACTGGTAGAAAATCTTCCCTCCTCTGACTGCCTTTCCCCTCCCCAGACCTTTACTGGTGGCAAGTACACTGACCGCCACAACCGCACAAGAATTTAATCTGCCCTGCACACTCCCCAGTTCAGATGCTTATCCAAGTGCTTGGTAAACACGATCTCTCTTCTACAGCCCAGATTGTGCCTGAATTCTATTACCCTGATTTCCTCCTGGCAGTCAGGGGTGGGGGTAGCTAGAGAAATAATCTGGGCCACCAGCCCCTATGGGAAGGGATATAGCCCAAAACACTCCTGTTAAGAATCAGGTAATTTGGCACAAAAATTTCCAAATACAAACATGGGAGATTCGAGGCACTGCAGGGGCTGGGGCTATATAACCACTGACCTACAGGAAAAGAAAATCAAGACATCTATATAAGCTGAAATTACTAAGAAACCATTTGTGTCTCTATTCAAAATAACACAAAGACAAGTATTCTCTGGTCCTGTCTCAGGAAACCAGATGCGCCCTAAGACAACACACATTTCGCCTCACAAGCTCAAAAAGGCTGACAGGTCAAGATTATGAGAACGAGTCTGCCTATCAGCCAAGAACTATGCAACACTGCCAGTACAATGATTTATCCCACCCCGCTCCCTTCAGATGCCTAGAACTAAAGAAAAAAAAAAAAAAAGGGAACAACATCAAACCCAGATTTGAAGGAAGCTCATGAAATCTATGTCCCCACCCAGCTCACCAGAAGTTACCCAAATGAAGTAAAGATAACAGGCTACGGGGGCGGGGGTGTACAGTTTCCATGACAACAAGCTGGCTCGGGCAGTTTCTCCCACAAATCAGCATTTACAATAGAATTCTTCGCAAGGCTGAAAAGGGAGGAGGAGAAAACACATCTTGATGTCCTAACTAGAGCATGCGCACATTGAACAAGCCTGTACCAAAAACAGAACCCAGGATGGGAGTCCCAGCAAAAGCTTTGGAGACCCCGGTGGGGAGGGAAGGGAGGAGGGCAGTCACTATCCTCTTTTTTCTCCTCCCACAGAGGATCAGTTTTCTTTACAATGAAATAAAAGCTTGCAAAATCAAGATCTGTTTAATGTTTAAAGGAACAAGGGAAGACACCTACCTGACTTTTCCTTCCAGCCAGAACCTATGCACAATGCCTATCCCTTTCAGGTCAATCAAGTGGTACCAAGAGACTGAGTGGGACTAACTTCTGCAGATGAGAATGGGAAACATGGCCCTGAGAAACATTAACTTTATATGCTCTTCTGTCACCCTAGGTTTAGCATGCCTAGATGTGGTTTTGATCTTTCAGCTTGCCCACCTCTGCCCAGCTTGGAGGTACACTGTGAGGTCCTTCCTTCAACTAATAATAGGATTCTCCATTACCCAAGAAGCAAAAATCCCAAAGCCGGAGAGGGGAACACAGCAGCGATTCAGTCATATCAGAAGATGGCTGACAACAGCTTCAGCTATGAAATGAGTTTGGTTTAAATGCTACCATCCTCCACACTGAAGAGATTCCCCAAGCACACTATACCCGTCAAGGCAAGAAACGGACAGGGGACTGGTGTTCAGAGGCAGATCAGGGCCAAGGACAGAAGGGGATTAGCCTATATCTGGCATTCTGCCACTCTGGGGTTTCTCTTTTTAGACAAAAGCCACAGATGAAATGCAAAGGAAAAGAGTAATGAAAAAGTTAGGATTGAGCCCTGTGAGTAATGGACTGCCCCAGTTCACTGTGTTCACAAATATTATCTACCCAGGGAGATACTGTGTCCTTGGGGACTTTAAATTTCATCAAGGGGCAGGCAAGTTGGAAGGAAGGAAGCAGAGTTATCTGTCCCAGAGTAAACAAAGGTGGAGTCTAAGCAGAGGCACTCAGAGCAAAGGGCTATTTGGCTCTCCCCTATGAGTATGTGCTCTAGTATGAAGGTAAGAGAAAGGTACTCAGCGGGAAAGCAAACCTAAACCAAAGAAAGGTGATAAAGCCAGTTGCTTACTCCACCAGACCCTATGAACAGGAGAGAGCCACACAACAGTCAGACATTCTAACCACGGCCACCCACCCCCTGCAGATTAGGAATTTGGGAATAAGGCCACAATCGAAACTGCTAGTCAAAGCCCACTCACTCCCTCAGTAGTATTCCTAAATTTTTTACACCAGGAAAAAAAAGAGACAGAGAGAGAAATACCCGCGGAAGTTAGGAGACAGGTATTAACAACAAATAAGGTGAACTGTACACTTAAAAACGGTTAAAATGGTAAATACTTACCATTGTGTATTTTTACCACAACACACACACACACACACACACAGAGAAGGAAAAACACTGCATTTAAATATTATGTTGCAGTCTGTTTCAGTTTCGCAAAAAGTGCAAAGGAGATTCAAAATCAAAAGTGGATTTGACAAGGTGCTACATTATAAAAGGTCAATCTCCAGACCAAGAGCAGAAAAGACAGATGTATTCCAGAACTCGGTCTCTGCTTTGGACTCATCCAGCTTCCCAACAAGGGTTGGATGTTCACACAAAGCAACCAGAAAAGGAATTAAGTGACAATCCCACTAACAGCATGCGATACCATCAGGGAGTGCAGAGCTTCCAGCTCCAGGAGGGAGGAGCCTGCAAAACCCACATTCCAGAATGCCCTAAGAGGATAACAGACAGTTCAAGCACCACTCTCCTCCCTTCCCACAAGTGTGTCTCCTCAGGAGGAATTCAAAGTTCACTAGAGCAGAAAGTCGAAAGATTAGGCTCCCTCAAGCTAGAGAGTAGAAGATACCGGTTTCATAAATCTTTAACACTACTTCCCCATCTGAGGGCTTTCTCACTAGATCTCACTCAGCTCAATAAGCAAATTTGGCAGGCTCTGAGGGAGAAGCTTAAGAAACATCTGAAGCTGCTCCCTCTGCTGCCTATTACCCTAGAGTCACCAAGGGTGGGGAAAAAAGGAGTTAAATTTTCCTGCAAGAAAAATTACCAAATCCTCGGGGCAGTGGGTGAGGATCCTAGGGGGAAAACAAAATCCTGGGGGCTGTTGCTGGGGGGACAACATCATCTATCCTAGAACTATTCCTAGCATGCCCCTACTTTGAGCCTGATTCTGGAGCTCAACACATGGCTAGTTCCTTCAGGCCATCCCTGTCTTCCCCTTTAAGGGGATCTGGTCTCCAGAACAAAGGAGATGAGAAGCTGTCGCTAGTCGTAAAGAGTCACCCAGCCAGTCCATCTCACTTGAATTGATAATTAGAAGTTACGGGCATAATGAACGGAGGAAATATCCACTGAGAAATGGGTGACTGAGAAAGACAAGCTCCCAGCACTTCCATGCCCAGTTATAAAAAGAAATGACTATTCTAACAATCTTTAAGTATTAACCTGGAGAGCAGCTGTTTTCCCCCTTTCCCCCCCAAAACATTAATTCTCAGCCACTCCCTGAAGGAGCAGCCAGAAAGGGGGGGGGGAACTTACCAAGGGAAAGAACAACAAGGAATACCAATAAACCACAAGAGTTCTTTCACTAGGTCTTCAAATTTTAGCAACAGTTACTTTCCAGCCTCAAGATCCTCCAAAACCAAAACCTCAACTCAGGAGATCAGCTCCACCCAATGGACTGCGCCCTAGACCTTGGAAAATCTTATGGCTTACTAAAACTAGTCCACCACTTCTAAAGAGAAAGCAGTTTCAAGAATCACCACTCAATCCATTAACATTTTAAGTGCCAACCTTCAGCTGAACAAATATTTATTGAACTTAAATTTAAAAAAAGACACGGTAATGGGTAATTGGGAAAGTAGCAGAGTAACATCACTTCGGAACTCATTATTTTGTCTCCATCAACCATACTGCCTAGGTCAACCAGAAACTTTGACAGAAATCGGCACTCCATCAGATTCTCTACCACATACACTCGCTTATCAGCTCTGCTTGGAAGAAGTGTTCATAACCGGTTCAACTTGCACTCTTCACACTTCAGCAATAAACGCCTGAATCTGGCAGAAGTTCCTGCCTTCCAGGTCATCATAGCAAGTTCTGTTGGTTCCTACATTTGCACTAACAGAGAGAGTGAAGTACCGTCTCCTCCCCTCCTGCTTCACTACGACAGAAAGAGTGGGTTTAGCAGTTGCAAGGGCTCCCCCTAAGAGGAAAGGGCCCCAGGACGGAGGATGGGGCGGTGCTGTGGCCTCAACCTCCTCCAGGGAGGGCACCGCGCTTCCTCTCAGCCGACTGCTGCCTCATTTCCTGAGCAGGAGGAGGGAGCGGAAAAGCTGCCAGCAGGCCACGCCGGGGGCTTTCCGGCGGTTCCCACCCCTCCACTCCCCACCCTTTCACAGTAAGTTCGGCTCTGCCCCCACCCAGACCAGAGAGGAATCCACCTACTCTCACCCCTAGAGCCAGAAACCTTAAACGAGAGCACAATCCCCGCCCCCCGCCACGGGGAAGTGGGGGAGGGAGAGGCCGCTGAGCCCCTCCCCTGACCGCGCCCGACTCGGAGGGACTGAATGAATGAGCAGGGAGAAAAGAGGAGGAGGAGGAAGAAAACCACCCGCCAGTCCCAGTGAAGCTCAATTCCTTCAAAGGTCAAGCCTGCTCGCTCGAGCACCCAGTTCCCCCTCACCCGCTCGAGGTCCAAATGAAGCTAAGCCCCACCCATCCTCCGAGCTCCAACTTCATCTTCGAGTATGCTGGCCCCCTAAGGACCGTGCTCCACCGCAAAAATGGAACCCACTTCTGTCCCATCTTCTCCAGCGCCTGCCCCTCCTTCACGCGCCTCGCCCTCTCCGTACCTGTTCCCGGGCCCGCCTTTCTCCCTCCACTTCCCGCTGGAGGCGCTCGGCCCTCTCCTCTGCATCATCGGCCTGCTGCTGCAGAACCTGGATCTTGCGCTTCACCGCCTCGATGGTGGTGATCCCGGCCATGGTCCCCACCCAGCCCCTGCTTGCCTTCGGGTTCCTGCCTCCTCCGCTCGGCGTTGCAGCCACTTCTCACCCTACTTCCGCCTGCTCCGCCCTGAAATACCGGAACTCACCCACCCGCCCGGATGTGACGCCACCACTGCCGCGCCCTCCCACCGCAGGCAGGCGGGAAGGCCGTCCACCGGAGGGAGACCCGCGGCTGGGAGCGAGGGGCGGGACCTCGCTGTAGCCCTAGGCGACCGCTCCCAGCCTTTCCCTCGGGCCAGCAAAGGGGGGCGGGGTTGGGAAGAGGGAAGGCTACCATGGTAACCGGAAGGCGCGTCGTGGTTAAGCCTCTCCAGTCGCTGGGCAGGCTGCCCAATGGTTGGCCTGTGCGGCCTTTACACCCGCCGTTGACCCCTCACTCCCTCAGTGCTGATCCGCCACCACCTACCCGCTAGGGCACCCTGTGTCCTCTCCACAACATAAACACCCTACAAGCCTCTACTTCCACGCACCCCACAAATGCTCCAAACCCAGGTACTAAGAAAAGCCTAGACTTTCTGGGTCTCATCTTCAAAAGACGATGACCTCCAGCCTCCTTTTAAAGTCTGCTCAGGTAGGTTCTCTCCCATCTCCTGAAAATCAATGAAAGAAATTAATGGGGGATGAAGAGATGGGCGGGTTGACAAAGTTCTCAATCTATTTGGCATCAGTTATGAACATAAGTGTTCTATTTACAGTACTGGTCTTTTCCCCTGTTACTTTTGAGAGTCAATATGCACCAGTGATTTGCCAGCCTCTCCAAACCTTGAATGATTCAGGACTTGGTAATTAATCATCGCTTACAATTCCTTTTGTAGGAATTGGAAGATATCTTATGCCTCCATTTTGTCAGAAGGAATCCTCTATTACAGACTACTGTTACCAGATCCTTTGTGCAACAGCATGATATGAGCACCTGAAAAACTATAGTAATGTGGAACTCAGCCTCCATTCTCTGTTATAACTCACCAATTTCACACCGCTCTGCTTCCAGGTACCCCAAGGAGCTATTTATGAGTTAGAAACTGCCCCTACAGACATTGCCATGCAGGATTTTTAGGAGCACAGTAGTAAAGGGCCTTGGAGATTTTACTGTTCCCTCTTATTTCTTTGTGTTCCTGCCACCTTCTCAGTAAGTAATAGTAATAAGTCTCTCCTGTGATGCAGCTCTCTTTTCCTCTGGAGAATGAGGGTGTAGAAGAGGATTTTAAATTAAGGATCCTAATCCCCAAAAAGATTGATAGGTAAGTCAGGTGCTGCACTCAATGCCTGGTTCTGAAGATACTCCCACCAGAGGGTGTGTCTTCAACTATCTCCATTTAGAAATACTGAGCATTGAGACTATTCAGAGGAAACAGAAACAATGCAAACAATAAGTAATTTGCTTGATAGAGTTACCTGTACACTCTGATTACCCCACCCCACCCCAGGAATTGGAAAGAAAAAGCAGGGTTTGAAGCCTCAGTAAACTGCCCTGATGGCCTAAGAATTGTTACAACTCTCTTTGGAGAAACCTGATGAGAGAGACTATGGAAACAAAAATGAGACTTTGTCATCTGGGTGCTGATCAGCAGGGGGCAGTATTGCACGCACACGCACGCACACACACACACACACACACACACACACACACACACACACACAGCGCGTCCCCGCCCTTTGCCCTACTGAAGAATCAGAAGACCTCATCTTAAACAAACCAAAGGAGTGGTGAGAGCACCACTGCATTCTTGAGGCTGGTAGATTTGAACAGATAATCTTCTCTTGATCCCAGGAAACAGGTGGATTGACTCCTAATGACCTTTAAAAGCATGATGGATGGGCAGCAAGGGGCCCAGTGCTACTGCCTTCCTGGTAACCAACAATACAACAGTATATCAACAGGTGTATATGTCTGTCCTGTCCCTCTTCCCCCCATCCCTTTCACCTCCTGTCCTTAAAAAAGGGTGTTATGACTCTCATGTCCAAACTATTGCACTCTTCTTTCCCCTTATTTTACCTTCAATAGCTTCTCATTTCATCTCAGATTAAAGGAACCCTAGACATGGTTGCACAACAGTGTGAATGTTCTTACTGCCACTGACTTGTACACTTAAAAATGGTTAAAATAGCAAATTTTATGTTATGTATATATTTTCCACAATTAAAAAACAAACAAATAGGACCTTGGATGAACACAGGGAGGAAATAAGTTTAGTCTGATCTTGCCACACCCTCACCCTTTCTTTGTTCAGGGAGTCCTGGCAAATCCTACACTTTCCAAAAAGGCTTCTCAGATAACCAGAACTCACTGCGTAAACATGCAGTTATTGATTCCCTCCTCCTTCTCTTTCCCTTATATCTACATTAAAGTAATATGCTCTGTTTACTTGTTTATTAATCTCAAGGGCAAAAGCTGAGTTGTGAACTCCCTTCGTATTAGACAGAGCACCCTCCCCTCAAAGATGCATATATTATGTTGCTGCTGACTCTGACCCTTGCTTCCTACTTTTAACCTGTTGCCTCCTCCTTATTCAGCACTTTTCCCAATTCCCATAAACACCTCACTTTCCCTCTTCGACCCCTTGAGGCAGGAGTCAGCGAACTTTTTCTGTAAAGGGCCAGACAGTAAATATTTCTGATTTTGTGGGCCATAGGGTGTGGCTACCACTCCTTTGTAGGGAAAAAGCCTGTAGGCGATATGTAAATGAATGGGCATGCAATGTTCCAATAAAACTTTGTACAAAAGCAGGCTGCGGCAGGATTTACTCCACAGGTGGTAGTTTGCTGACCCCACCTTTGAGAAAAGACACCTTTCTTCCTGGGGCTTCCCTGGTGGCGCAGTGGTTAAGAGTCCACCTGCCAATGCAGGGGACACAGGTTCGAGCCCTGGTCCGGGAAGATTCCACATGCTATGGAGCAACTAAGCCCGTGCACCACAACTGCTGAGCCTGGGCTCTAGAGCCCACGAGCCACAACTACTGAAGCCTGCGCCTAGAGCCCGTGCTCTGCAACAAGAGAAGCCACTCAATGAGAGGCCCATGTACCACAACAAAGAGTAGCCCCCGCTTTCTGCAACTAGAGAAAAGCCCCCACGCAGCAACAAAGACCCAACACAGCCAAAAATAGAAAAAAAATTTTTTTAAAAACCTTTCTTCCTGTTTCCATCTTAACCCAGGACTAACAGATGTTTGCCTCTTGCCTACAACCTTCCCCTCCTATTTCTTGTTCTCCTACGTATCTCTGAGGGTACTTAATGACTGTTGGGAAAGCTAACAAGGGGGAGAGAAGTTGAATGAGTTTTTTTACTCATACTTTATGTATTTAAAAGTTTTTGGTGGATTCCTATATAAATATGAGAAGTTTCTTTCAAATGAATGTACTGAGTAGACCCTGTCTAGGTGGGGGCTGACGTGTGTGTGTATGTGTAAGGACAGATAGAATTCATCCCCAGCAAATTCCTTTATCTTCCCAATGATATGGGCATATTGTTTAGAGCCTCTATGTCGTTCTTTCGCCCCCAAGATCTCAGGTTAGACTTGTTGGCTCTTCTCATTGTTCCTGGAAACACCTCCTCAAGCCCACATACTAGCTGTTTCAGCCTAAGGACTTTCTCAGAGAGTTGTTACTCAACCTCTCACAAAATTGTTATCAACCTGACATTGTGTCAGTTTGTGAAAACTTACTCCCATGCCCGTTTATTAGAACCAGAGAAATCTATCCATCTATACCTAGAACCTAGGTTAGGCAACTCCAGTAGGTCATCAAGCATTTGCCCAAAGTCCTGGGATTAACCTGTGTTGCTCACAGTTTTGCAAGAAGGGAGAATTAATTAATAGTTTGCAGTGGCCTAAACTTTTGGAAACTATGAACATGTATAATGTATATGATATGCTTTGTGTCTCTGACCTCTGGCATGATATATTCAACAACCCTCACCACTTCCCCAGGCCCCTGAAAGTGGCAGAAAGCCAAAGAGGAGATCAGAAACCTAATAGCAAAGCGTTTGAAAGTGAGGATCCGAAAACATTTCTGAACGGCCTACTCTGTCTCTAGCTGTTTTCCGAAACCAAATGGAATTTTAAAAAACACATGTTCCTATTAACCCAGTGCTGAGAATTGACTGTATTTCCATCAATACTGGGACATTCTTTTGTTGCTGTTAAGATTCCTATGTTACTTGTTTTTGTTTTTTTTTTTTGCGGCACGCGGGCCTCTCACCGCTGTGGCCTCTCCCGCTGCGGAGCACAGGCTCCGGACGCGCAGGCTCAGCGGCCACGGCTCACGGGCCCGGCCCAGCCGCTCCGCGGCACGTGGGATCCCCCCGGACCGGGGCACGAACCCGCGTCCCCTGCATCGGCAGGCGGGCTCCCAACGACTGCGCCACCAGGGAAGCCCCCTATGTTACTTTTCTTCCAAAAATCTTTCCTGTGTCTCATTTATCTTTGTGGTTAACGTCAGGACTGAAGATGAAGGAAAGTGGGTGATTATAACATGAAGTGGAAAAGAGAATTTGTTTCATTTTCAAATGGGAAAATTCAGCCCTAGAGAAGCTGAGTAATTTAGTCAAGGTCACAGAATAAGGTCTGGTGGTGACAACTTTACCCCCTAAGTCCTTATTTCTATTATAGTGTATCATTCTAAGATTCTCTCTGCTGCCCTATAAGCAATGTTTTCTATGGCATCTCTGTGACATAAGGGTAAATGCCCACATTGGCCAAGATAAATAAACCCATATAGGGCCAGGGTCAGTGTGACCTTCTTTGTCCCACTGTGAAATCTGAGCTGGCTTTGCTGGGCAGTTGAGAGATGAGAGTTTCCCTATTAATACACATATCTACGTGCCAATCCTTGGACACAAAAGGTAAGAATGTGGCATGGGGGAGGAGGTGGGAAAAGTGATAGCAGTCTGGACTTGGAGTCCCCTCCCTTTGTCCAGGTCCGGGGAAAGATAATTCAATTCCTGGATTGGGGGTAAGAAGGTGAGACTTCTACATGTCTCAAAGAAAGTATATGCCATTACAAGGGTATGCCACCATGTGGCAAAAATGTATGTGGGTATCTATGCCTATGTTCTCTGAATCCACAAGTATATATATGTCCAAGTGTTTAGTTATTAACATGAAGATCTATGTGTGTAGATTAAACCCGTCCCCCCATTTCTGTATACTCACATCAGCTGCTTTCTTCTCTGCCAGCTCCAGCTTCTCCTGGGCATCCTTCAAAGCTTCAGAATACTTGTCCAGCTCATCCTCTGTCCCTTTCAGCTTCTTCTGCATGGCTGCCAGCTCATCTTCCAGCTATAGAAGCCCCAAGAATCACACACAAGATATATATACACAACAGTGCAGTCTCAGACCCTAGTCTCTTGAGCCCTGACAGACCTCTGAGCTCAGCCTCTATGTTATCATCCTCAGAGTGACACACTTTCTCCCTAGTCAGTTTCAGCCAACTGCCCCAGGAATTATGCTATGCCCTTCGCCTGTGACCTTGTAATCTCTGACCCTAAGATGAGCGAGCCATGCTGGGTTTTCATTAAGACACTGGGATGGTAAATATCTTACTTAGGATGTAGATGTCCATTACTCCACTTAAGGGAAAAGAGATGCTACATGCCAAGCTCCCACTTTTTCCTCTAGAAATCAGGGTTTTTTCCAAAACATGATCCACTCCCACTTAAATCCAGCAGACACACTGTGGCTCAGAAGGGGCCACCGATTTTCCCAAGGTCACACAGGCAGTCTGAGGTAAATACCCTAGATGTCCTCTGCCTATCCAGTGAGGCTGGGGAAGAAGAGGAGTCCCTCCCACCCAAAGGATGAGCTGGCACCAGTGGTCACTGCCTTTCCCATGAAAACTCTCTTCCATCTCACAAGTCTTGTTCACCAGCAGGTGAGAGAGACCAAGGCCAAGGCCTACCTGTTTACTTCTTTCTTCTGCCTGCTTCTGCTCGGCTTCAGCTTGCTCTGCCCGATCCAGAGCATTCTCCTTGTCCAACTTCAGCATCTGCATCTTTTTCTTGATGGCCTCCATCGTGACCAGTGGCTGTTGGGGAGCTCACCTGTGAACACTGGAGGACTGGAGACTAGGGTAAGAAAGAAAGGGCTGCTGGCTGAGTCACTAGCTCCCCAGACTTGAGCCTTTATTTCTGCCCATGGCTCCACCTCTTGTTCCTAATATGGTCTTTCCAGCTCCCTTCGCCCCATCATTGTTCTCAGGGGAACACAGGGTGAGACACTTTGATGGACAGACATCACCAGCAAAGAAAAATTAGGGAACAGCTGAAGCTGATTTTAGACAATGGAAAGTGGGGGGGAGGGGAAAGGTTCTCCCTGACCCTGAAACTTTCCACTCACTCTCGGCAGCTCTATGGGTATTTTAAAAGAGAAGGGAGGGGGAAGGGGAGGACATTGAAATAGAGAAGGGTACTTTGGCAATTCTAGAATGGTAGTTTTCGCCCAGAGGCTCCTAGTTGCCCTTCAGCGTCCCCCTTACTCTCACCCAGACTGTGTTGGATGCTAATCAAATTCCACTGGTTGAGTTTTACCTTTTGATTCCTGGTATTCAGGGAGCTTGAGCAACAGTGAAGAGGGGAGGCCACTCATGATCTTTGACAATTCCCCCAGATCCCCAGATCAAATTACTGTGCTATTTTGAGAGTCTCTAATTGGCAGGGAGACATCATTCCTCCCCCTTAAGAGCCACAGGGATGGAGAAAGAGGGTAGGGTTGGAATCTAGAAGGCCATCCCAGAGCTTCAAGCGGGTGGGGCCGGGGAGGAAAGCGGGGGGGATGGTCAGAGTAATCCAGATAGGATAATGTTCTCCATTTCCCCATAGTGATCTTTAAATAGAGCTTTTATAGCCACACAGACCAAGGTCTGTGTTGCTCTTCTCTTCTCCTCACCCTCTGCTCCCTTCTTAACTCTCCCCACTCATCATGATAATCGTCATCATTACCCACTCTGTTTCCCCTGGCTTAGTTCCAGGCCATGTTCATTCCACTTGGAGGCTTGCTACTGACAGGTGGCAGTTAATCCCAGACACCGGCACCATACAATCTGACAATATGCCAGGGAGAGGTGGGCACTGTTCAAGGTGACCAGAGCTAACAGGGAAAAATATAAATGGCTCTAATTAGTCATTATGTCAAGGATAGATGGGTAGTATTAATACTAGGCCCCAACAATGGGGTGACTGAAACACCCACCAGCGTAGAGGGCAAAACTGGAGTCCACTCAGGAGAGCTTCCAGTCAATAGAGGTAGATACGCAGATAGACCATCAGCTGACTCTTGAAGGAAAGCAGAAAAATGGAAGACCCCTACTGTTGCCCTTAGGGAACGGAATGAGGGAGTCCCAGGGACAGGAAGCAGTGGATAATAAGGTGGGGGGATTGAATAAGGAGGAGAAAAATACAAGGACAGGAAAAGATCAGAGCCATATCCCTTCTAGTATAAGGGAAAGGTATAGGAAGATTTGATACTCAGACTTCAGCTCTCTCCTGCTCCCACACTAGCCCTCCAGTTCAAGACTGAAATCCACATAGGTTGCAGCGACTGGTCTTCCAAAGGGGTCCTGGAGAGAAGAGATTCAGTAAAAAAGACAGGAGCCCCAGAGCCCCAGAGGTTGAGGTAGGAAAGAGTGTGATGCTAAATTGCCTACTGCTGTAAGAATATGTTTGACATTTAGTTGGTTCCTAATTAAACAACCCAATATCAAACATATCACACAGAAGCTGGCAGGAGAGTTTTGGTGGTCCTCTGCCTTCCTCCCCACTGCAAAGAAAGGACAGAGCAGAGATACCAGGCACCAAGCATGGCTAGATGGAGAGCCATCTCCTTGGGGAAGGGCACTGACCCCTTGCTCTTTGCCTCCCAAGACAGCCGGCTCTTATTCATCTTCTCTTCATGCCATCCCGGTCCCAGCTCCTCTCCTACTAGTGCCTGGCCTTCGCTGGATCACACTGGCCTAAACCAGGAAGAATATCTGGCAGGGCTCCACATCTGGGCACCTATTCTTCCCCAAAGCTCCAACACGGAGCTTCTCCCTATCATGTCACGGCCCCAGTGCCCAGAGGATCAGCAGTGTCAGCAGGTCCTCATCAACCTTGCCACCTGTTCTCAACTCCCCTCCTGTTGCCCCAAGGCTTTGCCAGAGTGGGGGTGAGGACTTGCACATCCTGCTTTCCCTTTCCAACACCCACACAAGGCTGCTGACAGCCTTTCAGCGGACACCTTCCTGGAACCCTCCTGCTCTTAAGTATGACAGATTAGTAGCCATGAGAAACTTCCAGAAGGCTTGGCTGCTTCTTCCCACCATCTTGTCCCTTCTCACCTTCTCCCCATGTCCTCCAGGCATTCTCCTTAAAGCCACCCTTGGGTGTCCAGAAGAGAAGAGTGACCTGTCTCACTAGCAGGCTCCAACCTGGGCTCCAGAGAAGAAATATGGTCTCTCCCGCCTGGCGGAATTAGAAGTAAGATTTTAGGAGATCAAAGGGAGGGAGGAAACCCCCTCTGCCAGGAAACAGCCTGCAGTCCTTGGGACTCTCCTCCTCTTCTGGGGCTTTTTACAACGCAAGCTCCTGGGCTGGCTTCTCTCATGGTCTTCCCTCACAGGGATCCAGCCTGGTGCCTGCTTTTCTGGGAGATTTTTCTTCTGAAGAGAACCAGGTCTGTTGAATGTCATGTGGCAGGCAGATTCTTCTCTCTACTGTGGCAGAAAGGAGCCCGAGTTATAGCTACACTGGTGGGGTGGGGGGCTTGGGTGGAAGTGTGGGGTGGGAGGAGGATGCTCTGCTTCAGCCCCCAGGCCTGTTCCATGTGTCCTTGTTCCCATTAGGCTGGACACCTCCACACCCCCTCAACACACACACACACACAAACACATATGCCAACTCGACAGTGCCCTTGGTCTAGATCGATAGCTTGTCCCAAGCCCCAGTCAATTCCTATTGTGTGGCTCTTACCTTCCAGAGGAAGACTAACAAATGGGCATACAAGCTCCAAGGTAGGCACCTGTGGTGTTGTCTTATGGGTTTCAGCCTGTGTGTAATTTTTACTTTCTTGACCTTCCTTTTTATCCTTAACACCCCCTCCCCCAAGTTCTAGTTCCCTTCTCTGGGAACCTTGATTGTCCTGGAGAACCACAGGCTGGAGGGAGAGAGGCTGGGAAAGGGACTAGCAGGAATTGAAAGGACTTTAGTGTTTGGGGCACTGGGGAAACAGAGGCAGAGACAGGAAACATTGACGTAGGGGATGAGTAGCTCTCTTAGGAGGAGACTGACAGGATGGCATATCCAGGCCGAAATCTCAGATTGCCTTTGATGAAAGCTTTCTAGCTCTCCTGGAAGTAACTTCTGTGTAGCCATTTCAAGCAAGACTGAGTCCTTCTGAGCCTGAGGAGTTGGGTAAGGCACCAGCCACAGAGGGAAAAGGGGCTGCGTGGGTATGATGGGGTGAACTACTCAGTTGATGTGATGAGAGCGGACAGAGTAGGCAGAGAGGATCAGAGGAGATGGGCTCCGGAGGGGGCCAGACTGCCAATACTGGAGCCAGCCTGGCACTGACAAGCCCTGGGGAGAGAGGACAAGGTCAGGGATCAAGGCAGAGGGGGCTGGGCATTCTGTGGGCCCAAATGAACAGAGGAAAGAGGAATAAAAGGGGTTGATGAGAGAGTGTGGTGGGAGGTGGGGGGGGGCAGCCAGGTAATGGAGAGGAAATAAAAAGAGAAAGACTATCACAGGGCAGGAAAACATCATTATGACTTAGCATTTATTGCATATTATATGCCACTTCTCTGCTAAGTGCTTTATTTAATCTCCACAGTGATCCAGTGGGGTAGGCGTTATCTCCATTTTACATATAAAAAACCCCCTGTGACCCAGAAAGTTAGTTACGTGCTCAAGGCCACACAGGCAGTAAGTGACAGCCAGAATTCAAACCCAGCTCTGACATGTGGAAGCCTGTTCTCCTAACGCCAGGCTATGCTGTCATATATAAGAGGCGGGGGGGCAGCTGGGAGACAGATACAAGGGAAGATAAAAGGAGTGAAGGCAAGGTGGACCCGCAGGGAATAGAGGGCGGGGGAACAGGCAGAAGGAATGGGAGACTCAGCCAGGTTTGCGGGTCAAATCCAGGACATGTGTGTGGTTTTTCTCCTATAAAACTCTCATCATACCTGTCATGATTTGGTCAACGCCTGCCTCTCTGACCAGCCTGTGAGCTCCGTGTCTTGTTTGGTGTCACAACACTTGAGTAGTTATTGACTAAAGATAAGACGGCTTGGGAAGCAGGGCTGATGGGGACTGGAGGATGAATGGATATATAGAACAGAAAGACAGGCCTGGGATGGAGAATGACATTTGAGCTGCATAAGGGGGCTGGCCAGGGGGCCAGTAGGGGACCTGTGAAGGGCTTGGTCACAGGGAAATCTCCTAAGAGGGAAGAAGGAGGATACCTATTGCGTGCCAAGCGCTGGGCTTGCTCTCTACATAATCTTATTTAATCTTCATAATGTTCCTCTGAGATGGGTATTATCCCCATTTTCAGAAGAGAAAATTGAGGCTCAGAGAAGTAACTTACACATGGTGACACAATTAAGAGGTGAAGTCAGACTTTGAACGCACACCTGACTCCATAGTGTGTGTTTTTCTCTTTATACCTTGCTGCTTCTCTGTGCTCCTCATCAGTGGGGTGTGTAGGGAAGGGAGGAAGGAGAAGCTCTGAGCTAAGATGAAAAATGCATATTGAAGGACAGAGGCAGACTTGGGGGAGGGGGGAAAGAAAAGGTGCGAGTTTTGCAGTGCAGACAGAGCCACATGGAGTTTGAGGGCAGGAAACCATCAGTGTGGAAAGGATGAGTAACCAATGAGCATGCAGATGGCAAGGTGAGGGAACAGGGAAAAGTACGTACGATGGCAATTACATCAGAGAGTGAGGGCGTGTTCCTGCACCTGTTACTGGATGCAGAGTGGGAGTCTCTCTGGCTTGAGATGTCATTTGTATGTAAAGCGGATCTTTATAAGTAAAGTTCTCTATGGCCTATAGATGCAAATGATTAATCAGTACTTTTAAGAATTTTGAATGCATTTAGATTTCACATGCTCTTTCCAGTCCCCCATAAATCCCACCATCCCTTATTCCCTTATAACTGCCGGACTCCTGAAGGCATTTGAGTCTGGAACCCCGTTATTTTGCCAAGGTGGGAATTCAGGCAGAAATCCAGATGAAAGAGACTTGTCCAAGGTCTCACAATAACTGCCAAGTCAGAACCTAAAATCCAGGCCTACTGACATCAAGCACCATAGTACCTGTGGATTAATAGCCATATTCAGAGCTATTTGTCCAAGTATATAGAAAAAATCAGTGGAAGTGAGATCAGAGAGGTGGTGAGCAAAATCCAGAAAGCTCTATTAAGATTATGGCAGCTGTGAATAAGCACTTTTGAAACAGATCAAGATTTAGGGCTGAAAGAATGAGCCAGTAGTCCAGGTTTGAACCTTTAAGAACTAGCTTTATTTGTTAAACCAAATCAGGATTCGCTTCTCACATTGTGCCTCTATCTACCTCCCCTCCCCCCACTCACATCAACACTGCATATGTCATTCTGACCACAAGGCGTCACTCTTGTTTTTACCATTGTTTCATAGATTGTTTCCCCTATAGCACCAGGGGGTTGACAGGGGCACCAGAGGTGAGAGTTGGAGCACTGTCTTGAGTCCTGGGCACATAACTAGATCCAGGTGAGTTTTGGGAAGGAAACTGAAGGTGGTGGGGCTCAAGAAATCTAGGTTAGCAGGTATGGTGAGAATGGAAGGACAATGTTTCAAATGCCATTAGAGTCTCTCCACATAAAAAGCTTTGCCCATCTGATTTAGTTCCTGTTGGTACTGCTGATGCTCCTTTTCAAACAGCTGGTGCAGGGCAGCTTGACGGACCTGGTGGGGAGGGGAGAATAGAGTGTCATGTTTGCCCTCCGTTTACCCACCTTTCTCATTCTTTCTCCCTGGTTGCTTTCCCATCACCTGTGTTCTCTTGGATCTGGACTTAGCTGTGACATAAGCTAGGCAGTAGCATAGAGGCTGAACCATTGGAGGGGAAGCCTACCCATTTTTTTTCCCCATGGGTGAAGCTCCAATGTTCAGCAAATATTTGCTGAGAACATACCATGAACCAGAAACTTTTCTAGGCACCTTGGATACAAAGATGGTGACATGACAGCAACTGGGGACTCCAGGGAGAGAGAGGTTCCAAGAGGCAGGTATTAGGCACTAAGAAGCAGTCTTACCAAGGCGAGGGGAGCAAAGACTAGACTTCAGTTTGGGACTCTGCAACTGGATGCAAAGAATCAATGAAAAGGAGCTTTGGTTTTACAGGTAAAGAGTTGCTGCTCTGGTATAACAGCAGAGACTAAGAGCTTGGGAATCCCAGTGGGCAAAGGCACAGGGCAGTAGGGGCTGAAACTTCAGGTCACCCTTGCTAGAACTCACCATCAGTAATTGCTTGTTGGCCAGTGCCAACTCCTGCACCATAGTGTCCTGCATCCTTAGGATGGCATATGGGTTTCTCCTCTGGCTTAATGTCATCTGCCACAGACAGTGAGTGTGTGAATTACGCCACCTGTCCCAGGCAGAAAGGTAGGGGTTGAATGGGTTAAAGTCAGGAGTGGAGACAAAAACGCCATCAGTGAGGCTGCTTCTTCACCAGAACTTCTGTGCCATCCTGAGAAGACTGCAAACTCCTTGAAAGGATAACTAGAACTGACTTAGAACCTAGTATATTATGTCACTCAATCATCATAATAACCATGTGTCATAGATATTAATTTTTGCATTATACAGACAAGGAAACTTTAAAGTTCAGGTGAGTTGCCCAAGGTCACTTAATGGCAGACCTGGGTATCAAATCCAATCTAAGGATTAATTCCTTCCATCATACCAGTGATACTCAGTCCTGGCTAGGTCTGAATTAAGGTTTTCTAATATATAAGAGGAATATATGTATGTCTCTCACACACACACACACACACACACACACACACACACACACACATATCCTCTGTTCAGATAATCCTGTTGACATTTTTTTAAAAAATCAAGTATTTTTTACAGATGGCTGAAAAATTAAATTGATACAGAAATAGATATTAAACAAAAAGTGAAAGCTTCATTCTTCTGCCCCAGTCCTTCTCAACAAAGTTATCAGTTTCCTGTGTATCCTTACAGAAAACTTCTCTATATCAGCAAGTGTTATCTTTTAATTTTTTTAACATGAAATCATATGTTTACATAAGCAGTATTACTTAACAATTTGGACTTTCCGTATCAGCACAAAGAGATTTACTTTGTTCTGTTTAAAGGCTGTCTAGTATTTTTGTATCATAATTTAACCAGCTACACGTTGTTTCTAGCTTTTTTATTTTCATAAACAATGCTGTCATGAATACTCATGTATGTACATTCTAGTGCTTTTGCAGGTATATGTGTGTAAATTCCTAGAAGTAGAGTTGCCAGTTCAAAGGATATGTGAATTTAAAATTTTGATAGATTTCATAAAAAAGGCTTCATAAAAAAGGCTGCATCAGGGACTTCCCTGGTGGCACAGTGGTTAAGAATCTGCCTGCCAATGCAGGGTCCACGGGTTTGTAGCCCTGGTCTGGGAAGATCCCACATGCCGTGGAGCAACTAAGCTGGTGCACCACAACTACTGAGCCTGTGCTCTAGAGCCCGCGAGCCACAAGTACCGAGCCTGTATGCCACAGCTACTGAAGCCTGTGCGCCTAGAGCCCGTGCACCGCAACAAGAGAAGCCACCACAATGAGAAGCCCATGCATTGCAATGAAGAGTATCCCCGCTCACTGCAACTAGAGAAAGCCTGCGCGCAGCAAAGAAGACCCAACGCAGCCAAAAATAAACAAACAAAATTAAAAGAAAAAAGGTTGCATCAATCTTGATTCCCACTAACACTATATGCATTCTTGTTACCTCACATCCTTGCTACCTCTGGATATAACCTATGAAACCTTAAAAAACAGGCTTATCCTATCTAATCCCAGACCATCTTAGAATCTTCTGGGTTAAGACGTGTGTTTTTTAAAAAAGCTCCCCCGGGCTTCCCTGGTGGCGCACTGGTTGAGAGTCCACCTGCACACGGGTTCGTGCCCCGGTCCGGGAAGATCCCACATGCCGCGGAGCGGCTGGGCCCGTGAGCCATGGCCGCTGAGCCTGCGCGTCCAGAGCCTGTGCTCCGCAGCGGGAGAGGCCACAACAGTGAGAGGCCCGCATACCGCAAAAACAACAACAACAACAACAAAGAAAAGAGCTCCCCAGGTGATGGAGATATACAGCCTAATCTTTTGAGTTTTCTCATTCATTCATTCAATAAATACCTACTGCATACCTACCACATGGTTAGTGCAATGCTGGGCAACAAATACTTGAATTTTCCTTAAAAAGTAAAAAAAGAAAACAACAACAACTTGCTCCAATTTTCCTTCAGAGAATGGGAAGCCAGGGACAATAACCATTGCCTACGTAGCCTAACCGAGTGGGCACTACGAGGCTGATCTCTGCTTGTGAGAACAAGGACTGCTTCTTGCCCCTCCCATACCTGTTTGCATTCTTCAGGAGCCCCTAACAAGATGGAGCAAATCTCAGAAGTGGCTTCAGGACAGGAGGGTGAAAAGGTCAATCTGAAGGCTAAGGGAAGGGATAGAAGCAGAGATTACCTGTCCACCATCTTCTTAAGTCCCGGGGCCCTTTGAAAACTCTGCAAGAAAAGGGAGTTCTGTTGATCTGCCTTGATCTCCAGTACCTCACTCAGTACCCTATCATAGTGGGAGACACATAGACCTTTCCCTTTAGAGACAGGGAGTAGCCAATTTCCTAGGGGAGGTGGGGAGAAAGTCCTACTCCTTTCAGAATGGATCAAAGGTAACATGCAGTGGTTAGTATGCAACAAATATCTGAACACCTACTATGTGCCAGACATCATCTCCCACTCCTGCTACTACCCTTCTGTTACATCTGTCCATTTCTGGTAAATTGATCTGGAAACCTCATCCAGGGAAACGCATCCAAACCAGCCCCTTTTCCAACTCTGCATACTTCTACTTTTACCATCTTTTCCACAGACATGTCTACAAACTTGCTTGATGTAGTCTTAGGAGACTGAACAGGCTCTACTTTGTTTTCAGTCACCAAGGTTTCAGTAGTCATAGCAACACTTACACCTCCAACAATGAGCCTAGGCCTAGGAGTTGATTGGTCACCTGGCCTGTTGCCCTGGAGACCTGAAGGGAATCCTCCTTCTCCAGCCTTCTATTAGTGACACAGGCAATTCTATGAGCAAGGACCACAGTCACATTTCAGGATTTCTTCTTTTGTGGTCCCAAGGAGTATCTGTATGGTTCTAGGTCCAGAGAGCATATCACATGCCTGTTTTATTAAAAGACAACTATAAAGGAATGAATCATATGCTTTATTCTTTAATTGTTCATTTTATTAAATAGTTTTATATAAAGTCAGACCAATATATTGGTCTGACCATTCCTTCACACTACCCCACACATGAGGAGGGATGGGATTATGTCAGGTGTCAAAACATTCCCTTTTCACTTTATTCATGACGGTATGGAATGAAAGTAGAAGGCAGATCCTTGCACGCCAGGGAAGTTGTGTTAATGTTTCAACACATCCTGGTTTAAGTGGAGCACCAGGGTAAGTTGTTCCACATACCACTCATGGCCTCACCCAATCTCCCCACCAGTTCCTGTATACCTTTCCCACCAATGAACTCTTAGATGTCTCAAACCCAAATGGTTCCCATTCAACTGTGTTCGAAGGGACAGATACAGAAGACAAGACACCAAGTCCCATCATCCCAACTCTCACCCTTGGGATTATTTATAGTCTGGAAAAGAACAGATGAACCATGATTAAAACCAAGTGAGGATTTTTAAGGAAGCTTTAACAGAAATATTAAGAAAAACATCTGAATTCAACTCCAGAGAAAAGTGCTACCAAGGGAAAATAAAGTCTTAACTGATGTTCTGAAACTGGCCGTAAGAGAGGGTGGGAGAATGATCTCTAGGCATGAACTCTAAGAGCTCTGAACTTAACCAGAGCTTCAGCTGATCCAGTCTGGGCTGCTGAGCCAGATTGACCTGAGGGCTGCCTGGCAAGCACACTGCAGTCTGTCTGGCTTCATCAACAGTGAGAGTTCTTCAGCTCCATCACAGAGTACTCTCCAGTGTGTTATAGTTGTCCTTAAAGCTCTTCAATTCGAGGAAGTGCTTGGCACGTTTACTCTTCTGACTGGAGGGGAGGTATGTCACCTGGATGGTTGTTGGGGAGACTTCAGGAGACTGGGTTAGGTCTTTGGCTGCTGACTGATGTTGTCGCTGAGAGCTCCCACTTCGGGCTTTGACCCTGAAGAAAACAAAGACGGCAGGTCACGGACAGAATGAGAACTAATGGAAGAAAATAATTCAAGGCTTATCCATCCTATAAATGCAGCTGTAGCCACAAATGGTCTCTGTCCTACCTTATAAACTAGTTACTAAAATCTCATCTGGTAGCCTAGAAATAGCAGAGAAGCCAATTTTCCCACTGAGTCCCTGCCTCTGACTCAACCTCTTCATTTCACTGTGCTTAAAGAAAACTTTTAATTCTGCTGATCCACCTAATGTGTGCATGCCATTAATATACTCCCAGTCCCTTGAAACAACTGAATAACAAAAAATAATATTGAAGTTAACTACTGAGCACTTACTAGGACATTAAACCTGGTGCTTTACCAACATGTAATTTACTAACATCCCACTATTCCTATAGGGTGGTATCATCCCCTTTTGCAGGTTAGGAAACTGAGGGTCCATCCAGTAAGTTGCCTGAGGTCACAAAGCTAGTAAGAGACAGACAGCTGGGATTCAAACCTAAGTTTGTCAGATTTCAGAGCCTTTACTCTTCAATATACTCATTGAAACTTTCTAGAAACTAGAGATCAAAGAAACTAAATTTTTTTTAAATTGTGGTAAAATACACGTAAAATTTACCATCTTAACCATTTTTAAATGTTTACAGTTCAGCAGTGTTAAGTACATTCACATTGTTGTGCAACCAACCTCCAGAATTCTTTTCATCTTGTAAAACAAACTCTCTGCCTATTAAACAACTCCCTATTCCCCCTTTCCTTCAGCCCCTGGCAACCACCACTCTACTTTCTGTCTCTATGAATGTGATTACTCCAGATACCTCACATAAGTGGAATCATACACTATTTGTCTTTCAAAGAAACTGAATTTTGAACAGTCCTCCTGCCTGACTTCTAGACCAAATGCTCCTTTCCACATGTTCATTTTTATTAGTTTTCTAAGTAGTTTTTACTAGAACCTTTTGTCTTTAGAACAAGGTAGTCTATTTTTAAGAACAGAGAGAAGACAGGACAGACATACCCCTTATCTTCGGAGAAAGAGCCATAATCAACACAGCAGAAAACAGATGTACTCTTTTCACGGCTGGTAACTAACTTTTTATTCTAGACTGGCTTTCCCTCTTTATTCTTTCAGTTACACGTATGCATAAACAACATAATGAAGGTTTGTTAGTACGTATATAAAATGTTCCCAGTGAGGGACTTCCCTGGTGGTGCAGTGATTGAGAATCCGCCTGCCAATGCAGAGGACACGAGTTTGATCCCTGGTCTGAGAAGATCCCTCACGCCGTGGAGCAACTAAGCCAGTGCGCCACAACTACTGAGCTTGCAGTCCAGAGCCTGAGAGCCACAACTACTGAAGCCCGCATGCTCTAGGGCCCGTGCTCCGCAACAAGAGAAGACACTGCGATGAGAAGCCCGTGCACCACAACGAAGACCCAACACAGCCAAAAAAGATAATAATAAATAAAATACATAACATAAAAAAAAAAAGAGGAATTGTGATGTGGCCATAACATAAATGGAAAAATAAAAGTTCCCAGAGAAAAATCATGATGTCTCTTCTATAACACAAGCCCTCGGCAGCTGATTCTTTAGTGACACCTTTTGTTTCAGATAGGGTTACTGATACTTTAAGTGGTAATAAAAATGGTTGGCATTTAATTCTTTTATCGAACCAAGGCACAAAAGGATGACACTGGGGCCCTGAAGAGAAGGCATCTTTGTGTGCTGAAAAACTTTATTTTATTCCCTTTATTGGTGTAATAGGTTATACCAATTCTGACATTTTACTGAGTTGGACAAAAAACAAAAACAAGAGAAAAAGAGATGCACAATAGTAGGCGAAACTTCTCTTATTAGCTTGTAGAGCAGCATCTGCTTTCCAATGTGAGCAAGAAGCTGCTCTAACAGTCTAGGATCTGACAACTCTTATGTTATCATAGATTTTGTTCACAGTGCTTTTGAAGGTCATCTCACTGTGGGAACAGTCCAGCACTACCTGTATTCTCTAACCAGCTCCCTTTGACATGTTCCCCTCCAAACTCACACTGTGGCCAGCTCACTCAGGGCCTCCTGATAGCGCAGGTACTCACTCTGGCCAAAGACCTGAAGAAAGAGGAAGGAAGAATGAGGATCTCTCAGTCTGGGGCATCCCTTTAGTTCCCTGAAGGAAAAAGTGGCCATCTGGCTTACCCCTGTCCCATAGCGGGCTGTCTCATAGCCATCCAGCAGGGTATCAATGAGGGCCTTGCGCACACCCTTGAAAGGAGTACTAGTGTTTCGAAGATCTAGCAGATAGGAGCGGAAATTCTTGCCCATTAAGGAACGGGGATGCCGGCCTTCAGCATGAAATGGGATCTCTATGGAGATAATAGAACAATGATACCCCCTTTCCCATTTGTTTAGTCTTTCTAATTAATTTCCCAAACTTACAAATAGGTCCAATGAGTGAGTTGGGGGGAAATTCTAAGAGAATTCAGAAGACCAGAGATATAGAGCTATGTCTGAGTGGTCATATGGTGGTAGCAATACAACTGTTAAACTATACCAATGACACACAATAGTGTCATTTTCCTATTTACCCTATTTACCCATAGTTTAAGATATTAACTATGTTTTGGTAGAGATAGAGCATTTTTGACAATGGTCATATGAAAAAAATTCAAGAGCATTTCTGACAATGGTCATATAGAAAAGAATTCAAGAACCATCTAAGTAGGCTTGGTGAAAAAGCAGATGCTGCCTGTCTTTTGTGGGAAAACAAGCAAAGTACCACCATCTAGTTCATGAAACTAAAGGTCTAGAAAGGACAAAACAAATCCAGATTCTTTGGAGAAAAATAACTTACATACATCATTTTCCTTAGGTAAAATAGTAACCCAGTTCTCTCAAAACTAGGAAATTCCTACCAGCCGGAGATGTGCAGAAAGGACAAATTCTAACACATAAAGTGGGTTCCTCCCTCTCTTCCCCAGGTGAGCTTTCAGGATCCGAAACGGCTGCTGAGCAGCCCTTACCAGAGGCACGGATGGCATCCAGAGCTTTCATCCTGTATAGATAGTTGTAGCAATCTGTTAAGAAAGAGACTGGTCTCAGGTATAACCCTCAAAAGATTCTCCAAACTCCAGGAAGCTTAAAGAGCCTCCCACATCTGACATATACCCAGTAACAAGGACCCACAGCTGCTGAGTCTGCCAGCAGCTATGTTTATAACTCTGAGAGCAAAGGAATTCTGCGTTTGTGAGACCCCTCACTGAGGTATCCTCCAAAAGTATGTCACATACTTTGATTTCCCTGAGTTTCCAGCTGTAGCAGTCTTGCGTCATCATCTGCAAGGAGCTGAGGTTCATATTTGATATCCTGAACCCTGGATAGTCGGATATCAATCTCCTCTTTTAAGTCCTGTTCGTGTGGAGAAAAGAATACACAGTCACTTAGCCTGTACTTTGCTTCCCATCAGTCTGGAAAAGGGGCAGAGCAGGTGAACAACTAAGACAACAGAAGCAGAGAAAATGCTCATTTGGCTAATGAAATTGCCAGGTAAGACTCAAGAATTTAATAAAGAATGGGGTTGGGTTCGCTAAGAACCTCTCCAAACTGCCTATCTCTAAGCTAGATCTTTTAACCTGCCAGAATTCCTTCAAGCTCTACACCATTATTTCTGATTTTCAACTGAAATTTTGGGGGGCGCTGAGTGGCACGCGGGATCTTAGTTCCCCCAGCAGAGATCAAACCTGCACCCGCTGCAGTG
Source organism: Orcinus orca (assembly GCF_937001465.1). Taxonomy (NCBI): domain Eukaryota; kingdom Metazoa; phylum Chordata; class Mammalia; order Artiodactyla; family Delphinidae; genus Orcinus; species Orcinus orca. The sequence goes on along the minus strand of NC_064559.1, from coordinate 101,021,171 downwards.
GAAGTGCAGTCTCAACCACTGGACTACCAGGGACGTTCCCTTGACAGGATTTAGAAGAATCTTGGTTAGGTGTCATAAAGAATTTCCTGAGCTGGGAAAAAATGGACATCAACTGGAAGTCATAATCTACTCTAAAAACCTATAAGATCTGTATGTGGTTTAGAAGTTTGGGAACTATCCCTACCTGGTGGACCACAGGATTTCTAGAGGCTTTCTTCTAGAGCACATTTAATTTTTTAAGTAGGTAATTCAAAAAGATAAGAAAGGTGTCACCCCCACTTACCCAGAAGCAAACACTGTTAACAGTTTCATATTCATCTATCTTAAGAGGGTTGCCAGAGTCCCAGCAAGTATTTTCTTGTGACATTTAGGAACTTCTATTGTGAAATATGTCATTCATAGAATACATTTGACATATATATACACCTTAATTACAAAATTCATTAAGATGCACACCTGTATGCACTATCCAATTTATGAACTGGAATATGACCAATGACTTGGAAGCATTGTGTGTCCACCCGATTGAATGCAACCTCCAACCTTAACTTCTCAAGTTTTATTTTTCTTTGCTGTTTTATCACATCACCCTGAGGAAGATGTTTAGCTTTGCCTGGTTTTGAACTTTATACAAATGGAAAATATATACATATATATTTTTTGGAAAAATACTTTTTGAATTGCTCTGCAACCTATCTTTTAAAGTTTTAAATAAATTTTACTGAGGTTTAATTTACACGCAATAAAATACATCCATTTTAAGTGTGTAGTCTGACAATTTTTGACAAATGAATACATCCATTCAACCACTATCCCAATCAAGATACAGAGCACTGGACTTCCCCGTTGGTGCAGTGGTTGAGAATCCGCCTGCCAATGCAGGGGACATGGGTTTGAGCCCTGGTCTGGGAAGATCCCACATGCCACGGAGCAACTAAGCCCGTGTACCACAACTACTGAGCCTGTGCTTTAGAGCCCGCGAGCCACAACTACTGAGCCCACGTGCCACAACTACTGAAGCCCGCGTGCCTAGAGCCCGTGCTTGCAACAAGAGAAGCCACTGCAATGAGAAGCCCGCACATCGCAACGAAGACCCAATGCAGTCAAAAATAAATAAATAAATAAATTTATTAAAAAAAAAAAAAAAAAGATACAGAACACTTTCATCACCCCAAAACGTTCTTCATCCCCCTTTGCAGGCAACCTCCCGCTTCATGCCCCAGGGAACACTGATGTGCTTTCTATCGATATAGTTCCTCCTGTTCTAGAATTCCATACAAATGGAATGGAATCATACAGTACGTATTCTTTTGTGAATGGCTTTCTGGCACTTTTTCACCTGGCATAGTTTTGAGATTCATTCATGTTTGTGATTTACTTTTTCCATTCAAAAGTATTTTGGAGATTCACTTGTGTTCATATACTTATCTTCAGTTTATTTTCATTCCTTATAGTGTTCCAGAATACTATTACGTTATTATATATCCATTCTCAAATGGACATTTAGAGTAACAGCTTTAAAAAAATATATATTAGAAACAATGCTGTGAGTATTCTTGTACGTGTTTTCTGGTACACATGAACAAAAATTAATTTCTCTATGGTAGGAGTGGAATTGCTGGGCTATGGATTAGGTACATTTGCAACCTTACTAGACAATACCCCAATATTTTCCAAAGCACTTTTACTAGTCTGTACTTCCACCAGCAATGGATGAGAATTTAGCCAGAACATTTTAGAGCAAAAGGAATCTTGATCTCATCTAGTCTGAGGTTGGGGGATCCTAAATAGTCAAAGGTTTGATTGGCTCATGACATACTGGAAACTAACCCTATATCCTTCTTATGGGAGGCAGCTGGCATTTGGAGAACTGGGAGAATGTGGAAGCACTGTTGAGGTTTCAGGCCACAACATCATCTTTGAGGCTTTCCATGAAATATATCAGCAAAGAACAATGAGAGGAGGGTTACAGTACTAGTTAATGAAAGGACATTGCTCTAGGAGTTTTGTGTCCTAGCTCTAGCCCTCCCACTAACCTGCTTTTCACTCAACAATGAATTATTACTATGTGTAGGCCCTGGCTCTACAGCAGTGAACATAACTGGCATGGTGTATACATTCTTACAGCTTAGAGAAGAGAGAGGCATTAAACAAATAAACATAAAAAAAAATAAACAAATAAACATAAAAGAATATTTGTAGTAAAATGCTATCTGAAAACAAAGATCTACTTTATAATGGGTCATAAGCATTCCTCTTTGTAGCAAATAGTATTTGAGGTAAGTTCTAAAGATCAAATGAGCTAGCCAAGTGAAAACCAGAGGTAGATCATTCTAGGCCACAGTGACAGCACACATAAATTCAACCAGTGTAGCTGGATCCCAGTGATCAGGGAAGAGCCATACAAAAGGAGGTTGGTAAGGACAGCAGGCAACCTTTACCCAGAAGTGTAAGGCGGAAGAAGCAGGATGGGGGTGGCAGTTGGGGGCATTAAGAGTTCTGTGGGGCATTAGAACATGTTAGGTTTGAGATGCCTATCAGACATCTAATTGGAAATGTTAGGTAGGCAATTGGATACACAAAGATGGAACTCAGGAAGGAGGAATGGGATAGAAATAAAATTTCAACAGTAGATATTTAAAGCCAAGGTAAGGAAAACAATTACCTAAGGAGAAAGTACAGACAGAGACTGCTTCGTTATTCACTTCCTGTATGTCCTCCAGTAAGCTGCTTCCTTTTCTTAGATTTCAGTTGGTAACATGAATGATAGACCTAGATGATTTATGGGGCCCTTATAAATCTAAAGTTTTGCAATGGCAACCCTTCTCACTGATCTGGGGCTAATTCTAATCACTCTAACCCCATCCTAAATCAAAAAAAAAAAAAAAAAAAAAACCCCAAACATTAAACACTGGGTAGTTTAAATTGAACTGGGAAACATCATACCATAGAGAGTTGGGAATTTTCATCCAAGTCCTTCATTCTGCAGATGCAGAAACTGAAGTCCCTGGATAAGCTACTTGCTGTGCCACGGCAGTGAGCAGGTAAGCGAAGACCCAAGATGACCTTTATTGCTCAATATACTAATATAGAATATACTAATATACACATGGGTAACTGAACAAGGAAACACGGGAATTAAGTCATTTCTAAAGGCAAAGGAAATCTCATTCTGGGCCCTAATGGATCTGGAAAACCGGGCCTATCTCATGACTTAAGGACCTACCTTGGGGGCATTGTGTCCCACAGGGACATGAGGTCCCCTTCGGGATTTCATTGCAAAGCGCATGATCTGCCTCTTCACAAAAATAAATAGCAGTACAAACACCTGTCCAAAAGATATGAAAAGTAAATAACCTAGAATTAAAAAGTTAGACCAAAAAAAGGCATGCTTTCATTTCAAATCCTTCAATTCGGCCTCTCACGAATGCTTTGGAGTATAAGCTGGGACAAAGCAAGGCCGTCAGCGATGGCGTGGACATAGACAAGCCTGTAGCGTAGAGGCTTGGGGGTCTTTATTCTAGGGTTTAGGGGGAGGGTTCTCGGCCAGGGGCGGGGCGGTCGGTGACTTATGCTCCCAGGTACTCCTGGGATAGGAATCAAAGCCCAGAAAAAGCGCAGGTGAGTGGGTGGAGAATGAGGACCGGGAACTGCTCAAGAGGAGGGTCTCTACTGGGTCAGAGGCGACAGCAGGAAATGGGGTGGGGGAATCTCCTCACCAGGCTCCCGTAGGCCATCACCAGCACGACATTCACGCCGGACAGCCAGTTACTGCCGGACGCCATGGCCTCCCCACCCCGCGCAGAACCGCTCCGGTTTACCCCGCTGCCCTGCCTCGTCAGCCCGGGCTGCGCCGAGGCAACGGCGCCTGGGTTCCCTGAAGCGCCCCGGCCATTTCCTTACGGGGAAAGACCAAGGCTGACCGGGCCTGAAAACATGGCGGACGGGGGGGGTGGTTAGGAAAGAAGAACGACGCCTTCCCGCTTCCCCCCAGCACGTGACTCGGGCACGCAATGACTACCGGGACCGACGAGTGCGGAGACGCGGAACTACGCCAGTAAGAGGAAACGGAGGCTATCCGCGCGTCACGTGGTGGAGGCGGGGCCGCCGCGGAGGAGGCGGGGCGGATGCGCGGAGCCGGAATGAGGTGTCTCGTGGCGAGGCGGCACGCGCACGCTTGCGTGCGCGTCCTTTTTCACGTCACGTGCTGGGGGACGCAGGAAGGCAAGTGGGAGGGGGAAGGCGCGAGAGCGAGCGCAAGAGGGAAAAGGAGGGAGGGGGGTGGGGAGGAGGGAACCTTATATCACGTGACAGGGGCGGCGCGGCCCGGGGTGTCAGTGTGGAGGAGACTGAGGTAAAGTTGGGAGCGCAGCGGCGTTGGCGGCGGCGGCGGTGGCGGCGGCAGCGCGGCGGGGCCGGGTATTGTCCGCGGCCCCTTTAAATCCACGATCCCCCTTTTACCCTCCCTCCTTTCTCTCCTACCCCCGCCGTATCCCCCTCCCTCGGTAGGCCCCCCCGCACCGTGTGTTCCCCACTGTACACCCCCTCCTAGTCCTGCGAGCCCTGCCCCCTCCCCCCCCCCGAGTCGGCCGCTGGAGGTTTTGTTTATGGTTGGGTTCGCGGCCTAGTGGGCCGCGCCAGAGCCGGGGCCTCGATTTGGGAGCGTGGCCGGGGCGGGGCTTGGGGCAGCCGGAGGGGGGGGGCCATGCGGCTAGAGCCTGAGAGGGGGGAGAGCGAGAAAGAGCGCGAGCGAGCTAGGCCTGGGCCCCGCCTGAGGTAGGGCTCTCTCTGTACCCTGGCCGGTGCCTGTGGAGAAGACGAGAGGGCCTCCTCCTTTTCCAACCCTCTGCGGGCCTCCTCTGATCCGGATCCGGCCTGGTTTGGGGGTGGCGGGGTGTGTGGGGGGGGAGGAAGGGCGATGGGGTGGAGCTGCCCCAAACTCCCCCATGTGGCCCTCAGTTTGGAGTGCGGAGGATTAATTTGTTCCGGGTGGGAGGTAAGGAGGCGATTGGCCCCGGGAGCTCCCGATGTGGCGCTGAGCGGGGTGAGCCTCCCATCCTCCACGCGTGGGCTTGCGTCCCCTCTCCGTTTCCAGCCTCTTTGTCAGCTCCTCTTATTACCTTTCCTTCTTGCTCACCGCTCCAGCTCTTGGAATATATTTTTTTGCTGCTGTCTTTAGCTTCCTGTCTTCCATACTGTAGTTTTGGGTACCCCAAACAATTAATGATGTTATTTGGGAAGCTGGGCCTGAAGGCCCCCATAGGGTATATTGCGCCTAAGGGACGTCATTAGAGCAGTGGGGTATGTGTTCACTCTTCTTATAATGGGACAGGAATTCCAAATTTCTTCGACCCTTCACCTTGTGGACAGTCCTTAAATTGCTTTGCAAACTGATGTCACAAACAGGAGGCCGCTCCTTTTCCACCGTTCTTGAAATGTAGCCATCTCTGGTGTAGGATGTTGTGGAAAGAAAAACACCACAGTAACAGTCCTTTTTTTTGTTGTTATTGTTACCCCTTTTGCCTTTGATTGTCCCTGATTATTAGATGGAGAAATCCTTTTTGTCTTCTCCCCAACCACTTCCACCACCCGTATTCTGCTTTGGGGATGGATGTCTGATGTGAGTTGCTGGGATGTGATGAGGGTCAGTGACAACCTGAAATACAGGAGAAGTAAAACGTTTTGGCTGTCTATGGGTTGTTAAAACTGCTTTGAGATCCTACAACCATTGTCCTTAAAGATTAGACTATCTCAGTGATTATTTCCGTCGTGAATGGGAAGTCGGGAAGTGTTGCTGTCATGTAAACTAATGATGAAAGGCCTTAAAATGTACTGTTTGGATTTTGATTTTTAAAACCCCTTGTTGCCAAATGTGTCCTAACTGGGAAGTACTCTTTTTTAAATTAGATTCAAGTTGGGGAAGGGGATGCAGGGATCATTTCCACAGAGCATCTAGGGGAATTAGTTGCTCTGTTAGAAGTAGCAAGCCTTACCCACCCCCCTTCCAGCTTCATAGTTTCTGAATTGTTTCTCAAATTAGATTGTAAGCTCCCTGAGGGCAGCAACCAAGTCATATTGCTTTTGTATTTTCTAAAGTATTGGACACATAGTAGATACTCAATAAATACTTGTTATTTATTTTTTTCTGTAAAATTTCTCTGGCTATTTTTTTAAGTAGCTGGTTTTCAGAAAACAGTCAAGGGCACTCTTGTGTTGAAATCTGTATTTGTTCCTGCACTATTCCCTTGGTCTCCAATACTTGTCACCTACTTCCCTTAAATATTTTTATGTTTTAAGAAAGAGTACTTAACAAGATTCCTCATCTCCACTGTGATAACTCTGGGTATGTGTCTCTGCTTGCTACTAAAAGGCTACTAATTCTGTGCCCTCCAGTGATCCATCCCACATCACTTACTTTTGATCTTTTGGTCAGTGTTGTTACTACCTAGGTGGTAAAATTGTCTTAGTCACACATTTCAAAGCATTTGTAAGAGAGAAGTGGAAGCTAATAGCAAGAGTGATTAGGAGGATTTTTTTTTTCCCCTTTCCTGAGTAATTGTGTGGCTTTCAAAATGACTTTTTAATGTATTTACATTGATTGGTACTGTACATGCAGTTGTCCATACAGGTAGTCCTGAAATTCATATCCACAGTGTAACTCATGCTCACAAATTGAAATCACATGATGAGTAGAAAGCAATCAATATTTGTAAGTTACAGGAGAGGCCACTCCCATGTTAGAATGTTCATCTTAGAGTCAATTATAATAAAGCCTGATATTTTTTATTTTTCTGTTTGATTTGAATCCAGGCGTACTTGGTTGAATAACACTTGTTTATTGTAAATTAAGTGTTGGAACTTGACAATAATGGCAGCCTGGGAAAATGGACTACAGTGTATCAAATAATCCTGTACTACCTATACATATTTACAGGCCTTTTTGTGCACATTTGTGTAGGGAGAAGAGGTAATGGTTAAAAATTAGCCATGAACTTTCCTTAAAAATATTTCTTGGTGACAGGGAATGTAAAACTCAATTCTTAATGACTGCATCAAACAACAAAGACCTATGTAACATATTGACCCAACTGGCTGAAGAATTTATCCACAGGGAAGTTGGCTTTCTTTGTGACCCAAGAAACAGGTGAAATTCAGTCTCCTAATATTAATCCTTGCATATTTCTTTAGAAGCCCAGCCTACCTGTCCCTCAAATCCATCAATGTCTTCTGGGCAGCTTAGAATTACCCTATATGAAGTATCATTAATGAAAAAAAATTCAGTATAGAGCAGAAAAGTATAAACTTGTCCTCTTTGGCAGGGAGTAAAACAATGCAGTGTAACCTTATTTGGAGCACTCCATCATATGATGAATGTTTTCTTTGTTTACTAAATGCAACAGCTGAGATTGCATTATAAAACAAAGTATCAATGAAGGCAACTTAAATTCAGTAGAATCTTTGCTTGTTAGAAGTGTTACTAACAAAACTGATCTGGTTTTGGGAAGGCCCTGTGTGTTCCGTGTCTCTAGAGACTCAACAAAGTCATCTTGCTGGCAATAATGTCTCAAGTTTAAAATGACTTCCCAGAAGCACTTTCTTCCAAATAAAACTCTGTGCTAGATGCTTTTGGTTTGGGACAAATTTGGGATTCTCTATATATTAAGGTGAGTGGTGGAGGGGAATTGCAATTCTGGTTTCTTGGAACTGTGAACTTAGGAAACCAACAGAAGCAGCCACAGAAGCAGCCACAAAAACAGCATGTTAGAATTATTATCCAAGGAACTGAGATTCTGGGCAAAGTCACTGGGGCTGATACGTGCCCCCACACCATACTGAGAGATAGAAACTTGAGGGAGGAAGAAAGAGGCTAGGCTTGAGCTTGTCCTTTCCCAAATGATGGAGGACACATGCAACTTACGTTTAAAAGGTTGTAAGGCAGGTAAAGCTGTTTTCAAAGGTAGGTTGAGTACAGCATTTTAAATTGTTTTTATTTGGAGTGTAGACTATTCCCCTTCCTGGAAGGCTTTTGTTTCCAGGCTTTGCTGATTATCTTTCCTTCTGTCAAAGGGACGTTGGGTATTTTCACCTATTGGAAGACTTGATTATTAACATTGTTTTGCTTACTATCAAGATAGCAAAACTTCACAAAGGCTGCATATAGGGGACTGTAACCAAATCGTGCTCATAACTTTAAAACAAACCATCACAACACATGTTTTATATATTTCTTGTTTTACAAAAATGGATAAATAGTCATAGTTCTCTAAGGAATTTATCATACTGGAAATCTGTCTTAAGAACAGGTGAATGTTGGTTTGTCTCTTTAAAGAAGTGAAAGTGGTGAAGGTGCTGATGAAAGAGAGGTTGAAAACATTTTGCCCACATTTAACATCTAAACTGTTTTTTTTTTCTTAAATCTTTCAGTATTCTACCTTGTAAATACTGTTATTTGTATATACTGTAAATGATGACGTCGGTGGGCACTAACCGAGCCCGGGGAAACTGGGAACCACCTCAAAACCAAAATCAGACACAGCACAAGCAGCGGCCCCAGGTAAAGAACCCAAGGGATATGGATCCATGGGATAGCCTTGCTGGTTGATACTGGTTTCCATCTAGTGCAGCATCATTCTGTGCTTTGGATTATTAGTTTGGGTTCGTTATTCTTATTTTCTAATCCATGCCTCTTTTCACTTGGGGCCTGATAACTGTTAATGACATGCTGTGATGCAATGGGCTTAATTTACTGCATTATGAGGCTTGGAAAGAATGGGTCCTGTGCTTTGTATCTCTAAGATAGCATTTTCCTTCATTCACCTGGGTTGTTTTAGCAATACATTTCTTATTTCCTAGACCTTGCACTTTGATATCCCTCTAGCCAATCTTTGTCTTGCCACCTTCTTCCTTTCCTTTGCTCTTTTTTCCCTAACTTGTCTTTTGTTTTCCTCTCTGGTCTCATTGAGGCCTAATCTGATTTTTCCTTTCCCATGAGGAGTTAGCATCTTTACTATGTTCCTTCAAGATTAACAGATGAGACACCCTAGAGTATTGCTCAGTTTTAAAGAGTAAATTAACCTCCTTGGCACCTGGGTGCTGAGGTTTATGAGTTCTCTCTTTTTTTTTAAGTTGGATTTAGATATGATCTTTTTTTTTTTAATAACTAGTGTGGTATTTGTTGGCAGCTAATATGAATGAATTAATTTGCATTTGTTTATGGTCAGTTAAATTGAATATGTAAGACTAGAACTTTCCTCTTATTCATTTTTCTTTCACTTCTTTTTCCAGGTGAATTTCTAGCAGAATTTTAGTACTTAATCTCAGTTGGGGCTAAAATTTCTGACATCTTATAAACATACACTGGATACTTGGAAGATATGCCGAGTGTATCCTCAGACTAAACCTTAATGATAGTCTCATCCCTAAGGAATAAAAGGGTGGCATTGGTCATTGCAGAATCAGGAACAGGGTTTACACATGACTTTGCAAATAAATGAAATTGAATTAAGGCACAGACGTTTCAAAGTGGTGCTGTGACCCCAAAGTGAAAGTCTCTTTAACTGTGAACATAGGTGAAAAAGCTCCCTGCTTTTTTAGAGATTGTAGCTTGAAATAGTCACAGCTTTACTCTTTGTTGTCATGGTGGTAGCGTTTTATTAGTTGGTCATTTGTAACAAGGAGAAGGAAATTGGGGTGGGAGATGATGAATGTTGACTATATAGATCCCTCTTATTTCTCTAAACTGTTGTCTCTTGATCACGCTTTCTTAGGCCACTGCGGAACAAATTCGACTTGCACAGATGATTTCGGACCATAATGATGCTGACTTTGAGGAAAAGGTGAAACAAGTGAGTGTATCGCTAATTTGCCATAAGCTGTGGAAAAAGACATCAAGATCAAAGCACAGTTAAATAGAATTGCTGCCTACCAGGATATTTTCCACTATAGTATTAAACGAATTATGAGTGCTTTTATTGTCTGATTGTACCCCTTTGGACAGATACCTTGTTCAAAGAGGTTTTACCTTAATTTTAATCTCTTGTTTATTGAATGACTTTGTTGATACCATTGTACAGCAGCTTCAAATAGTTGTGGCATCTAGGAAATGTGGCAAGTCATGGTATACTGGATCCTGTATGCTTCTGCATTTGATTCTCTATTAGATGCTGTATTATTCAACTGCTTTATAAATACTTTTGCCCCATCCCTAATCACAGGTTGTTAATATTTTGCTTTTGGAACTAGAGTACCAAAATTCTGCATGTTTTACTTTTTTAAGCCTGCTTCTTTCAAACTCAGCTGTGTCTTCTCCCTTTTTTCCACCTAGTTTTCTTTTGTGGGGAGTGCAGGCTTGTTCATGATGGTTGCTGATCTTTCTCTTTCAGTTGATTGATATCACAGGCAAGAACCAGGATGAATGTGTCATTGCTTTGCATGACTGCAACGGAGATGTCAACAGAGCCATCAATGTACTGCTGGAAGGAAACCCAGATACGGTAGAGTGCTAATAAAGTGTTCTAGAAAGTGGGTCCCTCATTGAGAGGCTAGTAAATTCCAGAAATAGCAAGTGGGGTAACTCACCTTAAAGCACAGTATCTTATTCTCCAAATAAAGCAAGGAACTGTCTTGGAGATTATTTACCGCAGGTTGCAAATACTTAAAATTTATGTACAATAAATAGGAGAAAACAGATAAAATCAGTTTCTTCTAGTTGGCCTGGAAATAAATTATTCATTCTAGGCTAGTGACTGTTTTCAAGATTTGGTTAGTCTGAGTTAGAGGTGCTATTTAATAGCCTTAGTTACTAATCATGGAAGATTTCTGCTCACATGTTTTATTGCTATTGAACAAAGCCGCAGACTACTGGATTCTGATTTCAGAACACTCCCACCAATATCAGCTTTACATTTCACAATACCTTTTCATCATGTGAACTTACTTCTGTTGAATTAGCAGAGAAACAAACTTTAGAGCCTGTTGACCATCCCTGGAGATGACAGGGGATATTGGAGGAACTCTTGCCCTAGAATTTAGAGTTGCTTTCACCTCCTCCTTTCCTTTCTATTTAATGAGAATCCTGTGTTTTGTTATTGTTTTATTACTGTTTCAAATTTTTAAGCCCCTTAAGAGCAGGGATTCTGCCTTACTAATTAATCTTTGGTATGTTCCTGCAGTGTTTAGTAGAGACCTTTATTATTATTTTTTTAATGAGTGTATCATTTGAAGTCATTTTTATTTACTTGGTCTTACTCAGGGGATCTTTGGTTGAAATTGATAACCAGATTTCATCCTTAGAGAGATTAACTTACTGATGTTACAGTGTCACTTTAGCTGAATGTTGGAGGTTTGTCAGTTTCCTTGAAGCAATGGGAAATAATAGTGAAAAACTATTTTTAATCATTGAATTTAAATTCGTACCTTTTTCTCTTCAAAAGTGTGGTCCTAGATTAGATTTTATATTATGGGCCTTGTTTGAAAATTACTGCCTGGATAATCAGAAAGCAGTTCTGGTTCATCTTGAGTTTACTCCAGAGTAATTGCCTCTGTATTTTCGAGGCAGTGGGGTAGAGGTAGAGGTGAATCTACTTACACTTTTAAAAAGTGTGAATTTTGGGGGGACTTTCCTGGCAGTCCAGTGGTTAAGACTCCAAGCTCCCAGTGCAGCGGGCACGGGTTTGATCCCTGGTTGAGTAACTAAGGTCCTGCATGCTGCATGGCACGGCCAAAAAAAAAAAAAGTGAATTTTTTTTTTTTTTGCACAAGTCATATTTTGTTTCACCTTCTAGCATCTCCTGCCTAGTGCTACAAGTCTGACCTTTCACAGTATCAAAAAAGAAAAAAAGGTAGAGAATGTAGGTTTATGCCACAAATAAATAAGCTACTAGTGAAACCAGTGGGAATCAATGTTGGATGTATTTGATTGGATGAGATCGTATTAGAAAACTGGCAGTGCCTCGGGAAGATTATAGTAATTCTTTTTACTTACAGAACCCATCTCGTGCCAGCAGCTGATGTATAACCATAGAGAAGAAAAAGGTGACAGGTTTCTGAAACCTATCAGGTTTTGAGACAGAGTAGCAAAAACTCGAAGAACTGTGTCGAGTCTGGTTTCCAGTGTTGCTGTTGTAGATTTAGCTACAAGGTTACTATAATTTATGAATTGAAGCTACTGTGAGCAAAAATTGACCTACCAGCTATAATGTGGAATCCGGGTGGGTTGAAAGAGTAGGCAACAAGGAGCTGCCGAGTGCTAGGCAGATACTTAATTTTTAGTAAACTATTTCTTGTGGACTTTTTAGAATATGTAGATATGCTTTTAGTATGGTTTTAAATATACTGTTTTTGAACTTAAAAATGTTTAAATTGTGGTAAAATATACTTAACAAAATAGACCAGTTTATCCATTTTAAGTATACAATTCATTGGCATTAAAGACATTGACAGTGTTGGACAACCATTACCACTATCCATTTCCAGAACTTATTCATTTCCTAATTAGAAACTGTATCCATTAAACAGTTAACTCTCCGTTTCCCAACTCCCAGGTTGGGGTAACACCTATTTTCACTACCTCGTGTAAGGTTCTGCCTGTTCTTGGTACCTCATATGAGTGGAATCAAATAATATTTGTCTTTTTGTGTCTTCGTTTAGCAAAATGTTTTCAAGGTTTATCTATATTGTGGCTTGTGTCAGAATTTCACTCCTTTTTAAGGCTGAATAATATTCCGTTGTATGTTTGCAGCACATCTCGTTTATCCACTCATCCACTGGTGGACACTTGGGATTATTTGGAAATAAGTTGTTGTAGACATCATAGTACTTTATTTCCTAAATTCTTTGGCATGTTTCCCTTAAAGGTTACTCTTTTATATGACCACAATATTATTATCAACCCTGACAAAATTAATAGTAGTTTCATACTACTATTCCATATTTTCAAAGTTATTGGATATTAGACACCTGTTGCTGAGCAACAGGGCCATTGTAGTTTGGGTTAGATGGTATCTAGGATAGTAAAGCTCTGATAGTCTTGGTGATTGAACTGGAACTTTTATTTGCACATATTTTCTGCAAAAATTTGTAAATCAATGTATTTGTGTGTTTAAAACTTCAAATTTATAGGGAATTCGCTGGTAGTTAGGACTCCACGCTTTCACTACTGAGAACCTGTGTTCAATCCCTGGTAAGGGGACTAAGATCCTGCAAGCCACACAGCAAGGCCAAAAAAAACCTTCAAATTTATAAAACTCATTTTCCTAAGGAATGAGTTTTTGCAAGACTGTTTAGCTCATTTTCCTTACTGTAAATATTCCCTCCTGCAATCTGGAATGAACTGCTTTGAGGAAGGTTGAATCGTATTGTAGCAATTCAGGATGTATAGGGGAGAACACAGTGAATAAAACCAGGAATGGAAGGCTTCCTATAGTCAGCATGTCTCAAGGCCAGGGCTGTGCTTTCCTGACTGCTATTTGGTCTTCTTTTAAATAAAGGAAATTGGTGTGTGTGAAGGGGGGTGGGTTGGGGAGTATGTATAGTTGTTTTCCTCATAAATTCTAGGTTGCTGAATTAGAGAATATACTCAAGAGTCAAATGATATTCGTTCATTCTGAATTCAGAGTTAACTTTTACAAACTTTCAGTTTTCTTTTCTGCTTTATTTGACATGGATAAGGCTATAAAAAACTGGGAGTCACTGAATCCAAAGGGAATTAGTTTTTTCAGCCCAGGAAACACACTTGACAGAAAGGTCCAGTAAGTAACTAGGTACTTTGACTACCACGCCGAGTGACTGGACTGGACAGAGATCTCGGTAACCCTTTTGGAAGTGATCCCTGCAATCCATTTGCTTATAAGCACCTCTTCTACAAAAAGGGCTTTAATTTTGCAGTGATAGGTGTAGAATTTGTTTTGAGGTTCTGTCTATACTCTCCACTTAAACAGAAATAAACTAATAGAAGTTATCTTAGATGTGGATGCTGAGAGGAGAATGGTTAACAGTTGTCCCAGCTTTTATCTCTGGTTTCCTGGTAGCAGCCTATATTGATTAGACATGAATGCTCTGCTCTTCTTTAGCATTCCTGGGAGATGGTTGGGAAGAAGAAAGGAGTCTCAGGACAGAAGGACGGTGGCCAAACGGAATCCAACGAGGAAGGCAAAGAAAATCGAGACCGGGACAGAGACTATAGTCGGCGACGTGGTGGGCCACCAAGACGGGGGAGAGGTGCCAGCCGCGGACGAGAGTGTATGCATGGGGCTTTAACAAAACCAGTTGTGGGTTAGTAATGTCTAGACTTGAGGGATGTCAGGGCTCTGTGAGGCTGGATCTAGTAACCATTATATCATCCTTATGATTTTTCTTAAAATCATCTGTTCTGAGACCTTGGCATTTCTTGCATGTAGCCTTTTCTAGCAACAGCCACCAGTTGAGCATGAAGTTACCTTGTAGCCGTTTGTAAAATTGTTTGACTAGTAACCATTCCCTAGTAACCATCATGTTCCATCCTTCCAGCTCATTTTCTCTTCTTTGTTTTTGTCTCCCCACCACCATGTATACATACCATTTATGTACATACTTTCTATTCACTTTGCTCTGGCCATCTGTGGTGTTTTGTTTTGTTTTGTTTTGTTTTGTTTTTAAATTTCAGTTCGAGGTCAGGAAAATGGATTAGATGGCACCAAGAGTGGAGGGCCTTCTGGAAGAGGCACAGAAAGAGGCAGAAGAGGTCGTGGCCGAGGCAGAGGTGATCAGTTTGTTGGCGGGATGGATATTGGGGGCAAGCTACTCTTATTAGTTTAGTAGGGGTCTACTTTATTTAAAACCAGACAAATTCACATGGACTCTGGATACCTTAATTGTTGAAGTGTCATGCAAATTCTAGAGACTACTGAGTGGGCAGTGGGAAGGAAGGTAGATGTCATTTCCTCTGCTCTTTATTGTTGCTATTATTGTATTTGCTTGAGGATCCAGCAGTTTGATCAGCAAAGGAACAACCTTGTCAATAATAATTGTCCTGCTGTGTTATATTAACTGATGTGCTACAGAGTGAGAGAAGGAATATCTGATGATGTCAACCACTTACTTTCCAAAGCTGCCTCTGTTGGCAAGGTGATTTTATATCAACTTCTAAAATATTTCTTTCTCCCTCTTTTTCTCATTCTTTAGGTGGCTCTGGTAGGCGGGGAGGAAGGTTTTCTGCTCAAGGAATGGGGTAAGTTTCATTGATCCAGTGTTAAAGTCTTTAATTTGTCCTTAAGCATTACCATAATGTTCTAGCATGGTTAATATCCTGGTATCCTGAGGATAATAGGCAGCTATAACCAAAATGTGATCAGAAAGATTGCTGGACTATTTCATCAGGTGTGTATAGGCATAGGGCTTATTTCTGGGAGATAAGCATTTACCACCTGAATTATTTTATCTCATTAATACCTGCTATTTTCTCAAAATTTTCATGTGGATTTTATTGGTGTCCTAATCCAAAAGGGATAGTGGATATAAATTAAAATTATAAAAAAAAAGATTATACCATGAAATTTTAGGTAAGCTGGTAAGTGAGCAAAAGTAGACAGCTTATAGGCTTATAGAATGGGGCCATGGTTGATCTGTACTAGGAAAGAGACAGTCAAGATTCTGATTGCCCTCCTTTTGAGTTAATTTTCACTGGTGCTGCTTAGAGCTCAGAGACTCTTTTAAGTTTTTTTTTTTTTTTTTTTCCTCCCAGAACCTTTAACCCAGCTGATTATGCAGAGCCGGCCAATACTGATGATAACTATGGCAATAATAGCGGCAATACATGGAACAACACTGGCCACTTTGAACCAGATGATGGGACGAGTGAGTGACTTTTATTAGTTTCTTGTCTCTGGGAATCTAAAGAAATAATTTTTTTGAGGATATACTTAACAAAAAAGTGGAGTAGTTTTTGGCTGCTGAGTCAGAGAGAGGAAAGGGGTGACAACTGAATTGCAGTGTACTCTCCTTCATTTACTTTGTGCCCATGGGCACATTATACATGCTGTTTCACCTGATCTTCATCACTATTTTATGAAATAGACATTATTTATCATCACTTTCCAGATGACAAGACTTAGACTGCAAGAGTGGTTATGAAATTTGTTAGAACTCAGAATTTTTTGACTCTCAAAGCTCATGCTCTTTCCATTACACCATTAGCTCCAATTGTATTTCCTAGTGTTTCTGTTTGGCTACTTAGCTTTGCCTTTTGAAAAGATATCCGGAATTAATCAAGCCACTACTTGTAAAGATGAATAGGGCCCAGAATCAAAGCCCACTGTCAGTTTATTTGTTTCTGCATACAGAGATAGGATTATCTTTTTCCCTTAATTTTTGGGAAATCTCAGTTTATGGGCAAGAAGGAAATCTGGAGACTTTCTGCCTTTCTTTGTTGGATAGTCTTCTGGGTGTGGTAGAGTATTATGGGATTCGCTTTTTTTGTTAGCTGACTTTGATGCATATTTGGGAAGTGTATATATATTTGAGGATATGTTAGGCTTGTGGGATACACCGAGATGTGTTTGGGAGTAAGAGATAACTTTTACTACTTTAAATAAGAACAGCCTCTTGGTTCCAGAGTACTTTCTTATGAGACCAGCTACCTCTTTCTGGCTGAGCCAGCACATGGAAAGCCTGAGAATTTTTTCCTCTTACAAAGTGGGGGAAGGGTTAATAGTAGAGCATGAAATAGGCTCTTTGACTCCTTATCCATTTAAATTTGCCTTACCCCCTTTCAGAAATCAGTTACCTTAATCCTGCGTCTTTAGGAAGGTCTTTGGCACAAATCACTTCTCATCTACTGCCCACAATATGCTGTACCTCAGGTCCTGAATGTTACTTGCTTGTTGTTCATCAAGCTATCTTATAAACTCATTTTTAATACAGATTTCTCATTGGTGGAGGCTAAAGTTGAGTTATTGGCAAGCTAGATATCTTTTTGAAGTCCCTTAACCATTTGGCTATGAAATATCCTTTTCTGTTTTAACTTATACTTTGGAGGCATTAGAACTGCTCTTCATTCATCTCTTGATGGCTTTGTAGAGCATTGGTAACAGTCCGAATAACAGATATGTTTCTGAGCTGTAGTTCGTTCTTGGGTATTTGGCTTTTTATCATTGGCAGAAAAGATAATAGAAGGCGAGGGATTTGTTTTTAGTTGTGGATAGAAAATTAGGCATGGAGTCCCAGTCCTAGATTGAAAGCCTTAGCTATTTTCAACAAGGATCTGGTTGGGAAAAGAGAGAGGGAAGAAAGAGGTGTGTGTTTATTTATACCGAGTAGAGAATAGCAGATTTGGGAGGCTAGACTCAGAAATTTTTGATTTGTGGCTGAATGAAAAATTATGTGAATTGCTTGTTAGTGTGAAAGTGTTGAGTATAGTTTCATGCATTCCCTTCAAGTTTCATGATTTGAACTTAAGCTTCATGCATGATCTCTTTTTGTGTTTTCATGATAGCAAATTACAAATTCCCTTTTTAATTTAAAAAGAGACTCAAATCTACCCTTAAAATATCCACAGGTACAGTGGGAATTGTGTGTTGGGGGCAAACATTCTCATTCACAAGCAAAATTTCACTGGTTGTTTTTTCTTTTCTTTTCTTTTTTGTTTCAGGACTTGATTTCATTGGGGTTGAGGGGTCAAATTATCCCCGAAAATTTGAGACTGCTCCTGGTATGATACATCCAGGCGCCTAACTGCCCCGGATATTTAATAGATTTTTATGAACTGAAATATCTGTGGATATGTCATTTTTCTGTTTTCCTGCTTTTTATTTTTCTGCTTTTTTCTCTCATATTCTGTGCCTGTTTTTCCTCCTTAAAAAAATTAGTTTAATGAATATTTAACATTTACATTGTCTGTGCTTTTTGCTGATGGAATGGAAGCCCTAATCTTTTGTTCAGAGCATTTGCACTCTTTCTGTGCCTTAACGCTTCCTCAGTGTAGTCCTTTTCCTTAGCCAAGACCATATGTCCTATATAGGAAGGTGTCAAGTAGCTGTCTACAGTCTTCCTTTCCATTCCAGATGCAGTCGCTAGAGTACAGGGGAAAAAAAATTTCTTGCATTGAGAGATAGCCTCTCAGTAGTAAATGACTTCTTAGATCACTTCCAATTCTAGGATTGTGTGTATGTGTTAACCCAGATTTTGGATTCCAGTTTAGCCAGGGTGGGATGGTTGTCAATGGGGAGGAAAAATGCCATCACTAGAGAGGGAGAGAAGAGTGTGGTTTGTAACTTGTCTAAACTGAGATTGGACTTTAGTTTGATTTGGAGAACATTGTCATTATTAAGTGGTTTGGAATTTCCCTGGCATAGTTTTAATATTGTCCTGGGAAAGGCATTGCACTGAACATATTTTTCTCTAGGAAATAGGATTTTTCATTATTAAATGTTTAAGAGAATTTCAGAGGGGTTTTGTAGGTGTTAGAATATTTCTCTTCAGTGACAGTGAAATCTGAATGCCATGCCTTCATACTTTCATTCTTGTAAGAAGTTTCCCCATTTGGAGAGAATGTTTTAAGAATTATTAAATATATACTGTTATTCTAGAGAAGAAAATAAGGCGTTTTCTGGTCCTTGCTACACAGAGGTTCCTGTTTCTTAGTGTGGTTCTTTGGTTGAAGGGAAGAATTTTAGGTCTCATAGAAACTCACCTATATTCCTTAAAAAATGCCAGGTTCCTTTTCTGAGGATATGCGTATACGTAAAGCAAAACAAGGGGAATATGCAAGGTGGTTTGATTATTTACAGACCTCTCCTACAGAAACTGTGTCCCTCCATTGTCTGTGCCATGACTTTTACAGGTCAGATTTTGTGTTTTGTATAGTTAGGACCAGTACGGTAACTATTACACATATTTTATTTTTCAATCTCATCTCGTGTCTTCTGAAAAGAACAGATCCATTGGGGTTTCTTATAGTTAAATCAAAACGATCTATAAACTTGACTTCTGCTGAGTATGCATTTTTAAATTTAATTTTATTTTTGGCTGCGTTGGGTCTTCGTTGCTGCGCGTGGGCTTTTCTCTGGTTGCAGAGAGCGGGGCCACTCTTCGTTGCGGCGCACAGGCTTCTCATTGTGGTGGCTTCTCTTGTTGTGGAGCATGGGCTTTAGGCACGTGGGCTTCAGTAGTTGTGGCACACAGGCTCAGTAGTTGTGGCACATGGGCTCTAGAGCGCAGGCTCAGTAGTTGTGTCGCACAGGCTTAGTTGCTCCATGGCATGTGGGGTCTTCCCGGATCAGGGATTGAATCCGCGTCCCCTGCATTGGCAGGCGGATTCTTAACCACTGTGCCACCAGGAAAGCCCTGAGTATGCATTTTTAAATTCAGTTCCCATAGCAGGTAGGTGTCAGTGCTCTCAGTTTGGATTTCAGGCCTTTCCTTCTTCACTGCCCTTTGACTATAATGTGGCAACCATTTGTGTTCCTCTGCCCCTGCTGCCATCTTTCTTCAGACTGCCTGCAGTATTGTCTTATACCAAATAAGTATAGCTTGCATGTTTCAGTTTAAATTGTCTGCTGCCATTTCACTGAACGGACTACTAAGTCAGAGGACTTGAAGGCCCTTAAGAGATTGCTTGGAGCATTGGGTCCATTGGAGTCTTGCTGTCTCTTGGATTTTCTCTCTCTTTCTTAATGTCTTGCTCTCTTTCCTATTACAGCTGTGTAACAAGAACTGAAAGTAGCTGTGAAATCATAATCTTATTAAAACCCTGGTTGTTCTGAGGTATCCCTTTCTAAAAAGTCTTTTCCTCCCTCTGAAGCCCAAGAATCCCTTCTGATTACTAAATTCTAGTTACACTTTTGGCTGCCAAAAGTTTAAAACGTCCGTATTTTCTGCCTGTGCTTTGTACTGGTACTTAAAATTACTTCATTGTTTTTCCTTTATTCGCAGGTGCATGGAGGACTGCAACAGAGGAGTGGGGAACTGAAGATTGGAATGAAGATGTAGGTATTCCCAGGTCATTCCTCATTAGTACGTTCTATCCCTAAGTGGTGTTTAGGGATAGAAAATGGGTATGTTTCTACCCCTCAAAATTCACCCTTAAGATTCTGACCCAAAACTTTTACATCCAAAATAGTGTTCTGAGCCAGAACATTTCACATATGTTATATGAAGGAGACTGGGCATGAACAGGACTCTGTGGAACCAGACTATGGAAAGGGCAAGTGCACTTGTGTAAGTCCAATATCTGATTGTCGGATTTATCCCAGGAAGAGATGGTGGTTGGGTAGGGCACTAGAAATGGAGTTAGGCAGGTAGTGCATTGAGTAATAGCTTCTGGTGGCACATGACTCTCCTTGGAGCAAATCAGTTATTTGGTTCACATTCAGGCATTGGTGTATGGTCCTGTAATTGGCTTAGAGGTGGGTACAGATGAGAGTTACAGTACCAAGTTCTTAAGTTTACAGTCTGGTTGACTCTGGGACCCCTTTTGTTTTTGTACTAAGAGTGCATCGTGGTGATTGTAATTGAGATGAACATGTAGGTTTGGCTATCTTCCAGATTGACTAAACTAGGAAACCTCATAGATGGGTGGCATATAGACAAGCTATATGAATTCGCTGGAGTAGTACCTGAGTAAAAGAATTTTCCTGATCCCTGGTCACAGTCAAGCTTTTGCTATGAATTACAGTTTCCCGTGATCATGGATGAACCTTCCTGTACTTGTATTTATTCAGTCAAGACAGAAGATGATAAGAGGAAATGATGTGTCAAACTGTTTTGGTTTTCAGGCCTGAATTTTAAAATTCTGGATGTATCAGCATTAGAGGGTGATTCTTTTCTCTTGTAGCAGAGCTAGACTGCTTTGTGAATACTTTCTAAGATTTGGCTTGTCAGCTTAACCACCTTTCAGAGAATGATATATTTGGGGGAGTGGATTCACTGTTTTTAGAGGGGAGATTTTAATCAAAAAGTTTTTTTAAAAAAATCAGCTTTTGGGGAATTTCCTGGTGGTCCAGTGGTTAAGGACTCCTCGCTTTCACTGCCTAGGGCCAGGGTTCAATTCCTGGTCAGGGAACTAAGATCCCAGAAGGCCAGGCAGCATGCCCCCCCCCCTCAAAAAAAATCAACTTTTGAATAGTAGGAAGATTTATTCCTTACAATTGTTTACCTAATTTTAGTGTTTTATAGTGGAGAGACTAGGTGTAACAAAGTCAGTTTTAAGGCAAAAAATGCCTTTTAAAAATATATATGTATTTATTTATTTGGTTGCACCAGGTCTTAGTTGTGGCAGGCGGGCTCCTTAGTCGTGGTTCCAGGGTTCCTTTAGTTGTGGCTCGCCGGCTCCTTAGTTGTGGCATGCGAACTCTTAGTTGTGGCATGCATGTCGGATCTAGTTCCCTGACCAGTGATCAAACCCAGGCCCCCTGCATTGGGAGCACGGAGTCTTATCCACTGCGCCACCAGGGAAGTCCCCAAAAAGTGCATGTTAAAATTATTCCTCCATATGTCGACTCATCAGCCCTTGGGCCCTTACTGCTCAAAAGCCAAGAATTAAGTTATCTGTCTTCATCTTGGCTGTGATCTTCCTTTCTTTGAGAGGAGTAGTGGAAGATAAAGTATGGTTTGGATTGAGGTAGGAGTTGGGAGCTGTAGCGGGAAAACATAAAGGGGCTTTCTCTGTTTTTCTGTCTACCATATTCACCTTCCTGTAAGTTCAGTGCCCATATTATGTGACTCCACTCGATTTTATTAGGTTTCTTGATTCTACCCTCTCTTTTGATAAAACCATTGTGCACAGATAGAAGGGGCTTGAAAGTCAGTCCATTCAGGATTCCTTAGAGTAGATAGTTCTCTCTTCAAAGAGTTTTCCCCTTTTTCTTGATGTTGAATTCCCCTTAACCTGTGCCAGGTTTCTGACTGAAACCTACCTAACA
Organism: Orcinus orca; assembly: GCF_937001465.1. Classification (NCBI taxonomy): domain Eukaryota; kingdom Metazoa; phylum Chordata; class Mammalia; order Artiodactyla; family Delphinidae; genus Orcinus; species Orcinus orca. Next base: position 100,999,278 of record NC_064559.1, on the reverse strand, counting down.
CTAGGAGTGACTAATTCCTCTGTTTTCCAGCTTTCTGAGACCAAGATCTTCACTGCCTCTAATGTGTCATCAGTGCCTCTGCCTGCGGAGAATGTGACAATCACTGCTGGTCAGAGGCAAGTGTGTGGTATAATTCTGTATCTTTTCCCAAGGGTGTCTGCTAAGTTAGTTGTAAGGAAGAATGGCACTGGACCTCTACAGACTCCCATGGTGTCGGTAATAATGATAACCAAATCATATTAGGGTCCTATTAAGTTGATTGGTAGATTTGTAAGAGTTGATATTAGTAATCTACTGAATGGAAATCCATATATTACAATTTTAAAGCTAACTCTCCCCCAAACAGCCCTTTAATACATAGGTCAGCCTTGTCAGCATCATAGGTATTGATTAAAACTTAGAACTTAGAACTTGTAGTAAGTCAGGTAAAGAGAAGCTGAAAGTGGAAAGTTTTCATTTATTTCTGAATTTGCAGAACTGTTCAATAGTTTCTTCTCTTGCTTAATAATTACGGTCTTTGCTTAGCGCACTGAGCATGGTGATAATTTTTTTCCCTAGGATCTGGCTTATGAAATTTTTAGAACTTGAACATAGGTATTGGGGTCAGTAGAGGAAGATAACACTTGTCAGGGAATATTTTTATCCCCTGAAAGACTCTTGGATTATTTCTAGACCTGGGTATGATAGCTGTTGATTCAGAATGTCCTAAAGAGAAGTGCGATAGGAATAGGATGTTCAGGATGTCATTACCAGAGGTAATGTGTTTTTTGTTTTCATACATCTTTATTGGAGTATAATTGCTTCACAATGCTGTTAGTTTTTGTTGTACAACAAAGTGAATCAGCCATATTCATACATATATCCCCTCTCTCTTGAGCCTTCCTATCCCACCCCTCCAGGTCATTGCAAAGCACCGAGCTGATCTCCCTGTGCTATGCTGCTGCTTCCCAAGAGCTAGCTATTTTACATTTGGTAGTGTATATATGTTGATGCTACTCTCACTTTGCCCCAGCTTCCCCCTTCCTCTCCCCCATGTCCTCAAGTCCCTTCTCTATGTCTGTGTCTTTATTCCTGCCCTGCTACTAGGTTCATCAGTACCATTTTTTTTAGATCCCATAAATATGAGTTAGCATACGGTATTTGTGTTTCTCTCTCTGACTTCACTTTGTATGACAGACTCTAGCTCCATCCACCTCACTACAAATAACTCAATTTCGTTTCTTTTTATGGCTGAGTAATATTCCATTGTGTATATGTGCCACATCTTCTTTGTCCATTCATCTGTTGATGGACATTTAGGTTGCTTCCGTGTCCTGGCTATTATAAATAGTGCTGCAGTGAACATTGTGGTACATGTCTCTTTTTGAATTACGGTTTTCACAGGGTATATGCCCAGTAGTGGGATTGCTGGGTCATATGGTAGTTCTGTTTTTAGTTTTTTAAAGAACCTCCATACTTTTTTTTTTTTTTTTTCTATGATACCAAATATCTGTGATTTTTTTCCACACCAATTCTTCAATTCTCTGACACCAGCTGGGTGTTCTGACACTAACTCTCCAGAGTTAGCGCAGACCCAAGTTGACGGCTCAGTACCACAAGACTGCCTTTATTTACTTCAGAGGTCAGCTGCAAATGGGCCACCTGCACATTTCTGCCCAGCCGACTACAAATTTGGGAGTTCTCACAGCCCCCTGCTCAGGTTTAATAATTTTCTAGAATGACTCATATAACTCAGGAAAGAGTTTTACTTGCTGTCCCTGGTTTATTATAACCAGTACTCAGGAAGAGCCAGATGGAAGAGATGCATAGGGCATGGTATGGGGGTTGGTGGAGCACAGAGCTTCTAAGCCCTTTCTGGGTGTACTGCCCTCCTGGCACATCGATGTGTTCACCATCCCAGAAGCTCACTGAACCTCATTGTTCAAGAGTTTTTAATGAGAGTTTCATTACATAGGCATGATTGATAAAGTCACTGGTGATTGAATTCAGTCTCTAGCTCCTCTTCCTTCTCTAGAAGTGGGTGGAGTGTGGTGGGGCTGAAAGTTCCAACTCTCTAATCACTTTCTTGGTGTTTCTGGTGACCCACCGCCTTCTTGAAACTCTGTGAGGGGTCCCGCCCTGAGTTACTTTATTAGCATAAACTGTAGTTGAAAGAGACCAATTATGAAAAACAAAAGACACTCCTACTACTCAGGAAATTTGAAAAGCCCCTAGTATATATTTTCATTATATCACAAGTAACTTGAAATATTTTAAAAATTTGGGGAAAAATTCCCCAAACCCTTCTTGTTCCAAAGCTGCTTGAGGATGCCAGCATTCTAGTATGTGGTTTTATATATTAGATATTGGTAATGACAGGTATTCAGTATTAAAATCATGGGTAAAAATTTGTAAATTTTGGCCCAATTATTGAGCTGCTGTATTAAAAGTAACATTTGATGTTTCACTAAGTTAATTTCACTAAAATTAAAATATATAACATTATTAAGGTTGGCAGCCTCATTGGAGCATAGGTAGATACTGTTGTGGCTCTTACAGATCTGTTATTTTGATGAATTAAGCATTTCACGGCTTTGTGTTTCTGGGGAGTGACTTCATTTTGATCTAACCATAATCTGAGTCGGGTGTTGGGGAATGCTGGAATGTTCAGTCATTATTCATCAAGCTCCCATCTCTCCACCAGAATTGACCTTGCTGTTCTGTTGGGGAAGACACCATCTTCAATGGAGAATGATTCATCTAATCTGGATCCATCTCAGGCTCCTTCTCTTGCCCAGCCTCTGGTGTTCAGTAACTCGAAGCAGAGTGCCATATCACAGCCTGCTTCAGGGAACACGTTTTCTCATCACAGTATGGTAAGTAGGAAACATGGTGTATCCTAACCAAACTTTTCTGCAACCCCAGCACATACATACAGTAATTCCTTTCAGTGATACCCAGAGGTTTGGGGCAAGGTAAAGCATCTTCTTTTGTCTTCCTAGGCTGACTTGGGTGTAGAGATGTCGAGTTGGGTAGTAGGGGATATAGCTCTAGGAGAGGACTTAGCTTTGGACAGACTGAGTCATCTTATAAAAATGAGTTAGGAGACTTCCCTTGTGGTCCAGTGGATTAGACTCCACGCTCCCAATATACGGGGCCCGAGTTCGATCCCTGGTCGGAGAACTAGATCCCACATGCATGCCACAACTAAGAAGCCCACATGCCACAACTAAGACCCAGCGTAGCCAAAATCAATCAATCAATTAATTAATTAATTAAATGTATTTTTTTTAACGTGTAGGCTTTTTTTTTTTTTTTTTTTTTTTTTTTTTTTTTGCGGTATGCGGGCCTCTCACTGTTGTGGCCTCTCCCGTTGTGGAGCACAGGCTCCGGACGCCCAGGCTCAGCAGCCATGGCTCACGGGCCCAGCCGCTCCGCAGCATGTGGGATCCTCCCAGACCGGGGCACGAACCCGTGTCCCCTGCATCGGCAGGCGGACTCGCAACCACTGCGCCACCAGGGAAGCCCAACGTGTAGGCTTTAAAAAAAGAATGAGTTAACGTCATTTACTGAATACTTATTGTGCAAGCATTGTTCACTGTTATTCTTGAGTGAAAATCAATGACAACCAATTTTAATGCTAATTAGTATTAGTAATACTAATTAAACTTGGTTGGAAGGTTGTAGCAGTTCCCTGTCGTTTGTTTTTTGTTTTTTGGCTGCACTGTGTGGCATGTGGGATCTTAGTTCCCCAACCAAGGATTGAACCGATGCCCCCTGCGTTGGGAGCACGGAGTCTTAACCCCTGGACCACCAGGGAAGTCCAGCCAGTTCCCTTTTTCTTGATAGAGCAGAATTGTCATATGTATTCATTTAAACCAGACATTTCTGAGCTAGGCTTCTCAAAACTTGGGGTCTTCCTGAATCTGCCCGCTTATTAGCTATTTCTCCCTTTCTCTGTAAGTAGGGATAAGAGTGCTTGCTGTGCCTATCTTACAGGGCTTCAGGAAGATAAATAAGATAATGGGTAAAGTCTCCACAAATGTGGAAGTAGTGGTATTGGTTATTAACCTAGAGCACTTATGGCAAATGACTTGTTGATTCAGAATATTTTTTAAAATTCAAGGTCATCAATTATAGCAAAGTCTAAATAACTAAACAAAGATGGTCAGTAAATCCTAAAGGTACTGCTTTTTCTCTCTTCTTTCCTGTTCATTTTACTTTCCTGTTTATTTTTTGCTGGAGGGTTACTATAGTTGTAAGAGGTAAGAAACTATGTGTATGCATATACTTTTATTTTTCCAGTAGTAAGGTTAGAGTAATTCAACTGTAAAACTGCTAAGTCAGCCTCTAATCCAGAGCTGTTAGGTTTTTAAAAAAATAATTTATTTATTTTTGGCTGTGTTGGGTCTTCATCGCTGCGCACAAGCTTTCTCTCGTTGCGGCGAGCAGGCGATACTCTTTGTTGCGGTGCTCATGCTTCTCATTGCAGTGGTTTCTCTTGTTGTGGAGCACGGGCTCTAGGCGCGCGGGCTTCAGGAGTTGTGGCACAAGGGCTCAGTAGTTGTGGCTCACGGGCTTAGTTGCTCCACGGCACATGGGATCTTCCTGGACCAGGGATCGAACCGGTGTCTCCTGCATTGGTATGCGGATTCTTGACCACTGTGCCACCAGGGAAGTCCCACTCTTAGTTTTTAACTGTTGTCTTAAAATAGTTTTTTGTGTTAATAGTAATTTGGTGGTTGATATTCTGCCATGTATGAGTGGTCACAGGAGAGAAAAGGTGGCAGAGAAGGGAGAGGAGTGTTGGGACTAAAAAGGAAAAGAAGGAAGAAACAAAATGGGACAAAGGTAGTAGGAAGATGTAATGAAGATCAGAAAATAACTACCAACACCTAAGATATATGACTGGAAAATGGGTTAAGTGCTCTGTGTCACTTTTAATTGCCTTTAATGTCTGGAGTTGAAGATTTACACCTAAATCCAAATTCTCATATCAAAAATAAGTTTTCAGTATACTTCCACTTTAACATTCTGTTTAATGTGTGTCATGTGATATGTGAAACTAAACATAAGTGCTATTTTTTCTCATTACCTGCGTTAATCAGTATGCTATTTAATGTAGTTCTTTTCCATTGAGGACAGAGGTCAGAGGATTAATTTCCCTTAAAATTTAATAGATGTAAGTAATATAGGAGCCCTTCCCCATTATAATATATGAATGTTAGGTAATTTTCTATACCTTCAGTGTTTCACGCTTGCAGAATATTTGGTAATCATGCTGTGCGGGATCATCTCTCTGCCGCAATCCTGTACTTTCAACTAGATTTCCAGTGTTTTTGTACTTGTTTGTATAGTCTTGGGATACAGACTGAAGTGGAAAAAAAAGTCTTACGTTGGGTTGGACAGATGGGTTTTGTATAAGCACCGCTTAATTGAAGATCATGATGTGCTTAAGTAAGAACCTAAGAGAGACTAGACTAAATCTCCTTGGAGGTTCTTTAGAATAGTCAAGGCCACATGGTTAATCTTCTGGTCTAGGCTGGTAGTTTTACTTGGTAGTAGGGAATAGAGAGAATCCCCCAAAAGCATTAAGAGTAAATTTTGTTTTGTCATCACGATTACCCTGTAGAACTTGGATATACACAGAAAACAATAAAATCAGATTGACTCATTACTTGATCATTTAATGCAGAAGTTGAGATAGCTCCTTGACTTTGCTTCTTTGTCTCTATGCTAGTTATTAGAAACATTGAGATGAAGCTCAGTTAGTTGTTTTTGTTCCTTTTGAGCTGTTCAGTGGAAGGGGCAAAGACTTTAATGGCTGAAGTGAATTTTTTTTTTTTTTTTTTTTGCGGTACACGGGCCTCTCACTGTTGTGGCCTCTCCTGTTGCGGAGCAAAGGCTCCAGACGCGCAGGCTCAGTGGCCATGGCTCACGGGCCCAGCCGCTCTGTGGCATGTGGCATCTTCCTGGACCGGGGCACGAACCCGTGTCCCCTGCATCGGCAGGCAGACTCTCAACCACTGTGCCACCAGGGAAGCCCCTGAAGTGAAATTTTATATCACCTTCATGTTAGCTTAATAATCAAGTATTAGTTGATTTAAAAATTCAAAGGGGAGAAAACCCCTCCAGTCATTAAAGGAGTCCCTGAGAAGGAAGGAGGGGAAAGTGATGGTAATGGTATAAATTTTAATGGCTCTTTTTTTTTTTTTTTTTTTTTTTTTTTTTTGTGGTACACGGGCCTCTCACTGTTGTGGCCTCTCCCGTTGCAGAGCACAGGCTCCGGACGTGCAGGCTCAGCGGCCATGGCTCACAGGCCCAGCCGCTCTGCGGCATGTGGGATCTTCCCAGACCGGGGCACAAACCCGTGTCCCCTGCATCGGCAGGCGGACTCTCAACCACTGCGCCACCAGGGAAGCCCTGGCTCTTATTTTTTTGACTGCTTGTTATGTGCCATGCACATATTAAATGCTTTAATCTTGTTTAATCTTCCTACACCTTTATGAGGTACTACTTTTATTCCTATTTTCAGATGAGGAAAATGAGGTACAGACCAATTACAAGTAATTTTTCCACAATTATTTAACCAGGATTTGAATGTAGACAGTCTGAGTCCAGAGCTTATGCTGTAATGGACTATTCTATTTTGTGACTTTTTTTTTTAAAAATTTATTTAGTTTTTAGTTTTGGCTGTGTTGGGTCTTCATTGCTGTGCATAGGCTTTCTCCAGGTTCGGCGAGTGGGGGCTACTCTTTGTTGTGGTGCGCGGGCTTCTCACTGTGGTGGCTTCTCTTGTTGCAGAGCACGGGCTCTAGGCGCGTGGGCTTCAGTAGTTGTGGCACGCGGGCTTGGTAGTTGTGGCTCACAGGGTCTAGAGCTCAGGCTCAGTAGTTGTGCGCACAGGCTTAGTTGCTCCGCGGCATGTGGGATCTTCCTCGACCACAGCTTGAATCTGTGTCCCCTGCATTGGCAGGCGGATTCTTAACCACTGCATCACCAGGGAAGCCCCTGGACATTCTTTACTTGTCTTAACTGTACTGGCTCTTAACAGGGATAAGTGTTTTGTTTTTGTTTGTTTGTTTGTTTTTTGAGTAGTTGAACAAAGTTGCTTGGATGTGGATTCCTCTAATCTCTGTGTTGATCTACAGGTGAGCATGTTAGGGAAAGGATTTGGTGATGTCGGTGAAGCTAAAGGCAGCAGCACCACAGGCTCCCAGTTCTTGGAGCAATTCAAGACTGCTCAGGCCCTGGCTCAGTTGGCAGCTCAGCATTCTCAATCTGGAACCACCACCACCTCCTCTTGGGACATGGGCTCCACCACACAATCCCCATCGCTGGTGCAGTATGGTGAGAAATATGGAAAGTGATTTGAATTCTTTAAGCATTGGAGCATTACTGCCAGGAGGCTAGCAGGAGTAGGGGTAGAGAATGTGTTCTGAAGTGAGGAGAAGGGCAGCCAACTGGCTCTTTTCCCACAGTGATTTCCCCTGGTGAGATAGGCTTAGTTCAGAAAGCTGGGGAGTAATAATTAAATACATAAGTTGCAGCTGTATATCTCTATATCTCTTTCATCAAATTTAGCCCTGTACACATTTGCAGTCTTCTGTTGACCTGAGGATGTTTTGGGTTTTCCCTAGGTTTATCTGTAGTATTTGAAAACATCATACTGCCTTTGGGCTTTTCCATTTTAGGACCTTACACTTTAAACATGGACAATTCCTGAATTCCTTTCTTACATAGGCAGGATAATAGTTTTGATTTCATTAGGTTCTGCTTAACAAATAAAATCCAATGATTGCCACCTATAGAAATGAGATTAAATCTTAAAAGAGGACCTGTTTATATGAGTTTCTGATTCCTGGGGGCCTAGTTCATGGCTCTAGAGCAGGATAATAGCATTTTCTTGAGGTTCACGAACACCTCTGGCCTCATGCTTATTGGATTTCCTCGTGCAGATTTGAAGAACCCAAATGATTCAACAGTGCACAGCCCCTTTACAAAGCGCCAGGCTTTCACCCCATCTTCAACCATGATGGAGGTGTTCCTTCAGGAGAAGCCACCTGCCGTGGCTACCTCCACTGCTGCACCTCCACCCCCGTCTTCTCCTCTGCCAAGCAAATCCACCTCGGCTCCACAAATGTCTCCTGGGTCTTCAGACAACCAATCGTCCAGCCCTCAGCCGGCTCAGCAAAAACTGAAACAGCAGAAGAAAAAAGCCTCCTTGACTTCTAAGGTATATTTGAACTTTTAGATAGATATTATTTTAGGGCAAAGGGGTGTGGGATTTGAGAATTGAGATTGTAAGTGTGTAATTTGGAGGTTTAAAGCAGAAGTTTTTTATTAGTCTTACAGTAAGCTTATAGTAAACCATTACTTTATCTTCTTTACAGATTCCTGCTCTGGCTGTGGAGATGCCTGGCTCGGCAGATATCTCAGGGCTAAATCTGCAGTTTGGGGCGTTGCAGTTTGGGTCAGAGCCTGTCCTTTCTGATTATGAGTCCACCCCCACCACGAGCGCCTCTTCAAGCCAGGCTCCAAGTAGCCTCTATACCAGCACGGCCAGGTAGAGGAAACAGCCGTCATAAGACTTCTTTTATCAGACATTTACCAGTTTTTCTAAATCTCCTGCTGATTCCTAGAACTCTGGACAGGCCAAGCCTCTGATTGAGTGAGAGAAAAGTAGCCAATTTTAGCATTTTGTTGAGCATTTTAAAATATTGTTACTAGGTTTTTCCTAACTCTAAACAGAAATGTATCCCTTGGGCACTTCTAGAATGTCCAGGCACAGTTCCTAGAGACATGTACCCCACCTTTAACAGTACCTTGGCCTCTACCACAGCTAAAAATGTGTTTGACACTTTTAGCCCCTTGGTGTGGACTTAAGCCTACGAAGGGTGTAGCTTTGAACTCCTAGGAAGGAGGTAACATTAATACATTACACAAGTAAAAGAAACCTTTCCAGTAGAACCTTCCCTGCCTCTTCTGATAGCTATCAGGGAAGGCCATCTTAAGCAGTAGAAAACCCTGGAGGAATTTTTTTCAATCCTTAGAATTTAAAAATAGAGATGTCTTGCCCCAGCCTAGCTCTGTTGAATCATAATTGCTGTTAATGCATATGAATATTTTAAAAGTTCCTTTCAAGAGAATTTTACTTCATAGGGTTTTTGAGAGGGCCAGGAGCTCAGAATTCCTTAAAATGAACATGAGCAAAAGGTGATTTTTCCCATGTTTAGGGTTCATGTTATGATGGTATCAAAGGGACCAAGAGTAGTATATCCTTTCTACTGACTTTTAGCCTCTTTTCTAATAACAGCAGCATGTAAGGGAACAAGAAATTTTTCTCTTCCTTTAAGAGTTGAAAATGTTTTTAAACTGGATTCTTAGCTTAGATCCCTGGCTCTATAGGATGTGGAAATTCCTACTGTTCTCAGGAGAAAATTGCGGCAGTTTCTTTTATTTGTTGCTGGAATTTTTCTTTTTGATTGTAATCAACTTACACAAGTAGTGGATCTCCACTGTTTTAGTATCAGTGGATCTGCTCTATTCGTCTCTCTCAGATTTTCCTTCTCCATTCCCCACAGTGAATCTTCATCCACAATTTCATCTAACCAGAGTCAGGAGTCCGGTTATCAGAGTGGCCCAATTCAGTCGACAACCTATACCTCCCAAAATAATGCTCAGGGCCCTCTATATGAACAGAGATCCACACAGACGCGGCGGTACCCCAGCTCCATCTCTTCATCACCCCAAAAGGACTTGACTCAGGCAAAGGTATTGGCTTCATGAGCCCCTGGGCATTGGTTAGGAGAATAGTGGGCAAAATCTCTGAAATATTAGTGTTTTACTTCTTGACAAATGGTGCTAAGACACCTCTGAAGTGCTGATTGAGAAGCTGAACCACATTTTTGTGGTTGGTGAAATAAAAGTTCTCTTCACTAACCTTGGAGACTCAGAGCCAGAAGATCATTCTCTTTGCACTAAAGATTCATTCTCTTTAGTAGAATCAGTCTCAATTACCTGTTTTCTCTTCTTGGAAGATCTGATTGCCAGCCTTCTGTGGGTGCATATCAGTAGACCTCACCTTGCTATGTCTTGGCTTGGTGAGGGGGACAGCATATGCTAGAGGCAATGTGGAGTGACTGTCAGATGCAGCCAGCAGAATAGGTGGTTTGGCTGAACTGTCATACTCCCACATCCTCCCCCAGGGATCACTGGATTTGGACCTTTCCTATGTCTGTTTGGGGTTTGGGATCTCTTCAGCAGTTTGGGCATTGCCTTCTGTTGCCCTGGGTCACACAGGGTTGGTATATCTTACTATTGTTGTTTTTAAATTTTTGTTGTTTTTACTTTGTTTGGGTAGTATACATTATGTTAATCCTTTCATTGTAGAATTTCTCTGAAAGAAATTGGTTGACAGAAGTTAAGCTGAGTCAATGTGCTAACTTGACCTATTCACTTGAGTTTGTCTGTTTCTTATTCCTCTTTTTTTTTTTTACCAGAATGGCTTCAGTTCTGTGCAGGCCACACAGTTACAGACCACGCAATCTGTTGAAGGTGAGTGTTCTCCAGGCTTTTTCCTCTCAGTTGTAGTGTTTTTACTCCCCTTTAAATATTTTTGCATTTCGTAGATTGTTGTGAAAAGAGCCCTGCCTCAATGATCAAAACTTCTGGTATAGTCTCAGCTTGGTTTTTTTCTACCTTGCTGTTTAATCTCAAACTATCGTAAGTTTCAGGTTCTCTGTCTTGTAACAGTGATAATCCTCTGGGTTCTCTTTATTGGACAAATGAGATCAGTGCTGTGAAATGCTTGGAATTAAAAAAAAAGGAAAAGATTGTACCTAAATGTTAGTGGTCCATTACTAAATAACTCACACTCTTGTCTTTGGGACAGCCTAGGGCTGTCGTCACCTCTTAATAACTTCCTCTGATGAGGTGAATTCCTTTCTTTATTTCCAGGTGCTACAGGCTCTGCAGTGAAATCTGACTCACCTTCCACTTCTAGCATCCCCCCTCTCAGTGAAACGGTATCTGCAGCTTCCTTACTGACGACAACCAATCAGCACTCATCTTCCTTGGGTGGCTTGAGCCACAATGAGGAGATTCCAAATAGTACCACCACACAACACAGCAGGTGATTTGGGGTGAGGATGGAGGTTTGGGTTGGTGAGTAGTAATAACAGAGCTCTCTGGTTCTATCTTGTCCTCTCTGCCTAGCAGAGACCACATTAGCTAAGTGGGTAACCTAAAAGCTATGGGAAGTAAAGACAGAGGAGGCTTTTTTCCCTTTTTCAACACCCATTCTTGCTTTAACTGCTCACTACTCTTGGCTGGCCATTGTGTTTACCATATGATCTCAGGATCTCCTTGGTCCCATATTATGCCTTCTTTGCCTATGTTCTTCTTTTTTTTTTTCAATTGATGTATAGTTGATTTACAATGTTGTGTTAATTTCTGCTGTACAGCAAAGTGATTCAGTTATACATATTTTCTTTTTTATATTTTTTTCATTATGGTTTATCTCACAGGATATTGAATATATTTCTATGTGCTATACGGTAGGACCTTGTTCATCCATTCTATATATACTAGTTTGCATCTGCTAACCCAAAACTCCCACTCTATCCCTCCCCACCCCGCCTGCCGGCAACCACAAGTCAGTTCTCTGTGTCTGACCTGTGTTCTTTTTTTTTTTGCGGTACGTGGGCCTCTCACTGCTGTGGCCTCTCCCGTTGCGGAGCACAGGCTCAGTGGCCATGGTTCACGGACCCAGCCGCTCCGCAGCATGTGGGATCCTCCTGGACCGGGGCACGAACCCGCGTCCCCTGCATTGGCAGGCGGACTCTCAACCACTGCGCCACCAGGGAAGCCGTGGCCTGTGTTCTTGACTGAAGCTCCAGGTCAGGTAACCATAGCCCTATGGCTAATGGCAACCTCTTTTACCTTACAGCACGTTATCTACTCAGCAGAATACCCTTTCGTCATCAACATCTTCTGGGCGCACTTCGACATCCACTCTTTTGGTAAGTGTGATGCTGTAAAAGAGGAAGTATGGTCTTGTTTACACTTAAACAACTATCCAACTGTAAGAGTCTCCCAAGAAGGGAGTCTTGAAAATTTCTTCATGAGGTGGCAAAGTGATAATTCATCTGAAGTTGCAGGAAAGGAGTAAAAAGGATGTTTGAAGCCGAGAGAGGCAGAAGAATCCAGAAATATTGCAGAGCTGTGGGCCAATTCTCAAAGCCCTGGAAGTGACTTTTTTGAATATATGACTTTTTTTTTTTTTAACACTTAATTGGGTGGGACTTTGTATGCTATGATAAATTCTGTAAGAACATCCCTTTCTAACTGGTACAGCCATTTTCATTCATTGGTCTGGGGTATGGCAAACATGAGTCCTGAAAATAATCAGTTTGAGTCTGGGCATCCTATGAAAGTAGAGGCCAGATGAGAACTTTTGGCCAAAGAATTAATTTCACTGTTGTGATTTTATAACAATTTGTGGAATTAAGCTGAGATGGTAAGGAAGAAAACTAACTTCAGGAGGACCTGTTTTGGGCAAAGGTGTCTGGTTTGTCAAAAGCCTGGGGCAAGGTAATGAGGGTTAAGGCTTTCTCAGGAATCTCTCTTTCCTCAAGTGTACTATTTCAGGTTTAAATTCATTAGAACTTGTACTTCTTTCTAGCTTGTGAACTTGTCTGTTGTGCTGGCCTAGTGAAGAAGAATGTGGGAGAGAAGACTATGATATATTTTTCAGACCTAAACTATCTTTTGTCTCCTCATTGGCTAGTCAGTGTTCATTTCTAGGGAGTTTGTCCCCACTCGCTCTGTTGCCTTTCTGAACAGGGTGATAATGTGCAGTGGGTCTGTTGTTACCATCCTTACCAGATGAATGTTGGAGAATGTGTAGCCAGACAGTATTTAGTAACTTCTTCTAATTACTTTGGCAGAGAGCACCCTAGTACCCTGCCTCAGCCTTTTTAATTGAGAAGTTGGTGTGATTATAATCAACAGAAGGGATTGTCTTTCCTGACCTGTTATACTAATCACTGTTTCCTCCTCCTCTCTTCCACTGCACCGCCTTTTTGAAGCACACAAGCGTGGAGAGTGAGGCGAATCTTCATTCTTCCTCCAGCACTTTCTCCACCACATCCAGCACAGTCTCTGCACCTCCCCCAGTGGTCAGTGTCTCTTCCAGTCTCAATAGTGGCAGTAGCTTGGGCCTCAGCCTAGGCAGCAACTCTACCGTCACAGCCTCCACTCGAAGCTCAGTTGCTACAACTTCAGGTAGCCCTGCATAGAAGATGAATTGCATTCCTTTGGTATGAATGAGCAAAGTAATAGTGTGACAAGATAAAAATATAATTTCTCTTTCAGGAAAAGCTCCTCCCAACCTCCCTCCTGGGGTCCCGCCGTTGTTGCCTAATCCATATATTATGGCTCCAGGGCTGTTACATGCCTACCCGGTAAGTGAGACTGAAGGATCTTCTCCAAAAGAGGAAGGTGGTATGGCTGTTCTTTATGGCTATGGCTTCAGGTGGAAGAATATAATTAAATAATAAATGAGTGGTTGTCACATGTAAGCAAACAAGTTTTTAATCTTTGTAGTTTTGGGAAAAAATAATTTTTTAGAAAGGAAGGACTAAACCTAGACCAGGTCCTCTACTGTGTATTTTGTCGGGTGAAACACAATTTCTGGGCCTCAGAAGCCAAAGGCCAGAGTGTCTAACTGGAATCCCTTTCTGTTTCTTAGGGAATTATTTTCTCTAGTTGGATAGATTCCTAATTTCTGGGGGTCTATGCTGGCTCTGACCTAGTCAGAGTAGAGTTCCCTGACTTAGTCTGGGGCTATCTGAGAATAGGTGACTGACAGTAGTAGCCTTTTGCTCTGCTGTGTCTTGTATCAGCTTCGTGTATTCAGTACCTATTAAGATGAAGGATATTTAATAAAAAAAATTTTTTTAAACGTCTGTTTTTCAAACTTATGTTTACCAGGGGATTAGAGCGGGGGTGGGGGGGAGGGATAAATTGGAAGATTGGGATTGACATATACACACTACTGTATATAAAACAGATAACTAATAAGGACCTACCATGTAGCACAGGGAACTCTACTCAATACTCTGTAATGGCCTATATGGGAAAAGAATCTAAAAAGAGTGGATATATATGTATAACTGATCCACTTTGCTGTACACCTGAAACTAACACAACATCGTAAATCAACTATACTCCAATAAAAATTTTAAAAAAACCAAAAACTTGTTTTTGCCTTCGGAGAGTCTAGAAGAATATCATACATATGAAACATCCATTAGCACTTTTTTAATAGCTAACACACTACCTTAGTACCCAAACATTAAAGAGTAGAGTAAAATGCGAATCCTTTCTGAAGGAGATAAATTTTAAGCCATATTTTGAAGGGCAAAGGAGGCAAAGACAGGTAGAATAAAGCAGGCTATATATGTATGACTTGTGCGTACCCTACTGCTACCCAGAGGCCAGCCTAGTTGAATCACTGTGTAGCTCAAGGAAAGCTTCAAGACCTTTCATGAATCATGTAATCTCTTTGTATTTCACTTCTTTCTTAAAGAAAATGAAGGAAATAATTTATGTCCTCTTCTTCTTAAGAATGAGGATGAATGTTGATTTATCTTGTCTCTTAGCTCCTTGGTTTGCTACCGTCATGACCAGTCCTCATTAATATTGTTACATGTTTGTATCTTTCAGCCACAAGTATATGGTTATGATGACTTGCAGATGCTTCAGACAAGATTTCCATTGGTGAGTATATGGTTGTAGAGCTTAGGAAAAGAAAGTGATCTTAAAATTAATGTTTGGATTATTCCAAATGTTCAGTTGATAAGTCACAGACTTGGCTCTTTCTCAAGCCATACCTCCATACACATACTTTAAGATATATTAGAATGTACTTCGAGAGTGGTTCTAACAGAAGGTAATTTTTTTTTTTTTTAATCAGAGTTGTGACATCTTTGAAGTAAACACATTTTAACCTGTTATAAAGCTCAGAGTACTGTGGAACTCTTGGGATGCTTCCTGTATGTCTCAAACACTTTGATGAATTCCAGAAGGAAGATCTGTTTTCTCAGTAGTAGTAGACTATGAGGGATAATATTTAGAGGTTTGAGAATATTATTGGTGCTGATGGACTTGAAGTGTTTCCTGGTGGGCATACTTGTAGACCTTGCCTGACTGTCCCCATGGCCAGGCAGGGGGGACAGTGTATGTAAGAGTAATATGGAGTTTGTGCCAGTTCAAGCCAGCTTAATCAATGGCTGGATAAATTGCAGTACTCCAACATTCTCTTGCTTCTCACCCTGAATGACATGTCCTCACTTCTGGGAATGAGTGGCATTGAGTCTCTGCTCTTTTCTCTCTCTCTTTCAGGATTACTACAGCATCCCATTTCCCACACCCACCACTCCGCTGACTGGGAGGGATGGTAGCCTGGCCAGCAACCCTTATTCTGGTAGGATTGGGATAGGGAGGTTGTGTTGGCCTTGGTGGCAGAAACCTGATTAGTAGAAGGAAGGGGTCCAGTTCTCACCTTAATTAAGATCTTTGACAGAAGTACAAAATGGATGTGGTAAATCAGGGTTGGTAGATTCAGAATCCTGCTGAAGATGGGCATGTAGCAGCTTGGCTTCTCATCCCACTTTCTGTTGTCTCCCTGTGACTCCGGATGATGTGTTGACTTCTCAGCTATTCTCTAGCTTTTTCCAGGAAGTACTGTGGTTGAACTGACCTTCCTCTACTCATCTCTGCTCCTGTTCCTTACTCATGTGGCAGTCTCATTGCCTTGCTAGGCCAGGGCCTGACCTATTGTTGACCTTATTGCCCTGTCATTTTCCCTGACCTAGCATTGTTTTTCAAGTCCAGCATGGAGTTTTCCCCATGGAGGGGAAGCAGAGAAGGAAAGGAGGGGGTGGGGTGGAGAAGAGATGAAAGAAAACAGGTGGGCAGGGAAATCATACAGGAGCTTTATTCTGGGAGCTGGTTTCTGTCACAGTATTGCACAGTCATGCTAGTCCTTGACTAGCACTGTGCAGATTGTGTACTGAGCAGTGCTAAATGGAGCCGCAAAGAAATGGAATTCAAAGCATTGGACTTTAATAGTCTCTGAAGGCTCTCCTGGAATCATGTGAAACCAGAAGAGGAAATTCTGCATTGGTGTTGGGGGGTGAAAGTGGCAGATACATTTAGCCTCTCGTGTCACAGGTGACCTCACAAAGTTCGGCCGTGGGGATGCCTCCTCCCCGGCCCCGGCCACAACCTTGGCCCAGCCCCAGCAGAACCAGACACAGACTCACCATACCACGCAGCAGACATTCCTGAACCCGGCGCTGCCTCCTGGCTACAGTTACACCAGCCTGCCATACTACACAGGGGTTCCGGGCCTCCCCAGCACCTTCCAGTATGGGCCTGCTGTGTTCCCTGTAAGTACTTGGGCTTGGTCTTTACTTGTGGTGAAGAGTCCTAGCCCTGGACACTATGCTAGCTGCTTTCAAGGCTAGATGACTTTTTAATAATGAATGAAGAGGAACAGTTTCCACCTCTGGCCTCTTTCTGGCCTGGGAGAGGGAGTGGGGCTGGGATTGGGGTAAGGAATTACCCATTCGTAGAATTAGCTAAAAGGGGAATGTACAGCTTTGCTTCCCTCAGACTCTCATTCATTCCCTGAACCCATTTTGCTAAGTAAACTGTGGACAGCATACATCAGAGTGGGTAGCCATCTGAATGCCCAGTCTCTGGAGTAGGACGGGTCGGTTGAATGGTACTTTGCTGCCATTTCACTGTAGTTCTGGCCTATTGCTCTTCAGGTGGCTCCTACCTCTTCCAAGCAGCATGGTGTGAATGTCAGTGTGAATGCATCAGCCACCCCTTTCCAACAGCCAAGTGGATATGGGTCTCATGGATACAACACTGGTAAGCTCACCTTGACTCTGGCTGTCATTGGTGTCTGTGGGATGTCATTAAATGAGTTTCAGGGAGGAAGATCTGGTGCTTGAGAAAACAGGGTTGATGAGGGTGTGCTGCTGCTCCATGTATGATTGTTAATGTCTGCCTGACTTGGGTGTCTGTCTGAGCAGCACCAACAGAGGAGCTTAATACTAGAATGTGTATTCACTACTCATGACGGGAATGCCCTGGCGCACGAGTTGGCTGTTAGAATATGTTGGCTGGCCTAAACTTTGGGTGGGAAGCAGAGGGCCCCCAGATTTTACTGAGATGTCAGTGGAGGCAATTGTTAACGTTTAAGGTACTGGTAGTACAATAGGGGATATATTCACTGAATAGAAGAGTTAAATGGGTTCTTAGCTAGCATGCTGTGGTAGCTTTGGCTTAAATCTCTTTGTAGTACTGCTTTTCTCATGTGGCCCCTTTTTATCGCCTATCTAGAGGGCCTAAGATGTGGAGAGAAAGGAGTAGGGCATGAATACTCAATAGAGGGAGAGTTGGACCTTTAGGTTCCTTCATTTGTATGGCTGGTCTCTTGCAAAGTCCATTTGCACCTCTGATGGCAGGGAGGGAAATACGGGAATCCTCTGAATGGGTGCTGACCTCAAAGATATTTAGCCTATCCCCTGCTCCCGTACCTGACACCTACTCTCCATTTTTGGAGGACAGGGAGTAAGAGTCTTTGAATAAAACAATTCCATCTACTTTTTTCAGTGCCTTGTAGATGTGTATGGGGAGGAGGTGGTTGCTATTGCTTGGGGTTGGAGTTGAGGGTTGTCCTTTAAAATTCTTAGTTATGGTTACATGGTGATTCGGATGGAGCTACATCTGTGTTCTTCACCCTTGTATGGGCTCCAGGTGGTTAAAATTGCCCAAGGTTTTCAATTATTGGGAAACTGAGCTGAGCAAAAGGGCAGTAGGTCTGGGATCTAACAGGTGGAGCTTTGAACTGTGTTGTATGACTTAGAGTGGGTCAAGATTTAAACTAAAGAAATCCTGAGAGACCCCATTGAGATTTAATAATGCCCAGACTCCTTGTGCCTAGGGCCCCCCTCTCACTGAGCAGGTCCACCCTAGTCTTTGGTGGGGAGGATTATAAGCTTTTGTCTTGGAGTGGCCCTATTCCAAGAATATTAGATTTAGGTCTTAGCTGGACCAGGTTCAAGAATTTGAAGAGGTAGATGATTGGTTATAGAAGAAAATGGCATAACTGATTTTGGAAATCCTAGCTTCTTACTTCCCTTAAGATTTCAGAGACCTCCTATAACAGCCCTTTAAGAATCCCCAGTTCCCAACCCCACAGAGGGCTCTTGTCATCCCATTCCTCATCAACCTCTAAATTCATTTATTTTTATGTATTTGATTCCTTTTAGGAAGAAAATATCCACCCCCTTACAAGCATTTCTGGACGGCAGAGAGCTAATTTGGCCCAAGGCTGGGGGCTGTGTTTTGTGTGTGTGTGTAAATTTGCACTGAAGTCTTGTTTCAGAAACCAGACCACTGAGGAGAGCCTGCTGAGCTGTGGCCATGGCCTGCGTGGCTTGGGGAAATGAGTTGGTGGATACCTTCTGGGCTTTTGAACTTGCCCTTCCCCCATTTCCCTCTCCCCCATGTGTCTGACCCTGTCTTACCCATTTCGAATTCAAGCGGTGCAGCACCTCCTCCGAAGCATCAATGCACACACCTGCTGTTGCTTTTGATTTCTGGAAGGCATGTAGTTCCAACTTGTAACAAAATATTTGTAGTCTTCAATAAACTGTGGTATTTCTTTAGCTAATTCTGGCGTTCTTTCCGTGCATGTCTTTCTGGACACTAGGAGCCAATGTTGTGCTGTGGATGAAGGGTGGAGGGTGGCCTTTTCAATCAAACCCCAGCATAGCCAAAGAACTGTTAACTTTTCAGTATGGTGATTTTATTAAGGTGGGGGAGGGGAAGTGGCCTCAGTTCCCAGCCTGTTGATTGGTTAGTCAAGAAAGCTATTTGTAGAAAATGCCCGATTCGCCATACTTATTATAGCTCTTCACTTTTCCATTTAGATCTTCCCCTTGTCTCTGACATAAGCAGAGGAGAAAGGACAAAAAAGTTCGTGTCATGTCATTGTGAAAGGCTGAAGAGATGGTGTTCAGAGCTGTTGTTAGGAAAGTATCTTCCAAGGCTTAATTCCCACATCTGGTTCCCAAGGGCCAAGTGGCTGATTGAGATCAGATAAAGTCATTAGTGACCAGCTAGTTGATGACTCAGGCTGTGGAAACTGTTCTAGCCTGGAACATTGTTCTTAGTCCCTCGATGGCTTTTCAGGGATTGTGGATTATTAGTCGTTTTGCACTTGTGGGTATAGCTAAGAATGTGTGGGAGAGATTTGGTTAGACATCTCCTTGACTATGGAAATTCTCATCCCCTCTCAATCCAACTGGTACACCATCAGCCCTTCATTCATAGAGTTAACTTGGACAGTGAGAACCCTGTCCTTGGTTAATTGGAAACCCAGGTACTTCACTTTCTTTGTATTTGTTCCCAGCCCTCTGGAGTAATTTTGTACTGTGAGTGTGATCAGCTTTCCCAGGGGCTGCCATGCTGGGAGAGATTGGTTCTTGTTTCTCCTCCCGGCCATCCACATTGTGTTTGTATGATCAGCACTGCTTGGGAGTGGGGGTAACCAGGGGGTGTTGACTGTTGGAAGGAAAGCAAGAAAACTCCGTAGTCTGAGGAGATTGCTAATTACTGGTGAATGATAGGGAAACCAATGCCCATTATTTTCTAGGGTCTCAGGTGCTTACACTGAGGCCATTTAGGGCTACTACACAAAGTATTCTCTTTTTTTCAGCATTTCCAGTTGTTTCAACCAACAGGCCAATTAAGGCCTCTAGACTAGAAGCTGTTTTTTAGCTAGTCCACCCTCTGGAAAGGATGAGACCAGGTAGGGGCACATTGGAACTAAATTCCTCCCTACCACCCGGCTTGAGAGTCGGCCATTTCTCCCATTCTGTATGGGATGACCAAGTGGTGTCAGCAAGCTGTTTGAGCCTTTGCAGTAAAGATCATTGTCTCTTCTGGTTTCCCTCAAAAATGTTCCATTTATATCCTGTCACACCTTACTCTCAACCCTTCCACACAAACCTCCTCATTAGCTTAGCTTTTTCCATAAATGAACTCCTGTTCTTAAAGTTATGCCTATTACCAGTGATTTGCCAAATGGGCACCTGGGGCTTGCAAAGGGAAGGGAAAAAACTATTCCGTTAGTTCCTGTATTGTCCCCTTTTTCTTCAGTGCCTTTAAAGTGTAGAGTTGATACTTTGGAGATGGGGAAGTATTTTCTCATGCTTGGTTTCTGTAGTTGTGTTCTTTTCCTAGTTGGTGTTTGCTCCTCCCTAGAACTATCTGGACTTGTGATGTGGGAGGGTTCTCCAGGGTAAGATGCCACTTCTACTGGGAAGATTCTAAAGTGGCTGTCCAAGGTGGGCTTAGCTTTTGAAGGCTGCCTTGGTCTAGAGAGGATTTGGGTTCTGGAGTTTGAAGAGAGATTGCTGTTGAATTGTGGGTGAATGGAGAATTCCTCATTTGTGATTTGGTCAGTTTAGTGCTTCCAAAAAACTCTGAACAAAGTGCTCCTAACAGCAGAGGAGAACGATCCAAAGACATAAACTGAAATGCAAAGTTTTTCTGAGGTTTCATTTTATCTCACTTCCTGAAAACTAACAGATCTTTAGAAAGGATGCTCTAAATTCCTAGTTAAATTTGAGTTACTTTTCCTTCAGTATTGGTATACAGTTTCTCAAGTAAGTTGCTGGGTTATTTTACCTGATGGCTTTTTCCTATCCTTAACTTATTGCCCCATACCCTAGGAGGTACAGTATGTGCATTTCAGTTTAAGGAGTACAAATCAAAATGGAGAATTGTACTATTGTGGTTTCCTTAAAATTGTAGTTGGTGGTAGGGAGGTTTTCAACAGGAAACATATGCAAGTTGCTGGAGTATGGATTAGAGCTTTTAACTCATGGAAAAGCTGAAGTTGTAAACTAGAATGACAGTTGGATTTTTGTGTTCCACCTAGGCTGTAGGAGAGAGCCTACCCCTATCTACCTTCCTTACCCCTCTCTCTCCATGCTTTGGCTTAAACTGAGCAAATGGAAATTAGCCTTTGCGCCAGCTCTTTAAATCATAAGTCTGTAGCGTAGAATTGCCAAGACTCTGGGGAAGCTGGACTAAGTAAACTGAGGCTCCGAGAATGAAAGTGCTCTTGGGGGTTGAATAGGAGTGCTCCTCTAATACTTACCTTATGCTGCGGAGGCATGGATTTTGAACCCGTTCAGGAGCAGCACTGCTGAACTGAGTGGAGTTGGGGTCAGTTGATTTGAAATGGACGTTAAAAGTTTAATACAATCCTGTTGGGCTTTGGCACAGAGAAGTGTTTTGAAAACCATATGCTAGTGAGGTTTGGCTATATTCCTTAGTCCTCCCCAATACAACACACCTCCCTCTCACATAAATACTCAGTACACATCTGGAAAGGGCAGGAGAACCTAGGGAGCTTTTGTGTCGTGAACTCTTATCCCTCAGGACTGACATGAAGCTGGAAAAACAGACCAAAATTCCCTTGCAGTGCTATAGCTAGAAGGGCCACACACATCATCTCCCAGGGATGGGGCCAGGCAGCTAGCTGAGCTAATCCTCCTGTCTGTTTCCTCCTCCCCCAGGTGTATCAGTCACCTCCAGTAACACAGGCGTGCCAGATATCTCGGGTTCTGTGTACTCCAAAACCCAGGTAGGTGCCTGGCTCTGGATAGTGGAAAAAGAGATGACATAGAGGAGGTGGAGTTGGAATGATAGAAGTACAGTGAACATGGGAGTTCCCTGGCTTTCCAGTGGTTAGGACTTGGCGCTCTCATTGCCATGGCCCGGGTTCAGTCCCTGGTCGTGGAACTAAGATCCCGCAAGCTGAGTGGCGCGGCCAAAGGGGGAAAAAAAATACAGTGAACAAGAACAACACTAAGAGAGGTGTCAGGAAATCCATTCTACTAGAAAATGAGTGTCTCTAAACCTCAGTTTCTTGAAGAAGGTTAAATTTAGCCCTCTGGGAAAAAGCAAGAAAAATGTTACAGGAAGCTGCAGTGTGGTAAATTGTTGTGATATGTCATGTGATTCACTGTGCAACTGTCCTGGCCCTTTACATACCCACTCCCAACCTTTTCATAAGTTTCCGAGAGAACACATATGGAATGAAGGGAAACTAGTTCTTCCCATTCTTTTTGTAAGTATATCTATAAACAGTAGGAGAGGACACAACCCAGTAGCTAAAGTGAGGCATCTGAATTATCCACAGATTTGTATTGTGTTGCTCCCCCCAACACACACCATAAATAAGTAAAAGCTTGATGTAAAGTATTAGGAGTTATGGTGGAGTCTTTCATGGCCAAGACCATTAACACTCAAGAAACCTCAGTGTGTATTCATTTCTTTTGAAATATCCAAGGAGTTCTAATTTTTACCCAACTCCAGGGGTATCGCTATTTGTGCTAAGAGTAGTTAGCAGATTTCACTGTGTTCATGAATGATGTTAGAATTTATGAAGTGCTGTCACATCTATCCTCTCATTTGGTCCTTACAACTGAGAGGTTAATAGCATCCCTGATTCATGTTAAGAGAAAATGAGGCTGAGAGATTAATTTTCTCAGGTTCACACAGCTGTTAAAGGGTAGAGCTGAGGCTAAGACCTGAATGTCTGACTTCAGGTGCAGCATTCATTCTCTGACACCATGCTGCTTTCTGAGGGTGGGGGATCTTGGGTTCAGAAATTCTGAGGATTAGTTTGCTGATCCCTTTTACTCTCTCTCCTCCCATTCTCCTGGATAGCAGTCCTTTGAGAAACAAGGTTTTCATTCCGGTACTCCTGCTGCCTCCTTCAACTTGCCTTCAGCCCTAGGAAGTGGGGGGCCCATCAATCCGGCCACAGCTGCTGCCTACCCACCTGCCCCCTTTATGCACATTCTGACCCCCCATCAGCAACCGCACTCCCAGATCCTTCACCATCACCTGCAGCAGGATGGCCAGGTAATAGCCCTTCCCCCTCTTTCCTTTCCCTTCCTTTTCCTTCCTATACCCTAAAACTACCTCCCCTTTCCTTTTCTTACCCTTCCTCACCACCACCTTCACCCAGTCCTCCCCAGCGCCAGCCATGGGCACACAGCACATACAGACACAAGCGCACACAACACGAGTGGCCGGCAAAGGAGATGTCAGAGAAGAGGCCAGATTGAAACCTTTTTTGCCCAGTTCCTTTGGTGCCTTTCTCCTCCACCTCCTCCCATAGCACAGTTGTCCTCATCCTATCAGACCTGGGTCACACCTCCCCTCTTACCTCTCCCAGCCTTCCCCCTTCCCTGACATTATAGCTTTCCCTTCTAATGGTGGAGTTCTATTGTCAAAGTTTGTCCCTTTATTTTCCATATATCCTGGTTCTGCCTCAGCTACCATATTTGCAGATGATTCTCTGTTGCCAGCGCCAGCAGGAGGAGCAGGTAATGAAACTGAATGATGATATGCTTGAACCCACTCCTTTTCAGTCCCCATTTCACCTCCACAGTCTCAGGGAACTTGAAGAGAAAAGATTGCACGGTCACAAATCGGGATACACAAACACAAACACCTTGCTGAGCTCTCTGGCCTCCCGTTCCTCTTGTCCTCCTCTCCTCAGTGTCTTTTTCTTTCTACCCTTCCCCGACTCTTGAAACACTTGGTTACTGGAATGGAAAGGATTCTTGGGGCAGCATCTGGAGCCTGGGGCCTCAGACTGTCTCTCTTACCTTTCCTGAAATGGGCTCGCAGATGTGATGTGTGGTAGGGGTGGGGAGCCCTGGGGTGGTGCAGGTGACCTCTCCCCCTTCCTTATAGGTGGTTGCGGAGCTAGAATAAGGGCTGCCTTGCCCTCAAAGACAGATGTCCAAATTGAGGCATTCATGGGGATCAGTGAAAAGTGAAATCACCTTGTGATCACTCATCTCCAAGAGGCTATAATTCTCTCTAGAGAGTAGCCTTTCCTCGGATCAGGGGATGGTGGGTTTGGGGGGTGAGGAGAAGGTGAAATTGAAAATTGGTAGAACTGATGCACTATCTTGTCTCTCAAAGTATCCCACCCTCTTTTCATCTTTCCCTTATTTAAAGTTTTAAAGTGTTTTTTTACTTGTCAGAGGTGCTCTAACTGCTGTATAAAACAAATTTCCTGTGGTTAAGAAGTAAGCTTCAGAGTAGTTTCTAAGCAAGGGGAATGGGAGAGTAAAACAATTTCCAGATTTCCACCTGAAGATGTCATAAATTTGTCCCACTAACTAGACATCTTTTTCCTCCCCATTCACCCTCCCATTCCCCTGCAGACGGGCAGCGGGCAACGTAGCCAGACCAGCTCCATCCCGCAGAAGCCCCAGACCAACAAGTCTGCCTACAACAGCTACAGCTGGGGGGCCAACTGAGGCCCTGACTCTCTTCTCCCGGTCCCATCTTCTGAGAGGGCTTCTCAGCCTGGCAACTATGGAAACAGCATCAAAGAGAGAAAGGAATGTGGGGGGGTTCCACTGCCCCCACCCCCAGCGGCCCATCCCATGCCTCAGCTTCATGTCTGTCCCATTCCCATACCATCCCCACTCTGTTGTATGTATTATAGGATTTGTATTTTCTCCTTTTTTTTCTTCCTTTCCTCTCCTCCTCCCCCCTTGCATTCAAGATTATGAAACTTTGCTGTGGGCCCTGCCCTCCCTTCTCCTCCTCCTGTTCACCCTGGTGGTGTGTGGGTGAGGTAGGGAGGGGGGACCCCCAAATATATATCAGCCCAACAGCCCTAAGTCTCCTCCTTTATTATTAGGAAACAAAACAACAACAACAACAAAATGGCGTCATGAATATGAACAGCATTGTCAGATGAATTAGTTGAAGTGTTTTTTTTTTTTTTTTTGTACTGTGTCCTCAAATTTAATGGATTAATGTGTCTTGTATATATAAAAAGAAAACCTCTACCTTCAGCCTCTGCCCATTCTTGCTCCGTCTAGGATATCCTCAGTCTCGTCGATGACCAGCTTGATGAATAAGTATTACTGTACCAACTGGGCCTTCTCTAGCAGGCCCCGAAGGCAGTGGAATAAAATGAAATCTTCGCCCTTTAAGAACTCCTCTGACCTTAATGTGCTAGTATCTTGCCCTTGAGGGCATTCCCTTCCCCCCCTCCCCGAAGAATTACACAGTGTGGTGCCTGGAAAGAATCACTGCAAATCTTCATTTCCTCCAGATCTACAGCAGATTTTAGGCAGTGAAGGGATAGCAGATATTGGGTGGAAAGGGAAAGGGTTAAGCAGGAGTTGAAAGAAATGGCTTTGTAGAATCAAAGTGTAATTTAGATGGATCCAGGCAAATGAACTGGAAAGAAATGAGGGCAACATACACTGTTGGCTAGCAAAACTGAAGCAGTAGTTCTTACTTCTTGAATGCTTTCACTTCAAGTAGCTAATATCCAACCCCTTGAAAAGGAGTCTAGAGCAAGGCCAGGGTTGGGATGGAGGTGGGGGTACAGGGAGGGGGAGGCTTTTAAAAGTCAGTGACCCGAAAAAGGGGATACTTATAGCCCCAGATTCTCTCCCAAGACACTTCAATAGATTTCCCTTGCTCTCTTACAAAGTCTTTATCCTGGTGGTTGCAGACCCTGCCTGAAAGAATTAGGAGACTCCCGTATAGTTATGACAAAATCCTTAATAGCTGGAGAGATGGAGTTAAATCCATGCGTTCTTCTGTTTTTATCTTTTACTCAACTCTGGGGAAGTCACTACACTAGAAGAAGCTTAATGCAACATTTTGTCCATCCCTCTAATTAATATTAGACTTTATTTGTATCAGTCAAGAAACAAACTGGACGGAGGAAAGGGGCGAGGTGGGTTTAGAAGGAAGACTGGTCGTCCATGGGTTGGTGAGCCGGCGGTGAGGGTGGGTCTCGGTCCGGTTCATTTGTGCGGGTGGGCTGCCCCCTGGCGGCTGCCTCCGGTGCCATCCAGTGTCAAACCCTCGAAACACCCTGTTGGAGCGGGTTGATCGGCAGGAAGGAAAATTGACTTAGGAGGCAGGTGATCGTTGTAAAATGAAAATTCAGTACGCCCACTCCCTTCACAGGAAACAGTAAAAGAGAAAGCCTTTGGAACGTGATACGCCCGTCCGCCCTGCCCCCCCAGTCCGGCTTACGGTCGTTTTACGACAGTGTCCGATCGCAGGCTTGCTTTCCGGTAGCGTGGTCTGACGCTTCGCTCAATTTCCGTCAGCGTAGCTCTGGCTACCCACAGCTGTGGGGTTCGAAAGTTCGAGTCCCACTGCGGGAATGAGCCTCTTTGACCTCTTTCGGGGCTTTTTCGGCTTTTCTGGACTTCGGAGGTGAGAGCGGGTCCGGGCCAGAGAAGGTGGGGCGGGATCCTCTGAGGTGAGCTTGACCCCTGACACCCTATTTTTGGAAAAACATCCCTTTACCTACTCTTTCAATTCCTGCGGAGAGAACGGAAGTCAACATTGAGCGCTCACCCCGCGACAGTAACCAGGGCAGTCGTTAAGAGGAGAGGAAACAGCCGCTTAAACCTTTCTCCAGTCTGGGGTGATGCAACAGGGGCGCGGGTGGGGAAGACAATAGGGCTTTGGGGAAGAGAACAGTGAGCAAGTGAGCAGGACCTTGGGAGAGAAGGGAGGGGCTGGGGAACAGTGAAGAAAAGCCGAGCGGAAGCGTTTGGGGGAGCCGCGAGGTGAGGGCTGACTTTGATAAAAACAAAACAAACCCGATGGCCAGTCCTCTTAACCCTCACTTCAGCTTCCTAGATCGCAACTCTTGTCTCACTTTGTCACCCATTAGCTGATTTTGTGGTTTAAGTAGTGCTGAAATCTTGGTGGCCGATCTGCCTCCACCCCTAGCCACAGAGATCCCTTTTTTGGAGGGATGACTCGCGATGAAGATGAAGATGATGAGGAAGAAGAAGGAGCCATGTGGGGCCGTGGGAGCTCGAGATTTGAGGGTCCCCAGCCCCCCGAGGAATTTGGCTTCGGCTTCAGCTTCAGCCCAGGAGGAGGGATGCGTTTCCACGATAACTTCGGCTTTGATGACCTAGTACGGGATTTCAATAACATCTTCAGCGAGATGGGGGCCTGGACCTTGCCTTCCCGCCCTCCTGGTGTGTGGATGCCTCGGGGGAGAACCTGTGGTTTCTGCTGGGTCGGTGGGTGAAAAAAGGAACCTGCAGAGAGTAGTTGGGGGTTGGGAAGTGTGAGAAAACTGATGATTTCAAGGAGATTTAAAAGAGTCCAAGTCCCCAGCATCCACCTGCCACCTTTCTGCAGAACTTCCAGGTCCTGAGTCAGAGACACCTGGTGAGAGACGGCAGGAAGGACAGACGCTTCGGGACTCAATGCTTAAGTATCCAGATAGTCACCAGCCTAGGATCTTTCGTGGGGCCTTGGAGAGTGACGCAAGAACTGAATCCTCCAAACCAGCACCAGGCTGGGGCTCCCAGAGACCTTTTCATAGGGTGAGTACATCTGGGCCTGAAGTGGGAGCCTGTGGAGAAAACTGACTGCAAAGACTGGAAACCTTGTTGGAATCTTAACAGTCTTGGGCTGGAGTCCTAGGCCCTCCACTTGGTGTATTTATCTGTTTTCTGTATTAAGCTTCTTGTAGGATTTTCTTTGGGGGGAAATGTGAGTTCTGCTTTTTGTTTAAAAAAATTGGTCTAAATGATTCTTGGACAAAGCAGATTTCTTGAGGGAGGACAGATAAGTATCAGTTGAGGAATGCTTTTTGGTAGAGGGATACATAAAACAGGTAGGAAGGTGGAAGGTGGAAGTAAATAAAGCTATCCTGGCTGGGATTATTTCTGCTGAGGAAAAGTAGTTTTGGAACTTGGAAATAGTTTGGGTTCTGTGACCCCCTCAAATTTGATTGAAAGGTGTCATTTGACCTACTTTGGCTTCTTCTGCAGTTTGATGATACGTGGCCTGTGACCCCCCATTCTAGAGCCAGAGAGGACAATGGTGAGTTTGGAGGGAAAGGACATTTACCAGCCCTTTGTTCTCCCTCCCTGAAATTTCTTCCGGCTACACTTGTTCCCTTCTTTCCCTTGGACTCCTTCTTTCCTCTTTCCTCTCTCTGCCCTTCTAGATCTTGATACCCAGGTTTCCGAGGAGGGCCTTGGCCCAGTTCTGCAGCCCCAGCCCAAATCCTATTTCAAGAGCATCTCTGTGACTAAGATCACTAAGCCAGATGGGGTGAGTTGGGAGAGACGGGTAAAGGGAACTATGGTCAGAGAATGTTCTGGAAAGGGAGACCTATGTAAAGAAATCAGTTAACTCACCTTTAGTGATGTTAGGGATATGGTGGGGGCTTCTCCTTGTAGACAGTAGAGGAGCGCCGGACTGTGGT
Organism: Orcinus orca; assembly: GCF_937001465.1. Lineage (NCBI taxonomy): Eukaryota > Metazoa > Chordata > Mammalia > Artiodactyla > Delphinidae > Orcinus > Orcinus orca. Next base: position 100,970,894 of record NC_064559.1, on the reverse strand, counting down.
GGACAGTGAGGGCCGGAAAGAGACCACAGTAACCCATCAAGAAGCAGGTGGCTCTCCTAGAGATGGTAAGTAAAGAGTATGAATCAAAGGGATCCATTTCTTAATTCCTCGGGAAAGGGAAACCCTTAATCCTCCTACCCTTTAACATTATTATTCTCCTTTGCCCCTGTCTAGTCTCTTTCATTTAGCCTCTGTGTATCACTTTCTTCCTTAGGTCCAGAATCACCAACACCTCCATCCCTGGATGATGCCTTTTCCATCCTGGATTTGTTCCTAGGACGTTGGTTCCGGTCCCGGTAGCCTTGTTAACCCTCAGAGGCCTTTAGGTTCTTTTTGCCTCCCACCCTTTGCTCACCAGCAATGGGCTTAGTTCTCCTCCTGCCACGTCAGCACCTTGGGTGTGTGGAACAGTGAATTGGGGGTATGTCAGTATGTCACTCACCCAGACTGACCAATAAAACCTTTATTTATGCTAATTCCTTAGTCTTGGCTTTGTCATGGCTGTTCCACTTTCTCACACTATCCAGGGCTTCCCAAATTAACTTGGCCCACAAAAAATTATTTCTTAATTTTTTGCTTTACTTTCCAAAACCTGATTTTGATAAGTAAGGGTCAGGTATCTCTAGAAGATGATTTTCCTTATGAAGAGATAAGATAACTAGTGATAATTCCAGGGAAATTTCTATATGGGGATGCATTAGATTAAAAAAAAGGAAGTATGTGTATAAGTATAGAGGAAAAACTGCTTCCCTAGGTGTGGGAGCACTATGATTGGATAGTTCATGAGATAATTTGATGAAGTACATGGGCAAATATGTTTTCCTTTACTGGCTATATTTTTATTTTCTTGTATATATTAGGGAAAATATAACTAGCAAAACATTATTGGTCTCTTCAACGAGTGGTACTGGGAAAGCTGGACAGCCACATGTAAAACAAGTAGATTAGAACATTCCCTCATACCAGATAGAAAAACTCAAGTTGTAAATGTAGGGACTTCCCTGGTGGTGCAGTGGTTAAGAATCCGCCTGCCAGTGCAGGGGACATGGGTTCGGTCCCTGGTCTGGGAAGGTCCCACATGCCGTGGAGCAACTAGGCCTGTGCGCCACAACTACTGAGCCTGTGCTCTAGAGTCCGTGAGTGAGCCACAACTACTGAGCCCGCATGCTGCAACCACTGAAGCCCACGCACCTAGAGCCCATGCTCTGCAGCAAGAGAAGCCACTGCAATGAGAAGCCTGTGCACTGCAGTGAAGAGTAGTCCCCGCTTGCCACAACTAGAGAAAGCCTGCACACAGCAACGAAGACCCAACACAGCCAAAAAAAAAAAAAAAAAAGTTTTCAGGGACTTCCCGGGTGGCGCAGTGGTTAAGAATCTGCCTGCCAATGCAGGGGACACGGGTTTGATCACTGGTCCGGGAAGATCCCACATGCCGTGGAGCAACTAAGCCCGTGAGCCACAACTACTGAAGCCCACATACCCCAGACAATGAAGCCCGTGTGCCCTAGTGCCCATGCTCTGCAACAAGAGAAGCCACCACAATGAGAAGCTGCACACCTCAACGAAGAGTAGCCTCCGCTCACCGCAACTAGAGAAAGCCCGTGCACAGCAAAGAAGACCCAACGCAGCCAAAAAATAAATAAATTTTTAAAAATTATATAATGTGGATCCCACATTAACGGATCAAGTACTCTATAAGTCCTTATAGAGTGATATTAGCTGAGACCCTATGGGCAGGAAAGGCAAACCTATGCTCAGAGTAAGTGTCAATCCCAGTCAAAAGTGATGGGGAAGCTAGTGTCCTTGTCCCTAAGTGTCTGCTTCCTCTCCTCGAGAGATAGCACTGTATTAGGGACTTAGTGTTGGTATTTGTTAATGGCAGATTGCACGTTGGCCACAGCAGTGGTTAACTGAGCCGTGGTGAGTAGGAGCTCACACTGTTGGACCTGTGCATAGCCTGTATCCTACCACCAGTTACTCTACTCAGTGTATTCATTGTTCAGAAGTGGGTGGCTGATGACAGGCAGTGGCTAAGTCATTCTTCCTACTTGGTTGTTCAGTGCATCTGTGATGGATGCTTTCTGGTGGGCGTTAACGTATAATACAAAGACCTTTACACTTCAAGACTACTCCCATAGGTCCATCCTCAGACTTTCTTGTCCCTGATCTTCCACTCTGTCTTTTCAAGCGCCTGACCAAACAACCAGGCCAGTTGTGACTGTGTATGTTCTTAGCTTCTCTTTCCACGCAAAGTGGATGACCAGATGTACTGTCCAAATCTCTGTCCCCTGGGAGGATTTCCCCTCACCACTGTCTTTCAAGGCCACTCTTGATTTGTTGCAATGTGGCAGCAGTCAATTTTTGGCTTTTGCCCACAAACTGCCAACTCATGTCTGAACCAAGCTTATTCCTTCTCTGATCCCTCTTCACAAGGGATACATGTCATAGACTGAATGTGCCCCCCCTACCCATTTCATATGTTGAAACCTAACCCCCAATGTGATGGTATTTGGAGGTGGGGCCTTTGGGAAGTGATTAGGTTATGAAGGTAGAGCCCTCATGAATCAGATTAGTGCCCTTATAGAAGAGACCCCAGAGAGCTTCCCTGCTCCTTCTGCCACCTCAGGACACAGTGAGAAGACAGCTGTCTATGAACCAGAAAGTGGGCCCTCGCCAGACCCCGAATCTGCTGGCACCTTGATCTTGGAATCAGCAGCTTATAGAGCTGTGAGAGATCAATTTCTGTTGTTTATAAGCCACCCAGTCTATGGTGTTTTGTTATAGCAGCCTGAATGGACTAAGACAATCCCCAATAGGGTCATGTGAGCTGAGGGAGAGATGCCTGGTAAATGACATGAGTCTGGGCCACTTACTTTTCAGCTGGCTTGTGCCCTCTGATCCTGCTTATGCCTGAACCCAAAGATGTCACTTCCATTTTACAATGTGCTCTTGCTGGGCCCACCCTTCCTAATGACATGGAGAATTAGGCAGAGCCCAGCTTGTGATGGGCAGTTCTGGCGACTTGGTCACTTGATGAATTGTAATCAGATGCTCTGTCTCTGTTGGAGCCCAGTAGCACTGTAAGAGCTGCTTTTCAAAAGGTATGTATATCTCTGCTGCAGATGGCATGGCTTTGCTCCAGAGCCCTGTGGGTCTACATTATGATTCTCCTATTAGAGCTTGCCAAACCACACACGGTATCTTTTCCTACTACAGATACTCTAGTCTCACTGGGTCTGCTGGGTCACATGTCTGCAGAGGCCTTTTCTGCTTTGGCCCCACTCGAAGTTGACAGCCTTCAATGGTCAGAGTTGTATTCTCAAGTGTGAAATACGTCGCTCCCAAATCCTAAGTAGATTGGTGATGTGTTTTTTTCTCAGTGGTGGAAGGTAGGAGATGCAATAATCAGTCCTTTACTTCAGATTGGATATCCAGCATGTCCCAGACCACTGGACCTCTCAAAACTTTACCAAGGTGGCAGTTTCCTGAACCTTTATAGGATTGTTTCCCACCTTCTGAATACATGTTATCTTTCCAGGCCCTCCAATATACTTCCATTTCTTCCTCTTCTTATCTGATTGGCATGATGTTATATATAGAGCTGACTCTTGCACAACGCAGAGGTTAGGGCCTCTGACCATCTGCCCAGTCAAAAATCCAAGTCCCCTCCAGGGACTTCCCTGGAGGTCCAGTGGTTAAGACTTCGCCTTAGCCACTGGAGGGGGTGCGGGTTCGATCCCTGGTCAGGGAGCTAAGATCCCACATGTCTCGCAGATCCAAAAAAAAAAAAATCCAAGTATAACTTTACAGTTAGCTCTCTGTATATGTGGTTCTGCATCTTCGCATTCAACCAACTGTAGATCGTGTAGTACTGTAATACATATTTAATGAAAAAAATCCACATGTAAGTGGACCTGAGGAGTACAAACCTGTGTTGTTCAAGGGTCCATTGTATAGTGGACAAATATGATGTTCTTCAAAATGTCCAGATAGTCAAGCTCCCTTCAGATTATATTATGACAGAGGACCAGAGAGTTTACATAGTCCTGGGGTAAGACCATAAGTGTTTATCGCTAGACTTCCCACGTGGATGAAATTCCTTGGGATCCTCCTTTCTGATCTGGTTGGGATGCAAAATAACATATTCACCAGATTAATGGCTACATACTACCAACCAGAGGCTGTATTAAACTGCTCTATAAAGTTACCATTTGGGACACAACAATTGCAATTGGAGTTACTATTTGAATAATTTTACCGTAGACCACTGCCATCTGCCATGATCTATCCGGTTTTTGTAGGAGCCAAACTGATGGTATGAAAGGGACCACCTCTCTTATGTTCTCTACATCTTTGAGGGTGGCACTAATCTCTTCCATTTACCCTAGGATATGGTATTGTTTTTATTTATTATCTTGGTGTGAGGTAGTCTCAGCCCTCTAATTGGCCTTAATCACTTACTCCACAGGTCAAGAAACCAATATGAGTGTTCTGCAACTTCAAAGAATGTCCATTTCAATTATATGTTGGGGTGTCAAGGAAGTGACCACCTGGTGGATCCTTGGTCTCAGTGAATATCCTGTGAACCAGACCTGAGCCCAGGACTCCATTTATTATCTGGACCCCATATGCTCCTACTCTAACAAGGGGTCGTGGTACAGCTTTGGGTTGTCAGCTGTCAATGTTAGTTCAGATCCTTTGTCCAAAAATCCTCAAAATGTCTGAGTATTCTCCCTTTTTTCAATAATGGTCATCAATGTAAATGACTTGTTTAGGCATTTTTATTTTCTTAGCATGAGCTATCATTTTCCCCAAGCCTCCTAGAAGTGTATTCACCCCACATCCCACGGATCTTGCCAGGATTTAAATCCTAAATCCCAGGAGAGTGTTCCCTTATCAATAAATTCTTCCACATCTAACTTTATGTTCCACTTCCTTTGGTCCAGCACTCTCGGCATCCAGTTCTATGTATAACGCTACCAAACTCCCCTCGGTCTTTGAATCCCTGCATCAACCATTCATTGATGTGGATCCTATAGGAGGACACGTGACCTTGGCTGAAGCAGTTCCCTGCCACAGAAGTCACTGCCATGAGGGAAGCAGCTGAGTGCTATCAGCATCTGTTATTCCCAGCAGCTGGGGAGTGGGTGCATTAGCCCTGAAAAGGGGACCTGGGTGGAGCACTATAATATCCGCTAAAGCCAGTAAAGAAGTATTATTTCACAGAGATGTGCCCAGGACTGTGCTAGAGCCCCCAGGGTTATATAGCCCAGCTCTCAAGAACCTCATAAACTATATCAGTATTTTTAAAATCTGTATATTGTCTGTTTCCACCTACTAGAGCATCAGCTCTAAGAGGGCAGGAGCTATGTTTCGTTTACCACTGTTTCCCCAGGGTCTAGAGCTTGATTCATAGTTGAATGAATCTTAATTAGAGGCTTGAGATATGAAGAAGTAGGAAGTGGCTGTCTTAAGCAGAATAAGAGTGGCAAGCATCCAGAGAAGGGGAGGTGGAGCTCAGCGTGGGCATGAAGCCCTCATCTGGAGCCATGGCAAGAGACACAAAGACAGAGCATTCTCTAGTCAAGGTGAGACTGCATCAAAGTACAAGCATTCCTTATGTGGGTTTTATTCCTGCAGCCTGCGGTCTTCAGCCCAGTCTCTCTGGAGGCATATTGAATTTCCCAAGCATCCAAATGGTTTGGGGGAAGACTTCACGTTCCACATGAGGGGCATTGTGGAATATCAGAGGGAGAGTCAGAAGACCTGCATTTGAATTCAAACTTAGCTATTAACTAGCTGTGTGGCCTGGGGAATTCTAAGGCTCTCTCAGTATCCTCATCCGCAGAGCAGGAGCGATAGTACAATACTACTTTCCACAGCTGTCTTGAGCACCAAGAGAACTAATGTACATGAAGCAGCCTACTCCTCCCAGTTTTTCAGCGTAAGGGGAGGCTCCTCCTGGGAGGACTGGGGATGAGAGACAGAGGAGACAGAGGCTGGGCAAACTCCAGGCTCTAGTTGTGCACAGAGACTGCCCATAGACCTTCTCCCTCCCTAGCTTCCACTCATGCACAGACAGACATTAGCTGCTGTTCAGTAACTGAGATAATTGGTTTTAAAGTCTTTTCCTTATCTTTGCCCCTGACAGGCAGAAGCTGTGTAGCAGCAGTGCACCTACGCAGACAGAGGGAGTGGTAACCAGAGATAAGGTGTCCCCACCATGGCCTACACTCAGTCCCTGGCCCAAGTCAAGGACCGGCTTCAGATCCACAGCATCCTGGCCCGGCAGTGCCTGGCCAGAGTATCTGGGTGTGTTTGTGCTCACAGTAGGCAGGGTAATTGGGGGAAGGAAAGAGGGGAGGTGGGCAAAAGTTTCTGGCTCCTCCTAGCATCCTTATCTCTTCCTCCTGGTGTCCCGCTTCAACTCTCCATCATTTCTCTTTTTCCCCGCTCTTGTCCCTTTTATCCCTCTCCTACTCCCTCATTTTTATGCCTGTCCCTTTCCATCTCTTATCCTCCTCCCCTTTCTTTACTCTTTCTCTGCTTCTCCCATTTTTTCCCCTTCCCTCTTTCTGCTTTTTCTTGCTGATCTCTCAAGTCCATTCATCTCTCTTGGCCACTCCCCTCACCTTCCCAGTCTCTCTCTCCTGTTGGTCCACCAGGCTCCTTATTCTTGGTTCCCTCTTCCTCATCTTCCTTCTCTCTACCAGCTCCTCATACAGGGGACTTTGGCCCAGGCTGTCACCAGTGGAGGAACCAAAGGCAACTTCTTCATCATGTTTCTGGCTAGCTCTCTGGGTGTTAGGCTAGCCATCTACATCAGTGGTAATGTCTCAGGTAAGGAGGGTGAGGTCTGGTCATCAGACGGGGTAGGATTGTGTACTTGAGTGTGGTAATTGTGAAAAGGCAGATCCTTTGGTGACTCATAGATATTATCTCCTTGAGCTTGACCAGTGATCTGGACTGAGATATGCCTTTGGCCCAGTCCAGTCCCTTCCCTTTCTGTATCTTGCCATCCCGCTTCTTCACATTAATCCTCCACTCACATAGATGGAGATCTATGGCAAAGCATCAAGGGTGAGTACTCTCCTCTTCTGTCCCCCACCTAAGCCCTTGGGGGTTCACCTTTGCTCAGGACCTCACCTGCTCGTCCCCCAGGCACACATTGCGTCAAGTGCTGTAGTGGAAAGAGCAGACAGACCCAGGTTCAAACTTGGCTTCACTGTGTGACCTTGACAAGTTGCTTAACCTCCTTGAGCCTCAACTTCCTAATCTATATGATGGGAAGAGTAACATTTGTCTTCTTAAGAGTTGTGGGGAGAAGTAGCAGTGTTACCTGGTGACAGTGCCTGGCAGTGACACAATGGATATTGGTTTTCTTTTCTTGATCCTTGAAGGGGCCCACCTGAATCCAGCCTTCTCCCTGGTCATGTGCCTCCTGGGATGCCTCCCCTGGGCCAAGTTTCCCATTTACTCCTTGGTGCAGTTGCTATCTGCTTTCTGTGCCTCTGGAGCATAGGTGTATGCTCTCTATCATGGTAACAGAGAGAACAGGGTTGGGGACACCTGTGTGTGGGCAAGGGTGCCTTAGAGCAGTTTTGAATGAGCAAAGGTGACCCTGCAGATGCCCTACAGAACTATACAGGTGGGAACCTGACAGTGACTGGTCCCAAGGAGACAGCCTCCATCTTTGTCACCTACCCTGCCCCCTATCTGTCCCTGAGCAATGGCTTCCTGGATCAGGTAGGCATGAGGGGGTGATTTGGGAAAGCCACAACCTTTGCCCTTGTCCCCCGGGACCTCAGCCTATTGTTCAGGCTCTGGGTGGGATGTGGGGTTGCATTTATGTTTGCACCTCACCTTCCCCAGCTGCCTGTGTTGGACAAAGTCAGATGACGTGGGGTGGTAGCCTGGAGTGCTTGGGTGAGATAGGGCAGATGGAGCACCTGACAGCTGATGGGAGCCCCTCTGCCTCTGTCCACTCCAAGGTTCTGGGCACCTGGATGCTGATTGTGGGGATCTTAGCCATCCTGGACACACGGAACAAGGGAGTGCCTGCGAGTGTGGAGCCTGTGGTAGTGGGGTTGCTGATTCTGGCCATCAGGCTATCCATGGGTGCCAGCTGTGGGTTCCCAATCAACCCTGCCTGGGACCTCGACCCACGGCTTTTCACCTACGTGGCTGGCTGGGGCCCTGAAGTCTTCAGGTGAGAGACGGCCTGCCCTGGTGCTGTCCTTCCACTCATCCCTCTGCTAAAGGCTCTAAGCCTTGGTCCCCAGATCTTCCTTTTAAATAGTTCTCTTGGCCTCTTAGGACAGTGAACCTCCTCTAAGCCCAAGTTCTCCCTTTCTCTTTTGTCCCCTGCCTCCCCCTCCACTCTTTTCATTGAAACAGTGACATTTAGAGGTTGTGTTCTTGGGCACATCACATTACCTGTTTGGACATTAGTAATCTCATCAACAAAACACAGATATTCAGATAATTCCCTAAGGCAAGAGGCTGGACCAAGCTCTCCTGGAGTCTCCTCTTTAAGTGCTATGCTCTGGTGCCAAGACACCTTCTTTCTGGTGTCTATCACCCCAGGAACTGCTTTAGGGAGTTCTCTTACTACTACCGCCAGTCCTTCAGAGGGAAGCCTAAGGGACTCACCCTGATATCGCCCTTCTGATCTTCTCTTGTAGCGCTGGCAATGGCTGGTGGTAGGCCCTCTAGGGAGGGCCACACTTAGCACAGCCACACACTAGTGGCTGGTGGCTCTGCACCATCCTGAACACTCAGAGCCAGCTCAGGATTTAGAGTGTGCCCAACCTGAAGCCTCAGACTCGGAAAGTCCTGCCGCAACTCAGGTGCAGGAGAGTAAGCTGTGATTCTGACATGACAGTCCTCACCTCCCTCATGGACACTGAAGAGGGCCAGAGACCCATGCCTGGTGACAAGATGTTTGTTCTCTTTATTAGTACACCAGGCCCTGGGCAGCTTCTCCGTTTACTCATCTAGGCATCGCTTCCTCCTAAACTGGGGAGGATGCCTGGACAGGGAGAATTGAAGAGGATCAGGTAAGGGACCTAGGCTTTTCATCGCCTCCTGCCCCAGGCAGGTTTTCGGACCCTGGACTTCCAGGAACGCAGTTCCTCAAAGTAGCCGCCAGAGGGTGCGCACCCTGGAACCCGGATTGGGAAGGCTGCGGGAATCCGCAGGATCGTGGGGGCTGACCATCTAGTGCGGGGCATAACCCAGGGGACTTCCTCCAAAGCTTGGTCCCCACTGCCTGACTCCTTGCTCTCGTAACCTCAGCGCCGCCCGCCTTTCCGCTCACTGGGGCGCCTCGCAGAGATTCAGCACCCCGCAGATAGTAATTAGGGGTACGGGGAGCCGCCTCCACCAAGGGGGCGTGGTGGGGGAAAAAAGGGAGGGCCGCCGGAGGAACACAGGCATGCAAGCGCCTGGAGACTGGGAGAGCAAGCGGGAGAAACTGACGCACTGACCCAATACCTAGACATTCCGGGCTGTGTCATTGAAGGAGAGGGTGAACAGTGAGATGAGCCAGGGCGAGGAGAGAAGGCGAAGGAACAGAGGGAATGAGCGTAGGGGTAAAGAAAGCTGGTGCGGAGGAAAATTCTCGTCGTTCACCGCTCCCCTAAGTCTCTCACACATTAGCAGATAAACAGCGTTCTTCTGTTTCCTTTTTTTCCAAAAAAAAAAAAAAAATCTCAGCGCTATCTCGCCTCCAGACTTTTTTTTTTTTTTTTTTTTTTTGACCGGGGATGGATCGGAGAGTGGTTGGGACGGGGATAGCGGCCTCACACTGCGGAGGAGCAACAGAGGGGTTAAGACCCTCCCCCTGCCCCGCACAAAGATGGCGGCTCCCGCCTTCCCTCTCCCTCATCCCTCCCCAAAACCCCCTCCCGCCCCCCGCCCTCTCCCGCCACCTCCGTCACTTCCGCCCCGCCGTGGCCGAAACTGACACAAAGTAGCGGGCCGAGGCCCTGGGGGGAGAGGGGCTGCAGCTGGGGGGGCGGGAGCCCGCGGGGAGCTGAGCCGAGCGCCCCCCGCCCCAGCCCCCGGCATGGGCAGGACGTGGCCGCCGGGGCGGGCGCCGAGCGCTGAGCGCTGAGGTGAGGTTTGGCAAGGCGGGGGTAGCAGCCCAGGAGCGCGGGGCCGGGAGGGCAGGGGGAGATGCTGCTGCGGACGCGGACTCGGGACTGGAGGGGCCGGGGCGGGGGGTGTGGGCAGGGGAGGACAGGGGACAGGGAGTCGGAGCTGCGGTGAGACGGAGGAGGGGGAGTGGATGATTGGAGAGAAGATGGTGTTGGGTGCCTAAGGGTGGGGGAGATTCGGGAGGCCGTCCGCAGGATGGGAGGGTGGGGTGCTGAAGGGGCGCGTGGAGACCAGCAAAGGGGCGCGGGAGTGTGGAGGAGAAGCTTATGGAGCAGCGGAGAGGGGAGAACCGGCCAGAGTCGTGGGGGTGAGGGGAGTACCTGGGGTCCGAGGGTTTGGGTGCCTGGAGAAGGGAGTTTGGGGGTGGTAGGCGTTGTCTCTGTAAGGTGGAGGTCTCTGTGCATGAGGAAGACCAAGGGTGCAAGGCGAGGTGCTAGCTCTGGGAGTCCAGAGCTGGGGGAGAGTCCTGGGTTCTGTCCTTGGCCATGGAAAGTGGCCAGGCGTTGGTGGCAAGGGAGCCGGGGGTCTTCGATTCCATTCTCTTCTGTTTCCCTGACCTGCCCATAAATATCCCTGCCAGCTTCCTCTAAAAGAAGGGGTCAGGCTTCCTGGGTTTGGGCTGGAGGGGAGCAGGGGCCAGGCCTAGAGGAGGAGCCGTTTTCCTCCATGGAGCATTGCCTTCTTCCCAGAGCTGGCTATTTTTATCCCAAATGTGGCTGCAGAGGGGGCTGGGGCAGGGTGACGGGGCAGAGCCACGTGGCTAATGGGCCTGGGCTCAGAAAACCCAGGCTGTGTGAGACTGGGAAGGAGAAGTGAGAGAGGGTCCCTGTTCCCAGGTCTCACCCCTCCCTTTCCTTCCCTATTATGGCACCCCAGAGGGGATGAAGTCTGGGGCCAGCCAGCTTTCAGTCTCCCCAGGGTCTTAGAGGTAAAACAACTTTCCTGGTAGGTGTCCAGACTCCTGACAGCCTGTGCGGCTCCTTCATTAACTCTTTCTTTCATAGGAGTCAAACCCAGATCTTCAGGCTGATAGTGTTTCTTGATTGCCTCCCTCCCTGAGGGCGGGGCTGGCTATGGAACTTGTGATGCCCACCCTTGCATCCTCTCTTTTAACCTCTCCATGCCCCACCCTCCTATGACTCAGACCCTAGACTGGGTGGAGACCCTGGCTGGGGGCCCTGTAGGAAGGCTTGGCATCTCGAAAACGTGGATGAGGTTTTTCTTCTTCCCTTGGTTGCCAGGGTTGGGGAGGGTCAGAGAGGAAAAGGACTTCTGGCTCTAGGTATATGCCTGACTGGGGTTCAGGAAGGGAGTCCGGCTTAGTGAACGAAGAATTGGTGTGGGTGACAGGGCCTTGGCCATAGTGTGTAATTATAGAGGCTGGGCAGACAGACAATTAGTATCTCTTAGGGCTGACAGGCTGGCAGGGTGTTCCCAGGAGGCTGGAGACAGGGGAACCAAGGGGTAGGAAGGCTTTCCACCCAGACAAAGAAAGAGGAGGTGGACAAGAGGACCCAGGACCTGGCTGGCAGCTTCCTTTGAGCTAAGCTGGGATGAGGCTCTGTGACCCTGTCTTATAGGCCAGGGCTTTTACCTTTTTGCGGGAAAGGAAGGACATGGGGAGATAGAAAGAAGCAGAGGTCCATCTGACTGATGCTCCCTGAGCTTTCACCCAGTGCCAGGCTGACTGGACTAGGCTTGGGGTGAGAGAGAGAGAGATAGGGATGACTCCCCAGCAGGGTTGAAAAGACCCCTTTGCTGGCCCAGAAGGGCGGCTAACCCAGACTGAGAGGAAGTGGTTTGGGGACTGTGTGCAGGAAGTGAAGGCCAGGCCTCTAAAGTGAGCTCCCCTGGAGGAGGTGATAATGGAAGCCCCAGTAATGGGGGGGGATGGGAAGATTATAAGCTTTTTGAGAAGGGTGGGGCCTGCCCACCCTGTTTCCTGATGCTCTGCCAGGTGTTTCCTGGCTCATGTTCCCTCAACCCCACCCCTTAATGGAAATTCTGCTTTCCAGTAAACACAGGCACCCACTCACTGCCACCAGGAGGGCACATGGGGCATCCATTGTCCCTGGGATGGGTACCTTGAGAGCTGTGCCCCTCCTGTCAATATCTGGCCTCTTCTCTTTGCCCCCTTCCTTTCCTAGCAGGTCTTGGTTTTTGTAAACGGTCAGTCACCTCATGTTATCCAAGGCAGAGGCATTGGGGGAGGTGGTGGGGAAGTTCCCTCTTCTTTCTCAGGGACCTATCAGGGCAGTAAGAGCAAAGTGTTGCTGTGGAGTTAGTGGGGAAGGCTGGGGGAGGGGCAAGGTCAGAACTGGGGAAGAAAACCCTCAGGAGGAGTCTGAAAAGGGGAATGAAGGTTACCCTCAGTTTCCTGACCTCACGCATATGTCACGTTCCTGCAGGGTCTCCCATGGGATTGCTGGGACCTTGCTGGGTGAGATGGCACTGTGTGCAAAAAAGCGCCCCCCAGGTAAGACAGGCAGGAGGCGGGGTCGGGGGGAATCCCTGGGACCATCAAGAGTGGGTGTTATTATGACTCAGGGAGCAAAGGAAGAGGGACGACAGGTAATGAGCCTGAAGGAGGGTAGATTGCAGCCCCTATCCATCCTGGGGGGAGCCTTAGGAAACCGAATTCTTCGCCTTGATTCCCTAAGCTGGGTTCTTCCCCAGGAGGGTGCTGAGTGCCTGCCCTTCACCCCCAAACACATAGACTCTTATCTTGGGGCACCTGGAGCTCCTATTCTGTGGTCTGGGGAGCCCGGGGTGTTGTGTTCCCACCATCTCCTCTCCGTCCTCGCACTTCGTTTCCTCCCCTCATTCTCCCATCCAAGGCCAGGTCCTCCTTGTTTTCCTGAGGGCGGGGGAGGGGGTGGGAGGCGGTGGGATGAAAGCGGTTGCCCCGGACAACGCTGGCAGTCCCCTCACCCGCATTGGCCGGGCCGAGGGAGGCGGGACTCCGTGCTGGCTTTCGCCTACGCGGCGCGCTGGCAGGCTGCTACCCCTGCAGTCGGGGGAGCGGGCGGGGGCGGAGCCCAGGGAGTGCAAGTCGTGTCCGGGGCCACTCAGAGCGCGCTGGCGTCCGCGGGGGACATCGGGGGCGGCGGTGGCGCAGCAGAGCGCGCGGCGTCGCTGGGTGCGGGCGGCCGGGAGGATGGCCGGGGCTGCAGGTGGGGCGCGCGCCACACGGCCGGGGCTCCACTCTGAGCTGCCGCAGCTCCGGTGCCTCCCTGGGGGGCCGCCCCATCGGAGCCGCTGAGGCCGAGGACAGACCGACAGACAGCCCGCCCTTCCCCCGCTCAAACTGGGATCATGACGGTCCCCAAGGAGATGCCCGAGAAGTGGGCCCGGGCCGGGGCTCCCCCCTCCTGGAGCCGAAAGAAGCCCTCTTGGGGGACAGGTAACAGGAGGCAGCGACTGGCAGCTCTCCCGAGCCCGTAATTTACCCCCTTCCTCCCTCACATTCGCTTGTCCCCGGCCTCCCCCAGCCTTCCCTTGTCCTCTGCAGACTCAGAGATCCTGACTCCGAAGCGTTTGGTCCCTGCCTCTCCTTTTGCATGGTCTTTGGTGACTACACAGTCACTCAGCCTGAGGGGTCCCCTCTGGGGAAGTTTTGGGAGTAAAGTGACCACGCAGGGAAGGAGCACTCTGGGTAGGCAGAGGATGCTTCGGTCTGAGGTTTTTGTTACTGCAGTGTGCTCTGCAGGGGGCTTGGGAGGGGGTGAGGGAAGGCGTCTGGAATGCTGCCTTTGGCTCCAGGACCGGTTTGCATTATGTTTACTGCCTAACCAGGGTACCCCCTTTTTCAGCCTATGGTCCTGACCACGGGAGATGGGCTGGAGAACACTTCCTAGGACAGCCCCATATTCTGGGACCTGAACTTGGTGCCTGCAGTCCCAGATCTGTGGGTGTTCAGAATAGGTGTAGTTCATTTGTCACTCAGTGACAGATGTGTTTTTTAGGGGAGATATGTGCAGATGGCACAAGAAAGGTTATGGTTAGAGAGCAACTGCTTCAACTACATCCCATTCCTCCCTCTTTCATTTCTGTCTCAGTCTGCATGACCCATATCCCTGACCAGCCCCCTTCAGCTCATACTGAAGATGAGCTTTGAAATAAGATGATGTCATTGTGGGCCAGTCAGAAGCCGCTGCTGATGACATGTGACAAGCAGAGGCTTCTGTAGGGGGGACTGCACGTGGGGCTGGGATGCTGCCGCAGATCAGTTCCAGGGCACAGTGACCCTCTGTCTTGCCACCCACCCCACCCACTAGGTTAGGAGGAGGGCAGTACCGTGGCTTGATCTGCAGGGGTTTCCAGGAGAAGGAAGCTTAGTGTCTTCAGCTACTGTTCCTCTGGAGATACCCAATGCCGTTAATTCCTACAGCATTAATTAAAGGGATGGGGGAGAGAAACTGAGTGTCCCCAGTGGAAGACCTTGATGGTTGTTGGTGAGGAAAGGAGAAGGCATCTTGTCCTGAGAATGTAATACCTGCAGAGCCCAGTGGTCAGGCTGGTGGTGAGAGGTGGACTAGAGGGAAGAATTTAGTGGCACCTCAGGTGTGGTGCTAACTCCTTAAAAACTGTGTGCTGTGGAAGGAACCAAGGCCCCTCAGTGGAAAACCCATAGAGTGGGGTGGGCCTGACAAGGTGTTGGGCCAGGCCTCAGTTTGCTCCTGACTGCAGCATCATTCTGTTGCAGAAGAAGAAAGGAGGGCGCGGGCCAATGACCGAGAATACAATGAGAGATTCCAGTATGCGGTAAGTGGCTCTAGACCACCTGTGCTCTCCTCCTGAGTCAGAAAGGGGAAAGGTGCATCCCCTCTGTCCTAGGCTGGGACACAGGGCTGACTGCTGGGAGAGTGCTTGAGGGAGGGGAAGGCAGCCTCCTCGTCACTCTCCACCTGCTGTGTGCTGAATTTTTCATGGCCTTCACCTGTCAGTGAAGCAGGATACATTGACCCCGTGAGACTCTCTTCCCTCCTCCTCTTTCGCCCTCCCATACCTCTGGTCACTGGCTTTTGGGGACAGAGGTTTGGAAAGTGTGGACGGAGGAGGCAGCCTCAGTCTCATTCTGGGTTGGGGTTGGAGGCTGCCTCATTATCTTCTCTCCCACTGCCACAGAGTAACTGCATCAAGACCTCCAAGTACAATATTCTCACCTTCCTGCCTGTCAACCTCTTTGAGCAGTTCCAGGAAGTTGCCAATACCTACTTCCTGTTCCTTCTCATTCTGCAGGTAAGTGACCTGCGGTAAACCCTTTGCAACTCACAAAGCGATATAAAGTCAAGGAAGAGAAAGGTCTAGGGGAAACGAGGACGGGGCCTCGGAAGCATGCCTTCTCTTTCCTTTTTTCAGTTGATCCCACAGATCTCCTCCCTCTCCTGGTTCACCACCATTGTGCCTTTGGTTCTTGTCCTCACAATCACAGCTGTTAAAGACGCCACTGATGACTATGTGAGTTGTTTTCATTCTTATACCTTTTTCCCACCCCCCACCCCACAACTCACTTTCCTCCACCCAGCACAATTCCTCAGTGACCTTGCCATTCCTTACCTGGTCCAGCTAGATCCATGATATCTTGGCCGAGAGTAGGGAGGGGGAGTCAGGGACAGAGTAGACCTGTGAATAGGTGTAGACAAGGTAGTACCCAGCATGCTCTGCATTCCACTGATCATCTAAGTCCCTCGGAGCGGGAGAAGGTGTCTTACCTTTCTTTCCTCTCTTCAGTTCCGCCACAAGAGTGATAACCAGGTGAATAACCGTCAGTCTCAGGTGCTGATCAATGGAATGTGAGTGCCTGTTGGAGACTGAGGGCCTTGGGGAAGAAAGGGGTCCCCTGGGAACTTCTCTAGCTACTGACAGCCTCTTCTCTATCTTCTCATTGCCTCAGCCTCCAGCAAGAGCAGTGGATGAATGTCTGTGTTGGTGATATTATCAAGCTAGAAAATAACCAGTTTGTGGCGGTAAGGGACAAGGTGCCCCTCTAGGCCTGCAGTGCTCTCCCTTTACTTTGGCAGAAAGAGATGAGTCTTTCCTGATTGACTATTGCCTCTTAAACACATATGGGAGGAAACTTTCCTGAGTGGGAAGCTTCCGTGTCATATTAATATGCCTCCTTTCTAGCCATTCACATGCTTGGGACTAAGCAAACCAAGAGTGCTTAGTGGAAAGAGGGATCATCAAAGAGTCCATTGCGGGTGGAGGATTGGGTCTTTGGCCTTCTCACTAGGTTTTCTTTCTAGGCGGATCTCCTCCTCCTTTCCAGCAGTGAGCCCCATGGGCTGTGTTACATAGAGACAGCAGAACTCGATGGGTAAGTCGCATGCTCAGTGTCACACATCTCCTTCTGCCTCCTTTGGGGTAACAAGCTTGTTTTTGAAAGAGGTTCCCAGGTCTGGGCTCTGTACCTTTTGGAAAATTGATGGGTAAGAAAGCCTTTGGGGTGTGTAAAAGAATTACCTACCTAGTAATGCCTGCGGCAGGGGGGGGGGGCGGGTGGTGGTCCTCCATGGTCAGGTGCCCCCAGGTAGAATCTAGAGGAAGGGAAGGGAACCAGGCCTCAGGGACACTGTCCTTCCAGAGAGACCAACATGAAAGTACGGCAGGCGATTCCAGTCACCTCGGAATTGGGAGACATCAGTAAGCTTGCCAAGTTTGATGGTGAGTAATTTTGGAGAAGCAGCTTTCAGGTAGAGGAGGTGGGTGGGTTTGGGGGTTTAAATTGTGCCTTCTCTTTTTGGCTTCTTGTTCCTGTGATTATGCACCGCTCTGGACTTTTTTGGGTTTTGGGGGGGCAGGGGTGTCAGGAATGCCAGGTGGCTATCCTTTACTTGTGAATTGATGGTCATTTCAAGAGATCCTCATGGCTGATAGCTCCCTCCTTGCTGTACATGTTGAAATTCAGCTTATTCTTATTTCTTATTTGTCTCAGAATAATGATATATGCTCCTTCTAACAAGACAAACTATGTAGCATGTATAAGAAAAAGCCCTCCTTCCCTCCAATTCTAGTCTCCTTAGGTAGTTACGTTAACTGGCAGTTTAGTGTGTATTCATCCACACTTTTCTCTGTTTATACAGACACGTGAGCATAAATCAGTGGGATCATACTGTACTAAAATCTCTGCAACCGCCTTTCTGTACTTATTAAATTCATCATAAGTATCTTATCACGTCACTAAGTAAAGAAATTTACATCATTCTTTTTCATAACCCTATAATGTTTCATAGAATTGATGTATTGTAATTTGTTCAGCTCTCCCCTGACTATTCAGTTGTTTCCAGTCTTTTGCTCTTCAAATAATGCTTCAATAAAATTGTTTTGAGCTATGCTATCATTTTTTTTTTTTTAATTTGGCTGTGTTGGGTCTTCGTTGCTGCACGCAGGCTTTCTCTAGTTGCAGTGAGGGGGAGCTACTCTTCGTTGTGGTGCACGAGCTTCTCATTGGGGTGGGTTCTCTTGTTGTAGAGCCCAGGCGCATGGGCTTCAGTAGTTGTGGCACGTGGGCTCAGTAGTTGTGGCACGCAGGCTCAGTAGTTGTGGCGCATGGGCTTAGTTGCCCCGTGGCATGTGGGATCTTCCTGGACCAGGGCTCGAACCCGTGTCCCCTGCATTGGCAGGTGGATTCTTAACCACTGCGCCACCAGGGAAGCCCTATGCTATCATTTCTGTAGAATGAGTCCCCAAAGTGGGATTACTGGGTCTGAGGATATGTGTACTTTTAATAGGAGTTCATGCTGCTTCATTCCTTTCCCAGAAAGTTGCATCAGTTCACACTCCCACCAGCAGTGTGTGATGGGCTCACATCCTAACACCATCTCCCTGCAGCTTCTTTTTCTGTGTTGCTGTCTTGGGGTTAAGCTACAGACTGCACCTTGAACGGGGGCACTCTTGTCTTCTGTTCAGGTGAAGTGATCTGCGAACCTCCCAACAATAAGCTGGACAAATTCAGCGGAACCCTCTACTGGAAGGAGAACAAGTTCCCCCTGAGCAACCAGAACATGCTGCTGCGGGGCTGCGTGCTGCGAAACACCGAGTGGTGCTTCGGGCTGGTCATCTTCGCAGGTGAGCCTCCTAGGGCCCAAAGAAAGAAGGGCGAGAGTTGCTGCCTTCACCCTCCCGCAGGAATGTGGGAGGAGGCTGAGTGGGCCCCGGATCCAAGCTTCTCATCCAGCCAGTGTCTCTCTTCCACCCTGATGTCCTGTAGTCTGCGGACCGGGGCAGAAGCCCAGAGGCAGATTTGTTATTTGGCTTTCCCAGCCCTTCGCATTCCTTTCTAGGTCCTGACACTAAGTTGATGCAGAACAGCGGCAGGACAAAATTCAAGAGAACAAGTATTGATCGCCTAATGAATACACTGGTGCTCTGGGTAAGGCTTCCCACATGTGGTTCCTGCCTCTGCCCTTCTGGTTCTCCCTGGGCGGGTCCCTTTACTTCCATCTCTCCTCTCTGGTCAGTAGTCAGCCTTCAGGTTTTAGCTTTTAAAGCCACTGGCAGGTCAACCACTCAAAGACAGTGTTTATTTCAGGCTCTTTTTGGACTTGGAAGATGTTATTTAAAAAACCTTAGGAACGTGCATGAATCAACAACTTAAAGAAAGTTAAAACAGATCTTCCCTTCTCTGGATTCCAGTTATGATGGTGACTTAGTGTAGCATGTGACCTTCTGTTTGCTTTGCCAGGGACAAGGAGGCCTTCATGGGGATGGAGAGCGAATTAAAAGAAAAATTTCCATTTGGAGGATGGATAGCAGGGTCTTTTCCCCTGACTTCCAAGAGCAAAGGATCCCAAAGGAAAAGTTTCTGTTTTAGTTTTTGGCAATTCCTGAATCCTTCTCTTGTTTGGCTAGAAATTTGAGCTCCTTGTTGGGCTCTCCTCCCCTTCTTGTGCTCCCACTGCCTGCTGCCTGCCCCCCACACGCCAGCTTGCAAAAGCTGGGGTCAGCCTCTGGTGAGACAGTTTCCTCCCTGGCCTTGAAGGGTTTGCAGAAACCCCAGTCTGAGAGGCTATCAGGCCAAGGCTTGCATCGCCCCCGGTAGTCCTTGGGCATCAGGATGGTTCCTGCTTTGCTTCAAAGCATCCAGAGTGGAGGCAGCTTTGAAGATAGATGTCTGAAATCACGCAATGGTCTCAATTTTTTTCTTTTAAACCACCAAAACTTTCTTATGATCCTTCTTCAGGGACTCCAAGCTTTATAAGTTTTTTGACTATTAAGAAATCTACATTTATGAAGACATAATTTGTGTCTTGGTTAAAAGACTTTTTTTGGCAATCTGTATAAGATAATGAACATTACAGAAACTTGGCATTTTTTAAAAAAATATTTATTTATTTATTTATGGCTGCACTGGGTCTTAGCTGTCGCATGTGGGACCTTTAGTTGCAACATGAGAACTCTTAGTTGTGGCATGTGGGATCTAGTTCCCTGACCAGGGATTTAACCTAGGCCCCCTGCGATGGGAGCGTGGAGCCTTAGCCACTGGACCACCAGGCAAGTCCCGGCATTTTCGTTAGCTTGTAGAGGCTTAGCTCCGGTAAATGGGTGATTTCTAATAAGCTGCTTTGGTATGTTGAAAGTAGCTCACCCCCACTCTTACCATCTTTGAGGTCTCCCAAATGTTTTAGGATGTCAGAGTGGGAGCTACACAACCATTTCAGCCCTCCCAGCATACAGTTGAGAAAACATCGTGAGAGAAGGTCCACGTGATGGTCAATGACAGACTAGAACCTGTCACTAGTTCTGGGTGCTTCCCACTAGAGCATGCCACCATTTTAAAGATGCCTGAGGGGCTTCCCTGGTGGCGCAGTCGTTGAGAATCCACCTGCCAATGCAGGGGACACGGGTTAGAGCCCTGGTCCGGGAAGATCTCACATGCCACGGAGCAGCTAACCCCGCGAGCCACAACTACTGAGTCTGCGTGCCGCAGCTACTGAAGCCCACATGCCTAGAGCCCATCCTCCTCAACAAGAGAAGCCACCGCAATGAGAAGCCTGTGCACCACAATGAAGAGTAGCTCCTGCTCGCCACAAATAGAGAAAGCCTGTGCGCAGCAACGAAGACCCAACGCAGCCAAAAATAAATAAATAATAAATAAATTTATAAAAAAAAAGAAGAAAAGATGCCTGAGCTTTCAAGGGCTCAGGGTACCAGTGGTGACCTTCAGAGATGCACTTGGTTTTGAGGGCTTCCTAAGTGGCAGCTTAGCCTCTGCTTCTCATTCCTCTGCAGATTTTTGGATTTCTGGTCTGCATGGGGGTGATCCTAGCCATTGGCAATGCCATCTGGGAGCACGAGGTTGGGACACGCTTCCAGGTCTACCTGCCCTGGGATGAGGCGGTGGACAGTGCCTTCTTCTCTGGCTTCCTCTCCTTCTGGTCCTACATCATCATCCTCAACACCGTCGTGCCCATATCGCTCTATGTCAGGTATGTGCTCTCTCTGCTCTGGGGTCTCTCCAGGGAGCTCAGGTGGTCCCTTGGCAAACTTCTGTCTTCTGTGAAGATGAAATTCTCGAGAGGGAACTTGGGGTCCTCTCCTTCCTGTGCTGTGAACATTTTATATTATCTGTTTATCTTTTTGTACAAAGCAAACTTCACCACAGTTTCCTGGTGCTTTGGATTGTATTAGAATAAAAACCATATTGATTTATTCAGCACATATTTATCGCATGCAGACTTTGTGCAAAGAAGCATGCTAGGTGCTGTGGCACATACAAAGATGTATTAAGAATGGATTTCCTTCCCTCCAGGAGCTTCAGTCTAGTAGAGGGAGATAAATCTGAACATGTTATAAAACAAAATGGGAACTAGTGCTGTAACACGTTCAGTGTTACCCTTATGTGTAAAGCAAGGGGACACAGTTGATGTGTAATACAGCCTCTTCCTTCAAAAGCAGCAAACTGGTAGGGGAGGAGAGATGCAAACAGTGTAAGACACCGAGCTACCATGCATCCCACTGAGATACCACAGAGGCACAAAGTGCCATGAGGGTTGGAAGAGCATTACTCCCCACATAGTTAATCAGAGAGGACATCTTTGAAGAGGTTGCTGGTGAACTGAGCTTTGAATGGTGGCAGGGATGGGTGAAGGTGGAGCCTGGAGGAGAGGGCTGGAAACAAAGGCACAGAGATAGGGACCTTGGAATGGTTGGTCCTGGGACAGTTTGGCAGGATCATGGACTGTGAGTGGGGGGCTGTGAGACAGAGAGCTGGAAACATAAGCTTGTTCCCTATTGTGGAGGGTCCTGAATCTTTGCCAGTGGACTTTTACTTAGTAAACCATTAAAAGATTCTTAAAAAAAATCTAAAGAATGCTTTAGGAAGTGTTGGCTGGCAGTGGCGTACAGCATGAATAGGAGTAAGAGGACATCTAGGATGTTTGCAGGAAAGAGAATGTTAACAGGGAGAATGAACAGGAAGGGCGGGGGGATGCAGGAGGAAGAAAGAATGGCAAGAAGAGAGAAGATATTTTTGTATTTAGTGCCTTGCACTTGAGATAAGAGAACCTATGACTTTTTTTAATTTATCAAATTGTATACTTTATTATTATTATTATTTTGGCTGCGTGGCTTGTGAGATCCTAGTTCCCTGACGAGGGATCAAACCCAGGCCCTCGGCAGTGAAAGCGCAGAGTCCTAACCACTGGACTGCCAGGGAACTCCCAACCTGTAACATTTTTGAGGAAATGCTTTACAGAGATGCTCAGATCTCTTCCCATATGTTGTTTTTTGTTCACATAGATTCCCCAAATAGTCCTCAGATCTCCCCACTAGCCACTGAGTCCTAGTGCTGTTGACAGTGAGTAGGAGACAAGGAGTTTCTGTGCTGAGGGTGGACAGTGGACAGGGGCTTTTGAGCATTAGGAGGAGACTCAGAAGGCTTGTGGTTTAGTCCTGCCTACTCAGTAGCCACGTGACCTCAGGCAAATCCACAGTCCCTTAGGGCCTTGGTTTTCTCATGTAAAATGGGAAGAATTTTCATTTCTCATGTAAAATGGGAAGAAGTTTCATTCTCTTAATAGGGACATTTTGATATAAGATACAAAATTGGAAAATACATTTTAAAAATTAAATTACTGTATGAATAACGGCTGGTAGCATGTTCATCATTATCATCACAGCTCTGGTATTTCATTACTATTTAAAGGTTTTCTTGTTTCCAATCTGATTTTTTTTTTTTTCCACCTTTGGACTTTGCTGACTTTGTTTTGTATCCAAGTTCACTCTAAGCCTATGGTAGCTGCCTGAGAAAGTTTCTAAGTGTCATCAGGTTACAGTGTGTGTTTGCGGGGAGGGTGGAGAGGGGACGCGTGATCAGCAGAGTGGGGCAAAGGCCATTCAGGCATTTCCAGCCAGCTCATTTTTTGTGTGGTAGCTGGATCCTGACAGCAGCCTCAGTCAGGTTGGAAGCAGGGTTCCAGATGTGGCCCCATTGCTTGGCTGTGCTGGACCTAAACATGGGGCCCTTTCTGAGATGCTAACAGTCCAAATCCCAAGGGTAATGCCTAGTAGAGGATGATGCGAATACACCTTGGGATGCCGAGAGCCCCGTGCCGTTGTAAATTGGTGTTATTCCCCAGACTCTTGAGGCCCCGCTTCCTTCTGGAGTCAGCATCTCAGTTTGCCCCGCCTTCTTCCCAAACACCCCAGGTCAGGTTGTGCAGCCCAGAGCCGGGCGGAAGGAGCTCGCTCGCCTGTGTTCGGGCAGCAAGGCACGGGCTCCAGGGCCTCCTCAGTTTCCTCTCCCTGCAGGGATGTCTGTGTGCCTGTGGCACGCGCAGCACCCTCATTATTTCTTTTTCTCTTTTTTTTTTCTCTTCCTTCCCTCTTGCACTTTCTCTTGTTTTCTCTGCATGGTTTCTGTATTATTAGTCCTGAGGTAAGAACTGGTCGAGTGCCTTGTCCGCAGTCCCCTCTCCTCTGCCTGTGCCGTCTGTCCCGCCTGCCCAGGCCCTTTGCACCTTTTTTTGTCTGGAGAGCGTCAGAGGGTCAGGGTCGGGGACCCCCACCTTTAGGCTCTCCTTGCCCTCCCCCACCCAGGTGTCCTTGCCCAGGTATCCACTCCGTTCTTGTTTCTCCCCAGGCGGAGGGCCTGCAGCAAAGGCCCGTGGGGGTGGGGTCCCCCTCCCCTTCCTGCCCCCAGCCTCACCACCTGTACCCTGTGCAGCGTGGAGGTCATCCGCCTGGGCCACAGCTACTTCATCAACTGGGACAAGAAGATGTTCTGCATGAAGAAGCGGACGCCCGCGGAGGCCCGCACCACCACCCTGAACGAGGAGCTGGGCCAGGTGGAGTACATCTTCTCCGACAAGACAGGCACCCTCACCCAGAACATCATGGTCTTCAACAAGTGCTCCATCAACGGCCGCAGCTACGGTATGGCTGCGCCTCCAGGGACCGAGGGCTTGCGTCTCGCCTGAAGGATTGTGCTACTGGGGCTCCCACAATTGTCTTGATGTTTGGGTTTTACTTCTTTCCTACCTGGGTCTGTGGGACTTGAGAGGGTCTGCTCTGCGCCCCGGGTCAGGAGGTAGACACTGACAGTGCTTCCCCTCTCCTCTGCTGGTGCCCTCACCCCGATCCCAGCTCCAGGCAGTAGGGGAGCTCCTAGGCTGTTTGAAGAGAAGCCCAAGACACTGGCCCCTGGGCACCCCAGCCAGGTTGGACCTTGTCAGCCCTGCTGGAGTCTAGACTCTCCCTGTGTTGCTGTCCAGAGCCCTTGTGAGTCTCTGGAATGTGACCATGGCCTTTCCAGTGTGGCCCCACTGCAGTGGCCTTGTGGCTGAGCTGCTGGGATGGCTTGGGCAGGGTGTGTGGGGTCTTTTATGCAGAGTAAGCCCCTCTCCTAACTGATTTCTCTACTAACCCAGGCCCCATGGCCAGTGTGTGAGGCTTTGTCTGTTGTGCAGGCCTAAAGAGTGAAAGGCACCTGAAGGGGCCTGGGAGGCCTGGGGACATGGGTGTGGAATTGGAGCTGTCCTGGGGGGGGAGCTGGAGCGTGGATGGGGATGGAGAGCAGTGGGTGTCATGGCTTTCAGTCCTGGGGTTCTGAGGATCCAGGGTGCCTGCGCCTCCTGTCCTTTGAGTCAGCCGTGTGAATCTGGGTGACATTCACTCAGCGACTAGGGTTGCGGGTTCCAGATGCCTGTGGGGGTCCTGTGCTGGAGGCTTCTCCCCCTGCTCTGCGAGATCTCGAGCTCTGACGGTGCTCCTCCTTCTGTCCTGGCTGTGTGTAGGTGACGTGTTCGATGTCCTGGGCCACAAAGCTGAATTGGGAGAGGTAAGGTCCAGACCCCATGGTGATTGTCTGTGCCAGTTAAACACAGGGTGCCTGGGCAGGGTTGGTGTGGTTAGGAGTGATGTGTTGTCTGGTCAGGAAATGGAAGCTGCTTGGAGGAAATGGTGTTCTAAGGAAGAGCTGGTAGCAGAAGTGGGAATCTTGAGGTCCACAGTGGACAGGATCTTGGTGAGGACAGCTCCTCCCTGGGAGGCAGCCTCGTGACCCACCCTTTCCTGATCACACTCTTACCTGCTCCAGAGGCCTGAACCCGTCAACTTCTCCTTCAATCCTCTGGCTGACAAGAAGTTCTTATTTTGGGACCCTACCCTCTTGGAGGCTGTCAAAATGGGGGACCCACACACGCACGAGTTCTTCCGCCTCCTTTCCCTGTGTCACACCGTCATGTCAGAAGAAAAGAACGAAGGTGAGGGACTTCGCTGGAGGTCTAGTGGTTAAGCCTCCACGCTTCTAATGCAGGGGGCACGGGTTTGAGCCCTGGTCAGGGAACTAAGATCCCACATGCCGCATAGCACAGCCTTAAAAAAAAAAAAAGAGAAACGAAGGTGAGCCGAGGAGCTGGCTTGTGTTCTCCCCCACCTGACTTGTGCCTGTGGGCTCGGGCTGTAATCGGCAGTGTGGCTGCCTGGGGCTTCCTGGGCGGGACACTCGGCTGAGAATAGGGCCACTGACACCACCTGTGTTCTTCCTCCCCACCCAGGGGAGCTGTACTACAAAGCCCAGTCGCCAGATGAGGGGGCTCTGGTCACCGCAGCCAGGAACTTTGGTTTCGTATTCCGCTCTCGTACACCCAAGACCATCACTGTCCACGAGATGGGCACAGCCATCACCTACCAGCTGCTGGCCATCCTGGACTTTAACAACATCCGCAAACGGATGTCAGTCATAGGTGAGGCCGGGACGGGGGTGCAGGGGGCATTCAGGGGCAGCATGCAGACCCGGGATGGGTGAGGTGTACTGGGTGACCCTTGATGTTTTAAGGTTGGGGGGCTTCACCTGCCTGAATTCTTCTGGGACGTTCTCCCCCCCGCCCCACCCATAGTGCGGAATCCAGAGGGGAAGATCCGACTGTACTGCAAAGGGGCTGACACCATCTTGCTGGACAGACTCCACCACTCCACCCAAGAGCTCCTCAACACCACCACTGACCACCTGAATGTAGGCATGAGGAAGGGAGCCCTGTGGTTCTGCTACTCGCGGGGTGGTGGGAGGGGCTGGGGGCTGACTCTCCTGACTCCTTCTCCAGGAGTACGCGGGCGAAGGGCTGAGGACCCTGGTCCTGGCCTACAAGGATCTGGATGAAGAGTACTACGAGGAGTGGGCCGAGAGACGGCTCCAGGCCAGCCTGGCCCAGGACAGCCGGGAGGACCGGCTGGCCAGCGTCTACGAGGAGGTTGAGAGCGACATGATGGTATGGGCCGCAGAACGGGCCAAGGGTGGGCAAGGAGGGGTCGTGCCTGGACTCTCGTCCCAGGGACCCTTGTGGTATTTTCAGCTGCTGGGCGCCACGGCCATTGAGGATAAGCTTCAGCAAGGGGTTCCAGAGACCATCGCCCTCCTGACGCTGGCCAACATCAAGATCTGGGTGCTGACAGGGGACAAGCAAGGTGAGAACCAGCAGGGCCGAGGAGATTGCATCTGGACACAGCCCCGTGGAGTCCTTGCATGAGCCTGGGGCATGGGGCTGGCAAGTGCGCTGACCTTGTCAGGGGCCTGTCCAGAGCTCCTGCAATCTCTCTTGGTAGAGACGGCCGTGAACATTGGCTATTCCTGCAAGATGCTGACAGACGACATGACGGAGGTGTTCATCGTCACTGGCCACACAGTCCTGGAAGTGCGGGAGGAGCTCAGGTAAAAAGGCCCGAGGCAGGTAGATGCTCTGCAGTGTACCTGGGGGTCGGGCAGAGGTTCCCCGATTGGGCTTGAATCCCTGCTCCCGTCCTGGCAGACCACGGTCTCGTTTCCCCCTTCACAGGAAAGCCCGGGAGAAGATGATGGACTCGTCCCGCACTGTAGGCAACGGCTTCACCTACCAGGAGAAGCTTTCTTCTTCCAAGCTCACTTCTGTCCTGGAAGCCGTGGCTGGGGAGTACGCCCTGGTCATCAACGGGCACAGCCTGGTAAGTGTCGTCATCCTTCGCTTGGGCAGTATCTTTTCAGAGAGCGGCTCTTAGATCTTACCATGTTCCCATTTCCCTGGACTTCGGGGGGCTGCGGTCTTACAGGGACTTGGACGAGCTGACCCCCAGGTCTCTCCTGGAGAAGACTGGGGCTCTCTCAGCACTCTGTGTTCCCAGGCCCATGCGTTAGAGGCAGACATGGAGCTGGAGTTTCTGGAGACAGCCTGTGCCTGCAAAGCTGTCATCTGCTGCCGGGTGACCCCCTTGCAGAAGGCACAAGTGGTGGAACTGGTTAAGAAGTACAAGAAGGCTGTGACCCTTGCCATCGGGGATGGAGCCAACGATGTCAGCATGATCAAAAGTGAGTGGACTGCGTAGGTGTGGCGGCTGGGCCCTGGGGAAGGGAGAGGGGCCCAGGGAGGAATGATGGGGGAGGGGGCCAAAATGTGATGTGAGTCTGAAGGGTGTGGCTGTCTTCATCCTCTTGTCATCTCTTGTCTCTGCAGCGGCTCACATTGGTGTGGGCATCAGTGGGCAGGAAGGGATCCAGGCTGTCCTGGCCTCCGATTACTCCTTCTCCCAGTTCAAGTTCCTGCAACGCCTCCTGCTGGTGCATGGGCGCTGGTCCTACCTGCGCATGTGCAAGTTCCTCTGCTATTTCTTTTACAAGAACTTCGCTTTCACCATGGTCCACTTCTGGTTTGGCTTCTTCTGCGGCTTCTCGGCCCAGGTAGTGAGCTCCCCACTGCCCTGACTTACCAATCCTTAAGCTCCTTAAGGACAGAGATTGTATCTGTCCTGTTCATTACTTGGTCCCCTTAGGGCCTAGCTGTTGTCTGATGCATGCATTTTAAAAAATGCTTGTTGAAGAAGTGGAGAGGGAGTTCCAGAAAATTCCTTAGGCCTCCACATATGCCACGTCGGCTGTCTTCCTCCGCCTGATTTGTAGTGAAGAAAGACTGCATGTTCACTCCTCTCTCACTCCCTGTTCTCCTTCCAGACCGTCTATGACCAGTATTTCATCACCCTTTATAACATCGTGTATACCTCCCTCCCAGTCCTGGCTATGGGGGTCTTCGATCAGGTATGGGGGAGTTGGATGACCGGGCGGGCTGGGGAGAAAGACGTTGCTGCAAGGGAGCCATCTGATAGTGGTAGGCTTGTGCCCACTGCCTGTGGTCCCTGGGAAGGCAGTTCTGTGAGCTGGTCAGGGTGTGGGTGGTTCTCCCTCTCAGCCACACCTGACCTGTAACTCCCCTGGGTTGCTGAACAAAAGATGGATTGGGGGCAGCTGGCTTGAGGTCGGATATAGCTGTCGAATTTAGAAAAAAAGAGGCAGGGGGACAGAGTCTGCCCTTGGCCTTCCTGAGTTAAAGCGGCAGCTTCTGAGACTTCCTGTGCCGCTGGCCCTCCGCACACAGGATGTCCCGGAGCAGCGGAGCATGGAGTACCCTAAGCTGTACGAGCCAGGCCAGCTGAACCTCCTCTTCAACAAGCGGGAATTTTTCATCTGCATCGCCCAGGGCATCTACACATCTGTGCTCATGTTCTTCATCCCCTATGGGGCGTTTGCTGAGGCCACCCGCGATGATGGCACCCAGCTGGCTGACTACCAGTCCTTTGCGGTCACCGTGGCCACTTCGCTGGTCATCGTGGTCAGTGTGCAGGTAGGAGGCAGTCCGGGAACTGGCCTCCCCTCTGGAAGGGGTGGGGCTCCTGTCCTTGGGGTGCACTGGGCACTGCAGTTCTGTTCCTGGGAGGGGGGACTGGGTTTGTCGGGGGGGGGGGTGCTCCTTCTGCCTGTAACAACTGCTTTTCGCAGATTGGGCTGGATACCGGCTACTGGACGGCCATCAACCACTTCTTCATCTGGGGCAGCCTGGCGGTTTACTTTGCTATCCTCTTTGCCATGCACAGCAATGGGCTCTTCGACATGTTTCCAAACCAATTCCGGTTTGTGGGTGAGTGCCTGTGGCTTCCTCTTGCATCAGTGAGGAATCACAGTTGTTCTGGGACTAATGGGGTAGGTAGGCATTTATTCAACACTCTTTATGTGCCAGGTATTCTGCAGGGTGCTGTCGGGATCTAGTTGTATCCGACCCAGGCCCTGCCCTCAGAGGGTCTCCGTATCCATGAAAATGAAGAACAGCCCTGCCAGGCTACAAGGGAGGCGAAGGGGTGGCAGGCTTCATGGTCAGCAGAATGACTGTTTGTGGGGTGGTCAGGGATAGTCCCCCAGAAGAGGCTGCTGAGGGTGTAGCCAGGACTGGGGAGCCAGATTCCAAGCCAGAGAGCTGGAAGTGTGAAAAGGCTGTTTATTTCCAGGAAATAGAGAGTGCTCCAGCTAGGGTGGGACAAGAATACCCTTTGAGAAGCAGTGGAAGAGAGGCTAGAAAGGCAGGCCATTTGAGGAATCAGAATGCCAGGCTGTCAGGTGTGCACTTGACTTGCCAGGAGCCTCTCTCTTTTTTTTTTTTTTTTTTTTTTTTTTGAGGAGAGAGTGGGGAATGGCATCAAGGTACAAGGGTCATCAGCAAAGCCCTTTTGAGGAAGAGACATTGGCACAGAGAAATCTGAATAAAGGGAAGGAGTGAGCCATGTGCCTCTCTGGACAGGAACAGCCCAGGAAGAGGAAACAGTGATATGGAAGCCTTAGGTGAGGGCTTGTGGGGAGGTCGTCAGCAGCCGAGGAGCTGGGGGAGTGAAGGAAACGAGGTTGGAAGGTATGGCTGAGGCAGGAGGGCAGAGATGAGAATCAGTCCAGGTAATTAGAGCCTTTATAGGTCAAAGTAAGAACTTTGAATTTTAATCTAAATGTGATAGGAAGCCATCATCAGAGGGTTTTGAGCAGGGAAATGTCATAAACTGATTTATGCTTCTACAGGATCACTCTTACTGTTTTGTGGATAATAAAAGGTAGAGGGCAAAGGTAGAAACGGGGAGACCAGCTAGGAGGCTATAGCAGTAACCCAGGTGACAATGATGGTGGCTTGGAGTCGAGTGAAAAGTGGTGGAATCCCATAGATATTTTGGAAATGGAGCCAGCAGATTGGATGGGGGCCTGAGATGGTGGGGGTAGGAACCAGGGTGACTCCGGGGCTTTTACTTGGAGCAGCTTAGTGGGTGGTGGCATCTCCTGGGCTGGGGAAGACGTGGAGCAGATTGGGGTGGAGGAAACAGTAGTTCACTTTCAGCCGTGCGAAACCGAGGTGCCCGTTAGATGTTCAACAGAGATGTCAGGTTAAGGCAGTTAAAGAAGTAGGTCTGGGGACTTCCCTGGCGGTCCAGTGGTTATCATTTGGCGCTTGCACTGTAGGGGGTGCGGGTTCGATCCCTGGTTGGGGAACTAAGATCCTGCATGTCGTGCAGCCAAAAAAAGAAAAAAAAAAAGACAAAACAAAACAGGTCTGAAGTTGTTTTCAGAGTTTGGAGCTAGAGTCCAAGTTGGAGATAAATATTTGCAGAGCAGAGAGAAAGAGAAGCCAGGGATGACTTAGGTTTTGAGACTGGGGAAGTAGGGCTGCCAGAAAAAGAAATGGGGAACTCAGCGGGGCGGTGCTGCCCTTGCATCTGCTTTGTGACTCCCAAGGCCCCGACTCCTCTGTTCCCAGGTAATGCCCAGAACACTCTGGCCCAGCCCACCGTGTGGCTGACCATCGTGCTCACCACAGTCGTCTGCATCATGCCTGTGGTCGCCTTTCGGTTCCTCAGGCTGAACCTGAAGCCGGATCTCTCAGACACGGTGAGGGGCCAGCCTGTCTGCTTTGGGGGATGGAGCTCGTGTGTCCGAAAGCCCTTGGGCTTAAATAAGCCTGTGGCTGCAGTTTCTGTTAAGTGCGTGGACGGTTGTCCTCTGCCCTTCCTGGGTTCAGACAGCCTGGGCAGTCTTGGAGGTGCCCGTGCCTGCCCCATCCCAGGCGCTCTGGGGCCCTTCCCTGAGGTGGTGTCTGACGCTGCCACGCTGACGGAGGCTCCTTCCCTCGTGCCTCCCCCGCCAGGTCCGCTACACCCAGCTGGTGAGGAAGAAGCAGAAGGCCCAGCACCGCTGCATGAGGCGGGTGGGTCGCACGGGTTCCCGGCGCTCCGGCTACGCCTTCTCCCACCAGGAGGGCTTCGGGGAGCTCATCATGTCTGGCAAAAACATGCGGCTCAGCTCCCTGGCGCTCTCTGGCTTCACCACCCGCTCCAGCTCCAGCTGGATTGAGAGCCTGCGCAGGAAGAAGAGTGACAGCGCCAGCAGCCCCAGCGGAGGGGCCGACAAGCCCCTCAAGGGGTGACGGCTGGGACGGGGACGCCCCTTGCCGGTGATCAGCTCACGCAGGGCTGGCCGGCCACCAAGAGGACAGCATCTCGGAACTGCGGGTCCTCATTCCTTGCCCAGGTCCTCATCCCATCTCCCCTGGTAGACTCTGTCCTGCTGGTCCCACTAGGAGTGGCTGGGGCATCCCCAGCCCAGGGCCCTCCTAGCAGTTGGGAGGGTGGAGGGGGCCGGCCCCAAGGGCAGAGCGGGGGCTGACCAGCCCCAGTGGGGGATCAGATGTGGAACCAAAAACAGAAGAAAAAACTGTGAGAGATTGTGTCTGCCCCTGCCCTGCCTGGGAGCCCACAGGGAGACTGTAATCTCTGTATTTTTTTACTCCCACTCCCCAGAGGGGCCCCAGAGCCCCTGTTCCTGAATTACACAAGAATGTATCATGCCGGGAAGCCAGAGACCTGCTGGGGCCCTCGGCCCCTCACAGTGTGTGTGTCTCTCCTTGATGTGTGTTTGTGTCCAGTTTGGTTTTGTCTTTTTTATTTGGCAAGTGGAGGAGGCCTTTATATGACTTTTATGTTGTGATTGGTGTCTTAACTCTCCTGGGGAAGAGGAGGCTGGATAGATGTGGAGTGGTTGGGGAGGGGCTGGTGCCCACGAGGGACAGAGAGGCTGACCAGGGAGGGAGGTGCCTGTCAGCCACAGGGTGCGGGGAGAGTATACAGGGGTCTGCTCCTGTCTCTTTCCTCACCTTGAGAGTGAAGTGCTACCCCTCCTCAGCACACGCAACTCCTGGATTCCGTAAGTCCTGCTGGTATTGGGCTGGAGCCTAGGAAAGTGGCCCTGCCCTTCTCAGTGACCTAAAGCTGGGTGTGAAATGTAGTCCTAAGAACATTTTCTTTCATTTTAAATTTAGACCCAAGTTCACTGGCAGAGTCTGTTCTGACTTTCCTTCTCCCTCCTCGTTGGTGTTTTCCTGCGCCTGAGGTGGCCCAAAAGGGGAAGCTGAGCACCATGAGATGAGGCTAAAGGGGAGCTGACCTCTACTTCTCCCTCTGGTAAAAGAGGTCCCACCCGCTCCAGGCCAAGCACGCGGCAGGATCTGGTGGGGTCCCTGTACTGAGCGGTGGGGAAAAGCAGAGGAGGCGGCTGCCCCGTGCCTGGCTTGGTCTGGACAGCAGAGCTTCGGCTTGCCTGTCCTTCCTCTCCATCATCTACACCTAGGAAGCACTTCCCCAAATTACGTGTCTCCCAAGTTAGTTGCTACCAAACCAGTCTTGGGCAGAACTTTTTCCTTGTCTTTGGTAGTGGAGAGGGTTACTCAGGAATGGTGTGGAGCTGGGAGTGGGCTATGTGGGAGTCCCAAGGGAACTGGAGGTGGGCTGCGTTGAGGCAGGGTGGGGTGGGCAGGGGATGGGGGCGGGGAAAGCTTGACAGGGAAATTCTTTAGGCCACATGGTTTACAAACCCAACATCATGTCTGTTTGTGTGTCTCTCAAGGTGAGAGTCTGATTTTTATACCAAAGAGGAAATGATTTTTTTTCATATTTTGTTTGTCTATATTATATAAATATAAATATATAAATATATATATAAATATATATATATATATATATACAGTTATATATATATTATTTTTTTGGTTCTCTCTCGTTTTTTAGGGAGGGAGGAAAGTACCAAGTTGCAATGAGCTGTAATTAAGGAACATTCTGTATAATTTATGACACATTTCTATACTTGCAAAAATTATATCATTTTATGGATATAAGAGAAAAATGCCTTTTTATAAAATTCCAGTTTCTGAGAAGTGTGTAATTTGTCTCTTTTCTGATGTTTAACCAAGACTGGTGGTAAAAGTAAAGACAGATAGAAACTGTTTCTTAAATGGAACTGAGTGGGTAGATGTGGGCCGAAGTGGAGAAAACAGAATCTGACTGGTGCGGAAGAGCACCTCCTCTGTTTGCACACCTTCTGGTATCTGAGTTTCAGCTGGAAGATGGGGCAGTGGGCGGGACTGAGGTGGATCACAGGGACTTTGTGTTCTGCTGATGGCTGGGTGCTTAGGACCTTGACTGTTTGCTTTTCCAAACACAAGCCAAACTCTCATTCCTAACACATACCAGATAGGTGGGTATGTGTAGGCGAAAGGACCGAGTAAATATTTTGATTTTTTTTTTTTTAACCACCACCCCATGCCTTTTCCATTAGCACAGGCCTCATAGCCTCCCATCTTCCTGGCTTTTCACAGAAGTAAATATTAAGGAGCCTAAGTAGGGACTTCCCTGGTTGTCTACTGGTTGAGGTTCCACATTTCCACCGCAGGGATCCCTGGTCAGGGAACTAAGATCCCGAATGCTGTGCAGCTAAAAAAAAAAAAAAAGAAGACGACTGCAGGAAGTGAAGGTTAGCAGATAAGGCGTGCTTCTGTCTTTCAGGGAGGGAGAGGGGTGAGGAAGCCAGGCGAGCTCGTGTCCTAGGAGAGCTCAGGGCTAGTGCTGGACTCTGATGCCTGTCAACTCCCCAACCCCACCCTTTCGTCTTCTGACCTAGCCAGTCCTTCCTGTCATGGTGGCAGTCCTTCCTCTTCCTCCCTTTCTTCCTTCTCAAAAATAGAGATTTCTGGGAATTGCCTGGTGGTCCAGTGGTTAGGCCTCCTCGGTCCCACTGCAGGGGGCCCGGGTTCAATCCCTGGTCAGGGAACTAAGATCCCGCATGCCTCGCAGCGTGGCCAAAATAAATAAGTAAATAAAAATAAATAAAATACAAAAATCTGTGGTGCTTAAGCTTGGAGGAAAGACATGGAGATAAGATCAGTTTTCCTCCTGAGGAATAGTCCAGGGCAGGGATAGCCCACAGACCCCTGGGACACAAACTGGTACCTGCCTCCACACAGGAAGAACCTGTTCAGGTGCAAATCAGCCTTTTACCAGGCTCTTTCTGGAACCCTGAGCCTCAGGCAGCAAGTGGCATCTGGCCTCAATCCCCCCCACCCCCAGGACAGAGAAACAGGCCTTAATTCCTTGAGGCTGGTTAGGCTCCTAACTTTCCTGTTCCTGCCACTTTTCACCCCGAACAAAGGGCTGGCTGCTGCCCCTCACCCTGTGACAGATCCTCAGGGTCCCCACTCCCCACCCCACCCACTGCTGACCTACAAGAGAGGTTTCAGAGGACAGGCGAAGTGCTATTCAAGCATGGAGAGAATGTTCTCCCCCACTTCTCAAATGAGCAGCTGAGGTCTCCCCTCACCCAGGATCCCATTATACATATCTGAGGGGCAGGGCCTGAGTTATTTTTACTCTCATTGCCTCTTGCAGATATCTTTTCTTCCATCTCTAGATAAGCATGAGTTGGAGTCTCCTGCCGCTCAGATAACCCATTTGTTCTTGGTTTCCTACTTCCTTCCCTGCACTCACTGGGGACTTGGGCACCTGGCTTACTGTCTTCTGGTCGCTTCTCCCACCATTACCCTAGTGCCTTCTCAGAATGTGTGTCTGAGAAACCTGTGTGATGCCCTCGCTTTGTTCTCCTTCGGCCTCCTCATTTCTGAGGGCATTCACCTCCTCTCCACAAAACAGTGCACTCCCATGGGCGCCCCACTGCCATCGGGAGTGTCACCTCTGAAAGGTCATAATCCAGCATTTGTCTGTATCCTTCAGCTCCTTTGCCTTTCACCTATACTCCCAATACATACTACAAACTCCTCCTCTTCTGGTCGTGCAGCTCCTTTGTGTGGGCTCTTACTTGCTTCGCATCCCAGCCCATAGCCTGTGGTCTCGTATTAACCACTCTGCCCAGCAACACTCCGACGCTGGGTCAACATGCCGTGTCCCGTGGTGAGCTGTCCATGTGAAAGGAGGAAGCCGCGTGACCATGTTGAGTAGAGGAGCTGGGAACTCACAGACTCCCGCCTCAGCAGGCCTGTCACACAGTGAGGCAATGCTGTGCATCTCTGCTCACTTTCATTCTGCTTCCCCTCAATGACAATTCCTAACTTTCTTCTCTTTCCTCAACTCCATCCCACCATCTCCCACCCTACCTTATGCAGATGGTTCTACCTCCTACTTCACAGAGGAAAATAACTTCTTCAGCTTTCCCCATCACCTACAAGTTTCACTCTGCAGAGGCAGGGCACGCAGCCTCCATCCTCTCACCTTCCATGATCCCCCATCCATTGTCCTCTTTCTTTTTTCTTTCTTTTTTTTTTATGCGGTACGCGGGCCTCTCACTGTTGTGGCTTTTCCCGTTGTGGAGCACTGACTCTGGACGCGCAGGCTCAGCAGCCATGGCTCGCAGGCCCAGCCGCTCCGCCGCATGTGGGATCTTCCCGGACTGGGGTACGAACCTGCGTCCCCTGCATTGGCAGGCGGACTCTCAACCACTGCACCACCAGGGAAGCCCCATTGTCCTCTTTATCTTACCTTCCCCTTCCGCGCTCATGGTTCTTCCCTTTACCAAATAAGGATGCTCAGCTTTTCCCGCACTTGCCCCCTCCTCAGCCCTGTAAACTACTTAGTGATCTGTGTCCTCGTCCTCTTCCTGCACTCCCTACCATCCGGCTCCTCCTTGACCCACCCCTCGAATGCTCTCACCAAAATCGCCTTTGACTTTCATGTGGCCAAGTCCCAGGTTTGATCTTACTTGCAATCTCTTAGTATTTGACTTTGTTGACTTATTTCCTTGAAACTCTGTCATCCATTGGTTTAAAAACAAAACAAAAAAGCAAACAAACAAAACCCCTCTTGGTTTCACTCCTGCCTCTCTGGCTGCTCCTTCTCAGTCTCCTTTCCTGGAGCTCCTTCCTCTGCTCTTCCCGCCCCCCCCCCACCAGCACCATTTTGGCTCTGAGCTCTTCTGGTCAGTACAAGGTCCTTGAATGGCCCCATCCAAACCCATGGTTTACATAAGATTTGGGAGCGTCACCATGGTTCACCTCCAGATTGGACTTCTCCCTGCTCACCCCCATGCTCTAGGGCCTGTATTCAACTATCCACTGGACTTTTCTCCTTGGATGACCCACGAGCACCTCACATTCAACATGCCTCCAAATGAACATTATTCCCCCCAGCACCTGCTCCTCCTCCAGCACCCTCTATTTCAGGGAATGACACGCTATCTTCCCAGTTACCAAAGCCAGACTTGCAAGTCCTGGAGAAAACCCCATACATCTGCTCTGGTGCCACCATGTCCCAAGTTGTATATTTCATCTTCCTTGATGTTTAGCATGAAATGAATTAAACTGCAATGTCCTGAGCCACTATTTCCCAGTGATTGTGACCAACCAGATTTCTGGCCCTAAGCAGGAGCCATATAGGTTGAGATTCAAAACACAAAGACATTTTTTTCTGCCAGAAAAGCTGGATAACACTACATTCCTTGGTGCTGCAGGAGATAATGGGGAGAGACCAGAGGACTCAGGTCAGATAGGCAGGCGGCTGCAGCATCGCACCATTGCCACCCCCTCGAGTACAAAGGAGGGAGTCACTGATAAAGACCCAGGACTATGGACTGTGGTCTCTACTCAGGAGGGATCGGTTATTAGGAGATTCCCTGCACCAGCAGCTGGAGCTCTAGGGCTGAAGGGAGGAGCTGAATTCTCCCTCTTATCTCATTTCTCAGAACAAAGTTGGGAAGACTGCACCCAAGTTTTTACATTGTGTGGGGGAGAGTTTGGGTTTGGAGGGCTACCTCCTAAGGTCAGGGATGGGGGAGGCGATGGTGGCTCTGACTGTGTCCAGTGGAAGACACGGTGTCTGTTCCAGGCTTCAATGCAGACGCTTCTCTGGGGCTTCATCCTCCTATCTTGAAGAACTGTGTCCTGACCCCAGTTAGAGACGCTGACCTCCTCTCTGACTCTCCCAAGACTTCTGGAAGCTTTCCAGTTCTCAGTGAGTTGCTGGGAGCTGTGCTGCAGAGGCAGCAGCTGAGCCAGCCAGGGAGGGTGTAGCCTTCATCTTGCCGAGTTGCAACAGGGAAGTCTTTCCCAAACATTTCCTAGGGCCTAGAATCCACCTTAAATTAAAAAAAAAAAAAGTTATGGGGTGTTTTCCCTTAAGAAACGAGTGTTTCTGGACAAGAGCATGAGATTCCCCCTTGGCTAGGACAGCTTGAGGCTTGAAGTCTGTCTGGGCCGGAGGTTCCGCAGAAATTTTCCATCTGCCCATGATTGCAGGATCCAGAGGCCCCAGCCACCCTGGGAAAGGTCAGTCCTCTGTGCCCCAGGGCCCAGCGGGGACTAGTGTGGGTCCAAGTACCAGGAAGAGGCGGAGAGGGTGCCCAGGTTTACTCAGGGCCTTCAGGAGGTGAGGAGGGGGTGCGGGTGGAAGGAAAAGACCATGTCCTGCCCCACTCCCTGCGCAAGCCACTCTCTTGGCCCTGCTCGCCTCGTGGAGCCAGCCCGGGTGCCTCTCTTCCCTGGTCACCCTTGGATGTGGTGCTTCTGCGGGAAACGCCCGGGTGGAGGGCTGCTGTGACAGGGCTCCAGGTTAGGAACCTGCTCCCATCACGGGGGAGAGATGCTGGAGGCATCTCACAGAGCGTGCCTCTGTTCCTCATAGCGGCCCCAGGCTCCCCTGCCAGCACAGCGGGAGGAAGGCCAGCGGTTGCCCCTGCAGAGAAAGTGGCTTCTCCAACGCCTGGTGACCCTCGGGGCCAGAGCGGGGGAAAACGCGAGAGCTTGGATCTTGGGGTTGGGTCTTTACTGGAGAGGAAGGGACGACTCCTAGAAACCCAGCAAGTCTGATCTGTGGGAGTGTTAATCCAAATTTTAGAAACAGACTGACTGAAATAAACAGGTGTTTATTTGGGGCTTGTTAGGACTGCAGCCAGCCCCAGCGGTGCACCCTGAAGGGAATTCAGG
Source organism: Orcinus orca (assembly GCF_937001465.1). Classification (NCBI taxonomy): domain Eukaryota; kingdom Metazoa; phylum Chordata; class Mammalia; order Artiodactyla; family Delphinidae; genus Orcinus; species Orcinus orca. The sequence goes on along the minus strand of NC_064559.1, from coordinate 100,933,206 downwards.
ATGGAAAAAAAAACAGGATGCTGGCCCTAGAGAGTTAAGATGCATATCAAAGGAATAATTTCAGTGATCCCAGACTCTTGCACCTTTCCATACACAGAAAAGCACTAAAATCATTAAGTTGAGATGTCTCTTTTTTTGTGATTAGCAATAATCTTTTGACGTTTGACTACTGTTTTTTGTTTGTTTGTTTTTCCCCAGCAAAAACTCCTATATATCCTGGCTCCTCCTTTGCCTCAGAGCTATATGAGAGGCTGTCTCCTGGTCTATAGTTCTCAGTAAAACACAACTCGCAGCTTTTAGGTTGTGCAGTTTTTGTTTTTGTTGTTTTTTCAGTCGATACTCCTTTATAATTTTGATTTGTCATCGGGAGAAACAGAGGATACAGGAAGCATGCAGGAGACCTTCATGGCCACCAGTGATGGCTGTTCTCTAGGTTTGCCCCAAGAAGAGGAAGAGACAGTCCTTGACTCTGTCTCTGGAACTAGCATAGTGGAACAGGCCGACTTGTCCCAGCAGATTTTCTGCAATATCTCGGCCAGTAGTTCTTAATCTTATTGGCTCAGGGTCTGCTTAAAAGTTATGCAAGGGGGCTTCCCTGGTGGCACAGTGGTTGAGAGTCCGCCTGCCGATGCAGGGGACGCGGGTTCGTGCCCCGGTCTGGGAAGATCCCACATGCCGCGGAGCAGCTGGGCCCGTGAGCCATGGCCTCTGAGCCTGCGCGTCCGGAGCCTGTGCTCCACAACAGGAGAGGCCACAACAGTGAGAGGCCTGCATACCGCAAAAAAAAAAAAAAAAAAAAAAAAGTTATGCAAGGGCTTCCCTGGTGGCGCAGTGGTTGAGAGTCCGCCTGCCGATGCAGGGGAAATGGGTTCGTGCCCCGGTCCGGGAGGATCCCACGTGCCGCGGAGCGGCTGGGCCCGTGAGCCATGGCCGCTGAGCGTGCGCGTCCGGAGCCTGTGCTCCGCAGCGGGAGAGGCCACAACAGTGAGAGGCCCGCGTACCGAAAAAAAAAAAAATTTTATTTTTTTTCTTATATAAATTCCTATATTTAGTGTGTGTTGTGGACCAGTAACAAGAAGTTTGCTGACTGGTAGTGGTTAGAGAACCATTTTGAGTAGCCCTGGTCTAGAAGTCAATGTGGGCTCCAAAAAAGCCAGCCCCTAGGGTGGGGAGGCCAGAGGAAGGCCCATGGTGGTGATGAGAGGGTGCTCTAGATGAACCCAGAACAGTAGCCTTTCTTGCCTGAGTCTAAGAGTGGTATAAGGAGAATACCTGCTTTGGGGATATAGACGCTTGAACTGTGTGGAATTCTAGCATAATTTATCCAGAAGTCCAAAACTCCTTATGCTGTATCATGGCGCTAGGCTTCTACTTGGCCAGTGGCCAAGGATAGATGAGAATCAAAGTCAGATTACATATTCATAAATAAGAAAATCTGTTCTATAACAGAAGAGCTTGACTATTAAAAATAGCTCTCCATATAATAAATACTACGAAGGCATGAAGGGCTTGCTGACCTTTTTTTTTTTTGCCTTGTCCTAGCTGGAGTTGCTATGGTGTCACCTGGCAGCCACAGCTGATTACTCATTCTGTATCCATCAATCCATCATTCCTTTTTCTTTCTTTCTTTTCTTTTCTTTTTTTTGTATCCATAATTTCTTGACTCTTTGGTTGTGCAAACATGGGCTCTAATCACTGTGTGCTGGTTTTCTTCATTCTTTCCTCCTAGCATTACTGTCGTCTGTAATACAATTTTTACTTGATCTACTGAAATCATCACACAGTGACATAAGCAGAACCCAGAGAGAAGAGGGGAGGGCAGAAAAGGCTGGTGGGATGAGATGTGAGGTGGAATGAGATGGGATGAGATATGAGGTGGAATGGCCACCATCATGAATGATTGGGACTTTCCTATTGATGGACCAGGGCAATGATTGAGGCTCTGCAGGGCTTCCAGAGGCAGTAAGAGGAATGCTGAAAAGAAGGTTCCTGCAGCTGCAGGTTGGCCTCTGCTCACAGAGTCTGCATTGTCACCAACTGGGTCAACTAGGGAGAAGAGCTGCTGCATGCATTGCAGAGTAAAAAGAGATAAAAATATCCTCACCCTGGGCAGATCAAGAGTCTTCATTTGTAGGTGTGCCCATTGAGAAGAGAAAGGGGATGGAGATAGGCTTGCAGATACAGGGTTATTTTCCTTTGGAACAAACAGCCACTCCTGGATCTTGCAAGCCACATAGTGCGACAAATAAATAAATTAATAAATAAATAAATTAAAAATAATAATTTATTTTTATTTTTTTAAACATCTTTAGTGGAGTATAATTGCTTTACAATGGTGTGTTAGTTTCTGCTTTATAACAAAGTGAATCAGCTATACATATACATATATCCCCGTATCTCCTCCCTCTTGCATCTCCCTGCCATCCTTCCTATCCCACTCCTCTAGGTGGTCACAAAGCACAAAGCTGATCTCCCTGTGCTATGTGGCTGCTTCCCACTAGCTATCTAAAAAATAATAATTTAAATTAATTATTTAAATGTGCTATCCCTTTAAGAAAATTTTAGACATTTGCTGAAGGTAAAACTGAAGGGGAAATTGCTCAGCTTTGAATTAAGTAAATGGCTGGCTGCTAGATTACAAGATAAGAAGAAAAGAATTCAAACTGATGTCAGGTTAGCAAATAAAAAGAGAGAGAGAGAGGACTGAAATAAATAAAATTATAAATGAAAGAAGAGGCATTACAACTGATACCACAGAAATACAAAGGATCATAAGGGGCTACTATGAACAAATACATACCAACAAATAGGACAACTTAGAAGCAATGCATAAATTCCTAGAATTATACAAGCTATCAAGACTGAATCATGAAGAAATGGAAAGTCTGAACAGACTAATCACAAATAAGGAGATTGAATCAGTAATCGAAATTTCCCAACAAGAAATGGCCAGATAGTTTCACTGGTGAATTCTACCAAACATTTAAAGAAGTAATGCCAGTCCTTCTCAAAGTTCCAAAAAATTGAAGAGGAGGAAACACTCCCAAACTCATTTGATGAGGCCAGAATTACCCTGATACCAAAGCCAGATAAGGACATCACAAGAAAAGAAAACTATAGGCAAATATTCCTGATGAATATAGATGCAAAAATTTGCAACCAAATACTAGCAAAATGAATTCAATAGCACACTAAAAGGATCATACACCATGACCAATGCACAGTGTTATAAAAATTTGCATGATTAAAAAGCCCATTAAAAACGCAAGATAGGGACTTCCCTGGCCAGCCAGTGGTTAAGACTACGCTTCGACTGCAGGGGGCGTGGGTTCAATCCCTGGTCAGGGAACTAAGATCTTGCCTGAGTCTAAGATAAATATTTAAAAATAAAGCACAAGATAGACCAATGTTTTGTTTTGTTTTGTTTTGGGGTTTTTTGACCAACGTATTTTAATGTACAAAAAGAACGTGAACATTTTGGGGTTCCCTGGTGGCACAGTGGTTAAGAATCCACCTGCCAATGCAGGGGACACAGGTTCGAGCCCTGGTCTAGGAAGATCCCTCATGCCGCGGAGCAGCTAACCCGCGAGCCACAACTACTGAGCACGTGTGCCACAACTGAAGCTCGCGTGCCTAGAGCCCATGCTCCGAAACAAGACAAGCCACCACAATGAGAAGCCTGCTCACTGCAACCAAGAGCAGCTCCTGCTCGCCACAACTAGAGAAAGCCCGCACCCAGCAATGAAGACCCAACACAGCCAAAAATAAACAAATAAATAAATAAATTTTTTTAAAAAAGAGAATATCCACAATTATCTGGAAAGGCTATTAAAATACTCTATTTTCCAATTCCATACCTGTAAACGCCAAACTTTCTTTTTCACAGGCACACCTTGTTTTATTGTGCTTCACTTTATTGTGCTTCGCAGATATTACATTTTTTTTTGCAAATTGAAGGTTTGTGGCAACGCTGCATTGTCAGATAATGGTTAACACTTCTTTTTTTAGCAATGAAGTTTTTTTTTTTTTTTTTTTTTCGGTACGCGGGCCTCTCACTGCTGCGGCCCCTCCCGCCGCGGAGCACAGGCTCCGGACACGTAGGCTCAGTGGCCATGGCTCACGGGCCCAGCCGCTCCGCGGCATGTGGGATCCTCCCGGACCGGGGCACGAACCCGTGTCCCCCGCATCGGCAGGCGGACTCAACCACTGCGCCACCAGGGAAGCCCCGCAATAAAGTATTTTTAAACTAAGGTATGTATATTTTTTTCAGACAATGCTATTGCACGCTTACTAGACTACAGTATAGTGTAAACACATAACTTTTTATATGTACTGGGAAACCGAAAAATTTTGTGTGACTTGCTTTATTCTGATGTTCACTGTATTGCAGTCTGGACTGAACCCACAATATCTCCGAGGTCTGCCTGTACTTATTAAATCACAATATCCCATTTCCCTCTCCTTCTATCCCCTGGCAACCATCATTCTACTCTCTGTTTCTATGAATTTCACTACTTTAGATACCTCATGTAAATGCAATTTTACAATATTTATCTTTTTTATGACTGACACTTCATTTAGCATAATGTCCTCAAGGTTCATTTGCATTGTGGCTTGTATCAGTATTTCCCTGTTTAAAGGCCAAATAATAGTCCACTGTATGTATATGCCATATTTTGTTTATCTAGTTATCCATTGATGGACATTTGGGTTGTTTCCACCTCTTGTCTATTATAAGTAGTGCTACAGTGAACATGGGTGTGCAAATATCTCTTCAATGTCCTGCTTTCAGTTCTTTTGGGTATATACCCAGAGGCGGAATTGATTTTTCTGAGAAACCTTCATAATGTTTCCCAGAGTGGCTGCACCATTTTACATTCTCACCTACAGTGCACAAGGGCTCCAATTCTCCATATCCTCAACAAAACTTATTTTGTGAGGTTTGGGTTTTGTTTGTTTGTTTTTGGCAGCAGCCATCCAATGGGTGTGCAAATTTTCTTTATATACTTCAACTAAAATATCATGTAACAGATTGGAGACAGAAGCTGACATGAGAATCAAGCTGTCTTTTATAAGACAGAATTGAAATAAAAGTAAAAAATGTAAAACAATGCCACTCTTATTTCTGTTTCTTTTTTTTAAACAAACAAACAACAACAAAAAACCCAAATAAAATATATGTTATTTGTAATGGTCTAATTTGTTATTATTTTAGAATGAGTTAAAGTATACATAATTTTAAATAACCAATTTTAATTTCTAATATGGTAAATATTGTTACATATTATCCACATAAAGAAAAGCTCTTTGAGGTCCTCAATTACTTTGTAAATTGTGGTAAAATAGATTAGCATAAAACTTACTGTTGTAACCACTTAAAAACGTACAATTCAGTGGTGTTAAGTACGTTCATAATGTTGTTCAACCATTACCACTATCTAGTTCCAGAACTTATTCATCACCCCAAATGGAAACTTTGCGCCATTAAGCAGTCGCTCTTATTTCCCCACCTGCCACAGCCCTTGACAGCCACTAATCTGCTTTCTATTTTTGATGAATTTGCATATTCTGTGTATTTCATATAAATGGAAACATATAATACATAGCCTTTTGCGTCTCTGACTTCTTTCACGCAGCATTACGTTTTCAAGTTTCATCCATGTTGTAGCATGTATTATTACTTGATTCCTTTTTTTTGCCAAATAATATGTCATTGTGTGAATATACCACATTTTGTTTATCCATTCATCTGTTGATAAACATTTGGGCTGTTTCCACCTTTTGGCTATTGTGAATAGGGCTGCTGTGAACCTTTGTGTGCAAGTTTTTTGTTTGAACACGAAGAATGGTGTTTTCCATTCTTTTGCATATATACTGAGTGAAACTGCTGGTCATACTGGCAATTCAATGTTTAACTTATCAAGGAACTGCCAAACTATTTTCCACGGTGGCTGTACCATTTTACATTCAGCAGTGTATGAGTGTATACATTTCTTCACATTTTTTCCAATACTTATTTTCCCCTTTAAAATTCTTTCTTATTAAGGCCATTCATTTTGAGGGTATTGTGGCTTTGTTTTGTTTTGCTTTTTTAAATATTTATTTATTTGGCTGCATTGAGTCATATTTGCAGATCTTCGTTGAGGCATGCAGGATCTTTTTTGCAGCATGCGGGATCTTTATTAGCGGTTCATGGGCTTCTCTAGCTGTGTCGCGCAGTCTCATTAGTTACAGCGTGCAGGCTTAATTGCCTCACAGCATATGGGATCTTAGTTCCCCAACCAGGGATTGAACCCATATCCCCTGCATTGAAAGGCAGATTACTAACCACTGGACCACCAGGGAAGTCCCTCATTGTGATTTTGATTTGCATTTTCCTACTGACTAATGACATTGAGCACCTTTTCATGTGCTTCTTGGCTATTTGTATAGCTCTTCTGGGGAACTATCTATTCAAATCTTTGCCTTTTTTTTTTGCTTTGTTTTGTTTTGTGTTTTTGAGTTTTAAGAGTTCTTTATGTATTCTGGACCCTTATCACATATATGATTTACAAATATTTTCTCCCATTCTGTGGATTATTTTTTCACTCTTTTGATAGTATCCTTTGAAACATAAAAGCTTTTAATTAAGTTTTTTTCATTAATTAATTTATTTTTGGCTGCGTTGGGTCTTTGTTGCTGCGTGTGGGCTTTCTCTAGTTGCGATGAGTGGGGGCTACTCTTCATTGTGGTGCGCGGGCTTCTCATTGCAGTGGCTTCTCTTGTTGTGGAGCACGGGCTCTAGGCATGCGGGCTTCAGTAGCTGTGGCTCACGGGCTCAGTATTTGTGGCTTGTGGGCTCTAGAGGGCAGGCTCTGTAGTTGTGGCACACGGGCTTAGTTACTACGTGGCATGTGGGATCTTCCTGGACCACGGCTCGAACCCATGTCCCCTGCATTGGTAGGCAGATTCTTAACCACTGCGCCACCAGGGAAGCCCAAAGCTTTTAATTTTGATGAAGTCCAGCTTGCCTATTTTTTCTTTTGTTGCTTGAACTTTTGGTAACATAATTTATAAACCATCACCAAATCCAAGGTCATGAATATTTACCCCTATGCTTTCTCCTAAGAGTTTTTTTAAAAAAAAATTTTATAGTTTTACCTCTTAAATTTAGGTCTGTGATCCATTTTGAGTTATCTTTGCTATGCAGTGTGAGATAAGAGTCCAACTTCATTCTTTTACATGTGGATGTCCAGTTGTGTTCTTAATAATTTTTGAGAGTATAAAGGGATCTTTCAACCAAAAATTTTAAGAATTTCTGGTCTAAGGTATCCAACAAAAATAGTAAAAGAATGTATAACTAAGAATTGAACAGAAGGGAAAATAGAATAATAAAAATAATTAATTCATCCAAAGAAGTCAGAGTGACAGGAAAAGAAAAATAGAAAAGATGAAATTAATATAAAACAAATGATAAGATGGTAAGATTTAAATCCAAATATATCAGTAATTCAATTACTGTAAAGAACAAAATTCCCTAATTAAAAGACAAAGACTGTTGAATTGCATAAAAAAAAAAACTCAACTGTATGCTGCTTACAGGAGACACACGTTAATTATAAGGATACAGAAAGGTTAAAAGTAAAAGGAAGCGGCTTCCCTGGTGGCGCAGTGGTTGAGAGTCCACCTGCCGATGCAGGGGACGCGGGTTTGTGCCCTGGTCCAGGAAGATCTCACATGCGCGGAGCGGCTAGGCCCATGAGCCATCGCCACAGAGCCTGTGCGTCCGGAGCCTGTGCTCCGCAACGGGAGAGGCCACAGCAGTGAGAGGCCCGCGTACCGCAAAACAAAACAAAAAACTATAACATACCAAAATTTGGGGAATGCAGCTATACCCAGTCTCAGAGAGAAATTTATATCTTTAAGTGCATATATTAGAAAAGAGGAAAGGCTGCAAATCAATGATATAATAATCAATTTTCAAGATCAGGAAAAAAACCCCAGCACATTAAACCCAAAGAGAGTAGGAGGAAGGAAATAAATCTAAGAACAGAAATTAATGAAATAGAAAACAAACATATAATAGTATGAATCAACAAAGCGAAAGCTGTTTTTTTGAAAGAACTAATACAATTGATGACCCCCCTGGCAAGACTGATAAACTTTTTTTTTAAAAAAGGCACAAATTGGGACTTCCCTGGTGGCGCAGTGAATAAGACTCTGTGCTCCCAATGCAGGGGGCCTGGGGTCAGGGAACTACATCCCACATGCATGCTGCAAGTAAGAGTTCGCATGCCACAACTAAGGAGCCGGTGAGCCGTAACTAAGGAGCCCACCTGCTGCAACTAAGGTCTTGAGCCCGCTTGCTGCAACTAAGACCCAGCGCAACAAAATTAAAAAAAATAAATTAAAAAAATATATATAAAAGGCAGGGCTTCCCTGGTGGCACAGTGGTTGAGAGTCCACCTGCCGATGCAGGGGACGTGGATTCGTGCCCGCGGTCCGGGAAGATCTCGCATGCCGCGGAACGGCTGGGCCTGTGAGCCATGGCCGCTGAGCCTGCGCGTCCGGAGCCTGTGCTCCAGAGGCCACAACAGTGAGAGGCCCGCGTACCGCAAAAAAAAAAAAAAAAAAAAAAAAAAAAAAATATATATATATATATATATATATATATATATAAAAGGCACAAATTACCACTATCAATAATGAAAAGAGAGGGCTTCCCTGGTGGCGCAGTGGTTGAGAGTCCGCCTGCCGATGCAGGGGACGTGGGTTCGTGCCCCAGTCCGGGAAGATCCCACATGCTGCGGAGCGGCTGGGCCCGTGAGCCATGGCCGCTGAGCCTGTGCGTCTGGAGCCTGTTGCTCTGCAACGGGAGAGGCCACAACAGTGAGAGGCCCACGTACCGAAAAAAAAAAAAAGAAAAGAGAGATATCACAATAGACATTAAAAAGGTAATAAGGGGATAATTCCCTCTAGGTCCAGTGGTTAGGGCTCCGTGCTTTCACTGCCGAGGGCCTGGGTTTGATCCCTGGTAGGGGAACTAGGATCCCACAAACTGTGAGGCCAAAAAAAAAACAAAAAAGATAATAAGAGGATACTGTGAACAATTCTACATAAATAAACATGAAATTTCCAATGAAATAGTCAAATTCCATGAAGAATACTTTTCAAAACAGAAACAAGTAGAAAATCTGAGTCTGAAGATTCTGTATGTGTTAAAGAATTTGTATCTAAAAATTAAAGATCTTTCAACAAAGAGAACTCCAGGTCCAGGTGGTTTCACTGGTGAATTCCAATAAACACCAAAGCAAGAAGTAAAAACATTCTTCCAATTCATTTTGTGAGATCACCATAACCTTGATAACAAAAACTGATAAGAACATTAATAAAAAATATGTAGGCTTGGGGCTTCCCTGGTGGCGCAGTGGTTGAGAGTCCGCCTGCCGATGCAGGGGACGTGTGTTCGTGCCCTGGTCTGGGAGGATCCCGCGTGCCGCGGAGCGGCTGGGCCCGTAAGCCGTGGCCGCTGGGCCTGCACTTCCGGAGCCTGTGCTCCGCAACGGGAGAGGCCACGGCAGTGGGAGGCCCGCGTACCGCAAAAAAAAAAAAAAAAAAAAAAAAAAAAAAAATATATATATATATATATATGTAGGCTAATCTTTCTTATGAATATAAATACAAAAAATCCTAAATAATACATTAGCAAATTGATTCTAACTATATATAAAAAAACTTACTACATCACAAAAAATTTGGACTTATTCTAGGAAAGCAAGACTGGTGTAAGAGTTGACAATTTATCAATGTAATTAATCATATTAACAGAATAAGTGAGAAAAATACATGGCTATCTCAATAGATACAGAAGAAATGCCTGATAAAATTCTATACAATTCATAATAAAACCTCTTAGAAAACTAGACATAGAAGGAAACTTCCTTACTCTGATGAAGAGTATAGTAAAATACCTACATCTTACATCATGACTTGATAGTGAAATATTGAAAGCTTTCCTCCTGAGACTGAGAATGAGACAAAGTTATCCAATATCATCACTTCCAGTCAATGTTGTTCTGAAGTCTCCTGTCAATGTAATAGGCAAGAAAAAGAAATAAAAATGGCAAGTATTGGAAAGAAAGAAAGAAAGAAAGAAAAAAGAAAGAAAGAAATAAAGGAAGAAATCATTGTTGCAGATAACATGATTGTGTACATAGAAAACCCAAAAGAATCTATAGATAAATTATTACCATTAATAAATGAATTAGGAAGATTATGGATACAAGGTCAAATAAAAATTGATTGCATTTCTATATAAATCAACAATAACATGTTCTTTTAAATAAATAGTGCTGGAACAATTGAATGTATATGGAAAAAGTAAATATTGACCCTTACACTCATACACAAAAAAATTAATTCAAAATGAATCATAGGCCAAAGTATAAAAGGTAAGACAATAAAGCTTCTAGAAGAAAACAAAGAAGGCTATTTTTATGACCTTGAAGTAGAGAGAAAGTTAAGACATAAAACATACTAACTTAATCCTTAAATACTAAAGTATTAACTAAAGCTAAATGTATGCCTACTCTGTGACTAGAAAATTCACTCCTAGGTGAGAGAAATATGGGCATATGTTTATCAAAAGACATGTACAAGAATGTCCACAGCAACTTTATTCACAATAGCCAAAAAGTCAAAACAGTCTAAGTGTCTAACAGCAGAATGGGTAAACAAATTGTACATTCATACAATGAGATACTACATGGCAATAGAAAGAATGAACTAGGGATACACACAACAACATGGATTAATCTCAGAGACATTATGTTGAGTAAAATAAGCCAGACACAAAGGATAACATTATATATGACTTCATTTATGCCCAAATCAAGAAGAAGCAGAACCAGCAACAGTCATTCTCACAATAGTGGTTACTCTTGTGGTGCTGGGGTTGGGGAAGAACCTTCTGGGATGCTAGGAATATTCTATATCTTGGTCTGGGTGGAGTTTTCATGAATGTATACATATGCAAAAATTCATTGAACTATGCACTTAAGGTCTACACTTAGTGTACCTCATGGCTATGTATAATGTTTCCATTTGAAAAGTATTTTAAAAAAAGAAAAATGCCATTTATAATAAGCTTCCAAAACAAATATCTAGAAATAACTCTAATAAGTGAACTATCCATATAATCACATCTGAAACCTCCCTGGTGCTCTGCTCCAGACACCTGCCCCCACTTCCCCAAAATAACCTCTATCCTGACCCCCAACACCATAGATCAGTTTTGCCGGTTTTTACACTTTATATAAATTGAATCAGGCAGCCTGATATTTTGTGTCTTTTACATTCATGAGATTCATCCGTCCCGCGCTGTACAAAAACAATCAGTGGGCCTGATGTGACCCAAAGGCTAGGGTTTGCTGACCCTGAGCTGGAGTATAAGAAGGGTCTAAATAGCCATGAATGGGCTTCAGCTCAGCTGTCCTGCCATCCTTTGGGTGATGGTGGTGCCAGGGGGCAATGCTCCAAGGATTGCTCTGGCACTATCTTTTCCCAGGTCTCATATCTGCACTCAGCATGACCCAGAGCAAGAGGGAGGAAGTGTCTCCTTTGCCATCCATCATGTCTGTCCTCAAACTGAACCCGGGGAGTGCTGTGCCGTGTGTGTGTGTGTGTGTGTGTGTGTGTGTGTGTGTGTGTGTGTGTAAAGTGGGGTGTTCTAAGTGTGAGGCCCAGGGCAGGAGCCCCACTTACTCATGTCAAGTCAATGTTCTTGAATGCAAGAGCACTGTTTCTTGAGGCTGTAGCCCAGACAGCAAGGAGAAAGAGGCCAGAGATGAGGCAAGACATAAAAGCAGAGGTGGCTTCTGGAGAACCCTTTCCTTGGCGGAGGTGTTTCAGCCTGATATTGGGAATTAGCCGTAGCCCATGAGGGGTGTAAAGTGGAGGAGAGCCTGCCCCACTCCAACTCAGTTGGAGTGAGGCTTTTTGGGTCCTTCTCACACTGCCCTTTCCTATGGTTCAAAGATAACAATAGGACTAACTTCCAATGTATTCATTTCTCATGTTATTCATTGAATTTAGAGTTCCTCCCCTCTAATCCCCTCCTCTCCATCACCTTGGGAAGGGTGGAGATCCAGGAAAGGGATGGGGTGTGGTGCCTGGAGGCTGAAGTGTACATCTTGATTGTTTAACTTGGGGACCCTGAGGGCAGAGGGCTGGAGGGTGGGGAGGGGAAAGGAAGGCACTGGAAAGTCCCGGGGGCCTGGCAGGTCACAGATCACAAAGCCATCTAGAGGAGAGAGCCTGATTCTAAAAGCAAGGAGGAAACGATTGGCAGTTCCTCACTCGTTTGTCTGTAGCAGCAGAGCTGCAGGCATTTCTGTACATGGGTAGGTGTAGACCTCTTCTTCCAGATGGAGCAGTCATCTCCCCATGCTCCAAATCTACACTGCTGCTTTCTCCCTCCTGCAGATCCCACAGGCCTGTTCTGTTTTTAGCCACATTTTTGTGTGCAGCTCCAAACTCTGACAGCTTTATTTAAAACACCCTTATTTTACCCCCCCCCCATTTGATTTGTATTTTGGCTGGGTATAGAATTCTAGGTTGGAGATACTTTCCCATCACAATTTTGAAAGCACTGCTCCATTGCCTTCTTTCTTCTAGTGTTGCTATGGAGACCAAGCCATTCTGATTCCTGTTTCTATCAGTCTGGATTCAATCAGGAGACAGGAACACACAGTGATTTACACAGGGAAGTTTACTATAAAAAAGTATTAAAGTGGTAATCCCCTGGTGATCCAGTGGTTAGGACTTGGTTTTCACTGCTGAGGGCACGGGTTCAATCCCTAATCTCACAAGCCGTGCAGTGTGGCCAAAAAAAAAGAAAAAAAAAGTGTTAAAGTATGACAAAAGAATGATTATAAGATGTAAGAGAACTCTATGGTATCTGAGGGCTGAGGGAGATATCCAAGGAAGAATACATTTGGAAGGAATCTCTCCCTGAGGCAGGGGTTCAGACCTAACTGGAGAAGGTGTAGTTGCAGCCCAGTGGATAGCAGAGAAGGGTGTTGGTTTGCTGGGCATGCAGGAAGCAACCCTTCAGGGCATAGGTGAGCCACAGCTGGTAGTCCGGCATACAAAGAGTGTGGGAGCACTGGTGCAGAAGGCCTGCAGTGCACAGAGTCCATATGTGAAGGGTCACAGCATTGGGAGGACAGTGGGGCATGTGGCTGGGGCAGAGCAACCCAGGATGTCCTTCCCTCCCACCTCTGACCAGTGGTGCAGCTGCTGGACCCAGCAGGAAAAGCCCCTTCCTCCTGCAATGTCCCTCCAGCACCTTCTACCTAGAAAGCTTAATAGCGAGCAACAGCTTGTTTGCTGTGAAAGAGAGATGCTTAAAAGAATCCCCCCAACGCAGCCATAAATAAATAAATAAATAAATAAATTGATTAATTGATTGAAAAAAAAAGAATCCCATTCATCATCACTGAGAAGGTATTAAAAGGCAGATTTGGAGCTGAGAAACAGTACATTGGTAACTGGCACATTGATTCTTTGTGGTGATTATTTTTTCTCTCTTGCTGAAAGTTTGTAAAAGTCTTGCTTTGTCTTCAGTGTTTCCTTGGTGCGGGTCTAGTTTCATTCCTTGTGTTAGACACTCAGCTGGCTCTTTCAGTCCAAGAACTCATGTCTTTTAGTTCTGAGAAATCTTGAATTATTCAAATTATTTTTTCCTCTCTATTTTCTCTTTTCTCTCTTATTATTCAAATAGTGTACTTCTTGGACTGTTTTTCTCATTTTCTTATCTTTTCCTTTTATACTCTATTGCTTTGGTTTTTTTTGGCTATAGTTTCTAGAACATTTTTTAACATTTTCTTTCAACTCTTCTACTGAGTTTTTAATTTCTGCTGTCATGTTTTTAATTTTCAAAGAGCTCTTTTCTGATCCTTGAGCGTTCTTCCTCTTTTTAAATAACATTTTGTTTTTGTTTCATGAACATAATATCTTTTAGTGTCTCTCTGAGAATATCAGTGATACTTTTTAAAAAGTCTTCTTCCTGCACAGACTCTGTGTCAACAAGTTGCTTTTCATTCTGTTTTTTTGCTTGTTGGTATCTTCTATGCTGAATGTTTTTACTCAGGTATCTGTTAATCCTAGATTATTTCTGAGAGGCAAACTGTATCAGTCAGGTCCCAACAGTAAACATAGTTTCACTCAAACTAGGGTAATTTCAGGAGGGTTTATTTACAAAATGCCTGTTTACAAAGGCAGAGTGGAGAAGCTGCATCTGTGGTGGAGAGACACAGGGAGGCCCAGGTGACATCAGAGAGGAACAGAAGGGTAAACGGCCCAACCTCGCCTTCCTCCCTCCCTCCTGTTTACTTCCTGGCTTCCACGTTGGTCAAACCAACCAGAAGTTGGAGGGTGCGGGAGCCTGCTCATCCTCCATACCTGGGAGCGTCCCCCAGCAGAGGGCAGGGCGGGGGAGCAGATGGAAATATCTGACACAGGAACCGAAATGCTGACCAGGAAGGAGCTCTGTGGGGCGGGTGGGGGGGGGGGTATCTGAGTGGGACTGTTTGCTGGGAAAATTCCCAAATATCTGAATCTTTAGGTCTTTCCTCTCAGGCTCGTCAGATTTCCCGGAAAAGAATCTAGTAGTTGCCTTCCAGGGGGGAACACTGGTCTGGCCCCCTCGTATTCTGGTTGCTGAAAGGAGCAGAGGGCCGTGGGCCTCGGCATGTAGCACTCCACATACACACAGCCAATCCTCTTCTTCTAGAAACCTCGCCTATGCTCTCAAATGTGCCTGGTGTCCCCCAGTTCAGAGGTCCTGTTTTGTCCTGTTTAGAGAATAAACCTGCATATTTCAGTGGGAGTGAAAGGGAGACAGTTACCCCATAATAGAAGGTAGAAGAGGGAGATTGAGAGAGCTGCCTCTTAAATAGCTTTCAACCACCCCTCACTATTCACACACACACACACACACACACACACACACGCACACTCAGTTTCAGAGGTCCTTGGAACTGTCAGCTCATGAGTCTTTTGAGGAGTTAGTGGAATAAATTGTCTTTCCCCGCTGGAAGTTTAGGATTTGGCTTTCTCAAGTTGGCTAAGTCAGTTACCACTGACACACGGGTGACTTTCCGGTTCCTGGCCTCTGTCTGGAAGTCTCAAGTCTTCTTTGGCTGAAACACAGTATATCTGGAGAGGGCTTATGGGAAAGGGGAAGAAAAGGCATCCTGGGGCCAGAGTGTGAAGTGTTTTGAGGAGATTGTACTTTTCTCTAGAGGCTGTGGGTTTGGGGATGGAGCTAACAACTTGGGTCTAGCTATGTGGGCCCTTTGGTAAATTTATCTGGGTCCCAATTTTCTATTGGCTCCTGTGTGATGACTCAGTAGGGTGTGTGGAAGGAAGCAATGAACTATAAAGTGCTTTACCGTGATATATTATTTTTCAAATGCAGACAGAATTTTCCTGTCTTTATGTCTTCGCTAATACTGTTGCTTTTGCTTGGAATTTTCTGTCTTTTCCCTCACCTCTCCATCTCCATTTACAGACATGGTACATTTAAGTCCAGCTCAGTGTCAACTCCACTATGAAATTGATGCCCTCAAACTGAATAGGAACTCCCAAACTCCCAAACCTTTAATGACGGCCACTTTTTTCTCACCTCCATTCCTGTCTGTATTAGCCAGAGAAATGGAACCATTAGGATATATATCCTGTATAAGTGTCTGTATATGGATGGATGCATATATCCTGTGTGTGTGATCTCTCTGTATATCCTATATAAATCTCTTTTAATAAAGAGATTTATTATACAGAATTGGTTCATGTGATTTGAAGGCTAGCAAGTCCCAAGATCTGCAGGGTCAGCTGACAAGCTAGAGCCCCAGGAGAGCTGATGGTGTAGTAGTTCTGCCCAAATCTCACTTCCGCGTTTTGCTCTTCCAGCCCTCCCAATACCTTTGTAACTAATTCCTTATATTTCATTCCATCAATTGAAAAACATGTGGAGGGAATTCCCTGGCTGTCCTGGGGTTAAGACTTCGCCTTCCAATGCAGGGGGTGTGGGTTCAATCCTTGGTCAGGGAGCTAAGATCCCACATGCCTCACGGCCAAAAAACCAAAACATAAACAGAAGCAATATTGTAACAAATTCAATCAAGACTTTAAAAATGATCCACATCAAAAAATCTTAAAAAAAAAAATGTGGAGTGGCTTTTGCTTTCTTGACCATACTCTGATTTATAAAAAGCAGACTTATCTATTTTATGGATATTATGATATCCTTCCTGGAAGTATAGTAAGTTTGAATTGTTCTTTCTCCCTTCCACATATTTTATTATTTTTACTTTTTTAATATAAATTTATTTTATTTATTTATTTTTGGCTGTGATGCGCCTTCTCTAGTTGCAGTGAGCGGGGGCTACTCTTCTTTGTGGTGCGCGGGCTTCTCATTGTGGTGGCTTTTGTTGCGGAGCACGGGCTCTAGGCGCGCGGGCTTCAGTAGTTGCAGCACGCGGGCTCAATAGTTGTGGCTCGCGGGGTCTAGAGCACAGGCTCAGTAGTTGTGGCGCATGGGCTTAGTTGCTCCGTGGCATGTGGGATCTTCCCGGACCAGGGCTTGAACCCATGTCCCCTGCATTGGCAGGCGGATTCTTAACCACTGCGCCACCAAGGAAACCCCTACATATTTTATTATTGTGGTTAAATGTACATAACATAAAATTTACCATTTTCACTATTTTTAAGTTCACAATTTAGTGGCGTTAAGTATATTCACAGTGTTGTGTAAACATTACCACTATCTATTTCTACAACTTTTTCATCATCCCAAACAGAAACCCTTTACCTTTTAAACAATAACTCGGGACTTCCCTGGTGGTCCAATGGTTAAGAATCCGCTTTCCAATGCAGGAGACGGGGGTTCGATCCCTGGTCGGGGAACTAAGATCCCACATGCCCAGGGGCAACTAAGCCCGTGCGTGCGCTCTGGAACCTGTTCACCACAACTAGAAAGAATCCCATGTACCACAACGAAAGATCCCTCACCACAACGAAGATCCTGCATGCCGCAACTAAGACCTGACGCAGCCAAATAAATAAATAAATATTAAAAAAAAAAAGAACTGAAAGCAGGAACTAGAACAGCTATATATACACCAGATATATAATATACACCCATGTTCATAGATGTGTGATCCATGTTCATTGATGTGTGATTCACAAAAGCCAAAAGGTGGAAACAACCCATGTCTATCAACTGATGAATGGACAAACAAAATGTTACAACATAGATGAACCTTGACAACATTATGCTAAGTGAAAAAAGCCATACAGGAAAAGATAAATATTATGATTCCACTTATGTGAAGTACATAAAATAGGCAAATTCATAGAGATAGAAAGTAGAATAGTGGTTACCAGAGTCTAGGGGGCTGGAGGAATGAAGAGTTATTGGTGGTTTTTTTAAAAATATATTTTTATTTATTTATTTATTGGATGTGTCGGATCTTAGTTGCAACACGCAGGATCTTTCGTTGTGGTGTGTGGGCTCATTAGTTGCGGCACACCCTTAGTTGCCCCAGGGCATGGGCGGATCTTAGTTGCCCGATCAGGGATCGCACCAGCGTCCCCTGCATTGCAAGACCAATTCTTAACCACTGGACCACCAAGGAAGTCCCATCCCTGCTTTCAGTTCTTTTGGGTATATAATAGGGGAGTGGAATTGCTAGATCAGTTGGTAATTCTATGTTTAGTTTTTGAAGAACTGCCAAACTTTTCCACAGAGGCTGCATCATTTTATATTCCCACCAGCAACGCTCAACAATTCTAATTTCTCCACATCTTCACCCGCACTTGTTATTTTCTATTTTTTGGTAATAGTTACTTTAATGGATGTGAAGTGGTATCTCATAGTGGTTTTTTTTTCTTTTTTAAATAAATTTATTTATGGCTGCATTGGGTCTTCGTTGCTGCACGCTGGCTTTCTCTAGTTGTGGCATGCAGGGGCCACTCTTCCTTGAGGTGCACGGGCTTCTCATTGTGGTGGCTTCTCTTGTTGCAGAGCATGGGCTCTAGGTGCACAGGCTTCAGTAGTTGTGGCACTTGGGCTCAGCAGTTGTGGCACACAGGCTCAGTAGTTGTGGTGCACAGGCTTATTTGCTCCACAGCATGTGCGATCTTCTCAGACCTCGAACCCGTGTCCCCTGTATTGGCAGGTAGACTCCCAACCACTGCACTGCCAGGGAAGTCCCTCTCATAGCAGTTTTGATTTGGATTCCCCTTATGACCAGTGATCTTGAACGTCTTTTCATGTGCTTGTTGGCCATTTGCATATCTTTTTTGGAGAATGTATATACAAGCCCTTTGCCCATTTTTGAATTGGATTGTTTCATTTTGTTGTTGAGTTGTAGGAGTTTCTTTACATATTCTGAATATTAATCCCTTATCAAGTACATGATTTGCAAATATTTTCTCCCATTCTGTGGGTTATCTTTTCATTCTTTTTTTTTTTTGTGGTACGCGGGCCTCTCACTTTTGTGGCCTCTCCCATTGCAGAGCACAGGCTCCGGACGTGCAGGCTTAGTGGCCATGGCTCACGGGCCCAGATGCTCCGCGGCATGTGGGATCTTCCCGGACCGGGGCACGAACCTGTGTCCCCTGCATCTGCAGGCGGACTCTCAACTACTGCACCACCAGGGAATCCCTCTTTTCATTCTTTTAATAGTGCCCTTTGATGCACAAAAGTTTGTAATTTTGATGAAGTCCAATTTATCTATTTTTTTGTTTTGTTGGCTTTTTTTTTTTTTTTTGGCTGTGTTGGGTCTTTGTTGCTGCGCGCGTGCTTTCTCTAGTAGTGGTGAGCGGGGGCTACTCTTGGTTGCGGTGTGCGGGTTTCTCATTGTGGTGGCTTCTCTTGTTGCAGAGCATGGGCTCTAGGCACGTGGGCTTCAGTAGTTGTGGTACATGGGCTCAGTAGTTGTGGTGCCGGGCTTAGTTGCTCTGCGGCATGTGGGATCTTCCTGGACCAGGGCTCGAACCCGTGTCCCCTGCATTGGTAGGCGGATTCTTAACCACTGCACCACTAGGGAAGTCCCTTGTTGGCTTATTTTTTAAATGTCATATCCAAATACAATATCCTGAAGATTTTTCTATATATTTTTTTGTTTGTTTTTTGGCTGTGCTGTGCAGAATGTGGGATCTTAGTTCCCCAACCAGGGATCAAACCCGTGCCTCCTGCATTGGGAGTGTGGCGTCTTGAACACTGGACTGCCAGGAAGTCCTTTCTGTATGTTTTCTTCATTTTGAGTTAATTTTTGTATATGGTGTTAGGTAAGAACCCGACTTCCTTTTTTTTTTTTTTTGGCCGCACCCGGAGGCTTGTGGGATCTTAGTTTCCCAACCAGGGATTGAACCTGGGCTAAGGCAGTGAAAGTGCTGAGTCCTAACCTCTTGACTGCCAGGGAATTCCCCCTACTTCTTTCTTTTGCAGGTGGATATCCAGTATTCCCAGCACCATTTTTTGAAAAGACTGTCCTTTCCCTGTTGAATGGTCTTGGCACCCTTGTCAGAAAATCAGTTGGCCATATCAATTACAGATTCCTCAATAGCACTGAAAAAAATCAATTAACCATATGTATAAAGATTTATTTGGGAGCTCTCTAGTCTATCTCATTGATCTCTATGTCTGTCCTTATGCCAGTACCACACTGTTTTGTTTTTTAAAAATAAATTTATTTATTTATTTTTGGCCTCGCGAGTTCCTCACTGCTATGCGAGGTCGCGGCGAGCAGGGGCTAGTCTTCGTTGAGGTGCGCAGGCTTCTCTTGTTGTGGAGCACAGGCTCTAGTCGCACTGGTTTCAGTAGTTGTGGCACACGGGCTCAATAGTTGTGGCACTAGGGCTTAGTTGCTCCTTGGTATGTGGGATCTTCCTGGAGCAGGGCTTGAACCCATGTCCCCTGCATTGGCAGGTGGATTCTTAGCCACTGTGCCACCAGGGAAGTCCCACCACAGTGTTGTAATTACTGTAGCTTTGTAGTTAAGTTTTGAAATAAAAAAGTGTAAGTCTTCCAATATTATTCTATTTTTTCAAGACTGTTTTGAGTATTCAGGATCCTTTGAGATTTCATATAAATTTTGGAATAAGTTTTTCTATATCTTCAAAAACTGACATTGGAATTTTGATAAGAATTGCCTCGAAACAGTAGATCACTTTTGATAGTATCATCATCTTAACAGTATTAAGTCTTCCAATCCATGAACACAGGATGTCTTTCCATTTATTTAGGTCTCTTTTAATTTCTTTCAGCAATGTTTTGTAGTTTTCAGCATACAAGTCTTTTGCCTTATTGGTTAAATTTCTTCCTAAATATTTTACTTTGTTGATGCTATTGTAAATAAAATTGTTTTTTAAAATTCCCTTTTCTGATTATTCGTTGCTAGTGTATAGAAATGCAACTGATTTGTGTCTGTTTAGTTTGTACCTTGCAACTTTGCTGAATTCATTTATTAGCTCTAACAAGTTTGTATGTGTGTGTGTGTGTGTGTGATCTTTAGAATTTTCTTAAAAAATAAGATCATGTAGTCTGTGAGCAGAGATAAGTTTACTTACTCCTTTCCAATTTGGATGTCTTTAATTTCTTTTCCTTGCCTAATTGCTCTGGCTAGCACTTATAGTACTATGTTGAAAAGAAGTGGCAAAAGTGAGCACCCTCGTTTTGTCCCTGATCTTAGGGAAAAGCTTTCATTCTTTCACCATTGAGTATGATGTTAGCTGTGGGTTTTTCATATATGGCCTTCATTCCCTCTTCCACTTTGATTAAAACAAAGACTCCTTGAATAAGGTTGTGAACATTCTTTGGTTATTCATGCAATAAATATTTATTAAGTGTCTACTCTGTGCCAGGAACTTGTTTTATGCACTGAGGATAGAGTGATGACCAGACAGACACAGTGCCTACGAGAAGGCAATAAGGGTTCTAAGTGGGACTTCCTTGGTGGCGCAGTGGTTAAAAATCCGCCTGCCAATGCAGGAGACAGGGGTGCGAGTCCTGGTCCGGGAAGATCCCACATGCCGCGGAGGAACTAAGCCCGTGCGCCACAACTACTGAGTCTGTACGCCACAACTACTGAAGCACACGTGCCTAGAGCCCGTGCTCCGCAACAAGAGAAGCCACTGCAATGAGAAGCCCGCGCACCGCAACGAAGAGTAGCCCCCGCTCGCCGCAACTTGAGAAAAGCCCGCGCGCAGTAACGAAGACCCAATGCAGCCAAAAATAAATATAAAATAATAAATAAATTTAAAAAAAGAAGAGTTCTAGGCAAAAAAAGAGAGATATGATAGGTGTGGACTAGTGCAGTGAATATAGAGAGATGCCGATGGACTTGAGATCTGTTCTGGATTGCAGTGCTGTAACGAACTGGATGACAGAGAAAAGGAGAAGGAGGAGTTAAGGATGACTCTTAGGTTTCCGACATGGGCAGAGGGTTGGGCAAGTCCCCGAGGTAGAGAGCACAGGAGGGACATCAAGTCGTGAGAGGAAGAGGATGGCTCAGTTTTGGACACATTGAGTTTGAGCAGCACATAAGACCTCAAAGTGGAGATGTCAGGTATGCAGTTGTATGTGCTGATCACAAGTGCAAACGAAATATTTGGGCTGAAGATAAACATTTGCGAGTCAGTGCAAGTGGATGAAATAGACTAGAGAGAGACTGTTTGGGAGGAGAAGGTGGCCTAGAGAGTAATTTCAACATCAGATTGAAGAGGAAGAGTTTATAAAAGAGACTGAGAGGAGTGGCCAGGGAGGTGGGAGGAAAGTGTGATAGTAAGGAAGACAAATGAGTGAATTAAGAAGGAAGGAATGAAAAAAAAAAAAAAAAAAAAAGAAGGAAGGAATGTAAACCTGTCCAAGTCTGCTCAAAGGTCACATTAGTAACCCTAGAGTATGTTTCTGTATTTCTTAATCTGGATGGCAGTACATGGATGTCTATTGTATGATTCTTTTTACCTTTATATGTAATTAATATAGTATTATATATAAGAGTAATCAATTATAGGTATAATTAACATGAACAATTATTAATATATTAGGTATTAGCTTAAGATAAGAAGGGCATAATCTGTCCTTCTTATCTTTGAATTTGTTGTAGTGTCAAGCTCCAAGTTTGACACATGGCTGACATCCAATAAATATTTGTTAGAAAC
Source organism: Orcinus orca (assembly GCF_937001465.1). Taxonomy (NCBI): domain Eukaryota; kingdom Metazoa; phylum Chordata; class Mammalia; order Artiodactyla; family Delphinidae; genus Orcinus; species Orcinus orca. The sequence goes on along the minus strand of NC_064559.1, from coordinate 100,910,997 downwards.
ATAATGCTATTTCCTAGCAACATGCTGAGTTAATACTATGTGCCTGGCACTGTGCTAAGTGATTCATGTGTACTATCTCATGTAATCCTCATGTCCACCCTATGATTTTGGTCCTACTCTTGGTCCTATTTTACTGGTAAGGAAATCAAGACTGGGAAAGATTAAATAACTAATACAAAGATGTCAAACTGAGTCTGTCTGACTCAAAAGCTTCAAAAATTTATTTCATTTTATTTATTTATTCTTTTAAATAGGCTTATTGAAATATAATTAACATGACATATAATTCTCCTACTTAAAGTGTACAATTTGGGGCTTCCCGGGTGGTCCAGTGGTTACGACTCCAAGCTCCCAATGTAGGGGGCCCGGGTTCGATCCCTGGTCTGGGAACTAGATCCCACATGCATTCCGCAACTAAGAATCCGCATGCCACAACTAAAAAGATCCCACATGCCGCAGCGAGTATCCCACACACGGCAACTAAGATCCCACGTACGTCAACTAAGACCCGGCGCAGCCAAATAAAATAAATCACTAAATAAATATTTTAAAAAATGAAGTGTACAATTCAATGTTTTTTTTAGTATATTCATAGATATGTGCAGCCATCACCACAGTCTATTTTAGAACATATTTATCACCTCAAAAAGAAACACAATAACCTTTAGCTATCACTCCTCTATTTCTTCATCCATCCCCTACGCTCCCAGCCCTAAGCAACCACTAATCTACTTTCTGTTTCTATAGATTTCCCTATTCTGGACTTTCATATAAGTGAAATCTTATAATATGTGGATTTTTGTGACTGCCTTCTTTCATTAGCATTGTTTTCAAGGTTCATTCATGCTATAGTATGTATCACTACTTTATTCCTTTTTATAGCTGAATTATATTCCATTGTACGGAGATACTGAATTTTGTTTATCCATTCATCCACTGATAGACATTTGGGTTCTTTCTGCCTTTTAGCTATTATAAATGATGCCTCTTTAATATTTGTGTACAAGCATTTGTGTGGACAAATATTTTTATTTCTCTTGGGTATATACTCGGGAGTGGAATTGCTGGGTCTTATGGTAACTCTATGTTTAATTGTTTGAGGAACTTCCAGAATGTTTTCCAAAGTGACTGTATCATTTTACATTCCCACCGGAAGTAGATGAGGGACTTTCCTGGCAGTCCAGTGGTTAAGACTCTGTGCTTCCACTGCAGGGGGCACGGTTTCGATCCCTGGTCTGGGGAACTAAGATCCCACATGTCGTGTGGCCAAAAAAACCCCCCAAAACCAAAAATCAAACAATGCTGTTCTTCAATTAAAATTGAATCTTAAAAAAAAAACTGTATGAGGTTCTGATTTGCTCACATCCTTGTCAACACTTGTTATTATCTGACTTTTAAATTCTAGCTGACTGAAAAGCTTTTAATCTCTATGCTATATTGCTTGAAATTTAAGAAAATTATGTTCAGCATGATCCAGAAAAGTGTATAATATATTTAGCAAAGAGACTCATGAAAACGGTCGGTATAAATAAGGTTTTTTCCTTAGAGGAAAATTTCAGTTAGCAGAAAAAAAAAAAAAAGATATAAGTAACACCTTCCTTCTCCCATAAGTAACACCCATCTCCACGGGGTGGGCGAGGTTACCACATGTAGATTATTATCATTATCAGGCTAACAGTTCCTGAGCACTTCCTGGGTGCCGGGACTGAGCTAAGTACATCGGATAGTTTTCTCAGTTAATCCTCACAATAGCCCTGTGCAGTAGAAACTCTTACTATTCCCATTTTACAGATAAAGAAAAATGAGGTTGGAGAAATGGGGTTTAGAAATTATCCAAGATCCTCAGCTGGTCAATGGCAGAGCTGGATTTGAATTCGGGCAATTTGGCTCAGAAATCTGCTTACACATGTATGTCTGCACGTATGTATACAGCTACACATCCAGGAATGATTGCTAAAGAGCCAGCTAATGGACACAAATGGAGTAAGCGATCAGCGATGGGAAGGGTAATTATTACTCAACCCTTATTCTGTGAAAATCCAGAGTGTAATGCAGCTTCTGCTGGGAAGTGAAAGAACAAACAGCTCACGTGTACTTGTGAAATCCAAGTTTAGACTATCTTCCAGGAAAGGTAAAATGACAGACAGAGGTAGAAACTGCAGAGGCCCCAGCCCTGAGAAAGAATACTGTTGACGGGCAGAAGCAAACTGGTCTGGAGTGTTAAGTCTGCTGGTAAATTGTTCTCTATTCTAGAACACTTTAACCCATGAAGCTAGAAGGGGTCTAAGAGAGTGTCTAATAACCAAATTCTATTGCAACCTGTTCACTGTATGGGTGATATAATGAGCTATAATTAAAAAACATATTCAGATGGACTCTTCTGTCTTGAAAAAAATGTGCTCTGGGAAAATTTACTTTTACATTTTTGAAACAAACACTCATATAGGACCTACCACGTGTGGGGCATTGTTATAAACATTTTACATATGTAATTAACTTAATTCTCATAAAAATCCTATGCGGCTACTTTTATTTCCCCTATTTTACAGATAGAGACATTGAAACGTAGCGACATTAAGTAATTTGTCTAAGGACACAGAGCTAATAAGCAGCAGAGCTGGAAACTGAGCCCAGGCAATCTGGCTCCAGAGTCTGTGTACATAGAATCATATTGTATACTGCATTTTAAAAAGTCCACACTCTGAAGGAGTTTCAAGTAAATCCTTTAATAACATGGGTCATCTCCCTTCCCCACCTACTCAATAGTGCATCTATTTTATATATCTGAATTTTCAAGCCCCTAGTTTGTTTAATTTTATAATTGTGATGCTTTTTTTAAAATGTGGTAAAATGTACATGATATAAAATTTACCATTTTAATCATAATTAAGTCTGCAGTTCAGTGGCATTAAGTACATTCACATTAGGTACAACCATCACCACCATCCGTCTCCAGAACTCTTTTCATCTTGCAGAACTGAAACTCCATCCCCATTAAACAATAATGCCCAGTTCTGTCTCCCCTCAACCCCTGGCAACCACCATTCTACTTTATGTCTCTATGAGCTTGACTACTCTGTGTTCTTCGTATAAGTGGAATCATACAGTTTTTGTCCTTTTGTGTCTGGCTTATTTTACTTGGCATAATGTCTTCAAGGTTCATTCATGTTGCAGCATGTGTCAGAACTGCCTCTCTTCTTAAGACTGAATAGTATCTCATTGTATAGAGATACCATATTTTGTTTATCCATTCATTCAAAGATGGACACTTGGGTTGCTTCCACCTTTTGCTATTATGAATGATGCTGCTGTGAACATGGGTATACAAATATCTGTGTGAGTCCCTGTTTTCAATTCTTTTGTATATATACCCCAAAATGGCATTGCTAGATCATATTTTAATTGTGCTGCTTTTTAGCAGTTACGTTATAACATTCTATAAACATTACAAAAAGGGGAGATTTTATAAACCTTTTGGAGAATGGTGCTAAAAATCCCTTCTCCAAGATGTGAGATACACACACACACACAATGGATATAGTGGAATACTACTCAGCCATAAAAAGAATGAAATTTTGCCATTTGCAACAACATGGATGGACCTAGACGATATTATGCTTAGTGAATAAGTCAGACAAATACTGTATATTATCACTTATAGGTAGAACCTAAAAAATAAAACAAATGAATATAACAAAACAGAAAGAGACTCACAGATCTAGAGAACAAACTAGTGGGTTACCAGTGGGGCAGGGGAGAGGGGGTAGGGGATTAAGAGGTACAAAATACTATGCATAAAATAAATAAACTACAGGGATATATTGTACAGCACAGGGAATACAGCCAATGTTTTATAACTTTAAATGGAGTATAATATATAAAAATATTGAATCACTATGTTGTACACCTGCAACTAATATAATATTGCAAATCAACTATACTTCAGTTAAAAAAAATCCCTTTTCTGAGGGCCAACTCAGCTGGTGATGTGATGAAAAAGGGAATGGAAAATGTATTAAGCTCTGCTGTAGATGGTGAATGGAGAGAGCCTGAGTGTTTTGTGGAGCTGGGGTTCACCTCCACTGTGAAAGTGGAGAAGTCTTCCCAGGCAGGATGAGGGTGCCGGGCCCTGGCTGCAGCTTGATCTTTGGGGGTGCTGCTGGCCTAAGACACTGAGTTCTGCTGATTAGAGGGGTCCCCATGTTATACCTCAGCTGGCCGCATGCTGTCAACCTCCTCCCAGATGAGGAGAAAGGGAGGGAACGTTGCAGGGAATAATGAGCACCTTCCGGTAATTACTGATTAGTCAGGGCAGGAGGCCAGGGGAGGGGTCTGCAGGTCAGCCCAATCCCACTCCCCAACCCTGCTGCATTTCTTAGGATCATGTTTGCCCCTAAAAGAGAATAGAAAACAAAGGGTATTGTTTTAAACTCTCCCAGGTGAGAATAGCCCTAACACAGCAGCCCAAGCCTGGAGGGCATGGCGGCAGGGAGAGAATTAAAAAAAAAAAAAAAAAAAAGACTCGTTTGAGTCAGTATATCTGGGATCTTGACCAGCGGTCACTGCCTGTTTCATCTTTGGCAAACCAGTCTCCCTCAGGAGGTCTGAGGGCGGAGGAGCAGATGATGAATAATACGTTTTGGATTCAAAACAATTTGTGTATTTATTCTATGGGGCCTCCAACAGACTTCTGTCTGTGGCAGACTTTAAGAGGCTTAATCTCTTCAGGTCAAAGGTGAGAGAGGACTTGCTGGTTAGGAAGGAGTCTGATAAAAGCAGTACCACAAGGACCTACTGTACAGCACAGGGAGCTATACTCAATATTTTGTAATAACCTATAAGGGGAAAGAATCTGAAAAGAAAGTAGATATTTATATGTATAACTGAATCACTTTGCTGTACACCTGAAACTAACAGAACATTTTAAATCAACTGTACTTCAATTTAAAAAAAAAAAAAAGTGGCACCAGCCCAGAGCTTCTTCATCTAGGGGAGACCAGGGTAACTGCAGGGACACACACAGTGGAAGGAGAGTGTCTGGGAGGCCCAAGAAGGGGGTGTCCCAAGTGCCAGGGACCCCCAGCCTACTCTCCCCTCTCAGCCTACCTATCCCTGAGTGCCTGCTGTGATGGGATCGACAGATGTCCTGCAGTGTCCTTGGTCCTGTGCTCACTGCACCATCCCTCAGTGAGAGTTCTGGGTCAAGAGCCAGACTTCACTCCAGAGCTGCCAGGTACCAGCTGTGCGGTCTTGATCAAGTCACCTCACTTCTCTGAGCCTCAGTGTACTCTTCTGAAAACTGGGGACACTATCTTCTAGTTCTCGGGGTTAAGAAATTCAAAGGAGATCAAGTTGTGAAAGCATTTTGTAAGCAGCACAGTTACCCAAGAGGGGTGCCCTGGTTAAAGTCCTAGCTGTCTCTTCTACTGCAGGATCACTGCAGTGAGTCTGACAGTCGGGGTCCCCAGGGTGCTTCAGCCCTGTCTGGTCTTTTTTTTCTTTTTTAAATAAGTTTATTTATTTATTTTTTTAGTATTGGCTGTGTTGAGTCCTTGTTGCTGCGCGCGGGCTTTCTCTAGTTGTGGCGAGTAGGGGCTACTCTTCATTGCGATGCGTGGGCTTCTCATTGCGGTGGCTTCTCTTGTTGCGGTGCATGGGCTCTAGGCACGCAGGCTTCAGTAGTTGTGGCTCGCGAGCTCTAGAGCAGTAGTTGTGGTGCACGGTCTTAGTTGCTTCGCAGCATGTGGGATCTTCCTGGGCCAGGGCTCGAGCCCGTGTCTCCTGCATTGGCAGGTGGATTCTTAACCACTGCGCCACCAGGGAAGTCCTTTGTCTGGTCTTTATTTCTGATTTCTGGTGACCAGATAGCCCCATCCTCACTCTGCAATTCACCCCAGAGCTCTTGCCAAGTCTATATCCCTCACAGGCCTGAGTCTTCTCCTCTTCCTGGGGGCAATAAGCCTGGCCTGAGACACTGGTGACCCCCGTGGGTGCCGGCATCAAGAACCAGGCCTGGGAGAGGGCAGGTCAGGCTGAACTGAATATGTTTGTTTTCTTCTCTTCCTTATCAGTGTTTTTCATAACAAAGCCTGGAATGTTGGCCCATGAATTTTGAACCTTCACTTAGTGCAGAACTCAGGTGGGGCTTGAAGGAGTTCAGAGAGTCTGCTCAGACTGTACCCCAGGGGAGGCCACATCTCCCCGACAAAGGCCCTCCACATGCCAGGCCCTGCTCAGCCGTGTGAATACAATGATGAGCTTTACGGTGTGGCAGAGAAGATGGGGTGGTGAACAAAGTCAGGAGGGGGTTTTGAGGCAGCACAGAGACAGACCACCTAATCCAACCTCGTGGATGATAGGATTCCAGGGAAGCAGTCAACCTTCCTGGAGAAGACATCATGAGTCTTAAGGGTTAGTAGGGTGTAGGACAAAGGAGGGTGTCAACTGAAAAAAAAAAGTTGAGAGTTCTATTTAATTTAGCAGACATTCTTAGGACTTCAAGACAGCATCTCAAATAAATCTGAGAGACTGCTCCGAAGAGGCAAGAAGGAAACCAGGATATACGGGAGTTTTTGCATCAAAAGACCAGGTAGTCAGGACATCAAAAGATTACTGTTAATAAAAGAAAACCAAACATCTGAAGTTAAGGAATTTAGTGCTTTTCTACGTACGGGAAGATGCAAGAGTCTGGGCTCACTGAAATCATTCCTTTGAAATGCACCTCAGCTACCTGGGGCCAGTATCCTGTGTTTCCTCATCCTGAGTTTCCTCAGGGGGCACCATGGGGGTAGCAGGGTGGCGGCTTGATGGCTGCAACATCCTTTGTTTACTAATATGGCAGGCAACAATTTAGTTCTCTAGGGGGATTTCTGGCAGAGGGAATAACTTGAACAAAGGTGTGGAGTTGAGAAGACATAAATAATATTGTAGAAACAGAATTATATTCAAGCTTGGAGATGCAGAAAATGAGGCTGAGAAGATAAAGATAGGCCAGATATTTTCATATGAACCACAATGCCAGTAACTTGCGTATTGTTACTCTCGTCATACAAATCATGAAATAGAGGCTCTGAGACGTTAAGTAGTTTGCCCTAGTCTCACAGCCAGCAAATGGCAGAGCTGAGATGGGAACTCAATCTGTCTGACTCCAGAACACAAGCTCCGGCTGGTGGTTTGGACAGGGCAGTCCACTTCAGTGCAGAAGAAGGGTGCGGTCTGAGACACCTGTTCTTGGGCTTGAACATCCCTCTTTCAGACTCTCCTCTCTGAGCAGAGGGCTTTCTGCAGCCTTCTGGTTTCAGTCCCCCTTTGATCTTTTTCAGGTCTGTATCTGCAACAAATAGAGGGGAAGGGGGCAACCACAGTGGGAACCACCTTCCAGGCCGCCTGCAACCCCATTTAAAATACCAGGAGAGAGGGCCAGGGGCCAAAAGGTCTACCTTTCAACATGCCTTTTTTCCCCCCCTGTCTATGGGTGTGGCCAGAGCAAGCCCACACAAACCAGCCTCCGTCAGGAGGTGGGTCAGGGCATGTGCCTAGTTCTGCCAGGCACCGCCGATGGGTGGTTCCCACAGAGAAAGCCAGATGCACCGGGTCTGAGGGCTGCCTTTCAGAAGCTCTGTTTCTTCAGACCAGGTCCCATCCACTGGGGGCTTCCGTCAGGCCACACCCATTCCTGCTGTCCCAGGAACCTGGATCCTGGTTAGGATCAGTCTGAAGCCCAAAGTGGAAAAGCACATTCTAATTAGCAGTTGCTGGGCCAGAAACTTTTTAGCTAAGACCTTATTTCCGCACTTTGCGCTCCCTCCAAACTCGGCTCTGAGGCCACCCTGTCGGCTTCAGGCTCCTTGGGGAATCTTGGTGAGCCCTTTCAAGAGCTGGTTGTGGTTGCTTCTGAAAGCCAAGCACCAGTTTCTGTCTGTCAGATCAGGAGGGCGGACATGCACGTTTTGACATCGATTGAGCACCTGTGGTCTGGACCCTGTGTCATGTGTATAGAGCTTCACAGCCACGGTATCTTCATAAACATCCCGACCACTATAGACTTTCTTATATCTGACAGATGAGGAAACTCGAGGGATTTCAACAGAAGTCACAGACACAGCAGGTGGAGGTCTGGATGGGAACCCAGGTCTTTATCTGCTTCCAAAGTCCAAACCTTCTCCCTGCCCGTGCTGCAAGGAACAGACAGGCACGGAGAGAGAAGGTACCTTTACAGTAGTGAGTCCCCTGATGCCCAAGCCTCATCCCAGATCCATTAAATCAGAATGTCTGGGGGTGGGACCCAGGCATCGATGGTTTTCAAGGCTCCCAGGTGATTCCAAGGGTCAGAAAGGGCTGCCCAGCACCGCTTTACTGTAACGGTAAAAGGCACATCGCCTCCTCCAGGGCTCGCCAGGTGCTCCTTTCACAGAGTAATCCTGGTCACGAAACCAAAAATCAAAACCGAGCCAGTGGTGTTTGATTCCCCTGCTCTGATCAACAGAAATCGGGAGGAGGGCCGCCGGCTGAGCTCGCCCCCGTCGGGTTCGGGGATCCTGCCCTCGCGGCTCAGGTGCGGCGCTGCGGCAGGAAGCCACCCCTCCGCTCGGCCGGTGCGCGGGGCTGTTGCGCCATCCGCTTCGGCTTTCGTAACAGCACCCTGGAACGGCCGAGAGACAGCTCCAGTGCGAGTTCCTCAAATGTTTTCTTGCTTTGCCAGGACCGTCCGCTGCTCTGAGTCATGTGTAAGTGGGAAGTCGCACTGACACGGAGCCTGGCCAGAGGGAGCCGAGCTGAGAGCGGCGCGGGGATCGGGGACTCGCCGTGCGTGCAGATCGCGGGCCCCCAGGGGATGGGGGCTGCCCTCGGGGCATAAGCCCGCCCGCCGCCCCGCCCCGCCCCGGCCGCCCGCTCCCGACCCGCGCGTCCGCCCGCCCGCCCGCCTCTCTGGGACCATGGGGCATTAGCCGAGGAGGAAGCATGCTGGCCGTCCGCTGCGCGCTGCTGACCGCCCTGCTTGCGACGCCCGGGACGGCGCTGGCCCCGGGGGGCTGCCCCGCGCTGGGTAAGGGCTTCGGGCGCATCTGGAGGGCTGGAGCAGCTGGCGGGTGAGGGAACCGCTGTGGGCGCCGCAGACGCGGGGCGGCGGAGGGAGGCCGGAGCGGTGACGGCTCCCCTTGTCCGAGGCTAGCTTGGGTTCCCGCGGCACGAGGTGAGGCACCGGGCTGACCCAGCTGTCCGGTGGCGGGCGCTCGCTCGCGCGCCCCCTGCTGCGTCCTGCGCCTTTGGCCGGGCGCGCTTTCCCCGTGACTGCCCTGCGGCCGGGTAGCTCCCTGCGGTCTGCGTACAGGACTTGGTGTGTTCTCAGAAACCTGATTCTCTTGTCTCCTTCCCAGTGCCCCAGGAGTCCTTACACAACTGCGGCCCGGCTTGCTTTAAAAGGAGATGCCCTCGCGGGGTGGAGTTCCTGCCCGGGGCGTCCTTTGTACCAGCGCCCCCTTTGCCCCTCAGCTTTGGGGAAGGCATCCCGCCTGGCTCTCCCCTCAGCCCCCTGGGTTTATGTGTGGATGACAGTGCCTTGACTGTGAAGGGAGTGACATCATGGGCGCTGAGTCACGGACCCTCCCGCTGCCCGCTGCCCGCACTCCCTTAGGCAGACACCAGCTCTAGCAAGCTGTGTGCCTCAGCCCTGGGAATTTAAGCCAAGTGGGGAGGTTGGCCAGGGATTGGGACGTCTTGAGGCTGGCACGCACTGGACTCCACTTCCAGACGAGAGAAGGAGGGGTGAGGCAGAGGGCACGGGGCACTTGTTGCTCCTGTGGACTGTAGTGTGCCTTTGGCCGCTAGTCCTTTCTCTGGACTCTGGCGGCATGCCCAGCTGCGCGTCTAGGCTCTCCTCTAGAGGAGCTGGGCAACTGCTTCTCCAGAGGTTTATTTTAGGGTCTGAGGGCTTCTTTGAGGACGCAGTGGAAAACCAAGGGGGCAGCCGGCAGGCTTCTGGGAACAGATGGCTGGGGAGACGGTGGCTCTGGCTTTCACTGCGAGACCGCACGGCGCTCCTACCCTGGGTGAACACCCTCAGCCTGACCCCTCCCTGCTGGAGAGAGCCAGGGGCTGGTGTGCCTGCAGGTCCCTTTGCCTTCTGAATGGTTGTGTTCCTCGTGCTTGGGAGAGGAAAGTAAAGGGATTCTTTTTCTCAGCACGCATTTATAACCCCTGCCAGTAACAGCCATTGTTGATTGAGGCCACCTAGGCTTTACACACGTTTTCTAATTCTCCACTGGATCTAAATAATACTTTGTTCCAAAGAGGAGGCTGAGGTTCAGAGAGGTTGGGATGGGAAGTTGTCAGGCCTAGTTGGTGGAGGCCCACCCCTCCATGGCCCTGTGCTCGGGGGTGGTAGATCCTTAGCCCAGCAGGCAGAGCTGGGGGTGTTTGGGGGCCAAGATGAGAGTCACCCCTGGCTGGCTGAGTGCTGGGCAGAAGAGGCCAAGGGAAGGGAAAGCCTGGGTTTGCCCACTGTTTTATCAGAGGGAGGCAAGGCAGGGGTGAGGCCCGGGTCGCCCAGGAGGGCACAAGGCTTCCCTGCCTGCCTGTGTTGCTATTCACACCACACCCCAGGGCACCTGCCGCAGGGAGGTTACTGCTGTAGCTGCTGCTTTCTTTTGCTCCTAAGTGGCTGCAAGGTACTGCGAGGGCAGCCGGTTGCAGCCAGTTCTCCATTTTCCTGGTGCTCAGGTGGGACGAGCCAAGGGGTCTCAAGGCGTGGACAGGCTGTGAAAGGCAGAACTGAGAGTTTGGGGAGGAAGTGAAAGCCCTCGCAGTTCAGAAGGAAAATGCAGAAAAGTAGAAAATACCCATCTCCCCTCCCACACCCACAGAGACTCAGCCCACAAACTTGAGAGCAAAAATAAAGACATTGTACAGGAAGCATGGAGCAAATGACTGTGAGATGCCTTGCTTTGGAGAAGTAAGGGGCTGAGAGGGGTAGCAGAGGCTGGAGTTAGTTTAGAGGGGAAATCCGCTGGCCCTCCGGGCTGTGGGCCCACTTTCCTTGGGATCAGCCTCTGCCCACACGTCCGAGAGCTGGCAGGGCCACTCAGGTGAATCGCCGTCTAGGGGCCTGGATTAGCTGGGACGTAGGTGTTGGGTGTGGAAGGCCTGGACCTCGGTGACTCAGGTTCCTTCCATGATCTGCAATGCAAGACGGTGTGCAAAACAAACACGTACACCTTTAAATCTCTCAGAGTCCTGTCTCAGCCTCTGAACTTCCCTTTACAGCAACCTCTTTCTGCCCCCAATGTCTACCTGCATTCCTAGTCTCACCCTAAACCAGTATTTCTTAAAAGGGTAGTTCTGGATCTGTTTGAATCAGAATTGGTGTGTGTGTGTGCAGGTGCGCCACATGCACTGGGGGTGGGGGTTGGGTGGTTGACAAAAATGCTGATTCTTGGCCCCCACCCCAGATTTACTGAAGAGAAATGTCTGGAAGTGAGGCTCAGGAAATGTCCTTTTCGACAAGCACCCCTTGTGATTCGCAAGTTTGAGGATGACTGGCTAAGTGGTGTGATTGAGGAACTGAAGGAGGGCCCTCCCCCACTGGGCTTCTAGTTGCCAGAAATCTCTCCCCACTTTAGCTCTGCCTCTTGTTTACTCATTGCAGCAAACATTTATTGAGTCCTGTGAAGCCCTGGGATCAGCCACCCTGAGTCTACCTTAAAAGGAGCTTGAAAATGGTCAAGGTTAAATCCCTAAGAGGGACTGAGAAACCCTCTGACCTGTCCCGCTGGGTACCAGCTACCCAAGGACAAGGTGTCGGAGAAGGGGGCATGGACCAAGACCCTGAGACAGCGGCACGTGGACCCTCACTGCATATCTCATCTCTGACCCTCCGCGTCTCCCTCTGCGGACTGGGTTAACAAATCCTCCCCTTAAAGGGTGTTTGTAAGGATGACACAAAGCCACCCCGGTGCTCACTGCTGTCAATTCCCCTCCGCTTCTCCTGTCCCACCAGGCCTGCGTGCCACCGGCCCACCTGTGAGCCAGAGCGTGCCCGTCACCAAATCTGGGCTTTTCCAGGTCAGTCTTAAAGGCCTAGAGCTGTTCTCTCGAATATGGCAGCCATTTACTAAGTATGGCTATTTGAATTTAAATTAATTAAAATGAAATCAAATTTAAAATGTAGTGCCTTAGTTGCGCTAGTCACACTTGGCTACCGTATTTGACAGCGCAGGTATAGAGCATTTCGCGATCATTGCAGAAAGGTCTACTGGACAGCGCTGGTCTCGAGTGCTAAACAGTTTCTTCCAGAGGTTTTCTGTTGCTTCTTCCTTTATCTCTCTCTGGACCTTCTCTCCACCTGAACACAGCTCATCCCGCACAGGTAATGGTTAAGGTTTTGGAGCCAGACAGATCTCTGCCTGGCCCTGCCTTGGAGAAATAACGTGAGCTTGGGTGAGGGATTTTACTGCTCAGAGACTCACTGTTCTCATCTGGAAAATAGAAATAATTCATATACTACCTTGCAGAGTTGTTATGACGAGGAAATGCCCTAAGTAAGGTACTACAGAGTGTATAGGGAGGTCTCTAGCACAGAGCAAATGCTTAAATGCGCGTAGCTAATAACTTACTCATTTGAAAAAAATATTTTGAGCTCCTCCGATGTTCCAAGCACTATTCTAAGAGCTGAGGATACAGCAGTGAACCAAAGAGCCAAAAATCCCCGGCTCACTGGGGCTTCGTTTTACTGGGGATGTTAATTAAATATATAGTATGATAGTGACTAAGGAGGAAAAATAAAGCAAGGGCGGGAGCTGGGAACTGCGTACATGTTGAGGAGGATGTAGAATTGATCTTTTCGAGGGGAGGCCAGGGAAGTTCTCACCAAGAAGATGATGCTTGCATGAAGGCCTGAAGAAATATAAAAATATTTAGGGATTCCTTATACTCCCATCTTGCGCAGGAAAATTCCTGCCTCCTCTTTAACAATCTGGTCCTACCTGAGGGCCTGTTGGGTTCTGGAGCGGAGGGCTCTGTGGGGACACACGGGTGCCCTCTGCCCTGGTGAAGCTTGGGGTTGTCTCTGGGGAGACCAGGCCTCAGCCATGGGGCCCCTTAGACTCCAGCTGGACAGGGAAATGCTAAATGTCCTGTTGCTAACTGTCATTGAGGTATCAGTCTTTGGAAGAGAGTCCTTGAGGACTGGAGTGGCAAGAGGAAGACGGCAAAAAAGAGGCTTTTAACTCTTAGACTCTGTTTGGTGAAGCCCTGGGGAGTTTCTTTTGGGTCATCTGTGTGCTTTACTCTCTTATGCACTTGAGATCCAAAAAGGTCCAAAGTCTCTGGCATAGTCAGGGGCTTTTCTGGCACGGTCCTGGGTTTGGCCTGACTTCTAGCTGCACCTCACTCCTACCTGCCCCCGCCAGCTCTGCCCTCTGGCTCCGCTCTTAGGAGTGTGCCCCCTGAGGCCCTGCATCCAGGTTGTCTCCCAGCACCTGTGCTCAGTTTCCCTCCACCTCCCAACTTCCTTCCCCGAAAAGCATCCTCTGGTTTTCTCTCTCTACGTGATGGTTACAACGACCGTTACCATACTGAGTGACGACTGTACACAGAACCGTGCTGGGCTCTTTGCATCTGTGACCTCATTTACTCTTCACAGCAGCCGTGTGTGAGAGGAGTCTGAGGGCAGTGCATCGATGCGGTAGACTGTAGGACAGCAGGTCTTGCTGGGGGGAGATCAGGAGGTCAGTTCAGACACGTTGAAACTGAGCTTTCTATTGGACAAGGCGAGAAGATGCTGACGAGCTGGGTACGGAGTCCAGAGTTTGGGAATGAGGACTGAGTTGAGGTATGAATTTGGGAGTCGACTGATGGCAGATATTATTTCAAGCCTTGAGAGTGGCTGAGATCACCGAGGGCGAAAGTGTAGATGGAGAAGAGACGAGGCCCCGGGCTGAGCCCTGGGACACTCCAACCTTCTCAGGCTGGAAAAGGAGGAGGAGACTGAGAAGGTGAGACCAATGAAGCAGGAGGAGAACCAGGAGAGTTGTTGTCCAGAAAATCCAGTGAGGACAGTGCGTCAAGAGGCAGAAGCAGTCAGTGGTGTCAAACGCTGCTGAGAGGCAAGAGGACAACCTAACCAGTGGACTTAGCTACACGCAGGCCACTGGTGACCCTGACTTGATGTGAGGAGTTTCGGCGAAATGGTGAAGGCCTAAGGCTGACAGGAGTGGTTTGCAGAGAGAGCAGGAGGAGGGAAACTGGAGCCGGCTGGTAGAGGCTACTCTTCGGAGGATTTTAGCCGTAAAGGGGAGAAAAGAAATGGACTGTTCGTTGGCTGGAGAAGTGGGGTCATGAAAAGAATTTTTAAAAAAATGACTGAAAGGGCTTCCCTGGTGGCGCAGTGGTTGAGAGTCCGCCTGCCGATGCAGGGGACACGGGTTCGTGCCCCGGTCCGGGAAGATCCCACATGTCGCGGGGCGGCTGGGCCCGTGAGCCATGGCCGCTGAGCCTGCGCATCCGGAGCCTGTGCTCCGCAACGGGAGAGGCCACAACAGTGAGAGGCCTGTGTACCGCAAAAAACAAAAAAAACAAAAAAAACTGAAATCTCAGCATGTTTGCTTGCTGATGGAAATGATCTAGTAGAGATCAAAAATTGACAGAGAGGTGAGAATCGCTGAAGCTGTGTCCTTGAGTAGGTGAGAGGAAACCGAGGCTCAGAGAGATTAAGTAACTTGCTCAACATCGCACAGCAAGGAAGTGACAGACCTTGCTCTGAACCTTGCTCTTTCCACTGTATCACGTGTGTCACCCACAACTCCCACCCTTCCCAAAGCATGGTGACTTCGAGGATGTCGTCTCTGTTCTCAGTGTCCTCAGACTCACCAGCTCCATATGCACTGGTGTGGCAAAGACAGCCCTACTTTTGCCCCAGGAAGTGTCCTTCTTCAGTACTTCTCTTAAGAAGAATAGTTAAGGCCACAGTGTATGTTTAAGCCATTGCACTGTAACCTCCTCCTCCCCCATATCCATTCATATCACTTTGGGTCAGGGGAATGTTTTGCAACCACATGTCACTGTAAGTGATCTTTCTCTGTCTCTTAACAAGGCAGCTGGGACAGCAAAGAGAGAAAACAGCTCAGGGGTCAGACAGTCCAGGCCTGTCTCTTGACTACCCACTTAACAAGCCAGCAGACCTTGGGCCAAGTCACTCCAAGCCCAGGCAGAGCAACACGTCTTGAGGCTGAAACAAACAAAAGCAGGTGCTTGATAGCTGCTATTGATCTGAAGACCCCATTTTGATGGAAGAAGAGGGGGAGGCTATAGCATGAAGACTTTCTCACAGAAAAGGGGAAAGACCCACTACTGCAGTGGGAATAATAATTACAATTGTTCACATTTTTTGAGAGATTAGGTATGTCCTGAAAATAGTGCTAAGTTTTTTTTTTTTTTTTGCGGTACGCGGGCCCCTCACTGTTGTGGCCTCTCCCGTTGCGGAGCACAGGCTCCAGACGCGCAGGCTCAGCGGCCATGGCTCACGGGCCTAGCCGCCCAGCGGCATGTGGGATCTTCCCGGACCGGGGCACGAACCCGTGTCCCCTGCATCGGCAGGCGGACTCTCAACCACTGCGCCACCAGGGAAGCCCAGTGCTAAGTTTTTAGTTTTTTTTTTTTTTAATATATTTAAATCTTTATTTATTTGGCTGCGCGGGATCTTAGTTGCGGCACGTGGGATCTTCCTTGCTGCGTGTGGGATCTTTAGTTGCAGCATGTGGGATCTAGTTCCCTGACCAGGGATCAAGCCCGGGGCTCCTGCATTGGGAGTACGGAGTCTTAGCCACTGGACCACAAGGGAAGTCCCTACACAGTCTCCTTTTGATGGACGTTGGCTTTGGGCTTGTTTCCTGTCTTGCCATTACAGACAGTGCTTTGGGGAGTAACTTTGCATATCCATCATGTTGCCTGAGCTCAAGAACATCCGCAGGATAAATTCCTTGAAGGTGAACCTGTGGGTCGAAGGCCATGTGCATTTGTACTTTTGAGTGAGAGTGGAAGTTGCACCAGTTCATACTCCCCGCAGCAATGAGAGAATGCCTGTGTCCCCACAGTTCTGATGAAAATGTGTTATTAAACTGCTATTTACACAGAGATGGCATCTGTGTGGAATTAATTTGCATTTATCTTATCTGAGTGTGAATATACCGGTTTTCCCATGTTTAAGAGACTATTGCATAACCTGTTTCTATGAAGTGCCTGTTCATATTCATTGCTCATTTTTAAAAACTGGGTTGTTGGGTTTTTTCCTCTTAATATATTAAAGAATTTAGTCCTCTGTGATATGAGTTGTGAAGATTTTTCTCTAGTTTGTCGTTTGTCTTTTTTGGGTGGGGGTTGGTTTTTGTGTATTAAAAAAAATTGTAGTTGGGTTTATCAGTTTCTTTTATGACTTGTACGTTTTGTATCATACTTAATAAGATCTTCCCTATGCCAAGATTGTCTTGAAAGATTCTTTTTGGGAGGGAGTAAAGAAAAGATTTTTTTTTTCCGGTGTCTTTAAGAATTTTTTGTATTTAAATGTTTGATCCATTTTGAATTTATCATGGACTGAGGTATGGCTCTAACTTTTCTTCCCCCAGTTATCACCTGATGTCCTTTTTTATAGTTTATGGAATAATCCATCTTTCCACCACTGATTTTAAAAGCCACCTTTAAAATCTACCAAATTACTGTATATACTTGGGTTTATACTTCTTGTCGGCAGATTTAGTAGTTAAAAAGCACAAATTCTGAGGCCTGATTGCTTGGGTTTGAATCTAGGCTTACCCCTAATTAGCTATGTAACCAGCCTCCTCTTCTGTAAGATAAGCTGTTGGGAAGATCAAGTTAGGTCATCCATGTGCAAGCTTACAATAGCACCTCTATATAGCCAACACTCAAACCAAGCTATTTTAAAATAATTGTAGTAAGATACAAAAGCATAACATTTATCATCTTAGCCATTTTATTTTATTAAAATAAAATTTATTTATTTATTTATTTATGGCTGCATTGGGTCTTCCTTGCTGCGCACGGGCTTTCTCTAGTTGTGGAGAGCGGGGGCTACTCTTTGTGGCGGTGCATGGGCTTCTCACTGTGGTGGCTTCTCTTGTTTCGGAGCACGGGCTCTAGGTGCACAGGCTTCAGTAGTTGTGGCACACGGGCTCAGTAGTTGTGGCTCATGGGCTCTGGAGCGCAGGCTCAGTAGTTGTGGCACACGGGCTTAGTTGCCCCATGGCATGTGGGATCTTCCTGGACCAGGGCTCGAACCCGTGTCTCCTGCATTGGCAGGCAGATTCTTAACCACTGCGCCACCAGGGAGGTCAGTCATCTTAGCCATTTTAAAGGGTACAGTTCAATAGTGCAGACAAAGCTATTTTTGGTTACTATTACTTCTGAACTTTCTAGTCTCCTCCATAGTTTTGTCTGTCTACTCATGTGTCAGTACCACACACTGTTTTAATAACTATAGCTTTATAATATGCTTTAGAGTTTGGTAAGGCTAATCCTCCTCTCAGTTCTCTGCTTTTTCAGAATTTTCCTGGCTATCCTTGCTTGTTTACTTTTCTGTTTGAACTTTAGAATCAGCTTGCCTACTTCCAAGAAAAAAAAGTCCTGTTGGTATATTTATTAGGATCAAGTAAAATTTAGAGATAACTTAGGTAGCACTGACATAGTTATAATGCTGAGTCTCCCTAGCTCAAAACATGGTAGGCCTGGCCTGGCTTATTTATGAGGGGAACAGGCTGGGGGCAGGAAAGCTGGAAACCAGGTTTCACAGTTTCACTGAGGGTAGATATGCCTGCTCTTCCATTCTGAGCTGCTTTCTTCATGGTGACATGAAGCTAGACCAGTGTGTGCGTGTGTGTGTGTCTGCTCATGGTACATGGGAGTAAGGAGAAGAATGTAGGCTTGAACTCAGGCAGGAGGACTTAGGGGCTTTATAAAATGTGTATGGCAGTGTGACATACATACGGGAGAGTGCACTCAGCATAAATTTAACAGCCTGATGAATTTTCACAAACTGAGCATAGCCGTGTAACCACCACTCAGCTACATGACCAGCCCCAGCAGGCTCTCCTGTGTCCCTTCTAGTCACTCCCTACCACACCTCAACTCTGTGACTTCTCAAATCTTTAGCTTTGCTTCCTCATATCTAAAGGGGTGGAGGAGTGGAAGCTGGGGCAGGTGGTGGGAGTGGATATGGTTTGGGATGGGGAAGGGGGAACAGATATCAGGTGTGTGCTGCACCCTGCCCCCCTTTGCTTCCACAAACACAGGAAAGACCCTGATGTGGGTCAGGCTCCTGGTTAGACTCCAAGGCCAAGTTCAGAGACAGGAAGACAGGACCCTTTGTGCTGTGCTCCTGGGAAGGCACTGGGCTGTGGGGCAAGCATGACCCAGAGTCCCAAGGCCCAGGGCTCCAGTCCTGGCTACACCACACACTGGCTGTGAGACTTCTGGGCCTTGGTTCTCCTCATCTATAAAAATGGGCAGGTTGGCTGAATCATCTTGAAGGGCCTTTATAGCCCTAGAAGAGCAACTCTTAGATCAGCACCCACTCCGTGGCTGTAGCCCCAACCTAGCCCCTTTCTGGACCCAAGTCCCATCTGTGTCCACCTGTGGCCATGCGCCCTTCTTACCGGCCTGCTTAGTCTTGCCTTTACTCTTTTTATTTCTCAATCTGCTGCTTGGGGTTTGGTGGGGGTGGGGGAATTGAATTGTTTGCCCTCCTTTGATATCTTTTCCTCTAATTAGTTTATAATCTCTGAGAGGTGACCCAGGCCAGACCTTCCGGCCCGGGACCAGCTGATTATCTGTGATGCTGCCAGGGGAGGATTGAATGTTTTTCTTGTGAGGAGTTGGTCACACGCGCTGGTCTCTGAGTCAGCAGCCAGCGTTACCTTTTTATGGTCCAAAGGAGCCTCCCAGACCCTCCGTCCAAGCAGTAAGTATACAGTCCCTGGTGCGGATGGAGGGGAAGGCCATGCCAAGATAAATACTGACTCCACCAAATACAAGACAAATACGAGCAGGTACAGAAGTACAAACACATTAGACGGAGAGGAGGGCAGGAGTCAGCAACCTGAGGAGCGGGCTGTGGAAGAGGTGGGGCTGGGAGCTGAGTTAGAGAAGGTGGCAGGGGCCACAGAGGCCCAGCCCTAAATGGCAGAGGGGAGGGCGTTCTGGGGATTTTAGGAAAGTGAGTGGACAATCTGGTGAGTGTGTGAGATCGGGAGTCCGACGGGGAGGGGGGCGCTTTTAAACTATAACTCATCACAGGGGTGCTGTCGCTGTAGCGTAGAAGGAGAAGAATAGAGGGTACTTGGCCCCTGGTTTCCTGGGAGAGCCCCTGAGGGGCTAGCTGGCGTGGCAGGGCTGCGTGGGAAAAGGCTCGCTCCCCCTTCACACAGACCCCTCAACCCCAGGACTCCCCTCCCTGAGCCTCTGTGATGGGTAGAAAGGCCTGAGGAGAGCAGGGAGGAAGAGGGGAAATTGGGAGAGAAGGGGAGACGCAGGGTGGTGGGCAGCCCAGAGAAGTGGGGCTGGGCTGGAACACGGGGATGCGCCTGGACCCCCAGAGAGAGGGGGGCTTTGGCCAGACTCACCCGGAGCCGATGCAGACTCCCTCCCTCACTAACTGTGTGAATTCGGGCCAGTTCCTTAACTTCTCTGAACTTCCACGGAAACGGGGACCAGCCTCCCCCATAGCAGGGTTGTTGTAGGAGCGGAGGGCTCTGAGGTAAAGCGCTGACACCTGCTAAATGCTGTAGGTGGTGCTGAGTGTTACGTTTATTATTACTCGGGAAGTCAGGACATTGGTTTCAGTCCTTAGATGGGGATGCAGGGAGAGGGGACAGAGCACACTGGGGACTCGTTCTAGGCCCCATGGGGTCAAATTCTGCATGTGTTTCCCTGTGAACATGAGGTTCCCACGTTCTTCTCCTGGAGACTTCTCAGCAGCTCCCTCCTTCCAGATCAGGGTCTTTACCGCTGACAGGGGCCCCTGCGGTTCCTCTGTGACCCCCTTCTGAGATCCTGTGTCTCTGCAGCCCCAGAGGCTGGAGGCCATCCTGTGCTGCTAGCTGGCCCAGCTGCTAGCCCAGACGACTGTCCCTGCTCAGAAACCGGGGCGGTGGGATTAGCAGGCGTGAGCTAAACCCGTGTTGCGGTGGCACTGGGCAGCTGCTTCACTGCTTACATAAACGGGTCCAGGAAGCTGAACTTGTTTTTGCTGGCAAGAACAACAACAAGCTGCAAGAGAGTTGAGAAATATGTGTCTCCGTGTGCGTGTTTTTCTCTGGTTATTGACATTTGCAAGTTTACTTGAAGAAGGAAAAAAGTAGAAAAACAAGAAAGCTGTCTGGGTTTCTGGCACCCAACCTTAGGTCTGGAAGGGGGAAGAGCCTCACTACCCAGGGCTGTACTGCAAAGTTCCCAGGCTCGAGAGGTGTCGGCCATGGTGGGGGGCCCAGCGGCCCAGGGAGTGGGATTGCGTGAGCATTGGGCCGGGAGGTGTGGATTTGGTTGCCAGAGGTTACTAGGACCTAAACCCTCTTCCCCTTGAGGAGTGAGAGGCGAGGGAGGTTATGGGAATTTCCCTCTCCTGGGGCTCTCTAGGGATAAGGAGATGCGTCTGTCTGAGGGCACTGGGATGCCCTGGCCATCATCCTTCTCCAAAAGTCATTGACTATTAGAATAATAAGTCCATAGATTAATTGTATTTTCAAGCTGGGCTGTTGTCTGAGATAAACAGACACAGACACGCTTCCTGCCCTCTGTGAGCTAGTGATTCAGAGTGATAAGATGCTAGACGGCAGGAACAGGGGCAGCAGGGAGCTTCAGCCTGTAGTCTGACCGCTCACCTCATAGAGAAGGTGAGTGGGGCTCTGTCAGGGGCTGTGAAGTGCCCAAGGCTCATTGCAAGTCAGTGGCAAGACCAGGAATAGAACTCGGGTCTTCTGATAACACAGGGCTGATTCCCCTTTGTCAGGCTGCCTGCCACTCTTAGAGATGTGTTTTATGTTAAAGGACAAATCAAGACAAGAGTGTATCTTGGTGTCAGTCCAGCCCCACCCAGTTAGTTGTCAGTGACTAAACAAGACCAGACAGTTGAGGAGGAGATTTGGGGAGGTTTGTTTTCAGGAGGGGATACTTTGCTGCTCTCAGTCCCAAGTGAGGTGCTTTGGTCCTCTGCACAATCCCTTTTCGTAGGCAGCTGGGATGTAGGGTGCTGCCACCCTGCATCTGACATTGACCTTGGTAAGAACAAAGGAGGCTCAACAGTCCTTTGCTGCCTCCTCCTCTCTGCTGCCTCTGGGATGCTTTGTGATGCACTAGGAGGCCAGGAAGGGCTGGGAGGCGGGGTGGGGGGGGGGCAGGCACTGGTGATTGGAAGATTAACAGAAGGAGGAAGCACTGTTGGCTCCTGTCCTGGAGGCTGGGGTTGGAGGTGAGTGGGCACTGAGCCTGCACGTACCTCTGCCTGCAGAGTCAGGTTTCTGATCCCCTTGGAGGACACCAGATACCTGCCCTCCCCGGGCCCTCACTTCTCAATGCCTTTCCATGCTGTTCCCTCTTTATACAATGCCATTCCCTGTAGTTCCACTTATCAAACTCCTACTCATGTCTCAAGGCTCAACCCAAATATCTCTTCCATTGAATCCCTCCGTTTTTGAATGTTCTACCCCTCCTCTTGGCTCCCTCAACATGTCAGGGACATTTATCTTAGGGCGGCCTGTGTTATAGGTAGCTTTAAGTTTTCCATGGGGTTTTGTGGAGAGGAGTGTCAGTGCATAGTAGGTGTTCACCACTAACTGTCAGTTCTCTCTCCAGGATTAAGGTTTCTGGCCTTTTGCACTTGATGGTACACAAAAAAATTCTTGAGTCTTAAGGAGGGGACAGGCATGGGCTTGCAATGCTGGCCTCAAATGGCTGAGCAATTGCTCAAGGGCAGATGCTAAACTGCATGCTGTGCTGAATGTCAGGGTGTGCAGGGCCAACCCCTCCCTCCCCACCTGGTCCCCTCACCTCCCAGAGTGGGAGTGTGAGAATGGCTGGGGCACATCTCTGGGGAACAGGATGTTCTCAGGAGCTCCCCCCTCGCCTGTTCCCCACTGTGTCTCTTCCCTTTGGCTCTTCCCCATAAGGGAGGCCTTCAGGAGGGCCCTGGCAGACTCCAGGGAGTAGACAAACAGGGCAGATAGGGAGGGACGGTGACCTTGTGTCCACCAGGAGATGAGGCCAGCATGGCTGAGGGCTAAGCGTGCAGCGTGCAGCGAAAGTGACAAAACAGAGAGCTGCAAGGGTTGGAGGGCAGAGCTGCAAGCGTGGGGGGTGAACGTTCTTTGACCTGGAAGGTGCCGTCAGAAGCTGCTTGTCCTGAAAACTCCACTCTCACCCCACCCCCATTTCCTGGTGTCCACTGCATTCTGCCCCACCTCCTCCCTCCCTAGGCATGATAACCTGGACAGATCCAGGCTATGTAGCTTCTTTGTCTTAAATATATATATATACATATGTATGTGTGTCTGTGTGTGTTCATTATAAGAGTAATACAAACAACTTATAGAAAATTGAAAAAAATACAGAAAGATGAAAGGAAGAGAAAGAAATTGCCTCTAGTCCCATCATTTGGAGAGGTGGGTGGAAGTACCAGGAGGGCATTCTGTGAACATCACCTCTTCCTTTTCAAAGAGTTACTCGGGCGGGGGTTCCCTGGTGGCCTAGTGGTTAGGATGCCCGGCTTTCACTGCCTTGGCCCAGGTTCAGTCCCTGGTTGGGGAACTGAGATCCCGCAAGCCGCGAGGTGCAGCCAAAAAAAAAGAGAGAGAGATGCCCAGGGCCTCCTACGCAGCCCCACGGTGTCACGGGCACTGACTCAGAGATTCGGGTCGGGAGGCAGAAGGGTGGGCGGCTGGGTAGGGGCAGCACTGCCCACTCTGACTGTAGCAAGGGTATTTTCTTGTGGTCTTTCCTCTCTGAGTGTTTGACTGTGATCATCCTGCATAGAATGCTTTTAAAAGCATAGTTAACACAGCATTGTTCACAGGTTCTAGAAGAAATGTATTTTGAAGAAGGGCAGGGACAGGCAATACTTGCCAATGGGTGTTTTATAATTAATCATTCCCCATTAAAAAAAAAATAGTGACTCAGTTTTAAAGATTCAGAGAACCATTACTCAAGTTCTTTGGCAGAGGAAGTGGCCATTATGTTGCTCCTGAAGCTCTGCTTTAGTAGAAGAGAAAAAAAGTCTTTTTATTTGTGATTTCTCTGAGCTGCCCAAATCCTCTGGCCATTGTGGGTGAATTCAGGAACAGAACAGCCCCTGCTATTGTTCAAGCTGGTCACTAGCCACGGCAAGAGCTTCCATCTGAACTGGGGGTTAGGGAAGCGACCAGAGAAACATATTTCCTGGAACTGGCAAAGGCAGAAGCAGAAAAGAGAGTCCCTTCTGGCTCCAGGCTTAGAGTCTCTTTCCTCAGCTGTGACAAACTGGCTCTTCTGGTCTCTAGCGTAGGGCTTGCCCACTGCACCACACGAGGGGCACCACGTAGACCGCTGTGTCCTGTGTGACAGGGGCTCCTGGGAGTGTGCACTGTGGAGGCCCTGACCTTGTGGGTACCTCTTAGGCACCCTCCATTAAACATTAATTAAGCACCTACTGAGTTCTCTGAGGAGTGCTAGTGGGAGTTCACAGCCTCATAGTCATGACTGGGGAGGGGGATGTATATATAGTTAAGGATGGTGCCATGTGGAAAGTGCCAAGGAAAGGATGAGCCTGCCATGGTCCTTGACCCCTGCTTGGACTTTCAGGCAACGCTGAGAATCTATTGTGTATTGGTGCCTTGTGAATTCCGACTTCCGCTCGTCAGCTGATGGAGGGATGTTGTAAGCACTGCACAGCGGGGCCACCCACCAGAAGACTGTCCTACTCTGACAGCTTCTCCATCTTTTTTTTTTTTTGGCCTCGCCATGCGGCTTGCGGGATCTTAGTTCACCGACCAGGGATCAAACCCGTGCTCCCTGCACTGGAAGCTCGGAGTCCTAACTACTGGACCACCAGGGAATTCCCGACGGTGTCTCCGTCTTTGCTCCTACAGTGTTGGTAATTTGTGCATGAACTTGACATCCATGTTAGGTTTTGTACTTATAGCTGCTTTATTAAGTGGAAAATGGAAAAGTGAAAGTATCGATATACTGATTCAAAGTGTCGGTGTGTCTTCTAGACCTAACCTGATTCAGGCACAGATGTAATTCAGTATGTGGACTGGACATGGCAAGCCATACCCACTGTCAGGTGCACATAAGACTTAAAAGGTTTGGACAGTGTGTCAATTATGAAGGAAAAGGACATGTGTGACATGCACACACACCAGGACCAGCAATTCTACTCAGGAAAATTCTTGGGCAAATGCGCCAAGAGCCACCTTCGAGAAAGTTAATAGCACACTCTTTGATATAGCAAAACACTGGAAATGACCCAAAACCTCCCTCAGCAAGAGAATGATATAGTTGTCCAATGGAATATTACAAAGCAGTGAAAATGAATAACTATAGCTACATGAATCATGGAAACAATGAATGACAAAAACATGTCACAGAAGACTGTAATCTATTTACATAATTCTCAAATATCACACAAAGTTAAGAAAAATTTAGGGATCCATGAGTAGCGAAACTGAACCCATTTACAACAGAAACTAACACAGTGTTGTGAAGCAATTATACTCCAATAAAGACCTATTAAAAAAAAAAAGTGAGGGAGCGATAAGTCCAAAATGTAACGCTGTGTAAGCAGGGAGGCTGGGGGATGCAGAACACAGAGGGAGCTTCAGAGACAATGATTGTGCTAGTGGTTTGGTTGGTAGGAGTTCGGGCGTGTTTCATGCTTTCATGTACATTACATATATTAATTTGCGTGTGTTCAATATCATATAGTACATTTAAAAATGATACTTGAAATGCTGGAAATACATTACTGAAGATTATGTATGAAAGGTGTCCTGTAGTTAGGGCTTTTCATACCTCTTTTAAGCCCTCTGGGCGTGGAGGTACCCTCAGTGGACTTGGTCTCCTAGGGACTGGGATTTTGCTGGTGTTCAGGGGCGCCCTGTGTCCTCTGTCCCAGTTCTGCAGCAGTGAATGCGTCTTACATGTCTTGTCCTCGAGGGCAGGGTCTCTCTGCCACCTGACTCTGTCCTCTTCACTGGTGCCTGGCTCTGGGGACCTCCTCGAGATGCATGGACTCATGCATCTTGGCCCATGGTGGGGGAGAGTGAGGCAGAGGGGTCTAAGGCACCTGGCCACACTCGCTTCGCTGCAAGGTGAGATTCAGCCATTTTTCTCACCCAAAGTCGAAGGCTCTGATAGTGAAGAGAAAGAAACCCTAGGTGACCGGCTGCTATGCTGCCCTTGCACCTGTCCCTTACCTGCCAACCTCAGGGCAGAGGTTGCCAGGGTGGAGGACTCTGACTCCAAGTGATAAGGTGAGAAGGAAGATTGAAGGGAGTCTGTGTAGCCAGACAGCAGCTGTCGCTGTCCCTTTGATGCTCATGTCCCTGATCTCTGGACTGTGGCTGGCAGTTGATCTGGACAACCAGCCCCGCTGGCTTTGAGTGTTATCCTCCTGGGAGTCACTGAGCCTTATTCTTTCCTCTCCAACAGCTACCTTGGCGGGAGGAGGGACAGTCGGTTAAGCGTGAGATTAAAAACTCCTCCCAAGCAAGAAGGCTTTGCAGGTCGGGAGGACACTAGTGCTGGTCCTCCCAGCCCAGGAGCACAGGTGGGAGGTGAGGTCAGGTGCCCAGGCTGTTGCTGGGCCTTTCGGAAATCTTTGACCAGACTTATCGCTGCTGTTTGCTAATAAATGGCTACACATTTGGTTAGAAGGACCAAGTGTGCTTAACATGAAAACTTGCTGTTTTCCCTGGCTTCAGTTTCCTCAGCTGGCTAGACTGATTTAAATCTTAGATTCTGGGCTTCCCTGGTGGTGCAGTGGTTAAGAATCCATCTGCTGATGCAGGGGACATGGGTTCGTGCCCCGGTCTGGGAAGATCCCATATGCCGCGGAGCAGCTAGGCCCGTGAGCCATGGCCGCTGAGCCTGCACGTCTGGAGCCTGTGCTCTGCAAAGGGAGAGGCCACAACAGTGAGAGGCCCGCGTACCGCAAAAAAAAAAGAAAAAAAAAGAATCCGTCTGCCAATGCAGGCGGCACGGGTTCAAGCCCTGGCCCGGGAAGATCCCACATGGTGCGGAGCAACTAAGCCCGTGCACCACAACTATTGAGCCTGCGCTCTAGAGCCCGCGAGCCACAACTACTGAAGCCCGCGCGCCTAGAGCTCGTGCCCTGCAACAAGAGAAGCCATCGCAATGAGGAACCCGCGCAACGCAATGAAGAGTTAGCTCCCGATCGCCACAACTAGAGAAAGCCCGGGTGCAGCAACGAAGACCCAATGCAGCCAAAGATAAATAAATAAATAAATTTATTAAAAAACCAAAATCTTAGATTCTATGAATCTATTTAACCTATACTAAAAGAAAGTTTACTTGTATCTTTAATATCCTTTCCTTGAGTAGCATAATATTTTTCAGGGCTGGGGACTGCATTTGTTCTCTTTTACTTTCCAATTTGGTCCCTAGAATAAACATAGCATTACCCTAAGTGGTTTAATAGATAGGTGTAGGGTTCTGGAGGGAGCACCGAACAGAGTTGGAAGACCTGGTTCGCCTCTCAGCTGTGTAGCTAAGTTATTGGTGATCTTGGGCAAGTCTCCTGATTCCTCTGTGCCTCAGTTATTACCTGTGAAATGGAGACCCCGGGATTCTGAGACTTCCTGTGTACTCATGCATCTTGTGAGTCCCACTGGGTACCTGGCATTCATTCCTGTGTGTATACGTTCATTTATACATTCATCAAGTGCTCAGTGGGCCACCGCCGTGTGCCAGGCAATGATCTAGGCACTGAAATATGACAGAGAACAAAACAGGGTGCCTACTCTTGTGGCACTTGGGGTCCTGAAGTGAAGATGGATATGGAATTGGTAATTATACGGCAGTGTGTGATGGGTGACATGGTGGGGGAGGTAGAATGGGGGCCTAATGCAGCTGAGGAGATAGGGAAGGCCTCTGGGGAAGGGACATTTAGGCTGAGACCTGCAACAGGAGGAAGTTGTGTGGGGATGGGGTGGGGGGACTGTGCCTCCTCTAAGGCTGATCGGGGAGAGAAGAGGCCTCAGAGGTCAGCAGGGGGCAAGTGGTGGAAAGCCCTGTGGGCCAGGCCTCTGAACTTGGACTTTGTGCTGTGGACAGCGGTAGGCCCTTGAAGGGGTTTCTATTCAAAGGAGTGGGGTGGCCAGAGAGCCGCTTTGGAAGGCTCCCGGGGGCAGCTGGGTGGAGAGGGCCAAGACTGGGGCTGGGAGGCCACAGGGAGGCCATTGCCGTAACCCAGGAAGAGGTGATGTGATGGTGGCCCGGGCCAATGGATGGACTTGAGAGATGTTTAGCACTAGAGCCTTTTGTGGCTTCCCGAATCTGATGAAGTCCCTTTGTCAGGTTGCTGTGGGCTTACCCAGTGTCTTCTCCCCCTGCAGAGGTGGCAACCGATGTGCTGACCAGCCTGCCAGGGGCCAGCGTTACCCTGACCTGCCCAGGTGGGGAAGCGGGGGACAATGCCACCGTTCACTGGGTGCTCAGGAATCAGGTCACAGGTTCACGCCAAGGCAGATGGGCTGGCGTGGGAAGGAGGCTGCTTCTGAGGTCTGTGCTGCTCAGCGACTCTGGAAACTATTCGTGCTACGAGGACGGCCGCCCAGCTGGAAGTGTGCATTTGCTGGTGGATGGTGAGTTGTGTCCTCAGAGCTCCCAGAGACGGCTCCCAGCACTGCTCTGCGCATTCCAGAGAGAGATTCCCTGCTTGACCCTTTGAATTCCTGTTATTTCCCTGGCCCAAGCATTTCGGGGAAAGGCCCAGTGACATTTGCCAGCGAGATTGGTAGAGCTTCCAGCTGGGTGGGGGCATCTGGCTGATGGAGATGCCGTCCAGCTGGCCTTGCTGTGTGGTTAGGGCTTGGGGGGTCGAGGGCAAGGGGCCTGGGTTCGAATCCTCCTCCTTCACGGCTTAACTTCTCTGCCCTTCAGTTCCCTTGTTAGTAAAATAAGGTTGATGTTATTAACTTACTTCAGGGTTGTTGTAAAGATTAAATATGGTGTTAAAAGCTCTGCATAGCACATAGTAAGCTCTCAAATGAACTATTCTTATTGTTAGAGTTAGTAGGTTCCTAACTCCTTTGCATCTCATAAGACATCCTATAGTCAGATGCCCTGTGTGCCAGGCCCTGTGCTGAGGGACGTTCTTCCTTGATGTCTCATACCATCTTCCCAATGTCCCAGTGAGAGGCAGCAGTATTATGGTGACTATTTTATCATCATTTAACTTTATTGTAGAAAACTGAAGAGAGGTTGGGACTTGCCCAAGGCCACACCACCAGGCCTGTGGGACCCCATAGCCCCAACTTTTTTTTTTTTTTTCCGGTACACGGGCCTCTCACTGCTGTGGCCTCTCCCGTTGCGGAGCACAGGCTCCGGACGCGCAGGCCCAGCGGCCATGGCTCACGGGCCCAGCCGCTCCGCGGCATGTGGGATCCTCCCGGACCGGGGCACGAACCCGTGTCCCCTGCATTGGCAGGCGGACTCTCAACCACTGCGCCACCAGGGAAGCCCCATAGCCCCAACTTTTGGTGCCAGTCTTGCTCCCCTTTAGGCAAGTTGGCCCCCAGGCACCTCCCCTCACTTGCCCCACCTCCTAGCCTGACATGAGGACTTTGGCATCCTTTGATTTCCCGAGCACAGTTAGATCTGTGCGTGGCTGTCTGGCTGTGGTACGGGCTGGTGCCAGGGTCGGGGGAGGGCGCTGAGTCAAGGGCTCCCCCGGACGGGCGGTGAGGTGTGCTGCCTCCTCAGCCTCTGTGCTCTCCTTCCAGTTCCCCCCGAGGAGCCCCAGCTTTCCTGCTTCCGGAGGAGCCCCCTCAGCAACGTGGGTTGTGAGTGGAGTCCTCGGAGTCCCCCGTCCCCGACCACAAAGGCCGTGTTATTGGTGAGGAAGTTGTAAGTATCTTGGGCTGGGCTGTGTGTCTGTCTTCTCCATCCTTCCTGACTGAGGCCCTGGGAGTGGTGGCGGCTCTCAGAGGAGCCCAATGGGACTGGCTGGCCAGTGATTCCAAAATGTTATTGGAAAGTAAGTAAGTACTTTGGACCGAGGAGAAGGGAATGAAGGAGGGAGCTGAGACTTCGCCACCAGTGCTCAGTGCTGGTCACTGTGCTACAATATTTGTCCTATTAACCCACACAATAGCGAGGGTGGGGTGGGGGGGTGGGTGTTGTTTTTCTCGTTAACAGATGGAGAAACTGCACCACAGAGATTGGTTGACTTGTTTAAGGTCATCTAGCTAGTAAGTAGCTCTGCCCGGAATCAAACCCCAGCCTGATTTCATTCAAAATACAAAGGTTTTGGGCGTTGCTCTTAAGAAGATGCAGATGTCCTGGGAGGGGAAGGGCAGCTGTGATCAGTGTCCTGATTGTGAGCTTATCAGGCTTTTCCCATTTTAATGGCAGCTGAGAGGAAGTGGTGATAGAGTGGGGAGAGGGAGCTGGGGGCAGTGGGGCAGGAAGTCACACCTGCCTGGGGGTCCCTGTGGCACAAAGTGAGGGGACCTGGGATGAGTTCAGGCACAGATGGAAGGGGGAAGGTTACATCTCTGCAGTTTTCTGTCTCCATCCCAGAGCCAAGGTCTCCGTAGTCCAGATGTTTGTTTACCACTGAGTTTGAGCTGGCAATCATTAGAGTATCAAAAAATCCGAGCAGGGACGGACGTCATCTGGGTGTTTTGGTTTCCACTTGCGTCTGTCTCCAGAGAGTCACCTGGTGGTGATATTTATGCTTTGGTCTCTGCACAGGGACATGTATAGGTTGCCCATCTGCACATGATGCAGATGCCATTAGGACTGATGGTTCACACTCCAAGTAGAGGAAGGTCAGAAATCTCCACAGCCCGAAGCTGAGTTGGGATATAATTCTGTGGCACCAGGAAGGCATTCCTCCGTAAATGGGATGTTCTGTACAGTGGCCGGCAGCTGCCCAGCCCGCCCCCGGGAAGGCTTTATTCAGTTGACACTTGGACTAGAGTAATTTGTGTGTTGACAGTAAGAATGAGAGAGGGCAGGGCATTTAAGCTCACAGCCTCCTCCTGCCAGCAGCTCGGGCGTGTCCATCCTCCTCCTGGGCTGTCTACCCTGAACTGAGGAAGGGGGAATGGGGAGCCACTGTGAGAGCCTTGGGGCCTCCAGAACCCACTCAGGCCCATCCTGGGACTGCGGGGGTGAAACCGGTCCCTGGAAAGAGGTTTTGTATGTTCTGCTCTTTTGCTCGTGTGTGTGCCCGCAGCCACACCCTCGCCCCACTGCGCTTGCTCGCTTGTTCTCTCCCTAAGTGTTTGGCGAGTTCGGCGTCTGCCCTGGGCTGGGTGCTGTACTAGGCTGAGGGAGAGGCACAAGGCAAACAGGACTGGGCCCCTGTCCTCAAGCCCCACGGGGGTACCCACCTGTAAGCAGACGGCCCCACCTTCTCAGTGTTAGGTGGGATGGATGCCTGAGTGACGGTGGAGGGAGGGAGGGAGGCCCTAACTCAGACTGGGAAGGTGGGGGCAGCCTTCCCAGAAGGAAAGTCTGTGCTGGGCCTGGGGTTAAAACTCAAATCAGGGGTTGATGGGTGATTTGTCACTGAGGCGGCAGGGTGAGTGGCTGCCCTGGACTCACATGCCCACACATGTCACAAGTTGGTGAAGTCTCAGGCTTCCAGGCCAGGTGGGACAGTGTCTGACTCACCTCTAATATCTTCATCACCCAGGATTCCTTTCTGGGCTCACTGCCGGAAACGCTGCCACCTCTTTGCAAACCCTTCCAGCACTTCGAGGTTCTGGGATGGCATTCTACTGGCTGTCCTAGTCCTCTGAGGGCAGGTCTTTTCTGTTAGTGTCTTGAGGCCAGGGTGGGGCCTCTTGATTCCTTTCTGCATCCCCTGCAGTGCCAAGAGCCCAGGACCTGTCAGGGAGCCCGAACGCACTACCTCTCTGATGCCACGGTAATTGAGCGCGCCCTCTAGTTCAGCCCCTTAGACTGCCATGCCAGATGCTAAGCTAGATGTTTTACACTCATTTATGAATTAATCCTAAGAAACCCCTGTGAGGTGGGTACTGTTAATATTCCCATTTTCGAATGAGAAAACAGAGGCTTGGAGAGGTTGGATAATTTACTCAGAATCCCCAGTGCTACTCAGTGTGAAGTGGAGATTAAAACCCCCAGGGACGGGACTTCCCTGGTGGCGCAGTGGTTAAGAATCTGCCTGCCAATGCGGGGGACACGGGTTCGAGCCCTGGCCCGGGAAGATCCCACATGCCGCGGAGCGGCTAAGCCCCTGTGCCACAACTATTGAGCAACCCCCGCTCCCCATAACTAGGAGAAGCCCGCACACAGCAATGAGGACCCAATGCAGCCAAAGATAAATAAATAAAAAACAAAACAAAACAAAAAAAACCGGGGTCAGACCGCAGAGCCTGAGCTCCTAACCCCTGCCCTTTCTTCTCTCCTGTCCTGAGTAAGTGCAGCAACTGATAGCGAGCCCCGCCCTTGTTTTGTGTCTGCAGTCCGGTGAAAGACTTCCAGGAGCCGTGCCAGTACTCCCCGGAGTCGCAGCAGTTCTCCTGCCAGTTGGCAGTCCCAGAGGGAGACAACTCTTTGTACGTCGTGTCCCTGTGTGTCTCCAACAGTGCTGGGAGCCAGTCCAGCAGACCCCAAACATTTGAGGGTTATGGAATCCGTAAGTAAGCTCTTCAGGCCTCCATCTCCCCTCCAACTGTTTCCTTTTTTTTGATTTAATGTTCCTCATGGACTTCTTGGAGGGGACGGTGAGGGGTTTGGTGAGCTGGTGCCTTTTGGGCTTTAGTTTTTTTCTTTTTAATAAATTTATTTATTTATTTTTGGCTGTGTTGGGTCTTTGTTGCTGTACACGGGCTTTCTCTAGTTGTGGGGTGAGCAGCGGGTACTCTTCGTTGCGGTGGGCGGGCTTCTCATTGCGGTGGCTTCTCTAGTTGCGGAGTACGGGCTCTAGGTGCGCGGGCTTCAGTAGTTGTGGCACGTGGGCTCAGTAGTTGTGGCACACAGGCTCAGTAGTTGTGGCACTCTGTGGCATGTGGGATCTTCCCGGACCAGGGCTCGAACCCGTATCCCCTGCCTTGGCAGGCAGATTCTTAACCTCTGCGCCACCGGGGAAGCCCTTGGGATACTTGCCAGAGGTCTGATTGTGGCAGGCGAGCGCCCTGTCAGGGTGTGCCTGGGGAAGTGGTCTGGGGCTGGAGGTGGGGTCCTGCCTGCTGGGGACTTGCAGTCTTCATGGGTCTCTCCTTGGCACCAAACTTGTTGCTGCATAGGAGCTGTGCTCCCTTTTCCCACAGTGCAGCCTGACCCACCCGTCAATGTCACGGTCACCGCCGTGGACAGAAACCCCCGCTGGCTCAGCGTCACCTGGCAAGACCCCCCTTCCTGGAACTCATATTTCTACAGGTTACAGTTTGAGCTCCGATACCGGGCTGAACGATCAAAGACATTCACAATGTGGATGGTAAATTTTTCTTTTACTTCTGGACAGAAAAGAGCCCCTAGATACTCAGGAGTAGTAGAAAGGGTACTAGAAAGAAGAAAATGAGTTCTGGGTCCTGGTCAGCCACTCACTACCTGCATGGCCTTGAGTAAGTCTCTGAACCCTTCTGAGCCTTGGCTGCCTCATTTATAAAATGGGAATAATAATGCCAGGCCAGTCTCCTCTTTGCAGGCCAGTTTGTGAGATCGAGTGTGAGCTGGGAAGAGAGATGGGCTGCCTGCAAGTCAAGGGTGTGGCTTGCAAGATTCTGTGTTACATGGGGGCAGGGGCTGTGACTTACAGCTTCTGCACCAGTTGGCCCAGACGGCAACCCCACCTGGCTCCGAGCCTCCAGGGTGGTGTGAGCCTTTGGAGCATCTCTGCCCAGCTGAGTCATCCACCGGACCCAAGAGGGAGCAGCTGAAGGGCTGGGGTTGTCCCAGGACTCCCGTGTCCCTGTGGAGCCGCTTAACCTGGTGCCACCCAGGCCCCACCCCAGAGTCACCTGCGCCTCTCGCCCTCAGGTCAAGGAGCTCCAGTATCACTGCATCATCCACGACGCCTGGAGTGGCATGAAGCATGTGGTGCAGCTTCGGGCCCAGGAGGAGTTTGGGCATGGCTTATGGAGTGAGTGGAGCCAGGAGGTCACGGGCGTCCCTTGGACAGGTATGTGAGAAATGCGGAAGGGATGTTTCAGCTTTGTTACTGTATCAATTATCTGTTGCTATGTAACAAGTCACCCCCAAACTCATGGTAAAAAAGCAACCATTCATCTGCTCAATTCGTTGAAAATCAGTCAGCTGGGCAGCTCTTGTGCAGGTTTTGCCTGAATCATGAAGGCAGCTGCATCAGGTCTGCACTGTCCAAGATGGCCTCACTGCCACATCTGACGGTTGACTCTGGCTGGTGGCTGGAGCTCTCGGTTCTTCTTGAGGTCTGTCATCTGCCAGCAGGCCAGCCCAGACTCAAGGGGGGAAAGTTCCTCCACAGCCTGATGGGAGGAGCCGCAAAGAATTTGTAGCTATATTTAACCTACCACAGTAAACTAATGCTTTTTACTTGAAAAAAAAAGATGTTAAAGGTAGTAATAATCATCTGTGATAATGCGATTAGTGAAAAATTCTAAACAAAAAATATAAAGAATAATTATCACCAGTATTCGTACCACCTAGAGAAAACCAGTGAGAACATTTTATTATACGTCTTTCCTATTCTAAGTATATTTATGTGTGTGTGTATTTATATATAAAATTTTGTGAGCATTCCCATGTAATTCAATATTTTTGAGAAATGTATTGTTTAGCAACTGGGTGACTAATGTTTTTTTTTTAACCCATGGGAATTTATTTTTAACTTAATTTTTATCAAATTAATACATTCTCATGGCAAAGAAGCAAAGAAGGGCTTATAATAATGTGTCCCTTGCCCCACCCCTTCCCATTTCCAGCCCTGCTTTCTAGAGGAAGCTGCTCAGTTTCTGTTTCTAGTTCTGCTGCTGGTGGCCTCCTTCACTCTGAATAACAAACTTATGGCTTTTTTTTTTCTTTTTTTTCTGAGAAAATAATTTGAGACATTATCTTTTGACTCCTTCCTATGAAAAATTAGGATGTAATAGACCTATACCCAGTGCAGGAATCTCCCAGAGAGTGGTTACCCAGCCTCTGCTTGAATGCTTCCAGAGATGGAGAGCTTACTATCCCTTGTAGCAGCCCATCCCATTGTTCCCAGTGTTCTTATTTTAGAATAGCTTCCAGGCTTGCTTCAGGGTCAGATCTTTTTAGTCCAGCAGCATAATTGGACCAAATTAGTTGTTCTTAAATACCAGACAATTAAAAAATAATAAAATACCCATTTATTGAGTGTGTATGGAAAAAAAGCAAAGGATAGAATGATATAAATTGTCCAGGCCCATCCCTACCCCTGCCATTTTCTTCTACCCCTGGCTTCAGGGAGAATTTTTTTTTTTTGGCAGCGTTGGGTCTTCATTGCTGCGCGCAGGCTTTCTCTAGTTGCGGTGAGCGGGGGCTACTCTTCGTTGTGGTGAGCGGGCTTCTCATTGTGGTGGCTTCTCTTGTTGTGGAGCACGGGCTCCAGGCAAGTGGGCTTCAATAGTTGCAGTGCATGGGCTCAGTAGCTGTGGCTCGCGGGCTCTAGAGCGCAGGCTCAGTAGTTGTGGCGCACGGACTTAGTTGCTCTGTGGCATGTGGGATCTTCCCGGACCAGGGCTCCAACCTGTGTCCCCTGCATTGGCAGGCGAATTCTTTACCGCTGTGCCACCAGGGAAGTCCCTTCAGGGAGACTTTTATATGTAGGCTGGCATTCTTCCCCCAGAATGGATGCTGTAATGTGATGGCCTTTTCCCTACCCTGGCTTTGCAGTGTGTGATCCTTGTCTTTCCCGTCCTGGGAGAGCCAGAGGAGTGGGCTTAGGGCTTTAGGGTGTCTTGTTAATTGGATGTAGGCAGTGTCAAGCGCAGGCTCAGAGCTTTTCTTGTGCTGTCCCCCGCTCCTGTCCATCAAGAGCAGGAGGCGACTTTCTATTGAATCCTCTCCTCAAAAGTTCATTTCCTGCTAAGGCCTGGACAAGAAGGGAGGCCTAACTACTATATCTTACTTAGAAAGACCATTTAAATAAATCAGAACATCCTTCAGGCTAGATTGTGTTGCCCTGTCCATGATTGTCTTTGGTCTGTGTACACTTTGAGCCGCTCATTATCTGAAGGCCAAACATTAACATGGCCTTAGGAGCCTTTGCAAGGGGAGCAAATCATTTATCACATTGTGCAGAGGAAATGTTCTGGATACAGGCCGACACCTGTTTACTTTTTATCCCAACCACTTAATTTAGATGGTTACAAACAGCTTTAGGAAATCCTGTTTTGTTAGAAAGTTCTTTCTTGTTTTTTTAAAATTTTAAATTGTGGTAAATTATACATAACTTATAATTTACCACTTTAACCATTTTAAAGCTTATAGTTCGGTGGCGTTAAATTCATTCACATTGTTGTGCAATCATCACCACCATCCATCTCCAGAACTCTTTCCATCTTGCAAAACGGAAACTCTATACCCATTAAATAGTAACTTCCCATTCACCCCTACCTCCAGCCCCTGTGACCACCACTTTACTCTCTGTCTCTATGAGTTTGACTCCTCTAAGTACTCTAAGTACCTCATATAAGTGGAATCATTCAGTATTTGTCTTTTTGTGAGCGATTTATTTTACTTAGGATAACATCCTCAGGATTCATCCATGTTATAACCTGTGCCAGAATTTCCTCCCCTTTTAAACCTGAATAATGTTCCACTGTAGATATATACCATATTTTATCTGTTCATCCGTAGTTGGACACTTGGGTTGCTTCCACTTCTTTTGACTATTGTGAATAATGCTGCTATGAACATGGGTGTATAAATATCTGTTTGGGTCTCTGCTTTCAATTCTTTTGAGTATATACCCAGAAGTGTAGTTGCTACATCGTATGGTAATACTATTTTTGATTTTTTGAAGAACCACTATACTGGTTTCCACGGTGCCTGCACCTTACATTCCTACATTCCTATCAGCAATGTGCAGGGTTCCAATTTCTTCATAGCCTAGCCAACACTTAGTACTTTCTTCCTTCTTTCCTTCCTTCTTCCCTCCCTCTCTCTTTCTTTCTCTCTCTCTCTCTCTCTCTTTTTCTTCCTTCCTTCCTTCCTTTCTCTCTTTCTTTTTCTTTCTCTCCCTCCCTCCCTCCCTTCCTCTCTTTCTTTCTTTCAAATAGCCATCCTTATGGGTGTGGTATTGTGGTTTTGATTTGCATTTCCACAATAAATAGTGATGTTGACCATCTTTTCATGTGCTTACTGGCTCTTTGTATATCTTTTTATGAGAACTGTCTATTCAAGAAGAAAGTTCTTTCTCATGTGAATCCAAATCTGGCCTCAGTGGGCCTTGGTCTCCAGGGTAACATCTGATAAGTCTGCTAGTCTGCTCTCTCTGAATTCTTCTGGAATTCCCAGGGGACTCATATCTGTTTGGGCTTCTGTTCCCAGGCTGTTGTATGGGATGGCTTGTGGATTCCTTACCTGTCTGGTCACCTTCCCTTAAAGCTGGTCTCATTTGTGGACGTTCCTCTTTAAATTGTTGACGTTCTCCTGACAGCGGAAGATGGTGTAGCAGAGACATGAAGTCAGCCTCAGGTCCTGTGCTTCTGTGACTTGCTACAGTGACTGTGTAAGCTCAGACAGAACTCTTGGCCTCTGTTCACATAAGCAGTTGAAGAGTTTGAGCTCCCCATTCTCTACATGTGTGGGTTTTTTTTGGGGGGGGGGTTCTTCAAAACCCCAGTGGTGAATGTCCAAGAGAGATACCAGCTTATCCCCTCTCCACTGAGGGCAGAGCAAGAGGAACTTGGATGATTCTGGTGCAAGAAGAACTTAGGCTGGAAATTGGGGAGCACTTCTGGAAAATGAGAGGGAGGTTAGGTGTGTTTTACTGACGGTAGAGTTATTTGACTGTTTGGGACATGTCAGTGCACTAGATACTGCATCGATGGGCTTTCCAACCCCAAGGACCTGCCTCTAGCCCTCAAAGCTCACACAGATAGGATGCCCCTGCCTAGGTGTGGGGGATATGACACAGGGGTCAAGGGAACTACATTGCACCTGGGAATCATGTTGTATGACCTTAGTAAAGTTAGTTTACCTCTCAAAGCCTCAGTCTTGTCATCTGTAAAATGGAGATGACATGACCTGTCTTGTCCCCTCTGGGAATTTTTATGAATTTAGTGAGAAAACATTCTTTAGAAATAATAACCCGTACTGCAAATGTAGAAGGATTAGCAATTTGCAGTGCCATGTTGATTGGTTCTTGGGATAAAGAGAGTGGGGCTATGGGCATCCTAGAATTGCCCTGGATACAATCCTGGACCCACTGAATTAGAATGTGGAATGGTATTTTCGAAAGCTTTCCCAGTGATTATAGAATGTGCTGTGGGGCTGGGGGAGCATCCCATTGTACTTGATAAGGCTGTGGAGCTGACAATACTTGGGGCAGTTTAGAAAGAGCAGGAAAAGCTTCATGGAGGAGGTGACATTTGAGTTATGTCCTGGAGGATGTATAAGAGTTTCCCAGGTAGAGAATGGGGCTTATAGGCAGCGGGAACAGCAGGTGCAAAGGCACGGACTGTGAACAAGGGCAGGGCCTTTTGGTGGGGCTGGAGCACAGATGTGTGGGTGGGAGGTCCCAGTGGGGCAGGTGGAGGCAGGCTACTCCTGCAGGAAGGCCTGCAGAGAGTGGGGGTGGAGGGGGGGCTGGTAGAGGCCTGGGGGAGGGGATTGAGGAGTCTGGACTTCAGTGAGTGCTGCCCCCTTGAGGCCAAGGCCTGGCCGCACACAGTCTGTGGCCACAGCAAGGTTCCCTGTGTGAACGCCGGGCGCAGAGTCACCCAGTCTGGGGCCCCTGTTCCGGCCAGCAAGTCCAGGTGACTGCTGACAGCACCTGCTGCCGGGACTCATCGAGTCCCTGCATGTCAGGGCTGATGTCACCCTGATGTCAGGGCAGGAAGAAGAGCTTATACATCGACAGGCGGCTGGTCAGCCGCTCTTCCCAGAGTGGGAGTTCTCCCAGATTTGTCCTTTCCGGTAGCACGGGCAGGGCTGGCATCTAGCAAGTCTGTGGACCCTTTGCACAGCGAGCTTGGGGCAAAGTGCTAGGGAAAAGCCCATTAGGCATAAGAGGGTTATTTCTTGCTCCCTTTAACTCCCTCTCACACCCTGCTCACTGACACCTGGAAAATAATTAGAACCTCTTGTGACAGGTAGCGAGTGACATGGACCCATTCTTTGGAATCACACTGTTGAGGAGGTGCCAGAGGTTTGCATCCGCAAGGCCTTTGGGGCGCCCAGAGGCCAGGGCTGTGGACTCTCCGGGCAGATGTGTCTCCCTGGCCCGATCCCTGAAGCCACGTACTGTCACCTTAAACCCTCCGGTCCCATTTTGGGGGCATTCACTGTGTTCCTCTCCTTGGCACCCCCGAGGGGGAAATTGTGCAGGTTAAAGGGCACTTGGGGACACGTTTCTGAAGAGACTGTGCCCCGTTCAACCGTCAGTGTGCATCCCCTGCCTCCACTCTCGTGCTGTTTTCCACGGCGTCTCCATGTGGCCCTTCCACGGGGTGGCCTCTCCACGTCCACTCTGTGCATTGTCCTCGCTGGGCACAGGCGGACTGGGCTCTGGTTGCTGGCCCTACCCCTGCACAGTGCGACCTTAGGGAAGTGCCTGACGGAGCCCAGGTGTGCTTAGTTGTCAAATGGGAATAACAGGCCTGCCTCAAAACCCCGAAAACCAAAAAACCCGCCTCACAGGGTTGTTGTGAGGATGAAACGAGATGGAGAGCTGTTTGCACCCAGCCCTGCACGTGGTAAGTGTTTACCAAATGCCAGCCATTCACACGTGTCTCAGGCCACACCTGTCCCTGGAGCTCTGGATTCTTGTCTCCACTCTGCCCAGAGCTGGGCCCACACCCTCCCTCACAAACCTCCCTGTATTCCTTGTCCAGAGAAGGACACCACCACCCAGCCCTCTCCCTGAGCCGGGACATCCCCAGGACATCAGGCTAGACACCCCCCTTCCTTGGCTCAGGTTCTTGTCCCATCTCGAAAGAATTCTTTAAAAAAATTAAATAAATAAATAAGTTAGTTTATTTTTGGCTGCATTGGGTCTTCGTTGCTGTGTGCAGGCTTTCTCTAGTTGCAGCGAGCGGGAGCTACTCTTTGTTGCGGTGTGAGGGCTTCTCATTGCAGTGGCTTCTCTTGCTGCAGAGCACACGCCCTAGGCGCGTGGGCTTCAGTAGTTGTGGCATGCAGGCTCAGTAGATGTGGCACACGGGCTTAGTTGCTCTGCGGCATGTGGGGTCTTCCTGGACCAGGGCTTGAACCCGTGTCCCCTGCATTGGCAGGCGGATTCTTAACCACTGTGCCACCAGGGAAGCCCTCGACAGAATTCTTATAACGACCCCCGAAACTGATCTCTGTCTCTGGTGTGTGAGCAGCAGGCCGTCCTCCATGCCACTGCTACGGGCATCTTTCTAGATCACAAGCCTGCATATCGCTCCCACACCCTCCCTGATAGCTCAGAGCTTCCTGGGATTTCTGTAAAATTTCAAAAAGAATTTTGGGGACCAAATAAGGTCACCAACTTTTAATTTTGCAAAGTAAGGACATAAAGTTAAATGGTTAAGTAAAACGTTGCTATTGCCATTGACCATCACCATTATTTCATAAAGGAGAGGCTGAAACAAGGGCTTAAGCTCAGAAGGAAGACACTTGGGCGACCATACACCGTGCAAATATCCATGCTGCCTTGTCCGTCTTTTTCTCCTTTGCCCTCAGACCGATAGGTTTCTCCACAGATCATTCTGGGTGGTGTTGGGGCCCAGCTGGAGGTTACTTCTTTCTCCTCAGGAGACTGTCAGCTCCTTGGTGAGGTTTTTTTGTTTTGTTTTGTTTTGTTTTTTTCATGAATGGAGGAGCCGTGATTAACTTGCTGGTTGGTGGTTTACACGTTGTGAGGGAAGGTGTGAAGCTCAGAGTGGAAGGTGCTGCTCAGCTTGTGGGTTCCTGTGTCCCCGCCCCCAACCCCTCTCTGGGAATGTCTGGCTTTGTGGTTTCTCCCTCTTCCCTTGTGTCCTCATCTCTCTGACCCTCTCTGGCTTCCTTTTACTTTCCTTTTCCTCTTCTTATTCTCAGCCCACTCCTATGTTCCCTCTATGTACTCCAACCCTGGAGCCCAGTGGCCCATATCTTAACTGGTTATAATATACAATTTAAAAAGATTGTGTTAGTGGGACTTCCCTGGTGGCGCAGTGGTTAAGAATCCGCCTGTCAATGCAGGGGAACACGGGTTCGAGCCCTGGTCCGGGAAGATCCCACATGCCGCGGAGCAACTAAGCCCGTGCGCCACAACTACTGAGCCTGCACTCTAGAGCCCACGAGCCACAACGACTGAGCCCGCGTGCCACAACTACTGAAGCCCCCGGTGCCTAGAGCCCTTGCTCTGCAGCAAGAGAAGCCACCGCAACGACAAGCAGCTCCTGCTCTCCGCAACTAGAGAAAGCCCACGCGCGGCAACGAAGACCCAATGCAGCCAGAAATATAAATAAATAAATAAATTTATTAAAAAATAATAAATAAAATAAAATGTTATCGCTATACCCAAGGTCATCTAGGTTTAAAAAAAATTATTGTGTTAGAAAATGTTTTATATTCTCTGCTCTGAATTTTGA
Source organism: Orcinus orca (assembly GCF_937001465.1). NCBI lineage: Eukaryota > Metazoa > Chordata > Mammalia > Artiodactyla > Delphinidae > Orcinus > Orcinus orca. The sequence goes on along the minus strand of NC_064559.1, from coordinate 100,870,021 downwards.
GAGTTGGGTCAGTTTTTAAACAGATATTATTGTGTGCCGCGTGAGTGCTAGGTCCTTTCAGCCTGTGATCCCAGGTGATCTGTGCAGGAGGAAGTTATCCCTTTGCTTAGAAGTGAAGAAACAAGGCCTAAAAGAGGTTAAGTGTCTTGACCAAGGTTACACATCTGTATGAAGACCTCTGCCATCTTTTATATTGGATTTATCTATTCCAAGACCCAAGCAAGCAAACCCAAATCCGTTCCCAGATTAACAGAAATAAGTCTCTTGTTTTAAAAACTTGTGTGGAAGAAACTCACAGGTGGTCTTTATCAGTCTCACTTATTGGAGTATGGTCATTCATTCACTCACTTTGTTATGAATATAAAAGTACACCTTACAATCTGGAAATATTAATACAAGGGACACACTCAGTGTTGCTGTTAATGTATCGAATAGTCTTTTTTTTCCAAGTGATTTTTTCCATAATTAGTATTTTTCTAACTACAAAGTTTTTCAGCAAGATGCCAGGCCTGTGTTAAGAAGTGAGTTTACAAAGATGAGTAAGATACAGTCCCTGAATTTGAGACATGTTCAATCTAGAGGTGATTCTTTTTTTTTTTTAAAAAAGGGGAAAAAAAGAGTATTCTTGGAGTCAGAAAGCCTTATTTCTTACAAAACTTCAGGCAAGCTATTTAACCTCCCTGTGCCTCATTCTCCCCATATGTAAAGTGGGGATAAAAATGGTACCAATCTCAGAGTACTGTTGTGAGAATTAAATGAGTTAATTCATGTAAAGTAGGTAGAATGGTGCCTGGCACATAGTAAGTGCTCAATAAATATTAGGCATTGTTATTATTGCTGTTTTGTCTAGTTACCACCACCACTATCCTTACCCCTGTAACTTCCTGGCACATGGGGGGCACACGGGGACACAAGGGGACCAGTGAATGATGGTTCCTTCCCCTCTTTCACCCAGCATGCTAGCTGAAGGGAGGCATTGGGAAATATAAAATACTGTAGGAGAAATATGAAATACTTCTGTCCAAACAGAAAAAAAAAATGTGCTCACAGATGTTGCTAATGTTTTATAGCCTTCCTGAGCCTCCATGTCTCTGTAAACCTGAGATAATAGTACCTGCCTCGTATATTGCTGTGAGCCGTCAGCATCACGTAGGCTGAGAACCACTTGGGACTGGAGTAGGGCGAGCTTCCACAAAGGTCGCTGCTGGAAATACTAGTAATATTCTATTAGTATGCAGTTAGTATTATTAACCTAACTTATTTCTTCTGACCCTGATCCCCAGTTTTTTCATCTGTAAAATGGAAATGATTATTAGTAGTAATGATGCAAAAGTTGCTCCATCTCAGGGGACAAATGGTCTGAATCAGGGGTCCCCATCATCATGTAGGGAACTTTTTACAAAAAGTTATTTCTTTCTTTCTTTTAAAATTTTTATTCTGTTTGGCTGTGTTGGGTCTTCGTTGCTGTGTGTGGGCTTTCTCTAGTTGTGGTGAGCGGGGGCTACTCTTCGTTGTGGTGCGTGGGCTTCTCATTGCAGTGGCTTCTCTTGTTGCGGGGCATGGGCTCTAGGTGTGCGGGCTTCAGTAGTTGCAGCATGTGGGCTCCGTAGTTGTGGCTCGCGGGCTTAGTTGCTCCGTGGCATGTGGGATCTTCCCAGACTAGGGATCGAACACATGTCTCCTGCATCGGCAGGTGGATTCTTAACCACCGTGCCACCAGTGAAGTCCCTAGGGAGCTTTTTAAAAAGTCTTGTTATGTAAGACAATCTTACTATGCATTAGAAAAATTTTGTCCATTCTGGTAACATTCCTGGGTTACTTGAGATAAAATTCCTACCTTATCCCTGGAAATCTGAGCCACCAAAGGTTAAACATCCTTTTCTGGACCATGTACCATGTTGGGGGGTCAGAGCTGAGGGTTGAAAGTATACTGGTCTCCCTTTCTTCCTGAAACATCTCTCTGGGCTTGGGGAACCTTTTCAAAACCCTGATGTCTGAATCCCATCCTGGAGATCCTGAGGCCATAGGTCAAGGATGGGACCTAAAAAGCCACCAGTGATGCTGAACATGTCTGGGTTTGGGAACCACTGCACTGAATGACCATCCATGGTCAGCCATATTTCCTATGTAGCGTTGCCCCTGTCTCCCGGTTTTAGCTTTCATTCTAGTATCCCCGCCCCCTCCTTTAATCCTTCAATCACCCCCTGCTATGAGTCTAACTGTTCTCTGCTAGGCTGGTCTGGAATAAGAGGCTGTGTCCCTCCCATTTATCCTAGGTTGATTTGGGGCTAACTTGATGTATGACCTTGGACAAGTTGCTTTTCCTCTCTGGGCCTCTGTTTACTCTCTGTACAATGCGGAGGGTCAACATGCTCTTGTGTCCCTTCCACTGCTGCTAGTGTGTGGTTTTTCTCCCCTCCTGGGAAGTCACACTCCCTCTGGAAATTCTGTCCTGAGCAGAAGTAGGGTCACCCTCTCCTCCAACCCCTTGCTAGCCCTTCTACTCCTGGCTCAGGGAGGCTCGACATCTTTGTGTAAACCGGTTCTGTGGTATTTTTAATTTCTTGATGGAAAAATGATGAACTGAAAAGAAAATATTTTAAACTCCAGAGCATTCCACACATTGCCTGTCAGGGTTCAGCGCCTGGTCCCTCGGGCCCACGTTTGCCGCTGAGCCTGGCCTTGTGTCAGCACTCTCGCTTTGATACTTGGCCTTCTGCAGCCTTGCGGGTTTCTGCAGAAACGTGGTTCCCATGGAGGGAGAGGGGCCTGGGAGGGTGCCCAGTCTACCTCCCTTCTCGGGCAAAGTGTATTAAGCCCACCCAGGCAGGTGAGAATCTGTTTATATTTTTTTAAAAGTATGTATTTATTTGGCTGTGCCGGGTCTTAGTTGCGGCATGCGGGATCTAGCTCCCTGACCAGGGATCAAACCGGGGACGCCTGCATTAGGAGCACGGAGTCTTAACCGCTGGACCACCAGGGAAGTCCCTAGAATCTGTTGTTTAAATAAATATTTTTTATTGCAAAAATGTGCATAAAGGAAATTAAAATTTTAATGGTGTTTATATCTAGTGCTGTGTATCCTTCCAACTTTTTTTTCTCTGTGTGAATATATATATTGCAATATATCATATAACATATAATGAAAAATGATATAAATGTGTTTCTTTAGAAGCTCTGGATCAAACTCTGTGGCCTTTTTCTTGTCTTGAATTTTTCATAAAACATAGCATATTCTTAGCTGTTTTCTAAAATTTTTTTTTTTTTTTTTGCGGTACACGGGCCTCCCACTGTTGTGGCCTCTCCCGTTGCGGAGCACAGGCTCCGGACGCACAGGCTCAGCGGCCATGGCTCACGGGCCCAGCCGCTCTGCGGCATGTGGGATCTTCCCGGACCGGGGCACGAACCCACGTCCCCTGCATCGGGAGGTGGACTCTCAACCACTGCGCCACCAGGGAAGCCCTCTAAAATATTTTTAAAGGCTATTACAATATGTGGCTATATCATAATTTATATAGCTAGTCCTCTAGGTTTGGATATTTGTTTGTTTCCAGCATAAAATTCATTGTGATGAATTTTATTCCATCAGATAGGACTTTCAGCATCCATGAATCATTAATAATGACTCTTCTATCCACAGAATCCAAGAGTTCTCCAGCTGAGACTGAGCTGCCCCCCTTCACACAGGTGAGCTCATGTTCTTGTCAAAGGGTCACGGCGACAGCACCTAGTGTTAAGGGTTGTGGGCTGGCATCAGGCAGAAATTGGTTTAAATCCCAGCTCTGCCACGGGCAACGTGCCTGTCCTTTTCACACCTCTGTAAAGCATGGTAAGAGCAGTTCTCGTCCCGGGGATGTGGGCCATGGAAAGTGTGGAGCAGTGCCGGCCTAGCTCACTGAGCTGCTCTGTGTCTGGTGCCTGCTGTTTCATCTCTGAACCTCTGGGCACCACTAACAGCTTAGCCTGTGACTCAGATTCAGTTTTTCTGAGCTCTTCCCTTGTGGACTCCTGGTGTCATAATTTTCTGGAAAGAGGATTACTTCTGAAGCTGCTCAACAAATCCTCGAGTAATCCAATTTCCCATCCAACTACGACTCCTCTCCTGGTCCTTAATTCCCTAAATGCTAAGCTGGGAGGCTCAGCCACTCCTGGAGCTGGACAGCACAGGGAAGGAGCCTAGGGTCCTGCACCTTGGCTATGTTGGATGCAGGACTGTCTAGGCACCAGTGGAAGCAGCTCCAGGGTGAAGCCCATGCCTGTGGGGCTGGAGCGTGGAGGGAACTGACACTGAGAACTTGCCACGCCGTGCTAGGCTCTGAGCCTGGCGTTTGCTAACTCATTTCATCCTTAGGATAACCAAGATTTGGGTGTCAGGATGGTTGTGCCTAAAAGGGAGGAAAAGTGATGCCCACGTGGGTTAAGAAACTTGCCCAGGGTTACATAGCTAGTAAGTGGTGGATCCAAAGTTCTAGCCTGTGGTTTTCCTAGTAAGTGGTGGTATCCACGCCCTGGGGCCAGACCCGTAATACAACTGCTGCTTCAGGGTATCTATTGATTCTCCTCTGTGGAAGGTGCTGTGCTCTTAAGCTCCTGGTAGAGTGGCAGATGGGAAGAAATCCCCACCTTGAGTAGGCAAGCTGTTAGATATAAATAATAGTGCAAAAGTTGAGATTGACAGGTCAGACATGGAGAGGTCCATGAGATAGAGAAAGGAATGCCTTGGGTGGATCAGGCAGGGGGTTAAGGAGGAGGTGGCACCTGAGCTGGGTCCTGAATGATGGTGGAATCTGCAGAAACAGGCTTACAGTCAGGAATGTCTCTTTTAGGCACCTACTACTAATGAAGATAATGAAAATATTTTCTCCAAAGATTCTGCAAACGCGACAAGCCTCCCAGGTAAGGACTGGATATTTTTGTATTTCTATGGCCTACGGGATGCAAAAGAACTTGTCTCTGCAGAAAGTCCTTTTCTTTTTGGAAATATTGGCAGAGGACCAGTCTGCTTAATGAAAAGGATCAATGGCAGAAATATTCTTTTTTGTTACTTTATACCTCCAAGTTTGATATTGTTAGCTATGATATAGTGAGGAGACCATAAGAAGGGTGGGATAAGTCAGTAAAATACTTCACAATTGGCCCAGAATACAAATGAATGTGCTACCAACAAAATTATTGGAGTCTGAAATGGAATACGCTTTGAGGAATGGAATAAATCTTTGCTTTGGAAACCCTTGATTTCAATGGTTCTGATTCCCTATACCTGTGAGACCAGGAAAACTTAGTAACATTCTCATCAAGAAAGATCCCAGCCAAAAAAAGAAAGAAAAAAGAAAGATCCCAGGTCCTGTGCTTTTTTACTATATGTATGGGACTCATGGGGTCCAGACTCTGGAGGCTCAGTAGCTGAGTAGATCCATCTGATGGCTTTCTGAGGAAGGCCTTGGCCTCCTTACCTTTACCTGGGCAGATTCCTGCCGCACCTGATGCTGGACGCCCATGCTCTGTCATCCCAGTTGCAAAGCCCTACCTAGTGCAGTGCACCTGGGGGGACCTACTAAACACCTGAGGCTAAGCTCTGCCTGCACAGCTGGGGACTCAGAGGGAATTGAACGCATCCCTGCTCTCCAGGAGTCCACCATCCAGGGGGCAGGCTCTGGTAAAGAGTAAAGTAGTAACTAACAGAGAGCAGAGTGTGAGACTGGCCAAAAGAGAGCCATAGATAAAGCAAAGTGGGATTTAGAGACTTGAGAGAACATGTCCATTGGGGGAATCAGAGAAAGTTCATGGAGGAGGTGCCATTTGAAATGAGCCTTAAATGATATGGGTGGAATGGCAGGAGGTTGGGGCAGCAGTTCAGGGGCTGCTGTGGAGGAAGGACCTTGGAGTCTTCTCCATCTGCTCTCACTGATGATCTATCTCATTCAGCCCCATGTCTTTAAAGACCATCTATGGGCTCATGACTCCCACACTTCTAGCCCATCTCTGACCTTTCCACTAAGATCCAGACTCATGTATCCAACTGCCTAGGTGACGTGTCCACCTGGATACCTACTGAAAATCTCAAACTGAATGTGCCTAAAAGAGAATGCTTGATGCCTCCCCGCCTCTTCAACCCAAATCTGTTCTTATCCTTCTTCCTCATCTCAGGAACTGACACCACATCTTCCGGGTTGCTGGGGCCAGGGAATTAGACATGCTTCCTCTTCTATCCCTCATCCCATGTCCAGTCCCTCAGCAGGTCCTGCCAGTTGTATCTCGAGGCATGTCCAGGAGCTGACCACTTCTTACCTCCTCCACTGCCAACACCTGGTCCAGCCACTGCTGTCTTTCCTCCTGTAGGACTTTAGGAGCTGCCTGCTGGTCTGCTGGCTTTTAGTCTTAATCACCAATAGACTCTTTTCCAGCCACCAGCCAGAATGATTCTTTTTTTTTTAAGTTTATTTATTATTTATTTTTGGCTGCGTTGGGTCTTCATTGCTGCACGCGGGCTTTCTCTAGTTGCGGTGAGCGGGGGCTACTCTTCGTTGCGGTGCGTGGGCTTCAGTAGTTGTGGTGCGCAGGCTTAGTTGCTCCGCGGCATGTGGGATCTTCCTGGACCAGAGCTCGAACCCATGTCCCCTGCATTGGCAGGCGGATTCTCAACCACTGCGCCACCAGGGAAGTCCCCAGAATGATTCTTAAAACACAAATCCAAGCTCTCCTTGGCTCAACACCATCTTCTCTCCTGGAGTAAAAGCCAAAGACCTAAGAAAGGCCCTAGTCTCCATGGGGTCAGGCCCCCAATCTTTAGACCTCGCCTCCTCCTTTCTCCCTCTCACTCACTCTTCCACACATGCTCTACCTCGTGGCCTTCGCGTCTGCTGCTTGCTCTGCCTTGGCCAGCCCCTTCATCCAGGCCTCTGCTCAAATGCCCCCTCCTCAGGGAGGCCTTTCCCCACCAGCCAATCTGACAGAACCCCCGGCTGTCACTCTTCCTTTCCTGTGCTTTGTTTTCCATCATTGCCCTTGTCACTGCTGACATCATATTACATACGTATTTGTCTGTCTCGCTTGATTAGAATGTAAGATCCAGGAAGCCAGGAGCCTTTCTGTCATCCAATTCTCTGTATCCCCAAGGCTTAGAACAAAGCCTGGCACACGATAGACACTCAATAAATATTTGTTGAATTAACGAAGGAACAAATACAAAAGGTGATGAAATATTTGTAAACGAGTCAGCCGAGCTTACATGAAATGGCTGTCTCTGCCAAGAGACGTAGGACATACTAGGAGAGACCCGTCCTTGTGGTCAGTGCCCACTACCAGCTGGGGCTCAAGGCAAAGCCTGCATCCACTGGGCACTCGAAGTGGTGACTGGTAGGTGACATCTTCATCAGCACTGGGTACTGTTCGGGGCGGAAGGGCCTGAATCCCAAGTCCATGAGACTGCAAGTATCTGCATTGCCAGCAGGAGAGAATGATGGTAGACAGATGTACTCTCTGTCTAGTCCAGGGTCTCTCTCTGGCAACCATGGGAAGGAGCTTTCTGTGGGAGGACGTGGCTGCTTGTGAAGCTAGTTTTTTTATTCTTTTTTTTTTTTTTGCGGTACGCAGGCCTCTCACTGTTGTGGCCTCTCCCGTTGCGGAGCACAGGCTCCGACGCGCAGGCCCAGCGGCCATGGCTCACGGGCCCAGCCGCCCCGCGGCATGTGGGATCTTCCCAGACCGGGGCACGAACCCGTGTCTCCTGCATCGGCAGGCGGACTCTCAACCACTGCGCCACCAGGACAGCCCGTGAAGCTAGTTTGTTCTTTTATTCATTCAATGAAATATTGGTGAGCCTGCTTTGTTCAAGGCACCACATGAGCCGTTGGGAGCAGTTGGGAAAAAGACACATGTGGTCCCGGCTTTCAGGGAGCTCAGACTGGAGGGGGTGGAGTAACCAGGAAGGGCGCGTAGCCAGCTTGGAGCAGGGTCACTTCTCAAAGGAAATGACATCACCTCACGTGAGACTCAAAGGTCCAGGAGGGACTGGACAGCAAAGAGGTGCAGTGAAGGTGGACGAGCGTTCTGGGGGAGAAGAGGACATGTGGGAAGAGCTCTGGGGGAAGAGGGAACATGGCATGAGGAAGATGGAATGAAGTTCATGTGGCTGCGGCTTGAGTACCAAGTGGGGAGACAGGCAAGAGGTGACACCCCACTGGGGAAAACTGCACCTGAACACTTGATTTAAAGCACCTGAGCCTCCGTGACATTGTCCTCGGTGGTGCTGCCGTCAGTGAGGTCCCCCAAGCCTCTGTTTCTGGCACTCCCTCTGTGCCTTGTGGGGCAGGCTGAATGCCACTAGAAAAGCCACTTTGAAAGTGAGTGGGAGTCTGTGGCTGGCCGCAGGCGCTCAGAAGCTCTGAGCTTGAGGTGTATCTCCTGCCAAGTGGTGGAATCCTGGGGTCTGTCAGGTTGTGCTGGGGGTGACTCCTGTAGAGGTGGCTTTGGCCAGAAAACTGGCAAGCTCGTCAAGTGGCCTGTTGCTTAACGCAGAGCTGTTTCCTCCTACAGGGGTGAGGTTCTGTTGAGGTTTTGACAGCACCTGCTGAGTGGTTTTTTCCCCTTCTTTCCTCTGCTCCTCTCTTCCTCCTCCTCCTCTTCTTTCTCTTCCTTTTTTTTTTTTTTTTTCCTAGTGCAAGATTCTACTTCGGTACCACTGCCCACCTTCCTGGTGGCTGGAGGAAGCCTGGCCTTCGGGACGCTCCTCTGTATTGGCATTGTCCTGAGGTGAGATGGGCCCGGGGGGTGGTCCTGTGGTGTTCTCATGTTTCTGATCTAGCTTTGCCAGAGCTAGGATGCTGGCAATGGGTTGGAGAGCCATGAATGGATTCAAGGTATATTTTAAAGGTAGAATTGACAAGATTTGATGACAGCTCAGAAGAGAAGAATGGAAGAGAGGGAGGAGTCAAGTCTGACCCTCAAGTTTCTGGCTTAAGCAATTGGGCAGATGGTGGGTGTCGTCCATGAAGAATGGAAAACACTGGAGGTAGAACAACTGAGTGAAAAGCGACGATTACATGTTGGCGCCACTGGGGAAACTCCAAGTGAACAAGTTTTGGAGGTAATTCAGATCATTGGCAGCAGGCAGGTGGTAGTTGGGGCCTTGGGAGAGGATGGGGCCAACAACGTAACCTGTGGAATACAATTGAAAAATTGTGTAGAGGGGGCGATGAGAAAGGGGCTGAGAAGGAGTGGCCTGACAGGGAGGAGAAGAAGCAGGAAAACCTGGCTGTGAACACCAGAGGGAGAAGTGTGTGTTAGACACTGAAGAAACCCCTTAGGCTCTGGGACTGCGGTACGAATAGGACCCTCCCTCTCCTCCAAGAACCACGTACTAAAATCAGTAAAATACCACGAGAGAAGCACCACACCAGGGGTATGTGCACAGGTAACTCTGAAGTGCCTGGCTAGACATTCTTGGGAATACTCCGTGTCTCCAAATAAGCAGACCTAGTGGATCACCTTTAAATGCCCTGTCCTAGTGCCCTCGTCCCGTCATGGTGAGGAAACACCACAGGTGAGGGCTCGGTTGGCACCCTGGTCACTGTAACGCCCCTGCCCATTTCATCCGAGTCTCTCTCTCCATTCGGTCATTGGTTTTGTCATTCGTTCCCAAGCTTGCGGAGAGATCACCTAACAGTGCTCCCAATGAATGGGCAATAAAGAAAACTTGCTATGTTCATGATTTTACTGCAGGAACTGGTAATTTTGCATATGCTGAAGCCCTAAAGGAAATCAGGCTGGGCTCTGACTTTGGATGGTGGTTCATTACAATAATATAAGTAGAGGAGAAACTTCACTGTGTTTTTCCTGTCTCTCCCCTTGTGTGTAACTTTCAAGGACTCTACCTGGTGGTTGTGAGAGGTGGTCTTTGAGGGTGCTTGGGAAGGAGGGGTAAGACCTTGGCAGAGAGCTTTTCCACATGTTACAGCTCATTGGATTCTCACAGTGACCCTGAAACAGCTCGCCCACCAAGGTGGTCTGGGTTGGAAGATGACAACTCAAGCTGTGTTCGGGTTGTTTTGCTTTGATTTTCCAATGAAGTAGTGAGCAAGCTGTCCAAAGGGTGTGCAGAAGATAAGGTTCCTCAAGAGTGGAGGTAACTCCTTGGAGGAACCAAGAACTCACTGTCTTTTATACCTTTGGGTCAGAGAGGGGCCATGGCAACTTTCCGAGGTCTTCCTGCTGCCTTCTAAGGGATCCCTTGCCTCACCTCAGACACATACTTCTGTGTTCTCTTTCTATTTCTATATCATTAGGGCTTCAAAAGGCCTTTCTTATAACCTACCACAGACCCTATAGAGTAAATATCGTGATTTCCACTTGACAGATGAGGAAATGAAAGCTGAAAGAGGTGGAGTGATTACAGCTAGTAAGGATAAGGCCAAGATTCAAACCCAAAGCTTGTGCTTTTTGGATACGGCCTTATGGGTCATTTAGTCAAACTCTTTAATTTTACAAATGAGAAAACAGCCCTGAAAGGTAAATGACTTGCCCAAGGACACACAACTTATTAATTAGCAGAGACAGGCCTAGAACTTGTGTCCTGAGAGTCCCCGCCCACTGCACCAGCCTGCTGTCAGCTAAGAGGTGGGCCCAGTTGGTCCTATCAGTCCAGTGTTGGCCAGTGGCCCCGCGAACAAGCAGCGCCATCTTGGTGTGCTGTTAACCCCTAAGAGAGAAGCGTTAGGCTGGGAATTGGCCACAGGGCTCATCACAGACTTAGTTTGCTAATGTGCTGATGGTGCTTGTACACTGGCTGGTTGCTACACAACCAGAGTCCCCGAAGGCACAGTGCCTTGTGCAGAGAACATATCAGTAATTTATTTCCTAGCCTGGTGAGTTTCCATTTTCTCTCATATAAGGCAAATTTATTTGGAAAGAGGCCAGTTATTTCAAGTAATGAAAAACTCCTACTCCCAAAGTCCCCCGTGTCAAGACAAGAGTATAAATGTAGAGATGATGTGGGAGCCTGGGGTGCCAAAATGGTTGGGCCACTGTACAGTTGGGGTGGCCAGATCACAGTGGACAGAATGAGAGGCAGGTGGAGGACGTAAAGCCCGCCCACCTGTGACACCATCTTTTTATTTTTAGTACATTTATTTTGTGTCTCAAGCAAAGCATAGTATTTTCCTAAATATTTTTCCAGCAACATCGGTGACAAGTTTTTAAAATTTAAATGTGCTGTTGAAGAAGGTGTGCCATCTTAAGTGGATGTTATAACTTACAGGGGCCAATTCTCCCCACCCTACTCCCTGTGCCCCACTGCTTCTCTCTCTTTATTTTATGCTCTCTGGCACTGAGAAAATAGGATTCTCATAGCAGAGAATTGCTTTTCTGCACATTTATCTAGAATGGCTAACGCTATTAGGTGAGGACTTCCTATATGTATGCCTATGATTTAAATCATTTTGTATTGAATGTATTGTCTTATTTCAATTTTTATTTTTGGCTGCACCACGGGGCATGCGGGATCTCAGTTCTGTGCCACTGGACCACCAGGGAAGTCCCTCATTTCAATATTTTAAAATCACACTCTCCCACTTCTATGGTTAAGGGATATTATAAGTGTTTTTTTTTTTTTTTTTTTTTTTTTTTTTCGGTACGCGGCCCTCTCACTGTTGTGGCCTCTCCCATTGCGGAGCACAGGCTCCGGACGCGCAGGCTCAGCGGCCATGGCTCACGGGACCAGCCACTCCGCGGCATGTGGGATCTTCCCGGACCTGGGCACGAACCCCTGTCCCCTGCATCGGTAGGCGGACTCCCAACCACTGCGCCACCAGGGAAGCCCTATAAGTGTTTTTTAAAAATTTCTTTTAGCTGCAGAACCTTTTCTTTAAGCAAAACATTACGAAGCCCAAGTATGTAAAATAGGTAAAAGGTGGCGGCTGAGGTGCAAAAGTCTGACAGCTCAGCTCTTTGTTCCTTCTACCTGCCCTGCACCCTCTCCAGCCCCCAGGCCCTGCTCAGACCCCTGCCCAGGGCAGGGCAGTGCCAAGTGTGGATATACCCCAGGCCGTGGGGTTTCAAAGGCCCCTCTGAGCTTAGTGATTTGCCAAAAAATCTCATTCACTCCTCAAAATTTTTCAAAAGAAGGAAGGCTCATCTTTCTCAGTTACCCATCCAATTGCTTTGGAAAAAAACTGAGGACAGAGACTGCTTTCCATATTGGTTAGGTAACATCAATAGAGACTTTAAAAAATTGTGATACATGATTGCTAAAAATTGGTAATTTGCTAAATATTGACAAATAGGAAGAAGGGAGAAAATGACACATTATGCAAAGACAGCCACTGTTAATTTTTAAAATGTAAATGTGATTGAAGTCTAACAAACATATAGGAAAGTGCAGATGTCATAAGTGTACAGTGCCATGAATTTCCACAAAGTGAAGATACCCGTGCAATTGACACCCAGCTCATGAACACTTTATATTTAGATGAATTTCTTCTGAGTCTTTTTCCTCTGCATAGTTTCTTGTTTGTTTTTATGTAGCCATGATTATTCTGTCTCTACAGCTCTGAATCCTGCCTTATAAATTTAGTATCAGTTATATAACATAAGCACTTCTTCCCATTATTACAAATTCTTTGTAAACCTCACTTTCATCACTCCTCCATTACGTGGCTATAATACCCAAGATCACTTAACCAACCTCCTATTATTGGGCATTTGGGTTGTTGTTTTGCTTTTGTAAATAACACTGTGTTGAACATCTTTGTGCATAAAGCTTTTTCCGCAGCTATGCTCTTTCCTGAGGGTATATTCCCAGAAGTGGAATTCTTGGGTCAGAGGATCTGAATATTTTGAAATCCAGAGCATAATGACTCTATCCTCAGTTCTCTCATGAGGGAGAAGGATTCCACCCAGGGACACAGCGTAGCTCCAGTAAGCACCCCTGCTGTGTTCCCTTCCTGTGCAGTGCCTGAATGGCGAAGCCTAAGTCACATTCTGCAGATTGTTTATTCCATTTGGATAACAGGCTAAGAGCCAATGGCAGATTTGGAGCCAACTATCAATTATTTATCATAACAAGGACAGGAGTAGCCTGTCGATATAAAAAGAAACCTAAGGAAAATCCCCAAACATTGTTTTTGACATTGGTTTCCCCTCTTCCCTCCCAGCCCTTCCTGGAGTAGCTGACATTTGGTAGAACTGAGGGAGACCACCTTGCTCCCACTTTGAGGTCAGTGGGCAATAAGTTAATAGGCGACAAAGTGGGAAGCAGGAGGGGGAGATGAGCTGCCCCACCCAACGGAAGGGCCCCTTCAGGGAGGAGACCTGACTGTACCTTTGAAGATTGCTATCACCATCTCATCTTTCTCTGGGCTGTCAAGTGACTTTTCTCAGTTACTGAGCCCTGGCTTTGGGCCCAGAATGGAGCAGGGTGAACGAAGCTATGATCAGAGAGATGTCTATCTCCTTCCTGTTTAACATTGACTTTCCTGTCAGATGAGTCACTTGTGCCCAAGTGGTGCCCACGGCCGAGTCTGTGAGAACGTGCCAGCATGGTGTGAGGGGACCCAGAGGTGTAAGGAGAACTGGGGACGCCGGGAATATTGGAAGCACGAGGAGCAGGAGGGCTGCTGAGGGAGCAGTACAGCCTTTTCCCTGCCATTAAAGGCAGCTGCCAATTCTCTACCTCTAGCCAGTGTTAATTTGACTAAAGGGCCCCTCTGGGTAGCCTCTGGAGCAGGACAAACTAAATTCTCGGTGCTATAAAGGGGCACTCAAAGCCACACTCTCAAAGCCTCAGTTTCCCCATTGGTAAACTGGACCCACAACACATACCTATTCTCTTGGGGTATTTTATTTATTTATTTATTTTTGGCTGCGTTTGTCTTCGTTGCTGTGCGCGGACTTTCTCTAGTTGCGGCGAGCGGGGAGTACTCTTTGATGCGGTGCGCAGGCTTGTCATTGTGGCGGCTTCTCCTGTTGCGGAGCATGGGCTCTAGGCGTGGGACTTCAGTAGTTGTGGCACGTGGGCTCAGTAGTTGTGGCTTGCGGGCTGTAGAGCGCAGGCTCAGTAGTTGTGGCACACAGGCTTAGTTGCTCCACGGTATGTGGTATCTACCTGGACCAGGGCTTGAACCCGTGTCCCCTGCATTGGCAAGCGGATTCTTAACCACTGCACCACCAGGGAAGCCCTCTTGGGATATTTTTGATGACTCTTCAGAGGATTGTGTAACTCCTGGTAACAATAAACAGCCAATGAATAAATAGTTATCACTTCTTGGAGCTGAAACCCAGGAGCGCCGGGCCACCAGGGCCGCCAGCTGTTGGTGTTTTTCTCACGGGTTTATCACAGAGGGAACTCAACATTTGCATGGTTTGTCTTTGTGTGTCTGTGTGAAGGTTCAAGAAGACGGGGAAGCTGCAGGCTCTGAAAGAAGGCAAGACGAGTGTGCACCCACCGTTTTCTTTGGGACAGCTGGTCCCTGAGAGGCCCAAGCCCACCCCAGTGCTTGTGCCCCTCATCTCCCCGCCGGTGTCCCCCAGCAGCCTTGGGTCTGACAACACCTCAAGGACTAGCCGACCAGATGCCAGTGGCCCTCAGAGACCTTATGACGTCAGCAACAGAGACTACTTCTTCCCCAGATAGCTGGCTGGCCGGGTGGCACCTGGCAGCCTGGGGTGTCAGGCCCCCTGGACTGTGTGGATGCAGAAGCACAAACTGGCCTAGCAAAGACGCTCCTCGCTGCCGTGCCAGCTCATCTCGGGTGCTCGCGGCCTCTGGCTTCGCCTCTACAGAAGGGCCTCGCAGAAGGTTCTGTGCTGGGTGAAAAAAAGGTTTGCTGCGTCTGTTCAGAAGGAAGAGGTGGTTGAGTTTTTGAACCACTCTTCCCCCAGTGCCCTGCTTACAGGGCTTAGAGTGAACTCAGGCCCCCGTGAAGAGAGGGGTGTCAAGACTCTACCGGACACTCCGGTGGGCAGAGCCGGGTGGCTGCGCAGGCCTCAGACTCCCCCCTGGGCTTGGTGCGGACAAGTTGCTGGCCGCCCGTGCACCCCGACCTACCTCCAGGAGCTGCACCCTCAGGCGGGTGGGATGAACGTCCAGCCAAAGACTCCCCGAGTCGCTTATCTCTTGGCCCACCGCACAGCTTCATCTTCTAAGCTTCTTGAAGCCCAAGTGCCTTCTCAATTCAGTTTTTCTAGGCCTGAGATCGGCTTTTCTTAAACCACCGTGGCTGGGGGAAAAGTCTCACCTGCTTTTCTTCACTGAACAGCTGAGAGGGGGGTGATTGTATCTCAGGGCCTGATGGTTTGAAATGGAATTATAATCAGTTCCTCATTAGCATTTTTCTAAATGTGAATGATAGTCCAAGCGCTTGCTGAATCCAGAAGCAGTTGCACTGGCTCCATGTCCCTTTTTGGATCCCAGGACTTCAGGAAAGAAGCCGTGGGGAAGGAGGGGAGTGGTGGGGACAGGGTCTCCATGCTTGTCTGTCACAGCATTGCTGAGGGGGACAGCGGCCTCTGCAAACCACCATTCTCCATTCTCCCCCTCCCCTGGCCCTCCAAAATGAGAACTGGCATGAGGGAGGGCTTCTGCCAGTGGTGAAATCAAAGCTGCCTTATTCCAGCTTTGTTTATTTTAGTTTCAGCGGAGCCTGAGTAACCAGGGAAGGTAATATTTATGCAAAAAGACAAAAGAACCCGGCAAGAATGGATTTTAATTTGGTTTTTAAAAAAACTGCTGACTATTTTATCTTCAGAGGGTGGAAGATCCAGTATTAGCTGAGTGTCAGTATAGAAATAATGGGGGAAAAGCACGATAGCTTTAACACAAAACTGAGTCAAGTGGAAAAGAGGGAGAAAAGGAGATTTTGCCCTATTAGAGAAGAGACTCTGGTTTCATTCTAAATTTTGTTTTTGCCTTAA
Organism: Orcinus orca; assembly: GCF_937001465.1. Taxonomy (NCBI): domain Eukaryota; kingdom Metazoa; phylum Chordata; class Mammalia; order Artiodactyla; family Delphinidae; genus Orcinus; species Orcinus orca. The sequence goes on along the minus strand of NC_064559.1, from coordinate 100,854,115 downwards.
AAAGTGAAAAAAAAAAAGTCTGCCTCTTCTCTAATTTAGCGGAAAAGCAGCTTGTTACTACTCCCCCAGGCGGCTGAGAAGGAAACGGTGTCCAGCTCCGTGTCACGGTGCTGGGAAGCAAGCCTCCCACGATTACCCAGCAGGTCAGCTGAAAATCCCCACCCCTGAAAGCCACGAGCCCTCGGGTATCAGAGGAGGTTCATTAGAAAAAACACAACAGCCCTAAACTTGGTGCCTTCCTCTCTTTAGTTAGTTCCTTGAATGTGATTCAGTTCAGCTAGTATTGAAGCACCGAGTAAATGTCTAGCCGTGACACTGCAGTAACCACTTCAGTTCACTTTTCCGTCTGGGCTTTGAAAATTCAGTGATGTTCGTGGTTACCCAAACAAGCACCCTCAAGTATTCTGGGATGTCCCAGAATGAAGCTGTGATTAAAATCAGTCGTGTAACCACCACTAAAAATTTACCAGACCACAAAACTTTTCTAGTAGTCTCCCCTTTTAGAAAAATAACCACCAGCACCAGATAGGTGGGGAAAGGATGGAAATGACCATGTTTTATTTACCGTTTGCCAGGTTCAAACTGTTAGGATGTTGGACTACGCGGTGATTTTCATTGCTGGCTTTGGCTGTAAATTTCAGACCCTGTTGCTGCTTCTGGCAAGTGATCTTAACTTGACAAAAGTGAGGCAGGTGGTTTTGTTTTGTTTTGTTTTTCTCTAAATTTTCCTTGACTGAGAACAGCAAAAATGCTGTTAAAGGGAAATATAAAAAATGAAAATCTGCACGAGATAGGGTGATTCTGTGCCCACGGTTCTTTAAGTCTTGACAAAGTTTTACCCACGTGTAATTTTACCAGAGCCAGGCAGAGCGGTGCTAGTGGAAGATGTGAAATCCAGATAGCTCATGATTGCTGAGAGCTAGGCAGCTTTGATCTCCAAATTGTTATTGCTTTCATTATTATTGGAACGGAACTGCGTTTTTTTTTAATTGAAGAGGGTTTTTTTCCCTTTTTTTTTTATAAGCTAGTATAGATGAAGGAAAAATATTTGTCTTCTCTGGGTCGTAGGCCTTGCTCAGTGTACACAGGTATACACCCTAAGCTTTCTCTGTCCTTGAATCTGTGGTCAGTGAATGTGTGTTTCAATCCACAGGTCATCCTTACCTGTGTTTCTGCAGCACACGTGCTGCCTTTTATCCTCAACAGTGATGCTACTCACCGAATATCTGTAGCCATCTGCTACACAGCCAGATGTGAAATGTTATTAGCACAGCGACAATTTTTGTTAAAGATGGGCAACTTATCCTGCTGGGTGGGAAAAGTTGAAAATATGCTAGATCAAGGTCTCAATTAAAGTGGTCATTAATTTTTGTAGCATTAATGAAAAAAAAAAGGTCAAGGAGGTATAGCATTGAATGTGTCAACACAGCCCTTGGTGGCTCTGAGAGCTCTTTGCCCTGAGGGAGCCTGGCCCTTGCAGTTTGTTGGCTAGGCTCTTGGCTCACCCCGAGTGTCCGCCATTTCCCAGCTGCCCCCAAGGGAAGGAAACACCGTTACGAGGGGTGGAATCTGATGCTGGAATGGACTGGGAGCCCACCCGGTGGTGGACAGAGCTGAGCAGGGCAGGCTGGGAGTGGTCATGGTTTGTGGGTTTCGTGCAGAATGTTCAGGAATGTCTTGGCTGGCTGCTTTAGTGCTGAGCTGTATCGCTTCATCAAAGGCACTTAAGATTGACCCAGTCGGGGAGGAGTTGGTGAGAAATTTATCTTAATTTGGAGAAGCAGGGGCAACTGGTGGTCCTTGGGAGCGGGAACCTGGATCCCAGCCTTCCATGCAGCAGTTGGCAGTGAGGCTGTTGCTGAAAGGGAGCCCAGCTGGCTCAGCTTCTGTGCCAGACACTCCTGAGCATCCCCAAAAGGTCCTTCCAGCATCGTGTCCTTGGTGTAGCCTGGCCCCAGCGCCAGTGAGTTTCTATGGCAACCTTAATGATTATTAAGGAACATTGTCAGTTGTCTGAACATATGCTCAAATGCAGATCTACTTCAGAAGGAAAGGATTGGAACAGCATGTAGCAAGGCTGTTAATTAATAGAGAAACCATATTTGGCTGGAGATCACACATCCGTTAAATAGAATACCTCAACTTTACATTGTTTTTTTCTGGAGAGAAATAATAGTTTTAAGTTTTTGTTTTTATTTTTTTACTTAATTATCTGAAAGCAAATACCAAAGGCTGATGATGTCTGTATATGGGGCAAAGGGTCAGTATGATGTTTTTCAATGTTTTCTCTTTTTACCAGCTACTTTGCTTTTAAAGTGAAAATTGTAAATGTTTGAAATAAATAAGTTCTAAAATTATGCTTGAGAGGTAATTTATGCTTTGGCACCTGGGTCATTTCAAGGAAAGACTTGAATGATTATGGGGGAAAGGGGTAAGGAAAGATGGGTTTAAAATTAAGGAGGACCCTTTTGGGGTGAGCTTCTCCTTAATGCAGGATTAAATTACCTCTGGGAAAAAAATCAGGTAAGTTTAAGAAATAAGTAGCAATCTCTCAAAGACTTTAATGATGAAAGTATTTCCCCAAATGAGCCCTGGGGTTTCTGGAAGGGGCGTGGTTGCTTCTGCCATGTTTACATCATTAGCAGGTGATGAACCTGTGGGGAAGGAAAAGGAAGGGCCATTATTCATCAGAAGACTGTTTATTGGACAGGGGGGTGTTAACGGAATCACAAAGGCAAACTTGTACTTCTTGATCATCAGATAGGCTGCATCTGTCCCCTATTGAAAAGGGTCCTCAATAGGAAAAACTTGGGACACAGCCATCCCATATCTTCCAAACAGAGGAAAGTCATCGTGTGGTTGCTCTGTGGATAAGAGTTGCTGTGTAAACAGTTCAGGGCTGGGGAGGAGGAAACTGCATGGAAACCTGGAAATTGTGTAACTCAGACCAAAAGCTGAAGTGTGAGGCCCTGCTGTGTGACCCCACCCCACCCCCGGCTGCCTGGGCAATCAGAGGAAAGCCTCACGACCACACCTACAGCGCCCATCGACTCCTTGAGGATGCCACTGTCTCATTTAAGGTTGGTCCCTGTCTTGCAGAAAGTGACACAGGAAACAGATGTCCCTATGGTGGCTTGGCTGTGTGGGCCCCACGGAGGGTGCAGGAGTGGGGGTAAGGGGCAGGAAATGGGAGAGGGTGCCTCCCTCTTCTCCACGGTGTCACTGTTAGGATGACATGCTTACGATGCTCTTTCCAGAAGAATTTGGGGGAGCAGATGGTGAATCTTGTAGAGGATGGCAAGGAACACTCAGTTCCTGGAACAGCCACTAAGGAAAGCGTTTTCCTTATTTATTAATGCATAAGGAGACCGAACCTTTCTCCATGTCTGTGAGAAGCACAGGCCAGCGGCAGGGAACTGTGTGCCTTCCTGCAGTAGCAGAAGTGTGCCGTTGAAGGGCCTTAAACCGGTCCATGCAGCGTTCAAGGGCCGGGCTGGGGGCACAGCAGCCCCTCCGGCAGAGTAGTGACCAGGTGGGCTGCCTGGGTGGCCTGTCGCTTTAAACAGTCCTGAGCGTGAGAGCGAGCCCTGCACTGTGCTTCAAATACTGCCAACCCCGCCTTTCTCTGTGAAAGTTCTGTCTTCTTGCTGATGTGTGTTAGTGAAAAACAACAGAACAACCTCAGCCACGTCTTATTTCATACCAGCAGTTTTCCGTGACCATCCAAGACAGGAATACAATGAAGTTTTTCAGTAAAATCTGGAAACACTCATACTATGGGAATATGCAATATTCAGTTAGGATATTTCTTCTAAGGTAACTTCAAATTGCTGAGTAAAGCTGCCCAATGTCCACAAAGAAAATAGCCTACTATTTTCTTTTTTTTAAATTTATTTTATTGAAGTATAGTTGATTTCCAACGCTGTGTTAATTTCTACTGTAGAGCAAAGTGATTTAGTTATACATATAGACATGCTTTCTCATATTATTTTCCATTATGGGTTATCACAGGGCATTGACTACAGCTCCCCGCGCTATACAGTAGGACCTTGTCGTTTACCCATTCTATATAGTTTGCATCTGGGAATTCCCTGGCGGTCCAGCGGTTAGGACTTGGTGCTTTCACTGCTGTGGGCCCAGGTGCGATCCCTGGTTGGGGAACTAAGATCCGACAAGCCATGCTGCACGGCCAAAAACAAAAATTTGCATCTTCTTATCCCAAACTCCCAATCCTTCCCTCCCCCACCCCTACCCCCTTGGCAACCACAAGTCCATTTTAATATTTCATTACGATGTTTTAAAGAATGAAATTTACTGGGAGGACAGTTGAATTCTATTTTGGTTTTTAAATGCCTGTGCTGCACAATGAGGGTTTTGCAATGATGAATGGTGTAAGTGGGACATTCTGGAGTCTGTGCCCAACCATAGACGAAGAGAGGAGGGAAAGGTAGAGGAGGCCGGCGTGGGCACACCCGCTTGTGTGGGCAGCATGTTTGCCCTGCAGAGCGCAGGTATACACGGGTGTACACTGGAGTCACCACAACCGAGCAGGGATTCCAGATCAGTCTGATGTGGACTGAGATGCTTCTGAGGAAGGTGGTGGTAATGGACCGTGAGGGTGACTGTGGACCGTGATTGTTTCTATGATGAGGTGGGTGTTCTGGGGCCTCGGACTTCAGGCCTTGGCGAACTTCAGTGGATCATGTCCATGGATGGGTCCAGGGATTAGAGGCAGCCCAGGCTCCACCCCCAGGCCCTCTGAATCACAAAAGTGGGTGTCTGTTTACCTGAGTGTAAGGTCCTCAATTTCTCCTGCTGTGCAGCCAGCTCTGAGGGTCTCTGTGCTGGAGACCACAGGGCAGGAGGTGAGATTCTATAGCAACATGTTACTGTGGGTACTAATTGGGTAACAAAATCTGTGGACAGCAAAGAGCTACACCACCGGCCCTACTGGTTACCTAGAAGGCCACCATCCCCTTTTGGTCAAGGTGGTCTATTAAAATTAGCTACTAGGGCTTCCCTGGTGGCGCAGTGGTTGAGAATCTGCCTGCTAATGCAGGGGACACGGGTTCGAGCCCTGGTCTGGGAGGATCCCGGTACTAATTGGGTAACAAAATCTGTGGACAGCAAAAAGCTACTCCACCGACCCCACTGGTTACCTAGAAGGCCACCATCCCCTTTTGGTCAAGGTGGTCTATTAAAATTAGCTAATAGGGCTTCCCTGGTGGCGCAGTGGTTGAGAATCTGCCTGCTAATGCGGGGGACACGGGTTCGAGCCCTAGTCTGGGAGGATCCCACATGCTGTAGAGCAACTAGGCCCGTGAGCCACAACTACTGAGCCTGCGCGTCTGGAGCCTGTGCTCCGCAAGAGAGGCTGCGATGAAGAGTGGCCCCCGCTTGCCACAACTAGAGATAGCCCTCGCACGGAAACGAAGACCCAACACAGCAAAAATAAATAAATTAATTAATAAACTCCTACCCCCAACATCTTAAAAAAAAAATTAGCTCATGATAACGACAACCGTTTATGGACCCTCCACCATGTGCTTGACACACAGGATATTCTTTATCATAATGGCACTGCAAGGAAAGTGTTTTCACCTGTTTACAAGTGAGGTCACAGAGGCTCATATTGGTGAAGATAGTGATCTAGGACACCTGAGTTAAGAGGCTGACCTAGACCCCAAACCTATGTCTGCCTGACTCCAAGGCCAGTGCTCTTTGTGTGGCCCCTCAGCCCCGGGAGACAATGAAGATGGGCCTATCTTTCCAACCCCTTTTCCAGGCCAGGTGCCCTCACCTGTGCTGGGTGGGGCCTGGCCCACTCACCCCTGCGGGGAGATGGACCTGGATTCCTCATTGGGTTTATCACACCTGTCAGTGTGGAAGCTGAGACCCTGGGAGTCTGAGCCACACGCCGGTGCCCTCAGCGTGTCCCTGAGGCCACCAGGCCCCGGCGCTGCTCACATAACAGGCAGCCACAGAGAAGATGGGCCACAAAGGGGAGGGGCAGCAAGCAGCTCCTTATACTTAATGGTCCTTGATCAGAAACCAAACCAAACCACTTCCCCTTCTCTGCATCAGCCCTTTATCTATTCCTCTGAACTCTGTGTTCTGTTGCTTCCTTGGTGTGAACTTTAATGAACTTCCTTGAAATCCCCTAACTGTGCTTTCTTTATGGCGTGGGAATCTTTTTCTGTCCACTGCCTCTGAAAGGGTGAATGATCACCACACTAAGAGGTGGTTCTCTCTGGGCCATGAGATCCATTCAACCACCACGCTGGCTGCAGGGATATAAGAGGAATCAATTCCTCCCCCAAGTGTCACTGAGCCACACAATTAAGGTGCAAACGCTCTCTCTGGGAGCAAGTGACTAATCTGGTCTAGGGAGTTGGGGAAGGAAGGGATACGGAGAGTGAAGATGGAGGAGGAGGGCTTCGGGTGGAGGGGGCGGCCCAGGGAGGCTGCTGGTGCAGGGCCTGGGGCTGGGGGGGAGGCCTGCCTTGGACATGCTCTGTGGTGAGCAATCTTTTGATATCCTAAGAGCATTAGGGAGCTGCTTGAAGACCAGATTTGCACCTTCTTTTTTCTTTTATGCATATTAAAATTTTTTTCATGAGCCTGTATATTTTTACAACTAGAGTAAGCTTTTCACTAACTATGATCCCTCTGTTTTGGGATAGTTCAGCCAGGTTGTACTGCTTATGAAAAATTATTTATTAAAAAGTGCAAGACGGGACTTCCCTGGCGGCAAGGAATCTGGTTAAGAATTCACCTGCTGGGGCTTCCCTGGTAGCTCAGTGGTTAAGAATCCGCCTGCCAATGCAGGGGACACGGGTTTGAGCCCTGGTCCGGGAAGATCTCACATGCTGCAGAGCAACTAAGCCCGTGCGCCACAACTACTGAGCCCACATGCCACAACTACTGAGCCTGTGCTCTAGAGCCCACGAGCCACAACTACTGAGCCTGCGCTCTAGAGCCCGCGAGACGCAACTACTGAGCCCACGTGCCACAACTACTGAGCCTGCGCTCTAGAGCCTGTGAGCCACAACTACTGAGCCCACATGCCACAACTACTGAAGCCTGCGTGCCTAGAGCTCATGCTCCGCAACGAGAGAAGCCACCGCAATGAGAAGGCTGCCCACCGCAGCGAAGAGTAGCCCCTGCTCACCGCAACTAGAAAAAGCCCGCACGCAGCAACAAAGATGCAATGTAGCCAAAAATAAATAAATAAAATAAATAAAAATTTAAAAAATGCTTAAAAAAGTACTATATTGCTAAAAAGTGCTAACCAGTGTCTGAGCCTTCAGTGAGTTGTACATAATCTTTGCTGGTGGAGGGTCTTGGCTCATTGTTGATGGTGCTGACTGATCAGGTGGTGGCTACTGAAGGTCGGGATAGTGGTGGCAATTTCTTAAAATAAGACAACAATGAAGTTTGCTGCATGCATTGACTCTTCCTATCATGAATGATATCTCTGTAGCCTGCAATGCTGTTTGATAGCATTTTACCCACAATAGACCTTCTTTCAAAACTGGAGTCAATCCTCTCAAACCCTGCTGTTGGTTTATCAACTAAGTTTATGTAATAGTCCAAATCCTCTGTTGTCATTTCAACAACTGTCACAGTTTCTTCACCAGGAGTAGAAGAAACATCTACCTCTCTGCTCATCCATAAGAAGCATCTCCTCATCCATTAAAGTTTTTTCATGAGATTATAGCAATTCAGTCATATATTCAGGCTCCACTTCCAATTCTAGTTCTCTTGCTATTTCCACCACACCTGCAGTTACTTCCTCCACTGAAGTCTTGAGCCCTTCCAAGTCATCTGTGAGGGTTCCAATCAACTTCTCCCAAACACCTGTTAATGTTGATATTTTGATCTCTTCCCATGAACCACAAATGTTCTTAATGGCAACCAGAATGGCAAATCCTTTCCAGAAGGTTTTCAATTTCCTTTGCCCAGATCCATCAGAGGAATCACTATCTACAACAGCTAGAGCCTTATGAAATATATTTCTTAAAGACTAAGACTTGAAAGTTGATATTACTCCTTGATCCATGGGCTGCAGAGTGGATGTTGTGCTAGCAGGCATGAAAACAACATTAATCTCGTACATCTCCATCAGAGCTCTTGGGTGACCAGGTTCATCGTCAATGAGCAGTAATATCTTGAAAGGAATCTTTTCTCCTGAGCAGTAGGTCTCAACAGTGGGCTTTGTCAACAGATGTGCTGTCATCCAGGCTTTGTTGGGCCATTGATAGAGCACAGGTGCAGTTGATTTAGCATAATTCTTAAGGGTCCTAGGGTTTTTGGAATGGTAAATGAGCATCAGCTTCAAGTCACCAGGTGCATTAGCCCCTAACAAGAGTCAGCCTGTCCTTTGAAGCTCTGAAGCCAGGCATTGACTTCTCCTCTCTAGCTATGGAAGTCCTAGATGGCATCTTCTTCCAATAGAAGGCTGTTTGGTCTACACTGAAAATCTGTTTAGTGTAGCCACCTTCATTAATGATCTTTGCTGGATCTTCTGGATAACTTGCTGTAGCTTCTACATCAGCACTCGCTGCTTCACCTTGTACTTTGATGTTACAGAGATGGCTTCTTCCCTTAAACCTCATGAAGCAACCTCTGCTAGCTTCAAATTTTTCTTCTGCAACTTCTTCACATCTCTCAGCCTTCATAGAACTGAAGAGAGTTAGGGCCTTGCTCTGGATTAGACTTTGGCTTATGGGAATGTTGTGGCTGGTTTGACCTTCTATCCAGACCACTCAGACTTTCTCCATGTCAGCAATAGGGCTGTTTTACTTTCTTATCATTTGTGTGTTCACTGGAGTAGCACTTTTAATTTCCTTCCAGACCTTTTCCTTTTCATTCACAGCTTGGCTAAATGGCGCAAGAGGTCTAGCTTTCGGCCTGTCTCGGCTTAAGGCGTTGCCTTCCTCACTAAGCTTAATCATTTCTAGCTTTTGACTTAAAGTGAGAGACTCTTCCTTTCACTTGAACACTTAGAGGTCATTGTAGGGTTACCAATAGGCCTAATTTCAATATTGCTGTGTCTCAGGGAATTGGGATGCCCGAGCAGGGGATGGGGGAAATGGCTAGTCAGTGGAGCAGTTAGTACACACACAACATTTATTAAGCCCATCATCTTATATGGGCATGGTTCATGGTGCCCCAAAACAATTACAAGAGTAACATCAAACACTACTGATCACAGACCACCATCACAAATATAATAATAAACAAGTTTGAAATACTATGAGAACTACCAAAATGTGACACAGAGACAGGAGGCGAGAGGATGTTGTTGGAAAAACGACACCAGTAGACTTGCTCGATGCAAGGTTGCCATAAACCTTCAACTTCTAAAAATCGCAGTATCTGTGACGTGCATTAAAGTGCAATAATACGAGGTATGCCTGTCTAGGTACACCAATTAAGAGCCACTCCAGAATCAGACCTGGGCTGCAATCTGGGCTACTACTTACTATGCGATTGACCCAGTGTCTTTACCTGAAAAATGAGGCCACCTGGTTCACTGAGTTGTGGAGGATTAAAGCAAGATAATGTAGCATGAAAAGCATTTGTTTAGGAGCACACCTGGAGTGTAGCCAAGAGTCTATTCTCATTACTTACATCTTGGCCTTTCACAGGGTCAAAATTCCAATACTCAGCAAACCCTGGGCTCTTGTAAATGTGTTCAACCTGAATTCTGAAAGTAATTACTCAATTGCTGTGGTGATGTTGGGGAAGTGAGTATTTCTCAATGCAAACTTCCCTTTCGGTTAACACAGATGGGAAAACACAATAAGCACCCAATGTACCACTGGGTGGCAGTTTATATAAATGTTCAATGGAAATTAAGACTTTGATAGTGAAAGACTCAACACTATAGCCTTCTTCTAGAAACTCAAATGAATCTATTTGTGCATTTCTAAACAGTTGCTTCCAGTGGTGGTTCTCAGCCCTGGCTGGGTATCAAAGTCACCTGGTAGAAGTTTAAAAAACTTAGATTCATCACAGATTGCAGCATCACATCCCATGGATGGGCTGGGGGCATCTGTATAAATAACAAACAAGGGTAAAAACAAAAGCAAAGCCACAACTCTGATGCCTAGTCAGGGACAGGGACAAATGTAACAACCGCCTACTCAGGAAGAAGACGGCCGAGGAAAGGAAGAGGAGAGCTTCAGTGTGGTCCTGTTTTATTTGGGACGGAAAACATAATAGGCGGGCTCTAAAGGTGAACTCAGAAAAAAAATTAAGGTCACGTCTGCTGGTTATGTTCAATTGCGGTTTGTTTATACATTTCATCAACGGTGATTGCAAATGAAACTTTTGACCCTCTCTTGCTATAGCAGAAAAGTTTTTTATGAAGGGAGGTGATTCTCAAAACTAATTGACTCAAGCAGAAACACTGGTTTTCCTGGAATAATGTTTATTTAAAGTTACATTTCAGAGTAAACCAATCTTCAGGCGGGCATGCAGCTTATATTGGCTACTGTAATACATCCAGAAATTTTTATAAAATCTTTCTGATATAATATAAATTACTAAAGCACTACCGATAGGCACCAGTATTACATACAATCTTCAGATATTTTCAGAAGTTAAAACTATGTATTAGTTGATACTTAAAATGTTAAGGCCCCTGACAAAATAACTGAATGGGTAAGAACTTGACAAAATGAGATGCCTGTCTCAATGATCTGTTGCCAGCATATTCATTAAAATTTCAGATTCTAAACGACATGATCCAGCCATAGTCCAGAGGCCTCGTGACGATGGTTGTATTAGGTTGCAAATCACCCTTTCCGCAGGAAAGGGCAGATTTCAAGATGGCAACTGCTGTGTCATCATTTTCTTGCTAAGGACTGTATCAGAAATCCTTCAGAAAACCCTGCCCTAAATGCGCTTTGTTTTCCTACTGCAGGTTTCTTTCTCTCCATTAGATGGCAGTAACACACCACCGTTTTCTTTCTATAGCGTCAGAAATTAAGGAGAATAAATTAAGGTTCACTGAAGGCCAAGTTTCTCTAAGTCCAAATTAATGGGGATACAAAAATTGGAGACAACAATAAAGAAGAGTGATTCTAAAGAGATCATAAGGCCAAAATAGTGCTGGTTACAGAAAATAAGAAAGAGACAACGAATGAATGAGACGTGTGAGAAAGGTATCAAATAAATTCTGCTAAATATTAAAAGGATGAGGAAAGAAGGGAAATGAAATATACCCCTAGACTGAAGGAAAAATGAGCCATTAACCTTTGACTAAAAAGGACATTTTAATAGAATAGAAATGCTACTCTCATTTAAAAAGCAACTTGAAGAATGTCTCAAATGCTCAGTTGTTCTTCTGAATTAAGTATTAAGATTTATTCACTAACAGTGGCCGTTAACAGACTAATGACATAGTCAAATGACCCAATTAATAACTTAGGATTATTTTCCTACCTATCTCAAAATCTTCTGGCTGTCCCTACGGATCATCTGCCCACCTCTCCGTCCTCTGGCAGAGGCCAATAAATGAGTAACAATTCCGCCAAGCATGGAGACTTTTGAACAGATAAGAATAAAGGCTCTTTTTATATATGATTCTTAAGAAAGTACTTTGGATAACTAAAAAGGACACTTCCATCCTCAGAACAGAATAGGCATATCAGCATTTACCTTTCTGTACATATATTACCATTTCTCCATTATTTTATTCCTACTTATTTAAATACACCAACTCCAGTGGTTGAAATCCATCCTGATAGAAACAGCTATGGTAGCAAAATAAATAGAAGTGTCCCTTTACCCTCCGTTCTTATAGGCCTGAAATGAGCCAATGAAATAAACTCATAACCTGGAACAGAGCATTTTTTTAAAAGGAGGTGCGATAAAGGGGAAGGAACAGTTGTAGGAAGCTCCATGGATGCTAAAATTCAAGGCAAATGAGTACAAATTTGCTAGAAGACATTATTCTCTCCAGAAAGAATCAGAAAATATTCTGGGAGACTGAATGAATTCAAAAGAACTACGACTACAGGAAAATACTTGTATCAAGACAAAATGACAAAAAGCACAAGCATTCAGAGCTCAGAGAGGAGACATGTCAAGAGGGCTTCAGCTCAGGTGGCCCTGGAGGCTTAACAAGGAAGCCATTAGGGAAACCCTGCTGGGCCTAATTGTTTTTAGAACATATGGTACTTTGTGCCACCACCCAGCTGTGAATTCCCTGGCTTTTGTCAGCTTGTGTCACAACCTGAAGAAAATAGTAGCTTACCCCCCTTCTACGAATTTACTATATTTCTCCTTATTATAACCTCCTGTACAATTGTGAAGGAACTGGACCATATATAAACTCCACATCTCCACTTTTAATTATATAAAGAAAACAGCATGACTGTCACAGAAAAACAATATAGAGAAAGCACAATACTGAGCCTATGATAGAAGCTCAATAAATACTATGTATCAGGTCTGCTTTCAAAATGTTATTTCATTATTACATTCATCACAGTTGCTGGGTATGGGCCAAAAATCATTTAGTGCACAAAGAAAAAGTTTACAAAGCTTTCAGCATTTATTAAAATTAGGGTGACTGCTGTATTTCCTTTGTAGAATACGTTTAAGTAAAAAATAAGGTTTCATTTCTAGAATGTTAACTGAAAATAAGTTTAACAGAATGAATTATTTGTATATGGAAGATAATAAATATTTGTTTAATGGAATTGGAACTACAAATGCTAAAAATTAAAAAAAAATCTCGTACTAAAGATATAGTACGTAAACCAATACATTAAAAAATTCTATCAGTACTTAAAAAACATAACATTCTTGATTAATAAAATCTTTGACATCCAGTGAGGAAAAGTTCCTTTCAAAGTTTTAAAAACAAAGATCACATGACTCTTTGGCTACAATCTTAACTGAATAAAGAAGCGAATATTTACTAATCTCTAAATCATAATAGTAAAATGATAACTAATAACTAGAAGGATATGTTTTCCTAAAAATTAACCGAATCAACATTTCTTTTGTGTATTTAACATTAGTTACAAAAGTTAACTTTTCATTGATGACAGTCAGCACATTTGCATCTGGACCAGTTTCAAGAACCAAATTACAAACCCCAGAATACAGAAACATCTGCTCAGTTGTAATTATAGAGCCACTCACTGTAGCCTTCTCACAGTATGCCATTCCCACAGTTTTTTTTTTTCACAGTAAGTACATTGGCGATACAAGTTCACAATAAATCATAATGGTACTATGAATATTATTTTAATATCTTTAAGCAGTAGTAGATAGAGAAAATGCCAGTCTTTTAAAATATTTTTATACGGTGCCAACCGGTCTGCTTTGTACAGCATGAGAGAAACTTGGCAGGTTTTAGAGACCCAGTTCACACAATCATATCCTAGAGTTTATGTATATATATATATATATATATATATATATATATATATATGTGTGTGTGTGTGTGTGTGTGTGTGTGCTGCGTGACTTGTGGGATCTTAGTTCCCCAACCAGGGATTGAACCCCGGGCCCTGGGCAGTGAGATGTGGAGTTCTAACCACTGGACCGCCAGGGAACTCCCTATATATATATATTTTTAAGTTACTCTAAAATACAAAGCGAATCCAATTTTAGGGATAAAAATTAAAAATGGCTCCAATAACTAAAATGAGCAAAGGTGAAACAAAATATATCAGAAGTTCTGTATAATTATTCAATAAGAAAAGAGCTGTTGAGCTTTGTAAATTTTCAGATTTGTTAAAAATCAGAAATGAAATCTTCGTTGTGTATTTTATTCTGTAATTCAGAATAATGGTAATGCTGCCAATGCTTAATTATGTTGGTGATTCTTAAACCAGAGGCATCTTCCTTCTTATTTATGCTTATATTACTGATTTGCTGAAAAAGTCCACAGAAATTGAGAAAACACAAACTTTCTTAATAATCCTTTTGCCAGACCCTACAGTTGTGAATTTTTATGGACTCCGGAGCTGAACTAGGACCCTCAAGAGAGAAATATAGCTTTCTCCAAAGTGCCCACTATTTACTTATTTTCCACTGTTCGTGCTTTTCCCCCAAGAAGGGGTCCCGTATTACATGCTCTTTGGGTCCACATGATCATTTTTTGTTGTCTTATGTAGAAGCCAAGTGCATTTTTGTTGGTTTGTTTGGAGACCAGGTATTCCACGGAACAACTAGCACATTTTTGGAGAATCTTAATATTTCTGGACTCCTGACTTACCTTTCCTGAGGGTCACGCCCCAAATAGAGCACCCTACTCCAGGACTGGAGGCAACTGGTAAATTATGGTTTCTCATTGTAGAACTACTTAGCAAGGAGAAAAGGGACAGGTCAGTAACCAAGTGTCATGGAATGGATTCAAGGCCGAAGACTTTTGGACTCCTAAATGAAGCGTCCCGCTTCCTCCAAAATATTATGGTGCAGTCCAGCCTTGTCCCCTGAGATACTGGTTGGGTGCTGATGCCCTCCTAGGTGTGAGAGGCCCCGCTGGGGCTTTTGGTGGCTGAACCTTAGTGCAGCTTGCTGTGCACCGGGTAGAGCAAGGTCATATGTTCTGCCCCCTTGAAAGGCAGCTTCTCGTTGGAGTAATAGTGTACCACTTCCGGGATGCTGTCAAAGACAGCACTCGTCTGATTCAGGGTGTACTTGTTGTCTTTGGTCTGAGCCACTATGATGTGGACACATCCTTGACTAGTCCTGGAACAAAACCAAAATTGAGGAGAAGACATGAATGAGTGAGCAGAGGGATCCCTCCCCACTGAAAACAATCTCAGCCAGGTTCACAGGCAGACAGGTTCCCATCCATTCCTGGAATTGTGATATTCAAACAGAAATGCAGTCAGCACTCCAGTGAAGCTACACATTTAGCTTCACAGCCCTCAGCTAAATGTGTAGCATCCCTTGGGTTGTTTATCCTTCATACACACAAGTCATCAGGCACTGGACCAAAAAGAAAAAAAAACGTCTAGTCCCTCCTGGCCCCCAAATTGCCAAACTAGTGCTTAAACCCGAGTATGAGACCACGAAGGTGAGGTTTAAACTCACCCTCTTTGTCATGGCTAAAAGGACATGTGTAAGGTTTCCTCCCCAAAGAACACATTAAGAATAATAATAATAATAAAACTGTTTCCTTCCTCCCCCCACGGCCAACCCAATCTGGAAAGACTGTTCCTGGTTGTGTATAATGACAGCTGGCACCGAAGGCTCAAAGATCTAATCCACGAGCACCAGTCTCAGGAACACAGCAAAGCTATTCCTGGTATTGTGTATCTGGTGGCCTATCCCGTTTTCTGAGCCATGCTGCTCCCCCCGACAACCTCTTATCCCCTCCAGTCTGATTGTTTCAGCTGCAGGGGCTCAGCTTCCTCAGGAAGGAAATGCTGTTAGGGCTCTTGACAATGATCCTCCAATATAGCACCACTGAACTCGCAAGAGCAAGGAGAATTTCCATGACACCAGCTCCACCAGGCCTACCAGGCCAAAATGAATGTTCTGTGTACAACTGGGCAGGGGAGTCATTGCAAGGCAGTGTTTCCTTTTTCATCAAAAGAAACTAGTACCAAAATTGCAGCTGGCATTTTGACAATCAAGGGATCGGATTTATTAAAGTCCCAAACACTAGGGAATAAAAGAACCACTGAACTATCCTGTTAGAAATTATTTTTTTTATCAAGAATTATTTCTCTGCTGAGAGGACCTACTTTAGATCACGTAATGTAAGGCAGAAAGTGATCAATGTACAACAGTAATAAAATAGGACTCTCTTTATCATAAGAGGTATTGGGACATTTACCCAATACCAATTCGGTATTCTTTTTTTGTTTTTGGCCAAGCCATGCGGCTTGCAGGAACTTAGTTCGTCAACCAGGGATTGAACCTGGGGCTACACGTCAGTGAAAGTGCTGAGTCCTAACCACTGGACTGCCAGGGAATTCCCCCAATTTTGCATTCTAATCAGAGCATGTCTTACTCTGTTGTCCAAGCAAATGCATCTTATTTTCTGACAGTACATACCCCTGTGAACCACCTTCAAAGTATAGCTTTTTTGCCTGGTCATCTACCCATGATAGGAAAGTCTCCTCTCCTGCATCCGGACGGGGAGGCTACGATACTCACTTTAGTGCAATGGAGTACCTACTGGTCCCTGACTCGCTGTTTCGAACCAGGTACCCAGCTTCTTTGCAGGGTTGTAGTCGACTCTCAGCCTCAGCACGGGTGATGGCACCATGATACCAACTGAAAAATGGGGCAGGGGGAGAAACCACGAGCATCAAGATACCAGTCCAGACAGGGCATCATTCCATAAAGCATTATTTGAAATGAACTTCTAGTGAAAGCTCAAGAGCTGGACTAGATCCTGCTTCCCATTCAAAATAGACAAAATGAGATGTGGGTAATCCTGGATCACAAAACCTATCAATCACCTAAGAGGGAGTTAACAGGGCTAGTGTCATTTTAAAAGTTTTCACTCTATGCGGAGGAATGGAATTTGAGATCAGGTTCTGGGGATGCAGTGCATTCTCTACTCTGCACACATGCACTGGGCTTTGAAAATGGGTTTTCACTAATAAGTCCCACCCAGACAAGTATTCAGCACCAAAAAGAATCATGTAAAATGGTCCAGTGTGCCCCGACCAAGTTCCCGGTCATTGTGTGTTACACATATCTGTGGAGGAGACTCACGGCTGCTTCTCCAGTGGCAGGGCTGGGTCCACTCTTTCCCCCTCACTGTGGTCAGAGAGGGTTGGCTTCAAGATCTTCTGGGTCCAACTCTTCTGTCGGTGGTGCTGCCTCACTGTCTCCTCCTTGACGGAAGGTCGCTCAGAGCCTTCAAACTGAACTGGAAGGAAGGCTCCATTTAACATCAGAGGCCACTGAGGTGACCCATGTAAACTTCAAAGAAAAGACCTTGTCTGCCTCATCTTAGGAAAGAAGCTTTTCCCCCTCTTTAATTTGAGCTAAAATACATTGCAAGGGATTTCCCTGGCGATGCAGTGGTTAAGAATCCGCCTGCCGATGCAGGGGACACAGTTTGGAGCCCTGGTCCGGGAAGATCCCATGTGCCGTGGAGCAACTAAGCCCTCATGCCACAACTACTTAGCCTGCACTCTAGAGCCTGCGAGCCACAACTACTGAGCCCTTGTGCCACAACTACTGGAGTCCACACTCCTAGAGCCCGTGCTCTGCAACAAGAGAAGTCATCGCAATGAGAAACCCGCACACTGCCATGAAGAGTAGCCCCAGCTCACCACAACTAGAGGAAGTCCGCGTGCAACAACGGAGACCCAACGCAACCAAAAATAAATAAATAAAATAAATTAATTAAAAAAAATACTGCAAAAGGCCCTGGGATAGCTGAGCTCCTGCTGTCTTTGATATCTGATCATACTGTTAGCATCCACATGCAGCCACTTTTTCTGCAAGATATTTATTAATGTAGAACAGTTTTAGATTATGAGAGGAAACCACTTTAGTATATTTCAGCATGTTCTTTTTTTTTTTAAAGATTTTTTCGATGTGGACCATTTTTAAAGTCTTTATTGAATTTTTTATAATATTGCTTCTGTTTTATGTTTTGTTTCTTCTTGGCCATGAGGCATGTAGGAGCTTAGCTCCCCGACCAGGGATCGAACCCGTACCCCCTGCATTGGAAGGGAAGTCTTAACCTCTGGACCACCAGGGAAGTCCCTTCAGCATGCACTTATAAAAAACTCTTTGTTTTGGTATATTTAGAATAAGAGACTAAACAGAGTTACAGGTAATCACTCCCTGCAAGAGTGCATATCATTCTTTGACACCAAATGAAGTTTTCACTGTGAAATAATAAAGACAAAAATCAACTCAGAAAAAAACTACTAATAGTGCCTTAAAGATGCTATGACATCTAGGTTGGATAGAAGATAAAGAGATAAAATGAGCAGCATCTAGCACTGTAGCAGGTGCCCAGCAGAGATTTGTGGAAAACAATTCTAAAATAAGACAAAAACTGATTTGGGGGTGGGGGAGGGAAGCATTGGGAGTTTGGGATTAGCAGATACAAACTATTATATATAGGATAAACAACAAGGTCTTACTGTATAGCACAGGGAACTATATTCAATATCCTGTGATAAACCATAATGGAAAAGAATATGAAAAAGAATATATATATGTATAACTGAATCACTTTGCTGTACAGCAGAAATTAACACAACATTGTAAATCAACTATACTTCAATAAAATTATATAAAAAAATTAAAGCAAACACAAACAGAAAACCTGACTCAAATGTTTGCTATCGAACAAACTACCTTTTCTATTCACCCTTTACATTGACTATACTTTTTGTTTGTTTGGCTGTGTGGCTTAAGGATCGTACTTAGTTCCCTGACTAGGGATCGAACCCGTGCCCCCTGCAGTGGAAACACAGCATCTTAACCACTGGACCGCCAGGGAATTCCCTACACTGCCTACAGTTTTAATCAAAAACATAGCTTTACTGTTAGAGGGAAAAGATAGCCCTAACTTTTAAAATCAAAGGCAAAAGAAATTCGGTGGCCAGGGAGAAGCAGGAGGGAGAATTACCTTTAATAACTATTGACAATCTACTTATCAACTTCCTCTTAAGTTATTAAAAAAAGTTCATACTTGAAGAATTGATTCCTTCAGGAGGATTTTTGACAGGAAAAAAAAAGCTAGCTTCCTTCAGCTTTCCAACCACCTCTCCTCTAATCCATTTGATCCACTACTGGCATCTTATAAACAGGGATTTTAACAGGTTTGAAGAGTAGCACCAAGTAAGAGTTAGAAAAAGCTGCTCTCAATTTGATAGCTTTGGTGGTGATTAGATAAGGTTTTTCAATAGTGACTTAAGGCATTTCCAAAATAGTCGCGTACTGCCAAGATAAAGGAAAATAAAGATACCCAGAAGGATACAGGATACATGCAACATTAAGGGCTCGTCTTCAGTCCTGGTCTTCCAACCATAGCCAAATTCTCGTTTCCCCATATCATCAGATTTCTTGGGAAAAGAGGCTTGCAGTTGAGGAACATAAAGGAAAGAGCCTTGGCTGCAAAGCCCCGGCTGCGGCTGGCGGGGTTTTCCATCAGGGAAGCAGAAAGCAGGAGGGAGCGGGGGGCGCGGACCCAGCCCTCACCCGACAGCGCCCGCACGATCTGCTCCTTCTTCCACTCCCAGGGCTGCTCGTACTCGGCCGCGGGCCTCTCGTCGTCCTGGGGCAGCCGCGCCTTCCGCTCCGGCCCCTCGGCGCGCGGGCCGCCTTCAGCCGCCGGCTCGTAGGGCGTGTCGTACAGCTGCGGCGGCTTTCCCAGCAGCTCCTTGGAGCTCCGTCTCTTGGCCAGCGCCTCGGGCTTCGTGCCGTTCTCCCCTGGCTCACAGGGGCTGTCGAGCAGCTGAAGAGCCTTCACCAGAGGGTCTTTGGAACCTCGTCGTCTGATTTCTGAAAAACACACACCATTCACAATACTTTTGAAGAAAGGGTGTCACGGAAGCCCGGTGATGAACCCAGTTACCACTGCACCCCCAACCCACAGGTCTGTCTGGTTGAAGGTGGCCTAGAACGCCTGGATTGTTCCTTACTTGGGCTGATGGCTGCCCAGCTGGGGGAAGGGCCCTACGACTTCTTCCCGCCAGTTGCCTGAGCCAGATAATAGGATCAAGCCAGATAATAGGATCGAGTCCAACGATTAGGGGATCACAACTGAAGACAGGCCTGCCTCTGGGGCTGCGCGCCTGCAGTTTGGAGAAGTGGCCTCAAGGCAACCTGCTCCACAACTCCCGGTCCCCCTGTCTCCTCTTGAGTGTGGTTCACCTTCAAAGCGTTTACATCTTGTTAGGAAGCTGTGATCAAAGTATGTTCATAAAAATTGAGTGTTTACTATATTCAAGCACTGGGCCACCACATACACTGAGGTAAGATCTTTATGTGCGTCAGAGTTCTTGACTTCTAGGCGGTTTCGACGTAGTGACATATTCACAAATAATACTTAACGGGCTAACAACGACAGAATAAATAAAAGTAAAAGGAGTTGGGGGAAAAACAACAAAAATAATATCTCAAGAGCTAACATTTAGCCATAGTGTACTATGCATTATGCATTTTTCTAAGTGCACTGTAATTTTCACAACTGCCCTATGAGATAGGTTCTATTAGTTCCCTATATAACAGAAGAGAAAACTGAAGCACAAAGAGTTTAAGGAAATTGCCCAAACCAGTAAGTGCAAAGCCTGGATTCAAAAGCAGGAAGTTGGGCTCTAGAAGCCATACTCTTAGCCACCACACTTGGACTGACTCCAAGTGGAAGAGAAATGGAAGATGCATTGACTTTGATAGAGAAGGTCATTTCCAGTGGAGGAAGCTGCATGAGTGAAGATATGGAGGTGGGAACCAGAAAGGGCTTGTTCCCATCAGGGGGAATCGAGAGAGAAGTTCAAAGGACAGAGGCCAAGAGAGGAGAGGGGTAGCGGGAGAAGAAGCTGGAAAAGTAGGCAGGACAGGCACCAAAGTGCAGAAGTTTTAAAAGCCAGAATTAAAAAGTTTATATTGTGGAGAACCATTGCTAGTTTTTAAATAGGTAATAATAATTATATTTGTGATTTGCTGGAAGATAACTCCAACACAGTGTACAGGATAGAATAAAGGTATGGTCTGAACGGAGGCACAGAAATGGATGCAAAAAACCGGATGCAAATCAACCAACCACCAGCTAACCAGCCGGCCAGCCACAGTGGGAAGGAAGCAGCAGCGTCTGGGGACTGACCAGCTTGGGGCCCAGAGGCCTTGGCAGGTAGAGTCAGCGATGACTAGAGTCTCTGACAACCAGAGCTGGTGATATAGGCCGACAGAAGCATCATGCTGTGGTTCCTCTAAATGCCCATGAGGAAGCCTTCAATCCGTCCACCCGGTCACAATGAAGGAGGACTTTTCTAACACAAACATCTCACCTCATCACTTAACACCCAATAAGTTCTCAAATGTCCACTTACAAAGTGCA
Source organism: Orcinus orca (assembly GCF_937001465.1). Classification (NCBI taxonomy): domain Eukaryota; kingdom Metazoa; phylum Chordata; class Mammalia; order Artiodactyla; family Delphinidae; genus Orcinus; species Orcinus orca. The sequence continues at coordinate 100,833,096 of NC_064559.1, read as the reverse complement.
AACTGCTCAGCATGGCATGGGACACCTTCTGTGGTCACATCACTGCCTCCCTCTCCAATTTCTTCTCTCAATACCACCCTATCCCTGAACCCCTTAAAATCCAATTCTTTGTTCCAACCAAACGGAACTTCTGAAGTTCCCTGCACATTGCACTGTCTTATACCCACCAGTGTTCTGGTGATCTGCCAATCCTTTGGAGTCTAGCCTAGCATCTCCTCCTCCTTCCTGCCTACCTTCTCCTCCAGTGCCCCATGTCCCCCAGGTGCCACCGCTTTGCCAACCCACTCTCACCTTACATCTCTCTCAGTGTATGGATTTATTTGTTGATGTGTCTGTATTTCCAATTTGGTGGAGACTGCCAGGCCAGGGACCCCCATGTCTTGTTTGACTTTGTAGGAAACAGTTGTGCTAAATAATGGTTGGATGGATGGATGGGAGGAGCGAGGGAGGGGAAGGAGCTCTAGAACTTCTCCAGGCAGGTGACAGATAGTATGGACCTGGAGCTTGGCAGAGAGATGAAGGTCAGAGGTACATGTCTAGGATTTACTCACAATTGGATCATTGTTGGTATTGTGAGAATGAAAGCCATCGCCAGAGAAAAGGAGGCTGATTGAAAAGGAAAGAGGATCAAAGGCAAAATCTGGGACTTCTTCAGTTAAGGGTGGTTGGAAGAAGAGATGCCACCAAAGAAGACTGAGAAGGAATGGTCAGGTAAGGAGGAAGAGGATCAGGAGACTTACAGTGCCATAGAAATGAAGGAAAGTGAGACTTTCTCCAGGCAACTGAAAATGGGCATGGTGACACTCTATAGAGAAGGATCACTGACTCCATACGACTTCTACAACAAGGAAAGGATACACTCTAGGGAAAAGTTATTAAAATCAGGACACTAAAGTCAAAGGGGCAGAATTTATTTGTAGGATGAGGTTCTAATTCTGCTGGATAGGGCCCCTTACTGCAGCTGGCTCCAATCCTATAAAACTGCAGTTCTAGTGCATTAGAATCACCTGGGGGAGCTTTAACAAATACTCATGGCTGGGTCCCATCACCACAGGTCCTGACTGAATTGAGCTGGGGTAGAGCCTGGGAGTCAGAGTTGCAAAAGCTCCCCCAGGTGATTCTAATAAGAAGCTAAGCCCGAGAAGCACTCCCACAAAACCTGGGTCCCCACAGTCCCCATCCCAGTTGCTCCTGCCCTCCAGAGCTAATCTTATCATTGCTAGCCCCAGCCCAAGGAAAAGGGTCCTCCTACTATCAAAAACTTCCACATCCGAATGTGAGAGTTAGAAGGACTATTCCGCATCCCCAGGCCAGGAAGGTGCCTGGGGTTATTTGAGGTCTCCTGCATCTCTGGTTCAAGCCTCTTGACTTTCAATCGACAGTCTTTTTTCTTCATGGCTTATTCTAGATGGAGTTATGGAAAACAAGAAACAAAAAACTCACTCTGCTCTTGGTTCAATTAAGATAAGCCTGGAATTTATGAAAAAGAACTTTTTTACAGAACTAGGAAAGAGGAAAGAGAAAACACAAAGGAGTTCAAAGGACTAATTTAGAATTTTAAAGTTTCTGATCAAAACCTAAGTTTACCCTCAGACTGGCATAGGCTGGGGAAACCTTTCCTAAGGTCCTTGCTTCAATTCTGTCCCAGTCGAACAAAATAGAAAAAGGCTTGACTCCAACCTTAAGACAGAAGGAGTCCTGCTCACAGGAAATTTCAATGAGTTTGTGTTAGAATGATGTACAGTGATTAGAATCTTGAGTTCTTATTACACATGTATTTGGGTTTTTACTTTTGAGATGAGGCAGCACTTGTATTCCTTCTATTTCATTTTATTAATTTTTTTTTTGGCTGCACTGCGTGGCATATGGGATCCTCGCTCCCCAACCAGGGATTGAACCCGTGCCCCCTGCAGTGGAAGTGCAGATTCTTAACCACTGGACCACCAGGGAAGTCCCAAATATATGATTGTTTCTTTTCTTTATTTTTGGCCACACCACGTGTCTTGTGGGATTTTAGGTTCCCGGACCAGGAATCGAACCCAGGCCCTCCGCAGTGAGAGCGTGGAGCCCTAACCACTGGACCGCCAGGGAATTCAGTATTCCTTCTATTTTAGATAGTCACTGCACACTTAGAGCTCTGGGAAAAACACTGGAAAGTCTACAGCTGAGAATGTTCCTTCCCAGGATGATCCTGGGATTGGGCAAAATCTGCAGAGTATGATCATCTTTTTAAACAATGTTTAATTACGGGGAAAAATAGGGCTTGAGCGCAGGGCCTATCTGCCCCTTCAAGGGGAGTAACCTTCCAGTCCCTTCCAGCACCTGGCTGCCCCCAACCTGAGGCGCCATAGAAACAGAAACAATTGCGGGGGCTGCAAGCCGACCCTTCCTGCAGGGAGAATAGCCCCTGACGTGCAGAGCTGGCTCCGAGAGGAAACGAGCCTGAGAAGGAGGAAATGGCTAGAGGAAGCTACGCCCTGGCTCTGCCGATAGAGGCCATTTACCACGGCAGACAACAGAATACAGCCAACGGGCTGCAGATAAACACCCATCTCACCAAGGGCTGAACTGAGGCCTGACCTGCACCAGTTCGTATCTGCAACTGGTTGCTGTGAAACATAATACTGGCCGAAAATTTTCCCTTCTCAATTCCCAGCTCTCACTGTACCTAAGTATGCCATTTATATTTTAAAACATCAGCAGAAGACTAAGACTTTCTCTTGCTAAATTAATTCTAGTTAGCAATTAATATTGCCCTATACTTGTTCAGAATTCTCTTTGAAAATGGAATTCTCTCTCCAGAGTGTCTAAATAATTGTGATATTTTTCACATATGCATGTACCAGGCGTGTTACACCTGCAGCTCAGTGGGGCCTCATCATAATGCAGCAAGAGATGTGTTGGCCCATTTTCACAGGTGAAAAGACTGAGGCTGTGTAGTAGTCAGCAGGGGAGCCATTCACTACTAGCTCCAGAGCCCATGCCTTCTCTATCATATCTTACTTTATGCCTCAAAGATTTCATGTAGAATGCTAGTTACAATTTCTGTAATGTACATTTTCCCTTAATCCATTCCATGTATTCAAAACATCAAACTTAGAGTCTCATAAGGCTCTATGTTTCTCTTAGAATCAGCAATAGGGATCTTTTACCAATGTTTAAATTTTGATTTAAAATTAATATTCTCCTGTCGAATAAATCTAAATATCTGAACAAAAGCAGATATAATTCAGAAGTCCTGAAACTTAAGTTTAACAAGCAAAATATAGACAAAGTAAATAAATCAAAAAGTCTTCTGTTTCTATTTTTTCCATCATGGATAATTTTTTAAATGGAGACTGAAAAAATGAGGTTCTCCTTTAGACTTGACTATCTACACCAACCAATAAAACCATTTGGAGGCAACAATAAAAATTTAAAAACAATCTGTGACTGGAGCTTGGTAACTAAAACCAAAGGGTGTTGGATGACCTGGTATCCCCCCTCTCCAGCTGCATAACTTGGACATGTTATTGAATCTTTCTGAACCTTGGTTTCCTCATCTGTAAAACAGAGCCTTCTAACACCCACTACACAGGCTGGTAGGATTTAGTGGGGTAATGTGGCAACTTGGCACCTAGTAGACGCTCGACTTGTGTGATACCAGCTGCAGAAGGAATTATCATGCTGAATGCTGGCTCATCTTAGGGAACTTCTAAAGATCCTCCCAATGCTAACGTTTTAATCTGGTGGCGAAAACTTATCATGCTAAATTAAGTAGAATGTTTCTGCTAATTATTTAGCTAAAATGTTCCTGCAAATCTAACAGAACAACAACAGGTTTAAACTAATATTGCCTTGTACTGACTATCATATCTTTATTAACAATCCTTTGGAGAAATCTAAGTGAGCATTTATTCATAAATTTATAAATCCTTAGCTTTTAAAAGTTAAGAGCAAAGTTTTGGGCAGGGGGGAATCCAGGGAGCCTGGGTCCCCTAAGCCTTGGCCATAGGAAAGTAATAAATGCCTCAATTTCTGTTCCTTCCTCTGTTCCCTGAGGGAGACGGTGATTCTTATTCTCCTCTTCATGGCTAAGTGCTAAGTGACATATTTTCCGCTCTGTTAGGTCTGTTTGCCCCTTGGGTTGTGAGGTCCATAAGGACATGGGTCCTGTGCATCTTGTTGCCTGGATGCCCAGAGCCCAGCACAGGGCCGGGTGCATGGTAAAGAAATGCCTAGGAAATATCTGATGGTTGTTACAAAATACCATCATGAACAGTGTTCTATACATCCAAGATATTGTTGAAATCAGGCATGTTACTTCCACTTCACAGGTATTAAAAAGGCAGTACTGGGAATTCCCTGGTGGTCCAGTGGTTAGGATGCCATGCTCTCACTGCCGAGGGCCTGGGTTCAATCCCTGGTCGGGGAACTAAGATCCCACAAGCTGCGTGGCATGGCCAAAAAACAAAACAAAACAAAACAACACACCCAAAAAGGCAGTACAGAAGTTGGGTGCTCCACAGTTAAATCATATTCTTCAGAACCCTCTCTATCTCCTGCTGAAATAAACAAAATCCCTAACATTTCTCAAGAAATGTGAGACATTTCTGAGCTTGGACTTGACAACCAAGCCCACAGGGAGCAAACTGGACAGAAAAAAGTAAAAGGTTTAAAAAAAAAAAAAACCCACCCAGCAGCAAATCTTTTATTCCCAGCTTCCGATAAACCCACTTCCTGTTATTCTGTCCAGCTGTGTAACCTATGCGTAGAATAAGAGGTATATTCTCTTATACCTTTGTGATATATATTTTTTATATATATAAAGCACATAAATATATATCACAAAGCACAAAGAAGGTACTTTGTGATATATATTTTAAATGAAGGACTTTTTAAATTCACCAATATAATATTTTTTAAAAGAGCAAAGGAAAAAAAGCTAGTAATTCTTAAATGTTAGTAATTTAAATTTTTAATAAATTTGAATTTATCCTCCAATTGAATACATTAGTTTTGTATTACTAAGTAAATTTATTCAGATAAACTTTAAAACAGAGCCTGGAACTTAATAAATGTTCAAATATTAAATGCTAGCTACTACTATTATTACATTTATTTCGTATTGGACACTTTGACTTTTATTTTTTTAATTTTTAAATTTTATTTATTTATTTTTTGGGGAAAAGCAACAAGTTACATACCAACTTTTGACTTTTAAATACAACTTTCCTTGTGAGTCTGAGTGGAAAGGTGCCTTGCTTATATGTCAAGTTTAAACTTTTTCATACATCATTTCACGGGTCCTGAGGCAGCTTGGTGTAGAAAGCAGACCACTCAGTCTGGAGTGGGAAGATCTGGGTTCCAATTCCTGCTCTGCCTCTTGAAGAGTCTTATGAACATAGGAGAGTCAGAATCTCTTTGATCTTATTTTCTACCCTGTAACAAGGGGGTAGTATGAGGGTCCCCTAGTTTCAGGGTTTTGTGGTGGTTATATGGGGGGAGAAAAAGACATTCACTTTTAAAAAGCAAAGCACTTTCCCTATTATCAGTGTGGCTCCACAAAAACAAAAAACAAAAAACCTGAGATAATATAGATAAACTACTTACTCCAATTAAAGAGAACGAGAGGAATGAAAACCAAAGGACAAAGAAAGGTGAATCAAAACAAAACATTAATTTTTTGCTTTTTTAGAAAATCTTTTCCCTCAGTTTTACGTAAAAGAAAATCTTTCCTCCTATTCCTTTCAAGCCTCTGATATTTTTTAAAATTCTGACTAAGTTCATTTTCACTTCCTTTCATTCACAGATTTCATTAGAGGTCACAGTCCAGTGACCTTCAGGGTCACAGCCTGGTCAGGGTACACCCTTCCCAAATGTGATGCCTTATCTCTGTAAGCAGAGAGCAGGAAACAGAGCAGTGCTTTCCTGCTGCAGCTCAGTCTCACTCTGAAGCCTGTCTTGACCCTTCCAGGGTGCTGCAGTTACCCTCATGCTCAACTCTTCTGAGGCTATGCTTATGGAGCCTGAGCTTACAGCTTTTCCATCTGTTTTTAAACAGAAGAGACAAAGTCTTTAATGTGTGACCAATTATTCCTTTCCCAGGCGTGAAACCCACGATGTTCAAACAAGGCTCCGTTGAGTCAGCACTTAGAAACTGCATTTTTTCATTACAGATTAAAGAATGTTTTAAGGAAAATTAGGTGAATAGATAACTTACTCTAAAATTGCACAAATAAATCTAAATAATTAGTTTTTAAGGTATTGTTTACACAACTTAAGAGAATTATGAATAAAAGGGAAAAGTGTGACACAAAAAATGACAGTGATTGCTCAACTCACAAGTTGGAATTATTCCAACTTGAAAAGTTACAAGAGTAGTCAACTTTGGTTTTAGGAGGTTTGCCTTGAGTGGTTTGGCTCATGTCAGTGATTAATACTCATGCCTTAGTAATTAAATTTTTTTCCTCCAATATCGTAAAGCTTGTTGAGAAATCAATCTTCTACTATAAAACAGAGGATCACATCATGTCTGCAAACTTTTTTTTTTTTTTGCGGTACGCAGGCCTCTCACTGTTGTGGCCTCTCCTGTTGCAGAGCACAGACTCCGGACGTGCAGGCTCAGCGGCCATGGCTCACGGGCCCAGCCGCGGAGGACCGGGGCACAAACCCATGTCCCCTGCATGCATCGGCAGGCGGACTCTCAACCACTGCGCCACCAGGGAAGCCCTCTGCAACTTTTAACAACTTAAAGTACTTTAAGTATGTGTTAGTCCCTTGGTACAGATTTATGACTCCCATTATGGATGTCAAAGCTTTGAAAGTGGCCAAAAAGTGTATTTAAATAATCTTAAAACTGAAGATCACATTCTGAGCAGATCTGCAAATTCACAAGTGTCATTTTGCATAGAATTAGAAAAACTTTAAAGACTCCCACAAATTCTAAAACTGAAGGACAGAAAACCATTAGGGATGTTAACCAGATATTTTGACTTTAGTTTTGAGTCTAATTTCTGTTTCTTCCACTCAGCAGGATCTGGTATAGTCCCTTCTCCCCTCTTCCCAAAATACACACTGGTGATTATTTTTACTACGTTCTGAGTGAGTGTGAGATTTCAGTCTGTATAAAGCAGCTCCTGGTTACAAACCTGTTATCATTTGCTGTGCATCATAGGGTTCCATGTATCCATCATTCTCCCCTACTCTTTCTGCATCCCTTTGGCCTTTCGTCCGTTTAGCATCATAAGGGTCAGCGTAGTCTTCTAAAATGATGACCTGTAAAAGAACCAGACAGGGGAGTTGCTAAGGACTGTCATATACCAGAGTGACAATGGTATCAAAAAGACTGCTAAAAAACCTGCAGACCCAAAAAGAGGTCAAAATTTCCAACCAGTTCTGAAGAGCTTTTGCACTTGATTACACTATTATCCACCCAGTTGGACAAACATCTGGTTTATTTTGGTAGTATAATTGATTGGCAACAATCCATCTAAATTCTCCTGCTTATCCCCAAGGCTCTTTTCACCTCCCTCTCTCTCCCCAAGCAATAAGGCATTTGCTGGTTAAAGTGTAGCAGGGGTGGATGGCGGAAGGTGGAAGATGTCTATGGCTTTAGAGCACAAAAAAATGAACTGGTCTACTACATTTTCCATGATTTTGTTTTTTTTAATGTCAACCAGTTGAGCAATACAGTCATGGTTAAGTCAGCCCATCACCCACTGATACTGAACACCCACCAGCACTGGCTAGGCACTGAGAGGGAATAAAATAAGACCAAGACTTACTTTTTGTCCTCAAGGAATTTGTAACAGCTCTAAAGAGGCAGGCTTCATAATAAGCCTAAGAAATAGGTCAGAGCTGAAGAGTATTGTGGGAGTTCTAGGTTCAATAATTTATAGGCAGACTGATTCTCATAGACTACGATCAGATAGAGTTTTGATCCGTATTTGCTACAGAAAGCATCCATCCTTCCAAAAATAGAAAAGTGCCTGGGAAGGTGGTGTGAGTGCAATAGTTCTGTTCTGCAGCAGCTGGGTGACAATGTGGGCGCTTAGGGAGCCTGAGCTTGACAGGTGCTTCTCACGGAGGAAGAGTTTTATGGGGAAAAAAGATATATTCATTTTTAAAGCACAGCACTTTCCCTATTGTCAACGTGGCTCCACAAATAAACAGCTAGGATAGTATAGATAAACTACTTATTCCAGTTAAAGAGAAAGAGAGGAATAAAAACCAAAGGTGAATCAAAATTAAGGGAGGAAGCCCCAGGCCTTGGTACAATCTCTGATTACATACTCCAAAGAGTTCACGGAGAAGCACCACTGGAGCTGGCAGAAGAATCCAGCTAAACAGGGAGAAGTGAGGAGGAGGGGACAGCCTGGATGAGAGTCCTCTTCCTGGGAGGAGATGGTCTAAGAAACTTTAGACATCTAGAAGCGACGACCAATAACCGGGCAATCACTGCAGAGGACTGTGATTACCATTCACTCCCTCACTCCATTCTTCTTGCCTGAACATGTGTACTGCATCCCCAAGGTACAGCGAGGAACACGAAGCATGATACTCAGTGCTTGGCTGCAAGGTGCTTATGATCCAGTTAAACACATGGAGAGACCACTGACTAATGTCTGGACGAGCTGATCAGCTTTCCATGGATCTCCTGGCAGTGTCTGGCAGGGGGGTAGGTACGCTGTAAATACTTGTGGACAGAATAAGTGGAGGAATGAATAGAAGTGCCAATGCAGACACACGTGGTATGTGCTACCACTCCTGACTCCATCCGGGTGGGCCACATGTTTGAAGACTGGGCAAGAGAAAATTAAAGTTCTCATGACAGGGAAGTGATCGGCTGGGCTGGAGTCTGAAAGCTGGGTGTAAGCTCTTCTCTCTCTCCTTCACACGGAACAGCAGACTTAAAAACAAACGAACGGGGACTCCCCTGGTGGTCCAGGGGTAAAGATTCCACCTTACAATGCAGGGGACAGGGTTTCGATCACTGGTCGGGGAACTAAGATCCCACGTGCAGGGCTACTGAGCTCTCGCGCCTCAAACTACAGAGCCCACGTGCTCTAGAGCCTGCGCACCACAACTAGAGAAGAGAAAACCTCCTGCACGCCACAACTAGAGAGAAGCCTGAGCACTGCAACTAAGACCCGACGCAGCCAAAAAAAATAAGAAACAAACAAAACCCCAACTCATCTCTGTAAGAATGAGTGGGTCTCTTCACATGTTCACACTCCTTTTCTTAACTGTCTCACATTGGACAGCACCCAGAAAACCTCCAGCGTGTAAGAAGCAGGAAACACCTTCTGTCCTGATCTGTAATTTCCCTTCAGGGCATTTCCTTGTCCTATTCTGTAGCCTCCGCAGTCCTTAGAGCCCTGTGCCCCTTATCCTATATGGCTCCTGCACAGTGAATGTTCATGGGATGAATGAAAGAGGGCTGTAATCTTGTGCTGCTAGTGAAGGGCTGAGAAACCCTTTACTGGGTTGAAGTGCAAAGAACGATGGCGCTTCCAAAAAGCAGAGAAGGGGGGCAGCTGAAATCAGTACTTAAAACAGTTTAGAGGTTACCATTCCTTATGCTCAAGAAGGATAAAATTTACACACAAATCTAGCTTTGCAATTCCCCTGGATTTCTAAATTAAAATAAACCACATCTACAAGGGGATCACATTTAACAAAGCACCCAACTGTCTCATTCACTTATTCTTCTAAACTGATAACAAAATTAAATGGGAAGTACATTTCTGCCAAGTTCCCCAACGCCAGAATGAGAATTTTTCAAGATTAAAAAAACCAAAATCTATTTTAAATGGTCACTTAGGAGTCAAATGTTAGAGGGGGTAAATACATCCTCACCTTCTCTGAGGTATAAAGAACCCTAGAGTTTAGCGGGTTCACGATGCTCCCTTCCCACTGTTCCGCTTCAGTAGGGGAGAGGTGGTCCAAGGGAGGTTGTATTCTTACCGTGTCTTGCTGCTTAATAATCTTGCCCTTGTCCAGTTCGGGTCCCAGGGAGGAAGGCGAAGAGGACGCGGAGGAAGAGCTGCTGTTGCTACTGCTGCTGCTACTACTGCTGCTGGGGTAGTTGCTCTTCCCATTCTTCTCCTGAGTATCCACCTTGATGAGCCTGTTGATGTAGGTGCTGCAGCCTGAGCTCTTGGCCGCGCCCCGGTGGGGCTCCTCCTCGGTGGCCCGGGAGTTCTTGCGGCCCTTGCCCGCGGCGGCCTGAATCAGACCCTGCAGGCTGTCTCGGGATAGTCGGCTATCCTTGGGGGGGCCGACCCCGGCCCGGCTGCTCCCCAGCTCGGCCGCCGAGTTCTTTCGGCCCTTGCCCGGGGCGGGCCCCGCGCCGCCCGCCTCCGAGTTCTTGCGCAATTTGCCGCCTCCCCCGCCGCCGGGCTTGGCCCGCTCCGACACTGTCTTCAGGTTCAGGGGGAACTCCTTGAACCACTTGGCCGCCATGAGGGGGGCCCGGCCGGCGCGGCTCAGGAGCGTCGTGGCCGCGGAGCAGGCGAGCGAGGAGGCCCAGCTTAGACACGGAGAAGCGCCAGGGGCCGGGGGCCACTGCATTCCCCGGGGCTGGGGCGCTAGAGGCCGCGGCGAGGCCCCGCGACGGCTGCTCCGCTCGTCCCGGGCCGGCCGTCGCCTACACCCCGCAGGGTGGGGCCCCTATGGCCCGGGGAGGGGTGTTTGGGGCGCCGAGCGGGCGGGCGCGAGCCGCCGCTCCGGACACGGACGGCGACAGGCACGACGCACCGGGGCCCCGCCCGAGCTCGTCTTCAGCGCCTGCACGGCCGGGGGCTCCGCGGGTCTCCGGGGGCGGCGGGCGCCGGGGGCTTCCCCTGCGTTTTCCTCCCTAAGTGGGAGAGGCCGGGCCCACGGAAGCCCGGGGACAGCCCTGCCCACACTCCCGGGGACCAGGGGAGACGAAGCGGAGGCGGCGGGAGTGTCCCCGGCGCCGCGACGGACGGTGGGCCGCCAGCGGGCAGCCCGCCCTCTCCGCGCGCCCCTCCCCTCCGAGGCTGGCGCCTCCCCGCCCGCCACCTCCCGCCCAGATCCGGGGGCGCCGGGGTCAGTGCCTCTGCAGAGGCGGGTCCGGGGTGCATGTTTGGGGGAAGGTAGCAGCAGCTCTACGTGCTGACCGGTTGCGCCCGCGTGGTTAGGGCCCCCCACGTTTTGGGTAAGCAGCTCCCCATCTGCACTGAGCCGGTCTCGGCCAGGCGCTGCCTTCAAACGCAGCCCAAGTGCTCCACGTGCACCTCTCCGACCCAGGATGGGAGGCCCTCCACTCCTAAAAGAGCTACGCGCGCGCCGCTGTCACTCGCTCCACTCTCTCTGCAAGCATATTTTGGGGGTGTGTGTGCGGGGAAGGTGTCTATTAAAAGCGGGAGCAGGGCCCGGGGACGCTTGCTCCCGAGCCGGTGCAGTTACCGTCCTAGCGAGCTCTGCTGGCGCGGCGCAGCTAGCACGCAGGTCTTCCCGCCCGGCCGGGCTGCAGCCGCCCGGGGATTGGCTGCGGAGGGGCGGCCCCGCCCCGTGCCCCGCGGGCGTCGGAGGAGTAGAAGCGCGCAGGAAGGAGCTAAGGCTCAGCGTCTGGGCTGCAGGCTGGATGTACCTGGCAGGGGCAAGGTACAGCTTTTTGGTTCCCGGCCCCGGGCTGTCGGGCGGACGGTGGCGGGGACCTGGGCGTTGGGAGGCATTTGTGGAAACTGCACCTCTCATTTCCCCTCCATGGTGGCGGGGCGCGTGTTACCCCTCGGAGCTTGTCGCTTGCTCTCGCCAGGTGCGTCTGCAGAACTAATTTTTAGTGGGGTTGGTGGGTGGGAGTGGATACCAGACTGAATTTAAAAACTTTAAATTGAAAAACTTTTTAGCTTAAAAAACTAAACGTGCTGTTGAGGCTAACGCAATACGTTCTAAATCCAATACAAGCCGGGGGGGACTGAATGATCCTGGCCACTCATTGGCTTCATTTGTGTGGGCGTTGGTTTGTGAGGTGGAGTGGCAAAAGAAATGCTTGCTTATTCCAGCCATTCTTGAAAATGTGCCTTACCTTTAAAAAAAAAAAACTTTATTGAGATATAATTTGTACACCATAAAATTCACCTGTTTTAGGTGTACAATTAAAAGGTATTTAGTATATTTACAGTGCAGCCATCACCACAATCTAATTTTAGAACATTTCCCTGTTTAGAGCATTTGGGGCGCCAAAAGGAAACCTTGTTAGCAGTCACTCCTCATTCCCCGCCGCCCCCCCCCCCCCCGCCCCCAGACCTAGGCGGCCACCAGTCTACTTTCTGTCTCTACAGATTTGTCTAGTCTGGACTTTTCATATAAGTGGAATCATACAATATGTGGCCCTTTGTGTGTGGTTTCTTACTGTAGCATCATGTTTTTGAGATTCATCCATGTTGTGGCATTTATCAATATTTTAGTCCACGTATATTGCCAGATAATATTCCATTCTTTGGGTATACATTTTATTTATCTGTTCATCTGTCAATTGATGATCATTTGAGTTGTTTCTTGTTTTTTTAAATTTAATTTGTTTTTGGCAGCGTTGGGTCTTCGTTGCTGCATGTGGGCTTTCTTTAGTTTCTTTCTTTAGTTTCTTTTTTTAGTTGCGGCCGGGGCCACTCTTCCTTGCGGTGCGCGGGCTTCTCATTGCAGTGGCTTCTCTTGCTGCGGAGCACGGGCCTTAGGTGTGTGAGCTTCAGTAGTTGCAGCACGCAGGCTCAGTAGTTGTGGCACAAGGACTTAGTTGCTCCGTGGCAGGCATGTGGGATCTTCCCCGACCGGGGATCGAACCCGTGTCCCCTGCATTGGCAGGCAGATTCTTTAACCATTGCGCCACCAGGGAAGTCCCTGAGTTGTTTTTCTTTTGGATATTGTGAACAATGCTGCTGTGAATATTTGTGAACAAGTTTTTGGTGGACATCAATTTTAATTTATCTTGAGTAGATACCCAGGAGTGGAATTGCTGGGTCATATGGAATTCTCTTTAACTTTTTGAGAGACTGCCAAACTGTGTCCCAAACGGCACCACTTTACGTTCCCACCAGCAATATGAGGGTTCCCATTTCTCGACATCTCAACACTTATTGTCTGTCTTTTAAATTATAGCCCTCCTAGTGGATGTGATGTATCATTGTGGCTTTGATTTGCATTTCCTTAATGGCTAAATACGTTGAGAGTCTTTTTCATGTGCTTATTGGACATTTGTTTATCTTTGGCGAAATGTCTATCAGGTGATTTGTCCACTTTTAATTGGTTTATTTGCATTATTATTATTATTATGGCTACGCCGGACTGCATGCAGGATGGTTTCTCTGACCAGGGATCGAACCCAGGCCTCTGCAGTGAAAGCGCTGAATCCTAACCACTAGACCACCAGGGAACTCCCTATTTGCCTTATTATTGAGTTGTAAGAGTTCTTTATATACTCTTTGTCTTTTTTTTTTTTAATAAATGTATTTATTTTTGGCTGCGTTGGGTCTTCATTGCTGCACGTGGGCTTTCTCTAGTTGCAGCAAGCAGGGGCTACTCTTCGTCGTGGTGCAGTCTTCTCATTGCGGTGGCTTCTCTTGTTGTGGAGCACGGGCTCTAGGCGCCAGGGCTTCAGTAGTGGTGGCTCGCAGGCTCTAGAGCGCAGGCTCAGTAGTTGTGGCGCACGGGCTTAGTTGCTCCATGGCATGTGGAATCTTCCTGGACCAGGGCTCGAACCCGTGTCCCCCGCGTTGGCAGGCGGATTCTTAACCACTGCGCCACCAGGGAAGTCCTACTCTTTGTCTTTTTAAAAACACAAATAAGACACTTTTCCAGACCAAGCAATAGAGTGGAAGCTCATGACTTTTGAGTCATATGGTTTGAATTCAAAAAACAGGCTTCTCTATTTATGAGCATAAATTAAGTGATCTTTGACAGACTACCATTATGGTCTCTGAGCCTCCAGGACTTCGTCTGTACAGGGGGGTAATAATGGCAAGTTCTGAGAGTTTCCATGAGGATTAAATGAGACAATGTACATTAGCTGTTTAGTTAGCATAGCACCTGGCAGGCCCTTAAAGGCATCTTTGAAAGATTTATGCTGGGCCCTTGCTTGGGAGGTGTTGGTGCCCTCCCTGTTCCAGAAGCCCATAGGTTTTTCCAGGGATTACCAGGAAATTGGGAGTAACAGCCATAGCCTGATTCTGCCCATAAACCTCTCTATTTTTATTCATCAATACTTAAGCCTTTTAATTATCTTAACCACTGTTAGTTCTATTTAAATTTAGTTGCAACTAAAGCGGTTTCCTCCTGCAGCTGGGAACAATTTAGAGGACAGCGTTACTACTTTCTTTTAAAATTTAATGTTTTAATTTTTGTTTCTCCCAAAGTAAAGAAAAAAATTCCTTTAAAATGACTTTGACAGCCTTCTTACCTGCAGGAAAAGAACCAAGGGCTGATCTGTCATGCCTCTGCAATGAAGCCTCCATGAAAACCCAAAAGTATGGGTTCTGAGAGCTTCCGGGTTGGTGAACACAGTAGAGATTTGGGGACAGTGACGCACCTAGAGAGCATGGAAGCTCTGTGCCCTTTCCCTGTACCTTGCCCCATGCATCTCTCCCATCTGGCTGTTCCTGAGTTATATACTTTTTAAATAAATGGCAATCTAGTAAGGAAAATGTTTCTCTGAGATGTGAGCCACTCTAGCAAAGTGATGGGACCCAAGGAGGGGTCGTGCGAACCTCCAGTCTCTAGGTGGTCAGTCAGAAGCACAGGTGACTGGCGGCTGAAGCGGGGCAGTCCTGTGGGACTGAGCCCTTAACCTGTGGAATCTGATGCTATCTCCTGGGTAGACAGTGTCAGAACTGAGTTGCATTGTAGGACACCCAGCTGGTGTCTGGAGCAGTGCTTGGTGGTGTGGTAAAACTGCTCCCCCCCTACATCGGAATTGGTGACCAGAACCTTTAATAGGTTCTGGGGATTAAGATACGGACCGCTTTGCTGGGGGGCATGATTCTGCCTGCCGCAGTACCTATTCAGTAATGTGATGCTGAATGATCCTGGCATTCCTCTAACTGTGG
Source organism: Orcinus orca (assembly GCF_937001465.1). NCBI lineage: Eukaryota > Metazoa > Chordata > Mammalia > Artiodactyla > Delphinidae > Orcinus > Orcinus orca. The sequence continues at coordinate 100,818,046 of NC_064559.1, read as the reverse complement.
CTGGTTGGCTTTGCAGGAGATCCTTTTGGAAAGAAACTGCAGCATGTAAGTTGTTTCCTTTTGCTGATAAACAAGCCTCCTTCCACCCCACAGCCTTCTGTTCCTTCTCCTCCTGCCTCCCAATGCCCAGAGCTTAGGAGTCAACCCCAGCATTTCTCGCCTGTTGATTCTGACACTAAATGTGCTGTAACAATTAGCGATTAAAAAGGTCCAGTGGAGGGCTTCGTGCTTGGAACCCGAGTCTGGAGGGAGGAAGGGAAACCCTCTGTCAGGAAGCGGGTATGGAGGCTTCTGCCGGGCCCTGCTTGTTATGCCCAAACTCCTTCTGTTGGAGTTTGCCCTCGGGAGGTGCAATGCTAAGACCTGTGTTTGACAGGTCCTGGAGCAGCAGTGACTTCGGACCCTCTGCTGAAGTATTTGGGAAGAATGGAGTGTTGGAGGAACAGAAATTTCCAAGTGAGTTAGCTTGGGGGTTTGCTTGGTGCTGGGACGCTCAGTCTGTAACCTGGATCCTAATTAATCTACTCAGTTTCTCTTCAAGCATGAAACCTGAGATCCTGCCCTTGCTCCAGTCACCACGTTTCCTTTCACATGAGGGATGCATCCCTCTGCCACACACTGTGCAGACCCTCAGGCGCTGTTGCGCTGGCTGCTCCTAACCCCATACTTCTCTTTAATCCTTATCTCCTCCCATTTCACCCTCCACCATCTCCAAAGTGATCTTTCTGCAACCTAGCCGCGTTGATGTCACCTCTCTGATTAAACCCTTCACCTCCTTCTCACAGCCAGTGGACTCTGCTGAGACTGCTGTGGGCAGCAGTCAGCGATTTCAGCAGTTGGCCTGGCCTGCCTTTCTTCCTTCTGCTCTCGCCACTCACCCACCTGCAGCAGGCGTCTAGCTATTCCTGACTCCAGGCAGCCTCCCAGACGCGCGCCTTTTCGCATCTCCATGCCTTTGCGTGTGCCCTGCCCTCTGCCTGGATTCCCTTCTGCCTCCCTCCTGCATTAACCCCCACTTCCTTCCCTCCTTCAGCTGAATGTTAACTTTGAAATACTACCCACTTTGATCCTGAAACTACATAATACCCCATTGGAAGCGCTGGATTCCTGGTGTGCTGATGACTCGCTGTCCTCCCAACCCCCAGAGAGAGAGTACGCTCCTGCCTTGAAGGCAGTGATATCCAAGGCCAACACTTAACACTGGACCACTCCCATAACCCTGATAAGTGTCTGCTGACCAATTGAGTGCTGTATAACCCTTCACTGATCATGGGGGGAGGAATGTTTGTAGGGGACTGTGTGTGTATGTTTTAACCTTGAGGAAAATGTGTCACTTATCACATGTTCTAACTCCTCTGAATCCTCTAGCCTTACACCTGCCTTCTTTTTGGCTATTTTTCTTCTTAGGATTCAAGAAAAGAGAGACACAGGTGTACGTTGGCAATCTCCCGCTGGATATCTCTGAGGTATGCTTCACTCTCTGTGAACGGTTGCTTCTTATCTTCTTTGGTCTCCCCCATATGACTTAAACCTGCCAGTAACAGTTTTACCAGTTTTAAAAGGTATTTTAGAGCTACGAATGTGCAAGCAGTTGCTGGTTGGTGACTGCGCTGACCAGCTCACAGCCAATTCACGGTTTGCCTTGGACTTCCCACTTTTAGCGTGGAGCATCCTGCATCCAGCCATCCATGTAAACCTGGATGGGTGGTCACCCTCCTTATCACTGTGAATGGAGGGGCAGCGGTGAGGCAGCTTCCCTTTAGGAAGGGAGCCTTGTGAGGGTTCAATTGTCGATCCTTTGGTCATAGGGAGCAGTGGGGTCTCAGCCAAGAAACTACACCCATTTCACTTTGAAATGCACCAGTTCAGTCAGTTGGCTGTGTACTTAGAGAGTAGAATATAAACAACCATATTTGACCCCCGGAATCTTCCTGTCTGTTTGGGGAGGCCAGACCACCAAACCCGAAATAATTATAGAACAACATAAGTACTTAAAATTTGTAATAGGTGCATTTGAAGTATAGATGAAGAGAGAATGGAAGTGTAATCTACCGATTTGAAGCATCCCCTGCCTTTTTAATTTTTTTGGAGCATTTAAAAATTTGCGAGTAACGCAGAATAATGTGCCTGAGGCTCACTCAGCACGCTAAAAGATAACCTGGTCCTTGGGCTCAAGCTCAGTCTTAGATGAAGGATGAGAGAAACTAACTTTTGTGGAGCCCCTGCTGCATGTCAGACATTTTTCAAAAATGTCCTGGTCTCGTGCCCCCTTGCCAATTAGCTAAACTCAATCTTCTCTGCCCAAATTGTGCCGTATTGCTTTTACACCAGTTACTATATTTTAATTATCAGAGATGCTCCGGGAAATAGGCTAAATGCTTCATTAGTGTGGTTTTATTAAATTCTTATAATAACTCTGGGTGGTGGGTGGTATTTCCATCTTGGAGATGAGGCAGCTAAGGCTCTAAGAGGTCCCCCCTACCCAAGTACACAGACCTAGTGAGTGGTCGGCCAAGAGTTGAGTCCATGTCCAGTTGCCCCCAAGTACCAAACCACATAATCCGTAAGACGTGTAAATAACTCACCATAAAAAGAGATGAATCTATTATGTTTTTATCTGACAAAGAGAGAAGAACATGGTATTGGAGCCCAGAGAATAAAGTAATTCATTTTGACCCAGTGAATTAAACCAAGAGTCAAAGGGGTGGGTTGGGGGATTCTTGGCATCTGAGAGAAGAGAGTACTGGGGCTGATTCCCCTTCCCCTTGTTGGCAGGCTGCTACAACCCATTATTTGACAGTGAGATGAGGGCAGGAGCCCTGCAGGCAGTTCTGCAGTGGTCTTGGGGAGGCGAGGCACTGAGAGGCTCTGCCACCTCTCTCCAGAAGACCCTGTTTCGCAGCCCAGCACCTGGGGCTTGCTTGGCTATGCTGACCCACACTGTGGTATAGGGGGCCTTTGATCCTTGCCCCCTTCATGGGAAAGCAGCAGCCTTCCCCACGGTGCTTTCTTCCAACTTAACAAACGCAGACCAGTCTCATAGGAGAGGACAGACATGAGCTGAAGAAGTAGGTTTTTAAAAAGAAGTTTCTTATTTTAACATTAATGCTGGACTTCCCTGGTGGTGCAGTGGTTAAGAATCCGCCTGCCAATGCGGGGGACACGGGTTCGAGCCCTGGTCCGGGAAGATCCCACATGCTGCGGAGCAACTAAGCCCATGCACCACAACTACTGAGCCTGCGCTCTAGAGCCCGTGAGCCACAACTACTGAAGGTCGCGCACCTAGAGCCTGTGCTCCACAAGAGAAGACACCGCAATGAGAAGCCCCCACTCACTGCAGCTAGAGAAAGCCCGCTCAGCAACGAAGATCCAATGCAGCCAAAAATAAATAAATAAATAAATTAAAAAAAAAACCAACAGAACAGAAAAACATTAATGCCTCATGAAGAACCATGAAGTGTCTGCGACTTTACCCTGCTTGCAAACCAACAGATTAGCCTGCGGCAGTTTCATGGCTGTTGGTAGAAGATGAAAGTCTTGGATCAGAGATGAAAGATGATTTATTATTCATAGCAATAACAGTAGCCAGGATTTTTTACTTTATTAACCTTTCTTTTTTTATTCAGATATAAATCACATACTATAAAATTCATTATTTTAAAGCATAAAATTCAGTGGTTTTTAGTATATTCACCAGGTTGTGCAGCCCTCACCACTAATTCCAGAATATTTTCATCACCCCCAAGTAAATCTCATACCCGTTAGCAGTCCCTCCTCCTCTCTTCCTCCAGCCCCTGGCAACCACTAATTTACTTTGTCTCTATGGATTTGCCTATCCTGGCTATTTCATGTAAATGAAGTCATACAACGTGTGGCGTTTTGTGTGTTCTTTCACTTAGTATAATGTTTTCAGGGTTCACATGTTTTATAGCATGTCTCAGTACTTCATTCCTTTTTATGGCTAAAATATTTTTATGGATATACCACAATTTGTTTATCCATTCATCACTGGACATTTGGGTTGTTGCCACTTCTTGGTTTTTATGAATAATGCGCTGCACATTGGTGTACACGTTATGTGTAAACATATGTTCCAGTTGTCTTTGGTATATACCTAGGAGTGAAATTATTGGGTCGCATGATAACTCTGTGCCAAACTGTTTTCCAAAAGAGCTGTAACATTTTCACATTCATACCAGCAATGTATGGGGATTCCAATGTATGGGGATTCCAGTTTCTCCACTTCCTTGCCCAAATCTGTTATTGTCTTTTTTTTTTTTAAATAAATTTATTTTATTTATTTAATTTTGGCTGCATTGGGTCTTCGTTGGCTGCTCACGGGCTTTCTCTAGTTTCGGCGAGTGGGGCTACTCTTTGTTGCGGTGCGCGGGCTTCTCATTGCCGTGGCTTCTCTTGTTGCAGAGCACGGGTTCTAGGTGCACGGGCTTCAGTAGTTGTGGCACGCAGACTCAGTAGTTGTGGTGCGTGGGCTTAGTTGCTCCGCGGCATGTGGGATCTTCCCAGACCAGGGATCGGACCTGTGTCCCCCTGCACTGGCAGGCGGATTCTTAACCACTGCGCCACCAGGGAAGTCCCTGTTTCTTTCTTTTTTTTTTTTTTTTCTGTATGGGGGCCTCTCACTGTTGCGGCCTCTCCCGTTGTGGAGCACAGGCTCCGGACGCGCAGGCTCAGCGGCCATGGCTCACGGGCTCAGCCGCTCCGCGGCATGTGGGATCTTCCCGGACCGGGGCACGAACCCGCGTCCCCTGCATCGGCAGGCGGACTCTCAACCAGTGCGCCACCAGGGAAGCCCTGTCTTTTTATTATTGAGTTGAAAGAGTTCTTTATACATTCTGGATACAGGTCTCTTATAGGATATATGATTTGGAAATATTTTCTCCCATCAGTTGTATTTTTAGTTTCTCTATAGTGTCCTTTGAAACTCAGAAGTTTAATTTTGATGAATTCCAATTTTGTGTTTTTCTTTGGTTGCTTGTGCTTTAGGTGCCATATCTAAGAATCCATTGCCTAATCCAAGATCACAAGGATGTACACTTACGCATTCTTTTAAGAGTTTTATAGTTTTAGCTCTCATATTTAGGTCTATGATCCTTTTTTAAAATTTTTATTTATTTTTGGCTGCATTGGGTCTTCGTTGCTGTGTGCAGTCTTTCTCTAGTTGTGGCGAGCGGGGGCTGCTCTTCATTGTGGAGCACAGGCTCTAGGTGCGCAGGCTTCAGTATTTGTGGCACATGGGCTCAGTAGTTGTGGCTCGTGGGCTCTAGAGCGCAGGCTCAGTAGTTGTAGCACATGGGCTTAGTTGCTTCATGGCATGTGGGAGCTTCCTGGACCAGGGCTCGAACCCGTGTCCCCTGCATTGGCAGGAGGATTCTTAACCACTGTGCCACCAGGGAAGTCCTGTGATCCTTTTTGAATTCATTCTTCTGGGTGGTTTGAGGTAGGGGTCAGTTTCATTCTTTTGCATGTAGATGTCCAGTTGTCCTAGCATCATTTGCTAAAAAGATTATTTTTCCCCAATGAATTATTTTGGCATCCTTGTTGAAAATCAATTGACCATAAATGTAGCAGTTTATTTCTGGAGTCTCATTCTATTCCATTGATCTGTATGCCTTTCCTTATGCCAGTACTGCACTTGCTTACTGTAGCTTTGTAGTAAGTTTTGAAATTGATCACACACTTACTCTTGAACCCATTGGTTTGCTTTCTGCCCTCACCAGTTTTCTCAAACTGGTCTTGCTGAGTATATGAGTAACCTTCATGATGCCAAATGGATTTAAAATCTTCAAATGCTTCTGTTTCCATAATTATGATAGATTGGATAACCTGAAAACCCTCTCACAAGAAAATACTTGGAAATAGAAGCTAAAATATAGGAAATACCACTTTTAAATACATATCTGACTCCTAAGAAAGTAAGGAAAATTAATAGGGCCCCAAATAAGCAATAACTGAAAACCAGGGGAGTCTGGCCATTGCCCTAGGATCTGTGCCTACCTCAAAACCCAAAGAATAGATTGGATTATAACAGCCATGTCAAGACAGGAGATGACACTCTGGGCCTATGTGAGGAGGGGAATGGTAACTGACATCCCCGCAAAAGCAGGATTGTTGAAGGGCTGGACCCTTAGTGAAAGTGTGAACCACAGAAACTTTGCTCATTGGCCCAGGGTGGTGTTGAGGTAGTTAATCTGTCTTGGCCTGGATCTGGGGCTGGTAGGGCTAAGCAGTCTCCCCAAGAACATGTAACAGTAGGCCTGATTTCATGTGACTTGCGGTTTAAATTCATATTACTTACAAGGTCTGGGAACCTTCAAGCTAAAATTTAACCTTTGATAAAGTTAAAGACCCAATTCACAGAAAAACATTTAGACTGAATGGAAGGAAACCTCCAAAATCTGATGAAGAGTATCTACAAAAAATACACAGAAAACATGATCACTTGGGAAACAGAAGTATTTTAAAATCAAGAACAAGACATGAGTGCCTCTATCACTTCTGTTTAACATTTTATGCGATTTAGCTAGAGCAAGTGAGAAAATAAAAAAAATAAGAGGTGTAAGAATTGGAAAGGAAAAAACAAAGCTGTCATTATTTGCAGATGATTGCCTAAGTTGAAGCTTAAAAGACTCTTGGACGTGTTAGAATTATTGAGAGTTAAGTTGGTTGAATATAAGCTAAATATACAAAAGTCAGTTGTATTTCTATACAAGAGGAACAAAAAATACAAAGAGCTAGAATATAATAAAAGTTGTGCAAGACATATACACAGAAAATTATGAGACTTTACTGAAGGTCATTAAAGAAGACCTAAATAAAGAGATGGGTAAGAAGAATCAGTTTTATGATCCTTAAATTGATATATAGGTTCAATGCCATTGTGATCAAAATACCCAAAGGTTTTCCAAAGAACTTGACAAGGTGATTCTAAAATTTACATGGATCAGAACAGTCCCATGAATAACTGCACCCTCCTGAAGAAGAATAAGGGGGACAGAGAGGAGAGCAAATTTTCCACTGTAATAATGATGATCTTGATGTGGGTGCATTGCTAATAGTCAACGTATGGAACAGAGTAGAAAGTCCAGAAATAGACCTACACATATATGAGCAGTCGGTGTGTGTAACCAGGTGGTATTGTAGGTCAGTTGGGAAAGAAGGGACTATGCAGTAAACTGGTTCTGAAACAGTGCATTATCCATACAGGAAAAATGAAGTTGGGCCTTAACCTTATAACATACATGGAATGGATTCTAGATGGATTAAGGACTTAACAATGTACGGCAAATATAATACTTAGGGACACAACTTTGATAGCTTTCCCTTTGAGATCGGGAAAAAGATATGGACACCAGGTATTGCTATTACTGTCAGCATTGTACAGGTGGCCTTGGTCAGTGCAATAGGCAAGGAAAAAGAATAAGAATTGGAAAGGCAGAAATAAGTGTCATCAGTGCAGGCGATATGACTGTGGTAGTAGAAAATCATGACCAGTTATCTGTATTCCCAGCTTGTACCTTGCCCATGAACTCTGAACTTGTATATTCAATTGCCTAAGTCCTTATCTCTACTTGGGCAACTAATAGGCGTTTCACACTTAATGTGTCCAGCCTGCTCCTCCCACAGTCTTCCCTATCTCAGTACATGGCCCAAACCTGGGAAATATTCTCGTTTCATACCTCATGTTTTTCACACTTCACATTCAGTCTGTCAGCAGGTATAAGAATACACCTAGAATCAAACAATCTTTTGCATCAGAAGGGAGGGAGAGAATGGAATATCTCTTTAAATTTGCCAAAATTAACAATGGAAGGATAAAAAGGGAATAAAGACTGGTGACCTCTGGGGAGGGAAGGAAAAAAGGGTAGAAGGGAGAGGGTGGCACAATTTCTGAACTTACCTTGTATTTCTTTTTTAATTTTTATTTTTTGCACTCAAGATAGTTTTATTCATTGAATATTAAATCAGTATTAAAACCTCACCTCTTTTTAAAGGCATTAATAAAAATAAGACTTTAAGTTTTCTGCAAATAAAAAGTCAATGCAAAAAAATTCCCAGGGCTGCAAAGCCCTGCTCTGTTCTCTACTAAAGGGATTTCTAAACCGAGGCTGATTTCAATCTCAGGATTCTCCCTGGAGGCCCAAAGGGAAACAATCAATCAGGAAGGGCTCAGACTTTTCTCCCCATGCAGACATCTTCTCCTGGGACACCCTCTTCTCTGTCCCTACCCACGACGCAAAACCTTGTATTATTGTTTTGACTTTAAAATATGTAAATGTGCCAGAGAAAAGAATTATTCCAAGTGACCTCAGAATATGGTATTTTGACTGTAGATCCTCAGTAGGATATACTACAAGCATAAAAAGAACTGCAAAGAAATCTTAAACTTTACTCAATAATTTTGTTGTCTGTAGTAATCCTGGTATTGTTATTTGAACCTGTTACATATTTAAAATAAGATACAATAAGTATTTAATGTTGTTAGGAATAAAGATTTTCAGCATAAGAGAAAAGATATAAAAATAAAAGAAATTAAATAAAAACTATCTGTAGCTCTTATATATGAGTTAGAATCCATGATTACAATGATTATTTTCCCTTTCAAAGATACATATCTTCTAACTCTGTTCATTGAAAGACCTTGGTACTCTAACAACCCAGTGGCATTAAGCTCCTACCTGCTAGATTTCTCACTTTAAATACCATTCCCCACTGAAAGGAACTAGGCCTTCTTAGGGAAATGCCTGATTCCAGGTCTGGAGCTGTTATGCCAGAAAGCTAGAAAGCTCTCAAAGGCTATTAGGGTTTGGTTGAAGGGATGGGAGAGGTTGTGATTAGAGGTGAAATAACTTGTTTCTTGGAGCTATGTGCTGGAATGTTTGCAGATGTAGTGATGAGGTGTTCGAGATTTGTTTCAGAACAGCCTAGTGGTAGGGAGAGGTGTAGATGAAATCATGTAAATGTCCATGACTTAAGAATTTTTTTTTTTCAGGCAAGGCTTTATTGGGGGTTCGTGCTGTAACACAAAGGAGTGAAAACAAGGAACAGGTGCCCTTGCTCGCTCCTTTTTTTTTTTTTTTTTGAGTTGAGAATTAGTAAGTCTAAGTGATAGGTATATAGGGATTTGTTATACTATTTTCTATGTGTTTGAAAGTTTCCAAATAAACATAAAAAAGCATAAGAACAAGGGAAAAGGAGGTCCTACAGGCCAAAGATGGGACAATTTGTGTTTCAAAAATACTAATGACTACCTCTGATTAAAACTACTGTGATAAAAAGCAATAATTTGTAGTAATACCTAAAGAAGTAATACCTAAAGAAAGCAAAGCTCGCTGGACACGTTGAAGGTAGCAAGACAATAGTTCATTAATATAAAACTTGACAATTAAAGGGAAAGAATAAGTGTTTATTTTGCTTTGCCAACACCAGTGCCATTTTCTCACCCTAGTGGATGAGAAAAAGTTCTTTACAGAGCACCTTTAGCTCATAAATGCCGAAGAAACAATAGAAAATCATCATTCTGCAAACCATAATAAAATACCTGTTTCAGACAGTAGTTATCAGAGCATGGTAAATGCATTCGGTAAAATATATTTTTTAATACATTTATTTATTTATTTTTGGCTGTGTTGGGTCTTTGTTGCTGTGCGTGGGCTTTCTGTAGTTGTGGCGAGCGGGGGCCACTCTTCGTTACAGTGAGTGGGCTTCTCATTGCGGTGGCTTCTTCTGTTGCGGAGCAGGGCTCCAGGCGCACGGGCTTCAGTAGTCGTGGCTTGAGGGCTCCAGAGCGCAGCCTCAGCAATTGTGGCACATGGGTTTAGCTGCTCCGTGGCATGTGGGATCTTCCCAGACCGGGGATCGAACCCGTGTCCCCTGCATTGGCAAGTGGACTCTCAACCACTGTACCACCAGGGAAGCCCAATTAGGTAAAATATTGATGGGCAGTTTTAATCAGGCTGTTACTATCTGAATTTGTTGATTAATTTAGCATCACTAAAAGTAAGACAACCAGATACAAGCCTCCTAAAGTGATATAATTTTATTGAAGAGTATCACACCATCTATAAAGTGTTCTAGCCAAAAATGTAAATAATAGCATGAAAGCAGCCATAGACAATAAGTAAATGAATGTGCATGGCTGCATTCCAGTAAAACTTTACTTACAAAAGGGTGGTAGGTTGGATTTGGCCCAAGGCTGTGGTTTCCTGACATCTGCTATTGAAGGTACAAAAATATGGGAGTTTTCTCCTTTATTTTATTATTTATATATCTATGTATTTTTGGCTGTGCCCCACGGCTTGTGGGATCTTAGTTTCCCGACCAGGGATTGAACCTGCGCCCTCGGCAGTGAAAGCGTGGAGTCCTAACCACTGGACTGCCAGGGAATTCCCTCTTTTATTTTAATTATGGTAAAATTTGACAAGAAGAAAGGTATGGTTTTGCATGATATCATGAAATGAATGTAGGATTTAAAGTTAGAAGCCTTGGGTTCAAACCCTGACTCTAAATTGGCTGTGTAATTTTAGGGCAGTCACTTAACCTTTCTGATCCTTATTTTATGCTTCTGAGAATGAGGACAGTAATAATGTACACTTCACAGGGTGGTTTTAAAGATCAAATGGAATAAGGTATGTGAAAGTGCTTTATAAACTGAAAATGCTAAGCACATATCGCTTGTTCTCACAAATTGCTTGTTGCTCAGCATCTTCTAGATTCATCTGTAATAAACATTAAATATTTAAAAGTAAAAGCAAACTAGAAAATTTGAATTTAAATGTAATATAGATACGAAGACTGAGAGAAATGAGCTATACATTATGCATTTCTCTTTTCAGAAGCCAACAAAGTGACTTTAGATTGGTAAAAGCTGCTTTTAACAGAAGATGGTATAAATATATTTTTCCAAAGTAGAATTTTCTAGGGAAACATTGGTTTTCATCACAGGTGTGGGATGTATAGTGGTAACGTGCTGGCGGGGGAGCTGAGGAAGGAGGAAGTGGAGAAGCGCAGGTAGGTGTTGACAGGGAGGCCTTTGCGGTGGGCAGCAGGAGCGCATCCGTGACCTGCAAGAAAGCATTTTCAGTAGAGCAGGAACATGGCGAAACTGCAGGCAGCCGGGAGGGAGTGGGCGGGGAGGAAACGGAGGCATTAAGCAGACACGGCTCTTTCTACACCTTTGGCAGAAAAGTGAAAAAATAGGGTGTTGCTTAAAAGGGCATCAGGGTTGGGTAGATGCTATCTCAGAAAAGGGAGGGCAGCCAGGGGAAGGAGTGGGACCAGGGTCCACGGGGAAGGGAGGCAGCCTGAGGGCAGGCAGGAGGGAGAGTTGAGAGTGGGATGGAGAAATGTCCAGGGACGGGAGGTGGCCATATACCCGGCCAGTGGAGGCCAGGCTGCAGTGAGCAAAGTGGGGAGGGGAGCCTTGCAGAGAAGGGCGTGGTGGATATGAGAGCTCCCTCAGAGGGTGACCAGCGATGGTGTGTCCTCCCTCAGTGCACTGCCCACTCCGGGCTTTACTTTTACCCTCAGACTTCACTCCGCCCCATCTGTTAGAGATCACGCATTTACAAACTATAAGCTCCTTGAGTGCAAGGCTTATGTCAAATTCAAATCAGTATCTCCTGTAACACTCAGCATACCGCTGTGTGTAACCCATGTTTGCTGAATGTCTGTAGGACGTGTGAGGGAAGAAATGAAGGGAAATTGCCACGAATACAGGACTGAGTCAGCAGGGGCAGTTGGCCTTGCATGGTTGGTTTGGTTAAAGCAAGCCTCCCCACCTAGGTAGCGATGAAAGGGAGATAGCCTACATTCCTAATAAATTAAAAGTCACTTCCTCCTGGGAGCCCACCGTCTCCAAATTTGGGTTAGATACCCATACTGTGTACTCCCGGAGGCATGTGTACTTCCTCATTGTGGCATTTTGCACCCTCTGGTGAAATGGTCTGCTTACTTGATGGACTCGTCTGTACCCCACACGTCTGTTGAGCTTCAATTGAAGGCAGGGCTCATATCTTTCTTGTCTCTGTATTTGCATCACTGAGCACAAAGCCTGGCACGCTCAGCACGTCGTAGGTTCTCATTAAGTATGTGTTCAGTTGATTACAGATTAGCTGATTGGGGATCTGAAACATTGAGAACTGATTGTAAGTATTGTCTCTGGGTCTCTTTCTCTTTTAAACCCTGCCATTGTAGGAGGAAATTCGGTGCCTTCTAAAGGACTTCAACCCTCTCCATGTCCACAAAATCCAGAATGGCTGCAAATGGTAATGACTGTTCTTCCTTTGTTTTCTTTGGGAAGCAACTCCTTTCCTCTTTGTCCATTTTGCTGATGCACTGATGTTACAGACTAGCTCAACAACTCCCAAAGCCACACCCACTGCGACTTGGCAGAGTGACATTTGGGAAACCCCCTTTCCACGTCCAACCCTCTGACTTGGCAGCTAAGGCTGCCTTATCCATACAACCTTGGTTTGGAAGTCCAGAGACCTGGGTTTGCTTTTGGTCATGTCCTTGCTCTGTTTTCTGACTTGAGGCAAGTTACTGTACCTCCCTCAGCCTTGCTTGCCCCTGAAATCTGGACCTACTCATATTTTCCCTTTCTTATTTTCCAGGCAGTAAAAGGGCTTTGAAATTTTGTGGGGAGCGGCGTGAAGGAAGCCCAGAGCCGTGCCCTATGTTATACGGTGATAGGGTCAGCATGTGTCTCCTGATCCCCAGGACAACCAGGATAGGCTGTCCCACTGCCCATCCCAGCCCAAATGTGGATGTCACTGTGGCCTCCTGGTGTGTTAGGGTCAGCCCAGCTCCTCTCCTGTCCCCACAGAGGGGAGAGGAGACTTTCCTAGGCTTGGGCTTGGTGCCCTCCTGTGGCTCTGCTCTGAGCCGGGCTCAGAGCTGCCCTCTCTTTCCTTTGTAGCTTCGCATTTGTAGATGTGGGCTCCATGCAGAAAGTGGCGCTTGCGATCCAGGAGCTGAATGGGAAGCTCTTCCGCAAACGAAAACTGTACGTGAATTCCAACAGGTCTCCCAAGAGGACCCTTGATGTGACTGAGTGGACCCAGGAACTGCTGGTAGGTGTCTGGCCTCTCTGCGCTCTGGTTTGCTCTGTGCTCACTCTTCAGAGCTTGGCCGACTTTGCTTTCTGGACTTTCCTCCTCCTTCCATCCCAGTCATACTGTGGACAGAGCAGGGGCTGGGATGAAATTCGGGAACTTTTATGACCTTTAACGGTTGGAAGCAAGGTTAGTATGGAAAACTTGAAATTTTGAAATGAAAGGAAGCCTGTATTCTTAGCAAGGACAAAAAAAGGGTTATTAGGCAATTCAGTCAGGGCTTTTTCAACGTGGGTTATGGAAATTGAGGCTTTTACTTGTTTAACGTAGCAGACATTAATCGAGTATCTGTTGTTTGCACAGCCTTGTTCTGGGTGCTGGTGTGAGGGTAAGTAAGACAAAAGTGAATAAAATCTGGTCCTTCCTGGCAGGAAGACAAATGTGAGGTATTGCAAGGGGAGAGTTAATGGTGGGTTAGCGCCTGGTGGGGGCTGCCTTTGTGGACAGAGACGAGAAGGCCCATAACTAAGCCCTGGGAGCTTCCCTCCGGTGAGGTGGGCCCGTTCTCGGTAGGTAAAGGTGAACCAGGAGCAAAGCATCCCACTTCAGAGCCTGAACTGTTAGCGATTGAGTTGTTCTGATTTCCTCATATATACAGCCGACAGTGACTTAAACAAGTTAGCTATTTGTTTTTCTTTCCTGTAGAAGAATTCAGGAGGTAAGGAGTCCAAGGTTGGTATGGGCACTCCATGGTGTTATCAGAGTTCCAGGCAGGAAGAAGGGGAGAGGCAGAGGGTGGAGAGGCTGTATCCTCATAAAAGCTGCATTCTCAGAAGCCTGACCACAATTCTACTCCTGTTGTGTTGGAGAGAACTACAACTGGTGACCTTCAGTGCAGAGGAGGCTGGAAAATATAGCTTATTTGAAAATAGGTACATTGTTGCTAAACTTGGGGATCTGTCAGCAAGGGAAGGGAGAATGCCTGTTGGCAGGCAGTTAACAAGGTCAGCCACTGCTGCAGAAGTTGGAGATGGGAGTTGAGAGGTGGATAGGAATCACCACAGTAAGATTGTCAGAGGTGGCTCCCCTTGCTAGTCCAAACTATTCTCTTTCCATTCTCCTTAAACTCTAGCTCTTGGAAGGGCAGGCTGTCAGATTATGCTACGTACTGACCTTCTTGGTTGCAGTCATCTGCCATTCTCGCTGTCATGCTCCCCTGATAACTTCAGCTTCTGACTCACTGTCTTTCTCTCTTACTGACACTCACATTGTGTCCCTGTGAATGATCTAAGAGTCTGGCCCCTTATTTCTAGAGCATTTATCTTTAATGATCTTTTTTTCCACTCAGTCACAGTTTCCCATTCCCTGAGTTATATCTCAGACCTTGTCATTGCTCATAACCGAACATCTCCAAAATATCCATTTCGAGCATCCCACTCTGCCCCTGTCCCCTTCTTTGCAGCTCTCTTACTTTGGAGGAGCAGTTCTCAAACTTGAACAGCGTCAGAATCACTGCTGAGCTTGGTAAACAGCTTGCTGAGCCTCACCTGCAGAGACACTGATTGAGTGCATCTGGGGCACGGCCTGAGACTTTTCACAAGTGCCAGGTGGTCCTGGGACCACATTTTGAGTAGCAAGGCTCTAACGCCCCCAGTCTAATGATTAGACACACTGGGACCCAAAATCCACTGCCTCACCATTTCTTCACTATTCAACACTCTTTGCTCCATCACATCCCTTCTTAGCTTAGATTCCGTAGTTATAACTACCTTAGTTAAAACGACCTGAATTCCCTTAGCTTACTAGGTCATATCTTGCAAAACCCCTCTCTCAGTTGAACCCAGCCCTCAATCTCTTCTGAAGCTGCCCTGTGAGCTGCTGAAGATATTCACACCACCTTCCCAACTGCTCTCAGTATAGGTATGGCCACAGCTTCCCCACTCTTTCCAACTGACCTGTATTGGAAATCTCTAATCGTTTCTGCTGTTATGTCCAATCTGCTATTAAGCCCAGCTAATGCATTTTTCATTTTAGATAGTGTAGTTTTCAACTGCCGTTTGGTTCTTTTTTCCCCATTTCTCAGCTGAACTCTTCTATCTTTTCATCCATTTTGTTTACCTTTTCTTCCATGTTCTTTAACATACTTACTGTAGTTATAAAATCATTTTCTGCCAATTCCAACAGCTGGGTCATTAGTGGCTCTGCTTCTAGTGACATTTACCTCCTTGCTTAAGGGTCAAGACTTCTTACAAATATGGTAATTTTTGATTGTATGTTGGATATTATGGATGTTGTATTGTAGAGACTTTATATTATGTTCTCTAAATAGTGTTGTTTATTTTTTCCTAGCAAAAATGGAACACTAGCTGGCCTTCTGATCTTATTAAAGTTGGTTTTCTTTGTTCGAATTAGTATACTTCAGTTTGAGCCGTAGTTTTTGGGCAAAATCCTTTTCCTAAGGGTGAGGGTCTCAGGGTGCTTACCAAGGTTTCTGCACTCTGGCCGGGTCGGAACTCTGTTGTCTCCCCAGCGCTGTGAGATCTTTGATTCCTGTATTCCTCTCTTAGCTCCCTGTCCTCTACCTTCTACAGCAGCTCTTCTCTCAAAGGCCTCCCAGAACTTGCCCTGCACACGGGCAGCCTAGGATTCAGACAAGGACCTGGGGTCAGCCTCTAGATCTCTGGGGCTTTTCTCTGACTCCTTTCTCTCTGGTACCCTGTCTCACAAATTCCTGGCACCAAAACTCTTATCTGGGTTTCTTCTGCCCAGGAAGACTGCCACTGACTGCCCAAGCTCTGCTTGCCTTTGCTGTGGTTTGGGAAAATGCCCAGAGTAAATGTGGGCTCACCGGCTGTGCTTTCCTTTTCTCAGGCAAACTGCTCTCTGCTACCCACTATCATTAGCCTGTGCCAGAAATGGTTAATTCATATAGTTCGTCCAGTTTTAGGGTTATTTGGGACGGGTGAGTACTGTCATGCCAGAACCAGGTACTAGAAAAGGGTGTTAAGAGGCTCGCCTTCTTCCTTTTGGGATGGCTATCATTTCTCAGGAACATTCCCAGTGCTTTTGCATTAGAAATAAGTAACCAAAAGATGAACACTAATCTCCATACATTTGGAAATCTAAAAACATATTCCTAAGTAAACAACACATGGGTCAAAGAAGAAATCATAAGAGAAATTTAAAAGTACTTAGGAGACTTCCCTGGCCGTCCAGTGGTTAAGACTCCACACTTGCATTGCAGGGGACACGGGTTCAGTCCCTGGTCGGGGAACTAAGATCCTGCATGCTGCATTGCACAGCCCAAAAAAAAAAGTACTTAGAACTGAACGATAAGGAAAATTTTTCTCATCAAAAGTTGTGGGATAGGGCTTCCCTACTTAACTACTGGTGGCACAGTAGTTAAGAATCCACCTGTCAGTGCAGGGCACACGGGTTCGAGCCCTGGTCCAGGAAGATCCCACATGTCTTGGAGCAACTAAGCCCGTGTACCACAACTACTGAGCCTGCAGTCTAGAGCCCGCAAGCCGCAACTACTGAGCCCACATGCCGCAAGTACTGAAGCCTGTGTGCGTAGAGCCCATGCTCTGCAACAGGAGAAGCCCCCGCAATGAGAAGCCCGTGCACCGCAATGAGGGTAGCCCCCACTTGCCGCAACTAGAGAAAGCTGGCGCTCAGCAACAAAGACCCAACGCAGCTAAAAATAAAATAAATAAATTTATATATAAAAAAAAGTTGTGGGATACAGCGAAAGCAATACTTATAGGGAACTGTATAATATTGAATGCTTAAATGAGCAAAGAAGACAGGAAAATAAATGAGCTTAGAGTTGATTGAAGAAGTATATAAAAAGTAAAAATAGACCCAAATAAGGAACAGACAAAATTTTTTTTTTTTTTTTTTGGCGGTACGCGGGCCTCTCACTGTTGTGGCCTCTCCCGTTGCGGAGCACAGGCTCCGGACGTGCAGGCTCAGCGGCCATGGTTCACGGGCCCAGCCGCTCCGCGGCATGTGGGATCTTCCCGGAACGGGGCACGAACCCGTGTCCCCTGCATCGGCAGGTGGACTCTCAACCATTGCACCACCAGGGAAGCCCAGACAAAAGTTTTAAAACAAAGTTTTTTAAAATTTAAAATTTTGTAAACAAAGCCACAATTATATGTCAGTTACATCTCAGTAAAGCCGGGGGGAAAACAAGAAGCATAAAAAAACAAAGCTACAATAGAAGGGATCAGTAAAGTCAAAATTTCATTCTTTAAAGAGATTAATGAAACAGAAAAACATTTGGAATGATTAATCAAGAAAAAAGGAGAAAAGGGCATAGGTAAACATTAGTAATAAAAAGATCATAACTATAGATGTAGCAGATAATAAAATATAAGCTAATACGGTAATAAACTTGAAAACTTAGAAGAAATGGACACATTTCTTAAAGTATATCATTTTCAAAACTAATAAAAAAAACTGCTAGTCCTATATCTGTAAAGCAGTTGAATCAAAGTTTAGAATCTTCTTATAAAGAAAACACCAAGCCCAGATGGTTTTATAGGCAAATTTTACTGAATTTTCAAGGAACAGAAAATTCTAATATTATATAAATTCTTCTAAAGAATAAATGAGATACTTGCTAGTTCATTCTGTGAGGCCAATATAACCCTGATATCAAATCAGACAGGAGAGCATAAGAGAGAAAAATTGCAGGCTGGTTTCACTCACATGAATACACATGCAATGTTTCTAAACAAAATATTGGCAAAATGAAGTCAATTTTGGCTAATGAAGATAGTATTATACATCATGGCAGTTGCATTTTTTTTCTAGAAATGCAGAAGTAGCTTCATATTAGATAAATGATAAATCAGGAGTTCCCTGGTGGCCTAGTGGTTAGGATTCTGGGCTTTCACTACCAAAGCCTGGGTTCAGTTCCTGGTCAGGGAACAGAGATCCCACAAGCCATATGGCGCAGCCAAAAAAAAAAGAAAGAAAGAAAAAAAGAATGAAAAAACGATAAATCTTTCACTACATTAACAGATTAAAGAGTGAACACCATATGATCGTCTTAAATAGGCACAGCAAAAGCATTTGATAAAATTCACTACTAATTTATGATTAAAAAAATAAAGTTTCTTAGCAGCTAGAAATAGAAGGTTATTCTTAACCTGATAAAGGCAATCTCCCAAAACTCTACAGAAAATAATATTTTAATAGAAAAACATTATAAGCATTCTCTTTAAAAATAAGAACAAGACAAGGATATACTGGAAGTCTAGTTTTATCTAGTGAGGAAAGGAAAATAAGTTAAAGGCATAAATATTGGAACAGGGTAAATGAAACTCATTATTTACAGATGATGTTTCTTTACATAGAAAAACTTAAATAATATGTAAATTATTAGAAATAACATTTTAACAAGGTAGCTGGATATATATCAGGTATATAAAAATCAATTTTATTTATATTTCCATGAATAAACAACAAAATAACTTTAAAAATATACCATTTATAAGAGCAGTTTTAGGGCTTCCCTGGTGGCGCAGTGGTTGGGAGTCTGCCTGCCGATGCAGGGGACGCTGGTTCGTGCCCCAGTCCGGGAGGATCCCGCATGCCGCGGAGCCTGCACGTCCAGAGCCTGTGCTCCGCAACGGGAGAGGCCGCGGCAGTGAGAGGCCCGCGTATGGCAAAAATAAAAACCCAAAACAAACAAACAAACAAAAAAACCAAAGAGCAGTTTTAAAAATTAAGGTACCTAGGAATAAATCCAGTGAAAGGTGCTCATGGCCTATCTGGGGGAAATAATTTAGCTTTATTGAAAGTCTTTAAGGAATTCTAAAATAGGAAAAGTTTCATGTTCATGGATAGGAAGATAATAAGAGTTATTTAAGAGTCATTCTCCCAAAATTAATCTTTTGATTCTGTATAATTTCAATAAAAATTCCCACAGGCTGATTCTAAAATTTATATGGACCAAAAGTCTATGAATATTTAAGACATTTCTTCCTGAAAATAAAGATGGGAGGCCTTGCCCTACAAGAAGACGTTGTACTATTGGCCTAGGGTTGGACAGTTTGACCAATAAAATACAATAGAGAGCCCCTAAAGGAGGCTTATGCAAATGCAGAAACTACTGACTATTCTGGTAGAGTTGTACATCTCTGGTGAAAGGATGGACACTTTAGTTATTGAATCTGGACAATTGCTTATTCATGTAGAAAAATACGAAATTATATCCCTGCCTTACCTCATGCACAGAAATAAACTCTAGGGCTTCCATGGTGGTGCAGTGGTTAAGAATCTGCCTGCCAATGCAGGGAACACGGGTTTGGGCCCTGGTCCGGGAAGATCCCACATGCCGCAGAGCAAATAAGCCCGTGTGCCACAACTACTGAGCCTGCTCTCTAGAGCCCGCAAGCCACAACTACTGAAGCCCATGCGCTTAGAGCTGGTGCTCTGCAATAAGAGAAGCCACCGCAATGAGAAACCTGCGCACTGCAACGAAGAGTAGCCCCCGCTCACCGCAACTAGAGAAAAGTCCGTGCGCAGCAACAAAGACCCAACACAGCCAAAAATAAAATAAATAAATAAAATTTTTAAAAAAATAAAAAATAAACTCTAGATGGACTAGAGACTTAATGTGAAAGACAAAACTTTAAAACTTTTAGGAAAAAATGTACAAGAATATCTTTAGGACCTCAGAGTAGAATAAGACTTGTTAAGGCATAAAGAGTTAACTGGAAAAAAAAAAAAGATAGGTGGATGAATTAAAATTATGAATTTATCTTCTTTGAAAGATAATATAAAGGAAGATAAATTCAAGCCAAAAACTGGGAGAAGATATTTGCCATAATATAACTAACCAGGAAAGGGGTCAGCAAACTTTGGCCAGTGGCCCTCTGCCTGCTTTTATGCTGCTAGCATGATAAGAACTTTTTTTTTCTTTCAATTAAACTTTTCTTTTTGAGATAATTGTAGATTCACATGCAGTTACTTGTAAAAAACAATACTGTACCCTTTGTCCAGTTCCCCCAATGGTAACATCTTACAAAACAATTTCACAACCAGGGTATTAACGTTGATACAGTTACGATACAGAGCGTTTCCATCACCACCACAAGTATCCTTCCTGTTGCCTTTTTATAGCCACACCCATTTCCCTCCCATCCCCATCCCCACCTTAGCCCCTGGAGCAATTAATCTGTTCTCTATTTATTTAATTTCAAGAATGTTATATGAATGAAATAATATAGTATATAACCTTTTGGAATTGGCTTTTTTCAAGCAACATAATTTTTGGAGATTCATCCAGGTGTTGTTGCATATACTAATAGTTTATTCCTTTTTCTTTAAGATGTTGGGGGTAGGAGTTTATTAATTAATTTATTTATTTTTGCTGTGTTGGGTCTTCGTTTCTATGCAAGGGCTTTCTCTAGTTGTGGCAAGCGGGGGCCACTCTTCATCATGGTGCGCGGGCCTCTCACTATGGTGGCCTCTCTTGTTGCGGAGCACAGGCTCCAGATGCACAGGCTCAGTAGTTGCGGCTCACGGGCCTAGTTGCTCCGCGGCATGTGGGATCCTTCCAGACCAGGGCTCGAACCCGTGTCCCCTGCATTAGCAGGCAGATTCTCAACCACTGCACCACCAGGGAAGCCCTAGTTTATTCCTTTTTAATGCTGAGTAGTATTACATGGTATGGATGTACTGCAGTTTGCTTAACCATTTACGCATTGAAGGATATCTACATTGTTTCTGGTTTTTGACTGTTACAAATAAAGTTGCTATAAATATACATGTATGGAGTTTGTGTGTTTCTCTGGGATAAATGCCCAAAATTAAAATTGCTGAGTGGTATGGTCATTGCATGTTTACTTTTTTAAGAAACAGCCAAACTGTTTTCAGAGTGGCTGTACCATTTTACATTCCTGCTAGGAATGTATGAGGAGTTCTCTGCATCCCCTCCAGGATTTGGTGTTGTCACTTTTTTTGGCCACACCCCTCGGCATGTGGTATCTTAGTTCCCTGACCAGAGATTGAACTGTGCCCCCTGCATTGGAGGCGTGGGATCTTAA
Source organism: Orcinus orca (assembly GCF_937001465.1). NCBI lineage: Eukaryota > Metazoa > Chordata > Mammalia > Artiodactyla > Delphinidae > Orcinus > Orcinus orca. The sequence continues at coordinate 100,796,910 of NC_064559.1, read as the reverse complement.
CCACTGGATCACCAGAGAAGTCCCTTGGTATTGTCACTTTTTAATTTTAACCACTCTGATAGGTATATAATGATATTATGGTTTTAATTTGCATTTCCCTAATGTTGAACACCTTTTCATGTGCTTATTTACTATTTGTATATCCTCTTTGGTGAAATATCTCTTTCTTTCTTTTGCCCATTTTCTAATTGGATTGTTTTTTTTTTTTGCCATTGAGTTTTGAGAGTTCTTTGTGCATTCTAGATACCAGTCCTTTGTTGGATACATGGTTTGCAAATGTTTTCTCCTACTCTGTAGCTTGTTTTTTTTTCATTTTCTTAACAGGGTTTTTTTCAGAGCAGTGAAGTCCAGTTTATCAGTTTTTCCTTTTATGAATGACGCTTTTGTTGTCAGGTCTAAGAACTTTTTGGCCAGTCCTAGGTCTCAAAGAATTTATCTTGTATTTTAAAAAGTTATATAGCGGGCTTCCTTGGTGGTGCAGTGGTTGAGAATCCGCCTGCCGATGCAGGGGACACGGGTTCGTGCCCCGTGCCGGGAAGATCCCACATGCCGCGGAGCGGCTGGGCCCGTGAGCCATGGCCGCTGAGCCTGTGGGTCCAGAGCCTGTGCTCCGCAGCGGGAGAGGCCACAACACTGAGAGGCCCGCGTACCGCAAAAAAAAAAAAAAAAAAATCAGTTGGACATATTTGTGTGGATTCATTTCTGGGTCCTCAGTTTTGTTTCACTGATTACATGTCTATGCCTCCTGCTATCTCAGTTACTGTAGCTATAAAAAGTATTGAAATTGGGTAGAGTGATTCCTCCAACTTTATTGTTTTTCAATATTGTTTTAGCTGTTCTATTTCTTTTGCCTTTGTATATATAGATTTTAGAATAGTTTTATCTATACCTACCAAAATTTTGACTGGAATTTTGCTAGCAATTGCATTAGACCTATATGTCAGTTTAAGGAGAATTGATATCTTTATTATATGTTGGGTCTTCCAGTCCATGAAGACAGTATAAATTTCCATTGATTTAGACCTTCTTTGATTTCTTTAATCAACATTGTATAGTTTTCAGCATACATTAGGTCCTAATATATTTTATTAGATTTATACTTAAGTATTTCATTTTATTTGAGTGATTATAAGTCACACTGTAGTTTTGGTTTCTGTGTCTCCTTGTTCATTGGTATTGTATAGAAATACGATTGATTTTTGTATATTTATCTTGTATTCTGTTACTTTGCTGAACTTACTAGTGATAGGACTTTGTTTTCTTTTCTTTTTTGTAGATTTCTTAGGATTTTCTGTGTAGACAATAATGTCATTTGTAAATAGGGCCAGTTTTATTTTTTCCTTTCTGATCTATACGTCTTCTGTTTCTTTTTCTCAGTACTGGCTAGGTTTCCAGCACTATGTTGAATTAGAGTAGTGAGTGGACATCCTTGCCTTATCCTTTTAGTGTAGAAAGCATTCAGTCTTTCACAATAAAGTATGATATTATCATAGGTTTTTGGATGGATGTTCTTTATTAAGTTGAGGAAGTTCTCCTCTATTCCTGTTTTTCTGAGAGGTTTTTTTTTTTTATCATGAATCATTGTATTAATTTCTTAGGATTGCTATCACAAAGTACCACAAACTGGGCTGCTTAGAACAACAGAAAATGATCATCTCACAGTTCTGGAGGCTAGAAGTCCAAAATTAAGGCGTCAGCAAGGCAAAGTTCCCTCTGAAACCTGTAGGGGAATTATTCCTTGCCTCTTCCTAGCTTCCAGTGGTTTGCCAACAATCTTTGGTGTTCTTTGGCTTATAGATGTGTCACTCCAATCTTCTGTCTTTGCATAACATTCTCCATGTGTGTCTTCATATTGTCTTCCCTCTGTGTCTGGCTCCGTGTCCAAATTTCCTCTTTTTATAAGGAAACACTCATATTGGATTAGGACCCACCCTAGTGACTGTTTTACCTTGCTTACCTCTATAAAGACCCTGTTTCCAAATAAGGTCGCATTCTGAGGCACTGGGGTTTAGGCATTCAACATACATTTTTTGAAGGGGGGAGATAATTCAACTTATAACAGATATTGAATTTTGTCAAATGCTTTTTTCTGTATTGAATGATATGATCATGTGATGTTTTTTCTTTAGCCTGTTAATATGGATTACCTTGACTGATTTTTCAAATATTGAACCAACCTTGCATTCTTGGAATAAACCCCACTTGGTCATGGTGTATAATTATTTTTATATATTGCTGAATTCTATTTGCTAATACTTTGTTAAGGACTTTTGCATCTATTTTCATGAAAGATATTGATCTGTAGGTTTTTTGTTTTTTGTGGTACTATCTTTGGTTTTAGTATCATGGTAATACTATCCCTATAAAATGAATTGGGGAGTGTTCCCTCCTTTTGGAAAAGACTATATAGAACTGTGTTAAGTTTTCTTAAATGTTTGGTAGAATTCTCCAGTGAAACCATCTGGGCCTGGAGATTTTCTTTCTTGCTTGCTTGCTTTCTTTCCTTTCTTTTCTTTCTTGCTCTCTTCCTCTCTCTCTCTCTCTCTCTCTCTCCCCCCCTCTCTTTCTCTCTTTCCTTCCTTCCTTCCTTCCTTCCTTCCTTCCTTCCTTCCTTCTTTCCTTTCCTTTCCTTTCCTTTCCTTTCCTTTCCTTTCCTTTCTTTCTTTTCTTTCTTTCCTGTGCTGCATGGCTTGTGGGATCTCAGGTCTCAGGTCCCCAACCAGGGATTGAACCTGGGCCCCCGACCGTGACAGCGCCAAGTCCTAACCACTGACCTGACCACCAAGGAATTCCCGAGATTTTTTTAACGGAAGAGTTCAATTTCTTTAACAGTAATGGGGCTCTTCAAATCATCTATTTCAGATTGGGTGAGTTTTGATAGTTTATAGTTTTTGAGGAAGTGGTACATTTTGTCTGAGTTGTCAAACTTCTTGTTTGAAATTTATGTTTGTTATTTATGTGTAGAGTTGTTCTTGGTATTCCCTTGCTATCTTTTTGATATCTGCGAGGTCTGTAGTGATAGCCCATTTTGCTCCTGATACTGGCAATTCCTGTCTTCCCTTTTTCTTTTCATTCTTGCTGGATGTTTATCAATTTTGTTGATCCTTTCAAAGAACCAGCTCTTTGTTTTATTGATTTTCTCTATTTTTTTTTTCAATATCATTGATTTCTGCTCTTAGTTGCTTTCTTTGTTCTGTTTTCTTTGGCTTTTAGCTTTTCTTCTTTTTATTCCCCCCTTAGGATCAAAGCTGAAATCATTCATTTGTAACTATTTTATTTCCTAATATAGGCTTTTAGTGCTATAAATTTCTCTTTAAGTGTACTTGCATTCCACAGATTTTGATATTTTTCAGTTTCATTTTTGTTATGTCTTTATTGAGTTCAAAATATTTTCTAATTTTCCTTTTGATTTCTTCATTGTGTGGAGTTTTCTTGAAGTGTGTTATTTGGTTTCCAAATATTTGGATATTTCCAGATATTTTCAGTTATTGATTTCTAATTTAATTCTTTTGTGGTTAGTGAGCACACTTCATATGATTTGAATCCTTTTACACTTATTGAGACTTATTTCATGGCCCAGGATATAGTCTGTCTTGGTATATGTTGTATGGGCACTTGTAAAGATGTGTATTCTGCTGTTATTGGGTGGGGTGTCCTGTACATGTTGACTGGATCCTGTTGGTCGATGGTATTGTTAAGTTCTATATCCTTGCTGATTTTCTGACTAGTTGTTCTGTCAGTTGTTAAAAGGGGTGTTGACGTCTCCAATTATAATTGTGGATTTGTGTAGTTCTCCTTTCAATTCTATTAGTTTTTGCATTTTACATTTTGCAGCTCTGTTGTTTGGTGCATATACATTTAGGATTACTATGTGTTCTTGGTGGAATGATGCTTCTATAATTACATAATATCCCTTTCTGTAATTTTTCTCTTAGTGATTTTTCTTTGATGTTTATTTTATCTGATAGTAATATAACCATGTCCTTTGATTATGTTTGCATGCCTCTTATCTTTGTACTTTAAACCCAACTATGTCATTATATTTGAAGCGAGCTTTTTGTGGACAGCATATAGTTGGGTCACATTCTTTTTTTTTTTTTGCGGTACGCGGGCCTCTCACTGTTGTGGCCTCTCCCGTTGAGGAGCACAGGCTCCGGACGCGCAGGCTCTGGATGCGCAGGCTCAGCGGCCATGGCTCACGGGCCCAGCCGCTCCGCGGCATGTGGGATCCTCCCGGACCGGGGCATGAACCCGTGTCCCCTGCATCGGCAGGCGGACTCTCAACCACTGTGCCACCAGGGAAGCCCTTGAGTTTATTTTTGTGTATGGTGTTAGGAAGTGTTCTAATTTCATTCTTTTACATGCAGCTGTCCAGTTTTCCCAGCAGCACTTAGAGAAGAGACTGTCTTTTCTCCATTGTGTATCCTTGCCTCCTTTGTCATAGATTAGTTGAACATAGGTGCATGGGTTTATCTCTGGGCTTTCTATCCTGTTCCACTGATCTGTATTTCTGTTTTTGTGCCAGTACCATATTGTCTTGATTACTGTAGCTTTCTAGTATAGTCTAAAGTCAGGGAGCCTGATTCCTCCAGCTCCATTTTTTTCCCTCAAGACTGCTTTGGCTATTTGGGGTCTTTTGTGTCTCCATACAAATTTTAAGATTTTTTGTTCTAGTTCTGTAAAAAAAAAAAAATGCCACTGGTAATTTGACAGGCATTGCATTGAATCTGTAGATTGCTTTGGGTAGTATAGTCATTTTCACAATATTGATTCTTCCCATCCAAGAACACGGTATATCTTTCCATCTGTTTGTGTCATCTTTGATTTCTTTCATCAGTGCCTTACACTTTTCCGAGTACAGGTCTTTTACCTCCTTAGGTAGGTTTATTCCTAGATATTTTATTCTTTTTGTTGCAATGGTGAATGGGATTGTTTCCTTAATTTCTCTTTATGATCTTTCATCGTTAGTGCATAGGAATGCAAGAGATTTCTGTGCATTAATTTTGTATCCTGGAACTTTACCAAATTCATTGATTAGCTCTAGTAGTTTTCTTTTCTTTTTTTTTTTTCAAATATTTATTTATTTATTTTTGGCTGCATCTGGTCTTTGTTGCTGTGCCGGGCTTTCTCTAGTTGCGGCAAGCAGGGGCTACTCTTCGTTGCAGTGCGCAGGCTTCTCATTGCCGTGGCTTCTCTTGTTGCAGAGCACGGGCTCTAGGGCACACAGGCTTCAGTAGTTGTGGCACATGGGCTTAGTTGCTTCTCGGCATGTGGGATCTTCCCAGACCAGGGCTTGAACCCGTGTCTCCTGCATTGGCAGGCAGATTCTTAACCACTGTGCCACCAGGGAAGCCCAGCTCTAGTAGTTTTCTGGTGGCATCTTTAGGATTCTCTATGTACAATATCATGTCATCTGCAAGCAGTGTTAGTTTTACTTCTTTTCCAGTTTGTATTCTTTTATTTCTTTTTCTTCTCTGATTGCCATGGCTAGGACTTGCAAAACTATGTTGAATAATAGTGGCAAGAGTGGCCATCCTTGTCTTTTTCCTGATCTTAGAGGAAATGCTTTCAGTTTTTCACCATTGAGAATGATATTTGCTGTGGATTTGTCGTATATGGCCTTTATTATGTTGAGGTAGTTTCCCTCTATGTCCACTTTCTGGAGGGTTTTTATCATAAATGGGTGTTGAATTTTGTCAGAAGCTTTTTCTGCATCTATTGAGATGATCATATGGTTTTTATTCTTCAATTTGTTAATATGGTGTATCACATTGATTGAATTGTGTATATTGAAGAATCCTTGCATCCCTGGGATAAATCCCACTTGCTCATGGTGTATGATCCTTTTAATGTGTTGTTGGATTCTGTTTGCTAGTATTTTGTTGAGGATTTTTGCATCTATATTCATCAGTGATATTGGTCTGTAATTTTCTTTTTTTGTAGTATATCTGTCTGGTTTTGGTATCAGGGTGATGGTGGCCTCATAGAATGAGTTTGGGAGTGTTCCTTCCTCTGCAATTTTTTGGAAGAGTTTGAGAAGGATGGGTGTTAGCTCTTCTCTAAATGTTTTTTTTTTTTTTCCATTGAACCATTTACTTTATTTATTTTTTGACATCTTTATTGGGGTATAATGGCTTTACAATGGTGTGTTAGTTTCTGCTTTATAACAAAGTGAATCAGTTATACATATACATATGTTCCCATATCTCTTCCCTCTTGCATCTCCCTCCCTCCCACCCTCCCTATCCCACCCCTCTAGGTGGTCACAAAGCACCGAGCTGATCTCCCTGTGCTATGCGGCTGCTTCCCACTAGCTATCTACCTTACATTTGGTAGTGTATTTATGTCCATGCCTCTCTCTCGCCCTGTCACAGCTCACCCTTCCCCCTCCCCATATCCTCAAGTCCGTTCCCCAGTAGGTCTGTGTCATTATTCCTGTCTTACCCCTAGGTTCTTCATGACATTTTTTTTTCTTAAATTCCATATATATGTGTTAGCATACGGTATTTGTCTTTCTCTTTCTGACTTACTTCACTCTGTATGACAGACTCTAGGTCTATCCACCTCATTACAAATAGCTCAATTTCGTTTCTTTTTATGGCTGAGTAATATTCCATTGTATATATGTGCCACATCTTCTTTATCCATTCATCCGATGATGGGCACTTAGGTTGTTTCCATCTCCGGACTATTGTAAATAGAGCTGCAATGAACATTTTGGTACATGACTCTTTTTGAATTATGGTTTTCTCAGGGTATATGCCCAGTACTGGGATTGCTGGGTCGTATGGTAGTTCTATTTGTAGTTTTTTAAGGAACCTCCATACTGTTCTCCATAGTGGCTGTACCAGTTCACATTCCCACCAGCAGTGCAGGAGTGTTCCCTTTTCTTCACACCCTCTCCAGCATTTATTGTTTCTAGATTTTTTGATGATGGCCATTCTGACTGGTGTGAGATGATATCTCATTGTAGTTTTGATTTGAATTTCTCTAATGATTAATGATGTTGAGCATTCTTTCATGTGTTTGTTGGCAGTCTGTATATCTTCTTTGGAGAAATGTCTATTTAGGTCTTCTGCCCATTTTTGGATTGGGTTGTTTGTTTTTTTGTTATTGAGTTGCTTGTAAATTTTGGAGATTAATCCTTTGTCAGTTGTTTCATTTGCAAATAATTTCTCCCATTCTGAGGGTTGTCTTTTGGTCTTGTTTGTGGTTTCCTTTGCTGTGCAAAAGCTTTGAAGTTTCATTAGGTCCCACTTGTTTATTTTTGTTTTTATTTCCATTTCTCTAGGAGGTGGGTCAAAAAGGATCTTGCTGTGATTTATGTCATAGAGTGTTCTGCCTATGTTTTCCTCTAAGAGTTTGATAGTGTCTGGCCTTAACATTTAGGTCTTTAATCCATTTTGAGCTTATTTTTGTGTATGGTGTTAGGGAGTGATCTAATCTCATACTTTTACATGTACCTGTCCAGTTTTCCCAGCACCACTTATTGAAGAGGCTGTCCTTTCTCCACTGTACATTCCTGCCTCCTTTATCAAAGATAAGGTGACCATATGTGCGTGGGTTTATCTCTGGGCTTTCTATCCTGTTCCATTGATCTATCTTTCTGGTTTTGTGTCAGTACCATACTATCTTGATTACTGTAGTTTTGTAGTATAGCCTGAAGTCAGGGAACCTGATTCCTCCAGCTCCGTTTTTCATTCTCAAGATTGTTTTGGCTATTCGGGGTCTTTTGTGTTTCCATACAAATTGTGAAATTTTGTGTTCTAGTTCTGTGAAAAATGCCAGTGGTAGTTTGATAGGGATTGCATTGAATCTGTAGATTGCTTTGGGTAGTAGAGTCATTTTCACAATGTTGATTCTTCCAATCCAAGAACATGGTATGTCTCTCCATCTATTTGTATCATCTTTAATTTCTTTCATCAGCATCTTATAATTTTCTGCATACAGGTCTTTTATCTCCTTAGGTAGGTTTATTCCTAGATATTTTATTCTTTTTGATGCAATGGTAAATGGGAGTGTTTTCTTGATTTCACTTTCAGGGTTTTCATCATTAGTGTATAGGAATGCCAGAGATTTCTGTGCATTAATTTTGTATCCTGCAGCTTTACCAAATTCATTGATTAGCTCTAGTAGTTTTCTGGAAGCATCTTTAGGATTCTTTATGTATAGTATCATGTTATCTGCAAACAGTGACAGTGTTACTTCTTCTTTTCCGATTTGGATTCCTTTTATTTCCTTTTCTTCTCTGATTGCTGCGGCTAAAACTTCCAAAACTATGTTGAATAAGAGCGGTGAGAGTGGCCAACCTTGTCTTGTTCCTGATCTTAGTGGAAATGCTTTCAGTTTTTCACCATTGAGGATGATGTTGGCTGTGGGTTTGTCATATATGGCCTTTATTATGTTGAGGAAAGTTCCCTCTATGCCTACTTTCTGCAGGGTTTTTATCATAAATGGGTGTTGAATTTTGTCAAAAGCTTTCTCTGCATCTATTGAGATGATCATATGGTTTTCCTCCTTCAATTTGTTAATATGGTTTATCACATTGATTGTTTTGCATATATTGAAGAATCCTTGCATTCCTGGAATAAACCCCACTTGGTCATGGTGTATGATCCTTTTAATGTGCTGTTGGATTCTGTTTGCTAGTATTTTGTTGAGGATTTTTGCATCTATGTTCATCAGTGATATTGGTCTGTAGTTTTCTTTCTTTGTGACATCCTTGTCTGGTTTTGGTATCAAGGTGATGGTGGCCTCGTAGAAGGAGTTTGGGAGTGTTCCTCCCTCTGCTATATTTTGGAAGAGTTTGAGAAGGATAGGTGATAGCTCTTCTCTAAATATTTGATAGAATTTGCCTGTGAAGCCATCTGGTCCTGAGCTTTTGTTTGTTGGAAGATTTTTAATCACAGTTTCAATTTCAGTGCTTGTGATTGGTCTGTTCATATTTTCTATTTCTTCCTGATTCAGTCTTGGCAGGTTGTGCATTTCTAAGAATTTGTCCATTTCTTCCAGGTTGTCCATTTTATTGGCATAGAGTTGCTTGTAGTAATCTCTCATGATCTTTTGTATTTCTGCAGTGTCTGTTGTTACTTCTCCGTTTTCATTTCTAATTCTGTTGATTTGAGTCTTCTCCCTTTTTTTCTTGATGAGTCTGGCTAATGGTTTATCTATTTTGTTTATCTTCTCAAAGAACCAGTCTTTTAGTTTTATTGATCTTTGCTATCGTGTCCTTCATTTCTTTTTCATTTATTTCTGATCTGATTTTTATGATTTCTTTTCTTCTGCTAATTTTGGGGGTTTTTGTTCTTCTTTCTCTAATTGCTTTAGGTGCAAGTGTAGGTTGTTTATTCGAGATGTTTCCTGTTTCTTAAGGTGGGCTTGTATTGCTATAAACTTCCCTCTTAGAACTGCTTTTGCTGCATCCCATAGGTTTTGGGTCGTCGTGTCTCCATTGTCATTTGTTTCTAGGTATTTTTTATTTCCTCTTTGATTTCTTCAGTGATCACTTCATTATTAAGTAGTGTGTTGTTTAGTCTCCATGTGTTTGTATTTTTTACAGATCTTTTCCTGTAATTGATATCTAGTCTCATAGCGTTGTGGTCAGAAAAGATACTTGATACAATTTCAGTTTTCTGAAATTTACCAAGACTTGATTTGTGACCCAAGATATGATCTGTCCTGGAGAATGTTCCATAAGCACTTGAGAAAAATGTGTATTCTATTGTTTTTGGATGAAGTGTCCTATAAATATCAATTAAGTCCATCTTGTTTAATGTATCATTTAAAGCTTGTGTTTCCTTATTTATTTTCATTTTGGATGATCTGTCCATTGGTGAAAGTGGGGTGTTAAAGTCCCCTACTATGAATGTGTTACTGTCGATTTCCCCTTTTATGGCTGTTAGTATTTGCCTTATGTATTGAGGTGCTCCTATGTTGGGTGCATAAATATTTACAATTGTTATATCTTCTTCTTGGATTGATCCCTTGATCATTATATAGTGTCCTTCTTTGTCTCTTGTAATAGTCTTTATTTTAAAGTCTATTTTGTCTTATATGAGAATTGATACTCCAGCTTTCTTTTGGTTTCCATTTGCATGGAATATATTTTTCCATCCCCTTACTTTCAGTCTGTATGTGTCTCTAGGTCTGAAGTGGGTCTCTTGTAGACAGCATATATATGGGTCTTGTTTTTGTATCCATTCAGCCAATCTGTGTCTTTTGGTGGGAGCATTTAGTCCATTTACATTTAAGGTAATTATCGATATGTATGTTCCTATTCCCATTTTCTTAATTGTTTTGGGTTCAGTATTGTAGGTCTTTTCCTTCTCTTGTGTTTCTTGCCTAGAGAAGTTCCTTTAGCATTTGTTGTAAAGCTGGTTTGGTGGTGCTGATCGCTCTCAACTTTTGCTTGTCTGTAAAGGTTTTAATTTCTCCATCAAATCTGAATGAGATTCTTGCTGGGTAGAGTAATCTTGGTTGCAGGTTTTTCTCCTTCATCACTTTAAATATGTCCTGCCACTCCCTTCTGGCTTGCAGAGTTTCTGCTGGAAGATCAGCTGTTAACCTTATGGGGATTCCCTTGTGTGTTATTTGTTGTTTTTCCCTTGCTGCTTTTAATATGCTTTCTTTGTATTTAATTTTTGACAGTTTGATTAATATGTGTCTTGGCATATTTCTCCTTGGATTTACCCTGTATGGGACTCTCTGTGCTTTCTGGACTTGATTAACTATTTCCTTTCCCATATTAGGGAAGTTTTCAACTATAATCTCTTCAAGTATTTTCTCAGTCCCTTTCTTTTTCTCTTCTTCTTCTGGAACCCCTATAATTCGAATGTTGGTGAATTTAATGTTGTCCCAGAGGTCTCTGAGACTGTCCTCAGTTCTTTTCATTCTTTTTTCTTTATTCTGCTCTGCAGTAGTTATTTCCACTATTTTATCTTCCAGGTCAGTTATCCGTTCTTCTGTCTCAGTTATTCTGCTATTGATCCCATCTAGAGTATTTTTCATTTCATTTATTGTGTTGTTCATCGTTGTTTGTTTCATCTTAGTTCTTCTAGGTCCTTGTTAAATGTTTCTTGCATTTTGTCTATTCTGTTTCCAAGATTTTGGATCATCTTTACTATCATTATTCTGAATTCTTTTTCAGGTAGACTGCCTATTTCCTCTTCATTTTTTAGGTCTGGTGGGTTTTTATCTTGCTCCTTCATCTGCGGTGTGTTTTTCTGTCTTCTCATTTTGCTTATCTTACTGTGTTTGGGGTCTCCTTTTTGCAGGCTGCAGGTTCGTAGTTCCCGTTGTTTTTGGTGTCTGTCCCCAGTGGCTAAGGTTGGTTCAGTGGGTTGTGTAGGCTTCCTGGTGGAGGGGACTAGTGCCTGTGTTCTGGTGGATGAGGCTGGATCTTGTCTTTCTGGTGGGCAGGTCCACGTCTGGTGGTGTGTTTTGGGGTGTTTGTGGACTTATTATGATTTTAGGCAGCCTCTCTGCTAATGGGTGGGGTTGTTTTCCTGTTTTGCTAGTTGTTTGGCATCGGGTGTCCAGCACTGTAGCTTGCTGGTCGTTGAGTGAAGTTGGGTGCTGGCATTGAGATGGAGATCTCTGGGAGATTTTCACCGTTTGATATTATGTGGAGCTGGGAGGTGTCTTGTTGACCAGTGTCCTGAAGTTGGCTTTCCCACCTCAGAGGTATAGCACTGACTCCTGGCTGCAGCACCAAGAGCCTTTCATCCACATGGCTCAGAATAAAAGGGAGAAAAAGTAGAGAGAAAGAATTAGTAGAAGTAGGAAGAAAGAAAGAAAGAAAGAAGGAAGAAAAGAAGGAAAGGAGGAAAGAAAGGAAAGAAACAGGAAGGAGGGAGGGAGGGAGGGACGGTGGGAGGAAGGAAGGAAGGAGGGAAGGAAGGAAAAAAGAAAGAGAAAGAAGATAAAGTAAAATAAAATAGAGTAAAATGTAATAAAGTTATCAAATTAAAAAATAATTATTAAGAAAAAAATTTAAAAAAAACAGACGGATAGAACCTTAGGACAAATGGTGGAAGCTAAGCTATACAGACAAAATCTCACACAGAAGCATACACATACACACTCACAAAAAGAGGAAAAGGGGGAAAAAATCATAGATCTTGCTCTCAAAGTCCACCTCCTCAATTTGGGATGATTCGTTGTCTATTCATGTATTCCACAGATGCAGGGTACATCAAGTTGATTGTGGAGCTTTAATCCGCTGCTTCTGAGGCTGCTGGGAGAGACTTCCCTTTCTCTTCTTTGTTCTCACAGCTCCCAGATTTGACCCCACCTCTGCGTGTAGGTCGCTGGAGGGCGTCTGTTTTTCGCTCAGACAGGATGGGGTTAAAGGAGCCGCTGATTCGGGGGCTCTGGCTCACTCAGGCCGGGGGGAGGGAGGGGCACGGAGTGCGGGGCGAGCCTGCGGCGGCAGAGGCCGCCGTGACGTTGCACCAGCCTGAGGCTCACCGTGCGTTCTCCCGGGGAAGTTGTCCCTGGATCCCGGGAACCCGGCAGTGGCGGGCTGCACAGGCTCCCCGGAAAGGAGGTGTGGATAGTGACCTGTGCTCGCACAGAGGCTTCTTGGCGGCGGCAGCAGCAGCCTTAGCGTCTCCTGCCCGTCTCTGGGGTCCGCGCTTTTAGCCGCAGCTCACGCGCGTCTCTGGAGCTCCTTTAAGCAGCGCTCTTAATCCCCTCTCCTCGCACACCAGGAAGCAAAGAGGGAAGAAAAAGTCTGTTGCCTCTTCGGCAGCTCCAGACCTTTTCCCGGACTCCCTCCCGGGCCACCCCCCCCCCCCCCCCGCCGTGGTGCACTAACCCGTTCAGGCTGCGTTCACGCCGCCAACCCGTCCTCTCCCTGCGCTCTGACCAAAGCCCGAGCCTTAGCTCGCAGCCCTGCCCGCCCCAGCGGGTGAGCAGACAAGCCTCTCGGGCTGGTGAGTGCCGGTCAGCACCGATACTCTGTGCGGGGAATCTCCCCGCTTTGCCCTCTGCACGCCTGTTGCTGTGCTCTCCTCCGTGGCTCCGAAGCTCCCCCCCTCTGCCACCCGCAGTCTCCGCCCGCGAAGGGGCTTCCTAGCGTGTGGAAACTTCCTCCTTTACAGCTCCCTCCCACTGGTGCAGGTCCCGTCCCTATTCTTTTGTTTCTGTTTTTTCTGTTTTTCTTTTGCCCTACCCAGGTACGTGGTAGGGGGGGTTCTTGCCTTTTGGGAGGTCTGAGGTCTTCTGCCAGCGTTCAGTAGGTGTTCTGTAGGAGTTGTTCCACGTGTAGATGTATTTCTGGTGTATCTGTGGGGAGGAAGGTGATCTCCGCGTCTTACTCTTCCGCCATCTTCCCCTCGTCCCTTCTCTAATTGTTTGATAGAATTCACTTGTGAAGCCATCTGGTCCTGGACTTTTGTTTGTTGGAAGATTTTTAATCAGAGTTTCAATTTCATTACTTGTGATTGGTCTGTTCATATTTTCTATTTCTTCCTGGTTCGGTCTTGGAAGGTTATACCTTTCTAAGAATTTGTCCATTTCTTCCAGATTGTCCATTTTATTGGCATAGAGTTGCTTGTAGTAGTGTCTTATGATGCTTTGTATTTCTGCAGTGTCCGTTGTAACTTCTCCTTTTTCATTTCTAATTTTAATTGATTTGAATCCTCTCCCTCTTTTTCTTGATGAGTCTGGCTAAAGGTTTATCTATTTTGTTTATGTTCTCAAAGAACCAGCTTTTAGTTTTATTGATCTTTGCTATTGTTTTCTTTGTTTCTATTTCATTTATTTCTGCTCTGATCTTTATGATTTCTTTCCTTCTACTAACTTTGGGTTTGTGTTTTTTTCAATTGAAATTTTTTTTAATAATTTATTTTACTGAAGTATAGTTGATTTACAATGTGTTAATTTCTACTGTGCAGCAAAATGAGTCACTTATACATATATGTACATTCTTTTTCATATTATTTTCCATTATGGTTTATCACAGGATACTGGATGTAGTTCCCTGTTCTATACAGTAGGACCTTGTTATCTATCCATTCTACATATAAAAGTTTGCATCTTCTAATCCTGAACTCCCAACCCATTAACTTTGGGTTTTGTTTGTTCTTCTTTCTCTAGTTCCTTTAAGTGTCAGTTTACATTGTTTATTTGAGATTTTTCTTGTTTCTTGAAGTAGGCTTGTATTGCTATAAACTTCCCTCTTAGAACTGCTTTTGCTGCATCTCATAGGTTTTGGATCATCATGTTTTCATTGTAATTTGTCTCTAGGTATTTTTTGATTTCCTCTTTGATTTCTTCAGTGATCTCTTGGTTATTTAGTAACGTACTGTTTAGCCTCTATGTGTTTGTGTTTTTTACGTTTTTTTCCCCTGTAATTGATTTCTAATCTCTTAGTGTTGTGGTCGGAAAAGATGCTTGATATGATTTCAACTTCCTTAAATTTACTGAGGCTTGATTTGTGACCCGAGTTGTGATCAGTCCTGGAGAATGTTCCTTGTGTACTTGAGAAGAAAGTGTAATCTGCTAATTTTGGATGGAATGTCCTATAAACATCAATTAAATCTATCTGATCTGTTGTGTCATTTAAAGCTTTTGTTTCCTTATTAATTTTCTGTCTGGATGATTTGTCCACTGGTGAAAGTGGGGTGTTTAAGTCCCCCACTATTATTGTGTTACTGTCGATTTCCTCTTTTATAGCTGTTAGCATTTGCCTTATGTATTGAGGTGCTCCTGTGTTGGGTGCATATATATTTATAATTGTTATATCTTCTTCTTGGATTGATCCCTTGATCATTACATAGTGTCCTTCCTTGTCTCTTGTAACATTCTTTATTTTAAAGTCTATTTTATCTGCTATGAGTATTGCTACTCCAGCTTTCTTTTGATTTCCATTTGCATGGAATATCTTTTTCCATCCCCTCACTTTCAGTCTGTATGTGTCCCTAGGTCTGAAGTGGGTCTCTTGTAGACAGCATATATATGTGTCTTGTCTTTGTATCCATTCAGTGAGCCTGTGTCTTTTGGTTGGAGCATTTAATCCATTCACGTTTAAGGTAATTATCGATACGTATGTTCCTATTCCCATTTTCTTAATTCTTATGGGTTTGTTTTTGTAGGTCCTTTTCTTCTCTTGTGTTTCTCACTTAGAGAAGTTTCTTTAGCATTTGTTGTAGGGCTGGTTTGGTGGTACTGAATTCTCTTAGCTTTTGCTTGTCTGTAAAGCTTGTGATTTCTCCGTCGAATCTGAATGAGATCCTTGCCAGGTAGAGTAATCTTGGTTGTACGTTCTCGCTTTCATCACTTTAAATATATGGTGCCACTCCCTTCTGGCTTGTAGAGTTTCTGCTGAGCAATCAGCTGTTAACCTTATGGGAGTTCCCCTGTATGTTATTTGTCGTTTTCCCTTGTTGCTTTCAATAATTTTTCTTTGTTTTTAATTTTTGTCAATTTGATTACTATGTGTCTTGGCATGTTTCTCCTTGGGTTTATCCTGCCTGGGACTCTGTGCGCTTCCTGGACTTGGGTGCCTATTTCCTTTACCATGTTAGGGAAGTTTTCAACTATAATCTCTTCAGATATTTTCTTGGGTCCTTTCTCTCTCTCTTCTCCTTCTGGGACCCCTGTAATGCGAATGTTGTTGCATTTAATGTTGTCCCAGAGGTCTCTTAGGCTGTCTTCATTTCTTTTCATTCTTTTTTCTTTAGTGTGTTCTGTGGCAGTGAATTTCACCATTCTGTCTTCCAGGTCACTTATCCATTCTTCTGCCTCAGTTATTCTGCTATTGATTCCTTCTAGTGTACTTTTCATTTCAGTTGTTGTATTGTTCATCCCTTTTGTTTGTTCTTTAATTCTTCTAGGTCTTTGTTAAACATTTCTTGCATCTTCTCGATCTTTGCCTCCATTCTTTTTCCGAGGTTCTGGATCATCTTCACTATCATTATTCTGAATTCTTTTTCTGGAAGGTTGCCTATCTCCATTTCATTTAGTTGTTTTTCTGGGGTTTTATCTTGTTCCTTCATCTGTACAAAGTCCTCTGCCTTTTCATTTTGTCTTTTTGTGAAAGTAGTTTTCCTTCCACAGGCTGCAGAATTGTAGTTCTTCTTGCTTCTGCTGTAGTGTTTTTTAAGTGTATCTCTTTGTATACCTTTTTAAGTGGTTGCTCTACATGTTATATATACATAACATAGTCTATGCCTGTTGACTTTACTGGTTTGAGTTAAGTATAGAAACCCTATTTCTCTTTACCCTCCCCTGTTTATAATGTAATTTTTAAAAATATGTCCTCTGTGTTCATTTAGAACCATATTGGACAGTTACAATTTTTATTTCAACTGTCAAACATAATTTAGAAAACTCATGAGAAGAAAACCTATTGTACTTACCCATATTTTTTCTTACCATGTTCTTTCTTACTTTCTGATGTTTCAAGGTTCCAGTAAAGTCAGCCACCTCTGAAGCTACCGGTTTTCACAGCTTTGCCTACTGTGGTAGAACTATCAGCCAAAGGACCAGAGAGTGGGAGAAGCTCCAGACTGACACACCTTAGTCTCATATTCTTATCCAAGGGCCTGTCGTTTTCTGTTGTTGTTGTTTTTTAACAGATACCCTGTTTTTTGTATGCTTCTGTTCAATGTCCAGAATACTGAAATGGTTGTTTTTGACAATTTTGTCAATTTTTATAATAGCTTTTGGGGGAGAGGATTTATCAATCGAAATATTTTGTAGTAGAATTGTTTTAGAGAAGAGTAAAGGTCAAATGAGAGGATCAGTGGTGCAACATAAACATGCAGGAAGAGTTCAGGTCAACGTGGGAGAGAAAATATCAAATGATATAACAAAGTCTCCCAGGAGTGAAGGATATGTTTTTAGTTTGAAAGCAACCATTGAGTACCTAGGATAATGACTGGGAAAATAAAAACCTACACCAAGACACATTATAGAAATATTTTAGAGTATTGGATAAAGCTTCAGAAAGAGAATCCACATTGAAGGGTATAGGATTGGAATGTGTCATTAAATTTTGTAGGAAGATAATGTCTAACCCCCAATCTGTTCTTAATTAAATTACTCTAGAATGAAGGTAGAATAAGGACTTGTTCACAAATGTAGGGTCTCAAAAAATGTATGTCCCATGTAGCTGCTCTCAGAAAGCTATGGAGGGATATGCACCAATACAATGAAGCAATAAGGCAAAAAAGTAAATGGAGGGGAAAAAAGGAGCAGTTAATTCCTGGAGAAGTTTGTATAAGGATAAAAGTAATCATAATACATACCTTTTTTAATATTAAAATTAAAAATAATTATTTATTTATTTTAATTAATTATTTGGGCTGTGCCAGGTCTCAGTTTGTGGCACGTATGATCTTTGTTGCGGCGTGCACGTGGGATCTAGTTCCCCGGCCGGGGATTGAATCCGGGCCCCCTGCATTAGGAGCAAGGAGTCCTGCTCACTGGACCACCAGGGAAGTCCCATTAATGTTAAAATTAAAAAAAATTTTCATAGTATGTAACTTGATTCAGCAGCAATTGGTATTTATATAGTCACATAATAATGAGAACACTGGACAGTTTGAGCAGGGAGCGACATAACCAGATTTCACGAAGGTACACTAAAAAATCAACTATTGAAGTATTACGTAAAATAAACCCCTTTTAGGTGTACAGTTTGATGAATTTTGACAAGTGTATGCAGCCATGTAACCACCATCACAATCAAATATAGACCGTTTCAGTCACCCAAAAGGTTCTCTTGTGCCCTATCCCAGCTTTGTGCCCCGCAGGCAGTGACTGACCTGTTTTCTATCACTTTAAATGAGATTTATCCTTTTTAGAGTTTGGTGTAAATGGAATCATGCCATATGTGCTTCTTTGTGTCTCGTTTCTTTCACTCAGCAGAATGTTATTGAGATTCATCCATGCGGTCGCACCATCAGCAATTCTTTTTTTAATGCTAAGTGGTGTTCTCTTGTATGGATGTGCCACCATTAGTTCATCTATTCGCCGAGATTTAGGTTTTAAAGGGACCCTGTGGAATAGACTCCAGGGGCCAGAGTGGAAGCAGAAGACCTGTCTCAGGTGGTCCAGGTAAGAGATGCAAGTGTCTGTTCCTCCAGCCCCAGTGCCATTCCCCAAACACACCAAGCACATCCCCACCTTAGGGCCTCAGGTGTTCCCAGCCGGAAGGCTCGTCTCCCAGGCGTCTGTGGGTTTGCCTTCTCACTTCATTTAGGCGTCTGTTCAGCCATCACTCCCTCCACCACCCCTGCCCGCTTGTCCCCTCTCCTTGACTTGCGTTTCTTCTTTGCCCTTATGGTCATTGACCTTATACCTCTTTGTATACTTCTTGTCTGCTGCCCGCACCAAGAGTGTGAGCTTCATGGTGGCCATGTCTAGAATGTACGCATTTTATAAATATGTGTGGAGTGACTCAGTATGGCTCCCTGAGAGCAAGGTCTGTGCCTGTCACCTGTGAAGTACAAGGTGTGGTACTGGGTGGCAGTCGAGGGTTAAAGCTGTAAGTATTAAATTTCCATGTGGATGTGCCTTTCAGGTGACTCCAGGTGCAGTTCCCCGGGTAGAGACAGGGCCTTAAAAGTGATGGCCAGGGTGACCACAGTGGGCCAGGGGTGTGGCAGTGAGCAGTCTCAGGGAGGCCACCACTTTTCTGAGTGTCATGAGAAGGCCTGTGACCCCCACCCTTAAAAGTGATGGCCAGGGTGACCACAGTGGGCCAGGGGTGTGGCAGTGAGCAGTCTCAGGGAGGCCACCACTTTTCTGAGTGTCATGAGAAGGCCTGTGATCCCCACCCCCCAGTACTGGTTGGAGAGCTTCTCCCTGGTGTGCCGGGGAACCGGATCGGACCCTCCCCCAACCCCACCCCCAAAAGCCTTCTGGCCACTGACCTTTGTGTACCCTGTGTGTTCTCTCCCACTGCTGGGACTCACCAGCATGATTCTGGACCAGGCCACCTCTTGGAACGCTTGACCAGCTGGTAGTAATGTCCCAGAACAAAGTAACGAGAGCATTAACAGCTGTGGATGGATTGGGCGTAGAGTAACTGCTTACAGCAACAATAGAACCTAATCACAGTCTGCTGGTGTGGCAGCTGCTGAGGTGCCGCCTTGATCTCTGTAGCTTCCAGGTGGCCACTTCCGTGCTGCAGACATCCTGAAATGTGAGGTTCTGCTGTGGTGGTGGAATGATAATTGTGTAGATTTTCCTCTGAAACTTAATTTCACAAACTGGCAAAACAGGCTTGTTATATTTATCTCTTAAATCATTAGGGAATCATAATTAGACCCCAAATGGTTTTAAATGTTTCTGTATTAATAATACTTTTTAGCCTGAAACCACCGCTAATAATTGGTTCTTGGGATTGGTATTTGGAACTGTCTTAGGAGATTCTAAATAAAAAGGCACCTTCTGTGCTTGGCTAGAGGACAGTTTTTTTTTTTTTTTTGCGGTACGTGGGCTTCTCACTGTTGTGGCCTCTCCCGTTTTGGAGCACAGGCTCCGGACGCGCAGGCTCAGCGGCCATGGCTCACGGGCCCAGCCGCTCCGCGGCATGTGGGATCCTCCCGGACCGGGGCACGAACCCGTGTCCCCTGCATCGGCAGGCGGACTCTCAACCACTGCGCCACCAGGGAAGCCCTAGAGGACAGTTTTTAACAGTCACTTTGCTTTGTTGTAGGTAAACAGCAGGGGCAGAATGGTTTAGCGTGGAGATTTGATTTGGGCCCCATTGGTGGACAGTGGTAGTTCACTCACGGAGGGCTCACTCTGCGGGCTGTGTTCTGATCGCTTTGCTGTGTGAACCTGTTTAAATACAGCAGTAGGTCCTGCTACTCTCCCATCCTGCAGGTGGGGGCACCAAGTAACCAGGCCAAAGTTAAGGAGCCAGTCAGTTCTGGAACCAGGATTGGAGCCCAGTCTGACCCCAGAACCTGTACTTTTAACCTCTCTTATACTGCTTCCATTTATTGAGCACCTATTTCATGTCAGTGTCCTGAACAGATACTGGTCCAACTAAATCCTCACATCAGGTGTGATTCGTGGTATTGAAGAGGAAGCCAAGGCTTAGATTAAGAATTTGCCCCGGTTCATTTCTCCTCTCTCCCTCCTTTCTTCTCTTTTTCTTCTCTCTGTCACATATATTTACTAAGAGCTTAATATGTATCAGACACTGTTCTGGGCTCTGGGGTCACCTCAGCAATGAAGGTAATTGTCAAAAGACAGATGTGATTCACATTCTCATAATGTTTAAATTCCAGTGGAAAGACACATATAATGAACCAATAAATAAGTGAATACATAAGAAAATACCCCCCCAAAAAAAAGAGAGAGAGAAAAAAAGAAAATGTCAAATAGCGTTACCAACCAGGGTTCTTGGCATCGTTAATCAATAGAAATTGATAATGGGCCAGACTAGAAGTTCTCGCAAGGCGTTATTGGGGCCCCTTCTGCAGCAACGGGGGGGAGTGAAAACAAGCAACAGGTTCCCTTGCCGGTTCCCCGAGGCAGGGAGAGCTGGTTCGTGTATGGGGTGAGGGGAGGGGTGTGTCCAGCGCTCGGGCCAGAGGGGTGCTTAGGAGGTCTGCCCACCCCTTCGGTGGTGGTGTGTGCGGGGGGCTTGCGCAGTACCCTGCTTTTGCTCCCGGCTCTTCAGAAATGGCAGTTGGGTTTTGGGTTTTCCGTGTTTTTTGTATCTTTGCCCCGACTGCACGTGCACGCAGGTATTTTTACTCCCTAATAGTTTCCTTGTATTTCATGGCTTGAGGAGACATGTGTCCAGGTACAAGCACAGCAGCAAAGGGTCCCAGGGCCCAGCCTGTCTCAGTAGCAAGTACCAGACAGAGAACTGAAATAAGGTGATGTGATAGAGAGGAGAGGGGTCACTTAGATGGTTCTTAGGGAGTCCTCTTTGTGAGGAAGTGACCTCTCAGCTGAGCTCTGGATGACAAGTCAGCCTACCATGGGTAAGACCAGGGAAAGAACATTCCAGACAGAGGGGCCACCTACAAATGCCTCAGAGTGTGACATGGAGGGAAAAGGGGTAAGTGGGCAGAGAAGAGGGCAGTGGGAAGGAGGGTAGATCATGGCGGCCTTGGTGAGCCCACCTGGAGACTTGGAGTTTTATTTGTAAGCACAATGGGAAGGTGTTGGAAGGTTTTAATCAGGTGACTGATGCGATCTGATTTTGGTGTGTAAGAGGTTGTGTTGTCTTCTGGGTGGGGACTGGATTGCAGGAGGCTGTGTGGCAGCGTCTTTGGACGTGGTTGTTACGGTCCTGGTAAGAGATGGTGATGGCTAGTATTGGGGTGGTGGAGATGGAGAGAGAGGAGTATGTGGGTTTGGGTGTGTTTTGGAGGAAGAGACGGCTTAACTTGCTGGTGAATTTGATGCTAGATGAATTTGATGAATTTGATGATAGAAAGAGAGTTGAATGTGGCCTGAGCCGCTAGGCTTACTAAAATTGAGAAAGCCGAGGTGAAGCAGCTTGCGGAGGGTCCGTTTTAGACATGCTGAGTTTGTGTACCTCTTGGTTGGCCTGTCAGGGAGGCGTCTCTATGAGGCCTGACTGGAAGGAGACAGGACTCTGGACACCCCTTTCAGTGAAGGGAGCAGAGAAAGGTGGTCGCCAGAGGGGCTGGGGGGCGAGGCAGGGTCTTTGCAAACATGGATAATGGAGCATGTTTGTTTCCTGGTGGGAGGTGTCCACGGGGAGAGAGACGGCAGTAGAGGAGAAGGGGCGTGGCTGCAGGGGTGTTGCCCTCCAGAAGGTGAGACAGTGCCAGCCCCAGCGCCAGACCCTTCTGAGAAGGTAACTGAGGGATGGCAGGGAGGGCGGGGCTGGGGGGCGGTGGTTTGGGTGGTGAGAGGATGAGGGGCCTCCCATCCAGTTGCTTCCAGTTTTCTCCTGATGAAGAGGCAGGTTCATAGGGTGGGCAGAGGGTGGGAGTATGGAGGGTTTGAAGAGAGGAAGGGGTGAGGTGTTGTCTCACCAGGGGCTTACCATGGGATTGTGGCATGTCCATTTGAGAACAGGGGCCGCATGTGTTCTCAGGTAGCGGTCAGCGGGGAGTGGGGTAAGCAGCGAAGCGGCAGGCGTGCAGATCCGTGGGTGTAACCAGGGCGGGGGATTTTCCAGGTGTGGACGGTGGAGCAAGGGAAGCCAGCGTGGGTTGAGGGCTGCAGGATTGTAGTCTTTCTGTCTCCACCCAGTCCTGCTGCCCGAGTAACCATTTCCACCTCTTTCTCCCCTAAGAAGTGCCCGCAGGGGCCTCCCGGGCTAAGCAGTGCTGGGCTTCTGCGCCTCTAGGTACCGACCAGCACCCCCGGCAGCACCTCCCTCCCTCCCCCCTTCCTGTTCCCTGAACCTCTTGTCTTTGGTTGACTCAGGACCTCCCCGAGAGAAAGGAGAAAGTGGAGGAAGCCCCAAAAGTCAGCTGAAGCCTGTGTCTGCACAGGGGCTGTTGCTGCGCTGTCTCCAGATCTGCTTGGAGAGACGCAACATGTAAACCAGTGAAACGAATACTACTGTGCCTGAGTGGTACCTTTTCTTTTCCTCCCTAGGGTTTGGAGAAGACCTCTGGTCAAGGATTTGCTAGAACCACTGGTGAGATCCTGAGCTGCCATCTGTTCCCAGGACATGTCTTTGCAGCTCCTGATTCACTTCTCCCAGCCTCCCTTCCAGCTTTGTCCCACACTGACCCCTCAGTGTAGGAAATATCCCTTTTTATTCCTCTAGGATGCTTTCTTTTAATTAATTAACTTATTTATTAATTTTTATTTCTTGGGGGGCTGCATTGGGTCTTCATAGCTGCACGAGGGCTTTCTCTAGTTGCAGTGCACGGGCTTCTCATTGCGGTGGCTTCTGTTGCTGAGGAGCACGGGCTCTAGGCACATGGGCTTCAATAGTTGTGGCTCGCGGGCTCTAGAGCTCAGGTTCAGTAGTTGTGGCGCACAGGCTTAGTTGCTCCGCGGCATGTGGGATCTTCCCGGACCAGGGGTTGAACCCGTGTTCCCTTCATTGGCAGGCGGGTTCTTAACCACTGCGCCACCAGGGAAGCCTCCTTAGGATGCTTTCTTGATTAAAGAATGTCATCCAGCAAACCCTCCCCATCCAGCTGAGGATGTGGAGGCCGAGACCCAGAAGGATGTTGCTTCACTTCCCATCTCATCCTGCCCCTGAGGGTGGGGCCAGGGCCTTCTGGGGGGCAGGTGGGGTACGGTCCTCTGAGACAGCCCTGGTGCCTTCAGAACACAACCTTCTGCTTTCCAGCTTGTACACAGCTCGTTCCTAAAGCTTCCGTTGACCCCTGTAAGACAGAGAAACCGAGGACAAGCATCTTTGCAGTTCCCATGGAAATGAGGTGAGCGGAGGTGTAGAGAGGCCGCTGGCAAAGGACAACTGTAAACGTCTGCTCAGTCCCTAGAGGGTGGCGGCAAGGATGGTACTGGGGAGGGGGATAAAGTTTTCAGGAACTCCTGCGTCAGACCCAGGCTCTAAGGCTGTGACCCACAGTGACTTACACAGTCTGTCTCCATTTCTGTACAGTGATGGCCTGTGACTCTCCCCTACCCTGGATGCCATGAGATCGGCATGTCCACCACATCTTCCGCTTTAACGGCAGACACCATTCTTAGTGTCAGTGATGCCAGACTATTCTGTTTGACTTGAAATGCTATAGGACGTATGTTTTTTGTTTCGTTTTTCTAAATGGCAGGTCTGCCTTTCTAACCATGTGTGACTTAGGCGATAGAGTTAGTGGAGTGGTGGGATGAGGTGTGGCATGTGCTTAAACACAGGGAGGAGTGGTTTGGGCGTTGCAGACGTGTCCTGCATTGTGGACGGTCCAAACTTGCATCACTTGAGGTTCATGAATCACTCAGGCAGGCCCAGGGTGAGCCCAGTGAGGGCTTTTGCCCATCTCTCTCTGTGGAGTTCCCTGGTGTGTTTTTATTTCCCTCTGCCTCTCCCCTTCCCCAAAGTCTCCAACCCCTGTGTCCCCTGGTGTGGTGCTTCCTTTGCTCTGCATTATGATTACCTGGGCACTTGTCTTGTTGCCACCCTGGGCGGGGGGGTGCACAGCCCTCTTGTCAGGGTGACTCTCCTGCCCAGCATCCTCCAGGACAGGTGTTGGTTGAATCACTCCTGTGTTCACTCCCTTCCCTTTGTTCCCTGTTCTTCCTGCAGAGGGTCCTTCTTAGCGCTGCTCTTGAGGGAATGCTTCCGAGACCTGGGCTGGCTGGCCACCATCCACAGCGTCGGCGGGGACGTGGGGCTGTTGGTGACCAGTATTGTCCCTCAGACCCCCTTCTTCTGGGCCATGCATGTCACGGAGGTACAGGCTTGCTGGGGGTCCTCTTGGGCTTCGGTGCCACCTCAAGGGGCCCTGCTGGGGTCAGCGAGCTGATGGGGGCCCATCAGCGGTGGACATCCAGAGTGGCTGCACTCTGATCCCTGGTCCCACGTCATACCTTCAGTTCCCTTGGGGTGGATCAGCGGTGCTGATGTAACAGGTGACACCTGCAGAGACAGACGTGCCATGTGGGGCAGGCAGCGAGGCCCGTGGCGTTTGTACCGTCCACAGACGCTGCACCAGAACATGCAGGCGCTGTTCAGAGCCCTGGCCGAGGCAGAGGAGCAGCAGCCCTACCTGCACGACTCGGCTGTGCGGCACGGGACCCGCTGTCTGGCCGAGTACCAGCTGGGTGATTACGGATGGGCCTGGAACAGGTGTGTACCAGGCAGGGCTGGAGGTTCGCTTCTCCATTCTCTGGACTCTTGTTTCTTTGCTGCTGCTTCCTCTCTCAAGATACCTCTCCTCTGATCCCCTCTCCATCCAAGGTGGGGAACAGCGTAGGAAACTCCCATCCCTCTCAGCCCAGACCTTCAAGCCCTCTCCGTGAGGACTGCTGTGCGTGCCACCAGGTGAGATGAGCCTCCTCTCCCTCCCTCTGGCCAGGTGCTGGGTGCTGGACCGAGTGGACTCCTGGGCTGTTGTCACGTTCATCGATTTCGGCCAGTCGGCCACCATCCCAGTGCAATCCCTGCGCAGCCTGGATAGTGACGATTTCTGGACCATCCCCCCCCTGGCTCAGCCATTCATGCTGGAGAAAGGTAAGGTGCCCTCCACCCTTCTGAGCACTCGGAGACAGGAGGTGCTGTGCGCGCCTCTGGGACCTCGGCGGGAATGGCGTCCGGGGCAGCTGAGGCCCTCAGGATGCCTGCCCTTCAGCCTCTATTCTTTTGACCTCACCCCGGTTTTCGGCATCTGCCCCTTGCAAAGCTGCTTCTTGAGAACTGTTTTTCACACTTGGTCTCTCTGAGCAACAAGATCTGGAAAGGAACCTCAGGTGCTGCCCAAAGGCTGAGTTCTCTGGGTGGAGTGAGGGGAGGGCAAGCCTCCCGGTCTCGCTTCTGCCAGAGTGGCTCAGCTTCCATCTGTTTCACGTACATTGAGTTTTGCTTAAGATTTCTTTAGAGAAGCATTCTGTGTAGAAGAAAACTGGAATTTGGAGACCAACGATAGGGGTTAGAGCATTTGGACTCAGCATCTCCCCCAATGTGCTGTTTGTTACTTTATTTTTTTCTTTTCTTTTTTAAATTGAAGTATAGTTGATTTACAATATTGTGTTAGTTTCAGGTCTACAGCAAAATGATTCAGTTATACATATATATATATTTTTCAGATTCTTTTCTATTAGAGGTTATTACAAGATGTTGACTATAGTTCCCTGTGCTATACAGTAAATCTTTATTGTTTATCTATTTTATGTATAATGGTGTGTATCTATTAATCCCATACTCCTAATTTATCCCTCCCCTTCCCACTTCCCCGTTGGTAACCATAAGTTTGTTTTCTATGTCTGTGAGTCTGTTTCTGTTTTGTAAATAAGTTCATTTGTATTATTTTTAAGATTTCACATATAAGTGATATATTTGTCTTTCTCTGTCTGACTTACTTCACTTGGTATGATAATCTCTAGGTCCATCCATGTTGCTGCAAATGGCATTATTTCATTCTTTTTTGTGGCTTCTTTATCGATTCATCTGTTGATGGACATTTAGGTTACTTCCATGTCTTGGCTTTTGTAAATAGTGGTGCTATGAACATTGGGGTGCATGTATCTTTTTGAATCGGAGTTTTTGTCTTTTCCGGATATATGCCCAGGAGTGGGGTTGCAGGATCATATGGTAACTCTATTTTTAGTTTTTTAAGGAACCTCCATACTGTTTTCCATAGTGGCTGTACCAATTTACATTCCCACCAACAGTGTAGGAGGGTTTCCTTTTCTCCACACCCTCTCCAGCATTTATTATTTGTAAACTTGGTGAAGATGGCCATTCTGACTGGTGTGAGGTGATAACTCATTGTGGTTTTGATTTTCATTTCTCTAATAATTGTCGATGTTGAGCATCTTTTCATGTGCCTGTTGGCCATCTGTATCTTTTTTTTTTTAAATTTATTATTTTAGCTGCGTTGGGTCTTTGTTGCTGCGCATGGGCTTTGTCTAGTTGTGGCGAGCAGGGGCTACTCTTCGTTGTGGTGTGCGGGCTTCTCATTGCGGTGGCTTCTCTTGTTGCAGAGCACGGGCTCTAGGCACACTGGCTTCAGTAGTTGTGGTGCACCGGCTCAGTAGTTGTGGCTCACGGGTTCTAGTGCACAAGCTCAGTAGTTGTGGCACACGGGCTTAGTTGCTCCGCGGCATGTGGGATCTTCCCAGACCAGGGATTGAACTCGTGTGCCCTGCGCTGGCAGGCAGATTCTTAACCACTGTGCCACCAGGGAAGTCCTGTATGTCTTCTTTGGAGAAATGTCTATTTAGGTCTTCTGCCCATTTTTGATAGGGTTGTTGTTTTTTTGATATTGAGCTGTATGAGCTGTTTGTATATTTTGGAAATTAACCCCTTGTTGGTCGCATCATTTGTAAATATTTTCTGCCAGTCCATCGGTTGTCTTTTCGTTCTGTGTATGGTTTCCTTTGCTGTGCAGAAGCTTTTAAAGTTTCATTAGGTTCCATTTGTTTATTTTTGCTTTTATTTTTCTTGCCTTGGGAGACTGATCTAAGAAAATATTGCTACGATTTATGACAATGTTTTGCCCGTGTTCTCTTCTAGGAGTTTTATGGTGTCATGCCTTATGTTCAAGTCTTTAAACCATTTTGAGTTTATTTTTGTATATAGTGTGAGGTGTTTGTTACTGTAGATCCAGGCACCTGTGGAGCCTCAGTTTCTACACCCTTGAAACGGAGAGGCCCCTTCTTTGCTCTGCCCCTTCTCGAGACTGGGGTTTAGGTGAGATGTGAAAGAGTGAAAGAATGCTTTGGGGGCTGAGGAGGAGAAGTGGATGTGAAGAAATACACATACAACACAAAATAAGATGGAAAAGCACCTCCCCAAAGTGCAGGGCCAAGCCTCCCTGCTAGGCTGATGGGCGCCACCCAGAGGTCACCTTGGGTCATTGCATGGAGAGGGCCCCTGCCTCTCGGCCTGGGGAGTAATGCCAGCAGACAGGACCTGGGAGCTTCTGGTGGGCTGAACCTGACTGCTTGGCTGTTGGAGGGTGGCCCAGAGTAAGGAGCCCCTGCCCCCAAAGAGCAGCTCCCAGCCTGTCAGAGGGGCCAGAGTGTGCAGCCCAGATATGTGGGTTCTCAGCTCTTGTGTGGACTTTGAGATGACCCCGAGGCCAGGTGGGCAGGTGTACAATTTTTCTCCCTTTATGCATGAGGAAAGGAAGCCTCAGGAAAATGAAAGGGACTTCTTCACGTTTCATAGCAAGAAAATGGCATAGCTGGGGGTGGAACTGAGGTCTGACCCTTGATATGAGCCAGTTTCATGCATACAAACAGTCCCAGTTTGGCGGGGTGGCGGGAGCTGAGTAAGGGCAGACGTCCTGGAGAAAGGTGAGTGTCTGACCAGTGCTCTGCCCTGCCTTGTCCCAGCAGGTAGGAATGTGCACTCGTCATGGTAAAAAGGCTCTCTGCCTTTTAACCTCCATCCCTCCAGCCAAAACTCTCAGAGCAGAGTTGAATGAACAGTTTTCTGTCTCCAGAATTTCCATTAGGGAATGTAAAATCCCAGATCCCTGTAATTATTTTAACAACAATAATGCCTCCTTTTACTTGCTCTTACTTTGCCCTCCGCTTCTCCTCCCTCTGCAGTGCTTATTATCTCACGATATCCTGGCAGCAGGGAATGAGTACTAACTAGCAGAGACTTGTCTGCAAGACCTGGTCTGCAGCCAGAACACTTCCCTGCAGCCCCGGCTTCTCACTTCCCTCCCTTGCTCCTTCTGCCTGACTAAGTGCCACCAAGGTTTTGTTGTTGTGTTTTGTTTTACAGATATTTGGAGTTCATGTCAGGTTATCCATCGCATCCTCAAAGGGAAAATCACTGGTGCTTTGAACTTGGAGGTAACTGCTGGGTATCTACTGTTCCCCTCCCCTACCTCCCAAGGTCTCAGCTGCAGGCCCTGGCCTCGGCCTGGATGCTGCGGGTTTACCTGTCATTCCCTTAGAGGAAACAAACTGAAGTTGTCCAGGGGGTGTTGGGTGGACCACCTGGGGGCAGTCCTGCCTTCCCGATCAGATTTTCTCTTTCTCTTCCAGTTGCACATCCTGAAGTTTGAAGAGTTTAAATAACATGGCTACAATCGGCACGTTTCTTCTCTTGTCTAGATTCAGCCTGCTCTGCCCTTTCACTCTTGAGGCCTTGGGGGTGAAAAAGGCCACAGCGGTGCCCAGGATTGATTGGATTCCCCTTTGCCTTTCCCCCAGCTCACTTCTCAATTTGTCATGTGCCTTCCGTCCCCCAGCTCAGTGTGAACATTTGAACCAAACATGGGAAGCTTCCATGAGGTTGAAAGTCTGATGTAGCCATTGTATTCTTTCCTGTGTCTCTTCTTTGTACCCTCAGAGCATGATATAAGTTGCCCTGACAGATTCTGGAGAATGGAGGGGCCCACGCTTTAATTTTCCTGGCATTCTGTCATAGAATCAGGTAGGGAGCACTTAAACATTGATGCATCGCCTTGGTGAATAAATGTTGGCATGCTTCACGTTTGGGGTGATTGATTCCTCTGTCTAGCCACCCCTCCCCAGTGCTGCCCTCTAAAACCGAAGCAGCGAGACTGGGAAGCTGTCGTGTGCCGGCCGTGCGGACACTGCCTGGGATATAGATGCACACTTGCATACGGTATAAGTTTTGTGTCCTTTCTCTTTGCCTTCTTAGAACATTGGTTCAGGGTGAGGTGGCCTTGATTTTATTTATTTATTTTTCTAATGCTGTGTAACTTCATTAGCAGCCTAATGTAAGGTTATGAAAGGGACTGTTAGGCTTGACAAGAAAAGTGGAAGACTTTCTTTAGAGTTGGTGTTTATATAGCTATAGCGCACAGGAGCTGGTGCTTCCCTTTACATCAGGTGAATGTGGATCCCATTATTTCCTTAAATAATTTGATTAGAGCCAAGCTATTTAAATAATTTTATTTGTTTCATCCTTTGGTAGATGAGAAAAATACATTACAAAATACATTATACTGAGGACAGATCACAGTACACATTACTAAAAACACAATCTACTTTCCAGCCAGGGCTGGTGATAAGTTCAGAAGAAAGCCTCGGAGGCCTTGAAACCAGATTTCAGCTTCATGAAATGAGTTTCCCCCTTGGGTCCCCTCTTTATCTCCACCTCAGCATAAATTAGCACCCTGTATCAGGTGGGTGTGGTGGGGTAGGAGCAGCATTGAGTGGGACTGGTGAACTCTCCGTCCACCTGAAGCAGCAAAACATTAAAATCCCTTAAAAGGGGGAGAAACGACCAATGTTAAAATTGCTGTGTCAAACAAAGCATTACAGAACTCTGGCATCTTACAGGTTCCCAGATGGCTGTCCTAAGTCTGGGCTTTCTGAGATGAGTGTCTTCACTTAGCCATCCCTGGCCTCTGGCGTTTGTCACCATCCAGTCTGTAGGCAGAGTAGGTCCAAAGAGGCTGCCTCTGCCTCAAGGCAAGCTCACTGACCAGGAGAGGCAGGCAGCGCATACCACATGCAAACAGTACGCCTGTACTTTTAAATAAGCAGGAACAGACATGGCACCTACGGTTCAGCTCAGCAGACTCCCCTCCCCAGCAGTTCTCAGAGCCTGAGGTAAGGACACAGGTATACAGACCAACCCCCTCAAAGCTGACTCTTTGCAGTAGGACCCACCTTATGAGTGCCTTAAAAGAATCCAGTCTCCAAGCCACATGGCTCCTCTTTGATAAGACCAGATGAAGCAAGAGACGGGAGGGGGAAACAAGGGAACTACCATCACCCTTCAGTGCCACTTGCTGGGAGGGAGGGGAACCAGTGAACACTGGAGTGTTAGCTACATAGCAAGTTGCTGAGACCAGAAAGGTCACATACATGCTTGAGACTCTGCCCCCAACCCTACTCAGTTCATTTTAAAGTAGTTCTGTGAAGCAGCCTCTTAGGCCTCCTTGTTATTTTTTTCTTAGAAACTTGAAAACATCTGTGACTAGAAAAGTAGTCCTAAGAATTAAGGTCATCATTTCAGCCTACTACTTTGTGGTTCAGCAGGCCAGGCTCTGCATTCCCAGGGGTACAAGTGCTGGTCACTCCAGAGGCCTTCAGGGGCGAGCCAGGTGCGTGCTTCAGCTCCACCTTTCTCTTGCTTTAGCAGCGAAGCACAGCCCCTCATAGCTACCAAAGCCATGGAGGACTTGGTGCCCCTCCCCCACTGCTCAAGTAGTTCAGGAGTGGGGGTGGGGTGGGACGTGGGGATAAAAATAAAGATGAGTCAAGACCAGCATCTTCAAATTAACAAACTGTAATTGTTTTCCCAAAGATACATTTTTTTTCATACACATCCATCATACACTGTAACCAAAAAAAGCAGTGTACATGAAATAAGAGAAAATAAATTAAAAATCCATAGCATAGGTAAGGAGGCTCTAGTCTGGAGCACAGCTGAGTTTCCAGCAATATAAGGAGGCTCGAGAGTTTCTTTTATAAGAATGCCTGCTAGCAAGGGTTCCAGCCAGGTGGTTGGTTGGTCTGTAAGTCAGTCTTGAGTACTTGAAACAGTTCTGTGTTTTTTTTTTCCTTAGCGTTTAGAATAGCCATCATTGTCCTGCAATAGGCAGAGCTATCACGTCCAGGAAAAATGAGGGGGGGAACCACAGAGGCAGCGTGAGATCCAAATACAGCATTCAAAGGTAATTGGTCCAGTGGTGCCTGGGGAAGGAAGAAGGGGATGGCACTCCCGGGTTAGCCATCTTCCTTCGGGGGTGTGTACCAGCCTGCAAAGAAACCGAAGAAAACAGTGAGGTGGAGGCTGATGTCCACCCTCCCGGCCCCAGTCACTGAAGACATCTCCAGGGTCAAAGGTGGAAAGAGTCTAGAAAGGGCTCCCCAGTGCAGGGAGAAGGTGTACGGGAAGGTAAGAAACTGCCTACCTGGAGATTATAAGGAAAGGGAGAATGATGCGCCCAACCTGAGATGACAGCAGAGTGAGATGAGCTTTCTCACAGGGTGGTGGGGAAGAGGGGCAGCACTGAGTCTACCGGCGCTATGGACCGCTGGTGCTTTACTGGAGAAGAGGTGGCGGACGTTAGCCTCTACCTCACTGAGTTCTTTGGAGAACAGGGGCAGGTGCTGTGTTAATGGGTGGTAAACGCTCGGAAACCAAAAGGGGTTCTTGCTGTTTGGCTGGAAGTGGAAACCTCAGGCTTGGCAAAAGTCCGAATCTCGAGTTGTGGCGCCAGCCTCACCGTTTTTTTCGTGGATCTGCACCAAGGACTTGTAGGACTGCTGTGCTCTTGTCAGGCTGTATTGAGACTGGGGAGAGGAAGACACTAAATCAGGCCACCAAGCTGTGGCCCTGTTGCCACCCAGGAGTCCCAGCTCCCAGCGCCATGCTCTGCTGACACACCAAATACCTTCCACCTGGGAGGTCCCCTCAGGGCACAGTCCCCTAGCTTTCCCTTTCCAGACCTGCACCCTCCCCAAAGTCCTAGGCTGCCCCTCAGACCAAGGCCCTGCTCCTGTTCCCACTGTGGGCATCCTAGGACCACTCATCCGATGCTGCCAGCCCACAGATTTTATCCTCTCAGTCCCTAAAGGAAGGCCGCCTTGGCCTCCTCGTGGCCTAAAGCGCGTATGTCTCCAGCCAGTCCCACCAGGCCCAGGTCCAGGCTCCTTACTTTGTTGGCTCCAAACTGCACTCGTGCTTTTCCCTTCACCAGTGTGGCACTGATCTGCATGATCACTGACTCTATTGAGTAGGCACTGCTCCAGCCCTAAGTAACAACAGGGACAAAGCAAACAAGTCAGGGGAGTTTCCAGAGAAACCTTATGCTTGTTCTCCAGAGAGCAGCTGCACCTATAGAAGGGCCCCTGCCCTTCACTCCCAGAATGGCCATCACCTGTTTGCCCAGGTCAGTGGGTAC